>NC_090923.1:280001424-282501424 GCF_040938575.1 Ambystoma mexicanum | reverse complement strand
TCTCTACCATGCAACCTGCACTATGCTCCCTCACTTTCGAGCCTGTGTTATGTCCGATCACCTCCAGGGCCACCCACTATGCCACATGTAGTGGCCCCCTCCCTGGACCCTTGCATTTCGTTTTGTGTGCTGAATGCTCCTGATGCCTCTTCATTACTGAATCATGCCCCACCGACGCTCACTACGTCTTACGCCTCATCAAGTGAGTCAGTCTGCAACAAACTACCTGCATTATCATCTTAAGTCTCACTGCTTACACTATGCCACCTGTATTACTAATATGTGACGTTATTGATTGCTATAAGCTATCTGTATTATGCAATACTCTACCTATATGCTACCCTTATGTTGACTCTATGTGTGCGTTATCCTGGGCTAACACTATATGTGGCCCACTAACCGCAAATGCATCAAATCTCAATTTTTGCTACTGCCTCATGTATTCAACCTGATATCCAAGTACCTATTGCCTCATCTAACCACAGTACGTTTGCGGCTATCACACCCGATTGCGATGTCTCAATTACCTCACCTGTTCTCAGTGCGCTCACTGACAACATGATAGATGCTACCTGTGGCCCACTCGCACCTACCACCGCCCTTTATGATGCTCCCATTGTTCCTCTTACTACCTTGACTGCCACCACCAAGGTAACCTCAAAATCCCCACCTCTTTCCACCACAGGATGTCTTCACCCAATGCTCTACCTACGATGATGTATGCCTCACCACCTATGCCACTTCTATTCATGTATGCACTGCCACCAGTGTTACCTAAGCCCATATATGCCTTGCCACCAGCGATTCCCATATCCATGCATATCTTAACATCTTGCCTACCCATGCACACTTACGCTCTTTTCCATCAGCGCTTCCCAAGTCAAAGCATGTCTTGCCAAATACTATATAACATGCCACTCCCCAAGCCCTTGCATGGCTTTGCCATCTGCTTAGACTACCCAATTTATGCACCAGAACATCCCAGTACTCACCTGACATCCCACAACCCCCTTACCCCCATTACAGCCAACTTTAGATGAAACAGACTCTCTAGCCCGACCAATCGACCCTAACCCCCGGAGCACCCACAGACTGATACTAGCTTACCTACCTATCCAATGTCTCCATCCCTCATCACCCAAAACAAACGACTAAACTGCGCCCTCATTAACATCAGATTCTTAGGTGTACACGCCACAGAAGCCCATAACCTCATCATCGACAATTAAGTTGACTTCTTAGCCCTTACAGACTCTTGGCTCCACAGTGCCTCAGGCCCTGTGCTTAGCCTTGCCACCCCCACCCCCAATTATTTGATACACAGAGGTGGCGGAGTAGCTATGATCTACAAATCAGATCTCCAGCTTCACGCACTCCCCTACCCGTGACGGAGGGCTATGAAACACTACTAGTCAAATTTAATACTAACCCCTAGACTACGTTCACTATTCTTCTACTCTACCATCAACCTAGCATTCCCAGCTCCCCGGATACTGAAATCCTCCTTCTCCTAACACTCTTCCTCAAACGAGCCACCAAATGTATTATCCTAGGTGACTTCAATCTGGAATTCAATGACCCCCTTGATCACAAAGCCACCAACATGGTCCAAGCGCTGCACAATTTGAATTTTGCACGACTTGTAGCTGCACCTACCCATGTCTAAGAGCGTACCCTTGAATGGATACTCACAACTAACTCAACTATCAGTATTTCTAGTATCAGCCCTGTATCATGGTCCGACCACTACTTTTGAATTTAATCTACACCAATCGAATCCAGTGAACATCTCCCACCCCTCAACCACTCAAATACTAGCAGGAAGCTTTCTCACGAAATTCTTAAACCCACATTACCCCCCCTCATTAATGCAGGACCCCCCCATCTGTAAGAACCATGCAACTCTTGCCAACCTCCATCATACTAGCTTTCTAGGCACGCTAGATTAACACACGCCCTTTAAAAAGAAATCACTGAAACCTTGCAAACAGTATACTACCATCTGGTTCACAGATAACTAGTCATACTCCAAAGGCAAAAAAAAGAGCCCTGGAGCATCTCCATAAGAAGCACCCTACCACCAAGAATGCTACTCTTCTCTCCTCCACCACTAAGACTTACCACTATTCTCAGGATTAAAGCTGCCTCCTCGGATAATAGATCAGCATGGCCAGCTCCATCACCAAGGCACTTTTCACCATCCTATGCGAATTAGAAAACCC
This sequence comes from Ambystoma mexicanum, assembly GCF_040938575.1. Taxonomy (NCBI): domain Eukaryota; kingdom Metazoa; phylum Chordata; class Amphibia; order Caudata; family Ambystomatidae; genus Ambystoma; species Ambystoma mexicanum. The sequence continues at coordinate 282,499,202 of NC_090923.1, read as the reverse complement.
TTGTGCCCCAGTGACCCTAGTCCAACCCAACAAAGAGCGGTGCACTACCATATAAACTGCGCTAACCAATAAAATCAACCTACTTAGCCACCAAACCTGTTAGCGTCCTCCCAGCACCTCCCACTCCTAACCCGCCGCAAGAGCCAATACCCAACTTCACCTTTCACCCTGTATCCCAAGAACCCATCCTGGCCACCATCCAGGCCCTCAAACCCTCCAACTGCAAAGGAGACACCTGTCATCCTATCATAAAACTTTGCATTCCCACCCTCACACCCATCATCACTGAATTCTTCAACTCCTCTTTCAAGTCTTATGAAATTCTTACTTCTATTAAAGCTGCCTGGGGGACCCCCTTACTAATTCTAGACTGCATTGCCTACCTACAATCCCAGAAATTCCTTGAACAACACTCACTCCTTGACATCAGACAATCTGGTTTCCGACCCAAACAGCAGCTAAACGGCTCTTATCGACCTCAAAATGCATATGAAATTTTCCATTGCTCCCCTGAGGCAACCCTCTGGATCAATTCCTTCCTTAGGGATCACACATCCAGAGTCTTCATTGACAACCATTCTGCAGACCCTGTCCCCCTAGGTGTCCAGCAAGGCTCCTGCTTCTCCCCAACCCTCTACAATACTTACACCAAACCCCTTTTTGACATTTTTGACACTCTAGGAATCACCTACACTAACTTTGCAAATGATACCCAACTACTCATCCCTCTGTCTGGCAATTACACCACCGACTCCAACTCCATTAACAAAGTATTTTGCACCATTCAGTCCTGGATGGCTACCCATAACCTAAGACTTAATTACTAGAAGACAAAGCTACCCATTGTAGGCACACCTGATCGCCTAAAAACCCTGGATGCCGCCTACACCTCATTTAAAATTGACAGCTCCATCATTCCTGTCCTCAAACACGCCAAAACCTTAGGAGTCCACCTTGACGCGGAACTAACCATGAAAGGCATGTCAATGTGTTGGCCTCATCTACCGCCCACAAAGCAAAACGTATATCCCCAAGTAACCAATTCCTAAAGCCTAACAACTGCCTCATAATTTCCAGAGCCATCATCCCGAGCAAATTAGACTATTGCAATGTTCTCTTCAAGGGCATATCCTTGGCCAACTTTGTAATGATAGAGCTGCTTCAATATAAAGTCCTGCGGGCAGCCTTTAGTCTCTGCAAATTAGACCACATCTCTGCAACTCGCCGAAATGTCCATTGGCTACCTGTAAAAGCACGGATTGACTGCAAACCCTGACTTTAGGTCACTGCTGTATTTATAAAGGGAGCCCCCACCTACCTCAACCGCTCGATTACGAAACAGCACACTCGCCCTCTCCGCTCATCAAGCCAGCTTACCTTAGCGGTCACACGCTTCAAACTGGTCAGAGCAGAGGGAGTCCGCTTCAGCACCATGGCACCTTCCATGTGTAACTCCCTCCAACCGCATTTAAAAAATTTGCCTTCCTACTTTGCCTTCAAAAAAATGTTGAAAGCTTGTCTATTTAACAAACTTGACTAATGTGAATGTATGAACTGCCTCATTACTCGTCACTCTGTCTCTATTATGCACCAACGCTGTGATACCTTCGGATCTAGGCGTAACACAAGTGTTAAAATAAATTTTAAAAAAAGGTCTTTGCTAGAAAAAAGACCAAACCGCGAACAACGCGAAGACTGGTATGTTAGAGAGAACGCAGCATGGAGGAAGCAAGGAGCCAGCGTCCAACAAAGGAAGGCTCCACCGCAGAAAGACCAATCACCTTCCCCCCTGGGAAGGCTGTTGTGGAACAGCAGGCATGTGGTACGTGATAAGGAGGGGGGGGGGGGCGGATGAGTTCCGCTGCAGTCCTTGGGAAACTCTGAATACCAGAACTTCTCAAGTACCACCCTAAAAGGGGGTGAACCAGAGATTTACACCCGAGAAGGGCATACCAGAGGAGTTAATGGCGAAAAGAGCCAAATGGGGTAGGGGTGAAAGATGGAGTCTACCACCAGAAAACACGCAGCCAAGGGGCAAGAGCCCGGGCTCCCAACAGCTACCCAAAGTCCTCAATGGAGAGTGGAAACCAATAAACACTTGTTTGAATTAGGTACCGCAGATCCACAGAAAGGGAAGAGACGTCCCAGAAGACATAGCAGACACTGTGGGCCTAGAGAAGAACAACAAAATAATACCCTAAGTAGTAATAGAAGAGTCCCACATAGAAAAGGGGAATACTAGAAACCAGGTAATATGTGATCAGTGAGACGTTTCTATCCTAGAAGGGGGTATGCAAACGTGAAGCAGAGGAAAAGACCTGAGAGGGGTGGGGTATATGCAAAAGATTTAGTCCTCCTGAAGGAGACACACGGCCAACGGACCGGCCAGATAACCAAAGTCACAGACAGGGGCTAGAGAACCATAGTCAGTCATCCCATCCAGGGAACAGAATCGACCCGAAGGGGTGAGCCAAAGCTACCATTGGAACAATTGAAGCACATTCCAAAACAAGATCTATACACAGTTGGCCGGGATTGTATGGAGGGGCACAGGAGTTAGACACTTTTGCTGTGAAGCAATGTTGCGAAACTTTAGGGTTATTAAGACTGTGAAAGAAAGCAAACCTGAGAAAGACAATAGGAGCATTTCATTTTTTTGTTTTCCTTTAATAGTGGTAGGGTCAGTTAGATAGCTTAGGTTTTGGACAGAGGATGGAACTGATTTATGTATGACGTCCTAATGAGCACCTTTCTTTTGTTAACCTATTAGATAGGGAACCTCTACCACAGCAATAGGGTTAGGTGAGGGATTTATTTTGACATTAATAAACCTTGAACTATTTCACAAACCTGTTCAGTTGTCCACGTCCTATCTCTGCTCTTACGCGTTACGCTCACCTGGCTCCCACAGGGGCATCTATCTGAACTGGACAGCTGCGGTCTCCACCAATGTGACGCGTAGTGCCGAGATGACAGACTGGACTGGCCTACCTAGCTTTGTTTGCTTGGCCAGTAGGAATATTCTTCTGCAAATGGAGAAAGGGAATTACCTGTGGAGTTGAGCGTTAACCCCCCCCCCCCACTCCCGCTGTCTCCCCACTGATCACCTTTGATGTCCCCTCTTATAGTCTCACCTGATGGTTTGGAAAGATGAGCTCTCCATCCTGCATTAAGCGCAGGGGCGCATAGATAACCAGTTGCTTCACTGGCTCGAAGGAATTGGTGAGTTCCAGGACAATATTGACTCTGAGATTCCCGGCAAGACGTCGTAAGTATGCAGTTCGTAAGAGTTCAAACGTCTGACTTTCACTCTTGTCCGATTCCTTGCAGGTTGCAGCTTGACCCTACCAAAGAGTTCCTCGTGGCAACCGGTAATATTCAGGTAAGCATTTGTATTATCCAATGCAGTTCGATAAAATAATGTCAGTATGTAACCTGTTGCTTTCTCCCTTATTCATGCGCTGAGAGAAAGTATGAAGTCTCGGGGAATAATGCCTCCGGCGGTAAAATCAGGTAAGTCTATTGTGGTGAGGAGGTTTCCCCTTGTTTGTCCCTTGGTTTCACCCTGCTGTCCTTTTGTTTCCCCTTAGGGGCCGGGGTTTGGCGAAGATGCAGTGGAAGTTGTGCGGTGGAATGTGAAGATGCTGTGAAGGCCGGTGAGTTCAGTGCGGCGCTGCTGCAGGTGAGGCGACGCGCATAAAATAACTTCTTTCTTCCAGCTCGAAGGCGCGATGGATCGGGAATTCAGGTAAGGATCAAAGGTATTGCTCTTGTTCTAACCTTTTCTCCTTCTTTCTCCCTTTTTCTACGAGCTCCAGACTCGAGGTGGGCGTGGCAGAAGACTGGATGCAGACTTGCAGGCACGGTGAGCGTTACGCTGCTGGATGCAGAATAATGCGAAGCGTGTGCTGCTCTTCGGGCGTGGTTTAAATAGCCACCAAAGTAGTCCCAGATAAGTATTCCTCCCCAGCCCCACCTGACTAAAAAATTAGTCCCTAGGTAAAGTAATCCCTTCCAAGCCTCTTTTGGCTTGGAGTTCTTGCAGCATGGTCTGCATCAGGTAAGTTTGCAGCATGGTCTACATCAGGTAAGTTTTAATCTATGAGCCTGGCGCCTATGGCGTCAGGACTGACTCTCCATATGAGCCTGGCGCCATAGACGCCAGGACTGCACCCAAATAGCCCCTAGCAGGGGTTGTTGGGCTTGCTTGGGATAACTTGATGCCTGCTTCCAGGGTTGCTGGACTTGGTCTGGGTCCCCGGGGGTAGGCATCATGACAAAACCTCAGTCAGTGTAACATGGGTTAATTTATGAAGAATGAAGGTTGGATAACCAGTAATTTCCTAAATTTAAATACCTCAAAAAAATAACTTCTCTTGTTGGCTCATACTGATCCAAGGGTATCTGTGCGTTCTTTGTTTTCTGTTGTTTCTGTACCTGGCGCTCAACTTAGGTTTCTCTCATCTGTTTGGTCATTGTGTCTAATACTGATTCTTCTGCTTCTTTCATTGTACAAATCAGCACACAGGTTAAATCGGCAAACCTTCACATATTTCATTTTAAAGCAAATAAAACTAATATCTAATTTGAAATGGGTGTCAACTTGTTCAGGCTTTAGCAGTATTGTGTCTTGACAACAGGTAGCCAGCGCTTCATGACCTCCCTCAATCCATGCTTACTCTATTGAAGGACGACCATGTATGCTGGAGCAGGGATGGTTCGTTTGGCTCGAAGGTTTGATCATTTTATCAAAATATTGCACTGCCTCAATGGGACGGATTAAGTTCAAGATCACAATAACACAAACATCTTTATGGCCACAGTGAGCCTCGAAATTGCAGATCTATGGTAGCCCTCCAAGACTAATGAGATATGCTATCCTGTGGATCAAAACCCCTAAGTTCATGGTTAAAGATGTGCTTTTAATTCACATAAGGGCCAATAAACAAAACTAATTGGATCACCAACACATGTGATTGTGGAACTTTGTTCATACATAATTGTGGCGCAGCAAGAAGGGGTGTGGAAAATACACATTTCCTTACTAACAAACAGAGTGGGGGATCTCTTAGTCTCCGTCTTTCACACACCCATGCAACACCTACAAATCTAAATTAAAATACTGGTGGCAGGGTTTTCACAGTGATCTCACAAAAAGCTCCTCAAATCAAAGTTTTGCTTTTAATTCACACCCACACTTTCTGCAGCTTCTGGTTCCTTAGAAACGTCTTGGTTATGGTCAGAGACTTTCAATTAATGTTTTAGTAAGAGTTTGTATTCTGTTTTTTACTTTAATCTTATCCTTTCAATTTCATAATTGCACTCAGTTTTCATCTTGATTCTTGATCATGGCTGTCTGCTTGTCAAGCACTTTGATGCATTTTTTATATCTTTCTGCCCGATGTAAGAAACTAAAAGAAAATGAAAATAAAATAGTGAAAGAAAAAGATAGAAATTGAAGCATCAAAAGAAAGAAGGGAAGATCTATAAAAAGGAATGAAATAAAGTGCTGCAGGTGATTTATTGTTTTTAAAAAACATAAATGGGAGAACACTTTTACATTAGCAATCAGAGGACAGGTAATGCAGGCAGTCGGGATTGCCTGACTTTTCCGTTTTCCTGTAGCTGAAAACCATGAATCTGAATGTTATGCAATCTCTCAACTGCGGGAGCTGATCCCAGAAGAATAAAATATGATCTGGGTCAATCGCAAAACTAGATTCAACTACAACAGCACCAACTAGTCCAGAGGTAGGCAAGGAAAAAGCACGGATGTGAAATATATAGCCCTTAAAGTGAAGATGTCCAAAAAAAAAAAAAACAAACACCGAGTGATGAGGGCAAGGTGGGAAGCATTTTTCATCTCAACATTCAAGTATATCTTGGGATTGTCAATCAAAATATCTGAGATCTGGAGTACAAAAGCTGCAAAATAAAAATTTGAATTGAAATTGAAAAGAAAGCTATTCGAAATATAAATAATGAAGATCAGTGTAGAGATGGAAGGGGAGACTGATTCACTGGCATCTCCATCATCCGAGACTTCACAATGAAATAAAAGGAAAATGGAAATAAAAAAAGGCAGGGACGATTTTTAGATACATTTAATTATACATCTTTTTGTTTAGAATATTTTGATAGAAATATATTTGTGTAGTTCATATGACAAAGCTTATTTACCGGGCATAATCTCCTCATGATTTCGAGAGTACGAGACCACACCATTCTCGCCTGAGCTATTGTTCTACTGATTCATCTCAAATTGATCTGCCATTCTTCTATTCATCCTCTATTTCAAGACTCCAACAGTCGCCTCTCTTCACCGGCTCTCTTTTTTGACTTGTCCACATTTTTTTTTCTTTGCATAGTCTAAAAGTACAGCTGTGGTTTTACCCCTTTTTGCTTCAATCCTTTCACCACCTTCTAGAACCTTTTGGTAGTCAGACATTCGCCTAACCGTCCTCACTTGTGCTCAATCCTGGATTCACTTGTTCTCACGTCTTTCCCTTAACCACTGCAAATCTGTTTCTATACATTATTCCCACACATTCCCTTCTTTCCACTTCCCTTTGAATTCCCATTGTTTCCCTTCCAACACGTCTAAAGTTCTCAGTCTATCTACCAAGAATCTACTCTCCCCTAATGATGCACTGTTTTTATTGCTCTCTGTTCAGAGCGTAGGCATAAGCGCTATATAAATCAAATACAATGAGATCAAGGTTTTCTGAGATTGGGTAAACCGATTAAGGGAGAGCACAACTATGTCAAATATAAGAGCATCTCAAGATGGTGAATGACATTTCAATATGATCAAGTTTAGTAGCCCTAATCTGGCCGAGCCAAAAGCATTGCTTAAGAGCGAATGATGGTATTAGTGTGAGTGGAAATGTTCACTTCATGAGACAATACATTTATTGTATTGCCATAACAATAGCAGTTTACATTAAATGTAAAACAAAAATAACCAATTTGTGCTTTACTCTGTCAATGGCTGTTTTCACCAAATGTAGTTTTATCTCCATCATATGGTGTTGTATACTCACTTATGGCAATCTGAAGGCTCAGGTGCCATAGGGTACACATGACCTGCTCAAGCAAACAATTAAACACATTTTCACTTTTGTGATGTGAACCTAACCAGACTTGGATTTTGAGGTACTCATGATAAATAACCTCTTCCAAAGATTCTTTAGTTTTAGAACCTAGTGACCTCTCACAAGTAGAATAGTCAATTCCCTTCTTCCTGTCACATCATTTGAGACGGTATATTTTGAAAGATACTTCCCCAGTTGTTCAGTCAGCTCTTCCTGCTCTGGGAAATCCTGATTACAAACTTCATCTCTGGTGGCCTAACCCACTACCAGCTCGCGATAAAACTTTATGCACTCAACTTTGCCCATTTGCCAGTATGTTCCCTCTCACCTTAGATTTACCTTTCTAATGATTTTTCAGGGCTGTCGTTACTATTTGCTTGCAGGCCATACCTCAGCAGTACTGCAAAGAGTGACTGGCATACTTGAGTGGAAGCCAGTCCCCAATGGTTTGAGACGGTTGGTGCAGGTGTGTTACTGGTAAATCATAATCTTTAAAGCAAGAGTGTTCCTTAAAGCACACATTAATTAGAGTTGAGACGTCATCTTTCACATGACCTTATTTTCAAAACAAAATCATACACAGCCACAGAATAACTATACAAAGGTTGGTATTCTGTCGTGTATAGGGGGTTCATAAACCGAGTTAGCAAGAGTGTTTAAAGGTGCAACCAGGCAAGGGAGGGGGATAAGGGAGAAACAAGCCAAAATATCTTACTAGGCCTATTATCATTTCGATCATGCAAGTGCGCAGACAAGAAGTGCAGGTGATGGCAAGGGGAGGAGTGCACCCAGAGCAGTAGGGCCCTGAGTTAAGTGCAAGGAGTGCAGGACCTCCCTAGGGAATCACACCCAGGTAATGCATGGACGGCCAGGACGTAAGTGCGAGGGACTGAATGGGGAGGGTGAGGGAAGGGGGCTGGTGTCCTGTATAATCAGAGGCGCACCAGGCAGTCTGTCAGCATAACAATGTAAGAGGAGGGGAAGGTTAGCAGAGGAGAGGCAGAGAGAAAGGGGAAAGGTTAGCAAAGGAGAGGCAGAGAGAAAGGAGGAGGAGAAACGGAAGGTCTTGAGGAGCTTCCAGAACTTAAGGAGATCTGGCTTAAGGCAGAGAGCAGCAGGGAGGCCATTCCAGAAGGAGGCACCTGCCGAGGATAGAGATATACCACCTCGTCTCTGTTTGGAGAAGCGACTCACCCACAGAGAATTGGGAGGGTAGGCCAGCGGAGGGCTCTGGTAGGGAGGTGTTTAAGAAGAGAGTGTTAGAGATAGTATGGGCCCTGGCCCCCAGAAAGCCTGTGGACAATGCAGAAGGTCTTGATCTTGATCCTTGCAGCCAACGGGAGCCAGTGGAGGGATTTCAGAGCCAGAGAGATGCAGTCCCTGGGCTTGAGGCAAAGGATAAGCCTTGCAGTCCTGTTCTGGATGAGTTGAAGAGGGAGAAGGGTAGAGTTGGACATATTTAGAAAGAAGCTGTTGCAGTAGTCCAGCCTAGAGAGAACCAGGGCTCTGGAGACAGTGAGCTTCTGGTTCATTTGCTATTGGGCACTAGTCCTCTCCAAGAATAGATCATTTATTGGTGCTGCAATTTTGACTGTCACAGGTTGGCGTAGTAATTGTTTGAAGAGGTTGGATGTGGCCATATGCTCCAATATTATTGGAGGCTCAAAATCCCATGTCCAATATTCAAATATGAGATTTACAAAAAGATAATTTGATTGTGAAACAGGGGTTCAGTGGATATGCGATTCTATTCTTCCAAAACCTGCCACAGGCTCTTATTAACATATTGGAAGGATCAATGGAAATATCAAATGCCTTGATAGGAAAAAGAGCAACAGGCTTTGTAATAAGATTAGGAAATGGTCGCCCACTGCTGTTATGGTAAGCAGCAATGCACTAATGATGTGTTGCTGCTGTTGTAAACTTGATTAACTTCAGCTAAAACAATTTTGCAAAAAAGGATGTGTTGCTGTGCCTTCAAAGCTGTCCCACATACACATGCATTGTGCATAGATGAAGAAGATGGGTTGGTTCAGGGTCCTTTTCCCAGAGTCAATGTGGCAGAAAAAACAGGGTGTAGCTCAACTTCTGATGGGATGTACAAGGAATGCTACAGCCATGCGGCGCAATTCACAGTGGCAGGTCCCAATGGAACTGTTTCTGTTGAGCATCCTTCATTCTACTGTTGGAAGCAACAATCTAAGCAATACTCCTATAAATTGATATACCATTGCATGTGCCAGCAACCTGGTATATATTAACAAATGTTTGTCTGCTCTGCATCCAGTGTTTCTATTAGGCTCACAATTATCAAATGAGCATAGTTATGATCTGCTGCTAAAGAGAAATACTCCTCTAAATATACTACTTTTCAGAAGATTTTGATGTAAAATGTGCTTTAAAATGCTCTGTTCTGTCCCTCTGTTTTGAGTGGGTCTTGCCAGGTGCATTAGGAATAGGAATGTTGGCTAACACTGTAGCTTGAGTCATTAGTTTCTCGTGATCGTCTAACAGGAAAGAAACAATGGATTTGTAAAAAATATGGAAATTAAACTTGCATTCAGAAAATCCATAGCGACAATTCATTCAATTTGAATGAGAAATCTGGGCCACATACCAACCAGATCCTGTGTATGATGCAGACCTGTAGAACTTCAAAAGCAAAAGTTGTAGTATCGACTAAGCACACAACTGTTTGATCTCCAGTTTCCCTGAAGATATGTGCACAATGCAGTTGCTTGAATGGTTAAAAACGTTACCTTCTCCAGTATGTCCTTTGACTCTTTGGTGATCCATCGCGGGTAATGAGGAGTGTCCAAACGTATTGACTCAAATAGCTCATCTTCATCATCACCATGAAAAGGAGACTGTCCAATGAGCATTTCATAGAGTAGTACACCAAAGGACCACCAGTCAACAGAAAATGTATACTTCAAGCCCTGCAGAATCTGTGCAGATGACAAAAAAAATAAGCAATCTGTTGATTCTTCAATAATTTTAAGGCAGCACACCATCTCAGCATCACAAAACCTATAAGTGCAGTATTCCAAGTTTGCTCCAGTCTAAGGCTGACATAGCATTACAAAGTAAAAGTAAACGCAATTTAGATGTCTTCTAGTTTGCTGGAAGGAAAGCCTGAGTGAGCAGTTGCTCCATTATATCACAATGGTCCTGTGTCCCAAGGATGAAGAAGGCAGTCCCCCGTGCAAAAAAGAAGTATTGCATTTCTAGTCTTTGTTTTCATAAAAAATCATTTTCTTCTACTCAGCAAAACCATACTGAAGACCATCTCAAATCCAGACCATAATCCAGGAGGAAGATGAGCAGGATTCCCCACGATTATCTGAACTGTGCCCATCCCTCTACGTCTCCATATTAACTGGTCATTGAGGGTCGAAGAAGCGTACAGTCTTGTGGTTTGGGACAAGCATTACCAGAAGAAAACTCTACTTTTCTGCTTTTCTTGCATTTCAAGCCCCTAAACATTGGCCCGTTAATGCTTGTAGAAGATTAATGTGTATGACTAACTGGATGGCTAAGTGATAAAGGTGCAAATCAACAATTGCCTCTCTACAGTAACTCGTCTTAATGATGCCAGTAAGATTGTGCAATAGCTTCACCACCCTCTTTAGAGATCTATGTGCATTACTTAGTACACTTTTGTTTGACATTTTCACCACCTCCTTTCATTGTTCATGTTATTTGTTATACTGTCTAATTCATTTTTAACGTGAAATATACCAAAACATGATTGTGATCTAACTAAGTGACAAAGAAAAAAAAAGTACATTTCCATATAATGAGAATTTTAAGAATTCTAAACTCAAAGGAACATGACAGTAACCAAACAGCCTCCAAGTCATAGGTTCCTTAAACTAATTTCCTATGAGAGGACATCTGCAGCAATTTACATAAAAAACCTTAAGCATATGCTCCTTCGGAGAGCTACCATTCCGGTTGAACATTAACAGGATTTGCCCCTCCCCACTAAGCCAATTCACCATTAAAAGATATATGCTAGACTTTAGGATACCTTGTATTCCTTGTGTGAATTTAATTGTGAAACCGCAAACCTTCACCTTTTAGCCTTAAAATCTGTGAAACCTTTTATTTGATGTTCATTTTTGACTTTTAGTACAATCACTGTTTTTTTTAATCAAGAATACATTTCGGATTATCACTTTCTATTGCTCTTCCTCAATCCACCTCTAAAAGTGATATTTCATTCTGCTGCCCAGTTGGTGTCTGGTGCCAGGAAGAATACATTTCGGATTATCACTTTCTATTGCTCTTCCTCAATCCACCTCTAAAAGTGATATTTCATTCTGCTGCCCAGTTGGTGTCTGGTGCCAGGAAGAATACATTTCGGATTATCACTTTCTATTGCTCTTCCTCAATCCACCTCTAAAAGTGATATTTCATTCTGCTGCCCAGTTGGTGTCTGGTGCCAGGAAGTTTGATCACATGACTTTTATCTCTCCTACACCGGCTTCCTTTTCATGCTCATATTTTAGTCGAACTAATGTGTATTACGTCTAAGACAAGACAGTTCAATACTCCTTCGTACATGGTTGACAAATTGCACATTTCTGGCGGCTCAGGAGGGCTTTGGAGTCGCACAGTTTACCTCCCAATTTAAGAATGCCACTGGATTATCTTAAATTTAGAAAACATGTGAAAACTTGGTTGTGGACATTGCCATTTTAATTCATTCTCCTACTTTTATTACAAGCTGGACTTCCAGTACTCGCCTGTCTCGTCTCATAAATGGTATGTTTTCTTAAGATGTATTGTATTTTATCCTGGTTTTGGCCATAAATGTTAACTATGATTGTTGCATTTTATTATGAATGTTACTTTGTACAGCGCTCAGATGCACACGCTGCCTTGTTTGTGGTATATCTGAAAAGTCTTTGTTGGATAGATTGCCATATTTGGTTAAGTGATTTGTGGTTGCCTGATCATAACAAGTGTGCGGCTGCGTCATAGAATTTCACAACTGAGGCAGAAGCATTACGATTGTGGACCTTATTATACAGTTCTCATAGTGGAGACATACTGCACAGTAACCACTATTAAATGATTTCAAAGTAAAGCCAGTGTTGCATGAAACATGTCCGCAAAAGGCAATAGCGACACGCATTACCAAATTAACCAATCCACTCAAGACAGGCTTTTGGATGCAATTCATGGAAACAGTACCTAATCAATGAGAGCAATTAAGCACTGGCAATAAATGAAAGCTTAATTTGTACATATGTGTGGGGTCTTCCTTGCGGCTTAGCAGTCCCTCTCAACACAGCAATCTCCTTTATATAGTTCTAAAATGCAACTTCGCCCATTAGCCAGCGTCCGAAAATCGCATTAGCTGGCATGCTGTAGAGCTTTTACGCACAAACAGAGCTTTTACGCACAAACAATAATGTGAGAATGAAGGCTTCTATATGCCAAGCATGCTCAAAAGACATGCAGTACACGCTGGTGGGTGAATCAGGATTGGATGCACTTGAGCGGTTATCTCCTAAGAGGCTGTTACTAGACAGCAATCTAGTCCAGAATCAGTATAGAGTAGTCCGTATCCCATTGGCAGGGTGGCTAAAGGAATGGAGAATATGTAAAGCTGTGCTTGAATGTTCACACATCACCTGCCTGGCCATACATGCCACCTTGAACGTTTTGATCACACACTTTAAATCCCACTAATACCTCAAACAGAAAAATCGAAAATACATGCATTACTAGAAGGCCGCTTACCTCTGGTGCTATGTAGTCTGGGGTACCGCAAAACGTGGTTGCCTTGTTATCACCGGTGACATTCTCTTTACACATCCCAAAGTCTGCAATTTTTATATGACCTTCTTTGTCAAGCATCACATTATCCAGCTTGAGGTCCCTGTGGGGAGGAAAAAAAGCACTTAAAACAGACCTATACCAGTTGGTTTCTATTAGTCCAAAGGACTTGAAAGACCAAGCCTTCGTCTCAGTGGAATGACTACTATATATTATTGGATAGATACATTAAATGAAGCAAGTATGAATTATGTGTGTTCTGCAGCTCTTTTCCTGTAAGGGGCTGGATACAGACCAATAAGCTGCCAGTTGGGCTCCATCTGTGATCCTTATAAACTGTATACTTTTTCCAATGAAGTTTCTAAAAACAATGGCATGCAGGGATATTATAAAATGGGATCATTGGTAAGTTGTCTGGGTGCTCCTTGAAAATCCACACATAGTAGTGATGCCTTAATTTGAACCCTTGTAGCTGCATTCACATTGACACCCCAATGCCCAAGCAACCACCCTAGAAGTACACTGTGATCACCACGCTAACCACCAATCCCAGGTTTAATCATGGGGCAGCAGATATGTAAAGCAGGATAAAAAGAACAAAAGGCCAAATTATGAAATGGGCATGAATGGTTTTATGGCAGCAGTCTTAAATACTGTACAGGAACATAGAAAACAATCGGGCGCACCCTCTGACAAACTGGCCTGCTGCCTGCTCCAACGGCGATACAGACTCTCCATCTTCTTTAAGAAGAGGGTCCATATTGAAGCCTGCATCGCCGTGGCCTCTAACACGGCCACACTTAGAAATTTGCAAGGAGCTGGACAATACTACAGCAGTATTTACCTCTTAGACACCCGCCCAGGCCCTATGCATGGCTCTGGCTTCTCATTTCACCAATAAAACCCAGGACATCCTGTCCACACTCCCCTCTTCTCCTCCCTCTCCCTCTCTCAGACCCTCCTTGGCCAACCCTCCTCCCCATCTTCCCTCCTCCCTCTCTCCTGTAACACCTGATGATGCTTCTAGACAAGTATGTTCAATGAAAGTCTCATCCAAACAGAATCATTAAGGACAACATTGTTTCTCTCATTCAAGCCTTGGCCAATTTCTGTAATCGCTCTTTTGGCACTGGTTCTTTACCCTCTCTTCACAAGCACCGTTTACTAACAATCTCTGCCTTAATGTCAGTAAGACTGAGATCCTTCTCATTGGGAGCCCTGCGCCCACGTTTCATCTCTCCCTCTGGCTGCCCACCTTGGCCCTCTACCCACACACTTTGTGAGGCCAAAAACCTTTGGTCACCTTCGGCTCCACTCTCTCCTTCTCTCCCAACATCACAAACCTTGCCAAGAAGGCCCATTTCCAGGTGTACCTCTTCAGAGGTATTCTCCCTTTTCTCACCTTCCCCCAGAAGCTCACGGTCTCCAGAGCTCGCACTCTCTCTAGGCCCGACTACTGCAATAGCCTCTTTCTCAATCTGCCCAACTCTACTCTTCGCCCACTTCAACTCATCCAGAACAGGACCGCAAAACGTATCCTTGACCTCAAGCCCAGGCACCGCATCTTTCCGGCCCTGAAATCCCTCCACTGGCTACCTGTGGCTGCAAGGATCAAGTTCACGACCCTCTGCATCGTCGACAAGGCTTTATGGGGTCGTGGCCCTGACTATCTTCAACTATCTCTTCGTAAGTACTTTCCTACTAGAACCCTCTGGTCGTCTACCTCTAATTCTCTGCAGTCTGTCCCCTCTCTAAGCAGAGAATGGGGAGTGGATCGCTCTCCTTTGCAAGTGCCTCCCTCTGGAATGGCCTCCCTTCCTCTCTCTCCCTTGAGCCGAATCTCCTTAAGTTCAAGAAGCTCTTCAAGACCTTCCTTTTTTCCCTCCTCTTTCTCGCACCCTCTCCCCTGCTAACCTACCCTTCCTCCTTCATCCATCTGCTGACTGGCTGCTTGGTGTCCTGAGTCTTACAGGGCACCAGCCCCCCCACGCCCACTGACCAGTCTCCCTGCACTTGCCGCCTGGCCCACCTTGTACTGCCGCCTGGCTTACCTTGCACTACCTGCCTGGGTTGCTACCAGTAGCAGTGCTGGGCCATAAAAATTGTCTTGGGCACCAATAACATGTGGCTCACAGTTACAAATGCCTATTCATTCATTTTGTGACACTGTTTGAATGGTAACCACTGGGTAGTATTTTTTATAGAGTTTGATGCAAATTAGGCATGTTAAAGACTACTTATTCAGCAACACTGGTCATAACTACTAGCCACAGAGTGAATTAACTCAAACTGGCCCAAATTGGCCCAAAAGGTGGCCCACTTTGACCGGAAAAACGGGCCCACACCAGTATTTTGTGTTTTTGGTCCCGCCATGGGCCTATTGCCCTCAAAGGCATTCCAAGCCTGCCCTGTAGTCCCAGCCTTCCTTGCACTTAACTCTACCCTGGTTGCACTTCCCCCTGTACCCTCTCCCCTGCACTTCTTGTTGCGCACTAGATTGTTTGTCTGGTCTTCCCTTTGTTCCCCCTCCCTGGCCTGGTTGCGCCTTGAAACACTGGAGTACAGCCGCATAATAAATAACAAATCAATCTATCAATCAATGGTTACTCCTAAACTCAAAATAGCCGGACATTACAAATCTGTGAAGCAGCACTCCAAGGACCACAGGATGCATTAGCCAGTTGAGAAAGCGGTCTCATGTCCAGGGCAAATCTATAAAGAGTCTTACAAGCCTCCTATTCACTTTGCATGTGATGCAAAATCCACTTATAGACAATGCTGAAGATATGGGTGGGTGCACTGCACCAGAGGATGAAATCGGAGCATTTGAGTAAACTTGAAGCTTCATCAGTCCAAGGGTTCTCAGACTATAATGCCATAGTCCAGTCAAGGGATTTATTGAAATTGCTTTGACTTGAACTTGGAAAAACACATCTTGAAATGTGAGACAGATGGTCTCATCAAAACTATTTCAGGTCATCCATGGACTGCATGTTCATAGAGGTTAAGCCAACACAGTTCTTCCACTTCATTACCAATCTCTAGGCAGCATACGATGTGATCAACAAGCA
The DNA here is from genome assembly GCF_040938575.1 of Ambystoma mexicanum. Taxonomy (NCBI): domain Eukaryota; kingdom Metazoa; phylum Chordata; class Amphibia; order Caudata; family Ambystomatidae; genus Ambystoma; species Ambystoma mexicanum. Next base: position 282,483,247 of record NC_090923.1, on the reverse strand, counting down.
TATCACAGGGGGGGCATGGCTAGGAAGCCATGCATTAGGTTGCATTTCCTTCTGCTCCTGCCAATCCATAACTGATCCTGGCTTTAATGGTGGCTATGACGAGCGCAGGTCACAGCTGAAACAACAAAGAAGATATAAGAGGGTCACAAACAGCCTGTCGCCTATTTCAGCATTGCGGGGACGACTGCTATAAAGATCTGGCTGCAAAGTTCCCGCACCAGACGGCAAACACGGAAACAAGATGGCGGCATCCCGGGAACAAAGGACTGGACACGCGGAATGAGCCGTGACGCGAGTCCACAGCTGTGAGGGATGACGGAGCCTCATAACTGCCCAGTCGGGATCTGCAGGAGGCTGTGTGTGGATGGTGCGGGCTGAAATCGGAGGCCAAGGATTGGGAAGGCGCAGTACTGAAGAGCTGGAACAAGCAGCCCGCTGATCCAGTCTGGCATAGATCAGAACGGCCCCTTGCACCGCAATCACGGTACCACTTGGGGTGCGGTAATAAGCCCCGACAAGAGCATAGCAAAGCGGCCCCTCTTCGCAGCTGCAATAGTAGCAGACGCACACAAGGAAGTGCAGATGGCTTAAACGTGGATCTGGACCTACACAAAGTCTGTATCATGGAAGACGCAGTGGAAATAGCTTGATTCCCACGCCCGCGTGGCACAGGAGGTGAACTGCCACCCTAGGGAAGGCCCAGACTGCATCCGATGGCTGAGTGACTGCGATCCAGCAGCTGTCCTTGTTTGTCACAAATACAGTTGCACCAGGCCAGCATGGGCCCACGGCAAGGAGGCAGGGGCAGAGAACCAGCAGATTAAGAGCGCGGTGAAGAGCGTGGCGCCGTGTAGACACCCGTCCCCCCCACAGTAACATTGAATAACGCTGACAGTGCGCACATAACATTATTTGTCATCAGTAGTGGGAGTGGACTGTAGCTGAGGCTGACGCCGGCCGTGGAGTGAGGGCGGACCAGAGAGAGAGCAGGCCTAGTTTGTTACATCGCAGCGGACCGAAGTGGAAGCAGACTCGAGTAGCATATTATAGATGCTAGCAGACCACAAAGGAAAGAAAGTGCCATTCAAAGGCAGACCGTGAAGGAAGATGGCCTTGGTTGCAACGAGAAGGCGGACTGAGGTGGAGCCCGACCTGAAGAGTACGAAATAGGACTGAACGGACAGCGGAGTAAACAGGCCTGCATAACTATACTGGAAAGCAATTTGTGAACCACGAAAGTAACCCGGGACTTCGCGCCAGTTAAGCAAACACAGATTTAAGGATGGCATGGCTGGGCTGTTGCGGTTGGAGTATGTTCATGAGGATTCCAATAATAAAAAGCAATAAAACATTAAACAATATACCCAGAAACACTATTCTGGAGGGGAGGGTGTATAAACCCATTAATCAGACACAGCAATAATCTATAGGTCAAGTATGGCGCTGAGGCCTGATCAGTAATGCAAGAGTGCACGGGTAAGACACCAATGAGGCCAGGCAATAGTGGACTAGACAAGAAGCGATAAAACATAACCCAACCCGACTATTCTCATCACGAAAAGAAGCGCAACCATGTGCCCGGTAGCCACTGCAGTATAAGACTGATGCAGGGATAGGAGACCCATCCCAGGGCACGAATTATAAACAAGACCAATATAAACATTGATGCCTATGCGTCCCCTGTTTCAAAGACCCCAGGAAGTAACAACTTGGATCCTGATAGTAGATGTGCAGCCCCATAACTGAGCGTACATATCGTATACCTGGGAGGGCCCTGCACAAGACATACCGGATACCAAGGAACCGATGGGGTTACCGGACGGTCAGTCCACCAACAGAGGGCTGGTCAGACTGCAGTAAAACTGGTGGAATTGTGAGAAAGGGCAATATCCCCAGTGAGCAGCTTGCTAAGATAAAGCATAGAGGAACAATAAGGTGCAGACCCCCTTAGCAAGATCGAAGCCCCCAAGGAGAAGACGCACTGAACCACACCCATCAAATGCGCACGCACACTCCAGAGCGCAATTGAAGAGATAGCGGCAACAAACACTTGAAAGAACTGACCGAAAAGCAGTGATTACAACACGTCCCGGCGACGCACCTAGCAACAAATTGGCTGTGGAAAGAAGCGACAACGGACCATGGCATCCAAAACCCAAAAAGGCAAAGGAAAGCAGCTAACCTTGGAGGCGTGCACTATAACTGCGCTCCCAATCAGAAACCCAGCTCAAGCAATCTCACCATCTCAAAGAAAACAGACGCTCGATAAAGGAGACCAACGGATCCTAGAAGCCATAGCATCTCTGAAGGAGTCTCTCGAGGCCAAAATCGACACCATCAGCATTGATGCGAGGGCACTTGCTGAACGCACAGGAACAGTTGTAAAGACAGTGACTGAGAATACAAACATGCCTAAAGGACACCTCGGAGGAAGTCGGGGTACTGCTACAACAGGTGTGCAACCTGGAAGACAGAGCCGCGGAAGGCAGAACTATATGCAATAATATAAGATTATTGGACTCCGGGGAGGAGAAGAGGGAACAAACCCGATTGACTACATAGAGACCCTGCTGCAGCAGGAAATAGGTCCAGGCAAACCCACTCAAGGCTTCACTGTTGAAAGGGCACACAGGTAGTTGAAGAGGAAACCACTGCTAGGGGCCCCACCAAGGCCAGTAATAGCCTGTATATTGAATTACCGAGATAGGGAAAAGATCCTGGAATATTTCCGCAAAGGAGGGATGATCCAATGTGCATCTGCTACAATACCAGCCTATCCGGATTACACCCTACAGGTGCAGAAGAAGTGGATGAACTATACATCAGTGAAAAAAAGGCTACGGGGGGCCAATCTGAAGTATATGTTGCTATACCCAGCTCGACTGAAGGTCATTTACAAAGGTCGTGCAATTTTCTTTGATGACCCTGGTGACGCAAGTGAATGGATGGACTCGTAGAATTTGCCAACTGGAGTAGCAACGACTAAATGCACTTGAGAGACCTAGACCACTACAAAGTACCAAACGTCTACAAGCACGGAGCGTGGCAGCAATAGGACCAGCCACATGGAAGCCACAAGGAAACTAGAGTTGCCAAAAATGCAGGAGCCAACAGTGTGGTGCCTATTTGTGATCGCACTATGCAGGAGCGCCTTACACCTCAGATTGGATTTGTTGTTTGGATACTAACAGCTGTGTATCCGCCCACTACGCCCCACGTACCAGGACAAGACCCTGGAATGGAGGCGAGAAGTGGGGAGGCCTGAGCGCAAGGAATTGAGCTGGGCAATTGTTAGGAGTTAGCCTATGAATCCACACTGTATAAGCTATATTTGAATCTCTGATGCATGTTAGAAACTTCAAATGTGATGGGGGAACTTAGAACAGCATCCTGGATGTCAGGGGCCTCAACAACTATATTAAACATAATAGGCTTATGACTTACTTAAGGAGGCAGAAAATCGACATTGCGCTCCTTTAAGAAACTCGAATTACAAAAGAGAAAGAGCGCACTTGCTAAAAAAAATGACTAGGTACGGCACTTGGCTCATCATACTCTGCTTACGCTAGAGGAGTAAGAATATGGGTGGCGACCGTCGGTACCTCGGAGGGTGTTGGAGACTTGCAGAGATAAAGATGGTAGGATGTTAGTATTGCATGGGCAGGTTGAACATAGAGAATTCTGTATTATTAACACGTATACCCCAAGTGCAGGCGAGAGGGGGAGAGGGGGAGAGGGAGGGGAAAGTGCAGTACATGGGATAATAGAATAATAACAATAAGTAAAGTACAGTAGCTGGTGGCAAGTGCAAGGGTAAATGCAGACATCCGGTGTCAAGTGCTGGTAGTGGGACTGTAGGGATACAGAGACAGTCCCGAGTGTGGGAGTTGCCAGGAAGACAGTGCAGGTGTGTGACTAGCGGTGGAGGGGACCTGGGCCCGAGATCAGAGGGTGGCTAGGTAACCAGTGCAGTTTCAGCCAGGGGGCTCAGCAAGGGAGAGGAGGAGAAAAAGCAGAAGCAAAGAGAAAGGTTTTGAGATGCTTCCGGAAGCGGAGATGGTTCTCCTCAAGTTTCAGTGAGGCTGTGCCAGAGGGAGGCCCCAGTCGAAGTGAAGCGAGAGATCTACCACCAACTCGTTGCTTGGAGAAGCGACTGAGCCTGAGAGAGTTGGAGACGGATGAGCGAAGAGCTCGAGAAGGAAGATATTTAGGAAGAGAGAGTTGAAGGTATTGAGGCACCAGGCCCCAGAAGGCCTTGTGGACAATGCAGAGGGTTTTGAACTTAATCCTCGCAGCCACTCGGAGCCAGGGAGAGAGGTTAGACCCCTGGGGAAGACCACAGGTAGAGATGGAGATAGAGGAGCAGAAGGACCCAAGTTGAACCTGGGAGGGTCGATCAGAGAGGAAAGAAGTCAGCCACGCCAGGGCCTGACCAGTGATACCCAGGTTATCACAGAGACGATTGAGCAGGATGGCATGGTTGACCGTATCAAAGGCAGAAGAGAGATCAAGCAAGATGAGGACACAGGGGGGTGTTGGAGCCAAGGTTGGAGAGCAGGTCTTCATGGATTTCAGGAGAGCAGTTTCTGTGCTTCTGGCAGCTCTGAGTGTGAAGATTAAGCTGGGAGATGGCCAGCTTTTCCAGGAGTTTACCCAGGAAAGGAGTGATGGAGATTGGGCGAGGCAAGGCGTGTCAGCAGATGGTTTCTTAAGAAAAGGGTGCACATGGGAGTGCCTCAGGGGGGAAGGGAAGACTCCAGTGGCAAAGGGGTGGTTGCAGAAGTCGGCCAGAGCAGGAGCCAGGGAGTCGATGTGGTCCTTGATGGTTTTGGAGAAGCAGGGGTGAACCGGTTTTGACGAGACTTTCATAGATCGGATTTGTCTGGAAACCTCGTCACAGGGGAGAATGGGGGAAAGGAAGAGAAGGAGGGAGGAGAGGTGGCCGAAGAAGGGCCAGAGGAAGAGCAGGGAGTTGAGGGAGGAAGGGTAGAGGAGGAGAGAGGACAGGATTTCCTGCATTTTAGAAATGCATTTTAGAAATGAAATCAGAAGCCATGAGAAATGAGAAGCCATAGCCATGCAGAGGACCTGGGAAGGGACAAGAGAGGAAGAGACTGCAGCAGGATTGGCCATTTCCTTGCATATTTTAGTTCAGTTGAGTTGTTGGATGCCGCAGAGACATGGACAGAGAACCGGTATTGCCTTTGGAGCAGGCAGCAGGCCAGTTTGTCATAGGATGTACCAGAAGCACGCCATTTCCTCTCAGCCGCCCTGCACTTGCGTTTGAGGAAGGACGAGGTCTGAGTCGTACCAAGGGTTGCACTTGGCTTTGGGCTTCGGGTGGATCCTCATGACAGGGGCAAGAGCATTGAGAGTATCAGATATAGCAGAGTGGAGCATGGAAAGGGCTGCGTCAGGGTGTAAGTCAGCCAAAGGGGGTGGCGGGGGTGAGAAAGTGGTGGCGAATCCCTCAACTGACACGCGCTTCATGGGTCGGATGACCGAGAAGGTGGGTGACAGTGCTGGAGTTGGCTTTGCCTGGGGGGGTAGAGAGGGTGAGATGGGAGGAAAGGAGAACGTAATCACTCCAGTAGAGGGGAGTGGTGAGAGGGATAGAAAGGGGAATGTCTGAGGAGATCAGAACATCTAGAGTGTGCTCTGCAGAGTGAGTCGGGCCAGAGGGGAGAATAGTGAGTGAGTGAGAGTCGCAAAGGTCATGAAAGAGTCCGGAGGAAGGACAGGAAGCATCCAGGTGGATGTTGAAGTCTCCAAGAAGGAGGAGGTGAGTGGTCGAGACCAGGAGGGAAGAGGAGAGGTCCGCCCACTAGGAGAGGAAGGGGGAGATCTGACCAGGTGGCCAATAGATAGTAGCCACAGTAAGGGAATGGCTGGGAGAGAGAGAGATCCTGCAGACAAGGCATTCGAAAGATGAGTAGGCCTGCGTAGGAATGACTGAGGCAGGAATCCACTCAGGGAAGATCAGGGCTACACCTCCTCAGGAGCGGTTGGACCTGGGCGCTGAGAGGATCTTGTAGCCGTCAGGGACCAGAGTGTCAAAGATTGTGACATAGCTGGCCGTGAACCATGTCTCAGTGGGACCGTACCATAGAGTAGGTAGGAGGAGAGGAGGGAGTGGGAAGGGGAGAACACTGGGAAAGGACACAGGGCAGAGGGCAAGCAGATGAGACACCCAGAGCAGAAGAGAAAAGTTGACAATGGGCAAGATAACTGGCACTAAGATTTAAGTACTTACTTACACAATGCAATTTTCAAACAGGAGAAAAAACACAGCCAAGTTTGAGAGTCCTGAATAGTGGGGAAAAGGCCTAGGTTTCACAATGCAAATTTTAAATACTAGCACAATGCAATTTTCAAACAGGAGAAAACGCACCTAAGTTTGAGAGTTAACTATAGGGACAGGATTGCAGGGTGGAGGAGGGTCGGTGCCTTACACAGGCCGCTCCTACCTTCCGACTCTAGCTGCGTGGGGACGGCTGGCCACTGGCTTCCACTGTTGACACCTGCAGACACTAGCTGGAGCCGCCTCTGTTGCAGCTGACCTTTGCCTAGGGGCCTTTAGCCACAGGGGCTGCCGGACAGAGGGCTGCTCTTAGGAGGGTCATTGATGAGCAGCAGGGCCGCCAATCAGGGGAGGAGGGCGGGCAGGGAGGCGGGAGTTAAGGCAATCAGGAACTGGATGCAGGGGAGGGGGAAGAGAGAGACCAACGGCGCTCATAGTGCTTAAATCAGGCTGTAGCGCTATTTAACCATGCAGTTAAATAGCAGAGCAGACAGGTTAATAGTCAGATCATGCCTGTTTAGTCTTCGAGCAAGTACCTCCAAACCAGTTTTGAAGTTCAAGTGCAGGCAATGTGATTATTGTGAATACTTCAAGAGGAACAGAATACAGTGCAGAGGGAAATAGCCCACTCCCTGAGATTATTTGGGTCAGTCCACAAGAATAATAGGCACATTACTGGCTCAACTTCACTGTTGCTCTGACACCTGGAACCTTCCCAGAACCAAATAATTACACCAGTGAAGATCAAACTCTGAGTGAGTGGACATATTCATGCACAGGATCACCATGCATTAACTGCACTCTGAACATAAACACCTCTGCAAACAGAAAGTAAAAAGTGGGGCTTTCAAAATGGCTTGCCGAAGTCAAGGCCAATTTTGGTTGATTGCTATACCCTGGAAACCTAAATAACAAAAGATACTTTACCATTTAGACAGATGGGACATTTTGTTGGTTTTCATTGCACAAGTATGTGCAATGATCATACCATTCACAGGCCATTTATTTTGCTCTGTTGGCCGTCTAGGTTTCAGGCATACTCAGTTGTATTGTGTTCATGAATTAAGAAAAGTTGCCTTGGTGATAGATCATGTCTGTTATAGGGGTCAGCTTTTTGTGACTAAAGTCTTGCTCGATACATAATCATCCAAGATGATATAAGCCTGCTAAAAACATAAATGTGCCCATTGTATGTAGTGCATAGTCAACCCTTACCTAGGCACATTTATTATTGCCCTGAATGCCAATTCGGTGTAATGTGTCCGCTTACACATTTCTTTCATTGTCACAATGCACAGGTTTGTTGTTGTTCTATAATCTACTTTTTCTCTCAAGTGCAGTCTTCACACATTAAGGAATGCCCTTAATGTTGAGAATGTGCATGCAATGTAATTTCAGAATGTATACATATTGGCATACAAATGGAGCTTAATGGTACTTTTACATAACACTAAAATATGAAGACTACATATGCACACAAACATACCTGTAAATGATGCCCTTTGTGTGTAGGAATTGTAAACCACATAATATTTCAGCACCATAAAACCTGCAAAACAAATATTAAGAATCAGAAGAAATATGTCTGATCAACAAAATGTATCAACACGCTTAAAACTCAGATGATGGAAAAGCAATGCATATTTTAAAAAACTGATCAAGCCACTACCATAATTATTTATTGCAGAACTCAGATGCCTGTCAGCACCAACTGCTCGCTCCCTGGTGAAGGTGGAGCTCAGCTTAAGAAGATCCCTGCATTGGGACCACTGTTTTGCCTCTCCCCTGTCCCACAGAGTCCATTTTGGAAACCGGCAGCTCCAGAACTGGCCCTTCCAGACAATGTGCAAAGTGGTAAATGCCTGTCCAGAGGTGCCCCATGACCTGGGGTCAACAGCAAAGTGCTGCACACACCAGGACGGGTTCTGTTTAGCCTGGTTAGGGCTGGTAGGTCCAAATGTCACCCCCTCCATCAATGCAGATCTAAAATTATAGTCCAATTTCCTAAATCTGCCTGAATATTTATGAACTTTCACCAATGTATGTGCCAACTGCACCTTGTAAATTGCATTTCTTGGTCACCTCGCATACAATGATTTCAATTTTGCATTTTCTGGCCTAACACAGGAAGTAACCCCAACACCCTCCCCATCATTCCTTGCAAACCATGCTCCTCCTCCTCGTCCTGCTTAATGTTCATTCCCTCTCTGTCCCATGGCCCCTGTATCGCCTTCTCTCTTCCCTCCACTCGCTTTGGTTCTCTATCCAAGTTCCCCCTCCCCCCTTCACTGACCTCCCAAACACCACTCACAGGTCATCATCTCTCTCCAATCCCACCCACTCCAAACTCCTCTACCATACCCGCTTCCCTTCATCTACTTCGGCAACCATCTGTCCAACCCCTGGTCTGCCTATTGACCTTGCTCTGGTTCCCTGGCCCAATCCCTCTGCAAAAATGTGAATCCCTCATAAGACATTTTTTTTCCCATCCCCTATAACTCTTGGAGATGGTGATCACCGAAACCTAGATTTCCGTCCATGAAACTGTCATCCAGGCAGCCATTCACATAGACTTTGCCTCATTTTCACTCCAAAAAAAGCATTGGGAGTCGTTTCATGGTCAGCAAGGGCACATCATCGGTACCTCTTTCACTCTCTGATTTCACTCCCTTCTCTTTTGAACACCTCATGCCCACCTTTCTTACTATATGATAGGTTATTTACAACGCGCTTAATACCAAGAGATTTCTAAGCGCAGACTTGGGGTTCAAACCTGTGTTGCTCCATGTCTTCTTGCTTCCAAGGCGAGCACGTTGCCCCTGAGCTAGCCTCACCATCGACTGCCTATCGGGCACTCTCAACCTCTTCTTCTCGGATCTTTATCTCTTACTCTCAATTCTCCCAGCTGATGCCACGGCTATTGTAAAGGGTGATCTCAATCTTTCCAATATGCCCAACAGCTCCAACCTGACAACACGCTCTATGACAACTCAGTAGTCCTCCTACATAATCATCCAACCTACATCCAAAGCAACTCTTTCTTGGTTTTACACTATCATCTAACCTGATCGCCTCTGTTGCACAATGTCCTCTTACCGCTCTCACATTTACTCAACCCCACAATAGCCCTCATCTACCACGAAATACATATTCAAGTCTGTCAACATCTCACTCCAAGCTCTCATTCACTTGCTCACTTCCATTGAATTTACCTTTAATGAATTCAACTCTGCACTGTCTATCACTTCAATAGTTACTACCTTGCTCACTCATTTACCCCTCCTATACAAATCCTCAACCATGGATCTCCCCCCAGCCATCCAGCTGCCGAGGACAACAATGCGTTGCTGCAGCAGTTGTTGCAAAGAGCAATACGTCATTCTGTTCATGGCCTACACCGACTCTGTAGAGACCCAGACCACAGCTCTCTAATCAGCCAAACCATCTTATTAAACTATCCCGGTTTCCTTTCTCCACTTGAGCCCTTGCAAACTATGACCCTTCAGGCCATCCTTTCCCGCTAGATCTCTCTCCCCCTCTATTTCTCTCTTTCCCCCTCTGTGGCAATGACTGTCTTTTGCTTCTCCCGTTAAATCACCAATTACGGGACCCTTACCTACCCTTTTATTGCTCTTCTGTCACTCTCCCAGACCCTCCCTCACTCACTTTCCCCTCCTCTGAACCTCCCCATACTATCTGCTCTATCTCCCTTCTCCCTTACATCCCACACTGAACCAAAACCCATCCTGCGTTACAATCAACCGCGTTGCACCACAGATTGTTAAGGAACTTGCAATAATATCCTCCGCTCACCTCTGAGATGACTTATTAAACCGCTCTCTCACTCAAGTGGTAGCCTCCCAGTCTGTTAAAAAAAACAGCTACAATCCTGCCTCTCCTAAAGAAACCAACCAATTGCTGACCAACCTTCCCAACTCCTCATTCTCCAGATCGGTCTCCCTCCTTCCCTATCACTGTAAAGTCCTTCACAGGGTTGCCTTCAATTGCATAGTCAACTACCTTGAGGTACACTTACTTGCTGATGCCCGCCAATCTGGATTCCAGTCCAAACACTCCAATGAGCAGGGTTCAGGTCGAGGGTACACGCAGGTGGATGGAGTCCTCCGACTTTTTCAGAAGTCCCCCCACTCTTTTCAGAGGCCACCTTGATATGCTAATTTCTGGTGACACCACATTCAATTGGTATGTTAATGAGTCCCCCCAATTTCTTTGTTTAGGACTTGACGCCTGCCAATGCTACTGTGCTCATCTATGTCACCAATTCTCTTATCACCACTCTCCCATCTCCTCAATCTCATCCTTCTAGACCTTTCAGCTGCCTTTGACACTTATGATCCCTCCATTATTTAAACTCGATCCCTTCTTAGATACAAGGAAACCATACTTGACTGGGAGTCATACCATCTCTCCAACTGCTTCTTATGGAACTACAGGACCTCCACCCAACACCCTTTGCCATGGGTGCTGCTCGAGGATCAGTACAAGGCGCACTCCTCTTCACCCTATACACCTCCTCGATCAGCAAACAAATTCCTGCCTTTGGCTTTAACTATCACCTCTTTGCTGATGATGTTCATTTATTTGTAATATTTCCCTCCTTCACCCCTGCTATCTCCAAATGCATAACCAAATGCCTTACCACAATTCGCCACTAGATGGCTCAACTCTGCCTCAAGCTCGATTCTTCAAAGATGGAAGTCATCTTTCTTCCTGTCTACAATGGAAATACCACTCTCCCATCTCTATGCCCAACCGCCTTACCCTTGCTAGCAACTTGGGCTGCCCTTTGACCAGAAAATTTACAATTTCATAAATGCCACCGCCACCACATCCAGGCTGAGCCTCCTATAAATTAGAGAAATCTGCCCACACCTCACGCACCACTATACTAAAAATCTTATTGACACTGTTGTATTCAGCAATGGATTACACCACAAGCAGACTTTGTGGTATACCACTGTATGCCCTTATTCCCCTCAACAAAGTCTTCCATTTTGTGAAGTGAACTCTTTTCAACCAACCCAGATCCTCCCCATCTCTACCTACCGCCACCACGCTGGATGGTTCCCCATGCAAAATCTCTCCCTTTAACTTCCTGTTACTCATCTATAAATCCATCCACAGTCTTGCCTAACACTACCTCACTGACTACATCTCGCTGTACTTTTCCCTCACTCTTCACTCATCTCTTCTAAATCTATCAGTCCACTGTCCTGCCCCATGCCTACTTCCGGTTTCACCCTTTTCAATGCTTGCTCCTCCACTGGAATGCTCTCCATTTGGCTATGAAAGCCATCTGTTAAATTGAACACTTCAAACCGATACTCAAACTCCAGCTTTTATCAATGTAAGGAGCGCCTCAACCATCACACCTTCCCATCAAAACTAACTGCCCAACCCAAATCTCATGCATTCTGCCCTCAGGATTACTCTCTGTAATTTGTAAATTCGTATATACTAGTCTCAGGCTCTCAATGTTGAACATGTAGTATCCTCCAGTCCATGTCCCTAGTTTATTGTCTTACTCTTACCCCTTCACCATGCAGTACATGCCATTCATGCCAGACAAGCTACTTATAAATAAATGTGAATATTACATTTAGATATTTAAATTGTTTTATCCTCGTAGGAAAATCAAATTAGATTTTGTATCTTAGTCTGCAAAATCCTGACAATGACAACATCATAACCAACTGTATACTAAAAGTAGTGAATGTGAAATATCTTAAGTTTCTCCCTTTGTGCCTTATTTATTTATTTATTTATCTGCATTTTTAAAGCGCCCAGCTGCCCCCGGGCATCGTGGCGCTGTTACAAGAAAGTTTACTTGGCATGAAGAGATATCGTGTGCAACAGATGACGATATGGTTACAGGCATGGCTACAGTTCCGAGGATACAGGGGAACAGTGAGCGTGGTACAGTTGTAAGTGGAACAAATGGCCATTGGTAAACGGCTTGGTCCAGGATGAATTACTGCAACATATAGGGCTTCAGATACGTGTTTGAAGGGCAAGCATTTTACTCTAAAATAAACAGATTTTGTAGGGAGTAAAAAAGTAATTCACATTACCAATGGGAGTATTTTATGGGTGATTAAAACATATTTTGACCCTAAACCAGGTATCTTTTTGTAATAAATATTCCTTTGTACTTAAAAGATGCATTTGTATCGCAAAGTTAACTTAATCTTCAAATAATTTTACAAAGGTAGCGGGCGCCCCTCTCTCGCAAGAACAGACATGATAACCTGTTCAGTGGTTATTAACCACTTGAGAGTTCGCAGCCACTGCTTTTACTCACTGTGCCTTTCACAGATGGGAAATATCCATTTGCATATCAGTCTTTGTCCTGCCCAGGGGCAGTCCAGCACCGAAATACAATGGCAATTCCAATCTGAACGAGAGTACCACCAGCAACCCCATACACGTGTTTCACCCTTGTTGGGGATCATCAGTGAGGTGAAACTGATGCCTCTCTAAGCACAGTGAGAGGGAGACCACGTCTGGTTGCCCCCAGGAGACCTAGGGTTACCAATCCCAGGTTCCTTAACAAATAATTTTACAAAGGTAGCGGGCGCCCCTCTCTCGCAAGAACAGACATGATAACCTGTTCAGTGGTTATTAACCACTTGAGAGTTCGCAGCCACTGCTTTTACTCACTGTGCCTTTCACAGATGGGAAATATCCATTTGCATATCAGTCTTTGTCCTGCCCAGGGGCAGTCCAGCACCGAAATACAATGGCAATTCCAATCTGAACGAGAGTACCACCAGCAACCCCATACACGTGTTTCACCCTTGTTGGGGATCATCAGTGAGGTGAAACTGATGCCTCTCTAAGCACAGTGAGAGGGAGACCACGTCTGGTTGCCCCCAGGAGACCTAGGGTTACCAATCCCAGGTTCCTTAACAAATAATTTTACAAAGGTAGCGGGCGCCCCTCTCTCGCAAGAACAGACATGATAACCTGTTCAGTGGTTATTAACCACTTGAGAGTTCGCAGCCACTGCTTTTACTCACTGTGCCTTTCACAGATGAGAAATATCCATTTGCATATCAGTCTTTGTCCTGCCCAGGGGCAGTCCAGCACCGAAATACAATGGCAATTCCAATCAGAACGAGAGTACCACCAGCAACCCCATACACGTGTTTCACCCTTGTTGGGGATCATCAGTGAGGTGAAACTGATGCCTCTCTAAGCACAGTGAGAGGGAGACCACGTCTGGTTGCCCCCAGGAGACCTAGGGTTACCAATCCCAGGTTCCTTAACAAATAATTTTACAAAGGTAGCGGGCGCCCCTCTCTCGCAAGAACAGACATGATAACCTGTTCAGTGGTTATTAACCACTTGAGAGTTCGCAGCCACTGCTTTTACTCACTGTGCCTTTCACAGATGGGAAATATCCATTTGCATATCAGTCTTTGTCCTGCCCAGGGGCAGTCCAGCACCGAAATACAATGGCAATTCCAATCTGAACGAGAGTACCACCAGCAACCCCATACACGTGTTTCACCCTTGTTGGGGATCATCAGTGAGGTGAAACTGATGCCTCTCTAAGCACAGTGAGAGGGAGACCACGTCTGGTTGCCCCCAGGAGACCTAGGGTTACCAAAAGCAGTGGCTGCGAACTCTCAAGTGGTTAATAACCACTGAACAGGTTATCATGTCTGTTCTTGCGAGAGAGGGGCGCCCGCTACCTTTGTAAAACTATTTTTTAAGGAACCTGGGATTGGTAACCCTAGGTCTCCTGGGGGCAACCAGACGTGGTCTCCCTCTCACTGTGCTTAGAGAGGCATCAGCTTCACCTCACTGATGATCCCCAACAAGGGTGAAACACGTGTATGGGGTTGCTGGTGGTACTCTCGTTCAGATTGGAATTGCCATTGTATTTCGGTGCTGGACTGCCCCTGGGCAGGACAAAGACTGATATGCAAATGGATATTTCCCATCTGTGAAAGGCACAGTGAGTAAAAGCAGTGGCTGCGAACTCTCAAGTGGTTAATAACCACTGAACAGGTTATCATGTCTGTTCTTGCGAGAGAGGGGCGCCCGCTACCTTTGTAAAACTATTTTTTAAGGAACCTGGGATTGGTAACCCTAGGTCTCCTGGGGGCAACCAGACGTGGTCTCCCTCTCACTGTGCTTAGAGAGGCATCAGCTTCACCTCACTGATGATCCCCAACAAGGGTGAAACACGTGTATGGGGTTGCTGGTGGTACTCTCGTTCAGATTGGAATTGCCATTGTATTTCGGTGCTGGACTGCCCCTGGGCAGGACAAAGACTGATATGCAAATGGATATTTCCCATCTGTGAAAGGCACAGTGAGTAAAAGCAGTGGCTGCGAACTCTCAAGTGGTTAATAACCACTGAACAGGTTATCATGTCTGTTCTTGCGAGAGAGGGGCGCCCGCTACCTTTGTAAAACTATTTTTTAAGGAACCTGGGATTGGTAACCCTAGGTCTCCTGGGGGCAACCAGACGTGGTCTCCCTCTCACTGTGCTTAGAGAGGCATCAGCTTCACCTCACTGATGATCCCCAACAAGGGTGAAACACGTGTATGGGGTTGCTGGTGGTACTCTCGTTCAGATTGGAATTGCCATTGTATTTCGGTGCTGGACTGCCCCTGGGCAGGACAAAGACTGATATGCAAATGGATATTTCCCATCTGTGAAAGGCACAGTGAGTAAAAGCAGTGGCTGCGAACTCTCAAGTGGTTAATAACCACTGAACAGGTTATCATGTCTGTTCTTGCGAGAGAGGGGCGCCCGCTACCTTTGTAAAACTATTTTTTAAGGAACCTGGGATTGGTAACCCTAGGTCTCCTGGGGGCAACCAGACGTGGTCTCCCTCTCACTGTGCTTAGAGAGGCATCAGCTTCACCTCACTGATGATCCCCAACAAGGGTGAAACACGTGTATGGGGTTGCTGGTGGTACTCTCGTTCAGATTGGAATTGCCATTGTATTTCGGTGCTGGACTGCCCCTGGGCAGGACAAAGACTGATATGCAAATGGATATTTCCCATCTGTGAAAGGCACAGTGAGTAAAAGCAGTGGCTGTGAACTCTCAAGTGGTTAATAACCACTGAACAGGTTATCATGTCTGTTCTTGCGAGAGAGGGGCGCCCGCTACCTTTGTAAAACTAACTTAATCTTCAGACCAGGCAGTAATCGAGCACCTTCCTTTAGTTCTGCTCTCCTGGTACCCCTGAGCATATCCATGGAGGTGTGAGAGTGGAAGCGTGGGACAAGCTCCCGTGTGTCAGTTGTTTGCTATGTTACTTTGCAAGTAATTTTACTCGCTATATGTGTTTGTTGGGAGTATGTGCCTTTTTTAGGGACACAACCTGCCCACCTTAGGTGACCTTCCCTGTCTATGGTGAATAGTGTATCACATTTGAAGCAGTACTACAGACAGTATCTGCGAGCAACATTGGGACAAATTGCTGTTTTTTCTACTTGGGAATGCTTGTCAAAAAATTCTAGTGATGAAAATCCTTAATGTGTATGGTGGCCAGAGTTGGTCATACAACTGCAGATATGCTGTACCCCTCACAATCCGGTTCTCTGTCCAAATGCCAAGCACAACAAAAATAAAATTTGAAAAGTAACAAAAGATCTGCTGCCTCCATTTTTGAATCCCCATCCTGAATTGCTGTGTTTATTCACAAAATGTACAGAAACATTTAGTGAATGAGAAGAGTCCAGGTATATGTTAAGTAACATGATATGTACACACAGCAATTTTTTTACATTTCATACATTACACAGATGCTTAAGAATTATGTAGCCATTTTTAAATAATGGAAAATACTCACTAAACACCCTAAATATAGAAACATCCAGTCAGGTAATTAATACATTGGTTGGTCTCAAGTGGAGCATCCGCTATGGTGAATTTATCCGCAAAAGACGGAACTGTTCACAACTGGACACTTATAAGGAATGCAGAGATATGGCCTTGAGGTTTCAACAAAGAGGCTATCCTAAAAAAGTACTGGAAAGAGCGTACATTAAAGCACAGCAGAAGAATTGCTCCATTTTAGTGATGCCCAAAATTCAATCTGAGAGTGTATTGGAAGAAACAGATACACGACTCATTTTGACTTTTAGTAAAGCTTCCAAGCACATTCGCCATATAATGCACAAACATTGACATGTACTTAAGCAAGATGAACATCTGGGGAGCATTTTGGGTCCTAATGTTAACATAACATATAGATGCTCGACCTCATTGAAAGATGACCTAGTTTCCAGTTACATGAGTCCGAAAAATTCACAAACTGCCTCGAGCTGGTTAAATGCCAATCCAGAGGGCTTCCAGAAATGCGCAAAATGTAAAGCGTGTAAGTTTGCTAGAAACACTACAAATTATCGACACCCTGTACTACAAAGAAATGTGACCATAAAATCTAGAATGACATGTGAAACAGAATATGTTGTGTACATGCTCTCATGCCCATGTGACAAATGGTATGTGGGGAGTACGATCGGCAAACTTAAACTCAGGATATTGCAACACATAAGAGCCATCAAAAATGTCGATCCCGCATATCCTATGGCCTTACATTTCCAAAAGAAGCATGGAGGCAAACTAGAGGGCTTTGGATATTTTGGCATTTACACCATTCCAAAAACCGCAAGAGGTGGCAATCGGGAACTCTTTCTTAGACAATCAGAAACCAAATATATTTTGGACCTCGAAACTAAGAAACCCAAGGGCCATAACCTAGAAGAAGAATTGTACACTTTTCTAGGTACTTAAATTGTCTTAGATGATACAACAGCATTGACTACATAGACGTTAAAGAAGATCCCAGATTCCAACACTTTGTTGGGAGGTCCTGTTTTTCCTATAAGCATGTATTTTTAAGAGACTTTTCTTATTACTACAATTGTTTGCCTAGTCTTCCTCTTTCCATTCCCCCATTTTTCAAATATGTGTAAAGGCTTCTTCTCAATTGGGGTTAATGTTTTCCACTAATACTTAAGGACAGAAGGTCTATCGATTTAAGAAAAACTTTTATATCGACTAAGAGAATTGAATGTATTTTAGACCTTTTTCTATCCTTCCTTTCTGGGTTTTTACTCTTTTTTTACTCAACACCCCCCCCTTTTTACTTCTCTCCTTTTATAGGGTAAGCAACATATTTATTGTTGAAATACTGATGAAACACAGGCAAACTAACAGTCGCACTCACATCACTCTTTTAGCCATGATTTGATGTTTGTGATTTTAATTCTGATGCGACAACATGACTTAGGAGGTTTTTTTTGATACACGTGTAGTAATGATATTCAGTGCAGTGGGTAATGATTGACATGTATATGTAAAGCACTAAGCACTTTATTTACTTCCGAATGAGGATTATTATGATGATGCTGCTAATGCACGTTGCACTTTACCTACAGTCTGTTGGACTCCCTTGCTGCTACTAGCACAAGCACTTTATCAACAATTAGGTTGAATATTGCAGATTTGCACAGTCAGACATACTAGGTATTCAGGGAAGCAATTCCATTACCTGTCAACCACAGCACATCATGCTCAGGTGCACTAAGCACTTAATCTCTAACATTATATTATATTGTTAGTACTAATAGTGATTACTGACATACACTACATGCCGTAAGAGCATCAGTGCACTCCATAGAGTGCAGCACTTAGCTTTACATCAACGAGCATATGCGTAAGATCAGGAAAGTGACACTATACGGACAAAGGGTTATTTTTTAGTTTCCCTCTGTCAATTGACATTGAGCACCATTGTTCATAACCAGTGCAAGATTGAAACTTACCGGTTAGCAGTTACGCTTGTTTTGGAATTTTTCCATGACAGCGATCACTGCATGAACTTTCAAAGTAGCAACACATAATATAGCGTGCATTTATTTGCCTTCTGCTTTCCGGTTCCTAAATAGAACGAACTGTGCTGTGCACAATATCTAATATTGATCTCTGCATATAGTTCATAAATGGTTATGTTGCAAATGTTACAATGTCCGTTTTTGCAATGCTCGATAACAAATATGATTGTTTGTATTTTTAAATGTATCGAACTATGCAAATTACACCATTCAAACATGGCGGCCTTTTAACTAGAAGAGTGTGTTTGTAAAAGCGACTCTCTACATTGAAACCATAGAGCTGATGTTAGTTTATAAGTCCTTTTTCTGTTTTTCTTACCCTCAACGTGAACAAGTGGTTTGTTGTCGTGAAACGCGTCGTCGTTTTTCATGTTGCTATCTCTGTCCTGGACATTATATTAATTAAAGCTACTTTTTGTTTCTATGGTTGGAGAAAACTACTAGCCTTCTTCCTGGAGTGCCATCCACTTTCTTTGTACTATATAGCCACGGTAGTGGCCATGTAGTTATGGTTAAGTTGCTGTTTCTATAGGAAGAGCACTTTTTGGGCGGCTTATAACTTCGCTCCCCCTGGACGAATCCTCACCAAATTTTGCAAAAAAAAGTATATGGCCCACTCTGAATTTATTTTGCAAAGTTTGGTGAGGTTTGGTCCGGGGGGGCAAAGTTATAGGGGGGTCCCAAAACTTCTTTTTTCCTATAGACATTTTTTCCTGTAGGTTTGCTCAAGCCTACAGCCCAAACCGCTGGACGGATTTACACCAAATTTGCGGCAGGAGCGGCGGTTTGGTCCCGAAAGCATGCTTTTTTTTTATTTGGTGTAAATCCGTCCAGTAGTTTTTTTTTTAAAAATGACAAAAATGTAAGTGAAAAAAAATTAGTGATGGACACACTTCCCTGTTCGCTCCGCGGACAGGACGGGGATTGGACAAGCGGCTTGCGTGATGTCCACGGACATCTGACATGCTTTCCTATTGGCTGCGGTGAAGCATGCAGTGCGTCGTATTGTGAGAGACGCCCGCCATCTTGGTTTATCGTTTGCATCAGAGGGTTCCCCTCCACCCCCCCCGCTCATGGCCCGTGTCTCTCTCCCGTTCCCCCCACCCCCCACTCATGCTCCGTGTCTCCCTCCCGTTCACCCCCCACGCCACAGCTCATGGCCCGTGTCTCTCTCCCGTTCTGCTCCACCCCCCCCCGCTCATGCCCCGTGTCTCTCTCCCGTTCCCCCCCACCCTCCCGCTCATGGACCGTGTCTCCCTCCCGTTCCCCCCAACCCCCGCTCATGCTCCGTGTCTCCCTCCCATTGCCCTACACCCCCGCTCATGGCCCGTGTCTCTCTCCCGTTCTGCTCCACCCCCCCCGCTCATGCCCCGTGTCTCTCCCGTTCCCCCCCAACCTCCCGCTCATGGACCGTGTCTCCCTCCCGTTCCCCCCAACCCCCGCTCATGCTCCGTGTCTCCCTCCCATTGCCCCCCACCCCCGCTCATGCCCCGTGTCTCCCTCCTGTTCCCCTTCACCACCGCTCATGCCCCGTGTCTCCCCTGTTCCCCCCACCCCCGCTCATGCCCCGTCTCTCCCTCCCTTTACCCACCCACCCCCCGTGTCTACCTCGTGTACCCCCTCCACCACCCGCTCATGCCCCATGTCTCCCTCATGTTAACCCCACCCCACGTGTCTCCCTCCTGTACCCCCAACCCCCCGCTCATGCCCCGTGTCTCCCTTGCGTTACCCCCCCACCCCCCACTCATGCCCCGTGTCTCCCTTGTGTTACACCCCACCCCCGCTCATGCCCCGTGTCTACCTCTTGTACCCCCCCACCCCCTGCTCATGCTCCGTTTCTCTCTCCTGTTGCCCCCCACCCCCACTCATACCCTGTGTCTCCCTCGTGTTACCCCCACCCATGCCCTGTGTCTCCCTCCTGTACCCCCACCTCCCACTCATGCCTTGTGTCTCCCTCCTGTATCCCCCCACCCCCCACTCATACCCCGTGTCTCCCTCCTGTACCCCCCACTCATACCCCGTATATCCCTCCTGTACCCCCCACTCATACCCCGTGTCTCCCTTCTGTACCCCCCACTCATACCCCGTGTCTCCCTCCTGTACCCCCCACTCATACCCCGTGTCTCCCTCCTGTACCCCCCCACTCATACCCCCTGTCTCCCTCGTGTTGCCCCCCACCCCCCGCTCATGACAGCATTGTCTCCCTCCTGTACCCCCCCACCCCCCGCTCATGCCCGTGTCTGCCCTGTTCCCCACCCCCCGCTCATGCCCTGTGTCTCCCTCCTGTTCCCCCCACCCCCCGCTCATGGCCCGTGTCTCCCTCCTGTTCCCCCCACCCCCCGCTCATGGCCCGTGTCTCCCTCCTGGTCCCCCCGCTCATGCCCCGTGTCTCCCTCGTGTTGCCCCCACCCCCTGCTCATGCCCCGTGTCTCCCTCCTTTTCCCCACACCCCCCGCTCATGCCCCGTGTCTCCCTCCTGTTCCCCCCACCCCCCGCTCATGCCCCGTGTCTCCCTTGTGTTACCCCCCACCCCCCGCTCATGCCCCGTGTCTCCCTCCTGTTCCCTCCCACCCCCGCTCATGCTCCATGTCTCTCTCTTGTTCCCCCCCCACTCCCTGCTCATGCCCCGTGTCTCCCTCCTGTACCCCCCACCCCCCGCTCATGCCCCGTGTCTCCCTCCTGGTCCCCCCGCTCATGCCCCGTGTCTCCCTCGTGTTGCCCCCACCCCCTGCTCATGCCCCGTGTCTCCCTCCTTTTCCCCACACCCCCCGCTCATGCCCCGTGTCTCCCTCCTGTTCCCCCCACCCCCCGCTCATGCCCCGTGTCTCCCTTGTGTTACCCCCCACCCCCCGCTCATGCCCCGTGTCTCCCTCCTGTTCCCTCCCACCCCCGCTCATGCTCCATGTCTCTCTCTTGTTCCCCCCCACTCCCTGCTCATGCCCCGTGTCTCCCTCCTGTACCCCCCCACTCCCCGCTCATGCTCCGTGTCTCCCTCCCGTCCCCCCCTACCCCCGCTCATGCCCTGTGGCACCCCCCCACCCCCCGCTCATGCCACGTGTCTCCCTCATGTTCCCCCCACCCCCGCTCATGCCCCGTGTTACCCTCCACCCCTCGCTCATGCCTCGTGTTGCCCCCACCCCCTGCTCATGCCCCGTGTCTCCCTCCTGTTCCCCCCACCCCCCGCTCATGCCCCGTGTCTCCCTCGTGTTACCCCCCCACCCCCTCATGCCCCGTGTCTCCCTCCTGTTCCCCCCCACCCCCGCTCATGCTCCATGTCTCTCTCTTGTTCCCCCCCACTCCCTGCTCATGCCCCGTGTCTCCCTCCTGTACCCCCCACCCCCCGCTCATGCCCCGTGTCTCCCTCCTGTACCCCCCACCCCCCGCTCATGCCCCGTGTCTCCCTCCTGTACCCCCCACTCCCCGCTCATGCCCCGTGTCTCCCTCCCGCTCCCTCCCACCCCCGCTCATGCCCTGTGTCACCCTCCCACCCCCCACTCATGCCACGTGTCTCCCTCGTGTTCCCCCCACCCCCGCTCATGCCCCGTGTCTCCCTCGTGTTACCCTCCACCCCTCGCTCATGCCCCGTGTCTCCCTCCTATAACCCCCATCCCCGCTCATGCCCCGTGTCCTCGTGTTGCCCCCACCCCCGCACATGCCCTGTGTCTCTCTCTCCTGTTGCCCCCACCCCCGCTCATGCCCCGTGTCTCCCTCGTGTTCCCCCCACCCCCGCTCATGCCCCGTGTCTCCCTCGTGTTACCCTCCACCCCTCGCTCATGCCCAGTGTCTCCCTCCTGTAACCCCCATCCCCGCTCATGCCCCGTGTCCTCGTGTTGCCCCCACCCCCGCACATGCCCTGTGTCTCTCTCTCCTGTTGCCCCCACCCCCGCTCATGCCCCGTGTCTCTCCCCTGTTCCCCCATCCCCCGCTCATGCCCTGTGTCTCTCCCCTGTTCCCCCCACCCTCGCTAATGCCCTGTGTATCCCCTGGTCCCCCTCACCCCCTGCTCATGCCCGTGTCTCCCTCCTGTTCCCTCCACCCCCCGGTCATGCCCCCTGTCTCTCCCCTGTTACCCCCACCCCCCGCTCATGCCCCGTGTCTCTTCCCTGTTTTCCCTCCACCCCCCGCTCATACCCCGTGTCTCTCCCCTGTTCCCCCAACCCCCGCTTATGCCCCGTGTCTCCCCTGTTCCCCCCCACCCCCTACTCATGGCCAGTGTCTCTCTCCTGGTTCCCCCCGGCGATGCCCTGTTGTGTTCTCTTTATACACCCCACCTTCCCTTTCCATGGTGTCCCCATCTTGGTAAAAGATTTTCCTTCCTACACCGGGACGCCACAGGCGTTCCGGTTTGGGAAGAAAAATCTTTTTTTACCACCCCGGGTTCCCACTTTGAGAACCTAGGATGCTAGTGGTCTTCATCCATTGAAAAGGACGTTATGGTTAAGTTGCACTAATAAAAATCTATGAAATTCAATGAAAAAACGTTGTTAAAGGGAAGTTATGGTTCCAAGTAAAACCGAAAAACCCTTGAAATTCACAAGTTATGGTAAGCTAAGCAACCATAACTCGCGCCACCATCGTGCACTGCTAAGCCTAACACCCAGGACATCAAACATGACATCACAAATGTCATTGATGATATCACTGGTGACATCACATGTGCATTTACATTTCATGAAAAGCCTGTACAAGGGATTCTTAGTGTAATGTTAATTAAAAAAGTGTAAAGGATTTTTGGAATAAATATCAAGTGCTAATTAGTGCATTAAGCTATGCATTGATATAAATAGCATTCTATTATTAAGTTCAATCCAGTATACTAAGGTACTCATGTAGAAAGATAGGCATTGTGTTCAGTATACATGATGGAGATGCAATATTCATAAGCTTGCCATGTTGAATAGTGAAATGATAACTGTTTTCTTATTAGAGTTTTGCGTACTGTGAAACGTGATAAGTAGGTAATAAAACCCACTTACTACATAATTGCATTATTATAGACAAAACACAAAGAGACAACACCACATACAAATATGAATATATACAAGGAAATAGAAGTAAAAAATAAAACAGCAGTAGTAGCAGAAAGTGTTCATAACCTAACTGATTACCTTTATGCAGAGAAATGATTGCTCTGTTTCTAAGCTGTTACTTACCCTATGTATATATATCACATGATGTGCTTGGACCCTAAGGTAAATAGTGTGAGTACAACATATAAAAATAGGAGCATATACAGGGAAAGTACAGTAAGAAAAAAACATCAGAACTATCAGAAAGTGCTGATAACTCTACTGATTATTTTAATGCACAAAAAGGATTGCTGTCTTTCAAGGTTGTCTTCCCCTATGTATATGTTTCATATGATATAACTGGACCATAAGGGAATTATTGTAAGAACATACTTGAAGGATAAGTCTACAAATATAGTACGTTTACAATTCTTAGTTCCTAACTGTTACTAAAGAAAAACATGTGGCCTAGATATGTCAGTAAAGAAAAAAGAGGGAACCAGACATGTGATGTCATCAGTGATGTCATCAATGACATTTGTGATGTCATCAATGACATTTGTGATGTCATCTTTGATATCCTGGGTGTTAGGCTTAGCAGTGCACGATGGTGGTGCGAGTTATGGTTGCTTAGTTTACCATAACTTGCGAATTTCAAGGGTTTTTCGGTTTTACTTGGAACCATAACGTCCCTTTAACAACATTTTTTCAATGAATTTCATAGGTTTTTAGTAGCGCAACTTAACCATAACGTCCCTCTAACAAAGTTTTTTCACTGAAAATATATATATACACACACATCACTGACACAAAACCTTGTTAACATGATGTTATGGTTAAGTTGCAGGACTACAAAAGCTATGAAAATCAAAGGAAAACGTTGCTACAGGGATGCTATGGTTACAGGTAAAATCAAGAAAACCCAGAAATTCACGAGTTATGGTACGCTACTCAACCATAATTCGCGCTACCACTGCGGACTGTAAGGATGAACACCCATGACATCAAAGAGGACATAACAAATGTCATTGATGACATTACTGATGACATCACAAGTCTGGCACCCTCTTTTTTAGTTTAGTGAGACATGTACACTAGGTGATTTTCTTGACTAGCAGTGAGGAATTGCAAAGTGAAAAGGTACTACATTTGTACACCTTACCGTTCTCATATGTTCTTACACTGCTTTCCTTAGGGTTCAGTGATATCCTATGCTACATTTATGTATGGGAAGAAGGAAGCCTGAAATGCAGCATTTATTTCTGTGCATTAAAGTAATCAGGTAGGTTATGAACACTTTGTGGTAGTACTGCTATGTTTTTGCTTACTTTACTTTCTTTGTATATGCTGCTATTGGTATGCGTTGTGCAGTCTTTCATTTTTGTGTGCAGTAGTATATTTATATACTAACAGAGGGATTGGTAAATGCTTATCACATGTTTAACAGTTCACAAACGTCTAGCAGCAAAGCATGCATCATTTCACTATGCAACATGGGAATAATTTGGATATTGCTCACACTGCTTACGTTTGTACATGAGTTCGCTCTTGTAAAGGACAGAAATGTGTAATGCAATACTGTTCATAGCATTGCCTTCTGAAATTACCTACTTATGTAATGATAGTTCTCCCATGATCTCTGATAGTTTTATAGCAACATAATAAAAACAATCCCTTCTGGAGGATTTTCATGACAACTGCATATACATGTGATGTCATCAGTGATGTCATTAATGACATTTGTGATGTCATCTTTGATGTCATTTGTGTTAGTCCTTGCAGTCCACAGTGGTAGCGCGAGTTATGGTTGTGTAGCGTACCATAACTTGCCAATTTCTGAGGTTTTTAACTTTTACCTGTAACCATAACGTCCCTGTAGCAACGTTTTTCCACTGAATTTTATAGGTTTTGTAGTGGTGCAACTTAAACATAACGTCCCGTTAACAAGGTTTTTTGATAGTGAATTTCATAGGTTTTTAGTAGGGCACTGTAAACATAAGTTTCCTGTAGCGTACTGTATTTAGAAATGATGCTATGTTTGTAATAGCGCCCCTGTATCATAACGTTCCTTTAGGAATGGGTTTTGTACGCGATTATCACAGAATGCTCCTTTTACACTGTCATAAAGCAAGTGGCAATGAAGGGAGTAAGTGCAATACGCATCGTATACCCTCCACACAGTTGTTCGCTAAATGGAAGGACCGGTGGTAGTGTGGATAACACGGCAATTGAAATAGGTAGAAATAGGTACCTAATGAAAGAAATGGTTGTGCATATTGCAGTGCGTTTTGAAGGGCGCAAGTGCGCAACAGCAAACACAAACATTGTTCCTGCACTGCCAAAAAGGGCACCGAAGCAATGAGTGTACAGGGGGCACAAAAGGAACACGCAGTATTTGGGAAAAGAACGCTATTTGTGGGGGAAAAATGCTTGTGCTTTGAAAAGATAGAATCACATTTGTATAGTAGGACAATGGCACAAGTTGTAAAAGACACAAATACACTTCTGCACAATATACTACGCTGTGTCCATTTCGGCACCACATTTAAAATAACATCCCTAAATGGGTGGCTAGGAATGAAAGAAAATATGGCCGCCTTTTCCTGTGACGGACACTCTAACCTCCTCATTGGAGAATTCCAACTATCGCATTTCCATTGGCCAGCATGTACAAAAGCACAGACTATAGCACGTGCACCTCGCAAAGTACCATTAGGGCTGTACCCGAACAATTCATGAACAGTCCTTTTTCCCCTTCCACTATCCTCTTCCCACCACGCTCTTATCTGCGTCCCTTTCGTCAGCGTTCCTACACACACTTGTATGTAGGCGCAATACAAACAGCATGAAGTGCCATAGGACATCATATGATATGATGCACACACTACTTCATTGCTGCCAAGTAGGTTATACACTTCACAATATTGTCTTCCCATTGTGATGCATGTACTACAAATGTCGGAAAAGTGCTCCCACAAAACCAGCAGGGAATGTATAGTAACTACGTTATGCAACTGTGTGCAGTCCATGCATACAAACATGATGCATGCCCCTTACCTTGCACACGTTCGCCATAGCCTCCTACATTCATCTATGCAACCAAATCTTCCATCACACTGTTTGTGTACACACCAAAACCAGTAAGCACATTGCCCAATTGCTTTGCCTCCTCAGTGGCAATACTATAGCTGCCATCGTAAAAACAACCGGATGTGCCACGCCGAATCCTCACAGTACTGTGCATTGCGCGGCATTACCGTGCTAGACAACATAGGTGGGGACGGGGGTTGAGAAGGTGTTTGGGGGGATGAAAGAAAGGGTGGGGATTGTGCGTGTAGGATGGTGTGTAAAAAACATTTTTTTCCCTTTTTGTCGTGTTTTCATTATGTACGTGCATTCATACATTTTTTTTCTGCTTTATCTGTCTTTTGCTCAGTTTCTGTTTGCTTCTCCTCATTACATTTTTTCCCACTGAAGAAGAACCGTTATCTAACATTTCTACAGGATTCTCTGCAAAGCTTTGTGCAAAGTAGCAAACACAACAGCATTGCCAATGGAAGTAAAAAAAATACCATTTCCCTGGAACCGCTGGAACTCTTGCTGGTTATTAATGCTGTCAGTCTGTGCAGAACATCCCAACACTGGACAAAGTCGCACATGCTTCTATTTATCCAACATCACTCAACCTCTAGATGTGGACAACTGACATCGGCATGCTCCCATTTTCGTTTTGGTGCGATCGCTGAGAAAATCACCTTTGCTGTAGGAAAGATCTGCATCACAGCTATCAAACTCTTTAAATAAACGAGCAAAAACAAACACGACTTTTGCCCCAAATGTAGTCCTCCAAAATGCACAACCACCACATCCACAGTACCAACAGAGGCCACATATTAGCAAAGAATATCCATGCAGCGGAAACCCCACTCAAACTGTGGCCTAAAAAGCTTGCACTCCTTCCAACTAAAAGTCAGTATCGAAGCCTCTTTCCACAGCATAACTGTACAGATCGTGCACAAAGCTATCACCAACTATAAGCATGCGCCGTCTTTCCATGTTCGCCAACCTCAGTACATCTACCTTTCGGTAAATAAGTCACAGCCCCTTCAGTCAAACCACACCCTCCAATCCTCATTGGATAATCATCACAATTCCACTTGCTAAGGTTCCATGCTCATAAAGGCATGATGTGGCATGTGCGCTTTCCCAGCTACAGCTAAGGCCACGCCCCAGTAAAGCACACACAATACTTCTTCCCTTTGCACTCGATTTCTCCAACAGTCCCTTACTGGCACCTATTCAAAACTATCAAATTTTCAAAAACGCCTACACCATCCACATACTGAAACTCAGCATAGTACACTACCATTTCTTTACACAACTCCATATGTCCCCTTTAACACACTGAGAACACGTTCCCTTTACTTCCAAAGCCCCTCCACCATAAACTTTCCCTACACGCTGCCCTATTTTACCATCCACAACAATCTGCCGGCGCACCCAGCACACCCTTCAACATGCACACAGCACCCTGGTGCACACCCACAACAGCACTAAGAATGCATGCATAATACCATGCAGGCAGCTAACATAGTAAACAAACATAAACTACATAGCGGAACTTCAACCCAACTCCCTCACTCCATAAAGCACCCATTGACGAAAACAAGTCGCAATTACCACGATCCACAAACATACCATAGCCTCGCTCACCCCTACCCACTACCAATCACAAAGCGGTGTTTCACTACCAACCTAACCACAACATTGTGACAACATTGGCCCTACGTCAACAATTCTGCACACATCGTAAAACCCAATTAAGCTGCAGTTTAACCATACCCTGTGCCATACTGCCAGTATACACACAGTGCACCAAGTGGGCACACTGCGTGACTTTTCATTGCCCCATCTCCAATCACACATCCAAAACTGTACCATATTCTACCATCCACCTCACCTGCGGAACCAAACATACATTCCTGCCAGCTCATTTCTACTGCTCTATGTCATTTGCAACATACTGCACAACCATTCTTTACAGGTCATCACTGTCTACCAAATGCACAGTCAACATTGGATTAGTGGCGTGAATTTCCCAAAGTCCGACACTCTTCAATCCATGGTCAACAACCCACCATGCAGCCATACACCCAATAGGCTACCCCTTCAACACAGGCACTGCAACTCCATAGTGCAGTATGCAAACCCAGCACCCGCTGCCCACACTGCCTCACTTTTTACAGCATCATCTCCAACTACACATAAAAAAGTTCACCATGTTGTGATAGTGTCCTCACCAGCAAAACCACACAAGCAGTCATGGCAGCTCACTTCTCTTGCTGTATTGCGTCCGAAATGTGCTTCACATCCATTCCTTACAGGTCACAACCGTCTGCCTGTTGCAGCCTCTAAAATACCTTACGACCGTGTGTGTTCCAAAGTCCTAGCCTCTTCAGTGCATTGCCTATGCTCTTCAGCCATGCATACAACAGTCTACACCTTCAAGACTGTCACTGCTAAGTAATACCGTCATCTATTTCATCCTCTTCACCTATCCACATACACAGCAGTATCACCAGCACTACTACTCAACCTGCGGACCGCCATGGACCGGTGCAGCTACAATTTGCACCACTTACCATAATGTACAAAGAAAACATTCTGTCCTACACCCCTGTGCACTTTCATTCACATACTATGGGCATCCCTACTTCCATTCCCAAACTGTAGTGCCACTACTACAAACGTTGCCACATTCAGTTCGCAACGCTAGCCTACTGCAATAAATTTGCACACACCGCACTACGCAAGCACCATCCTGCACCAGATGTACATCCACACTTGCTTTACTGCACTAGATATGGTTAAGGCCTACGCTCTTCACTGCATGCCCTACGGTCTACACATCAAATACTTTTCAATTTTGTAAGAGGATCCTCAGCACCAAAGCCAAACATGCAGACATGGCAGCTCACTTGCTCTGCTTTATTACGTTTCAAATGTGCTGCACACCCTATTTTTACAGGTCATCACCCTCTACGTACTTCACATTGCGAAATGCATTAATACTGTCGTACAGTTCTAGCCTCTTTAGTGCGTGGCCTTTGGCCTCCCAGCCTCCCTGGCTGTTCAACCAGTATCTGGCACTTCTCGCCCACCGCATCGCTGCTCTCTGCCCCAACTTTCAGTGCTATGCGGAGGATACCCAGCTCATTTTCAGGCTACCCTCGACCTCCTCTTCTCCTTCCCTCATCTCTGACTGTCTTTCTGCTATCCAGGAATGGTGTGCCGCCAACGACCTCTGCCTTAATGCCAGTAAGACTGAGATTCTACTCATCGGCACACCCACTCCCTCCTTCCCTGCAGCTCTCTGGCCGGCCTCTCTTGGCCCTCTTCCTGCTCCTACCTGCAAGGCAAAAAACCTTGGGGTCATCTTCGACTCCACACTCTGCTTCTCTCCTCACATATCCGACGTCTCTAAGAAGTCACACTACCAGCTACACCTCCTCAGAGGTATCCTTCCTTTCCTCTCCTTCCCTTAGAAGCTCACTGTCTCTAGAGCCCTGGTTCTCTCGAAGCTGGACTACTGTAACAGCCTCTATCTAAATCTGCCCGCCTCTACTCTCTGCCCTTTGCAACTCATCCAGAACAGGACTGCGAGACTTGTCCTTGGCCTCAAGCCCAGGGACCGTATCTCTCCAGGACTGAAATCACTGCACTGGCTCCCAGTGACTGCGAGGATCAAGTTCAAAACCCTCTGCATTGTCCACAAGGCCGTCTGGGGCCTTGGGCCAAAATACCTTAAACTCTCTCTTCCTAAATATCTTCCTTCTCGAGCTCTTCGCTCATCCGCCTCCAACTCCCTCAGGGTCAGCCGCTTCTCCAAACAACGAGTTGGGGGCAGATCTCTCTCCGCTGCAGGGGCCTCCCTCTGGAACAGCCTTCCTGCCTCCCTGAAACTTGAGGAGAACCATCTCCGGTTCTAGAAGCACCTCAAAAGCTTCCTCTTTGCCTCCGCTTTCTCTCCCCCTCTCCCCTGCTAATACTACTGAAACTGCACTGAATCTGCAACTGGGCCATTCACCGTTCTCGGTCCTTGGCCCAGCCACTCTCCCCTGCACTGCCTCCAGGGCAACCCCTGCACTACGGGACTGTGTCTGTATCCCTACAGCCCCCTTCCCAGCACTTGTCTGCACTTACTTCGCACTTGCCACCAGCTGGCCCTTGTTATTTATCCTGTTTGCTGTATGCTATTAACCCTGTACTGCACTTCCCCCCTCCCTTTCCCCCTTGCACTTTTCCCTTTCCCTCTACCCTTTGCACTGCCGCGATCTGAATGACACCTGGCCTAGCAGGATCGTTGTCCGTCTCCCCTTGCCCCCCCTGCCTCGTCGCGCCTTGAAACACTTGTGTATAGGCGCGTTACAAATGCCATATCATATCATATCCAACAGTTTATGCCTTCAACAGTATCACTTGTACATAATGGCAGGCATCATCCATTCACCAGCTTCTAACTGCAGCATTTCAAATGTGCTGCACACCCTTTTTTATACATGTCACAACCCTCTAGGTACTGCACATTGCAAATTTCATTAGTACCATCTCTGTCCTAAAGTTGAAGCCTCTTGAGTGCACCCCCTACGGGCTACCGCCTTCTCCCATGTACCCATCAGTCTACGCCTTCGCCTTGAACAGTCTAATTTCTGCATAATGGCAGCATCCATTCACCAGCTTGTAACTACTGCACATTCTGAAACACATTGGTGCTGTGTGTGTCCTAAAGTCCTAGCCTCTTCAGTGCATGGCCTAAGGCCTTTGGCCATGCACCCAACAGTCTAGGCCTTCAATCAGGGGTGGTGCTAGGTCTGGAGTAGGTCCGGGGCTACGCTAATGTAGAGACTGTCGGGACTCGGGCTCGCTAGTCTTTTGGTTGTAGCTCCTGGGCATCTATCCGGGGCTACAACCAAAAGACTCGGGGTTATACCTCCCTCAACCCCCCCAGCAACACCTCTGCCTTCAACAGTCTCACTTCTACATAATGGCACCATAATGGCCTGTAGCTGCTGCACATTCCGAAATGCATTAGTGGCGTGTGTGTCCTACAGTCCTAACCTCTTGCGTGCATGGCCTACGTCCATGCACCCAACAATGTGCACCTTCAACACTTTCACTGCTATACATAAGTGCACCATCCATTTGACCATGTCACCAACTTCACCCATCCACATACACAGCACTACTGCCAGCACTACTACCCAACCTGCTCACCAACCATATACCTATACAACAGCAAATTGCACCACTTATTGCACACCCACCTGTGCTACCTCCCAAAATGTCAATGACGAAATGTTCCCCTTCTAAAACATACAAACCTGCCAGCACTCTCCAAAGAAGTAGGTGTCTGCAAACAAGTGGCGGCACAATGTATGGGGCTGTTGCGGCACCTGCCTCCAATCACCACACAAAGTACTCGCCTGTGTTGGTACCCGCCAGTTCAGACAGTACGTGCGACCAATACAGGCACTCCTCCCTCTTCTTCCATGTACACACATATTTCACATTACCCACTTTTCACTCCCTCACCCGTTCCGTACTGTCCATTTTCCACACCCTTCTCCCTCCGCACTGTCCACTGATGCACCATGGTGGCGTTTCTCAAAAACTTTGACACACAGCACACTTCCCTCCAGCCAACCACCAGCCGTGTCCACTGTACGCGGACAGAACGGCGTACCGCAGACCAATGACATTGCGGTCTGCAGAGCGAACAGGGAAATGGGTTCGAGGAGCAGACCCATATATCACTAATTTTTGGGGACGTACATTTCAGTACTTCCCACAAAAAGTAGTGGTAGGCTTGCCACCAAACACACAAAAGCATGCTTTCTGACCCAAGCCCCCGCTCCTGCTGCAAATTTGGTGACGATACTTCCAGCCGTTTGGCCTGTAGTCGTGCCAAACTTTTTCCCCATTCACTCTATGGGAAAAAGAAATTGCTTGGAACCTCCCCCACTAAACCTCGCCAAACTTTGAGAAAAAATTCAAAGCCGCCCATATACTTTTTTTTGCAAAGTTTGGTGCCCTTTCATCCCGGGGGAGCAAAGTTATAAGCTGCCAAAAAAGTGCTCTTCCTATGAGTTTAGCAACTTAACCATAACTACACGGCCGACACAACGGGCCATATATATATATATATATATATCTATCTATCCATAGCAACAAAAAGAATTACCACAGTTTTACTCGGTCACCTTCACATTCCACTATCGCAACACATTCTGAAGTTACTTCTTTCCACCCCCACTTCTCGTCACACAAGTCACGGCAGTTCCAGTGTCAATGAACAGTTAATTACCAGCTCAACATTTCAGTCTCTAAAGAGCGAAACGCTGTAGGATGAATGCCTCCTCACAAGCTAAAATTGAATGAAGGTGCTGTAATTATGCTACTACGCAATCTTATGCCATCACAGGGACTCTGCAATGGAACAAGGTTGACAACTACTTGTCTACAAAGGCACATCATAGAGGCCTGTGTGATCAATGGAACTTAGATACTGTTTTTATACTTCTCATTCTATCGGATACGTTTAGCCTTTTCAATTGCCATTAATAAGTCACAGGGACCTATTCCCCCCCTACTGGAAGCGATAAGTGGCAATTCTGATATTTAAGAAGGGGGACAGAAGTGACCCTATGAATTATCGACCAGTATTGACCTTGAAGATATGCTAGAACTGCGTATGTTAAGCCGGGAACAGCTAGTTACTTTGTTATACGCCGTACACAACAGTGGTTATTTATTTAAATACAAGAGGAACAACGCTCTTTTGATCACAAAAGAATGCACAATAGATAAGTAATTAGATTTGACGGGAAGAGGTGAGCTTCTTACAATGGGGTGAGTTTGAGGGACATTCTAACCGGGTTCTGGAGGGGAGTAAATGGAACAGTCACCAAGGACAATACATAAGTGGACATACATTGAATAAGGACAACAAACATTGGAAATGTTTAAGTGCAGGTAAGCGGTATGGCCAGCTCTGCTGGGGATGTCACCATGATGTGTGAAGTGCTAGAGTGGAGGCAGAGGAAGTGAGGGACAGAGGCAGGTTAGAGGTGAGGGAAAATGTTAGGTAGCAGGCAGGCGAGAGGTAGGTTAATAGGGTAACTCAGAGGTGAGGGGATAGGGTTTTTGTTTGGTTTTGAACAAATCTGTGTGGACTGTTTCTCGGATGTTAGGGGAAGAGAATTCCATGCAAGTGGAGAAAGAAGAAAGAGCTGAAGAAAGAGGAGGCACAGGGAGGGAGAGGAGCCACAAGGCTCATCGAGGAGGTAGAGGAGACAGAGCAGAGATTAAGAGAAGGCTTGTATAGTTGGATAGAGAAGGATAGATATACAGTGGTGCCTTACTTACCGTGGATAGATTTGTAAACTAGGAGAAGAAAATCTGGCCTGGTTTTGCATCATCAGCCATCCAGCCTGGTGACGGTACAAGGAAGTAGAGGAGTGAGTTGAGGGGTGTTGTTGCTCCAGGAGACAGAGAATTGGTGAGGTGCATGGTAGGATTCAATCCATGCAAAGGCTTGATCGCAAATCCCAAGAAGAAAGAGTATTAAGGAGATCAGATGGTTAGACAGTGTCAAAGGCAGCAGACAGCTCAAGGATAGAGAATAGATTGGAGTGCTTAGCAGGGTCGAAGTTGGACACATTCATGAGAGCAGTATTTTTGGAGTGACAGGAGCAGAAACCTGCTAGTAGAGGGTCTTGAATGTTATGGATGCTAAGAAATTGGTAAGACTGTTCATCACAACCCTTTCAAGCACTTTGGAGTAGTGCGGAAGGAGAGACACAGAGTGAAAGTTAGTTATGATTAGTTGGTGAAATTAATGATCATTCTAAAATGGCTACCACTAATCCAGAAGTAACAGTTCCTTTTGTTTTTGTCAGAGCAGTGTATGAGGTAACAAGGAGGGGGTGCACCCTATCATTTCACAGCAAAGAGCTTATGCCAGGTTGACCAAGGTGAAAAAGTTCAATGACAGGTACAGTAGGAGGTAAAACACCTACAGAATACAAATGAGTATATGAGTATGTTCGACCAACTGAAATCAGGTGTAATGGCTATAAAGTTCATAGGACATTTCAACAATTAAGTACAGAATCTTCCCAAATAATAATGTTGGGATAGTGTGCAAACATGAGCAGTTACTGCCCTATGTTACTAAGTGGTCCTCAATGCGGCCTCTACCATTACGATTTTGTTTTCTCAATGTACAATGTTATGTCTGTAAACCGTACACTAGGTACATATACAGCAATTCTCAATTTATTAAAAATATTTGTAAGTAAAGGTCCTGTTTTGTGCGATCTCCACGTTAGGGTTATAATTAGAAGAAAACCACAGGGGGAGCTCCCCAACATAGGTTAGCTAAGAGCACAGCCTAATGTTTTTCAATCTAAATTCAATCGATGGGTGTGATGGACAACGAAAACTGCAGAAACCATTTTGTAACTATTAAAAACATCCTTCTGTATAAGGGCCATGAGAGTTTGGAGTATATTTTATGCAATCGTGCACTACTGTTCCCATAAAATATTTAGATAACATGGTTTAGAACAGATAATGCGTTTTTTTTAATAAAAGCAATGTTCACTTACGTTGCCCGGTAGAGATCAAATCGGCCTTTGTCTTGTATGTGGAACATCAGGTCTCCCCCATTCAAGAACTCCATCACAAAGAATAGATGGTCCTAAAAACGTCCAGTGGAAAGAAATTGCAGTTAAAATGCAGAACGGCAGTGGTAAAGCATGTAGTCGTGTACATTGCCTGAAGAAGAGTTGAGAGGTGGTGAGAGCTACAAGGTCATGTTTTGCCACCCAGAGAGTCAGCAACAATCAGATGACAATGAATGGGAACCTTTAATGGCCTAATATCCTTCCCGCAGAAGCCAACAACACCCCTGCTTCCTCCCAAGTGATAAAAAGATAAAGAATTGGGATTTTATTTTTTTAAAACACTGTCTCACGCAGTTCCGAACAAACAAGATTTATCACAATAAAGGGTGTGTTGGGCGGTTGGGTAGTGGTACTTGTAATCTTAGAGAGCCCTCCCCTAAACAAACGTTATGAAATGTGGAAAGATTTTTACGTTTGGCAAGTAAGTAGGATACGTTTTGTTGATAACATCAGAACAATACAGTTAACAAACAAAGGCTGGGTGCCAATCTACAAGGTTATATGGGCACCTAAATCGCCCTGCGGTTAATGGTTTGTGCCGGGTTGGTGTCACAATCAGGCAAACCAATGAGTATAATCAAGAAATACAACTACTGTTGCACGACCAG
Source organism: Ambystoma mexicanum (assembly GCF_040938575.1). Classification (NCBI taxonomy): domain Eukaryota; kingdom Metazoa; phylum Chordata; class Amphibia; order Caudata; family Ambystomatidae; genus Ambystoma; species Ambystoma mexicanum. The sequence goes on along the minus strand of NC_090923.1, from coordinate 282,447,693 downwards.
TTAGAGTCTTGAAAAAGTGTTTTTCTTTCCTTGCCACAAACAGTCACAATAATAAAGGCAGAGTTAAAGTAAAGGTTGACAGAATATTTAGTAAGAACTAGATGCAAGAATGAAGAAACAATATGAAGCACTGTTTTGGATTCTTCTGTCCCAATAATATTCTCATTATCAAGGCAGGAAATTGCATTTATGATTCACATATGTGCCAGTCACCAATTAAAACAGAATACATTAAGAAGAAATATTTCAAAAGGGGTAAACAAGTAGGGCAAAACGTGAACATGGAAACGGATCATTTATCAGAGGCAACATTACCAAGAAATGGTTGTTGCAGACAGCACAGTAATCCCTCTGGGTCTTAGAGACAGTCCAAGGGGTTTCATTTTTTCTTTGTGCGGCATGGGGCCGTTCCCCTTCCTCTTTAACTGACCCTACTCTGTCCAAGGGTTAGTGTTCTAATGGGAAATTGTGATTCTGCCTTGCACTCACTTAGTTGGATAAATGTTGTTTCACTCACGCCCATGCTCACCTCTACCCTCCTACTCTTACAATCTCCCCCTCCACCTTGCACCTCTCACCAATCCTGCAATGTTTTACTACTCCTAATTCTCACCTTCACAATTTGATGTTACTTCTCTGACTCCACTTCATTACTCCACCTCTCCCCCACTACTCCTCTTCTCCCCCACTACTACTCCCCTCCTCCACACTCCTACTCCCCTTCAACAGTTACTGCTCTCCTCCACCCACCACCTACTCAAACATCCTCCTTTTCTACTCACTCGCTACACTAACATACACACTCACACTGCAGAACCACTGTCACTCCTAAGCCAAGACCTCATCTGCTCCACAAATATACTCCACAAGCTGATCCTTCCTCCTGTGTGTCTCTTGGGTGCCCTTCACTTTGACCACCTGTAACTCTCCCCACCCGCTGGGGATTGGCCGCCTCTACTTGGCTAATCTGGCCCAGTCTTCCGCACCCAGGGCATCTATGTGCAAGGGAAAGTAATGAAAAGCGGCTAAACCTTGTCTACTTTCTCCACTCGGGCAGCCTTTTACCAACGATGGGCAACGCTCCAGTTTGTGTTCCGGCTCCCTGTGCTTTGAGGTTCACTTGTAAAATAAATTTGAGTGAGAGTGGGTTTGGCTCCTTTCTGTTCCCTGCTGGTCTAGGGGGCTTTTGTGCACCTATGCGGGTTCGCCCGGAAGCTATGCAAGAACTTCCATGTGGCCGTGTAGCTCGGTGGCTCCTCCCTCATTGTGTAGTACTGGCACTTAGGGCATTTTTTGGAGTTTGAGCCTCAGTTCCCACCAGCAACTTTCGCATGTTCCTGTCCCAATGATGTCATGTTGGCAGCGCAGATTTCTCTTCTGTTGGGGCAGAGCCCATGAACTTCAGGCGCAGGTTTTCTAAAAATAATAGAAACACTGGCAAGTATCTATTTCATGAGGTGAGGGTGGAGAAAAGGAACTGCAACCAAATATGGCGCCACAGGGGTTTAGGAACTGGGGCCCTCTCTGTTGCCACTGTCCAATAGGGGCAGTCTTGGTTCTGTATTTCTCCCTGGTTGTCCTCCCACCCCTGGTTAAGAGGGATTCCCATCCATTCTAGACAAGGCCAAATCACTGGCCTTGTCACAGTGTGAAATGTGAATGAGGAGCATACAGAAGGAGAACTGTGGGATGGAAGGATGTGATCATTTTCTTTTTGAGAGAAAGGAGGTGGAGATGTAGCAGCTTTATCTTGGTGTCATGAATTGTGGGATGTCTTAACCCACTAATCCAAGCCCTGCAACATCACTGTGCATTGCTGGCAGCAGAAACATAATGGCTGCCGGAAAGCATGCTGCTCGCCAGAAATCACCAGGAAGTGCACAGTGAAAACCTGAAAAATAGGCCAACATCTACTTTTGTCAGTGGTACACAGGAGACCACTGCCAAAACCCATCATTTGGCTGCTCACAGAGCAAAATCATTGCAAAATAAACAGAGCTGGTTTAAAAAAATCAGTTTTTATTTGGTGTCAAATTTGTAGAAATCATGGTTTACAAACCACCCAAAAAGATCCAAACTCCTTGTTGGGTGGTCATCATTCTCCTTCTGGAATCTACATAAATATAAGGTCCACAGAAGTGTATCTATATCTGAACAAAGTATACTTTTGAGGATTGCTTGCTGGAAGAAATCCTGTCAAAAATGGGTGTAATACCGTTACTCACCTCTACCAGAAGCCGGCGTTTTAAAACCATTTTGGGTAAAGTTGAACATGGAACTCAAACTATGCCAAAGAAAGACTTGCTATCAGAAGCCTAAGAGGTGGATACAATTTAAAACCATATTCTGAAAAGGCTTGAAGCAAGAAATTGTTTAATGTATGTGTTAAAAATGTGAGTTATATTATAAGAAAAGACAATTTTTAGACATTGGGTTAAGAGTTAAAGTTTCCCACACTGTGTTCAAACAAATTCCACACCTTCTCCTTGGACAAAGGAGACTTTACCCTGCCCTTGGCTAAGAGATTGACAGGCTGTTGTGAATAGGAACTATGAGGGGCACCCTGGCCTGTTGCTCTCAGTGCAGACAAAGGAATCCTTGGGCTGAATAGAAATGCTAATTCGGGTGTGACTTACAACAAACTGCTGACAGGAAGGAGAGAGATGTGACCTCTGAGTCAGCCCAGATCTTGGAGGCGGAGACAAACCATTGTGTGGATTCAGAAAGCACAGCAAATGTATGTTTTAGATAAATGCTTATAAAATATTGTACCGAACTGCCAAAAACGTGAAACTTTGAGATTGTTAAAATGAAAAATACGCTCACAGTTGAAGACTAAGCTGGACTCCGTGCAATGTTTTGAGACCAAACCCTGGAATTATTCATATTGTAGCTAATGTGTTTATTCCAGGAACCGGAAAAATTACAGAATTGTGCTCAGATGGGGTGTGCATGCATGTCTAAAAATTGGTGCAGAAATAATATTGAGAAACCCACCAAAAGTGCATAAATTGGTCATTTCTGAACCAAAGCTCTTAGGAAGATGATAGTTGAACAGAAATGTACCTTAGTTAATCTGTCATGTGATTTATGTAGTATTAACAAGTTGTGTATATTGTAAATATGTGTTTTATGAAAAATAAGATACTCTGTACAGAGGCAAAGGGGAGGGTTTTCCGCTAAGCCATAAAGATGACACAGGATGACATGCTGATCATTTCTCCAATCAGGAGACAGAGAATCCTATGACCTATCAGATCCTTAGAGGGTTGGGCATTGTAGAATCAGCCTCCCCACCCACTTTGGAAATACATAAAGAGGGACTGCTGAGGACAGACAGGATACACACTTTTCCACTACTCAACTGATTTCTTGGTGAAGCACCCTGCCAGAAGATCCAGACAGAGCTCCAGACATAGATCCAGAACCAAACTCTAGAACCAACCAACTTTCAAGCAGAGAGGCCTAGCCCAAAAGCTGAACCTTTCTCAGCAGGCCTGCAGAACCTAGCAACCGGATTCTAACTCCTAAACTTCCAAGCGGCTCTCACATTCAACGGCTGTGCTGTTTTGCTATTCTAGCCAAGAACCCTGTGCTAGAACCAAGATCCAGACCCAGAAAGCAGAGCTGTATCCAGAACCCATCAGATCCAGTCCAAGAGACCGCGCCGCCCGCAGTGCAGTGCTGAGAGCAGAACTGAGACATGTCCGGTGGCGAGAGAATCCCAGCCAAACCCTTGACGGGGCCCACTCCATTCCAAAGCCATAGGAGTGAGTATCTAGTCAAGAACTGTCCATAACCAATCTTAGCTTAATGTGATACTATTCCATCCATTTCAATCTGTCCAGATCTGCATTACAGAACCTCTGTTGTCTATCCTTAATTCTTCTCTCCTCGACCTAATTCTTGATAATTGTAGCAATAATCATATTTGCGCTGATATTTTCTGTAGAGGGACAAGTGTTTTGACGGACAAGCGATCAGAGCGGAGGCGCCGCCGTTCTGGTGGCTGCCCGTTGAGTGTCTTGCTTCTTCATAGCTCCTTAGTATAAGCCTATCCTTGTTGGTAAATCTTTAAAGCGCATCTTGCATTTTGAAATCTTGACTCTATTTCTGAAAAATCTACCTTCACAAAAACCTCTAACTTTGGAACCGCACGTCCTAGAACCGAAATGTAACTGTCATTTTGAAGCTAAGATCCTAAGCTTCCTAACGAACCTAAAACGAAATTCCAATTCCTTATAGTTCCGCACGCGGAAAAGTTGCTGCGAATTGCTTTTTGGTTAAATTTCACCACATGTCAGAATAGCCGTTTCTTGTTTGCAACTGCTGAATTTCGTTTCAATCTGATAATCATTCATAATCATAGCTAGTGTTTAGCTGAACCAATTCAAAATAACTCTCACTCATTCTGAATCCATTTATTGAATTGAAGTCATTTTTAGCATATTTTCCCCATTCATTACAATCACATTCAAAAGTATTTTTGCCTGTTTTAAAATCATACCTTTTTTCTCTAGGCTTGCTCAGGGAACTGGAATTGAACTGCATTATTGATTGTATTATTGAAACCGGTGTGCCCTCATTTCCATCTCTTCCTATTGCATAGTGGGGGGAGTGAGTAATAACAGGGGAAAAAGTGATCATATATCTTTTGATTGAAACCATATCAAGTTTATTTCTGGGTTGCATTCTTTCCTACCATTGCATTTCCTTGAACCATATAAAGTATTCTCTGCTACCTTAACCTTCCTATTCCTACTCCTAAGTGATTAAAGAGATTGTTGATATTGTAATATTACCCATTGCTGATCACTGTTCATATTCTTCTAGTCATAAAAGTGTGATATATATATTGTTCAATTCTTCAAATAAACCTTTGAATTTGCAAAACAAACCTACTTCTTGGCTCAGTGAGGTCGGGTAGATCCAAAGAGAGGGACGTTATATAAGGGTTCATCATCCAGATTTAAAGAACTTTGACATAAAAATATATAAATAAGGGCTTCCATTGGGCACCCCATACTAAGCATTGACTTAGTTGGAGTGCTGGATTGAAGTCACTTACAGAATCAAGAGTCCAGATAGAGTAAAGACTGAAGTTAACTGATTTGACACCCCCCACCCCCGCTCCAACACAACAAGCTGGCTGTTAGACCCCTTCATCACTCTGGTCTATCCCTCTGCTTCTCACCAACAGGGGTATCATCAATCTCTAAGACTCTGCGTGAGGAATTGCCATCTGAAGGGGGTGAAAGGCCTGTATTTTTGAATGTATATTAATTAATAAAATGATACAGATAATTCCATCTCTGAAAGAGTAATTTGCTTATCAGATTCCTCCTTCATAAGCTCCCTGCCAAAAGCACAGGGTGCATCTGTTTCATACATCAATATCCTGATTTGCAGCACCTGATCTACAAGCGGCACAAAGCAGGTTCAGAGGTCACAGTTGCCCATTTGAGAGCGACAGCCAAGTTTCCGCAACAAAAGGGCTGCATTTAAGATATCCCCCTGTACGAAATATAGGATGATCATAAGTAGCCCATGAGGGTGGCAGAGTAAACTCTAAAATAAAGCTATGCCCGAGTTAAGGCATGGCGCATGGCACTACTTCTAATCCTTGTAGCCACATTCAATTTGATATCACACATGCGTCAGCTCCTGTGAGGCAGCTCAAGTTGCAAAGGTAATGTGTATTCTGGCCAGACAGACTAAGCCACCAAATGACAAGACAGGACCATTAATGGCCATGTCTCTTCTTTGATCCCTTTGTGAGTCTAGGCGACATCCTCTGCCAGAGATAGCATACCAAAATCAGCAGTCCTGCTCACATGCATCAAAGGAGCACACCTGTTAGGCAAAGATTGTATGCAGTACCCTTTGGGGGCAGTACAACAACCCTGACCTCATGGCAATGGGAACCCAACCTTTGGTATAAGTCTGTACTACACAGGTTGGTAGTGTGGCTGAGCAGCCAGGCATATCTCAAGAGGGGTCAATGTGAGCAGTAGGTGAGTTACACCGCGATTCATAGTGACAAGTATCCAAAAAAACTTACACTCAATGTTTCTTGATTAAACAATTATTAATTTATTTAACATTCAGTTTAAATAAGACTTCTTCAGAAGGGGCAATATAACAGTAACACACAAACACACTTCAAAATACACACTCTTAGTTTCTCTAAATCAGCAAGTACCCAATTGGGATGGCACACAGACACTTCCTACACCTTCAGGTGACATAGCTAGGACACTGTGGACACTAATATATCACTGGTATATTTAGAGCTAGACTGAAGTTGGTGTCAAAGAAAAGAGGTTTCTGAATAAGACAAGAGATCACACAAATATTCTGAAGCAGGTAAGTACTTTTGAACTTCCCCCAGGCCCCCTCCCCAATGGAAAGCAAGTTAACCCTTTCCTGGAAGGAAGGTAAAACACACAATCAAGAGAGAAGAGTCATTCAGGGAGCCAGGCCAGCCAATGTCAATTGGGCAAAAGTCTAGGTGAGCTGAAGCACTTCTTGAAGGTAAGTAAAAGTATTGCACAATGTTTTAGAAGTCTTTCTAGAAAAAGTAGAATCAAGTAGGGCCACAAGCTGGGAAGCTTGTGAGTTGTAGGCGATGTAAGCAACTCTACAGAAGCAACCAAGACAAGTCTCAACTGAGAATAAGTAAGGCTACAAAACAAGTGGTAAGTTCTTAGACTGTACAATACCTTTGGTTAGAAGAAATGGTTCCAGCGGACTTCTGTTCCTGTGCGACTCTGGTAGATCCTTTTGTTCCTGGGCCTCAGTCGTGGGGACAGGAGGGAGGACGTCCGGGGACTCCTGCAACACAACGGGACAGTCGGCGGCAGCAACAGGCAAACTTCAATTCAGTGGCACTTCGGCATTTCAGCTCCTCGCATCTGACAGCAAATAGCAACACTGCGGTTCTCGGATACCACTTCAGATTTTCCTTCCTTCTGGGGTCCATCACTCTGTTGAGGTGGCTCAGTTTGTTCAGTCATGCATCAAGAAGTCTGGAGGGTATTCGTAGTGCTAGGGTCCGACTTAAAAGCGATCCACTCGATTTGGTGTTCCTCTCCCTGGCACTTCGGTTTCAGCAGCGGAAGTACAGCCAGCTTCGAGAGGAAGTCCAAAGGAGTTCACTTTGGAGTTGATTGGTCCCATCAACTCAAGGGGAGAAGTTATCCTTGAAAGGCTTCTCTAATGCGTATTCGGAGCTTCAGTACAGCAGGGCTTCACCTGGCAAACCAGCGGTCCAGGAGTTGCAGCAGGCACACCTCCCTCACTTCCTCCCCTTGTCAGACAAATGAATCCCACCAAAGACAAAACAAAGGGCGCACAGAGTAAATCTCAAGAAGGACCTTTCCAACATGAAATGGCGAAAAAAAAAGACCAGGTCCTTTTTGACAGAATAGGCACCCATGGGTGCTTTACTGCAGCTGCAAATGCAGCCCGCATTAGAAACTCCCAATGGTAGTTAATGGTAAACCACTGCCACCAGCCATTAATTGTAGAAAGGGTAACATAAAAATGTTACATGAGAAACTAGACAAAGGGTATACTAAGTAACCCCTCGAGAACCCTATTGTAAGATATATGTGCTGGGCCTAAAAAGTTACACATGTAAGTAAAGTCAATTTCACTTGACTGCTCTTGGAAACAGTAGTTTATCCAAGAGAAGGTATTTAAACCTTTGGGAAATCTGAAAGACTTTGCTGTGGCACTGCACTGAAGGTGCTGTGTGTCAAAATGTAAAAAGATGATGCTTTTGGAGTTTCTCAGACTCCATAACCAAAAGAAACAGAGTTTAAAATCACAGAAAAATACACAAGACAGTGGGGAAAAGGTCTCAGGTTAAAAATGAAAAAAGTCAGAGTCCAGCAAAAGTCCTGAGGTGTCTAAGGTAGAGAGGAATTAGCACATTTCTGAGAATTCTCCCATTTAAAGGGATTAGCCGCACACCAGAGTCTTGCATTTGTAAAGGCCTTTGATGCTAGTCAGTAAGGAAGGTTGTCGGGTTTAAGCAGTCAGGAGGGCTCTGCCCAGTGGAGGAAAACTTCACCGTCTTGTTTCTCTCTGCCTCTCACTCTCTCCTTCCTGTCCCCTCCAGTACCCCTAGAGCAAAGTAAGTTGGGTGTGATGTCCGAAGGGCAAGTCCACTTCTTCCAAGAACAGAGATTGGACCACTAAGGCAGTCTAGACTTAGTCCCATCACCTGTAAACCATAAAAAAGGGGTCTCCCATCACTTCTTTAATTCACTTTGGAACAATCCCCGAGAAGGATTAATTGGACCTCTTTTTGGAGAGATGCACTTTCCAAATTCCTCAACTACTGAGGTGAAGGAGCAGTCCAAGGCAGAAGGGTGCTCTACCCCTACTGCCCCCCAGGGCACATTGGGGGTGACGCTTGCTGTGGACCGGGACCTGGCACTCTGCACCAAAATCTCCTAAAGCTGGGAGAGCAGACCCTTTCCTAGAGCCTCTGCTCTGCCGCAACAAACTGGTTGAACCATTGCCGAACTGCTCGTTGAACCAAAGGGATCCCCACTGGGGCTGCCTCTGGTACTGCTCCAATTATTTAAACTGTACCACCTCCAGCTCGAAGCGGCCTTGTGCTCTTGCTGAGCCCATCACGTGGCTAGACTAATATCAACTACTCATCAACAGAACCCAACTCGAACTGCTGGAGAGTCACTTCCCACTTGAACCAGGGGTTACACCATGACTAGTCCCCACTTCAAACTGCTGCTTCATTGAACCGTACACCGAAGCAACTGGATCACTGGTTCAAATCACTGCCGTCCACCAACTTGAACCGTTGAGTGTCAATCATCGACCATTACCAGCGATTACAACCTGACTCAACCTCAACAGATCCTGGTGAGCAGCCCCACCTATTTCAATGAATGTTGCAACTGAAGCGCACGGAGCTACCACATTCAAACCTGCAAAACATCTGCTTACTGCTTGGGTACCCATAATCCAATATACCTGAACTGATCTTGATCCACCCTCGGGAAACCGGTACATTATGTTCTAAATAACGCTACCTGGTACCCAGAGGCTGTACCTTTGAGGAGTGTCAAATCACCTGTGGGGATGAATTTTATTTATATAGAGACTTCCTCCATACTTTATATAGTATCTGAAGAGGCCAACAGGAGAGCTGATAATGCTTATTTTTTTTAAACTATTTTTGTATGAACTGAAAACCATCCCCAGTGAGAGACAATAGGCCAGACATAGCGGTAGGGCCAGATAGTGATTAGATTAGTTTGATATTGTTATTATGTTGTTGCCAACATAGCAGCCTGAGCCACCCAGCACAGTGAAGCTGGATGGCATGGAATGTTATGCACCTCTAGTTCCGATGAGGTCATACAGGTTGCAATGTATCTCAGCGTTCTAACTTTGTCAGTTAATCTTTTCTGTGCCACTGTAGGGAGCCCTGGTTGTTGTTGGGGGTCTTTTTCCATTATTAACATAAATAAACACTTGTTAATAGACTTACCAGTGCCCTTTGATGACTTTGCAATAATGGCGACGAGGATGGGATGTTGAAGACCCCCAGCAACCTTACTGAAGGCACTGCCGCTCCGCTGTTCCCCCCAGGGTGGTAGTGGCAGTTAGAGGCCGAACTGAAGACACATTGTGTGCTGGCTGCTCTGCTCTGCCCCAGCGTCGAGCGGCCACCAAAACTCCGGCGGCATTTCCCCAAAAAGTAAGTGTGCCGCTCGCCTGGCCCTGCAACTGTTGGCCTTTGATCCAGTCATCGCGGTTACATTGCGTCAGCTCCACCGCGTTCTAGCTGTGTGTGTGTGGTAGGCTCTCACTCACACCCCGGGCGGTGTTTGCAGAGGCCCGGCGTGGCGTTTAAAAGCACATTCAGCTTTTATGCAAGGATACGGAATGGAAAGCGAGAGGCGCCGTTGAGACAAGGAGATTACCACGCAGCCCTTAGTAGAAGCGCAGCGTGGGTGAGCCAAAGAAGATTACCACACAGCGTTTTGTAGAAGCGCGGCGTGGGTGAACCGAAGGAGATTACTACGCAGCGTTTTGTAGAAGCGCGGCGTGGGTGAACCGAAGGAGATTACTACGCAGCGTGTAGTAGAAGCGCGGCGTGGGTGAGCCGAAGAAGATTGCCACACGGCGCCTAGTAGAAGCGCATTTAACAGTGAATTACCACACAGCTGATAGTTAGTGTGCACTGCAATGCTGAAGTAGAGGAGGAAGGCGCTTGAAATATATAATGCATTGTATATTGGGCTCTCACCAGAAAGATCAAGAGTGGTAGGGCCGGACGCTGCCGCACTGAAGACGGAAATAATCTAATAGTACAATTTGTGAAAATAATACAAATTGTATATGTGGTGAAAGGCGAAGTAGTGACAGCTGAGCACGAGAGAGGCACGAGCAGCGAGGCAGAAGGCGGGTCTGTAGTGTCCACAAGAGGAGTGCTACATCTGAGAACACAATATGGCAGGCTTGCCAGGGATAGCTGGACCGCCGATTTTTATGCCGATACCAGGACCTGCGAAGATACCATGGGCTCAATGGCGCAAGGGATTTGCACATTACTTAAAGGCTGCTGGCGGAACGTCATATTCTAGCGAAAGGAAATTGGCACTATTGTTGCATTTCTTGGGGTATGAAGGCCAAAGAATCTATGAGACTCTTCCACAGCCAACAGGAGACGGTAGTGAGGGTGATGCTGGGAATGAATTTGACGTAGCTTTGGTGAAGCTGGACAAGCATTTTAACCCCAAAACCAGCACAATACTGTAACGATATAATTTCCGCATGAGGATGCAGGCCCAGGGTGAGTCAGTCGAGGAGTATGTGACGGCCCTGCGACACTTGGCATTGACTTGCAAGTTCCAAGGAACATTTGATGAACACATTCGGGACCAGTTCATGTGACACTGCAGATCAAATAAAATACGCGAAGAGTTGTGGCTGAAGGATGACCCGAACCTGGATGAGGTATTAGATTTGGCGAAACGAGTGGAACACTCATTGGCATGTGTTGCCAAACTATCAAAAGGTGAAACTAATGATCCTAAGGAAAGCAAAAGTGAAGTATTCAGTGTAGGAGATAATAAAAGCAAAAGGAGAGGAAGAAGCAAGCAGTCGAATAAAATTGGGGGTGAGGAGAAGAAGAACCAAGAGACAGTGCAGAGATCTGAGAAAAGAGAGGATAGACTATGCTTTCGATGTGCTAGTGGGACGCATTTTGCTTCATCCATTGTATGTCCAGGTCGTAAGGCAACATGTGCAAGGTGCAAGAGGAGAGGTCATTTTGCGAACTGTTGTAAGAACTACCAGTTTGGACAGTCAAGTCAAAGAAAAGTACTTTATGTAAATGAGGAAGAGGACGGCAGATCGTCGGATGAAGTAGTGATGCTTCCAGTGCCAAATGTCATCGTTAATACTGTTAATGTTGTGATGGATGGTGATCAGGATGACTGAGCGACCGTATGCGACAGTGAGTGTGAATGGTCGCGATGTGTCTATGATGGCAGATTCAGGCTCGAAAATAACTTTAGTATCCAAAAATGTGTTTGAGAAGGAGATGTGTGGAGTGGTAAGTCGCTTGATTCGTCCGGATATCAGTCCCGATGGGTACAATCAAGACAGAATTGAATTACTGGGTTATGAGTGGAGTGAATTTAAGTTTAAGGGAAGGAGTTGTAAAGGCAAAGTATACGTCACTAGAAAAGGGCAATCTCTATTAGGATGGAGAGAACAGAAGAGTCTGGGTATCCGTTTGGACCCCAATCACCCTGAACAGGTGCTCCAAGTGTCATTGCCGTGCACAGGATCAAGCAAATATGTGATGAAACAAAGGAGTTTTCGAGAAAAGTTTGGGGAAAGTGAAGGGGTTTCAACACCAGATTGTTCTAAAAAGGGGCAGTTTGCCCGTCGTTGCTAAACTTAGGTCAGTACCATTTGCTTTAAGAGAAGGGGTAAAAGATGAGCTCAAGAAGTTGTTACAAATGGGTGTGATTGAGAGAGCAGGAGGTGTGGAATGGGTGTCGCCGGTTGTTGTGGTAAAGAAAAGTTCAGGTGATTTGAGGCTGTACATAGACATGCGGGAGCTCAACAAGTGTGTTATGGTTGACAGGCATCCTTTGCCTAACATGGGTGAGATGTTAACCATGGTAGGCAAAGGGAAAGTATTTTCAAAACTCGATATGGCGTCGGCGTACCATCAGGTCGAGTTGACGGAAGATTGTAGGAAGATTACAGCTTTCATAACGCATGAGGGTGTGTTTCAGTTTAGAAGAATGCCGTTCGGGCTGGCATCAGCTTCATCAGTATTTGAGAAAATTATGGATCGGCTGCTTGGATGTGTAACGGGAGTGTTCTGTTTTCAGGATGATGTGCTGATATGCAGTGAGAGTTTGGAGGAGCATGACAGAAGTCTGTATGCGGTCCTGAAAATCTTTGAGGATAGAGGCATCACTTTGAGGGAAGAGAAATGCAAATTTGCAGTATCCAAGGTAGATTACCTGGGTCATGAGATATCATTTGAAGGGGTGAAGCCCAAGGAAAGCATTATCAACTCCATAAAGGAGATTGAGAGGCCAACGACCAAGAGTGAACTGCGTTCATTTTTAGGTATGGCAGAGTTTTATCAGAAGTTCGTAGAGAACTATGCTGCAAAGGTCGTGGAAATGAGAAAAATATTGAGGAAAGGTGCGGATTTTGTATGGAGTCGTGAATGTGACGTAGAGTTTACCAGAATCAAGGAAGAAATTGATATGGCAAAACCTTTGGGATGTTTTGATACCAGGAGGTTGACGATTATTACGGTGGATGCAAGCGAGGGCGGCCTAGGTGCTGTCCTAGCACAGAGGCAAGATGATGGATCTGAAATTATAATAGCTCATGCATCACGTGGTTTGAAAGGTGCGGAAGTACGTTATTCGGTTCTCGAAAAGGAGGCCCTTGCATGTTACTGGGCGAGAAGTTTAAAAATTTTGTCTGGGGTGTGGAATTTGTGATCCGTACGGATCACAAACCGTTGAAAGTTATTTTTGAGACGAAAGGTTTGGACAAAATATCTCGCAGGGTGGCTGGATGGGTTACCAGGTTGCAGGCCCACAGGTTTGTTATGGAGGTAATCCCTGGGAAAGAAAACATATTAGTGGACAGTCTGTCGAGAGTAAAGGTTCATTCCCAGGACGGGATAGAGAATGATGAGATGGAAATGGTGTTTGTAAGTACAGAGGGTATCGTATCCAAGGAAGAGTGGTTGGAGGAAATAAGGAAGGATGTGATATTGAGAAAGGTGATATCATATGTTGAGTCCGCAGTTTGGCCAAGCAAAGCAGCGTTATTGGAGGAAGAAAAACCCTTCTGGGAAGTGAAAGATGAATTGTCAGTTGCTGATGAGATATTGTTTAGATGGGAAAGAGCAGTGGCTCCCAAGGGGATTCGGGGAAGGATTATAGATTTGGCGCATAGTGGTCATATAGGCATTGCGAAGACCAAGGGAGTATTGAGAACGGATTACTGGTGGCCTGGTTTTGACAAGGAGGTTGAAGTTCGGTTGGGCGAGTGCCAATTCTGCCTCCGAAGTGGTAGGGGGTTAGAAGCTAAGAAGCAACCTCTGGTGGATGTGGGAGTTCCTTCAAGGGTTTGGAATGATATAGCCATGGACATATTAGGACCTGTTGAGTTGGGATATGGTCGGGGAAGATTTGTTGTAGTGGTGGCTGATCTATTTTCTAGGTGGGCGGATTTTAGAATTGTGAGGAGATAACGGGAGAAAGCATGGTAAAAGTATTGCAAGAGATTTTTGCAAGTGAGGGTCTCCCAGGAAGTGTTCTTACAGACAATGGAACGCAATTCACTGGTGGATGTTTTCCCAAGTATTTAGAGAAATGTGGTGTGAGTCACAAGAGGACAGCCTTGTACCATCCAGAAACTAATGGAGTTGTTGAGAGACTCAACAGATGTGTGATGGAAAGTATTCGCATGGGGGAAAAGAGTGGATTTGACAAGTTGGCGACTATTCAGAATAGGATGTGGGCGTTACGTATGGCACCCCACCCCACTACCGGACTATGTCCATTCGAGCTCATGAGAGGTCGAAAGCCTTATTCCATGGCGTGCCCACCTTGGTTGGGCAGAAGCAGGGAGTCTGATGTGGTTGTCGACGAGGTGAGAAGATCTCTCAAAAAGAAGAAGAGTGAATGGGTCATGCGGGAAAACAAGAGGAGAGGAAGGAAGGAATTGCATGTGGAGTGTGGTGATTTGGTAAGGATAAAGAAAGGAGTAGTGAGAAAGAAGGGTGAGATGTTGTATTCCGACCCAGTAAGAGTGGTAGCTGTGTTGAAGGGTGCTGTGCGGGTGGCCGGTGGCCAGGTTTGGAATATGAATAGAGTTGCCACGGTGAAGAGAGGTAACGTGTGAAATATTTTATTGTGAAGAAGATGTTTATTAAAAAGAAGAGGAGATGTGTTATGATGTTGTTGCCAACATAGCAGCCTGAGCCATCCAGCACAGTGAAGCTGGATGGCATGGAATGTTATGCACCTCTAGTTCCGATGAGGTCATACAGGTTGCAATGTATCTCAGCGTTCTAACTTTGTCAGTTAATCTTTTCTGTGTCACTGTAGGGAGCCCTTGTTGTTGTTGGGGGTCTTGTTCCCTTATTAACCTAAATAAACACTTGTTAATAGACTTACCAGTGCCCTTTGATGACTTTGCAACAGATATCGACAATAGAGAGGCCCCCTTAGTTTAGTTTTGTAGGTAGGGAAAATCCCTATTAACAGTAGGGATACACAGAAATTTTCTTTTTAGTTTAATAAACACCCTTGAGATTCGGTCTTCTGGTTCACCACACCCCCAAACTCCTTCCCACAACATAGTGGACTATGTTCTTGGCCTCAGATCCAAAATGGCCAAGTGCAAAGAGCAGAACACCCAGAAACTGAAATATGCCCAATACAATATCTTTACATCAAGACACATATGAGAAGAGTCTAGCAGATGAAAGCCTTGCTATGGACTATTCGATCAATTGGATCCTCTCTCAACATATACAGCAGCAACACAAAGGGAATCCAAAATCCAATCATGAAAGGGATATCAATAGGCACTGTTTTAATGAGGATAGGCTAGGGCAGAGAAATGTGGGGCGACACTGAAGTCTCAAAGGTGCTATGATCCCCAAAACAGAGGTGGAGGCCAAATTTGTGTAGCCAAAAAATTATTGTGAATTCCAAAAGTTCATTGCTGGCCCAAAACATACAACCTTGTGAAGTACCATATGGACACCGATGGCAGGTGAAACGGTAATATTTAATTAAGTCTCAATGATACAGCCCACCAGCAGAGCGTCCTCCTCTGACAGCAACACCGCCAATAGTCAATCTGCTTCTTCCTTGCCTTCTTATTCTGGAACCTGTTCAAACTATAACATCCCAAGAAAACCTAACATCATACCTTAGCATCAGGCACACTACACACCTCATTTCACTTAAAACAAACAGAAAACAGAAACCCATTAACAGACTGATTTCAACAGAACGAATACTCTTACTCTTCAGCATCACAAAGACCACCCACATAATCCTTGAACTTGCCAGGTTGCCTTATTTGCCTGCCAGATCTATCAAGCACTAGCATTTCCCTGCGCTCTCCACCAGCGGGGACTAATGGAACTGCCCGATTCATTACCTTCACAATCCTATTCATATTCCAGGTTCTTCCAACTTCTGTCTTATCAGCATTATGGAACACATCCTTAACTTCACATGGCATTGACCACCTGCAAGGTCCTTGTCTCAAAGGTGCAGGCAGTTTTGCTCTCACCGGATCACCTACTTGTACACAACACATTTTGACTGCCTTTCTCCCATCATAATCAGCTTTGTTAACCATTTGTCTCTCTATGACGCAAGACCTTGCGCGAGATAGCGAGATCCACCACAGTACACCTTGAAAAGGGAGTAAACTCCAAAACAGAGTTGTACCCCAAAATAATAAACCCCGAAACAGATGAGCCACACAGGTAAAAGGAAGTGAAATATACCAAAGTGGGGATTCGGCAGAGATGAATCTCTGAAGAGAATGAATTTGAAACTATTATCAGAAATGTCTTTTTTGATTAACCTAGACCTAAACCTTTGTTGTCCCCAATCATGAACACACTCATTTGAAACTATGGCAGGGACCATTAATTCAAATGAAAAACTTTCTTGCTTGATTACTCCACCACTTGATCCAGTTCCGTTTGTCAAATCAGTGAAATATCTTTTGTCTAGTCATTTGGGAGGGCAATATCAGTCCATGTGGCGAACAGCACACTACGCATACATTATCCGGTAGTACCTTTTACAGGACACATCTAGCTCTTCTCCAAACACAGGCCCTACAATACTGTTTTCATGCGTCTGCTCTCATTGTTCAACTTTTTCAAGAAAATTATTTTCCCCGGCCAGTTCATGCAACAACACTCTCCCTCGTGTGCACACACACAAACACTTGGATTTACTTAGTATTGTATACTGTAGAATTTGTATCGATTATGACACGCATTTGTTTATTTTCATGCACTATTACGTGAGTAGATGAAGAATGTTAAAAGCATGCCAAATACCTTGGTTTGGAAAGTACAGTAGACGTGAGTAAGGAAGGGATTGTCCCATGCCAGAGCCAGGACCCTTTTCTCTACCATTGTGCATTCTACATCGTCGTCTAGTAACACAACATCCTTTTTCAATGCTTTGATAGCAAAGAACTCATGCTTCCCTTTTAGTTCAGCAAGTAGGACCTGATGGAAAGGAAAATAATTTTATGTTAAACAATTTATAACAAAATTATCAAATAAATACACACAAACACAAATTAACATAACTACAGTACAATGGAGCTTAAATAATGATGGTTCACAATAAAAAGAATTGGGCTACAATCTCTGACAATGTACCATTGTCTAAAGCTACCCATACCATTTGTTGCAGAAGATTACTGAAGCACACTTTTAAAAGGTTGCTTCCTGCTATATTTAATTGTTAAGACAGAATTTCATTTACTGTTGTCTCCTTAACCTTTTCTCCCCCCCTTCTCATTTCTTTGATCTCTGACCTAGATTTGTGGACATAGGGACTTAGTCCACCTGCCAATTCAACCTCTTGACACCAAGTATATGGTGATAGGTAGCCCATAAGGCTCATGGGAGACACGGGTACTTTATTTGCATCCCATTTTGCAACTAGAGCGATTATATCATGCTACAGTCTTTTCATGGGGTAGACTGGTGGAAGCTGTAACTCAGTTCCATTGGGGGTGCAAGACAATTTAAACATTGATAGCCCAATGAACCTTTTTGACAGCCATTCCTGCTCTCAGCCATGTTGTGTTTTAGGGGCCTTTCTTTGGCTATGTAAACCACGAGGCAAACCTGAAATGGCTGTTTTGCACACGTGGGCACATTGTGAGCCTAGCCCTGTACCCTCTATTGTGGTTTGACATGATCTAGTTGGCCTCCTGACCATGTGCTTGCCATTTCACATTGTATAGTGGGAAGGGGATTGGCTGGCCTCCTAGCTAGCATCCTAGCCCTTTGTTTGAAACCCATTAGTGGGACTGGTGGGCTGGCTTAGGCCAGCATCTGTGTGGGCCGGTATATCTATCTGGGGGAGACACTGGGTCTACAATCAGGTCTTCTGGGGGCAGGCAGTTTACTTGCGGAGGGCATTCCTGCTGGACCATGTGTCCTGGGTTCTCATTTCCAGCCACTGGACGTCTTTCCTGAGTCTCCCTCATTGTCTTGCTGGGCCTCCTTGTTGTATAAGTCTGCGACTGTCGCTCAGCCTTTTATCAATGACTTACTGTTTCAGCATCTGGATCATCATGCCTTGCTGTTGTAAGCTGCCATTGAGTGTAAGGTTACTGAGAGCCCAACACCCCAAATCAACAGCATACCTGGGCCATCCTGGGTCCCTGCCACCATATTCATCTTCATGGGACCATCTTCTTTTGTCATCGAGCTGCCAGAATCTGCTTTGCCATTTTCTCCCTCCTTTCTGCTGTCATTCTCCCCATTGCTTCTGCTTATGACTGAAGGGTCCTACTAGAAAGGGGTTTTCTTTTTTTCCATTATCTGTTTTGTGTTCACCGCGGTTACAGTCCCTGGCTGCTGGGATCCTGTAAACTGTACCCGACAAGAAAAGTTGTACTCACTGCATTGTTTGGGGATTCATGAAAAAATCTTTCGGGAATATCACTGCGCCTACCTACCTCTGGGTCCTGGGTTGGTGGTTTATACTTGATACATATCTCTCAGGAGTGCCTGCAGTCCGTGGTTAAAGCTTTTCAAAAGGCAGGCTTTAACTGCATTTGCCCATTGACTTCCATTGGCGCTGAATTCCACCCTTCTAAATGCAATGTTTATCAAAGAGTAGTATGTCTCTACCCTCGTTGACTGCGCTTATCCTAATGTGAGCTCTTCAAATTTATGATGCAAAGTCTGCGTAAATTCACTCTACATTTAATTTTTACAAAGTATTAATGCACAAAGTCCTCAACTATTGATCAATGGTCACAACCACTTCACGATAACAAACAATGTTACTGTACAGATTCCTCAAAAGTTGAACAGTATTCACAACCAATTTGCAGCCACAGCCAACACGTGATCCAACCACTGGTCCTTGTCAAGGCTAACAAGTGGCATGAAACCCAAATCTATCTCATGCACCACAGTGAAAATAGTAAATCATACATACCATAATTACATCATTAGGTTGATAGAGGATTAGGGAGCATACGAATAGAGACAAGAGAAAATTATCAAAATAAAGAACACAGGAACAGCATAAAAACAAAAACAATGTACACAAATTGTATAAAATTAAATAGCTTTCTGCACATTTCTGTAGTGCTCAATTATCAAAGGTTCACGGTGTACAGATTCACCCCACATTGTTGTGTCTAACACTTCCCATTGACTGGGCCTCTAACATCATGCACCAAGTGTGTACTTCTTAATAACATTGCGGAGAGCTTAAGAGAAGCTGTGCATCTGCACTGTCTAGTAGTACATGCTGCAAATTCCAGCAAAAGAGACCGCTCGTGATAGTGTCAGTCCCTTCATATGTTTACACTAATTCTACATTGTCCTCAGTGCTTCATGCACATTGAGTGAGAGCTTCAGTGTCATGCTACTAAACTATATGTGCAATACATATTTGTGTATATAGTTCCAACTCTTCTATCCGTGTTTCAATGAGCATCACTCACCCAATTTAGGTGAAGTTTGGTTCTTGCAATGACCCTGTTGATATATCCTATGTACTGTGCTTGTCTTAAAAAACAACTCGCGTGGCATAACCATCAAAACATTATGTTTAATATGGACTTCAATGGAACTGATCTGCTATGTTCAGTGTTGCCCAAATAGGATAACATTATATAAACTGGTGATGAAACCCACACCTGGAGGAGTAAAAGTATATCCTAATGATCTTCTTAGAGTATCAATGGTTCCATAGTACATATTGTGAGTGAGAATTATTTCTGTGGGAAATATTAACTAGTAAGCCCAGTTATCTACAGGCCCGTAAATGAAGGATCCTAGATACCATACTCGAGATGCCAGTATAAAATAAACCCCATGCAATTACCTGTAATCTAAAGGGTAGAACCCTGAACTTTGTCTGTGGGGTGTCCTGTGAGGAATCGCCTGCAATGCTCAGAGCGTTCAAGTAATTGCGGCCGCCATTTTTCATATTGAAAAACAGAGGTGTGATGACGTCACACGTTAGCGCGTTGCAACGTCATCACGCTCCACTGTGTACATACAGGTTAGGGGTGTCGCGCTGCCAAGCCCTTGAGTTATTCCATACTGTCCATTCTGTATAAGCGTGTTAAGAGTGTCACGCAGCCCATCCATAGGGCTAAGAGTTGTCCGCATTCTTTGTACATCTTGTACTCTGGACTTCTGTAAGTTTCCAAACGCAATAGAAATTCTCCATAGCCCCTATAATTATTGGTTGGTAACTTGCCTTCACTGTGAAATAGCACTAATAAGTAACTAATTGGGATCTAAGCCCCAACAGATGTTTAAATACCACAATTGCAGTCACATTCCTGAATAAAATATTAGGGTTAAAGTTATGTTTATAGCCGAGGCCCTGTTTGTTATGGACAGTCCAGATGCATAGCTCCGCTTGTATAATATATTACAGTGGTATTTTGTACTTTAAAGCCCAACCATACAGTTAAGGGTGACCATTCACAGCTCAATATTTTAAATACAAATCTGATACAAATGTAGGCAAGTCCAAAATAGTCCTAACTATAGGAACACATTCTATATGGAATGTGCCTATCACCAGATAGTGGACTTAAATGATAGTATAGGAATGGCGCGTCTCTTTTGGCAATTTATTCTTTGTATACATACAGTATGCTTACTGTGTTTTAGGTCTACTTAACATACTTATGGAACAACTTGAGATGTACATGTGTACCTTAATAAAGATAAGCCTGACTGCTGCGAATCCCACAGCCTATCACCAAAAATTACAATAGGGGACACCTACCAGGGAAGTAGACACAAGGTTTACTTCCTTACAGATTGGCAGAAATGGCTAGCGAAACTGGTAGAGTAAGTGACCTCATAAGCGACCAATAAATAATATACCATTCACAAATTTGTGCAACCCGAACACAGAAACAGGATTTTACATAATTAGCCTTATAAAGAGGTCTGTACCACCCATTTAGATGGTTAATGGACTAAGCACATCCTTAGACCTTGGAGGGCCTGGCCTCACAACATTATTCAAGCACCATACACTTATGCTTGATAGTAATCTGGTACACAGCAAAGTCTTTAGATAATCTTTCCATTCTACATAACAGCCCGATCCAGAACCTAGTGTAAACGCGGCTTCTGTTCTCAGGCAGTAAAACCAAGCTTCAATGATGGCTTTGAGATTACATTTTTGACTTATCTGAGCCATGGAAAGACCCCGATGTAACACACACACAGGCCATTGGGATTCTGTGGGCATGACAACCAATTACCTCTCAGTGCCATCTTCCCTTACTCATCTGTGACTGCTGTGTCATCAACATTTATGGCTGTGGCTTTGCTCTGTCCATGACTCATGTACACCCACAGCTAGTGTGGAACTACAAAGTGCTTGCGGCTTTGACACAGCCTTTCCACACTACCTCGAGAGGTTTGGCTTCCTTTTGGGTTGAAGCCACGTAAGCTCAGGCTTTGAGCAGGTAACTCTGCTGGGCCCGCAACCCATTTTTCCTTGATTGCCTTTATTTTGTAGTGCATTTAATTTCATTTTGGCAAGCATTTTGCCTTTCTGGGGTTTGCCTGCATGTGCTTTCCTATCGGGCCAGGTCCCCTCCTCCGTCCCACCCACCGAGTCTGTAACTGGCCTTGCAGCCCCCTGCACATCCATCGAGGCTCTCCTCCACCTCGTTAACTTTCCTGAAGCCACTGAGGCAAAGGGCAGCTCCTGCAGAAGCAGCTCCAGATTGCGTTTGCCAGTGTTCACCAGCGGAGCCTGCAGCACAGCCGCAAACCATTAGCACTGTGCTCCCAGCTCTAGGTGCTACAAAGCCTCTGCTGGGACACGTCACAGCTGTGCTCAGTGTGAAATAACAGCAGAACTAGGTCTTCACATAGAGAGGGACTGCAACCTTAGGTGCTCCACCACCCTCACAATACTCAGAATCTAGGGATAGTTAGCCCAAATGATAAAGACACCTAAGATGCACACCCAGGAAGTCCCATCCACTTCTGCCTCAAATCCCCTCCCTACCCAATCTGCTAGCTATCAGACCGCAAGACCCCGTCCCCACAACCACGCCCCCTCTTAATCACAGGCCACCAAAAACCACAAAGAAGCCAAAGGACAACTGCAACCCAATTGACAGTCAGGAAAGTATTGCCGGTGGGGAAGGGCCCCTCCGACCAAAACACAATAACGCAAACTCATTAAACCAGTGGACCCCAAAGGACCACAATATGCCATGACACAGAACGGAATGATGCGTGAGAAAACTAGGAGAAAGAATACATCAAATGGAACCACAGCATGACACCACGCCAACAAACAGACACGACAAAGAAACACACAACTCGTAAGCATGACAGAAAATAGAACAAACTCCAAAAGAAGGGAAACATCTTTATACCCAACACCATACCTCACAACGATGGACCACCCACCAGAATAATTCATAACCACCAACGATGATAGATGCTCCAGCAAGATACCGGGACCGCCCAGGAAAAGACAAGAAACATCCGGAAGGAACAAGAGAGGAAACAACACCCTCACTCCATATATCACTAAAACTCAAGGGCATCAACAGCAACTACAACAAGGTACGGAAGAGGACCCAGAAGAAGTCAGGAACCCAATATGAAACCTAGCAGATCTAATCAATGACAAAACAGACCATACTGAACACACCTCACATCCTGAGAGCAAAGAGGAAACTGGCCAACAACATCATATGAAAACCAAGAACAAAACAAAGCACCGTTAAAAAATACAATGCAATCTAATCAACACAAGATCAATGTCCAAACATGCTACAGAGATCTACAATCTACTCTATCACAGTGGAATAGACATCTTATTTGTCACAGAAACCAGGTTAGATGACAACTGCAAAGTCACACTACACAGCTGTATACCCGACAACTTCAAATGCACACAGGTAAACAGAAAAGGCAAAAGAGGTGGAGGACTTGCAATAGCCTACAAAGAACACATGAAAATAAAAACAGATGTCCCTGCTGAACATCAGAAACTGAATCTCTCGTCCTTCACCTGACAGCAAACTCAAAAACAAACCTCACATTCATACTCATTTATACGCCACCAACCTACGACATAACCTTCGCAGACACCTTCATAGAAGCCATCACGAACCTGGCCATGAAACATGACCACCTGATAATCCAAGGGGATCTCAGCATATGGTTTGAAGAAGAGAACGCAAACTCAAAGAAATCACTAGTCAAGCAGATTGAGACAATGTAACTACACCAGATGGTTAAAGGAGCAACACACAGAGCAGGACACACTCCCAACACAATCTTCGTCAACAAAGAACTGATCTCAACTGCGTCACCAACACAAATACTGTGGAGCGACCACCTCATTTATTTATTGGGCATTTGTATGGTTGACACGAATCATATCATTTGTGATCCAACTACCAGGCAAAGCACCCAAACAGCCCAAACCCCCCCACCCCCCCCCCAACCTCGCGATCTGCAAAAAAACTGGAATACCATCAAAAGAAGTAACTGGAATCCTCCAAACCATCAACCGCAAAAGTTGGACAGAACCGACCTAGACGAAATAACAGACCTAATGCAGAAATAGATTGCCGAAACAATAGACAGCCTCTGACCGGAAAACCCCTTCATCCCATCACAAATGAAATCAGTGACAAGATGGTTTACATCCCCATCTCAATACAATGAAAAAAACAAACCGGAAACTTTAACTAGAATGGAGGAAAAATTACAACCAGGCAAAAAGAATAAACTATCAAAAACAAATCCGACATACAAAAAGGAAACTCTCAAAGCCCAAAAGAAATACTACAACACCAGAATCACAAAAGCCTCCAACACCCAGAAATAACTATTCAACATAATAAATGAGATGAGAAATCCACCTGGATGCAACACACTGGCACCTTCACAGAAACTATGCAATGACCTTGCAGACCACTTTAAAAATAAATCACTGACATACATCGGATCATACAAAGCAGACCAATCAAACAGACCGTGCACAATGCCCCACCTACCCTGGAACCAAATAAGAAGCTGCAAGGCCTCACCAAAATATCAGGAGAGGGATTCATCAAGCTTGTGGAACAAAGCAGGCTCTCAATGGGTCCCTGCCCATCAGCCATCTACAAATCAATCCTTGCACAGGGCATGCCATTGGAATGCTACAGAAACCTCTTCAACCAATCGCTCTCAACAGGAAGAGTACTGCAAGCTTTCAAATTTGCGTACATCAAACCACTCCTCACGAATACTAAGGGCGATGTGGAAGACCTCTCTAAATACAGACCGATATTAAACATTCCCAATCCGGCTAAACTGCTAGAGATCTAGGTCTACGAACAAACACTGGAACACGTAGAAAACCACCAATTATTGGACCAGGCACAAGTCGGCTTCAGACTCGCGAGAGGGACAGAGACAGCATTTTCCCTCTATCTGGGATGACCAAGAGACCAACACAGATTCCAACACAAACTTGACACAGATACTACTTGACGTCTCTGCAGTGCACTACAGTCAGCCACAACATCCTCATCAAGAGACTGGAAGAAATAGGGATCACTGACAGCGCTGCCTTGGATTAAATCTTTCCTGTCTGAAAGAACAGAAACAGTATGGTTAAAGCCATTCAAATCCACGCCGCGGGAAACCACCTGTGGAGTACCACAAGGATCCTCCCTATCCCCACTCCTCTTCAACATCTACATGATTCCACTAATCAACCTCATCAAAAGGCACAAACTCACCTGCTAAAACTACAAGGATGACCCCCAAATCATCGACTAAATCAAAGATGTACATAAGAAGAACACAATGCTTGTAGACTATCTCAAAGAACTCTATGGATGGATGAACACAAACTGCCTGAAAATCAACCTGGGCAAGACAGAAATCATGATTATATCCAAAACCAGGGAAGGAACCAATACAACCCGTGGCCCTCAGAACTAGGAACACCACCCACACCGTCCAAAATAGTCAAAAACCTTGGAATCCTAATGGACAACGTGCTTACCCTGGAACCAAAGGCAATAGTTAAGAAATGCTTCTTCCTTCTTCTGCACACAATGAAAACTATTCTACCAATCCTATCCTTCATGCACAAAACACTGTCCAACATCTCCCTCGTCATGTCCAGTATAGATTACGCCAAGAGCCTAGAACTCGGGATGGCGGGTTATCTACTGAAGAAACTGCAACGTATACAGAACGGAGCGGCCAACTTCTCCTCAAACTCTCACAAAAGGGACCTCATCACTCCAGCGCTAAAGATGCTACATTGGCTGCCATTTAAAAAGCAAATCACAATGTGCATAAAACACAGAGCAATACACAGCCAAGTAGCATGATTATTACAAAAGAATATCACAATTTACCAAACTACCAGAACACTCTGATCCAGCAATGACATCTGCCTGGAACCTAAATCATACACAAGGATAAAACTCAGTGGATCAGCATTCCCCTGCCTAGCCGCTAAAATTTGGAACTCCCTCCCGAGGTAAATACGAAACATGAAGGATCACCTAAGATTCAGAAAACTCCTAAAAACCTGGCTCTTCAACTCAGAACAGGATAAAAACAAATGAGTAACACCCACACCCCTCTGAATAAACACACAAATGCCAAGACGAAGGACTAGACCGAACCACGACAAAGTGCAGGGAGGTGGAGAAACGTCTGGGCGGGAGGGAGACCCGGGTGAATCCGTTTTCATGGAGGGCCCTACCGCAGGCTAAGGAGAGAGATGGGAGTGTCCTAGGTTGAACCACAGACAGAGGGCATTAGAGTTAAAGGGGAAAGAGTTGTGACCGAGGGCGCTCCAGGGCACAGGCTGGAGAGTAGAGGTTCTCCCACAGGGCCCAGGGAGGTGATGGTGGCTCGAGGATATACTAGGGGACAAAGCGGTGTAGACACCCGTTAGTCGGAACACGGGCATCGGGGGAGTAGAGGAGGCATCACCACGGAACAGCCCTGCTGAGAACCCACAACTCTGCACAGAATATAGGAGGGATACCACAATGCACGACACTGGCAGGGACACATGCACAGGTCGCCAAAGTGGAGGGGATACGATTGAGCGCCACCACCAATCAACCCACTACAATTCTCATCCCTCTGCTTACACCTCCCAAACGCTAAATAAAACACTGCCATACCTATACAGCACAACAAACCGCACACACTTCACTACACTCTAACAATGAAACAAACCACAAATAGCCTCGCACAACAGCACATAACAGACCGTAAAATCACACCTATGCTCACCAAACAGTGTAAACCCAACTGAAGATGCCAACAGCACATCACAGCTCTCTTGAACTTTTTCCCTGTTCAGTCCTACTAACTTACCCTACCATCATGTCTTCCAGATCCGCCGGAGCACCAGGGGACCACTCAGGTGGTGATAATGCATGGCATAAATATCCTTTAAAATAACATCTTGAGGTTTGTGATTGTACAGCCCCTACCACAGGGTTGTACAAGGATCAGCTTAACATTAATCAATATTCAGAAACCATCTCAGAAGGATTATCTATAGAGTTTAATCATATTTATTAGTAGACAATATCATTTAGAGATGGCTAACAGGACTCAAAACCACCCAGGGAAACTGACATTTTAAACTATGCACAGTTTAAGATGCCGTTACATTTAGTTATTTATTCCTTTGTGCATTTTCAGCAGGATTAGAAAAAGGGAATGTTTCTCATTAGGTGTATCATGGTACTGGTAAAAACATCTGTTATTTTAAATGCCACTCAAAAAGCAGAACAACTGAGTTGTAATCGGAGACAATGATTTAAGAAGCACAGAGATTCAACTGACATGTGCCTCTATTTAGGTATGCTTTAGAAGATTCAGTGGATTGTCCAAAATAATAAAAATAGAGGAAGAAAACAAACCAACCTAATTAACTTCCAGGGTCTCTGCCTCCAAAGTTATCTTTTTGGAATGCAAATGGGGTAAGCCGGTCTTTCCAAGCTCCCTCTCTTGAGAGATTTAATGTCCTTCCTCGTTGTGGGTTTGTGGGTTCCCGAACTCTCATCGATAGCCAATGTCTGATGGAGGTTTCTCACCTCTTTCTCCGAGAGGTTTACGATCTATTATCCATTGTGTCTTAATGGGTGTCCAGAAACCTTCTCCATCTCTCCTTCCCAGTGTCAACTATGGGTTTGTGAGGGTCCAGAAGCCCTTGTTAATGTCCGTTTCTGTGACGCTCAGGCTCTATCTGGCCTCGACTCCGTTCTTCTATGTGACTTTCTTGGTGCTTGGAGGAGCTGGTCAACCTGCGATGTGCAGAGCTATGGAGGAGAATCCCTGGCCCTTATTAAGGGCCACTCCCTTGCCTCTCTGATCCCACTATAACAACCTCACGATTGGGCACTCATTCTTCCTCCCACCTTTAACGCATGCCATTGTGTGTATGGTCTGTGCTTAGTTGCCTTATGGTTGTAGTTCTTCATAAATGTGCACCCGGGGAAGGGCTCTCAGTCAATCAGGTGGCTGGAACATCCCTGCCCAGTGTTCCAGCCAACCGATGCGCTTTTATTTCCTTTCCCTTTTTTTCTATTGTGGGGAGGCAACAGGTCCCAGTTGCCTCCACACGATCGAAAAACCCAATTCCTGTTCCCCCCACCCCAAATTACCAGCAGGATTGGCACCTTGCACTCTGGTTCCTGATGCTCCTCTCGTCTGGCCACCACCAAAATAGGCCCCTTTTTGGATTACGGCAGCCTTTTTGGAACTTGTTTTTCATGGCCGCTGTCATCCAAAAGAGGGTCCCTTTTCCATTTCAATGACGGCTGTGAGTATTATTATTTTTTTTCTCTGATGGGAGATGGGCTCATGCAGAGCTGATCACCTGTCGGATGAAAAAAAAAAAAGAAAACTATCCGTAACCTGGTAAATCACGGGGTGCGAATAGTTTTCACGCCATGGGGGGAGGTGGGGCGTACATCAGCTTTGACAGCCACAGCCCGAGCTGAGGCTCTCGCTTCATTCGGGCCTACCAAAGCTTGGGCTGGCGGACCTTTAAAGCCTATGTATGCTCCACCACCCCACTGCTGCAATGAAGATATATTCTAATCAAACACGTCATACTGTCTAGTGGGCTTCCGAGGCTCTAAGCCTGCTGTCCAGCTATTTACATTTAGGATCCAGTTTTATCCAGGGACATTTTATGGGATTTAGGGGCACGGCTCATTGAGAACCAAAGACACAGTAAGGTGATCCTAGACTATGATCCACCCGCCCTCCACCATTGTAATCACAATCCATAGCTTAATGTGCCACCACAACAGCGATCAAAATAGGCATAGCTACACCCTGAAAGTGCCCGATCTGCGTCATTAATAAACTCCTGCCATTTCAAGGGCAACATTAGCAGTCCCTAATGAGGGTACTTGTGTTGTATGATATGTAGAGGATACATCTGTTTTTATTTTTTAGCAATGGCAGCAATGAGAAAGGTATATGAGCTGCAGTAAAGATGTAGGTCACAGATCAGTAAAACATAAAAGAAATAAGTAACCCCAGGATTCCTTCATACAAATGATTTTTCCTTATTTTGAACCCATCAAACAATCAATGTTAGTAAATCAAATGTCCTATATCCCATTGTTTGAACATGCTATTATTCCAAATGGAATAAGGGAGAACATGGTTTGTTTGTAAATGTTAAACACAGAAAATGGGAAACATTTTAGAAATGTAAAGAAAAAATGAGAGAAAATAAATCACAGTGGAGTATTGTACAAAATCATAAAACATGAAAATCAATCATTTATATAGAAAATTAAATTTGGTATGGTACGTCCTTTTTTGCGGTGATGGTTTCTGCGCAGCACGTTTGATGCCGGCTGCCCTTTGGCCAGCAGGGTGGAGGGACCTAAAACCTCACAGCACCTATACGGTGAACAAAAACACTGATAAATGCAGTGTTTTAGATTGTTTATTCACAGAATACATGCCCCGCTCAGCAAGTGAAGCTGACAGCAAAAATGTGTTTGCTGAGCGGACCTTGAATCCCTTGAACAGAAAGTTGTCCAAAACACTGCACTTATTAGTGTTTTGCATGACAATATATTTAGGATACATTTCAGAGAGGTGCTAGGTCCCCCTTCAGTGGCCCTGCTGGACGTGGCCAACACGACTCGCTGAGGGGCGACATGCACCAAATGTGTTGTGGGAAAACGACTGGCGGCTAAAGGCCCACGACAAAAAGGCCTGCTTCTATTCAGTATATCATACAGACAATTCATACTTGTCAACAAAGAAAAATCTAGGCAACAACATACCAGAAAAGACAATAGTATATTTTTCATAACACAACCAATGCCAATTTGTTATAATGCATACCCCCTTGATTCCAGTGGCTGAGTTTTCATCAGGGAAACAATCAACATTGCCTCTATGTTTATATAAAACTATTTAATCACAATAGGGATAAGGACACAGTTGCTGATTTTAAAGTAGTGTCGAATAAAATAAACTGATTTGATTACCTTACACAGCAACAAATTAGATTAAGTGTAGAAGTCACCTTTATGTGCTCCTAGAAACATGAATTAATGAATACATCACTAAAACATGTTTAATATAATGTAACCACACAGAGCACCATGACAGTTCACTCTTGTTTGCAATCCTCTACTTAGGAAACGTGATCCTCCAAAATTCCATGCCGATATGATACAATATCCAAGGATCAGCTTTTGCCCCAAATACAACCAATTTGATTGGAGATATATTTGATATAGAGTGTATTTTTTGGAGGCCAGTCAATTTCCAGTATTTTATGTGAATCAATAACAGCAAGGAAGCAATGAATTGATTATATTGCCGACATTGTTTTTATTGCTTGGAGTAGATATAGATATGTGGGGACAGTATCATTCATTTCCCCCCGCCAAGCTTCAGACCATGTGGCAGCTCTCCATGGAAACCTTGCATGTAACAGCCACTGTTGCCACTATCAATTGAAACTCTAATGAAACCCCATCCCCAATGCAGACACCAATATCTTCACTGAGGAATGGTTGACATGCATCGCCAACCTGCAACCCATCTACATTAAAATCTGCATTATAGGAAGTTTAACATATGACTAGACTAAGAAACAAACACTCTACTTTTTCTGACTATGAAAAGGGTGAAAACCTTGGCAAACGATCACTCAACCCACCTTTGGTTGACCATACATTAGATGTGATCATAACGGTCAACCACTCCCTATTGTACATCAAAGCTACTGCCCTTCCTATATTGCCTCAAATTATGTTATTCAGACTCGATCGATTTCACAAATGCACGCCCCAAAAAGCTAACTCTGAGGACATCTCTGTCATAGTCAGACTTATGATCAGAGAGACTCATGATTTTGCCCTGTAGTCTTCAAAGCAATGTCATTGCAAGTGGATTCCCGAGATCCTTGCTTCAACACGTACAGCACTCACGTCAGAACACGAGAGGCAGTGACCTCTGCACAAACTAAAATAATTAATTGTATGTCTGGTACGACACCCTCAAACAGACAATCCAAAAACTGGGAGACTGCTGGAAGCCACCACAAAAGAATGAAGCTTTTATCCACAACCTTATCTCTAAAGTACCCAACAAATCTTCAGCACTTTTTCGGCAGATGCAGAGAACTCTGAAAACCTCCTGATAACTAGCTCAACCAAATTATCTCCCAAAAACAAAAGCTGGACCTGGCCTCTTTTCTCCCAGGGAAAGATGACTACTATGTAAACTAGTATCAAAATCCAAACCAGATCAACAAACCCTCCCTTACCAAAGGACAAGTTGCGGAACTTTACCTTCAAGCAATTTTGCACAGCAGATTTCGTGACAACGATATTCAAAATCAATGACTCATTGTAACAAGGTCTTCCACATCCAGCTAGCACTATTAAAGAAAACAATTACACTTGCCCCTGCACTGATTAACTGCTCCATCGAATATGGAAGTATCTGAACTGCTTGAAAAAAAACAATTATATCACCTTTACTAAGAAAGCAGAAGACATACCATTTCTTTGCAATCTACAATGCAGTAAAACTGCCAACACCCTTTCCATTGGCAAAATCATGTAGAAAATGGTGACACAATCTACAGAAGTACACAGAATGTCACAGCCTCCGTCATGGGCATCAGACAGACTTCAGAATTCCTGGAAGCACATAATCTGCCCTCATGTCTATGTAGGAAGCTGTGGGCAAAAAACAGCCTGCAAAGTTAAACCTACTAGACCTACTGGCAGCCTTCAACACTTAACCAGCTCAGACTGCTAAAATGACAGGAACATTCTATTTGTGTAAAAGGTATTGCCGCAAAATGAATCATTCTAGAAATGTAGGGCATCCCCTGTAAGATCCAGAAATGGCCCATCCATAATTTTACTGAATATTTGGAGAGTTCTCCAAGGCTGCTCAACATACATATGAAAACACTCGGGGATCTCATTGCACTTTTCTATTTCCACCAAATTCATGCAGCTGGCAGACAGATTGCATTTAAGCTGGAGGCTAACTCAATCTACCCCCAAAGGAAATCACCTGCATAAATCTCATAGTCATGATTGAAGACTTGAAGACATCTGCTGAAAAATCTGAAATCCTTTTTGTGGGGACTAAAATTCCAGCATCACTGCTTTCCTCTTGGCCTCCTACCAAGGGACACCACCACTCTCTGGTTAACCGTGGTAAGAACCGCAAAATCATTATTGGCAGCAAGCTTACAAAATAAATTCAGGATCCAACCACAAAATCCTACTTTCACCTACATATGATCTAACATATATTGACTTTCTCAGCATGTCTCACAAAATCACAGACACTAGAGCCCTTCTACAATTGTGCACGGACTACTGCAACAGCCTGCACATGGGACTTCCCAAAAACAAAAATCAGATTATTTTAATCTAATTTCGTTGGTACAAGGCAGCAAGGAATTTTGAATTTGAAACCGAGAGGCCACATATGTGGATTGGGGTTGGAAGCCTGTGGCTGAAATGTTCGAGGCAGAAAAGACAGTTATTTTTCCAAAAATAACTTTTGGTCTTCTCTCCCCTGAACATTTCAGCATTTGCCCTTGTCCCCACCCCCTACTTACCTTGCACCGGCACACTTCGCTGTGTGCCGCTGACTCGCTGTGTCCGTGCAACACCGGTTTGTTTTCACTTCCGAGATCAAGAACCGCCACTGCAGGGTCCTTTTTTTTGTTTTTAATGGGACCGGCTGCAGGCGCCTGCCTTGCAAATCCCACTCACAGTATAGTGAACAAGGGTGCGGGGGACACCTCCACAGCCCCTGCCATGAATGGGGGATTTAGTCAAACCTTTCGGCTGTTCGAACTTTTCGAACGGCCGAAATTCGGCCAAATCTCCCATTCGGGATTTTGAACAGTCTTTTTGGACGTTTCCACATATGCCTGCTTTCAGAATCCTCAACTAACTCCCAGTGAGTCAGAGAATACTTTTAAATCTGTTCGCTTTATGAATCTTGCTTTCTAGAAAAGTGTCCTATCGAACAACAGATTATAGCTTTGCCATTTTTCAGGGTCTCTCCCAGTCCTTACCTGATCAGCTATTTGTTAAAGATTCGTAGCAGTCTCCCTGGATCATTCACAGACATGGAACTGGCTTGGTCTTCTCCAGTCCAATGGTGTACCAAAGTGGGGCTATGCAACAGTCTTTTCATCCTAATTCTTCAATCCTTCTATGCAACTCCAGGGCTACAGACCATCAACGCTCTTCTCCCGTTGACACTTGCCTGTGCCAGGGACTATTAATGGTTAATTAGTTGTTTGTACTCCTTTCACTTGTCTCCCACCCTTCATTTTTGATCTCAGCAACCCCCACTCTGACTTTCTTTGGGGAACCAAGAAAGAAATGCTTCGACAATAGGTGCCTTTAAATCACCAATAAATACATTATATGTAACCCTCTGAATATATAAGCTGAGGAGTGTGCCAAACACGGCACTTTCAAATAGGATCTTTTTCAATACATTTGTGCCTGATCAGAACTATTCTTATGGTGGCTATGATATAAAGCGCAGTTAAAACGATTGGCAAACTATAGAAGTTGAATATTTGAAAATAACTTAATTGAAAGCAAAACTAAAGGTCTTCATTTTAATAAATGAGGGACACTTCTATCCATGCCAAAGAGACCGGTATTATGTCTGGAAAAGTATCCCTCAGATATGGAATATTCATCTATGACGTTCCTCAGAAAGAGTCCCTTTCTTAATGAGTTTATATATTCAGGGTGTTTTGAATAGTCAGACCCTCCACCCTATAGCGATTTTGCGATCCCGCAAAATGCTTCGAAAAATGACCGTTTTTACAAAAAAGTGCAGTAACACCCACAAAAATGTGTATTTGAGAAAAAAATAAGTTTTTTAAAAAACTCAAGGGTCCAAGGGGCTCAACTCTTATTTTATGGACTCAAGAAGTGAAATGCGCAAGCACATTTCATCACTTGAGCAGAAAAAAAATAAAGAGCAGTCCGATACACAAAGGACATCAGAATGGACGCTTCATATATGCGCCCATTCAGATGTCCTTTTTCACCCCTTTTTGCAAATCAGGGGGCATTTCTGCGCATTTAAAAGCGGATCCCAAATTGACAAGCAAGATGCACTTTTAAATGTGCAGAAATTGTAGGCCACTCTATGCGTCCACTTTAAATACGTGCACAAGGGGTGCACTGCTTTACAGGGTCTTTACGGACCCTACTGACTCATGTAATACTTGCATTTTTTTTTTTTTAAGTGTGACAGCTCCTGTCTCACTTGCATTTCTGTTCCTCAAATGGGATAGAAATGTGTGTTTTTGGGTTGCATTTTACAGTGGCAGGACCCTTCAGGGCCAGTCACAGTGAAATGCACTGGGAGCCATTGTCGGGAGAGCGTTTCCAACACAAACGAATTCAAGGTGGCTGGCCAGCGCATCATTTGCTCTATAGCTCAGCCCCGTGGAAATGCGCAGGTCACGTTTGAGATTAAGGTGGCCTGCTCATTTCCAAAAATGGCTTATCTAAAAACAGCACATCTTCTGCTCTATTTTTAGATGCCCCATTTTTTTGAGGACAAAATCTACAGTTTTCTTCAAAAATTGAAGAAAAAAAAATCACAATATGTGTGAGAAAAGAGTGAGAGGGGGAGTGATGGGTGAGCTGTGGCGTGGTAGGCAAGAAAGCGAAGGGAGATCAGAGGGAGAGCAGTGGGTCAGAGGGGGGAGCAGCGGGCAAGAGAGCAGAGCGGATGCAGTGGGGCAGTGGGCCAGAAATCAGGGAAAGCAGAGGTACAGAAAGTGGAAGGAACGTGGGCTAATAAGTAGTAGTGGGCTGCAGATTGGGAGAAAGGATGAGGGAAGAGTGTGATAGAATGGGAGAAATGATGAAAGATGCATAAGTAGCATGCAAGAATGAAGGACTGTATACTGCGGGAGGAATTGGGGAGCGTACAGTGTGAGTTGGGAGTATGATTTGGAGTTTGGCAGAGACTGGAGAGGGCAACTTGTGACTTGGCAGTGTGACAGAGCATGTGAGTATGTGCATGACTGCGCGTGAGGTTCAAAAATACAAGTTGAGATGAGGAATTGGTGAAACGTGTGAGGTGTGTTGGGTCATAGAGGTGTGTGGGTGTTTGCGGGATTGGGGAACATAGAAGGGGAATATTTTCAGCATTACAACTGATAATGATTAATACCGTTAATAATATTAAATAGGCATGCACATTAAACCAAAAAACGTAGCCAAAACAAACACTGTTCTGCCAAGCCTGAGACATCTAGGACTCTTACTATTTGATATAAAAGATACATATATTGACACCCTGGCTCTCCTGTAGCCTTGCGCTTTCCTGCAATGTACCCTTGCACCCTCCAGTCAATAAAAATTGTGCTGCAAAAATACTGCCATAAATGAGGTTTGTGCCACAAAATTTGCCATTTCATGCAACAAAGTCCTGGAAGTTCTGAATAGTGCCATAATTGTTGCCTTTCCGCTACTTCGAAGGCTTATGTACAAAAGCATATAATGAACACATGGGTAGCAGGTGGAAGGAAGTAAAGAGTAGAAGTTGATAGCCACTTAAAACAGAGCGAAGTAAGGGACACACGTGCACACCACGGCTAATCAAATACCACCTTTACGTATTCAGGGAGAGAATTCTTTCATATTTAATGTCTCCAAAATTAGAATTGGAGCCTCTGAGCTTGGGGTGACAATAGCCTCTTTAAAACAATGATTGAGTGAGCCACAATTGCACCGACTGCAGTAACTTGTAACTATGAAACGCAGCATTGATTTAATGGCAGTGCATCCAGCTAGGTCTTCTGTATCAGCTTTTCTAGCGTGTAGTATTTCCGAACATTTTGAGTTAATGGATGCACATATTCAGCTGAAATAATGTTGTGAAATCTAATCTGGCTACCACCTGCACCTTGTCTGTGCCTGTGAAGTTTTCTCATGGGAGGTATGTGAGACTAATCCAAGTGAATAAGAGCCAGGGTGACCCACCAGCTGCCATTACAGCCTTGGCAGTACCATCTCCTAATTGCACCTTTGCTTGAGACACCAGAATGGGAGAAATGAGTCCAGCTGGGGTCGATGCTAAATTTCCAGTTGGCCCAAGGCCCGCCTATGGATGACCAAAGTCACTTGTTGTCTAGCTTGGCCCTTGATCCTGGTTCTCCTGTTAACTACCCATATGATGCAATGTTTCTACCTCCATAAAGACCTTAATAGTCATCTGTACTGATTGGTTAATATATGACCCTCTATAAAATGGTTAGTGTGATTTGGATTCCGATTGCTCTTATTCTCTATTCCAACACTTCAATGGACATTAGTAAATATGTATTTATCCATTTTTTAGCACCCTGTATCTGAACCGGATGGTTCTTTACTAAACTGAATTGAATTTGTGTTTCTAAAATAAAGCAAATGCCTCTGATGAGTGTTATTTCTTGGGATCATATTGCTGTGAAGGAGAGCCAGGTTCACCATAAAAGAGTTGACAAAGGTTGTGGGTCGTTCTACTTGAGCATTGCAGAGTGTTACCATTATCCTTAAATGGAGACTACCCCTGTTGCAGGCTGCCATGGACCCTCTCCACTGCATGATCCACTTCCTTTCCCACTCCACTGACCACAGACTGTGGCTTACTGCATGCTCTTCCACAAGACGAAGTCCCCATGACTCCACAGATGTGACTAGTGAGTGTGTTACTGAAACCAGGGCTCTCACCACCGCTCTAAACTGGATATGGCTAGAATTCCGGAGCTGTAACCTTGGCATGTTGGTTCCCTCTCCTCTAATTCTAATGGCTGAATACAATTTGTCTCAATTGTGGCTGTACATTTAACAAAGCTGAAATGCATTATATTTGGTATCACAACTATACTGCGCTATACAAATAAAACAAATACAAGCCCCATTGTTTGCTGGTTTGTCACCTTTGTGTTTACAATTTAGTTGCAAGTAATAGAATACACCAATACACAACCTTTTTCGTCAAACTGATGAGTTCATATTTTAAAACAGCTCCTTAACAATTAACCTTTTACAAAGCAATATTTGAGGTCAGACTACAACACCTTTCTTTCCACGCTTAAATATGTTGATTAAAGAGTGCACATTGAATAACCTTACGAATTAGGCAAAGTGATTTACATCTTTCTCAACGTGAGCATAAGATACCATACTCTAGTTCACTGAGACCACCTCAGGAATCGTAATAAACTAGAGAAAAACTAACCACGGTCTTCCTTACATACCTTTCCGAAGCTCCCCTTGCCAAGGACTTTGTGGAAGGTGAAACTTTCGATGGCGAGACGGCTGCTTATACTGGATGGCCGTGCAGGTGGTGGCTTGGGAGATATTCCTTCCCACAGCTTATCATATTGATTATCTGCTAATGAAAAACATGGTTATGGGCATTAGAACCATTCATATTCTTTACTGATTTCCCCCCCAGCACAATCCTGGACCTCGAATCACACTCAGATCCTTATCTTTCTGTTCTTTTACCGCTAGTTAAAGTGCATTGGTGTAAACAGAAGGTCTTTTAACTGTGAAGATCATTCTTTATGTTGCGTTGACCATGGAGGATTTGGCTACACAAAATTTGATCAAGCTAGTAGAAGTTCTGTGTTTAAAGTAGATATAAAACAACAGAACAGTGTCTGGTCATAACTGCATTGGTACCAAAGTGGAAGAACTGCAAATGCAAATAAATAGAACAACCCA
The DNA here is from genome assembly GCF_040938575.1 of Ambystoma mexicanum. Classification (NCBI taxonomy): domain Eukaryota; kingdom Metazoa; phylum Chordata; class Amphibia; order Caudata; family Ambystomatidae; genus Ambystoma; species Ambystoma mexicanum. Next base: position 282,410,604 of record NC_090923.1, on the reverse strand, counting down.
TTTAGGAAATGCAATAAAGTGTTGAAGTGTTGAAGCACTTCATGTTCATTGATATAACAGGAGCTCAAGTGTGCAGGCATGCTCCCAGTAATAAACTGTGAACTCAATATCTTGCACCTAAGACACTGTTGAAAACATTTTAGAGAGACAGCAAAATTGTATAACTATTTATAACAAAAACGCCTACAAAACAAGATTTACAGAATGTATCAGAAAGTGATTGTCAGGTTATGAAAAAGAACAAGGATCAGTGCGTTGCTGCTTAGTCTTAGATATAACACGTTCCCGAGCAATGGCGATATCAGAGTTTTAAAAAATCAGGATTTCAAAGTAATCTTGCCATACTGATGATGACTGATCAACAAAAGAATGGGGATAAATGTAAGAGTTTAATGATTGTAATGACGATGGAGTGGTAAACATGGCTTATCTGGCACAACAGCACATCAACTATGCTTGATGTGTCTTAATGTGGCAATAAGACCCGATGCGGTCGGCCAATACCGCCCCAGGTAATGCTCCCGGGGCCTTAACGAAGCCCGGGGGCATTACCGTAGGCGGTATTGGCCCGCCGCCGAGGGTTTTATAGCCATTAGTACCCCGGCCTGTTAGACCGGGCTACTAATGACATTTTTTTCTGCTTCGAAACAGAAAGAAAATAAAAGTGAAAAAATGGCCGTCCGGAAAGTGAAAACATAGTCCGTTTTCCCTTTCCATGGTGGCCATCAGGAGCGGGCGCGCTGGGAACAGTGCGTTCGCTCCCAAGAAAAGAAGAAAAAAGAAGGTAAGTGGGGTTTGGAGGGTGGGGAGGGATAGTTTGCGGGGTTGGGGGGGGGGGAAGAGGAGGAAATAAAATAACTTACCCGAGTACCCAGAGGGGAACGAAGGCAGCCTCCAGCCATGGGGAGGCTCAGAGCGGGGATTGCCCCGTTTTGAGCCTAATTGGCTAAGGGGCTGTCACGCCCCTCGCCAGGAACAGAGTACCCGGCACGCGCAAAACGCACTGGCGTACAAGGGAATACCGTGTGGTATGGCTCGCAAAAGCCAATCCACACGTTGTATTCCCGGTGTGCAGCACGTGCCGGGTACTAATGTGGATTAGACATATTGCATATTTCAAGAATCAAGACACGTTTTCTAATTGTATATACTAATTTACAGGTAAGCCACGTATGGTACGAAGAATCAAGGTGCAGCATAGAAAATACAAAACATAACCAAGAAAATGACATCTCCCAGCTGTGCAAGCCATAAGATGTTTTTCTTTCAGAAAGTTAGCTTTGCTAATCGGGCCTTCTTATCCAAATACTCCATCCTGAAAAAAGTTTATTACACACTTGTTCTCTTGCCTGGACCCATCTACTGGCACACCAGCACCTGCCACATAGTTTGGAAAAATTGTAGCCACATCAGAACATGTGCATTCCTGGCAACAGCCTTCTGGAATGCAAATGACTTCCAGATTATGCATAATGTATGTATCCTCAGGGGCTTGTGGAGTGTGGTGAAATAGAACTGTAAAGCTAAATCGGTTTGAGTAAATAAAGTTACATACTGCCACATCTATCTAATGTCATTTTATTATCAACTGGTTCACTGTGACTCCTACAGTTCTCCGAGATAATGCGCATTACCGTCTGGGGCTCAGGGCTTCGCTCCGCAGACGTGGGGGCCAGCTCTGGAGGTCTTCTTTGTTATCTGCCTGGAAAGGCTTGATCACTTACTAGAGGAACAGCACATACAACCAAGGTGTAAGGTGGCAGCTAGTGCTTCAAAGCATGGGAATGTCACACCCAAGTGATCATTACTGAATCTTTTTGAACACAGGCAGACACAGGAGAGAAGTGTAATGAAGAGCAGTAGAGGAGATGAACCCAGGAGTGGGGTCCTGCCATCTTGGAAATACCCCGACTACCATTACTTCCATTCTTACACCCCAAATTCTTGTGGGCAAAGCACTCTGGGAGCAGACATAAGAAGGCAAGGCACTTGCTACAGTAGCCAGAAGACGTGGAATGGACCGATTTGCTTTATAAGGAGGTGTGCCCCTGCAGTGGAATCGTCTTTGGGGTCCAGGAGAAGAGGAATCTCCCTGGAACCTTTTTTGGAAATGAATCTGTCCAAAGTCCACTGCCGCCATTATAAGGATTTCAAAGAAGGAGAAACCCCGCCACCCCCACTCGACCCACTTCAGGGGAACATTTGGAGTACCTTGCTGCTGGAAAGCCTGCCTGCAGCTTAGACACTGGTATCCAGGACACTTACCACTGCAATTGGCAGACCTACAAGTGTTCTCAGACAAATCTGTGGGCTGAGAAGTGCAAAAGAAGAACTTAACCTTTCCTCCGAGACTCTGGACAGGGTTCCACAGTCATTCAGAATCAAAAGCAGCAGCCTTGGACTTTGCTGTTTTGTGCAGACTCTACTGCTCTTATGTAATTTCTGGGCCATTACAAGACCCAAAGGAGCATCCAACATTCTATGCTTTTCAACCTGCTTTGGTCTGCTTTGAGCAGTCAACTCGACCCCAATCTGATCACTGCAGTCACACTGCACTGTATCGTTTGACCCCGTCAAAACAGCTCATAGTTACTGTTGAATAAACTGCAAGAATGTACGCATGACACGTTTCTAAGCTTCCTTCGAGTCTCCAAATAATTGCAGCTTGTTGAAGTACACAGTGTTTGCCTCCTATCAATCTGACGATTGTCTCGACACCGACTCAACCCCATGGAAAGCACCCAGAAACCCGGCTTGAAGCTGTCGAGCCCATCAGAAGATGATTTAAAGATACGCCACAGTTGTTCTGTCTCCCAGGCCAGGTTTTAAGGCTGCTACAGACAATACATACCCTGCATCATACTTTTTTAAGAAACCAACATTTGAACTTGAACTCTGCTAAAAAATGGCAATTGCCTACATACCCCTGCCATCATACCGAGAGCATCCCTTTCATATAAAATTATTTGCAGGCGTGGGTTGCCAGTGTTTTAATATATAGTGCATTTGTATTTCTAATTTAATGAAAGAGTCCTACTTTTATTGAACCTTGTTCGGACATTCCCTTTATTTTGTTAACATTCCTATTGTTTTGGATGCTCCTTGCTGGCCAACATCCCTCTTGAAGAGGATAGTGTGTGCTTGCTACGTTGAAGAGGTGAAGGAGGTGTACCATTCATGTTGTGCCTGTGTCACCTTCAGGATTAAGAGAACTGCTGGTTCAGTAGTAGTTTAAGGCGGAGTAGAAGTTTAGAAACCAATACTCATCCCTGCACTCCAGCAGGGAAGGGGGGAGGCTGTGGCTGGAGCTTGGATTTCCCACTGTTGGTTCTGTTGAGAGGTGCCCAGGAGCTGCGGGTGCAAGGATTCTTCCGGTCGGGTCCAGGAGCAGAGTGCAATCATTGGCGATGGAGCAGTGCAAGATTCACAGATGCAGCCCTCTTCAGGACACTTCACAGGACGAGGGAAGGAGAGTTCCAGTGAAGGCCACCAGACAGACGTTGGCAGGGGTCTTTCCAGGACAGGATTCTTTCAGACTTGGAGGCTAAAATTCACCAGGAAGGCATCTTATACCACGAGCTGGTGACCACAAACGTTTCGGGTGAAACTCCTAGCGAGGTAGCCCACTGAGAGCTGGACAGTCCTCCGGGTGGTCCAGGGACACTTCCGACGGCTCCGAATGGCTGGATTCTTGAGAACACGTTGAGACCGGTTGGTCCCACAAGTCCAGGGGTTGAAGCACCACACAGGGCCAGATGCAGGGGAGTGATGCCAGGCCTCTTCGGGAGTATTATTCAGTGATCTGTTCTTATATGAGGGATTATTTGCTCCAACAATGATTTCACGAAGTGGCTGTAGGAGTCCTCTTCTTATCCAAAATCCATCCTAGCAGCAAGTCCAAGCCCGCCAATGGTTAGGTTCTGCATCATTAAAACAGCCAGAAGTTGTCCAATCAGGGCGAACTATTAGTTTCACCCTGGCCTGACTTTCTGGCACCACAGATGTGGAGTGGGACCAGACAGTGTGTGTCTGACACACTGACACACACACACACCTGACCCCCCCACCCCCTCCAAGTGTAAACGGCTAGGGTGATACAAAAGTACCCTTTCTCAGTAGTGACAATCTGAAGGACTGGTCAGTTTCCTCATGACAAATTAGCAAAAGACAGGGGAAGGGAAGGCTTTACTTCCCTTCAAAAAGTCAGGACAGGATCATAAACAAAAGTTAAAAGATTGGAGGTCTATAGAAACTATGGAGGGAAAGTTGGCAAAAGAAAAATCTTTCCTAACATTGATTTCTTTCATTGAAGTGTGCTAAAATGGAGTGCATAGTTGTTGGGTTCAGTGATGTGTCACAGGCCGAAGAGTTTTTGAATTCTTAGATAATATTGCACATTTCCTCCTGGCTGTGTTATGCAGACTATATTCAGTGTGCGTAGTGAGCTTTACTTGGTTTTATCATGTCTGCGCTGTAGATCTCGAGAGATCTGTAGTATACAGTTTTGACTGCTGGTAGATAGTTCTCTCTCCAGGTATGCTCGAGGCTGTGGTTTTCTTTCTTGAGCTGGTTCGGTTTGGAAGAAGCACCACTTTGTGAAAAATTGATTGGCTTCATTGGGGCTAGAACGTCGTGAAGGTTATGGATTTGTCTAGTTTTTGGAGACGGGTAGAGTTTGGCGGTTTCCAGCTTTCTGCGTATCACATAAAAGCTGTATGTCCTTTCTGACAACACATTTTTTCTTGGTGGATTTTGGTCATGCATTGGAAGGTATAGTGGGACCATCCAATAAGACCAGAGAGGCACAAAGCCACACCGCTCCGCAAAGAAACGTGGACAGGTTTCAGCGGGTTTCCAAGCCCTTCCAATTCGGTCAGGTGATCAAAGATACCCACTGATTCATCTAATACTATGTAAGGGATTAGGGGCATAGGATACAATACAAGCCAAGGAAGTAAATTGAAGAAGTATAGGACAAACATCAAGAACTATGGTAACTTCAGCCACCCCCTAATTGCCCCTTTCAAGAATCAAGAGGATGTGGCAAGCAAGCTCCCAATGAACTGACAAGTGTTGGGGATAAAGGAAATAGGGTCGGCACAGTCTTTCCCTGTCCAAGTATGTAGTAACTTTCTTCTTCAGAGGCGTACTCGATCTATGATTCACTGCTGATCCAACTTGCAGTCACATTTGAAACAGGTCATGGTACACATAAAGTCCATTTAAAACCACTGATCTCAGAAGATGGACACTTTGCGACTGAGAACTTTGGGTGGCATTCAACGGTCCTCCACAACAGAGATGAAGGGAAGGCCACTGTGTGGCTGTCCTCTCATGGATTCTTGAATTCTGACGGTTAGGTTCATTCCCCTGTTAGAAGTCAACAGCCAGTATGGGGGCCTCAGCATCAATACCGGCGGTGAATCAGCCATAATGGGCAACAAGTGCTGAAGCCATCCCCGGGGAAAGTTCAACTGCATGGAGCCGCTGGGGAAGCACTCGGGAGGAGGCTCCGTTATGGTGGGATCCAGGTTCTGTATGGCACAGAGTACACTAGCTTCGCAGGACTAATGGGCCATGAATGGCCGGTAGTGTTGAGCTTCCAAAGCTATGCATGGCCTGTTGGGAGTACTGGTTCGGGTACTGCATTCCAAAAGGTATGCAATAAGCGCTCTTGCACAATCCTGCGCTTGGGGCCTGTCCGGGGCCATGAGCTCTTGGTGCTTTGCACATACCTAGAACGTTTGGACGTCCGATTGACACATCCCCCTGCTTCCTGATGCCTAGGGTACACAACCTGTGGCTGATGAAAGATAGGTTGCTCAACCCCATTCCTAACTTCGAGAGGATTTCCCAGGGCTCGTGGGTGCAAGGCATCAGTTTGCAACATAACCTAGAGGAGAGAGGCCAGCACATTGCTGATGAGCCTGAAGGGGGAAGACAAATCTGCACTACGCGTTTCACCTGAAGGAGGAGGTTTGTGCATATGGATGTCATGTGAGCTGTGCAGTATGACTTCTCAAGACATCCTTCTGAAACCTGCTTCAATCAGAGAGCAAAGGAATAAAACTTGATTAAAGATAAAGCTGCATTTACTGCTATAAGCCACAAGATGGCAGCAGATATCTACGTCACGGTCTCCTTTAAATGAATTAACCTGTACATTGCAGGATACTTTTTTATTTTTTGTATTTGTAAGCCCAAAATCATCAAGGCGCTGTTTCAACCAGTTACATATGAATATAAATGTAAATGTAGGAAAAAAAGATACACATTACACACGTCTTGGGGTGGATTTGATTATACTGCTTCAGTCTGTTTAAGGCATGTGTAGTAAGGTCGAAAGTTAGGTGAACACAGTGCTCCATATAAGATTTTGAGGTGGGAGTATTTTACTCTAATTTTAAACTTTGAGAGTAAATGTGATTTTAAGAGAGTAAAATTACTTTTCTCCTTCGCAAGAGAGTAAAATCTATGCATCATCCAGCCGACGTGTGAAAAAACTGTATGGAAATCATTACTATGCGGCAGCTTTCTGCATTGTGACAGAATACACTTTTCATTATTTCTGGCCATTTGAGATCTCCATGTATATATGTATATGTTGAAATCACTAAAACCTAGCCAATTACATAGTAAAGCATACATGAATTTGTATTGTGTGTTTTGAGGTTCTATACCACAATTGTCTTTTGGTGTTTATTGAAAGTCCTCATTTCCTGGAGCTATTACTACCTAATGGTATACCAATGTTATGCTACAACAGGCAGGACCTTCATGCTACATTCTACATCTAAACTAATGGTCAAATGGTTATTTATATAGCTCTTTTGGCAAAGCGCTGTACATAGAACATATTTATCACAATTACGACCAAACCAAAGTCGGTACTCCTTTACCGACCTCGAAAGGCTGAATTGGATTAGCCGGGATTCGTACCCGCACCCGGTATTCGTACCCGCAACCCACAGATCACGCAGAGATTGCAGCAACGAGTTCTCAACCCGCTGAGCTATCTTATTGGCTAACATTCTTCAGAGGTTGGTTAACTGAGTATCGACTGAGGTATAATGATCACAGTACCTAGATTTATGACAGACCATTTATGAAGCGCTACATAAAGTTAAATACCTATCAGGATTATCTCAGGGACAGGTTTTGTTGAGTTTCTATTTCAATTACCAATTTAACTTTCATTTGTTTGTTTTTGAACAGGGCTTGCACTTTCTTGAGAGTCAGGTTTTGGATGTTTTATTTGTAGTCTTGAAGATTTGAGAGGCTAGAACACCTGTGATCAGTGTAATGACAATTACTCACCCTTGAGCAAAGACTCTGCTGCCACTGACCATTTACAGTAATGTACCCCCCATTGACTGCAAGGTTGAATGGATGTAAACCAGGCTGTGCATAGTCATCATTTTACACACTGTTTTTATAATTAGACTGTAAATTAAATTAGAAGTGCAAAAATGATCTGCCTCTGCATGATTATGCACATAGCACCGGAAAAAATACAATTGTGCAATACTGGTTTGGTTTCACTGGAAAAAAAGCATAACTTGTTAAAAAAAAAAAAATCTCAATTGCAACTTAGTTTTCCATCTTATTAATTATACAATTCTAAAACTCCAGGAAAACATGCACAGTGCTTCTGAAGCTGAATGGAAAGAAACCATTCCTTTTATCAGTGTGCAGTTTATTTTTTTGAAAGGCTTCAGAGAAATTATGTTTCAGAAGTGGCTTGCAATTACATCCATGTAGATAAAAATCACAAGAAGCCTTCTGGTTTCTGTCAAGTAACCTGACCTTTGCACTGCCCTCTACGCTAAACCTGTGTGTAAATGTACCCGGGAAAATAATAAAGCTTGCATATTTACAAGATTTTCATGCGTAAAAAGGCCTAGTACTCGCCTTATCTGGAGCCCTGGGTGAACAGCAATGTTTTGAGGGCTTTATGGAAGGCCCAGTAGGATTATTCAGCGCGTAATATCGAGGGGAGTGAGTTCCAGTGTTTGGCTGCTAGAGCTAGGAGGCTTGAGCCTCCTCCTTTGATCCGGTTAAATTTAGGTGACAAGGCGATTTGCGTGCATGGATCTCGCTGGTTTGAAGGTTTGTCCTGTACTGACATGCACTTGTGGGTGTTGGAAAGTGTCTTGAAGACGATTGTCTCTCAAATGGGGAGACAGTGTGCTTGCTTTGTGGCTATGGATAGGTGTTCTCTTTTGGCTATGTTGAGTGCAGATCGTAGGGCATTGCTTTGGATAATTAGAATGTTTTTGGGAAGTGCCTCTGAAGAGCACATTGCAGTAGTCCAGCCTTGCACTTATTACTGCTCGAACAATAGCGAGGGAGCTGGAGAGTGTCAGGAATTGTCTAGCTGCATTTATCGACTTTGTGGTGCAGGCAGATGACAATGCAATATCATTCACTTGACGCGTGAGAGAGGGTAGTGTCCAGATGGACCCCTAGTGTCTTTACCGAAGGTGAGACTGGGATCCGGATTCCGTCAATGGTGAAGGTTGAGAATAAGGGGTTGAGCTTATTAAGCGTTGCAGGGGTTCCTACCAGTAGTATCTTGGTATTGTCATTGTTAAGGCATGAGCTGTTGGTTGCCTTCCAGGCCTGGATGGTCATATAGATTCTATTGATGGTCAAAGAGTCATTGCCATAGTTGCCAGTCAGGGGAGGAGGATCTGAGCGTCGTCGGCATAGTTTGTGTTGGAGATGCCGATGGAATCCAAGAGGTCGAAGAGAGGCTTTGTGAAAATGTTATAAACATTGGGTGACACACAGGAGCCATGGGGGACTCCACAAGGGATCGGGGGCACACAGGCTATTTCTGAAAAGACTTGCATTGATCTACCTTCAAGGAAGGAGGCTAACCAGGTGGTGGCTTCTTGTGAAAAGTTGAAAGCTTGTGAGAGGTGGTGAGTGGCAAAGGATTTTGTGGTCTACTAAGTCAAAAGACACCAAGAGCAGGAGGGCAGACTTTCCCTCGTCTCTGCGGTTATCGAGTTGGTTTTTCAGGTCAAGTAATGCTGTTTCAGTGCCACGGTCTGGCCCAAATACCAGATCGACGCAAGCCTTGGATATGATGCGTTTCCAAGAAGTGTTGTATTTGGACATAGGTGCCCCTGTCTAATATATTTAGGAAGAATGGGAATGTGGGGATGGGGCAGTAGCTGTTAGGAACTACTGGGTCAAGAGTTTTTTTTTTTTTAAAGTAGTGGGATGACCCAGGATTCTTTTAAGTTGGCGGGTACCAGACTTGATGTGAAGGAGGCGTTAATGTATTTGGTGATGAAATGGGATAGTGCTTCAGAGCAATCTTTAATGATCATGTCTGGACAGATGTGGCCTGGGTGGCCTGGGCGATTTTGAGGCAGAGCCTAAGGTTTCTTGTTTTGGTCAGTGTTGGGCCGAACGTTGCGTGTGCTCTTTGTAGGAGGCAGTGGTCTTGGGGTCTGGTAGGCTTGTGGGTGGTTGTAGTGTTGGATGAGGCCAGGATGTGGAGTGTTTTTCTGGCTGGAATAGTGTGGTGCAGGCTTAGGCCAGATGGGTGACATGGTCCGGCATGGAATGAGAGTATGCTGTGGCTGGGGTGTTTGTGGTGTGGGTAGCCCTTGCAGCCCTGGATTGCCCTGTGAGGTGCGTCTTGTTACAGGTCTAGGTTGCAGGGCAAGTGGGCAGAACAGGGCGGCGTACTTCTACTACCATTGTACTGTGAGGAGTGGAATTGGCACGCACAGTGCGGTGGTGGGGTCTATAGCAGGCAGGTACGCTTTGACCGATGGCCAGGAGTGCGACTTACGAGTGTGCGGTCACTTGACATTTCAGAGGCTAGGCTTCAAATAATGGCAGTGATTATGCTTCATTTAGTGGCAGAGAAGCGCAAATGAACACGTTTGGCGTTAAATGAGATAATAGGCGGCACAAGGTCATGTGGATGGCACAGATGAACAACACAGACCTAGTTCAAGAAGGTTTATTTGGGACCATGTAGAATGTTGAGCACCTGAAAAGGAGCCAGAATCCCATTTCAAAAGGTGTTTCTAAAAACCTCAAAGTGTCTCTCTCTGGTACAGAGTTGTATCTCTCTGATACAGAGTTGCTATAAGTCATGACCTGGTGGCCTCACCTGTTAAACCAACAAAAATTGGTGGGAACCTCCCACATCTGGCACCTGGAGGTAAAGCAATACATATAAAACAGGTAGTGGTGCCAGAATCAAGAGAGCAACTGAAGGATAAGGCAAGAGGTATCACATTAAATCATCAATTTCTTTTTATTATGAATTGAAGTAAAAAAGTCATTTTATACATCTTTAATTAATTCATTTTTGTAAAAAGCATCCTAAATCACATGCATTCATACATTCATTCAGCTAATACAACTCTAAAAATAATGCATTTAAATTATCTTAAGGAAATGTGAGACAATGCAACGGCCCTATCCCTTGCCCATGGGACTGGTTGAGCCCAATATGTGGCATCAGGGAAGCTCCATTGTTTCTCTTTAGGGATTAGTAGGTTGGGAAGGGCATACCTAATTGAAGTGTGCTGAACTGATTAATCCTGCTTTGCACTGCACCACAGACAAAGCCTAGATCAGATGCAACCCCCATTTTGGTTTTTGGACTTTCACTCATGCCAGGAACTGTGAGCAAAACCGGTGGAGTTATGTTCCTTTTTGCATGTGGTTGACAGCCTTAGATGCAGACCCTGATTATCTTTGGGGCTAACCTTTCCTGTGCTGGGGTTTACTGAGCCTACATGCCACTAATACCATGCGTCTCCCTAGGGGAAGGTCAGTGGAACTCTGGATCATAGATGCAAAGTGCTACAACTCTGGTAATGTGAGGATTCTCTGTCAGCCTGCACCTGGGCAGTGAGGAAGAGCAGAGTATCCTTCCCATACTTTCTATGAGCCCATCATATAGTGGGTTGACGCCCACAGAAAAAGTTTGGGTTAGTCAAGGTACTACAAGTCATGCATTGTACTTCTTATTCCTGTCCAGCCAGAGCAGAGTACCATGCTCTGTTGCCAATACACACTTTCTACCAAACAGGTTATATTTGAGGGCATCTATAGCCCATTTGTTGGCCAGACATTCCAAATGTATTGCCGTGTAATCAAAATCTCTGGGGTGCAACATGTGGCTGATGAAAAGAATAGATTGTTCTACCCCATTCTGAACCTGGGAAAGAATGGCTCCCAAGCCTACGTGTGAGACATCAGTTTGCATGATAAACTTCATTGAAATCTGGTATTTCGAAGCAGGGTAGATGACAAAGGGATTATTTTAACCTGCTTCCACCATTGGCTTGAGTTAGTGCTCCCAGGTTTCCTTTAGTTGGCCAATCAGAGGGGTGCCAACATCCAGAAATTTGGGATGAACCTTCGAATAGTTGAATAATCCAAGGAAGGCTTGCAGATCTTTCTTGGTCTTTAGGTTGGGATGAGTTACACTGCATGTACCAGATCTTCCTAGGTTTGAAAGGCACATTTTCACCTCATCTAATATGAACTTGATAGAATGTAAAAATGTGTGTACTCCAGGACATTTTATATGCGAAGAAGCCATGCAGGTTTGCTACACCCTATGCACAATGGTCGTCATTGTGTTTATGACGAGGTGGAAAGTGGCCAAGAGAGAATATGGTCAACTGGTACAATCCTGTGGGTGTTAAGGTGCCTGCTTCGCTCGATCTTCTGATGACAAGAGGATAGGACAGCAGCATTTGGCTGTACAATGTTGTTACATCGCCAGGCTTTTTTTTTAAGTAGAGTTTTTTCTACAAAATTATTAAGACCGGAATTTATTTTTGAAAAATATGGGTTGGGGTTGGAAAAGGGGATATAATGGGTAGAGAGTGTGGGGAATAGGGACTATATAATAGGGTAGGGGGCACTTGGGGGGACCCCCCACAACTATTTTTAAAAATGTCCATTACTTTATTCGGCCACAAATTTTTAGCCAAAGACTCTGAACATAAATAAACATGGTGATCTAAAACATAGAACCCATTTGGCAAGATCCAACACCATATGTGCTAGACTTGTCTAATGAACACAATCATTTCATCAATGTAGGGCATCTTGTAAGAAGAAGAATGTTATGTGTGGTTTCCACGCAAGGACAGCTGGTGAGGACCTCAGGCTCTGTGAAGGTCTAATTATTCCTAGATCTAACATCTTGACATCTTGACATCCTCCTGCACAAATTGGCACTAAGTCTGGTAACCAGTAGGGAAAAGGTTTGGCAGCTTTGCCCATATGTGTTTAGCTTTGCCCTTACGTGTTTCAATTTGGTGTGCAAAACCTTTGGTCATGCCTGGTTTATCGATGAACATTTCCTGGAAGTGATGTAAGAAGTCTTGCAGGTCAAACTTCCGAGAAGGCTTCATGTCTTTTGGAACCATTACCACAAGACCCTCGGGCAGAACCATAGTAAAGAGCACATCTGTAGTTGACTCAGAAAGCATCTCAGTGGGCTCCTTCCAAACATTCAGCCAGATTTCATGGGAGACCTGTGCTAGGATACAGCAACTCGGCTGTTGGACTGGTTCATAGCGATCACCAAAAAATCTATTATTAAATCTTGATAGGTCCATGCAACATGGCAAGATGTTTATTTTCAGGTGGTGATAACAGGACCATGACATGATCCTCCATTTGAAGTCTGGCCTCATCTGTTGTAAAGCCATTTTTGTTTCTTTTGGGCTTTCTACACATGTCTTGCAAAGGATCATGTGACCACAAAAGTGGATTGAATGAATCTGAACCACTGGCATTGCTCTGGGCAACCTTCCACATCACCGTTTCCACATCACCGTTTTTTAGCTCGTCTGCCCCATTGCAAAAGGGGTCCAGCCATATGCAAATCAGTCAGGTACTGCCACCAATGGTAGCAGCCCAGCCCAAACTTCTAGGCCAGGTAACCTCTGCACGGAAACACAAGCAACCCCAGACATGTTTCGACCTTATTGGGTCTCCTCAGTGAGGTGCAGCTTGTTTTCCTATGGCGCAGTGAGCAAGGGACCCACGTCTGGGCATACCCTTTCTCACATAGTGAGACAAACTGTGACCACAAAAGTGATGGGTGGAAGGTTTTGAACGACTGGCATTGCTCTGGGCAATCCGGGAAATCTGCATAAAATAGTTGGAAAGGACTGTTTTATTTGGCATTTTCATCGTGCATCCATTTTTTTGAGCTTTTTAATACCTGGAGCCGCATTGCTATTTTGAAAGCACAAGTTTTTCCCTACTATTGCTGCTTATTTGACTGTTTCTGGCCCTTCCAAGATAGCCACCATGGTTTTCTTTGTTGTGTAGGCAGGCTGTGCTTAACCACCTTTCCCTGTGCTGCATTCCCATTGGTTGCTGAGTGTTTTTTTTCCATCCAATCAGGGACCGGCAGGCTTCAGCCAGCCCTCTCAGCAAAGGCCCACTTCTAAGGCCCCTGTCTGATCCCTGTCCGCTTCCGGAACACTAATTGGGGTCCTCCCTGCACCTTAACCACAATGATGCTGCCACCTCACTCTTCTAAGAAATCCGGACTGCCTTGACTTTGCCACCTCCAGAACTATGGGTTAGTTCCCTCCTTATGGACTCACTCCTACTGCCTTTGACTATCACTGTTCTTTCTGCTTGTTACTCCCACGATGTCATCCTGCTGCACAGTGCTTCCTAAAACCCTTTGCTAACATCCGATTCCAAGATTGAAAAGTCAAATCTTGATGTTTTTGCTTTGTGCTAAAAAGTCAAATCTTGCTGTTTTTGCTTTGCGCTTAAAAGTCAAATCTTGCTGTTTTTGCTTTGTGCTTAAAGGTCAAATCTTGCTGTTTTTGCTTTGTGCTTAAAAGTCAAATCTTGCTGTTTTTGCTTTGTGCTAAAAAGTCAAATATTGCTGTTTTTGCTTTGTGCTAAAAAGAAAAATCTTGCTGCCCATTGCGAAATTCTCTGTATTTTGCTTGTATACTGTTTCGTCTCTGTAACTTGCCAGCCCAGTGACCTCACCACTCTCTTTTGTCCCACACCTACCTGCCTTAGCCCCCCCCGCAGTATCTCCATGCTCTCCTCACTTCCACCCCAATGGCGCTTTCCGTTTCTCCTATCTTTTCCAATTGCTTCTTCATTGATTATCCTTCCCTTCTGACCAAGTCTGGTAAGAAGTATTTCAAAAAGGATATCTTGACCTCTAACCCTGGTCTTCCTATCGCCGACACCTATTCCAATGCTTCCGTCAGACAGGCCCTTACCAACATCCTCTTTGTCGTTCCTTAGCCAGATCTATGGGCTCCTCATATGGTCTCTGTGCTCTGCCCCATCTCCTCCTCTCCCATTAATGGTGACACTCGCTGGGAAGTTCTCATGGCTTCCTTCGACTCCTCTAAAGTCATCATTAATGTCTACCTAAATGGCACTGTCATGGTCCAAGGCCCTCAGGCCAATCTCCTTCTCTTTGATAGGCACTTCCCTCGCCTCATCAATTTCCTCTCATCTCCTGCTGTCCCCTCCTCTTCCCCCTTGGCTACCTTGCCCTCTCTCTCCTCCTCCTCCCCCACCCCTCTTCCTCTGCCCCTCCTAGGGCTTTTTTTCCTCTGCAGGGCGTACCTCTGATCTGTCCCCCTCCCCGGAAGTTCTTTAAGGCTGGCAACCTTCTTCATATTGCCACTCTCAACTCTCGCTCTACCGTTAAACACTCCTCTAACATCTGCCACCTCCTTGAAGAACTAGACCTTGATGTCCTTGGTCTTACTGAGACATGGTTCACGGCCAGCTCTCTCACGAGCTTTGACACTCTCCTCCCTGATGGCTACAAGATCCTCTCAGCACCCAGATCCTCCCGGTCTGATGGGGGGGTAGCCCTGATCTTTCCTGAGTGGATTCCTGCCTCTATCATTCCCACTCAGACCTACTCCTCTTTTGAATGCCTTGTCTGTAGGCTTTCTCTCTCGCCTACCCATTCTCTTATTGTGGTTACCATCTACTGGCCTCCTGGTCAAATCACCTCATTTCTCTGTGTGGGCTGACCTCTCCTCCTCCCTCCTGGCTCTACCACTCAACTCCTCCTCCTCGGTGACCTTAATATACATTTAGACTCTCCTTGCTCCTCCTCTGTACTCTTCCGTGACCTCTGCGATTCCCTCTCCCTGTCCATCCTCCCCTCTGGCCCAACTCACTCTGCAGGGCACACACTCGATTTATTGATCTCCTCTGACCTCCCCCTCTCTATCCCTCTGACTACTCCTCTCTCCTGGAGCGATCACTCCCTCCGTTCATCTCATCTCTCCCTCTCTTGCCCCCCAAGCCAAGCCTACCCCAACACTGCCACCTACTTTCTCGGACATCTGGCCCATGAAGCGTGTGTCAGTTGAGGCTTTTGCCGCCACTTTCTCATCCCCTCCACCTTTGGCTGTTTCACATCCTGACACAGCCCTGTCTCTGCTCTACTCTTCAATTTCTGATACGCTTGATGCTCTTTCCCCGGTCATGAGGATCTGTTTGAAGTCTAAAGCCAAGTGCAATTCCTGGTATGACTCTGACCTAGCTACACTTAAACGTAAGTGTAGGGCAGCTGAGAGGAAATGGAGGACTTCCTGTTCATCCTCTGACAAACTGGCCTGTCACCTGCTACAAAGGCAATACCGACTCTGTCCTCACCAAGAAGAGAGTCCACATTCAAGCTCATGTCTCTGCGGCATCTAAAAACTCGGCCGAACTCTTTAAAATCTGCAAGGAGCTGGCCAACCCTGCTGCAGTCTCTACCCCTCCTGTTGCCTCCCAGGCTCTCTGCAATGCCCTTGCCTCTCACTTCATAATAAAAAACCCAAGACATCCTGTCCACCCTCTCCACCCACACCCCTCCCCTCCCCTCTCCATCTGTGCTTGCTGACCCTCCTTTAGCCACCCTCCCCCACCATCCTTCTCGTCCTTTCCTCTTTTCACCCCTGACTAGGTCGCCAGACAAGTCGTATCTATGAAAGCCTGGTCAGAACAGGTTCATCCCTGTTCCTCTAAAACCATAAAGGACCACATTGACACCCTTGCTCCGGCCCTTGCTTATTTTTGCAACCACTCCTTTGCCTCGGGATTCTTCCTCTCCCCTCTGAAGCACTCCTTTCTGTATCCTCTTCTCAAGAAACCCACAGGTGATCCTTCTTGTCCAGCTAACTATCCGCCCAATTTCCATTACTCCCTTTCTTGGCAAACTCCTGGAAAAGTTGGCCATCTCTCAGCTTAACCTTCATTCCAATTCTGTTGGCTGTCTCCATGACCACCAGTCTGGCTTCAGAGCTGCCAGAAGCACGGAAACTGCTCTCCTGAACATCCGTGAAGATCTGCTCTCCAACCTTGACTCTAACATTCCCTCTGTCCACATCCTCCTCGATCTCTCTTCTGCCTTCGACACGGTCAACCATACCATCCTGCTCAACCGTCTCTGTGAAAACCTGGGTATCACTGATCAGGCCTTGGCCTGGCTGACCTCTTTCTTCTCAGATCGACCCTCCCAGGTCCAACTTAGGTCCTTCCTTTCATCTAACTTTCTCTCTACCTGTGGTGTTCCCCAGGGGTAGAACCTCTCGCCCTGGCTTTTCAACCAAAACCTGGCAACTCTCGCCCACTGCATTGCCACTTTCTGCTCAAATTTCCAGTGCTACGCTGACACTCAACTCATTTTCATGCTGCCCTCTGTCACCTCCTCTCCCTCGCTCATCTCTGATTTCCTAACTGCCACTCAAGATTGGTGTTCCACCGATGATCTTTGTCTGAATGCCAGCAAGAAGGAGATCCTCATCAGCACACCTTCACCATCCTTTCCCCTCACTCTCTGGCCGGCCTCCCTTGGCCCTCCTCCTACCCCCACCTGCGAGGCTAAGAACCTCAGGGTCATCTTTGATTCCACCCTTTCCTTCTCCGCCCACATATCTGAAGTCTCTAAAAAGTCAAATTTCCGACTGCACCTCCTCAGAGGTACTCTGCCTTTCCTCTGCTTCCCCCAGAAGCTCATGGTATCCCAAGCTCTGGTTCTCTCTAGCTTGGACTATTGTAACAGCCTGTTTCTAAATCTACCTGCCTCTACTCTCCGCCCTCTGCAACTAATCCAGAACAGGACTACGAGACTTGTCCTTGGCCTCAAGCCCTGGGATCCGATCTCTCCAGCTCTGAAATCTCTCCACTGGCTCCCAGTGGATGCAAGGATTAAATTCAAAACCCTCTGCATTGTCCACAAGGCTTTCTGGGGCCTGAGGCCAAAATACCTTCAGCTATCCCTCCGCAAATACCTCCCCTCTCGAACTCTTCGCTCCTCTACCTCCAACTCCCTCAGGGTCAGTCGTTTTTCAAAGAAACAAGCTGGGGGTAGATCTCCGTCTTCGGCTGGGGCCTCCCTCTGGAACAGCCTCCATGCCACTCTAAAACTTGAGAACCATCTCCGGTTCCGGAAGCACCTCAAGACCATCCTCTTTTCTTCTGCCTTCGCTCCCCCTCTCCCCTGCTGATCTGTTCTCTCTTGGCACTGTGCACCTGGCCACCCTCTGTCCTTTGGGCCCAGGTACCTGCTCACCCTGCCACCCTCCTGCACTGCCTCCGGGCCACCCCCTGCACTGGGGTCTGTATCTGTACCCATACAGCCCCCCCCTTTTTCTTCCTGCACTTATCAGACCTACCCTGTCTGCTGCCTTAAACTTAGCACTTGCAAATTGCTGGCTGCATTACCACGGTTTGTTGCCTTTATTATTTATTTATTGTTATGTATCTGTTTCTCCTCTGCTTCGCACTGTCCACTTCTCCCTCCTTCCATGCACTTTCCCCTCCCCCTCTCCCATGCACTTGTGCGTTCTCAATGTCACTGGCCTAGTAAGATCGCTGTTTTGTTCTCCCCTGTTCCCCTCCCTTGCCTTGTCGCGCTCTGAAACACTTGTGTACAAGCGCGATAGAAATAAGATGTCAATACAAAAAAACCTTCCAAACCACCATGTCTGCTGGGCCTAGAGAGACCCAAGCTACTCACTGATGACGCCCAACAAGGCTGATGACACCCAACAAGGCTGAAACATGTCTGGGGATGCTTGTGGTCTTGTACAGAAGGGATGTGACCTAGCAGTTCGGGCTGGACTACCCCTTTGGGGGCGGGACCAAACCAGATTTGCATATGGTCTTTCCCCTTTTGTTATGGCTTGGCAGGTGAAGAACGATGGTCTGGAGGGTTGCCCAGAGCAATGCCAGAGGTTAAGATTTATTGTAAACCTTCCAACCATCACCTCTTGTTTTGCTTTTGCAAAGGATCATACCAGGTTGATATGGTGCCTGGGTGCTTCAAACAAAGCATGGTACATTCTGACATGCGTTATCTTGGTTCCTCTACATTTTTGTAGCATGTACAACATGTCCCGAGTTTCTCTGCCATATACAAGTTTGAACAGGGAGAACCTGGCAGAAGCCTGAGGTGTTGCCAACATGGCTAGGTTGGCTCATGGTACCAGCTTTTGCCAATTTCTGGCCTCTTCATTGATACGCTTCCTCAGTATCTTCTTGAGGATTTTGTTAATTGTCTCTTCTAAGCCATTTGTTTGTGAACAATACATGTGTGGTAGACTGTCGAGGTGGAGATTCTTCAAGTCAGGCATACTATTTGACAATGGTGGTTCCTTGTGTGGACACATTTCATTTTGGAAAACCACTTGAGATAAAACAGAACAAGGTGTCTCAATGTGTTGCATTGTATTATTTCTGGCAGGAAATGCATGGAGATATTTGATGGTAATCTGCTAAAACCACAATGTACTTATTCCCATTCTAGTGAGCGTTGATGGCTCTGCTGATATCCATCCACATGCTGGCGAAAGGTATGCAAATAACACAAGGGGGTGCAAAGGAGCTTGGGCAACATCACTGTAAGCAGTCAGTTTGACAGAGTGGACAATACTGCAGTAATGCTGATCTGTCTGCATATTCCTTTCAAAATAAAAGATTTCATATATGATCCTGTATCTGCTGGTGTACCTGGTTAAGTAGGAATGACTAAGGGCCAATACTGATTGTCAAAAAAGTAGTTGGACTCGCAGCTGGTAATGCATTTTTTCATTCCCAGGGGGGTTATTCTCTACCAGGTATAATGTTCCCCTTTGTTACTCAAAATATTGACCTGTCTTCTGGAGTCATTTCTACTCTGAGGTCACAACCTAAAGGCATCCAATAGTGATCGTTTGCGTTGACCAATGATAAAACGAGGATAAGAGTAGTGGTTTGTGGTCTCTGCTGATATTGCTTAGGGGTTCATGTTCCAGGGTTCAAAATTGGGATTCAATGAGCAGGAGCTAATAAAAGCTTCTGGGTGTCAGGCATCACCCAGTAGGCAATAGCTACTGCTGTAGAACCAGCAATGCATACTTCCACATAAGATGCACACTTCAACTATGTGCACGTTATGTATGACCCACTATATTTAAATGTGTACTAGATGTGTCCTAATTATTTTTTATTTACATTCTCAAACACCCAAAGTTAATGTCACATATGCATTTCTGAAGGCACCAGCGGCCTGGGGAGCCAAAAGAAGCTCTTGGTAACTGTTGCTATTTCAAATCCTGCTGTTCACTTAGTAACTTTGGGAAACTCTTGTCTTTACCTTAGATTTCTATTTAAAGGTAGGTGCACCAAAACCTTGGTTCTTTTTTGGTAGGGTGTAGATTTGTCAGCTCATGCAACATAATCTGAAGCAGACTTTCACAGATTTCGTGCTATCGGGTCCACTTCCTGCACTACCGAATCTTGGTCACCATGACTAAATAGAAACACCTTCACCTCCCAGATAGTCGCACAGTACTACTCCAGCCCCCACACCAATACCATACTCCGGGGCTAGTCCTGAAATGGATGCAATCATCCCATAGATTCCCACAGGAAACTGCATCCTTAACTCCATAGGCACTGACGCTCGTCCTCTAGAAGAGAAACTCACAAAGCTCAAAGTTGGCATCTTTCAAGTGTCTTGAAAGGGCACCTGGGCCATTGATCAATTATTCTGAGTTGTGTCTTGAGATCACAGGTGTTCCTTGGACATCTGTGAATCTCACGTCGGACATCTGTCGTAAAACAAAGTGGTCCCCACAAAAGATGGAACTCATGGGCTGATTTGAACTATGCATAAAGTTAGGAAACTCAAATCTGGCCAGAATGGCAAAAAAAGTATTTTTTGTTTGAAAAGGTTTTTTCAATATTCTATCCATTTCTCTCCCTGGTGTCACTCCGATTCTGTAAAACAGAGTTACATAGATGAGGAGTACCCTGGTGGACGGGTGACCGCTCCCACTGAACTCCTGGTTGGCTAGCATCACCTAGGTGTAGGTGATTCAGGTATTCCTGTTGATTCACTCTGATGCCCTTCGAATTGAAGAATGCCCCTGACACTTCTCAGCAGATGGTTAACCAGGTTTTGTCTGGTCTGGAAAACTTCAGTGTCGTCTATTTAGACAACATTGCTGTGTTCCGCCACTCTGGGGAGGATCACTTATCCCACCTAAAACAAGTGCTTCAGGAGCTGCAGAATGTAGGTCTGACCATCAAGGCCAGAGCAGGGCATCGTGACTTGCCTAGGCCACCTGGTTGGTGGAGGGAAGAAACCTCTCGAAGCAAAGGTACATGCTGTGAAGGATTGGGATATCTCCACCACACAGACGCAGTTGAGAGCCTTTCTAGGTCTCACCGGGTACTACCAGTGAATCATCAAGGGGTATGGGACCATTGCCATGCCTCTGAATGAAGTAACTTCCAAAAAATACAGAAGAAGGTAACTTGGGCCCCTGACTGTCAAACCTCCTTTCAGGATTTAAAGGATGAATTATGCAGGGTCCCAGTTCTAAAAGTGCCAAACTATGGTTGGGAGTTCATTATCCAGAAAGAAGCCTGTGATTTTGGGATTGGAGCAGTGTTAGCGCAGCTGATCTCAAGGGCTAAAGCAACCTGCCGCATACATTAGCAGCAATGAGAAAAAAGGAAAACTGGGTCGTCATTGAAAAAGAGGTTTATGCAGTCGTGTCGGCCGTAACAAAGCGCAAACTCTACATCTTTGGGTTGCAGTTTACGATCCACACCGACCACCAGCCTTTTCGATGGCGATGGCCAAGAAAGGGGAGAATCCTGAGTGTTTGCGTTGGCCCATATCCCTACAGGGATTAGATATGGACATCATGTACAAGCCAGGCACCCAGCATGGAAATGCAGATGGCCGCAGCCGGTACATTCGCCTTGATGACGAACCAGGCCTTCAGTACGGTGGAAGTTCCCATGCTGGAGCTGGGAGCATATGAGGAATTCGACCATCCGCATGATGGGTGGGCCCTCGCCTGGGCTTTTTGCATATTTTAAATGAAATTGAATGATGGTAGATGAACCTGTGGAAAATGTGTGGGGATCATCAGCACACATTTTCCTATGCCCACTGCACAACATATGCATAGACCTGTGTATTCTGGGTAGACACAGCCTACAGGCATAGCCCCCCCCCATCCTATTTAGTTGGGCTATGACAGGAGGAGTACATGATGCATCTCAAGAAGGGGCAGAGCAAAACCTTCCCCTGCCATGGCCAGCCTAATTAGCTAACAAAGGCTCAATCGATCCGGTCTGTCCTTTTGTTGAGCCCTGTAGCTGGTGGCAGCAATTTGCATACTAATTAGAAAGTAATTCAAACTAGCCCACATTGGGTCTGGCTACAGAGGCTAACAAAGCAGACAGGAAAACCCAACAACCTTTCATGTGCAACTGTATCAACCTGATGCCAGCTCCCACCCTCAGTATCGATTGACAGTGTAATGTTATGCCTGGGACAGCATGTTTACAGTAGTTATCCCTGCTAAGGGGGGCCCATTTATAAGGTACAAGTATGTCGTTTGGCAGAGCCAGAGAGTCTGGTCTCGTTGCAGCTTCAAGGGAGACCTGTCGCTTACATCAGGACCCAGAGAGCTCCATTAACCAGAGAGACACTTTGATCCACAACAGGCAGGAAGATGGGTGGGACTCAGTATTACATGTTTTCACCCCTTTACCTTTTCTGTTGCAAAGCTCTCACCTTATGACCTCACGTATACAGAATGTTGGTGGGGACCCAGGATTGGTTCATTAAGGTACCTCTTTTGGCAGATCATCTGAAGACTTCACAAGGAGTAGAAAGAACAACTCATCATTGGACTCTGGTGGAAGGTACAGTCTGCCTTGAATCTTCCACCAGTGAAGGAAGACTGGGTCCTCCAAGAGGGAAGCAAGATCCCTCCCCGAAACATCTCCCAGGTTACAGAGGGCGCTACTGAATCCAGAGTAGCCTCTAGCAGCTCCAGAACCGTTACCAAGACAGCACACAGCATGTCCTGCTATGCTCTACAGCAAGCTTCCTAGGTGTTAAGAGCAAGAGAGCCTTGGAACCAAACCAAAGACAAGGCAGCTGCCTGCAACACTCTCCTCAGCTTTGGGCTGTTCACCTTAAATGACACAAACCCAGTGAAGAAGTTAAGAGACATGCATCTACCGATGCCCACCTTAAAGCATATTTTCAAGCTAGTGGAGTCCCTCTAGGGGCAACCGACTGCACCGCTGCAGTCACTTAAAGACTTCCGAGACACCTCGACCAGTGCGAACTCTGTTGCAGAAGCTGCAAAGTACCCTGAAACCGACTCGACCATGTTGAGCACCAAGACCACCTACAATCACAACGTACATAGTGGTTCTGTCCCCCTGATCCTTCTCTGAAGGCCCCTAGAGACATTTCAAGACCCATTGCTCCATTTGGCCTGAAATCAAGTATCCTTGAACTGTTGTCATTATTTACTATACCGACTACCCTCCTGTCAGTATCCAGAGTGCATCCCTTTTTCTTCTTTGAAACAGTGTAGCCTCTGCATTCTTTTACAGGGTGGGTTGTATTTTGTAGTGTGTACAAACTGTCTGTTGTGATAATAATAAAGTAGATATTTGTATACCAGGTTGACTGGACAGTGCCCATCATCACTGGGTAAAATGTTTATTTTCGCTTTGTTGCAACTAACGATCCATGACCTTTGGAGATAAGCCTACCGTTCAGTCCACGTTACCAAAATTGGACTTGGAGGTTTATCATTTGCTTGTGTTTCCAATCCGTTTGGACCCCTTCTGGTTTACTAGAGGTGTGGGGCTGATTGATGGTTTAGAAACCGATATTCATCCCTGGACCACTGGTGCGCCATAAGGGTCTCTAGGTGTTCAGTCTGTTTCTGGCTCACCTCCCTTCTTAGAATCCTGAATATATCAACACACAAGGCATCTTTACTAACCTTCTGACTAAGTAGTTATGTGTTTATGCCTGTGGGGATGTGGCTAGACCTCACCTCCAGCTCTCAAGCTTGCTACCATTTAAACTCCTTGACATTCCATACACATGCTTATACCTGCTCCTTCCACTTCTCTGCCGATTTTGATACCCCATCTATTCCCTCCTCAGGCTAGATTTAGCTCAGGAAGTGGCACCAGAGAAGCTCAGTTTGCACTCTCCAGGGATTGGTGGGTGTGAAGTGGCTAAATCACTCAGGTGTGTTAAAAATAATTCTCCCGGGCACCACAGACAGAACCTATATCGGGCTGATCCACCATCTTGATTTTTGTACTCTCAGGCACACCAGGAACCGTGAGGCTTGGATGTATGTAGTGAGTATCTTTGGGGCACTATTTCTGCACTGAGGTATACAGAATTTGCATGATGACAGTAAGATTATTGCAGGTTTCCTGTTAAAAGGGTCACTCTTAGTGTGATGATTACATGCTGCCCCACACTTGCTATGGGGGAGACAAGGGGACCTTCCCCATACCACTCCTGGGGCCGCCATCATGTCATGGGACCATCATCATGTCATGGGACCAGACACTCTGCGCCAACCCTACACAAGAAACTAGGGATAGACCGGGTACATGGTTGTAGGGTATATTATCATGACATTGTATACTTTGTAATAGGAAATTGTACACTTTGTAAAAGGTCAACACGAGATATGCAAATCAAGGACATCATGCATCAAATTAGAAAACGTTAAAAGGGTTTTCTCGCCCTCAAGATCAGGGTTCCGGAAGATCAATCAGCACCTTGTTTGCAGGGCCAGTCTGGTCTATGCCAGACTCTCCAAGGAGTAAATGTGGCAGAGTAGAAACGGCCACACTCACAAGAAGGTAATGAGGGGAGCAGGGTGGAGAAAATGCACAGCGCATCATATAGCAACACACAATAAGGGAACGTACTGACAGTAAGTAGCTTTTAATGAGATTCTTAGAGGGTGGTGACTAGTGCAGAATTCAAGATAAGTTCAGAAAAGTACTTTAGAGTTCAGGCTGCAGTGTTTTTTTTTTTAATAGTATTTCAGAACTTAGTCAAAACCCTGTATGAACCAACGAGATAACCCCAAGAAGAAAGCTTGCAATTATAGTGAAAAATAGCTGTCAAACTGTAGGCAGGGTCCAAACAAGTTGCAGTTGCACTCAGCTTTGGCCCACTGCATTTCTATTGGCACACCGCTTTCCAATGTGACAAAGCCCAAGCCTCTGATTGGAGGGAAAAGGACCTGTGAAGTGCCAGTCCAGATGTGAAGGTGTGGGGCATGTAGGGGGTGGCACCTAATGAAGGAGGATGGCAAAGAGAGCCTGTATAAGGGTAATCTCACTTCTTATCCCCTTGAATCCTCTATGCAGGTGGCCAGGGAAAGGCCAATACTTTTGGATCCCGACCCTAGGGGCGGAGAAGCAAGGTAGGATTACCTGGGCGGAGGGTCTTTTGGGGAATGGAAGTGGGTACCCCTGGGTGAGAAACGGTATTCCCTTTTTTCTGTTAGTGACAAACCCAACCTTTCTCCCATCCGTTCCCCTCATTTCTCCCCACTTGACAGTACTGGGATGAAGAAAAAGCCACTAAAAGCAATGAAGACCATGCTCTTTCACCACTCTGGTACTGGGACGAAGTAAATGACTGCTAGCAGCTGTCGGGTACAGGCATGTCCCATTAATTGTGGTCAGGCAGGGTTAATTGTTGCCGGTCGATGGGCTACAGGTGTATACATGGGGTCCAGCCCAGCAGTATGAGAGGAGCAGAACACGGGGAAGCCTATACGTGGAACGGCAGCAGGAAGACCGGCACAAGTGTGGCAAGGGAGCTGGGACTCTGTGCAAGAAACCGAATTTTATGAAGGGAGCCGGATGGAGAAGTTGTCCCTTTTTGTTTGTTCAAGATGCCCTTTCCCCTGTGTTGAGACGTGGACACATGTGTGTCTGAGGGGCAGGTTCAAGACCCCAGACATGAGGAGAAGAAGACTGCCTGATCCAGACTGCTGCAAAGCCTTTGAACATGACCAGGGAGTTTCTTTCCATTGAGAGAAACCCGGTACGCGAGCATTACCGTGACCTAAGCAAGAAATACATTGGAGGTTATTACGACCCTGGTGTTAAGGGTTTAACGGCGCCGTAAAAGGTGTCGGCGCCGTTAAACCCTTAACGCCTGATTACGAGGTCCCTTTGCGGCTCCCAACCTTAACGGCTGGTCTGGACCAGCCGTTAAAGTAGGGACCCACAAAGGGACTTCCGAGGTAATTACGGTACCGCAATTTGCAGTACCATAATTACCGACTTCCCCAGTACCATTGAGCCCTATGGGGCAAAAATGGGAATGGGGAAGGGCCAATGGTAAATTGGGAATTATCGCCCCGCCAACCTTGGAATGGGGCGGTATTTCCCCATTTACCATTGGCGGACTCGTTACGATATCGGCAGCAACCATGGTGCTAATAGCGCCATTGGTTACCGCTGGTATTGTAATGAGGGCCATTGTATCTGAGTGGTAGCGTGTTTGAAGAAACACATTTTCGAAGGTCTCTGGTTCAGCCATTGTTCGAATTTAAATATCTAAGAACACTTTGTATCGGAGTGGTCGTGTGTGGGAGAAAACATGTTTTCGAAAGTCTCCAAGTTTAAACATTACTTTCTGAAGTGAATGGTGAGCGTATTATACCACAGCTGAACGATAGGCATTCTTAATACAAACCATGTGAGAATATCGGACTGAATGAAAATCTTAACAAGTGCAACCCGTGCCTTTTTGAAGACCAACATCTACACAAACTATATTTAATGAATATCGAACTGAATAAAAATTAGAACCAAGGCAACCTGCACCTATTGAAGACTAAACTGAATACAATTTTTGTTTTCTTGAATACTGAACTTAGTGGAAACCTCATAAGAAAGCAGAACTATTACATACGAAGGTCAGAATTCAAAGGCAAGCCATGAAATGCTGAACATTAAAATTGAATGCTACTTTTTCTACAAAGGAAAACAATTGTGAACTTTGAATACTGAAACAAAGCTAGAAGATTATGTCAAAACAGTTTTTCCACAGACAAAGAGGGCCCACTAGTGACCACAAACTTTAAAGAGAAAAGATATTTTGTGCTGAAACTAAGTCTTGAGGATGGGAACCCTGAGATTTGAACTCTTCATTGACTTGCAACCAGGTTCTTATTGGTGCTTGGAAGTGTAATTTGGAACTTGGGGAAGGGAACCCCGAGTCCTGGTTAAACTATTTAATCCTGAACTCAAGAGGGGTATCTTTGAGACTTTTCGTTGGAACTAGTCATACTTGGGGAAGGGAGATGAAGGGAAGCAGAGAGCTGGAAGAGGCTAAGAACTTTATGTTGGAGACGGTTTATTTGGTTGCTGACAACCCTACACATTGTACATATTAGTTGTGAGGGCAAGTATATGTTTTGGACACAGACAGATTCTTCAGTTGAACTCAGACTTTCCTTAGTTTTATTTAGGTAGGGAAAATCCACCTTAGCATAGGGCAATTTAGGCCTTTTCCATCCTGACATTTAACTTAAATGTGTTTTATGTAAATATTGAATCTGTTGTCTGTGTCTTGCTTCATGACACCTTCACCTTCACATACCACACATACTTTCCTCAGGTGCCTTGGCTTACTCATGGCAACTTCTTTTAATGCCGATACCCATGATTCCCTTGATTTCAAAGACTGATGAAACTCCTTGTAATGACCTTTTCTGTGATGTCTCTTCTGATGATGTCCGTACTTATGCAATTTTGCGGGGTGTATGCATGTCTTTTACGACACAGGGCTTTGGAAATCCCATGACAGACCATGGCGAGAAATCTAACAGGTCAGTGACCTTTATGCATGATAGTCATACAGTTTTGTCTGTGCTTTGAATTTATTAAAATTAAGTTTGCCACTAATGTTAAGTAAGGAACAAGTTACTTAACTGTAACTATTGTTCTCCAGCATGGGTCTGGTATGGATTCACATGCTCATGACAAGTCCCTGTCAGGCCGGGAATCCTTGGTAAAAGAGTAAACAATTTCACTTTCACTTACAAACTATTTCTCCTTTAAACCAATTACTGTCCTCTGGTTCATACTGCCCCATCCAATGACAGCCCCCTCCCTAAGCCCCTCTGGCAGCAATCTTCAGATTTGGTAAGCACATAAAGTGGCAGTATGACCAAGAAGAGACACAAAGGGGTTGGAAGGAGGGTTTGCATGTGAATCCATGCCAGACCCATGCTGGAGAACAATAGTTACAAGTAGGTAATTTGTTCCTTCTCCAGCATGGGGTTTGGCATGGAGTCACATGCTCATGAATACTGAATACATAGCAGTACAACATTACACAACCACGGGAGGTGGCAAGGCTCAACAGAAGCAATTAACTTTTACCTCCAGAACAGCTCCCCTCAAGCAAACAAGTTGCGTAGCAATGCTTGGCCGACTCTGGACTCTTCCCTGGAATCTTTTGTCAACGCAGTAGAACCTCGTGAAGGTGTGCATGGACCTCCACGTAACAGCCCTGCAGATGTCCAGCAGGGGCACACCAAGCAGGAATACCATCGTTGCAGTGATAACTCTGGTGGAGTGGGCTCTCGGACGGCCGGGCAGCGGTCGGTTCGCCAACCAATGACCATGCATGGTGCAGCTAGAGAGCTACCTTGAAATGGAAGTCTTGGACAAGGCCCTCCCCTGGTTCACAGGAGGACCAAAGATCACCAACAGTTGTAAAGTCTTCCGAAAACCTTGTGTGTGCATCATGTTGAACTTCAAGGCATGGGCAACGTCCAGCGGGTGCAAGGCCTTTTCAGCTGGTGACAAAGGTTTCGGTAACAAAACAGGTAACACCAAAGGCTCGTTGAGCTGCAATTCCGACTCAACCTTCGGCACGAAGGAAGGGTGCATCCGCAGCACCACCCTCGATTCGTTGAAAGTCAGGTACAGTTGCTAGGGCCTGGATCTCACCCAACCTCCTGGCAGAGGTGATGGCCACAAGGAAAGCTGTTTTCCATGAGAGGAACTTGAGAAGGGCCTGTCAGAACCACGCTGAGTTCCTACGCCGGGGCAGGAGACTTCACCGGTGGGATAGATCGAAAAAGTCCTTTGAGGAACTCCTTGATGAGTCGCTGAGACCACAGTGAAGATCTTCCTGGAGACCTGGTGTAGCAGGAGATAGCCCCCAGATGAACTATGATAGAAACGTGTGCTAGGCCAGCCTTGGCCAAGGAGAGCAAGTATGGAAGAATTTGCAGGGCCGTGACCCTCAGCATGGTAATCTTCTGTGACCCCCCGCCATGTAGCGAAACGCTGCCACTTGTGACCATAGCATTTTAAAGTCAACAACGCCCTGGCCTTGGCGAGGAGCTCTCTGCAGTCCACAGGCAACTCATATCCACCAAACTCTAGGGCTGCAGGAGCCAAGCCTTCAAGTTCAGTAACTCTGGGTCATGATGCAGGATTGCACCTCCTTCTCTGGTGAGAAGATCCGGAACTACTGGCAGCTTGAACAGAGGCGACGCTGACAAGCTGAGAAGGTCCGGATACCAAATCGCATACAGGAACAGTCTTCCCACAGGAAAGAGAATACATTCCCCATGCTCCTTGGTTGGTGGGAACTGCTGGCAAACTTCTGACATTTGGAGTTTGTCACCGTCGCAAACAGATCGATCTGATACCTGCCCCACTTACCGAAAATGCAGTCCACCTGGTCCTGCCTAAGTTCCCACTCGTGGCGGGAGCGCAATTGCCTGCTGAGGGAGTGTGCGATGGTGTTCTTGACTCCTGTTAGGTGTAGAGGAACATCTCTTGTCTGACGGCCCAGCGCCACAAGTCCTACGCATCCTTGGAGAGCGCTGGGGAAAGAGTGCCCCACTGTTTCCTGAAGTAGATCATTGTGGTGGTATTGTCTGTGAAGATCCTTACCAACCTGCCCTTCAAAAATGGAAGAAACCACTTGAGGGCCCAGAACACTGCCAATAGCTACAGCATGTTGATATGGGGATCCTTCTCGCCGGCAGCCAGAGCCCTCTGGGCGTGCCGACGTTCGATGTGGGCTCCCCAGCCTTCCAGGGAAGAGTCTGTGGTTACCGTCTCCTGGTATGGAGGGTTTTGGAACCACATACCCCGGGCGATGTTGGAGCAGATGCTCCACCACACTGTCGCCCGACGGAACTCCTCATCAAGCAGGATTTTGTCCGCGAAGCTTCTGAACACCTGTATCCAGCAAACTTCCAGGAACTCCTGAAGGGGTCGCATCTGTAACCTGCAGAGCCGGATGAGGTAAATACAGGACGACATCATGCCGAGCAACGACTTGATGGTTCACACTGTGGAGGTCTTCATCGACAACAGCTGCTACACATTACCCTGAAAGGTTGCTACTCTATCCTCCAAGGGTGATGCCAGACAGGACACCATATTGAGCCTGGCACCCAGGAACAGCATGTTCTGTGATGGTGTCAAGCAGGGCTTTTGATAGTTGATGGAGAATCCCAGATCCGTCAGCAGCTAGATGGTCGCCTATCTGTGTCCCATGGCCAATTCTTGCGAGTGGGCCTGGATGAGCCAGTCGTTGAGGTACAGGTTTCCTTGTATACCCTGTAGACGTAGATGGGCCGCCCCTGCTACCAGGCACTTCGTGAAAACTCTGCTGTCCGACTTCAATCCGAAAGGTAGGGCCTTGAACTGGTAGTGCTGGCCCTGCACCACAAAATGCAGAAACTTTTGATGTGCCTTGTGAATGGAGACATGGAAGTAGGCGTCCTCCAGGTCCATCAACGTTAAGAAGTCTCTTTCTACCAGTTGGCCGAGCACATGCTGCAACGTGGCCATCCCGAAGTATTTGTTGAGACATCGCAGGTCTAGGATGGGTCTCCAGCACTCTGCCTTCTTTCTGACCAAAAAGTATCTGGAATAGACTCCAGAGCGCAAGAGCCATTGGGGTACTAGCTCTATCGTCTCTTTCTGCAGCATTGCCAGTGCCTCTTCCAGAAGCTGAGGAATGTGCTGCTCCTGACGTGGACCTGCAGACACCTGCCTTGAAACTCCAGGGTGTGTCCCTGGGCGAGAGCATCCATCACCCATCTGTAGGTGGTGACCTTTCTCCACTCGCTGACTAACTTCGTCAGCCGGCTGCCCACCAAGGTTCACGAGTTAGGGCCTGATGTCCCGGCTGGTTCAGGCTGTTTTCAGGGCCAGTAACCTGCCCTGCAGGCGACAGACGCTGGCCACTGCTACCATAGGCCTGGAAACAGCCACTGTAGGCTTCCTGGGTCGTGGATCTGGAAGGCTGATGGCATGAAGAGGAGAAGACACCTTTGGAAGACCTGCTCGACTTTCCCCCTGCAGGAGTGAAAAGAAGAGCCCTGCTGCTGGAGAGTGCCCAAGGATTGGGCCGTCTCCATAGCTGCCTTGATGGCCTGGGTGGGCTCATCAACGACCTTCCCAAACAAGATCTCTCAGTCGAAGGGCATGTCCAACACCTTCAGCTGGAATTCCTGCCGGCCTTAATCCAGCCTTGTTCACAAAGTCAGACACCGTTCCCCATCTGTCAAAACCCTGTGTCAGTGACATCCAACGCCACTGTAATAGCGTGAGCAGACACAACTTCGTCCTCCTGAAAAAGAGAGATTGCCTCCATTCTCTTATCGTCAGGGAGGAACTCTGGAATGGGGCCCAACTTGTACCACAGCTCTCTGTCATACCTAGATCGCCAGTGCGTTTTCCGCCTTGATCGTGGACGCCGGATTGTAAATCACCTTCCTACTCATGGCATCCAGCTTCTTCGCCTCACTGTCCAGAGGGACTGAAGACAGACAGGTTAGCTGACCGGTTACTCGCGGCCACTGATACCACCGAATCTGGCGACGGTTGCGACCTCAGGTACTTTGGTGTGGAGACCGGCACCCAGTACTTCTTCTCCAGGCTATCCAGTTTGGCTGGAGCTGTGCAAGGGTTCTTCATGAGAGCCAGGCCCTCATCCCACACGTCGTCCAGAAAGGGCACTGCCAGGATTGTCTTCCTCCTGGACTCGCGCCTCTGGTACAAGAACCCCTCCTTCCTGGTTTCTACGAGTACAAGCTGAAAAAGCTTGGATGCTTTGGCAATAATGGTGTCATGGTCATCAAGTCAGGGGCACAGACATGCAGGGGTCGCATGCACAGGAGACCTGGGTGGACACTGTCCTGGCGCCTCTGGCGCCAGGCTCATGAACAAAAGTAAACAAGAACATCCATTTAACACCAAAAGACTTATTATGGACATAGCACTTCAGATGCATCAACCTGGAACATTCCATCCATTAAACAGGATGCATTGACCTTGAACATTCCATCCATTAAGCAGCCCCAAGTGTATTCTTGTGTGTGGCCGCTAATGGATTGCCTTTGTACGTGCTCACTCTCTAGGAGTGGCAGGGTGTGGCTGGTAAGCCGGCCCTAATGGGCGTGCCCACGATCTCAGCTATATAAGCTGCCCTGATTCTCAAGACAGACGCTTCGTGTTATTCTGCACTTGCAAGCAGCGTAACGCTCACCGTCGCCTGAGGTCAGACTTACTTTTTGAAGATCCTGCTTCCTGGACATCCTGCTTCCTACCAGCATACTTACTAACTGGGAGAAGCTATTCTTACCTGTACATCTCTCCGGCGAACCAAGTATTCATCTTTACACTTTCCGGAATGCGAAATCTTCATCTTGGCACCGCAGCACGACACGCTCCATTGTCGACAGCAGCGCCTTCAAGGAAAAACAGAAGAGAAGGTTAGACATCGAAAAAACAGTCAGTATAAGGGTTGCGCTTCACCATACTTCGCGCTTTCCCTTAAACCATCACTTACCTGCTGTCGAGCATTGCGATTGGATCCATCTTCCATAGCGGCATTGAGGCCGCATTTCCATCTAAGGGAAGAAAACAGAAGAGCGACATTATTGCGGGCATGAATAGGAGCAACATATACAGGCATTAAAGAGAACGAACAGCATCACAAGAGCTCAAGAAAGACTTACCAATCATAAGGAGAAGCATAGTCACAGCTGGACTGGACTAATCCTTATCAGGGATCAGTGAAGGAACTAGATCCCATTCGACGCGCCCCTGCCAGAAGTAGCAGGACGGAGAGCTGATCTTCCATAATTCACAGGTTAGCTTTATGTGCTGGCGTATGCTGACAGAAACCATACTTTGGTGAAGGGTTCGAGAGGTACAACAATCACAGATTGGCGCACTCACACGCTCTTATCTCCATGCAGGAGCAGTATCACCACATACCACCACTCACAGCTTTTCTACTGGGGGAGAGGCCTGAAGGGGGGTGATTCAAGTTCAGGGATGGCTGCAACCGTGCCCTAACGCCTCCGCAGAGACAAGGTGAGCGTAACACATGGTATGGAACAACCCCACCTCGTCCGGTGAGGCCGCCCTAGGTGAAGCATCCAAATGCGGGGACCCGCCGCCCTTTGTGACAATATCGTCGTCATCCCAGGTCGTGTCCGCCCCCGTACCAATACCAGGGACTGCTGAGGAGACGTGGCCCGATGCGGATGTGAAGGTTGAAATTGGGGCATCGGATGATGCTTCCTCTTTTTAGATGGAGTCTGAACGGGGGCCTGTGGGACCACAGGAACCGGGCCCAGTGGCATCCTCTTCTGGATCTCTGACACCAAGGTGTGAAGGGTAGACAGAATGTCCAGAGACACATCCCTCGGCTGAGCTGGCTCTTGGTCCTCGTCGTCTGTGGACAAGACCTCCATGGCTTGTGTCACAGCCTGGGAGGGCTGCTTCGGGGTCTCCTCACCCCCCTTTTTACCTCCTGTGGTGCTTTAACCAGGGCCTGAGCCGTTTTCCCCCCTTCTGGCGTGCCAGCAGACTTTTTTCAAAGTCACTGCGGCGGTGTCACGCCTAGGGGGGCAAGGATACTTTCTGTGCTGCAGGGGCTACCTTCACTGGGTCAGCTCCCCATAGCCATCGTTCGAGCAGCTGCCACCAACTCTTATCGTAAACAAACTCTTAGCCTGCGTCGATGGGGCCGCTTGGGCAGTTCGGCCTTCTTCACCTCTGTCCGCAGCCTCTCGGATTCCTCCCGCAGTTTAGCCGGGGTAGCCGATTTCCTCTTTGAGGAGCTAGATTGCCAGCTAGCAATGGAGGCGGAGGGTGAAGTCTACCGCAGCTTATATCTACCTTGGGACCAGATTTGGTGCAAACCCAGTGGCCTTGCGGTTCTTGGCCTTGTCTTGGGCCCCCACGGATGAGGCACCGTGAAAGGACTTAGAAGACCACTTCTCGAATGGGCCTGTCCTGGGTGAGGCATGTCCCTGCTCGGGGCACGGGGCAGAGGCCTTAGCGTTAAGCCACACCACCAGTTTACGGTGTCTGTCATCTTCTTGGAGAATCCCAGGCAGATCTCACACTCAACCTCCTTATGGTCCGGGTGCAGGCAGTAGAGGCATTGTAGGTGCTCGTCTTCCACAAACCCGTTCTGTAACCCGCACTTCGTGCAGGACCTGAAGAGGAACCTCCCCTCCTTCTCCTTCGTCATGGTTGGAGGGCGCAAAGTAGGCCCGATGGCCTTCTGGAGACTTTGACAATCTTCACCGACAACGGGTCCCCACTGTCGGCAGATGGAGAAAAGAGCACACAGGCTCTTTGGGAACAGAAATAGAACCTGTTTCCATCGAAAACATGAAAAAACTTAGAAGTAGCTCGCAGAGCAAACTCGAGGACTCCCAACACTGAAGCGTGCGGTAAAAATCTGAAGATGGCAGCCAGAAGAGAGGCTTAGGGAGAGGGCTGTCATTGGATGGGGGCATTATGACCCAGAGGACAGTTATTGGTTTAAAGGAGAAATACAGATTTAAGCGGAAGTGAAACTGGTTTTTCTTTTACCAAGGATTCCCAGCCTGATGACGGGGAATATTCATGAGCATGTGAATCCATGCCAGATCCCATGCTGGAGAATAATTAGAAATGGGGGAAGCGAAGGGAACGAATGATGTAATATGGGAACTGTGCGCATCACAGGCTACACCACAGGTGGTTTCTAATAGAAGCAGTCTGTGGTGCGTGCAGTGCCATATGGCATAATTTGTGCCCCTTCGTTAACCCATAGTCAATTTTGGCAACATTAGTGGCAAATGACATTTTAACATCTGCATGATCTTGCGAAACCATTTTGTAAACATGTTTAGCTCACAAGGTGGTGGTTTCACAGTTGGTGAGCTTGCACAAAATAAGAGTTTGTAAGAAGAAGATTGCTTACTGGCGGAAAATTTCGCAAAGGGGCAACAGGCACCTAAAGAGGAAGAGCTGATGCACAAAGAGAGCTTGTAGTAAAGTGGAACTCATAAGGCAGATCATCTTGAACATTGCAAATACAGACTTTCATTGATTCCCCCATCCCACCTCAAGGTCAACCATGTTTCGTAACCTTCCCTTTAGCCCTCACATCCCAAATAGAGTTCTTACCGGTCGTGTCCACTCCGGGAACTGGACCACCTTTATTGTTGAAGTCCTGGTAAATTCCAAAGTTTCCGCTTTCCCCGGAGCCACTATCTGACTTTCTGCTTGATTTCTACAAGATAAAATACCACATCTCAGGAGACAGAAGTACAACTGACACTTGGAACATTGAATAGCGTGACAGACTGGTCAGCCTTCACGTGTAAGCTTTCGCACAGACAGTGGTTCTTAGTCTTTTGAAGCAAAGCACATTTAGACAAAATATCTTACCCCCATTACACTGTTTCTCTAAATTAGAAGGAGGAGACAAATGAAATGACATTTGATTACATAAAGTGTTAAGTCAGTATCTTCAACAAATAACGTTAATCAACTGATGCATTCATCTGGATAAGACGGTACATCCATGATATTCAAATGGCAAGCAGCCCCAATTAAACATTTCTCACTTATCAACCGCCTAACCCAAAGAAGGATTTCTCAAAGAATGTTTTGCCAAGACTGTAACATACGAGGGGTCTGGCACACTCAGAATGTTTTGGACCAGGACGCCCATGATTCTGCACCATTGACTATGCTGGCTAGGGATGATGGGTGTTGTAGTCCAAAACATTTACAGAAACAAAGGCGGCAGACCCCACCTATGGTCTACAGCACCAGACCTGGACTTTCATTTACCAAACGGTTGTATCCTAGGATGCGTCATCTTTCTTAACTGAAACAAATTGGAACAAGGCACCCAATATCAGTCGTTTGTAAAAAGAAAAACACAAAACTGGAGCAGTGTCCTGGTAATAGGGAGCCATCCGAACAAACCCACCAATAATAAGATTCCTACAGAGCAAAACATGCTTTTTCAGTCTAAATAGA
The DNA here is from genome assembly GCF_040938575.1 of Ambystoma mexicanum. NCBI lineage: Eukaryota > Metazoa > Chordata > Amphibia > Caudata > Ambystomatidae > Ambystoma > Ambystoma mexicanum. The sequence goes on along the minus strand of NC_090923.1, from coordinate 282,374,925 downwards.
ACACTACATAGTGAGCTTCAACGTCAGAACGCGATTGCCTTCACTATCTTATGTTTTACACTGAAGAAAAACTCTGTCTATGTATGAGGGCCCTAGTCACAAATCGGCTGCTACATACCACTATTATCAGCTTCCAGATATGCATTGCAGTTTGGTTATGAAAAATTTCTGGATTTTCCGTGTTCAGAGAAAGTGTGCCCCCGCTTAGGGTTGGCTGCCATTGTAATATTTCTGTGGACGAGCACAATATTTCGAAGAGGTCACTAACTTCATTGTGTGTGGTAGCATTGTGCGTGTTTGTAAGCAACATGTGATCCCAGCTAGTTGCATTGTGCCACAGGCAAATATCCGAGGGGAGATGCAGATCGCCATCTTCATTAAACTGAGTTTGATTATTTGCACTGATGCTTCATGTAATGGTTCATAAACACATTTCACATGGATTACTCATTGCCTCCCCCTACCTGTTAATACTCTGTATTTCATTGTAAATTGAGCATAAGGAGGAGCTTGGTACACATTCACAAAAGGCCATGTTTCTTCCTTTCAGGTTGATTTAGAAGTTATATTTTCTAACATGTGTCTGTATATTTTGTCATGACAATGAGTTCTAGCATACAATCATCAACGTATGCCATACAGTCTGAATAAGCATGCAGCAGTATCAAAGGGAGCTCTGCCTATGGGATTGGCATGCAGGTTGCTGAGCAAATCTACACATGCTAAATGCTTGCTGTGTTTTTCAGATCACAAGCGCACACATGAGATATGATATTCTGTAACTAGAGAACTAGGCTACTATGACGTATCTACTAGTCATCCAGAGATTAAAGATTCATGGACGCAGACCTATCTCTCTCCAAACACCTCAACTCTGTATTCATAACCTGCCAATTCCACTTACACACTTAAAACAAATCTTTCCCAAACTCTCCTATTCTCAAAGAGTCTCTGCAATAATGCTCCTTTCCCTCTCGGCCAGAGAACACATCACCCCCGCACTCAGAATTTTGCACTAGCTCCCTCTTGGCCTAAGAGAAACCTTTAAAGCCAAGTGCATCACACACCAAACCCTCCATAATACAGGACCCGAGTTCCTTCCGAACCATATCATCCACTGCCAACCTGCCTAGAAACCCTTGATCAGGCTCACCTCTCCTCCTCTCTATTCCCCCTTACCACTACCACTCCACCAGAGTTGGCGCTCTGCTTTCTCTATGCGGGCTTCCACCATCTGGAACACTATTCTTCAGCACATCCGCTGCAACCGAATACTACCTTTTATTTTAAAAAATCCTCAAAAAGTGGCTATTTGTTGCATTATCTTGAAACCTTTCCCTAAAAAACATCCAATTCCCATTCCAAACTTAGGAAACTCAGCAGTGGCCCGGACCACACAACCTATCATGCACCAATTATGACCCTGGATTTCCACAAGCACCACTAGCTGAATCACAGCCCTTCATATATGAAATGACGAAGGAATGACGAGTCACGGCACCTGGCGTGTACGGGAAAACAGGTCAAGCACACTCACAGTGGTTGTGATAGAATAACCACCATCGCAATCGGACAGGTTGAGATCCACTACAGGGAATTGTCATGGGAGGATGTGTGCCATGGCCATCTCTCGCAAGGAGGCCGGGGGGGTGGGGGTACCACTCGTGAAATACTCCAGGAGGGCAATCAAGAACCAGCCACGGAATAGCTCTGGAAGGACTTGAGGGATAGGGAGGCATTGTGCATGTATGAACTATAGGATGTGCCGCCCATGGTAAAGGTAACAATCGAAAAGGTTGAAGGGCATCATATCTGGGTAGACTCACCATGCTATCCGCTTAGTAGAACCTGAAAGTAAGTACAACCCACGCTCCTCTTGTTGCAAATAGTTGAAGCATAGACTGTCAGTGTCGCTAACCATTTTAACACAGTCGCAAGAATTGACAGAAAAAGCCAACTACCTGAGTGGGTACATAAACAACAAATCGCCTACCTAATTCTGCTAGGTCTGTATAAAGCACCTCTCGGGTGGACCATACCCATACACATCAGAATACAGCAAGGACTACGACAAAATGTGGTTGTGCTGGTCACAGAATTCTACGCCTACTTACACCAGAGTACACCTCAACACCTCTGACATCAGAATGCAGCGAAGACATATGACAAATTCAGACACGCTGATCAAATAGCGAGTCTCTAGTACTCACGCCATCTCCCGACTCCTCTCAGCACCCATCCACATGCCTGACCACATGGGTTTCTCCCTAGAGGAGCGTGGCCAGCCCTGCTAAGCCTTATTTGGCCACATGCACAAAAGCATCATAATCTTACTCCATGACCTCCAACACTCTGTACTTCGGTCCACCAAGGGCATTCCGACTACCAGAGCATTTGAGGCGACAATAATAATGTACAATACAATGTTTATATCTATTTGTATTGTGCACACAGCAAACAAAATTAACTCTTGGTGCTTGCAAGAGGAGATAGGGTGAACGAGAACTTAAAGCTTAAACAAGAGGGAGGGATAAAGGCAAATGCCACTGTCTTCGGTGGGAAAAGGGCCAGGATAAGGCAGAGTCAATATGAACTATGATGGGTAAATATGAAGGTGGAAGAGCAGAGGAAGGTTTTGTTTGCAGGGCAGACATTCATGAGTGAGGGAATGAGTCTTAGAGTTCCAAAGGCATGGGCTGAAAACTGAGGATCAAGGAGGTTGGCGTCTGGCGAGCATAGGGCTCATGGTGGCTGGTAAAAGTGGATTTTGCTTTGTAATATATCATGTATAGACTTCTCAATTGAGACTGCATAGAGCAGGTTACCATAATCCAGTCTTGAGTTGACAAGAGCTCCATCTAGCAGGGGGTAATTGTCCTGTGGTATGTAGGGGAGAACCACATATAGTAATTTCATCTGGAAGGAGGAATATTTTAGCAAAGCAATGGTCTGAAAATTCAGGCTCATACCATCTTCTCATAAGGAAACCAAGGTTTCATACCCTGGGTTTGTGGGAATTGTTGTCCAAAGAAGGGGAGATGTGAGCAGAGGATCACCATATGCTTCAGAAGATGATATGGTCTCATTACCAGAATTTCAGTCTTGGATCCCCTGAGCTTCAGAAAACTGGTTCTTATCCAGCATTTGACATCCATTGGTTCTTTGGAGACAGCCGACAATTAGTCATTTGCCCCTCAGAGGCACAGGTATTTCTGCGTATAATACATAAAGGAATTAAACAAGAGGCGCTGTGACTACAGAATGTCAAATAAATGCCTAATATGGATATTAAAAAGCAAAAGGTGAAGGGAGGGAACCGCGGGGCATTCTGCGGGGAACACGGCTAAGAGGGGAAGATGAAGCCTAGTGTCATGCTCTCTTTTCTGTTTTTAAGGAAACAGGTAAACTAGTTAATTGCAATATTAGAGTCCCTTGCAATCAACTAATTTCACTGCAACAGGACATTGCGGTTCAGCAGTGTCAAAAGCATTAGAGGTCAAGCAGCATTAGCATCAACAGACAGCCAGAATGAGCCAGCTGCAATGCCTTATCCCACAATGAAACCAAAGCTGATCCTGTGTAGAATCATGGCCGGAGACCTGACTGGAGATGGTCAAGGAGAAAATGGTCTCTGATCGGCCCCAGTAACATGTATAAGACAAACCTTTAAATAATTTTGACAAGCCAAGGGAGGCCAGTGAAGGGTCTGATGTTTCCAGGATCTCTGGGGTCTGGGAAGAGCTTTCTTTTAGTAGAGGGGGGATTAGGGAGCACTTCCATGAGTGAGGAACCAATCCCATAGAAAGTAAACTGATGATTAATTTGGACAACAGTGAGCCAGGGTTTGGCATGGATAGCCCGAATGGGCTATCTGGATTCCAGAGTCTTAGGCTGGGTGCAGTGATTTGAGCAGTTTTTAAGTGGAATCCTCAGAATCAGTTGGAAGACAACGGAATGTAGCACATAGAAAATAAACAGAATCTTGGTCCATTCTATTCAGCTGATGTTCAATATATAGAAAACTGGTTATGCCTTAATGGTGAAAAGACCGAACTTCTGCTGGTTGGATCTCCCATGACCCTTAAGAAATTGGACAAACAATACAGGTCCTTCACGATTGACAACACACCAATCCCTGTATTGCAAGTTGTCAAGACCTTGGGGGTCTACTTGGACTCTGGCCTCTCCATGAACAGGCAGGTCAACGCCATAGCGTCATCCTCAGCCTACCACGCTAAACAGCTGAACGCAGCCAGGCGCTTCTTGTCGGAACAGAACTGTCTCACAATTGCAAGAGCAATTATTGGATCTGGGCTGGACTGCTGTAATGCCCATCTTTGTGGGGACATCATTAAAAAACATTACGAAGTTACAGACCGTGCAGAATAATGCCTTAAGGGCTGTCACTGTCATCTCCAAGAGAGAACATATTTCAGAAGCTAGAAAGCAGGTGCATTGGCTCCCCATTAAAGAAAGAATAATCTTTAAAACCCTTGTTCTGACACACAAATGTGTCCATAAACTAGCACCTGTATACCTTGCCCAAAGAGTTGTCAAACCTACCTCAGCCAGACCTACACGATCTGCCTACGCTAACAGGATTTCCATGCCAAAATTACAGAGAATGTGGGCTGGTAGGTCCAACTTCCCTGTCCAGGCAGCAGCACACTGGAACGCTCTTCCTGCTCACATGAGGTGTATAGAATCCCACATAGCATTCAGGAAAGCACTAAAAACAATGTTGATGAACTAACCCCGCTCTAGGTCCTTCTACCAAGGTAAACACTATGCTCCTCCTCTGCCATGATGTACCGTCAAATGTAACTGGACAATATACTAATAGTTGTAACCATTTATGTTTCTTCTTCATACTATAATCTCAATCTCCGCTGAGGAGGAATATTTTGTTTGCAAACTCAATGTAACCAAGAGCAATTAACTTGAATGTAACTAAGGAAACCATATGCTATTAATACATTTTCATGCAACAGCGCCTCAGTGCCCGAGGGCTGTTAGTGCGCTTTACAAATCCAAATAAATAAATAAATAAATATTGCTGTACCATAGAAGTCTGCACTTTAATTCAAAATACTCTACACTGACTATGTTCATCTTTAAACTGGCGAGGTTTTCAACAAGTAAATGCTGTTTAATAAACTATTGCGGCCCAGAAGTATCATTACCCTGCACTCCAGTATTCAATGGATAGACAACAAACATATTTTTGGAATCTGGAAAATCTACATAAAGTATTCTCATGCTGCCCCCTTAGTTAGATGTTTTGATTTACCATTGCTGTCTGTACAACACTGCCACTCTAGTCCTATTCAGGAAATCCATACTACAAGGGTGCCCAATGCTTGAGTTGGGCACGTCTTGGGTGATATATCAGTCATAAAGCACCCTCCCACCTAAAATTAAAAGCCACCAAGTAAAATACTGTGATAGATTACAATGAGCTTAAACGTCACTTCCATCCAAGGAGCATCAGACAGATTCTAAAACTGGCTGCCAAGCAGCGGTTTCTTTGCCATAACTCCTTGAGATTGGCGTGATTAAGTACATAATGTACCTCGACTATTAGAATGTAGTTGGTTACTATATTAGGTCTGTGGGGACTATTGAATTTTCAAACAAAATCTTACTGGCTGAGCAAAGAACTACCAACATGACACTTGTTGTCAGGGGAGCAGTTGTAAATTGGAGTATACAAAAAGGAAGACCTTCTGGCAATGATGATTGTGAGGTCGACTGGATGAACTATACACAAAGGTAGAAGAAAACATGTATGTGATTGTAATGATGGTGGGAGCACTGACACTGACCCAGAAGTGGAAAAGCAAGCCACCCCCTCTACTGATCATGAATTGGTGGGTAAGCTGTGGAATCTGGTAGCTCTGGAATGGGTCTCTTATTCGCTACAAGGAGATCAAGGGTTTGTGGCAGACTGGTCGTTGGTACTCAGATTCTTGCAGAAAGGTGCTAGGGGAGCCTAGAGCCCGAGGAGCACGACGCTCTTGGGTCTAGTGTGAAATCCTTATTTTTCCCGTAATTTGCTTTGTGAAAAAAGGTATTTCATCGACTTACCGTGAGACTGGATAAAAGAGAGAGGAAGGGCTAGAATGGAAAGAACATTGTCATTTGAAGGAACTCTTCTGGACGGATCGGGGAGAGCAAAAAAATGTCTTGTTGAAATGTTTGGAAATGTAAATAAAAGTCTATGTGAAAAGAAAAGGAAGACCTTTTACATGGTCCAGCAGAATTAATTTCTTTTTAGATATTATTTGGCATTCTAAGCAGTGGAATAGGCCCATGGGTGATGAAATACTGAAAAGGAAATGTGAAAATTGCAAGTCACATAAGAAATAAATTAGAACAAAATTGCAGAGAAAAATATCAGAGCATTTCACATTCCTTGAACTACTGCCATCCAATTTTGCATGGCGGTAGCCCTGTGCCAAAAATTGGCCCTGGTAGAACAATGCATTCAAAGGAAACACAATCTTTGCCACAGAGCCAATACCATACAATTGGGCTCTTGCGCCAGTGTAACGCTTCGATGATATGGTGCCAAAGGCCTCATGACTAGTCTGCGGCTGCACAAATGCATTGTGTTGTGGGAAGAAACTGTAGACTGCTTCAAGTGTAACTGTGCATGGTGACAGCACTATGGCAAACACTGTCCTAGTGCAATTCATTTTTGCACAAGGGCTTTGTTTGCTCTAGTGCTAATACCATTCCCTACCAGCACTAGAGCAAACATTGCCATGGTGCAAAAAAATGCTTTAAACATAAATGAATGTCCGCTAAGGCAACCTTTGCCCTAGTGCAAATACCATGCAAAATTGAATCTGAACCAATGCAAAGTTCCTATAATGTGGCCCCTGATTTCCATAGGTTGAAGAGCAAAAATCGGAATGCCTGGCTGATCTAGTTTAAGGAGGCAAGAACATGCCTCCTTAAACGAGAGGAGTATAATATGATTTATACTCCCTCTCCCCAAGGAGCTATCTAGGGTTGCTTACAGCATTTACATGAGGGATGTTCATCTTTCTGCTCTCCTTTCAAGGAGGTGTGGAAAAAAGATGCCTAACCAAAAAGCACCCAAGTGGATACTCAACCAACCAGCTGCCAGGTTTCGTTTCGCCAGTAGACTTCTATACAGTAGACAACAGCTCTTGAACGGCCACATCATTATATGAAACAAACTAGAACTCAAGAGGTGGCCAGCCTTACCATGCTAACTTGATTTAAAGCCTCTGCTAACAACTTCTGGTTGATGCCACATAAATTGGCAACTTTCTTCTGGCACTTGTGGTGCACGTTCATTAGGCAATCTGGAGGGAAGAAACATACCAAACAGTTACTGTGTTAAATCAAAATAAATTCACAACACGATGTGCAAATTGGGTTGATTTACTGCTTTTATATCACTATTGTGCAGAATACGCAGCAGATCTTCTGCTGCTTAAGAGCAGTGCTCTGATCTCAACGGCTATGAAAACAAATCAGCTAAACAGCTTCAGAAAATGTTGCCATCAGAGGAAGAAATGCATTATTGAAGGAGATGACAATAAATAAATATAGGACTGGTTTGGCCATGTCTGGCAGAGAACCAACAGAACACACTTCTGGAATAAATGTTCAAAAACCTTCGTTGACTTTGGCAGGATGGATGTAATGCCGAAAGGACTTTGGCCAGGAGGGGTCTGCAACCGGCAGCTCTCCAGATATTTTGGACTACAACTCCCATGAACCTTTGCAATTGACTATGCTGGATAGGGCTGATGGGAGCTGTGTTTCAACACATCTGGAGGGACGAAGGCTGCAGACCTCTGCAGTCAGGTGTGTGTAGTTATCAGCAATTGTCTGACCCTTGTGTTGGGACATGTCAACATTAGTTCGTTAGTTGTCTTTCATGTTAATCGGCCTGTGAGAAAGTGTTTGTGTCAAGAAAGAGGGTGGGGGCTGAGTTTCCAGATATCCTACTGGGTAGGATGGGGAAGAGGGGTCATAAGGAAGGGGGTACCGCCCCTAATCCAGGTGATCCTCCGCACTGGTCCACCCCCAGGAACTGGATCCAATAGCGATGAACGAGTCCTGGCCACCTGGATGACAGATCCCTGAGGACTAGCAAGTGAGACACCTTGTGGTTTCTCATAGGTCCCAGACCCCTCTTGGTTGTCTTGGGTTGTCTTTAGATTTTCCTGCCTTGTTGCGCAGCTTGTCTCTCTTGTATGTGGGTCCTAGTCCCCTATATATTATTATCTCCATACTTCCCCAACTTGCTATGGGCTCTGGGCCCGGGACCACATGTCTGGGGTTGTTGTTGGTACTCTTGTTCAGAGAGTTGGCTAACATTTCGGTGCTGGACTCCCCTTGTGGGTGGGACAAATAATGATATGCAAATTATTATTTCTCGTCTGTGAAAAAGGTACAGTGAGCTAAAACGTGGTTGTAGACCCCCCCCCCCCCCCGGGTGGGCACTTTCCCATAGAACAGGTCGTTCTCAGTAGAGGGGCTTCCGGACCATTTTGTACACTGGTTTTCATGTGACTATTCATTTTTCCTTAAGTACTGGTACGAGGGAGATGGGGGTCATCAGCTTTCCCCAACTGCCTCCTTTGCTCTCTTCTATCTCGACCACCCGCTATGGTAACCTAAGTACCTTTCATGGGATTACCGGCTTGCTCGGGTATTTTTTCTGCTTCCAGCAGAGCATCTTCCAGCAGTCCCTGCATGTCCTTGCAGCATTCCCAGGTCTGGTCCCTATCGGCATGTGCTTCTCGACCTGGCCAGCCTTCCCCCGGGCCTCCAATTATCCAGCCTGGGCAGTGGCAAACACAGCGTATGTTTGGTGAGGCTCATTCACCCTTTCCTGTACTCGGCAGGAAGCCTCCAGAGAGTTCTGGGTTCCTCTCATGAGGATCTTACAAGGTACACAGTCGTTCCCTTTTTATCGCTCAGGCTGATGCTAGTTGACTGTACCACATATCTTGAGGGCGCAGTGATCTTTAATAAGAGGAAGTGTGCTTGGGTACAGTGGATGAATAAAATACACGGGACAGCACCTAGGGTGTTGGGGGTGTGTGGGGGTCGGCGAATAAGAGGTGGCATCCCGGTAGTAACAGGAGGTGCATCGGTGTGGTGCAAAAGGCTTGGATCTAGTGTGGATGGCACACAGGGTGTCAATGAGTAAAGAGGAGGGATGCATGGGGCTATAGGAGGTGATAGGAGTGCAATTTAAAGTGCATGTACAGAGGGTACCAACACCCACTGGTGCACTGGGGGTGCAGCGGTCTGCTGGAGCATTGTAGGGGAGAGGTGCAGGGTGGCTAATGCAAAAGAGAAGGGATGCAGAGGTACTATGTAAGGTCGTTGGGCTTTCAAATTAAAGTGCATGGACAGATGGTGCATGCCCGGCCCCTGGTGAATTGGGGGGGGGGGGGGGTGAAGCTGTCTGCTGGAACATCGCAAAGGGTAGTGTGTGGTGGCAATGGTATAATCGGGTCGGTAGACGGCCAAGAGAGTATCATTGCAGAGTACTGGCGGGGTGAAACAAGGAGCTGATGGCTAAGGAATGGGGTTAAAGAGGAAAAGGGGGTGCCACCATAGGTGGAGGTAACGGGTGGAGTTAGGGATGCTTGTACAGGGCTCCTGCCCACCCAGGGGAAATAGGAGGCTATAGGTCACTTTAGAGAAAAACGAGCTAGGAGAAACTGTTTTGGGTTTTTTTGAGATAGTATGGTGAGTTTTTAAGTGGCTCCAAAGGGGGCTTTAGGTTTAGAGTTGTGGTGCGGTATGAGAAACGGCTCAGCGGCGGGGAAGACAAACCCTGTCACAGGAAGGGCAGGTCTTGAAGATGGGGGCACGCCAAGGGAAAGCTCTGGTCTGGTGCAGGGATGGATAGGTACAGTGAATTGCGATGGGGGGAGCTAGGTTTAGGCTTGGGCGCAAGAGTGCAAGCAGAGTTAGAGGATTAAGGGTTGGCTGCAGAGTTAGGAATGCAATAGAAGCGGGGAGCAGGTTATCTCAGGTTGATCTAACAGGGATGTCTAGGGCGAAGATAAGGGAGCAATTTTCAGAATGTAACGCTTTAATAATTTTGGTGGTCTGTTGGGCCAAGAGGGTGAGAAGTTTGATAGACAGTTGGGAGAAACGTTAACGAGTGCGAGGCAGGGGTGGTCGGGAGAAAGCAAGGAGCGTTCAGTTCCGCGCCAGACTGTGTGGGAAGTGGTCTATGCTGGGTTTGTGGATATAGTAAGCCCAGGGACATGGGGTACAAGAGCAGGGGGTTGGGAGGGGGCTCTCAGGGAGTGGAATTAGTTTAGGCAAAAAGAGGGAGGAAATGATTTTGCTGCTGAAGTAGAGTTTGGTCGAGGTAGATAACAGGAATCGCATTGGGTAAGAAAATGGCGTGTTGGGGCCTCTGGAAAGGGTGAGCGACAGTGTTGGGTCCGGTTAAGGTAGAGAGAAGCTGGGAAGTATGGGGTTGCAGGATGTCAGGCAATATTTCAGGGAGTGGTAAATGACGGTAGGGAGTGGTTTTTGGGGAGAGCCTGAAAGTGTTCGCTTCACTGTGGGAAGCAGTAGCAATTTTGGGATTCACATGCCGTTGCGGGGGACCGTTTGCTTTCAAAGTGTAGGGAGTGGAGTGGGACATTACAGTTTCCTCTGGTTATCACCAGGTTGTTTCTTTTCACAGATGCAGTGTGGGGCATTACCAATCATTTGGATGGAGACCGGGGAACACTCACTTTAACGTGTGTCAGGAAAATGAGAGGGAGCAAAGGTTTTCGGTACAGTTGCGGGATGCTATGAACATGTGGTGTTTTGATACATCGGTTGGTGTGCCGAGGGTGATCAATTGCTATTATTGTTGTAAGGTAAAGGGAGCATGGCGAGCACATGTAGATGGCAATTTATGCTTGGGGGACGGCCCTCAGGAAAAAACAAAAAAATAAAAATACAAAAAACACAAAGTATATAGAATGGGAAGCTTGGGGGGCAGGAGGGAGTTGCTATATGGAACCATGTGCTGCCACAAGAGCTAGGGAGGGGTGCTGAAAGCTTGGGGGTAGAGGTAAGGTCAGGATACTAATTAAGGGAGGGAGAGCAGTTTGTAGAGTGCTTGGCAGGATACAGGACAGTTATTTGGTACAAGGAAGCTAGCTTTCAGGGAAGTTGGGGGGTCACCTCACTATCAAAGGACGATGGGGTACCATGGGATTGGATTGTCAGGAGAGTGGGGGAAGGAACAAGTTACTTACCTGTAACTGTTGTTCTCCAGCATGGGTCTGGCATGGATTCACATGCTCATGAATATTCCCCGTCGTCAGGCTGGGAATCCTCGGTAAAGAAAAAACCAGTATCAGTTTCGTTTCTGATCTGTCTTTCGTAGTAATAACCAATCACTGGCCTCTGCGTCATACTGACCACAGCCAATGACTGCCCTCTACCTAAGCACCGCCTCTGGCAGCCATCTTCAGATTTGGAAGCACGTGAAGTGGCAGTATGACCAAGTGAAGAGCCGCAGAGGGGTAGGGGGGAGGGTTCGCATGTGAATCCATGCCAGACCCATGCTGGAGAACAACAGTTACAGGTAAGTAACTTGTTCCTTCTCCAGCATGGGGTCTGGCATGGATTCACATGCTCATGAATAAAGAATACATAGCAGTACACACATGCACAACCACGGGAGGTGGCAAAGGCTCAACATTAAGCATCACATCAAACTCAACATTAAGCATCTTACCTCCTCACCAGGCTCACTTCAGGCGAACAGGTTGCGCAGCACTGCTTGGCCGACCCTGGACTCCTCCCTGGAATCCCGATCGACGCAGTAGAATTTCGTGAAGGTGTGCGTCGACCTCCACGTAGCAGCCCTACATATGTCCAGCAGGGGCACACCAGAAAGGAACGCCGTGGTAGCTGCGATCGCTCTGGTGGAATGGGCTCTCGGACGGCCAGGCAGCGGTCGGTTTGCCAACCGATGACAGTACATGATACAGCCGGAGAGCCATCTGGAAATGGAAGCCTTCGAGAGAGCCTTCCCCTGATTGACAGGTCCAAAGTTCACAAAGAGTTGTGACGTCTTCCGAAAACACTTCATGCGGTCCACGTAGAACTTCAGCGCTCTAGCCACATCCAGCGAGTGCAAAGTCCTCTCAGCCGGCGACGAAGGCGACGGGAAGAACACCGGCAACACCAAGGGTTCGTTGAGATGGAAGTCCGACGGTACCTTGGGCATGAAGGAGGGGTGCGTCCTGAGCACTACCCTCGTGTCGTGAAAAGTCAAGTACGGGGTCTTGCAGGAAAGGGCCTGGATCTCTCCCACCCGTCGTGCGGAGGTGATGGCCACAAGAAACGCTGTTTTCCACGACAGAAACTTCAACGGGGCCGAGTGCAGAGGCTCGAACGGAGGTCCCATGAGCTTGGTCAGCACCACGTTGAGCTCCCACGCCGGGGCCGGAGCCTTCACCGGCGGGAACGATCTGAACAGACCCTTCATGAACTCTTTCACCAGACGATGAGACCACAAGGACGTCCGCCCCGTGGTTCTGGTGTATCGGGAGATTGCAGCAAGATGAATCTTGATGGACGCGTGTGCCAGACCAGCTTTGGCCAGCGTCAGCAGGTACGGCAGTACCTGGGGAGCCGTAATCCGTAGAGGGTTAATCTTCTGTGCGTGGCACCAGACAGAGAACCTCTTCCATTTGTGTCCGTAGCATTTAAGAGTCGAGGACGCCCTGGCCTTTGCAAGAACCTCTCTGCAGTCGGCCGGTATGTCGTTTCCCCCAAACTCTAGCGCTGCAGGAGCCAGGCCTGCAAGTTCAGCGATTTCGGGTCGTGGTGGAGGATGGCGCCTCCTTCCCTGGAGAGTAGATCTGCGTCCACCGGCAGCTTGATTGGCGGGGACGCTGACAAGTCCAGAAGGTCCGGGAACCATATCTGCCTCGGCCACGCAGGTGCGACGAGGATCATCCTGCACCGTGACCTCTTGAGCTGGTTGACGAGCCGGATTAGCAGTGGCAAAGGAGGGAACGGGTAGAGGAATAGGCCCTCCCAGGGGAACGAGAAAGCATCGCCCATGCTCCTCGCCTGGGGAAACCTGCTGGCGAACCTCCGGCACTTGGAGTTCGTCGCCGTCGCGAACAGGTCGATCTGGGGTGTGCCCCACCGTCGGAAGAGGCGATCCACTAGATCCTGTCGTAGTTCCCACTTGTGGCACGAGCGCAGCTCCCTGCTGAGTGAGTCGGCGATGGTGTTTTTTATCCCTGCCAGATGAAACGGCACCAGAAACATCCTTTGGGCGACGGCCCAATGCCACAGGTCCTGTGCCTCCTTGGACAGTGCTGGGGACCTGGTTCCGCCCTGTTTCCTGATGTAAAACATGGTGGTGGTGTTGTCGGTGAAGATCCTCACCACCTTGCCCTTGAGGGACGGAAGGAAGGACCTGAGGGCCCAGAACACTGCACGGAGCTCCAGGACGTTGATATGGAGGGACTTCTCCGTCGGGAGCCAAAGGCCTCTCGCGTGCAGATTTTCGGTGTGCGCTCCCCACCCTTCCAGGGAGGCATCCGTGGTCACTGTCTCCTGGTGGTCTGGGGTCTGGAAGTCCATGCCCGCCATCAGATGCGCGCGGGTGCCCCACCACCGGACCGCTCGGCGGAAACTCTCGTTGAGTGTGATCCTCTCCTCGAAGCCGCCCGTCGTTTGGATCCAGCGGGCGTCCAGGAACTCCTGCAACGGGCGCATCCGGAGCCTGCACATGGGAATGAGGTAGATGCAAGAAGACATCATTCCGAGGAGGGACTTGATGGACCTCACCTTGGCCGCGTCGGAAACCAACATCCGCTGTACCTTGCCCAGGATGGACCTGGTCCTTTCCTCCGACGGGGAGGCCAGAAGGGACACTGTGTCGAGCTTCGCTCCCAGAAACAGTGCGTTTTGTGCGGGTACCAGGTGGGACTTGGCGTAGTTCACGGAGAATCCCAGGTCCGTGAGAAGTTGGACGGTCCTTGCCGTGTGCCCCACGGTGAGCTCCCTCGTCTTGGCTCGGATGAGCCAGTCGTCCAGGTAGGGGTAGACGTGGATCCCCTCGCGGCGCAGCTGCGCCGCCACCGGTGCAAGGCACTTGGTGAATACCCTGGGTGCCGACCGTAGTCCGAAGGGGAGGGCTTTGAACTGGTAGTGACGCCCTTGGACCACAAACCTGAGGAATTTTCGGTGCCCCTTTAGGATGGGAATATGGAAGTAGGCATCCACCAAATCCAACGACGACAGGAAGTCTCCCTCCTCCAGCTGACCCAGGACGTGCTGGAGGGTGACCATCCGGAACTTCTGCGCCTTGATGAACTTGTTCAGGCGTCGCAGGTCTAGGATGGGGCGCCATCCTCCCGTCTTCTTCTTCACGAGGAAGTATCTCGAGTAAACTCCGGAGCCCCGAAGCCTCTTTGGGACGAGTTCGATGGCGCCCTTCCTGAGCATCGCCCTTACCTCCAGGAGAAGCTGAGGGACGTGAAGCTCTTTCCTGGCCACGGGGGGACGCGCGGGCACCTTCTTTGAAACTCGAGCGCGTGGCCCCGGGCTAAGGCGTCCAGCACCCAACGGTCGGTGGAGATGGACTCCCACACGCTGACTAAGCTCGCCAGCCGGCCTCCCACCGGGGTGCTTCGGTGGGGGCCCGACCCCACGGCCGGTTCAATCCTGTTTCGATGAGGCTTTGCCGCTTTGACCTCCTTGGCGACGACGGCGGGGTCCGCCAGACTTGCCTCGTCCTCTGTAGGCCTCCTGAGACGACGAGCGGGCCGCTTGACGGTAGGTGGAGAAACCGCCGCTGGAACCTTTGGAGGCGCCCTTGCCTCCGCTGCTCCGAAAGGGCATCCGTCGTTGCTGCAGAACCCCAAGGGCCCGGGCCGTCTCAGTGTCCGCTTTAATGGCCTGAAGGGAATCGTCCACTGTTTTCCCAAACAGGTTGTTCCCATCGAACGGCATGTCCAGGACTCTGGTCTGTACGTCTTGACGGAAGTCCGTAGCCTTGAGCCATCCACGCCGCCTAAGGCACACGCCGTTGCCCAACTGGCGAAACCCAGTGTCGGCGATGTCCGTCGCAATAGTATACCTTCCTGTAGGATCTCCAGGGCATCCGCCCACTTGTCGTCCGGTAGGAAGTCCAGCAGGGGAGCCAGTTTGTACCATAGCTCCCTGTCGTAGCGGGCCACGATAGCCAAGGCGTTGGCCGCTTTAATCGTCGTCGCTGCAGACGAGATGACCCTGCGTCCCATAGCGTCCAATTTCTTTCCCTCGCCGTCCGGTGGGGAAGTCGATGTGGAGGCCGCACCCCCCCCGCTTTCTTCCTGGCCGCCGCGGAGACGACGGAGTCCGGGGTAGGCTGCGCCCGGAGGCACAGGGGGGCCGCGTCCGGGACCCGGTACTTCTTCTCGTACCGGTCTCTTCTAGCTGGTGTGGTGGAAGGGTTCTTGAGGAGGGCGAGGCCCTCATCCCAAATGTCGTCTAGTAGAGGCACCGCGAGGACCGTCTTCCTCTTGGCTTCGCGCCGTTGATAAAGGAATCCTTCCTTTTTCTTCTCAGAGTTGGAAAAGCTCGGATGCCCTGGCGATCATGGAGTGGAACGATCCAATCTCGTCGGGCGGAGAAGCCCTGGTGGGAGGTGACGACGGTAGATCCTCGTCGTATACCTCGTCGTCCGTGCCTGTCGCTGCCGTGTCAGTCCCCGTATCATCCCCTCGGGTGGACGGGGAGGAGGGCTGGACGGGGCGCGACGGCTGAAAAGGAGGTGGAGGGTGAATCCTTCTTTTCTTGGGCGGGGGAACACCAGAAGGTCCCGGTTCAGGATCCCCCGACGGGAGAGGTTTCTCCGTCGGCAACAGTAGTCTCGTCCTTATCTCTGAGCATAAGGACTGTATAGCCAACAAAATGGCAGCCGAGTTGTCTTGTGGCGCTGGCAGAGGGGAATCCGACGGGCGATCAGTGGCCCCGTCGCCACCCTCGACGATGTCGTCGCCACCTGCGTCGGGATCCATCCCGACGGGCCGGTCTTCTTCCACGCCAAGGCCCTGGCTTAAGACCTCGATCAGCTCTTCCTCTGAGGTTGAAGCCGAATCTACGACGACGCCCTGCCCCCCCTTTTTCTTCCCCGCCGGGGATTTCACAGGGGTCCTATCGATGGGTACAAAAGAGGACTCCCTCCGAGGTGGCAGGGAGACTCTGAGCCCCGAGGTCGCCACCACTGGTGTAGCCTCCACAGGCTGAGCCAGGGCCGCCGTGACAGCTTCGATAGAGGGCTTGGCCGGATGGATTAAGGCCTTCACCACCTTAGGTGCGCTCACTGCCTTATCCTTGAGGGGGGGACACTGCCTTGCTCCCCCTCCGATGGGGCCTTCGAGCTCGACCGGGGCCTCTCCAGGAGCTTCGCCGGGTGCTCGCCCTTCCTCTTACCCGACCCAGAGCGTTGGCTCGTGGCTGAAGGTGCCGGGAAGGGTGCGCCCTGCCTGGCGCCCGTAGAGCCCGACCGTTCGGCGCTCCCGGTGCCAGCGGACTCGCGGTGCTTGGCCTTGTGTTGGACCCCCGTCGCCGGGGCGTCCTCAAAGGTCTTAGAAGACCGCTCGGATTTCTTCCTCTTCTTCTCGCCTGACGGGCTCTTCCCTTCCAGCCAGTTGGCGAGACGTTGATGGCGGTCCTTCATGGTCCGCTCCGACATATTGCCGCAAAACGCACAGTCCTTCTCCACGTGCGTCTTGTCCTCATGTAAGCAGTAGAGACAAAAGGAGTGTTCGTCCTCCTTAAAGACGTTCTGCAGCTGGCATCCAGGGCAGACCCTGAACAGCTTTCCGGGCGTCGAGCTTCCCTTCTCCTGGGCCATGTCCGGGCCTGAGAAGCTTCTGGAGTCCTCCAAAAGCGTAGCTCGACGAATTCTTCACCCTTGAGGGGCGCAGACGAATCCGACACGGGTCCCCGTTAATCGGATGGAGAGTCGGTGGAGCTTGAGGCTCTTTTGACCGAAAAAAACGAAGTTTTTGAGAAAAAACGTGAAAAAATAGCACTAACGCTTGAGAGCAATAGCACGAGGATCCCAACACATGAACGTGCGGTAAAAATCTGAAGATGGCTGCCAGAGGCGGTGCTTAGGTAGAGGGCAGTCATTGGCTATGGTCAGTATGACGCAGAGACCAGTGATTGGTTATTACTACGAAAGACAGATCAGAAACGAAACTGATACTGGTTTTTTCTTTACCGAGGATTCCCAGCCTGACGACGGGGAATATTCATGAGCATGTGAATCCATGCCAGACCCCATGCTGGAGAAGGATGGGTTTTAACAGGAGGGAGGGGGTTGGCCAGAAAGAACACCTCTGCTGAGGGTTTTTCTGAGTGCTGGGTACACAGTCGGTTGAATGACAGTGGGAGAAGCCGAAGGTTTATTATTGCAGTAAAGAGGGTGGTTAGTACTGTTAGGACAGACAGGCTAGCCTGGGGTTACAAGAAAGGGGAAGAGGTAGGGTAGAAGGACAGGCGTTGGCTCAGAGAGAGGACATGGATAAAGCTGGGAAAGATGTTGGGGAGTTGAAGGGGGAAGGAATATTTGAAGGCATGGAATGGGGGAGGAAGGAACAAGTTACTTACCTGTAACTGTTGTTCTCCAGCATGGGTCTGGCATGGATTCACATGCTCATGAATATTCCCCGTCCTCAGGCTGGGAATCCTCGGTAAAGAAAAAACCAGTATCAGTTTCGTTTCTGATCTGTCTTTCGTAGTAATAACCAATCACTGGTCTCTGCGTCATACTGACCACAGCCAATGACTGCCCTCTACCTAAGCACCGCCTCTGGCAGCCATCTTCAGATTTGGAAGCACGTGAAGTGGCAGTATGACCAAGTGAAGAGCCGCAGAGGGGTAGGCGGGAGGGTTCGCATGTGAATCCATGCCAGACCCATGCTGGAGAACAACAGTTACAGGTAAGTAACTTGTTCCTTCTCCAGCATGGGGTCTGGCATGGATTCACATGCTCATGAATAAAGAATACATAGCAGTACACACATGCACAACCAGGGGAGGTGGCAAAGGCTCAACATTAAGCATCACATCAACTCAACATTAAGCATCTTACCTCCTCACCAGGCTCACCTCAGGCGAACAGGTTGCGCAGCACTGCTTGGCCGACCCTGGACTCCTCCCTGGAATCCCGGTCGACGCAGTAGAATTTCGTGAAGGTGTGCGTCGACCTCCACGTAGCAGCCCTGCATATGTCCAGCAGGGGCACACCAGATAGGAACGCCGTGGTAGCTGCGATCGCTCTGGTGGAATGGGCTCTCGGACGGCCAGGCAGCGGTCGGTTTGCCAACCGGTGACAGCACAAGATACAGCCGGAGAGCCATCTGGAGATGGAAGCCTTCGAGAGAGCCTTCCCCTGATTGACAGGTCCAAAGTTCACAAAGAGTTGTGACGTCTTCCGAAAACCCTTCGTGCGGTCCACGTAGAACTTCAGCGCTCTAGCTACATCCAGCGAGTGCAAAGTCCTCTCAGCCGGCGACGAAGGCGACGGGAAGAACACAGGTAACACCAAGGGTTCGTAGAGATGGAAGTCCGACGGTACCTTGGGCATGAAGGAGGGGTGCGTCCTGAGCACTACCCTCGTGTCGTGGAAAGTCAAGTACGGGGCCTTGCAGGAAAGGGCCTGGATCTCTCCCACTCGTCGTGCGGAGGTGATGGCCACAAGAAAAGCTGTTTTCCACGATAGAAACTTCAACGGGGCCGAGTGCAGAGGCTCGAACGGAGGTCCCATGAGCTTGGTCAGCACCACGTTGAGCTCCCACGCCGGGGCCGGAGCCTTCACCGGCGTGAACGATCTGAACATTCCCTTCATGAACTCTTTCACCAGACGATGAGACCACAAGGACGTCCGCCCCGTGGTTCTGGTGTATCGGGAGATCGCAGCAGAATGAATCTTGATGGACGCGTGTGCCAGACCAGCTTTGGCCAGCGTCAGCAGGTACGGCAGTACTTGGGGAGCCGTAATCCGTAGAGGGTTAATCTTCTGTGCGTGGCACCAGACAGAGAACCTCTTCCATTTGTGTCCGTAGCATTTAAGAGTCGAGGACGCCCTGGCCTTTGCAAGAACCTCTCTGCAATCGGCCGGTATGTCGTATCCTCCAAACTCTAGCGCTGCAGGAGCCAGGCCTGCAAGTTCAGCGACTTCGGGTCGTGGTGGAGGATGGCGCCTCCTTCCCTGGAGAGTAGATCCGCGTCCGCCGGCAGCTTGATCGGCGGGGACGCTGACAAGTCCAGCAATTCCGGGAACCATATCTGCCTCGGCCACGCAGGTGCGACGAGGATCATCCTGCACCGTGACCTCTTGAGCTGGTTGACGAGCCGGATTAGCAGAGGCAAGGGAGGGAACGCGTAGAGGAACAGGCCCTCCCAGGGGAACGAGAAAGCATCGCCCATGCTCCTCGTCTGGGGAAACCTGCTGGCGAACCTCCGGCACTTGGTGTTCGTCGCTGTCGCGAACAGGTCGATCTGGGGTGTGCCCCACCGTCGGAAGAGGCGATCCACCAGATCCTGCCGTAGTTCCCACTCGTGGCACGAGCGCAGCTCCCTGCTGAGTGAGTCGGCGATGGTGTTTTTTATCCCTGCCAGATGAAACGGCACCAGAAAAATCCCTTGGGCGACGGCCCAATGCCACAGGTCCTGCGCCTCCTTGGACAGCGCTGGGGACCTGGTTCCGCCCTGTTTCCTGATGTAAAACATGGTGGTGGTGTTGTCGGTGAAGATCCTCACCACCTTGCCCTTGAGGGACGGAAGGAAGGACCTGAGGGCCCAAAACACTGCACGGAGCTCCAGGACGTTGATATGCAGGGACTTCTCCGTCGGGAGCCAGAGTCCCCTTGCGTGCAGATTTTCGGTGTGCGCTCCCCACCCTTCCAGGGAGGCATCCGTGGTCACAGTCTCCTGGTGGGCTGGGGTCTGGAAGTCCATGCCCGCCGTCAGATGCGTGCGGGTGCCCCACCACCGTATCGCTCGTCGGAAGCTCTCGTCGAGCTTGATCCTTTCCTCGAAGCTGCCCGTCGTCTGGATCCAGCGCGCATCCAGGAATTCTTGCAACGGGCGCATCCGGAGCCTGCACATGGGAATGAGGTAGATGCAGGAAGACATCATCCCGAGGAGGGACTTGATGGACCTCACTTTGGCCGCGTCGGCCACCAACATCCGTTGCACTTTGCCCAAGATGGTCCTGGTCCTCTCCTCCGACGGGGAGGCCAGAAGGGACACTGTGTCGAGCCTCGCTCCCAGAAACAGTGCGACTTGCGCGGGCACCAGGTGGGATTTGGCGTAGTTCACGGAGAATCCCAGATCCGTGAGGAGTTGGACGGTCCTTGCCGTGTGGACCACGGCGAGCTCCCTCGTCTTGGCGCGGATGAGCCAGTCGTCCAGGTAGGGGTAGACGTGAATCCCCTCGCGGCGCAGCTGCGCCGCCACCGGTGCGAGGCACTTGGTGAATACCCTGGGTGCCGACCGTAGTCCGAAGGGAAGGGCTTTGAACTGGTAATGACGCCCTTGGACCACGAACCTGAGGAATTTTCGGTGCCCCTTTAGGATGGGAATGTGGAAGTAGGCATCCTCCAAATCCAACGACGATAGGAAGTCTCCTTCCTCCAGCTGACCCAGGACGTGCTGGAGGGTGACCATCCGGAACTTCTGCGCCTTGATGAACTTGTTCAGACGCCGCAGGTCTAGGATGGGGCGCCATCCTCCCGTCTTCTTCTTCACGAGGAAGTATCTCGAGTAGACTCCGGAGCCCCGAAGCCTCTTTGGGACGAGTTCGATGGCGCCCTTCCTGAGCATCGCCTTTACCTCCAGGAGAAGTTGAGGGACGTGAAGTTCTTTCCTGGCCACGGGGGGGGACGCGCGGGCACCTTCTTTGAAACTCGAGCGCGTGGCCCCGGGCCAGGGCGTCCAGCACCCAACGGTCGGTGGAGATGGACTCCCACACGCTGACGAAGCCCGCCAGCCGGCCTCCCACCGGGGTGCTTCGGTGGGGGCCCGACCCCACGGCCGGTTCAATCCTGCTTGGACGCGGCCTTGCCGCCTTGACCTCCTTGGCGACGACGGCGGGGTCCGCTAGACTTGCCTCGTCCTCTGTAGGCCTCTTGCGACGACGAGCGGGCCGCTTGACGGTAGGAAGCGAAACCGCCGCCGGAACCTTTGGAGGCGCCCTTGCCTCCGCTGCTCCGAAAGGGCGTCCGTCGTTGCTGCAGAACTCCAAGGGCCCGGGCCGTCTCAGTATCCGCCTTGATGGCCTGAAGGGAATCGTCCACTGTCTTCCCAAACAGGTTGTTCCCGTCGAAGGGCATGTCCAGGACTCTGGTCTGGACGTCCTGCCGGAAGTCCGTAGCTTTGAGCCATCCACGACGTCGAAGGCAAACGCCGTTGCCCAGCTGGCGGAACCCAGTGTCGGCGATGTCCGTCGCCACGGTGATGGCGTGGTCCGAGGCCACCTCACCTTCCTGCAGGATCTCCAGGGCCTCCGCCCTCTTGTCGTCCGGCAGAAAATCCAGCAGGGGAGCTATCTTGTACCAGAGCTCCCTGTCGTAGCGAGCCACGATAGCCAAGGCGTTGGCCGCTTTAATCGTCGTCGCTGCCGACGAGATGACTCTACGTCCCATAGCATCCAATTTCTTTCCCTCGCCGTCCGGCGGGGAAGTCGATGTGGAGGCCGCACCCCCCCCACTTTCTTCCTGGCTGCCGCGGAGACGACGGAATCCGGGGTAGGCTGCGCCCGGAGGCACAGGGGGGCCGTGTCCGGGACCCGGTACTTTTTCTCGTACCGGTCTCTTCTAGCTGGCGTCGTGGAAGGGTTCTTGAGGAGGGAAAGGCCCTCATCCCAAATGTCGTCCAACAGAGGCACTGCGAGGACCGTCTTCCTCTTGGCCTCGCGCCGCTGATAAAGGAAGCCTTCCTTTTTCTTCTCCTCAGGGCAGAGTTGGAAAAGCTCGGAAGCCCTGGAGATCATGGAGTGGAAAGATCCGATCTCGTCGGGCGGAGAAGCCCTGGCGGGAGGCGACGACGGAATATCCTCGTCGTATGCCTCGTCGTCCGTACCCGTCGCTGCCGTGTCAGTCCCCGTATCATCCCCTCGGGTGGACGGGGAGGAGGGCTGGACGGGGCGCGACGGTTGAAAAGGAGGTGGTGGATGGATCCTTCTTTTCTTGGTAGGGGGAACACCAGAAGGTCCCGGTTCTGGATCCCCCGACGGGAGAGGTTCCTCCGTCGGTAACGGTAGCCTCGTCCTTATCTCGGAGCATAAGGACTGTATGGCCAACAAAATGGCCGCCGAGTTGTCTTGCGGCGCTGGCAGAGGGGAATCCGACGGGCGAGCAGGGGCCCCGTCGGTATCCTCGACGATGTCGTCGTCGTCACCTGCGTCGGGGTCCATTCCGACGGGCTGGCCTTCTTCCACGCCTAGGCCGTGGCTTAAGACCTCGATCAGCTCCTCTTCTGAGGTTGAGGCCGAATCTACGACGACGCCCTGCCCCCCCTTCTTCTTCCCCACGGAGGGTTTCACGGGGGTCCTATCGATGGGCACAAAAGAAGACTCCCTCCGAGGAGGCAGGGAGATTCTGGGCCCCGAGGTCGCCACCACTGGTGCAGCCTCCACAGGCTGAGCCAGGGCCGCCGCGACCGTTTCGATAGAGGGCTTGGTCGGATGGATCAAGGCCTTCACCACCTTAGGTGCGCTCACCGCCTTATCCTTGAGGGAGGGGGCACTGCCACGCTCCTCCTCTGCCTTAGAGCTCGACCGGGGCCTCTCCAGGAGCTTCGCCGGGTGCTCGGCCTTCCTCTTACCCGACCCAGAGCGTTGGCTCGTGGTTGATGGTGCCGGGGAGGGTGCGCCCTGCCTGGCGCCCGTAGAGCCCGACCGTTCGGCGCTCCCGGTGCCAGCGGACTCGCGGTGCTTAGCCTTATGTTGGGCCCCCGTCGCCGGGGCGCCCTCAAAGGTCTTAGAAGACCGCTCGGATTTCTTCTTCTCGCCAGACGGGCTCTTACCCTCCAGCCAGTTGGCGAGACGTTGATGGCGGTCCTTCATGGTCCGTTCCGACATGTTGCCGCAAAACGCACAGTCCTTCTCCACGTGCGTCTTGTCCTCATGAAGGCAGTAAAGGCAGAAAGAGTGTTCGTCCTCCTTAAAGACGTTCTGCAGCTGGCATCCAGGGCAGACCCTGAACAGCTTTCCGGGCGTCGAGCTTCCCTTCTCCTGGGCCATCTCCGAGACCGGGCCTGAGAAGCTTCTGGAGTCCTCCGAAGTGTAGCTCGACGAAATCTTCACCCTTGAGGGGCACAGACGAATCCGACACGGGTCCCCGTTGATCGGATGTAGGATCGTTGGAGCTTGAGGCTCTTTTGACCGAAAGAATCGAAGTTTTTGTGAAAAAGCACGAAAAATAGCACTAACGCTCGAGAGCAATAGCACGAGGATCCCAACACATGAACGTGCGGTAAAAATCTGAAGATGGCTGCCAGAGGCGGTGCTTAGGTAGAGGGCAGTCATTGGCTGTGGTCAGTATGACGCAGAGACCAGTGATTGGTTATTACTACGAAAGACAGATCAGAAACGAAACGGATACTGGTTTTTTCTTTACCGAGGATTCCCAGCCTGACGACGGGGAATATTCATGAGCATGTGAATCCATGCCAGACCCCATGCTGGAGAAGTGCTATTTTTACCTAGATGTGTTAAGGGTTTGCTTAGTCTGTAAGGCTGAGGAGCCAGGTAGCAAGGTTGTAAGCTTTGGCCTGCCACATTACAGCAACCTTTTCCACTTATGACGAGTCTGGGCGTTTTTGTGCAGTTTAGCCCAAAGTGGAATAAATATTGCAATTTATTTTATTTATTTATTTATATTTATATAGCGCACAGACAGCCCAGGGGCATTGTGGCGCTGTTACTTGCAGGAACTTAGTTACAGGTGGTACAAGATTTGTAGCAGTCGTTGGCACATTATGATTGCTACAGTTTAGTCATTACAGCTCATGCCTCTTTGGTTATTACATTATAATCAGTTTGTTGGCAAGCATGGTGCTGCGAGAGACCTTATGTGAAGAGGATGGTTTTCGTAGCTTTCCGGAAGGCAATGAGAGAGGGCTCACCTCGGATTGTTGGAGGTAGGGCATTCCAGTGTGATGGTGCGAGATAAGGGAAGCTGGATCCTCCAGCTCTTTTTACTAGTGGCACACAGAGCATGTTGGTATATGGTGACCTGGGTGGATTCTTTGTGAGAGGTAGACGGGGGCGGTGAGGTGGATGCACTTGTGGGTCAGTGTTAGAGCTTTGAATATGATTATTTCCCTTATTGGTAGCCAGTGGGCTAGTTATCTGGCCTCAGAGATGTGTTCTCTTTTCATAATACCTTGGGCGGCGCAGAGGGTATTGTTCTGTATGATTTGTAACCTTTCTAGGTTTTTGTTGGAGGTTCCTAGGAAGAGTACATTGCAGTAATCTAGCCTGGAGCCGGTGATTGCAATTAGACCCGTCAGTAGCACACCCCTTAGGCAGGGGAAAGACATAACACCTATTTGGACAGGTTTATGTGCTATTGCTAGACAGCACAATATTGGTAAAACGATATACCACACACATCTTGAAGCTAATATACAAGTATTAAAGTGAGTATATTCACAGATGGCTGCTCATCTTCAGTCTAACGGGGGCATCTTAAAATCAATGCCATGATGCCACAAGCCACATCTGAAGACCAATGCCATGATGCCACGAGCCATCTCATTATCAAGAGTCCTTTTTTAATAATATAATTTGGATTGTTTTTAACCATAAAGAACATCAAATAGATCAACTGACACTTAAGGACTCTTCTTAAATTTAGACAATGTATTTATTGCCATGGTTCTGCTCAGCCTCTACGCATGTTCCTAAACTAGCAGCTTTTTTAAAATGTAGTTGTGTGCGCCAAATATATAGGACCCAAAAGCACTTTGAAGTGTCCTCAGTGCGACTAGGTGCTATAAAGCAAATGCAACAGTGCGATTGTCCGATACCGACTGTCGGTACTGCGATTTACATCAATGCCATTAATACTGAAACCATTCAGACAGGGGTTGGAGAAGAGTACATCTTTGTGACATTGGTTAATGGGTTTCCTCTAGAAAAATATGCAGCGTTTTCACTGCTCCAGTTCTAAAAGTAGTAAGTTTAGTTGAGTATATTTTATCATTGCCATTGTATATATATGAGATCTGTGTGTGATCAGTGGATCCCAGGCTCGAATCCTGGCAGGGCCAACTCAGCCTTTCATCCTTACATAGTCGATAAATGAAAACAAACTTTGGTTCGATAGTAATATTTGTATATGAAAATGTTCCATGCAAAGCACTTCGCCGTCGCAGTGCCTCAAGACAGTGACATACCGATTTCGATGACTCCCCCTTATGCTTTTTGTACATGGGATCATTTTCGAAAATGCTCTTCAGAGAGTAAATATTTCTCTGCAAAGCCTGCTCCGAGAGGTGCACATGCACAAACACACACTCTGCCCCCGCCCTACTCCCCAACCCTATTCAATAGACATTTCATAGGAAAATAAATCCAACAGAAGGACACCTACCTTCACATTTTAGTCCTTGCTTAACTAGTCCCCATAGTAGGCTGCCACAGTGGTCACAGAAGGTAGGACTCATATAATTGTTGATTTTAAATCTGTGAGGCATATCAATGTTGAAGCGCTCCTTTTGAAACTAAAGCACATATGGAGATAAGGCAATATTATTATGACCCATTAGTAAATATGTAAACAACCTCAATTGACAATAAAAAAAGACACATTCCTAACTCGAAATCCTAAAACAGACCAGCCGAATCAGATGCATTCATCTACTTTTGCTTATGTGTTATGTGCAAACTGCACCAAAATAACGTTGGAATAGGTGGCCAAGAACAGAAAACATCCCTGCTCTATGTATAAAAAGCAGCCAACTAAAATTAGAAGAGTTCAATCACACACTCTGCCACTACTCCATTAATTTACACAACGAATGCAGTTGCAGGCCTACTCATCTCAAATGCCTTCATATGTATACACTATGTGCCATATGCAACTATTGCTCTACCCCACCTGTGACTCAAGTAACCAGCCAATCTTAAAGTCAGATTTACAGTTCTCTCCTTCCTGCACTATTTAGAACAATGATGTGCAACCTTGGGCTCTCCAGAGGTTTTGGGCTAGAGCTCCCATATGTCCTCCTTAGTATAGTCAATGGAGAGTTCATGGGAGTCGCAGTAAAACATTTTTTTTTAAAAACACCTGGAAGCCGCAGCTTACAGACCTCTGATTTTAGAACATGGAATCCTTGACATCAGGAGATTTATGAAGGGGACAGAGGAAAAGGAGACCGCACTGAAGACCACCACATGCTGTGGCAAGTAGGTTGGAGGAGGAGGAATGAGATCTGCCTTTAAGGAAAGATGTGAGCTAGAGAAGGGCAGAGTCATGCATGCCAACCAAATATGTGTGATCTATGATTATCTGGTGCTGAAAGAAACAGGAGATCCTGGAGTGTCAAAACATTGACCATTACTGTCAGCTGCCATTCAAAGATCATTGCATAAGTAAATCAGGACAAAGTAAGTGCCTCTTGCTGGGGAGAAGCACACTTGGTGGAAGAGTTAATTTCGTTGTTGAACTGGAGTTGTTCACAAGAGGTGCACTATAGAGACGTAGCAAGTAACAGGAGGTGTAAAATAGGTCTGTGTTTGGTCACATCAGACCAGCTTTCAGTATGGGAATGACAGCTATTTCCATCAGGTGAGAGGAGACCAAGTCAGCAGTGAATGAGTAGGTGTCAAGAGATTGAAGGTCATAAAGAGCTAAAGATCCTTATAGTAAATGGGGCTGAGTGGGCCTTGTATTTTGCGTAAAGAACCCTGAACCGACCGATGGGGAGAAAGGTAAGAGAGGGTAGGAAGTTTGGCAATGGAGTGAAAGATCAGGATGGTGGTCTCTTAAAGTGTGGCTGGAGAAGCTGTGGAGCTTGAAATACTTACTTGATGGTCAAGATCTTGGAATAAAAGAAGGCAGCTATATCATCAGAAGCTTTGGAAAGGGGTGTAGGTACCCAGTGCAGACAGCAGCACGATTTAAAGTTGAGCCAGGATTTTAAAAAGCGTCTGAGGGTCCTCAACATCAAACATTATGTTGGAACAGTATTTTTTGTACGATGAAGTGACTTGCTAGAGCTGAATGTGAGATGCTGGATTATCTTGTTGAATAGAGAATTGTCTCCCAAATCTTTCAAGTGCTTGGCCTTCCTACTTGAGGTCGATAGGTGGGTTTAATGTGAAAGTTAGTTGTTGGAGATCATTTTCATGACACCATCATCAGATCAGTCAATGGCATTGGGTTCTCTACAGTGATCTTGATGTGGTGGATGAAAAATTGGTCAATGGTGTCGCCCAGATGGTGGGAGCGGGAGGCGGAGATGAGAGAGACTAGAACATGCATGTCAGGTTTATTCTCACAGGACAAATGTTTTATTGGTCCGATTAGATCCACACATAGTTGGGCAGTGTTTTTTGCAAAGGCAGGACTGTGTTTAGGTGGCCATACACATGGATGATATTTCTGCAGCTTTTATTGTATGCAGGAGTATAAGAAAGATGATCAGTAACTGAATTCAACATTTGTTTAAGAATACAGATACAGATAACTGCATTGTCTCCACCCGGTGGGAGATTTCCGGTCTGTGTGTAAAATGCTAAAGCTTTGTGTAAGGCATAGAATAGGATATTGAGGTTTTCGTAGAGGATTAAATCAACAAGACTGACATTTGATTTCACCACAGACCTTGTGTTAAACAGGAAGCAGCTCAGGGGAAGCCTCACTCTTTGGATATAGAGCAAAGGGTGGTAGGGCGGCACATTTGTTGGCAACAATCTTGTGGTAATTTGATTACACAAGGGTTTCAATGTTTCAAGCACAGGTTGGGGGCGAGGTAGCAAAATACAGCAGACAAAAAATCCTGGGAGTGGTGCATGTTTTCAAGGGATGTTTTCTCTACCTGAACTGAAACCGTACCATTTTTAGATGTCAACATTTGGACCTGATAGCAGTATAAAAAGTTTCTCTCTGCACTATTTATTTTGACAGAGCCCTGGGAATGAGTTTGTTAAGGTTGGGCTAAGGACCACTCTCAAACTAGGGAAGGTGGTGAGGGGGGGGGGCTGCCCACGGTTCTCCAGGATTCCTGCAGCCGTGTATGCGCATTAGTGCCCCTATCACGGACCCAATGCCTATCACCACTGTCCAGGTCCGGTTCCTTTCTCTTCTCTTACAGGTGGTTCTTAGACTACAGTGATCAGACTGCACTAGACTCCTCAGACACCTCGGATGGATAGTAGTTCCTGCAAAGCAGCACCTTTTAGGGAACTACTACAACTATGACATTGCAGCAGGGCCCAATAGACATGAACCTGCATAGAACAGGATGAACGCACTGTTTACCAAAATGGGAATAGAATAGACTCCCCCATTCAGGAGGTGAATGGGAGAACTACCAACTCTTGCACAAACCACACGCTAGCTAGATGGGAACAATGGGGCAGCTGAAGGGTAGCAGGGACTAGCAAAAGACTGTCTAATAACAGGGGAGAGCTAAGAACACACTCCAAACCCTGTTGGTCCACTGACTTTCCAAGCGGAGGGACGACAGAAAACACACTGATAGTGACCTAATGGACTGCATGGCTGAGATGCAGGCTGGAAAGGGGGCGTGCTAGAGGTCCTCATAGTGACTTCCGGGGAAGCCCGGTCCCACAATGGGATAGCCAGTGAGCGATTGAGCCAGGGGAGCAGATGACTTCGGTAACCAATGTGAGAGGAGTGAAGCTTCTAGGCAGGAAGGGGAGGGCTTTAAAAAGCCAGCAGACTGTTGGCGGTTAGAGGTGTTTGGGAGACGTAAGCGGATCTCTAAGAATACCAAGAGACCAGAGATGAGGGTGTAGCAGGTGAAGGATGACTTATATGTATGTGGAGCAAGTGAAGGCAAGGTTTTAGGACTAGAAAAGTGGGCAACATTTGTAAGCATGTGAGTGAGTGAAAGATTGAAGGTAGTTTTTGAGGAGTTGGAAGGGGGTTAAGAGTAGGTTGTGTGGGAGAGAGGTAAGCGAGAATCGGGAGGGCAGAGGAGAGTACACAAAGGGGTAGTCTTGGGAGGAGTGTTATGTGGATGAAAGCAGAAAAGATCAGGAGGGAACTAAAGGTTGGAGTCGTGAGAAGGGGGAAGAGAGCTGTAAGACCAGGGGAATGGGTGAGAGAGAGAGAGGGAGAAGTGAGGAGACAGGCAAGTGAGGAAAAGGTTGAGAGACAGTCATCTTTAGGATCATGATACCAGGACAATCAGATTACCCCCCCCCCCCTCCCCCCCTAGGACACCAAGGAAGTCTCAGATCGATAAGGACACCGCCTTTATATCCTCCAGGGAGACACCAGGCAGTAGTACTATCCGGGCTCTAGCAAATTGGCACAGCAGTACGACCTACTGGAGTAGGTAGACTGGGCTAGGGAGGTGGGAGCCCCTCAAAGGTTGAGAGAAAGCTGTACAGGTGTCCCACAGTCTGCACACACCAGATTCCTATATTTGCAACCCCACTTTTGTAATAAAAACGAATAATGCATTGGATTTGTCTTGTAACTCATTGAGCAGCTCGTCACATTAAGTGGAAATTAGATAATCATAATGGTTAGCTTTCTGATGCCCGCTGCCCAAACTTGAAGTCAAGATTTGATGGGAAGCATAGTGGAAATGTATTTACTGTAAGTTTCAATGCTAGCATCGCAAACACATGCAAGTATTGACTTACCACTGTATCCCTGCTGTTTGTTGCTGACCCAGTGCATCTACCAATGATTTTATCAATGCATTTCTTATGAATAGCAGCATTGCATTCTTCATAGGAGACAAAAGAAACACCAGTCATAACATACACAAACATCTACTTCATTTCTAATTTTATTGCAGGGTTTGTATCATGCTATATTGTAAGCAAGCCACCTCAAACTGCAAATATTATTACTTTGCAGAAAAAGATTAATTGACTTAAGAAGGAGAAAGGCAGGATTGAAATCATTTGGAACTACATGCTTATGTTGATACAGAAAAAGGTGGGGACACCCCCAGCTCATTGAGTCCCACTACATCTCTAACTTTGGGCCTCCCCTCCATTATTCAACTCTCCGAATATAGGTCTGCAATTCCTGCTCTGACACTTAACTCACGGTTTTCCTACCTTAAATCTATTCATCACCCTGCAGTGGTGTGGTATGTAATGTGCCGTTACCCACCACCAGCCCAAGCCAAGATAGGCCCAAAAGCAGCTAGTGCCTCTGCAAGGGCTCTGGGCCATTCCCAGCCATGTACACACTGCACCAAAAGGGTGATAGGTCTTC
This sequence comes from Ambystoma mexicanum, assembly GCF_040938575.1. NCBI lineage: Eukaryota > Metazoa > Chordata > Amphibia > Caudata > Ambystomatidae > Ambystoma > Ambystoma mexicanum. The sequence goes on along the minus strand of NC_090923.1, from coordinate 282,344,449 downwards.
ACACCAGAAGTGTCCGTCCAGAGTGCCATTTTCATTTCTTTTCATGAGTGGTGGGCTCAGCGCATATTACTCGAGCCCAATCTTCTGATAAAAAACAAAACAAGGTGGCCACCATTATAGCACACAGAAAAGGGACCAACCCGACTTCCTTTTCCATTTGTGCAGCGTTAGCCTACAGGAAGTAGCAGCAGAGCCGGAAAGCCCATTAGGTAGGTGGGGTGAGTAGGCATGGGTGATGACATGTGGGCCTGGGGAGGAGGCGAAGAGAGGAACTGGTAGAGGCACTGGGAGCAGGTTTGAGGCACCGGAATAAAAGGGCAGCACTCTTGGAAGGGTCTCAGGTGCCTGGCGGAACGCAGGCAGAACACTGGCAGTTCTCATTCACATTTCCAGCCACCTGATTGACTGAGCGTATTTCCCAGAGTGGATACACAGTTAAAATGCTGCTTACTGTATAAACCAACCAAAATCATCAGCTTACAGCAACTGTCCTACGATCCTACAGTCCGTGAAAAGTGGCACGTCACTGGTGCACTCCTCTCATGCAGCAAGGGGTTGGGAATTGGCTGAAAGGCCAGGGTGGAGCTTGCCCATTAACATAGTAAGCACTACAAGCCTCACACAATCACCCCTATCTTATTGGGCCTATCCCTTTCAGGGTATTATTAGATCTGACCAAACATCCGTTGAAAAAGTTCTTAAAAATGTATATGCATCAGATATGTGTCAATTTCCCCTCACACACCGAAAACGAGTGTTGTCTGTATTGGGGTCTGTTGGAAACAGGCAGTATATCCTAGGATTTACAAACAGTTGGGGTGGGTACCTTGCTCTTGTAGTGTTTGGTCCATGCCTTCCCACATATTCACCACTAGTCTAGTGCTTTGACAGAATGGCAAGGGTTGGCTAACAGAGTCCATCATTAGAAAGGTGAAACTGGCTTCTCTCCCATTAAGGACATGGAGTGTGATATATGCCCTATCATGGCGGCCAGTGATTGATCCATTAACAAGAATGAAAAGTAGGCTACTGAGGAATTTATATTTATAAAAGAATGTTCGGCTCGAGTGGCTGTATGGTGTCAAATGTCTGGAGCTAAACAGCCACCAAATATGGGGTTGACTACTTCTGTATGCCACGGACAACAAGACTTCTAAGAGAATGGATTATACACACAGCAATCCGCCTTTTGAGGGCTGGATGCAGTGATATAGCTACAGTATATGGAGAGAAAATAAAACAATAGGTAAAGGGCAAAGGGCAAAGGGCGTTGGGATGACAAGCAGTCAGGTGTGGCCAGCAGTAGGTGCACCATCGTTATTCTCCATCTGTATCCTTTCCTGAAATAGTTTGTGTGGAAAAGCAAGAAGACTTTATGGAAAAGCCAACCATTGTCCTCTCCAATGGACGGTCACCTGCTCCTGCCTTTTCTGCCCACCCCACCATTCTCAACTGATGCATGTGGTTGAGTGGGCTTGTGGGGTGTAGGCTGATCCCAGAGAACTAAGCTACACCTCACTGGCTCACTGGTGATGACCAATGAGGCAGAAACATGTCTGAGGTTGCTTGTGGTCTTGTGCAGAAGCTTTGTGACCAATCAGTTCCATGTTGCACTGCCCCTTTAGGGGTCGGACAAAGCCCGATTTACATATGGTGTTTCCCCTTTATGTAATTGCTTGGCAGGCTGATGAACAAGAGCAATGCCAGAGGTTTAGATTAATTTAAAACCATACTTTCGGACAACAATAATTTATTATCACTTTGGGGCTAGGAGTTCTGCAGAGGTCACTGCTTTGTCTGCAGTTAACCAGCCTCCCAACTGAACCAGGTACCTTATGAGACATGTAGTTCTGGGAAATCGGTCTGCAGGGTGAGACTGAGAACAGACTGGGATAATTGGGAATGTGTGCCAGGATTTGTGTTTGTGGCCAGCGGTTTGTGGAATAGTTTGGTAGCTTAGTACTCGAAGGCCAGGACATTTCACTAAAGAAAACCTGGTCTACTGCAAGATCTGAAACCATAACATGCTCATTCAATTACCAAAGCCTGTATAATGCATTGTGCAGGTCTAATGGGAGACCTGGAACAGAAATATTACATTTTCAGCCCTATATCGACCAGATATATGCTCTGAAAGGCAGAATAGATTCTAGGACCTGTAGCTCTGTGAGACAACTGCATTGAAGCACTGAGCTTCCCGGCCCACTAGTTGGGCTTCTTTACTCCAGGAAATAACATATTCTAGGTTATAAGCACCTGTGTTGGAATGTTCACAGGGTAAGGAAAATGTGATATGGGATAGACAGTAATGTGGCTGGACCTATACTGGGTGAAACAAGATTAATGCCTGTGGTAAAATCAGCAATTAGTAACCAATAATGCATTATGGGGCAAATGGTAATGTCCTGATATCAGATATGAGGTAGAATACATGCTTGGAACTGACAGACTACGAGGCCTTTGCACAGTGCTTGCCAGAGTGCACTGTGGGTCATAAATGTATGTTGGGCATTTCTAAATAATGAACCAGAGTACATTCTAAGGCATGATTGAAATTCTTCACTGAATGAGCAGAAATGTAGCCCTGTGAAGACTGAATAATGTTAACCAGCATGCACTTTGCCATGTGATTTGGGTACTGTCACAAAGCCACTACGGATCAATACCAGACAGACAAGAAATAGTATAAGTAAATGTTTATTACAGGCTAAGAAAGGAAAGTCCCACATCACAACGGCTCGCCAGGTCCCTTGCAGCTCTTCTTAAGTAACTTACACAACGCAATCTACAGAATGGTCATCCCTTGGGCAAACACCTCTGTAACCACGAATGAAGATGGCGTTCGTTAAGCTTAAGTGACACGCATTGGAATTTCATAATCCTTAAATGTGAGGGTCCCTTCCAAGGAGGGGGCATCACTTCAAACTAGGAAAATGCACCTAAAAAACTTGATGTCTTCCTCTTAGGGTTCGAACAACAGTATCTGTGTTTCTTACTTGCACATCTGGAGTTCCTTTCCTAAAATATGTCCCCACATCTCAGTCATTTGGTTTTGGGAGTTTCAAGTGTCCCTTCACTTCTTTCTTGGCTCTTCGTCCTGTTGATTCAAGTCCTCTGCTTCTCGTCCCATACTACAGGGTCTCCATGCTCTACATGCACAGGAATACTGGGCAAAGCAACCCTGGGGTTAAACAACAATAGAAGAAGCCCAGGAAAGCCACCAAGAGGCAGACAGCCTTAGTTTCGTCACAGGTTTGATGGAGAGATTAGATCCACTGACCCTGCCTCAGGGTCAGGATCGTATTTCCCCACACCCTGCTCTTGACTATCTCCACAGAGTTGTAACCGTCTGTTTCCTAAAGCGAGATTTACTTCCCTGTCCTTTCTTCTCCATTGTACTACTCCTTAACTTCTTCTGTTGCTTCTTGAAGCTCTGCCACATGCCCATGACTCTACCCCTTGTTCTTTTCCTCTGGCGAGGCTTGTAACATGTCTTGCTTCTTCTCTAACCTTTGACCCCTTTGTTGTTCCTCCTCTCCTCCTCCTCCACGTCCTCCTCCTCCTCTCTGCCTTCTCCTTCATCCTCCTTAATACTACTCTCCTCCAGGCATCTAATTCAACTACCTACTCCATACCCCAAATTGGTTCCTCTAGATGCTTCTCCCAAACATATCCCTACTATTCTCCACTACTCCAATACATTCTCCAACTTCTACTGGAATTCCTTCCTCATCTCCTCTCTTGCGGTCTTCTCCACACTCTCCTGACTAGCCTACTTCTGCCCTTTTTTCAGTATCTCATCCCACCTCCCCCTGAAAACACTCCTCTACTTCTCTCTGGATGTCAGCTCTAACCTCTTCTGTACTTCTTTCTGACTCCAGCTAACGCACACATTCTGATGCTCCTCCACACCAACTGATTTTTCTTCACGTTCCCCCTCCTCTTCTGCCTCTGGCTGACTCTTTCCAGCCTTGATGATCTTGCTCCACCTCAATTACCACCTGTGCTCTCAGTCTCTCATCAATCTCTGAAAAAAAGACTCCTCTTCCTGCTTCCAGACACCCACACTGTATCAGCAAGCCGGCCTCAACTCCAGGACTTCCCGCACTTAACTACATTCAGGTGCTTCTTTGCTAGGCTTGGAACTGTATTGGCTAAGTAACTATTGTGGCTTCCCTTCAGTTTGTTGTCCAACCGCTCCATACACAGCGACACAGACCAGGTCTTTATGAAGGCCAACTGCCATCTTGAATTCCCACTTCTCATCCGACATTTATATACAATATTGCTCAACCACATATGTGAATCAGCACAATAAAATGCTAGTATGTGTGTCATTGCCTGAGCCTGATGTAGATAACATTTAGAAATGTTTGTTGCAGAAGAGTGAATGAGTTTTAGATATATTACCCCTACTTGGGGCACCTCTTAAAGAGACAGCAGCATCATCCTGCTCAAGGCGATGAGCCCCTGACACCAGACTTGGTAATGGTAGGGCAGGGGACTTCCCCACTACCCCCTGGCACTACCCTGGGTGCAGCCTCACATAGCAGGTGGCAATACCTAGGCCCCATGAGCACCCCACCATTTAACCCAACCAAGTATCAGGCAGGGGACTTTGTCACAGTGTCTAGGACAATGGTGTCAAACTTTAGTATGTTATGGGCTATCTGGGCACGTGAAGGTGTACATAACCACTGGAGGCTGCATTTGGAACATTTGGAACATGAGCTGCACCTAAATATATCATAGCAATATCTCGCACACAAGACTGTGCTGGGGTATAAACTGACTGCAGATAGGTGTATGTGGGTGTACCTGGGTCAATGCATCTCACATATGAGTGTGGCACTTCTGCATGCAAGGCTGTCCTTGTGCATATGTCTGTATCTGGGCTACTGATAAGGCAAATGCCATTAATTAAACTACCTACAGTGGCTCCTGGAAAAGTAAAACGTTAGTTCTTGTGCTGGTGTACACATGTATGAACAGGCACCTCCATCTATACCGCACACATGTTACACTTGCCTAATGCATTTGGCAATGAACAGCTTGACAAACATCCTGACTTGACTTGGATTCCCTGTGACGGACATGAAAGCCCTAGCTTCTTTGTTTTTTATCAACATAAAACGATGCAGGTCGTTCTATTTCTGAATGGGAGGTCTGCTAATCAGATGCCATTTTAAAATGATCCATGTCAAAATTATAATACACAGCTTCCTTTCTATAACCAGTCCACTGACATGACAGTAAGGTCACCTGTTCATCCCTGACAGAGGCTGAGACACAAAGTCACTGCAGGCAGAGGTAGCAATTTAGCTATCTGCAACTCTGATCTAAATTCTGATAATTGTATACCTAAACAGTCTGGACATAGAACATTCCTACAGGAGGTACTGTTCTTCAGAAGCAACACCGACATAAAGCCAGCCTCCCACCAAGGTTTTGAACACTGAAGGCCCTTTGATGCTAGCAGGCATGGGCAGGAATGGGAAGGAGCGGATTTAGAATAGCTAGAAAGTGAAGATAGGCCTGGAGTGGGATTACATTATCTTACTTTTTGTTAGGCTTCACTTAATTTCCCAGTCTCTTCCATTTCTTGCAAGCAAGGTACTCTGGGTGGGATGGTTGAAGGAAAGGGGCACTTGTTACAGCAATGGGGATTAGACCCCTTACAGCAGGCTTGCTTTGAAGCATACCCCTTTTAACAGGTGCGGGGCAACCTCTCATTCTTGAATTCATTTATGGCCTCTAAGAACAATACATTTTTAGACCTCTGTTGGGAATGAAGCCTATTCCAAATTCTGCTGCCAGGGAGGTGATGACAGACGGTATCCAAGGAAGCTATAATCCTGTTTTATAGCTTCAATTTGTTTTCACACCACTTCGACTCTGCCAACAGCCTTTGGAAGCATCTGACTCACTGCACTTTGAGCACTGCATCGATACAACAGAACATCGTTTCGACCTGACCGCCTGATCGGTCAAGCAGAAACACTGGTTTGATCCAACTCAAGCCTGTTGGAACCCATCAACTCACCCTCCTCTGTCCAAAGGCTAGGTCAATCCACACAAGCAGACACACCGGCTCTATGCGATTTGACTCGCCACTGGATTATTACAACTTATCTCGACACAGTTCAAAAGCAGGAAAGGTTGCAAAAGCCCACCTCAAGACTGTTGAGCACCAAGACAAAGAACTAAGGTACTGTGTGTCGCTCTATTCCAATTTTCGGACGATAGTGACTTTTAAACCCCAACCCCCCTCAGTCCATCTGTGCCTTTTTTTGTACATGACATTATCTTGACCACTGGCATTACGCCAATTGAGTGCCAGAATATTCCTGTTTAACTAGCCATATCCTACAACCGCTTGCATTTTCTGTGTTTCTTTACAGGGGTTTTTGCTTGGGTTTTTAGTTGGTTATTTGCACTCCTATTGTTCAATTAAATGTCTACATTATTAGAGAGACTGGACTGGACATTCTTTTATTTTGGAATTGTTGTGTTATTGCTACACCCTCAATCCCCTGAAGAGTATAGCCTGTCCTCTGCCCACAACACATGAAGAAAAACAAATCATAATCTGCTTACATTTAGAGAATGGTACTTAAAGGAATCCGGTCTATTGGCCAATTCACTTTTGGAAGTTGGCTCAATTTTCCTGTCAATTTTATACAGACACTTAACAAATATTTGTAAGACAACGGGCCTCATTACAAGTCCAGCAGTAACCCTGCCGGCAGGTTGCCGCCGGACTTGCAATGTTTGACCGGCGCCTGGCTTGCCGGAATCACCAGGGAATTATGGCCCTGGCATTCCGGGAAGTCAGGCGCCGGTAAACGTTAATCCCATTCGAGTCCCAAAGGACTCAATGGGAATGGGGATCACTGAAGCACCGGCACTGTTAACAACGGTGCCGGTGCTTCTGTGAAAGTCTGCAGGCGGGTGCAGTTCCGCCTGCCAGGTGTGAACCTGGCGGACAGGACGGCACCTACCCGCAGACTTGTAGTGTGCCGGTCCAGTACCAACTGTGCTGATAGGCTTACCGGCACTGTTGTTACTGGACCGGCACACTTGTAATGAGGACCATTGACACTATATAAATGTTTCAATCCGTACTAAATTAAATGCACACCTTTGATTTCAATTAATGGATTACATTCATATTGTTCAATTCACTTCCTGAAATCTAAAGTTCAATATTTGAATAGAAAAATATGATGCAAGTAATGAAATACTGTACAATCTTGAAATGAGAGAACAATATTCACTTAAAGATATACTTACGCCTGCACTTGTATCCTTGTTTGTTAAGCCCCCTGCAATAAAAAGAACATACTATTGTAAGGAAACTATTACAACAAACATTCCAGATAGGTTGTTTTGTCCTGAAAAGATATTAGTATTTCATGCAAACAAGGCAATGAGAAACGTGTATGATGACATTAATTCCTTTGCAGGGTAGAAAAGACTTTAGAAAACGCATGTAGTTGCTTGATGGGGTAAGCGATTTTCCAGCAATGCATTTTGGGCATGCACATAGTCTAAACCTGTACAATATGCACAGTGTGAACATTTTACTTTTAGAAAGCATGCATGTGTACACTGGGATTTTAAAGCCGAGTACAATCACCATAGCATTATTTGCAATGAAATTGGAGAAGGTACAGCTGAATAAGAGGAGATGGCATTTAAGAGTTATGTATATAGTACTGTCCAAGCACTATATTGTGTAAGACCATCTGGTCACTCAGCTACTAAACACACTCAAAAGGCAACTTTGAAGCAGGCTATTTACACAAACCTGGTTCAAATGCAAAATGTTTCCTTTAGGGAGCTTCAGTGGGCACCCAACATGATGCCTGCTTTGCCACAGACCACTTTCATAGCTATATACATCCTACAATATTCAGTTAAGGTTTAGTGACTTACATGTACTCAAGCTGACACTGGCAACAGCTACTGCCAAAAGAAGACCTTAGGTCTTCTGTGACATTTCCTGTAGTTCCTGCTACCAGCCTGCTGCATCATTACAGAAAGGCCCATGACCTTTGCAGCATCCAGACATAGTGGTAGACATGTGCAGGCACGCCGTAGCCTGGTAGGCTGTTCCTGGGAGGGCTGTTGGGTTTGTTTGGCTGGAGATCTCAGTGGCAGCTGTGGCTGAGGGTTGATAGCTTCACGAGAGAGACCCATTTGTGTGGGTTGGATGCTAATGGCACTTCTCAATCAAGGGAGAATCTTACGGCTTCTGTCTTCCGCTTGATGTGTCCGCAAGGGGCTGGCATAGTTTCCAAGTAGACACAGACACACAGAAGAAACTTTCACTAGACTTAGTTTTCCAAACTGCAGACATGTGCATAGGGCGTAATGTTTATGGGGACGTGTATGCCAGTTGGGAACATTTTGGAGGGTTCGGCAGGTGCTGGTGCATGATCTGGACATTTCTGGCCTTCTTGCTTTTGACCAATTGGGATATGGATACTATTCTAACAACACGGTGGCCCGGCCACTTGTCATCAAATTTGAGACTGATCACAAAGCAGGAAAATGCACCAGTAGTAATGCTATTATGATGCATCTCATTTTCCAAAAGCCTCAAGACTGGTGAAGCATTCCACCCTCTCCCTTAACCAGCCTCTGATCCATCTTTGTCTTCTTACATGTTCTTACAACTGTGAGCAGTGTTCTTTCAGTGACATTTGGCGTTTCCCCAATGTTCTGTCCTAGACCCACTCCTCTTCATGTTCAATACCACCTCTCTGGGTAAACCCCTCTCCTCCTCGCTCCTGACATCTACCTTCTCCTTTCCCACCTTCATCTCTTGGGACATCACCAGTATCTTCACAGCCATACATAACTCGATAGTTCTATGCGGGCTGATGCTAAACTCTTCGAAACAAATAATGGTATGCCTACCTGCCTCCAACGCTAAACCAATCTTTCCCACCCCACAACTCCTTCCAACTGGACATCTTCCCGCCCTCACCCAAGGCTGCTGACCCTGGTGTCATCTAGGACTGCAACCTCAAACTCCAGCAGTTCATCATACCTAATGCCATGGCTTCTAGAGGTAGCCATCTCAATATTGAGATAATCTGCCCCTACCTTACCCACCACTCAGCCACAACACTAATCATTACTCCTTTTGTGTTCAGCAAAGTCGACTACTACTTGAGATTACTCCATGGTCTTCCCTTCTACTCTTACCCTCCACTTAAAGTCATGAACTTACTACTCTCAGCTTTTACACCTTACCATCAGCCTACTGCGCCTTTACATATTGTCACTAAGCTGGATAGCTCTATAGGCAAAACTTGGTCTCCTTAAAGTCCCACGTCTTGTTTCCGAAGACATTCACAGCTTTGAAATCTGCTCTGCCTTGCTGACTGCTTCCACTTGCACTCACCCTCACATATCCCATGCTGCTCCTGCCTCCTCAACCTCTCCATTTTCGTCACTCCTTCTGGACCGCTTCCGCTTCTTCTCCTTCACTGGAAGAACCCCTGCCACAGAAATCAAAGCCATCCCTTTGACTGAACCGTTTAAAACCATGCACAAGGCCAGAGGTCTACAACTTTTGACTCTCCAGATGTTTTGAACTACAACTCCCATGGTCCCCCATAATTGATGTTGTAGGTTATGGGGATGGGTGTCACAGTTCTAGGCCCATAGTGTGTGTTCTATTGGTTTCTGTTTACTTGATGAAGCCCCAGGTTGATGTCCCACCACACTACTTCCTCACCAAATGATCACTGAAACTATTGTATCCTATTGTAAAGGCTCCATACACAGGGATAGACTCAGTCTCATGTATCACTTCCTATGTCCATCATTTCTATTCAAAATGGCACCCTTTATCTAAACAATACAAAACCATGTTGCCCGTGCAGGAGAATAAGGGTCTTTTAGTGGGAAGCAATCAATACATTTGCCACTATGTCCTTTGAAATACTATTTCAGAAGAATGTGCTACTTTAAGTACGCTGGGCCGCTTTGAGAAATTAAAACAAATAATTGTCTATAATGTGAAAAGTAACCTAAACATAATTAGGTGGAAAACGCCATTGCCTTATTTGACCAATCCTTGGATTTTGTCACTTCTCCCCTACATGGAGCCCCTTCCCATGAGGCCAGGGAGGTGAGGTACTCAATGGGTGGATCTCAGGGAGAGGGAAACGCCCTATGGGATTAGTGACGACCTGGACAGAACATGGTATCCCCATAGCCCACCTAACCCTAAAATACCTTCCCACCCCCCTACCTGTAACACCTTTCCTAGTGTACCCATATACCTTTTCCATATTAGTAATGTACAAAGGACTAGGAAGTGTGTAGCTCCACAAGGGACTTGTATACCCTATGTACGGAGATGAGGGAGAGATCAAACAGCCCACTGGGAGTTTTCAAGATCAGTAATTGGACACAGAAGTGCAGAAAAATGAAGAACACCCTCAGAAACCACTGTGTTAGCGGTCTCGTCTACACAGACTTAATATTCGTCAGAACGTAACTGAAATAGAAGAGGGAGATAAACCAAAAAAGAGAGATCCTACCTCGAGGAACCTGAAGCTTTGTGAACCCCTGTAGGTACTGGGGCGCCGAAACTTCGACAGAACATTTGCCCGCCGGCAGAGGCATCCCTAACAGATGTACCCCCGGTTGGGTAGAAGAAGGAAATCGGAGCTTGTGCAACCAGCTGAATGAAGGAGCTAGAGCGTATCATCCATACGGATCACACCGCCCGAAAGGAGGAAGTTGCTGTAGAACCACCACAGAGCCAAGGTAGAGAAGGCGGTACAGGAGCGCAGTGAGGCCAGAGACCCAGAAGCAGCAAACAGAGACCAGAGAACGGTTGGGAAACCGGGAGGCTTGCTCAGAATCTAGAGGGACCTTAGCATACTGAGACACGTGTCTGGGACCCACACCATTAAGAAGTGAAATCCAAAGTCGTCATCTCTGTGGCAGTCCCTGAAGGACTGACAAACCAGGGCTACCTGAACTATGGGAGAAGAAAGCCATAAAAAAGGGGTCTGTGCCCAAGAGAAAGAAAGGTTTACATAGGGGTCTGGGACACAAGAGAAAGAAATACCAACAAAAGGCTTTGGGACCAAACAGAGAGGCAGTCTCTGGGGCATGCTGAGAAACCAGGGCTGCCCAGACTACAAGAGAGGCTGCCCAGACTACAATAGAGAAAAAGAAATGCAACAGTAAGAGTGTCTGGGACCAAACAAAGGGAATGCCGGGCAGGATAGTGAACCGGGTATAAGTCCTAAGAAACAAGAAGAGTCCAGAAGGGTCTGGGACCCACACAACAAACAACAAAAAACTGCTGCAGAGATCATCCTTACAATCGCAGTACCTGGCAGGATGTTATGTTAGGGTTTCTTATATAGCGCACGGTCGTCCGAGGGCATCATGGCACTGGAGAAGAGAAAGAGGCCCTAAGCATACACCATCATCCCTCTAGTCATCCAGATTAGAAAATGTGAGTTTTTAGAGCCTTCCTTAAGACTAAATGATTATGGATATTTTTCAATTCAGCGGGCAGCTTGTTCCACAGCTGTGCTGCTGCAATGGAAAAGGCACATCCACCAAGCCGAACCCGGCGGAAAGATGGAACACACAGCAGGCCGGCCGATTCGGACCTCAAGGAATGCCTGGGGAGGTAGCTGGAAAATTTAGTACACAAATATTCCACCCCCTGTGCATGCACAGCACAGTGCCTTAAAATCAATGCGCTGGGCCACCGGTAGCAAGCGCAGGCGACGCAGAACCGGGGAGACATGGGCACCATAAGGTAATCCAGGCGCCACCCGGGCTGCAAAGTTCTGGATGCGCTGCAGGCGGAGGATCAGCCCCTTGGGCTTTGGAAGATAGAGTGAAATACAATAGTCCAGCGGCTGGATATCATAGCAGCTACAACTAGTGGCCGTAGGACAGACGGTATGAAATGGAGGACTTGTCTCAAGATTTTCAAATGGAAGAACCCAGACTGAAAGACAGACGAGACCTGGGCATCCATTGATAAGGTGGCCATCATGATAACTCACAAATGTTTAATTTTAATTGCAGGAACAGGCAGAGAGCCAAGAGAGGAGGGCCAGAAAGTCGAAATCCCCAGTGAAGGATCGGGAGGGGAACTCACCACCAGCACCTCCGTTTTGTCACCATTGAACTTTAGCCAGTTAAGGCCCATCCACTCCCCCACTGCAGTCAGGCACTGATGGAGTCACGACGACACCTCAGTCTGATCAAGATCTTGCCGGATCAGGATCTTGGTGTTGTTGGCATACGAATAGCACCTGACGCCGAAGGAGCGGATGAGGCACACTAAGGCCAAGATGTATATATTAAAGAAAATAGGTGACAAGGCGGAACCCTGGGGTACACCACACGTGAGATAGGAAGGTTTCGAAAGAAAAGGAGAGAGCAAGAGGGATTGCGATCTGTCCTTGAGAAAAGAGAAAAACCAGACTAGAACTTGACCAGAGATACTGACTTGGGCCAGGTGGCATAGCAAGCTTAGATGGTCAACAGTATCAAAGGCTGCTGAGAGGTCTAATAGGATTAAGGCTCCGACACCCCCGCATCGACCAGCCTGGCCATATCATCCTGGACAGAGACCAGGACGCTCTCAGTACCTCTGCCAGGCTGGAGTCAAGACAGTCAGATGTTTCAAGGAAAGAAAACAAGAGAGGGGACACCAGTGATTCCAAGAGTTTCATCAGAACAGGAAGAAGAGAAATAGGTCGGAAATGAGCAGGTACAGAGGAATCTAGAGATGTTTTTCAAGAGATGAATCACTGTGGCAGCCTTCAACTCAGATGGAATAAAAACCTGTTTGACATGAAGGTATTACTAGCCTCAGTAATCCCCCCCCCCAAAGGTTCAGGGGAAATCCCCTTCAGGACTCTTAGTGGCACCGCATCAGAGGGCGCACTCAGTTTAATCTGCTGAAGGGCCGTAGAGACAGACTCTTCACAGAAAAGAGGAAAGGAAGACCAACCAGATTCCCTAGTGTTCAAAGCCGTGTCATGGGAGATGTAGCAGGAATTCGAAGCACTAGTAGCTGGTACCATATTCATGGAGATGTTTGCCCGAATAATCTAAATTTTGCTAATGAAAAACTGGGATAGAGAATCACATAGCTACTGGGTTGGTTGGTTGGACAGTAGGAGAACATTCAGCTGAAGAGGATAGAGACCTCACCACAGAAAGCAGAGCTTTGACCTGCCCTGGAGAAATTTCAATTTTCTGGGTGAAATAAGTGTGTTTCGCTGTGTATAAATGCAGCGGCATAGGCCACAGAACTAGCTTTATACATGGTCCTAAGCTGCGAGTCGTAATTAGCACATGTTTGTTCTGCTTGCCTAAGCTGCAGTCTTGCTGTCCTCAATGGTTCCGAGAACCATGGCTGTGAGGGAAGCCTGCAAGCCTGTGCAAGCCTTTCAGGAGCCACTTCATCAGCGGCTGCTAAAAGAGAAGTAGTCAGGAGTGGCAACAAAGGAACCGAGGCAGCTGCGCATTTAGTTTTAATGAAGGATAAAAGGGTGTGGAGATTAGCTGAGTGCCAGGCCCGGTGCCACATTTTAACCGATTGTGTCTTATATTGTTTTTGCACTGGTATAAGTGAGCAGGTCACCAAATAGTGGCCTGTTCACATGGAAGGCTCAGCTGATTAAAATGTAAGTAGGGTACTGTTGGCTAACACAATGTAAAGAGTATTCCCTAAATTGGGAGTAGGGCCAGACACATGTTGGTGAACGTCCAGATCCATGAGACTGGAAAAGAAAACATCAAGAGCAGGGGCTTGTAGCATTCCATCTATGCTGATGTCATCACCAGTCAGCATGGCTCGTGAGCGTTCATGTGCTTGTTACGTGCGATGCAATTCCGGAGTCAGGTTGACGAGAAACTGACTTAGCCGAGTCCGGTGGGGCTCACATCATCTCCTTCCACTTCTGCTAATTATTATATACTTAACAGTAAAGTAAAATCAATCTCCTATTTGCATATAAGTCTCTACCTCCACACATTACAGGGATCTAGGGAGGTTACATTTAAGGTTTAAATTAAATCTCCCAACACAACTAGTGCTTATGTTTAATGTGGAGGTCGGCTTTAAGGTCGACTAAGGGTTCTAGTAGTCTCAAATACGATAGCGAACCAGGTGGGGTGTGAGCTTGTTGCACGCTGTGGAGAGAGTTGGAGACCAGGGGAAGGGAGACATACCCCACTTGGTGTTTGTTAACATTTTGGAAGAAGCCAAAATAAGGGAGCCATTCTCTTTAGAAGAGCATTTTAAGAAAATGCCAGGGGAAAGGAGGCAAACCCCCTGGTATTTATGAACCTTGTGGAAAGAAAGCCAGGAGAAGGGAGTCTTTCTCTTGGCATTGCAAAAGCTTAAGAGTGATCTGGGGTGGGGGGAAGGAGTAATCCCTCTAACATTGTGAAGATACAAGACTTTGTATTCGATGTGCTTTATTGGAACCTCAATTCAAGGAACCTTTGAGACTTTGATTTACAACCTTTGAGAAGAACAGTTTTATTTATATCAGCCTGAGGTGACCTTTTGGCCATCGTCCAGAAGAAGGAAGTCTTTCTTCTGGATCAAGAAGATCACCCCTATTTCTTAGTTTACAGTTTAAGGGTTGGAAATAGGTTTTTGGACACAGGACGGTGCACTCTATGCTTTAGAGTGACATCTTGTTTTTAGTTGAGACAGGGAAAGCCCTCTTAGAACTAGGGTTAGACAGGGTTTTCTCTTTCATTTTCTAATTAATAAAGGCCTGTAGCCAAAAGCATGCCACCTGTGTGTCAGTCTCCTACTTCTGCACCCTTACACTATACTGAAAGGCCTAACAGTCTATTTATGTTACAAGATGTTACAAAAAATGTAAGTGCTCAAATTAGGTTAGGATATTTTAGCTGAAAGTGGGGTCTGTGGTGGACTCCCATAGCTTTCTCATCCTACCTGGCTCAGTCACACAGGGTGGGTATTGGCCATATGGGTCTAGGATTTATGGTATCTAAGGTCCTTTATTGCACATAGAGCAGACAGGGCAGTGCCTGCAGTAATCTTTCATTTTGGATTGATAATCATTACTATTGACCAAGTACTCACTCTATGGAATTCCGTAGGAGTGTTTTGGGTCAACTGACAAATCTGTAAGCTTGGCAAGGATGTAGAGCTTTCCATTTGCCAAAATGTCTCATGATCTGCCACAGCTGTGCAAGAGATCATGAAGTGTTTTTAGATGACAACCTTACCCCATTTGCTGGACACTGAATCGGGTAGACAAATTACTCTTAATGTATACCATGCCATTGAGCATAGACAAGCCTTTCACCCGAGGAGTCTGGCCCGTTAGGTACTATACCATGAAATCTAGGATAAATGGACAGTCTTGATCAGAGGCCTTGTCTCATGATGCATTCAGATGCAAGGTTTGTAAACAAATTCTGTAAAACAGCCAAAAGAAATATAACATTTTTGACACAGATCGTCTCAGTGACAGCAGGCAGACTTCTGCCATGTGCAAGTAGGAAAGAGGATGACCAATCACTCGGCAAAGGGATCAGGATGTTGTGAGGCATGTTTCTCAGTACCCACTAAAACTATGTAAAAATCTTAATGAGTACAATTTCTATACCAAATAGTGAAGATTTGTGCATTCAAGGAAAGTTTCCTGGTCTTAGTAGTTGCTCCAAGGCCACGGGAACCCCATAGTGAAGATTTGTGTATCCGAGAAAAGCTTCCTCATCTCTTTGGTAGCCAGGTCCACTGACTCTTAGAGAGATGATTTGTGCATCTAAGAAAAGTATCCTCGTCGCAGTGGCAGGGATAAGTTCACAGACAACCAGAGATGTCTGGGACCCAAATGCCAGTGAAGCAGACCTCTGACGAAATCTTCTGCGTCACAGTGGGAGAGATAGGTCGACTGAAATCCAGAGAAGGATTTGGGACGTTGCCGATATTGAGAAAGAGTGGCAAAACAAACATCAAGTTAACAGATACAGAAAATAACTTTTAAACACCAGGAGAAGGGAGTCATTCTCCTAGAGAAGAAACGGAAGACTTTGAATATACTCCGGAGATGCCAGAGTAAGGGAGTCATTCCACCTGGCTTTGTTGTGAACAATATTGGAAGGTACGGATCAACACCAGGAGAAGGAAGCAATTCTCCTGGTCACGAGAGTTGAATTGAACAAAGTTTTTATTGGAAGTACCAGCCAGGTGACGGGAGTCATTCCCCCGGCTTTCTTTTACAAAAGAACACTTTTGGGACACCACATGAATACCAGGAGAAGGGAGTCATTCTCCCGGAAAAGGACCTTTATGTTGAGTTATTCTTTAGTTGTAGTGTGAGGGATAGAAGTTGGTTGAGACACAGGATGGAGGAGTTTGATTTTGATGGACATTCTGACAGATAATTTAATTTTAGTTGGAGGCCGGGAAACCCCTCTTAGAAGATATGGATAGTGAGAGTTTCATTTACTATAAATAAAAGCTTATAGCAATCATCATGCCACTCGTGGGCCAGCTTCCTTCTACAACACTCACAGTAGCCAGTGCAGAGAGCAATACTGAGAATGCTCTGGTCTGAAGCTGCTGCAACTGTTGTAGCCCATATTAAAGAAAATGGAAATATGCACTGTTTATCTAGCCCAGATGTGACTTTACAAGCATAAACACAGGCTGGTCACACAATGGCAAATGTATGTATTGGACAACATACCCATTTAAGGCTAAAGAGACCTTTTCAAACATCTGCCACAGTCTGTGGGATCATAGTTCGAATTTGTCCAAATAATTGCCAGATATGATGACATGTTGATTCTAGAGGGGCATATCCCCATACCATTTGACCAAACCTCTGTGACCCGAAAAACTATTTTGTCAGGTTTAATTTCAAATGGTGCCAAACAAATGGTGAACGGTTTCGATGCATCTTGTGAAATTGAAAACAGGAGTGGGTAAATTAGTACCCTCAAACCCCCTCTCCTAAACAGTGATGCCCACACATAGGTCACATTTTAACATTGTGTACTCTGAGATTTGTTCTCTTTTTAGTTGTGTGATCTGCACTGCAGTAAGCTTCAGGGAGAGGAGGTCTGCCTCTATAGCTGGCTGTGATTGCACAATCTAGAGAGGTAATCCACTGCCTTCCGACAAGCACAGATAAACGAATCCGCAAAATATTAAGTACAGAAATAGAAAACTTAGTTAATTGGCAGACGTTAGTGCTGATGTTTAATAATATAACTCATCTTTTAAAATACCATATTGATCTAAATATTTTCTTGCAGTACTACAGGCAATACTATAAGCCTGCTGGGAAACTCAAATGTAAATATGTCCGATATACTCTATGCAGGAAGCTGTTTGCGGTACGAGTAAAAACTAGTGATGGGTGAACCGGCCCGAGAAAGATTTGCGCCGATCTAAACAATGGGTGTTTGACTTGGCTGGAAAGAGTCATACCATTTACAGCTGGCCATACCGCCTAACTGCACTTAAAAATGTCCAATATTGGTTGTCCTTTACCTATGTATGACCACTTATGTATTGTCCCCAGTGACTGGTCCATTTACTCCCCCCTCCACAACCTGGTCAGAATGTCCCTCAAACTAACCCCATTGTAAGAAGCTCAGAGCATCCTGTAAAATCTGATTTCATATCTATTGCACGTTATTTTGTGATCAAAAGAGCATAGTTCCTCCTGTATATTAATAAATACATAAATAGATTTACAGCGCTGGGTTAAAATGTTTTGAAACTTATTAACCGGAAATCGAGCAGCTCTTTTGACTTGGCTAGAACACGACTCTTTCGTTATACTGGATTCTAGGCTTACTGAACCATTATCCTAGAATTCAGTATTAGTTGTGGCTAAGAAAATCATACGATAGGTACATACAAATAAATGCAAATTAATTTCATTTGTGTTAGTTTTAAAAATGCACAGATCATCCTATCTACAAATGTGACCTACACATTTCAGGACTGTAGCAGGGCAAATGATGCGCAGGCCAACATCCTTGCATACATTTGTGTCAGGAACGAAATGAGTAAGAGTCTGTCATTGATAAATGTTTAAAGAAAAAAATCTATCCCTGTATTAGGGATGGAATAGAACGGGGACAGTAGCAGTTTATATCACAGCTGTTACATTTAAAAAAACATTTAAACGAAAATGCATAAAAAGGGTTGGCAATTACCCTGTCATGCATTGAGCATCCCTTTGTGCCTATTCCAAATAGAGGCTTGGGACTGTGTCTATGACTATTTTCTGTGCATTTCAAACAGTTTTTTTTGTCGATTGGTCATCTGTATTTTGTATTTTATTGATTTTTAGAGCACTTTTGCACGAGGCAGTACAATAACAAGGAAAAACAAAATCATGGCAATGAAAAAGATTAGGAAGAAAGAAGGTGGAGCAAAAATAAGAAAATGGAAGCAGAGCATATAGCAATAGGTAGAGAGTTACATTGCTTAGGAGCCAATAAAGAGAAAGAGAAAACTGGACAGAGCATTGTGATTTGGGGACTGATGGCAGAAACAGACTGGAAACATAAGGGAGGAGTAGGAGCACAGAAAGAAACAAGGTAAGGAAGATAAGGGGGGTTGACTTATCGAGAGAGTCAGTCCCTTCCCTCAAAGGGGAGCCCCTTGCAGTGAGGCTAGGGATGTGAGCTTGCTATGCAAGCTCACAGCGACTCCCCCATCTTGGCAATGAGGACTACTTTTCCCATAGCAAACTCCCTTCTCGTTCTCCTCCATAACCCAGTAATTGTAATTAACTGACAGACTATTAAACTCCTCTTACATGTATTTTTGCAATCTAATACCAGAAGATCAAGGCCATCCTGTTACTGTGAAGAGTAAAAACATGAGAACAATGAAGATCACTGGTCTGTCAAATACTGACACAAAGAAGCCAACAGGAGGCACCGTGGATATGAACCCAACACAAAGGAAGGACTTTCTTTGGAAATCCCAACAGTGCGTCATAAAAAAGAGGAGGGTCAAGATAACAAGGAAGTGAGACCCGGGAGTTTCAATTTGGCCGATTCAAGGAGTGTGGGAAACCGAGGCGACGCTATCTTGTCTGCTTGAAGACCAAGAAGAAGGGACAGCAGCACACTGCCCGACCAGTGGAGCAGAGGAAATTCATACTAGTCCCAGGAGGGACGTTCGAGAAAGGGCCAGTGAAGAGCCCCATTGTTGGCGTGCTGAGTAAGCGATACACCGGTAACAGAGCTAAAGGGGTCTGTTCATGGGTGGAGAACCCAACCACTAAACCAAGGGAAGAAGGTGGTGGTGTGTAACTGAACCGAAGGAAAAATCCTTTTATCGCCAAAACCACCAAAGAAGAGTCAAGCATGTCAGAAGAGGGACGCCGAAGGAACTGGAGAACCATTCTGACTGACCACAAGGGAGAGAAAGAGAACGCCGACCTGGTGAAACAGAACCCCTTGAATACAGGTACAGGGGAGAGCAGGAGGCCGGGGGAGGAAAGTGGAAAGAGTGAAGATCACTTGGGGATCCCCGCATCCTCATCCCAGTAATTGGTAAAAGTATATGAAGAGTGAAGACTATGTAGGGGACCTACTTACTCGTCCAGTGATAGGCAAAAATATAAGAAGTACTTAGGTGGATATGATAAATGCTCCTGTGACTGGCAAGGCTGTAAGAGGAATAAGATAAAGAGTCTGTCCACACATCTTGAGAAGAAGAGTGTTTGGAGAAATAAGAGGAACACATACACAAGGGCCTGGGAAGACCCATTGAAGGAACTGAAGGAGCAGACCGCTATAAGTACACTTCTGTTCATGTAACAAGGCCCTGCCACTCAGTTGCTCCACCCACCACCTATTTAATCAGTCCTCCATATGCATCCTCATTGTCAGCGTCCACAGTAAAGGACGTGCAAAGACAAGGACCTCACCTGTTTGCGCCTGTTCCGGCTTGACCCACTATCCTGCATTTCACTTACAAATTGATTGCTACAATGCTACTCACCAAATAATATCACCATAGGTTTCCTCCCATCACAGCCATCACCACTCTCAATAAGGTTCGAAGGACCAGGTTCCCTGGGCAGCCCAGGCAAGGTACCCTAGCGAACCTCATCAATATTGCCCTTAGCCCCATCCAACACCAATGGACCACATGCACATGCCCTCTCATGTTGATCAATGCTTGCTCAACAGCCGCTCACACTGCTTTCTATTGGGAGTCTATTAGTAACGGGAGACTTTCACCATCTGTAGAATTTGTGGCATAGGAAATGCCTTGGGAATGGCTACCACATTTCAGAGTGGTTCCCTTATTCATGAGGAGGGTCCCTCTGGGTTGTCCCGTGGAAAGTACATGGGGGAACACAATGCAAACAGGAATCTTAGCAGACACCTGCGTTTCATAGCCAGCTTATTCAACTGCATACATGGCACTAGCTGAAGTATCCTCAATGTGGTGCAAGCCTGGCATAACGGGAAGGGGTCTCATTGTAGATACCTGGCTTTAGGGGATTTACTCACAATTATTAGGTGATGGATGCTCACTGTAACGGATATATGATATTAAGTAAATTGCACGTTAATGCAATTAGAACCTGGCCCTTAGGTGAAGTATACTCCCTGTATATAAATGGTATTGGGAGAATGGTATTGGGTTGCCGTTGGGTAAGAGATGCAGTACTTGAATTTAACACCTGGTATTAGGTTAAGGTTGTGTCACTGGACTGGGTATCTGGTATTAAGTGAAGGGTAAGGTTAATGTGCATGGTTCTATGTCATTTAATAATAATAATAATACTTTATTGTGATTTAATCCTAAATGTAGGATTTTACACATCGTATGTATCTCATAGATACTAAACGTACAAAACATAAATAGCAACCATAAAATAAAAAAATAAAAATACCTCCAAAAGTCGAGCAATACATTATAGTACAATGCAATGCCATTAGTCAATTAAGCATACACCAAGAACAGAAGCAAGGTAAAATTCAATGTATACAAATAGGAGTAAAGAATAAAGAGCATGGGTATATGAAATGAAATAAAGTATGCGAGTACTAAATGCATAAAGAGTGAACCTCCGTATCATGATACGTCCGGAAGTAAGGTTTTAACATAGGTCCACACTCTAAAAAGAGCAAGTTGGAGACCCAAAGGCTTGGGGTTAAGACAACAATCCCAAAAGGCTTCCTCAGTTATGGCCTCATAATTATTTCCCAAATACACACATATATGTTGGACCCAATTTTGGGCAAAGGGTTAAAACCATGTCTGGTGGTTTCCAGTACTCCTATGGCCTGGCATATTCGGCAATGTCTAGCCTAAATTGCTACCTTTGTGCGGGCCCCAATGATCGCCAACATCGGGAGCTGGTTTGTCCGAAGCCTTAATAGGAACTTCCTCACCTCTGGTGCCGGGCACAAAAGCAAGTAAGGCCTGGATTTTCAATATTTATACTTTATATGGGATACTGCCTCATATCCTCTCAGCTTGGTCAGATGGATAGCGCTCATACTCCAATTCCATCTGTTCAATTTTTCCTCGAATGTCATTAAACGATACCAGTTTTTGCTGAAAAAACGTATCGAAATGTTTTTTAAATTATTTTTGTTGGGATTCCCCCAAACGCCTGTCCACTACCTTTTTTTTGGTATTCCCAGCTCCCCCCAGCCCTTCATATGCCCTTTCCAACACCCCCCAAAAAATTCTTCCAGTAATACAGCGTAAAAACACCAGTTGTAAAAACGGGTGTCGATGACAGGGCGTCGTACCATGTGCACAGCCAGCCATGAGAGCAGGAACATTTGTGTCAGAGTGTCGGAGTAAACCGTGGATGAAAAGCACTACCAGAGCCAGAGGATATTTTCTGAAGGGACTTTACAAAAGAAATTTCTGTATTTCAAAAGCCAGACCTATTGGCTTTGCCAATGCTGGTTTTTGTAGTTCTTTCATCTGGTTAACATGCTTCTCTGCCTACTTTCTCAAAATACTTAAAGTGTGTCCCACATTGAGAGTATGGTTGGCTGTTGAATTAAGTTATCTTCCTACTCCCTAGATCGCCCAAAATCAAGATGGTGATCAGAGAGAAAGGCAACACTTGAAATAAAGAAACAAAGCTTCCCATAGTTAGCAAAAATAGTTTAGGAAAGGGGACATGTGGATTATGGCAAGAAAAGTCCCTTACATAAGATGCTGGCATTTCAGATCAAGGGCCATGGGGCGGGGGTGCTTTCACCCTTTGAACTACAAGAAAAGCGTCATTGGAAAACCCACTAGCTCGGGTCCCGAGCAGGAGAAATGTGGTAGGAGCAGCAAAGCAGGCCCAAGCTGTCAACACACTAAACCTAGAGGCAGGCAGATGGCCGACGATGAAGGAATGTGGACAATGGAATAGTAGAGACAATCCCGCCATATGAATAGCAGACACTTGGAAGCTTCCCTACTGCCCCATCTGTAGAGAAGATAAAATAACGATAACAGTGCTTTGTGTTGAGCCATAAGGAGTAGAGAGGAATATCAAACAGATCCAGGATGAGGGTAGTTCAATGACTTACAAGGAGAAACAGATATCCTGGGGCCCATCTAACACTACCTGACCCCTGAATAAAAGGAAAAGTGCCAACTGAACAGCCAAGTATAAACCATAGGGTATGATCTTTTAGGTACGGTTCTCTGTAAAGCTAAATATGTTATTGATGGTATTGCTGCAATTGTGTTTAAACCAAAGGAGAATAGTAGGAATACCATTGTATTTACAATTTCAAAATGACGGATATCGTTTGATGTACAATGAAATACCGTTTCTCTAGCTAGCAGAGTCAAGTTTGGTTTTATTTGCAGAAGTAAAAGCAAAAAGTAGCTTCCAACGTCAACTGCTTTTTGTCCTGTCATGTTCTCAGTAGTAAGTGGAGTGTGGTGATCCATCTGTACACTAAATATATTAAATACAAAAATGTTTTCCTTGTTGAAAGGTGCAGGTTGCTCTATGCATTTGGAAGTTGCTACTTGAAGTTGGATTTGCATCATATTTGAGATCTGTGCTGCTAATGGATTCCAGAAGTGTAATGCTATTTTTCTTCAAGACAGAGTAGGTAAAATAGGTGGTGGAGTGGCTATTATAATTAGAAACTGTTGTAACTGTTCTCAAATCTCCTTACATACCACTTCTGCCTTTGAAAGTATTGGACTGAAATTATTTACACATTCTTCCGTGACCATTCACATTTTTGAGATTTATCACCCAAGGTAAAATTAAAGACTTGCTCAAGAATTGAAGGGCTTTATATTGTCTGCTTGCATAACCTCATACCATTCTTTCTTTATGGGAGGCTTTAATTTACCAAGGGGAAATGTATTTAATACATATGTAAATATATTAGCTCCATTTTCTGAGACAGTGAATCTAAGACACAATTGTGAAACCCGAAACATAAAAGTAATACATTGGATAGGATAATCAGTCCTCAAAATAAACGGTTGCTGACTGACTCTCAAAAGGTGAACTGGTCTGGTCATATGGTTTTTCTTTGAACTTTTATCAGGATGGATGGTGTTATATGGTCGGGTTAAAAGATTAACCTGTTCAAAACGTAACTTATGTCTGATAAATTATTCTTTGTCCAAGGTTTTCCTAATCATTAAAACTGGATCTGACAAATTGTTCTGTGGATGAAACTGTTACTAAATTTCATAATGTTAAGCTTTCAGCAATGGGTAAGATTGCTCCATATCTTGTTAAAACAATACTTAAAAAGCCATCTGGCCCATGTTTCTCTGTAGAGTTTAACGACCAGAAAACAGGAGGCTTTTGACCATAAATGGTGTTTACATTAATCTGCTGAAAATACAATCATAGTGCATTAGCGCGCAGGCTGTATTCTTGGAATATTGTGAAAGCAAAACAAGATTATTACACTTCAGCTATTGAGACAGCTTTGAACAAGCCAAAATCATTTTCCCTGGTGAAAGTAATGTCAAATCCTAGAGCATGCAATTCTGCACAGCCCATTAAATTGAAGTGCCATGAATTTGCAGATTTCTTTTCTGAGAAAATCCCTATGCACCACCAAATAATGGTGCTTTTTGCAAAATGACATGTCTGGAATTATTTTTCCCTGCTGGATACCGATTGTGTGCTCTATAAGTCAATGGCCGGCAGCATAGGTAAAAGAATCCTTTTCAGTCTTTGCGCCATTCTTTCTGCAAGTGACCCAGCTTTCAGGGCTGTTTCCCTGATTCATTGAAAACTGTCCATGTACGGCTCTCCTGTTAAAGAAATCAAATTTGGATGTTACTTCATTGTCTAACTATTAACCTGTCAGTTCTTTCTTTTTCTTGGGAAAATTCCTAGAAACAGTTCTGCAATTGAATGAGTGGATAAAAAATAAATCTACTAGCATTATTCCAATCAGGCTTTCGAAAGGGTTGCAGTATTCAAACTGCATTATTGCAGATTATAAATTCTAGATGACAGGAGTACTTGTGCACTAGTGCTATTTGAATTGTCTGCGGCATTCGACAATTGACCACGAGGTACCCCTGGATACATTAAAACAAAGAGGTGATTGCTGGAAGGTTTAGAATTGATCTTAACCTCTGGCATTTGTGGTGGGTTGGAAATGCGAGACCAACACAATGTATAGATTTATCAGAAGTTGACATTTTATTAAATGAAAAGGTGCGAGACAACCCCCTATCTTTCCCTAACCTAACAAGGCTGTCCCTGCCTAACAAACTAAGGCTAAAGAAAAATGACCTTTTGTCCAAAAAGTATCTGACCATCACACTAATACACACAACAAAATTATAAAAGCTTCATATTTATAAAATTCATATTTTCAGATCTTGGATTCCCTTCCCCTGGATCAATTCAGGAATATCTGGAATAAAGTTCAATTTCAGGAAGGTTCTGTGTAAACATGAAGTTTCATTCAATGTAGCATACAAGGTCGTTCTCATTCAATACATCTTTTCTCTGTGAATATCTCTCTTCCAAAGGCTGGTTCATAAATCAAAGCAGTTGCAACATTTGCAAACACCTCCTGCTTGATAAAACAAATGTTTTTTCCTTCAAAGATAAATCCACAAATCAAATCACATTTCTCAAAAGGCCAAACACTTATTAGCACATCATAATACATCTTCAAAAGAAAATCTTTAGTCAGTAGGTTTCAACAAATACTTTCCTTAATGCCACAGTTAAAGTTCAACAAGACAAGGGTGATGGAATTAACACTTCTTTTTCACCACAACCTTTTACCACAACCACAGTATTAAATCATCTTCTTTCTGGTATACTCACTTGCCAGGACTAACTCCAATTGGTCCCTTTCTGGTTTACTTGTGGACCAGGATAAAACTCCTACTACTACAATGTGTACTCTGTAGTAAGGCTTATTCCAATCATTCCACACTAGAATCATAAATGAGGATATTTGAACCAACAACTGCTTCTCTTGATAGTCTTGACTCTTAACAAAATGTGTTACATCCCTTTCCAAATTGATATTCCACAAAAGGATAATGGTTATATTGCTGGTCTTTTGGCAATGCAGGTTACAGTCCTTTGGAGAGCACCAGGGTCACCTGCTTCAGGCCAACTCACTGGTATGCCTTGACATCTCCTTCTGACTCGCTGGTGTTGCTGCAGGTCTCTTCAGGGTTTCTTCTGTCAGCTCTGTTTGGTCTGCCACCGTGTGCAGAGACCTTCAGTGAAGCTCTCGCAGCTCTGTTCACTCTTTGGTGTAAATTCAATACTGGAGCAGTTCACAGCATGTTGGGAACTCCTCTCCCACATGGCATGGCTTGCTTCAGCACTGCTCCCTGCGGAATGCTCCATGCATAGCCACGCCTCCCCGAAATCTATCACAGCTCCTGCACAGCGTTCTACTGCTGCCACAATGCCATCTTCAGCTTCTGCTTCCTCCTGCTGCTGCTCTCGCACCTGAAAGTCCTTGACTTTTTTTAAAGTCCCACTCAGGTGCTTTCTAGTCAAACATCTAGACCGCTCATAACACTTTATTAACTCTGAGCCCCTCATTCTTGTCTCAGTTCTATGGGCATTATGGGACTTGAAGTCCAAAATGTTATTGTTTGTTTTATTATTAGTTAACCCAATTTGATTGGGTATCTGAGAGTGTTCAGACTTAGGGGAGCTTGTTAAAAGGAGATGGTATTTTACCTTTGGGTTAAGAACCTTGACATAAGGCACAACAGCTAGAATTTGTGATCCATAATTATCCCATTTGCATTTTTATAAAAAAAGGGTCTTCATGTTCTGTTCTTTGGGTAGTTCCGTGAGAGGGAACCGCAAAGGGACAGCAGGTCATTAGATAATTAGACATTCAGCGAATCTCATCCTCACAAGATATCCTCTGTGGGAGATTTAAGGCAGCTGAATGACTGCTTATTGGACATAGAAAGTTGAATGTCCTCTTTTTTTTTTTTAACCAAATACTTCAAAAATAATTCCTTTAGTTCTCCCATTCCATTCAGAACCTGATCCACCCCTTATTAAATTGTTTCCATGATGCAACAGTTTTAGGAGTGGTATAAATACCTGCACTTGCACGATCCGAATGTACAAGGCCTAGTAGGATCTTTTCTCCCCTGCCCCCCACCCCTTTCCTTGTTGCGCCTTGAGACCCACACGTGTATAAGCGCATTACAAATGAACAATAAAATAAAAAAATAAAAACATACCTAATTGATCAACTTAGGAAGAATGAAAGCCAGAGTTCTCCTTACCCAGATTGATACATGGGGCCTGTAGGTTACACATAAATCTCTGCAGTAGGACCAGTAATCTATTGAGGTATCTTACTTCAGAGTTGACTGTGCTGTTGTAAAGACTGGAGGGGGGTATCTGTACTTCTACCATCTATATGGCAGAGCAGAGGCACAGAGCACCCCAGCCAAGGTTCTCTAAATGGTAGCTTGGATGAGCCCCCACAAAGGAATGTCCACACGCTATGGTATGTGCGAACACAGTTCTTTATATAAAAATAAGGTTCAGAGATTAATTAATAACACACTTTGTACTCTGGTAATTCTAATATGGGAAATATATACAATGCCTAGGTGGTACCAGACTTCGCTTTAAATTCCTTTAAAATGCATCAACTGATGACAGTTATAAATCATGCAGTAAGGTGTAACAGCATAGATCATAAGAAGGAAAGCAGGTTAGGTTAAACCATGGCAGAATGCTTCTTTTGCTACTAAGATACAATTCTGAGCAACCTATAATAAAAGTATTATCAAGCCCATCCCATAAATGTTTAACCAGTCTTGTTTCCTTGTGAAAATGTTCAACTACCCCAATGTACCTGATCCCTCGAGGGTGGACGCCCTTTAAAGCAGGAGCCACAGGGTGACAGGGTGTCGAGATCCCTCGAAGAAAGGTGGAACACTGGCGTCGAGACAGCAGCTTCGATCTTTGTGGTGCTCTTCAACGATCGTTCGAGGAAGTTCTAGGAAGATGAGGCATGCGGTATACCTCGATGCAAAGTGTCCGGTGCCGCAAAGAAGACTCAGTGATGGATGTAGGTCCAGCAGCGGGTGTCAGGAGATGCTGCCGGTGCTGCAGCCGCAGCACGTACCTCGTGATAGCTTCAGTGATTGGGACTCGACCACGGGCTCGACCTCAGATCTTTTCTCTGTCAGTGTCCTTGGGATGTCTTTGTCGGCATCAGGTGGTGGGAAAGCCACAGACTGACTTTCCTCAGTAGCCGACAACCTCAATTTTCTCTGGCAGAACAAAGCGGTCTACTGTGATGGCACAGGAGCCCTCGTTTAAATGTTCTTTAGGCAAGGTGGAGCTTTGTGGCTGCGATCGTCGAGAAGCACAGCATCAAGGTATCCACTTCAATTGGCTTACAGCGGTTATGGAAATCCTCTGAACTCTGGTCGACGGCAATGGACTTCGATAGCCTCAATGAAGAGCAGCTTTTTGCATGATGGTCCCTCGTAGATGGTGGAGAGGTCTCCTAGCCGGGTCCTGTCTCGGATCAGTCCGCAACAGACTCAACAGCTTTTAGATTTTGTCAAAGGAAACGCAGCAGCAATTCCTCTTCTTCCAGCTGGGCTTCAAGGGTAAGCTTCAATGTTCAACTGCAGCTTCTGAACAAATTGGTAAGTGAGAGGTACCCAGATATACACATCTGTCCCTCATTCACTCTGCTGAGCCAGGCTCAGTCAGCCAATCACACAGAAGGACATCCATGCAGCTAGGCAGCCAATCAGGCTCACATGCATTCAAGCTATTTACTTCCAACCAGACACCCATAACAAGGAATGTGGATTGGGGCAAGCACCCAGCCTTTCAGCACACCACAATGCATTCATGTCAGTTTCAGGAAGGGCTGTCTCATTCATTGTGTCACTCACATAGAACCCAGACACCCATAACATATCACACTCTATTCACCTAGGTCCCACACCAAGGGTGTACCCATAGCATACAGTCACTGGGAAGGCTCCAGCCAGTCTGGTCTGGACTTCCCCACAATACCATACATGGTTCTTCCACTCAAAAACTAGGGAAGGGACAGAGTCAGGGCTTCCCAGGACTTTGGGGGAAACAAGGTAACAAGCAATAGAAACCAGATGGGACCACGGGCTATTTTTTATCTTTTTTCTGAAAAAATTATTTCTCTTCGCCAAAAAATTGTCCTTTCTCCTTATACCTCTCCTCTCCCCTCCAAACACACCCCTTCGGCTAGCTTGTCTACATGTTCTCCTATCACTCCTTCTGATGTCTCTCTGCTCTTATCTAAATCTCACCCCACCGCCGCTCCTTCCAATTCTATTCCAACCCTTCTTATTCCCAAGATTTATCGCCCTCTCATGCCCTATCTTACCTCCTTCTTCAATACTTCTCTCTACGGCCACCTTCCCTTCTGCCTTCAAACATGCTACTATCATCCCTATATTGAAGAAGCCTTCTGCTAATCCTCTTCTCGCTTCTAACTTTCGCCCAATCTCACTCCTACCTTTTCTCTCTAAAATGCTCAAACGCTTAGCCTATTCTCAACTCTTAACGTTTGTCACTATCCACTCTCTCCTTCCCCCTTGTCAATCTGGCTTCCGCCCCAAACACTCCACTGAGTCTGCCCTTACCTATGTCCTTAACTCGCTCCTTACTGCTCGCTATTCTAAGCAATCCTCTATCCTAATCCTCCTTGACCCCTCTGCTGCATTCAACACTGTCTATCACCCCTTACTTCTTAATACTCTCTCCTTCCTTGGTTTCAAAGGTTCTGTCCTTAACTGGCTCTCCTCATACCTTTCCCACTGTTATTTCGCCGTTTCTTGGGGCGGAATAACCTCTACTACTTTCCCTCTTGATTATGGTGTTCCCCCAAGGCTCTGTTTTTGGACCCTTTTTATTCTCTCTTTACACTTCACTCCTTGCCCCTATCATCTCCTCCTTCGGAATTTCTCACCATTTCTATGCTGATGACACCCTGCTGTTCCTCTCCTTCTCTTCCTTCACCTCTGACCTACATCTCAATCTCTCTTCCTGTCTTACGCCCATTAAAAACTGGATCTCATCTCACCATCTCTCTCTTAACACTGAAGTTCTGTTCTTTCCTTCTAACATACTTCCTCCTCCCTCTCCTCCTCCTATTCAATGTCCCCCTTCTAATCTTCCTATTTCTAACTATGCTCGCAATCCTGCCATTCACTTTGACTCTTCCCTCTCCTTTACTCATATCTCCCTCACCTCTCGTGAATGTTGCTACCATCTCTTTAACATCCGTAAAATCAGTCCCTCTCTCACCCTTCATGCTACTAAACTCTTAATTTCCTCCCTCATTTTTTCTTGCCTTTTCTATTGTTCTTCTCTTCTTAGGTCTCCCTGCTTCCCATCTTGCCCCCCTCAAATCCCTTTACCACTCCGCCATCCACACCCTCTGTCTTCTCTCCCCTCATGACTCCATTTCCAACTCCCTTTCTCACTTAGGTTGGCTTCTTTTCCAATCAACTTAAATTCCACTTCCTTTGTCTTGTCTTTAAATCACTTCACGACCTTGCTCCCCCTTACCTCTCCTCTCTTCTCTCTTTCTACACCCCCTCTCGCTCTCTTCGTTCCGCTGATCTCTTCTTACTCACGGTTCCCCCACCCCTTTGAGCCTCCTCTCACTTCCGCTCTTTTTAGCTCCTTGCTCACTTACACTGGAACTCCCTACCTTTTTCTATCCGCTCCTCCCTTACCTATGCCTCCTTCCGCTCCTCATTGAAATCTCTCCTTCATTCCACTCCTTGACTTCCTCCCCCCTCTCAACCTTCTCCCCTTCCTTTTGTTCTCTTTATCTTTTCCCATCTCTTTGAAATGGTCCTACCCTTCACGTTATATTCACTACTTCCTCTCCCTTTTCCCTGCTTCCCCACCCCCTTCCTCTCCATTCCCATTTTCTTATGTAAATTGTTCTACATGCTGATCTTCTGATTTGATTCATGTTTACTGTTATTGCTTCTACTGTTCCATGTTTAATGTGTTCTTGTTATTAACTGTTAACTTTAAAGCGCTTTGGATTAAGGCGCTATACAAAACAATAAACAATAAATACAAATTTAGCCTTCTATCAGGAATCCACTGATTACTATAGCAGGGTCTGGGTATCCCAAAATGGAGGATACTCTGAGCACTGGTCACATTCAGCATGGAGCTGCCACCAGCCCATACCCTGCTCTGTGGACAAAACACAGGTGCCCAAAAACAACACTAGGGGTACAGGGTTGTACCCCCACCTATGGATGCCATAAGGGTATCCCAACGGTCCCTATTCACCATGACCAAAAAGAGGATGAGCTGCACTACCAGGGGTCCCAACTGGTCTCTTGTGCAGAAAATAACACAGAACACACATAAGGGAGTATGGGACAAGGACATGGAGGCCCTGTCCCTCCAATGCATTTCCAGCATCACAGTTGTCCTACTACAAAACATTCACAGATGCACTGGACTCCATTGCCCCTTGATAGCCCTCTCACCCAGCCTCACTTGACCCCATGCTTTCCCCAAACCATTCAATCCCTCCTGAAGCCTCTTAGGTTTTTTGTGTATTATGTGATGACTCCTATAGATCCCTCACTGACCCCAGCCTAAAGTCCCCTCTCAGGTGATATGATATGATATGATATGGTATTTATAATGCGCCTATACACAAGTGTTTCAAGGCGCAACGAGGCAAGGGAGGGGAAACAAGGGGGACGGACATACAACAATCCTACTAGGCAGGTGTCATTCAGATCGCGCAAGTGCGAGGGAAGGGAGAAAGGAAAGTGCAGTACATGGGAATAGATAATAGCAATAAGTAAAATGGCGGCCAGCATGTGGCAAGTGCATGAGTAAGTGCGGACATAAGCTAGGTTGCCAGGAGGGCAGTGCAGGTGTGTAACGCTGGCGGGAGAGGGTCCTGGGCCCGGAATCAGAGGGTGTCAAGGGAGCGAGTATCAGTCAGGAGGTCAGCAGAGGAGAGGAGGAGAGAAAGCAGAGGCAAAGAGAAAGGTTTTGAGGTGTTTCCGGAACCGCAGATGGTTCTCCTCAAGTTTAAGGGAGGCAGGGAGGCTGTTCCAGAGGGAGGCACCAGCCGAGGAGAGAGATCTACCACCAACTCGTTGCTTGGAGAAGCGACTGACCATGAGGGAGTTGGAGGCAGATGAGCGAAGAGCTTGAGGAGGAAGATATTTAGGAAGAGCGAGTTGAAGGTATAGGTGACCAGAGAAAGGCAAACACTTCCTGATACTGACTTTGGTGTACTGTGGGAGGATCACATGGGAGGGGACAAGGTCTGGGGCGGTGAGGAGATCCTGTGGGATGGGACACGGGAAAACCTCTCAAGATTGCCAAAAGAGGTCATGGCGTATTGCCATTATGATGTATCAACCACATATAAGATCTGTGACTCTGGGCACAAATACCATAAAAACTGAACAAGCCTTAATAACAGAAATAACAGAATAACAGAAAGATCCTTCAAGTTATTTCAGGATAAAAACCCTCCTTACTCCCAAAGGCATCATGTAAAGGAATCTAGAAATATTGCCTGAAGGAAACGGTCTTCCTCTGTAACAACTAATTCTAATGGTTCATCTTTAAATGATTGTAAGGGAAATACATCTACCCTTAAAATTAAGTAGTTACTAAAAACGAACTACATTTTGGTGTTGGGACGAGGAAGGGGATTTAGTCACTGCATGCCTCCACAGATGACGGCACATTTTTCTGTTATTGGGCACCTTGTTGCGCAAACGATGCTGTGAAATGGTGTACAACAAAATGGAGCTGTATAGTTTTTATTCAAATCTGGCTGTGTGAGTCCAACAGCAGTCTGATAAAATTAGATACAAATGCACCTTTAACTCAAGGGAACATGGACATTTGACCCATAACGACATGACCCTTTGTTATTTTATTGAACGATATTTGGTTTACATTTCCTATATCGGAATCTCATGCATAGTTTGACTGCACCACAATATTGCATTGCTTTTGTGGGAACTTGATATGTGCAAAACGTGTACAGTGCGTCTGGCGAAGGTATGTGGCAATGGTAGGCACTAATCACTGAGTGACAATGTCTGCATCACTTGTTTCCTCATTCCTGTAAATCACATGTTTTTTCTGCATAAGGGGATTCCCTGTATCTATGCAATTAACAACGAAACCTAAATTAGATGGTGCATGTTACTTACCAAACAAACTCTTTGCAGACTGAGCAGAAGGTCGGCTGCCTGAAGAAGATGGCAATAAATTCATGGTTCTTGATGTAGTGGATTTTAGCTTGTTTAATAGCTCCTCTCCTCCTGTTAATGGTCACTAATCCTTCGTCTTCTTTTATGGACTGCTTTAAATCTAGGAACACAAAATAGAGGCAAGACATTGTAAAATGCACCCCTAAAAAATATGAATGCGAAATAAACTGTATAGCAAGCGTGGATAATGGCAGGTAAAACTGTAAATAATCAGCGAGTACACAAAGAAGCGCTCCATGGGTGTCCATATAAGATGCACAAGCTTAATGTGCATACTAATGCAAACATTATGCAAAAGAAACCAACTCCTCACCAACAACACAGAATACCCAGACAGAGACCTGGCTATCAACCATTACCTCTGAGGGCTTCACACCGAGCTCACCTCCTGAGCCAAGTCCCTCGGGTTCTGCATCGAAGTGTCCTAAATGCACCCTGCACACCTCATCAAGGGTCTACACAGATACAACCACATCACCCAGCCTCCCATTGACCTTCACTGGCTCCCACACCTCCTGCACAAATCATCTTCCAGTCTTGCTGCATCATTTATACGACAGTTGCCCTCAAGTCACCCAGCTACCTCTGGAAAAAGGGAAAAAACAGAAAACATACCTTCTCCGACTATGGAACCTCCTCCCCATCAGCATCAAACTTGCTCCTACACTTCAGAAAAGAACTCAAGACCTACCTCTTCAAGGAATCTCAACACCCAAGCCATCACGTTGCCCCTCGCACCACCAGACTGCCCCTCTCCTCCCCGACAGTCGGTACAGCTGTACCCCTCTTCTTTGCCCCTCTATATCCTACTCTCCGCTGTAGATCTGCTCTGGTAACTCTGTAAAGCGCTCTGTTATGCATCTATATTGTTGTATACATACCATAATAGAACACTAAGGAGGCCTTTTCATAAAAATCCCACTAGGCCTGCAGGGCAAGTTCCTCAGTTTACACACACTTGCACTTGCCCCTAGGTGACTGGTGACAAAATATTTACCAGTGTTTTTTTTTTTCAAAGGTGCATGTCGCCATAAGCACACTTCAGATTTGTTGCATTGCTGCCACGGATGCACAGTGACGCTTGTATTTGCCATTTACTACAAAGCGTGTTTGCAGTCAATAGATAATACGTTTCTAACATCCCCATACTCGCCAGCAAGGTCGAGTATCATGCAAGTGGTACTCATCCTTCATAAAAGCAAATTGCTAAGGACTGTATAAAATGTCACCGTTAGTGGCGAGCACATTCCAAATATTGGGTAACACCCACAAACGTATTACATGTAGGGATATTCCAAATCTATTCAAATGTATTTCTCACATTTAGCTGCATAACTAAATTGAACTCAAACAATAATATGTTTATTTATAGCAGAGCCAGCATCATGGTGATGTTGGACTGCCAACAGGGATGCTTATAACTTTCGGGCAGTTCTACACATCGTTATAAAACATTCCCCAAAAACGCTATAGCCAGATCAGATCTGTAGCACTAATGATGAAACACTTGCGTGATGACTCTACTGGGGTTCCTCAGGGGTGGGCCAAAGACGAGGCGCCAGACAAAGTGGCCCTTCACCATGAACCCTTTGTTTAACAGACTAGGGTTTACCTGGGGCATGGCAACCGGTCATGCCCAGCGGCAACCTCAGGTAGCAAAGAGCATAGTGGCCAATGGACATGGATGCAGGGCATGCCCAGTGATCACAGAGGGTGTCCTCGGGGTACCCAGTGTGGGTAAATCGGGCTAGTGATAGCTCGCTGACCCACTTTGGTCATTGGGGATGTCCAGGGGATGACCGAAGACAATGCCCATGGCAAAGTGGCAAATGAACGTGGCTGCAGGCCAGCAGTAGTCTACAAGTTCAGGCTGGGTCTGACAGATGGTTCAAGCCTGCAGGCCTGGTTGCTAGCACTGTAGCCTTGGGCAGTGGGCCCAGTCAGCAAGGCCCTTGGTGGCCCATGGACACCACGGAATAAGTGCTGTTTTTATTTTTTTAACGAACGTATTGCACTGCTCTGGATCTCTGGAAGTCTCCTCACTCTGATTTCATAGAGACCACACAAGGGCTGCAATATACACCATTTTGGTAATATTTCACAGCAAGCTCCGACAGTTTCAGGACGAGCCAATCCAGTAGCACTTCCTGGTATACGCAGACCTAATCTCAAAATTAACATTTATTTTTGCATTTAACACCACAAGAAGCATGCAAGACGTCAACCAAATTATCAGAACAAAGTACAATCACTCCCAAGTAAATGGATTAAACCGGAACAATCTTTCACTTCACACTTCCATAGAAAATTACTCAAAGAGATATCAGACATCCATTTTAGTTCTGGCTATTAGGTGGTGCAAACACCATCTCTAAACCGAAACTATTGCAGCTAGTGAGAAATGGCACACGAGGGGGGACACAAAGACACTCCCAACTACATCCTGCCCAAAATACATCCTCCTGGGAGCTATTTGAGCTAGCTTCATCAAGCATTACCATCAAACGGTGCGCTCAAAGTGCCTACCAGTGTTTTTATTTTTTTAAAGCAGTCTACTGGAAGTTAATGACTTAAGTGGAGCTGTAAACCAGTTGTGGGTTTAATACAAATGTTTTAACCAGGTCTGCAGCCACATGGGTAATAAGCATTGTGTGTGTCCTAACAGAAGTCTTGTTAAAACAAGCATTGGTAAAGCCAACAACTTTGGCTTGTATATAGGTATTAGGCATTTACCAGGCACCGCTATTACATGCCCAGGCACTCGCACCATTTTGTAGCTGCTACCATCAATGGCTAATTAATACCACTATGGCAATGCCTGTACCTGGTCTACATAAAAGCCAAAATTGTTGGCTTTGCCAATTCTTGTTAACAGTGTGTGAGCAGAGCAGCATCAGTCAACTCTTTCTCCAATTGTTACATGCAGTTTGTTGTATCTTTGGATACATGGGTCTGCCCCTACCCCAACCTGGTTACCCACACAGCGCTCTACAAATATAGATGCAAACACGGGAGTAAGCTGGAACACGTCTTTACTCTTGCTCTCCCATATACAACTCCCCCGTCATGCCAATTCCTTCCCGCCCCACTCACTGGCCCACCTCCCCACCAAACACAGGCCAGAATGTCCCGATGCCACAACCTCCCCCCATTTTATGCAACAAGTTGATACCTGTTACCCCATTTCTTCAATGAGCCTCCTCTGCCGCATCTAGGCCCTCTGATCTCTCAGGCCCCAGATCTGGATGCTCAGACCCATTTATGGGCTCGGGGTCAGCCCCGACATCCCAGCCTTACTCGTCTCCATCTCCATGGTAGGATTCATCGGATTGGTATGTGTCCTCCTCTTCTGATTTGTTCCCCCTCTGTATCCCGCTTCTACTCGACATCTTCCTGAAGGGTGATGAGGTCCTTGTTATCGGGCGCTGATCACCTTCGGCAGTTACCGTGGAACCCCTT
Source organism: Ambystoma mexicanum (assembly GCF_040938575.1). Classification (NCBI taxonomy): domain Eukaryota; kingdom Metazoa; phylum Chordata; class Amphibia; order Caudata; family Ambystomatidae; genus Ambystoma; species Ambystoma mexicanum. The sequence continues at coordinate 282,308,193 of NC_090923.1, read as the reverse complement.
TGCATGAGATTATTAATGGGTCCTCATTCAAGGTGGCTCTGTGCTTGTTGGTTTGTGGTTGTTTTACTACCACCACATTTCCCACATCCAGGCAGGATTCCTTTGCTCCTGGAAGCATTTCTTTTCATCTCATCTTTTGCAACGCTATCATGGCCTCTCCTGGCGTCATCTTCCGGTTATTTCTCAGAGTCATCAGGGAGATGTGGTAGTCGAGTGTGTAATGTTTCTTCCGAACATCAACTCTGCACGACATGTCCCAGTGGTGCTGTGCAGCGTATTTCGATAGTCCCACAATGGCTAATAAAGTACTTGTTCATATGCTTGTCATGTGAGATGGGCTATTTGTAGTGCTCTTTTTAGGTTTGACATAAATCTCTCAATTGTCCTATTCGCTGGGGGCCAAGTGGGGTTCACCTTTCTGTGTTTGAACCCCATGTACTCTGCGAATGTCCTAATGTCCTGGCCTGTTAATGGGGGGCCTGTTATCTGACTTTACTGCTCTTGGGATGCCAGATGCAGTGAATATTCTGTTCAGCAGGGTTATGACATGATGGCCTGCTGTGGATCCCACTATCTGCGCATCCGGGTACCTTGAATGTTCATCCACTGCTGCGAATACATATTTCCCCACTTCCTTTAAGCCCAAAGAAGTCAATGACAACTTCATCCCACACACTTTCCCGGAAGTTCAGTCATTTGTAGTGGTTCAGGATGTCTTTCTGGTGTAATGAGACAGCATTTGGGGCATTGCTGGAGTAATTCTCCCACCTGTGCATCCAGCCTCGGGAACCATACTTTCCTTCGCAGCATCCTTTTGGTCGACAATGCCACAGTGCCCCTCATGGGCCAGTTCCACTACTTGCCATCTCAGGGAAGTCGGTACAACCAGTTTGATTCCCTTCAGCAGTAGTGCCTCATCCGACACTGCCAGTTAGTCCTTTACTAGTACGATGTTATCAACGTCCCGTCTCATCTCTGCCGCTTTGTGTTCCCTCTTTCCTTAGCCCCCTTCCAGTTTCCAGTGCGATGGCCTTCAATCACGATTTGCATGGCGATGTCCATTTCTGCTTCGTGTGAGATCGTTAATGGAGCAAGACCTTGGGGAATTGCTTGCTGTATCACATATCGTATTCATCAGTCAGCTATGGATGGTTCAGGCATCTCAACTTTTCTTCGGGTGTCGGGACAGGAATTCAACAGGATTTTCTTCCTTCCCTGATCTGTGGACTATGTCAAACACATAATCCTACACACAGAGACCGAACCGGGCTATGCATGGCAGCATTGTTGCTTGAGGATTTCTGTAGAGAAATAATAGGGCTTTGTGATCCGCTATATAGGAACAAGTGAAAATGGTGACAGGCCCATAAGACAGTCAGGCTCTCTTTTTTTTGGCCTGGAAGTAGGCCGGTTTGGTTTCTGATAAGCTTCTACTGGCGTATATGATATGATGTGACTCTGGAGTGCTGGGTCTTCTTTTTGTGCCAAAATGGACCCCAGTCCCACTGGGCTTGCAACCACCATTGGTTCAGTGTCTCTTGTTATGTCAAAGTAGGCCATATTTTCAGCTTCTGATATACTGCTGCGGATGATGGTGAAAGTCTCCTGACACTGTGGACTATGTTGCTTCGTGACCGCCCTCAGGCGTGCACTGATCGTAGCAAAGTCTTTATTGTATCTTGTACAGTATCTTGCTAGCCCGAAGAATGATCTGAACTCTGACTCATTTGTCGGAGGAGTCTCATTTAAGGCAACCACTGCATTTGTACTCGTTTAGGGTGAGATTCACTGCCTCCAAGGGCATGCATACCCCGGACAGTGTGTAGTTGTGTCACGTTTTTCCATACTGGTGCCAAATACTGAAATATCGTTGCAGTGGTGGATGCAATTCAGGATGTGTTTTATCACAGTGTATTTCATATTGAAATATTTTGGTCCCTGAGGACACGCCAAAGTTATCCTCTTGTACCTGTAGAGGCCTAGGTGTGTCACGCATGTGGTGATAAAGCAACTTTCAGGGATCAGTACCAGCTGATGACCTTTTTTTAAGGAAGAATTTTGAAAATACCTTTGCCCCATCTTATGATGTTCCCTTTTCATCGCATCGTTTGGTCTCCTCATATCTACACAGTCTTATAGCCTCCAATCCTTTCTTTGGCACTTGCCCAATGGGTGACAACCATAGTGTGGGCCCTGATGTTGGTTAAATTATATCTTGTTCTAACAGTCTGTGTAGTTCCTCTTCTACTTGTCTCTGGACGTTTATGCAATTCCTCTGTAGTGTTGGGCCCACTGGTGGGACAGTTTCATCGATGTGGAGTCAAATCTTATTTTTTTTTAACTTCCCTAGGACTTTAAATAGCACTGGGAATAGTTGATCCATCTTGTCCACCGTGTCTATGTACTCGTTTACCAGTAGTCTGTAAAGTATGTGCATCAGTCCCATCTCGATGGCAGCATTGAAACTAAAAAGGCATCCGCTCTCAGCTGCCGTCACTAGCACATGAACTGGGATTCTCTTTTCTTGTCAAGTGGCACAGCGAGTAGAACGCTTGCTTTGACATCCGTGCAGAGCCTGCTAACGCAGGTTCGAATCCCGGCGGGGCCAAGGTCGATAAATGAGCACCACACCCCGTGGGTAATAATAAGAAGCGCTCAGATACCTGAGAGTTCGTAGCGCTATATAAGTGCCAAATTATTATTATTATTATTGTGTCTTATATTGGCATGTTGCTTCGAAATATCCTTTGCAAGGTAACAGGGTCTTTGACCCATATGGGTAAATGTCAAATTCTGATGAGCGAACTTTGGGTGCCTGTGGTATGGTTTTGTTCACTTGTGACATTTACGGAGCCTGTGTCCACCAGAACCTCTGTAGTTCATTTACGTGCATGAGTAGAGTAGGGCTATGTTCTGTGGCCAGTTTGTTTCCCATTGCATATAGGTAACCTTTCCACCTCTGGTCTCCTTCCGCAGAGCTGACCTTGCTTCCAATGGCGACTGTTCTACAAAGTACCTGACGTGCCGACTGGACCACCTGAGAGGGCTGGATGCTGTCATACAATAACGCTATCTCTCCTTCATTCTCCTCTCTTCTCCCAAATCTTCTTTTCTTCTTCCCCCATCTGTGTTTCCTGTGTGTTTGGGCAGCCGCTGACGATACCGCCATTGCGGTCATAGGGGTCCTGTCCTTGTGTCTGCTTGGGCCACTGCCTTCACTTTCTCCGTTCGGAGGGTATCTTGATAGTCTGCAGACCAACTTCAAATGATTCTCTGCCGAGCACAGTTGCCCTAATGCCAGGCACGTGGAAATGTATATCCACACTGATAACAAAATGGTTCCATTTGAGGCCTAGGTGGTGCAGTGGCCATCTTGTGGATTGTGCCAGATGCCAGCATAGAGATTTTTGCGTTGCTCATGGTCTGCACCTGTCGCCCCACTGCTAGTTCCCCCATGGCCAGCATTAGTATCATCTCCAGAGTTTGGGGCTTTTGTTGTAGATTCTTGCAAAATTGCGTACTCTCACATCCTGAAATGATTTGCGGGCATAATGCTTCATCTATTTAATAATTGTTGAATTTGCTGTGTTTAGCTCCATTTGCAATCTCATCATGAATGCCTCCATGGTTTACGCTTTTACTTGCCTGGTGGAATGAACACGTCCCTCGTAATCCATGTTGGTGTGTGAAGTAGTTAGTGAGTGCTGCCTTTAGCCCTTGAAATGTGTCTGGAGTTCTCAGATAGCACCTCAATGAGGTCTCTGGTGGCAAGTCCCACCGATAGCTTCAAAAGGCATTGCTTCCTGTGATCGTCCACTGGCCCCATTGCCCCTACATATAACTCAAAGTCTCTGGCCCACCTGGGTTCCATGTTGCTGGTGTCCATGATATCAAATTCACCAGGCAGTTGTAGTGCTATGGATTCCTGTGGCCTGGATGTGCCATGTGATTGCCACCATAGCTGGGATGTCTTGGTCGTTTTGCTTAGGCCTCCTTCTGTATTAGTGTGCTGGACTGAAGATGATGCCCTTCTGTTTTGCCTCTGTTACCTTCGTGTGCATGTGGTGGTGAAAATGCAGGGCCTTTATCCGTCAGGGCCTTTATCCGTCAGGGCTTTTACTGTGAGTGGTGACTGGACTCCCCATAGCTGTGCACTTGTCTGCAGTTCTGGTATGTTTCAGGGTCCTATCCCTGAAGGGCATTTTAAGATGGCCGCTGTGCTCCCCTGGCGCCAAATTTGCCACTCATGTGCTGTTGTGGTACCGGCCCCCTCGGCGTGCCTCCTGTACTCCTGCCTTTGCAGTGTTCAGTGCGTGAAGATCCTGCGGCGGCTCCCCACGGCTCTGGTGTGCCCGCCGTGGCACTCAACTCGCTTCCTCACCACTGTTCCCCCGGAGTACGTGAGAGGCCTTCCTGGGCAGCCCTGTATGCGGGCCCACTCTGGGATAGATGCGCACGCAGGGTGTAATGCTTGTGCGAAATGTGAGCTGGAACCACATGGCGTCAGTGCGCAGCCATTTTGGACACTCATCTCCCATCACTGTAATAAAAGCCTGCGTCTCCGCGGGCCTCACAAAATAAACAAGCATTTCAGTTGTGAAAGCATAGCAAGGTCACGAAACTACATAAATATTGTTGCCAGAGTAGAGTTGTTGTGGAGAATAGGTATGATATTGTCCACTGATAGACGAATACAGGGAGGGAGTCGGAGCGTCGTGCAGATGTATTATAAGGGGTCTGGGAATGAATATGAGGAGAGGGGCGCTGTGTTTTTCCACTCTCTGCCCATTTCACTTGTGATCTGCTCTTTGGCCGAGGGTAGACAACTGAGAAGGGCGGGGACATGCCCCCATAAAGAAGAGGGCATTCTGTGACAAAGTTAGTTAGAACTTGGACCCACAGATGATGCCGTGTCGCTGAGAGGGAGGATGCCCTGCCTCATACCCCGTTAGTACGAGTGACCTCTTCACCTACCTGCTCTGGGACTAAGCAGTGTTGTTGTGGCCAAGATTAAGGTGTCTTCTGCATCCTTGCTAACGGTGAAGACATTTCTATCTATATTTCTATGTATCTAAGTGTATGTGTGTTTATGTATGCTAAGTTCATGTGTGAATAAAGGCCCTATAACGAGCCATCTTCATTTTCACTTTAGCAATTAGTCTACGTGTGATTTCTTGCCTGTCTGAGTCCAATAACGTGTTTTGCCCTGGGCCGGGGAAATGTAAGTGTAGGTGTTCTCCTCAAATGGTCAAGCAAAAACAAAACACGGGGGTTCCGTGCTCGTCCCCAATGCTGTATCTTTGGATACGGGGTCTGTCCCCAGCGTTCTACAAAAACACGCGGACACAGGAGCAAGCTGGAACATGTCTTTACTTGTGTTCTTCCATATGCAACTCCCCTTCCCAGTAACGTCACTTCCTTCCTGCCCCACTCCCTGGTCCCGCCCCCACCAAACACTGGCCTGCGTATCCCAATGCCACACACTTAATGTATCCTTTCTTTATAGCTACAAAAAAGCAGTCGTGTACACAAGGCCAGCATGTTTCCTCAAATTTGTAAAGGCAAACACTAGTTAATTATGAAATGCTTTTTTAAAACTCCAAACATGGGCAGTGCACACACAAACACGGTCAGAAATTCAGACATATGTGCACTTTTGTGTGCACTCCTGTCAATTACACACATATTTTGGGATATTAATAAGCTTTGCATGCAGAATGAGGCACATCGTATTCTCAGTACCTTGCCAAGTCGCCATTTTCGACTGCACAAAGACATAAATGTGTGATGCGCAATTTGTACTGCATGTGTAAGTGCTCATCTTAATGAATCACACGCAAATTAAGTGACGTCAATACTCATGTCTCAAACACAACTTGCCAGCAGTTTAGGAAAAATGCAGCTGAATAAACGAGCCACCGTTTCATAGGCCTTTTCCATCCCACTGACACTTGCAGTCGACGGATCAGTACCCGACCCAGGCCCTTTCACCACATTTGGTGAATGGCCGTTTTACTGCATTTTCATGATCCATTTTTCGGGGGTAAAAGGAGGCTTTGGGTAAGGGTATAGTTTGGATCCGATTTTAGCATAGTGGGTGGTGGAGAGGCGTGTGCGTGGATATGGGGGAGGCTTGCCCCCATGAACAATGCTGCAAAACATGCAGTGAAACGGCCGCCACGGTCAATCAGAATCCGATCAATCAAGAAGGGAGAGCCAAGAAAGGATTGGACAACATGTGGTTGATCAACTTGTACAGTTGCAAAGCCACTGGCTGAATTATTCTCAGCATCGTCCTGCTGTTGACTCCTGGCAATTATTCCAAAACACTGAAACGGGTGCTACAAACCCCTGTGTTTACAGCTGAAATAAAGTGTAAAAAATGGCAAATTGAATTGACAATATGACTATTGAAAAAGTTGATAACTAAACCAATATCTTAATTAAAAAAATTAAAAAAAAAAAAAACCCAAGCTGCTGCGGACTGATCATCATTCTGCTTTCGACGTACACATGTGCTGTTCGTGGTGTTGCTGCAATAAGCTGCAAGTACTCTGCTGCGTATCAGCGGGATTTCAAGGATTTTTGGCAAGACGATGCTTCATTCTCAGCATTACTCATTCACGACAGGGACCGAGAGAAACGGATGCTTTATTATTATATTGTAACATGGCTTTAACTTCAACCTCCGTACCAGCAAAGAATCGAAGCACAGCCCGGAAAAATCAACCCGCTCAGATTAAGCCCTGTGCTGCACCGCAACGGGGTGGCTAGGATCATTTTAGGGCTTCAGCCTAACCTCTGTCCGAGTTGCCTGGGCCAGTTTATCATTCGCTTTGACATAGCGCATAACAATTTGAGGATTTCTATATTGTTTCATGGCATGTTGTTCCAGTTTCAAAGCAATGCGCTTGGATAATCGGTGTCGCCATTGTTACACACGCCTGGTGATCAATGTATCGCCCTCGTAAGGACAAAGGATTGATTCTATCTGAACTGGGGCTCGAACCCATGTAACACAGCATTGTCCTATTCCCAGGGCAAGTGCAGTGTGCTTGAGCCATCTGTCATGCTTACCTCCATCCACTCTGCCTTCCAGATGGACTTTCTAAAACTTTTCACAATGAAATTTGGTCCATAAAAGGGAACATGGATCAATCATTGCCTATTCAACTTAAGATTTGATGATCATGTTTAATTATGTAAAAGCATGTACACTTAATGTCAACCATTTATTTTTTTTTTAAACCAAACTATACACTAACATTGCAGCTGGAAACATTTTATATATAGAATAAAAATGTGCCGGTTTAACATAAAACCCTCATAATATTGGAAGCTACCCCATCTTCACCCTGATGCCCCTGTTGGTCAGCTCACGAGCGCTGTCATAACATCCCTTAAGATGCTTGGAATAGGTTGCCTCTAGACTTGAGATCTGCAAACACCCTGGAAAAATTAAAGAAATTGACTAAATCACATCTTTTTAACCTTAACCAGGACTAGAATCTTTTCATAGGCACGTATTCATCTACTGCATAATCTCCCACTTTTTGTGTTCATTAGTCCTGTTTTTGTTTCTTTAATGTGGGCTCTGGGGCCCATGGGCGTGTGGTACGGTATAAAAATGTAATAATAATAATGTCTAAGACAACACTGGTTGAGTGGATGTACTGTAAAATTGTGCTACACGTGATATTTAGTGGAGATCGCTATATACCGTAAAGGTAATACAATGCATGTTGTCTTCAGTTTTCCTTTTAAGCTTGGTCTCTTTGCCAGAATGACAGTGTAAATGAACCCAAGGCCCTATAGAATGGGTACTGACAATCAAAAGGTGTTCGAGATCATTTATAACTATGCCCACAACCGGCAATCTTTTGCAAGTAAACAGAGTAGTAAGCGGTGTTCCTCACGTTACAACTTGGGCCTGCAGGATGTTGACTGACCGTCTCCATGGATGCAGGCACGTGTGAAAAAGTCCACATTATACTCTTATGCAGCATGGTGATTAACTTAGCAGACATTGTATACAGCAGGTCTATTATACTGCAGCAGTCCACAAAAGGATATTAACATTCGACAGTACCGTTTTGCGACTCCCTTTTCTTTACATATCACAACAAAGTAAACGTAAATCGGAAAAGGTAATGACCTGAAAAGTACCATCACAACAACCTACAATGACACGGTCGAAAGGCAACATCTTAACACTATAAAGGTAAATAACAGTCTATTAACCAGTTTTGTTCGAAACTGTTTATTTATGCTTGATAAATAACCATGTTTGGAGGGAGATCTTTATCCTCAGCAGGGGTATCCCTCTGGAATAGCCTCCCTGCCGCCCTCTGTCTTGAGCCTGATCTCCTTAAGTTCCGGAAACTCCTTAAGCCATTCCTTTTCTCCTCTTCCTTCTCTCTCCCTCTACCCTGCTAACCTCTATCTCTGCTCTATCTCGCTTTTCCTCCTTTTCCACCCAACATGCTTACTGGCTGCCAGGCGTACCTCAGAGTCTCACAGGTCCCCGTAATCCTCACCAGTCCTCCAGCAATTGCCTCATTGCGGTATCAGGTAATATTATCCCCACCAGTAATATCGATATATATATATATATATATATATATATATATATGTTACATGGACGTGGTAGCGTCCATGTAGTTATGGTTAAGTTGGTGTTTCCATAGGAAGAACATTTTTTGGGTGGCTTATAACTTCGCTCCCTCTGGACGAATCCTTACCAAACTTTGCAAAAAAAGTATATGGCCCACTCTGAAAAGTTTGGAGAGGTTTGGTCCAGGGGGGGCAAAGTTATAGGGGGGGTCCCAAAACGTTTGTTTTTTCATAGACATAAACATAATGGGAAAAACGTTGCGCACGCCTACAGCCCAAACCGCTGGACGGATTTACACCAAATTTGCAGCAGGAGCGGGGGCTTGGTCCCGAAAGCATGCTTTTGCAAATTTGGTGTAAATCCGTCCAGTAGTTTTTTTTAAATGACCAAAATGTAAGGCAAAAAAATTAGTGATATCTCTGTTCGCTTCGCGGACGGACTTCCCGGTTCACTCCGTGGACAGTGCCCTGATTGGCCGAGCGGCTTGCGCTATGTCCGCGGACATCCGACGTGTTCGCTGATTGGATGGCGTGGAGCGTGGAGCGCGTCAGATTTTTGGTGGTGCCTGACATCTTGCATTCACGGACGACCGCGGACAGCGAGGTGAAACTTGGTTTAAAAATTGTATTTAGTGGAGTGTGTTGGTGTGTAAGAGTGTTTGGGGAGGGCGGGGGAAGTATGAGATAGGTGCAATGTTGTATTTTTTTTATGTGCTAGATGCTTTTGTTGTGTTCGATTTGTCTGCGGACAACACGGCTGTTCTGAAATGTTCGTAAATAAGCAGAATGGATTCAGTGTCAAGTTGAAAGTGTTCTAAGAAGTCTCGTGGGGTCCTGGAATATTCGCAGGGGGTGTCCTGAAGACGTTGTCTGTATTGTTCGTTGTCAAGCTGAAAGTGTTCTAAGAACACTTGCGGTGTCCTGAAATGTTCGCACATAAAGAAAATGGGGGTGTCCTGAGGACGCTGTCCGTATCGTCCTCTGGCAAGTTGAATGTGTTCTAGGAACTTCCTTGTGTCTGCGGACATTAAAATGGTTGCAATGCTTGAATCTATGGGTGTGGTATGCTGTGGTGGTTGTGGCCAGGGTATAGAATGTTGGGTGCATGGCCATTTGGCCATGCACCCAAGACTCTATGCCATGGCCACAACCACCGCAGCATATCACACTCATACGCCATGCACCCAAGAGTCTATGCTCTGGCCACAAGCACCGCAGCATATCACACTCATAGTGGCTTATAACTTTGGGTCAAAAACAAATTTATATGGAACATTGTTATAAGCCAGTATGGGTGTGATATGCTGCAATGGTTGTATTTATCATGCTATACTTACTATTTCGTTTAGTAACGGGAGTCCATGTTTTTCTTGTTCATTTCTGTGATAAAAGAAAATAGCATGTTAGTATTAGTATTTTATAAAGACTTATTACATTGTACAATCAACATTTTCTTCTTTTTTTTTACCCTCATATTTAGTAGATGACAAACCAGAGTACTGTGCAATTTGCTCAGTTTCTGCGTTTGTTGCTAAAATCATTGGGTTTGTGGGAGAAAAAAAATCCATGTTGGATTAAAAAAAAAAACTTTTTGTGTTATGCTACAGTTTATTTGTTTGTTTGTTTTCAGTGTTTACTTGTTGTTTCTGGATAATGCTTTATACATTGGATTGTTCCAGTTTTTGGGAGCAGTAAGATATTAGGTATTTGTTTGGATATTGTAAAATTTTGGAGCAGTTAGATACCAGTAGGCGTATTCTAACTGTTTATTTTTTTAAATAATTTCGTGGTATTGATTGATCTGTTTGCATATTTCTAAATATTGGGACAGTTAGATACCAATTGGCGTATTCTAAGTGTCTGTTTTTTTCTCTATTTGAGTGGTATTAATTTATCTGATTAGTTGTTGTAGCATCTTTGGGCAGTTAGATAGCTTTTGGAATATTGTGACAGTTTATATTTTTTTACTACAAGTGTACTTAGGGTTTAAGTACAGTTTAGTTATCAAATTTTGGTTTTAAGAACATTAAATAAGCGTTTGTAAGATTTGCTGGTAATATCTGCTTTAGAATAATGGTACTATCATTACATTCAAACCATCCACATTTCTTTTTTATATATGCAGTGTAGTGCCCTGAATTGGTTGTGGCTCCTGCGTGGTAGATTATACCTATTGTTGTGAAGGTTTTCCTACCAAGTGATATTTGACCACGTGTGAATCCAGTCAGCTTGCAGTTGTTTTTGGTACCATCTGCATTGTAACGTAGAAGCATTAGTATTACGTATTTACTATGTGTTTGTATTACTAACGTGGAGCGATTATCTGAATTGCAGGTCGAACATAATCTACCATGGTTTCCATTTTGTACAAGTTGCTGAAATGGAACGGATTCACAATTAGGTATTGATATATACACAAAGCGTTCACTGGGGATTTGTTCTTGTGTCACATTGTTGCAGAGAGTGCATGTATGTTTCCACATGTATGAAATCTGGAAGATTTCATTTATAGATATGTTTTTGTTTTCCAGTACTAATAGTAAGTACATTAGAAATTCTTGTGGATCTTTCTGTGAGTTTATAGTGAATTTCACCATTCCAGCACAGTAGTCCAATTGTTGTCTTATTCCATAAACACTATACGTGTTGTCAGGATTATTTGCTGCGTTTCTGTGAAATACTAACATTTGCAAACACAATGGGTCTGTACTGTGTAAGTAAACGTTCTCAACAATTGGTGGTAATTGAAATAGAATATTCATTGCTACATTTGCGTAGCAATTTACACCAACTATATTTGAGAGTTTAAATGGACCAGGTAGTTCTGTATCTGACTGCTTTTTTTGGAGTTTGTCTTCCTTCTTTGAAGAAGTACCTTGTTTACTTTCCCTAATTGATTATTTTTTGCTTGTGGCACTTGATGAAGTATTACTTTCTTTTACTCTCTTTGGAGGATTTGCAGTGACATCCTGTTGCTTTTCTGTTTGATTTATTTTTCTTTTATAATGTTTTACTTTTTGCGGAACAGAATATGTGTTTAGATGGGGAGTGTATAGTGAACTAAGTCTATTGTATTCTAAAATGTAAGGAATATCAGCGTTTATTTTACTTGCATCAAAGTTGATTAGAAATAGACCGTCAAGTGTACGTAAGCGTGATAGTGCTACGTAGCTCATGCCTTCTTTAAAGACTGTTACCAATGTCTATCATTGCTTTTTCTAGGGTAAGACCTTGTGATTTATGAATGTTTGCTTGTGATTTATGAATGGTGACTGCGTATGCAAGAGTTAGAGAAAATTGTTCTCTGCGTACATACATGTCTTTGAAGAGAAGGAATCGAGCTGTTGAGCGTCCTATACTTTTTACTTCTGAAAGTTTGTCAAAGAGAATATTGACAAACTGAAATTTGTTGTCACGTGGGTATGTTTGAAAGCCAACAACTGTACCCAGTACTCCATTAACTAGTCCTTGGTCCACGTCAAGATTACGTTTCAGCATTACTCTGCAATTTAAGGATAATTTTAATATCTTTTCCAAGCCTGCTGTGTTTGAGATTGATTTTTCGAAACTATTTAGTCTTCTTGTGGCTTGGTCACACATGGGTAGTGTCATTCCATGTACATCTAGTTTGTCAGTGGCGCTAATTTCCATTATTGGTTGTATTTCTTTACTTAACATTATTTCATTGAATTTGAAACAGCTTGCAAGAGTTGGCATTAAGGCCATACAATTGACATTTTTGTGGGCTAATTGTTCCATAACATCTATAGCACATGCATTATCACCATAAAGTGCATGAATGTGCCGGGTTTTCAATATTGCTTGTGCTTCTTTAGAAAGTATACCAACTCTGATACTTTTAAAGATGTTGGCATAAGTGAGATCTGCAGATTGGCGCATGTTTTCTGTTAATTCTCTGTATTGGAAATGTTGTCAAAGGTTGACATTTCCTATGCTGCCAATAGTTTTACGGCAGAGTTTGTGTCCTAATGTTTTAAAAATAGGCTCACCTTTTACTGGTGTCAATTGAAGAAGATCTCCGAAAACAATGTGTTTTCCTGCAAAGAGCTCTTCATAGTTTGTTTTGAGTACTTCTTGTAATCTGAGGTGAATCAAAGCCAACATTAGGTTGGACACCATGCTCACTTCATCTATTAGTAGCATTTTTCATGTGTTTCAATACTCTGCGTAGTTCCATTGCAGCTTCTGCAGAAAGTTTGTAATAATCTAATTTGTTTTGGTGTTCTACTGGCAGGAGTAGTAATCAGTGTAAAGTGACACCACCTATGTTGTAGGCAGCTAAACCTGTGGGGGCAGTGACAACAGCTGACAGTTTGTTATTTGTCAATTGTTGAAGGAACTTACTGATGATTTTGATTAGGAATGTTTTGCCAGAACCAGCTTCACCACTGACATACAATAGTATAGGTTTGTAATTTTGACAACTGCATTCTTTGTTTTCATGTTGTACACCATGTGCAATTTCTTTTGTTGCTTCTTGAAAAATGCTACGTTGCTCATTGTATAGCTTTGATTGTAGTATAGTTAAGTTTTCTTTATCTTCATACTGACACGTGGTGTTTTCTACTTCTATCATAGCTAATTCTGCCTCATTTGTTATTAGTGGGTCTCCCAGTGGTTCTTGGCTTCCTGTGACAGAAGGTTGATTACTGTCAGGAGTGTCCTTATCTAGTTGGGTCTGGAGTTCTTCTTCGTGTTGCTGTTCATTGTACAACATTGTTTTGTACTGTGCAACGTTTACATCAGTTATACTGCTTTCATTTGCTTTGAAAGAGTCTTCATATGAGTCATAGTTATCTAGTATTTCTTCTTCTTTTCTCCATGGTTTAAAGAGTTGTAGCAGGGACATGTAATATACTTCTTTATGTTGAGGAGTCTTTAATGACAATTTGATATGATTAATAAAATTTGGTTTGGTGAGTTTTACTAAGCTGCCTTCACAGTTTGTCACTTTGTATTTACGGTTTTGTTCATCAGGTTTTATATTATTTTTGCATGTGTAGTTTTGGGCTATGTGGTTTAGACACATGGTTTCCAAAGTGGTACTCCTGTTTGGGTAGTATGTGTCCAATAAATTGTTTTTTTAAAATGTCTTGGCTGTTGGGATCATGTTTGGCTATTGTTTCTATATCTTCGTATGATTTTAGAAATCTTTTTCTAGATTTAGCTGGACCAAGACTTAGCCATACTATATTTGCAGATTTACCGTACAATGCAGTACCAGTTAATCGATCAGCTGCTTCATAGGATGCACATTCTCTATGGGACAGCATTTTTATGCCCAAGCTGTATAATTTCTGAGACACTGTTTTATCTGATGACAGTTCATTCCAGAGGTCTTGGAGCTCTGTCTTTTCTGATTTGGTTAAGTATGCTGTGACATATCGTGCAACTGCAGTAGAATTGTCTGCAATGTACTGCACATCTATGTTTGCATTCCATAAGTAGGCAATGATTGCATTGTAATCATTGATATATTTTTCTTCTTTTCTTTTTATGCAATATGTATTTTTAGGTGACTTACCTTTAACACTATCTCTAACTGAAGACATGAGGTTGTGCACTTGACTTGTATTTGTAACTGGTCTAGGGAAACCAAATCAGCATTTGGTGTAGTATTTACCTTTGTTTTTGTATTTGCCACGACAATATTTGCCACATTTGTGTCTTTGGAATTGTCAAATTTTTGCGGATTCTGATGGAATTTCACAAGTGACATTTTTCACTAAACTGTAAAACAGTGGCATCACTGTCTTGACCAAATTTAGCAGCATCTTTAATCCATAAAAACATGTGGACATGTGGTGCTCCTCTGGCTTGGTATTCTTTTCTCCAAAAGAAGTGTTGCACTTCTCCAAGGGGAGGAACAGTTTTATTACAAATAAAATGTAGCATAGCAATGAAGCGATGGTGAAAATATCTTGAAACATTAACAGGATCCTGAGAACAAAGTTCTCCAGGTGTTAGTATATCTATGTTTGTTTTGTTTTCGTTTGATATGTGTAGGAAAGCATGTAAATCTTCCCATGCATATCTGCACAACTTAATGTAACAAACCAAGTGGGTGGGCCAAGGTTTCTGATCATACAACGTACATCTCCATGACGTCGAAACCAGTACTCTTTAGTACCACGCATATTTGCTAATAGATTTGTAAGATTTTCTAGTAAAACCTCATCTTTTTGTTGAACTTTTTGTAATAATTGTGTAGCTGTCATATTTTGAAAGTGTGATCCTGATTTTAATATGTGTGCAACTCTGTGACAAAGTTGCTAGTTCACTTTCAAAGAGTAGGTGGAATATGTATTCCACATTTTGTCGAAATCTGGGATCTTCGGAATACATTCGTAATGAGCGATATTCTGATGCTGATATTTCAATAGGTCTATCATCGCATCTTCCTCCTTTGCCAGTCAGAAAGAGTAGAGGAAAAGCACGTGCTTCTATACTTTTGTCCCATATGCTGATTGGTGATCCTTTTGTTTGACGCATTTGGTACGTTTCCAGTGCATCTTCTATGGTGTCATTAGAGTGCAATGGATGAATTGTTTAATGGTCTAAAGTGTTTGATATTGTAGCAGGATCTATGAGCTCAAATTGACCAGCTTCTTTTGTCTCTTGAATTATTTCAGTTGTATCTTTCAAGTTTTCTTCAATATTAATTTCTTTGTAATATTCATTATTCTCTTTAAGATATTGCAGGGCTTCTCTAACTTTATGTAAAACTACCAGTTGTTGCCAAACTTTTTTGTCTTTTGTAGGTACTCCATTGACCAAGATAAGTAAAGATTGTTGCATTGGACGTTGCACTCCTAGAGTGTGCACATTTTCTTTTAGATCTAATGGTAAATACACTACTTTTCCACGAATACCTTTCACTAATTCAGAGGGAGGTAATTTTGCAGTTTTTGGTTGAAGGCGTATTATTGCTTGAAATGGGTGCACTGTTTCAATTATGATGCTCTCATATAAATTAAGTTGTTGAAGGGGTTTTGGTAGTAGATATAATTCCAAGTTATTTGTGATAGCACGTGAAGGAGTTTGGTTGTTGTCAAGTTTTGTAGTGCAGTAACTGCAAAGTATTATGGGGTCAGTTATTTCGTATTTGTTTTCTGCTATAAGGTAGAGAGCTAATTCAAACCATTTAGATTCTTCATTGTCTTCTATTTTGTATGATATGTCTACAGTTTTTGTGTTACTTTTATAAAAAGTTCTGCGGCAACATACACACACGTGGTTTGGTACTTCAGCTGAAGTACTTTCAAATTTTAGTATTTCTTTTTTGTATGTGTGTAGTGAAAGGTTGCCATGTACAGAATTGTTACGGAGTTGGTTTACAGCTAATTCATCTTGGAAGTGGGTTTCACTTCCAAAATATTTTGTCTGGATATAGTCGATTTCTTTTAGTAGGTCTTTTGCTGTACCATGTAGAAGAATGTTATTTAAATTGGTTAGTGCTAAAGCAGGACTTTTAGCATAGTACAGTTTATAAACTAGATTTCTTATACTTGCATGATGTGTTGATATCCTTTTGATATCATGGAAGGTTGTTTTGCAAGTAGGTCCTGTAATGCAGGCCAATGAATGTCCTTGTAGTCCTGTGTACTTGCGTACTGGACAAGCATCCATATTTTGCAGTAGTTTCATTTTGATTTTGTCTTTGCTTTTCACATATTGATTGAGGAATTGGCGTAAAGACTTGAACATTTTTTTGGGAATGTTACACATTAACGTGCATGGCCATTTGTACACTAGATGTTCTGATTCAGTTGAATGGAGGGGTAAATCTACGTTTTCAGGGCATATTTTTGTAAGGAGTACTTCTTGTTCCATTATGGTATTATCAACTTGTTTATAACCACTGCAATGTATGGCAATTGTATTTGTTTGCTTTTGTTTGTACGCTTCTTCATTAAAGTATGGTTCTGTGCTTGTAGTGGGACTCCATTCATCTCAACAGATATTTAAGAAGTTATTTCTGTTGACATTTCGTTTATTGAGAAGTCTTTTTGTAATTTAGTTATTAGTTTTGTTAGTGGTTTTATTCTGTTTAACACTAAAATAAATAACTTTCTTTCGAGAAGCATTGCACTGTCTATCAACGCTTCTAAGATTACTTTTCTACGATAGATTTGAAGTGTTGAACCTGGTTTCTCTCCTGTTTTCATAAGATTTTGAAGGACTTTGTGACGGAACATTTTGGCTAAAATACTTTTCTTGGTATGCTTACTTTGTACTACATCAAGAATTATTGAAGAAGTTTTATTTGTAGTGATAGTTGATATTCTGTTAATTGTTTTTTGGTTTGTTTTACTTTTTGATAGAGGAGGCAAGGTTTTTGTACTAGAAACTTCCTCTGTTTCACTACATGACTGTATTAGCCGTTGTGTTTCAACTTTTATTTTACAAATTCTGCTATAGATGGATGTTTATGTTGGAGAGTTTTCTTTTCATTTGCTCTACTTCTGCGTTCCTTTCTTGCTTTTTGGTAGGCATTCTTTAGGGTCTGTTGAAAAAAATACAGAAGGTATGGGTTGGGGTGTTCTGGAATGCATGTGAATTGTGTGCATGAGTGTTTGAATAAGATGATAAAGATGTATGTAATGGTGTGTGATTGTGCTTTGGGAAGTACAACTACTCGGGATGGGTATTCTTGAATTAATGTGTTACTAAACTGGGGTTCAGATGACAGAAAAAAGTAAGCCAGTGGTTTGGAGAAATATAAATAGTATATGAAAAGCTATACAATTAAAACAGTTGTTTGTTCTACAAAATCTAAATTCTAGCGGCTGAGTTGGGTAATTTGTGTGTCGAAAAATAGGAAGTTGTGGGCCATTCTGCCAGTAAATCACTGTTTAAAACGGGCGGATTTTTGGTCAGAATGGTGCAGAATCTCTATTTTTAGGCACAGAAATAGCATGAATTAACCTTACAGTGTGTTTGAGTAATAATTCAAATATTATGGTAACATTTTACTTACTTTTTTTTCTAAAATGAGCCGTTTACTTCTTAGTTGTTCTTTGTACTTCAAATTCGGCTGCTTCTTTTCTGGAGAATGGTCTTCACTGCAATTGTAAAAGAAAGAAATTAGTAACTTGGTTTTTATATAGCACCGTTTTTAATTTAGACATAGATTTTTTAAATTGAAATGCTCAGCGCCTTCCTCAAAACCATTAAAACTATCTTATGACTAACCGTAGGAAAGAAAATACCTTTACTATGGCTTGTGAAATTTATAATGTACCACTGTATACCACTATTCCTGTAACTAAGCTTTTCCACGTAATAGTGAGTCAATGCCATAGCATGCTTGTCCTATATAAATGTAAGTAATTATATAAATTGAAAAAATTAAAACCAATTATGTGTTTGTACAAACATTATTGTTTGAGATTTGATCAGAGTGTGCATGTACTTTTGTTTGATTATATGTAGTCTATATATTTTATTTCAAAAATGTTGTTTTAACATTATTTGTGTGTGTGTATGAAGAAATTAAACGGTATAAAGGTTTGTAAGTCACAGTTCATTTTAGGACAATGAAAAAATGATCGTAGATCCATTTTACAGATTATACAAGGTAAAGGTCGGTTAGAAAATGTGTTCATGTACTGTATAGAAAATATGCATACTTGTAGTTTGTGTTCATGTATATGGATATGGACGAAGCTGCAAGCAGAAATCTTGGAGACTTGTATAGTATTTCTCGTAGATCGTGCTTGCCAATAGTATGAGACTTGTACTCCGAGAGATTCACCGTACATTTGCAGTGCTGATCTATGATGATGCAGTTACATGTAGAGGTCTTGGATTTGATTGGTGGATGGTCATGTGATTTCTTAGCTACATCCAATGAGGGAATGGTACAGAGAGTGAAGTGGAAATGGTAGAAGGGCTGTCCATGTTACGATATGTTCGCGGACATGGCGGTAGTTCTAGGACACCGCGTATTACATCCGGGGAATTTGGGGTGGGGAGGCATGCAAATGAGAATGAATGTAGCAAGGGATTGGTCAGTAAAGTTTAGTGAGTGTATTGTGATAGGAGAGGTTTTCTCAGATATTCTTTTTGCTGAGAGAAGAACATATAGCTATGGCTGAGTGTTTCAAAAAACAGATTGCGTGGATTTTGGGAGACTCGTGGATACATTGGTTGAAGGTGCATGCAGAAAGCTATGGAGTATCTATAGATCTTGGATTCCCACATGTGGAAGTGCACTGGCATGGAGTGCGTGGAATGAAATGGTTGGACTTGCTACCTCTCTGTGCAACTTTGAAGATAGAGAAACATCCAGACAGAATTGTAATTCATTCTGGAGGGAACAGTTTAGGACATGCGTCTGGAATTTCTTTGCAATTTGCAATGAAAGAAGGACTTCAGAAGATCATGGACATGTTTCCAAACGCCAAAGTCATTTTTTCACGGATTGCGCAGAGACAAATGTGGCTTCGTTCTTTCTCATGTGGTCCACAAATGGAGAAAGCAAGGCGTAATGTCAATAAGGCTGTTTGTGCCTTCCTAAGAGATTTTGGCATGTCCTCTTTTCACAATGAAAATATTATGTTTCGTAGTACATACATTTTTCGCAGAGATGGAGTCCATCTTACTTATGCTGGCAATCAGATTTTTCTGAGAAATTTACAAAATGCATTGCGACCTTTTTTAGAAATACAGCATCCATTTTGAAGTAGGTGTTAAGTATTTATAATTTTTGACATACAAACACCTCCCAAAGGCTCTTTTCAGAGCCACCACTTGCTCCCAGAGAAAAATGCAATGGTTACAATAGGGAAGCACCTCACTTTTTTTTTTTATGTTCGCGAACTGTCCGTGGACTTTTAAGATTTACAAAAGGGACCTGCTTTATTTATGTTCACTTCTATTTTTTAACTGTGAAAGGCGGCTCTGAAAAGAGCCTTATTTTTTTATTTTTTTGTTATTTTGTATTTTTTTTGTTTTTTTTATACACGACACACTAGGAGAGGAGGGGAAAGGAGGGTAAAGGGGGGGACACTAACCACAGGGATAAGAAAGGGCGAGCTGAGAGAGGAAGATGTAGAGTGGGTTTTATTTGGGTAGTGAGCAGGTCTTCTCGTGCTCTGAGACGATAGTCTCAAAAGCACTCCAAAGTCGCTCCCCCCTGCAGAGTACTGTGTCACAGTACATACATACAACTGTGATCCTCGAAAGGTAAGGGTCATCAGAATTCTGTATGGCCTGTGAGGCAGCTTGAGGAAGACGCTGTCCCACAGAGGTGTTCCTTGTGGTGACAGGATCAGAAACGGAGGATGAAGTAGAGGCAATCAACCTACTACGCTCTTCGCAAGGTACAACCTGGCGTATGGCCCCAGTGTGGAATGAGTTCAGGTGTCGCTTCATGGTCGTGGTCCCAAAGCTGTACGCACCATGCCTCCCGCGACTGAGTACCATTTTGCACTCATTGCAGGTGACACGGTTCGCACGAGCCTTAGGAACATTCCCATGAACGGTAAACAACCGCCACACCCAAGAATCACTATGTGGAAATTTAGGATTAGTATGTGGGATTTGTGGTATGGTGAGTTTTTAATGAGAAATATTGTGGATTACTTGGAAATGTACTTTTAAACTGTTCGGGGATACGAACAGTGTTCGCATTCAGAACACGCGATCAGCGTGGGCACGGTCACATGATTGCTTCGTGAGCATGTTCGCTAAGGAAACGGCCGTCCGCAGGACACCCAATGTACGGACATTGTTTTGCGCATGCGTGTGGATGTTCTACAGACAGTGTTCGGGTCCTGAACTAATTAAAAGTGCGTCACATGTAAAACGAACAGTTACAGACAGCCGTTTGTTCGTAGCACAGTTTAACTTACTTGCAAACAATATGGACAGACATAGCGTCCCCAGCACACCTCCATTTTTGTTTATTTATGAACAATTCAGGACACCAGGAGTGTTCTTAGAACAGTTTCAACTTGCTAGTGAACACTACGAACAGGCATAGTGTTCTTAAGGACACCTCCATTTTCGTTTATTTACGAACATTTCCAAACAACCGTGCTATCCGTGGACACCTAAATTGGTTTTAACACAAACTGAAAGTAATTACAACACAATATAATAAAGTAACTTTATTTGACATATACAAACAATTTATGATTGAGAAGGTGGGGCAGAAACGGAAACAAAGACAGGAGAATTAGGGATTTCAACATAATTGGGATCAGGTGAAGAAGGGATGGAAATGTCATCAAAACGTTTTGGTTCATGGAGAGGGTTTGGGGTTAAATGAGTGGGATATGGTGAGGGGGGGACAAGTACAGGTGGAACAATGGTATGTTGTTGGTAGTTTTAGGTGATCTTCCACAAAGTTCTTTAAATCGTTAAAATTTGCCATAAGTTGGTCCATTTTTTGGTTAATGTGTTCCAGAGTGTTATCCACCGCTTCTTTTTCTGTGGTAGTGGCAATTTTTGTATGGTCTGTACAAAAAAAAAATGTATATGTTAAATGCATACAAAATAATATTTATTAATTGGTTTATATAGTAAAGTGTGTACCATTAGGTGCACTATCTTCTGACATTTCGTCTTGTGGGAAATGCTCCTCTAGCCACTCCAGAGTAGTACACATTTCTGTGAGAAAATAAAAAAGTAATATTTTTTTTTATCTAATACAGAAAGTTTATAAATATATGAGTAAAATGAAGTGCACTTACTATTTCAGAAAAGTATGTGATGAGCAGTCTGTACGTCTGGTCTTGCTCTTAGTTGTGGAGTGTCTGTGAGGTAATTATGTTGGAAGCCACTTTATCTTCTTTTGGTATATTCCATTTTAGAACATATTGTATTTAAATGAATGGTTAGTGTGTTACATATATGGGTTACATTTCTTAAGTTTTTAGGTGGTGGTACTGTTGTTCGAACATGTCTACGGACAGTCAAATTCAGTAGAAAGGGTTCAGTATGTTTCATATTACATGCATTTACATAAAGTCAAAGTTATTATTGTTAAGTTGTGCTACTAAAAAACTATGAAATTCAGTAAAAAAACTTTTTTAAATGGACGTTATGGTTCAAAGTAAAACCGAAAAACCCCTGAAATTCGGCAGTTATAGTAAGATAAGCAACCATAACTCGCGCCACCGAGCACTGCTAACACTAACACCCAGGACATCAAAGATGACATCACAAATGTCATTCATGACATCACTGATGACATCACATGGCTGGCTCTCCCTTTTTTTCCTTTACTGACATATCTAAGCCACAGAGATTTCTTCAGTAACAGTCAGGAAGTAAGCCACATAGATTTCTTCAGTAACAGTCAGGAAGTAAAAATTGAAAAGGTACTATATTTGTAGACTTAGGGTCAAGTCAAATCATATGAAACATATATATAGCGGAAGACACAGGCTTGAAAGAGAGCAATCCTTTCTGTGCATGAAGATAATCAGAGTTATCAGCACTTTCTCATAGTTTTATTTTTATTACTATACCTTCACTGTATATGCTCATATTTGTATACATTGTACTCACACTCCTTTCCTTAGGGTTCACTGAGATCATTTTATACACATACATACAGTAAGTAGCAGCTTTTCTTACCATAACTGCCGAATTTCAGGGGTCTTTCGGTTTTACTTTGAACCATAATGTCCCTTTAACAAAGTTTTTTCATTGAATTTCATAGGTTTTTATTAGCGCAACTTAACCATAACGTCCCTTTAACAAAGTTTTTTTACTGAAAAAAAAAAAATTATATATATATATATATATATATATGGGATACATTACTCACCGTAATCGTATTTCTGATGCTTGTATCTGCTTAGATTCACATGCTGTGCATAGGCCGACATCTAGTGGAAGCTGCGGAGTATTACAGTTTGTTTTTCGAAAGTCGAAAATGGGCGTCGACACAGGCGTGCCAGTAATACTATCCCTAGTGTGACGTCCACTGTACCCAAGATCCCTCACGCGTCTAGGATCCTCAGATTGTATTTTTTTCTGACATGAGGAAGCATGAGGAGTAGCGTGAGTACAGGTAATCCAAGCAGATAGACAGAAAGGTAAGACTACAAGTAATCATGCGCCTTCTCTCGGAGGGGAGGAAGGGTGGGTCGCATGTGAATCTAAGCAGATACAAGCATCAGAAATACGATTACGGTGAGTAATGTATCCCTTCTGAGGCTTGTGGAATCTGCTTAGATCACATGCTGTGCATAGATTAGCGAGCAGTACCAGAAGAAGGAGGTGGGATGTGAGAAGGGTCATGAGCAAACAGGTGTCTTAGAACCGCTTGTCCCACTTGTGTATCTGTCTTGGAATGAGTGTCAATGCAGTAATGCTGAGTAAAAGTGTGAATAGAGCTCCAAGTAGCTGCTTTGCAAATGGTGTCGAGGGGAACATTTGCAATGAAAGCCAGAGTGGCACCAATGCCTCTAGTAGAGTGGGCCCTTGGCGTAAAAGGCAGAGTCTTTTCAGAAAGAGAGTAACACAGCTGTATACAGTTGATAATCCACTTCGAGATAGCGCCCTTAGAGACGCGATCCCCCTCTCTGCCTGTAGCTACGGAGACAAACAGTTGATCTGTTTTCCTTAGCGGTCTGGTTTTATTTACATAGTATAGGACCGCCCTACGCACATCTAGGGTGTGTAGTTTCACCTCAGCCGAGCTTTGCGGGTTTTGGAAGAAAGCCGGAAGCTCGATGGACTGGTTTACATGGAACTTGGATATGAATTTAGGTGAGAACCTAGGGTGTGTGCGTAAAACCAGTTTGTCCTTGTGGATAGTAAAGAAAGGATCCTGCACTGACAGAGCCTGAATTTCACTGACCCTTCTTATGGAGGTAATGGCTACTAAGAAGATAGTAAAGAAAGGATCCTGCACTGACAGAGCCTGAATTTCACTGACCCTTCTTATGGAGGTAATGGCTACTAAGAAGGCCGTTTTATAAGTCAGGTGTTTGAGACTACTTTTATGCATGGGTTCGAATGGGGGTCCCATGAGCTTAGCTAGCACCACGTTGAGGTCCCATCCTGGCGGTGGGTTCGAAATAGGAGGGTGAAGTCTCTTTACTCCTTCCATGAAGGCTTTAACCACTGGTACTTTCCACCACGAGACCTTGTTATGGGATGTGGTGTAAGCCGAGAGGGCTGCCAGGTGTACTTTCAGCGAGTTAAAAACCAACCCTGCATCCAGCAGGTGGAGCATGTATGTCACAACGTTGGAAGGAGTGCAATCAACCGGGTTCATTTGTTTATTCTGGCACCAGATAACGAATCTTTTCCACTTATCAAAGTAACAGTGCCTTGTATTTGGTTTCCTGGACTCCTTTAGAATGTCCATACACCTCTGTGGTAATTTGAGATGTCCAAACTCTATGACTTCAGGAGCCATGCTGCTAGGTTCATAGAGTTGGGTTCCTGATGCACTGTTTGACCCTGTTGCTGGGACAGTAGGTTGTACCAGGCTGGGAGTCTGATGGGCTCGCACACCGCCATCCTGTGTAGGTGTGGAAACCATGGTTGTCTCGCCCACATGGGAGCAACTAGGATGAGCGTCATCGATTCCTTGTTCATCTTGTACACCACCTTCCTGATGAGAGGAGTTGGTGGAAAAGCGTACGCAAACATCCCTGACCAGTTCATCCACAGGGCATTCCCTTGGGAGTCCGGCTGGGGGAACCTGGATGCAAATCCTGGGCATTGTTTGTTTTCGCTTGTGGCGAATAGGTCTATAGTGGGGAAACCCCACTGAGAGAAGAGATCTTCTACTACGTTTCTGTGAAGGACCCATTCGTGTTCTTCTGGGAGGGAGTCTCTGCTTAGAGCATCCGCTAGGGAATTGAGCTCCCCTGGAACATGTTGCGATGACAGGAAGATGTTCCGTCTGAGTGCCCATATCCATATTTTCTGGGCAAGCTTGGACAGATTTGGCGAACGAGTCCCCCCTTGCTTGTTCAGATAGAACATGGCTGTCGTGCTGTCCGTCCTGATCTGCACCGACAAGTTCAGTAGATGGGGCTCGAACGCCTTTAGCGCTCGGAATACTGCCAGAAGCTCTAGCAGATTGATGTGGTTCTTGGCTACTGAGTGAGACCAGAGACCCTGAGCTGTGTGGTGGAGATGGTGAGCTCCCCACCCAGTCAGGCATGCATCTGTAGTCACCACGGCTTGTACTTCGGGATCGTAAAAGGGTTTCCCCTTTGCGAGATTCTCTCTTGTCCACCAGTGTAGGCTCTGTACGAGTGTTGGCGAAACGACCACTAGATCGTCCCACTGACCACTTGCCTGAGACCACTGTTTCGCCAACCATTCCTGCATGGGACGCATGCGCAGACGCGCGTGGGGGACCAGGTAAATGCATGACGCCATCATGCCCAGTAACCGCATAGCTTTGCGTACTGTTATCTGTTGACCTGACTGATAATGCGGAATTTGCAGAAGTATATTCCGAATTCTCTCTTCCGAAGGGAAGGTCAATCCTTTCTGAGTATCTAGGATAGCTCCTAGAAACTGTTTTGAGGTGCTTGGCACCAGACTTGACTTTTTCTCGTTGATAGAGAAGCCTAATTCGTGGAGGAGGTCGATAGTCCTCTGAATGTTTGACCTGCAAATTCCTGGGGTTTCCCCCGTTATGAGCCAGTCGTCCAGATAAGGGTACACCGGGATTGCCTCCCTGCGTAGGTGTGCAGCTGCCACCGCCAGTACCTTGGTGAATACCCTTGGTGCTGAAGCTATCCCGAAGGGCAGTACCTTGAATTGGTAGTGGCGACTGTCCACCTTGAAGCGCAAGTACTTTCTGTGCGCTGGGAGCATGGAAATATGAAAATAAGCATCTTTCATATCCAAGGTTGCCATGTAATCCCCCTTTTTTAGGAGGGGGATTACCTCTTGTAGCGTGGTCATACGGAATTTTTGGGGCTTGACATACTTGTTGGCAGGCCGTAAGTCCAATACTGGGCGCATTGTCAAATCTTTCTTTGGCACAAGGAAGTAAGTTGAATAGATACCCTTGTTTACCTGGTGTCCTGGGACGAGTTCTATCGCGTCCTTTTCTAGCAGAATGGCGATCTCCTCGAGAAGGATCCTTTGATGCTCTAGGGAGTGCACTCTTTGTCGTGGAGGATGGTTCCGGGGACGCTGCAGTAGTTCTATACAATATCCTGCGGATACTGTTGACAGCACCCATCTGTCTGAGGTGATCCCTTCCCAAGCCTGGGTGAAGGTGGAAATGCGTCCCCCTACTGGGGTTGCGTGACAAGGGACCCTGAACTGAGCGTCACTGTTTTGGTGGAGGCGTGCCACCTCCCTTGTTGGGGCTGCCTCTGCCTCTTCCACGACCTCTCTTGTTACCCCTGCCGTAACTCTGGGTAGACTGCTGGTTGTTATTCCATTGTGTACCCTGTCCCTGGGCATAGTTGCCTCTTTGTGAATTTTGGCCGCGTGGGCGACGAAAATTACTGTTCCCCCTCTGGTTAGGGGGTTTGTTGGTAAGCTGGCCAAGGGATTTGAGAGTCTCATATTCATCTTTGGCATTTTTAAGTGCGTCTTCGACCGCTTTCCCAAACAATAGGTCGGGTTCCACTGGCTTGTCTATTAAAGAAGCCTGGGTTTCTGTCTTGAATCCCGACTGCCGTAACCACGCATGTCTCTTGATAACAGTACCTTCTGCTATCAATCTCCCTGCGTTGTCAGCGGCGTCGAAAGTTGCTTTTGAAATGCAACCAGACACGGCTCTCCCCTCTGCCGAGATCCGAGCCAGCTGGCGCTTTAACGGTTCTGGAGCAGAGGCAATGAGCGCCGCGACTTCTTCCCATTGATGGCAATTGTAACTAGCCAACAGGGTGGTGGAATTCGCAATCCTTGCTTGGTAGGCGGACGTTGAGGCTACCTTCCTGCCAAACCCGTAAAGTTTTTTGCTCTCCTTGTCGGGAGGAGCTTCTGATGAAGATAAGGGCGTGCCAGCCCTTTTTCTAGTGTTGGTAACCACTAGGGAATCTGGTTTAAGATGTCCCCTTATATACAGAGGGTCAGACTGGGCTGCCCGGAAAATCTTTTCAATTCTGGGGTTGACAGCTCTGGTGAGGTTAGGATTCACCAGGGAAGGATCTATTCTTCGTTGGATGGATTTGAGGATAGGGATGGTCTGAGCGACCGGTCTCCTCTCTCCTACAAACTCCTCCGTGAAGTCCCTTTCCTCCTGTACACCGTGGGTGTCGATGTGGAAATGTTCCGCTGCTCGAGCGAGAACCTCGTTAAGGAGGGGCTGGTTATCAACTGGAGAGTCGGTAACTGGGGCTTCGCTTTGTACTGGGGAATCTACTCTGTAAATTTCCTGCTCATTTTCTCCCTCCTCCAGGTCCTCATCCTCTGCATAGTAATCTGTCCCGGTTTGTTCTTCCATAATTTCAAACTCCTGGTCCTCTTCAGGGAAAACTTGTCCCTGGTAACTGGGGAGTGGAGTAGAATATGGAGTGGAGTAAGGCTGAACCTCGAAGGGTTCAGGTCTTTCGAACCGGGGCTTTTTACTTAGCGGGATAGGATCGGAGGAGCCTGAGGGTGTGGCCCCTTGAGGGTTATATGAAAGAAAATGTTCTGGGTTCTTATCATAAAAATCAGCCAAGGAAGACATCCTAGACATAACCCTGTCTATGTCTTCACTGGACCATTCCCTGGAACAGGGTATTACTTTAGTAGGAGATGATTTATGGGACTTTTCAAGGGTAGACTTGTGTTTGCTTGTCTGCCTAGGGTGAGAGGATGGCTTTACAGGAGTGGAAGGCTGTGCTTTCCGCTGTTTCCCCCCCTCCCCGTGCGTGGAAAAATGTTTTCCCTGTCCCTTGGAGGCCCCAGAGACTTTCGACGCCTGGCGCCGAGGGTCTGGAGAGGTATCTGTGTGCTTTGGGCGTGGGGCCTCACTGGTGTTAACCGCGGTCTCGGTATCTTGGAGCGCGGCCTGGGGGTGGAAGTCGTCTTCGTCTCCCGACGATCGAACTTTCGTTAATGTGTGTAGCGAGGCACTCTTGGCAAGAGTGGATGATTGCCTTGCGTCGTGAGGTGATCTCGATCGAGAGCGCCCAGAGGACACCGAGTCGGACCGTTCTTTTTGTGCCTCTTTCCGGGAAGTCGACGTCGTCGAGGTCCGGTTGGTCTTAGTGTGTTTAGTGTGTGTTAGGTGTGTAGCGCTTGCGTCGCCGGGGGTCTTCCCCATAGCCGCCCTGCCGGACGACCTTCCGAGGTCGGGGACCTGCGCTCGCCGGCTGTCTTTCGACGCCATAATGCCCTCGCCGTCCGAAAGTACGGCGTCGCTGCCATCGCTGAAGGCGCCCTCCGCTGCCATGGCCTCCTGCCTGGCGTGGTGGGCCCAACGCTTTGTCGAACGGTCCTTAAGTGTCTTAGGTTTAAACCTACTACACGCTCTGCAGTTCGCTTCGGGGTGATCCCTCGGCAAGCAGAGATTGCACGTGGCGTGCCTGTCGACCCAAGGGTATTTGCGATTGCACTTGGGGCAGAATTGAAAAGGGGTACCCTCCATACGCACCTTAAGGCAGCGGGCTGCTAAGTGTAGGAATATATAAAATGTAACTATATATCAAGAGTGAAGAGTATGTACCACCCCCCACTCTCCCTACTTGTAAGGGCCGAGGCCAGCGGCCTACTAGGCCCGGGCCGAGGCCAGCGGCCTTCCGAGGCCCAGATCCGTCGTGCAGCAGTCGACGGTCGATGACTTCTCCAGCCGTCGTCGAGGTCGAGGGTCGACGTTGGGGTGGGGAAGGGAATGAATAAGAATTATAATTATAATAACAGCAAAAGTATGGCTAAGGCCAGGGAACTCCGCAAGATGCTTCCGACCAGTATGGCGGAAAAAAACAATCTGAGGATCCTAGACGCGTGAGGGATCTTGGGTACAGTGGACGTCACACTAGGGATAGTATTACTGGCACGCCTGTGTCGACGCCCATTTTCGACTTTCGAAAAACAAACTGTAATACTCCGCAGCTTCCACTAGATGTCGGCCTAAGCACAGCATGTGATCTAAGCAGATTCCACAAGCCTCAGAAATATATATATATATATATATATATATATATATATGACAATGCATTACTTACCGTAAAAGCATTTCTGATGGTTGTATCTGCTTAGATTCACATGCTGTGCATAGTCCGACATCCAGTGGTCACTGCGGAGTATTGCATTTTGTTTTTCGTAGTCGAAAAGGGGACGTCGACAAGGCGTGTCTGTAACACTATCCCTATAGTGACGAGCATTGTACCCACGATCCCTCACGCGTCGAGGTCCTTCTGTTTGTATTTTCTCTGCCCTGAGGGAGCCTTCTATACGTGAGTGAGTACAGAAAAGAGAGAGAGATGTAGAAAGGTGTCTATGTTCCTTCCATCCGAGCGGGGAGGAAAGGTGGGCGCATGTCAATCTAAGCAGATACAACCATCGGAAATGCTTTTACGGTAAGTAATGCATTGTCTTCTGATGTTTGTTAATCTGCTTAGAATCACATGCTGTGTGTGCAAAGACTAGCGAGCAGTACCCGGAGCTGGCGGTGGGTTATGAGAAGGAACAGTAGAGAAAAAATGTCTTAATACTGCCTGTCCCACCTGAGAGTCAGATCTAGAGTGTGCATCTAGACAGTAGTGTTTTGTAAAGGTGTGCACAGAACTCCAAGTTGCCGCTTTGCAGATGGACTCAAGGGGAACATTTGCAATGAATGCTATGGATGCCCCAGTGCCTCGAGTAGAATGTGCTCTTGGCTTGAAGGATAGTTCTCTACTAGCAAGAGTGTAACAGAGAGTGATGCATTGAACAATCCATCTAGATATAGTGGATTTTGAAACTGCATCTCCTTCTCTTCCTGCTGCCACCGAGACAAAGAACTGATTAGTCTTTCTCAGTGGACTGGTTCTTCCCATGTAGAACATGACAGCTCTGCGCACATCAAGTGTATGCAGACTTTTTCTCCCGAATTGGAAGGGTTTTGAAAGAACGTTGGTAGTTCTATTGACTGGTTTACATGGAATTTTGAGATGAATTTCGGTGCAAACCTTGGGTGTGTGCGTAGAACCACTTTATCTCTGTGAACTGTTACAAAGGAGTCTAGAACAGAAAGAGCCTGTAGTTCACTTACTCTCCTAATGGAGGTGATCGCTATTAGGAATGTGGTTTTAAGAGTGAGGTCCTTAAGAGTTGCTTTGTGCATGGGTTCAAAGGGTGAGCCCATGAGTCTGATAAGTACCACATTCAGGTCCCAGCCGGGAGCTGGGTTTGCTATCGGAGGGTGTATTCTCTTTACTCCCTCCATGAAGGCTTTGATAACTGGGACTTTCCACCACGACACTTTAAGCTGGGAAGTGGTGTATGCAGAAAGTGCCGCTAGGTGGACTTTAATGGAATTGAACACTAGACCTGAGTCCAGTAAACGGGTCAGGTACAGGACAATGTGCGTGGGGGAGCAGTCAACTGGGTTGATGCTTCTTCCTCTACACCAGATGACAAATCTCTTCCATTTGCTAGAATAACAGTGACGAGTGTTAGGCTTTCTAGCCTCCCTGAGGATGTCCATGCATCTCTGCGGGAGTTGTAAGTGTCCAAATTCTATGATCTCAGGAGCCAGGCTGCTAAGTTCATGGTCTGATGCAGTGGGCATGGATGCAGTGTCCTGCCCTTGTCCTGTGACAGCATGTTGTGCGGGCAGGGAAGTTTCACTGGGGGAGATAGAGACGTCTCCATCAAGTGAGCGAACCATGGCTGCCGGGCCCACATAGGGGCCACTAGTATCATGGTAACTTGTTCCTGGTGCATCTTGTGCACAATCTTGTTGAGAAGGGGAGTCGGGGGAAAGGCGTAAGCAAATTTCCCTGACCATGGAATCGATAGACCGTTCCCCTTGGATTGGTTCTGGGGTACCTGGAGGCGTAATCTTGGCATTGTGAGTTCTCCAGAGTTGCGAACAGGTCTATTTCTGGGAATCCCCATTGTGTGAAGACGTCGAAGACGATGTCTTCGTGCAACTGCCATTCGTACTCTGAGGGCAGAGGGAAGTCTCTGCTGAGTTCGTCTGCTAGCAGATTGAGTTCCCCTGGTACATGTTGCGACAGTAGGAACATGTGTTTGAGAGCCCACTTAAAGATATTCTGGGACAGCTTGGACAGTCCTGGAGAGTGGGTGCCCCCTTGCTTGTTGAGGTAGTACATGGCTGTGGTGCTGTCCGCAAGGACCATCACTGTCTTCCCTTGTAGGTGTTCCTGGAAGGCTTTTAGTGCCTTGAACACGGCCAGTAGCTCCAGTAGGTTTATGTGCTTGGATGCTACGCTCGGAGTCCACACTCCGTGAGCAGTCTGATGGGATAGGTGAGCCCCCCATCCTGTGAGCCTGTGAGGGATGCGTCTGTGGTTAGAGTGGCTTCCACTGCGGGTGTGGCAAAGGGTTTCCCTCTTACCAGATTTTCCTTTGTCCACCACCGTAGCGAGAGAACCAAGGCCTGCAAGACCACCACCAGATCGTCCGATTGTCCGCTGGCCTGACACCACTGGCTGTTGAGCCACTCTTGCATTGGGCGCATGCGCAGGCGCGTGTGAGGTACCAAATAAATACATGACGTCATCATTCCTAACAAGCGCATCGCTTTGCGCACTGTCACCTCTCGAACTGCCACATATTGGGAGATCTGAAACAGCATGTTTTGGACCCTCTCGTTGGAGGGGAATACGAGGCCGTCCTTTGTTCGAATTAGAGCCCCTAGGAATTGCTTGGTCTGGCTGGGGTCTAAGGAACAAGTTACTTACCTGTAACTGTTGTTCTCCAGCATGGGTCTGGCATGGATTCACATGCTCATGAATATTCCCCGTCGTCAGGCTGGGAATCCTCGGTAAAGAAAAAACCAGTATCAGTTTCGTTTCTGATCTGTCTTTCGTAGTAATAACCAATCACTGGTCTCTGCGTCATATTGACCACAGCCAATGACTGCCCTCTACCTAAGCACCGCCTCTGGCAGCCATCTTCAGATTTGGAAGCACGTGAAGTGGCAGTATGACCAAGTGAAGAGCCGCAGAGGGGTAGGCGGGAGGGTTCGCATGTGAATCCATGCCAGACCCATGCTGGAGAACAACAGTTACAGGTAAGTAACTTGTTCCTTCTCCAGCATGGGGTCTGGCATGGATTCACATGCTCATGAATAAAGAATACATAGCAGTACACACATGCACAACCACGGGAGGTGGCAAAGGCTCAACATTAAGCATCACATCAACTCAACATTAAGCATCTTACCTCCTCACCAGGCTCACCTCAGGCGAACAGGTTGCGCAGCACTGCTTGGCCGACCCTGGACTCCTCCCTGGAATCCCGGTCGACGCAGTAGAATTTCGTGAAGGTGTGCGTCGACCTCCACGTAGCAGCCCTGCATATGTCCAGCAGGGGCACACCAGATAGGAACGCCGTGGTAGCTGCGATCGCTCTGGTGGAATGGGCTCTCGGACGGCCAGGCAGCGGTCGGTTTGCCAACCGGTGACAGCACATGATACAGCCGGAGAGCCATCTGGAGATGGAAGCCTTCGAGAGAGCCTTCCCCTGATTGACAGGTCCAAAGTTCACAAAGAGTTGTGACGTCTTCCGAAAACCCTTCGTGCGGTCCACGTAGAACTTCAGCGCTCCAGCCACATCCAGCGAGTGCAAAGTCCTCTCAGCCGGCGATGAAGGCGACGGGAAGAACACAGGTAACACCAAGGGTTCGTTGAGATGGAAGTCCGACGGTACCTTGGGCATGAAGGAGGGGTGCGTCCTGAGCACTACCCTCGTGTCGTGGAAAGTCAAGTACGGGGCCTTGCAGGAAAGGGCCTGGATCTCTCCCACTCGTCGTGCGGAGGTGATGGCCACAAGAAAAGCTGTTTTCCACGATAGAAACTTCAACGGGGCCGAGTGCAGAGGCTCGAACGGAGGCCCCATGAGCTTGGTCAGCACCACGTTGAGCTCCCACGCCGGGGCCAGAGCCTTCACCGGCGGGAACGATCTGAACAGTCCCTTCATGAACTCTTTCACCAGACGATGAGACCACAAGGACGCCCGCCCCGTGGTTCTGGTGTATCGGGAGATCGCAGCAAGATGAATCTTGATGGACGCGTGTGCCAGACCAGCTTTGGCCAGCGTCAGCAGGTACGGCAGTACTTGGGGAGCCGTAATCCGTAGAGGGTTAATCTTCTGTGCGTGGCACCAGACAGAGAACCTCTTCCATTTGTGTCCGTAGCATTTAAGAGTCGAGGACGCCCTGGCCTTTGCAAGAACCTCTCTGCAATCGGCCGGTATGTCGTATCCTCCAAACTCTAGCGCTGCAGGAGCCAGGCCTGCAAGTTCAGCGACTTCGGGTCGTGGTGGAGGATGGCGCCTCCTTCCCTGGAGAGTAGATCCGCGTCCGCCGGCAGCTTGATCGGCGGGGACGCTGACAAGTCCAGAAGGTCCGGGAACCATATCTGCCTCGGCCACGCAGGTGCGACGAGGATCATCCTGCACCGTGACCTCTTGAGCTGGTTGACGAGCCGGATTAGCAGAGGCAAGGGAGGGAACGCGTAGAGGAACAGGCCCTCCCAGGGGAACGAGAAAGCATCGCCCATGCTCCTCGTCTGGGGAAACCTGCTGGCGAACCTCCGGCACTTGGTGTTCGTCGCCGTCGCGAACAGGTCGATCTGGGGTGTGCCCCACCGTCGGAAGAGGCGATCCACCAGATCCTGCCATAGTTCCCACTCGTGGCACGAGCGCAGCTCCCTGCTGAGTGAGTCGGCGATGGTGTTTTTTATCCCTGCCAGATGAAACGGCACCAGAAAAATCCCTTGGGCGACGGCCCAATGCCACAGGTCCTGCGCCTCCTTGGACAGCGCTGGGGACCTGGTTCCGCCCTGTTTCCTGATGTAAAACATGGTGGTGGTGTTGTCGGTGAAGATCCTCACCACCTTTCCCTTGAGGGACGGAAGGAAGGACCTGAGGGCCCAAAACACTGCACGGAGCTCCAGGACGTTGATATGCAGGGACTTCTCCGTCGGGAGCCAGAGTCCCCTTGCGTGCAGATTTTCGGTGTGCGCTCCCCACCCTTCCAGGGAGGCATCCGTGGTCACAGTCTCCTGGTGGGCTGGGGTCTGGAAGTCCATGCCCGCCGTCAGATGCGCGCGGGTGCCCCACCACCGTATCGCTCGTCGGAAACTCTCGTCGAGCTTGATCCTTTCCTCGAAGCTGCCCGTCGTCTGGATCCAGCGCGCATCCAGGAATTCTTGCAACGGGCGCATCCGGAGCCTGCACATGGGAATGAGGTAGATGCAGGAAGACATCATCCCGAGGAGGGACTTGATGGACCTCACTTTGGCCACGTCGGCCACCAACATCCGTTGCACCTTGCCCAAGATGGTCCTGGTCCTCTCCTCCGACGGGGAGGCCAGAAGGGACACTGTGTCGAGCCTCGCTCCCAGAAACAGTGCGACTTGCGCGGGCACCAGGTGGGATTTGGCGTAGTTCACGGAGAATCCCAGGTCCGTGAGGAGTTGGACGGTCCTTGCCGTGTGGACCACGGCGAGCTCCCTCGTCTTGGCACGGATGAGCCAGTCGTCCAGGTAGGGGTAGACGTGAATCCCCTCGCGGCGCAGCTGCGCCGCCACCGGTGCGAGGCACTTGGTGAATACCCTGGGTGCCGACCGTAGTCCGAAGGGAAGGGCTTTGAACTGGTAATGACGCCCTTGGACCACGAATCTGAGGAATTTTCGGTGCCCCTTTAGGATGGGAATGTGGAAGTAGGCATCCTCCAAATCCAACGACGATAGGAAGTCTCCTTCCTCCAGCTGACCCAGGACGTGCTGGAGGGTGACCATCCGGAACTTCTGCGCCTTGATGAACTTGTTCAGACGTCGCAGGTCTAGGATGGGGCGCCATCCTCCCGTCTTCTTCTTCACGAGGAAGTATCTCGAGTAGACTCCGGAGCCCCGAAGCCTCTTTGGAACGAGTTCGATGGATCCTTCTTTTCTTGGTAGGGGGAACACCAGAAGGTCCCGGTTCTGGATCCCCCGACGGGAGAGGTTCCTCCGTCGGTAACGGTAGCCTCGTCCTTATCTCGGAGCATAAGGACTGTATGGCCAACAAAATGGCCGCCGAGTTGTCTTGCGGCGCTGGCAGAGGGGAATCCGACGGGCGAGCAGGGGCCCCGTCGGTATCCTCGACGATGTCGTCGTCGTCACCTGCGTCGGGGTCCATTCCGACGGGCTGGCCTTCTTCCACGCCTAGGCCGTGGCTTAAGACCTCGATCAGCTCCTCTTCTGAGGTTGAGGCCGAATCTACGACGACGCCCTTCCCCCCCTTCTTCTTCCCCACGGAGAGTTTTACGGGGGTCCTATCGATGGGCACAAAAGAAGACTCCCTCCGAGGAGGCAGGGAGATTCTGGGCCCTGAGGTCGCCACCACTGGTGCAGCCTCCACAGGCTGAGCCAGGGCCGCCGCGACCGTTTCGATAGAGGGCTTGGTCGGATGGATCAAGGCCTTCACCACCTTAGGTGCGCTCACCGCCTTATCCTTGAGGGAGGGGGCACTGCCACGCTCCTCCTCTGCCTTAGAGCTCGACCGGGGCCTCTCCAGGAGCTTCGCCGGGTGCTCGGCCTTCCTCTTACCCGACCCAGAGCGTTGGCTCGTGGTTGATGGTGCCGGGGAGGGTGCGCCCTGCCTGGCGCCCGTAGAGCCCGACCGTTCGGCGCTCCCGGTGCCAGCGGACTCGCGGTGCTTGGCCTTATGTTGGGCCCCCGTCGCCGGGGCGCCCTCAAAGGTCTTAGAAGACCGCTCGGATTTCTTCTTCTTCTCGCCAGACGGGCTCTTACCCTCCAGCCAGTTGGCGAGACGTTGATGGCGGTCCTTCATGGTCCGTTCCGACATGTTGCCGCAAAACGCACAGTCCTTCTCCACGTGCGTCTTGTCCTCATGAAGGCAGTAAAGGCAGAAAGAGTGTTCGTCCTCCTTAAAGACGTTCTGCAGCTGGCATCCAGGGCAGACCCTGAACAGCTTTCCGGGCGTCGAGCTTCCCTTCTCCTGGGCCATCTCCGAGACCGGGCCTGAGAAGCTTCTGGAGTCCTCCGAAGTGTAGCTCGACGAAATCTTCACCCTTGAGGGGCACAGACGAATCCGACACGGGTCCCCGTTGATCGGATGTAGGATCGGTGGAGCTTGAGACTCTTTTGACCGAAAGAATCGAAGTTTTTTGTGAAAAAGCGCGAAAAATAGCACTAACGCTCGAGAGCAATAGCACGAGGATCCCAACACATGAACGTGCGGTAAAAATCTGAAGATGGCTGCCAGAGGCGGTGCTTAGGTAGAGGGCAGTCATTGGCTGTGGTCAGTATGACGCAGAGACCAGTGATTGGTTATTACTACGAAAGACAGATCAGAAACGAAACTGATACTGGTTTTTTCTTTACCGAGGATTCCCAGCCTGAC
Source organism: Ambystoma mexicanum (assembly GCF_040938575.1). NCBI lineage: Eukaryota > Metazoa > Chordata > Amphibia > Caudata > Ambystomatidae > Ambystoma > Ambystoma mexicanum. Next base: position 282,272,103 of record NC_090923.1, on the reverse strand, counting down.
GACGGGGAATATTCATGAGCATGTGAATCCATGCCAGACCCCATGCTGGAGAAGCTGGATTTCTTCTCGTTGATGGAGAAGCCCAGTTGGAACAAAAGGTCTACAGTCTTTTGGGTATTGGAGAAGCATGTTTCGTAAGAATCCCCTGTTATGAGCCAATCGTCGAGGTAAGGGTATACTGGGATGGACAACCTGCGCAGGTGGGCCGCTGCCACTGCCAGGACTTTCGTGAATACCCTCGGTGCAGATGCTATGCCGAAGGGTAGCACTCTGAACTGGTAGTGTTTGTCCTCTATCATGAACCTGAGGTATTTTCTGTGCGCCGGCAACATTAAAATATGAAAGTATGCATCTTTCATGTCCAGTGTTGTCATGTAATCCCCCTGCGCTAGCAGTGGGATCACTTCCTGTAAGGTTACCATACAAAACTTTTGGGGCTTGACAAACTTGTTTGCTGGGCGCAGATCTAATACAGGGCGCATGGTTAGATCTTTTTTGGGTACAAGGAAGTACACTGAATAAATACCTTCCGTTACCGGAGATAGAGGCACGACCTCTATAGCCCCTTTTTCCAGTAGCTGGTCCACTTCTTGGAGAAGGATGGCGAGGTGTTCTGGTGTCATGCGTCGTCCCCTCGGGGGTCTGTATGTTGGGGAACTGTTGAATTCTATACAGTAGCCGCGGGCTATGGTGGATAGTACCCAGCGGTCTGATGTTATTCCCTCCCATGCTGGACGAAAGGAGGTTAACCGGCCCCCGACCGGCGATGCATGGGAGGGGACCTGAATTTTTGCGTCACTTGGTGTTGTTGGTGGGTTGGGAGCCTCTAGGGGTGGAACCCCGACCTCTCCCCTTGCCACGGCGTTGACCTCTTTGATTGTACTGGCCACTATTACTTTGGTAGTTGTTGGCAGAATATTGAAGTTGTTGATTCTGTTGCTGGCGTTGGACACGAAAAGAACGCTTGTTGCCAAATCCCCGCCTGTTAGGCGGCTTTGAGATTTGGTCCAAGGTCTTTATGGTATCAAATTCTTTTTTCGCATTTTCCAGTGCGTCGTCCACTGCCTTTCCAAAGAGGTTAGACTCTTCAATAGGCTTGTTAATGAGCGCCGCTTGCGTTTCCGCCTTAAACCCAGAATTGCGAAGCCAGACGTGGCGCTTCAGCAGAATTCCCTGTACCAAAGAGCGGCCAGCTGTTTCTGCTGCATCGAGGGTATTCTTAACGATGCTTTGGTTGACCAGAGACCCTTCATTAACTGTAGCCAGCAATCAAGTTTTTAGGGGTTCAGGGACTTCCTCGATGTCCTGCTTAAGCTTTCCCCATTGGGCATCAGCGTAGCTTGCCAGCAATGTGTTATTATTGGCAATCCTAGTTGAGAACGCTGCCGAGGTGGTAATTCTTTTGGCTAGGGCATAAAGCTTTTTCCCCTCTTTATCCGGGGGTGCCTCGCTGGTAGACAGTGGAACCCCAGCCCTTTTCCTAGTGTTAGTCACCACTAAGGAGTCCGGGATTGAGTGACCCTTAATATATAGTGGGTCTGATTGAAAGGGTGAGAACAATTTTTCGATTCTTGGATTACCCCCTTTTACTAGTGCAGGGGTGGCCAGTGAAGGGTTGATTATTATCTTAACAGAGGCGAGTATTGGAATTGTTTGCCTGGAGGGGGTTTTTTCTTTGATAATCCTTTCCACAAAGTCAGTGTCTGGGGTGACCTCCCCAGTTTCGACCTCAAAATGTGCTGCTGCCTTCCTCAGCAGCGCATTAAAGGTGGGCTGATCGTCAACAGGCGAAGGGTTCCTGACTGGTGTGGTCTGAGGAGACCTGATGTCTATAGTGTCTGGCTCTGTAGACCCTGATGGTGACTGCCAGGGATTTGGGTCACCCTCACCTGGGTCTTCCTCGTACCCTTCCTCACTTATGTTAGTGTCCTCATGGAAGCCTTCTCCCTCTTGTTGGTTTTCATCATTAATGAACTCCTCTCCTTCCTGGAAGTGAGTGTCCTCTTCGGTGAGGTTGTAAGAGTTCATATCCTCCTGAAAGGGGTTATAGAACAACTTCGGGTATTTAGCCCTTGGACTTTCTAGGAGTACCTCCCCAGGTCTTTTAGGTGTCCTATTTTCTGGAATGGCCATGAATCTGTCTAACAGGACTGGAACTTCTCTACGGTCCACTGAGGTAGGCCAGAGCGGTCTGGGAGTGAAAAAGGAGTTTCTTCTCCTTGTAAGTGCCTAGATCTGTCCCATAGTGTCGAAGTTAAGGTGCCTTCGCCTTCTGAGAAGTGTTCTGGCAGGCTAGGGCTTTCCGTCGATGGTGGGAGCTGTCCCAGCCTACTTTCCGGCGCCTTCGGCGTTTCTTCGGCCTTGTGCGCGGTTTTCGGCGTGTCACTTGTCGCCCGTCTCTGGCCGTCCTTAGAAGATATACGCACGAGGCTTTCGGCAATCATTCTCTCTGCTGAGGGATCGCTCGCCGTCGCGCTAGGTACCGTCGAGTCTTTACTGGCAACGTGCGCACTCTTACGAGGCGCGTCGCCGCCTGAGGGTTTGGGGTTAGCGCCCTTATTTCCAGAGTGCCCGGTCGCCTGTCACGGGAGCGGTGGCGGGGAGGGCTGGCGACCCTTACGGTCGGCGGAAGACGCCAGTGGGCCCGGCGCCTCCGTTGGCGATATGGCTGCCTTTGTCTTTGACAAATGCGTGCCGTGGGGTATGTGTTTATGTGATTTCTTGTGTGCGTCCTTGTCGCCGGGGTGTTCATCCCCATAAGATGGGCGTGCGCGGGGCTTGTCGGGGCCGGGGACGGACGAAAAGGAGCGAGAACGCTCCCTCAAGAGGTCTACAACCTCCGTTACAGGGGCCGTGTAATCACTGTCCTCGTCACATTCGGCGGCGGCGGCAGCAGAGGGCGAGGAATCTGACCTAGACATGGCGTAGGCCGCCCACCTTTTGACCCTGCGGTCCTTTATCGTTTTGGGCTTAAGTAACTTACAGGCCGCACAGCCGTCCTCCTTGTGATCGAGGGGCAAGCAACGGTTGCACCGTTTGTGCTTGTCCTTCCAGGTATATTTGCCTTTGCAAAGTGGGCAAAACCTAAAGGGCGTCCTCTCCATAGCTGAGGGCAAGAAGTGTGATTACGACCTCGAAAGAGAGGGAGGGGAAAGAGAAAGGCATTCTCGGAGTGAAAAGAACAGATCACACAACCCCACTCTCCCTACTGTGTAAGGCCGGCGAGGCCAGGCCACGTGTTCGGTGACGCCAAAGGATCTCCTCCGCTCGTCCTTCCGTCGAAGATCTTGCTCGGCGGAGAAACAGCTTGCAGCTTCGTCGAGGGAGGGATCTATGTGTTAGATATTAATAATAATAAACGACCAAGGGTCGAAGAAATGATTTCGCAATGTCTCTCGAGGAGCTCCACATAGAGGCGACCAATAACTGGGCGGAAAAAACAATCTGAGGGACCTCGACGCGTGAGGGATTGTGGGTACAACGCACGTCACTATAGGGATAGTGTTACAGACACGCCTTGTCGACGTCCCCTTTTCGACTACGAAAAACAAAATGCAATACTCTGCAGTGACCACTGGATGTCGGACTATGCACAGCATGTGATTCTTAGCAGATTAACAAACATCAGAAATATATATATATGGTCGTCGGGAATGATACTAGTGGGGATACATTTTGGGGTAAATTGGAGCGGGGCTGCAGGGGTGCCCCCGCTCCCTTTAAAATAATATGAGGGTTGCAGGGGGTGTCCCCCGCAGGTTTAAGATCGCCGTGAAAATATGGCACCATTCTTGTGTGGCGCTATTTTTACAGGGATAATAACACATGGAACCCTCATTGCTACTGCACTTGGTCAATGAACCATTGAGAATTGCATCTGTCAGCACTTACCCAGTTTCTGAATAACTGGGAGCATCTGGAACCCCCCCTTTGCACTTGTCCTTCCCCCACCCCCCCTCTCCTGTACCGTTTGTGCACTTGCATGATCTGAACGTACCATGCCTTGAGCAACATCTATCTTTTCCTCCCTGTCTTGCTTGTCTTCCCCTCTTGCATGGTGGCACCACTATGCTCTTTGAAAAACTACAGAATTGTCGTCAGACCTATTTGCTGTTATCGACACTGTTAATTGTATTATATGCCTGGGCAGACTAGTATAGTTCAGAAACTCAAGGGCTCCGAAGGACTGTTTTTCTCCCCTCTTTTCCTCCCTTTTTGAGCGCTTTGAAACACTTGCCTTGTATATAGGTGCTTTACAAATAAACGTTACCATACCATGTTCAAACAAAAAATAGAAACAGCATTATATTCAGAGCTAATAACATTGCAACATTTTCATTACATTGTTAGAGTAATATCTATCAAACGTGTAGACAATTTATTTGCATCACCTTTCATCGCCTCTGCGTAATCATTCCAAATGAATATCAAAATATATCAGTGTGTGTAGATACTCTCGAAACTTCGTCAAACGGTCTAGTCGGCATTGCTCAATGTGCTTATATATGTTTCTTCTATACCATTAGTAAAGGATAACCTCATGATCCAATCAATATGTGGACGCAGCCCGTTTCCTGGCTCAGGTACATGGAATGGTGCGCACCTCTCAGTCCAAACCACGGACAGTCGCCATGGGAACTGCACCCTTTGCCCCTCAGTCGCGCTGGATAGGGATCTCAAAATAACATTGCTGATAACCCCAGAGATCTTAGATCACTAAGGAACACAGACACCAGAGTGAATTTTATAGAGATCCCAATGGGGACCACCCTCTATATAATAAAAGGTGCGAGGGGGAGGGGAGGTTGTCTGTCCATGCGCACCACCACGGCCTGCTGCATTTATTTATATGGCTGGGGGGGCCCATCCGACATCACTGTGATGACATTTTAACTTAGGACGGCATCCATTCCCCGCTGTCATGGAGAGGCACCACACACACCGGTGCACTCCCCACCACCATCTTGGGTCAGGAGGCATTCCCATGTCAACGGGGATGCCGCCGACTTCACTGCTGCGCTCCATGGCCTTGTTGGGGCTTCTGACCCACCCTCAGTTTCATGCATCACAAGACGCAAGGCGCGGGCCGCCTTCAACCAGGCTGCTCCGCTGGAGCCACAAGGGGCTTCTTCCACCTCCTATTCACACAGGACTTCACTCTGGGTGGAGCATGCTTCAATGCTGGATGATCTTCACCTCCCGGGCTGCTCCTGACATATGCAGCACAGGAGGACTTTTATGAAGGGCCCGCGTCGCTAGCCACGAGGCGGGTCATCAAGGGGTATGGCCGGGCAGCCTGGTCTAGGCTGCCCCTGACATGGGTCCCAGGCCACACTGTTTTTTATGGGTCCAGGCAGCGCCTGGGCCGCTTCCAGTGCCATGAATATAACTGGGCCTGTCTGGTTTGGTCCCCTGGCGGGGCAACGGACGAGCTGCTCTTGACATAAGCGGCTCAGCCCCTTTGGATCAACCTTTGAGGAGGCACCCCACGCGCAGACTGGTGCCATTTGCTGGATTCAGGCCCAAGGGGGCGCTCGAGGCAGCAACCCCCCTCCCCCCCCTGGAAAGTCTTTCTCTGCTTCTCGACTCCTCTCCAACTGTCTTTGTTTTCAAATCGCCTCTGGATTCTTTTCTCTACCTTGCCCAACCCATTCTTGGATAGGGGAGTACTATTCCTTTGTTTTCTCTTTTCTACTCAGAACATTGCATTCAGCCCCATGGTGGACTGGATGGTTTAGTCCAAAACACAAGAAACAGGCTAGGGGTGAGCACCACTGTTTTAAGCTAATATACTAGGTTGTAATTTCAAAGTAATATATGCTTCCAGGCGTCTTCCAGAAAAAGAACGATTGATGCCCTATCAGGAACTATATGCAAAAAAAAAACGAATCTGGTCCAACATCACCAGAGCTGGGGGTGTCTTGTACGTACTGACTACATTTTCTTTAAAATAATTTTCTTTTTACATGATTTTCATATCGACATATTATAATGAGGCTAATATTGGACTTACAGCTCTGGCTGAGTTTTGAGATATATGTTTTTGTGGAGTCAGCCCCGAGTATGGAGCTGCTGGTCCGAAATGCATTGGCCATTTCCGCTGACTCGCTGTAATAAATACAATCAACATATCATAACACAATGCGCTTGCTGAATATTTAAAATTGTACTTGAATTGATTATGTGTACCAACCATTCGTATTGAAGTTTAATTATAATAACATGCTGTAGTGTTCACTACCTAAAAGGTGTGATGTTTCACCAGATTTTATGTTTTTCATTATCTCTCTCTCTCTCTCTCTCTCTCTCTCTCTCTCTCTCTCTCTCAATAAAAACCTTCAATACCATGGTGGCTGTCTTTATTTATAGGTATTCCCTCGGGGGACAAGCATGTAGCCAACCTAGCTGGGCTAAGGGCTGCATGCAGGTACGTTCGTTGATTATCAAAATTTCAAAATACATAGGCCCAATTAAATTAAGAATTATATTAATTAAATGTAACACTGTCAAAAAAGATGCAAGTGGTTTGGAAAGTGGTTTAAAAGTGGTGTGTGCAACAATGAGCTTCAAGTTTGGGCAGAGGCAACCACATGCTCAGCTGGCCTGCTGCAGTGGAGTACTGGTTCGAGAGTGCAGAACAGCGGTTCGAAGAACATCTCAAATCACAGGCCGCAGTGGTTTAACAGTGAAAACACAGGGATTTATGTTGTCTTGTCTCAGGTTGCAATCCACGGACTCAAAGATAAGATGTGTCATTGTTTTGGGCTCTCAACACAGGAGAGGCTGGCGCACACTTGCAGGGGTTCTTCCAAACAGATGTGCTGGGTACCTGTCAGGCTGGCAGAGAGGCAGGTGTTGCTCTAGCAGCACGTCACCTCAATGTGCCTTGGGGATGTCTAGGATTCAAGCTCGTCTCAACCTTGGATACTCAGTCTTCACCTCCCGTTAGGGCTTTGAAAATTCAACTCTCCCAACAGAAATGCAATGAATTCTTACTTTTGTGTTTGTTCCAAAGTGAATCAAAGAAGGAGTGGGAGCACACTTCTTTTAAATGCAAAAGTCCACCGGCAATTGGACAGCAGCAGGCCCACTTTAGTGCTCCAATACCTGTTCATCAGACAAGTGGTATTTCCCTTTTTGACATCACACCAAGAGTGCGTTGTGCTATAGGAAGTGGAAGGGACAAGGAGGAGTGTGGAGATGGAGAGAAAGAGAATGCTGAAATCTTTCTCCTACTTGACTGAGCTGCCTTCGTCTACACTAACTCAGGCTCCTTCCCTTGCCAATAGCATCAAAGGCCCTTTTGGTATGCAGTGCCCTGGATGAGAGTGATTTTGGGAGGTATGTGCCCTTTGATTCCGATTTCCCAAGCCAGCTCCTGCTGGTAGGCTGATTCACTGGTGAGAGGTGTTACCCTACCTCACAATGGAGCTGGGTTCACAGGGCTGACATGTGGGATATCAATTTGAAGTGGGCTGGATAATTATGAGAGATACTAGCCACTGTAACCTCAGGTATGGCTTATATTTAAAGCGTACAACTGCCACCAGGATAGTAACTCTCATATTTATGTTGTTTTGGAACAGAGATGCGACTTTAAATGCAGCCTCTGTGCTGAAAGGACTTGGCTGGCAGAGCAGCTGTCAAATGGGCCCTGGTAATCCCTGAACATGATCTGTGCCACTGGAGAGCAGGCGCTGCAGATTAGGATACTGATTCAGCAGGACACAGGTACACTATGCTTTTGGCATGGAGCCTATGAAAGGGAGGTCGGAGTAGTGGATTTTGCTTCCTAAAATGGAATTACCCATATCATTTACTAAATTTAATTAAAATCAAAAAAGCCAGGGCTTCTACATTCTCACCAGATGGCAATCTGTCACACTAACATTCACCCAGGTCTGTCTGCTTCACCTTATAGATTTGCTTTTATGAGTTGATAGTTAGGTTTCCCCATGCACAAGCGCCCTAAACTCTTGAAGTTTGCTGCATTAATGGCGCTTAACATACTTGAAAAGGGGGATGCATTATATGTTGTTAAAATGTATGTAAATCATTCTCAATTATTTCTATTGCAGACCTAACTAATGTAACAGAGTGCATGTAGAAGATCGAGCAGTACCTCATTTAGAACATTTGAATGCTTCCTACAATGTTGCATAGGATATGAATGTCGCTCGTTAATTTTGAAATACTTTATATTTTCAGTTCTACATGCCAAGTTCAATAATGAACTGGAAAATCCCCACTCATCATCATCAGCATCACCCCCATCAGGCTTTTATTTGACCAATTGTCATTTGCCAAAATACATGTTATACACCATCATAAGATAAACATATGCAAGCAATAAAATTGAAGAATAAAAACTATAAAATGTACAATGTGACGAAATCCTACATAAAAATAAAAGACAGCTACTACTATAGGTACATTAAAATGAAGCCCAAAACCAATACATGGGAGAAAAAAAAAAGAAAAACAATAAGTAAAAAGAGAAAATCCCCACAGTTCTATAGTTGTCAATTTCCAGAATAGAGAACTGTGGAGAGAGAACATTTGCGGAAGAATTTTCCATGTTGTAACCATCAATATTTAATGCTAGAAGTAGTCGCAGCTCACTGCGGGAGGACCTATCATGGACTGGGGAATAGTAAGTAAAACCTCCCACTTCAGTAAATCCTCTACGGATCCATTAGGCCCGCTGTCACCATCAATCTTAGCTGCATTTGCTAATGCATGGGTGGCTTACTACGTTGATCAAATGTAACATCCAATATTGTGCTAAAGTCACCTCCCTGTGCAACAGATGTATTACTTGGAGTCTGTATTATTCAAGAAAAGTCTAAATAAAAAGCAGGATAATCTATATTAGAGCCGTACTTATTGACCAGAAGCGCACTCTGACCATGTATCATACCATCTACTATTACATATCTATGCAACAGGTCTGCAGTGGATTTGCTCAACTGGAGTCCAAGAGTGTAATAAATCCACTTTAGAACACCTCTGGATTGTGAGAAATAATTCATATAATACCAGTTGTTGCACCAGTGTTTTGCAAACGTCTCACATGTGGCAGACCTTAGTGTGAGCTTCTTGAAGTGCAATTTCCACTGATAGGTGGTCTAAATGGGTCAACAATTTCCTGTGACGTTCTATCTCACTTTTCTATTTCTAAGATTAATGCTATCAGACAAACCATCGCTTTGGCAGTGACAAGGGCTGGTCCCACTGATAAAACCATCCCTTTCCCTGCTGTCTCTGATCCCATCATTGTTAATACTTGGTCTATCTTCCCGACTTATACTGAGGAAACCGTCCTAACGGCCATTGGAAAAATGAAGTCATGCTCTCCCTCGGATGCTATTCCTTTGCGGGTCATGAAAGACATTGCCCATGATCTGCTATCAGAGATTACCAAAGCTATTAATGACTTTTTCCAAACAGGATCTGTCCCTCAGGAGTTGAAGTCTGCTAGGGTGATCCCTCTTTTGAAAAAACCTACCTTGGACCCTACTACTCCATCTAATTTCTGTCCTTTTTCACTTCTCCCTTTCCTGGCTAAACTTTTAGAATCATTGGTGATCCCCCTACTATCCACTTTTCTAGAATCTTCTAATCTTCTGGACCCTGTACAGTCCGGGTTCCGTCCCAGTCGCGGCACGGAGAGTGTCCTGGTTGCCGTTTTGGACAATATGACCAAGCTGGTGGATGGAGGTGGAGCCCAGATTTTGTTAGACCTCTCAGCGGCTTTCAACACTGTCGACCACTCCATCCTGCTATCTTGCCTTGCCCAGTTTGGTATATCTGGCCAGGTACTAGCTTGGTTCAAATTGTTCCTTGCAGATCGTACTCAGACCCTCTCAATGCCCCCTTTTCTTTCTGCTCCTCGTCACCTCAGTTGTGGAGTGCCCCAAGGCTCCTATTTGTCGCCTATATTGTTTAACATCTACATCTGGGCCCTTGTGTGTCTCATCCGCTCCTTCGGCATCAGGTGCTACTCCTATGCCGACGAAACCCACATACTGATCAGATTAGACCTTAATCAGACTGCGGTGTCTACGTGCTTGCAGGGGTGCCTAACTGCTGTTGGAGATTGATGAACCACAATGGGCTCAAACTGAATGGGACAAGACTGAGGTGATGGTGGTGGGCTATCCCCCTGATCTTACACTCTGGGTGTCCTCCTTCGGGCCCTCCTCCCTGGGACTCCTACCGACTCCTGTTAAGAAAGTGAAAAACTTGGGTGTGGTCTTAACTGCATCCTTGTCTAGCTGAAAATTCGGAGAAGAGTATTATCCCTGATACTGGCCACACTGCACCCTCCTGTGGTTGCTGCCATGGTTCTATCATGAATAGACTATTGTATCTCCCTGTATCTAGCCCAACCCAAGGGCCCGATTAAACGGCTGCAGAATTTGGCCGCAAGGGTAGCCACAGGTACCCCTTTTGGAGCTCACATCTCCCCTGTGTTACGGAACCTGCACTGACTCCCTGTCGCTCAACGGGTTCAATTTAAGACCTTGTGTATTGTACACCGTAACCTTCATGGTCAGAGAGCAGAATATCTTCAAGCCAAGTTTACGCGCTATCACCCTACTCGTCACCTTCGCTCAGGCACTTCCGAACAACTTGTTTTTCAAAAGCACAACAGAGACCGGGTTGGCGGCTGGGCCTTCTCTATTGCTGCAGAAGTTCTGTGGAATAATCTTCCACTTATCATAGAGAAAACCCCTAACTATCTGGAGTTTAGAAGGCGGTTCAAAACCTACCCATTTTGAATTTTCATGAGGTTGCCTCTATCTGTCTTAGCGCCATGATGCCCTTGGGTGACCGTGCGCTTTATAATAATCACTAACATAACATAAGATGATCTTTAATTCCACTAAATTTCCAGCTCACCACAATCAAATTAGAGGATCATTTTGTCTCATGATTACTCTAGCCTAAATGTACCATTTTATTTGGTAAAGCGCTAAGGGTAACTGAATTATTAAGAACGTGACAATAAGTGTCATCAAGCATTATTGATACCCCCAAAATTCTCAACTTCTTCTGCACCCTCACACTCCCACATCACGACAATGTTTTGTTCTTACTACCATATAGTGGCACATTGTGCCAAGTGGCCACTTTGAGCAGCATAATCAATAAGGGGAGAACAAGTGAAATGAGCGCGAGAACAAACACAATCAATTAACCCAGTGGAACTTCGCTAGTAGCATATTCTAAACTGAAGCACAAAGGGGTAGCTCATTGCTTCCCTGCTATAGTATTCCATATTTTATGCAGTTTGCGTATGTACACTCAATCCTCATGTCCAACCAAGTAAAATATATAATTCCAGAATATGATCAGGCAAACAAGTATCTGCAGTGGAGGACGTACTTGTAATATTAGCTTTAAAGTAGTACATAGCTTCTACAGAGGATGTGATAAACTGGAATCGTTCATTATGTTAAAGGCATAGCTTAGCTAGGAACAGCCCAGCATATGTGGTGTGGTGGAGTGGAGTAAGGAGTCAGACAACGGGGCGCATGTTTCAACAAAGTTTCATTTAAGAAATAAAGAAAAGAAACTACCTGTACCTATCTCTAAAAAGGCTATCCCTACCAAAATAAATCAACTCGGGTGGTCGTTGTCAGGAATTTTGTCATAATTAGTGACTCATCTATCCAAAAAACCTACTCTAACCCTACGATTAATCTACAAAAGGGTTCAGCATCCAAATGAAAATAGTACCAGGAGAATGACTCCCTTCTCCTGGTGAACTGGCTTGGTCTAACTTTTTTCCAATCATCTTTTGCACTTGTTTCGGATTCAACAAAGAGTATGGTCAGGAGAATGATTCCCTTCTCTTGACCCACCTTGCACAGCACTGAGGGCTATCTTCAGATAGACTTTTTCAACAGCCCTCAAAAATCTCTCTTCCCAAGGGCTACTGAAAGCTCATTTTATAGTTCCAGCAATTATTCCCCGTCAAATGACGTTATGAAGATTACTTCCAGCCAGCTCTTGTTTTCTAGTACCCTCTTTACTCTTACTTGGATTTCCACTATGGTGAGGGAGATTCCTCCTGATGCATTCTTAACTCTTAGATCTTTGGATAGGACTACTGTGACAAGGGAGATTACTCCCCAGGGTCTCTGGACTCTTCAGCTGCCTCAAGCCCCTACCGGGTATCCCGCTACTCCTGTTACCTGTAGCATATCGGGAATGCATCGCCAGTTCTTCCTGGGGTGATGGACTGACTCGCGTTGCTTCTGCGCTTCTTTCACTCGCTCCCTGCTTCGTCCTCGTGGCTCTGCAGCGACTTGGGTGGGACAGCTCTGACGCAGTTGCAGGCCCACACAGCTCTGGCGCAGTTGCAGGCCCACACAGCTCTGGCGCAGTTGCAGGACCACATAGACCAGCTCCCAGATGTCATGCCACCACTGGCTTTCTTCCCACTCATCCACTGGTCAGGAGATTAGCTTTCACCACAGTGCTCCGCTGACCATTCTTGGATGTCCCAAGCTGGTGTTGGCTTCACGCAGGCTGCTCTCGATTTCCCAGTCCTTTCTCTCTCTTTATTTTCTGTGACTGGATCCTCCCTAGCATACAGTCAAAGTCCTTCTTTACTGTTAGTGAGAGAATCTGTATGCCTCCTTGGGGCAAACTCTTCTCAGTACTATGGTAGGGCAAACTATTATTACTCTGCAGGTTTCTTTGGCTCCTCTTTGTCTGGGTCATATTAATTTGTCGATCAGAGACAGGAGACATTACCATAACAGACAGTAGTGTTATCAGGGATTTACGAAAGGGACTTGGTGCCAAGGGGAAAGGGGTTAGGGAGTTCCTTCATGTAACACAGGTCCTTATCCTCATGAGCGGAGTATCTCCCTGTGCGGACCCACTTTCCACCACCCCCTAGGATGACTACTGGGAAGTGGCCCCCCACCCTAGCCATACAGAGAAGAGTCCACATCCCCTCCTGGGTAGAAGCGACGAGATCCCGTGAATCATCACACATATAAAATGTGCCTTTTACGTAGCATCCTTTTTGCCTTGTCAAATGTTTTCCAGGAGTTCTGAACTGCCACTGAGAAGTCTGAATAAAGAGATTCTGGATGAAACAAACCTCTATTCTCCAATTTCACATACTCTTCTTATTGCTGGATCTTTGTTTCGACAGGTCATGAGGTGGACAATGATTGGGCGTGCAGGACCCCCAGGACTTCATTTCGACATAAGTGCCTGGTGAGTCCTTTAACTGTGAAGTAACATAGGGAATGATGGACCATTTAGAATTTGTTTCAATAGTGATTCTACAAATGACTCCACATTGCCCTTGATAGCACCTTCCGGTAGTCCTACGAAGTAGATATTAATATTGAGATATGGATACGTGTCATGGTCACGCCGTGGATTAAAGAGGATCACATTAGTGAGTATGCCGAGTTATATCCACTGAGTCCCAAAGCAATATGACAAATTCCATGTGTGTAGTATTTGCGACTTTAGTGGGATTTCTTTTTAATTTATTGTGCATTTAGTTAATTACAAAACTTTAAGAACATTAAACGAGTAGATAAAAGACAAAAGTAAAAGATGATAAATAAAATTATGTATGGTATAAAAAAACATTGAAATTTATACAATATTCGATTTTTATAAAATATCAATAAATTCAATTGTGCAAGTTAGACAAATCTCTTCACAGCTTCTTTCCATATTGCGAAAGCTGCTGCAGTTAATACCATTTATTCCACCCCTAATATCGTTGACCAAAATTGGTCGTAGAGAATATTTTGAATTTTTGTGATGTAATAAAAATAACTTTTCGTATAACAAGTTGCCAACTCTGGACAAGCAGTTGATATGACGTCTGGTCTCAACTTCCTTGTGACAAAGCCGGCATGAGCAATTGATTAATGGGATATTTTGCCATGCGCTCAACTCCACAGTAGGGAGTAAATTTAAACGTAAATACTGTATGAAGCATTTTAGCTTGATTGCAGAAAATGTAGTCAAATAGCTACTAGGTGTATAAAAAGGCAAACTCTGGTGTGAGTTTTCGTTGTATCTTTTCTTACTGTGCAATTTTTCTATATTTTTTACTCTGTTCCACAGCTTTGATATATTCTTTATTATCATTTCAAAGTTAGGCATAGAGTCAAAGATATCAGGCTTGAGGTCCAACACTGCTAGTTGTGTCATAGCTGTCGACTTCAGTTCCATAATAAAGACATTCTTTCCACCAACGTCAATTTTTTTGCCCAATAACTGTAGTAAGCCATTCGAGTTTCAATTTGTTTTCAGGAGTTTAGCGTATATAAATAACTGTATATAAATAATGGCTATATTATAACCTCCGCGATGTACTATGTAATTCTTCAGAACCAGCCATTTTTCCTATTTCACTGTGATCATTTCTACATAAAACAATGATGGTGGTTTTATGCTCACAGGGAAACCCACATAGGTGTATGCCCTTCTTTCAAGGGCAACATTTTCAGGTTCCACACAAAGGGACTTTTCTCTGTGCTACTTTTGCTCAAGCACATGGTCTTTGTTTTAGTCATATTTATGATCATATAATTCTTTAATGGCATATTCTGCTTAAGCGTCTATCGTATGTTGCAGTCCAGTTGAAACCTGATTGAACAAGATTATGTCATCAGCATACGTTAAGCACATTATCTGTTCACCATTTATCATTGGGGGGAAATTATGGGCTAATCATAGTTCATGTTCTAAATGAGCAGTGTAAATAATATAGGTCCCTATAACCCAACCTTGCATTAGGCCGCGATTAGTGTGGTAGTAGTTGGTATGGACACCTGCAGAGTTCAAGTCATTGAATTCTGTGTATACAGCTGTTGAATATAGTGCAGTAATATGGGATTTATTCCCCAGGTCTTAACTTTTTTCCAAAGTAAGGGTCGTGATGCGAGATCGAAAGCTTTACTGAAATAGACGTAACGGCAGCACAAATCTGTTCCATTTATATTACTGTATTCCGCTATTAAATATTGAAGTGGACACATATTGGTTATTGTACTGTAGGTTTTTCTGAATCGTATCTGAAATGGGCTTAGTATATCAATTTCTTCATCCCAAATAATCAGCTTTCTTAGTAGAATACTGGCAAAAATCTTCTGCTAGTGTCCATAATAGCCAAAAGGTGATAGTTGGATGTATCCAATCTGTCGTCCTTTTTGAAAATTCGGATGAGCACAGATTTACGCCAGCTGCCAGGGATGGAACAAGCAAGTTCAATATGAGTGTAAAGACTAATATTTTTGCTCAAAGTTCAGGGTGACCCTTGATTACTACATCTGGTATTCCGTCTGGTCCAATGGGGCGTGAGCCCATTAGCTTTATGATGATACTAACCAATGTGTCTTCTTGTATATACAAATTGGAAGGGTATCATTTTATATTTTCTGGTCCCTCTTTTGAATTGGTGGTTATCGGTTCATTATATAAATCATCAATAGATTTAAACCATATATCTTGTGAATTAGGATTAAGTTCGGCAAGCGACAACGACTTTCTGAATTCGTTATAGGTTGACCAAAATGTATGAGCGTTGTAGGCTTGTAGCCATCCAAACAGCATTAACCAATTAGAAATACTTGTTGAATGTTTGTGTTTTTATACTGGGTGGCAAGATTTGTGATGCGTTTTTGTTTCTCAACATCAGTTAATGAGAGACTACCCTCGACTGCTGCTCGGTTCCTAGGATGAGAATTGCTTTTTTTCTTCTATGATGGCATCAAATTGGGCGTTATTCTTACATTTCTTCTTATTATTATATTATTTATTATTATTCTTATCATTTTTATTATTACCATAATTAACCCTGCTATGAAGTTTATCCGAGGGTTTTGCACTTTAATTCGGATCATACGCTCTAAATCCCAATCTGCCAGCAGACTCAATTGTTTTTTGGTCAAGCCACAAGATATCCTTCATTTCCTTTACATTTGTCGCAGCCTAATGTTCCCCTGAATGTTAGAAGTAATATTCAAATTTCTTATCATATTTATAGGAGTGATATCAATATCAACTGTCCTGCTCAAAAAAGCATGGTTGCTCAAATTAGTGAACTGGGCTTTGACAGGTCCACAGCTCTCTTTCAATACTACATCATTGATGACATAGTCAATATCTGATCTTACAATTCCATTTGTCCAAGTAGAACTAACGGTATCTGTCATAGAAGGGGTAAATCTTAGGTATATCAAGTCATAAAAATGTGTTAATTGTGACCAATAGCAGTCAGGATCAACAATAGGTGAGGTAGTCAGATGCACATTTCTTGTGTTTAAATCAACCACTATTACAATAAAAGCCTTAGGGAACTTCTCATACCACTGTGAAATTATATATCATCAATTACAAAATGTATAGATTTTGTATGTGTTCCCCCGGGGATCGTATATATTTATGAACAAAATTCAACATAGTATATCCTTTGATGTTTGGAAGATCACCGATAAGACATAAGGGGATTGGGTTACTTTAGGAAATTGTGTCAAGGTATAACTTGATTTTGCACCAATCGCGAGGCCGCCACTAGCGCGTCCCCTTTTGGAGGGAATTGCATAGTTATTGACGGTCTGGTATCCATCTATGGCAAACATTTCTGTATACCAAGTTTCCTTCAAAATACAAACATGGCTCGATTCTACAATCTCTACCCCAGCAGGATGACCAAGAAATGATCGATATCCCTTTTTGACTGCTTGATAGTATGGAGTCAATTTGCTGTTTTTTCCAGTTAGCAGTCTTGAACTATGACTCACAATGGGCAAATTCCTTCACTCCTTTCCCCTATGTAGCCCCATGGAAAAGCTTTTGCCTGGGGATTGTCTCCTTGTTCATGTCAGTTATAATTGAGATTTACATGCTTCAAACATCCAGCTTAGAATATAGTTACATTTTCTCAGCATGAGATGCAGTGAACATTTCTAACCAGTGGCGAGTCTGTTGTGTAGTATGAGCCTGCCGATCCTCAACCAGAGGCTGTACAGTTTCAGTGACATGGCATTCACCACCACCGACCGGCCAATAGGACATTCTCGAGTCAATGATTTCCTTTGTCAGGATGATAGTGTCTTGCAGGATGTGAGCATTTTTATCCCAGTGGATCTCATTGCCTTTCACATGCTTCTTCGCAATGTTGCAAGGCTGTATTGCAGGTGCCCCTTTAACTGGACTAGCCCTTCAGAATGTGAGTATCTGTGCCCACAAGCTCCATTATGTATGCACTTCGAGGCTGTAAACCTCAGTGATGTGTTTTTCACCTTCTTGGGTTGATGTAGGAAGCTCACGCAGTTGTGAAAATCAGTCTTCCATTTCTTGATGGCAGATTCTACACCCCACACCTTCTCTATTCCCTTGTGCATCTTGTCGTCAGTGGCCTTGTGCTTCTGTCAAAGTTTTTTTATATGTTGACTACAGGATTTTTGTTCTGCTTGTGGAAACAAGCTGTGGAGAAAACGATGGAGTTTCCAAGATCAAAATGCAGGACAAGATCATGCAATTGGAGCAGGCTCAAAATGACTGCAGGCAGCAAAGTGAGAGAGTGATGCTTTTTTATTATTTAACTGAGTTTGAGAGGTCCAGGAAGTTAACCTCATGTATTAGTGGTGGCTGCAATGTCATTGGATATCCAGCCTGCAGTGTAAGGTGTAGACAAGCAGAGTATGAGCTAATTACATCAATCAAATGGAAATGTAGCACTGTGGTGGTTGGCAACCTTAGGCCAGCCATATTTTGGGCTATGGTGCCTCACCATTAACTATGTTGGCTAAAAGGTGTATGCCAAAACATCTAATGGGCTGCATTTTGCCCACCATGATGTAGCAGCTGCTGTTTCAGGAGGTAAGAAAGGCATTGTGACTCTAAAAAAAGGAACAGGCCTCATTTTATCAGGAGGGGTGCTACAAAATAGGTCTTCCCTCCATGGAATCCTTTCCCAGCTCCATGTTCCATGCGAATGCAAACTGGCATTGAACATCTGAAAGGTGGGGTGAATAGCATGCCTCGGCTTGTAATCTTGGGGCGACCTTTGACCTCTTTCCTTTGCACATCTCAAGAAGTGCTCAATCGTGCTGATTCTCTCTCTTTAATATCCGTTGTCCTTTCTTATCATTTCAGTCCACTAAACACATTATCTCCCTTATCATTTCTTGTATTATCATTCTGGCATTGTTCTTCGTCTCCTTGATTCTTATTTTAACCCCTATCCATCTCTTTTCTACCCTTCAACGATTGTCTTCTTTTCCATTTTCTTCTCATTGTATAACAGTTGCATCCAAGGCCCCATCTGCTTTATCTCCCCTCTCCTATCTCTTTTTAATCTTTGCTCACAATCTTTTTGTCCCAAAAAGCCTGTGTGCTTCATCCAGTTTCCATTGCTGGTCACTACTAGCTCCAAAACATTAGAACTTTGTACCCCTATTTTTCCGTTCATTCCCATTCCCATCATTAGTTTTGCTCTTGGCTTAAAACGCATCTATTAGCTGCTCTTCTCTCTCAACGATCCTCAACTCTACCCGTTGATGTGAACATTATTTGTCATTCTGCATACATTTTGAACTACCTTATTTAAAATATTGGAAGGACACACAGTGGGTACTCTATCAGCTTTAGTAGCTATTTATAAGGTCAAGCTTGCTCCAACCTGATTGTATGGAGAGGAAATGTCGGGCACAGATACGAGAGTGACATATTTAAAGTTATTGAAAGTTACTGTTTGCGTCAGCTCACCATTATGCCCCGCAACCTTCTGGTGAAATATCTACGGAGCAAATTCGAAATTTGCTACATTCAATCCTTGCTAAAGTTACGGTGACTAAATCTAGACTCAAAGATGATAAACTCTGAATCTTATACACTAATGAATTAAGTGATTTGTGACTATGGTATTAGACAAGGGTATGGTGTTGGGGACAAAATAATTATGGCACGCATATAAGGGTGTCAATGTTTAAAGATGTATCCAAATAGGACTGCGGCCCCTAAATGCAAGTAGGACACAAACGCCTTGCAAAGTAGCTAGACTGGGAACAAAATGTGGGTAATCTTTCCTCCTTGTTTTACAGTATGGATTATATCCCCTCAATTCCCTCACTCCATTTCACACTCAGATACCTAATAACATTCTTCAGTCAGCATATTAGGAGAGAGTATATGAGGCTGAAATACAATTTAGTGGAGACTATGGAAGTCATAGCAGCCAGGACACAACTTAATATTCGCACCCGGGAAAGGGCCCTCAGGTGACTGGAAGAGTAGGCGAGAATACCTATATACTGCCTGCTCTTTCCAACTACCCGAGGCCCTACCCTGGGTGGCACCACCTTTTTTTGTTTAATGTGGGTCGGCAAAAGGGAGCCTCCCCCGGTTACCTTCCCACAACAGAACATGTCCTTTCCT
Organism: Ambystoma mexicanum; assembly: GCF_040938575.1. Classification (NCBI taxonomy): domain Eukaryota; kingdom Metazoa; phylum Chordata; class Amphibia; order Caudata; family Ambystomatidae; genus Ambystoma; species Ambystoma mexicanum. The sequence continues at coordinate 282,252,669 of NC_090923.1, read as the reverse complement.
GACCCCCTTGCGTATCTTCTGGAATGGGGCAATGTGCTCTGGGCCCGGCGCTCCTCCGGACTGTGGTGCCACAACAGAAACGGAAAATTGATTTACTCTCTTTGCTCATGGTGGCGGGCATCTTTTTTTTATTATGCTAAAAACTGAACCATATGAACCCCAGGGTGCGAATGACTATTTCTTGTCGGGGGGAGGGGCAGACTTGGCCGGTTACAGCCCACAGCCCTCACCGAGGCCTAAGCATGGGTTGGTGGGTGGACTGTTACTTCCCTTGTCCACCCCCCACACCCTCTGATGCAGGGGTGAGTGCCATAGTTAATTCAGGCTGCATAGACTGTGTGGTGGACAACAAATGAAAATGCCTAAGCATCCACTCATTATTTTTAAGCTTTGGTGAATATACAAGGGTATGATTAGGTAGCGAATGGTCATCAGGATCTCACATTGTTAGTGGGAGATTCTCAGGACGTTTTACAGTGACAATGTTGGCATCTTGTGTGGGAAAGGCATCATAAAAATGCATTGGAAAATAAACTGACTGTTGGTGATCTGGCATCCATAGGATATCATGCAGCTGTTACTGACTACTCAATCTTCACAAAAGAACTGCTGTAAAATGCACCATTTACACCCGTTATCAGACGATTGTTTGCTTGGGTCCCTTTGTACTCTCAGCTGCTCGTGTGACCCTCCAGTGGAAGAATCTACCAGCCACCACTGCATAGATCCCTCTTGGAATGCACGGGGAAGGTATGTTAACATAAAAGGTCTGCACCACTGTGTATGATTGGAAGTGCAGAAAGAAGACGTGGCAGTATTATATAGGAAATGGACTGCTAGAGGCACACGCTCTGCAGCAGAGATGGGTTTAAGAATGTTCTTGAAAGCTAGTGAGAAAGAGAGTACTTGTTGGTCTGTGAGGGAGTACTTGATGGTCCGCGTGTTGACAGAACATTCAGCCTCATTCTAACTATGCCGGTATCCTGGCAGTAGAGCCGCCAGGATACCGGCAAATATAGATACCCTTTCCGGCACCCGGTCCAGCAGCATTGCCACTGGATTACGGGTGCCAGATTGACAGTGTAAATCCCCATTGATGGAGTCTTATAGGACTCCATGAGGGGATTTGCCATCATTACCGGCGCCAGCAATGGGTATTTTTTGCCAATGGGGAACCTGGCTGGTAAGCCAGGTAACCCACTGGTGCCATCCCCCCGCCCCCAGGCATACCTAGAGTCGGACAGTTTTTACCAGACCGGCCGACTTAGAATTAGGCCTATTGAAGGGAAGAGAACGACAGAGGGTGTTACTAGAGCAGAGTAAAGGAAAGGGTGGGCTGGAGTGTGTGGCAGGAGATTTAAAATGAATGTCGGATCAGACAGCAGTCTGTGTTGCTTTGTTGTCAGAGAGATTGACTGAAAATGCTCCTTCAAAAAATGACATTGTTGCTCTTATTGTTATATCACAAGACAAACATACAATGAAATCACAGAAACCAAATACCTATAAACAAGGCGAAACGGTTTGCTTTGCCAATGCTCGTTTTTAACAGGACTTGCGTGAGAGACATGGATTCCGCTTATAAAGCAAGTGGATGAAGGCAGACCTGGTTAAGAGAATTTTATTACACCAATAGCGTGTTTACAGCACCAATTAAACCATTCCTTTGCAGAAGACTGCACTTGTAGTGCCTGCCAGGTGTTTTTCAAAGCAAAGTTTGATATTTAGGGTTGATACTACTAGCACAAAGAGATCGAATGTGTGTTTTGGGCAGGAAGTGGGTGGGAACGACCATAGGGATTCCATCAGCAGTCAGTGGGTGGATAAATAACCAAAACAACACCTACAAGCATTGGGTTTCTCCTCATATGCCATCTTTCCAAGGAGCGAAAGAGTGAAATACATCACGGGGGTCGGCCTACTTGTTCCAGTTATACAAGAAAGAGCCAAGAGGGTGAAATATATTGCATGACTAATCCTACTCATCCCAGTGACACTCTATTGCCTCACAGATATCAGAAAAAGACAGACTTTCAGAGACACCTGAGAAACAGAAAAAGAGAAAAATCTAAGGCCAAAATCACCAAGTAGGAGAATGCTTCAAAGCACAGAAATAGGGGAACCAAAGACATGGACAAATCCCTTACAAGAACTGAACAAGCTAATACGAGAAATAGCCAAAGACTATTCAATATGGAACAAGTTACTTACCTTTAACTGTTGTTCTCCAGCATGGGTCTGGCATGGATTCACATGCTCATGAATATTCCCCGTCATCAGGCTGGGAATCCTCGGTAAAGAAAAAATCAGTATCAGTTTCGTTTCTGATCTGTCTTTCTTAGTAGTAACCAATCACTGATCTCTGGGTCATACTGCCCCCAGCCAATGACTGCCCTCTCCCTAAGCCCCGCCTCTGGCAGCCATCCTCAGATTTGGTAGCACGCCAAGCGGCAGTATGACCAAGTGAAGAGCTGCTGAGGGGTAGGTGGGAGGGTTCGCATGTGAATCCATGCCAGACCCATGCTGGAGAACAACAGTTACAGGTAAGTAACTTGTTCCTTCTCCAGCATGGGGTCTGGCATGGATTCACATGCTCATGAATAAAGAATACATAGCAGTATACACATGCACAACCACGGGAGGTGGCAAAGGCTCAACATTAAGCATTACATCCAAAACTCAACATTAAGCAATTCTTACCTCCTCACCAGGCTCAACTTCGGCGAACAGGTTGCGCAGCACTGGTTGGCCCGACCCTGGACTCCTCCCTGGAGTCCCGATCGACGCAGTAGAATCTTGTGAAGGTGTGTGTCGACCTCCACGTAGCAACCCTGCAGATGTCCAGCAGGGGCACACCAGACAGGAACGCCGTGGTAGCAGCAATCGCTCTGGTCGAATGGGCTCGGACGGCCGGGCATGATGCAGCCGGAGAGCCATCTAGAAAAGGAAGTCTTTGAGAGAGCCTTCCCTTGATTCACAGACCCAAAGTTCACAAACAGTTGTGACGTCTTCCGAAAACTCTTCGTGCGGTCCACGTAGCACTTCAGCGCTATAGCTACATCCAGCAAGTGCAAAGCCCTCTCGGCTGGCGACGAAGGCGACGGGAGGAAAACTGGTAACACCAAAGGCTCGTTGAGGTGGAAGTCCGACAGCACCTTGGGCATAAAGGAGGGGTGCATCCTCAGCACCACCCTCGTGTCATGAAAAGTCAAGTATGGAGGCTTGCAAGATAGGGCCTGGATCTCTCCCACTCGTCGTGCGGAGGCGATGGCCACGAGGAAAGCGGTCTTCCATGACAGAAACTTCAAAGGCGCCGAATGCATAGGCTCGAATGGGGCCCCCATGAGACTGGTCAGCACCACATTATGCTCCACGCCGGGGCAGGAGCCTTCACCGGCGGGAATGATCGGAATAGCCCATTCATGAATTCCTTCACCAGGCGATGAGACCACAACGACGCCCGTCCCGTAGTCCTGGTATATTGGGAGATTGCAGCCAGATGTATTTTGATGGAGGTGTGAGCCAGTCCAGCTTTGGCCAGTGACAGTAGGTACGGCAATACTTGAGGGGCCGTAATCCGCAGAGGGTTAATCTCTTCCATTTATGACCGTAACACGAGAGTCGAGGACGCCCTGGCCTTTGCAAGAACCTCTCTGCAATCAGCCGGTATATCGTACCCTCCAAACTCTAGTGCTGCAGGAGCCAGGCCTGCAAGTTCAGCGACTGTGGGTCGTGATGGAGAATGGCGCCTCCTTCCCTGGAGAGAAGATCCGTGGCAGCTTGACCGGTGGGGACGTTGACAAGTCCAGAAGGTCCAGGAACCAGATCTGCCTCGGCCACGCCGGTGCGACGAGGATCATCCTGCACCTGGACCTCTTGAGCTGGTTGATGAGGCGGAGCAGCAACGGCAACGGAGGGAACACGTATAGAAACAGGCCGTCCCAGAGGAACGAGAAAGCATCGCCCATGCTCCTCGGGTGTGGGAACCTGCTGGCGAACCTCTGGCACTTGGAGTTCGTCGCCGTCGCAAACAGGTCGATCTGGGGTTTGCCCCATCGTCGGAAGAGCCGATCCACTTGATCCTGTCGCAGTTCCCACTCATGGCACGAGCGCAGCTCCCTGCTGAGTGAGTCGGCGATGGTGTTTTTTATTCCTGCCAAGTGGAAGGGAACCAGAAACATCCCCTGGGCGACGGCCCAGTGCCACAGATCCTGGGCCTCCTTAGATAGGGCTGGGGATCTGGTGCCCCCCTGCTTCCGTATGTAGAACATCGTGGTGGTGTTGTCGGTGAAGATCCTCATCACTTTGTCCTTGAGGGACGGAAGGAACGACTTGAGTGCCCAGAGCACTGCTCGGAGCTCCAGGATGTTGATGTGGAGAGACCTCTCCTCCGGGAGCCAAAGGCCTCTTGCGTGGAGATCTCCGGTATGGGCCCCCCCCAACCCTCCAGAGAGGCGTCCGTCGTCACCGTCTCCTGAAATGGCGGGGTTTGAAAGTCCATGCCTGTAGTGAGGTGAGCCCGGGTGCCCCACCATAGGATCGCCCGACGGAGCTCGTCGTCGAGAGGGATCCTGTCCTCGAAGCAGCCCGTCGCCTGAAACCAGCGGGCGTCAAGGAACTCCTGTAGCGGACGCATCCGAAGTCTGCAAAGGGGTACAAGGTAGATGCATGAGGACATCATCCCGAGAAGGGACTTGATGGACCTCACCCTGGCCATGTCCATGGCTAACAGGCGCTGCACCTTGCCCAGGATGGTCTTGGTCCTCTCCTCTGAAGGGGAGGCCAATTGCCCCACTGTATCAAGCTTCGCTCCCAGAAACAGTGCTACTTGCGATGGAACCAGGTGGGATTTGGGGTAGTTGATGGCGAACCCCAGCTCCGTGAGTAACCGGACGGTCCTCGCCGTATGTTCGACGGCGAGTTCCCTTGTCCTTGCCCGGATTAGCCAGTCATCCAGGTAGGGGTAGACGTGGATCCCCTGCAGGCGCAGCCGTGCCACCACTGGTGCCAGGCACTTGGTGAAAACCCTGGGTGCCGACTTTAATCTGAACGGTAGGGCTCTGAATTGGTAGTGGCGTCCCTGAACCACGAACCTGAGGAACTTCCTGTGCCTTTTTAGAATGTAAAGCATCCTCCAGGTCCAACGACGATAGGAAGTCGCCTTCCTCCAGCTGTCCCAGCATGTGCTGGAGGGTGACCATCCTGAATTTCTGCGCCTTGATGTATTTGTTTAACCGACGCAGGTCCAGGATGGGGCGCCAACCACCTGTCTTCTTTCTGATGAGGAAGCACCTTGAGTACACTCGAGCCCCGGAGCCTCCTGGGGACGATCTCGATGGCACCTTTCTTGAGCATCGCCTTTACCTCCAACAGCAGTTGAGGGACGTGATTCTCCTTCCTGGCCACGGGAGGAATGCAAGGGCACTTCTTTTGGAATTCCAGCGAGTGCCCGTTGGCCAGGGTGTCTAACACTCAACGATCGGTGGAGATGAACTCCCACACTCTGACGAACTTCGTCAGCCGGCCTCTCTCTGGGGTGCTTCGGTGGGGGCCCAACAGCCCGGCCGGGTCAGTCTTGCTTGGAGGCGGCCTTGCCGCCGACGGCGGGATACCCCTTGCTTGCCGCGACCTCTGTAGGCCTCCTGGGAAGAGGAGTGGGCCGCCTAACGGTAAGTGGAGGAGCCACCGCTGGATCCTTTGGAGGCACCCTGTCTGCCTCCAGAGCTCCGAAAGGGCCGTCGCTGTTGAAGCACCCAAAGGGCCCGGGCCATCTCCGAGTCGGTCTTGATGGCCTGTAGAGACACGTCCACCGCCTCACGAAAAAGGTTGTTGCCGTCGAACGGCATGTCCAACACTCTGGTCTGGACGTCCTAGTGAAAGTCTGTTGCCTTGAGCCATCCTATCGTCGGAGGCAGACTCCGTTGCCCAGTTGGCGAAATCCGGTATCGGCAATGTCCGTTGCCACCGTTATGGCGTGATCCGACGCCACCTCGCCTTCCTGCAGAATTTCTAGGGCCTCCGCTCTTTTGTCATCAGGCAGGAAGTCTAACAGGGGAGCTATCTTGAACCAGAGCTCCCTGTCGTAGCGGGCCACGATCGCTAAGGCATTGGCCGCCTTAATCGTGGTCGCTGCCGACGAGATGATTCGTACCTGTCCCTCTTGGCGGGTGTTGTGGAAGGGTTCTTGAGGACAGCAAGCCCCTCGTCCCAGATGTCGTCGAGTAAAGGCACCGCAAGGACCGTCTTCCTCTTGGCTTCCCGTCGTTGGTACAGAAACCCCTCCTTTTTCTGTTCTTCACGGCAGAGCTGGAAGAGCTCGGATGCCCTGGTTATCATGGCTTGGAAAGAGCCACCCGCGGGGGGGGGGGGGGGTGTCGACGGGATGTCTGCTGTGTCATCGTCGTCGTCCTTCCCTGTATCTGTCGCCGTATCCTCTCTAGGGTCTGGCGAGGGGATGAGGGGTCCACCGGTTTCGCAGGTACGAAGGGCGGAGCGTGGTGGACTCTCCTCTGCATGTTCGGAGGGCTTCCCGACGGGCCTGGTTCTGGCTCCTCCGTCGGGGTGCGCGGTAATCTCGTCCTTATCTCGGTACATAAGGATTGGATTGCCAACAAAATGGCCGCCGAGCTATCCTGTAGCTCGGGCAATGGCTGCGACAGACGGGATGGCCGCTCCACTGGGCCCTGTTCGTCGTCATCGTCTCTATCTTCAATCACGTCAGCAGGGACCGTCCCCTGGGATCGAACCTTCTCGAACCTCTCCTTAAGGCTTATGAACCTCTCGTTGAGGCCTATGGACCTTTCGTTGAGGCCCTTCTCGGTTTCCACCAGTTCCTCCTCAGAGGCTGATTCTGAGTCTGTAATGGCCACCGCCCCCTCCCCCCCTCTTTTTCAGCCAGGGGCTTCACGGGGGTCTTAGCGATGGGCTGGAAAGAGGATTCCCTCCGCGGTGGCAGGGATACTCTAGGCCCAGAGGCAGTTTCCACTGGTGTAGTCTCAGCCGGCTCCACCAGGGTCGCAGCGACCACTTCGGTAGAGGCCTTAGCTGGGTGGATCAAAGCCCTCACCACCTTAGGTGCGTCCTGGGCCTTCGCCTTGGGGGGAGGGTCAGCGCCTCGCATCCCCTTCGAGATCGACCGGGTCCGCTCCAGCGGCCTACCCGGGTCCTTGGACTTCCTCTTCCCCGAACCAGAGCGCTGGCTCGTGGTCGAGCGTGCCGGGGAAGTAGCGCCCTGCTTGGCAACTGAAGAACCCGACCTTTCGGCGCTCCCGGTGCCCGCAGACTCACGATGCTTGGCCTTCTGTTGGGCCCCCGTTGCTGGGGCGCCCTCACAGGACTTAGAAGCCCGCTCAGACTTCTTCTTCGCCTTCTCACCTGCTGTGCCCTTCTCCAGCCAGGTGGCGAGGCGGGAACGACGATCTTGTTTGGTCCGTTCCGAAAGGTTCTTGCAGAACGCACAGTCTTTCTCCACGTGCGTCTTGTCCTCACGAAGGCAGTAGAGACATCGCGAATGCTCGTCCTCCTTGAAAACGTTATATAATCCGCATCCAGGGCAGTTCCTGAACAGCTTGGATCCGGGCGTCGAGCTTCCCTTGTCCTGGGCCATGTCCGTTGAGGTAGGCCACAGATCTTCCAGAATCCTCCAAGAAGTGTAAACTCGACGAAAACTTCAACCTTGAGGGGCGTAGAAGAATTCCGAAACGGGTCCCCATTATCGGAAATAGAAACGGTGGAGCTTGAGGCTCGATTAAACCGAAAAAATTAGAAAATCTCCTGAAAAAGCATGAAAACGCAGGAAAAAAACTCGAGAGCTAAACACGAGGACTCCCAACACTTGAGCGTGCGGTAAAAATCTGAGGATGGCTGCCAGAGGCGGGGCTTAGGGAGAGGGAAGTCATTGGCTGGGGGCAGTATGACCCAGAGATCAGTGATTGGCTACTACTAAGAAAGACAGGTCAGAAACGAAACTGATACTGATTTTTTCTTTACCGAGGATTCCCAGCCTGACGACGGGGAATATTCATGAGCATGTGAATCCATGCCAGACCCCATGCTGGAGAACTATATATATCTGAGTAAGCCTATCCAGGCAAAGGGAGTCATTCTCCTGGCCTTTTTGTTATTGTGTCTTAGTGGTAGGGTTAGTGTAGCTTAGCTTTGGATGGAGGACAGACATATTTCTTTGGACTTCACGACAGATGAGAACCCAAGTTACTTGTGTTAGATAGGGAAATCCATAGAATACGCCTAGTGAGGCCTTTTCACATATTATTTAAATAAAAGATCTATAAGAATGAACCACTTGGTCGGTCTCCTTCTGACCTACCACAGTGTGTATTTACTCACAGCTGAAAATGGGTGTCAGGGGTTACATAGCGGCCCACAGAGTGGCCGTATTGCTATAAAGTGTTCTCTTACAATTCCAAGGGTGCTTAAATATGGAAGTGCATGCCTATGGGATCTCTAGGTGACCTGTACTTACAATCTTCTGGCTCTCTGAGAATCAGTATTTTCTGCTCAGAACCCCTTTGCAGAATTGGTTCTGTGGATTAGAGTCCGTTTTGGTTGCATGCCTAATCTGGCAGTACGACTCTACCAATGGTAGTTGGAGGTCTTGCGATGAGAAACACCAACAATGGTGGTGATGGACTGGGGAGGCTGGTGGATCCTCCTCCGTATACACCATCCCAAGCTTGCCTCATGGAGCTGGTTGTGGCTCCAGGTCCATATGGACACACCATTCCAATCCCCCAATCCCATTCTCCAGCCTTGAACATCGGTCTGCATCACAATCCTCTCATGGAACTTGGAACTATGCCTATGGTCTCGAGAAGACAGAGGAACTCATGCCTCTTGCAGCTATAGTGGAGAAAGTAATACAGTAAAAGTAGTTTGTATTCATGTCCTTGCCAATCAAGACAAGAAACGACACCTTCTGGGTCAAAGCACAACATTAGCTTGGAGAACCAGTTTTAGTAAAATGCTATGCTTTGGTCTCCTTATCCTATGGTAAAGGAGGATGACATTCCACACTATGGAAACTAAGACAGTTGACTTGGCGGCAGGTTGTACAGAGACACAGTATGCCCCGTCCATTTTTAGAGCTCTGCATGTCTGTTTCTAAACTTAGAAAATAAGGGTGGAGATATTTCCTTTCTAGAACTCAAATACATAAGGATTTGGGGAAGGTATACACAGCGTATGCCATGCAGAATATTTCTGTGAATGAGAGGGAATAATATATTCCTTCAGAATTTTAGGGTCATGGAGGTGAAAAATCCCAACTGCTGTACAAAATGTGTGAGAATGGAAGCCGTTCTTAAAACCATGACTAAAAGGAGGATATCTTTGTAAAAGCACAGATTTATTAATTCTTCAATCTCTTAACTGAATGATTAGATGACTACTATACGAGTAATTCCACCAAAATTAGGAAACGCAGCAATCAATTGGTTAGTTTATGCTGATGTAGCAATTCTTGACACAACCCCAATAGACATTCAAAAGAGCACTTTTGTATTTTATTTATTTAAATACGGATAAAAATGGCACAACAATGAATGCAACAATGTACAAACCAAAAGGAGACAAGTTGAAACAAAGTGGAGAGCAGATGATTTTTGAGGTGTGTGCAAAACAGAGTAGAAGGAATAGATTGTATATTATGCGGCAAAGCATTCCACAGCTTGGGAGTGAGAAGACAGAATTGAGACTGGGCACACAGGGGCCTGGAACAGAAGGGAAAAAGAAGGGGTATAAAAGAAACCAGTGAGCAAAGGTAACGATTGGCTAGCCCATGGACAAATCTGAAAGTAATACAAAGAAAACAAAGCAGCAGACAGGATTCAAAAGATAGCCAATGAAGTGATTGAAGAAAAGAGGAAATAGAAGAGTGAGTGGGGATAGTGCAGAGTGTGAGAACTGGTGAAATAAAGATGACGAGCAAGGGAGTAAGATATGACGCAGGGAGACCAACAAGAAGACAGAAACAATAATCAAGACAGGAGAAGACTAAAGTAGTGATAATGGTAAATGTCAGGCTTATCGGTACAGTTGGTCTGTTTGGCGACTCTTAATTCAATGAGAAAAAATAGGGTTATTCTTCCATGTTAATTTAATGGATCTGAACTATGGGTGGGGGGTAGTGGGCACCTATAACCCCTAGTTGTTAATTTCTTATGGTCGCAGTTCACTGGATTGACGGTAAGCCAAAAAAAAAAAACAACAAAAACTATGTAAAATACAAGAAGAAAAGATCCAGGACTCTGCACCCGATTTTATGAATACACGTTTTAATGATTAGCCCTTACGTTAATGACACGTGTTTCGGCCTTCCTCTGCCTTTTTCAAAACAGGGCTGTTGTATGTCACAAAGTAATACACAATAAATGTAAATGAAAGTGCCCCTCCTCAATGGGGGTCACTTTATGTTAAGTGTGTAGGTCCTTCTCTCATGTAATTGAGTTATTGGTGAGGTACCTTGATCAAAGATTTAATAATGCTCCTGTCATCCGCGTTGGCTTGCTCCGGGTATCTAACCGTTAGGAGGGGCACTTTCTTTTACATTTATTGTGTATTAATTTGTGACATACAACAACCCTGACTTGAAAAAGGCAGAGGAAGGCCGAAACACGTGTCATTAACTTAAGGGCTAATCATTAAAACAGGGCTAATCATTAAAACGTGTATTCATAATATCGGGCGCAGAGTCCTGGATCTTTTTTTCTTGTATTTTATAAAGTAGTGATAAGTAGTTTAGTGGCATGAGCAGTGAGGCAGGGACAAGCTTTACGAATGTTAAATAGTTGTGAATGACAGGACCGAGCAGTGTTTCAAATATGCAATGAAAGAGAGTGAAGTATCAAAGAGAAAGCCCAAGTTACGGGCAGAAGATCAGAAGGGAAGAGAAACAGGTGGAATGTTAATAGAAGGTGGAGGAATCCGAGATGGTACAGTAGAGGCAGGGAAAAAGAATTTCCATCTTAGAAGCATTGAAGTGTAAAAAGTGTGAGTGTATCCAGGCTTGCATTGAGAGAAGACAATGGGATATATAAGTGTGAAGGGTGTCAGAGAAAGAAGAAACTGTAGTATAGAATTGGGAGTCATCGGCATAAGAGTGTGATGACATGCCAAAAGAGGAGATGATAGAAGACAGAGTAGAAGTTCAGAGTGAGAAAAGAAGAGGAACGAGGACTAAGCATTGGGGGAACACCATGAGCAAGAGGAAAGAGGTGGATTTAGAGCTGCCCCATGCAACTGAAAAAGACAGGTCAGACAGATAGGACCTGTACCAAGACAAAGCAATACCAGAGAATCCAAGAGACTGAAGCGTTGAAAGTAGAGTGCAGTGGTCCACAGAATCAAAGGCTGCTGATAGATCAAGAAGAATAAGGATAGATGAACATTTAGAGTGCCTAGCAGATAGAAATGGAGAGAATAGCCGTTTCAGTAGAGTGAAATGGACAAAAACCTGAGTTGAAGGAAGAAGAGAATATAAACCACACGTTCCAATATTTTATAGGAGTAAGGAAGCAGAGAGCTAGGACAGTAGACAGAGGTTGCAGAGGTATCTATAGATTTTTTTTTTCAGAAGTGTAAGTATAATTGCAATCTTAAAGTCGCGGGAAAAATAGCAGATGAAAGAGAAAGATTAAAACGGTTACATAAGGTAGTAATAGTAAACAAGAGAATAGCTTAGTAATGAGAGGAGATGGGATAGGATCTAGAGGAGAATCAGTACGGTGAGCACGCACAAGATACGAAGCAGAGTCAGATTCACATATAAGATGGAGATGAGGAGAAAGAGGAGGGGAGAAGAAAGAAGGTGTGCTGCTAGTAGATTAAGAGGAGAAACACAGGAGTGCAACCTTAGAAAAAATTAAATGTGCAAAGTCAGAGGGAGAAAGTAAAGAAGAAACTGAGTGGTCAGGAGAGGGGGGAGGAGAGAGACAGAATGTGATTGAGAAGTTGAGAACAAAGTCAAGGATGAGGAGAATAAAACAATGAGATTAGCAAAGTACCGTTTTTCAGAGGCAGTAAAAGCAGAGTCGTAGGACGCACGAATGGTGGAAAGAGAAGTGAGGTTAGTGAGGGACCGTTTTTTCCACAGACGCTCCTCTTTAGTAAGAGATGAGTAGTCGGCCAAGGCTGAGGAGGCTTGGATGAGGGACTGAAAGGACGCGACGGGTGAAACAAGTCCAAGGTGGAATAAAGAGCAGCATTAAGAGTAGAAAGTGCAGTGTTAATAGGTAGGCCAACAAAAGCAGATAGAGAAGGAAGAGATGGAATGGGTTAAGGTATAAAAACGGAAGTATCAAAAGGGCAAAGATTATGATAGAAGAAAGTTTGTTTTGAGGTTAAAAGGGACAGCAGATTTGGGGGGGTGAGATGAAAAGAAAGGGGGAAGTGACCCGAGGGAAAACAGGGACGTGAAGAAACAGAAGAGGTCGATGGAACAGAGAGAAAATTAGATCAAGAGAAGAACCATAGTAGTGAGAAGGAGGAGTTGGATATGGGAAGAGGGCACACTTTAACACATTCAAAACTACTTCAAAGATCATTAATTATAAATGAATTCGGCTAAGACCAACATCATGTGCTTTGGACAAACAAGACAAAAAAGACTAAATCCCTGTCAGAGAGCACATTGAAAAGGTAATCACGGAAGCAGTTTGAAGCATTAAATATTTATGAATTAGGACTGATGATTCCACTAACCTGCCTAAGCTCCCTCAACCCCCACCCCGCCAGGCTACTGTCCACTGGGCACATGCCACTCTGCTTCTCTGGATATAGATACACATCTGACCCCTCGCAGTGACCAGATGAGGACACCCACCATAAGCCTAATCCCATGCACCAATATATCCTCTACAGAAAAAAACATGTCTTATGCGTATCATGAGGCGTCAGGTAGATCAAAACCCCCAAGACAGGAACCTGGGCCTGGGGCACTGTGTTTATGGGTTCCTGGGTGCGGAGGGTAGAATGTCCATATAACCTGTCAGTGAACTCTCAAAGCACCCCCATTCATGTCAAACTTGTATGCTTGCCATTTGTTTCATGCCCTCAGATCCGGTTATTATAGATTAGACAATTAGGAATGTAGCACTTTGCCGACACGACCTTCACCCCACGGAGATGAGCCCAGCTGACTCACGTGCTGTGGCATCGACATCCAAGCAACGGCCAATCCAATGTGGTCACCCCATATGGATATATAATCTACCGTTGCGTCTCACCAATAGTATTGCAATGTTGTGTACATATAGTGTGGCGTCACTAGTAATGCAATTTTTATTTATAATGTGCTGCCCATGTAATGTTTGGCAGAGCGCTCTCTGAGCAGCAGAGTTCTCTGCATGCACAAATTATCTTATATAAACTTGTTTTCCTTGCAAACCATCTCCTGGTCTCATTCCCTAGTGGGATGTGCCCATTATTTGGTCCTTTTGTAGGATGTGTTGGGAGTGGGTGCCTTCAACGGCACAGGCATACGAGTTTTTAAGGCAATGTTGGTCTTGTGAAAAGACACCAAAGAAAACTGCTGCTGCAAAAAATCATCTTCGCGATCTCTTGTACCGCAAACAACTTCTACAAAAATAGAAGACGGTTAAATACAAGAAGCAGACTTGTGTCAATTCCGTTAAATGACCAACTGCAAGAATCATTCGCATACAACTCGGGCCCGGCTCCAGTAGGAGGACCTGGGGTGCCAGGATCCTCCCACCCCGCCCCACCCCTTTCAAGGCCACTCCCTGCCCCTCCCATGCCCCAGAAAGGAGGCCTTGAATGTGGGACCCTAGGGAGTAGGTGAGTTGGGGTGTGGTGCGGCATTTCATGCTAAACGTGCAGCAGGAACCTCTGAGAGATTACCATTCTGAGAGGCTGCACTGAAGGAAGCACGGCCAGGATTTGTTTGCTTGCCCTGTACAATGATTTATGCCTCACAGACATGAAAGCACAAACGACCAGGGAGATGAAGGGCCATTCACACCTTAACTCAAGCATACTCAAACACACTTAAGTAGGCCTACAACTATTTTCTCAAACCTAAAAGCACAAAGTTGGTTTCTGTAATGTAACGTGCGTTTATTTTTGTGGGAATAGATCGTTTTTTCACATGATGCTTGATTAAATGTTTAACTATATCAAACAATAAATGACACATGATGTTGCTTGCACACAGATGTCTGCAGTAGGTGCATCAATCGAATGGGGATCCTTACAAATTACATTGAAAACATAAGGTTTGTAGTAATAAAAATGTAATTCTGCAGGGGAGAGGAGTACAATCAAAAAGTGATAGACACAAGGATTCCAATTAAACATTACCACGATCATTGCTCTGCACAGCATTTTATGCCATAGTTCTTTAGTATGTCTGTGCTGTTACAGAGGGGAACAAGCTATTAGCAAATGACTCTTGGATCTGCCACCTAATAGTGCTGTTTAGTCTTAATTGCTAGGCCATGTACCCCCCTCTGCACTGGGGCACAAGCAACCACAGGGAGTTTTAGGTTTTGGGAACTCTTTGAGCAAGCTCTGTCACAAAGCAACACCAATCTTTGTGTTGTATAGAACCAGCCAATTTTATAACTAAGCATTCTCTTGTTTACTTAATTGTCTCTGTAAATGAGTGAATGGTGTGATAAAAAAAAAAAGTTGATTTTATATCTGTGTCAATACCTCTGTTTCTTAGACTGGAGTCCTGTCTAAAATAAGCAATCACAAAGCCAGCAGTGTTGGTTTGTGTATAGGTTTTACGCGGATATTTGCCAGGTACATCATATGCCCAGGAACTCGGACAGTTTCATGGCCCAGTGGTACCTTTATGGCAGTGCCTGGCAAATGCCTATCCATGCCTAATCGAAAGACAAAGCTGTTGGCTTTGCCAATGAATGTTGATTTCAGTTTGTCTCCCTAAGTGATGTATATGCCCAGATGTGGGTGCCTTTTTTGCTATGTCTAACAAATACAGCTACACCTCACCGGTTTGCGCCATTAAGGCCCTACATGAAAATGAAAGGCTATGATGGCAGGTATGGACTAATTTTAGATCTTCTCATGCAACTTGTGGGTTCGGACCTAAATAGAATGTATCTTTGTCTGTGTGAAAGCCTAGTCTACTCTGCCAGAATCTTTCATGATTCAAACTGTTAAGCACTGAATTGATAACCTCATACTGTTTGAATAACTTAACAGAATTTGCACGCAAACAGAATCATTCATGTGTGTTGTGGGTTTTGTTGGGAAAGTATGATGTAAATCCTGGGTGCTGGGAGTTTAGGCAGTGCCGGAAATGGGAATCATTTGCTGTGGGACCCCACCAGTGATGGGTAGGGGCGTGGGTTTGGAGGATTGTTAGCACTCCCGCAATAAACATTTGCCGCTCAGAAGATTAATCATGAACACCTGGAAAATAACACAAGAGAGGAGCTTTTTCTTTAATGCTGTGGGCAAAGTATAAAAGGTGTACATATTTTGAAACTAAAAAAACAGTATTTAAATATGTACTAAAGAGTGCAAACAGAGGTGGATTTAACATTTGGACAAGGAACACAGGCCCATTCCCCTTCCCCCTGCTCTATCTCTCTCCCCTCAAACACAAACAGGGATACACAGGCCCTCCCAATGAGGTATTATCTTTTCAATGTGTCTCAGAAGCAGATTATTTACAACAGGAAGCGATTAGAGATGCGAAACAGTAACTGGCAGTGACCATTGCTGTGACACTTTTTTCTTAAAATGATATAATGTGTGACTGTTGGGTGATTAGAAATTATGGGGGTGCAGAACAAGTGAGAAACAATGACCTTGTCATGCATTTCATTTCACTCAGGATGGGGAAAATAAAGCTACAATCATAGGGGGTCATTTTCCAAGTCAAGCAGAGAGGAAAAGGTGGTGCTAAACACATTTATCACCATTTTTTATGCACTGCCGGAACTCGTATGATGTGGCAGGCAAAGTTGGAGAGCAGATAGGACTGAACAAGTTTGCCTGCTCTTAAAGGTCCCCCTGCCAAATAAGACTGGTTTTCCACCAGCATGTATTTTTAGGTTGGTGCAAAACCAATGGATTCCTTTGGAATCCACCTGACTTTTACACCCTGATAAAGGTGGGCAGATTCCAAAAGAAACCACTGTGGATGGCTCCCACAATCCACAATAGTTAATTGTGGGAGGGATTTACACTTTTCCAGACAAAGTGTGGAAAAGTGAAGATCGAAGGCGATATTTACCAGTGTTTTATGCTTTACTTTACCACTACTTGGTGGAAACAATTACAATTGCATGGAGGAGCCCTTTTGCAAAAAACTGCAAACAGGAGTGGTGCAATTTAGGATTCAAAACTAAAGGGACTCCCTTACTCTTTTACATCAACACGTTTCTACAATGACAACCTTTTTGAAGTAATGTTATACAATTGAGTATTATTTTAGGTATTCAAAACCAAACTTCAACACATATTTGTACCAACTTGAGCTCGGAGGATGCGTGGTCAAGTATCAAAATTTCAAGCTAGTCCCAAATTCTGGCTTTACCGCCTAACCAAAGTGTGCGATCCTGGGCAAATAATTTAATCACACTGTCCCTTACCTGCCAGAATGAGGTGCCTCTAGGAGTGATTCAGTTCACAGTATAAGCCATTTCAAAAAAGCATAAATTTGCAGTTTAAGAGATGTGCAGCGCATGTGTCAGGACCTGCCAAGAACACACACACACACCATTCTTTGAAAATATCAGGCCACATGTATTGAACAAAATTGTGAAATTGAACAGCAAATCAAAGTAAACGCAAACAAAACGCCATCATGAACAATTGCATATTTTGTAAACAGTATCTACCAGACAATGATGTACATGGGCATGGCAGGGGAGGAAGAGCCTCTTCTCCCTGCCAAGCCCCACTGGAAGCGATACAAGGAAGCTGGTAACCCCTTAACCTGCTCTGGCTGCCTACTGATCCCAGTTCCACCCCTCCCTTCCGCTCCAACCCGACTCTCTCTCCTGCATGCTTCCACTCACTCGTGCACTCAACACAATTAAAGTGTTCTTCAAAAATGCAAAAACAAAAACGTTTTGCTTCGAAATGTCATTTGAAAGAAACAAGAGGTCCTATTCCTTGCTTCAGTATTCTGGAGGGGGGCTGTTTTATTACAACAAGATGGCAGGACCACAAGCACCTCCGTCCGGCCCTGATGGGAGTAGCCACAGTGCTCAGGATGGAATTGCTGGGCGCACACCGCCTGAGATGGAACAAAGACTGGGGGTCTCGCTGCTCAGTGCTCGCAGGAGAAGGAAGCATCACCCTTGATTCTCCCTAGTCAGGCCAAGAAAGACATGGTGTGGGTTTTTGGAGTAGGCTGGATTGGCGGTAAATGGGAATGGTGCTCAGTGGGACCTGACCTGATGGAAGGTGACTGGGCTGAAAGGTGAAGAAGTGGATATAGTAGAAAGGAGAGGAGCAGATGACAGGGAAGATCAGTAGATTGTTGTTGCAACACTATTTTCCTAGTTTCTCTTTTGTTCTGTGCGTTTTTTTATAGAGTGGTGCAAATGTATTTTTGTCTGGATCTGGGAAGACATTTTCTTCTGGATCACGGATCTGGGAAATCTGGATTAATGTCAGCACTTTGTATAGGGTACTCCTACACTCACACACAATGGACATTGCCCCGGCACTGATCACAAACCTGGCCCACCCAGATGAAAATTCCTGGAGCCGGGCCTGATACAATTCCCAACTCAAGAGTTCTTAATGTACACCGGAGCAACCTCTGGGAACAAGGGGTTACAAGAGAGTGCTGAAAATCTAGCTTCCATATACCATGCAAACTGTAATGCTTATACCATCATATTCTCCCCATTATATTTTACATGTCTTGAAGATGTGCCCCAATGAACCTTTATACACATTCCCAAACACACACAGGTGATGTCACAGAAGTATGTTTAATGGCACCGGTCAAGCTAACGGTATTCTAGGCTCCAAGCGGGAGCTAAATAACAGCTAACAAATAGCGGTGATCCCTGCAAGCGCGCGCACACACACACACGTGTGCGGCAAACGCACACTTACTACTTTCGACTGTTGTGAGAGCCACCCATTTATCATTTACTTTTTAAATTTACGTGATCAGCAGGTTCGGCGATTTGGAAAGTAGCATGCAATGTCTTAGGAGAGTTTTTCCTCTCAGCTATCGCTCCAGCTGGTGGGAAATGTTAGAAGCACGCGCTTCACACAAGTACGCTTGATTGGCCAGGACAGTACACTGCTTAAGTACAGACCCATTATGCATTCACATGCCAGTTAGAAGACTACTCTAGTCGGCATTTCACTAGCGGTGTAATGTGCTGCTTGCTAAAAGTGCGGCAGCACCATGAAAAGTCACTTTGATTCAAAGTGCAGTAAGAACCATGCATACTCGGCTGGATGAGCAGCAAGACATGTTGAGTAATGCCCTGCAATGGGCTTGCGCTCTCCCCATAAAGAACACAGAGCAAGTTGCCTCAAACGTATCACATTGCAGCACACTGTGGCATAACCTACCACAACATGTGGAAATGCGGGCGAGACCAATGGCATGGATGTCTAATTTCCCTGGCCGCGATGCAGAAGGAAACGAGTGCATCCAGATCAGCACCGTTTCCACACAGATAATCCCACCAGGGTGGAAACAAAACGATTCACGCTGCCAGAAATAATTTCCAGAAACGGAGCGCAGAGAAATCTGAATAAAGGACGCCCCCCTCACCCTCCCCCCACTGAGAAACCGTCAGCAAACCCCACCGTCCTTCCACGGGCACACCGGCTTATGACACGGACTCAGGCAGTGCCAGAAACTGAAAAGGCAATAAATTAACTCAGGCAGGCAGGCCTTCAAAGAACACACTGACCCCTTCTCCTGGACGCCGACGCGAGCTCCATGGCTGAACATGTGCGACCCCCGGGCTCCGCGGAGTGTCTCTCTCGCGAGCCGCGCAGGACCAGGCACTCTGCAGTGAAAGCGGCTCTCCACCACCGCTGAGTGGATGAAGGCGCGGAGCGCGCGCTTGAATAAACACGGCCCCACTGGCCTCTGGACGCTCTCGCGAAGCCTCTCCTCCGCTCTGCCTTCACCGCAAAATAAAGGAAGCCATTGCTTTCCTCCACTCTCTGAAACCCGCAGCAGGCTTGTCACACAGATGCGGTCTACAGAAGAACGCCGACTAGAAGCAAAACTCCACTGTGTTGCCAACCATGTTTTATCCGATTCCAGTGGAACTTTCTTTTAAATAGCAAAACCATAGTACGCTTGGCTCATAGTTTCCAAACACCAGAGAAGGGATTGTGATAAAGTGGCAGATCCAGCAGAGCTCAATTATTCGTTTACGGAAACTACCACGTGCTTCACAGTGAAAGGCACTCACTACCGGTTACTCGAATCCTGCTCTAACTGGTGATAGTGACATTCAGCGCCTTAAGTGGCACTGGAAAATCAGCGTCGCCTGTTGGCTCATTAGGCTACATGCCCCCTTGACGAGCCCGGCTCAATGGGCTACAGGCAACCCTGCAAGGCAGCCTTTTGTAGAGATCAGCAACCTCAACACCCCTGGGGGAGAGGATGCTGATCTCTGCATTCATTTCCTAAAGACTTGCCTGGCAAGGGACAGGGCCTCGCCTTTTCAGCCTTAATGGTGACACTGCCCCTCTCCAGCTGGGGAACAGCATCGTCACCATTGAGGCTGACAAGGAGAGGCCGCTGGAAGCAGAGGCCTTGTTTTTCAAAATCCTGATGCTCCAGCTCATTCGCGGGAGCGTCAGGATTTTGGAAAAAAAAAAAAAAAAGGCCTCAGCTTCTAGCGGCCTCCCCTTTCTCTCGATAATGGTGGCGCCGCCCCACAGGCATCTCTTCCTTGAAGGGATGACCATTATGGATGAAAGGCATTTTTTTCTGACACCTGAAGCTCTTACACATGAGCGAGAGCTTCAGGCTTTAGAACAACAACAACAAAAAAAAGTTGTTCTGTAGTGGCCAGACCTGAAAGAGGATATTAGTGACCCCCAGCAGGATCCCACCTCAGAATGAGATTTGAGCCTGCCGGGGCTCTGCCCAGCTAGCTCCGGCCCACTTAAAGCCCCAGTGACATTGTTTACAATTTGTTAAAGCTGCAGCTAAACTGATACATCTTCCTACCTCTTCCGTTACACTGCAAACAGTCCGGTCTTCAAGTCTCTGTTAACCTCCATTAGCACCCTGGAAGGGGATGCTGGCCAATCAGGATGCTCGGAACACGAACGGTATTGTATGGTATGGTACAAGCCACGTTCTGAGCAGCATGGGTGCTGCTAGCCAACACCCCTCCACTTTCCCTCTCCCCCTGTCCCCTCACCTCTTAGCACCTGTGTAGTTCCCAAGTGGGGAGCAAGTGTCGTTTTTTTTCTTTTTAAAATAAACATACATTGATGTGCAGCGCAGGTTGTGCACTGCTTTCCCAAAGTCCGTTTTCAATGTTGATGACCTCACCGTCATCAATATTGAACACGGACTTAAGAACAACAGTGCGCTGGGCCGCACACCAAAGGTAGATTTCTTTTTGTTTTTAAATTAGAAAAATACAAACTCTTAGGCACCCGCGTAGGAAACTACACGTGTGCTAATGGCAATATGCCTCTTGGGATATCACACGGCACGGGTGCTAATGGCACTGCCCCCCTCGTTAAGGGACCCTCGCTTCGCCTGAGCCCTTAACAAGGGTAACAGGCCGTTACCGACAAGGTTGGA
Source organism: Ambystoma mexicanum (assembly GCF_040938575.1). Classification (NCBI taxonomy): domain Eukaryota; kingdom Metazoa; phylum Chordata; class Amphibia; order Caudata; family Ambystomatidae; genus Ambystoma; species Ambystoma mexicanum. The sequence continues at coordinate 282,231,899 of NC_090923.1, read as the reverse complement.
CTGCCGCCTCGGGGCATATTGCCCCGTTAAGAGTATACAGGTTAATAAGTAGTCTACTATCAATAATTTTCTTTGCTTTTGTTTGCTTATGTTCCACGATTCACTCTTTCCACACAGAATACATACCACTGCGGTTCTCAAGTACTCACACCACCCTGAAAACACCAGCAATCCTACAACCCAATCGTATAGATTTACTCTGGTCATGGTCCCAACCCAAGTAGGCGCTGGCATCATGCACACTCTGGCAGTCACATGAGGTTCAGACCTTTTTTACAAGTTAGGTTATGTTATTTGGCATTTATATCACGCCTACTGCCATTGGTATGGCCCGAAGCGCTGTGAGGATGAAGGCCCTTTGGAAGACTGTAGTCTGACTTGAGAAGTAGTGAGAGGAGTGGTAAAATGCATGTGTGCTTTTATAGCCTGATCCAGATTAAGTCAGGATTGGCTAGATCCCTATCAGCAGCCCACATCATATGTGAGATGTCTGCTGTATCAGATATGTTAACAACTGGACCGAATTTTGCTTGGAACTCAGCTGTATTCTATAGGTTATAGCAAATGGCCGAGGGAGGTGTTTCTATAGGCGAGGGTGTAGTCAGATAGTGTGCATGTCAAACGAGTACGACTGTCGAATGCAGCCTAAATTAGGAGCTCCGGTGAGGCCCAATCCAAGTGTGGCATAATACCAACAGTGGCAAGATTGAAACAGCAGTTTAAAATAGGGAAGCTGGGCCCGCAATATGCAAGTGCGGCACAACACACACAGCAGGAAGATTGAAATAGCAGTCTAAAATGGTGCCCAGCAGCAAGGTGCAGTCTGATCCATGAGAACTGGCAAGACATCAATATCAGTTTCAGCGGACTACCGCAGACCAAAAACAACATGGCCATACTGTGAAGGCATCTTGAAGTAAGACACAGACAACAGATTCTGAATTTGAAATAAAACTTTATTAACTTAAAAGTCAGGATGGAAAATGCCTATTTTGCCCTATACTATGGTGGGAATTCCCTACTGAAATAAAGCTAAGGAAAGTCAGAGTCAAATAGTTCAATTTAAGAATCTGTCTGTGTCCAAAACCTATACTTGCCCTCACAACTAATCTATACAATGCGTAGGGAAGTCAGCAACCAACAAAATAATATTCAACACAAAGTTCGGAGCTCCGTCCAGCTCACATCTTCCTTTCAGCTCAATTCCCCAGGAATAAAACCGATGCAACAAAAAGCTTAAAGATTGCCTTAAGTTCAGGATGTTATGGGTTTGACCAAGACTCTGGGCTCCCTTCCCAAAGTTCCAGATAACCGTTCCAAACACAAAAGTATCTTGAGACTCTATCCTCAAGTCGACAAAAGGGTCAAGCCTAAGGGTTCCTTTCCCCAAGACTCACTTTCAATATCACAATAGTATTTTCAGTCTTTTTTACGTTCTGTTCCACACTTGCACCGTCTTAATAGGATTAGTCTTTATACAAAATATCTTGACTGATACTTGTAGTTCATTTACCTTTCAAAAGTATATTTTATTATTTACATTTGTTGTTCAATATGCCTCTTTTGGGTTGATTGTTAAAGTTCCCTTCCAAAATTCTCTTCACCTTGAAGTTTCTACATCTAGTGGGTTCACTTGTCTTGTTAACGTGGTTTACTTTAAAGTTCAATATATATTGGTTTGACTTCAATTCAAAGTTCTTGGTTTCACTTGACGATTCACCTTATATAGATGTTACTTGTATTAAAGTCGCTGAAAAAACCGTGCCAAAAGTTCAAAGAACCGACCAAGCGGCGTGGCCATATCCCATGTAAGCCAGGGCGGGACCAGAGGATAATCGTTCCCAGGCTGCGTAGAGCAGGCGCAGCCGAGGACCTTGCAGGAATGATGCTGGAAGGTGACTGGGCTCGGTGGGCAGGGCAGTGAAGCGTTGAAGTTCTGGGCTGCTAAAACGAAGCGGCCCGAAGGAATATCCCTTCCCAGAGCTCCAGTCCGTGCCAGAGGGCATAAAGGACTGGGGTGGGCCTGACCACCTGCTGTAAAGGAAACAATGACAGAAGAGGCAGGCCCCACCTGCAAAATCTCTGAAAACCTTTAGTGAGCACTAGGGCATTGTGGTGAGTGTGGTGCCCCATGGGGGCATAGAGCTCCGCGAGAAGACAATTTGGGCTGAGTACGGTTTCATTTAATTTCAATCCTTGAACAGATTACAGGTGGTGCCCCATATGGAATGAAACATCCTGGGCACAACAGCACCACATTAACAGCAAAGGCCTTGGGAGCAGGGTGACCCCCTAAAGAACAGCATGGAGGGGCTGACCTTCCCCCTCTTACAGAAAACGGCATCATCGGCCCACAATGAAGGCACTGTGCCTGCCCTTTATGATCTAAAGTGCCATTTGGGTGGGGCAGACTGCAGCAGCCACTCTTCTGTATATGGAATGCAAATGTATATGGTTAAGTGTTTATTTATATGTTTATCGGTAATGATTCATGCATATTTATTTGGGGGCGTTTAGTTAAGGGGCAGTGGTGGGCTTAGGATAAGGAGTTGGGTGCACGATAGAGAGAGTTAAGTGCCCTGGCCTGATAGGGAAGGCCAGTAAGAATGGTGGCCTGCCAGAGGCTACCCAGTAGAAGGGGCTTCCCACTACAGCCATCTTCTCGTCCCTCTTCCTGGATAAGTGGCAACAGATGGGCAGGAGGGGGTCTGTTCTGTTAGTTCATCTTGAGGTTCATTTCAATGACCCCGTCCATGGAGGGTGAACTGGCGGAATAGACCTCTATGATAGGAGATACAAGTCATGTATAATGCGGCTGTGCACAAATGTTTCTAGGCGCGACAAGTCAAGGGAGAGGGAGGGAAGACAGTGGGAGGCCAAAACAATGATCTTACAAGGCCATGTGTTATTCAGATCGTGCAAGTGTGATAAGGCAAAGTGCAGTGGGGAGCGAAGGGGCAGTGGCAGCTCGAGGGAAAGGAGAAGGGCAGTCAGGGCAGCATTGCTCTGAGTGAGTGCAGCCAGGGCAGCATGGCTCGGGGTAAGTGCCGGAAGGCAGGGGACTGTAGGGTCACAGTTACAGCCCCTAAGTGCATGGTAGGCCCAAAGGCAGTGCAGGGGCGACTTATCGGGGAGGAACATGGCACTCAGTGAGACTCAGAGTGTAGCCAGGCCACCAGACAGCGCAGAAGACAGGTAGGTCAGCAGTGGAGAGAGAGAAAGCAGAGGTGAAAGGAAGGTCTTGAGCTGCTTCCGGAACTTCAGGTGGTCCGGCTCAAGTTTGAGAGGGGCAGGGAGGCTGTACCAGAGGGAGGCGCCTGCAGAGGAGAAAGAGAGAGAGATCTACTCCCCACTTTCTGCCTGGAGAAGCGGCTGACCCTCAGAGAGTTAGGGGAGGGGGGTCATACCAGAATAGAGAAAAGAAAGGAGCCTATGAAATGGGTAAGGGTTTAATGCTATCAGGTTTGTCTACAGTGATCATACATAGCTAAGAACTCGGGCGGTAGCCCATCTTCTGTTGCATAGGAGGCTTGAACATCAATTTACAAACTGCGGGATGGCTAGTGCTCCTCTTGTTGCAGGTGGTCTGTGTGGAGGGGTGTGGGTTGTGGTCCCATATCGGCCTAATGGCTGTGGCCAACGCCAGTGTATCAGGGCAAAAAAAAACAGAGCTACACCGGAATAGGCACAGATTCTGCGTGTATGTTTTTGAGATCATGCTGAGTGAGGAGCGAGGAGGGAGCAAAAGGCATTACTGGAAGGATTTCTGTCACAATATACTGAGGGGGGGTGATCATGTAGGAAGAGAGAAATGCTGTTGCAAGTTGGATGTCCTTGTGAATCCAAAATCTTCGAGGTCTACTTGGAGAGAGAAACACTGTTGCAAGTGGCATGTTTTATAAAACCGTGTGATCCTACCACCAAAAAAGGTTATAGAGGTACAGAAAGCAATTGCAAAGCAGAATTATGGCCCATTGGGAATTGTAATCAGGACAAACTACAAGTAATGCTCCCTATTGGGAATTGTGGTCCTGGTGAACTACAAGAAAAGGAACCTTAACATTTAGAGCTAAACATTAACTGATGCCCACTGTAGGTTTTAGCGACGCACAATTACTAAGAATTTGAAAATCAATCCTTGCCTAGTAAAAGCGGACACCAGCATTAGATTATCTTAAACCGTTTTAACTTTGTACAAAGCGTCTACTGTTTAATTATATGGGTGTTGTGGTGAGTGGAGGGAAATCGCCCCTTCTCTATAAGGGGGAGCCCCCCCTGTTATGCTTGGGCGGTGAGCCTGCTCTGCAACACCCTCCCTAGGGGTCGAGGCAAGTGGGACCTCACTGGGAAAGACTCCCCTTCGGGAACAAACCGGCAACAGCTGTGCATACCAAGGCCTACATGGGATGCCCTACGATACTCGAAACTAAAGATAAAGACTGGGATAAAGAAACACTCCATAGATGCCGTTATTATCAAGAAGGAGAACATGTCCCTTTAAATCAAAAGGGCCAATCCACTAGGACGAGTATGTTGAACGCAGAGCTGGCAACATCTAAGGAGAGAGGCCTGGAGAGAGAGAAAGCCACACGTAGACACAGGAGGACCCAGAGCTATGCAACACCCAGAGAGAGAGAGCAGCGCATAGGCCAGGAAGGCCGCGAGTTTCAAACTCGCTTGACACTGCATAGCGAAACGCCAATGCTACTGCAAATCGAAAGTGGGGGGTGGGTCAAAAGGTAAGGAACCCAAAGAAAGCTGGTGGCGAGACCACAGAATGGCCGTGGTGGACAGCAGGTCACCAAAACATAATAATGCAAGCTTGAAGAGAAACTGGACATTAATATACTGGGAAAAGGGCAAAAGCAGACAACACTGTCTACGATATACAGGAGAGGAAAGAGAAAGAACCTCATGAATAAGAGTTCATAGTAACTAACCAGTTGAAATGTGTGCCGAACCTAGGGCACAATGAACTGAATTATAATCACCCAGAAGAGAAAGGCTGTCAGAATAATAATCTACACCAATGATGTGTTGAAATCAACCACCTGGATAAAATATCTTACAAACAATCGCCAAAAGGGATTTCCAAGGAGCCGAGAACAGTTAGCAGCCCCTTTGAAGAATTGCAAAGACTAATTCATGAAGTCACAAGAGACTATTTAAGAATGGTGTATTAACCAAGAACATGGTTGACTGGTACTGGTTGACTGGTACTGTTATAAGTTAGTTTTCATAGTGGTAGGGTCAGACAGGTTAGTTTGGACAGCTGACTCTTATTTTTGGACTTGCAAATGACAAGAGTAGCACCTTGTCTCCAGACCAGCAAACGAAGCGTCTGCCAGCCGTGGCTGCTGTGCCCGACAGGTCGGACCCTGCTGGGCCCAGCAGCCACGGTAGGCAGACCGTTCACGAAAGCGCCGGCATCGTTAGCAACGGTGCCGGTGCTTCAGAGTCCCCACTCCCATAGAGTCCCATGGGAATCTATGGGAATGGGGACTTACATTTTACCGGCACCAGACTTCCCCGGCTGTCGGACTTGGAATCTCCCGGTGGCAGTGGGAAGTCAGGCGCCAGTAAAAATATTGCGAGTCAGGCGGCACTCTGCCGGTAGCACTGGCAGGGTTACCGCTGGACTCGTAATGAGGCCCACAGTGTCAACTATATTTCATTTTGTTGGTAGAACATGCATCATATTGACAAGTGAACACTTTTGAAAACGTACACGATCACACAGAGTCAAATGCTTTTGATGGCAAAATTAGTTCTGTGACCTGCTGGTTGAGAACATCTGTGCAACTGGTGCTCAACCCATGAGGTGATCCCATACTTCTGACATTCTATCTTATCACCCTTCCACTTTATACCAGCTTCACTGAAAGTAAATGGCTGTAAACTACAATATTTCACCTACTTTGGCCAGTTCTCTGCCTGCTAGGCCATTCAATCTGCTTAGTCTTACTTTCCGCTTACATAATGAATATACAAAGCTAATTAGATGTTTACAAAAAGTAGTGCTTAATAGTTCCATCCAGTCTGTATCACAGATCTACTGTAATACCATGCACTGTAGTTTGTCTCCAGAGCTCGCTTTGCTCTATTATGATTTCATTATATATTAGCATCTGGGGGAGAGAGCTGGCCAAACTGTTTTCAGAGCCTTTTTTACGTTGGGCCTCATTACGAGGTTGGAGGTAGTCTTGCTGGTAAGAGCGGCAAGGCTACCTCCATACTGGCATGAAAGTCTGGCACTAATGAATGGGCAATTACCGGGGTATTCCAACCCCGCCGGACCCAATAATTGCTTTTTGCGGATGCCTGTTCATAACAGTGCCGGTGCTACAGGCATGCTGTGCTCGCGAGTGCTTTTCATTCCGCCAGGGCAGACCTGCCGGAATGAAAGGCACCTGCGGCACAACTCGGAGTTTGCGGGTCCGTTAACAACGGTGCCGGCAAGCATACCGGTACCTTTGCTACCGGACCGGCAACCTCGTAATGAGGCCCATTGTCTATTCATTTGTATCCCTTCATGCAGCTAACCTTTACATTTTACAGACACAGAGCCAGGGCTTGCAAAGTCTACTTGCCCACTTGCATTGTCAAATAGGTCTTTGGAAAGAGTACCATTTGTATGAAGTTTGACACTTTTATTTAACATGTACTGTGCAGTAAATGACGAATAAAAGTTTCACTATGCATGGCTGGCCCCTGGATGGCAGCAGTGTGCCAAAGAAAGTGGGATTGTGGGCACAGGCACCATTTTACAGAAAGCGCATTTTGCGCATTTACATTTTTGGTCATCCGTTGCCATGGGTCGAGTGCATGTTTGTTAGGTTGAGCAGGTAAAATAAGTCACTCAACCTGCAAGTCTAGCAGAACTTTAAAGAATTTGCAAGGCCAGAGTCTTCTCACGAATGTCTTACATTGTTGCTCATTTTATGTCTTGGGTACAAATATCTTCTGGTGATATTAAAAATATGAGTACAACATTGCTAATCAATTTAGAGCAGGTGTGTTTTAATCAGTTTACGGAACGGGTGGTGGTTCTCTATGCTGCGTAGCCCAGGAGGAAGGTTATTCCATAATTTAGCAGCAAGGACACTACCTGCTTGAATATTGAGTCTGGATATTCGATACCGATCTATTGTCAGTTAATTTATAAGGTGTTCTCAGTGGGCTATGTTGGAGGTACCATTGTAGGTGTTTTCTAAAATACGATGGGGCAGAGGCATCTAGAGCTTTATGCACCATGGTCAGGAGTTCTAAAGAGATTCTGGACTTTACCGGGAGCCAATGCAGTGATTTAAGGGTGGGGGATAAGTGTGTCTAAGGCATTTTCTTGATGATGCAGGCTGCAGTGCTCTGTAACAGCTGCTGAGAATGAAGAACTGATTCTGTGGCATCAGCAAAGAGAGATTTGCAGTAATCTAACTTGGATCCAACACTAACTCTAGCTATGGTGGCACAGTGAGCCTCAGATAGTAGAGGCCTAATCTGCCTGAGTAACAGTTGCAAGTTGGCAGAGCGCAATGTCTTACTTATCTGAAAAGAAACGGAGAGGCTGGAGTTAAGCCAAACTCCAAAGGTCTTAACAGCTTTCGATGGTGTTACTTTATGTCCTGATAAGGTGAATTAATGGGAATGTTTTAGAGAACTTGCTGGTCAGCCTTACCCAGCATAAGGCTAAAACTCATATCAACCAGTTTTTTAAAATAAAGGACTCCTTTTCTTGATATATTGCTTGAATTTTATTAAGATTGGCGAGAGGGTAATAATTTTGGAACTCAACCCCCCCAGTCGCAATAGGATGTCATGAGGGTTTGAGGTACAGATTAAACAGCAGGGACCGGAATGGAGTGGAGGTGGGAGCTAGATTAGCCTGGTTAGTTGGACACCAAAAGTGACCAGAATCTACCTTTTCCACCCCCCCAGGCCAACTGATGCAGAACAAACACACCCATCAGAATTGAAGTCTGTATTTTGGACAATCTGAACATGAGGACACCACTATATGGTATATAGTAGAGTACACATGTAAAAACACTTGGACGAGGAAGTGGGAGACTCTCCCGATTGACTCCTTGGCCCCCTCGAAGCATGAAAAGCAAAAAATGCTAAACACAAGAATTCCTGGTACACCACAGACCTCCGAGCCCTACGCACACAAAAAAGAGTAACTGAAACAGTGGGGTTGAAAGAACCTACCATGGCAAACAAAGCCACCTTCTCGGACATCCCCACTAAATACAAAGTAAGTACCCACACTACCAAAACCTCCAACTAGAATAACAGAATAACTATAGCCACATTCAGTGCTCGAGAACTATTTGTCATCCTGAGGAAATTAGAAACCCCCCCCCCACTTGTGGTAAAAGACAACATCTGGTGTGATAGTGTCAACACCAAATGCTCCCAGGCCATCGCTCCAGCAACCAGGAACAAACTTGAATACTCCACGTTTCCAATTCCAACCCATCTCAGTCCCTGACTTGGTGACCAATATCAAGGGACTTAAACCATCCTGATGTAAGGAGGACACTTGCCCAGCTTCCCTTGTTAAACACTGTGCTGAGCCTTTATTCCAACTCATTGCAGCGATCACAAACTCATCCTTTGCTACCTGCTCGGTGCCTACCGCCCTCAAGGAATCCTGGATCCCTCCCTCTGCTAAAATAACCTTCCCTAGACCCGACGATCCCCGCCAGCTACAGGCCTATCACAGCTGTCCCCTTACTACTGAAAATCATTGAGAGGGTAGCCTACAACCAGATCCCCGACTCCCTCAAATCCCACTACATCCTAGGCACCCAGCACTCAGGTCTCAGCCTTGGGCCCTAGAGATGGCACTGAGACAGCTCTCCTGGACATAATTAAAAGAAAAGGAATGATGCAATCCATTCTGGCAACCTCTCGCTAGTTCTCTTTCTTGTCAGCAGCTTTCAACCTCATTGACCACCAGACACTTTGCCTTCACCTCACCACCTTTGCATATTTCTCTCCCGAAGCCGCCAAATGGATTGCCTCATTCCTTTCTAATAGAACTTCAAGAGACTTCACCAGCGGCGCCGCATCCACCCATACTGTGTCTCACCCACCCGGTAAACTATCTACACAAAGCCACTTTTTGACCTTGTTGACTCCCTCGGCATGTCATTTACAAACTATGCTGATGATACCCTAATTCTTATCCCCCTATCTGGCAACCACACCCAAGACACAGCCAAGGTAAATACCATCTACGAAACCATTCAAACATGGATAGCTACATCGCACCCCCCACTTGCGGGCTGAACACTCCTACTCTGCGTTCAGGAAGAAACTGAAAACCCACCTTTTCATTGAAGATCTGTACTACCCTCCCTTCTTTCTTATCTTCCGTCCTGTAAATAGTGCCTAGAGGCCTCCCGGCTATGTGCACTGCTATAAATGCATAAATACATGCAACAGTTATTATATGTATTGGTTCCGATATCATAAGCATCAGTTTCCAACTTAAATGATACTCTTTTTGTTTATTTATTTATTGAAAAAATAAATAAATATATAATTAGAATGTGTTGAGTATGAGGAGTGAGAGGGTGGTGGGGGGGTGGCAGGGGGGTGTTGGGTGAAGTGTTGATAGTTCTAATTGACTTTTTTTTCTAAAAAATGACTTTTTACATTATATGTATAGGATGTCGACATTATTGTTTTCGACATTTTTGTTTGTCGACATTTTTTTTTCGACATTATGACTATAAACCATGTAAAACACTTTGTACTTTTTGGTCTCTCAGTCTGGTCATGTATGTTGGTTTGACTGCCATGACAACAAAATGAATTAATTCTATCTAGAGAGGGGTAAGGAGGATTTAGGGTTGAAGAAGGGTTTAAGGGTATTGAAGCAGGGTCATACCGTGTTCTTCAATGAAGGTCGTCACCAATCCCATAGAGGGATTCCTTCCCCATGTGATCCTCTGTCGATGGACCACCCCCATAGGCACAATTGTGCTTTGGGTGCACCACTCTTGCCCCATAAGAAAGCTCTCCCATTAGGAGAGAAGGGACGACATCCTCGGATTCGTCTCAACATATTAAAGCCAAAACCCTTGTACTACAAAAACTAATGTCAATTAGCCCCATGGAGCTGCTATGCATGGATGGTGCACTCAATATTTTAGTGTAATTTGAAACAATACAATTTTATTACAGCATACAATTAGAAATTGCTACAACTCCCCTTGAAAGGGATCAAAACAAGGTATTGCACATTTCTAGTGGTGACTGCCTCCTATTGCCACTCAATGGGCACACTTCAACTTCATGTTTTGTCCCCTTAACGATTCTGGCTGCTATTCCTTCACTGTCCCAGCATCTTTCACACAACCATTGAAGACCACTGTAGGCGATTCCTGCCATGCAATGAAGTGTACTTACAGCTATATTTTCCAATAGAATTAATCTATTTTGCTTGGCCACTAAAGTGACAACTCTCAGTATGCTATGCCAATAGAAATGCTAATAGTGTTCGTTAACCAATCAGTGAAAACTGCATGTTACCTTCAGTTCAAATGAGGTGATAGCAAATGCATATAGTCATTCTTCCTTGTCACTTTTGCAAAGACGCGCTAATTTAATAAATGTGAATGTAAAACACAATCAGCCAAGGGCTATAAACTAGGTCTTGACTTTATAATGGTCTCCTGGAGTGGATACTGTTTTTCTATTAGGAGTAACAGCGTGGACGCAAATATCTTACTTAATTAGCCCAATATTATGCATCTCAATGTCACCTTGAATGGGAGAGTATAATAATGCGATTCAAATTGTTGATTGATGAAAGGAGCTGATAATTTGCATCTTTGTCTTTAGTGTGGTCAATTTAGCTCACAGGTGGGAGGCGATTTTCATACGTTGCTTTAATGTCTGGCGCCTTGTTTAATGTTAAAGGATAACCTATTCTATTTAATGACATAGCGCAATAGAAACATATTAAATAGTCACACATGAATGACTAACAGCATTCTTCCAGAAAAAAGATTCTTCTCAATTTGAAAACTGAAAAGAACTAACCATAGAAGCCTGAACCAAAACAATTGCACCTACTAGTTAATTTGAAGTGATAGCATGCAAGATTACAGGGGATGAAAAACATGAGCATTTAGACATAATAGAAAGACCTTCTTGAGTTCGTATGAAACCCTTTCATTTCAGGCCCTGTAACTCTTGAGGATGGGCAGCGATTGTGCCATAATCCTAAAAACCCCAATCTTGCACAATGCAAAATTAGGTTTGTGTGTTGCCCCTAACTTTTTTCCTCTTTCCCTTTCTTCTGATATTTGACTATGTTACAATTACAGTGACGAGAACATTCTCAATTGCCATGAATACAGTATTAGTTGTAATTTAACAAAAATATGAAACAAAAACGACAGGACTGGGCTACACAACTGAATAGCTTGACATGAATTATTGAATGTAATGTTTGAGAGCATGTAGGCCAGATGAAGCGGCCAGTGTTGCAAAACCATAGGCACATACCATGCAAGTGACATTTTAGGAGGGGTCTCTACAGAGGAATATAAAAACTGGGGATACAACTCCCAACAAAGGGCAGCAACAGTGAATCCAAGAAAAACCCGTTCAGACAATTAGCCACCATAGAAGAATTTGTTTCACCGGCTTGATGGTCACAATTTTTTAAAGAAGATTACAGGAGAGTATACTTATTGGTTTCCAGTATTCCGCTTAAAAGAGTGTATTCAATACAGGCCTACGGTTTCAATGACAAGATAGTAAACTATACTAATTAGAGTAAAACATTTCTTTCATTTAAACTTATTTTGCTGCTGCTACTTGTAGCCTCGATTGTGATAGATCTTCCACTGACATTTGTGGTTTCCTATTTCTTAGCTGAAGAAGAAGAAGAAATTAAAACAGGAACCAACATACCAACCACTACATTTCACAAATATATTTCCAAGCACTGACACTCTGCTAAAATATTGGCTAGTGCCTACAGTAAAAAGGAAATGTTTTCTCATTGCAACTGCTTCCAAAAGAGCGGAAATCTAAAACTTAGATACACAAGTCTTGAATATTGCAATGCAATAGGCTTGGTCTGACTAAAGTCACGCAAATCGTATGGTAAACACATGAAATAAACTACAACATGTGCTTGGTCATTTTCCTGTCAACTTGCATTCGGGGCAGGATTTAAATTATAATATGGTTCCAACGTAAGCGGACAGCCTACACTGCAGGCCACCTGGACATAACAATTTGGAAGAACATCTGAGAGAATGGTTTGATCGGGAGAGTAACAGGGCACAGCCAAGTGAACCAACCAGCTCTAAAGTAAAATGGTTCCGCTACATTTGAATAACGAGTCATATTATTAGGAATACATTTGTATAAACAATGAGTAAAGTGGTCATGCCCTCGTGATTTCTAATGAAGTCCAAAGATTATGGGGGTAATTCATAGAATTCAGCGCACAAGTGGCGCACGCGGCTGGCGCACATTGTGCGCGTGCGACAGTCTGCGCCAGCCGCGTGCGCCAAAATCCATTTCCACGCACAGCGTATTCATGGATTTTAATATCCATTACTAGCCATGGCGCAGTGACCCTGCAGCAGCGCCAGTTACGCCCCACAACCCCGACACGTGCGCCATGTACAGCGCACAAATCCCATACGATTGGCCCTGTGCGAGCGGATTTCGGGGGTGCACGGGAAAATTCACACACGATTTCGCTGTCAGAGCGGGGTACGTGTATCCAGTGGGGTGCGCGGGGAGTCCCACACGTGAATTGGCATTGTGGGTCCTCCCAGGTGTGCCCTCTACCCCCTCCACGGCCCCTGCAGGCAACCCACACCACAGGGGACTACCCTGCACCCCTGGTCATGTCCCGCAGGCAGCCCATCCACCATGGGCATGCCCCCCAGCCAGCCCACATGTCACCTTCCACTAGTGATCACCAACTCATGTCCCCCAGCACCCCCACCCGTGAGGGGCACCTGCCAGGGGGCCACAGCGCCCCCACCCAGCAGTGAGGGGCACCTGCCAGCAGGCCCCGACTCATGTCCCCCAGCACCCCCACCCCCCAGCAGTGAGGGGCACCTGCCAGCAGGCCCCGACTCATGTCCCCAGCACCCCCACCCACCCAGCAGTGAGCCTCAGGCCCTGACTCATGTCCCCCAGCACCCCCACCTCCCAGCAGTGAGGGGCACCTGCCAGCAGGCCCCGACTCATGTCACAACAAACAACATGTCCTAACAAAACAGACCCATGTCCCTAAAGCCAACCCTAATCCCCCTTGCCCCCCAATCCAAGCATGCAACCATCCACAGAACCCACTCCCAAATTACCCATGCCACGATAGTCGAAATGAACCACCATGCCCATGCAGGAATGTACAACGTAGCCACACAGTGGCAACACGTGACTGAGGAAATGTTCAATGAGACATGCACAAAACCAATTACAGAACACAACACCAATTCAGAAGTAATAAAAAATGTATTAAAAACATAAAGAACTGACTTGGAGGAATAGTAAAAAGAAAATCAATGCACAATTACCGATGTAGAAAAAATATTGTAAATCCAATGAAGTTAAAAAAAAAGAAAAATCATGTAGAATAAAAAAGTAGTCCATTGCCAATGTCCATAATAAAAACATAATCCAAATAAAAAATAACCATTGAGCCATGGGAATATAGAAAAAGAAAGTATGTACAAGTCTGCAACTATATACAATGCAAGTCCAAATGGTCCATGATCCACAAACAAAAGGAAACCTACAAAAAAGTCCTATGAGGAAAAAACGATATACACACGAAGTGGAGCAATGTCCATTAACTCCAAATTAAAAGAAAAACAAAGGAAACCTAACACTATGTAACTAGATACAATGGCGGCAGGCAAGTCCTGCGGCTCACTCTGTGATGTCCCGGGCCAGGGCATCATCGAACTCCATGTCGATGTCCCGGAGGCGGGCCTCTGCCCTGGCCCCGAGGTCTCGCAGGGATGCACTCATGGCCTGTTCCAACTCCCTGCGAGTTGCCTTGAGGCACTCTGGCCGCCTCAAGGCCCGACGCATGGAGAACTCTGCCCTGACCATGGTGAGCTGCGCCTCTTCCGCCCGCCGCCGCTGCGCATCTATGCGCTGGCCCAACCGCAGCCACACGGAAGACACTCCCATTCCAGGGTTCTCCTGCCCTCTGGCTGATGCCTGCCCCTCTGATGTCGATGGCCCAAGCCATCATTGCTCCCACCTAGAGCCTGCTGCTGTTGCTGCTGTCCATGTGCCCTGTCCAATGCCTGCACATCCTCCATCTGCTGGTCTCCAGTTGTTTTGGTGTCCACCCCTGCTGGACCGCCGACTCCCGACTGTGGCAGGGATGGGATCTCCACCAAGCTGGCTGTGTTGGTCAGGCCATGTCCACAGGGGGCCCTGGTGGAATCTGGGCCGGAAGACGGCAGGGAGAATGACTGGCGCATAGTCTCCACAGAGGAGGAGAGGTCCGCCAGAGTGCGCGACAGATGTAGGAACCCACCGAACAGGGCCCCTCCCAACAGTGGCACGTCGCGACACTGCACTTCGTGATGGCGTGCGTGCTCCGCCCAGGAAGCACGCACGTCTTCACGAATGTGACGCGTGCGCAACGCGACACTAACCAGGACGGAGCCCATACGGTCGTGGGCCCCCTCGTCCGCAGGTAGTGGAGAGGCAGATGACGTGGCATTCCCCCCTACCTGCGGACGGGCCTGGGACGGGGCATTCCTGCTGGTGCAGTCACAGGGTTAAGGACAGCTGTTAGGGAGAATTCTCTGTATAAGCTAATTTCCCAAACCTAGTGAGTCCCCCAGCAGCTTTGCTGGATTTTTGGGGTTTATTTCTTTCTCCTGCTAAGAGTGAGACTCTTTCTCCCACTCTTAGGCATGATTTGAGAATGCCCTTTGACTATGTAATGTGTTTTATGGGCTATGGGGTCTTTTACTCCATGAGACTTCATGTGTTTTTGGTATGTGTGTTACACAGCACCCTCAGTGCATAGTGACCCCCAAACATAGACTCCATACCCTGGGACTGACTACTGTCTCCCAGGGCATGTAAAGTCACCATTGGCTTTACTAGTCTCAAATTGTGAACAGAACCAGTACAAATCATCATATTGTGGAAGTACTGGCAGGGGTAATTAGATTGCCTCTGGGTCTGTTTTCCAAGGGGGCACTGTCCAGTCCCCCCTTGTCAAGTTTCTGGCTGGTGGCAGTGGATACCACGCAAAATATTCCACCGGAATATTTCCTATGGGATTTTCCCATTCATTTTAAACGCACCACTTTTTTGGTGCAATGTCAAAGATACCGCCGGGTTATTTATTTAATATTTATTCCCGGTTGGGTCTTTTTGCCAGGACTCGGTTTTAAAATGGCGTTTGTGTTCACCTCTGTAACTCCAACCCAAGTCGAGCCCTTTGTTCCACTTTTGGCGGGCTTCTGCACAGAAGCCTCCAAAAGTGGTGCCACTCTGTCTGGGTCTACAGGATGTGTGGGAGGGGGGGGGGAGAATAGGCACCCTGGACTGAGTTGCCTCGGAAACTCAAGTGGAACCCTTGTGTGATTGGCCCAGTGGCACTACTTAGCATGTTTGAGTGAAAGCTAGGACACATGAATGGGGGTTTTCTGCATAAAAGCAGGGCTTTGGGGACTGGAACTTCAGAAGTCGCCACAGGACCTAAAGAATCTGAAGAGGGAGAAGCTGAGCCGACCTGCAACAACGACACCACCGGTGTAGCCCTGCAGAACCGACTCACCACTTCCCAACGACAGAGAAGATCTTCTTCCAGGAGAGTCTTCTTCCTTTGAGCTGGTGGGGTTAACCAGTTCACCCTTTTTTCGCCTTCCTGGATCGTCTGTGGTCGAATCGCCCGTGCCAAGCACCCCGGCGGCTGGATAGCCACGCTTCACCACTACCGCGAAAAAAAGGGTAGTACCTTTTAATCGGGAAACTTTGCGGCTGGTTTCTTCCCTGGCAGTGCAACGACCTCAAGCTTTCCTCCACATCGAGATCTTCTCTTCCCCTGGCCGAAGCACCGACTTGCACCCGCTGCCAGGAACAACTGCCCCCGCTGGAGCTTTCTCACCATTTCAGGTACTGTGTCCCGCCTAGTCTCCCTTGCAACAGACCGTCCAAGGTGTCCCGTAAATCCTTGACTCTCTATCCTGGGGTGACCTCGGACCTGTTAACTAACTTTTCTGAACTGATCTAACTCCTTTTTGAACTATCTGCAAAAACTTTTAAAGTGTACATCAACTGTGTGATCTTGGGCACATTCCGCCTTGCTCTCTCCAAGAGTGGGCCTGGTCTATGAACTTTTTGCTCTACAGTAGACCGTGCCTTTCTTGACTTGCTGTGGTTCTTTAAAAGTGTTGGTATTGTGTGTTTTCCTATTTTGGCCTTTTCGTTCCCTTTTTAAATAATTATTGGAGTGCCATCTTGATTAAGCGCTCACCTCTTTGTTGATAATAAGTGGTGTTCTTTTCCTAAGACTTGTCGAATAATTAATCAGGGAGGTGTATATATTTCTAGTGACTGTTTGAACTTGCTTGACATATTAGTGCCAGTGCATTTTTACAAGTGTGTTGTTAAATATATAATTATATACTTTTATACCAAAGCTCTGGTCAGCGTTTGCTTGTGCTACTGTATTTTTGTACCTAATGTGTATACTCTATATACTGCCTAACTCTTCTTGAGAGAAGTCTGACTACTCAGCCACAGCTACCAGGTAAATCTCGGTGGTACAGACTGTTACCAATTGGGTTTACTGCTAACACCTGTAGTCTTAAACTTTTTGCAGTGGTCCCTAAGGGAATTGCACAGGTTTCTGCCCAACACAGGTGTACAGCGGTGGGATTTGTATTGAGTGTACATTTTAGTGTGCTTATAGATACCTTAGTGCAACTAATCACAAAGCTTAGCACTAAAAAGTTTATTTTCTAACCTGTCAACTATGGAAAGTTATAGTCAAGAGTCGTTTGCTACAAAAACTGATGATTGTTTAAGAGTTCTCTGTAAGCATAAGAATCTCCTGACTAAAGGCGAGAAAATGGAGCTAATAGAAAGATTGTTAGCAAACCAAAGTCTGAGTGATGGTTCAGAGGAACCCACTCTCCCAGAGAAAGTAGATAACAGTGATGATATTGATATGGATCAAAGTATTGAAAATCTTGAGGCAGAGTCAGAAGAGGAGGATGAGGCTGGTGTGACTGTCCCCCCTAAGCCTCTGTCTGCTCTACCAGCTGTACCTACTGGACCTTTAGCAGGTCCCACAATTAGTCCTGAATGTCTTGAACTAGAGAAAATGAAGCTTGAATTGGAGTTTAAAAGACTTAATGCTCAAACAGAGCAACGGCACCAAGAACTAAGGCTCAGAGAAATGGAGCTCAAGCATGAGCTAGAGATGAAGAAATTGTCTGTTGAAAATGCTTCTCTCTCCGGATCCTCTAGGAGTACCAGTCCCAAAAGACCCCGGATGCCTAAAGGGATTGTGGGTATGTATGAGCCTAAGTTGGATGTGTTTCGCTTGGTTGGCTATGTTTGAGTATAATCATGGGCTCCAGGACATCTCAGGGAATGAGTTACTTCCCTGGTTGTTCTCTAGGCTCCCCCCTGTTGCATCTGATGTGGTAATGGAGTTGGGGGAGGCGGGTAAGAAGGATTATGAATGTGTGAAGCTAGCTTCGATAGCTAGATTTGGAAAGACCCCTCCCCAGTACCTTAAGAGGTTTAGGGCCCTCAAAAAGCATGATGGTACCCCTTGGGCTACCTGGGAGAGTGAAAGTTTGAAGAACTTAGAGGGATGGATTAAGGGTTACAAGGTGAACACTTATGAGGGAATGAAGAATCTTGTGATGTTGGAGTCAATTTATGATGCCTGCTCTCCTGAGCTCAGACAGCACTTGGTTGATTCAAAGGAATTAGATTCCAGAAGACTAGCTAAGGCTGCTGACCTGTGGGTTGCCAACAGGGCTACTCACAAGGACTCTGGGGCAACGCAGAAAAAGGGAGAGAGGAAACAGCCTAAAGAGGACTCCAAAGAGAATTCTAATAATTCCAATCCCAAAGAGGACCCCCAAACAAAACAATAAGGGCAAGCCACAAGGGAAACCGAATCAGGCTATTGTACCTTCTGGTGCCAAACCAGAAGGAGGTCAGAGCAAGCCACCATTCCAAAAAGCATTTGGTAAATGCTATGTTTGTAGCTCGCCTGACCATGTGAAAGGGGATCCCAGATGTAAGGGTAAACCTTCAGGGGTCCACACTGTCTCCTTAGCCTTCGCTCCAGAGGAGGAAGTACAGGTGGCCAGTGGAAACTTTCTACTACTGGCTGATGATCCCATTGGAGTCTCAGCCAGTGTTTCTTTAGTGTCTCTGGGGTTGTGGGAACAACAGAATTTAGATGTGTATAATTCTATCCCAGATAATACTAAAGAGTATTATAAGGACAGTGTCCAGGTGAATGGTCAGGAGACTCCTGCCATTAGGGACACTGGGCCAGCATAACTGTGGTGGATGAATCATTTTTCAAGGCAGAGGATGTTGCTAAGGCACCCAAACTCCTCATCAAGTTATCTGGAGGGCCTGTGCAGATGCTCCCCCAATTACCAGTTATCATCCAGTGCAATGATATGACTGTGAAGATACCTGTCAGTGTACAATGTGAGGTGCCAGGAAGGGTTCTGTTGGGAAATGACCTGAAAACTCTTGGAGTAGTGTCACACACCCCCAGACCTCCTAGTAAAAGGTTACAGGAGCTAACCAGACCTGCAAGAGAAAACCATGAGAGGTTCTTCTCTGGAGATGAAGAAAGATATCACTCCTTCTCCACTGGAGCAACTTACTGCAGTCTCGAAATCCACAGAAGCAAAGGGGCAACCCATGACTTCTAAGAAACAGCCAGCAGCAAGCACTCCAGTGCTTCCAACAAGGACTTCCCCTAGGTTGTCCAAAGTTACACCTGTAACTCCACCTCCAGCTGAGGCTGAGAGGGAGGTACAACCCTGTATGGTTGAACTAGACTCTGAAGAAGAGCTAGTGGAAGGCCAAGAACTTATTGGAGATCTGGATCCTGTTGACCATCCTGAGCTGCAGTCTTTACCGGCAGAAGGTGGACCCAACAGGGCAGACTTCAGTAAGGGACAAAGAGAATGTCCAACTCTGGAAGGCCTTCGCCATCAGGCAGCTTCTCAGGCTGATGGGCAAGAGCCTGGGAAGTATAGGTTGCACTGGGAAGATGGCCTCTTCTACAGGGAACTGACTGAGTCTGCACCTGGAGACTACAAGCGGCTTGTAGTACCTCAAGAAAACAGACAACAGTTCTTGCAACTAGCCCATGAGATTCCTTTGGCTGGTCACTTGAGTTCCAAGAAGACCAAAGAAAGGCTCTCACTCTACTTCTATTGGCCAAAGATGGGGCTGGGGTAGATAAGTTTTGCAAGAGCTGCCACACCTGCCAAACTTCTGGTAAGGTTGGTTCCAAGAATGGGACACCTTTAGTGCCTCTCCCAGTAGTGGGAGTCCCATTTGAGAGGGTAGGGATTGACATTGTTGGTCCCCTTGATCCCCCAACCTCCTTAGGCAACAGGTTTATTTGTGTTGTAGTGACCATGCTACTAGGTACAGCTCAGGCTGTGGCTAAGGCCCTCCTTGGTATTTCTACCAGGGTTGGGTTTCCTAAGGAAGTAATCTCTGACAGGGGGTCAAATTTTATGTCCCACTACATGAAAGCCATGTGGAAAACCTGTGGAGTTACTTACAAGTTCTCAACCGCCTACCACCTTCAGACAAACGGGTTGCTAGAAAGGTTCAACAGAACCATGAAGAGCTTGATAGGTGCTTTGGAAGATCCCCTTAAGAGAAAGTGGGACCTTCTACTGCCATGCCTTCTCTTTGCTTATAGAGAAGTCCCTCAGGAGGGAGTAGGTTATTCTCCCTTTGAACTTCTTTATGGCCATCCAGTCAGAGGTCCATTGGCCCTGATTAAGGAGGGGTTGGAGAGTGCTCCTTCCCCCAAGCCAGTCAGAGTGACTGACTATGTGATAGGTCTCCGGAGGAGAATGTCACACATGATGGCAGAAGCTAGTGATAACCTGAAAGCTGGACAAGCTTTGGTCAAGCATTGGCATGATCAAAAGGCTAACATGGTTGAGTTCACTCAAGACTAGCTAGTTCTAGTTATGATCCCAACAAGGCAGAGGGCCTTGCAAGATAAATGGATGGGACCCTTCAAGGTTGTGGGTAAACTTGGAGAGGTGAACTATCTGGTGGACTTGGGCAATCGCAAGGAGGCTCGCAGAGTCCTCCACACCAACAGACTAAAGGCGTATGTCTCCAGGCCTGAAGTAGGAGCCTTGCTTCTAGCTTCAACAGAAGAGGAAGAAGAGAGTGAAGCCCTCCCTGATCTCCTCAGAGGCTTACCCTTGGATGAAAAGATTGAAGGAGTAAATCTCTCTTCAAATCTGACACCTGAGCAACAGGAGGAGTGCAAATCTATGTTAAATCAGTTTGACTCCCTATTCCCACTTTCAGCAGGCTTGACCCCTTGGGGCCAGCATGATATACTCACTGGTGACTGTCTGCCAGTCAAAAGCAGAGGATACAGAATGTCAGAAAATGGGAGTTCCCACATCAAAGGGGAGGTCAGCAAGATGCTTGACCTCGGGGTAATAGAGTCCTCTACTAGTCCATGGTCTAGCCCAGTTGTGTTAGTACCAAAGGCAGGATCCAAAGAATTGAGATCCTGTGTGGATTATAGAGCTCTTAATGCAGTCACCAAGACTGATGCCCACCCTTTGCCTAAAACAGATGAGTTGGTGGATAGACTTGGTGCAGCCAAGTTCCTCAGCACATTTGATCTAACATCAGGCTATTGGCAAATAGCCCTGACAGACCATGCCAAGGAGAAAACTGCATTTTCTACCCCAGTTGGCTTATACCAATTTAAGGTTATGCCTTTTGGACTGAAAAATGCACCTGCAACATTCCAAAGGATGGTAAATCAGGTTCTAGCTGGGATGGAGGACTTCTGTATGGTATACATGGATGACATTGCAGTGTTCAGCCACTCCTGGGAAGAGCATGTTAACCACCTGAGACATGTTTTGCAGGCTCTTGGGAAGGCCAACCTGACCATAAAGGCAAACAAATGCCAGATTGGACAGAGTAAGGTGGTCTACCTTGGGCATGAGGTAGGTGGTAGAGAAATAAGGCCTGTTCTCAGTAAGATTGAACCTGTGCAAAATTGGACAACACCTACTACTCAAACCCAGGGGAGAGCCTTCCTAGGCCTCACTAGGTATTACAGGAATTTCATTGAGAACTATGGGACCATAGCTTCTCCACTGAATGTAATCTCCTCTCCAAAATCCCCTAAGAAGGTCAGATGGAATGAGGAGTGCAATCAGGCCTTTGAAAACCTGAAGAAAGCTCTTTGCCAATCACGAGTACTGAGAGCTCCTGACTACCACCAAACCTTCGTTGTACAGACAGATGCTTCTAATATAGGTATAGGTGCAGTCCTTAGCCAACTGTATGGGAAAGGTAGGGAGCACCCCATTTGCTTCATCAGCAGAAAGCTGAAGGATCCGGAGACAAGGTGGGCAACAATTGAAAGAGAATGCTTTGCTATTGTGTGGGCACTGAAGAAGTTTAGGCCATACTTGTATGGTTCTACTCTTGTCATTCAGACTGACCACCAACCCTTGAGATGGTTGATGCAAATGAAGGGGGAAAACCCAAAACTATTGAGATGGTCAATCTGCCTTCAAGGGTTTGATTTCACCATTGAGCACAGGTCAGGGTGTCACCAGCAAAATGCTGATGGTCTCTCTAGGATGTATGTCATCGACTAGAGATATGAGATTCATCCAGGAGTGGATTAAATCCTCCTGTCTCATAGTCTGGGGGAGGGGGCGAGTGTTAGGGAGAATTCTCTGTATAGGCTAATTTCCCAAACCTAGTGAGTCCCCCAGCAGCTTTGCTGGATTTTTGGGATATATTTTTTTCTCCTGCTAAGAGTGAGACTCTTTCTCGCACTCTTAGGCATGATTTGAGAATGTCCTTTTACTATGTAATGTGTTTTATGGGCTATGGGGTCTTTTACTCCATAGGGCTTCATGTGTTTTTGGTATGTGTGTTACATAGCACCCTCAGTGCAGTAACACAGGGGTGTCATAGTGACCCCCCCCCAAACATAGACTCCATACCCTGGGACTGACTACTGTCTCCCAGGGCATGTAAAGTCACCATTGGCTTTACTAGTCTCAAATTGTGAACAGAACCAGTACAAACCATCATATTGTGGAAGTACTGGTAGGGGTAATTAGATTGCCCCTGGGTCTGTTTTCCAAGGGGGCACTGTCCAGTCCCCCCTTGTCGAGTTTCTGGCTGGTGGCAGTCGATACCACGCAAAATATTCCACCGGAATATTTCCTATGGGATTTTCCCATTCATTTTAAACGCACCACTTTTTTGGTGCAATGTCAAAGATACCGCCGGGTTATTTATTTAATATTTATTCCCCGGTTGGGTCTTTTTGCCAGGACTCGGTTTTAAAATGGCGTTTGTGTTCACCTTGTAACTCCAACCCAAGTCGAGCCCTTTGTTCCACTTTTGGCAGGGTTCTGCACAGAATCCTCCAAAAGTGGTGCCACTCTGTCTGGGTCTACAGGATGTGTGGGAGGGGGGAATAGGTACCCTGGACTGAGTTGCCTCGGCAACTCAAGTGGAACTCTTGTGTGATTGGCCCAGTGGTGAGCCGCCCGGCACACCACTTAGCATGTTTGACAGACAGCTAGGACTGATGAATGGGTTTTTCTGCATAAAAGCAGGGCTTTGGGGACTGGAACTTCAGAAGTCGCCACAGGACCTAAAGAATCCGAAGAGGGAGAAGCTGAGCCGACCTGCAACGACGACACCACCGGTGGAGCCCTGCTGAACCGACTCACCACTTCCCAACGACAGAGAAGATCTTCTTCTAGGAGAGTCTTCTTCCTTTGAGCTGGCGGGGTTAACCAGTTCGCCCTTTTTTTCGCCTTCCTGGATCGTCTCGTGGTCGAATCCCCCGTGCCAAGCACCCCGGCGGCCGGATAGCCACGCTTCACCACTACCGCGAATAAAAGGGTTGTACCTTTTAATTTGGAATCTCTGCGGCTGGTTTCTTCCCTGGCAGTGCAATGACCTCCAGCTTTCCTCCACGTCGAGATCTTCTCTTCCCCTGGACGAAGCAATGACTTGCACCCGCTGCCAGGAACAACTGCCCCCGCTGGAGCTTTCTCACCATTTCAGGTACTGTGTCCCGCCTGGTCTCCCTTGCAACAGACCGGCCAAGGTGTCCCGTAAAACCATGACTCTCTATCCTGGGGTGAGCTCGGACCTGTTAACTAACTTTTCTGAACTGATCTAACTCCTTTTTGAACTATCTGCAAAGACTTTTAAAGTGTACATCAACTGTGTGATCTTGGGCACATTCCGCCTTGCTCTCTCCAAGAGTGGGCCTGGCCTATGAACTTCAGTAGATCCTGCCTTTCTTGACTTGCTGTGGTTCTTTAAAAGTGTTGGTATTGTGTGTTTCCCTATTTTGGCCTTTTCCCTCCCTTTTTAAATAATTATTGGAGTGCCATCTTGATTAAGCACTCACCTCTGTGTTGATAATAAGTGGTGTTCTTTTCCTAAGACTTGTCGAATAATTAATCAGGGAGGTGTATATATTTCTAGTGACTGTGTTTGAACTTGCTTGACATATTAGTTCCAGTGTATTTTTACAAGTGTGTTGTTAAATAAATAATTATATACTTTTATACCAAAGCTCTGGTCTTGAGGCAGAGTCGGAAGAGGAGGGTGAGGCTGTTGTGACTGTCCCTCCTAGGCCTCTGTCTGCTCTACCAGCTGTACCTACTGGACCTTTACCAGGTCCCACAATTAGTCCTCAATGTCTTGAACTAGAGAAAATGAAGCTTGAATTGGAGTTTAAAAGACTTTGGCCCTCATTACGGCCCTGGCGTTGCACCATGGTGCTAATAGCATCATGGTCCATGCCCGTAACTTACCAACTCCACCATGGCGGAATGGGGAATTACCGCCCCATTCCGAGGTTGGCGGGGCGGTAATTCCCCATGCCGCCATGGCCCTTCCCCATTCCCATTTTTGCCCCATAGGACTCAATGGGAATGGGGAAGGCGCTAAGTACGGTGCCGCAAATTGCGGCACCGTACTTAGCACCAAGGTCCCTTTGCGGGTTGGATTTTAACGCCTGCAAAAAGCAAGCATTAAAAACGCCAACCCGCAAAGGGACCTCATAATCAGGCGTTAAGGGGTTAACGGCGCCGCCACCTTTTGCGCCGCCGTTAACCCCTTAACGCCAGGGTTGTAATGAGGGCCTTAATGCTCAAACAGAGCAACGGCACCAAGAACTAAGGCTCAGAGAAATGGAGCTCAAGCATGAGCTAGAGATGAAGAAATTGTCTGTTGAAAATGCTTCTCTCTCTGGATCCTCTAGGAGTACCAGTCCCAAAAGACCCTGGATGCCTAAAGAGATTGTGGGTATGTATGAGCGTAAGTTGGATGTGTTGGATTGGTTGGCTATGTTTGAGTATAATCATGGGCTCACCTCTGTGTTGATAATAAGTGGTGTTCTTTTCCCAAGACTTGTCAAATAATTGATCAGGGAGGTGTATATATTTCTAGTGACTGTTTGAACTTGCTTGACATATTAGTGCCAGTGCATTTTTACAAGTGTGTTGTTAAATAAATAATTATATACTTTTATACCAAAGCTCTGGTCAGTGTTTGCCTGTGCTACCGTATTTTTGTACCTAATGTGTATACTCTATATACTGCCTAACTCTTCTTGAGAGAAGTCTGACTGCTCAGCCACAGCTACCAGGTAAATCTGGGTGGTACAGACTGCTACCAATTGGGTTTACTGCTAACACCTGTGGTCTTAAACGTTTTGCAGTGGTCCCTAAGGGAACTGCACAGGTTTCTGTCTAACAGCGACATGCACAGGCCCCTCCGCGGAGACCTGTGCTGCCTCCGGACCCTGGCCCTGGACTGCACCACTTGCACCAGTGGTACTACCCCCACGAGGCCCCATGGGCGGCTCAGTAGCGGGCTCCTCCTCCTCTGTGGAGACCACCAACCTGGATGTCTCCACACCGTCTTTGCCATTGCAAGGCCCTGTGGGGGCTCACCCGGCCCTTCCGCTACAGCCGTAGTGGCAGACGCGGCACCAGCCCCCTCGCTCCCAGATGATGGCAATTCCTGGGAGGGTGGCTGGGCCTTACGTCGCCGCCCGGTGGAGGCATCCCCGCCGCTTGGCTCCACAGCGCCGTCTACGCCCTCTTCTTCACTTGACGCTGCGTAGAGGGAGACAAAGAACACAAGCATCAGGGTACAGTACAATATTCCCCTAGACAGGAAGCAATAACACATGAGTGGCACTTCCATCCTGTCCCTCCACAACACATGGGTGAATGCACGCAACACACATGCAGAAACAGTCCTGGCGCCTGCAATCAACATCAGCATCCATGTACAAGGGCCTCTGTTAACCAAAATGTTGACTTCAAACTCACATGCATCATGGCTGACACTGATCCCATACACACACATCAATGGAGGGTCGTGCATCACGGCTTCTATAACACAGACAGTGGATAGACACAGTGGATACAACGGTGATGGCACTGCATGAGTGAATCTACACATCACGGACATGTGTCATGCATCCATGGCGTTTCAAAGTCACACACACACTTCTCAGACACACACACACATGTGCACCATACATGTACATGACAGCAGCACCCATCCCTCACACCCCCTCCATGTCCATGAACAGAGACGGGCATGCTTTCATATGTGCATTCCGCATACAGCTCCCCATGTTGCATTGGAACACATGCACCATCCATGTGGTTCACACATTACTGGTCTCACATGCATGACCATGATGTCCCTGCACACACACATCCATACATGGCCTATGTCACACATACAGGCAAGTATCAGACTACCAGCACACTGCAACATGCCCGTCTCACACAGCAATGCTTGGCCACTTACCGATCAACTCCAGACGGGTCTGCCTCTGAAGGATCTGGGCGTGGAGCGCTGGGGCTACGTGTTCCAGGACCCTCATCAGGATGTTGCTCATGCTGCCCCGGCCCGCCTCCGCAAGGCGGCGGGCCTTGTAGAGGGTCATGGACCTCAAGTCCTCCCAGCGCTTCTTGACGTGCTTGATGTCGCGGGTTGCCACCCCCTCCGCGTTGATGGCAACTACTGCGTACTCCCAGATCCTCGACCGTGCTTCCTTATTGGCGCGTGATGTTCCGAAGAGGGCATCATAATGCCCCAGGACATGGTCCACCAGGACACCACCTTCCTTCTGAAGCTGGTGGCCCTCTGCCTCTCTGACTGGGGGTCGCCAGTGGTCTCAGATGGCGTTTGCCCCGACATGACGACCCCCGAGGCAGGCGTGGGTGGGCAACTGGGTCCTGGGCTGTGGAGCGATAGTATCCCAGTCGGGAGTCTTCTAATCCAGAAGGGGTGGACACAGCAACTGGACCCCTGCAGATGGCTGACGTGCAGGCACCAAATAGCAGGGCACGTGGGTAGCAGGCAGGCAGGCAGCAGCAGATGGCTGGTGGGAGCATCCTCGGGGCTCTTGGGGGCAGGAAAATGGCCTTTTGGGCAGAAGCGTGGTCTTCTGTGTGTTTTCGTGTGGCCAGCTTGATACGGAGTGATTTGGCACGTGAAAAAAGTTGCACGTTAGCGTGTAATTCGAGGAAAGGCCCTTAGCGCGTAAGTGCGTCAGTGACGTTACGCACGCAGGCGTTGCCCACAACACGGGTGCATAGTGAATCAGCACGTGAGAAAACTGCACGTCACCGTGCCATTGGAGGAAAGGCCCTTAGCGCGTAAGTGACGTTTCACGTGTGGGCTGGCTTAAAAGGTACGAGTATCACATTTCCTTGTACATGCTTTTTGTGGAGAGCGAGCGGGTGTATCTCGTACTTCTTGTCGGTTCACACGCGATTACTTCACAACGTTTCCAGTTCGTACTCCCTGTTTCCTCAGACTGCGTTCTTTTCTTCTTTTGGCGGGGGTGTTGCCAACGCACACATGCGTGTCTTTTTCACATTCTTTTTCAAGGCAGACGGTGAGTCGCGCACGTATTTTCCAACTGTTGTTGCCCCCATGTGTCGCGTACCCCTTCAGAGGTCATTGTAGGCTGCGTGTAACACGCGTACGCTTATTGTTGTGTTTCTGGGTGCCACAGCGTTGTGCGGGTTTATTTTTCCACGCAGGTGGTCTACCAGGGGTTGTGTGCACGTGTGCTTTTGTTTTTGGGGTGCCTGTGCATTGCGTGACCTGTCATCTTCCCCCAGGGGTCACATACAGCCTTGCTAGAGCACTAGGGTACAAATTCCATCTAGTACCCTACCCCTTTCAACCCAATTGCCCAGGACAATGGTTTACTGCAACTCCCATACGCACAACAACATCAGTGCCATGGTTGGGAGGCGACCAAGCAGTAAGGGAGGCAAAGGTGGCCGACCTCCAAAAGGTGGGCATGGTGGGCGCGGTAGGGGACGTGGCCAGGATTTGCAGGGTGCCCCTAGAGCCCTGTGTGTAGAGGACCAATCGGGGACACCGATGCCCACCCCCAATGGTTGTGGGAAACGTAGCTGACACCATCCCAGCTCAGCCCTTGATGGACCGGCCCATTTTGGCACCTGAACCGGCACAGCATGACTCCCAGGCTGACTTCCAGGTAAGCAAGTCTAAGCCACGTCTTGCGGTGAAAGTTGCTGTCACCAGGCCATGTGGATCTGGGGCAGTAACGTCATCTGCTGCCCCAAGTAGCCAGGGTGGGGAGGCTGCAGGGGCAGCTGCAGCTCAATCCACGTAGCTCAATCCACCCCAGCTCCAAGTCGCCCAGCCGGGACAGTGTCAGTCCAGGTCCATCAAACCGACGTTGGCCCTACCAACATCACCCTGCAGCCAATGCCTGCACCAAGACCTATGGTCATTGTGCCTTTATAGGATTCTGTTACCCAGTCCACCTGCGCTTCTGCCCCTATTGACCAGAGCGGCGTAAGCCACTCAGGATCCGCACCACCTTACAAGAAGAAGGGTGCTCTGGCACTACAGGCTGAGACCCCAGACACGGCTACACATTCCGGCATGTCAAGGAAGCCTAGCTTTAATGACGCCGAACTTGATGCACTTGTGGCCTATGTGTCGGCACATAGCCGCGAAATGGTGGTGACTGCAGGGTGCAAGACCACACCTGGTCAAAGTAGGGCACACTGGCAGACCATCGCGGACCACATTAGTGCCCTTGGATTTGTGAGGCACACAGCTGATGATTGCTACAAGTGGTGGAATGACCTGAAACGCAGAGCAAAGAACAAGCTGGCTTCCAATCATGCCTCTACTCTGGTAACTGGCGGTGGGTCTCCACCAGAGGACAACCAACTCACTGAACATGAGTCTGTTGCTGGAACCTTCATCACAGAGGAACAGATCCAAGGCGTGGGAGACCTACCAGATTACGAAGCATTGTCCGGTGAGTGCCCATGCATGTGTGTGTGTTGCATGGGTGACGTGTTCAGATTGAGTGCCAGGTGAGGGTGTGTAGTCCTGAGTGGTATGGGTCACCCATGTGCTTCCTCCAAAACATTCAGCGGCCTTGGATTTGGGTATGACGGTATCCCTTCTGACCACAGTAGCCAATTAGCGCAACATTACTGCAGTTGCCCTTGAACTGTCATCTTGCAACAACATTGTTCTGAATGTTTCAGTGTTCATTCAGCCTGATTGTTTCAATTCTCCCATTTTTGCGACGCATTGTTCAGCCCTAATGCCACATATGTGACATGCTTCTGTCATTGATTACACCCCACATTGGGCCACATTTATTACCCTGTTATGGGAATGATTAGACCATTCAGGCTGACTGAGTAACGGCCTGTTCACAAAAAATGTGGGGCCTGTTTGAATGTGGAACATGATAGATTTGATGTGACCAAGCATTGATGTATCCATCTGCATGCCATCACTGTATTATTGTACACTGGATGTGTTGCAGTGTGTGGCACATGCAAAATAGTGTGACAAAATACGCATTTTTCATCTCTTCTTGTCCATCTCACATGGATGGGTGACAGTACTCATTCACTGACATATGGCTGTACTTGTCCAATGTACCATGGCTATGCTACATGCCATCTATGTGCTCGCATGTGCCATTCATGTGTATTGTAAATGCCACTCACAGGCTAATGTGTGATGCCAGTGCTATCCAGCATGCAGCAAATGTGTTGCTTTTCCATCTTGGTGTCCTCAGTGTCTGCTTTTTGCCTCCCCTTCCAACTCATTGACAGTGCATGCATGCCAGGGTTATAGTCGTGTGGGACATGTGTAATTCATGTACTGGATCTCTGGCTTGCCAGGCCTATGTGTGTGCTATGGTGCTCATGCCCGTTTCCATTTGTTGTCTTTCATATTTATACAGGTGATGACGCACTTGATGCTGTTGAGGTGGAGGAGATGGTGCAGACCCAGGAGGAATCTCAGCCACCACCGGGCACCAGTGGAGGAAGTGGTGTGGTGGTGGGTGAAAACCCAATCTTACTGCAGACCATACTGTCCAGGGGTGTCTCTGGTTGCACCTCCCCAGACCTCTATGATTCAGGTGCTGAATCAGATGAGACTTTTGTGCTGTCGCAGGTGAGTGTTTCTGGCAGGGATTTTGTTCTGTCCAACCCACCTGCACCAGGGGTAGCACCCTCTATGGGGATGTCAGTGTTGGTAAGTCCGCCTTTGACGGTTACGGATGCAGGGTCACACTCCACAACATCTGATCCTGTTCCTGGGTCAGCAGATCAGAGGGGGAATACAGTTCTGCAGCCTCATGCATTGCCAGCACAGCAAGGTGCAGATCGCCTTGCCCCAAACAGGAGTGGTGCCCGCCGACGCGGTGGACGTACGCCACCAGGCAATACTGTATGGGAAAACTCCATGTACAGTATAGCAGCACAACAGGGAGCATCGGTTGAAATGATGGCCCAGGCAATGCAGAGGGTGGCCACTTCCATTCTCCCCCATGAAAGGCAGATGGAGCAACAACAGCAGGCAACAGACTCCATTGCCAATCACACAGGGAAGACATGTTGGCGTCCAACAGGGACCAGAGGGCGGCACTGGACACTCTTCGTGAAGCCATATCTCTAGAGTCCCAGGGCCACAGGCAAGCCCTGAGGTTAGAACTCCATTTCCTCAGGGAGAGTCTGGTTGAACTTGAGGCTTCCCGAAATTTTAGGGCAGAACAGCAGCTGGAGCAGCTCACACGTTCACTCTCAGCTGAGCTGCAGGCAACCCGTGAGGAGATCCGGGCATCACGCGAGGCCATGCGTGCAGAAATGCTGCATGGGGATCTCCGTACTATCATCCTCCAGAATCAGACCGTCAACACCCGCATGCTTGCTGCCATGGAGGACCATACCAGGGCTTTGCATGGGCTGCCTCCCATAGCACCACCACCTCCTGATGCAGCAGCAGAGGGTGAAGAGAGCGACCGCAGTTCTCCCACATTGGCGTAGCCGTGCAGGCCATGAGCCCATGGAGGTATTTTTTTTTCCGCAACATCCACGCAGGTGGGTGTTGGTGTGCACCCTGTCCTCGAACCTCCTGGGTGGCTTCCGCCCCCTTACCCCCACATGGCCATTTTTGATTTTATTATTATTATTTTTTTACAGTGTGTTGCCTTGTGTGGCTCCCATGGGCATCCACTGTGTATTCCAGCTGGGCATATGCAGGCTTGTCCTGTGTGGTTGGGTTAGATGCTTGGGTTCCTGACACACACACCCCTCCTGCTTCCCCTTTCCATGGGCTTGCAAAGGGTGTGACCAAGTGACAGTGACTTACACAGTGACATTGGGCTCCCATGAGCTGTGTGGACAGTCTGTAATCAAAACTCTGTGTACATCCCTAGTGGGCATTGTTGTTGTATTGAACACTGCATGGTGTATTGATATGTGCTTGTGCATCCATGTGTTCCTCCTTATTCACAGGTACCTTCTTCATGTCTTCACAAGGCCGTCTCCTTTGCAGATGCAGTTCATGTTGTATGCAGTACACTGACACATTTGCCTAACAGTAACACTCTGCAGTTGGAAGGGGTCGATGTGCTGCCTTACTCAGGTTGTAAGACTTGTACTACTTTGATTTTGTACTGTCATATTTTGACAATGTTTCATCCTGTGTTGCTGTATTGTGTTGCTGGTAAGTATTTGGTCATGTGTGCTGTTTGTTATTGATTACTGGGAGCATATTGTTTGTGGCCTGTTTCCATTTGGGACAGTGCACTTTGTGACACTTGTGTCATGTGTTGTGCATTCCTTTGTTTGCTTTCACATTGCATGACATGCCATGGTGTGTTGGGTAGCGCAGATAGGGAGGGGTTGGGTGACATGGTGCTATTTTCATGTTGTATTTTGCAAGGGGGTAGTCATTCATGCAGCATAAATGTTTGTCTTTTTGTGACACAGCATTGGGTGTCTTTCGGTAGGTAGGGATGCACACAATGTAACATTTCCAGGTGACCAATCGCAGGCTGGTATGGTTGTGACAGTTGACTGTCCCTTATGTCATCATCATTGACTGTCAGCTGGTATGTGCCAGGGCTGTGTGCACTCCACAGGGGTGTGATTTTAGGTGAAGTAATTAGCCACCAGCTGCGTACGGGCTGATTCACCACGTGCCCTTTCCCCTCCCATGCGCAGCGGCCATGCATGTGGTTGGGGATGTGAGGGTACCACCATGTCCACCGGCAGGCCCTGGCGGGTTGCAACGTTGTGCAGGACACATGCTGCCACTATGATCCTGCACACTACTGGGGGGTGTGTATAGCAGCTGCCCACCAGAGCGGTCAAGGGAGCGAAAGCGTGACTTCAGCACTCCGAATGTGCGCTCCACTATGCCCTGGTTTACAATATGGGCTGTGTTTTATCTTACCTTGGGTGGTGTGGTGGGGTTCCGAATTGGCGTCATCATGTGGGTGCTCAGAGGGTAGGCACTGTCCCCTGGGGAGGTGATGATGGGTATCATTAGTGAGGTTGTGACATTACTCAGAATCTGACATGCATGCATGTGCAGAGGCATTTATACTCACCAAGCAGCCATGTATCGCCATGCCGCCCAGCTTCTAGGTCCCGGTTTAGGGGTGACATTCTGTAAATGAAACTGTCATGGGTGGACCCTGGATGCCGACGAGAGAAGGCCAGGAGAAAAGGCCTCCTGTGCTCTTTGCAGCTGCGCTGCGAGCACTTCTCCGCCCCCACCAGCTGGAATCCAGATCAGCTGTTTACTTTTCTTTCGGAGCAGGCTGCTGCTCCAGCCCGCCCACGGCCGCGTGTTCAGCCGACTCAGTTCCATCTAAGATGGATGCCTGCATCTCCATGACTCCAGCTACAACAATAGGATCAGCTGGAGCCACGAAGTTCACCGCCGCAGCCCAAGGTCCTGATTTGCTACGTCGGCCCGCCCGCCCCTCCCCTCCTGCTTTAAATGGAGGGGGAGTGGGCCGAGAGGCGAAGCCGACGAGAGAAGGCCAGGAGAAAAGGCCTCCTGTGCTCTTTGCAGCTCCGCTGCGAGCACTTCTCCGCCCCCACCAGCTGGAATCCAGATCAGCTGTTTACTTTTCTTTCGGAGCAGGCTGCTGCTCCAGCCCGCCCACGGCCGCATGTTCAGCCGACTCAGTTCCATCTAAGATGGATGCCTGCATCTCCATGACTCCAGCTACAACAAAAGGATCAGCTGGAGCCACGAAGTTCACCGCCGCAGCCCAAGGTCCTGATTTGCTACGTCGGCCCGCCCGCCCCTCCCCTCCCCTCCTGCTTTAAATGGAGGGTGAGTGGGCCGAGAGGCGAAGCCGACGAGAGAAGGCCAGGAGAAAAGGCCTCCTGTGCTCTTTGCAGCTCTTCGCTGCTCGTCTGCCCAATTCCGATGCCATGCCTAGAAGGTAAGAAGCACCACCCCTGCAAGCTTCTCCCTATCCAATGCTGTACCTCAAGGCGCATCAGGTTGCGCGCACGTACATTGCAAACCGACATCAACTCACAGCCCATCCCCACAAGCACCCGTAATACACGGCTATGCTCACGCACTGTACAACCCTCTATACTCGCTGATAAGGCCAGGCTCCCCCGCAAAACCTCAAAGCCTGCATCCACTACATGTACTACCATCACAGCGACCAACAAAGTACTTAACTCTTCGTATTACTGTACTGCCCCCATAACGAATGTGACTACAAATGTGTCCACCATCTCTGAAAATGAGCCCCCCAGTGTAAAACATGCGGTATGCAATTCTTCTACCACCATTTTGAATGCTATTGTGCCAAATGCTATGCCACTTGTGTCCACTACCTCTGAAAATGAGCCCCTCAGTGTAAAACCTGCGGTATGCAATTCTTCTACCACCATTTTGAATGCTATTGTGCCAAATGCTATGCCACATGTGTCCACTACCTCTGAAAATGACCCCCCAGGGTAAAACCTGCGGTATGCAATTCTTCTAACACCATTTTGAATGCTATTGTGCCAAATGCTATGCCACATGTGTCCACTACCTCTGAAAATTAGCCCCCCAGTGTAAAACCTGCGGTATGCAATTCTTCTACCACCATTTTGAATGCTATTGTGCCAAATGCTATGCCACATGTGTCCACTATCTCTGAAAATGAACCCCCCAGTGTCAAATCTGTGTTGTGTATCTCCCCTAACATCCAGAGCGCAGTACCCCCTCCACCTCACCCTCTTTCATCATGAACCTCCCCCAGCCACTACTGAACCCCACCTGAAATGCGCCATGATTAACGCTAGGTCCATCAATGCCCACGCTCTAGACATCCACGACCTCCTAACCTCCCAGGACTTGGATCTACTCATGATCTCAGAAACATGGCTACATGAGGCCTCCGGCCCCGCGCTCTCCCTCGCCCTACCCCCTGGCTACTCCATTACTAGACAAGATCGCCTCTCCAAAGGTGGAGGTGTAGCAATTATTGCCAAAGACTGCCTCTCTATCAGAAAGGTAGAGAAATCCCTGACCAACAACAACAGCGACTACCTCCAAGTCAAAATAACCCTCTCTCCCCACTGCACCATTACTGTACACACTGTCTACCGCCCTCCAGGCCCAACAGGAGACTTTCAAGCCTCTCTCATCCACCTCCTCTCGGACAACCTCAAAAAACAGTCTAAAGCCATTCTCCTTGGGGATGTCAACCTAGGGCTCCGGGATAGCAAGGACATAGCAGCCAAATCCCTTGACTCTGCCCTCAATGCTCTAGGCTACAAGAACACCATCCTGAGCCCAACTCACACCCAGGGCAGAACACTCGACTGGATAGCACAGCACAACTGCCCACTCATCATCACAGGAAACAATCCCACCCCATGGTCTGACCACCACATCATCACCTTTAGCATCCTCACCACTAGCTCCCCTGCTGCCCCCTCACCTCAACCGCTCCCACCCTGCCTCGCCAGAAGCTCCCGCCAGCTCACGAAGGAAAGGCTACTGCCCTTCCTCCAAGGCCCAGCCTTCAGACCACCTTTTTCATCAGACCCAGAAACACTCGCAACAACCTATGATGTTGCCATTAAAGCAGCTATCAACTCCATTGCCCCTCACAAACCTCGCAAATCCAAACCCACTACCCACTCAAACTCTTGGTTCACCCCTGACCTCCTCACACTCCGAAATGAGAAAAAAGCCGAGATGATCTTTAAAGCCCTATCCACCAAATACAAAAAGGCAATCACCCAAGCAAAGGCCAAATCCTTTGAATACAGAATCTCGGAAGCCCAATCTAGCACAAAAGAAATCTTCGCCATTTTCAGGGAGCTCGAGACACCCACTCCCGCCCCCCAGAATTTCATCAAAGACAAAGACTGGTGTGATGAAATACAAACGGCCATGCTAACCAAATTAAGCCTCCTCAAAAACAAAATACTAGCCACTAAACAAGCCTTACCCAATAAGCATATCCCCTTCCCACCACCTGCCCCGGATCCCCCCCTACCCTTCTCCTTCAAACCCATTCAGGAAAAAGACATCATCAACATAATGAGGAACATCAAACCCTCTAACTGCAAAGGCGATGCATGCCCAGCCTCCATTATCAAAGACTGCACGGAAGCGCTAGCTCCCTTCCTAACAGCCTTTGTGAATGCCTCCTTGACCACAGGGAAAGTCCCCGCCTCCCTCAAGGAAGCTTGGGTACGCCCTCTTTTGAAAAAGCCAACTCTCGATCCCACCTCACCCAACAATTACAGACCCATCACCACTGTCCCATTCCTCCTCAAAATATTGGACAAAGCAGCCTACCTGCAGGTCCAGCACTTCATTGAAGAGAACAAACTCCTTGGACTCCGCCAATCTGGCTTCCGCCCCAGACACGGGACCGAAACCGCCCTACTTGACCTGAAAAACCAAATGGACGATGCTAGAGACTTGGGTAAACCAGCACTTCTCCTACTCATTGACCTATCCGCGGCCTTCGACCTCGTGGATCATAGTGTCTTATGCCACCACCTTTCCTCCACTGCCAAATTCTCCCCAGAGGCCACAGCCTGGATCACCTCTTTCTTAAAAGACAGAACCATGCAAGTATTCTCTGACCTAGCCGCCGCATCACCAACCATTATACTTTGTGGTGTACCCCAAGGCTCCTGTCTCTCCCCCACCCTATACAACATCTTCACACGACCCCTCTTCCTCATCCTCGACGCTATGGGCATATCCTACACCAACTACACCGACGACACGCAGATCCTCCTCACTCTCACAGGGAACTATGACACTGACTCCCTGACCCTCAACAACCTCTACAACACCATCCAAGCCTGGATGGCAGACAACGGTCTATGCCTCAACTCCGACAAGACAGAACTCCTCCTGGTAGGTTCCCCCGACACACTAAAAAATCTAGATGCCCAATTCAGCCACTTCACCATTGACTCCATTAAAATTCCGGTCTCCGACTGTCAAAACTCTGTGAGTCTACCTGGACTCCAGCCTATCCATGGATAGACAAGTCAGCGCAATAGCCTCTGCAGCTGCTTATCATGCCAAACTTATCAACGCAGTCAGTCCCTTTCTCTCCAAAGAGAACTGCACCAACATAGCCAGAGCCATCACCGGCTCTAGGCTAGACTAGACTACTGCAACGTACTCTTTCTAGGAACCTCCAACAAAAACTTAGAGAGACTACAAGTAATACAGAACAATGCCCTCCGGGCAGCCCAAGGCATTGCTAAAAGAGAACACATCTCTGAAGCCAGAAAACTAGCCCACTGGCTCCCAATAAAGGAAAGGATCGTATTCAAAGCCCTGACACTGACCCACAAGTGCATTCACCTCACTGCTCCAGCATACCTCTCTCAAAGGATCCACCCCGTCTCCACTACCAGGCCAACCAGATCACCGTACAGCAACATGCTCTCGGTGCCACTAGTAAAAAGAGTAAAAGCGGGCGGATCCAGCTTCCCCTATCTAGCGCCCACTCACTGGAATGCCCTACCTCCCACTATCCGAGGGGAGGCCTCCCTCACCACCTTCCGCAAAACTCTGAAAACTACCCTCTTCACATAAGACCTGACACACCAGCACAAATACTTATCATATATGTTGTAATATACGTCCCAATGCAATATCTGTAACAACAGTATGATATCTTGTAGTATTCATAATGTGTTATCAATCGCTTTCATGCCTGTACCATGTAACTAAGTTATTGCAAGTAACAGCGCCTCAATGCCCCTGGGCTTCTTGCGCGCTATATAAATATGAATAAATAAATAAAATAAATAAATAGTTGGCATATAAGGGAATAGTTTCTTACCTGTAACTCCATTTCTCCAGCATTGGTATCTTTCATGGATTCACATGCTTTGAATATTCCCCGTCGTCAGGCTGGGAATCCCCGGTACATTGTATAGACCCTTTCCCGTAGGAAAACTTTTTCGACGCTTATGCGTCCTATCCACCTCGTTTTGTATCATGCGTGCCCGTGCCGTCAGGACGTCATGATATAAATACAGGCCCCGCCCCCGCGCTCCCTCAGATTTCGGCCCCCAAAGTAGTGGGGGAACCGGTTTGCATGATCAGGGGAGGCAGGTGGGCGCATGTGAATCCATGAAAGATACCAATGCTGGAGAAATGGAGTTACAGGTAAGAAACTATTCCCTTCTCCAGCATTGGATCTTTCATGGATTCACATGCTTTGAATAGATTACATAGCAGTACTACCCCCAAGAGGAGGCGTGCATGCAAACCCATATACTTTCTTCGTAAAGGCCGTTCCCTATGATCATGTATACATCAGTAATAGTTAACATAGGAAAAAACGGACCACATACAGTCATAAATTCCACAGGATGCAACCCCGCAGCCGGGGCTTACCTTACTGGAATAGGTGTCGAAGCACCGCCTGTCCCATCCGGGTGTCTTCGGCATGTTGCTGCGACAGGCAGTAATGGCGGGTAAAGGTGTGTGTAGTCGCCCAGGTAGCCGCCATGCAGATGTCCCCTAGAGGGACTCCGGCCCACAGTGCCGTCGACGATGCCGCTGCTCTAGTTGAATGAGCTCTCGGCCGTCGTAGAAGAGGCTTCCCTGCCCTGGAATGGCAGTACGAAATAGTAGATGACACCCATCTTGATAGTCCTTGCTTTGAAATGGCTTTTCCTCTAGCACCCAAACCATATGCCACGAACAGCTGTCTCGTTTCTCTGAATGGTTGCGTACGATGAAGATAAAATTTGAGAGCCCTTTTTACATCTAATGTGTGTAGCATGCGCTCCGCTCCCGAGCATGGCTCCGGAAAAAACGTAGGTAACACAATAGAGGAGTGTTTATGGAACACCGAAGGAGCTTTTGGTATGAACTGTGGGTTAGTGGCTAGGACTACCTTGGTCTTGAAAAATCGCAAGTATGGTGGGTCTACCATTAGAGCCTGAACTTCTGAAATACGTCGGGCTGAAGTGATGGCCACCAGGAAGGCCAATTTCCACGACAGAAACTTTAGAGACGATGATGACATTGGCTCAAAAGGAGGCTTCATAAGAGACGTTAAGACCAGATTGAGGCTCCACTCCGGTGGAAATTTCTTCTCTGGAGGGAAACTCCGAAAGAGGCCTTTAAGGAAGTGCTTAATCAGGCGGTCGCTGAACAATGGTGCCGAGTGCCGTCGACGAGTAAACCTGGAAATGGCTGCTAGGTGTACTTTTATTGACGACACCGACAGGCCCTTTTGAGCTAATAACAGCAAGTATGGAAGGAGCTGTTCCGGCCTAATCGATTGCGGGGCCAAACCTGGTTGATCCTTACACCATTGACAGAACCTTTTCCATTTGTACGCGTATGAGGCGTTTGTGGAAGGTGCTCTTGCCGCTTGCAGGATACGTCGACAGTCCTCCGGAATCGTTAGCCGACCAAATTCGGCGAAGTCAGGAGCCAGGCCGTCAACTTGAGGCTGTCCGGGTCGTGATGCCAAACGACACCCTCCTGTCGAGACAGAAGGTCGGGGGTCTTCTGGAATCTCATCGGTTCCGCCGCCGCTAAGTGTAGTAGGTCTGAAAACCACACCTGTCTGGCCCAGTATGGGGCCACCAGAATTACCCGACATGGATACCTGAGGATCCATTGCAACGTCCTCCGGACAAGGGGAAAAGGAGGGAATGCGTACAGGAATTTGTTCGTCCATGGGAATGAGAACGCATCCCCCAGTGAGCCCTGCTGAGGCCATCTGCTTGCGTACTGATGGCATTTCTTGTTGTTCTTCATTGCAAACAGGTCTATGGAAGGGTGTCCCCATTCCTTGAATACTTGTTGAAGTTGTTGGTCGTTCAGCACCCATTCGTGAACTTCGTTCATTTCTCTGCTGAGGGCATCGGCTTCCACGTTTTTCACTCCTGGTAGGTGAAACGCTAAGATTTGCATGTTGTGTTGCAGGGCCCAATGCCAGATTTTCTGTGCCTCCGTCGATAGGGACCTGGAACGTGTCCCTCCTTGTTTCCTCAAGTAGAACATCGTAGTGGTGTTGTCCGTCATGACACGCACCACCGAGTCCCTCAGTTGCGGAAGAAAAGACTTCAGAGCCCATCGCACTGCTCTCAGTTCTAGCAGGTTGATATGCAGGGAGGACTCCTGCAAAGACCACTGGCCTTGTACCTGTAACGTATCCAGATGAGCTCCCCATCCGCTCAGCGATGCATCCGTCACCACCGTCTTTTGGAACTCTGGTTCCAGTAGAGGCATCCCTTTCGTTAGATGAGTAGACACTTTCCACCAGCCGAGTGCTTGAACTAGTTGTTCGTCGACGACCAGTCTGTCGGACCAGCGACCTCTGCTCTGCGCCCAACGGTCCGCTAGAAATTCCTGGCAAGGCCTCATAAACAGACGGCAGTTGTTTATTAACGGAATGCAGGACGACATGGTCCCTAGCAGGGACATGTACTTGCGCACAGAGACTTTGGTACCGCCTCTCCATTCCGACGCCTTGTTTTGAAGTTTCTGAATTCTTTCGCTGGATGGTTTCACCAGGCTTGTGTGTGTATGAAACTCCGCTCCTAGAAAGACCAAGGTCCTCGAAGGCTCTACTGAGGACTTGTTGAAGTTTATTGCGAAGCCCAGTTCCTGTAAGATGGACATTGTGGCTCGTAGACTGTCTCGTGTTTGTTCTTTGGATGACCCTCTGACTAGCCAGTCGTCTAGATATGGATAGACATGATGACCATCCTTCCTTAAATGGGCCGCTATAGGGGCCAAGCACTTGGTGAACGTCCTGGGGGAGGACTTGAGCCCGAACGGGAGGACCTTGAACTGAAAATGCTTTCTCCCGACGACGAATCTTAAATATTTCCTGTGTCGTGGGCGTATTGGGATGTGAAAATAAGCATCCTGAAGGTCTAGTGATGATAGATAGTCCATGGGTTGCACCGATCTGATAACCTCTTGGAGTTTTAGCATTTTGAATTTTTGGCTCTTTAGCCACTTGTTGAGTACCCTCAGGTCGAGAATGGGCCTCCATTTGCCGTTTGGCTTTTTGACAACAAAGAACCTGGAATAAACTCCTTGGCCTTCCTGTGCCACAGGAACTCTCTCTACCGCCCCTTTTCGCAACATAAGCGCCGCCTCTTGTCGTAGGATTTGGAGGTGGGGCTGTGTCGAGAATAAAGGAGGAAGACGCGGAGGCTTGTCTTTGAATTGCAGCGCATGACCCATGCGAATCGTGTCTAGGACCCATCGATCTTTGGTGATGCATTTCCATCGGTCGAAGTGATGAGAGACTCGACCCCCCAGGACGTTCCAAAGGCCGTCATTGGTTGCTGGTTTGCTTGTTCTTCGTTGACGACGGACCTGAGCCTCGACGCCTGGAGGCTTGATAGTCCCTGCTTCCACGTGCCGACTGGGACGCTCGTCTGAACCCTTGTGAAGAGTACGAGGGCCTGTTAAATCCACGGTCCCTCGAGGCTCCAAAGCGGGAGTTTCCAGAAGCACCTCTGAAGGGGCGAAAAGAGCGAAAATTTCTACCCGTTTGAAGGGCGCCGAGGGACCTAGCAGTATCCGTGTCTTCTTTCATCCCTTTCAGCGCTTCATCAACCTTTTCGCCAAACAGGTGCTCCCCTTCGCATGGCATGTCCAGGACTTTGTACTGTACTTCAGGACGGAAAGTAGTACATTTGAGCCACGCTTGTCGACAAAGCACTACTCCATGGTTGATTTGTTTGAAACCAGACTCTGCTAGGTCAACTGCGATATTAATAGCGTGGTTCGAGGCCTCTTCGCCGTCCCGCACCAGTAACATAGCTGCTTTCCGGTGTTCATCTGGCAGGTGTTCTAGGATAGGGGCTAATTTGTGCCACATTTCCCTATCATATCGTGACACGATCGCTAAGGAATTGGCTGCTCTTACTGTCGTCGCTCCGACCGAGAGCACCTTCTTTCCAAATGCGTCCTGCCTCCTAGCCTCGCTTTCCGGTGGCGTTGAACATTTTTGCTGGACCCTGGCCTTCCTAGCCGCTGCCGCCGACACCACCGAGTCAGACAGAGGCTGTGATGTTAGACATTTTGGAGTGGACTCCGGAGCTTTAAACTTTTTCTCGATCCGTCCCTTTATGGCTGGTTCCGAGAACGGATGGCGCATCGTCTTGAGACCTTCTTGCCACACGTGGTCAAGGATTGGGATGGCAAATACCGATTTTCTCCTTTGACCCATATGGTCAAAAAGGAAACAGTCTTTCCTCTGCTCCTCAGGAATCAAGCCGAATTCGGAACACGCTTTCCCCATCATTGCATGGAAGGCTCCCACATCATCAAGGGGAGATGGCTGTGTCTGGCTCCTCGTAGACTCCAATTCTACATCCGAATTCCATGTCGGGTCCCTCGACGGTGACAGGGAGATGTCTGACCCCGAGTCATCACGTATAGAGTCGGACTCCGACAACTCACCCTCCCTCCTGAGCTCGAGGACGATCTTTCACCGCCTGGGGAGCCGATGGGTGATTCGTCGACGAGCGAGCCGTACAAGTTTGCTCGTCGACGGAAGGTACAGACAAAAGTGACGATGACGTCCCAGGTTGAGGGAACTGGGTATCCAGCCGCTGTAGTAGCTTCTGAAGAGTATTAAGCACATCCAGAGACAAAACTGTCTGGGGGTTCAGTAACGTGGATGATATAGGTACCATACCCCCGCTCGCACTCGCCGTCGTCGTCGACGTGGAAGGCCGTAAGCCTAAATCCGATGGCTGCAGAACCATGTCACCTTTCCCTTCCGCCGAGCAGGCCGTGTCTGGCTGCAGTAAGACCTCAGGGGGGATCGGGTCATAGACCTCAGGCAGCCAAGCCATAGACAGTCTCCGTCGACGAAGGAATCCCAACCGCTGCTGCTTGAACGGTAATAGGCATCGTCAATGACACCGAGGTCGACGAGGCAGTCGTCGTCGTCGAGCCCTTAGACTTCGTCGTCGATTTCGATGCCGACTTCCCGGCTGAAGCTTCTCGACTCACGGAAGACCTGGGACGGTCCCCTGAGGAGGATTTAGACAGCGCTAGCCTCTCCGTCTTAGATGATGAGGAGGAGGAGGGCTTTTTATGTGACGAGGAGGATCCAGCATGTTTCCCCTTATGCTTGTCCTCAGCGCGAATTTCTGCTGGCCGCACCTTCTTCGATGGAGGCTCCGACTTGCTCCTGGAGGCCGTGGAGCCAACTTCCGAAGCCGGGTAGGCACCCGCTCCGTCATTAAGCCAGTCGACCAGCCTTCTTTTACGGTCCTTAAGGGTTTTTTGGGAGAAACCCTGGCATATCTCACATGTCTCCGCCGTGTGGTGCGGGTGGAGACAGTAGATACAGTCCATGTGGCCGTCTCCTTCATAAACCTTTTTGAGGCCACAGGTTGCACATGGGCGAAATAACGCCTTTCCAGACATAATTCTCCAGAATTTGAACTTCGCTTACGCGAAACAGACAAAAAAATAATAAACAACCTAGTTTTCACTAGTAGTAACCACGAGGATCCCACTGCTTTGAAAGACGGTTGAAATCTGAGGGAGCGCGGGGGCGGGGCCTGTATTTATATCATGACGTCCTGACGGCACGGGCACGCATGATACAAAACGAGGTGGATAGGACGCATAAGCGTCGAAAAAGTTTTCCTACGGGAAAGGGTCTATACAATGTACCGGGGATTCCCAGCCTGACGACGGGGAATATTCAAAGCATGTGAATCCATGAAAGATCCAATGCTGGAGAATGAGGTGATGATTCCCTTGGCATCACTTACTACCTGCACGTTGATGGAATGCCAGTGCTTGCGGTTTCTATAGATGTGCTCAGTTGCCCTGGGAGGACGTAGAGCCACATGGGTGCAATCAATGGCACCTAGCACTTTGGGGAAGTGTGCCACCCATTTAAAAATCCTGGATGGCAGCCTGCCTTTCTGCAGGTGTTCTGGGCAGGTATATGTGCCTGCGGACTGAAGAGTGTGCAGTAATGATGGCCAACACCTGGTGTAGGCAGCGTGACTGCGTGGCCTGCGACACCCCCCGTCCCCCACTATGGCACTTGTCCGCTGAAATAAACCAGTGTCCAAGAAGTGCAGTACATTGAGCACCTTTTCCAAAGGGCTCAGTGCTTGGGAGCACAGGGTGGGTGATGTGAGGTCATCCTCCCACTCACTCACCAGGTCGAGTATTATGTGAGGTGGAAACCTGTACCTCCCATACACCTGGTCATCAGGCATCCCAAAAAGGCTGGTCCGGGGTGTGAAAATTCTGGGCCTGACTATCCTCCTCCTCCTCCTGCGGTGTCCCACGACCACTGCTGCAAGGAACGGTATATTCATCGTAGCATCTGAGCTTGTTTGTTGTTTGCGCGCACTTTTATGCTGCGCAGGGCAGCGTACGCCTGCTTCCTGCTGGCGTACGTGTTTCCGGATTAGCGCGTCTTTTTTGGCGCACGCGTTTCCCCTGTTCGATTCCATGAATACGTGTTGTAGGCGCGCGTGTGGGCGTTCCGCGCATTTAACTCCTGTACTTCCCCCGTAACGCCCACATTTTCACGCGTTGTTCCCCATTCCGCGTGTTACGCCCCGTGTTCCGCCCACTTTTGTTGTGTGCGCCGCGCTATGTGCGGTTTTGCTGTGCATTTAGCGCTTTCTGTTTGATGACGTGTGCGCCCGCGTGAGCCACGCAGTATTTTAGCGCACTTCCCAGGATTTACACGCGCACAGACTTCCATGAATCGATGTGCACGGCTTTCGCACGCTTGCGCTGCGATTTTCGCACTTGCGCTGCGATTCGCACGCTTGCAGAGATTTTCGGCGCACATTAATTCCATGAATCGGCCTGTATATTTTAAACCAACATTCTGTTTCGCTTTTTGTTCAACCGGACATGAGTTTGCGCGACAATGCTAGATCTATGAACATTTCTATTATCTATTGCCAAAGGATGCATTTATAATGAATGTACCCCCTAAAGATATAGGTTGACAAGTAATTCATCTGCACAAAGCAAGGGCTTGAGGTTGGTGCAGAGGGATGTGGTGGTCAAAGGCGAGTAAGGTAAACTGAGTGAAAGAACGTCTCTGTAGATGGACAGACACTATTCCATATGATACTAAGTCAATCTCCAATCAGAACTATGTATCTTCGTGAGATGCATTTCAAAATATAATGTTATGTATGCACCAATCCCAGCGTAGTATCGGACTTCATATTTCATGCTCCAGATGACCATTTAGACTGATTATCTTGAGAATGGCTTTGGGAGTCGTCCAAAAATGTTT
Source organism: Ambystoma mexicanum (assembly GCF_040938575.1). NCBI lineage: Eukaryota > Metazoa > Chordata > Amphibia > Caudata > Ambystomatidae > Ambystoma > Ambystoma mexicanum. Next base: position 282,187,486 of record NC_090923.1, on the reverse strand, counting down.
TTTAAATAACTTTTATAATTTTGATGATTTCATATACAAAATTGGTTTAGTGAAATGCTATTGCATATAGTGGTGAAAATCTGATGCAACAGCATATAGATGTGATAATTAACTGACATTTTCTTATCAATCTATGCAACTGAAAAACAGCAAATCTTAGGCCCTCATTAGGACTCCGGCGCTAAACCATGTTGCTATTAGCACCATGGTCCATGCCGGAGTCCGCCATGGAGAAAGGGGGAATTACCACCCCATTCCAAGGTTGGCGGGCGGTAATTCCCCCTTTCTCCATGGCCCTTCCCCATTCCCATTTTGTCCCATAGGGCTCAATGGGAATGGGGAAGGCGGCAATTACGGTACCGCAAATTGCGGTACCGTAATTGCCATCAAGGTCCCTTTGCGGGTCCCTACCCAATGGCTGGTCCAGACCAGCCGTTAAGGTCGGGAGCCGCAAAGGGTCCTCGTAGTAAGGCGTTAAGGGGTTAACGATGCCACAGCCTTTTATGGCACCGTTAACCCCTTAACGCTGGGGTCGTAATGACCCCCTTAGTCTTTTATTCTGATCGAACTAGCCGATTTCATAGTAGCAAAATCACTGTTTTACTAAAGCTGTATAAAACAGGGCATCCAACTTGCTTGCATGAGATTACTGCGCATATGCGGAAGAAGAGGAAGACGGGACTAGAAAGTAATGGACAGCGGGTTAGCGAGGCAAGGATGGTGGGCGGTGTTAGTAGGGTGTGTAGTTGTGCTGGCGAGAGAGAGATTGACTGTGTGAGGATTGGAGGATGGGGGAGAACGGATGGTGGAGGTGTTCCGCTCAGAGCACATGACTGGGCTTGGGGGGAGGGCAGGAGGGTGCAGGAGGGAACAGCGGTTTTCCCTGCTTTTGGAACGGAGAGAGAAGGGGCACAGAAATAAAAAGTAGTTTCCCTGCCGTGCCGAAATCGAACCCGGCCATTCTGATTACACTGAAACGACAATAATTTTGGCTAAATCGGGACCAATGTAGCAAAAAGGATCAAATGAAGAGAAGGTCAAGCATATGTAAATCCACAAAACTCAGTTATTGTCAAATCCTGTAAATTACATCAATGTTTCTTGATGTCTCCAACATATTACACTTCCATCTACAGGAGAATACTGGGAAAAGCAGAGGGCAGGTTTTACCCGGCTGCTGTAGATTTATCCCCAAATAAATGACATACAATATAGTCTTCCAAAATGATTACACATTATCTCAACATCAGGAATATATACCACAGTAAAAAATCTAAACCCGTGTTTTGTCCTATGCCTATTGTTCTAGTACACATTCAGACATTGCAAACCTACTTCCCTAGTGTTTTGTTGAGTGTATGCAGCTATCAGTTGGCCTCCTAAGGAAGGTCTTTCTGAGGAACAAAGGCCTAATAGTTCTGTTCTTCAAGTCTATGGGAGCCAAGGGGGAACAGAAACCATGATTCAGGGAAGTGCTTGATTAATGATGGACTCTGATGTATAAAATCTATGCGGCAGGTGCACAACATATTGTTAATTGAGTATTGATTCAATTACATATGGTTTTAGTCATATCTGGGATGGTAACAGCCACAAACATAAATAAACAGCATGCACAATATATGACCAATTTCAGACCATTATTTAAAATAAAATAAACTCAATAGAAATCGTTGTAGTTTTGTGCATAATTACCATTACAAAAACATAAAGGCACACCATTTCAATTATAAAATGTTGTAAAAAATAAAAATGGTATAAATCAATGTAGACAAAAAAGTACAGTAAAAATCAAAGGCAAAGATTACCCTCTCATATTTTAGATCATGCAGTCTTCAGTCAAGAGCCGGTCACACAAGGGGCAACGAGGAACTCAGAACACAAACATTTATCATGTTTTTTCTAAACTGGTCAAATGTATTTGACAGTGGTAATTCAGAACAAATTACATAATCTGAGCTCTCTTTAGCATAACAATGGATGAGTGTCTTTACTTCTTCTGCATTCATTTTGCCATCTACTCAATATCACATTTACCCCTTTATATATTTATTACTTCTTTCAGACAACCTTATATCGATTACCACTGACATTGAGAAGATGAAGAGGAAATAAAGGAAAGGCGACGTCAATGCATGAATAAGTAAATGTCTGAAGAAGTGAATGTAGACGATGTAAGTGTAGAAGTGTTTTATGAGAAGCAAAGGGGGGCTACAATAGGAAATGTTGCATGGGCTTGTGTGTGCTCCCCTTACATATATGCACAGACTTTGGAATGCAGAAACACTTCCACCTACTTTGGATTGCTATTACATGGAGCTAGACCGGTTTACATTCTAGATGGATCATTCATGGATCAAATGGAAAAAGCAATATCAATGTCATGTACATTCCACAATATGTTACATGATGGATCACTAACTTTATTAACCCATCCACACAACATTTTATTAACTGCTTCAATTTAAAAAATAAATACAGTATATAAACCCTTTCAGTACTCAATAATATATACATAAGAGGACAATAGGCAATTTCAGCTGACAAGCCACACGTGTCATAGTACCTCCTAAACAAATAAAAACGTGTCTGGAGAAAAAGGAGATATATATTACACGGCCCGCAGTAGCGGCCGTGTAGTTATGGTTAAGTTGCTAAACTTATAGGAAGACCACTTTTTCTGCGGCTTATAACTTCGCTCCCCCTGGAGGAATCCTCACCAAACATTGCAAAAAGAGTATATGGCCGGGTCTGAATTTGTTCGCCAAGTTGGGCGTAGTTTCGTGGGAGTGGGGCAATGTTACAAGGGGGGAATCACAAAATCTTCATTTCTTTCCATAGACTGAATAGGAAAAAACTTTGCGCACAGCTACAGCCCGAACGGCTGGATGGATTTGCACCAAATTTGCGGCAGGAGCGGGGGCTCGGGTCAGAAAGTGTGGTTTTGTGTGTTTAATGGGAATCCGATCAGTACTTTTCTTGCAAACAACTGAAATGTACGTTGCTAAAAATGTGTGATATCTGGGTCCGCTGCACGGACCCATTTCCCTGTTCGCTCTGCGGACAGAAGTGTCATTGGCTTGCGGAACGGGGTGCTGCCGGAGAACTTTGGAGGTGGCCGGTGGTTGGCTGGAGGGAAGCGTGCTGGGTGTCAACATTTTTTTTATCATTACGGCAATCTGTAAATTCATTAATGCTTCTTTATCATCAGGCTCTGTACCTCAAGATCTCAAGAAAGCATGGGTTATGCCCATTCTAAAGAAGCCAGGCCTATCAGTGGATCTCCCTAATAATAACAGGCCTATTACCAATACTGCCTTTTTACTTAAGATCCTTGATCGTGTGGCCTATATACAGATATCAGATCACCTAAAAAAATATCCTATACTAAATGATCATCAGTCTGGGTTTCGTGTCGGCTTTGGTACAGAGACTGCCCTACTAGACCAATTTACTATCTCATATGGATCGCAATGAGGCTTCTTTATTCATGCTACTTGATCTCTCAGCGGCTCTCGACCTGGTTGATCATTCAATCATGTTCACCAGGTTGTAGGGGGTCACTAATTTTTCCCCTATTGCAACTAACAGGGTCTCATCATTTCTCAATAATCGAGACAGTAGGGTGTTCTGTGGTATGGCGGAGTCTGAGCCTATCACGATTTCTTGTGGGGTACCACAGGGGGCTTGTACTTCATGTTTCTATAACATCTTCACTGCTCCATTGTTTGCTATGTTAGATCACGAGAACGTAATATTCACTAACTACGCGGATCATCCCGTTATCTGGCTCACGTGACTTGGATGAATTTGCCATTCAAAAAGTCTTCACCATTATTGAAACCTGGATGGTTATCAATACGTTAGCACTAAACAAATCCAAAACTAAACCTCACGTTATTGGATCTTCACATATATTTAAAAAAACGTTGTCCTAGTTACGATAGTTTTCAGCTAGGAGACGAAACGATCTTCCCACTAAAAAAAAGTGAAAACGCTTGGTGTTACGTTTGACCAGGGATGATCTATGAAGCAGCATGGGAGCAGTTTGGTCTCATTGTATGCCTATTGCATAAAATTGTTGGCACACGTAAGACTTTTTATCTCCCAAGAAAACACAGACTATTGCTAGAGCTATAATAGGATAAAAAATCAGTTATTGTTCAAGTCTTCTATTAGGATTGGATAAATCCAACCTCAATAAACTTCAAGTATGTCAAAATGGCGCTGTTAGAGATGTTATGAAACTCAAGCATAGAGACCATATTACACCAGCTAGACGGGCTCTACAATGGCTTCCAGTGGAGTCTAGAATTCAGTTCAGAACCCTGACGATTATACAAAAATCCCTACAGGGTAAAATGCCGGATTACTTACAACAGCTCCTCCCCACAAGAACTAATGTAAGAACCCTGAGATCCAATACTCAGCTCCTACTTGTTCCAAGATGTCGCACTGTAAAGGTGGACAACTCAGCCTTTTTTGCGATTGGGCCCACAGTATGGAATGTTCTTCCCTTTTAGCTGAGAACCACTGAATCGCTTCAGATTTTTTTTAAAAAAAGCTGAAGACCTATCTTTTTAATTAATCTGTTTTTACCTTGTCAGTGACTTTTTATTCATCTTAATCTGACTTCCTTGCTTTCGGTTTCTTTACATGTTTATTGTAATGTTTCACTGCCTTGTAGCGCCCTCATGCCTTCGGATCTATGGCCGCGCTATACAAATAAAATAAAGCAAAGTAAAAAAATAGGTAGAAGACGACGGAGGAGTGCCTTCAGTATTTGTGTACATTGCGCCACTTGACAGGCAACTACTTTGTCTGCCGGTTGGAGGCAGCCGTCTTAACGGCCCGATAGTTTGTGCCATGTCCTGTTTGCGGTGACCTCTTTCTGTGGCGAGTGGTGGCAGGTGACTTTCAGAAGGGGAGTGAATTGCACATGAGATAGGTTGGGTGGGAGCGCGGGTGTCTGTGCTCTGCGGATGGATTGCGGTAGTTGGGCACATGGTGCATGAAGTAGCAGTGGGTCTGTTGAAGGATGAGACTACTGGGTGCATAGCCGAAGGCCGTAGGCCATATGGCATGCATTCAAGAGCCTAGGGCTTCAGCACACCCACCGCAGAAATGCATGTCTGACTCCGGTGGAGGGTGATGCTTGCATAGTGTGGTGTGTGCAGATTGGTTGGAGTAGGGCCAATGTTGCGAACAGTATGTGGGTAGGTTGCCAGTGACAGTATTTTGTGAATGGAAGTGGGTACGCCCATAGTACGTACATGAAAGTGCACAGGGGTGCAGGAGACAGCATTTCCTTTCTACATTATGGTAACTGTTGCAATATATTGCAGCACAGCTCCATGGCAGTGCAGAGGTTGGGTAGGAGTGCTGGTGGCAGTGGTGTGGATGTGGATTGTCGTAGTTGGTGACATGGTGACATGCATGGTGGAATTACATTGCGGTGGGTGTGTTCAAGACCTAGATTATTGGGTGCATGGCCGTAGGCCATAGGCCATGCACTCAAGAGCCTAGGGCTTAAGCATACCCATGGCAGTAATGCATTTTAGACTCTGCATCAGTTAGAGGGTGGTGACTTGTACAGAATGGTTGTGGAGCACATTTTAGATGCAATAGAGCAGCAGAAGTAAGCTGCCATGCATGCATGTTTGGTTTCACAGGTGAGGTCACTATTAGAACATGGTAACGTTTTTCATGTGTGGTTGGAAATGGTGCTGTGAAAAGTCACGCAGAGTGGGCACTGGGTACAGTGTTTGCGTACTGTCAGTATGGAAGAGGGTATGGTTGAAATGCAGCTTATATGTGCTTGGATAGTGTGCTGTGTGCATATTGCTTGGAGTAGGGGCAATGTTGTGGTTAGGTTGGCAGAGACAATACTTTCTGAGTGGAAGTGGGTAAGACCATTGTATGTGAATAAATGTGCGTAGGGGTGCCGGAGACAGTGTAATGTTTGTAGATTATGGTAACTGTTGAATTTTACACTGTATAGCTCCTTTGCTGACATGCATGGTTGCATTACGGTGTGGGAAATGTGTGCAAGGAGCACGCCCACTGCAGCAATGCAGGTTTTGACAGTGCATCAGGCACAGGGTGGTGATCTTTGGAGAATGGGTGTGGAGCACATTGTAGACGTGCTAAAGCAGACCAAGTGAGTTGAAAAGCGTGTCTTGTGCGTTCCATGGTTGTGATGATAGTTGCAATATACTACAGTATTTGGTGTACGGCAGGAGATGGTGCAGTGAGAAGTTGTGCTGTGTGGCCACAGGTGCAGTGTTTATATAATGCGAGTATGGAAGAAGGTATGGTTTAAGAGCAACTTATAGGCACAGGGTGGTGATCTTTAGAGAGTGGGTGTGGGGCACATGGTAGACGTCCTACAGCAGCACAAGTGTGTTGAAAAGCGTGTATTGTGCGTTCCATGGTTGCAGTGATAGTTGCAACATGCTACAGTATTTGGTGTACAGCAGGAGATGGTGCAGTGCGAAGTTGTGGACACAGGGTGCAGTGTTTATATAATGTGAGTATGGAAGAGGTTATGGTTGAAGTGCAGCTTATATGTGCTTGGTTACTCTGCTGTGTGCAGATTTATTGAAGTAGGCCCAATGGTGTGAAGATGTTGTGCTTAGGTTGCCAGTGACAATTCTTTGTGAATGGTAGTGGGTAGGGGTGGTGCAGGCTGTGGTATGTTTGTAGATTCTGCTAATTGTGACACGTTTTCATGAATGGGTGTTTTATGGTTTAGGGGAGTTGGGTAGAAGTGCTGCTACGTATGTTACGTTTGTCGCAATCATGGATCCTTAGTATTGTGGTGGGTGTGGGCAAGGGCTGCAGTGTTGTGTGCATGGCCAAAGGTGTGCTGGGTGTGCCTCAGGATCTTTGTGGATGCTGCAATTGTGCATTCTTTAGCAGAGGTTTCTGGTGGAGGGGCTTTGGAATCAAATGGAACGTGCACTGAGAGTGTTTAAGGGTAAATACACAGTGGTGTACAGAAATTATAGTGTTTAATGCAGAGGTTTTGTATGTGATTGCTGCATGCATGTTTGAAAATTTTACAGCACCCAATGAAGGAGTGCTGCAAAAATGCCAGTGCAAAGGGAAAGTATTGTGTCTGCCTTACTGGGCCGTGGCGCTCACTGTAGATGGAAAAGCGCACGTGCCACATCCTGCCATTATGAACATGATAGCCATGAAAATGGAATTGTGGGAAATAGGCAATTAGGTATTTAAGGTGTGGTTGACCAGAAGAGGCGGTACCATTTCTTCCCAATTCTGTATCGTGAGGTTGGTCGAGATGGAGAGATGCACAGTGCCTATTGTCGGTGATACCTGTGTGTGCCATCTGCACAGGTGTTGTGTGCCAAGGAGCGTTGCTGGTAATTTCGGATTGGAAGGAGTGGACGCTTTCTGGGGCTGTCAGGGTGACTGCAGTTTCGGCGGGATGGTTCGCCTTTGCAGATATGTGGACTCCGTCACAAACTTCGACTTTGTCGTGGTGCAATATGGAAGTCTACATTTGGGTTACATGTTGTGTGGACGTTTAATCCGTCACCTGAAGAGGTTGCTGAACGCAGTGATGCAGATGTTTCCTGCTGCCACGGTCGTTTTCTCATGCATAACACCAAGAGGAGTATGGGCCCATGCCAGGGCAATTTGTCCCCAGCCAGAGGTCGGAAGGTGTGTTATAAACAGAAGCATGTGTGAATTTATGTAGCCTGCTGGCATGTTCTCCACCCACTATGAGATCATGAGGTCGCAAAATATGCAGTGGTACCGTAGAAATGGCACTTATTTAAGCACCATTGGCAATGTTTTCATTTACACTGTGCAAGAAGCATTGACCAGAATGTGGTATAAATGTGAGGAGAGGCACAGAAATGCATAAAGAGGTATAAAGAGAAAAAACAAAAAAAGTTGCTCGCACCCCAAAAAATTATTTAAAAAACCCCCACCTTTATACATCTACGGTGGAAGACCCAATCGCTTACCCAGCTTTATATTGTTGCCAAGGTGATGTTGTCATATATACCACTAAGATTACTATATACCTATTGCAATGATTGCTGTTGCCAGCTAGAGGGTGGAAGGGTTCTCATCAACAGAAGCATGTATACTTTTGTCAGTTTGTGGGATGTTCTTCTGCAACAATGTTGTGGAAATGTGGAGTTGTTAAAAGCAAATGGCATTTTGTTGTCGTCCATTGGTAATGCAGGTGTCTTTGCTCATCTACAGGATGTGCTGAAGAGTTTACTGTAATAATGTGAGCACAAAAAAGCACAAAATCAAAGAATGTTTCTCTAGAAGCATCAACAAAAAAAAGCTCTTTTCAGAGATGCCCCTTACAACAAACTACCCCTACCCTGGTTGCAATTTATTCCCCCACGCCCGCACGCAGCACGAAAGCCACATCCGGGAACTTTCAGGATGGCGGTAATGAAAATGGGACTGTGGAGGCAGAGGGATTGCGCAATAACTTTTCTGGGCGTGGTGTGTATGCAGAGGACTGTTGTGCTGTTGTACTGTACTGATACTGTTACAAGGGGAGCTCTTCGATGTTATTGGTGGATGCGTGTGGAACTTTTTAACAGTACACAGTGACGGCGTGCTGGAAAGACAGTAGAAAGGGAAGAAGGAATGTTTCTGCTTTATTGGGGCATGGCCCTCGCCGTCCTTGAGGAAACGCACGTGTACATACTCTCGGGTTTCAGCTTGCTACCCATGACATTGGGACAGTGGGACTATCACACCTGCGGGTGTGGGTTACAGGAAGGGCCGTTCTTAATTTGCTACATTACTGTGCACACTGAGCCGGACTGACATGGTTGCATTTACTTGCAAACGCAATGTAGCACAGCCCATTTGGTCCAACATCACTTACACACCAAACCTATGTGGCCTGCTACTGTGTTCGGAAAAGCTGCAAACAGATTGCGGAGCAGCTCTGGGGTGTGGCCTTTTCTAGGGCTGCTGTGGAGAACTTGCACCCGGAAAACAGGCCTATATTTTTCAAAAACCTAAATACATGTACAACGGCCCATTGTGGTGTGTTTGTAAGCATGTACTTTCCGAGAAACACTCCCTGCATTCCTCAATACTGTACTTTGCTGCTGTCCATGGGCCCGGATCGTTTCACCGAAACAGGGGCCCACGCACAGCGTGGGTGCGGTCGCATGGTGACATCGCCACTGCTCTCCTTTCAAACTGCTGTCCGCAGGATGCATTTTGGGTGGAATATGTTGTGCGCATGTGCATACCATTGCCACTTCTATACTGAATAATATGCCGCCATGCGTGTGCCGAGCATTTTGGGAGACGCTGGCTGTTTATAGGGTATAGCAGGTGGGATGTTTATCTGTATAGGTACCTGTAGGCAGTGGGTGGGTGCTGCACCCTAATTAACATTTGTTTGCATATGCTGCACAGTGGCAGTGTTACCAGGACACAGAGGAACAGATACACATGTGTGTACTTGCACAACGACAAAATGTTCCCTCCCATATGTCATCGTAGGTGAAGGACATTGTCATTGTGGATAGGCCGGGCAACTTGTGTCTGTAGGACACCTACCTTTTCCTTAATTGCGGTCATTCCAACGAGGACTGTGTGCCGCTGATTAAGAACGGCATTTCAACAATAAAACATATTACATATACACGCAACACCCTTTCACTTATTAACTTGTACACATTCATAGACACCATTAGCAAAGGGAAGGGGTAGCATATATGGATATTTACTGTGGGGAATTGGGGAATTCCTCAAGTTGGTTGTGAGGGGAGGAAGACATTGAGGTATCACCTTAATGTCTCCCATCACATGGATTTTGAGGGATGGCGCCCCTTTGACATGGGGTAGGGGTACACATGCAGGTCTTCTATAGAGGTTTCATTTGATCAATAATACTCCCTTGTATGCAACCTTTCAGCCGGCACAATTGTTCACCAATTTTTCCACTTTGGCTTTCAGCCTGTCCTTTTTGCTATGCACAGGGTTTCTTTCCTTTGCTATGGCCGTATGCTATTAGTGGAAGGGTTGCCGCTTGTGCTGCCTTGCTTTCATTTCCAATATCTTTGATGTCATGGGTGTTAGTCCTTGCAGTGCACACCGGTGGAGCGAGTTATTGGTTGCTTAGCTTACCATAACTGGCGAATTTCAGGGTTTTTTTCGCTTTTACCTGAAACCATAACGTCCCTTTAACAACGTTTTATGTTGTGACTGACACACACACACACACACACACACACACACACACACACACACACACACACACACACACACACACACACACACACACACACACACACACACACACACACACACACACACACACACACACACACACACACACACACACACACACACACACACACACACACACACACACACACACACACACACACACACACACACACACACACACACACACACACACACACACACACACACACACACACACACACACACACACACACACACACACACACACACACACACACACACACACACACACACACACACACACACACACACACGGTTTAAAAAGGTTTTGAAAAAAAAACCTCTCATCTGAAATGTGAAAGTAGGAAAGTCCATTTGAGCCAAGTTGCACATTCCACAATGCCACCTAGTAGCAATCGCTGGAAGTTCACTTCCAGTTCTGAGCCACAACAGCAAGGCATTGTGGGTATGCAAATTAGTCCAAATGCAAACCTTTTTCTCCAGGAAGTTGTCTTTGTCCAAGGGCATTGCTACTTTATACATAGCTTAATCAACCCAAGACAGACATTTGCAAGGCTGCCAGAACCTGATTTCACCCTTATTAGCGATCGGTGCAGTATAGTCCCGACAGCCTTGTAGTTCGAGCATTTGGCCATGTTTTCACCACACCAAGAAAGTTATGGGGACAACTGGCCTACCTGCAATTCTACGGTCTGCCCGGTATGTGGTCTAGAGGATGAGACTAACCAAAAATTGTACTATTCTGTGGAGTTATGGGGCTAAATATTTAATTCCATTTTTTAAGATCTTTAATATCCGTTCTGTAGCTGAGGCTCCGACTCTTTGCAGATACACGGTTGAACTGAACTCATTTTTTGTCAAACACATGGTGGTATTCGAGGCCAAACTCTTGAGGAAGTTATTTCGGTTACCACACAACCTCAGTGTGGAATACCTGTATTTGGAGTTTGCCATCAAAGATATTTGGTGTGCCTATACATGTCGATGTGTGTTGACCTATGAAAAGGTGGTTACCTTAGCAAATTATACGATTATTGTGCCATACGTGCAAGCGTATCTTTGCCTAAAAGGTAATATGCTTGTTGGTACTCTTGGCACCCTACAAAGATTTTATAGAAAATGGTTGCCTGTGAGTACACCTCGAATATAAACGATCGCTGCACAAAAAAGAGACATAAAAAAGAAAGTGTTTGAATTCTGGAATGAGCAAAATGAAACTAATGTTGCCTCAAAGTCAAATAGTGGCCCATATCTTGAAGAGTATCTAACTAGAACCACACCTCCAAAATATATCGTGGCATATCCCAGCACTAGCACTTTTCGTACTTACCTTTTAATGAAATTTAATATGACGGAAGCACTTGCAACCAAAGGCGATGTTACTGGTATCCCACACGAAATGAGAAAATGTCGTCTATGTCGCAATAATGTCTCTGAGTCACTTTATTATTTAATCATGAATTGTGAAAGTCTGACTGCGATTACAACCAAATCTTTTAAATCTTTTAACAATGCAATTGACATGACGTATACAACTGAATTATGGATGTCTTTTATGGGAGGTAATGACAAATGTAATATATTATTTTGTTATTCTATATGTAACGATTGTGGCAATTTTAAAATGTATTGAATGATGAATTTTAATGTGTATTGGATGTTATATTTTAGTATTGTGATATTTTAATTTATATTGATTACCTGTACATGTTGTATGTCTCTGTGTTATACAAAGCCTTTTGGCTAAAAGTATATCTAAATAAATAAACAAATAATATCCGTTCTGTAGCTGAGGCTCAGACTCTTTGCAGATCCACGGTTGTACTGAACTCTGAACACTTTATAAGCAAGTTTATTTAATCGTGCATTGCAACCAATTTCATCTTGAATTTTAATGTTGATTTCAAATCTGCTTTGCTTTTGAGTGATTATTGGGTGTTTTATATATTTATTTGTTCTAATTCTGAATTTAGCTTTGCAGAGTTTTATGTGCTTTGTACTGCAGTGTTTAATGGTTTTATATCATTTGTTTTTAATTGCGCTAAAGACTTATGTCGAATAAAGCTAGATTAAACTGAAGAGAAGGAACAATTTGACATCAACATTTGGGAAAAAGATTTGAACATAATAAATACTTCTGGCCAGAAAAGGTATGGTGTAGAAGAGTTGAGGAAATAGGCGGAGATTATGCAGGTTGTACTGGGATTCAGGGGATTACTCGCTATTTTACATTAATGGGAAAAATAGCGAGCACAGAGTAGAGCATGAGAACCCAGAAATCTCCCATCAAGTAACTATGTTTTTACAAATAAAAAAATACATATTATACGGCCTGCAGTAGCGGCCGTGTAGTTATGATGAAGTTGCTCAATCCGTAGGAAAAGCACTTTTTGGGTGGTTTATAACTTTGCTCCCCGCCCCGGATGAGACCGTGCAAAACATTGCAAAAAAAGTATATGGCCCCATCTGATTGATTCTGTAAAGTTTGGTGAGATTTCGTGCAGGTGGAGGGAGGGAAAAAGTTATAGGGCAGGTTCCAAAATGAGTGGTTTTTCCCATAGACGCAATGGGAAAAAAAAGATTTGCTCACGCCTACTGCCCAAACCGCTGGACACATTTTTACCGAATTTGTGGCAGGAGTAGCGCGCTTTTGTAAATTTGGTGAAACTCTGTTCAGCAGTTCTTTAAAAAAAAAAGGCAAAAAGTAAGTAAAAACAAAATAAGTGATATCTGGGTTCCGTGAGCAGACTAACTTCCCTGTTCGTTCTGCAGACAGCCCAAGGGGTGACGTGATGTCCGCAGACATTGGATGTGCCCGCTGATTGGACAGTGAAAAGTGTGAGGTGCGTCATATTTTTGGCGAATCGCCCGCCAAGTTGGATTCGCGGACAGCACCCGTTGTCCGAGAACATTGCGGTAAAAAATAAAATAAAAAACACAACATTGCACTTGTCAAACTAATGAAACAATCTCTGGGGGAGGCGAATGGTGATGAGGATGGGATGGGATATGGCCATAAAAAGCAGCCAAAAAAGTGCAGTTTTTCATCTCTGATGTCCTCAAACAGTTTGGGGACAGGCCGGTGATGTTCACATACATCTCAGATACTAAGGAACATTCATACATATTTTGCATTACAGGGTTGGTGAAAAGCAGCTTTTGCACGGCGTATAACTTTGGGACCACTCAACGAAACCGTATGAAATTATGTGATATCATTTTAGACATGGCCTTGAATGGTTCTACAAAGAATGGTGGGAGTGGGGTCCCAAAATATTTGAAAGGCTTATAGATTTGGTGCAGTTTCATGAATCTGCACAGAAGTTTGCAAAAAGATGTAAGACTTAGGGCCTCATTACGACCCAGGCGGAAAACCATGGTGCTAACAGCACCATGGTCCATGCCGGTAACTAACCGACTCCGCCATGGAGAAAGGGGGAATTACCACCTCATTACAAGGTTGGCAGGGAGGTAATTCCCCCTTCCTCCATGGCCCTTCCCCATTCCAATTTTTGCCCCATAGGGCTCAATGGGAATGGGGAAGGCGGCAAGTACGGTACCGCAAATTGCGGTACTGTACTTAGCACCAAGGTCCCTTTGCAGGTCCCTACTTTAATGGCTGCTGTAGACCAGCCGTTAAGGTCGGGTCCCGCAAAGGGACCTCGTAATCAGGCGCTAATGGGTTAACGGCGCCGCAGCCTTTTATGGCGCCACTAACCCATTAGCGCCAGGGTCGTAATGAGGCCCCTAGATTTTAATTTTTTGGGAAAGTTTATTTTGTGACAAGGGAGCAACATTAGAGGGGGGGTTTGAACATTTTTAGATGGGCTATAACTTTGTTGCCGTTTGGCGAATGTGCAAAAAAGATTATAGGCCAAACCTTGAATTTTTCTGCATAGTCTGAATTGATTTTTCCGACTGGAAGCTCAGTTATATGACTATTTTATGTACAAACATTTTGACACTTTTCAAAAAATAAAACATGGATGGATTTACAGGAAAGTTGTGCAAGGAGCATTGGCAGGACTTGAAAGCATGGTTTTGCAAATGTGTCCGTCTTTTATTTTCTGAAAAGTGTCATAATGTAGGTACGAAAAATAGGGATATACCTTTGGTGACTGAGGTGGCCATGGGCAGTGGGCAGATTGTCGGAGTCGTGGCCTGTGGCCATGGGCAGTGGGCAGATACTCTATCAATCTGGCTACTTGCCAAGCCCATGAGGGACTGGCAATGGAGTTAAAGTGAGCCTGGCCACCAGGGACTGGCTATGTGGTGAAGTTTTTCAAACTCGGGATAGGTTTGAATGGGAAAAGAAATTCTGCCCGTGGCTAAAATTCTGTCTGTGGCTACAGCTCAAAGTGCTGCACAGGACTGCATCAACAGACCACCATGACTATCGCTGCATACACCCCAAGATAATGCTAATCAGCAGATAATTACCAAGCGCTCCAAACCAGGTCCCCACATGGTCACCAGGCCGCTCCTTGAAATCATTAACCAACCTTATTTGCGACGATAGTGGGACAAGATATTGGAATTGGATACCAGAATCATTTCCACAACCTCGCAGCAATGACTGGCCTACAATCCACATGCCTTGAGAAAGACCCTAGAGAGTCCAATCACGTGTCGGCTGACTTCTAGCAGTGAGGTGAACAGGAGTCACTCTCCTATTCGAAACCTAACACTTGAAGGAAGGGGACCTTCACAAAAGAACCCCATTACCAGCAGCAGAGTAAGCGGTTTAAAGGACTAGATGAATCGCAGTGATCTACCCATTGTACCGCCCTGCAATTATTTGATAATCGTGTACTTTGATTTGATTATTCTGCTTGCGTCTACTGCCTGAAGTGCTGTACTGAATACCAACAAACCTGCACAAGGAGCAAGGACCTGAAAGCATGGTTTTGCAAATCTGTTTTGTGTTTTATTTTTCCAAAGTGTTCAAATGTAAGCAGAAAAAAATAGTGATATAAGTTTAGTGCCTGGATAATGGGCCTGACCCTCGGCAAGGACGAATGCCTGCTCGTATTTACTTGGTGTCGAAGCTCTAGTTTTAGATGGGAACAAAAAATCTACTTGTGGTTGCAGCCAAGAGTGCAGGACGGGATTGCAGCAAAAGTTGCGCAAGGAGCTTCAGCAAGGACCTGAAAGGATGGTTTTGGAAATGTGTCCTGTTTTATACTTTTTTTAAACTGTCAAAACTTAAGTACAAAAAATAGTGATATCACTTTTCTGCCATGGGCAGAGGGCCTGGCCGTCGGCAAGGACACATGTCTACTCTGATTTGCCTATTGGGGTGTGCGCTGCTAACGACTCATATGTATGTGTTAAAAATAATAAGTTTGTTAAAGGAGTTTTATTGTTATTTCATATATGTTAAAAGATGAATTATTAATAATTTATATACAGTGATGTAACTTTAGGTTTAAGTTACTTACCTGTAACTATTGTTCTCCAACATGGGTCTGGCATGGATTCACATGTTCATGAATATTGCCAGTTTTTCAGGCTGGGAAGCCTCGTTAAAAAACACTATCACTTTCATTCACAAACTGTATTTCACCTTTAACCAATCACTGTCCTCTGGATCATATTGCCCCCATCCAATGACAGTCCTCTTCCTAAGCCCCTCCTCTGGCAGCCATCTTCAGATTTGGTAAGCACGTAAAGTGGCAGTATGACCAAGAAGAGCCCCTGAGGAGTCGGAGGGAGGGTTCGCATGTAAATCCATGCCAGACCCATGCTGGAGAACAATAGTTACAAGTAATTTAAACCTTCTCGCGCATGGGGTCTGGCATAGATTCACATGCTCATGAATAATGAATACATAGCAGTACAACATTACACAACCACCGGAGGTAGCAAGGCTCAACAGAAGCAATAACTCTTACCTCGGGAAAAAACTGACCTCAAGCAAACTGGTTGCGCAGCACTGTTGTCCGACTCTGGACTCCTCCCAGGAATCCCTGTTGATGCAGCAGAACTTCGTGATGATTCCCAGCAGGGGCACACCAGAAAAGAAAGTCGCCGTCGTAACGATTGCTCTGGTGGAGTGGGCTCTCGGATGGCCGGGCAGCGGTCGGTTTGTCAACTAATGACAGTGCGTGATGCAGTCGAAGAGCCACCTTAAATGGAAGCCTTGGACAAGGCCTTCCCATGGTTCACAGGACCAAAGTTCATGAATAGTTGTGATGTCTTCTGAAAGGAGCTCCCATGAGCCTTGTCAGAACCACGTTGAGTTCCCATGCTGGGGCAGGAGCCTTCACTGGCGGGAAAGATCTAAAAAGTCCTTGGAGGTACTCCTTGATGAGTCGATGAGACCAAAGTGAAGATCTTCCTCGAGACCTGGTGTAGCGGGAGATAGCCGCCAGATGTACCTCGATATAGGCGTGCGACAGTCCGGCCAAGGATAGCAAGTATGGAAGGACTTGTGGGCCATGACCATCAGAGGGGGTAATCTTCTGAGACCAGGCACCACGTAGTGAAACACTTACACTTCTGACCGTAGCACTTCAAAGATGACGACACACTGACCTTGGTGACTACCTCTTAACAGTCTGCAGTCAACGCATATCCTCCGCTGCAGGAGTCAAGCCCTTGGGTTCAGTGATCCTGGATTGTGATGAAAGATTCTGCCTCCTTCTCTGGTGAGAGGACCCGGAAACACTGGCAGTGTGATCTGAGGCAACGCTGACAGGCTGAGATTTCCGGATACCAAATCTGCCTCGGCCAAGCCGGGGCGACGTGTATCATCTTGCATTGACACTGTCAGAGTGTGTTGATGACTCATAGCAGGAGAGGGGATGAGGGGAACACGTACAGGAACAGCCCTTCCCACAGGAAGGAGACCGCGTCTCCCAGGCTCTTCAGCTGGTGGAAGCTGCTGGCCAACTCCTGGTACTTGCAGTACAACGCCGTCACAAACAGATCCATCTGGGGCCTGCCCCACTTGACGAACAGGCAGTCCACCTCATCCTGACGAAGCTCCCACTCGTGGGGGGCTCTGACATCCTGCCTAAGGCGATGTTGGAGCGAACGCCACACCATACTATCGTCGCCCGACGGAATTTGTCGTTAAGAGATACCTTGTCCGTAAAGCTTCCGGACAACTGTATCCAGCAGGTATGCAGGAATTCCTGTAGGGGTCGCATTTGAAACCTGCAGAGCCTGACAGAGTAGATGGAGGATGACATCATGCCCAGTAGGACTTGATGGCCCGCACAGTGGCCATCTATGTCCGACGACAGCCGTTGCACCTTTCCTAGAATGGCTGCTATCCTCTCCTCTGAGGGCGATGCCAGGAAAGACACCATACTGAGTCTGGCTCCTAGGAACAGTGCGTTCTGCAATGGCATTAAGCAGGACTTTGGATAGTTGACAGAGAATCCCAGATCCGTTACTAGCCGGACAGTCATCTCTGTGTGACGGTTGGCCAGCTCCCGCGAGTAACACTCACCTGCTATCCACGGGGACGTCACTCAGCCTGTTCTGACCTCTTACGACCTCAAACCCTTCCCTGGAGTCTACTCAACTGGAGACTGGGTCTGAAACACAGGATTGGTAGAGTTTAACTCCTTATTGTCTCTGTGTGCTCGAACCCGTTCTTCCCCGGGGTCCAAACCTTCCCTTTGATCCACAGCTCACCTTGTTTTCTTGGAAAGTGTGCTCTCCGTCCTGTTTTCAGCGCAGGGCCGCGTTGATTGATGCAGGTCCGTTGCAGCCTACTTACTTCACTGGCAAGAGTCCGACAGGTAAGTATAATGAGTCCTTTGAACAGTTTTCTAACTTCGTTCCTTTCCTTCCTTAGATGATGGCCGGCGTCCGGGGATGGTGACGTGCTGCTGAGATGAGTAGCGCTGAAGGTGAGTGAGAGCACGATGCGCGATGCGACCCTTTCGTATTTGTATTGAACCGAGTTCTATTTCTGTGTCTTTTAGGTGCCGCAACGTTTTCAGCATGGATGCCGGTTATGAAGAAGAAATGCGGTGAGTAAGCGCGGTATGCAACGCCTCTAGATGTTTCCACGCTAACCTGCAGTGTCTTTTCCCTCTTGCAGATGGATGAGAAGTTCCGGAGACAGAGTTCCTTCAGAGCGGCTGGGATTCAGGTAAGCATTTGAAGCTCGTACAGTCTTTAAAAATAAGCGAAAATTTGCTGAATGCTTACTAATGCCTTTTTTCTGTTCTTGCAGGAGCTGAGCACAGAAGAAAGATGCAGGCCTACTGGAGACCAATCCGAACACGGTGAGTGTCACGCTGCAGGTGCAGAAAACGCAAAGCATATTTCTCAGCCTGGGTGTGGCTTAAATAGTCTCTGGGTATCCCAGGTGTCTCTGGGCTGAACCACACCCAAAAGACTAGACTGCACATGCAGTTCTGGGAACCGAATTATGTGGGGGCTCTGACTGAAACCTTTATTGGGTTGTGTTTTGTTGAAACTACAAAAACCAAGAGGCCTTAGGAGAGGCTAGCATGACGTGTGAAAGTGGTCCTACAAAGGTCGAGCAAAACCCCTTGTACACGCGAAAGTCTTTGACACATTGGAGAAAACTGATTAAACTGGGAAACTGGCAAATGTGAAACCGACAAAGGGATGCCTGTGAGTGGAGGGTAAAAGGAACAAGTTACTTACCTGTAACTGTTGTTCTCCAGCATGGGTCTGGCATGAATTCGCACGCTCATGAATATTCCCTGTCGTCAGGCTGGGAATCCTCGGTAAAGAAAAAATCAGTATCAGTTTCGTTTCTGATCTGTCTTTCTTAGTAGTAACCAATCGCTGATCTCTGGGTCATACTGCCCCCAGCCAATGACTGCCCTCTCCCTAAGCCCCTCCCCTGGCAGCCATTCTCAGATTTGGTAGCATGTAAAGTGGCAGTACGACCAAGTGAAGAGCCGCAGAGGGGAAGGAGGGAGGGTTCGCATGTGAATCCATGCCAGACCCATGCTGGAGAACAACAGTTACAGGTAAGTAACTTGTTCCTTCTCCAGCATGGGGTCTGGCATGGATTCACATGCTCATGAATATAAGAATACACGGCAGTATACACATGCACAACCACGGGAGGTGGCAACAGGCTCAACATTAAGCATCTCTTACCTCCTCACCAGGCTCACCTTAAGCTAACAGGTTGTGCAGCACTGCTTGGCCGACCCGGGACTCCTCCCTGGAGTCCCGATGGATGCAGTAGAATCTTGTGAAGGTGTGCATCGACCTCCACGTAGCAGCCCTGCAGATATCCAGCAGGGGCACACCAGACAGGAACGCCGTGGTAGCAGCGATCGCTCTGGTCGAATGGGCTCTCGGACGGCCGGGCAGCAGTCGGTTTGCCAACCGGTGACAGTGCATGATGCAGCCGGAGAGCCACCTGGAAATAGAAGCCTTCGAGAGAGCCTTCCCTTGATTCACAGGTCCAAAGTTCACAAACAGCTGTGATGTCTCCCGAAAACTCTTCCTGCGGTCCACGTAGAACTTCAGCGCTCTAGCCACATCCAGCGAGTGCAAAGTCCTCTCGGCCGGAGACAAAGGCGACGGGAAGAAAATTGGCAACACCAAGGGCTCGTTGAGGTGGAAGTCCGACGGCACCTTGGGCATAAAGGAGGGGTGCGTCCTCAGCACCACCCTCGTGTCGTGAAAAGTCAAGTATGGAGGCTTGCAAGATGGGGCATGGATCCCTCCCACTCGTCATGCGGAGGTGATGGCCACGAGAAATGCCGTCTTCCACGACAGGAACTTCAACGGTGCCGAATGCATAGGCTCGAATGGGGCCCCCATGAGCCTGGTCAGCACCACGTTGAGCTCCCACGCCGGGGCAGGGGCCTTCATTGGCGGGAACGATCGGAATAGTCACTTCATAAATTCCTTCACCAGGCGATGAGACCACAAGGACGCCCGTCCTGTAGTTCTGGTGTATCGGGAGATGGCCGCCAGATGTATCTTGATGGAGGCGTGAGCCAGTCCAGCTTTGGCCAGCGACAGTAGGTACGGCAATACTTGAGGGGCCGTAATCTGCAGAGGGTTAGACAGAGAACCTCTTCCACTTATGTCCATAGCATTTGAGAGTTGAGGACGCCCTGGCTTTTGCAAGAACCTCTCTGCAGTCAGCCGGGATATCGTATTCTCCAAACTCTAGTGCTGCAGGAGTTAAGCCTGAATGTTCAGCGACTCCGGGTCGTGATGAAGAATGGCGCCTCCTTCTCCGGAGAGAAGATCCGCGTCCGTCGCCAGCTTGATAGGTGGGGACGCTGACAAGTCCAGAAGGTCCGGGAACCAGATCTGTCTCGGCCACGCCAGTGCGACGAGGATCATCCTCCACCTGGACCTCTTGAGCTGGTTGATGAGACGGAACGGCAACGGAGGGAACGTGTACAGGAACAGGCTGTCACAAGGGAATGAGAAAGCATCGCCCATGCTCCTCGGCTGTGCGAACCTGCTGGTGAACCTCTGGCACTTGGAGTTCGTCGCTGTGGCGAACAGGTCAATCTGGGGTTTGCCCCATCTTTGAAAGAGCCGATCCACCTGGTCCTGGCGTAGTTCCCACTCGTGGCACGAGCGCAGCTCCCTGCTGAGTGAGTCGGCGATGGTGTTTTTTATTCCTGCCAGGTGGAAGGGAACCAGAAACATCCCCTGGGCGACGGCCCAGTGCCACAGATCCTGGGCCTCCTTGGATAGGGCTGGGGATCTGGTGCCTCCCTGCTTCCGGATGTAGAACATTGTGGTAGTGTTGTCGGTGAAGATCCTCACCACTTTGTCATTGAGGGACGGAAGGAACGATTTGAGCGCCCAGAACACGGCCCGTAGCTCCAGGATGTTGATGCAGAGAGGCCTCGCCTCCGGGAGCCAGAGGCCTCTTGCGTGGAGATCTCCGGTGTGGGCCCCCCATCCCTCCAGGGAGGCGTCCGTCGTTACCATCTCCAGATACGCCGGGGTCTGAAAGTCCATGCCTGCCGTGAGGTTCGCACGGGCACCCCACCATAGAATCGCCCGACGGAACTCCTCGTCGTGCGGGATCCTGTCTTCGAAGCTGCCCGCCGCTTGAATCTAGCGGGCGTCGAGGAACTCTTGTAGCGGTCGCATCCGAAGTCTGCAAAGGGGCACAAGGTAGATGCATGAGGACATCATCCCGAGGAGGGACTTGATGGACCTCACTCTGGCCACATCCGTGGCTAACAGGCGCTGCACCTTGCCCAAAATGGCCTTCGTCCTTTCTTCCGATGAAGATGCCAATCGCTTCACTGTATCGAGCTTCGCTCCCAGAAACAGTGCCACCTGCGACGGGACCAGATGGGATTTGGGGTAGTTGATGGCGAATCCCAGCTCCGTGAGCAGGCGGACGGTCCTCGCAGTGTGTTCGACGGGGAGTTCTCTTGACCTTGCACGGATTAGCCAGTCGTCCAGGTAGGGGTAGACGTGGATCCCTTGCAGGCGCAACCACGCCGCCACAGGTGTGAGGCACTTGGTGAACACCCTGGGTGCCACTGCCGACTTTAATCCGAACGGCAGGGCTCTGAATTGGTAGTGACGCCCCTGGACTACGAATCTGAGGAACTTTGTGTCCTTTTAGAATGGGGATGTGGAAGTAAGCATCCTCCAGGTCCAGTGATGATAGGAAGTCGCCCTCCTCCAGCTGTCCCAGCACGTGCTGGAGGGTGACCATCCTGAATTTCTGTGCCTTGATGTACTTCATCCGACGCAGGTCCAGGATGGGGCGCCAACCGCCTGTCTTCTTTCTGACGAGGAAGTATCTTGAGTATACTCCGGAGCCCCGGAGCCTCTTGGGGACGAGCTCGATGGCACCTTTCTTGAGCATCGCCCTTACCTCCAACAGCAGTTGAGGGACATGATTCTCCTTCCTGGCCATGGGAGGAATGTGAGGACACTTCTTTTGAAATTCTAGCGAGTGTCTGCGGGCCAGGGTGTCCAGCAACAAACGGTCGGTGGAGATGGACTCCCACACGCTGACGAACTTCGCCAGCTGGCCTCCCACCGGGGTGCTTCAGTGGGGGCCCGACGCTATGGCGGTTCAGTCCTGCTTGGAAGAGGCCATGCCACCTTGGCCTCCTTGCTGACGGCGGCAAGACCCTCTATGCTTGCCGCGGCCTCTGTAGGCCTCCTGGGACGAGGAGCGGGCCGCCTGGCGGTACGTAGAAGAGCCACCGCTGGATCCCTTGGAGGCTCCCTGTCTGCCTCCGGAGCTCCAAAAGGGCCGCCGTTGCTGAAGGACTCCTAGGGCTCGGGCTGTTTCCGTGTCTGTCTTGATGGCCTGGAGGGACTCATCCACCGTCTTTCCAAACAGGTTGTTGCCGTCGAACGGCATGTCCAACACTGGTCTGGATGTCCTGGCGGAAGTCCGTCGCCTTGAGCCATCCTCGTCATCGGATGCAAACCCCGTTGCCCAGTTGGCAAAATCCGGTATCGGCAATGTCCATTGCCACCGTTATTGCGTGATCAGACGCCACCTCGCCTTCTTGCAGAATCTGTAGGGCCTCTGCCCTCTTGTCGTCCGGTAGGAAGTCTAGCAGAGGAGCTATCTTGAACCAAAGCTCCCTGTTGTAA
The DNA here is from genome assembly GCF_040938575.1 of Ambystoma mexicanum. Lineage (NCBI taxonomy): Eukaryota > Metazoa > Chordata > Amphibia > Caudata > Ambystomatidae > Ambystoma > Ambystoma mexicanum. The sequence continues at coordinate 282,164,683 of NC_090923.1, read as the reverse complement.
CGGGCCACAATCGCTAAGGCATTGGCCGCCTTAATCGTCGTCACCGTCGACGAGATGACTCGTCGTCCCATGGAGTCCAACTTCTTGCCCTCGCTGTCCGGCGGTGAAGTGGAAGTTGAGTCCGGCGTGGGCTGGGCCCTGAGGCACAAGGGGGAGGCATCGGGAACCCGGTACTTCTTCTCGTACCGGTCCCTTTTGGTGGGTGTCGTGGAAGGGTTCTTCAGGATAGCCAGCCCCTCGTCCCAGATGTCGTCGAGCAACAGCACCGCGAGGACAGTCTTTCTCTTGGCCTCTCGTCGTTGGTAAAGAAAACCTTCCTTTTTCTGTTCCTCAGGGCAGAGCTGGAAGAGCTCGGATGCCCTGGCTATCATGGCATGAAAAGAGCCAATTTCGTCGGGCGGAGAGGCCTGAGGTGGGGGGGGGGGTGATGATGGGATGTCCGTTGTATCATCGCCACCGTCGTCGTCCGTCCCCATCGCTGTATCCGTCGCCGTATCCGGCGAGGGGGATGAGGGGTCCACAGGCCTCGCGGGTACGAAGGGTGGCGCGGGGTGGACTCTCCTCCGCTTGTTCGGAGGGCTTCCCGACGGTCCTGGTTCTGGATCCTCCGTCAGGGTCTGTGGTATCCTCGTCCTTATCTCAGTAAATAAGGATTGGATCGCCAACAAAATGACCGCCGAGCTGTCCTGGGGCTCGGGTAATGGCTGTGACAGACGGGATGGCTGCTCCATTGGGCCCTCGTCGTCGCCATCGTCGCTATCTTCGATCACATCAGCGGGAACCTTCCCCTGGGATCGAACCTTCTCGAACCTCTCGTTGAGGCCTACGAACCTCTCGTTGAGGCCTTTCACGGTATCCACCGGATCCTCCTCGGAGGCTGAATCCGAGTCCGTAATGGCCACCGCCCCCCCCTCTTTTTCCACCGGGGTCTTCACGGGGGTCTTAACGATGGTCTGGAAAGAGGATTCCTTCCGTTGTGGCAGGGAATCTCTGGGCCCCGAGGCCGCCTCCACTGGCGTAGCCTCTGCCGGCTTCGCCAGGGCCGCTGCGACAACCTCGATAGAGGCCTTTGCCGGTTGGATCAAGGCCCTCACCACCTTAGGTGTGTCCAGGGCCTTCGCTTTGGGGGGGAGGGTCATCGCCTTGCTCCCCCTCGGCTCCCTTCGAGATCAACCGGGGCCTCTCCAGAAGCTTACCCGGGTTCTCGGACTTCCTCTTCCCCGAACCAGACCGCTGGCTCGTGGTTGATCGTGCCGGGGAAGTCGTGCCCTGCCTGACAGCCGAGGAGCCCGACCTTTCGGCGCTCCCGGTGCCCGCAGACTCAGGGTGCGGGGCCTTCTGTTGGGCCCCCGTCGCCGGGGCGCCCTCACAGGGTTTAGAAGACCGCTCAGACTTTTTCTTCGTCTTCTCACCTGCTGTGCCCTTCTCCAGCCAGGCGGCGAGGCGGGAACGACAATCTTGCTTGGTCCGTTCCGACAGGTTCTTGCAGAATGCACAGTCCTTCTCCACGTGTGTCTTGTCCTCATGAAGGCAGTAGAGACATCTCGAATGCTCGTCCTCCTTGAAAACATTTTGCAATCCGCATTCTGGGCAGCTCCTGAACAGCTTGGATCCGGGCGTCGAGCTTCCCTTGTCCTGGGCCATGTCCGTTGAGGTAGGCCACAGATCTTCTGGAATCCTCCAAGAAGCGTAACTCAACGGAAACTTCACCCTTGAGGGGCGGAGAAGAATTCCAAAACGGGTCCCCGTTATCGGAAGTAGAAACGGTGGAGCCTGATCGATAAAACCGAAAAAAATGAGAAAATTCTCCTGAAAAAGCATGCAAACGCAGTAAAAGCTCGAGAGCTAAAGCACGAGGACTCCCAACACTTGAACGTGCGGTAAAAATCTGAGGATGGCTGCCAGGGGAGGGGCTTAGGGAGAGGACAGTCATTGGCTGGGGGCAGTATGACCCAGAGATCAGTGATTGGTTACTACTAAGAAAGACAGATCAGAAACGAAACTGATACTGATTTTTTCTTTACCGAGGATTCCCGGCCTGACGACGGGGAATATTCATGAGCATGTGAATCCATGGCAGACCCCATGCTGGAGAACAGTGAGATACCCGCAAACATTGTGACGACAAGTGAGAACCCGGCCGAGGGATGTCCACAATGGACAGTTGGCTAAAAAGAGATCGAGACTGTTGAGTAATATGTTTATGAGTGAAAGGCCATAGTGAACCCGATTGAGGGAGGCTAAAGTTGCAAGACATATCAGAGCCCGGTTGAGTGGGATACAAAGGGGCAAAGAACAATCGCCCAACTTGGAAGATTACCAAAGGAACTTTTGTTTTGTTTATGGTTCAGCAGAACATCTAAGGCAAAGAGACTTGGCCCCAGAAGGTCCTGGCATTGTTGAAAGGAACTGTAACCTCGTGTTGGCGAGGCCCAGGAGTGTGCTGTGCTCAAAGGTCCTGCCTTGTCCCGTGCTAAAAATGTGGGGAAGGTAGACCACCGGTTATACCATCCTGACTTATCATTTGTGAACACTTCTTTCTTTTCTTGTGAACATTATCCCACACTCTATTTGAAATTGTTGTAAGGATTGGTAATAGGTCTTTGTAGTATAGGCCCTTTTTATTTGATAAGACGCCACTAGGACTGCTTTGTTATTATCTGATGGTCGAAGCGTGCTCCCATCTTAGATTTAGGTTTAGATTATGCATTTCTGTCACCTGTTTATACGGTTTAATAAACACCCTTGAACTGTGATCACTTGTGTCTGTCTCTACTATTGCCACCATGAATTCCTTACAGAAGAAGCATGACAATCAGATGAAACTTCCAGTTCCCAAGAGGCGATTTCTTCAAAGACTCCAAAGCAAGCCCACACCTCACAACTGCAGCTACAGTTGCGGTTATTCTATAACATTTTTGGCACACCTACACGTCACTGCATGCCACAAGAGGGTCACAACCCTCCAAGGATCCGACCCGATTTGATGGCTCGTTCGATTGGTGCACAGGCAGGCTTCTCTTATGAGTCTTGCCATTGAGTGTTTGTTATATTCACAGTTTTATTGTGGTTGTATTGAATGTTTTTGCAGTCATGTACTTAGTTATTGGGTAGTGATGTGGATGATCGCCAGTACTGAGAAGAGGCTACTGACCCGAACGGGTGAAGGAGGCGTTTTGTTAGGAAGTGATTATAAGAGACACATACTCTGGCAACCTGGAATGTGCGTCGCCTGAATAGCTTTGTAAAAAGCTGCTAGGTTGAACAATACATCACTAGGAAACTGCTCTACAAAATTATGCTCCAAGAACCACACCTAGATTCCATAAGACAAGCAAAATTACTCAACAGACGGGGAAGTCAGGGATTTCGTTCCACATATTTTACCTACACCAGAGCAGTGTTCATTTGTGTGTCAAAAGGGGTCCCTTTCAGTGCAGACTCAATACAGAAAGACAGGAAGGCAAGGTAGTGATATTGTTGGGATGACTGGAATCAAGGTGATTATGTTTAATGCTTATGCCCCCAACGTCAATACAGCGCCCTTTATAACACAGATGTTATCTAAATAGGAGTTTGACAGAGCAGCAGTGTAAATATGGGGAAGGGGATTTTGATTGCGTCCTGAACCCCCAACTCGATAAGTGCATGCTGACGAACCGTAACCTGTCTGCCGCTACAGCGGTGCTACAGCTGGTTTTAACTTAATTGATGCTAAACGATGTGTGGCACAGAATTTGCTTCCACACCCAAATGTATTAATATTACTCTCATTCAAATTGGATGTATTCTCGTCTCGATTATAAATTCAAAGGTAGAGAACATGCACATCTTTTTGAGTGAGTCGCATATCTGGGCTGGACATCGTCCGACCACTCGCCACTGATGACTCAGACTGTCCCCAGCCTAGTCCCCCTCCATCCCCACATGGAGTTTAGATCCTACGGAATGGACTGCTGTCACATATAGCTCCATACTCGCAAAGAGCATGAAAGAAACACAGCCACAAATCCAAATATTGTCTGGGAAACATTTAAAACAGTAGTGATAGGCATACATATTTCCACAACGACAGGAGTCTGTAAGAACCTGCATAATCAGTTGACACAGCTGGAACATAAAATATCCGACATGGAAAACTCTTAGACTAGACATGATAACACCGAGACTGAACTTAGGGTGCAATGCCTTCTTACTTGGAATAGACTGGGGAAACATGACAGAGGTACATACCGAAAACTCCGGTCATGTCTCTTGAAAGAGGAGAAGCCAAAGACCAACAAAAAATGAATTACCCCTTTTACACTAATTTATATACGAAGTAGGAATACAACCTTGGCATGGAAATAACAGATAACTTGCAGCTCATCACTTTACCCACCATTACCGGAGAACAAACTCAAGCAACGGACCTAATTTTTACCATTCAGGAGGTTCGGGAGGCAGTCCTTTGAGTTTCCTGTACACCATAAAAATGGTCCCTTGCTTGGTTGGTCAAGGACTGAGATGGTGTCCAGACGACATGCATTACTTACCATAAAAGAATTTCTGATGGTTGTATCTGCTTAGATTCACATGCTGTGCATAGTCCAACATCCAATGGTAACGGCAGAGTATTGCAGCTGGTCTTTTGAGAATCGAAAGGGGACATCGACATGGGCGTGCCTGTAACTCTATCCCTACGTGACGTGTAGTGTACCCCAATCCCTCACGCGTCGAGGTCCCTCCGATTGTATTTTTTCTGCCAAGAAGGAGCCTTATGACTATTGTGAGTGAGTACAGAAAAGAGAAAGTAGTAAGACTTCTATGTTCCTTCCATCCGAGCGGGAAGGAAGGGTGGGCGCATGTGAATCTAAGCAGATACAACCATCAGAAATGCTTTTACGGTAAGTAATGCATGTCTTCTGCTTAGAATCACATGCTGTGCATAGACTAGCGAGCAGTACCCGGAGTTGAGGTGGGTTGTGAGAAGGAACAGTAGTGAAAAGATGTCTTAGTATTGCCTGTCCCACCTGAGAATCAGACCTAGAATGAGTGTCTAGGCAATAGTGTTTTGTAAAGGTGTGTACAGAACTCCAGGTTGCCGCTTTGAAAATGGACTCAAGGGGAACACTTGCAATGAATGCTATGGACGCCCCAGTGCCTCGAGTGGAATGTGCTCTAGCCTTGAAGGGCAGTTCTCTCTTAGCAAGATAGTAGCAGAGTGTAATGCAATTGACAATCCATCTAGAAATAGTGGATTTGGAGACTGCATCTCCTTTTCCTGTGGCCACAGACACGAAAAACTGATTAGTCTTCCTTAGTGGACGAGTTCTTTCCATATAGAACATGACAGCTCTGCGTACATCCAATGTGTGCAGGGTTCTTTCCCCCAGGCTTGAGGGATTTTGAAAGAACGTTGGTAGCTCTATTGACTGGTTCACATGGAACTTGGAAATTAATTTAGGCGCAAATCTAGGGTGAGTGCGCAAAACCACCTTGTCTTTGTGAACTGTTACAAAGGGATCTAGAATAGAGAGTGCCTACAGTTCACTTAACCTTCTAATGGAGGTGATTGCTATTAAAAAAGCAGTCTTGAGGGTTAGGTTCTTAAGACTTGCTCTGTGCATGGGCTCGAAGGGAGCTCCCATAAGCCTAGTTAACATCATTTTTAGGTCCCATCCGGGAGCCGGGTTAAAAATGGGAGGGTGAATTCCTTTTACCCCTTCCATGAAAGCCTTAATCACTGGTATCTTCCACCATAACACCTTCTGTTGTGATGATGTATATGCCCAAAGTGCCGTTAGGTGCACCTTTATTGAGTTGAAGACTAGGCCTGAATCAAGTAAGTGAGTTAGGTATAGGACAATGTGAGTGGGAGAGCAGTCGATTGTCATCTGGTGTAACTCGGAGCATCAACCCAAACAGTTTCCATTTACTAGAATAGCAATATCTAGTGTTAGGTTTCCTTGCCTCCCTCAGGATGTCCATACCTCTTTGAGGGAGCTGCAGGTGTCTGAATTTTATGACCTCAGGAGCCAGGCCGCCAAGTTCAATGTCTCCGGGCATGGCTGAAGCGTCTCCCCTTTGTCTTGCAACAACATGTTAAATGGGCAAGGCAGTTTGACTGGAGGAGATAGGGACATCTCCACCTGATGAGCGAATCAGGGTTGGCGGGCCCACATTGGGGCCACCAATATCATCGTGACTGGTTCCTGGTGCATCTTGTGCACGATCTAGTTGAGAAGGGGAGTTGGGGGTAAAAGCATAGACAAATACCCCTCACTATGTTATCCAGAGTCAGTTCCCCTTGGATCGGTTCTGGGGGTACCTGGAGGCGTAATCTTGGCATTGGGCGTTTTCCAGGGTCGCGAACAGATCAATCTCTGGAAAACCCCATTGTGCGAAAACATTGGCGACAATGTCTCCGTGTAATCGCCATTCATACTCCCTGGGCAACGGAAATTCTCTGCTGAGCATGTCTGCCAGAAGATTGAGTTCCCCTGGAAAATGTGATAACAGGAACATGTTGCGTTTGAGAGCCCACTTCCAAATGTTCCGAGACAGTTTGGACAGCCCTGGAGAATGAGTGTCTCGCTGTTTGTTCAGATAGTACATGGCCGTGGTGCTGTCTGAGGATTAGGATAGTCTTTCCCTTTAGTTGCATTTCAAATGCTTTCAGCGCTTTGAACACTGCAAGCAGTTCTAGCAGGTTTATGTGGTTGGACGCTATGTCTGGTGACCAAACTCCGCTTGCTGTTTCCTGGAGCAGGTGGGCTCCCCACCCTTTAAGGGAGGCATCCGTAGTTAGAGTGGCCTCCACTGCGGGGGTGGTGAAGGATTTCCCTTTCAAGAGGTTTGCCCTCGACCACCACCGCAGCGAGAGAACTAGGGCCTGCGAGTCCACTACTAAATCGTCCCACTGTCCGTTGGCCTGACACCACTGGTTGCTTAGCACTCTTGCATTAGGCGCATGCGCAGGCGCGCGTGAGGAACTAAGCAGATACATGACGCCATCATTTCTAGCAGACACATAGCCTTGCGTACTGTTACCTCTCGACTGGCTACATAGTGAAGGATTTGAAATAACATGTTTTGAACCCTCTCGTTGGAGGGGAAGACGAGGCTGTCCTTTGTTCGAATTAGAGCCCGTAGGAACTGTTTGACACGACTGGATTTGTTCACGTTGATAGAGAAACCCAGGCTGAATAAAAGATCTATCGTCTTTTGGGTATTTGACAGACATGTTTCATAGGAGTCCCCTGTTATGAGCCAATCGTCGAGGTAAGGGTAAACTTGAACGGATTGCCAGCACAGGTGTGCTGCCGCTACTGCTAGTACCTTCGTAAATACCCTTGGTGCACATGCTATGCCAAAGGGTATTACCTTGAACTGATAATGTTTGTTTTCTTTCATAAACCTGAGGTACTTTCTGTGCGCTGGCAACATCGAAATATGAAAGTATGCATCTTTCATATCCAGAGCTGCCATGTAATCGCCCTGTGTGAGCAGAGGAATTACTTCCTGCATGGTGACCATGCAAAATTTCTGTGGTTTTACAAACTTGTTCGCTGGGTGCAGATCTAGAACAGGACGCATGGTTAGATCCTTTTTGGGTACAAGGAAGTACACTGGATAAATACCCTCCTTTACGATCGCTATGGCTCCTTTTTGTTCCAGTATCTCGACTTCTTGAAGAAGTATGCGAAGATGTTCTGATGTTAGTCTTTGTTGACGTGGAGGTCTGTATTTTGGGGATTGGTTGAACTCTACACAGTACCCGTGGGCTATGGTTTTTAGCACCCACTGGTCCGTGGTTATTCCCTCCCATGCTTTCAGGAATGATGTCAGCTGGCCCCTGACCGGAGAGGCATGGGAGGGGACCAGAATCATCGAGTCATTTGGAGCCTGAGGCAGGAGAACCTCTGGGGGTCGGGTTCCTGCCTCTGCCCTTACCATGCCACTGTCCCCTTTGCAGGTACGGGGTATTGTAAGTATTGGTTCCCTGTGGAGAGGTCCAGTGGTTTCCTGAGGGGTATTGTTGGTGAGTGGAGCATTGGCCACGAAAAAACCTGTTTCTAAATCCTCGCCTTGTGGAAGGTCTTGAGTAATTTGGCCCAAACTCTTTAGGGTTTCATGTTCTTTTTAACCACTCTCCAAGGCCTCATCGACCGCGTTTCCAAACAAGTTGGATTCCTCCACAGGTTTGTTTAGAAGAGATGCTTGCGTTTCAGGTTTAAACACTGAATTTTGAAGCCACGCGTGTCTTGAGGAGAATGCCCTGAGAGAGGGCTCAGCTGGCTGTCTCGGCAGAATCCAAAGTGTTTTTTTTAAATACTTCGGTAAACTTGCCTACCTTCAGAGACTGTGGTAAGTAGGCGGTGTCCTTAGAGGGTCTGGAGCCTCTTGTAGGCCTTCTTGTATTAAAGCCCACTGCGCATCTGCATAACTGCCCAATAGAGTGGTGTTATTGGCGATACGCATGGAGTACGCTGCCGCTGTGGTAACCCTCTTACCCAGGGCATAAAGCCTTTCACCTTCTTTGTCAGGGGGAGCCTCGCCTGTTGATAAAGGAACCCCTTCTCTTTTCCTTGTGGTAGTGACTACCGAAGAATCTTGGGTGGAATGACCTCTGATATATAGAGGGTCTGATGGAGAAGGGGGGAAGAGTTTTTCAATTCTTGGGTTTACACCTCTTGTAAGAGCTGGTGTAGACAAAGATAGAGCAAGGAGTTTTTTAATCGAATTGAGTAGAGGGATGGCTTGGCTGGTTGGCGGCTTCTCTGAGTATATCCTCAACGAAGTAGGCTTCAGGTGCTGCCTCTTCAGTGGCAATTTTAAAGTGATCAGCTACGTAACATTACATTAAATGTTAGTTGATCATCAATAGGAGAAGGATTTCTTGTAGGGGTGTTCCGAGGAGAGTCCAAGGCCAGAATATCTTGGTCTGGGTCTTGTGGCTCTGAGGATCACTCACATCTGGGTCCTCCCCCAGCCTTCCATAGGTTAATCTTCAATGGGCTCATCTTCAATGGGCTCATGTTCCTCCTCGTTATAGAAAGGATACTCCTGTACCTTAACTGGTAGAATGTGTTCTTCAGTAAGGTCATAATTATATATGTCCTCTTCTAAAGGGGTTGAAAAGCCTTGGGAATTTAGATCTAGGGTTAGCAGGGCTTTCCTCCCTTGGCCTTCTTGGTGTAGGTTGTTCTGCACGTGAAACAAACTTGTCCAGACTTTCCATGCAGTCCTCAAACTTTTCCCTAGTCCAGACTGATCTATAACGGTCTAGGGGTGGAAAGGTGTCTCTCTCATAGTCTTCCATCGAAAAAGTGTCCCTAGCACTCTCTTCCGTCGACAAACGTAGAGCTCTGTGCTTTAGCGTCAAAGAAAGTCCTTCCTCACCCTCAGAGAAGTCCTCTGCCGGGCCCGATGAAGGTGGGGTATACCTGTGCCCTTCCCTCGACTTCTGAACGCTATCCTTAGATCTCGGCGGATCTTTGGGTCTTTCAGAGACTTTCGGAGAGTCCCTAGCCTGCCGTTTATGGGAATCGGCGGCCACAATTCTAGCCAGACTGACCTCGACGTCCTCACCAGTTGGGAGGCGCGTAGGTACATCTGACGGTTGTATGGGAGTCTGTTTCGGCGGAATCAGGGCCTTGCCCCTATTAGCCACCTTTTCCAGCAGTGGCGTAACTTTCGGTGGTGGTAAAGCCTTGTCTTAAGTCCTTTGTCATCGCCATACGCTTTCCTGTGATGCGTGTCGAGGGAACTATGTGTTTTGGGGGTAGCGCCCTTTGTCTTGGATTGCCCAGTTGCTAGGCGCGCATGCGGCTGCGGGGAGGACTGCTGATCTCGTCGATAGGCGGGTATCACCGGAATTACCGGTGTACCCATTGGCGCCGAAGTCTTTTTCGACGTAGTCGAAGTAAGGCTAGGGGTTGTGTGCTTAGTGTCATACATGTGTCTGTCTTTGTCGCCAGGGTTTGACTTCCCCATAGCAGAGCGTACACCGTGCTTTTCAGGGCCGGGGACAGACGATGCAGAACGCGAGAGTTCTGTCGAAAGGTCAACAACCTCCGGTTCGGAGGCCTGATAGTCACTCTCGCCATCGTCACATTCGGTGGTAGCGGCAGTGGGAGAAGTCCCGGCCTTGGACATACCGTAGGCCTCCCACCGTTTTACTCTACGCTCCTTCAACGGAGGAGCTTACAGGCCGCACACCCTTCCTCTTTATGATTGAGCGGCAAGCACCGGTTACACCGTCTGTGCTTATCCTTCCATGGGAATTTACTCTTACAAATAGGACAAAACCTAAATGGAGTTTTCTCCGTAACTGAGGTTACACAGAGTGACTAAGACCAACTGGGAAAGAGGGAAGAAAGGGAAATGCATTTTCAGTTTGAAAAGAAATGTCCACCCGACCCCACTCTCCCTACTGAATAGGCCGGTGGAAGGCCCGTCCACGTGGTTGGCAACGCCAACAGGGTCCCCTTCCGTCGAATCTCGCAGGTCTTTGGCGGAAACTGGAAGAGCCGTCGAGACAAGGGACGGAAGGGGTGATATTAAATATCTTTATAGAATAATTTGACCAAAGGTCGTTCGACAATAGCAATGTTCTTTACAAACTCTGCAAAAGGGCGACCAGTTATCTGGGCGGAAAAAAACAATCTGAGGGACCTCGACGTGTGAGGGATCTTGGGTACACTACACGTCACGTAGGGATAGTGTTACAGGCACGCCCATGTCGACGTCCCCTTTCGATTCTCGAAAGACAATATGCAATACTCTGCTGTTACCACTGGTTGTCGGACTATGCACAGCATGTGATTATAAGCAGATTGACAAACATCAGAAACTTTGTTACTTGGGTGTCAATGTATAGTGTGACCCAGTCGTGACCCAGTACACACAATACACAAAATTACCACTTTCACTGATGGGTAAGGTGATTTTGATAACATCGATCACCTTACCAGGATTAATTTATTACTTCGACAACATCCCCTTTTTAATCCCACTACGATTATTTGCTGCATTGGATACTAAACTTATACAACTGGCATTGGGGTCACAAGCGACATAGGATTGATCTGCAGCCAATTCACAGACCCAAATTCTAAATGGCTGCACAACTACACTCCGTAGCCATGTGGCTCTCAGATATTAACACTGAAATAAGGCTTATGGGTAGTTTGGTTAGACCACACATGATGAAGAAAGCCCTGTGGCTAGCCGGACAAACAAGAATCTCGCCTTCCCTGATCAAGATGGGTAATTGGATAAAACAAAATTTTGATTGGGAACCCCCTACTCTCCAGATATCCCACTTCGTACAGGAGGCAACTTGCCCCTATCCTTGCTACGACACTTAAGATCACACTGGAAAAAACAAATGGATTGGCAAACTGGGGCGACATGTTTGCAGAGGGTTGCTTCGTACCATTTGTATTATGACGCAGTGCCCAAAGTATCCCTGTGGGAAAGTTCCTAATTTTGTTCATCTTTGTCGAGAAACCCAAAAGACTATAGGTAGAATTACAGACAGAACCGCACTAAGATGCAATACTAGGTGCACTGTATGGGTTCAGCGACGGGGTTGAGGATACCGCTCATATGTGAGGATCTAATTAACAAAGGTTCCTAGATGAATTGAAGATGAATGCGGCATGGGAAGGGGACCTAGGATTTACCTTCAAAGACAGTGAAACCAACAATTTTACAGTGAACATGCTCCATATGGTTTACTTGAGCCCGAAAAGATTTGCACAGATGTTTCCTGATACCACAAACAGTTGTCCTAAATGCCAGACGATAGACATAGACTTGCTACATATGTTCTAATCATGTCAGAAAATGTCCCACCAATGGGAGGAAATACCCTGTTCAAACCAACCATGGCTCTGACAATCCCTCTGGTGTATCTACTGGGCCTCGGAGCTCCTTAAGTTCGCTGGTGGGTAGGATTCTGAATCTTGCCCTGGTATAAGCTGGATAAGTTCAGAGAGGCAGTCGGGGCAGAGCACTTGAGATTCCACATTTCCTGAGTCTTTCGTCTATTTTCATGGCAATAGAGGCGGGGCTCTCCTTTAAAACCGCCTGAAACCTGCGGAACAGAGAGGTTCAGAAAGGCAGTCGAGGCAGACTGGGAAGGTAGGGAAAGGTCACCCTGAGTCCCACCACTGTCTCATCCAGTATCAAAAGAGAAGGTGAAGGATTTTTGCTAATCTTGACTGCTGCACTCTAGATCTACAGTAAGGAGGTCTCCATACCTTTTGTCTCTTATTTTTCTTTTCCCCTTTACCAAACGGCTCTAACTGCCAGAAACCCACTTCACGAATAGCCAACAGTGTCAGTCAACTCGACGTGACTCAACACACGGGTCGAGTAGACTGGATTTGGTAAGCAGGTTAATAAGATACTAACCTCCTGCACATAGAAGGGACAGATTATCATCTTATTGAAGAGCTACTGAATTATTTGAGGGAGGTCAGTGGACCATGTATGCTGTCAAGACATTAGACACTGATCTGCTTTCTTGTAACGGGTAAGGTGGCTGGGCAAGCCAACGAGCCGCATAGAAGACTGGAAAGCGGTGTGAGAAACTCATGGTGACAACAAGTAAGATAGACACAAGTGACCACAGTTCAAGGGTGTTTATTGAACAATTAATTCTGTATGCAGGTTGGAAAACGCCTATTCTAAACCTAAATCTAAGATGGGAACAAGTGTTGACCATCAAATGAAAAATGAGGCAGTCCTAGTGGCGTTATGTCAAATAAAAGGGCCTTTACTAAGAAACCTATTGCCAAACCTAGCAACTCGTACAAAAACAGGTGTGGGATAGTTCTCAAGAAAAGAAAGAAGTGTTCAGAAATAAAATGTCAGGATGCAGTGGCTTGCGTCTTCTTTACCCAATGTTTTACACACAGGGTAAGGTGGCAGCTTGGAGAACAGGGTCGTCTCAGGCTTTTCCAGCACGAGACGACAGTTCCAATGGCAGTTCTCAGGACAGTCGATGGCCAAGTCTAGTTTCCTGCAAAAGTCTCTTGCCTTCAAGGCCCGATGCCGATGTGGTCAAATAACATTAAAACAGAAGTTCCTTTAACCAAATGAAAGTTCATTACAATGTTTGCTTGTGATAGGTTCACCCTTGGGTCCCCCTCTTTTGGACACTAACCCTCCTCTATTTGTCAATTTGTTTACCACAGTTCATGTAGGGTGATGGCTTCACCCCTGGGTCCCCCCTCTTCTGGGTGCTGACCCTTCTCAATTGTATTCCACAAATGTAAATGTCAGTTCTCTTCTTACTTGAAATTTGGATGATGGCTTCACCCCTGGATCTCCCTTCATCGGGCTCAGACCCTCTTGACTGGCGGTACTCGGTGAGGGCTTCATCCTTGGATCTGCCTTTGCCGGGCTCAGCCCTCTCTTGACTGTTAGTATGTTTCATAGCTTCATCTCTGGACCTCCCTCTGCCGGGCTCGGACCCCTCTTTTCTGGCATCCCCCTCAGGTTTACTCTTACCGTCTCTTAACTTTGCTTTCGTCTTTCAATCTTGGGGTGACATCTTTTCATCCTTGAATCCCTCTCTGACCCGTCTCGATTCTTAGCCTCCCTTCACCGGGTTTACTGTGGCTCTCGATTAGGGCGATAGTGGCTCACCCCTCGCTGCCCCTCTTCCGGCGCTGACCCCTCTTTACTTTCAATGTTCTCTTTTTACATAGTTCATTGTTTGCAGGATTCTCTTCCCTTTCTTCCACAGTGCTTGTAGATCAAAGTCTTTCGATTGTACTGAGATTTTGCTTGACCCTCACTATGACCACTTTGACCTATTCCGCTGGCTGTCCTATGGTTTGCTGGTCTCTTGAGTTCGCACCCACATGGTGCCGGTTTCCCTCTGTAGCTGGTCTCCCCTTCACACTTTTAACAGTTCATTCAAAATTCAGCAGCTTTGGTTCAAACTTGCCACTTTGCGATTCTCACCCATCACAGCCCGGTTCTTATCGGTTTTCCCCTTGACTCACCAGCTGTGTCAAACTGCTTGACTGTTGCCTTTCTGGAGTCAAGGCCGATACCACGGGCGCAGGAACTTCCCTCGCTCCTGCTTATCAGCATAGGTTTGCCCTGTGAACCGCTGACATCTGCTGCAGGACACTTGTGCTATTGTTTGCGGTCTTAGGCTCTCTTCCACAAAGGCTCTGCGGGTCTGGGACGAAAAAGGCAAGATCACTTCTCTCCTCGCCACCCTCTCGATTCCTGCCGCCTTTCTCCTTCTCTTGAACTGCTGCATGTTAGCCGTCTCGTCATGCTGTCTGCCGTGTTCGCCTTGCTCGTACTGCACTCTTCTGCTCCACCTTTTAGCCCTGTGGAAAAAAGAAGGGCCATCATGTGTGTGTGATTTGAGTCAATTGCCTGACTTTGCCAGACCCTGGGGTTGGGACATATCAGGTAAACAGGTTTTACATCAGTCCACTGTCTTGGGTGTGAAAAAGTATTTGTATTGGAAAAGATGGGGAAGGGGCTGGAGTGTCAGAGTATCCTATGGGACAGGGTAAGGAAGGTGCGTGTAAGGGACGAGAATGACTGGGATGAAGAACAGAATATAGGGCATGGTGAAAACAGTAGTGTTCCATTATAGTAAGTTGGGATTTTGGAAAATGACAATTAGAGGGACAGGATTGGGAGGGTGTGCAGGGTAAGCAAGAATATCTGGGGTCATGATGTGAACAAAGGGGACTGTGGGAATCAGTGTTTTGTCTGATCAGGTTGAGAATGTGGAAAATGATAATCAGAGGAACAGAAAGAAGGATAGGGAGTATTCGAATGGAGACAGGTGAAACAAGGACTCTGGGAGTTATGCTTTTTGGGTGTAACCAGGTTTGGGACCTTATAGGACTGATTACGTATGGAAGGGTTATTGGCTCTGGGCTGGAGAGATCTAACAGGAGGAAGAGAGGCAGATGCAATACAGCCCATGAAAGCCTCAGCTATCTCGTCATTCGCTCCTTCTCTGGCACAATACTGCGTCTCACCTTTGGTATTCCCCTGAGCACAACCCTGGGTTCCCCCATCCAGGTGACCGTCCCCCACTGGTCCACCCCCAGGAACTGGATCCAACAGTGACGGCCATGTCCTGGCCACCTGAATAAGGGAATTGCAAGGTTTTACTGGGAGAACACCCTCAGGTTTCTCACAGCGGCTAGATAACAGTTTGAAAAAATCGTAATGAATTTCTAAGCATTGAAACCCAAGGAACTAAAAGCCGTACCCAGAGTGTGGCGTTTGCAGGCAACAGCAGCCTTAAAGTCACCCACGAGCAATCTTGTATGGCCTTGATATCGGGTTGGGACTGGAAGTCTCCAAGGAACTTGGAGCCACACATATGCGGGTGGTGACTGCGGGCATTAGCACCTTTTGAGCCACCCGCGCTTCTTACCAATTGGCCTTCCATTTGCATTGGTGACTGCAGGCCTCACATAGCCTTTGAACCAATAGCAATTATAGCAGAAGATCGGCCAATCTCTGTATATTCTAACTATTGCCAGTATTTTGCGGGGGGTTGGTGACTGCGGGCATTAGTCGCCTTTGAGTCACCCACATTACATACCTGACTGCTAGCATCGGTGACTGCGGGCCGTCTAGAGCCTTTGAGCCGAGTATTCATAATTGAATTTTTAAAAATAAGGAGACATTTTGTGAAATATAAAGAAAGTTAACAATTCTACGAGGGTAGTGACTGCGGGCCTAGAGCCTTTGAGTTGCCTTATTAACCTGCTTCACTGTACTCAATTGTTTTATTCCCTCTGGTTAGTGGAGATCGGGTAAAAGTAAAAAAAGTATCACCACTCAAATCATATCGAGTGGAGAATATTGTCGGTCTTTAGACTCATCTGGGAACCGCAAGAGAACACCTTATGGCAAGATCTAAAACAGGAATTAGTTAAAAGCCATAACATCTTCTTGTCCGGCCTGGCTAGACAAGCCCATAACATTTTTAAACTCTGAATGCAATATAGTTGATATAATTAAAAATTCAATGCTAGTAAAAAAAACAATTAAAAAAAGAAAAGATTGGATTCAAACAATTGATGAAATAAGATTAAAAAAAAACTGTCCAAATAAACCGATCTATGATAAACCGCAGGGCTTTCTACCAAGATACCTGACCCGTTTTCCTAATGCTAGAGGTCGTAATGATTTCCTCAGGTGCAGATTAAATTTACTACCCACAAGGGAAATCCTTTACTCTAGACATAAGGATTTGTACCATGACAACGTATGCCAACCGTGTGATCTCAGGCACATACAGACTCTAAGACACATCTTGATAGACTGCCCCAGCACTGTAACTAACAGGGAGGCAAAGATTTCGAGGTTTGTAGACAAAGATTGGTGGCATAACACTAAAGCTTTTTGGGATCGTCTTCGATCAGGGCAAGAATGTCTTCTATCTAGTGAAGTAATTGAACTCCTGTGTAGTAATCTGGAGCTCCTCAAGTGAAAGTAACATTGAAATGTCTAGAATTCTATTTATTCACTTTTATTTCTTAGCTTTAAATTTACATTTCTCTTTGTCAGTATTACAGTCTTACATATTTATATATATATATGAAGGCAATATGTATTTGCTTTTATTGTATATTAGCTGAAAGTTTTTTTTAAATATTTTGTGAAAAGTTGAATTAATTTTTGACTAAAACACAAACAAAAAAAGAAGAAAAAATAAAAATATGGATAGCAATACATGTAGGCGAGCGGAGCTTAACACACTACATCACATGCAATGGGAGACCACACAATCAGCACGCAATCAGGATGCAATGGGAAATTATCCTGTTAAACCATAGTTGTTCAATAGACTAGAAGCCACTGTGAATAACAAGAAATGTCCCTTTAGAATCCTGAGCCATATGATGGACCTGCCCCGTGATTCTTATCCATGTCTGTGGACGTTGTTGAGAATTAGTTACACCCACATTTCTATTGAAGCAGGGGGGGATGAATACGTGCCAGTTGAACATGAACAAGGTGGGTGGGGGATAGACAGAAAAACTGTAACCCATTTAATACCTGGAAGGGGGGGGGGGGTGACAAACCCTCTTGTGGGAGAACCTGCTGACCAGTGCAGAATCATTATGCCCACGCCCTGTACAGGGATCATCATATTACGGCACTTGATACCTTGGACGATGGATGCCCGATATGTCATAATGTCTAAACATTAGCTTTCCAATGTATGTATTTATTATTTATTTATTCACATGTGTTTACAGCGCACAGCAGCCCGTGGGCATCGTGGCACTGTACATATATGCATATCTGTTACAAAGAAGGCTTATTAGTTACATTAGTAATTGTATTTACATTACATCTTGGAGTTACAGAGTGTACAGCAGGTAGTATATATTTGCAGTAAGGCTAATCGCCGACAAGCATAGTAGGTAGCAGCTAGTGGGTTGGCAGTGTGGGATAAATTAACCCACTCAGCTGTGCTTTACTACATCACTTTGCTGCGGTGGGGCAAGAAACAGCAAAATGCCTGCGCTGACTCCTGTGTGCGCCAGGATCTCTAAACTGCGTTTTTTGCAACAACCAGAAAATGGCTGCACCACCCTGCCACACACATTTCAGGTGGGGTGGAACAGAGTACTCACTGCAGGAATGTGTCAGTATGCTCTGCAACATTTAATATGGGGTGGAACAGAGTACTCACTGCAGGAATGTGTCAGTATGCTCTGCAACATTTAACATGGAGTGAAGTGAAAGAGGCAGCATTACATAGCTGAAAACCCAAAATGCCTCTTTAAAATGACACCTCTTTCAACCTTTAAAAGTGCTGCTTGGCGCTAAACTCATCCAGTCCTTATGAACCACTATGATTAAAATGGCCCTGCAATGCCCAGGATCATCCATGTGTCTCAGAGGAACCGGGCCTCATTTGAATGACAGCTCCTGTCAAAAGTATCTTTGAAAAATCAACCAGGGGCTTTGTTTTCATTTTACACAGGAACGCGTCTATTTTCTTTGCAAAAGTATCTAAATCAGCTGTTCAGAGAAAGACTCTAAATAGATGCCTGTGTAAATGTATCCATGCTGCAAAACAACTCCAGCACTCAAGAAAAGAACTTTAGCTGCATAAAGTGTGTATATGCTGGAGATGAAAACCGAATTTAAAGAAATAGTAAAATGTGCTTTTTCTGACTGAAGTAAATTGTTGTGTGAAGGCCAGTTTACTTAGCAATGTAAAAGGATTTGTTGCTGGTAAAAGTACACTTATAAACTGACAGGTTTAAGTCAAGATGTAAAACTTATAGGCTAAGTTGCAAAGCTAAAAAAATAAAATAAAAAAATAAATGAACTTGCTCTGCCAGTGGCTAGCCTTGAGAAAGGGTGACACATCATAAGCTTCTAGCACAGGAAAGCACTAATTGCCAGCTTCAAAGACTATGAATGCCTCAGGACAAAGAAACTTCAAAAGCTCGGACATTCGTCTTTGCTCCAGGCTGGGACAATAGCAGGCTGAGACTCTCACCTGACAAGTGTGAGGGGCAATAAAACCTTCAATCAAGAGAGAGGCCCCTCATCCTGCTTCAAAGGAAGTGACAATTGACGGCAGTTGGGGAAAAAAAGAAAAAAAAGAATGATTAAGTGACACTGGACTTCCTTTTGGTTTTAAAGGCTATTTTGTAACTGAACTTTAAGGAAGTTTAACTTTGCAGCAAGAATTAGGAAAAATATGAACAGTTCGTAGTTCTAAATCTAATTGTATGCTCTTTCTTTGAAAACTTGGTAGAACTCATTACTGCATAAGGAACAGAAGTTATAAAAAATGACATATTACGGGGAAAGTATTGATGTTGTGAACATAACATTTTGTACATACATCCCCCTGGGGGAAATGTGCATCTGTATAAAAAATTGGGGAATTTTAGGCCAAATCCTTCACGATTAGAATTACCAAAATGTGTCAGAAAGGAGAAACCAGGTCCCATAGACTTGGGGTTTGGATTGAAATATGACGCACAAAATAACCCATGTATCTGATTTTCTCAGAGGTTGCAACTGCATAAATGTGTGTCTGTGGCAAAATTAGATTTTGGTTCCAATCGCTAGGGGAGGTTTCTAGACATTGTAAAAATCACCCCATAAACATGACATTCTTTTCTGCGATCCAATCAGTGAAGAGCTATGAGGAGACTTCTACCTTGCCCAATCCTGTTATTAGAGGCGGGAGGGGTAAGCCTGCCCCTGCCATATACTGTAGTGATATCATCTGGCATGACAAATAAGGGCCCCTGACAGAAAACACACGAAAACACACACACACACACACACACACAAAAACACACACACACACACACACACACACACACACAAAAACACACACACACACACACACACACAAAAACACACACACACACACACACACACACACACACACACACACACACACACACACACACACACACACACACACACACACCTGACTTTCTTCCTGAATTTCTGTGTGGCGTCCGGTTCCTGATTTCTTCATCCTGTTTGATCCCGATTCAGATTTTCATTACAAGGCCAAGGCCTATGCATTGCTGACCCCATTTTCAGCTAGGCCTCAAATTAAAAAAAAAAAAAAACAAGGGAAGCATCCTAACCTCCAGCTTGGCTTGCTGCTACTAGATGCATGCCTGCTGCAAACTTAGTATCCAGTAACCAGAAGTGTCAGTCCAGTGCAGCTCGGTGACCAGAACGGCCCAGCTGATCCTGTCCCGCCAGATTTGCCCAGCTGTCCTGTGTTAGACCAGATCCGTGAGGCGACCAGAACCCTTGACGGTCCAAAATTCTAAATTAAAGTGGACTGTAAGTATTAATAGGAATCATAGAAAACCATAGCATACCTTGCCTTGTCCTATCCCAATCTCTAAACCATCCTATCCTTACCTTAATAACTTGTAACATTGTCAGAATCCTTATTGTAATCCTGTCCTTGATTTATCTTTCTAAGCGCCATTTCTTTAGTCATTTTTATCTTGTGTAAATTCTAAACTATCAATCCTATTTTGAGTGTTCAGACTGGTTCCGCCAGGGCAGGCGCTGGGGATCTGGGGTTGAAGTCATGAATCAACTCTAGAGCTTACTATGTCCCTCTTTGGTATTCTAGCCAGAATGCTCTAGTATAGAGTAAAACTTAGAGTAAAACTATTCTTGTCCAAACTGAGTTTCTTTTCTGTTTTCACTACCCAAATTTTCTAAAAACGCCTCTTAGTCTACATTGCATATCTCCCTCCGTTTAATAGCTAGAGACCTAATTTCAATTCTGGATTATATTGAAGACCTCTAGCTACACCCCAACCCAAAAACCGCTTTTATTGAAAACCGTTTGGTTAATTTTAGGCGGGAATCAACATTTTTGCAAAGTTTTACACATGTTATTTTTATTCTAAATTATTTTCAAACTTCCATTCAAATTCGAATCGTTTCTTTTTTGCTCAAACTATTGCTTATGACTGCTAGTATCTTTCCAATAATGTTGCTCCCATATAAATGTGTACTGATTTAGGGATTTTTGCACACTTTCTGTTTTATTCAGCCATTTTTGAGTGTCAATTTATCATTGTAAGGTTTCAAATCCGTTTTTCTCTTGTTTGAGGAGGGAAGGTTGGATTAAAATTTTGTTTATTGTTCCTCATTCCTGATTACCTGCTGCTTCCTTATATGTATTTAGAATTGATTATTTGTGGGTTGAGGAATATTGCAGGGGGAAATTCTAACTTGAGTGCTATCTTTCCAAAAACTCAAAGTGTTCCTATTTCTCTGCTGTTTTCTATTTTGTGTTGCTAAAGAGTGTATTTAAGTGCATTACATACCTTCTTATTTGTTATTGTCACCACATTGGTGATTGCTGCCACATATATTAAAAAGTATATGTCTGATTTGAATTTTAAATAAATACATAAATATTACCTTTACCAACCAGCCTGATTCCTGGTCCATCGTGACCCGGGGTATTTGTAAAGGGATGTGATATAAGTGGTGTATCTCTCAAATAATGAACCTACAGATATAACAAAATAAGCATTTCGGTTGTGTGCTGCATACTGGGCTGAGACCAGGGTGTATCGCCTGATTGAAATCCTTAACAGCTGAGCGCTGTGGAGTAGAGAGGGTTTATGTGAATAGTGTGGTTTTGAGGGATTTGCAGAAGGCTAGTAAGGAGGGTTCCGCTCTTTGTGCGTTAGGGAGGGTGTTCCAAAGTTTAGGTGCTATGTGGGGGAAGCCAATGCCGCTGGCGTTAGCTCTTTTTATGGAGGGTACACAGAGTTGGTTGGCAAGATGGCTTCTTGTGGGGCTGGCCGAGGTGTGTTTTGATATTGTTTCTGATAGGTATGAGGGGCGTAGAGATAGATCATTTATGTTTAAGGTTGAGGATTTTGAAATGGATCCTTTCCTTGACTGGGAGCCAGTGGGCTTCGCGTCTAGCCCGAGATATGTGGTCATTTCTGGAACTGTGAAGGGCTGCGCGGAGCGTGTTGTTTCGTGTTATTAGTAGTCTATTCATGTTTTTGGTAGATGTGCCTGCCAGAAGTGCATTCTAGTAGTAGAGTCTGGCTCCTATTGTGGCTCTGGCTATGGATAGACAATTGTGGGTAGTAAGAAAGGGTTTTATAGCAGTTATACGTTTAATTGTGTGGGCAGAGGCAGAGGTTATGGCGCTGACCTGTCTAGTCATTGAGAGTGTTGAGTCTAAGTAGACACCAAGGGTCTTTACAGATGTAGAGACTGGTATTTTTGTGTGGTCGATGATGAAGTGGGTGTATTCAGTGCTTAGTTTGGAGAGGATTTCCTTGGGGCCTAAAATGATGATCTCCGTTTCATCTCCGTTAAGTGGCATACATGTTTGGATGGTGGCATATATCTTGAGGAGGGCTTCTAAGTCGTGGTTATAGTCACCTGTGAGGGGGAGGAGGACTTGAGTGTCATCGGCATAATTTGTGTATGCTATGCCAAGTGTGTCTATCAGGTCAAAGAGAGGTTTGGTAAACAGGTTGTAGAGGGTGGGTGCAGTACATGAGCCCTGGGCGACTCCACAATTAATGGTGGTGGGGACTGCATGGGCTTGGTCAGAGTAGACCTTCATGGCCCTACCTCCTAGGAAGGAAGTAATCCAGGCGATGGCTTTGTCAGAGAAGTGGGCGGCATTGGACAGGTTTGCCTGTGTCCATGATTTTTGTGATTTGATTCTTAAGATCTAGGAGGGTGGTTTCAGTGCCATTGCCTTTGCGGAAGCTTGATTGCCTTCGGCCTAGGATGGCATTGCATTCCAGATATTGTTGAATTTGGATGTGGGCGGATTTATCCAATATTTTGAGGAGGAATGGAACGGTAGTGATTGGGTGATAGTTATTGGGGCATGAAGGGTCTAAGGTGGATTTTTTATGAGTGGGTGAACCCAGGCTTCTTTTAGGTTTTGTGGTACGATTACGGTGGCGAAGGATGCATTAATGAATGCAGTGATGATGGGAGTGAGAGAATCTGCACATTCTTTGATGATGGTAGGGGGACAGATGTCCCCTTTACATGTGGAGCGTTTGATGTGTTTGAGAATCTTAGTCACTTCTGGCTCAGTGACGTCTCTGAAGACGAAGAGGGGTGTTTGAGAGGGATGGTTAGGTGGGGGCATGGATGAGGAGTGTTCTGATTGTGAAGGGCTGCACGCTGTGTTGTTATTTTTTCCTGGAGCATTTTGACTTTGTTGATGAGGGCGTCCTGAATGCTGGAGCACCAGGCTGTGTCTTTGGTTATATCGTCCGGGGTAGAAGCCGGGAAGGTGAGATCTTTGAAGATAGTGAAGATTTCCCTCGATTTGGAGTTAGGTTTGGAGATTCTTTGGTTAAATGATTCTGATTTGGCCAGGAATATAACTTTTTTATATGTGGACGAGATCTCTTTAATTCTTTTAGGGAGGATTGAATGGGCGATGATTGCCATTTGGCTAATGCTTGATGCTTTTTGTTTTCTAGGGGTGCTATGGATTCAATAGCTTTGGTGAGTATGCCAGCATATGTGTTGGCCAGGGAGATGGGGTTGTTAAATGGGTGTTTAAGTTCAGGGGTATTGAGAAATGGGAGAATGTTGGCTTTGGTTAGTTTTTTTTAAGAGCTCCTGACTTTGGCAGGTGAGGCATATGAGAGAATCGTGCTTTTAGGTGTGGTGGGAATTACAAATTGAATGAGGTGGTGGTCTGTCCATGGAAGGGCAGAGATGTCGGTGATGGATGAAGCGCAGTTGTGGTCTGCGATCCAGTCGATGGATCGGCCTTTGCAGTGAGTGGGAACAGTGATTTTGTGTTCGAATCCAATGTGGGTGAGTTCTTTGTCCTTAGGGTCATGCAGGCCTAGGTTAAGGTCACTGAGTAGGAGCGTTTTGGTTGAGCTTTTTAAGTTATTACCTATGATTTGCAGGAGGTGCTTTTGGAAGTCTTGATATATGATAGGATATATGATATGGCATTTATAAAGCGCCTATACACAAGTGTTTCAAGGGGTGGGCAGTTGGTCTGTAGGTGATTAAGATGTTTATGGTACAATTGGGTGAGATGGAGAGTTTATCTATGAGGAGGTCGGTGTTGTTTTCCCACTGTTGGCTGCAAAGTCTGATGGAGAGAGTATCTTTAAATATAAGGGCTACCCCTCCACCTTTGGAGGTTTTGCAGTCTTGTCTCAGGATCGTGCATCCTTGGGGAAGGGCAAGGGAGAGTGATGGGCCTGATGCTTCATGTAGCCAGGTTTCAGAGATGGCTAGTAAGTCGAGTGTAAGGGTAGTGATGAGGTTGTTGATCTCCAGTGCGTGTGCTGGAAGGGACCTGCGTTGATGAGCGCACATTTCAGGTCTGTATGTGGAGGAGGTTTGGCTTGAGTACTGAGGTTAGGGTTAGGGGGTGTGGTTGTGGGGTGAGCGTGTGGATGTGGAGCGATGGGGTTGGGTGTGGAGCAGGTGGTGTGGGTTTTGGGTAGCTTGTGTTGTGTTGGATGCATGTATACAGATGGGATGCGATAGCGAAGTCTGGTATTTCTGAAGTTTATGGTGGGTGGAGAGCTGCAATGAGTGGCGTGTCGCTTGGTGCGGGATCGGAGTCTGCACAGCCTCTGGTTGAGGAGGGTATGGTCATAGAGTTTGATGGTATAGGGGCTGGGTTGGGTGTTCTGTAAAGTGCCTGGGATGGCATGATTGATGTCTAGTGATGGTGTGAGATTGGAGAGCCTGAGTGGCATGCTGCAGATGGACCAGAGGGCAAGTGCGATGAGAGGGATGGCAAGGTGGGTGAAGTGGGGTGCGGTGCGCTGAGGTGTTGGTGCTAATAGGTGTGACATGGGAGGATACATTTGCAGTATAGGCTATTAGCGGCTGGCTATTTCTTTATAGTGTACTATGCTAAAAGGCAGTAAAATAATTAGACTGTTCTTGCAAAGTGCTGGCAGCAACACAGAAGGCAGTTAGGCTAGTCCTGAATATGGCATTACACGAGAAAGCATTCAGAAGGTATGCTGTTCTGGCAAAGGGAAGTAACAGAAAAGGCAGTTACAAGGGGCTTTGGTCTCATAATGTGCAAATTGATATGGCCAAGTCATTTCGGGAGTGCTGGAAATGGCACAGACGAGGCATGCTAATCATATGTACATAGCTAAACATCTGTTTTATGGGGCAGTAGGCTGGTGGTAGTGCAAGACATGATGCATTCAATTCAGGTCAGCTGTTAGCAATTGTATATATGAGCTGGCCGAGATAGGGAGGCCGTTAAGCATTTGCTACAGTTGGGTTCTAGGGTGCGAGCAGTACGGTGTTCCGAGTAACGTGTCGTATAAGAGTCGTTTTCGGTATTAGTACGTATTGAAAGCAGTTTACCAGGATACGTAGTTGCCGTACAATGGATTGGAAGTTTGCCAGTAGACTTTCTGCCTCAGGCCTCAGTAGCCTCTAGACAGGCTCGAGACAGGCAGGATCCTTGTTGTGAGGATCCTTAGTGGGAGCAGCCTACCAGTTAATGTGCGTATCTTGCCCTTTTACGCATGCAAATATGGCAAATACGGATCATTTAATTTTGTACTGCGTACCGTGTACGCTTTGATTTATTCATTAAAAAAACATACTTTCCACCACTAGAGGGCACTGTAGCATTTCTTTTGTCAGCAGCATAGCCTTCTTATGCATGATGGTGAATTTACAACTTAAAGACCAAATCTGCGACAGCTAAGCGAGCAAAACAATAAAGCATGCACCCTTTTAAAATGTGTTCATACCCATAACGTATGTGTTGGATAAGTTTTACTCTCGTGCAGAGGAGAAAACTCATTTTTACTCTCTTGAAATTGCATTTACGCTCTAATTTGAAAAATAATGCGTAAAATACTCCCACCTCAAAATCTTATCTGGAACACTGAGTGGGAGGGCCGGCGTTCGCCTGCTGGCGCGTGATTGGCCCTGAAAAGGGGTTTCAGGCCAATCAGGTCACGTAGTGTAGGGCTCGTGTGGAAGTCTGGGTCAGGCTTCAGTGAAGAGGACGCCAGCCATTTTGGAAAGGGAACACCTCGTGTGTTCAAAGGCGGCACAACTCTCTTCTTAGTAAAATAAACACATTTCTGCTTACTTGAAAGCTTTAGGGCAAATCCAATGGAACGGATGCAGGGGTAGGCCAATACCATGTGGATTCTGCGTCGGATGGCCAAATATTGTAGATATTCAGAGAGAGTTGGCAAATTGGGCTAGGAACAACTATCACACCAAGTGTTCAGCATAACCAGTGAATATGTGATTTACTTCCTTTTAAATTCACTAAGGATATCATGAAAACATTGCATTAGTGTTTAACTCTTCAGCAAAAGACAGATCCATTTTTAAACTAAGAAATGACCAAAACCTTTTTGATTTATTCATCAAATGAAAACCATTAGATAAACAAAACAACAAGGGCAACTCCAATATTTTTAGGTAGACACCGGTTGTCAAAATCATCATGGCAACACACGCACACAAGTAATGAGGGCAAAAGATGAACAATAGTCACTGATAGAAAACAAATGCTTTATACTGAACATTGTTTTCAGCTAGTGCAGAAACATTTTTTATACAGGGCCTGAACATCTGAATTTAAACCATCTACAGAAAAAATAATCTGATCACTGGTATAATATTCAAAAAACGTGTTCCTACCTGCATCTTCTAGAAAAACCTGTACAGACATTAGCACCTTCCCTTGAGGCTGCAGGTCGAGCTAGAAAAGGAAAACACTTAATCATAATCAAAGCTTTGATTTCTATACTTAAAATTAAATGCATGATATGTTTTCATTGCAACTCATTTTCTCCGTTTAAAATGAATTTAAATTTGTGGAATCAACTGTATTCTTGAAAACAGTCTGAATGAAGACTTTGCATCTCTCTCTTGAACCTTAAGGTTAGTGAGTGTATGCATCTGTTAAATAAATCATTTAGCTCTGTATTGACAATTTGTCCACATACAGAGTCAGATGGACTAATTTCCTATACAGAACATTTTCTAAGATTCAGGCATTTTGGGCAAAGTCTACTTTTTTATCCTCATGAAGGCTGAGGGATATAAGTTGACTCTAGAAAGCTGAAACTCTAGTTCATCTGCCAATTTCCAAACTCCCATATAAAATAAAATGTTCAGATTTGGACTATGGACCAAATAGATGGCCCATTTTTCACTCAACTGCTTTATGATTTATGCATGGCTCGAAATTAAGGTTGGATAATCAGGCTCTAAAAGCAGCTCTTGGGTATCCAGCATTAACCAATGACAAGGAGCTACCACTAGGGAACAAGGAGCTAGTAATTAGCGTTCGACAAATCAAACTTCCACGTAAGATGAAAATGTATCATTTTGTCCATTATTTATGGCCCTTTATGCTTTAAATGTTCTAATGTATTTCTAGATGGTTCCTAATGCAGAGTTAAATGTTTGGCATTGGTGGGCCTCAGGAGCCAAATACAGCTCCTGGTAGCTGTTGGTGTGAAGCTAACCAGGTCCTTCAAGGCTACGAGTAGGACCAAAATAGCTACCAGCTCCACTCAATTTCAATTCCCTTTCATGCATTTATAGGAATTATGTTTACTTATATTAAAATTAAAATGACTATTTTACGTATAATGTGTTATGTGGTCTAGATAAAACTTTGTGCTTGGCATGTGGTACCCCATATTTCTAGAGCCCTTGAAGAGGAGGTTTTCTTTGCAGACTTACCACAGAGTTAACGTATGGAAGAACAAGGGTCCCTAACCTTTTCACAATATCTACTTTTGGTCAATGACCATGTTCCTGAGCTACTAACCAAAACAAAGCAATCCACAGATCAGTTCACAAAGTGTAGCAATCAGTGCATGGCTTTCTATCATCATCTGGGACAGCTACTCTGTCATACATAAGAATCTGAAATGTTCGATTTTAACAGGTTTAGCCTTTTTTGTAGGGTGAAAAGAGGAAAGATATTCCATATTGAGTTTTCGTTAAAAAAAAAATTGAAATCCTTTGACCACACTTGACTCAAAACAGTAAAACTATGCAGTTATTGCAAAGAGTGACTGGGAAAACCCCCCACTAAAAGCAGAAATTGTAAATCATTTTCTGTAAAGGTTTTTATACTGCAAATTTACCAATGAATATGTAGCTGCACGAATTTTGAAATAATCTTTAATCACCACCCTGTCCAGTAACCCCCAAATCTTTAAAAAGGCACCTTATAATACATTCCTTTCATAGAGCATATGCTTTCTGTGACAAGTGTGATGACATGGCGAACAGAAGTGTCTCAGACGTTGAGGTCTTCTTAAAGAAAAAAACGGTATTAAGAAGGTGTAACCAAAACAGGGTTTAAAGAATAAAGCAAAAGGCTCAAACTTAAGTGACTTAAAAGTCCTTCTCTGCATAACGTGAACAGAAGGTGTACTTCACCTATGAAATAAAAAGGTGCCCCAAAGTACTAAAACCCCTAAAGAAAACTAATCCGTTAACTTAAAATAAAAGCTTCCTTAATCAAAAGTTCCTTGAAAGTGAGATGTCAGAATAGAAAAATGAAATGGTGCAACAAAGAATATGAACTTAAAGGACTTCCCTTGGCTGAAAATTATGGAGGGTAGAATATCCAACTTAAAGTCCTTCCCTAAATAACAAAAATCCAAGAGTTCAAAAGGTATCCTCTCAGGTGGGTTGCGGGGGTACTCTCCTTCTTCCGCCTCAGTCAGCTAGTCTCCCTAGCCTCTTCTTAGGCACTCAGGCAGGTCAGCTCTTCCACCCCTTCTGGTTTAGCCCACCTAAGGTACAGTCTCCTTCTTCCCTCTGGGTCAATTAGTTTCCTCAGGGCTCTTCAGGCAGCTTCTAGGCAGGCAGTGCTCTAGGGTAGTCAAGGCTCCTTCATCCAGGCAGTGTAGCAACTTCCTTCAGGAATGTTAGGAGACTACAGCAAGAGGTCGGAACACCCATTTTTATTGTTACATCTGTACTCTTCACAGCAGTAGAGACAACAGTACCCTGTTGCAACCAGCTCTTCTCACCCCTACCATTCCAAACTCTAAATTCTATAACAAGGTTCTACATCAACTACTACAGGCAGGAACTCCTCCTTCAGGTTACAGCTCCTCTTCATGCAGCAGCGCCTGGAGAGAAATACAGGAACCTGCCCCTGACAGACAAGTTCAGAATGAGCTGGCTCTGCTTTTACAGCCAGAGTCCTCTTCATCCTGTTGGCTGCTGATTGGTGGAAAGCGCTGCTTACTAGTTTGACTGGCAGGGTGTTTCCACTCGGGTGATCCTGTGTTTAGACTCCATTGCTACTGGTCAGTTGGGCTTCTAGTAAATTGTAGATTCACTTCAGCTGGTCTGATGTCAAAGCGAGCGCTCTACTCACTGTGCTATCTGTGCTATCTGTGCAGAGCCTGCTGGCTCAGGTTCGAATCCCGGCAGGGCCAAACTCAGCCTTTCATCCTTCCGAGGTCGATAAATGAGCACCACACACCGTGGGTAATAATAAGCAGCGCTCAGATACCTGAGGGTTCGTAGCGCTATATAAATGCTAAATTATTATTTATTTTCTTATTTTAGCCTGGGTTCCTTCTAAATATTAATTGTCCAATATCTGGGGCCCAAGTTATTTTAAAGTATCTCTTACATTTCCCCAGGTTTCTGTATGGGGATTTGAACCCTATGGGGTTCCAAACATCCAGGGCTTTTCCTGTTGCCGTCTAAGGAAAAGAGCAAGGCCTTTCCTCAGAGGTCCTGCAATGTCTCTCCGCCATCTTTTCTCATCGACTTCCATCCCTCAGAGCGAAGCACGCCACCATCCCGGCCCCCGATGTTTCAGCACAGGCACGCCAAGGGGTGGATGTCCATCTATTCCTCCACACATCATCAGCTGTGCTAGTGCTGCCGCCATCTTGCTCCAGCGGATAGCGCCACTAATGCTGCCAGGCAGACCTGGGTAAGGGTCTTGTGTGGATCGTGGTGCCACGATTCACCAGAATTCTTAGCCAAATATTTTTTATTTTTTATTATTTATTAATACCATCTTATTTTATAAAACACAAGTGAAAGGGTCGGGAGACAACAATTAGATAAAGAGCTTCACCCCTGCTTCTCATTTAAAGTATTTGCACATCAGTAGCTCAGTAGCATGGCATCCCAGCAATGGAAAGACACAGCCTGCGCGATCTGGTCCGGACACAGGGAGTGCGAGGTGAATAGAAGCAGCTCCGCTCTGTAACACGGTATCCCAGCAATGTTATCATTGTTGACTGTTTAACGCTAATGCATGTACTAGAGACTTGTTTTTCATTTGTTCATCTGTTTTTGACCCCTGTCGTCCCCCTCCTGGGAGAGCGACAGTTTGTGTATTATGTCCATTGTATAGAATGTTGCACAAGAGAATAAACTTGTCGTTTTTGTTTTATGATGCAAATTTTTGTTGCTTATGTTTCTTGTAATGAATGATGTTCAGTACCATATCTAAACCACAGAAAGACTTCAAAAGCTATATATAAAATGATTTCTGTTTTTGACATCGAAGTGTTTGTTCTGTATTTCTGCACTGTGATGTGCAAATACTTTAAATGAGAAGCAGGGGTGCAGCTCTTTATCTAATTGTTGTCTCCCGACCCTTTCACTTGTGTTTTATCAACTGATACCCTCCTTGGTAAAACAGGGTTGATCCTCCAGGAGCCCTTTTCTTAAATTCATACCATCTTAGCCTTGTACTAAAGCACTATAAGAAACTGATTGAAAATAGGACCAACCTTTATCGGTAAAACAATCTCAATATGATGTCAATCGGGGGGTCACAGTGTAACCTTGCCAATTGCTTAAATACCATCTTGGACCCTGTCCCATTCTACTACTTATCCCATTGACAGTCCCTCCTGAGCACCCTCAGTGACTTTTCTACCACTGTTTATTATCTGAATACCACATGCACTGAAATTGCACTCCGTTACTCCATCAGGCCAAGTCTGTAAAAAGAGATCACAGGGAAGACTTGCGAGTGAGATCAAGCGAACCTATTAATCACATAAAAAGAAAGATTCGCTATCCAAAAAGAAAGAAAATCTGTTTTCAGTGGGAATAATTACATGACACTGTGAACAGAGCTGCAGGTACCGAAATAGAAGATGGTTCAGGGGAGAATGTAGAAGTTGTGGATCATACGTGGGTTTCACAGCAAGAGGCTGTGTTAAGTTTGGTCAGGGATTCCTGGGACAGAGGCCGTACAGAGATGCTGAGCTGGTCTGTATATTATCAAATATAGACTGACAAGGTGCCTAGTATAACACTAGAAGTTATTAAAACAGGAACGTGGGGTTCACAAAGACTACCGAAAGGGTTATTAGTATTTGGAGATGCAGACAGGAGAGCACAAACGTGTGAAGGGGCTTGTGAGAAAGACCACAATTGAGAGCTGAAAACCATAGAGAAGCCACTCACCATATGCCTCAGTAAAGGCCACCAAGGAGATTAGCCATGTGACGACAGGCAGGAAGAAGTGTCAAGCGAGGGTAGAGAGGGTAGCAAAGCTGAAACTAAGGTGTAGCAGTTGGACACTATGCCAGAACCATCAGCAGACTTCAGAACGGAGCCCAGGAAAACATGGAAAAACACAGACTTAGACTCCTACATAAAGCAAAATGTATTATGGGAGTTGTTGTTCCAATACTACAAAGGCTTAGCACAATGGCAATGAATGCCCTGTAAACTTGGACTGAATTGCATTGTGGGCGTTAGAGTTAGGGTTCCATCGCTCCAAAATACTGCACAGTGGCTCTGGATAAATAAAGAGAAAATAGGAACATTGCATATTGGGAGTTGTGGGCCAATCACTCCAGAGGCACAGTGGCGCTGGTCAAGTCAACTGGTAGAACATGAACTACTGAAAGTTATGATATGGCATTTATAACACGTCTAAACAAAAGTGTTTAAAGGCGCGATGAGGCAAGGGGGGGACAGAGTGAAGACAGAGACAACGATCTTACTAAGCCAGGTGACATTGAGATCTCGCAAGTGCAGGGTTGTGGTTTAATCGCTTTATTTGCCTAGTGAAGAGGCACTGAATAAGAGAAGTGAACTACAAGAGTACTGCACAGGAGTGTTGAAAAAAACAACCTGTAGGTCTGCGCAATGAGATGCAGTCCTAGAGTAAAGAAACCCAGCCAAGAAAGACAAAGACAATGGAAAAAAGGACCACATTTTCATAGGAATTTAATACATTTAGACCAAGAGACATAATACCAAAACTCTTACCAGGTTGGGAAGATCCATAATGAGCGACCCAGAGAAAAGACAGGTGGAATGTGCTACGAGTCAAATTGTAAAACTCAAACCATTCTAACACCATTAACACGTTTCTACGTTTGTACTTCTAAATTGGACGCCATCATTTTGAAATTGTTCCAAGTTTCAGAGGATTTTCCCTGAAATCAATGGTTAGTAGTAGACTAGAAAGTCTTTACGTGCTGGTGCCTAAATCCTGCCTTTCTTATTTTTGAATGTCTTACATTTTTAACCTGCTCTGGCACGGTCCAAAGGGTAGCACTACTTAAGGCTGCTGTAGCTATGCACAGTGGTAGGCATTGGACCAACCTGTAGTTCCCAAGTTAATTGTTGGAGACTTCTGTGGTAGAAAAAAAGGGTACATTGAATACTTTAAGCATCATTGCTAGAGGCTTATGTGAGCGATACTTGCTGTTCACATTTCCATGGATGTCTTTTACATTTCTGCAGTTCAGGTACCAGCTTAACCATGCAGACAATTGGCTGCCTCTTGTGCTTTAGCACCTTGAAGAGTCTTTTGTGCTATGTGGAATTACAATAATAGATCTTAGATCAAATAATCATACAGACAAAGAGTATGACAAAGTATTACTTTATTATCAGTTTAATAAAGCAGGATCATCTGGCAGACATCGGACTGATTTTTGCACACTCACACAGTAACTTCATTACATGGAGGTCTTATACCCCAATATACATCATCTATGATGTCATTCTACGTGGCTAAATACAAAACCTCTTGAAGGGAGGGATTGGTTAAGGAAATATAGCTACTTATAGAATAAGTAAGCATTAGTGCTTCTATGGCTACCCCTTGTTTGTAGGGCAAGCCTTGATCTACCTCTAAATGCAAACAGTACTGATTGATTATGATGGACAAAACATCAGAGGATTGGCTCTTGTAACTTTGTATGTTAGGTTGTCCCCGAACCCCACTGATTGTTTGGCATACTATCCCAACCTTGGACTTTCGGCTCCTTAACATCAAGTACGTGAAATTCAACTTCGGTATTTGAATCCCATCAGACTTCTCCCCATTTCCCCAATTAAACCATCATCTATCATCAATAGGCCATCAGCAAAGTGTTCCGTTTGTAGTTGACCTTGTTGCTGCTCACTGTTCTGGAACATTTGAATAGCCTTTGTTTTCGACTTCTGGGTCACATGTAAGTGGACCACCAATCTTTCCATTTCAACCTTTCTTTTACTGCGGTTTGATAATTATGCAGGGTGCTGTTGCTCCTCATTACCTCTAGAGACTTGCTCACTCCATCTCATATGAACTTTGTACAATTAATTGACCAGCAGTTTGTCATGGTGCATGCTTCCAAACCCCTGAAACTGGTCAGCCTATCCCTGTCTCTGGCATCCTTGGGGGCTTATCAGGCCCCAGCTAGGCTCACCTGGACTCAGTCCTGGCCCCGCTGGCGCCAGGCTCATGGTAGGTGTTAACTACATGGTCTATATACTCGGCTCTAGGAGGCTGAGCCATTCAGTGCAGGGTGTGGCTTGGGACTACTTTACCTGAAGAGGCAGGATACGGTTAAGGGGACTATTTGCCTGGAACTACTTGCAAGGCTATTTAAACCGCAGCCTGCAAACTGAAAACGCTTCGCGTTATTATGCACTCCTGCAGCGTAACGCTCACCGTGTCAGTTCAGCTCTTGCTTCCCTTCAGCCATGCCCGTCCAGAGTCTTCTATCCATCGGCACCTGTGAAAAGAGAAGAACAGGAGTTATTAAAGCGTTGAAGGCCTTACCTGCAGTCAACATCCTGGCCTCGCCTTCTGCTTACCCACGGACCGCTGCATCTGTAGAAGAGCAGAACAGAAGGTACCCTCTCGGGTAGCTACTCACCTGGGGTCGGCCTCCTCCAGGAACTCCATCGAGCAGTTCTTCATCATCATGAATTGCACCGCACCTCGACACCGTCAGGTAACTCCGTCGAGCGGTTCTTCCATCTTCTTCCTGGAATTGCGCCGCACCTGCCTAACAGAAAAGACAAAGCAGGTTAGTCGCACACAGCAAAGGAACGCTAATTAAAGCGAACAATTAGCGCGCCTCGCACATCGCTATACTCACCGGCAGGAATCCTGCTCATCATTGTCAGGAGAGTCAACCCATCATCCGAAAGCCGCTCAACTCTGCGCCTGAAAGACAAGAACGAACATTAGTTCCTTTTCAGCGAGAAAGGTCTAAGGCAGCTATTCCAAGGAGTTATTGGGATAGAGACTTACCTGCTTATTCCGGTCCTTCCAATTCAGCAACCTCCATCGGATCAGTGAAGTAACTTGATCTTGGAAAGACTGTATATCCGCGCCCCTGCCACAGTGTGCAGGACAGAGCCCACCTATAAAAAAACAAGGTGAGCCAGAGGAAGAGAGGGAAATCGGAAGGAGGTGAAACCAAAACCAGCTCCACTCAGTTGGCTAATATCTTGTTTCGACTTGCAGGCGAACGTCTCCTGAAAGTGAGAACGAAGGGAAGACGCGGGCTAGCACCCTCATTTAAGCAGCGCAACACTAGGGCAGACATCCTACGGACACGAGTACGCCCCCATGGAGACCAGGTGAGCGTGACACAGTTTGGCTCTCACAGATGTTTTTGTCTTCCTTCATCTAAGAAGAATGTCTCACATTTAGAGCTTATCCATGCTACTCCCTTTGTTCTCTGTACTTAACCTTTAAAAATAGAATCTTTGCTCTGGGACAATCTTGACTTATCGCCGGGGCTGTCCTTCATGCCTTCTGATTCTTACAGCTTCGGCTTGTTTCTGAGGTAGCTTGGTTGCCTTCAACATGAACCGTCGTCCATTTTCCTGATATGGTCTTCCTTTACACATTATATATATATAATCCTCTAAAGCAAGCTTCTATACGTTGTCTTTGAACCTTGCATTACTGTGTATTTACAGTTATTAGTCGGTAAGTACCGTCATTTCTTTTTAGATTCATAACCACTTTAACTTCAGATTCATGTTACTCTTCGTACGTCAGTTACTTTATTACTTAGTATTTTCATATCGTTTCAGCATATGTGTATGGATCTTCTTCATGACATCACTTTGTCCTTGTCAGATTGCATTTAACGTCCCTCCACAATATTCAGCAATGCATTCCGACATCTTGGCAAACATCCTTCCATGTAGCTTTCTTCCATACGACATCCTTCGACACTTTCAGTGTGAGGGTACATTCTGTATGGCTGTCTGAGTGCATAATGTCTCTCAGACACTCGATACAGGGGGTCCAGTCTATAACTCTTTTCTGACTGTTCCAATATGACGGCGGAGGGGGGGGCGGGTTACTGGCAGGATTGCTGTTAGGGAGAATTCTCAGAAATGTGCTAATTCCCTTTGCCTCCGAGACCTCCAGCAACTTTGAATGAGTTTGAGGACTTGACTTTTTTTTTTAACCTGGAGAGAGTGAGACCCTTTTTCCCACTTTCTCATGTATTTTAATGTGATTTTGTACACTGTGTATCATTTGGTTATGGAGTCTGACAAACTCCATAGGCATTATCTTTTACATTGTGTCACAAAGTACCTTCAGTGCAATGTCACAGGGAAGTCTTCCAGATTTCCCAAAGGTTTGAATACCTTCTCTTGGTTAAACTACAGTTTCCAAAAGCAGCAAAGTGAAATTGACTTTACTTACATTTGTAACTTTCTAGACCCAGCACACACTATCTTACAATAGGGTGCTGGAGGGGTTACCTAGTATCTCCTTTGTTTAGCTTCTCATGAACCATTTTTTGTGTTACCCTTTCCTCACTGAATGGCTGGTGGCAGTGGTTTCGGTTTACCTCCCATGGTGTGCATTTACTGCGGGCTGCGTTCGCAGCTGCAGTAAAGCACTTTACTTCGGGCTGCGTTCGCAGTTGCAGTAAAGCACCCAAGGGTGCAATTTTTGTCAAAATGGCCCCGGTCTTTTTTCGCCATTTCTTTGTGGAAAGGTCCTTCTTGAGATTTACTCTGCGCGCCAAACCAGGTTTGGTCCCATTGTTCATTTTGCCTTTGGTGGGATTCATGAGTGAAGCCTGCCTCTGACTCCAGGCTGTCTGGGGTAGGCAGGAAGTGAGGGCGGTGCCAGAAACTCCCTGTGCTTAGTCTCCTAGGAGACCCAAATACACTCTGATGATTGGCTGGCTGACTGACCGGCAAGGACAGCCACCCTGCTGGGTGATTGACAGCTAGGCTAGAATTAATGGGAGAGAACTGAATAAAAGGCAAGTCTTTTGGCTTGGAAGGCAGAGTCGACCACTGGGCGAAGGAACCGAAAAAGAACTTGAAGAGGATGGCTGCTGCAACTCCTGGACCGTTGGTTTGCCCAGTGAAGCCCTGCTGCAGTGCCGAAACGCCAAGTTCGCATCGACTGAGAAGCCTCTGCAAGGACGACTTCTCCCCTTGAGTTGGTGGGACCAATCAATTCCAAAGTAAACCACCTGGACATCCATCTCTGAGCTGGTTGAATTTCCACAGAGTTGCTGCTGGAAACCGTATAGCCAGGGAGAGATTGAGTGCGTTGCTTTTAAGTTGGCCCAGAGCTCCAGGAAGATTATCCGGACTGAC
The DNA here is from genome assembly GCF_040938575.1 of Ambystoma mexicanum. Taxonomy (NCBI): domain Eukaryota; kingdom Metazoa; phylum Chordata; class Amphibia; order Caudata; family Ambystomatidae; genus Ambystoma; species Ambystoma mexicanum. The sequence continues at coordinate 282,128,308 of NC_090923.1, read as the reverse complement.
TGAGCCCCCCTCAACAGAGTGCGGTACCCCAGAAGCGAGGAAAGCCCATCTCGACAGCCAGGAACTGCAGTGTTGCTGTTTGCAGTAGACGCGAGGAGCTGAAACACTGAACAGCCACCGAAAGGGAAGTTTGCCGGTTGTGACTTTTTTGACCGTCCCAGTGCATTGCAGGAGTCCCCGGATGTCCTCCCTCTTGTCCCCACGACTGAGGCCAGGAACACCAGGATCTGCAGAGCTGCACAGGAACAGAAGTCATCTGCTGCATTTTTTCTTCATTTTAAAGGTACTGTAACAAAGTCTGAGAGAACTTAACTCTTACTGTAGAGTTGTTTGCATCTTCTACTATTCACAAGTCTAATCAGCTTGTGGCCCTACAATTGATTCTTCTTTTCTTCAAAGACTTCTGAAAACATTGTGCAAAGAATTTCTACTTACCTACAAAGAAGTGCTTCCGCTTACATAGACTTTTGCCTATTGACTTTGGCTTAGCCTCTTCCACCGAATGACTCTTATTGGGGGATCTGAAAGTATTTGCCTCCTTCAGAATATTTGTGGTCTCTTGGTTGTTCTAAATAATCTTTTCCTTTGACGTATTACTATATGATCCTAAATGCAACAGTGATATATTAATGTCCCCAGCACCCTAGCAATTGAAGTCACCTGAGGGTGTAGGTAGTGTCTGTGCTGTGTGCCATCCTAAAAGGGTATCTACTGATTTAGATATATTACGAGTGTGTATTTCATGAGTATATTTGAGTGTTACTATTATATTGCTCCATTTTGAAGAAGGCTTATTGTAACTGACTGATGAATAAATTAATAATTGTTTATTCAAGAAACTTTGAGTGTAAGAGTTTATTTGAATACTTGTAACTTTAAATCTCTGTGTAACTCCACTACAGCTCACATTGACCCCTCTTGAGATAAGCCTGGCTGCTCAACACGCTACCAAACCTGTAGTACAAGCTCATACCAAAGGTTGGGTTTCCTATACCTGCAGTCAGAGTGGTTTGTAGTGTTCCCAGAGGGTACTGCATACAAAATATGCCCAACAATAGCGCCTACCTGCTCCTCTACATTCTCTTGCCATGCATGTGCCTCTTCAAACCGAAACATATGAAGTAAAGATCACTTGCCACTGCCCACCGGTTACCATCTGCTGCATGAACAAAGACATGTCTGTGTGGGAATGTTTTTAGATTGGCAATCTGGAAGAAACGGCCTGAGCACTTGAACCCCAACTAGCCCGGTTTGTGCATATCTTTTACAGCAGTTGTTTACAATTTGTGGGCCAGATTGTTCATCTTTCTTGACATTTGTATTGGTTAAATGAAGTCGTGTGTAGGTGGTTGTGGGGATACAGATCCACTGTGACATTTGCTTAGGGAAATATATATTGGAGAAAAATATACATAGAATTGTCAGTGTCACCCTGTGGGGATCAACAGATGATTGAATCAGGCTTATTGTGAATAAGGTTTTGGGTTGGAGTAAAGAGAACTGAAAATTGATTCATTCTTCATAAAACAGAGAGGATACATGTGCAGGGAGTGCTCAAAAGCCAGAGTTTCATTATAATTATAATTGTTCTTTTATAATGCGCTTAATACCAGAGACTAGATTCTAAGCGCGAGACCAGGATTCGAAACTTGCTTCCAAGACAAACGCGTTGCCCCTGAGCTATCCTCCCAGACTTATTATCAAGGCCGTTGACCTAGGTGCAAACTTTGACAACAGTTTGTGGTTCGGATGGTCTCCAAAAAGGGATGCAAAGTTTTCCACAGTTCACTGGGTTTGGTTTCCTGAGACCCTAAAGCATAGCAAAATCTCTGGGCTAAAGATAGCCACCTGGGCAGTAGTCACCCGCTTGTCACTTATGGAATGTTTTCCCTGTCTTTCCTGGATCAATGTTCAGCTAATATACATTGCAGATCTTGGCCTTGCCAAGGGCCATCTCTCATGTGCTGTGCTGGTCACTGGCTTGGTAATCCAAACAGACTTTCCAAAGCTGTTTCTGCACCATGGGCTTGATCCTCTAGGAATCCCACGTGGATTAAGTTCAAAAGGTACCTGTATGAAATATAGGCTCATCATTGCCACATTTGGAGCCTCAATTGTCCCTCCTAAATTAAAGGTTTGTTTACTATGCTGCCTACATGGCATTGGCCAATGCCTTTGACAAGAACTCTTGTGCTGGTGCATAACACTGGCCCTCAAGCCTAAAAATGTATCATGCTAATCACACATGTATCATGCTAATCATTGTATATGTAGATCACTCCCTCTAGTCATCTTCCCACTCTCTGTTCTATCCCCCAATGTTTATACTCTATCTGCTCTTTCCTCACCCCTCAGCTTTCCTCGCTTTCCTGCCTTCTCTTCTCTTCTCTTGCCTGCCTTCTCCTCTCTTCTCCTTATCCTTCCTGTAAGGTACTCATGGTGGCAACAGTAAAGACAGACACACATGATCACATTTCCAGGGAGTTTGTTAAACTGCAAAAGTGGGTGAGATAAATGCCTAATCTAAACCTAAATCTAAGATGGGAGCACGCTTCGACCATCAAATGAAAAATAAGGCAGTGCTTGTGACGTCTTGACAAATCAAAAGGGCCTATACTAAAAAACAATATATATTGCCAAACCTTACAACTAAATACAAAAGAGTGTGGGACAGGATTCATAAGAAAGAAAGAAGTGTTTACAAATAATATGTCAGGATGCAGTAGTAGGGGTCTCCGTTCCCCACGTTTTGAGCACAGGATAAGGTGAGCACAGAACACTTCTCAAGCTTCACCAGCACAAGATGATAGTTCCGTTTCTTAGTTTATCAGGAGCCTCCATGGCCAAGTCTCCTTTCACTTACCCTTACCCTTCTCGATTTTCAGCCTCCCTCCGCCAGGTTCGCTATGGCTCTTGTTCGTTTGTTTTCTCCTTTTACATTCACCAATCTTTGGGTGATGACTTTTCACCCTTGGATCTCCCTCTGCCTGGCTCGGAGCCCTTCCCGACTGTTAACTTCACTTCGGTACACTTGTACATTTTTCATTCACAAATCTTAATGCCTTTTTAAACAATGAACTGCTGACTTCCCTTCATCGGGTTCACTCGTCACACATACAGTTTGGTTTCCTTTCTCAATAAACGGGATTAGTCTCCCATAGCTTTCACTGGGTTGTCGGTCAGAGACCTTTGACTGTACAGAGGCTTTGGCTAGACCCCTGTATGACCACCTTGACCGTTCCGTTGCGGCCTTCCTAAGGCTTTAGAGTATTAGCAGTTTCAACAACCACAGGATTGACCAGAGTCTCTCAAGTAAGGACCCACGTGGTGCCGAATCCCTCTGCAGCTGGTCTTCCCCTTTATTCTAACAGTTCTTTGAACTTCCCTTAAGTTGCTACTTTGCGGCTTTCGTGCAACACAGTTTGGTTCTTATCAATTCTCCCCTCGACTCATCGGCTGTGATGAACCGCTTGGCTTTTCAGAGTATATGGATAGCGGTCTCGTTGTGCAGTCTGCCTGGCTCGTAGTGTTCTCTCGTGCTCCACCACAGACACTATTATTCTCACTCCTCCTAAAATTCCCCCTACACTTTATCTCCCCTCTCTTTCTCAATCTTCACTTTCCTTTCAGACTGATCTTTTACATCCCCCTCACATTACACTACATACAACAGGTAGCACTCTTCCACAATTAATAGCACATCTGCACTGTGCACCAACTCTTCCACATGCTGCTCCTCTGTCTGTCCTCCATCTGGTCTCTCTGTTCACCTCCACATCTCCTGATCTTGCCACTGCAACCATCACTCTGCCTGTGATTTTGTTGTCCTGCAGATTCAGACTGTTACCTCCACCACTGTATTGGTTCCAGCACCCACCTGACTAAGGAACAATCAGTGTGTCTTTCTTTCCTTAAGGGGATGGGTTACACAGCTCAGAGGTTTTAAATAAAACCATTTCACCCTGCCCCTTTTGCAGTCTCTTTCAGCAGGGTAGCAGCGATAGGTTCAGTTTGTTTGATGTCCCAGTGGCTTTCTTCATGTGCTGTGGAGTTGTACTCCAAATTCAACTTGGGAAGAATTTCTGTTTCTCCTGCTCCCCTGCACTCCTTTCTCCCTCTCATTTTGGGTTCTGTTGGGAAGGTAATTACCCCATCCCACCCCCACCTCCTAGGCACTTTAGGGTGAGGGGAGTCCCATTGGGAGACCTGTGACCAGGGGTGTTTGTGGGGAGGGGTACCAAGGGGCCCGAGCGGTAATATTATAGGAATTTGAGATGTTTAGACTTAGAGCGCACATTTAAGCAGACACCATTTTGTAGCTATGGCAAAAGCACAGAGCTTGCATGGCAGTACATTAGACAAAGGCTGCAAACCTGATGAGGAAATCTGAATAGGCCCAAGCGCTGATGAGAGAGAGAAATCTGTGCACTGCTAATTTCCACAAAAACCCTTCTTGGTTCCAAATTTGTTGCCAATATGTTTATTGCTTGCTGGTGAATTGCAGCCCCATGTTTTGGATAAGCATTTGTGCAGTTGCACGTGTTTTTCTGTCTTCATACAGCTGCAGTTGCTTTTTGAATTGCCCACCTGAGAGTTTTTGCCCTCCTTAACAGTACCCTGCAACCCAATCCAAAATGGCTGCATGATTTTGGGCTGCAACTTGCTCTGCCTTTGTGACCTGTTGATTGGCTGACTTCGCTGATTTCTGGCAATTGATGTGGCCGGGAGGCGTGGAGCTGTTCTATTGTCCCAAGATACACTTCTAAGGCCCCTGTCTGTACCCTGTCTGCTTACCGGGTTGCTTTGTGATGCCACTACACCAGCCCGGCCCTTTGGACTCTTTCTTGGGATCTCCAGCTCACCCAGCCATGTAACTAGACTACCAATGCCTCTCTTATGTTCCTCTCCTTGGGTTTATCTCTCTCCTCCTTTTATCATTTCTCTTCCCTTCTTGTAGCTTCACTCTCCCCTCTGGCGGCTCTAACCGTTCACCTTGATATACTATTTAACTCTCCCGCTCCTACACTCATCTCTACTCTTACTTCATTTCGCTTACCCACGGTGCCATAGCATTTGTCACTGAAAATCAAATCTGGCCGTGTTTTTGAAAGTCAAATTTGGGTGTGTTTAACAAAGTCAAACTTGGGTGTGTTTAACCAAGTCAAGTTTGGGTGTATTTTAGAAAGTCAAACTTGGTGTGTTTCTCATTTCACTTTGGCCCTCAACCTGCTAGCCCAGTGACTGTTCCTTACCGCTCACTTGCTTCTTTCTCGCAATACCCCCTCTCTCTAGCTGCCCATGGTGCCATCTATTTCTCCTATCTACTCAAACTGCTTTACTATCAACTATCCCTCCCTTCTCACTAAGTCTGGCAAGAAGAATTTTAAAAAGGATATCTTGGCCTCTAACCCAGGTCTCCCCATTGCTGATACCTATTCCAGCGCTTCTGCCAGACAAACCCTCACCAACATCCTCTTTGTTGTTCCTTCGCCTGATCTTTGGACCCCTCATATGGTCTCGGAGCTCTGTCCGGTATCCTCCTCTCCCATAAATGGTGGCACCCGCTGGGAAGTCCGTATGGATCCCTTTGACTCCTCCAGAATCATCATTAATGTCTACCTAAATGGCACTGTCATGGTGCAAGGCCCCCAGGCCAATCTCCGTCTCTATTATAGGCGGTTCCCTTGCCTCATCAACTTCCTCTCGTGCTGTCCCCTACCCACCTCCCTTGGCTACCTTGCCCTTTTCCTCTTCCTCCCCTAACTCATCTCATACTCCTCCCCCCCAAACCTCTGCCGGGCGTACCTCTGATTTGTACCCCCTCTCCGGAAGGTCTTTAAAGCCGGCAACCTTCTTCATCTTGCCACTCTCAATCCTCGCTCCGCTGTCAAACACTCCTCTGACATCTGCCACCTCCTGGAAGTACTTGACCACGATGTCCTTGGTCTTACTGAGACTTGGTTCACTGCCTGCTTTGTCACGAGCTTTGACACTCTCCTTCCAGACAGCTACAAGATCCTCTCCGCCCCCAGATCCACCCGGCTCGGAGGGGGTGTAGCCCTGAAATTCCCTGAGTGGATTCCTACCTCTATCATCCCCACTCAGACCTACTCCTCTTTCGAATGCCTCGTCTGTAGGCTCTGTCTCTCTCCTAGCCACTCCCTTACTATTGCTACTCTCTACCGGCCCCCTGGCCAAGTAACCTCCTTTCTCTCCGAGTGGGCAGACCTCACCTTCGCCATCCTGGCCTCTACCTCTCAACTCCTCCTCCTTGGGGATCTCAACATCCATCTTGACTGTCCCTGTTCCTCATCTGTGCTCTTTTCGCAACCTCTGAAATACACTCTCCCTCTCTATCCTCCCCTGCGGGCCAACTCACTCTGCTGGCCATACACTTGATGTCTTGATCTCCTCTGGCCTCCCCTTATCTATCCCCCTCATCACTCCTCTCTCCTGGAGCGATCACTCCCTCCTCTCCTCTCCTCTCCTCTCTTCTTCCCCTCTCCTCCCCTCAAGCCAAGCCTGCCCAAAGACTGCCACCCACCTTCTCGGACATCCAGCCCATGAATCGTGTGTCAGTTGAGGCTTTCACTGCCACCTTCTCTCCCCCTCCTCCAATTCAGGCTGACTCACGCCCTGTCCCTGCTCTACTCCTCTATCACTGCTATTCTTGATGCTCTTGCTCCCGTCATGAGGATACGTTTGAAGCCCAAAGCCAAGTGCAATTCTTGGTATGACTCTGACCTAGCTACACTTAAATGTAAGTGTAGGGCGGCCGAGAAGAAATGGAGGGCCTATTGCTCATCCTCTGACAAACTGGCCTGCTCCAAAGGCAATACCGACTCTCTGTACGCACCAAGAAGCGAGTCCATATCCAAGCCCATGTCTCTGCGGCATCAAACAACTCAGCCGAACTCTTTAAATATGCAAGGAGCTGGCCAACCCTTCTGCAGTATCCACCCCTCCTCTCGCCTCTCAGGCTCTTTGCAATTACCTTGCCTCACATTTTATCTCTAAAACCAAGGAAATTTTGTCCACACTCTCCTCCTCTTCCCCTCCCCTTCTCTGCTTGTTGATCCACCCTCAGCTTCCCCTCCTCCCTCTTTCTCTGCCTTTCCTCTTTTCTCCCCTCATGAGGTCACTAGACAAGTCCGATCTATGTAAGCCTAATCAAAACAGGTCCATCCCTGTTCCTCTAAAACCATTAAGGACCGCGTTGGTACCCTCGCACCTACCCTAGCAGATTTCTGCAACCTCTCCTTCGCCTCTGGATCTTTCCCGTCCCCTCTGAAGCACTCCCTTGTGCATCCTCTCCTCAAGAAACCCACAGCCGATCCTTAACTATCGCTCAATTTCTATTACCCCCTTTTTGGGTAAGCTCCTGGAAAAGCTTGCCATCTCTCATCTTAACCTTCCCTCTGACTCTGTTGGCTCTCTCCATGACCACCAATCCGGCCTCAGAGCTGCCAGAAGTATGGAAACTGCTCTCCTGAACATCCGTGAAGACCTGCTCTCCTACCTTGACATTCCCTCTGTCCTTATCCTACTTGATCTCTCCTCTGCTTTCGATACGCCACACCACCCTGCTCAATTGTCTCTGTGACAATCTGGGTATCACTGATCAGGCTCTGGCCTGGTTGACCTCCTTTCTCTCTGATTGACCCTCCCAGGTACAACTTGGGTCCTTCCTATCCTCTATCTCCCTCTCTACCTGTGGTGTTCCCCAGGGGTCTAACCTCTCGCCCTGGCTGTTCAACCAATAGTTGGCAACTCTCACCTACTGCATTTCCATTTTTTGCTCAAATTTCCAGTGGTATGCTGGCGACACCCAACTCATTTTCAGGCTTCCCTCAGCCACCTCCTCTCCTTCCCTCATCTCGGACTGTCTATTCGCCATTCAAAATTGGTGTGCAGCCAATGATCTTTGTTTAAATGCCAACAAAACTGAGATCCTCCTCATTGGCACACCCTCTCCATCCTTTCCCCTCACTCTCTGGCCGGCCTCCCTTGGCCCTCCTTCTGCCCCTACCTGCAAAGCTAAGAACCTCGGGGTCATCTTTGACTCCACACTTTCCTTCTCCGCACACATCTCTGAAGTCTCTAAAAAGTCTAACTTCTTACTACACCTCCTCAGAAGTACTCTTCCCTTCCTCTCCTTCCCTCAGAAGCTCACTGTCTCCCAAGCTCCGATTCTCTCTAGGCTAGACTACTGCAACAGCCTCTTTCTAAATCTACCTTCCTCCACTCTCCGCCTATTACAACTAATCCAGAACAGGACTGCGAGAATGTCCTTGGCCTCAAGCCTTGGGATCGTATCTCTCCAGCTCTGTAATCCCTCCATTGTGTCCCAGTGGATGCAAGCATTACATTTAAAACCCTTTGCATTGTCCACAGGGCCTCCCCTCTCGAGCCCTTCACTCCTCTACCTCCAACTCCCTCAGGGTCAGCCGTTTTTCAAAGAAACAATCTGTGGGCAGATCTCTGTCTTCTGCTGGTGCCTCCCTTTGGAACTGCCTCCCTGCCACCTTGAAACTTGAGGATAATCATCTACAGTTCCGGAAGCTTCTCAAGACCTTCCTCTTCCCGTCTGCCTTTTCCCCTCTTCTCCCTTGCTGATCTGTTTTCTCTCTCGGCACTGTCTCACCTGGCCACCCCCTGTCCTTCAGGCACATTTACCTGCTCACCCTGCCACCCTCTCGCACTGCCTCCTAGCCATCCCTTACATTGGGGCCTGTATCTGTACCCATACAGTTCCCTCCCATTCTTCTTCAGCACTTATCAGATATACCCTATCTGACTTGCCTTGCACTTTGCCACTCACTGGCCGCACTACCACTGTTCTGGATTACCTTTATTTATGTATTCATTAATTTATTATTTATCTTCTTTCTCTCCTATGCTCTGCACTTTCCAATTTCTCCCCCCTCCCATGCACTATCCCCATTTTCCCCTTCTCCATGCACTTGCGCATTCTCAATGTCACTGGGCCTAGTAAGATCGCTTGTTTTTGTTTTCTCCCCATTCCACCTCCCTTTGCCTGGTCGCGCTTTGAAACACCTGTGTATGAGCGCAATATAAATAAAGTATCATATCGTATCATATCAATATCCCGTGAAAGAATGTGCACTGCAAGGCTAAGAGACAGTGCGCCTCACTGCACATGTTATCACAAACAGGCCAGAACAAGCCTCTGACCCCCACCCAGCCAACTACGAATTATAGCCCTTATAACTGTCCGACGCCAAAGACCCCTGAATTCCGAGATACCAGCTGACCTCAGGCCACCGACCATAAACCAATCAACCATAAAAGAGCTAAGGGAATGGTACCCTACCTTTATTTTATAAAGGCATGATTTGTAATGCGAGGTACAGGGAGGTATACATTCTAGTTCTAAGGTGAGGGTGGAAGCCTTGGAAGCCGCGACTGGGATGAGTGAAATGTGTGCGGGTCAGAGTGACCTCGAGACTCCCCCTGTACCAGCCTATGATCATGCCAGGGGCCCTGTATAATGATAGAGTAGCACTGTTAGTGTAATGTAGCACATTTATTTTTTATTAAACATTTTTATTGGTTTTATTACATAATACATATAAACATTTACTCTGAAGGAGTCCAACAACCAAAACATTCTAAAGGTTCAGGCGGTCCCGAATACAACAACACAAGTTTATGTTAATGATTACATATTCACTCTTACATGTCAGATACATTCCTGCCTCAGGCCTGTATTTTACCAAAGTCTTTTGAGCATTCTCCCACTTTCCCCAGATTTTTTCAGCTTTCCCAGGGCAACCTCCGGCCGCATACACTCTTCGCTCCATCGCTATGCATGCATCTGCATCGTCTATCCATTGTGTGCGCTCAGGGGTTACGTCCGATCCCCATAATTTGGCAATGTTGTGTTTGATCAATGCTGTGGCGGTTGCAAACAGTAGCTTGTCAGTGCGAGACATCTCACCCTCGTCCTCTACACCCAGCAACATCAGTTTCGGGTCTCTGGGCACGACCCGACCCAGTACCTCAGCCAGTGTGTCGCAGCATTGTTGCCAGTATAGTTTGATGTGCGGACAGTCCAGAAGGTACCCTCTTCCTGGCGACAGCGCAGGCAGTTAGGGCCTGTGGTTTTACCCCAGCGGTAGAGTGCTACCCTCGGATAGTACATTCTATGCAGGATTTTGAGCTGGACAAGGCGTAATCTGGCCGAAATGGCAGTTTCTCTCGGGTACATTAGGATTGTTATCCAGTCTTCAGGTAGGATCTCTCCCACATCCCTTTCCCACTTAGACTTTAGACTCGACAGCTCCGGTGTGGCAAAGGAGGTGAGAACGTTATACATCACAAGGTGATTTTGGCGTCTATGCGATCTAGGACCAGGTTCCTCTCTATAGGGGTGCAGTCTGCCATTTTACGCAGGTCAGGCAAATGCTGCTGTAGGGCCTGACTTAGCTGCGTGTGTTGGTATCGGTCAGTGACAGGGAGATTGAACTCATCAATTAACCCTTCAAAGGGTACAATTCCCCCATTCCGAATCACATCCCCCACTTTTGTTATTCCCGCAGTTATCCAATTCTGCCATTTTGGGAGCCTGTCCAGCTCTGGGATATGTTTATTTGCCCACAGTGGCTATACCGGTGTGGTTTTCCCCTCCCAGTTTATGTGTTTATGCGCCTCTGCCCAGATTATTGCCCAGTGAGCAGCCATCGTTTTAGAGGTGTTGATGTTAGTTTTCCGGTATAGGGACTCTAGTGGGGTTATAGTCGCTCCGCTTAAGGTGTCGGATTTAATGTGAGGTAGCGAGGGATTGCCGTGTAATAGGTCATTTATCACTGCCATCTGGCTCGCCCAGTAGTACGTCTGTATGCGCGGCAATTCTATGCCTCCCTCCCAGATGGATCGCTGCAGAGTGTGAAGCACTATTCTCGGGTGTCCATTGTTCCATAGGAGTTTCCGGAGGATTCGGTCGATTCTGTGAAACTCCCGTGTTGTAACGCTCACCTGGTTCCAACGGGGGTGCTGATCTAGTCTGGATTGCTGTGGCCTCTTCTAGCGTGATGCGCAGGACCCGGAACACCGATTGAACAGGACTTCCAAATCGTGCTTGCCTGGCCCGTAGGAATATCCTTCTGCAGATGAGAAAGGGGATTAACAGTCTGCAGAATAGTGTGCTAGCTCCCCCCTTTTCCCCTTCCCCCTTCGTTCCTCTCTAACTTCCTCCAAACCCCGGTTTAAGCTCACCTTATAGTTTGGAAGGATGAACTCTCCATCCTGCTTCTGATGCAGGGGCACGTGTTCGTCCAGTTACTTCACTGGTTTTCAGAATGGCGCTGGCAAAATCCACTTGACTTTCCTGAGCGATGCGCCGTAAGTATGAAAGTTCAAAGTTCAAGTGAGGCCCCCTTTATGTTGTCTTTCTAACCTGTGATCTGTCCTTTATTTCAGGTGCAGAATGAAGGCGATGCGTCGAGGGGTTAAACTGCCGAGGTGAGTAGTGATGAGGGCGATCCCTCTAAATGTCCTCATCATTCCCCAGAAATGTCTCTTGTCCTTTCCCTATAGGGGCCGGGGTACGGTACCTGCCAACGGGGCGGCGCCGACCCGAAATGTGGAAGAAAAGCTGGTAAGTATTATGGCTGTTAATCAGGCTTTCCTTCTGTGTTCCTTCTGCTCGCCTTTTGTTTCTTCCTCTCTCCCATAGGTGCAGAGATGTGGCGTCCGATGCTGACAGCCGCGATGGAGCCGGGAGATGTCTCGAGGACAGGTGAGTGAAGCGTGGCGCTGCAGCGAGCAACGCAATGCTTTTAAATGGAAGTCTTTCTTCAGGGATGCTGGCGAGAAGATTCCGGATGCAGGTAAGAAGTTTGAAATAGTCCTTGGTTTTCACCTTTCTCTTCTCTTCCTTCCTTGCAGGTCTTCCAGGTTCGAGGCGGGCGTGGCTGGAGTCCAGGAGCAGGAGCAGACACGGTGAGCGTTAAGCTGCAGGAAGCAGAACAACGCGAAGCATGAGCTGCTGTCTGGGCGTGGCTTAAATAGCCTCCAAAGAAGTCCCAGGTATGTATCCTTCCCTGGCCACGCCTGAGTGAAAAAATAGTCCCTATGAAAAAATAGTCCCTTTCAGGTCTCAGGGAGGCCTGAAGCGTGCAGCATGGTCTATATCAGGTAAGTGCACAAAACACCTCCCTTTATGAGCCTGGCGCCTATGGCGCCAGGACTGATGTCCAACATGAGCCTGGCGCCAAAGGCGCCAGGACTGAGTCCAAAGAGCCCCTATAAGTGGCCGCTGGGCTTTTACCCGAGGGCATGATGCCTGCTTCCGGGGGTGCTGGGCCTGGCCTGGTGCTCCGGGGGTAGGCATCATGACAGCACTCCCCCCCCAAGGCCCCTCCCAAGGTCGTTCCTTCTGGAGGTTTCGGTTTGTTTGGGAAATTCTGATGGAACCTTTTTACCAGCCGAGGTGCATGTACGTGATCACTGGGTTCCCAAGACCTTTCCTGAGGCCCGTAACCTTTCCAATTAATTAGATAGAAAAGTTTTGATTTTGAGATCTTAGAATCCAAAATGTTCTTCACCTCGAATTCAGGCTCCCCATTTATCTGAATCGGTTCTGGTGGCTTTGTTAATCTGGTTCCTGGGTGCACTGGTTTCAAAAGTGACACATGAAAAACGGGGTGAATCCGCATGTTAGCTGGTAGATCGAGCTTGACTGCCACTGGGTTGATTATATCTTTGATCGAGTAAGGGCCTAAATACCTTGGATTAAAAGTTCGAGGCCCCTTGAGTGATAGGTGTTTGGTAGCCAACCATACTTGATCCCCTATTTGGTATGGAGGCGTCTCTCTTCGATGCAGATCCGCATTCTTTTTGTATTTCCCTTTCGCATGTTGCAAATGTGCAGTTGCATCCTTGAAGGCTTGAGTAATCGTAGAATGCAAATGGTCCACTGCGGGCATTTCAAGGCTCAGAGGTGAGTCCAAGTCTGAAGTACGAGGGTGATGTCCATATAGGGTATAAAAGGGGCTCTGACCAGTTCCAGAGTGTATCGAGTTATTGTATGCATATTCTGCCACCCATAAAATGTCATTCCAATTACCCTCCGATTGGTGCAACATACATCGTAGATATTGTTCAAGGGTCTGGTTTGTTCTCTCCGTCTGACCATCGGTGTGTGGGTGGTGGCTGGTCGAGAGTCTTACGTTGATTTGTGCCAGTTGACAACACTTTTTCCAAAAATGAGAAATAAACTGGCTTCCCCGATCGGAGACTAGTATGGACGGGAATCCATGCAAACGGATGATATTTTCGAGGAATTCTTTGGCAAGAACAAAGGCTGAAGGTAATCCTTTCAACGGAATAAAGTGGGCCATTTTGGAAAATAAATCCACCACAACCAGAATAGTATTGTAACCATTACAAGAGGGCAGGTCCGTGATAAAATCTAGTGACAGGGTGTGCCAGGGTGCTGGTGGAATGTCTAAGGGCTGAAGAAGACCGGCGGGTCTTGTCTTTTGACCTTTGTTTTGGGCACAAACTCCACAGGACATCACGAAAGATTTAATATCCTTTCGCCAGGAAGGCCACCAGAATTGTCGTTTAAACTTTTCCTCTGTTTTGGCAATGCCAGGATGTCCTTCCATCAGCGGATCATGATGACGGGAAATAACCAGTTCTTGCAATTCCTTTTCTGGCAAAAATAAGCGTCCTTGGAAGTAAGGTAAGCCATCCTTGACTGAAAAGTTAGACCCCCTTTTGACCCAATCCTGCAAGGCTGAAGAGTCCAGGAATTGTTTCACTCGTGCTTGAATGTCTTCAAGGGTTTGTAAAGTGGTTATCCCCAAAATTCTTTGTTCGGGAATTATCGGCACAGGTTCTGAGTTTGTGTCTATTTCATCCATTCCAATTCGGGATAGAGCGTCCGCCTTACCATTCTTATAGCCGGGGCGGTAGGTGATTACAAAATCGAACTCAGCAAAGAACAAAGCCCATCGGAGCTGTTGAGACGATTGAGCCTTGGCAGTTTTTAAATATTGTAAATTTCGGTGATCAGTGATCACGGTGATGGTATGCCGGGCGCCGAGGAGATAATCCCGCCAAGCCTTGAAGGCGGACTTAATGGCTAATAGTTCCTTATCGGTGATGGCATAATTTATCTCCGGCGGAGAGAACTTTCTGGACCAAAATGCTACGGGGTGCAGTTGGTTGGTTTCAGGGTCTCTCTGAGACAGGACAGCTCCATGGCTAAGCTGGACGCGTCGGTTTCGATTATATATGGGAGATCGGGACGCGGGTGCTTCAAAATAGGTGCGGACGTGAACTTAGCTTTCAACTCCTGAAAGGCCTGTTTGGCTTCCTCGGTCCATTCAAAACGTTTATTTTTTCGCAAGAGTGCAGTGATGGGTTGCACCACACGTGAAAACTCCGGGATAAACCTGCGATAAAAGTTGGCAAAACCAAGCATGCTTTTACCGAACTAGATGATGGCCATTTGAGGATGGCATCCACTTTCCGTGAATCCATTCGGACCCCTTTAGGTGTCAGGATGAATCCGAGAAACTCAACCTCGGTGGTATGGAAAACACATTTTTCCAGCTTGGCAAACAGTTTGTGCTGGCGCAGTTTCTCTAGGACGGCCCTGACATGCTTTCTGTGATCAGATTCCGAAGAGGAGTACACAAGAATGTCATCGATATACACGACAACACAGACATCGATGAGTTCCCGAAGGACATCGTTCATGAAGAGTTGGAAGGTTGCAGGCGCGTTGCACAACCCGAAAGGCATCACCTGGTATTCGAATAGGCCATATTTTGTACGGAAGGCCGTTTTCCATTCGTCATCTTCTTTTACTCGTACCAGATGATAAGCCCCCCGGAGATCTAACTTAGTGTATACGGAAGCGTCCTTCACCTGGTCAAGGAGTTCAGGGATCAGAGGCAGAGGGTAACGATTTTTAACAGTTATCTGGTTCAATGCGCGGTAATCGATACAAGTTCTAAGGTCACCTTCTTTTTTAGGCACGAAGAACAAAGCTGAGGATGCCGGGGACTTTGACGGGCGAATGAAACCATTGGCAAGGTATTGATCTAAATATTGTCTCAAATGCAGATTCTCTGGTTCAGTAAGGGCGTAAATCCTGCTACAAGGGGGTTGTGCACCAGGCACCAGATCGATTTGGCAATCGTACGATCTGTGGGGAGGTAACGTGTTGGCCTGTTCCTTTTGGAAGACGTCCTGAAAGTCTTGGTACTCTGGAGGCAGTTGCACAGGGACAGAGGTTACTGATGCTAGATTAATCTTTGGATTTTCTGGGTAGCAGGTTTGTGCACAATCCGGGAAGGTTATTCTCTTCGCTCGCCAATCAATTCGAGGATTATGTGTCTCTAACCAAGGGATTCCGAGAATAAGCTGAAACTGTGGAGCCTTCATTACATCAAACACAACTGCCTCCCGATGGCCATCCGGACCTACAAGTGTCACCTCAGCTGTGGAATGTGTTACCGGTCTAGAGGCAATTTCGGTTCCATCTACTGTGGTGATGACATCTTTGTTGGTTTTAGGACGCAGAGGGAGGTTTATCCTAGAGACCAATTCTCGATCCACATAGTTTCCTATAGCCCCGCTATCGATGTATGCCTTCATAGCATGCAACCGTTTAGGCTGTTCCGGATCTACGAGGACCATTGGCACAATGAAATGCGAGGTCTGAGAGTTAGTTTTCAAGCTCGGCAAGCGGACCCCTACGCTTGCCGGGCGTGGTCGTTTCCCGATACAGAGTCTCCATGGATTTTATCAGCGGCTCCTACCACCTTCTTGGGCGGCTTAACCGGGCAATCTCGTAGAAAGTGTCCAGAGGACCCACAATAAAGGCATAATTGCATCTGTCGTTTTCTTTCCCATTCTTTTTGAGTTAGGGGTCCTTTAACACCTCCGATTTGCATAGGCTCCGAGGCATCAGCCCCTTTGGGGTTAGCGTGGGTCTTGGACAACACCCGGGTTTCAAACTTGGACCGATCTGCTTTTCTGTTTTGCAGCCTGTGATCCAATTGGACCACTAAGTCTATATATTCAGTGCATTCTTGGGGCGGGTTTACAACTTGTGCCAGGACATCTTTAAGTTCTCTGCGTAGACCTCGATAGAAGGATTCTTTTATCCTCTGGCCAACCAGTTTCCACAATTAGTCTATTGAAGGTTGCAATGTAGGATAGAAGGTCTTGATTGCCCTGTCGCAGAGATAGAAGTTCGTCATCCAGAGCCTGTCCCTGGGAGTGTTGAGCAAATAACCTTTCCATGCTTGTTTGAAATCCTTGAAAATCATGAAGAATCGGGTCATCTTGAGTTACCAGTGGGACTGACCAATCGGCAGCACAGCCGCTGAGATATGACAACACAAAGGCTACCTTGGACTGATCATTAGGGAAGGCCCCAGGTCTGCATAGGAAGTGCAAACAACACTGATTCATGAATACGGCGAATCGTTTGGGGTCCCCAGCAAAGCGTTCAGGTGGGGCCAGCGGCATGTTTCCAGGTAGATTAATCTGCACCGGGTTACTGGAAACCACAGGAGCGGGGTTCCCCCCGGAACCGGGTAAAGGAGTTTGTCCAGCTTGACCTTGCAAAAGCTGTCTAGCCAGGTCATCAGCTCTATCCTTTATTACAATCACTTCCCTCCTGAGGGCACTAGTCTCTTGATGAGCGGCGTGTACTTCTGGCCGTAATTCCCCCAGTAATTGGGCCAACTGGTCAGTTTCGGTAGTTTCCATAGCGCCTGGGTGGGAATTTGTAGGAAGGCTTCGCGTTCTGTAACGCTCACCTGGTTCCCACGGGGGCGCTGAACTAGTCTGGATTGCTGTGGCCTCTTCTAGCGTGATGCGCAGGACCCGGAACACCGATTGGACAGGACCTCCAAATCGTGCTTGCCTGGCCCGTAGGAATATCCTTCTGCAGATGAGAAAGGGGATTAACAGTCTGCAGAATAGTGTGCTAGCGCCCCCCCTTTTCCCTCTTCCCCCTTCGTCCCTCTCGAACTTCCTCCAAACCCCGGTTTAAGCTCACCTTATGGTTTGGAAGGATGAACTCTCCATCCTGCTTCTGGTGCAGGGGCGCGTGTTCGTCCAGTTACTTCACTGGTTTTCAGAATGGCGCTGGCAAAATCCACTTGACTTTCCTGAGCGATGCGCCGTAAGTATGAAAGTTCAAGTGAGGCCCCCTTTATGTTGTCTTTCTAACTTGTGATCTGTCCTTTATTTCAGGTGCAGAATGAAGGCGATGCGTCGAGGGGTTAAACTGCCGAGGTGAGTAGTGATGAGGGCGATCCCTCTAAATGTCCTTATCATTCCCCAGAAATGTCTCTTGTCCTTTCCCCATAGGGGCCGGGGTACGGTACCTGCCAACGGGGCGGCACCGACCCGAAATGTGGAAGAAAAGCTGGTAAGTATTATGGCTGTTAATCAGGCTTTCCTTCTGCTCACCTTTTGTTTCTTCCTCTCTCCCCTAGGTGCAGAGATGTGGCGTCCGATGCTGACAGCCGCGATGGAGCCGGGAGATGTCTCGAGGACAGGTGAGTGAAGCGTGGCGCTGCAGCGAGCAACGCAATGCTTTTAAATGGAAGTCTTTCTTCAGGGATGCTGGCGAGAAGATTCCGGATGCAGGTAAGAAGTTTGAAATAGTCCTTGGTTTTCACCTTTCTCTTCTCTTCCTTCCTTGCAGGTCTTCCAGGTTTGAGGCGGGAGTGGCTGGAGTCCGGGAGCAGGAGCAGACACGGTGAGCGTTAAGCTGCAGGAAGCAGAACAACGCGAAGCATGAGCTGCTGTCTGGGCGTGGCTTAAATAGCCTCCAAAGAAGTCCCAGGTATGTATCCTTCCCCAACTAGGTATGTATCCTTCCCTGGCCACGCCTGAGTGAAAAAATAGTCCCTATGAAAAAATAGTCCCTTTCAGGTCTCAGGGAGGCCTGAAGCGTGCAGCATGGTCTGCATCAGGTAAGTGCACAAAACACCTCCCTTTATGAGCCTGGCGCCTATGGCGCCAGGACTGATGTCCAACATGAGCCTGGCGCCAAAGGCGCCAGGACTGAGTCCAAAGAGCCCCTATAAGTGGCCGCTGGGCTTTTACCCGAGGGCATGATGCCTGCTTCCGGGGGTGCTGGGCATGGCCTGGTGCTCCGGGGGTAGGCATCATGACACGTGTGGGGATGTGTAACGGGGCGTTTTGGAGGATGCACAGGAATCTAGGCAGTGCCATCATTTTAAATAATGCTGCTCTCCCCAGCAGGGTTAGTGGAAGGGTGTTCCAATGTGATGTCCTCTGCAAAACAGTTTGTGATCGGGTGGAGATTTTTCTCTACATAATCATTTAGGTTTGTTGCTATCTGAACCCCCAGATATCGAAATTGGTTAACCTCTATACAGAAAGGGCAATTTTGTATCCCTATGCTACCTGCCTCTTTCACTGGAAATAGTATGGATTTTGACCAGTTTACCCTCAGACCGCTGAAAGATTCGTATTCCTTCAGTAAGCGTATCACTGTTGGGCAAGAGGTTATGGGGTCTGATAGATACAGGAGCAGGTCATCTGCATATAATGAGACCTTATCCTCCCAGTCATTTTTGACCTTGGTTCCCTGGAGTCGAAGAGGCCAGCAAACCCCACGTGATGGAAGACAGACGGACGGGGCTGGGACCAATGGCCTGGCATCCTCTGGGGAGTAGGTTGACGATGTATAGGGTCGCACCAACCAGCCGCGCGGGTGTTTACTGTATATGAATGACGCTGTGACCCCCTTTTAAGCTCTTGCTTGCACCCTTTCTGCTCTGAACGTTCCTTGGCAGCAAAGTTCTTTGCTTGCACACCTATTTTGAATAATTAAAACAAACGTGTTATCCTTGCAAGAATCTCTAGGCCCTTTCTACCCTAGCGGGTTGTATTTTTTGTGCTGTGAGCATTTAGGGGAGTGTCTTCATGTCCATCTGGATTTGCGACATCAAGTGCTCAGTGCCTTATATCTGTGGTGGAAGAGACAACCAGTCCATTCCATCTTAGTTCTCAGTTCCACTCCCAAGGTTTCAGTCCAGGGTTTCTTAGTGGCACCCATGTACACTCTGGCAGCTGTATTCCCGAAAGATCTACAACAGAATTCTGTCAAGAAAGAGAATTGGGAAACATCATGGGATAGAGGGTGGTATTCACATTAACACCAACGGTATTTCAGCAGTTTTTACTGACTGGGGTCCTACAGCGCTCTTACCTCGCACCTGGCAAACGGCTGACTATGGCTGCCACATCTTGTGGGATTACAGCCCGTATATACTTCTATGGTAAGTGCCTGTTTGAACCGACGCGGATGCCCACGATATACGTAATTTGCCCACTACACTCTCCGGCACTCTTTTTCCCGCTGTGTATAACATTGCTCACAGCGGTTGTTTCACTAATTTCCACGTAAGGATTGTGATATTCTATGCTAGAGACATTCAATCCAGCGCAGGTAAGATGCATTGAACAGCTAGAAGATCTATGAATTGTGAAATAGTTTTAAAATTAACTTCACCCTCCCGGCTCAGTTACCATTCAGAGCCTAAAACAAAGTGTAACACAAACACCAGGATTCAGACATTCTTAAGCCGTCTAGACACACTTGAAAGTCAGATCTTTTGCGTACGAAATGAGAGCAAACCTGAAGACGAATAGAGAAAAGCCAGATGAGTACCGACGCAACCAGGCATACACAATCACTTCCATTTTTATTCTGAACACTGAAATGCAATTCACGGATAGGTCCCACAAGATAACACAACCCATATTTCACCTGCCTCGTCGTCTCTGAATTTCTGCCAAGTATTAATGAACAGCCCAAGTAAAGTTGTCCAAGTTATGGTTGTCTTCCTAAGTGAAGTACTGGCCAATACAGTTTTTCTGCGGGGCATAATTTTAGGGTATGAAATAGGTTTATTCGGGATGGGGGATATCAAAACCACACACGAATGACACAATGATTTGTTTGTGGTAACACTCTCAATCCTTCACGCTTTCAAATGTTTGTTTGGACACAAACAAGAAAACATTGGCTTTTGAAAATTAGAGTTTTGCGCGTCTGTGTCTATGTTTTCATATCAGCATTGGGGGGAGCCTGGCAGCACTCATATTGCAGCAATCACAGTTGAAATGTGCCCTTCCCCCCATGCTTTCCAGGGAAATGTCCACTGTGTTCAGCTCCAGACTGAAATAAAATGGCCCGTGAGACTAACCAGGTAAATGGTAAGTAGTAACATCATGGCAAACATGTGATGATATCCTGCATCATTTAAAAGCCAATCCTGGCAAGTATTACTGTAACCACCGAGAAACACATTGCCATGATTGGTTGGGACAATGGCGTCAGTTTCCAGAGTTCTTTATGACAAGCATTTTAAGAAGGGGAATATCAACTTCCCATGTGCTGATAGCACCTTCAAAAACAGTCGGGAATTTCAGCTAGTAAGATAGCTCAGTTAGTTAAGCGCTCACCTTAGGTCCGTGTGCAACGTGCAGTCACAGGCAGGGCCGGGTCAACCTTTCCAAGGTCAAATTGAGCACTAATGAATTGGGCAGCGACACACCTTTTATTACAGTGCATAGAAGCAAGAGGAATCTGGCATCTGTTTGCATACTTTTTTTTTTTACCCAAGAAGATCGAAATTGGGGAATTTGGGAAGAAGAGAAGTACAGAGAGAGATGCAGTCCAAGAAAGAAATGAAGAGAGCAAAGAGAAGGAAATTGGGAGGCAAGGACATAAGATATAAAGGAAGGAGGAGATGAGGAATACAGGGTCAAAGAGATCCGGAATGTGGAGAGAGTGCAGCTGGTGGAGAAAAAAACACAACCGACTAATAAAAACACAGACACGACAAGGGGACTCTTACCCAAAACTCTGCTTTGCCATTGCCTTTCTTGCACCGCTCTGCCAGCACAGACACTCCGACCGTCACATCTGACAAAGGGTCTTCGGCAGCCTTCATCAGGACAATTTGAATAACCCGCCCTTCATAAATATGGGCATCAAAAGCAGATTTCCAGTCGGGGTACATTGTAGGTTTCTTCTGAATCAAGGTTGTTCCTCGGTCTAAAAAAAGTCACAAAAAACAAAACACGTTGTTAATTGAAGTGTACAAATTACTACAAACATAGGTGCCTGAATTACCACGTTACATAGGTTTGCTAAGAGTTGACATGGGGAATTTAGGAACTAGACGCGACTACTCATCAGCAGAGTGCCTCAGGTACGCACAAAAAGAAGAGCAGGGAGAGCAAAATCTCTCATGTATGCAATAGCACAAAGTCAATCCAGTGGAAGGCTCTTATAGCCACCGCTTAATGTATGGACCCAGTGATGGACCTTCCTCACCATCTTGCTGTTAAATCAGCCATTCCATCTAGCAAACGGACCTCTGCATCGCTTACACATGATGCAATCACATGCTCCCCACATCTGTTTGATTGTCCTAGATCAATCTGCAGGCCTGCTTCATTATACAGTGAAGACACTGCTCCCGTCCATTTAAAAGGAGGGTAGACAGTCCGCTTTATCCAGCGGGTCACTAAGGCAGCGAATGCAAATATTCATCCAAAGGAAGTATGCTATGTGGAAATTATGAAATGTTTTATTGGATCAGCACATATAGCGCACATATTAGAGTCTGGCCTTTCCAGTCACGAGAGGACCTTACTCAAATACCAACTATATACATAGTCAAACACATAGGGAAGGTGTTTTTGAAGATGCAGATGGAATGATCTGTAAAAGGTACAATTTGACAAAATGTACCCCTTACAGAGGTACACAGAAGAGGTTTGCGTGATATGCTAGCTGATGCTAGATTTGTAAAGGGCACTACAGACCACGGGTATCGAGGTGCTGTTGCAGGAAGATGTCTTAGTTGCAGGTGGGAGGCTTTGCTTGTGGTTACAGAGAGTGACAGCCTGACAGTGTGCACGCCAAACGTACATAACATTAGCATTGACGGTTACAGAGCAAGGGATGGGTGGCTTACAGTGATCAGGCAGCAAGCCAATTAGGAACAGATTATACAAACAAAAGTGTTTTGACCACTTTCCTAAAGGCTGTGTGTGAGTCAATGCTTCTCAAGAGCGGAGGGAGTTCCAGCTCGTTGCGCCAATGACCGGGAAGCTGGATCCTCCTGCGCGAGTCCTGAGGGTCTCGGGAATGGTGATACAGTTGGTGTAGGCAGTTCTTGTGGGTCTGTCTGTGGAGTGTTTGGCAATACGCTGAGAGGTGGGGGGGCGGTGTAATGGAGACATTTGTGGGTGAGGGCGAGGGTTTTGAAAATTATACGTTCCTTGACGGGGAGCCAGTGCACCAGTGTTCTGATGCCCCATGTTGGGCCAGAGGATTTCTGCCAGGATCCAGCTCTGTTCAGGCTGCAGACAGCACTCTTAATGCAGGACTGACTGCATGTTTGCTTCTTGCATCTTTTTTTTTTTGGAGCTCCAGTGGGTTTTTATTGAGCAAAATACATTAAAATAAATTACGTTTTTACAATTCTTTTTCATACTTCAACTCTTCTCATGGTCACCTGCTTTCAGATGCATACAATACAAATAATCTCAAATCAAACCTCTACCACACTGGACCAATTAGCCATTTGTTGTTCCCCAAAAGCCAATTGTGTTGCTGGTCTACTCGCCCACCCTTCTCCCTCCTCCCAGCCCTTCCCCAACCACTTGTTTCTTGCTTCTTGACCAATTGCCATCAGTACTGACGGTGTGCAGGGGAGGGGCGTGCCCATCGCCTTCTCATAGGCAAAGTCGGTTGCGCCAGGTCTGGCTACAAACCAGTGTAACTTTAAATCCACAGATTCCCTGTACCCATCCCATGGCCTATCCACTTCAGATTGCATAAACCTAGGACTGCACGTGTAGGACTGCACGTGTAAACATTTTCCAGTCTTGCGTGACTGCAGAAAATGCATTCCTTGAGAAATTATGAAGAGAAAGCTTTTTTATACAGCAAATTTAAATTTGATTTTGTAAAGATCTAAATTATAAGCAGATGTCACGGATGGCACTCTGTTAAGAGTGGCACATGGCACCCCAGTAGGGTTTGGGTGGTTGTGCTGAAGTAAGGTGGACAGACAAATACACACACAGCAGAAAATAAAAGATAACAAATGAGTAGGCAAGTGTAGCAGGGGAATAAAGGTACAAACAAACTGGATTCCCTCTTGGGGTGTATGCAGAAGGGGGAAAGAGTGTTCCACGGACCTTAGGAAAAACTCCAGTCTTCTGCACAAGTTGCTATAACAGAGGGCTACGCTGTTTGCTCATGGCTGGGAACAACAGCTATGGGTGTCTGTTACACAGAAACGAGACAAGGGAAAGGGCAGAGGTTGCCTGGCGGAAACCAACAGACACACTCTGTACAAAGGGGTCTGCAATAATACAAGAGAAGACAATTACAGACAAATCCAGGAAAAAGGAAGTCGATGAGCAAACTAGAAGAAGGGAATGACAGGAAAGCAGTATAACTGAATTGGACAGGGATAAAGAACTGAGGGTAGAAAACAAGGAAGAAAGCAAGGGAGCAGCAATCAGGAAACAGGGGGGCTGCAATAACTGAAAGTAATAAATGCAGGTAAACTGTTGAGGATTGCAGAGGACTGTAGGGTGCAAGGTAAAGAGCTCAGAGGAGCAGGACAGCAAGGAGCAAGCCCAAAGGAGCAGGGCTGTAAGGAAGGGAGCCCAGAGGATAAGGGCTGTAGGCAGCGGAATGAAGCAGGCTGCAAGGCAAGGAGCCCAAAGGACAAGGGCTGTAGGCTAGGAGCCCAAAAGAAAAGGGCTGAAGTCAGAGGAGTGTAGCAAGCTGCAAGGCATGATGGAGCCCAGAGGAAAGGGGCTGTAGGCAGCGGAATGAAGCAGGCTGCAAGGCAAGGAGCCTAAAGGACAAGGGCTGTAGGCAAGGAGCCCAAAAGACAAGGGCTGAAGGCAGAGGAGTGTAGCAAGATGCAAGGCAGGACGCCCAGAGGAGCAGGGCTGAGGCAGGGAGCCCAAAAGGCTAGGGCTGTAGACAGCAGGGTGTAGCAGGCTGCAAGGCTGGACGCCCAGAGGTGTAGGGCTGAGGCAGGAAGCCCAAAAGGCTAGGGCTGTAGCAGGCTGCAAGGCAGGACGCACTGAGGAGCAGGGCTGAGGCAGGGAGCCCAAAAGGCTAGGGCTGTAGGCAGTAGGGTGTAGCAGGCTGTAAGGCAGGATGCCCAGAGGACAAGGGCTGTAGGCAGCGGGGTGAGGCAAGCTGCAAGGCAGGGGGCCCTAAGGAGCAGGGCAACAAGGAGTGAGCCCAGAGGAGCTGGGCAACGAGGTACTGGAAACAGGATCAGAAAAAAACAGGAACAGCATGCGAAAAAAACGTGGCTCGAAGCAAAAAGGTGCTGGAAGGACTCTTAATGCAAGAGACTGAGCTCCTGCAGGCAGCTGCTTTTATACCGCCCAGCCCAGCACAGAGGCAGGCTAATTGCTCGCACCTGGATCAGCACACCTGCATACAATCGGCCTCCTCCCTTTCTGTTCCTGAGCTGGTGGAAGCAGAGCTGATCCCTAGGGCTTCTGGGGATTGTAGTTCCGATGATGAAAAATAGGAATAGCCAGGAATAGATAGTTATAGCCAAGTGCATTGTGGCAAGTGTAGTTTGTTGGAAAAAATAGAAAAGCACCAAAGTCTCGCAAATGGGAAATAAGGTCCAAGAAGTGAATAGCGGTTGATCCAAGAGTTTTCTGCAGATAAATGAATAACAACTTGTCCATATTGATCGCCAATGTATGCGCCCATGGCGCAGGCATGACAGCAGACTATAAGTATTGCGGGTGACTAATTGAGGACAAGCCCATCTCTGGAAATTCCTTTGACTCAGGCGCTGATCTGCATAATTCGATTGCAACATTTGCAGGTTTTCCAGATGTTGTGAATAAACCAACATAAAATGTTTAAATGTCATGAACATCAACAGCGAAATAGCGATTTAAACTAGCAATCATTTAGTCTAAAATATTGTATTAATGAGATATATAAACGTTAGTTTTAACGTATTGCATAAGGGGAGAGTTGAAAGATAGAGGAAAGGTTTAAGCTTTGTATCCTTTACTTGGTTGAACTAAAAAAAAAAAGCTTGTTGATGAGCTTGGTTGTAGTTTTGCACTGAAAAAACGAAGAACCTGGCGAAATAAAACGGAGTGGAATAGGAGGAGCACGAACTTCCATTATAGCAACACAAGAGTGTATAAGAGAACTGCTATTTCGGTTTTTTTATGTATTTGGTTTCTTTTTATGCATGTATTGTGTGTATAGCGCCTTGAAACGGGTTTTGCATCGCAATAAGTCTGCTCTCAAATATTTAGAAAAGACAAAACACAGGTAAAAACTAAAAAAAGGGGGTAGCTAGCTACAGAAAACAAGTAAAACAATGTTGGATGCGATTTTAACTATTAGCATAAAGACTATTTATGACAATAGTAATGCATAGCCTATTACAAACTGAACAGTGTTGACCAACATCACCAGCCAGCAAACGTTGACATAGACGATCATTTTTAGTTTGGGCGATTAGATGTAGCTTCAGCGCCATCTATAAACTGAAACTATTGCACTAAGAGTAAAGACCGGGAGAATGGCATATGAGGAGGGACACACCGATTGTAGGTGTTTGCTCATTTACCCACCCACAGGCTGCCCGTAGCCATGCTAATCCCTATGGACTTTCCCACCCAGTTCCTGCCCCTCACCGCCAAAAACACCTGCTCATGGGAACTCTTTGAGCTTGCTTTAACCAAGCCTGACCACCAAATTTTGCACTCAAAGCACTTGCCAGTGTTTTTAAGAAGCAGTCTTAGAGTTAATGACTTAATTAGAGCAGTAATCAAAATGTCTCAACCAAGTCTGCCTTCAGTCACTCAATTTATAAACACTATGAGTTTACTTTACATAAGTCCTTTTAAAAACAAGCACTGGAAAAGCCAACGGTTTTGGCGTGTATTTAAGCATTAGGCCTTTGCCAGGTTCTGCTATACGATGCCACAATACTCATACCATTTTGTACCTGCTACCACCAACGGCCAGTTAATACCACCAGGGAAGTGCCTTTGCCATGCCTACACAAAAATCCAAACTGTTGCCATTGCCAATGGGTTTTTTTAATAGGGATTTCAGAAGAAGCAGACACCACGTTTCCTTTACCAAGAGCCTACAATGCAAAGCCCCTTGCAAAGGTCCCCAACGGACGATATTGTGGATAATTCGTTTTTAAAGAATGGTTAGAAAAGGCAAGTTTAGGGTCCCCTCTAATCAGGAGAACCTCGCTTTCGTCATACCACTTCATCTCTAAAATGCGGTGGATCTTCTTGAGTAACACGCCAGATACCGCTTAAGCGAAGGGGTGAGGCACATCCCTGCACCACAATTAAAGGGTAGAGCGACTTGTAGCAGAGCTCATCTCATGCTTCTTCCTGTCCTCACACTGATATGCAACAAAGACTAATGCAGATCATTTCTCCATATAATTATATTGACAAGCCAGCAACCAGCCACACAGCTTTTATAGCTCTTGCTGCCACAATAGCTTCAGGCAATTTTAAAGTCAAAAACGGACTACACAAATGGCTGATACATGAAATAAGAGTGTGCATTAGCAGACAGATCATTCTCGCCTATCCGGATTTCCAACTGCAGCCTGAAGAAAAACGTGTATGGCCCTACCCCCAAAGGGAATCGCTCACCCTCACTGTACCAACCCCAACCGCCCCCTGCCGCACCCCCCACACCCCGTGTCAGGATCTCCCTCCTTTGGGCAATGCCCACTTATCAAGTACCAAAGGCATTTTAAAACAGGTCAAGGATTTCATTTTGTTTCAGCTCATAGCCATATTTCCATGTAGATATTGGGGTGGTTGCAGTGCTTTAAGTGGGGCTTTTAAGTGGGACTGAAAATCGAGGGGAGGGCTCTAGTTAGGGGGGCTTTCCCCCTAACGAGAGCCACCTTTCTCGATTAAGGGCAGGGGGGGGGCGGCTGGTAAAAGAGGGGCTGGGCACCGCAAAAGGTGTGACACCAGTGTGCCCCAGCTCACACCAAGCAGGCAGCCCTTTCATTCATGCTGGGTGATGACTAGTTTCCAGAAACAAAAAAGGAGAGAGCTGGGCCGTCCAGCCCTCCACCTGTTTTGAGTACATTGACATCAGGCAGCCCGCACTGCACGGTTACACCTGCTGCTTGCAGGTGTCAGTACTTCGGTTTAGAAAAAAGAAAAGGCAATGCTTTTCCTTTTTTCTAAACCGAAGTGCTGACAGCTGCAGGCAGCTCGTGAAACCTTGCAGCCTCTACATGGGCTGCCTGAGGTGTCACCTGGCTGGGGCTAGTTGGGGGTGGGCCCCGGCTCGGGAGCCCTTTCTGGAGACTGCCGGGGCCTGCCCCAGCCCACTGAAAGCCCTGGGTGGTTGCTTCCTCATTTGACCTCACTACAGGTGCAGTTGACAGCTCCCTGTGTGCACGTATAGGGTATGCCCCGAAATGTCGCAAGATCTGCCAGAAGGTCGCCTTGGAAAGGAAGCCTCGATCCCTTACATAATAGGCGGGTGATATCCAGGCTGAGATGTGCTGATCACTTCTGCAGTGTTCATGAACCCCCGAGCCAGCTTCAGCCATCTTCTCTAAAGCATGCATTGGGGTCTCCATATACCGCTTACTCCTGCAGCGCCCCGATCGAGCAAGGCTCTCCAAGCACGAGGGAAGTGCTGTACCTATGCCTTTCTTTATTAGGTAAAGCCTGCCAAGAAAAGCATTATAAATTATATGCCTGGCATGCAAGTTTACATCAGCTCTAAAAGGTTCCGAAATAGCCACCTGCAGCATTCACAGCACTCCCCCCTACGCTCATCTGCTTAAGGTCTCAAGCATTGCAACCTGCAGCTCGGATCCCTTCCCCGTAGCTCTTTAGTCACAAATGATTCAATGCTACGTGTTACAACCCAGAACCTCAGCGGAATTTGTTATAGCAAGACTCGGCTTGCTGGACTTTCGAAGGTTCGTGATTCAGTAAGAGACGGTTATGTTATAAAAGTGGCACTTGGAAACTATTGTCGATGAGGCCGCTCCAATGCCCTTAGCATGATGTTATTGGTTCTGCCGCAGCAGGGTGCAAAATAGGGACAGACGGTCCTACAGGAAGGCAGGCGACTTGGTTGAGGGCAGACAGATTTCAAATAAATAACTCATGTGCATTATTAAAAATCCAATTTCGCTTCTGATGGAAGGGTTTACGCACAAGTGTGTATAATGCAGACCAAATGGCTGCTTGGTTGTTGGACAGGAAAAGATGTGGAGACCGACTTTAAAGATGTGGTGGTGGATTGCCTGGACACATTAGCTTTTCTGAATAAAATATCAGACACAATTACCAATCTTCTACAACGAACCCACAAAAGCTACCAATTGAAAGATTTGGGAGGGACCTTCTGAGTGGCTAGAGAAGAGGATATCTTGGACACCAACTCCCATCAGCCACAGACAGCATAGTCAATGGTTTGGGATCATGGGGGCTGGTGTCCAAAGCATCTAGAGAGCCAAAGATTTCAGAACCCTGAAAAGTGAGACATTTAGTTATTTTATTGATGTTGAATTCGGTGGCAGCTTGCAACGGTATTGTTTTGAAGCCGAAATGAGAGTGGCGGAGAGAGGTTGAACAAGTGGAAGGGGGACAAGGGTAAAGCACGAGACTGCAAGTTGCATCCGATTAGGGATAATGAGCCACACCGGAGGGAGACAGGGAGGCATACAAGACCCCCTCAGGTGCAGGCCATGGAGAAGATTATCTGCAGGAGGTGGAGTAGTCATGGTCTCTCCACATTGCAGCAGAAGCAGAGGAAGAATCTGGAGGGCAATGGAGACGTCCGGGACCACTGTAGCATGTCGAGCAGCTGCCTGTCCTGAGAGGGTCTCTTCCTCTTTAAATCTTCTTTGCAAAGGTCGCATCGTGGGAAGCGTTGAAGTTGGAAGCTTTTCCACTGGAGACCTGAATTGCTGAGGTTGCGTGGCAGGAAGCGTAAACTTTGTAAGCTCTCCATGAAGGGAGGCAGGCTCCGATGGCAGGTGACCACTGTAGAGCCACTGGAGCAGAGGAAGCTCAGTTTCTGAGTGGCGCGGGCCGCAGGGGGCCGAAAGAAGCAGGTTGTCGGACAACGCTAAGAAGCAGAACTGGAGGCAGCGTAGTGAGCAGACGCGCATGCCAGATCTGTTGAGTTCACTGTTGAGTTGTGACCCTGCAGAGCTCCATAATCGCCCGCTGGCCAAGCCGGGGAGTTCTAAGCAGAGAACCATTACAAAGAAAGTGAAAGGGACAATTAACCCTTATTTTGAATACCGAACTAATGGGAAGATGACTAGCAACTCATATGAAAACCAAGCTGATATAAAAAAAAGAGTAGGTGGCAGGATAAGAACTTGACTAAAAGGCCAAAGGGGTGTGGGTGCGATTGTATGGGCCAAAATAAAGGCCAACAACAAGAAAATGCAATAACCCAAGAAAACATTACAAACAACTATTGCCAAAGCCAAAAGAGAATACCACCAAAACAAGTTAGAAAAGATCAACATTGCCAAAGTCAAGAGAAGGCAATTAAGAATTCAAGTGTTTGCAAAACATATTATCTATATTTACAGAAGGTCACAAGAGGACCGGACCTAAACCCAAATTGCCAACTCAAAATAAAATTTGAGAGTGAAATAAAATCATTGTCAGCAATTGGTTGATATTGAAGTAAGGAAACAAGAGTGCCAGGAGGGCTGTTCTTCTGATAAGAGATATTGAGGAGACGTGGAGCATAACCTGCAATGCGTGTGGCAATCACAAGAGTGTAGCCAACAGGACCAATGCGTTACTTTGTTTTCTCAATAGAAATACTTAAACTGAAGCTGTGAAACAAAACGTACCATCTATCTAACAGGGATAGTTTAAGAACAACTGTCCCTCAGCGCATTTGAAAACATTGCTAAGAACACACATTACAACCGACAAGACCACATCTAATCAGCTATTGATGGAATGACAGAACTGGGTATTAGATTATGTCAGGTACCAGCTGTTGACTGATGATGTATCAGCTCTTATAACCTAGTAGATTGTGTATTTCTAATCAACCCTTAAGTATTGCAATCACCAGGTATGATCAGTGTGGTCCAATAAATCAATTACTTAAAAATTGGTGTTTTGCAGTCCATGTTATAAAAAGCTCACTCTGCGTGAGTGGAAGCTGAAATCAATCTATAGAGTGTCCATCTTTCATGTATTTCGACATCTGCAGGACCACGAGAGCCCTTGTGGTTCGTGTGGTCGACCGGTTTCGATGGCAATGTCGTTCAGACCATCTTCTTCAGGACAGTATTGTGTAGAAAGGAACTGAATTCCGGTATCGATGTGCCAAAGTCGGTGCCCCTGTTTTTAACGCATGCGAGTCACTCCACAATGATAGAAAGTGTTCACATAGTAGCTGCTGCATATAGAGAAAGACCAATTTATGGGTTAATGGACACCCTCTCCCTTCGCATTTGTCATTGTCTCCCTTCAGGGGAGGCAGGCGTTCGCTCTTGGTGCCGAAGACTTTGGCACATCGATACCGGAATGCAGTTCCTCTCTACACACTACGGTCCTGAAGAAGATGGTCTGAACGACATTGCCATCGAAACCGGTCGACCACACCGACCATGAGGCCTTTCGTGGTCCTACAGATGTCCAGATACATGAAAGATGGACACTCTATAGATTGATTTCAGCTTCCACTCACGCTGAGTGAGCTTTTTATAACACGGACTGCCAAACGCCAATTTTTCAGTAATTGATTTATTGGACCACACTGATCATACCTGGTGATTGCAATACCTAAGGGTGGATTAAAAATACACAATCTAATAGGTTATAAGAGCTGTTACATCATCAGTCAACAGCTGGTACCTGCCAGAATCTAATACCCAGTTCTGTCATTCCATCAATAGCTGATTAGATGTGGTCTTGTCGGTTTGTAATGTGTGTTCTAAGCAATGTTTTCAAATGCCAGTTTTGTTAGCGCTGAAGGACAGTTTTACTTAAACTATCCCTATTAGATAGGCGTTTCATCACACACTCTCTAGGGACAGGCACTCCTGTCAGGAATAGGGTGTTCGTCCCTTAGGGACAACTAGTACACTGTTTCACCATCTAAGTGTTCACTTACGATTGGTATGCGCACTGTTGTGAAACAAAAGACATTGCTGACTTGTTGGAAGCTATCCCTTACCACAGAAGTACTTATAGTTAGTAGTTAATTCTCTTCTGGCAGGGGAGTACACCAGGCAGAGGACTTTGTAGCAGTAGGCCTTGCAGGTGAGTGGACCAGGTCGAAGTCATTGAAGTACTTTGGTGTGGTTAGAAATCTTGAAGAAGACGTTGAAGAACCACTAAAGATTTTGTTGTGAACTGTTAAAGAATCATCCTGACCAAGATACTTTTGTTGATCCTAATGACATAAGGAAGTATTCTTTGTTGATGGTAAGCATTTGCTTTGAAGTGGAAAGTGGAAAAACCTTGTTGACCCATTCTAAACTATTGAAACTTTGTTGCCGAGCTGGAATCAAAAGAACTGCATTGGAACTTTGTTACAAGACCGGATCTCCTGATCTTTTTGGAACTGTTGAACAGAATCCTGCTTGAATCTGGGGAATAGGAATTCACCCAGATTATAAGCAGTGAGAGTTGTCATGATGTGAACTTAACTGTAATATTTGTTGCTTTTGAACTGCCATATATTATCTTGTTGAGTTGTTGTATGTACACGTGTGAGGGAAAGAAACCTATTGTTAGAGTGTTTCCTTTCATTTATTTTAGGCAGGGGAATCCTCCTGA
This sequence comes from Ambystoma mexicanum, assembly GCF_040938575.1. Taxonomy (NCBI): domain Eukaryota; kingdom Metazoa; phylum Chordata; class Amphibia; order Caudata; family Ambystomatidae; genus Ambystoma; species Ambystoma mexicanum. The sequence continues at coordinate 282,096,406 of NC_090923.1, read as the reverse complement.
GGGTAGGGATAGTGAGCCATTTATCTAACCTTTTAAGTTAATAAAAGGGCATGTTTTGAAAAATCTTCCCAAAGTTGCCCGGCTCACATTTCTGACCCCACCATATTGTAAACCAAGTTCTACTTATGTGTGCCTACGTGTAAAAGATCTGCTAATCAGCCTGCTAAAACCTATGTTCATTGAGCCATTTGTGCTAACCGTACCAGTACGAATTTGGCGTGCAGACGTCCATACTCGCATCTACCTCCCAGATGCCATTCGCTGGTGCTCCGTCCTATGGGTTTTTGTGCGCTTAAGATAAGGTAAGCCAGACACCTGGCGTTTTGCTGAACATTTGGGAAGTCCGAGTGGTGGAGTAATGGGGGTGGGCAAAGAGGTGTGTGGATCACAGGAAGAGTTGGGAACCTTGGTTTCGATTCGGAGAGACAGAGAACTTGTCTCAAAGGGAATGAAAGGGATCTACTCTGCAAGTATTGCGTGAGCAATGACATTGTAAAATACAGGACCCACCAAAGGACTTTGGTGCTTAGGTGAAGATAAGGATGCACCGCAGCACTTTTTGATTAGGCGAAGAATAAGGGAGCAGCGGGAACTTTTTCACCTGCAAAGTACGGGCCCAGGAATTCAAAATGGTATCATTAGAAAGGATGTGTGAAATCTGCGTGACAAAAGTAAAATATGAAAATATTGTGCAGAATTGGCACAAGCGACTGAAAACTTCACTTTCCGGCCGATTCATGGAATAATTAGCGCGGCGCAAGTGAGCAAAAACGTGCGAATCGCAGTGGAATAGCGAAAATCGCAGTGCAAGTGCGAAAATCGCACCAAAAGCAGCGCACATCGATTCATGGAAGGCCGTGCGCGAGAAAACCAGCGGATGTGCGATAAAAAAGTGCGCGGCGCACGTTGGCGCACAGGCCATCTAACAGCGTGCGCCAGGTCACAGCGAAAATCGCACAGGCCACAGCGAAATTCGCACATAGCGCGGCGCACGCAACAAAAGTAGGCGGAACACGGGCGTAACACTCGGAATGGGGAACAACTTGCCAAAACGTGGGCGTCACGGGGGAAGTACAGGGCACAAGTGCGTGGAACGCCCACACGCTCGCCTACAACACGTATTCATGGAATAGAATAGGGCAAAAAAGCGCACGCTCAAACCAGCGCACAGGCACAAACACGACCGCCACAAGAAAGCAGGCGGTAGCGTCTCTGCGGCTGTAAGAAATGTGCGCCAAAAGGTGCGCCAACAAATAGCACCTATATACTGCCATGATGAATGTCCTATACTGTGGCCCTCCAGGACAAATGACGTGCAAAGGGGTACCCAGAAACACGGACACCCGCTGACAAAAAATACGTGTGCATGTATACCGGGGTACGCGGGAAGTCTCACGCGATTTGGCCGGGTACGTGGATTTCAGGGGTGCGGCGGGAAGTTCCACACGCGATTTCAGCAAGGTATGTGTATTTCAGGGGTGCGCGGGAAGTCCCACACGCGATTTCAGCAGGGTACGTGTATTTCAGGGGTGCGCGGGAAGTTACACACACGATTGGCCCAGTGCGAGCAGGGTACGTGTATTTCAGGGGTGCGCGGGAAGTTACACACGCGATTTCAGCAAGGTATGTGTATTTCAGGGGTGCGCGGGAAGTTCCACACGCGATTTCAGCAGGGTACGTGTATTTCAGGGGTGCGCGGGAAGTTCCACACGCGATTTCAGCAGGGTATGTGTATTTCAGGGGTGCGCGGGAAGTTACACACGCGATTTCAGCAAGGTATGTGTATTTCAGGGGTGCGCGGGAAGTTCCACACGCGATTTCAGCAGGGTACGTGTATTTCAGGGGTGCGCGGGAAGTTCCACACACGATTGGCCCAGTGCAAGCAGGGTACGTGTATTTCAGGGGTGTGCGGGAAGTTCCACACACGATTGGCCCAGTGCGAGCAGGGTACGTGTATTTCAGGGGTGCGCAGGAAGTTACACACGCGATTTCAGCAAGGTATGTGTATTTCAGGGGTGCGCGGGAAGTTCCACACGCGATTTCAGCAGGGTACGTGTATTTCAGGGGTGCGCGGGAAGTTCCACACGCGATTTCAGCAGGGTATGTGTATTTCAGGGGTTCTGGGGAGTACCACACGTGAATTGGCCGTGTGGGCCCTCCCAGGTGTACGCTCCACAACCTCCACGGACCCTGCAGCCAGCCCACACCACGGGGGACTACCCTGCACCCCTGCCCATGTCCCGCAGGCAGCCCATTCACCATGGGCATGCCCCCCAGCCAACCCACATGTCACCTTGCACTACTGATCAACAATGCATGTCTACCACCACCCCCACCCCCCAGCAGTGCAGGGGCAGCCTCCACCAGGCCCCCACTCATGTCTCCCACCACCCCCACCCCCCTGCCACCATGGGCAGCCTCCACCAGGCCCCCACTCATGTCCCCCTGCACCCCCAGCATCCAGGGTCACCCTCCACCAGGCCCCCACTCATGTCTCCCACCACCCCCACCCCCGGCAGTGCAGGGTCACCCTCCACCAGGCCCCCACTCATGTCCCCCTGCACCCACACCCCCCAGCCACCAGGGGCAGCCTCCACCAGGCCCCCACTCATGTCCCCCTGCACCCCCACCCCCCAGCAGTGCAGGGGCAGCCTCCACCAGGCCCCCACTCATGTCTCCCACCACCCCCACCCCCCTGCCACCATGGGCAGCCTCCACCAGGCCCCCACTCATGTCCCCCTGCAACCCACCCCCCAGCAGTGCAGGGGCATCCTCCACCAGGCCCCCACTCATGTCTCCCACCACCCCCACCCCCCTGCCACCATGGGCAGCCTCCACCAGGCCCCCACTCATGTCCCCCTGCACCCCCATCCCCCAGCAGTGCAGGGGCAGCCTCCACCAGCCCCCCACTCATGTCTACCACCACCCCCACCCCCCAGCAGTGCAGGGGCAGCCTCCACCAGGCCCCCACTCATGTCTCCCACCACCCCCACCCCCCTGCCACCATGGGCAGCCTCCACCAGGCCCCCACTCATGTCTCCCACCACCCCCACCCCCCGGCAGTGCAGGGTCACCCTCCACCAGGCCCCCACTCATGTCCCCCTGCGCCCCCACCCCCCAGCATCCAGGGTCACCCTCCACCAGGCCCCCACTCATGTCTCCCACCACCCCCACCCCCCTGCCACCATGGGCAGCCTCCACCAGGCCCCCACTCATGTCTACCACCACCCCCACCCCCCAGCAGTGCAGGGGCAGCCTCCACCAGGCCCCCACTCATGTCTACCACCACCCCCACCCCCCAGCAGTGCAGGGGCAGCCTCCACCAGGCCCCCACTCATGTCTCCCACCACCCCCCTGCCACCATGGGCAGCCTCCACCAGGCCCCCACTCATGTCTCCCACCACCCCCACCCCCCGGCAGTGCAGGGACACCCTCCACCAGGCCCCCACTCATGTCCCCCTGCACCCCCACCCCCCAGCATCCAGGGTCACCCTCCACCAGGCCCCCACTCATGTCTCCCACCACCCCCACCCCCCTGCCACCATGGGCAGCCTCCACCAGGCCCCCACTCATGTCCCCCTGCACCCCCAGCACCCAGCAGTGCAGGTGCAGCCTCCACCAGGCCCCCACTCATGTCCCCCTGCACCCCCACCCCCCAGCAGTGCAGGTGCAGCCTCCACCAGGTGCTCACAATCCCCAATCATGTGCGTAATGGACAGCCTCCACAGCCAAAAAGCCCTACCAAGTAACCCATTCACCCACATGGAAATGGAAATCACATGTTACACCCCCAATGTTCATGAAGCTAATGAACCCATGTCCGTCACACACAATGGTTGCAATTGAATGGGAAAACACACAACATGACATGCATGAAACCAATGAGATGATACCACACAGTGAAGTATGCAAACAAAATTGTATTGAAAAAAATAAAGAATGCTAAAGAAAGAAAACAAACTACAATGTGAATGAGAAAAAAAAACATGCATGTCCGTATAAAAAACTACCAAGGGTCCATGAGCCCAACTGAACAAAGGAAACCTACTAAAAAACCTACCTAAAAATCAACTATATACAAAAAGTGGAGCAGTGTCCGTTGACTCCAAATCATAATAATAAAGAAAGGAAACCTAAAACTAAAGAACTATATACAAAGGCGGCTGGCTAGTCCAGCGGCTCACTCCGTGGTGTCCCGGGCCAGGGCATCATCGAACTCCTGTTCGATGTCCGGGAGGCGGTCCAGTTCCATGGCCCCGAGGGTCCGCAGGGACGACGCTGTGTCCTCCTCCAACCCCCTGCGGATTGCGTCGAGGCACTCGGCCCGCCTCAGGGCCCTCCGCATGGAGTTCTCCGCCCTGACCATTGTGAGCCGCGCCTCTTCCGCCCGCCGCCGCTCCGCACCTCTGGCGTGGCCCAACCGCTGCCACACGGAAGACACTCTCTGTCCTGGGTCCCCCTGCCCTCCGGCCGATGCCTGCCCCTCCGATGTCGAAAGCCCCGAGCCTGCATGTCTCCCACCATGTTGCTGCTGCTGCTGCTCTGCCTCTGCCCGTGGACTGCCTCCTGCTGCCTGCACATCCTCCACCGGCTGGGGTGCACTTGTTGATGTGGCCACCCCTGCTGGACCTCCGACTCCCGACTGTGGCAAGGATGCCTCCTCCACCAGCCTGGCCGCACCGTCAGAGGCAGCTCCACAGGGCACCCAGGTGACTGATGGGTGGGAAGATGGCACAGAGGACGACTAGCGCGTAGGGGGTCCAGTTCAGGAGGGGGTCGGAGCAAGCCCCATCAAACGGAGGAATCCGGCCTGGGTGACCTGTCCCAGCAGGCTGACGTGGTCAACGAGCCATTCGAGATGACGTGCAGTCTCTCCATGAAAAGACTGCAGGTCACATCGCATGGCCCGTTGACGCAACGCCACACCAGCCAGGACAGGCTCAACCCGGACCTGGATGGCCACGTCCGCAGGCAGAGGAAGGCCAGTTGACGTCAGCTCATCCCCTGCCTGAAAACGGGTCTGGACGTAGGCATCCCTGCTGGTGCAAGATGATGCAGGGACAGGATCGGGGACAGGATTGCACACAGGCACCTCTGCGGCCGCCTGTGCTGCCTCCTGTCCCTGGTCCTGCACTGCACCACTAGCACCAGTGGGATCCCCACCTCCAGACCCCGTCTCTGGTGCTTGCGCGGCCCCCTCCTCCACCAAACCCCCCACCAACCTGGATGACTCCGTGCCATCTTCCCCCGTTGGGCCCTGTGGGGTCCCAGCTGCCCCTTCTGCTGCCGAGGAGTCCAACTGCAGCTGCGGCCTGGGACGCGGCACCGGAATCCTCACTCCCCGACGAGATGACAACACGGGAGGGGAGCCGGGCCTTGCGTCTCCGGCTGGCGGTCGGATCCCCGCCGCTGTGCTCCACAGCACCTTCTCCGCCCTCTTCATCAGTTGACGCTGCAGACAGGGAGAAACAAAACACAGGCATCAGGGCACTGTACAATGGACACATACACCCATGACAGTTGCACATGAGTGGCATTGGCAAACCTCAGACATGTCATCAAAATCCCCAACACACATGTCATTGCAACTGGCACACATGAGCCATACCACAGCCATATCGCAACTGCCACCACCATCCCTACACATACAACAGCATCAGCAGCCAAAGGGGAGCCAGACATCACATGCAACACAGGAAGTGCACCACACATGTACACAAACCACCACACTTGCATGCATGTCTACACCTCTGCCAAGTGTCGCACTGTTCAGACGGGCATCCATGTCACATCTGCCAATCAGGCTTCCACATACCGCTGTCACATGCATCCATGTTGCATCACTGTTGCACCCTTGACAAATACACACACATGCACATGTACACAGTGCTCATACATGCAGCCGAAAACAACATACATGCCTGAAATCACGGACATGTCTACTTACATACACATTCATCCAAACATGTGTGCACGCACAACTGCATTTGCCATGCAAGCCCACACACACAAGCACCATCCATTTCTCACACATTACAGCCCTCGCATGTGTCAGCCCCACAGCCCTGTACACCCCCACCCATACTCGACCCCATACAAACAGATGTGCAACCGGCACAATGGCGAATGATCACCACACGCACTGCTCACAATCAGGATGCATGTACACTCACCGCTCGACTCCAGACGGGTCTGCTTCTCTAGGACCTGGACGTGGAGCGCTGGGGATATGCGTTCCAGGACCCCCATCTGTTCTTCCGACAAGTGGCCCCGGCGCCCCTTGGCATCCGCTGCCTTCAAGAGGCGCCCGCCCTTGTTCAGGGTCCTGGACCTGAAGTCCTCCCAGCGCTTCCTGACATGTAAGTCCCGGACTGCCACCCCCTCCGCGTTGATGGCAGTCACGATGTCAGTCCAGATCCGAGTCCGTCCTTCCTTGTCGGCGCGGGAACTTCCGAAGAGGGCATCATACTGCCCCAGGACTTGCTCCACCAGGACACCAACTTCGGTGGCACTGAAGCTGGTGCCCCTCTGCCTCTCTGGCCGGGGGTTGTCAGTGGTCACAGATGGTGTATGCCCCGACATGACAACCCCAGAGGCAGGAGTGGGTGGGCAACTGGGTCTTGGGGCTGGGCTGTGGAGCGATGGAATTCCAGTCGGGAGTCTTCGGTTCCAGCAGGGGTGGTCACAGCAACAGCACCCCTGGCTGATGTGCAGGCAGCAAATGGCAGTGCACGTGGGCAGCAGGCAGTCAGGCAGCAGCGGATGGCAGGTGGGAGCGTGCTCGGGGCTCTGGGGGGCAGTAGTTCGGCCTTCTGGGCAGGAGCGTGGTCTTCCGTGTGCTCACGCGTGGCCAGCTTGGTACGGAGTGATTTGGCACGTGAAAATCCTGCACGTCAGCGTGAAAACCGAGGAAAGGCCCTTAGCGCGTAAGCGCGTCAGCACGCATACGCGAATCTATTGGACCAAAGGCCCTCAGCGCGTAAGCGTGTCTGTGCCGTGACCCGCACGGGTGTTTCCCACACAGCACGTGATGACAGAGCACACGTGGAAAGACTGCACGTCAGAGTCTCATCGCGTGTAATTGCACAGCACGTCAGAGTCTCATCGCGTGTAATTGGACAAAAGTGCGCGTACACGCGATTGGCCTATGTACGTGTATATCAGGTGTGCGCGGACACTTACACACGCAAGTACGTCAGCGCACCTGTATCCCGGTGTGCGGGCAATTTCCACACGCTATTGGACTGTGCACTGGATTTCAGGGGTGCGCGGGTCACACGCTCGCCTACAACACGCGCAACGCATTAATTTGCGCGCTAACAAAATAACTAGCTCAGACCCAGGATGAACATACCGTTCCTAGCAGCAGTGGCCGTGGCCTACCAAAGGAGGAGGAGGAGGATAGTCAGGGCCAGAATATTCACACCCAGAACCAGCCTTTTCGGGATGCCTGATGACCAGGTGCATGGGAGGTACAGGTTTCCACCACACATCATACTGGACCTGGTGAGTGAGTGGGAGGACGACCTCACATCACCCACCCTGTGCTCCCAAGCACTCAGCCCCCTGGAGAAGGTCCTCAATGTACTGCACTTCTTAGCCACTGGATCATTTCAGCGGACAAGTGCCATTGTGGGTGGTGTATCACAGGCCACCCAGTCACGCTGCCTACACCAGGTCTTGAACATCATCACTGCACGCCCATCAGTCCGCAGGCACATATACCTGCCCAGAACCCCTGCAGAAAGGCATGCTGCTGCCCTGGATTTTTACGCTGTGGCACGATTCCCCAAAGTGCTAGGTGCCATCGACTGCACCCATGTGGCTCTACGTCCCCCCAGGGCATCTGAGCACATCTATAGGAACCGCAAGCACTGGCATTCCATCAACGTGCAGGTAGTATGAAATGCCAAGGGAATCATCACCTCAGTATATGCCAACTATCCTGGGTCAACCCACGACAGCTTCATTTACCGAATGTCCACCCTAAGCCGGGACCTAGAAGCTGGCCGGCATGGCGATACATGGCTGCTTGGTGAGTATGAATGCCACTGCACATGCATGCATGTCAGATACTGAGCAAGGTCACAACCCCACCAATGATACCAATCACCACCTCCACAGGGGACAGTGCCTACCCTCTCAGCCCCCACATGATGACGCCAATTCGGAACCCCACCACGCCACCCCAGGTAAGATATAACGCTGCCCACATTACAACCCGGGGCATAGTGGAGCGCACATTCGGAGTGCTGAAGTCACGCTTTCGCTCCCTTGACCATTCTGGCGGGCAGATGTTGTACGCTCCCCCAGTAGTGTGCAGGATCATAGTGGCAGCATGTGTCCTGCACAACGTTGCAACACGCCGGGGCCTGGCCGTGGACGTGGTGGTGCCCCCCATCCCCAACCACATGCACAGCCGCTGCGCATGGGAGGTGAAAGGGCACGGGGGGAGGCAGCCCGTACACAGCTAGTGGCTAATTACTTCACATAGAAATCACACCCCTGTGGAGTGCACACTGCCCTGGCATATTCCATCTGACAATCAATGATGACTCAACCTGACACTGATCCTGAATGTCTGGAGAAAGAACCGTGAAAACCATATCAGCCTGAGATTGTTCACCTGGAAGTATCACAATGTGTGCATCCCTACCCACACTGACACCACCAATGCAGTTATGTGAAGTTACACATTCAAGCAGCTAAAACTAATATCCACTTGCAAAATGCAACAAGAGGACAGTGCCATGTCAGCCAACCCAACCCCAGCACCGCCACACGACACACCGTGCCATGTCATGCTATTTGCAGGTAAACAAAGTAATCCCCACAACATGACACTAGTGTCACAATGTACAGTGTCCCTATTAGAAACTTGCAACACCTGAAATGCTCACAGTAATGGCGGACCAACAACAAACTTGAGCACGTACTACCATTAACTTGACATCACTAATGTTTAATATTAGTAGTCTCACCACCTGCAAATGCCTGCACTCCCACCACTACCAACTGTGCAGTGTTGGCGCCTGTAGAGTTGTAGGTGCACTGCTGCCAACATGGACCACATCTCCAGACTAAAGGTCCTTGTGTAGACATGAGGAAGGGACCTGCAAATTGGGAGGTAGACACAGAAGATGAGTTACACATCAATGCAACATGCAGTGTACAACACAACAGCAATATGCACTAGGAATGTATACACAGTATTGACTACAGACTGCCCACACAGCTCACGGGAGTCCAACGTCACTGTGTAATTCACTGTCACTTGGGCACACCCTTTGCAAGCCCATGGAAACGGGAAGCAGGAGGGGTGTGTGTGACTCAAACCCAAGCATCTGAACCAAATACATTACAAGCCTGCATGTGCCCAGCCACAATGCAGCGTATGCCCACAGGAAGCACGGAAGCCAACAAATCGTCCCAAAAAAATTGGGAATAAAAGAAATAAAAATAAAAAAAAAAATAAAAAAAAAAAAAAAAATGGCCATTGAAGGGCCCGGGGGGGTTGGGGAGGCCACCCAGGAGGTCTGAGGACAGGATGCACACCAGAACCCACCTGCGTGGATCCTGGGAAAAAAAAACACCTCCATGGGCTCATGGCCCACACGGCTACCCTACTGTGGGAGTATCACTGCTGTCGCTATTATCACCCTGTGCAGCTGCATCGGGAGGTGGTTGCACTATGGGAGGCAGCCCACGCAAGGCCCTAGTCTGCTCCTCCATGGCTGCAAGCATGCGGGTGTGGTAGGTCTGGTTCTGGAGGATGAGTGTGCGGAGGTCCCCATGCAACAACTCACGGGATGCCCGGACCTCCGCCCTCGTTGCCTGCATCTCAGCTGAGAGCGTACGGGTGAGACGCTCCAGCTGCTGTTCTGTCCTTTGGTGTGTAGAAGCCTCAAGCTCAACAAGAGCCGTCCTGAGGTGAAGGAGCTCCTGCCTCAGGGCTTCCCTGTGGCCCTGGGACTCAATGGAGATGGCCTCCTGCAGAGTCGCCAGTGCCGCCCGCCTGTCCCTGTTGGACCCCAACATGTCCTCCCTGTGTGACTGGCAGATGGAGTCGGTTGCCTGCTCTAGTCGCTCCATCAGCCTTTCAGGGGGGACAATGGAAGTGGCCACCCTATCCATGGCCTGAGCCATCATCTCGGATGATGCTGCCTGTTGGGTTGCCATACCGTAAATGGATTGCTCCCATGCAGTATTGCCAGGTGGCGTACGGCCACCACGTCGGCGGGCACCACACCTGTCTGGGGCAAGGCGAACTGCGCCTTGCTGTGCCGGCACTGCCTGAGGCTGCAGGACTGCATTCCCCCTCTGATCTGCTGGCCCAGGAACAGGATCAGATGTCACGGAGTGTGACCCTGCATCCGTAACCACCAAAGGCGTAGCTGCCAACACTGACATCCCCATTGAGGGTTCTGACCCTGGTGCAGGTGGGTGAGACAGAACAGAATCCCTCCCTGGAACACTCACCTGCGACGGCACGTAGGTCTCATCTGAATCAACACCTGAGTACAGATCGGGGGAGGTGCAGCCAGAGACACCCCTTGAGAGCACGACCTGCAGCACTCGTGGGTTCTCACCCACCACCACACCACGTCCCTCACTGGTGGTTGGTCGGCCCTCGGACCCCTCCTGGGTCTGCACCATCTCCACAACCCCAGCAGTATCAGGTGCGTCTTCCCCTGCAAAGACATAAAAACAAAGAAATGGAAACAGGCGTTAGCACCATGGCACACAATGAGGGCTGAGAAGCAAGAGAACCAGTATTTGTTTGACACATGTCCCACATGACTAAAACCCTCCCATGCATGCACCCTCACTGCGTATGAAGGGCAGGCAAATGGCACACACTGATGACACCAAGATTGAAGATGAACAAATTTTCTGCATGCTGCCTGGCAGTGGCATCACACATTGGCCTGTGATTGGCAGGTGAAACACACATGCCATCACACAGATGGCATGTACCATTGCTATTGAGTGAAGATGGAGAGGAGGGCAGCACCTATTCATTCTGTCCAGTTCCCGCATGTAATAGCTTTTCTAATTCAAACAGGTCAGATTCTTCACCTGGAGCTGCCAGTCCGAAATGGTGCAATTGCACAGGGACATGTTTGAACAAATGATATCCAGGTAACAAAGTCACTCCACTTTACCATAGCCATGTCAGACATGTGACTAGAGGACTGCGACATGCCTAGTAAAAGTGGTGGAATGTAAAAAATCTGACTAAATGAACAGTGGAAAATTTTGCAACAATGTTGTGGCAAGGTGACACTTCAAGGGCAACTGGCGTGCAGTTGGGCTAGATGTCTACTGTTGGCAGAAGGGATACAGCTATGGCCAAATGCAGCTGCGCAGGATGTATTGCATGAAGCACATGGCTGACCCATACGACTCAGGCGCACACACTCTCACCTGGCACACAAACAGAAGCCCTCACACACACCATGCACATGGATGACACACACATGCATGTGCACTCACCGGACAATGCCTCGTAATCAGCCAAATCTCCCACGCCTTGGATCTGTTCCTCCGTGACGTAGGTCCCAGCGACTGACTCATGTGGAGTGAGTTCCATGTCTACTACTGGAGACCCACCTCCAGTCACTAGAGTTGCGGCATGACTTGAGGCCAGCTTACTCTTTGCCCTGCGCTTTAGGTCATTCCAGCGCTTATAGCAATCATTGGCTGTGCGCCTCACGATTCCAAGGGCACTTACGATGTCCGCAACGGTCTGCCAGTGTGCCTGGCGTTGTGCAGGTGTGGTCTTGGATCCTGCAACAATGCCCATCTCGTTGTCATGTGCGGACACATACTCGACAAGTGCATTCAGTTCGTCATCCGTGAAGCTGGGCTTCCTGGACGGGCCGGACTGTGTAGCCGTGTCTGGGGCATCAGCCTGTGCCGGACGAGCACTCTTCCTCTTCCGCTTGGAAGGTGGTGGTGATCCTGAGTGTCCTGCGCCGCTCTGGACACTAGGGGCAGGAGCCCTGGTGGACTCTGTATCAGGAGTGTGGGATTGCACACTCAGCATGGGAGTTGGTGCAGGCATTGGCTCTAGTGTGATGGTGTCAGGGGGGATATCAGCAGCATGGACTAGGACCGACACTGTCCGGGCTGGGTGTGTGAGGGCTGGGGTGGATGGAGCCGCAGCTGCCCCTGCAGCCTCTCCGCCCTGCCTACTTGGTGCAGCAGATGACCTTGCTGCCCCAGATGCACATGGCATGGTGACATCAACGTGCACCAGCGCACGTGTCATAGGCCTGCTGACCTGGAAGTCAGCCGTGGAGTCAGCCAGGTCTGGTGCCACAATGGGCTGGTCCAACAAGGGCTGAGCATGGATGGTATCAGCCACATCAGCCTCAACGGGAGGGGGGGGGGGATTATGGGTGCCCTTGACTGGTCCTCCACACATGGGGGGACAGGCTCACCCTGCAAGTAACGACCACGTCCCCTACCGGATCCACCACGGCCACCACTTGTGGCTCTTCCACCTTTGCCACCCTTACGGAATCCTCGCCTCCCAGCCATGGCACTGATGTTAATGTGCGTATGGGAGTGGCAGTAAAATATTGACCTGGGCAATTGGGGGTCAAAGGGGTTGGGTACCAGATGGTAATTGTACCCTAGTGCTCTTGCAAGGCTGATTGTAACCCCTGGGGAAAGATGACGGGTTACGCTACGCACAGGAGCCCCAAAAAAGGGAGATGACGTGCACGCAACCCCTCCTAGACCACGTGTGCAGAAAGAAAAACCTGCACTACGCTGTGGCACCCAGTAACACAAGAATGAACGTATGCGTGTCACATGCAGCCTAGAATGACCTCTGAAGGGGTAGGCTACACACGGGGCAAGCACAGATGTTAGATACGTGCGTGACTCACCGTCTGCCAGGTAAAAGAGCGTGAAAAAGGAGCGCGTTTGGTTGGCAACACCCCCGCCAAAAGAAGATATGTACGCTGTCTGAGGAGACAGGACAACAGTAGAAGGGAACACTGTTTGAGGGAACAGGCCCAGGTAAACCAGTAAAAGAGAAAAAGGAGAAAAATCTGTCAGAGGTAACAGGGAATACGAACTTGAAACGCTGTGAAGTAAATCACGTGTGAACCGACAAGAAGTACAGAATTCACCCACTCGCTCTCCACAAAAAGCACGTACAAGGAAATGGTGTTCTACGCGTACCTTTTATACAGGCCCACACGTCCAGCGTCACTTACGCGGCGTCTACGCACTAGGGCCATTTCCACCAATTACACGCTTTGTGACTTATGCGTGTACGGCCATTTCCACCAATTACACGCTTTGTCACTTCTGCGTGTACGGCCATTTCCACCAATTACACGCTTTGTCACTTCTGCGTGTACGGCCATTTCCACCAATTACACGCTTTGTCACTTCTGCGTGTACGGCCATTTACACCAATCACACGCGGTGACACTCTGACGTGCAGTCTTTCCACGTGTGCTCTGTCATCAAGTGCTGTGTGGGAAACACCCGTGCGGGTCACGTCACAGACGCGCTTACGCGCTGAGGGCCTTTGGTCCAATAGAATCGCGTATGCGTGCTGACGCGCTTACGCGCTAAGGGCCTTTCCTCGGTTTTCACGCTGACGTGCAGGATTTTCATGTGCCAAATCACTCCGTACCAAGCTGGCCACGCGTAAGCACACGGAAGACCACGCTCCTGCCCAGAGGGCCGAACTACTGCCCCCCAGAGCCCCGAGCACGCTCCCACCTGCCATCTGCTGCTGCCTGACTGCCTGCTGCCCCCGTGCACTGCCATTTGCTGCCTGCACATCAGCCAGGGGTGCTGTTGCTGTGACCACCCCTGCTGGAACCAAAGACTCCCGACTGGAATTCCATCGCTCCACAGCCCAGCCCCAGGACCCAGTTGCCCACCCACTCCTGCCTCTGCGGTTGTCATGTCGGGGCAAACACCATCTGTGACCACTGACAACCCCCGGCCAGAGAGGCAGAGGGGCACCAGCTTCAGTGCCACCGAAGTTGGTGTCCTGGTGGAGCAAGTCCTGGGGCAGTATGATGCCCTCTTCGGAAGTTCCCGCGCCGACAAGGAAGGACGGACTCGGATCTGGACTGACATCGTGACTGCCATCAACGCGGAGGGGGTGGCAGTCCGGGACTTACAACATGTCAGGAAGCGCTGGGAGGACTTCAGGTCCAGGACCCTGAACAAGGCCCGGCGCCTCTTGAAGGCAGCGGATGCCAAGGGGCGCCGGGGCCACTTGTCGGAAGAACAGATGGGGGTCCTGGAACGCATATCCCCAGCGCTCCACGTCCAGGTCCTAGAGAAGCAGACCCGTCTGGAGTCGAGCGGTGAGTGTACATGCATCCTGATTGTGAGCAGTGCGTGTGGTGATCATTCGCCATTGTGCCGGTTGCACATCTGTTTGTATGGGGTCGAGTATGGGTGGGGGTGTACAGGGCCGTGGGGCTGACACATGCGAGGGCTGTAATGTGTGAGACATGGATGGTGCTTGTGTGTGTGGGCTTGCATGGCAAATGCAGTTGTGCGTGCACACATGTTTGGATGAATGTGTATGTAAGTAGACATGTCCGTGATGTCAGGCATGTATGTTGTTTTCGGCTGCATGTATGAGCACTGTGTACATGTGCATGTGTGTGTATTTGACAAGGGTGCAACAGTGATGCAACATGGATGCATGTGACAGCGGTATGTGGAAGCCTGATTGGCAGATGTGACATGGATGCCCGTCTGAACAGTGCGATACTTGGCAGAGGTGTAGACATGCATGCAAGTGTGGTGGTGTGTGTACATGTGTGGTGCACTTCCTGTGTTGCATGTGATGTCTGGCTCCCCTTTGGCTGCTGATGCTGTTGTATGTGTAGGGATGGTGGTGGCAGTTGCGATATGGCTGTGGTATGGCTCATGTGTGCCAGTTGCAATGACATGTGTGTTGGGGATTGTGATGACATGTCTGAGGTTTGCCAATGCCACTCATGTGCAACTGTCATGCGTGTATGTGTCCATTGTACAGTGCCCTGATGCCTGTGTTTTGTTTCTCCCTGTCTGCAGCGTCAACTGATGAAGAGGGCGGAGAAGGTGCTGTGGAGCACAGCGGCGGGGATCCGACCGCCAGCCGGAGACGCAAGGCCCGGCTCCCCTCCCGTGTTGTCATCTCGTCGGGGAGTGAGGAGTCCGGTGCCGCGTCCCAGGCCGCAGCTGCCGGGGGGAGGTCCAAGAGGCGGAGGTTGCAGTTGGACTCCTCGGCAGCAGAAGGGGCAGCTGGGACCCCACAGGGCCCAACGGGGGAAGATGGCACGGAGTCATCCAGGTTGGTGGGGGGTTTGGTGGAGGAGGGGGCCGCGCAAGCACCAGAGACGGGGTCTGGAGGTGGGGATCCCACTGGTGCTAGTGGTGCAGTGCAGGACCAGGGACAGGAGGCAGCACAGGCGGCCGCGGAGGTGCCTGTGTGCAATCCTGTCCCCGATCCTGTCCCTGCATCATCTTGCACCAGCAGGGATGCCTACGTCCAGACCCGTTTTCAGGCAGGGGATGAGCTGACGTCAACTGGCCTTCCTCTGCCTGCGGACGTGGCCATCCAGGTCCGGGTTGAGCCTGTCCTGGCTGGTGTGGCGTTGCGTCAACGGGCCATGCGAGGTGACCTGCAGTCTTTTCATGGAGAGACTGCACGTCATCTCGAATGGCTCGTTGACCACGTCAGCCTGCTGGGACAGGTCACCCAGGCCGGATTCCGCTGTCTGATGGGGCTTGCTCCGACCCCCTCCTCAACTGGACCCCCTACACGCCAGTCGTCTTCTGTGCCATCTTCCCACCCATCAGTCACCTGGGTGCCCTGTGGAGCTGCCTCTGACGGTGCGGCCAGGCTGGTGGAGGAGGCATCCCTGCCAGTCGGGAGTCGGAGGTCCAGCAGGGGTGGCCACATCAACAAGTGCACCCCAGCCGGCGGAGGATGTGCAGGCAGCAGGAGGCAGTGCACGGGCAGAGGCAGAGCAGCAGCAGCAGCAACATGGTGGGAGACATGAAGGCTCGGGGCTTTCGACATCGGAGGGGCAGGGAGGGGGACCCAGGACAGAGAGTGTCTTCCGTGTGGCAGCGGTTGGGCCACGCCATAGGTGCGGAGCGGCGGCGGGCGGAAGAGGCGCGGCTCACAATGTCCAGGGCGGAGAACTCCATGCGGAGGGCCCTGAGGTGGGCCGAGTGCCTCGAGGCAATCCGCAGGGGGTTGGAGGAGGACACAGCGTCGTCCCTGCGGACCCTCCGGGCCATGGAACTGGACCGCCTCCGGGACATCGAACAGGAGTTCGATGATGCCCTGGCCCGGGACACCACGGAGTGAGCCGCTGGACATGCCCGCCGCCTTTGTATATAGTTCTTTAGTTTTAGGTTTCCTTTCTTTCGTATAATGATTTGGAGTCGACGGACACTGCTCCACTTTTTGTATATAGTTGATTTTTAGGTAGGTTTTTTAGTAGGTTTCCTTTGTTCAGTTGGGCTCATGGACCCTTGTTATTTTTGTACATAGTTCTTTATTGCATGGAGATTTTTTTACATTTGACTTTGGACAAAATTTTTTTCAATTTGGATTTCCAGTTTTGTGTTTTTATACGGACATGCAGCTTATTTTTTCTCATTCACATTGTAGTTTGTTTTCTTTCTTTAGCATTCTTTATTTTTTTCAATACAATTTTGTTTGCATACTTCACTGTGTGGTATCATCTCATTGGTTTCATGCATGTCATGTTGTGTGTTTTCCCATTCAATTGCAACAATTGTGTGTGACGGACATGGGTTCATTAGCTTCATGAACATTGGGGGTGTAACATGTGATTTCCATTTCCATGTGGGTGAATGGGTTACTTGGTAGGGCTTTTTGGCTGTGGAGGCTGACCATTACGCACATGATTGGGGATTGTGAGGACCTGGTGGGGGCTGCCCATGGTGGCAGGGGGGTGGGGGTGGTGGGAGACATGAGTGGGGGCCTGGTGGAGGATGCCCCTGCACTGCTGGGGGGTGGGGGTGCAGAGGGACATGAGTGGGGGCTTGGTGGAGGCTGCCCATGGTGGCAGGGGGGTGGGGGTGGTGGGAGACATGAGTGGGGGCCTGGTGGAGGCTGCCCCTGCACTGCTGGGGGTTGGGGGTGGTGGGAGACATGAGTGGGGGCCTGGTGGAGGATACCCATGGTGGCAGGGGGGTGGGGGTGGTGGGAGACATGAGTGGGGGCCTGGTGGAGGGTGACCCTGGATGCTGGGGGGTGGGGGTGGTGGGAGACATGAGTGGGGGCCTGGTGGAGGCTGCCCCTGCACTGCTGGGGGGTGGGGGTGGTGGGAGACATGAGTGGGGGCCTGGTGGAGGCTGCCCCTGCACTGCTGGGGGGTGGGGGTGGTGGGAGACATGAGTGGGGGCCTGGTGGAGGATGCCCATGGTGGCAGGGGGGTGGGGGTGGTGGGAGACATGAGTGGGGGCCTGGTGGAGGGTGACCCTGGATGCTGGGGGGTGGGGGTGGTGGGAGACATGAGTGGGGGCCTGGTGGAGGCTGCCCCTGCACTGCTGGGGGATGGGGGTGGTGGGAGACATGAGTGGGGGCCTGGTGGAGGATGCCCATGGTGGCAGGGGGGTGGGGGTGGTGGGAGACATGAGTGGGGGCCTGGTGGAGGGTGACCCTGGATGCTGGGGGGTGGGGGTGGTGGGAGACATGAGTGGGGGCCTGGTGGAGGGTGCCCCTGCACTGCTGGGGGGTGGGGGTGGTGGGAGACATGAGTGGGGGCCTGGTGGAGGATGCCATTGGTGGCAGGGGGGGTGGGGGTGGTGGGAGACATGAGTGGGGGCCTGGTGGAGGCTGCCCCTGCACTGCTGGGGGGTGGGGTGGTGGGAGACATGAGTGGGGGCCTGGTGGAGGATGCCCCTGCACTGCTGGGGGGTGGGGGTGCAGGGGGACATGAGTGGGGGCCTGGTGGAGGATGCCCATGGTGGCAGGGGGGTGGGGGTGGTGGGAGACATGAGTGGGAGCCTGGTGGAGGGTGACCCTGGATGCTGGGGGGTGGGGGTGCAGGGGGACATGAGTGGGGGCCTGGTGGAGGCTGCCCCTGGTGGCTGGGGGGTGTGGGTGCAGGGGGACATGAGTGGGGGCCTGGTGGAGGGTGACCCTGCACTGCCGGGGGGTGGGGGTGGTGGGAGACATGAGTGGGGGCCTGGTGGAGGGTGACCCTGGATGCTGGGGGTGGGGGGAGACATGAGTGGGGGCCTGGTGGAGGATGCCCCTGGATGCTGGGGGGTGGGGGTACAGGGGGACATGAGTGGGGGCCTGGTGGAGGCTGCCCATGGTGGCAGGGGGGTGGGGGTGGTGGGAGACATGAGTGGGGGCCTGGTGGAGGCTGCCCCTGCACTGCTGGGGGGTGGGGGTGGTGGGAGACATGAGTGGGGGCTTGGTGGAGGATGCCCCTGCACTGCTGGGGGGTGGGGGTGCAGGGGGACATGAGTGGGGGCCTGGTGGAGGGTGAGCCTGGATGCTGGGGGGTGGGGGTGCAGGGGGACATGAGTGGGGGCCTGGTGGAGGGTGACCCTGCACTGCCGGGGGGTGGGGGTGGTGGGAGACATGAGTGGGGGCCTGGTGGAGGATGCCCATGGTGGCAGGGGGGTGGGGGTGGTGGGAGACATGAGTGGGGGCCTGGTGGAGGGTGAGCCTGGATGCTGGGGGGTGGGGGTGCAGGGGGACATGAGTGGGGGCCTGGTGGAGGGTGACCCTGCACTGCCGGGGGGTGGGGGTGGTGGGAGACATGAGTGGGGGCCTGGTGGAGGGTGACCCTGGATGCTGGGGGGTGGGGGTGGTGGGAGACATGAGTGGGGGCCTGGTGGAGGATGCCCATGGTGGCAGGGGGTGGGGGTGGTGGGAGACATGAGTGGGGGCCTGGTGGAGGATGCCCATGGTGGCAGGGGGGTGGGGGTGGTGGGAGACATGAGTGGGGGCCTGGTGGAGGATGCCCATGGTGGCAGGGGGGTGGGGTGGTGGGAGACACGAGTGGGAGCCTGGTGGAGGGTGACCCTGGATGCTGGGGGGTGGGGGTGCAGGGGGACAGGAGTGGGGGCCTGGTGGAGGCTGCCCATGGTGGCAGGGGGGTGGGGGTGGTGGGAGACATGAGTGGGGGCCTGGTGGAGGGTGCCCCTGGATGCTGGGGGGTGGGGGTGCAGGGGGACATGAGTGGGGGCCTGGTGGAGGCTGCCCATGGTGGCAGGGGGGTGGGGGTGGTGGGAGACATGAGTGGGGGCCTGGTGGAGGGTGACCCCGGATGCTGGGGGGTGGGGGTGGTGGGAGACATGAGTGGGGGCCTGGTGGAGGATTCCCATGGTGGCAGGGGGGTGGGGGTGGTGGGAGACATGAGTGGGGGCCTGGTGGAGGATGCCCATGGTGGCAGGGGGTGGGGGTAATGGGAGACATGAGTGGGGGCCTGGTGGAGGATGCCCATGGTGGCAGGGGGGTGGGGGTGGTGGGAGACATGAGTGGGGGCCTAGTGGAGGGTGACCCTGGATGCTGGGGGGTGGGGGTGCAGGGGGACATGAGTGGGGGCCTGGTGGAGGCTGCCCATGGTGGCAGGGGGGTGGGGGTGGTGGGAGACATGAGTGGGGGCCTGGTGGAGGCTGCCCCTGCACTGCTGGGGGGTGGGGGTGGTGGGAGACATGAGTGGGGGCCTGCTGTAGGGTGACCCTGGATGCTGGGGGGTGGGGGTGCAGGGGGACATGAATGGGGGCCTGGTGGAGGCTACCCCTGCACTGCTGGGGGTGGGGGTGGTGGGAGACATGCATTGTTGATCAGTAGTGCAAGGTGACGTGTGGGTTGGCTGGGGGGCATGCCCATGGTGAATGGGCTGCCTGCGGGACATGGGCAGGGGTGCAGGGTAGTCCCCCGTGGTGTGGGCTGCCTGCAGGGGCCGTGGAGGTTGTGGAGCGTACACCTGGGAGGACCCACACGGCCAATTCACGTGTAGTACTCCCCAGAACCCCTGAAATACACATTCCCTGCTGGTATCGCGTGTGCAACTTCCCGCGCACCCCTGAAATACATGTACCCTGCTCGCACTGGGCCAATCGCGTGTGTAACTTCCCGCGCACCCCTGAAATACACGTACCCTGCTCGCACTGGGACAATCGCGTGTGCAACTTCCCGCGCACATCTGAAATACACGTACCCTGGTCGCACTGGGACAATCGCGTGTGCAACTTCCCGCGCACCCCTGAAATACACGTACCCTTCTCGCACTGGGACTATCGCGTGTGGAACTTCCCGCGCACCCCTGAAATACACGTACCCTGCTCGCACTGGGCCAATCGCGTGTGTAACTTCCCGCGCACCCCTGAAATACACGTACCCTGCTCGCACTGGGCCAATCGCGTGTGGAACTTCCCGCGCACCCCTGAAATACACATACCCTGCTCGCACTGGGACAATCGCGTGTGCAACTTCCCGCGCACCCCTGAGATACACGAACCCTGCTCGCACTGGGACTATCGCGTGTGGAACTTCCCGCGCACCCCTGAAATACACGTACCCTGCTCGCACTGGGACAATCGCGTGTGCAACTTCCCGCGCACCCCTGAAATACACATACCTTGCTGAAATCGCGTGTGGAACTTGCCGCGCACCCCTGAAATTAACGTACCCTGCTGAAATCGCGTATGCAACTTCCCGCGCACCCCTGAAATACACGTACCCTGCTCGCATTGGGACAATCGCGTGTGCAACTTCCCGCACACCCCAGAAATACATGTACCCTGCTCGCACTGGGACTATCGCATGTGGAACTTGCCGCGCACCCCTGAAATACACGTACCCTGCTGCAACCGCGTATGCAACTTCCCTCGCACCCCTGAAATACACGTTCCCCGCTTGGCAGCCCGGTGAACTGGTACAGGGTTCGCGCAGCCCTTTGCAATGATTTAGCGATTTTGATGGCTTTTCCTTGCGCGAGGGCGTTCTTGGGGGCGTTACTGGCACTGCTGCAGGGTCGCTGCGATTCTCTGCACCACGGCTGGTTTGGGAGCCTGAAATCCATGAATACGCTGTGCGCAGAAATCGGTTTTAGCGCACGTGCCTGGCGCAGACAATCGCACGCGGACACTCTGCGCCAGCCGCTTGCGACACTTTTCTGCGAATTTCTATGAATTACCCTCTTTGTCTTGGCCAAAAGGGGGTATTTCGGTAACAAGTTACTGGAACACAAATACACTATAGTACAGGCAACCATGAAGAAAACAAAAGGAAAAAACAATTGCACATTTTAAAATCATGGAAGGATGATACAATATGTCATGCACAAAACTCTGAAATACATAGCATCATAGAACCCACTGCCCACCTCCATATGAAACTGGGAAATATAGATCTTTAAGCTCTATGTACCCTGTGTGATGAATCCAATGACGTCATCACTCCTTTCCCAGAGGAAGCCTCTCCTTATGTGGCCAACTGCTAAATGAACCTGACCCATGGGGCGGCTATTTGAGAGAAGACCACATAGGGGGGGGGGGGGCGCGGCCCTCAGGGGGGTCAAGCAACATCATCATTGAGTGAGATATGGTATCCCACATCACCTTTTAGCGATGCACCTTCAGTACCCCAGGACCTCATGTCATATTGTGGCAATAACCCTCAATATTCTCCAACACTCAGTCATAGAACATTTAAACATCACGAAAATGCATCCGTAAGAAAGACTGACACGAGGAAGAGAGCAACCAGAATGAAAATTGCTCATCTAGACTGAAGTGAGTGGCCTAGCTGTTGGAGAGATCTGATTGGCTCGAAACAGCTCCCTTCAGTAACGCAGGAGTTCAAAGATGGAGCCGTGGAGTACAGCAAGGAGATCCAACCAGCTACACATTGCCAGAGAAGTCAAGCTGTCAGATGGACACACTAGCACGAAGAAGAGCGAGGCAGAGAAACGACACAGAGAGAAGGCAAAGCAGCGTCTGGAGCGGATGCGCATTTCCACAGGCAAAGGAGATGCTGAAGCAGGGCACGAAGCACGGGAGTTTTGTGCCAGGAAGCGAAGATGGAGCAACACGCAGACTGCTACCAGCCGCTGAGACACAGTGCCCGAAGTGGAGAGAGAAAGAGATCAAAAGCTGCGAGAGACCCAAAGGGGATCAGATAAGCCGCAGGAAACGTTTTAAAGCCAGTGAGCCCACAGTGGAAGGTCAGGGCCCCGGGAGGGAGCTGGAGAAGGCAATGCTGGTCCCTAACTGAAACGGGAGGCAAATTCCCCAAGGCAAATATAACTAACTGATTTTAAAAGTCACAGTATTTAGGAAAAAACAAATAAACCAGTGATAAGAGGAACTGGGAAAACATATGTCCCTAAATCTTTAAAGTAACTGAACATATGACAGTACCTGGCAGGAGAGTATACCAGTTGTTTTGCAAGTCTGGGACCCACACCCAAAGCGTATCAAAGAACTTGGTTATGAGAAAACCTGGCAGAGAGTGCACCAGGTGTTTTGTGAGTCAGAATCCCAAGGAAGATTCATGTCCTTAAGATTTTTAATTGCACTGAACTTGGAAAAGACTTGGGGAAGTCATGTTAACTGGAGTGAAGTGCAACACCAAGAGGAGAGGGCTATCCTCTTGGGCTACAAAGAACGTGGTTATTCTTTTCAACTGTTTTGGTGGAGAGAAACATGGGGACGGAGCCATTACCTGGAACTGTGAAAAAATATCCATTTGGAACTTTGTTTTGAACATTTGGCCCACTTTTCCAAGCCAAAGACAATATCCTTAACACATTTGGGTTACTTTTAGAATGAGAAAGCTAGGATAGGATTTTGGACACAGGACATTTTTGCTTTGCCCATCTTGGCACAGGACAGACTCTTAGTTTTTGGTGGAGGTAGGGAAATACTTCCTAGATTAGGGACAATTAGGCATTTTCCCAACCCTTTATCATTTCAATAAAAGTCTATAGCAATCATCATGAGTCCTATGTGTCCGTATTTCATTCCTGGTTCCTCACACCTGCCACTGACAAAGTAGCTACAGGATATACATTTTGCCATTTAGGGAACATAAGGGAAAGAAGAAGGGAAATAACGAGGCATTGATATTGTATCTGAAGATATACGTGCAAGTACAGATACAGGGTCAGAGATAGACGAAAAGGGAAAGAAGGCCAAGTTAAGTCTAAACCAAAGGATAAGAAAGGGAGAACTGATAAATCGGTTGAACATGATTTCTCCTTGATAGATTGGGGAAATGAGAAAAGGGCTTGTTGCTTTAGATCCCCTACGTAGAGCAGATCGACATTTGAATAGAATGACACAGAGGATGATGCACTTAAAGAGGATTCAGGAAGAAAACGAAAGAAGAGGTCATGATTGGCGGAGTCACTCCCTCATGCAGCAATAAAAGGGACAGAAGTTATGTCTGAATTAATAGAGGTAAAGAAGGAGTGCAAATGGGCACAATTCTCAGGGCTCATTAATATGGGGCAGGGAGGGAAAACATTCAAGAATTGGTGGGGGCCTTGTGAAAGATTGGTAAGATTGCAGATTTAGAAGAGGTTGAAGAAGGTGGTACAGGGCATTTTGAAGAAGAAGGAGATGAGGAAAAGTTGAGAGAAAGGAGTAGAGAGGGGGGAAAAGCTATTATTAAGCAAATAATGAGTGGAAAGGAGGGACAAATCTATAAAGATGGGGTTGAGGTGGCATTTCAATCCTTACAAGGGGTAGGTGAAGCAGTAGGAAACAGTAGGGAAGAAACAGGTGAAGGGGAATCATGTGTGATGCTTCCAGACATGTATGGTGTTTATTATGCTATGATGCACGGTTTCATTTTTCCTTGTGGAAACATAGGACTACATGTCCCAGCATGCATCATCATCAGCCAGCACAGACAGGGCCACTGAAGGTGTCATGCTGCCGGGATCTGTTGATAGCACATGACTCTTTTGATAAAAGGGTTGCTCTGTTAAGGTTAGCAAGTTCACTGCATAGAAGTAATAGATTGGCGAAATTTACTCAGGAGTAAAGGGGTGCAATGGGACATTGGGTTGCCTAGTGACCCAAGTGTGGTACATTTGATATTTTAAATCATAGAAAATATTCTGGTTGTTTATTCAATAGAGGGATGTTTCCCCGATTTAGGAGTCATGTGATAATTACATTTCAATTCTCGTGCCGAGAAACACTTGTGTACAGGCACGTTATAAAGGACATATCAATTGATATAAAAAACTGCGCGTCTCTATGAAGATGGTTGTGTGATTTATATGCGTATGTCCTGGTGTTCATGGTGTTTCTAGGAGCCCTACTGTTATTTTATAGGCGCATATGGAAATCTTCTTGGGTGTTTTCTTCTCTCCATTCTATTCAGCAGTTTTAGCATTTTGAGGTTGTCTTTCCATTGAACGCAATGACGTCTGTTATTTCCTACATGTTGAATTGGTTTGTGATCAAGATAGGTTGTGGTCGTTTCAGTGCTGATTGAAGTTACTGTTGAGCATAACTCTATTGGGAATGGAATTAAAAATAACATCTGACCCTTGCATTTCTGTGGTAGATTTAAAGGCCAGGCTGGATTCTCCCAAATTACCCAATGTCAGGTGTAGCCTATGTATTCGGGTTGCATTCTGGGACTTGTAGTTTTGCTTTGTTAGGAGTATGGAGCGAAGATATAAAATCTTGATAGTTCCGGTCACATGTGGCAGCGACCAGCCATAGATCTTTGCTAGTTACTATCGTGTGGAAAGTCCATAAATCACAACTGTCAATATTTAGGATGTGACACAATCCTCTATTTAGAAGTATATATCACCTTTCAAACCTTTGTGTAACCTCTCCGATTCTTTCTGTAAAGGCAGCAGAGGGTATGCCTGACTATTTACTGCTCCAAACTACTGAGTTAATATTTACATGAATGATACATACTTGTTGTAATGTCCATTCTATCGGTATTTATTTTAAGAAAACTATCAATACAGGTTAGAGATAGGAACTCTGTAGAATCAATGAGCCCTTGCTGAGGGATAACATTGTTTAAAGAAAAATGACAAAGTTTAGAAGCTATGTGATACAATAAGGAAATTGTGATTTTAGAAAAAGGCCATGTACAGTGTTTACTTTTTGGTTAGGCTTTCTGTGTGTTAGAAACAAACAAAGCTGTTTTTTTCTGCATGCTGTGCATTTGTGAAGTTACCTAAAGGTAAGACGGTGCCGGAGTGCAGAGACAGCAGAACGCCTGCAGTAGTGCCGCCCTATAGCGAGCAGTGCAACAGTTTAAAGTGGGTTTTACTGCTATCGACATTTCACTGTTGCAGTTGGCCATTGTGTGCAAGCTCTCTCATTAGGAGACAGCATCACTCACGCTTGCTGAAAAGGAGCCACACCTCAAATTCCTGCGACCATCTAAGGGGAAGTTGAAGCAGGATTTTGATGTGTGCCTATCCTCATTATTATGTTCAGGGTTGAGAACATTAGTAAAGTGCACACTATCATTTGAATTGTCAGCTGCTGCAATGAAGATTTGAGCACATAGGGGTGGACTGGGAACCAAAAGAGGCCCTGGAAATAATTTTCAAAGTGCCCCAATATTACACATTGTAAGCAAGCCCAACCATTTTCCTATGGTAAAATGTGAAAATTAAATACAAAAGAGGCCCAGGGTTCAGAGGCCCACCGGGAAATCTCCAGAGTACCCTGTAGGCCAGTCCAGCCCCTAGAATACATATGAGCAACACGTAGCTGGTAAACCACATGCCGTAGGTCTAGGTTTCACAGAGGCCCTTAATGTTAATTGCCTGACCCTGGCAAAGGCTGTTAGGTCTACTTGCCTGCCCTTTACATCTGGAGGCCTCTTCAGCCCTCTTTTTCGTCACAGTCCCTGAGGAATTCTGTAGTTCTTTTTAAAGAAATGAGGTTGTTCCACTTCTTTTATAATTTTAAGGATGGTTTTAATTCCCTTAACATTTTTCAAAGAGGGATTGTGGGGTTTAACCTTTTTAGAGACATAAGATGCAAAGAAAGCAACTGTCTCACTATCTGCTAAGCTGGAGTGAGTACGATTCTAAAGAAAACATACATCGTGTGCATTGGAGAGCTTGTACGGTCACCTTGAGGCAGCCGCTTGCTAGCGAGGGACACGATAGATAAACTCACCTAATTAGCACACTCTTTCCTTAAGGCAGCAATATCGGAGGCACACAAGAATGCTGGGACCTGGGGGACACGTACCCAAAGAGGACTTTTTACATCTCAGCAAACCTTCCTTGTAATACGGGGGAACTGATATAACTTGAAAGGCGGAACTATTAAGCCATTAAGCCATTAAGCCTAGCTGGTGTTTCCGTGTTAAAGTGGCTCCGATGGCTCGTGTGGAGACAATCACTCCCTTCAGGTACTCTGCATGCTTGCTTAAGAAGGAGCGCTAATAAAGAGTTGCTGCAGCATGGTCAATAAGATTGACTATTAGGTAAAAGACTGTGGCAATAAGACCCGAGGCGGCGGGCCAATACCGCCCCAGGTAATGCCCGCCGCCGAGGCTCTTATTGCCATTAGTACCCCGGCCCATTAGACCGGGGTACTAATTGCTTTTTTTTTTCTGTTCCGAAACGTTTCGGAACAGGAAAAAAAAAAAAAAAAAACACCAAGAAAATGCCCGCCGCCATGGAAAGGGAAAACGGAGTCAGTTTTCCCTTTTCATGGCGGCCATCGGGAGCAGTCACGCTGGGAACACAAGTGTTCCCAGCGCGACAGCTCCTGAAAAAGGATTAAAAAAAAGGTAAGTGGGGTTGGGAGGGCAGAAAAAAAAAAAAAAAAAAAACGTACCTGCGTCGTCCCCGGCGGGGGACGAGGGAAGCCCCCAGCCGTGTGGAGGCGCACAGCGGGGATGGCCCCGCTCCGAGTCTCCACACGGCTGGAGGCTTCCCTCGTCCCCCGTTGGGGACGCGGGAACAAGAAGGTAAGTTGGGGGGGTCGGTGGGAGGGAAGGGAATAAAAAAAAAAAAAAAGACTTACCGGAGTCCCCGGCAGGGGGCGAAGGCAGCCTCTCAGCCGCGGGGAGGCTCGGAGCGGGGGTGGCCCCGTTTCGAGCCTCCTCATTGGCTGAGGGGCTGCCATGCCCTCGCCGGGAACAGAGTAGCCGGCACCCACGACGGCGTAACTGGGAATACTGTGTGGTATGGCTCGCAAATGAGCCAATCACCACACAGTATTCCCTTTGCGCCGCGTGGGCCAGGTACTAATGTCGAATAATAACTTCTCCAAGTTAGAGCGAAGGGATCTGGTGCCCACTGGTGCATGAAAAATCAAGCAAGCGAGAAAGCAAACCTAGGACGTTGGGAGTCGGGCTGTTTGACATTAAGTTATTTCTACACCTCGCCCCAGAGAACAAAAGACCAGTGACATTGGCTTTGGAATACTCGGTAGCCCCGGGTAGAGAACTATTTCCACCTGGTATCTCAATATGCCAGGAAAAGCATACAACCGCAGCAAGGCGGCGGCCTCTCGAACAAAGAAGTGTTACTTGCTGAAGCCTGCTAAGCAGGCAGCAGTGGGCCTTGATGGACCGGCTCTATCCGAGACTGAAGGAGACAAGGGGGCATCGAGTAAGGATGCGCAGGTGGCCCAAAAGGGCCCACTCACTGCCTTCTTCACAGCTAAATTGACGGAAAAAGGGCGACGTGACAGATATTGAACTTGCTAACCCACCTGTGGATGCAGAAAAAAGTTACCACCCATTGGATTTAGACAACGATTCCCTTCTTCAATTATGTTATGCATTACAGGACCATTCGTCCCACCCCACAATGGGTCAGGAGAAGGAAGGTCTATTCAGAGCGGGCCAAAGGGGATACACTGCATCAGCGATTGCAGAAGGGCCCCATAATGGGAGTACTCCCTTGGATATCTCTAAGGAAGCTCCCTTGGAGCTGGCTTCAGTGGCTGGACTCTGCAGAACCTACGCCTATGGTTACCCCTCAAATGATAGGGGGCCAGGAACCTACACTGCATCCTCCTGCCCCAAGGCTTTCAGCAAGCCCGAACATGTTGTATGAGTCAACCACAGGCTCGGCTGGCTCGACCCAGGAAGATTACAGCACACACCACTAGCACGGCACAGAGTTTTAAAAACTTTGCAGTACAAATCCTGCTGAAGCTATGTGGTGTCATAATATGACTTAAAAAATCAGAGTGCTACCATAGCTGCTATATATAAAATCTTGAGCACTAAGAAATCCGCAGTTCCCTCTTCCATAATTGATCTAAGTGAGGAGGTGACCCAAAAGGAGAGCCAAGCGACATCGAATGCCCCTGCCCGGAAGCCCTCTGTGAATGAAGAGGTTGGTGCGGACGATGGGCTGCACCCCCCGATGAGTCACCTGACCAGGACACATCAGAGACTTGCAAAAAGAATGTAGTTAAAAGTGGCTAACCTGCCAAAGCCTACTCTCCCATGACCGGAGGATAATCTCTCTGCGGTAAACCAACCCCTGAACTCTACTTTGCGACCGTGCTGTAATAATCTATCAAAAAAGCAACAGAAACGAGCGGCCCCTCGCAAAAGGAGATTGGCGCAGACGGTTGGGACTCTGACCAGCTGGCTGATCGAGGATCCGGGGGCCAATGAATATCCTCAGACAATCGCACAGACAGTGCCCACAATTTGGAGTATAGTCCCCGTTCTGCCAGTGGAGCCGGTGAACACACACCTGGAGACTTATCGACCACAATTGGCTTCCCTGGCGCTATTACTAGATGCTAATCCTAGGACGATGTTGCAACAGGATTTAGATGAAAAAAAACCTCACTATCCTGCCATCTGACGGCATTAAAGCCAAGCGCCCTCTGAACCGAACAGCACTTTCAGCTTTGTTTTACAAGATCCCTTCCCTACGTAACCTTGAATACGTCAGATTTTGATTTTATTGAACCTTTGCGACCAATGGGGTCCAATATTACAACAATCCACTGTTGCCTACCAGAGACAGCCACTTTGATACGTCAGCCTCAGGCCTCCTTGGCTCATCTGGGCTATACTCTGGATGTCTCTTTGCCTACGAAGATCCACCAGGATGGATGTACTAAGTAACTGCCATCAAGCTAGGCCTTCAATGCAGCCGCTTATATCACTTAAGGCATAATTCAGTGACAACGAAGGCTGGGAATGGTTGAAACGAACGATACTACAAAGGAAGCCGAGGGGGTTCAATCAGGATCACATGAAGAGATAATAGGAAATTAAATATTTGCCCTCCAAGAGACATGGGTCACATATGATATTAAAATGGATGGCTAGGTTATATTCCAGACAATGGCCACCAAGGGCGAGTGAGGCCGCCCTGCCGGTGGCCTACTTATAGGTGTCCGGTCTTGTCTCAACCCTAGAATAGTGTACCAGGGTGTGCCTGGAAGTTATATAATAGCTATAGAATTCACCCATCTGGGTGGTTGGGATGACCATAAGGATATATTCTTAATCAATGTTTTTGACCCCCCTGGCTCTCTCCATATTGAGTCCATATGTGACCAATTAGATTCCATATTGTCCACACGATTAGCGCAGGGAGGACGGCATTCCTGTAATTATATGTGGGGTCTGGAATGCCAAATGTATGGACTTAGCGGGATGTGGGTCATATGGAAATGTCTTTGATCAATGTGTCATGAGTATGGGCAAATCCAATGAAAAGGGAATGTTTTGGTTGGAATGTTTGAAAGAGTGGACTTGCTCAATATTAAATAGGCGTACGACAGGTGATTCACCAGGGCAGATGACATGGTCAGCGGTTGGGAGGAGTGCGACGCTGGATTATATAGCAGCGTCGGAATGTTTGCTGAAGCAAGTCCTGCAATTACAGATTACCCTTAATGCTTGTAGTGATCTCGCCTCCTTCACACTGACTTTGAGTGGTGTTGGGGGGGGGGGGTAATGTCCCTTGAACCTGTGGAGAGGTTATTCCTACCCATTTGGGGAATACGGTCCGTTGGACCGAGAAAAATATTGAAAGAATGGTCCGGATTACTTTCCCCGCGGACTTCAGTGTAGCACAGGCCCTGAGGGGTAAAACCCCTGAGGAAATTGAGGACTGGCTACAGCTTCTCACTCAGACAGTCTTTATGAAGAGAACCCCTACGAGTATTGGGTGGAAGGCGGTGGGGGGCGGCAATAGCTTTGATATTAACATCAGAGATCAAAAGCGCCTTATGAGGCGATCGATCAGAGAGCACAGGCTGGCGATAGCTTATACTGTTGATAAGTCTAAGGCTTTGGTTAATATAAAAGCCGAAAAGCGGAAATTCCATATTTGGCTGCGATATTATCGGCTGTCCAAACAGAGAGTGGTTTGGCAGAGGTTTGTAGGGGCATTGTGTAGTAGGAACGCCCGTAAAGTCTGGCGTATACGTTCCCAAGCCAGAGGGGACCAGATGCCGAGGATCCTTAACCCCATATCTGGGGAGCAATGGGTCAAGCATATAACGGGTACATTTTTTTCTGAAGCTCTGTGTGCACCCGATATTGATTCCCCATCTGAGCCATGGCCCTTACCTTTGAGCCACAGAGCTATCAAACAGGCTATCCTGAGGCTCAAGTCATCGATTGCTCCTGGCACGAATGGCTTGGCCAGTAAAGTTCTCAAAAAGGAGCCAAACAACTGGGCTCAGGTGTTACCGACCCTTTATTCTCATGTCTGTAGATCTTGCTCGATACCACCAACGTGGCGGCAGTCGGTGCTTATACCGTTCATAAAAGGGGTGACCGGGGTAATGTTAGCAACTACCGGCTGCTGTCCACGTTGGACGTTACGGGCAAGATCTTTATGTCACTAGTCCTTACGGAGCTGGTAGGCTAGGCCAGGAATAAATCAGGTGATCAACTTTGCCCAAACTGGCTTTAGACCTGGTTTGAGTACCACTCACAATCTTAGAGTACTGGATCAGTTGATGAACACTACGCGTAGCGGCAAAGATGCTACCTTATATATCACTTTTATTGATTTCCGCAGTGCATTTGATTAGGTTCATAGGGAGACACTGTGGACCAAATTAAGAGCTATGAACTGCCCTAGCTGGCTCTTGCACATTTTGAAATTGTTACACAGTGCCAACTGGGCCAGGGTCAGATTCAACAATGAGGGGGGATGTATCAGACCCCATAAAGATTAATCTAGGGGTGAAGCAGGGGTGTGCGGCAGCCCCTATGCTTTATAATTTGTATATTGCTGATCTCCTCCCCCGCATGGCCACTAAATCAAATTGCCCTCCTAAAATAGGTAAATCTCCAATTGTGGGAATGCTCTATGCAAACGATTTAATACTGTTCGACAGGACCCTTTCTGGGATGAAGAGTACGCTTAATGAGTTGGCTTACTATGCATCCTAGTTGGGCCTGACCATTAACCTGGGAAAAACCAACATCATATTGATTAGTGGAAATAAGACCAGTTGGACAGGAGTGGACATTCTTTGGGCACCATAGAGTTTACTCAATCTTACCCTTATTTGGGCCTGGAGTTTGATGACCGGCCAAGCTAGGTCTACTCCCCCATGGACTTCCCAACTCCTCCAATGGTTTTGTCTTATAGTGCGTTCCAGATGCTCAGCCCGACCCCTTTCTCTCTTGCCCACTTCTTCCTCTCCATCTTGGTATCGAATGGTCTTCTCTTCCCTGTTCTCTTCATACCACCGCCTACTCCTCCTTCTATATCCATTCAATCTCTCACACTCTGTCCAAGTCTCGCCTACACCCTTTGATGTTACTACCCTACCACAACCACTACTCGGCCCATCAGCCACTACCCTGGCGTCCACCAATTCACTCACCAGTCATTCACTTCCAGCTACTTCACTATCACACCTTACACTAACACTCCTCACCACACTTAAACTGAAGTACTACTTGCACTCACTAACCATACTCAGAAATGGCCTCCACTGTCCACTCCACCACCCTCCCTCCCTCCAGCTGGTCTCTTGGTCTGTTATTCCACCTACTCTGGCCTCACCCAAACAACCCACACCATCCTGCTTCCACTTGCATCTGTCTCGTGGTTGATGTTGTAACCCTAACCAAACTCTGTTGCCCCACCCGGAATGTTACAAAAACAAAAAGGTTTCAAATATGGTACAAAGCCACGTCCCTTTTCTCTGTGGTGGACTACCGTGGGGCAGCAATAGCAGCCCATGTTCTACATTTTTCCAGTTCGTTGCAGTTTTGTGCTGTTCCACCTCCAAGGTAAGTATTGTCCCCCTCGGGGCGTCAGCTGTTGGTTTTAGAATCTGGTAGTCTAGCAGTCCATTAGGGATGTGCTTTTGTGTCCCACGGCAGGCTTGTAACATGCAGCATTGTGCTCGGTCAGTCCGGACCTGCTGCGCCGCTTCCTGGTTCTACTGTGGCTCCAGTTACAGAGTGTATATGTGCAATTGTCGGCACAGCTTTTCTCTCCTGGATTTGCATTTCTTCAGGTCTGCTATAGAACATTCGTTGGTAGCTGAGATGTTCTTGAGGTGCTCTCGCCATTCTGAAATTAGAGAAAAGGGTTCTGCCTGCACGCTGGGGCGTGGCTAGGCATGCATGGAATAGGCTGTTTCACTTGAGAGCTCCGTTATCCGTCCAATGATCTGTGAAAGCGCGTGCTACCCGACTGAACAGTTCAACTATAAAAGAACATCACAGGGGCATGAATATGCCGGGATCAGGAAGCGCGTACCAGCTTCAGGATTGCAACAGTGTAGCAGAAGAAATGCTACTTTGAATCTTGGGTCGCGAGCCACGAAGCCAAAAACAAGATGCCGGTGACCGGAGAAACAGGAATCGTTTGAAGTTGAGCGAAAAGCGTAGGAGCGGGCCACCGAAAGGAAACAAGCCGACAAGTCGCCGTGGGGAGCTCGTCAGCTGAGACAGCTTAAGTGCAGATGGGGACGCGGAGCGCAGAGACCCGCGCGTGCAGCTGGCAGCCTTGGCTGCATGTAACTGACTGGGGAGCGTCCGGAGGCATCCCGCCGGGTGTGCTTTGATAACGCGCTGCGGGCAGACAACGGCTCAGGGAGCGGACTGACCCCGAGGCCCAGACGGACCAAATGCGGTCGGATGGCCGGCACCCCCAGAGGCACCAATACACATAAGCGCGTGAGCGCAGTGATTCAGGCAAAAGGTGGCGATACCGGAAGAGACAGGAGCGCAATCAGGGCCCGCGGTCCTGCAAAGGTAAGCGCATCGCCACGGCGGTATAGTGGGCGCTGGGAGGCCCCACTGCACAATGCACCCGGCAGTATATGAGCAACCCCAATAAACCATGCATATGCAAGAAGGGAGGGCCAATCCAATATGAAGCTGTAAGGGCAGCGCAACACCATAAGGGTGAAGGCACAAAACGCTCCCTGCTGCCCACACATAATGGAGCACAAGGACAATAGGGCAAGCGCCACATGATACAAGCCCCAACATAGCAGAGCGGCTCAGTAGCGCAGTGAGCTTACAGAAGAGCACGAGGGCCACACCCCAAGTGACACATGGGGACCCCAGGAGGCAAAGGAAACACAGCACACGGCTTCTGAGGGCGGTATTACGGGCGGAGGAGCAGAAGAACCAGAGAAAACTGCAGCAAGCAGCTAAACTGCGACCTTGTGGCAGCTCCACCTATTGCTACGAGACACTAGGCCTGAGACTGGCCTGCCCCCACACAAGGACAGACAGGTGGTGGGACCACATGCTACAAATGGCCATATATTGAGGACTGGCGGACACTGCATCCTATATAAAGCTGCATATTGCTGGTGAAACGGATCCTCAGTGAAGACGAGGGCGAACAATGTCTGGAAAATGGGGTAAACCCAAGGGCAAACAGCCCACGATGGACATTTTTGCTAAAACGCAGCAACCCCCCACCACCCCAGTACAAGGCCTCACCGAGAGAGGACCAGTTGATCCTAACAGCCATCACGGAACTGAAAACCTTGTGGGGAATAGCGATGGCAGACCCGAGAGCCGAACTGGAAACCAAAATAGACGCAGTGGGGATAGAGGTAAACCTGTTGAGACAGGATGTGAGAACGCTTGCGGAAAGAACGAGCAGCCTGGAAAGCGTGGTGAAAACTAATACGGACACCAGCACAAACAATGCCAAGGAGGTCGACATTTTGAAACAGGTGGCCAACCTGGAGAACCGAGCCGTAGAGGCTGAGGGGAGAGCAAGACGCAATAACATATGCGTGGTCGGCCTGCCAAAGGGGGAGGAAGGCCAAGATCCCACGGACTATGTGGAAAACATGATTATACAGGGAATAGGTGCCAGTAAACTCTCCCAGGGGCTCGCAATCGAACGCGCACACAGGGCCCTGATGAGGAAGCCGCAACCTGGAGCCCCCCCTTGAGCAATTATAGCGAAGATCCTGAACTACAGGGATAGATAAAAGATTTTGGAATTCTTTCAGAAAGGAGCGACGATAACAAGGGCATCTGCGACCATCACTGCGTACCCTGATTACACCATGCTGGTGCAGAGACAGCGCTATAACTATGTTGCGATTAAGAGGAGACTGCGCACAGCTGGATTCAAATACATGCTCTTGTATCCTGCAAAGCTCAAGATTTTGCACAAAGGCAAAGCGCACTTTTTTGACACCCCGGAGGATGTGGCGACATGGTTGGACGCACATGGCTGTCCGGAACGAGATGAAGAGCAAGGCAGAGAGGAACATGATAAGTGATTCAATAGCCACCATGATAAAAGGTGGGAGGGGGAGCCAGGGGCAGAGGTTGTAGGACAGATGATATTGGCGCGGCCAGAAGTTATAGTAACGAGAAATTATAACATGCGACACTTGAACACACTGACTGGAATATAAATTGTAAAAAGCAAAATGGGCAGAGTTAAGCGCACTTAGCCTGATGAGAAAAACAGGAGTCACAAGATGGAGACAACCTACCCCAGGGCGTTAGGGTAATATGAACGCCACTAGAGCGATATCTCCCTGCTGAGCCATGAGTACGGCAATTGCTGGAAAAGGGCTAGATGCGGGGGTGCCTGAGATCCATGGATGGAGCTGGGCAACAGTTGGGGAGGGGCAGAGAGGAGTGGGGAATTGAAGGATGAGTTGGGACAGGGGAAGGGGGGGTGGGGGTTTGGAGGAGAAGAGGAGGCAGGCACGAGGGAATGTTGGGAGTTGGGGAGTGTGTTGGGGGTGGGAAGGGGGAGGGTGGTTGGGGAAGTTGAAGTGTTTATAGTTAAGGGGAGTTTATGTCGGGGAACGAGCCTATATGTAATAGGGAGGACAAACTTAGACATGAACTGCACTTGCGGAGGGAGGAGAGAGATCCTCCTAATACATCATGGGGGATCTTAAAGTAATTACTTGGAATGTTAGAGGGCTCAATAGTTATTTAAAGAGGAACAAGGTCATGATGTATCTGTGTAGATGAAAAATAGACATAGCCCTGATACAGGAGACTCAACTCACAAAAGAAAAAGTTGGAGGTGATCCGGAAGAAGTGGACCGTCGTAGGCGCTACATATTCGACCTACGCTAGAGGGGCGATTACGTGGGTAGCGCTGCATGTTCCATTCCAGCTACTACAATCAACAGTCGAAGCAGACGGGAGGATGGTCATAATAAGAGTGCTGGTGGAAAATAAGGAGATAAGTATTATAAACACATATGCCCCGAACCAGGACACGGCGGCATACTTTAGGACCTTATATAATAAACTCAGCATGTACGTAGGGGGAGCAGTGATTTGGGGAGGAGACTTTAACTGCAAACTAAATCCGAAAATAGACCGATCAGATGGTAAAATAGATAGACCCACTCCAGCCGCCAGGCCGTTGCAGTCTCTGTTAACGGATTTCGGGTTCGGGATGCATGGAGGGTGCGCCATAAGCAGGACAGACAATATTCCCACTACTCGGCCCCACAAAACTTACACACCAGGCTGGGTTATGTGTTTACCACGCAAGAGCTAATGGTAGAAATTGCGCAGATAGAATATAAAGCGAGGGTCCTATCGGATCACTCACCCATGATATTGGTATGGCAATACCGGCCCCCCGAGAGCAAGAATACCAACGTGGCGCCTCAGGGCAGAAGCGCTGAAGGACACAATCTTCAGGGAGGACTTGAGGGAGGAAATAATAAGCTATTTTGAGATCAACACGGGCAGTGTTGAGACAGCGGGTATGCTCTGGGAAGCCTTTAGAGTGGTTGTGAGGGGGATAGCCATAGCTAAGTCCAAAGGCCTACAAGGAGGGATATTAGCTGAACTGCAAGATGCAGAACAAGAACTAGAAACGGCGCTGAAGAGGGGAGGCAATACCAAGGAAGATAATGAAGCAGTAGTTAGGCTGCACAGAAATGTGCTGGATACTGGGATCGATTGTGTAACTTGAACTACAAAAAGTACATAGAGAGGCAGCACGCAGGGGGAGATAAACCCGGCAGGGCACTAGCATGGTTGTATAAGAGTGCGACCCCGAGACTCACAATCACAATAACGAAAGAAGATGGGCGCATAGTGCACACCCAAGAAGGTGTTAATCAGGAATTTGTAGAATATTACTGACTCCTGTACGGAACCGAGAAGGGAAGCGACTACAGTAATATAAGTGAAATACTGGAGGATAGAGGGTTGCCACAAATTAGCGCAGAGGAGTGAGACGAGCTGGAAGCCCCGATTACTCTAGAGGAATTAGAGGAAGTAGTGGTGCAACTACCCTCCTGCTAGACTCCAGGGGCTGATGGACTCCCTCATGAATTCTATACAATGTACAGAAACAAGGTGCTCTCCCCGCTTTTAGCAATGTTAAACAAGGCATACGAAGTGGGCAAGCTACCAGAATCCCTTAGAGAGGTGATCATCATACCGCTCCCTAAACCCAATAAACCTGGTAATGACTGCAGCTCATATAGACCGCTCTCAATGCTGAATCAGGATAGCAAAATCCTAACAGCGGTTCTGGCAAACGGAATGAAGAGGATTAGTAAACTAATACACCCTGACCAGACCGGTTATGTCCCTAATAGGAATATATCCAACAACCTCAGCCGACTCCACCGAGTCATTGAACACGCGAATGGGAACGCGGGCGAATTGGCAATTGTAACGTTGGACGCAATAAAGGCCTTTGACTCCGTCAAATGGCCCTGGCTGATCGCGTCCCTGATTAATTATGGAATAGGACCGGGATACCTCCAATTGGTCAGACTATTATATAGTGTGCCACTAGCCAGGGTTAAAACGGGAGCAGTAATATCAGAGGTGGCAACTCAGTCGAGGTACTAGACAGGGATGCCCGTGGCCCTCTATGCTATACATCTTAGCCCTGGAACCCCTGGCGATATACCTGAGGCAGCAGTATGACATGATAGGCATTGCCATAGAAGGTGAACCGCACTTAGTCTCTTTGTATGCAGATGATATGCTGTTGTATCTACGCTACCCTGAAGAAAACCTCCAATATCTCTTGGAAGTGATGGAGCGATTTGCGGAGCTGTCTGGCATAGCAGTGAATCCTAAGAAATCTTGTATATTTCCTCTGGGCAGATACAAAGGGATCCCGTTAGATCAATTACCAGTTTACAGATACCATGGGAGGTCAACACGTTCCGATATTTGGGGATAGATATCTATCATACGGTGGAGGCAGAGCACCAACATAACACTGAGAAAGTGATTAAGAGTATAGAAAATAGTATGAAGTTCTGGGTAAAACTCCCCATGGCGATGATGGGACGGGGGGCAATGCTGAAAATGGTGGTTCTCCCAGGACTATTGCATTATTTTGGGAACATCCCATACCTGATACCAAGGCGATTCTTTGCTAGGATACAGGGTTTATGTAGGGAATTTCTTTGGCAGGGGACCCGGAATAGAGTTGCCCTGTGGAAGCTACAAAATTCACACGAGAAAGGGGGCATAAAGTTGCCAAACTACGAACTCTACTACATAGCTAGCCAGCTGCAATACGTAGCAAAATGGCTCTCAGAAGAGCCAACTTCAGAATACAGGTTGTTTCGACTGGATGGCGCCCCATTTTTCCTGAAAGAAATGATGTGGCTGCCCAGAGCGGATATAGAAGGGCGCCCAAAGATGATGATACTAGGGTGGGAGATATGGCGTAGGGCCTGCCAGATAATGGAGAACCCATCCCCGTGCTCCCCGCAAGTGCCACTGGTTGACGATCAGGAAGCATTGGGAATCGGTAGGGATAGTAACAATGGGAGACATACGGCAGGAGGGGAAGATGAAAGACTGAGATGTTGAAAGAGGAAACGGGGTTACATACAGGACAATATATTACGTATCATAGGGTGGTACGGCGAATCAAAGACATGGTCTGTAGAAGTACTAGAAGATCAACCGGACGCCACCATTGATACAATATATATCAGAAGGTGGACATGAGATATCCAGGATATATGAGATGATGATGACCAAAGTGGGGAAGGAAGTGGTACAACTGACTGAGACAGGACTGGGAGGAAGAAGTTGGTGCCCAAATGAGTGATGGGATGTGGGAGCGGGTACAAGGGTACCATAAGAAAGTGCCAAGGAATGCAAGGCTACAACAGATACAATTATATATATATAACCCACAGGGCCTATACGACACCCCAAAAGATAGGCAAATTTAAAAATGCAGGACGACAATCATGCCCCAAATGTGACTCAGAAAATGCTGGAATGGTGCATATGTTCTGGACATGTCCAGTAATTGAGAGATTTTGGGGAGAAGTAGCACACAGGCTGTAAGAAAAAGGGATTAAGTAAGTGGTGGAGACAGCGTGGGCATGCCTGATAGGAGGGTTTCCCAGACTGCGTAAACTGCAAGCATGTAAGTAAACTGAAAGACCTGGCATACATACTTGCAAAGCGCAGAATCGCTATGGGACGGAAGGCATGCCATAGACCGAGAATAGAGGTATGGTGGAAGGACCTTCAGAAATGAGGCTGAAACCCTGACGGTCTGGAAACATCTAATAGCTGAGTTATTTGGGCCCGCGCAAGAAAGGTCCACTGATCGGGATCTAGCAGAGATTACAGGAAAGGAACCCCTATTGCAAGATGAAGAAATAGAATATGAAGGAGACTAGGCTCGAAAGGGGGGGAGGGAATGGGAGAAGCAGTGGACACGGATGGAGCGATGTACATACAAAATGTTGTTATATGCACTGCAAGTTTGGTTTGTGTTTGTTGGAATAAATTAATATTTATTTTTAAAAAAAACAAAAGAAAGGGTTCTGCCTGCATTTTGTGCCATAGGTATTGGGTGATGCATAGAAGCGAGCTAGCACTGGGGGTTGAATGGGGGGAGGAGGGTAGGAATTGGTGCCCTCTGAACTTCCTTGTGTATCTCCTGTGTAGGACTGGCCCTTTATTTCTCCCTGGTAGGCTCCTCACTACTAGTTGAAAGGGGTTCACATCCTCGCTTGACAAGGCCAGTGTACTGGCACGGTAACGTCAAATAAAGTATGTATATACTCTTAAGAGTAAAGCCTGTCCTCAGCCCATGTTTTAGCAAAAGGCAAAGGAGGTATATCCCTTGAC
Source organism: Ambystoma mexicanum (assembly GCF_040938575.1). Taxonomy (NCBI): domain Eukaryota; kingdom Metazoa; phylum Chordata; class Amphibia; order Caudata; family Ambystomatidae; genus Ambystoma; species Ambystoma mexicanum. Next base: position 282,056,865 of record NC_090923.1, on the reverse strand, counting down.
TGTGCCTGCTTCACCTTCATGATTAGGATTGCGGTTGGCTTGTAGTAGTGTGAGTGGAGGAGGCGGCTTAGCCACTACTCACCCTTGTATTGCTGCAGAACAGTAGTCATTTAGTCACAGAGACAGAGATGCTTGCCAGCCCGGCACTCATGCGGATAGACTGCTCAACACGGAAAGCAAGAAAGTCTGAACTGTAGTGCTGAGTGAGCCGCAGTAAGGGGGGAGATCACCACATTTTGAAGTTTTATTCCTTGCCCTGGCTCCGCCTGTAATTCTCTTCCTGGCTAGTGCTAGTGCCACTGACCACACCGCTGTCCTACCCACGTTAAGCACAGCGGCATCCACTTAACCATGCATCCACTTAACCATTATGCGGGCTGAAGAGGAAGAGTTCACTGGTGATCTCTGGACTGTAAACCTTACAGGAGATGCAAGGGCATGACGACGTCGTAGAAAAAACTTTGTAGAAAGCGCCATACATTTACAAAAAGAACAGCCTACAGTGGTTGGGGACTACTACTTTTTCCTGTGGTGTACATGTAAGCGTGTGTGTCCCCCACTCTTGAGATGTTTTCTATTGGGTAGAGTATCCAGATACCTTACTGCCCATTTTGTCTCATCTCTTTCTGCCTCCCCAATATGTGTTTCTGGGCGTTTCTCCCATCATGCTTTAGTTTCATTATCTTAATTACTGATGGGCCATATTTTTTTCTTTTCAAATGCTTCCTATCCCTTACAGTTTTATGATATGATTTTGTCCCTCTTGTTCCATTTATTTTGTTGCACTTCTGGTGCAAGCTTTCCGTCTACAATATTCAATATTTACCTTCCCACTAACAGAAGCTCAAATTCAGGTAGATCTCGTCAACGCACTGTATTTAGTGAGAAATAGAAATGGGCAAGTGCTACTTTAACAAAAATGCCGACTGCTTCTTAAACCAATATACTTTCTGAGGACATTCTGGTCTTTTGTATGTTCTCTGATTACTCTACAAACATTTTAGGTTTCCAATTTCTTTTCTGCCTCAGCATATCCAATGATCCATATACTCCACCAGCTGTAATGCTGGGAAGTAGTGTACCATGACTTTGAGTGAAGTATAAAAGCAGTATCTAAACACCCTGAACCCCCAAATGTTTAGTCCAGTTGGATCCATGTCAGATTTTCAGGATAACCCTCATTAACGTTCATGAGATAAATTGGCACACAATTAATTGAAATGTATGCAAATGTTGTCTTGTGAATATTAAGAGGGACATCCTGAAAACCCGTCAGGTTTCCAGCCCCTGGGCCTGGAATTGGACAACCCTGGTTTAGTCTATTCTCTCATTGTGCACTGCTGTGAAGGCAGCAGGAAGAAGCTACTTCCCACTTCATGCAGCTAATGTACGAATACCGCCTTGTAGACATCTCCAAGCATGATCACATCCGCTGAAAAAGGGCCAAAACGCATCACCTCTGCCGCAGTAATGTATTGGACCTCATTGCCGCCAAGCCACATGGCTACTGTCAGCTGCACAGAACTATGTACACACAAATGCTGCACAGTATAAACATGCACATTCAGAGAAGCACTCACTGCAGAAAGGTGAGCCGAGCACAGATCAGTCAATATAGAGAGCTGCTGCGCCATTTTGAGAAAGCAACTTCTACTTTCTTTGCAGCTACACTGTAGGCACTTTGCGATCAATACAGATGTATTGCAAGGTGTCCACTTCGGTTACTGACCAACTAAATTGCATTCCAATAACTTGCTCTGGGACTCAGCAGGTAAATAACCAGAAACGACACAATATAGGTCTCTTTAGATCACAGTAACTGGCATATTTGCCGTTTTTAACTGTGCCACGGATAAAGACTGCAAAAAAGCCGAAATCTAATTTCAACGTCCGTATTTTTCTTAGAAATGTTGCATGTACAGTCATCTGTAAATGCACACGTGCAGATTAGCCGTTAGAATATCACGTGAAAATATAGACGTCCCATAACGGCCAATCGGTGTCAGAGATCGAGTTTTTGCTTGTTTCGGCGGAAAACGCATTGCAGTGCAAACATCCTGAAGTGAAGAATTGGGGAAGTGATTATGTCGTCTTAAAAAAATTGCAACTGATTTTAACTAGACTCAGGATCTTAACAGTCACTGTTTCCAAAACAGTCCTTTTCTCAGAGCACGCAAAAGAAGCAAAGGACATGTATTTAAATATTAACAGCATTCAAGTTGAGAAAATATCATTAATGTAACAGCCCATGGGGGGGGGGGCAGGTCCAGTGAAAGGAATTTTGCCACCGTAGGCAAAGTGTCAGATTGGCGCCCCCACCTCGGGTCCTACCACTTCCCGACGAATCATCCCCATTCTTTTGCTGATTGCTGCATCCCATTACCTCCACCTAATCCATTGCTCACATCTTCTGCTATGGATGGATCCCATTGCACTTTCCTCACCCTCACTCATTGTGTTGGATTTCAGAAGTCAAATTAAAGCCTTTGTTTTCCAATAAACACACTGCCAAAGTATAAAAGGTGCTAATTTTTTTAATCCCAACAATCTATAGTGGAATAGCAGAGAACAAAAATAATCCCAATACAGGATGTGTATTGATGACACTTTTATGTGGTCTTGCAGGTAAGTGTCTGCCCCTTGGAACATAAGGATCCACAAAGGGTACCTGGTGTAGGTCTATGGTCCTCCAGGTGAAACTACAATAATTATCAAAAATTGACCAATAGACAATGATGACAAGATTTCGTGTGCACAGTCAAAAACCTTTACCAATACAAAATATTCATTTCATTATAATAGTTCATTAAATTGATCACTGACCCAACTCATATAATTCTTGCCCATTCAGCCTTCATTCTTAACTCATACCTATTCTACTCATAACAGCAATTGTGTAGAGGCATAGGTGTCTATCATACCCCTAACCAACATACATGAAACACTTTCTAAATTACATTCCTATATTTCACAGATGTATCCCACTGTACACATATATGGGATGATTTTTGTCGACACGTGTTTCGGTTGTATTTTGTGGGTACAGAGTCTTGCCCCGCTTATTCAGCCAACGTTCCTCAGGACAGAGGATAACAGGTGAGTGTTGTTTTCCTCTATGATGAATGGGGTGAGCCCCGTGATCTAGGACAAATGTTCCAGTAGTGAGGCTGTTTAAGATGGACAAAATCTCCACCCAAATCTGTATCATGTGTACCATACACTATACCCTGTCTAATTCAGGATTACACTATCTTGAATATTGTGTGGTTTCTGATTCCGTAGATACTGGTCTGCCTGGATTTACATCCACAGCCACACCATGGTGTCAAGTAGTCTAGTCATATAGATACCAACCGGCAGTTCACTTGCAGAAGGTTCGCCTAGTGTCTGCACTTTGTATTGTAAAGGAAGTTCAATGGTCTTCTCGCGAATGTTAGCCGGTGTCTTATTTGTTCGTATCCAGACACTATTTCACAAGCCCCATTCCTTTTTCCTCCATATATCTGGCATAAATCCACCTTTTTCTCGAGTGCCAGCACTAATGACTCTCGCAGCCGCGCCTCTTGTTTTCATCAATTAGAGAGCGCTGCGAGTCCGACTGTGGTCACAGATATATGGAAGAAAAAGTAATGGGTCATGTGAAATAGTATCCGGATACAAACAAAAACAGGTTAAAACGTTGGGAGTTCACTTAGAAGCTGAGCTCTCAATGTCAAGGCACATCAATGTTCTATTCTTATCCACAGTATATGCCTCCAGACTTATTTATCTGAGCAGACAATTCCTGTCACCAAACAATTGCCTCATGTTAGCTCAAGTTTTGATTCTCTTCAAAATGGATTATTACAATGTGCGCCTCCTGGGCAACTCAGCTACTAACCTAGCCAAACTTCAACTACTGCAGAACAAAGCCTTACGTGACGCTCTTGGGTTAAAATACAGCAACCACATCTCAGCAAGCAGATGCCTACATCCATTAGAAATTAAAAGTCGTATTCTGCATTACAAACCTTTTAAATGTGACTCTTCGATACATATGAATAATGTCTTAATGTATCTCACCTGCTAGACAGTACATATTTCTCCTCTCCTTCTGTATTTACGGTTTGCTTAGGTTTCTTTTTGCTGATGTAACAAACGCTATGATACCCGTGAGTTTGGGGGTTCTATAAATGCCATAAATAAAATAAATAAATAGGGTTCCTGCCGCTTTTGATGGGCTGCTGGGAGGGGGGGGGGATATTTGTCTTAAGAGAATCACAGGGGCTTGGGAGGAGAAAATGTATTCTTTACCCAATTTAGACAATTATTTCTATCCTGAATGTTAACATTTAAGTTGTGGATGGTGTGTATTACAAAAACCCTTCTCTTTGTCTCTTGGGGTCTCAACATCACTACGTGTGAATTTATAGTCTATAAGCATACTTTAACAAATTAATCGTTCTCTAGAATGCAAGTTAATGTTACACTATTCTATTTAATATTTGATTCACAACATCAGCAGTTTAGGCTTTCACCAGTGGTCTACACCCGAACAGTTTTGTTTGACGCTCATATCTTAGTGGATACTATTTTCATTCTCATTCACCCCCTAGGTGTTATAAGCTTCAGGGGTTGTATTAAACTGCTGGGTACATTGGTACCAAGTGCCCTTTCCTTGCTTGAATATATGATCAACCCTCTAACTTCAGCATAAAACAAATATGTCCCAATATGGCGGACGGCCATCACATGCATATTGCTAGCCGCACGAGTTTCACCTTTCTATCTTCATTAAACCCGTGGAGGTACGTCGTGAATCTTAACGTGACGCACTGCAGTCGGGTAGTTCTTTACTATTTAAGAATGGTCTTTCAGAACTATCTCCCCCTTTTACTTTAGCGTATTGTTACGCTCTAGCCACGGTGACTATGTGACTCTGAGATGGTAAGATCCATTCATTTATCTTATCAACAATGTTGTCACGGCATTACGCCTTTAACATTTGCCCATCAGTAGATCGCTAATTAAACATCAGCGTCATTGAGCGTGTGAGCGAAAATACAGGATGAGACCTTTGTCATCCGATAACACGAATCTGGTTGTGTTGCTGCATTGATATATACAAACGCACAGCTCACACTAAATGTGTACAAAGGCTGCAGTTTAGGTTATCAGCGCGCCTTGAGCTTGCCTCTTGAACGCTGTTGACACGGAAGCTGATACATCCGGTCTGTTGTTTAGCCTTAGTACTGTTTGAATACCGACCCTAGCAACAGATAGTCGCGTGCCGTTAGTATATTCAATATATGGCGCGATAGGCCATTTTGGGTTTACTAAAATTGCGATCTTGAAACTATTAGTCTGCTTTGTTCAGGCCTCTCTACCTATAGAGACCTGTTTTCATTTGCAACTTTTAGACTCCTTGCTACTGAGGATGGGCCTATTACTGTGCGATTTCCTCTAATTTCATTGAGTGTGATTAGATAAACGAGCAGCTGAAGTTACGTTCCAGGCTGACCCGGTGTGTTTTTTACACTTGCAGGAGCCCCATTGAGTGTTTGGAACTTTATTCTTAAATCTTACGTACATGAGGCATGCCCCTCACCTGTTTGCCCGCAACTTTGAAGCTTTAATACGCACTTAAATTAAGTGACACCTTTTGATGATTCCCGTGAACCAATTAAGACATGAGCAAGCGCCATGGTTTGTTCAATATTGTGAAGTGTGCTGATACGACTCCCATTGGTGTGTCCTTAGGGATATTATGACTGCTACACAGAGTTCTGTAGTTGACATGGATGCATTACTGACACAGATACTGTAAGCATCTAGTGTACTCTTTACACACTATACAATAAATAATTTGATTTGTATGGAAGGACCCTTATACTAAATAGGCTCCTTTTCGATTTTGTTTTCAAGGTTTGGTCTAGGCTCTCAGATTTCAGTAAGTGAAAGGAGTTTGAGGAAGTACATCATTTCCATTTCCTCATAGGGAAACTACCTGACGAGACATCATGCTAGAATTGATTTGTTGACCATACATTTGTTACTAGCATTGTTCTTATTCCACCATATGCTAGACCTGTTTGGGTCAACCAAATTGGTTTTCTACCCCTGAAGAAGTTCCCATATAGATTCAAAGTGTTCAGAGGAACGAAACATGTTGGGTCATACTACAACACTAGATCAAGTGTTGTGATGGACACGGAGTTAATATCATATGTAATATAGGCATTGGTGCTGCTACATTAACACCAGAGTTATACATTAATTAGGAACTCTGTATAGTGGAAAAGAATTGTGTTTTACAAAATGTGTGCTCCTTAATAATCTTCATTACAATTATTGTACATTTGCACTTTTTGCTCATATTAATGTTTTGTGTTGTATAAGCACTTGTAATCACCTGTTAAGTGATAGGCACGGGACACTTTATTAAGCATCTGTTAGTTTCTTGAGATTAATTTTATTATAATGTTTTTAACCTGTATGTATTAAAGATATAATGTATTTGAATATATAAGATTGGGTTTATAAAGTCTAGTTGAATACTCCATGCACTTTACGTTCCCATAGTTTTGGTGGAATCAAATATGTGTTATATTCCCTAGAGCCTAGTATAAGTCAACACTAAACCTATAGAGATAGGGAGCTTTGTTCTGTTTTTGCTTGGGAGGTGACACCATAGCATCACTCTGATTAACAGAAAAGCGTGAATCGTCCAAGGAAGCAGCACAACCCAGCTTTAAAATCATTTTGTGACTTGTTATAGGCACTGGTGTCTGTGGGCCTCCCCCCTGGATAGTGAGGCCCTGTGCCACCACACAAACTGCCCATGCCACGGGAGATGAGTCGACACTGGGTAGGTCCGTGTGAGGCTGATTTGACTTCAAGGCAGGGTTAAATAAATGCAGAGCGCTTGAAGAGCCCCGACCACCTCCCCCGGCTGGGGAGAACGGTTTACTCAGGAAGTTGGTAAAAGAGCGCGATCCCTTCAAAAAACGAACCCCTGCCCCTCGAGCCCAATCGCAGTCCCTTTCAACCGCCCAACCATCACAGAATACACATAGGGACGCATGCTACACGCCTTCTCCCAGGACACACGCCCTCTGAACAGCACAATAATTGACGTCCATTTATCCTGTCGCAGTTTCTCAAGACTTGGCTCTTCATTTGACCTGCGACCATGAGTGCAGTACCAAGAAGCCGCCTGTCAGGAGAAGGTAGTGCTTTACAAACCGGCATAATACAACCTTTCATAACAGAATTGTCATATACTTAGTACTGCAGTGCCATGTTGATCACACTGATTAATAGTGGTAAATACTGCCTTGGGGTCTTGATATTGTACCTACCCATATAATCCTCCTCGTACTACAGAAACCCACAAGGCATCTCATAAAACGTATCAAATGTGTGTCATTCAAATTGCCTGGGCATCATAGACAACCCATGATATCGAATAACCATAACCCATGCCATCTCCTGGAAATCTCACAACATTCCCAATACCAGCACAGCAAACTTTTCCAATCTTTAAGGCATTCTGCGGTACTCTGAGCAGCATACATTTCAATTGGAATTTTGTAATACTTAGAGTATCACATACCCTCGAGTCCTCCTGTCGTGATACACAAGGCTCCATCTAGTGAGCAGCAGGGCAGGCCACCACGGATGGTCCAGTCACCAGAAGACCGTCCACTCGTCCAGAAGTCAGAGAAGAAAGAACATTCACACGAGCGAGACTCAGTCACTAGGGCAGTTGGCATGTGCGGTACTAATGCGCACTTGCCATCTGATGCCTTGCGCACAGCACAGCGTACCACGCCCCCCTAGAGTCCTGAGTCCGATACGAACATCACAGTGCCTGCTAACGATGCAGCTGAGTGCTGCCCGCCTCACGAGGGACAATAAATTATAATAAATATTATACAAAAAACTATGCATTTGCCACTCTGACATTTTCACATTATAGGCAAGAGCCTAACCTTGCCTAGTGGTAGCACCGGCCCTGTTGCCAATCACGCACAAAATGGTCTGCGTATAGAGAGAAGGATTATTTTCTTCCTTGTTTACTTTGTCCATCTATGAAATTCTGTTATTTACATATTCTAATGTGATGAGGTTCAGGAGGCTGGGTCACGGATACCAGAAAATGCAAAGGCTTAAGCAGTGGAGTGAAACGGCCTTACCCCTGCACAACCTTTCTCGTCGCAGCACTCTAATAATCCCAAATGCATTTCTAAAGTGATATCCGAAGGCTGATACGCAAGCCAGCAGGTTAGCTTGTCTTGCTTAATTAATCTTTTATCTGTACACTTTGCACATTATCAGAAGCTAGGTTTGAAAATAAGACAATAAGGGAAATCGGCTGTTCCTGCCTGTATTCCTATTTCAAAAGTGGTTTAATACGGAACTAGGTGACATTTGTTCTGAACGCAAACACCAAGAAGAATTAGAACAAAAAGCAAATATCACGCACAAGGAAAAGCGTTTGGCGTGCCATAGTAACACAAGTTATGGCGTGCAGTGAATGCGGGAGATAGGACATAAAATAGGAGGTTTACTGAAGGTGTGGGCAGGGTCTTGTCTGTAGTGCCCAGAACCACTAATACGACTCTAACCAATGGCCCCATTACCTTACATGGCTCCTTTCTGTGCTTACAAGTTTCACGTCTGCTTGCCGAATATGCTCTGTATTCATTGGCACTTGTGATACAGATGGGTTTAATGTATTGGCAAATAAACTTGCAGACACAGGCATCAAAAAGATAATATGAAAAGGCTGGCCAGAAGCTTTTCGAGCAAATAAGAATTGCATTGGAAGTAATAACACAGAAAGATTTACCTCCTAACTGATACAAGTCAGGCAAGGCCTTATACTTAAGTAGCATGGATAGACTGGACAAAAGGTGGATCTAGAAAAGAAAGGAACAGGTTAAGCACAAGGCAGTGAAGAACTGGAGACTGGTTCCAGAAGGAAGCAGAGACCCTATTAAAATGTGGAGCAAATGCTTTTGACATAACTTACGAAGATACGTGAAATGCCCTTAGGACCCGGATACATCCAAGAGCAGCAGGGGTGGACTGGGAAACACGAGGCCCTGGAAATAATTTTAAAAATGCAAACAAAGGGGGGGTCTGGGAATCTCTCTACCAGCACGAACACAGCCCAATGACCTGTTCTTGGGTGAATAACCCCTGGGAGAGACTCTACCAAGTCTTTAGCTCACTGTCCTTTTCACAAAGAAGAAATTTCCCCGCATATCAGCCTTTGTCCTGCCCAGGGGCAGTCCAGCGCCGAAATGCTAGGCAATTCTCCTCTGAACAAGAGTACCATCAGTAACCCCATACACGTGTTTCAGCCTTGTTGGGCATCATCAGTGAGGTGAAACTGTTGCCTCTCTAAGAACAGTGAGCAAGGGGTCCACGTCTGGATTACCCTGTTAACTTAGGGTGAAACCCAAAGTTAATGTATGCAAACAAAGGGGGGGTCTGGGAATCTCTCTACCAGCACGAACACAGCCCAATGACCTGTTCTTGGGTGAATAACCCCTGGGAGAGACTCTACCAAGTCTTTAGCTCACTGTCCTTTTCACAAAGAAGAAATTTCCCCGCATATCAGCCTTTGTCCTGCCCAGGGGCAGCCCAGCGCCGAAATGCTAGGCAATTCTCCTCTGAACAAGAGTACCATCAGTAACCCCATACACGTGTTTCAGCCTTGTTGGGCATCATCAGTGAGGTGAAACTGTTGCCTCTCTAAGAACAGTGAGCAAGGGGTCCACGTCTGGATTACCCTGTTAACTTAGGGTAAAAATGGCCCCATATTACACACTTTCACCAAGCCCAACCCTTTTCCTATGTGAACATTTGGAAATGCAACACAAAAGTGGGCCAGAGTGCCTAGGTCTACCGGGAAATCTCCAGAGTTCCCTATATACCAGCCCAGCCCTGAAGAGCAGGGTTCGAGGCTAAGCACTCAATGTGACAGGAAAAAATGGAGGAACAAGAAGAAGAGTTCTAGGTTTGTTCCATAATTCCAAAAAGTGCAACGGATAGAAAACACAAATATAGACACCAAGAAAACGGCCTCACAAAGGTTGGGTATAACAGGTAAGGCAAATGAACAAGCCAGTGTACGCCACCTGCCCAGAAATATAAATGCAGGAAAGCTCAGAGACCCGAGAACCGACTTCCAAGCAGGAAGATACACAGGAAGAGATGGGTGTCGTTTCAGGGAATCCCTGAGAGACTAAGAAGAAAACGAGAAAGGGATTAATGGAAATGCTCAAACACTACGTAACTGTGATGGTGTACCCCGTGCCTCGGGCCGCCCCGTACTAGCATCCGTACGCATGCACACTCAGACAACAGTGAACAAACGTCCGTTCGTTCCAAGGTCCCGGCGGCATCTGCTGCACAGACCGTCTTTATTTCAAATGCGCATGCAGGCCATAACGAGGCTCGCGCATGCGCACACCCAATTAAAGAAGTAACATCCCTTTTTTTCTTTAAACAAAATAGTGCAACAACTCGCAAATTGAACAGGCTTAAATAACAAACATTAACTTTTCTTAACAGTAGTTTATTGGCCTCGGGCAGTCACCTGTTCAGTCTCCTGAGTCCAGGACGTAGTCCTTGAGCCGCACAGGTAAGTTGCGTCCTTGTTGCGCAGGGTACCGCCGCTCCACTCTCGGACTTGGTGGCAGGGTCCGACTGCCCGTGGCGGATCCCCGGACGGGTCCTCTTCAGGGAGTTCAGCACTGTTCTCGTGTCGTGAGGGTCCCACCGGCTCAGCATCTCCGGGCAAGATGTCGATCTTCTTGAAAAATGATTGGTTGCGGGTGATAGTTCTTCTTTCGCTCGCCGCGGTAATCATGGACCCCTTGACATGGGTGACAGCCCACGGTTGTGGCTCATAAGGCAAAGACAACTTTCCTTCGGGCCTGCGGTTGCGTACCAGCACTGAGTCTCCCACCACTATCTCCTTGTCTTGCAGCCTTCTCCTTCCGCTCTCCTTCTCATTGTGGGCCTCACGCTCTTTTCTCACTCTGTCATGGTCTATAACCCCCGGCTCACGCCCTCCCACTTCCGGGAGGAGCCCTCTCGGACATCGCCCAAACAGAGCCTCTGCTGGGGCCACTCCGGTGGACTGGTGAGGGGTCGTCCTGTACTCTGAGAAACTCGAAAAGATTCCTCTTCAGTTCCCCTCCACTGTTTGCTGCGATGCAAAACACCTTGTTGAGCGTTCTCATAAGCCTTTCGGCCTCTCCATTCGCCCAGGGGCCAGAGTGGCAACACCTTCCGGTGCTGTAAACCCCTTTCTCTCAGATACTGCCCAAATTGGTGTCCAGTGAATGCTGGTCCATTGTCCGAGCAGAGAACTTCCGGGAGGCCATGCGTGGCAAACATTTTTTCTAACGCCAGGATAGAAAGGTCACTGGCCGTTGAATCCACGAACTCCACCTCCGGATATCTCGACCACTGGTCCACTACCACTAAGAAGTACATGCCCCTTCCGGTCGACCCAAAGTCAGCATGGACCGTACCCCATGGCTTCTCACTCCGCTCCATGGAGTTGATCGGTGGCGCTCTTTCCAGGGGACTTGCTGCTTGGCACGGCAAACATCCTTTCACGTGCGCCTCCACAAGGCCCTCCAGATCTGGAAACCATACTTTTGGTCGCAGTCTCGCCTTCGTTTTTGCCACACCCTGGTGCCCAGAGTGGGCCAGCTCCAGGACTCGAGCCCTCAGCGACCGTGGTACAATAGTTTGCCTCCCTCTTAGCAGTAAACCATCCTCAGAGATGGAGAGTTCATCACAAATTTTCCATAGTGCCTGGAGGTCCCTCTGGGCTCTGTCGTCCCTCCTTGTGTTATTCTGTAGGATATCTCTCCATTCCCCACTCCTAATCGCAGCTTGGATGATCTGGAATACCTCGTTCGCCGACTCCTGTGCCACAACATTTCTGTCCAGCGCCACCGTCATGGCACACTCCACAATGTTGTGGATGAATTCTTGGCACTCCACCACTTCCCCATGTCCATCTTCCCTTTCCTTGTTGGGGTGGCGGGACAGGTAGTCTGGCGGATTGTTCGTCGCCGGGCGGTATACCAATTTGACCCCATATTCGATAAGGGCGAGCATTCACCGTTCTATCCGGGGAGGTGGCTTTGAAGACGCACCCGCTAGGATGGGCAGAAGTGGGTTGTGATCCGTTATAACAGCCACAGGTTTCCCCAAAATGTACAACCTAAAGTGTCTGCGGCCCCACAGGATAGCTAGGGCCTCCCTCTCAATCGGAGAGTAGCGTCTCTCTGACTCCGTGAGGGCTTTGCTCGCATTTGCAATGGGTAGCATTTCGCCTCTCGCATCCGCTTGCATTAGGACTGACCCCAGGCCCACCGGGCTCGCATCCACCACAATCTCGGATTCGGCCGTGGGGTCAAAATACAAATCGTGTCCTGGTCTGACAGTGCCCTCTTGATCGCCAGAAATGCCTCTTGTTCTCTTTTGTCCCACATCCAGAAAGCGTTGTTCTTTGTCAGGGCCTGGAGGGGTTCAGAGAGGGATGCAAGCCCCTTGATGAATCGGCTGCAATAATTAACCATCCCCAGAAAACTGCGGACTTCCGTTGGTGACTGGTGGGGCGGTAGCCTCACGGATATCCCTGACTTTTTCCGGATCCGGGGACACCCCGTTCTCGTGAAACACGAAACCAAAGAACCCAATACGGTCCGTGAAGAATTCGCATTTCTCACGATGTAAAGTGAGGCCAAGGTCTTTCAGTCTCTGCAGGGTTGCCTCCAAACGTTTCATGTGCTCGGCATGCGATGTGGCGAAGACCAAAATATCGTCACTCATTTTTATCACTCCCTTGAGGCCTGCCAAAGAGCGCCCCTGATGGCATTTTGAAAGACCTCCGCAGCAGAGGATATCCCAAAGCTAAGTCGCTTGAATTGGTACAGATCCTCGTGAGTGGTAAAGGTGATAATGTACCTCGAGTCTGTGTGCAGCTCCAGTTGATGGTATCCTGCCCTCAGATCCAGCTTGGAGAATATCCTGGCTCCTTGCAGTTCGCCGATTATGTCATCTAGCGTGGGCGTCAGGTGGCGTTCACGCTTAATGGCTGCGTTGGGCAACCGCATGTCCACGCAGATGCGTACTTTGCCCGGTTGTTTGGGCTTCGGCGCCACAACTATCGGCGAGACCCATGGAGTCGGCCCCTCCACCCTTTCGAAGATGTCCATGTTGATGAGTGCTTTGAGCTCATCTTTGACCTGGGAACGAAGGTGGAACGGAATACGTCGGTGCTTCAGCGCTATCGGGCGAATGGTTTTGTCAATATGCAGTCGCACTGGCTCTGCTTTCAGTCTGCCAATCCCTTGGAAGGTATCCGCAAACCTCTCCAAAAGTGAAGTAATGTCCCCTTGGTAGACCGCAAGCGCAAAATGAACAAGGTCCAACGCTTCTGAGGCCGCACAACTCAACAGGGACAGTGGGCTGACATCTGTGACAAAAAACCTTGCTTTTATCGCCTTGTCTCCTCGGGATACGGGAGCCACAAACACCCCTTTTAGGGGCAAGGGAGTGTCACCCCCGAACGTGAAAATGTTGGCCCTTGACTTGTCCAGTGGAGGAGGACCTGAGATGGCCTCATAATGTTCAGTGGCCAGCACACATACCGAGGCCCCAGTGTCAATTAGCACCTGTGTAGGAACCCCTTGAATGTCCACAACGCACGTCGGTTGTCTGCTTTTCTTGGTCCCTATCGCCAAATTCGAGATGAAGAAGACTTCTTCATCCTCCTCCTCCTCCTCCTCCTCCTCCTCCTCTGCGATGTTGGGCCTCTGGGTGTCCTGCTCCACTGCAGCAATATTGCGTTGTCTCCTAAACCCACCGCTTAGCCTGGCGGGCCCTCTCTTCGTGGCAACTGGGGCAGCAGCTCTACACATCCTGGCATAGTGCCCTGGCGTGTTGCACCTCCCGCAGACCCTTGATTTAGCTGGACAGTCTTCTGAATGCGGCAAGTCATACCCACAATATTGACAAATGGCAGAACCACCTTGCGGTGTTGTCGGTTCCTGTCTCTTCTGGCTCCACCTCGGTTTTGCCTGAGGTTGTCTCCCTATGGCAAAAGCGTCCTCATGCTTGCCTGGGCGTACGGCAGCCTCCATCTTGGCTCCTCTACTTTCGGCCAGTTCGTACACTCTTCCACTGTCCAATATCTGTGCTAGAGACTCAGGACCTGTCTCTGCAGCTTACCTGAGCTGCAACCTTGAATTAGTTGATGGCGGACCATTACTTCCGCGTCCGTCCATCTGCACGTGGTGGCTAGCTGTCTTAAGCGTGCACAAAATTGATCCAACGATTCATCCTCATGTTGCTTTTCTCCGCACATGACAAACCTGTCAAAGTCAATGTTGGATAAAGGAATAAAATGGTCCTTAAGTGCAGTTTTGACAGCATCGTAAGTCACCACTGGTACGGTGATGGATTCATAAATGCGTAATACTTCTGTCCCCGCTGAGTATAGCAGTGTCGCCACTTTGGCATCATCGTCCATTTCCCCAGTGGCCGCAAAAAACATATCAAGTTTTATGATCCATAAAAGCCATCTTGGGCCCAGTTTTGAGGGTGGGCCTGAAGTATCAAATTCTTGCATGGGTTGATAGGAGCCATGCTGCCTTCTCACCACACTCGCCGCCGCAGGAGCTTCTCCGTCGCTGTACGCCATCTTCACAGGTCACACAGGCACCTCAATCCGTATTAGAGGCCGCAAACCTGGCTAAATTCAGATTCGACGTACCAGAACTCTTGGTCTGAGATGCTGTGATGATGCGCTGTGGCTTCTTCTCTCCCACAACCTGTTTGTACAGGCCGAAGTGCAGTCCATCTTTTTGTTTTGGGAGAACTGCAGAGTGTCCAAAAATTGAGGAGATGTTCACCTCAGTATTTAGGCAGCGCACGAGCACCCTCGCGGGCTGCAACTAACGTCAATACCAAAACAAAATGGCCACCATCACACATGTGAGGTTCGTAATACACGAGAAGATGAAATACCCATGGCGACACGTTTGTACGTGCCGAGCGTTTCTCTCCCGTATCCCGCCTCGTCGCCAATGTGATGGTGTACCCCGTGCCTCGGGCCACCCAGTACTAGCATCCGTACGCATGCACACTCAGACAACAGTGAACACACGTCCGTTCGTTCCAAGGTCCCGGTGGCATCTGCCGCACGGACCGTCTTTATTTCAAACGCGCATGCGGGGCCATAACGAGGCTTGCGCATGCGCACACACAGTTAAAGACCTAACAGTAACTACTGGGCATTCACCATGGGTGGCATTCCATTCCAATGTGCAACTGTTCCGAGTCATTCCAGAAGGGGAGCAGCCGCGTAAGCCAATCAGCTTTGCCCAATTCGCAAAGGCACACTCGGGGAATGCTTAAAACATGCACCTTGCGGGTTCTAGATTTCATGCAGATCTGTGTGGTGCCAACCTACAGAGCAGTTGCGTCAGACTACATCCAATGACATACCTGCAACATAAGGCGCCAGAGTCAGCCAGCAGAATCCATCCAATTCTAAGAATGAACATGAAGGGCTGGCGCTCTCTCTCTCTCTCGCGCTCTCTCTCTCATGCCAAAATGCTACACACCTTATTCAATCTTGGTTCAAAATAGGTCACGTGTCCTACCCATACAGCGGGTAACACCCTAGACTGGAGAGTGTCCCATAACATGATGCTCTCTAACATCAAGACTAGGACATGTCCCTGGTCTGATCATTTCTCTATCTTTTTCAAAGTCTCCTCATATTCAGAAAACAAAACCATTAATGCTCACCAAGCGATCCGCTCATGGAACCTAAAGGGATTTCACAAGATATGTTCACGTCCACTGCCCTTCCCTCATTTCCCCGTTGGACAGAGAGATCCCCCTGGATACCTTTACCTCAACTTTTAGGAATGCTCTTAATTATTTGTTTGAATTTCTAGCTCCCCAGAAAACAGCCATCTCAAAGGAAAGAAATCTCCCATAAACTGTGGCTATCCACAGTCATTCTAACTGCTAAAGCCGAAAAGAGGAAAGCAGAACGCCAGTGGGATAAATCTCCCTCCGACACTTCTCTTGCATCCTACAGAAGGCTAAAGAGGTCATATTAAATTCTAGAATAAAATCAGCTAAATCTAAACTGAGGGAATTATTCAAAGTGCTCTCTGAATTCCAGTTGACCCCTTCCCAGTTGTGGCTTCTCGGAGAATAATTAAAAAACTCACTTACAAAGCATCTCAAATCATAGTAAATCATTGCAACCTTCTGCAATTGAAATCCCTCTTGTCTGCCTCTCCTCGGACTACTGTACACCTTCCTTCTCATTTCGAGAGGTGTCGGAAAGTTAAGTCCATGATGTCATATCGAAAACGAAACCGACCTCCTGAAAAAGAAATCATTTCCCTGCTTCGCTCTTTCAAGAGTTTCAGAGCACTCTCTTACCATGGGTCACTAGACTTGTAAATCACTCCTTTGCTGAAGGACAGGTTCTAAACAGAATTAAGGAAGCTTGTATCTCACCTCTATTAAAAAAGGAAAACCTGGACGACAACGACCCTGGAAATATTCACCCATAAATCAATGTTCCGTTCCACCAAGATTCTAGATAAACTGGCAACAAATCTATACCAGAGATACATGCAGGAAAATAACATCATTGCCACTGCCCAATCTGGTTTCTGAGTCGGTCACGCAACTGAAACTGCCCACTTTGATCTCAAGTCTAACATCATTGAAATCATTGATAGAGGAGAGCAGGCTCTGCTGCTTCTTCTAGATCTGTCGCCCACGTTCAATCTTGTTGATCACACCATCTTGGCCTGCAGAGTAATACAAGTAGGTGGATGCTTAGTTCTTGCAGCAAACTGGCTTAGATCCTTCTTGGGCCCACACAATTTTTATCTAACCAAGGATAATGCAAACTCCTCCAAAGCAATATCCACCTGCGCAGTCCCACAGGGGTCTTACCTTTCCCCACTGTTGTTCAATGAGTACATAACACCCCTGTGCGACCGTCTCTCCTCTCTGAGTGTATGTTTTGCAAATTATGCAGACGACACACGTAGTGATTGAACTCTCTGGCTGTGATGCTGCAAATGCAGTCCATATCCTTGTCCTTTATTGCTTTATCAGGTGTATTCTGTCTTGTTTTCCGCGCAGGAGTTCATGTGGGTCTCCTGACGGTGCGGCTCTTCCTCTTTTTGGTTTGGTGAACAGAATCCTTGGGATACCCATATGACACCCATGGGTGGGAGTACGTCCCTGTACTCCTAGTGTATGTTTTTGGGAACCCGCGTTTGGCCCACAGAGCAGGGTATGGGCTGGTGGCAGCTCCATGCTGAATTTGACAGGTGCTCTGGGTATTCTCCATTTTGGGATACCCAGGCCCTGCCATGGGAATCAGATGAATCCTGATAAAAAACAAGATGGCCCCTGTGGCCTCTTGCTTTCTATCGCCTGTTACCTCATATCCCGATGTCCCGGGACGCCCTGGCTCTGTCCCTTCCCCTTGACTGGCTGTTGGGTGGAAGTTCCATATATGGTACTGTGGGGAAGTCCAGGCCAGACCGGCTGGAGCCTTCCCAATGACAATGACTGTATGTTGTGGGTACGCCCGTGGGGTGGGACCTGGCTGAATGGAGTATGTGACGAATACGCATTTCATGTTATGGGTGTCTAGTATCTGGTGTTTGACACAATGACTGAGACAGCCCTGCCCGAAACTGAGATAAATGCAGTGTGGAGTGCTGAATGACAGAGTGCTTGTCCGAATCCACATTCTGTGTTGGGAATGGCTGGGTGGAGAAGAATGGCCTGAATGCACTGTGAGCCTGATTGGCTGCCTGACTGCCCTTCTGAATGATTGGTTGCCTGAGTGTGAACCAGCAGAGATAACAGTGTATCTGGAGGCCTCTCATTGATAGAAATCGTTCAGAAGCTGAAGTTGATACTCAATGCTTAACTTTGAAGCCCACTGGAAGAAGAAAAATTGCTGCTGCTGTCCTTCGCTAATCTGAAAGCTGCGTGACTGTCAAGGAACTGGTCAAAGAGAGGACCTGGCTAGGAGACCTCTTCCCGAGCTACGAGGGACCATCGTGCACCAGCTGATCTTTGCCAAAGCTCCCTGGATGTCAGACCCTCAAAAGGCTGCCGACCGGAGATGGAGACCGCCACGGAATCACGAAGCAAAGCGCCCAGACATTGAAGTCCATCACCGTCGACGACCGCCGTCGCCGACCTGAGCCGCAGTACTCCTTTGCCTAAGAACACTTTGAAACAAGGACTCCCTTGCTCATCACCGTCGACTGCTTTCGTACTGCCGGAGAAAGTCAAGGTCGTCGACGACCAAGGAGAATCTGCCAGTGGGTTTCCCGCCACCCTTAGACCACAAAAACGCTGACGACCTAACGCCCTTGCTGGGCCAAAGTTCTTCAGCAAATCTATTGTTGGTTCACATTTTTTACTGATTTGTATAACATTTGAACTGAGTAGTTAATGCATTTTTATGGATTCTAAGAGTAATTGTGGTACCACATAGAAACTGTATATATTTACCATTTTAGATTAGAGCACAAAGTGTGTTATTGTGATTGTGTACATAACTTGAGCCTGTTTATATAAAGACTGTTTTCACTAACAGTGTGTGGACATTCCTTTGTGTGTGCTTGGGGACTAAACTGTACTTAAGAGCCAGTCTGCATCACCTCTTGAGAGCTAAGCCTCGATTGCTCGTCCATTGCTACCAACAATCGAGAATCTTGTCTGGGGTGCTCTGTGCTTCGACTCTGCAATATAGAGACTAGGAGTACAGATAACCCCCCTCCAGTCTTTACACTGGCGATTACAGTATAGACCTCAAAACGATTAACATCATCTTCAACAGCATTCAATTCTGGATGGCCAGAAATTCTTTAGCCTTCAACAAGAAAACAGAGCTTCTAATTTTGGGCACACAAATGAAACAAAAAAAGCTTGATCACTCATAGAGTAGCTTCTTAATTGCAGACAATCAGATCAAGGTCTCCAACTATGTAAAAACTCTGGGGATCTATTACGAACCGCATCTTTCCTTTGAAAACACTTGCTTCACCTCAAATCTTCCTGTTCCTACTATAGCCATCTTTTTTGGCAACTCTGCCCCTATCTTTCAGAGGCAAATAGAGCAATGATCGCATCCGCCATAGTCGATACTAAGCTTGATTACTGTAATAGCTTATCGATTGCATCATCCCAGGCAAATACAAGAAGTCTTCAAGTGATTCAAAATGGAGCAATGCGAGCGGTCTGTGACAACAGCTGACGCACCGTTGTCACTAACACCCGCAAGGAATTGCACTGGCTCTCACGGAACCAGCAAATTAAATTCAAAGGCATTATGATCACTCATAACAGCTTAACAGGGAAGGCCCTGTGCTACCTTTCAACGAGAATTTCTAAAATCCCCTTTCGTTGTACGATCCGATCAAATAAAGGCACTTCTACAAGAACCCTGTGTCATGTTGAAAAAACTTGGAAATTCCAAGTTTTAATGTCTGGGGTCCTTCCCTTTGGAACCAGTTACTGTCAACTCAAAAGCAACAATGCCACAGCTCAATTACAATAACAATTGAAGACACATCTGTTTGACTGAAGCCCAGACTAATTTCTGGTCCTACTTTTTCCTCTACATGCCCCCATCTTTTGACCTCCATGTTTCATGTTTTTTCTTGTCTTGTCTGCGCTTAGAGACCCATGGGTGTAAAACAATATATAATAAGTAAATGGGTAGATAGATGTGCCAGCAAAATCCATCATAGCAGTGGATTTAAACTGAGAACTCAATTTGCCCCTAAAAAGAAACCACCGAAAAACACCAGATGTCAAGTGAACACTATTCTTTGCTCAGCTAAGGTCCAAGTTGTGGTGGAAATAAAACTTTTCTGGAAGATCCATTTACTGAATTTATTTCATAGGCATGGGGTTTCTACCAGAAACTTGTACCCAAGAAAACACTGCAGAGAATGGAGCAGCACTATAAGCAGGGTGCCTTACCAGCAATTTGACCCTTCATGGTGTAGGTGGTGAGGGTTCTTGGTGCTTGAACACAAGGATGCCAGTGTATTCTTCGGTTCTGGTAATAGGGCATTATACTGGTGGTGAGTGAGGGAAAGGGAACATAAATGAGAGGCTACACAATATGGGCAAGGGACAGAAAGATTGGGAGGGACGCTAGACTGGAGGATGCAAGGAGGGGGAATAGCAGAAGATTGAGTAAGCCAAATAAGAGGGGACAAGAATATAAACTGATTTGAAGACACGTAGGATGAATCTGAAGAGGAACAGGTATTGCATAGAGCACCAACTGGTGTGGAAGCAATAGGAAGCATGTGGAGAAGAGCAGGATAGGTGATGAGAATGAGATATACAAGGTTGATAATTTTGTTGAGTGGGCAATGGAATGCTGAGGAAGGCCTATAAAGTGATCCAACAGTAGTCAAGGCAATCAAGCACTAGGGTGCAGATGTTAGTAGATAAGGGGATAGATTTTCCAGATGTTAAGCCAGTCGAGTCAGGCTGTGCAAGAGGTTATAAACTGGTAAAATTTAAGGTTGCTTTCGAAGATGACCTGACGTTGGGAACCTTGGGGAAAGGGAAAAGAAGTCAAGTGGAAAGGGCATGGTTTAGGGTATAGAGAGAGAGTTAAGGGAAGGTATAACCTCAGTCTTGGAGGAATTGAGCATGAGACACTACAGTGCCATCAGCGACGGATGTCTCAAACAGAGTTGGCAATCCTTAAAGTGAGAACAGGGGTGAAGAGAAAAGAAGAACATCTGTGCATCATCGATGCAACAGGTGGTTTAGGTATCTGAAGGAATAGATGTGCTTGCCAAAAGATGAGGTGTAGAGGGTAAAGAAAGTGGGCAAAGCTAGAGTCTTAGGAGATCCTACTGGGGGAGGGGTGGAAGTGGAGGTCTCCATGTTAAAAGAGAAGTAAAAGATAGATCAGAGAGGAAGGGGACATCCTGGAGAGTGCAGTGTCCTGTGTTGCAAGGATGGAGAGGGACAGGCGGCAAGAGTTATGGTCAACAGAGTAGAAAGCTGCAGAAAGGTTAAGTTATAGGGTGTAAGAGTTTAATGTGGTTGACAGTGAACAAGTTAGAGATATGGGTCAATGCAGTTTAATTAAAGTGACTGCTAAAACCTGCACACCAGAGAGGGTTGGAGAGCCCATTAGCCTGTAAATATCTGGGGATCCTGTTGACACGCACTGCAAAACACAGGTGGAGATGAGAAATGATCTGTTAATGGTGGACTGCTTTGGTAAGCTGATCGCATTTTGAGGATGGTTAGAATGGTGGCTATGTACTTCATTGACATGCATTCGGGGTCTGGTAAAGAGAATATCAGAGCATAGGATGAGAGGTGCATCAACAAAACATGTGCTACAAGAGATGTGGCTTAAACTTTAGTTCACGATTTGAAATCGAGCTAGGTGGATAGGGCCTGACCCCCCGCCTTCATGCTGTGGAGTTAATGGTGCCCCAGATCACTGCTGAGGCATATAGTGCCCTTCCCACTTCTAAGGATGCTACCGCACTAATTCCCAATAAGAGGTATGGTGCCCTTTGAAATGATTAGACAAGGCACCTTATTGTGAGAATAAACAGTTTTATTCTAACTAACAGACCATGTGGCCGTCCAGCCACCAAGCCCCTCAACCGTTCAGAACGGGGAAACCTGGGCAAGGATAAACACCACAGGGTTCCATTACAACACTCCCCCGTCCCCCAATGAATGGTGCACAACACAGGAAGGAGAAAAACAAGTAACAGAAAACAAAAAGCAAACCCAGAACAAATCAGATGTCAAAAATGTCAAACAACACCCAGCATGTAACAATAGAAAATAACAATGGGGTGCACAATGTAATAAATGGCAAATAATTCAATAAATTGCACATCAACATCTCACTTTCCCAAAATCTGCCAAACATAGTCACGCAACTTTACAGGGGGCAACTTTATTCTTGGAATCCTGCCCTCAACAGACAAAACTATAACAGGCTCCCCTTCACTGTTCTCTCTGTTCTCACACTCTTCCCCAGCCATCTCAACCTCCACACCACCCACGTCCATCTCCTCACATGCACCTTCATTCACCTGTACACCCTTAAATCTACCTGAAAAGGACCCTGAACTAGACGCCCCTGTGAAATCACTTGAGTTGCTCAACACCATCACTGTGGGTGCTCCTCTTTCCACCACAATTCTCCTCTTGCTCCATCGCGAGCCATCATCCAGAACCACGTACCCAGTACCAACCGTTTCCACAGTGCGCTGAGACATGTATACACTCCTTTGGCGACAAACCTAGGTTTCCTCACCCGCACACAATCACCCACCTTTACACCAACAGGTTTCTTCCCCACTTGCTGTAACCTGACCCTCTCCTGCCGGGTAAGCGCCCTCTCCAACACATCTGACATATTCACCTCGGTGGGGACTCCTCCCCTGAGTGAAACCATTCTCAACCTAGAATCCGCCTTGCTGGCTCTCATGAGTTCAAACAGTGAGCAACCAGTAAAGGACGATGGTGTACACCTATAAGTGGTCAATGCTCCGACACCACCACACTCCACTCCAAACCATTTGCAAAAGCCACCTGAATAGCCCCCTTCGCAAACCTATTCATCCTCTCCAACAAACCATTGACCGACGGATTGTACAAAGCTGTCCTGTGATGTCTGATGCCCATATTCCTCAAAAACTCCTGCATGCGGAGAGAAACGAACTGGGTTCCATTGTCAGTGACAATACTAGCTGGTTCGTCTTCCCTGTCAAATACCTTGTTCAAAAACTCAATTTTCTCTGTTGTCACATTTTCCAATGCAACATCCACCACCCACCGGGAAGTGTAATCCACCAAAACACCACAAATCTCAATCCACCTCCGAGTCCTTCCATGGGACCCATAATATCCAATGCCAACTTTGATCACACTTCACCCAGAATGTAAACAGGATAAATAACCTGCAGCTGCGCACTCTTACTTTTATCACTCACGAAACACGCTACGCACTCCTTCACAAACTCCTTCACATCTTCATCCATTCCGGGCCACCAATATGATTCACGGAAACGGTTTTTCATTAAGGACCTGCCCAAATGGCCTTGATGCACCAACTCAACGATCATGGGCCTTAATCGGAGCGGTGGAATCAACCTATCTCCTCTAGAGATCCCCCACAGATCCTCGCCAACTCACTCAAAACCTACATATCCGCCTTCCCTTTGTTTTTGATGTTCACACTCTCCCAAACCGACACGCAAACCTTCCATGATCCAACCCAACTCCACATCATCTTCACACTCGCTCTCCCACTCACTTTTGTCAACTGCAGGAGGCACCTGGGTATTCACTTCGCATTCCGTCTCTGCCTCTAGATCAACCCCAGGCAACCAGGACAAACAGTCCGTCACCACATTCATTGAACCAGCAATATACTCCACCCTGAAGTTGAACTCTTGTAGATCAACCATCTACATGGCAATCCTGGGGGAAACGCACCCCATGCCCATAGTGGTCAACACATATGTGAGAGGTTTGTGATACGTCCGGGTCACTTACGGGATCCCCCACAAAAATGTCCTGAAGTGCTTAGATGCCCAGGAAACCACTAAAACCTCCCTCTCAATTAACACAATGCCTCTGTGTCTATGAGAACTCTAGATGCAAATGCAATTGGCCTGAACTTTCCACCCTGCCACTGCTCCAACACTGCTCCTAGATCAACATTGCTCGCATCCACGGTAAGCACAGTCCCTACTCTTCCGATCAAATGAGCTCACCGATGGAGCCATGTCCACATCCTTTTGCATAAACTCTACCTGACAATGCTTTGACTACACAAACTTGACATGCACACAGTCTTTTCAGCATACAAAAGAATTAATTTTACATACTACTCAGTCATTCCTAGGAACGATCAGAGCTGCTCCTTGTTAACGGCCGATGGTGCCTCCCTCATCACCTTAACCAAGCCTTCCCTTGGTTATATTGCCATCTGCATCCAATGTGTGCCCTAAATAAGTAACACTGGGAACACTCACCTGACACTTTGCCAATTTGACAGCTAAACTACTTTCCTGCAAGATTTTCATCACCTGCTCGTCATGTTCTCTCCGGTCCTTACCTCACACATTATCATCTTGGAAGTAACATACTCCACAGACTTCCCCCCTGCCCCCAAACAATGCTTGCATTAACCGCTGGAAAACAGCTGATGCGGACGCCAAACCAAACTGCATCCGACAAAATCTGTATGCACCAACGGCGTGACAAACGATGAGAGGGGGTGAGACTCCCCATGCAAGTTTATTTGATGGTATGCCGAGGACAAGTCAAATGTGGAAAATCACGTAGGTTGCCTATGGTTGCCAAAAGTTGACTTATATTAGGAAGGGGATGTCGATCCACCCAGATGCTCTTGTTAAGCTCCCTGAGGTTAATACAGATCCTGAGACCCCATCCCGTTTGCACGCTAAAACCACGGGTGACCAACACTCTGAGGACTCCATCTCCTATATTATCCCTGCCTCCATCAACTTGGGAGGTTAGACCTTCAGACTCTCCCGGTAGCCAAAACCGGTAGCCTTCTCACTTTATGGGCCAAGTATAATCTTATGTGAAAACCCATGCAACATGCCTAGTTTGTCTGAAAACTCAGTGGGAAACGTATTCTTCAAGAAATCCGCAGACACGCTCCTCTCTGCTAGACTTCTGTCTTCCACACTCAACACAGGAATGGCTTCTCCAGGGTGTATTTCCATTTCCAAAGAAGCTTGCTCGTCCAATCCGAGGACACTCTCTCCTTTGTGTACTACATACAACTTAACTTCAGTTTTGCACCCCTTGAACTCTATTCTAGCCCATACATACCCCAAGACTTTGATAGGCACTTGCCCATATGCACTGGGATTGATGTCAGGGCATTGGCGGGTTGACACCTCCTTTCCATAACTTTCCTTGTATAGTTCAGGTGAAATCATAGTGTATGGTTAACCGGAATCTACCAATATTTCCATTGGTACACCATTTACAGTTAATATTTCCCACGGTCCTTTCTTATATGTCCCCTCTTCATGTAACAGCACTACATGCACCACACTGCTCACACGCCCCACCATTCCGTCGACACCCTCTTCTGCCTCTACCATCCTGACCACTTGTCTTCCATGCACACTGCGATGCTCGCTATTCAATTTGCACATTCTGGCATAATGCCCCTTGTTATTGCATCTCCTGCAGTCCACATTTAAGGTGGGACATTCCCTGGCCAATCCACCCACACTTTCTACACGCTTGTCTTCCTCCGGCACTGAATGACCCTCTGATGCTCTGGTTTGTGTGGCAATCCACTTTTTCAACTCTACTCCTGGTCTCGCTACCACCCTTCTTGAGTGCTTGCACAGCCTGCAATGTCTCTCCTTGGCCATCCTGTCCCCTTTCTCCGCCACACCTTGCACACTAACATGGGACTCGTCGATGGCCCTTGCAATCTCAATAACTTTATGTCAATCCATAGTCGCTCTCTTACTTTGGCATTGCTTGTTTTCATCATCACCTGGTCCCTTATGAATTTGTCCAATACGCCAGTGAATCTGCAAGTCGATACAAGGGTACACAAAACAGTTATGTAAGAATTGGCCGATTTGCTTCCGCCCTGTGCTCTGGAAAAGTGATATTGCTCCAACAAAATATTGGGCCTTTTCCCAAAACGCCCATCCAATTTTTTCAAAGCTGTCTCAAATAGGCTCACTACTTGTTCTCTGTCCCCGGTGCCAGGGATTCGTTCTTCCTCGCCAGGTAAGTGTATGAACACTCTGAGCCTGTCTGTGCCCAAACAATTCAAAAGTGCTGCTTCTCCCTCATCGTCCATATACTTGCTCCACTGGCTGCTCTTAGATACATCTTAAATGCGTCTACCCAGAAATCGCATAATACAGGAGGCTCACCTGAAGAAAATAGGAATGCGGGAGGAGGTCTAGTATTACACTGCTGCATGGTGAATGAAATATTATGGGTTATGACTCAGATTCAAACTATTGCTGCACAGAGCTGCTATCTTGGATGGACACTTTAATAATCAACACAGTTATGTACCATAGTGCAAGCTTCCAAACGTTCACTGTGGGTGGATTCACTGTTTTGCAGCTGATGGCTGGATTCACTTTATTGCAGCGATGTTGTGGCACTTGCTGTAGCGGAGAACAGACTTTCCGCATTACGGCGTCTAGTTGGTTGCCATGCCAACTAAAATGACTGGTAACGCACTGTGACGTTGTGGGGTCCTTTCCACTGACCTCTACTTATGCCTGTGTTAGCACGCTCCAATGCGGGTATCGGCTTGTGTGCTTGCGCCAAGGTCCGGCCCCTTAAACCTCCAGTTCACGGTGGAGGGAAAAGGTCCACTGAACCCGTGCCTGTATACTACGGTGCAGTCGCGGGGGCTGGCAGGATTGGCCTCTGCATCCTCTCCTCAGGCCTGTTTGGGAAGCATGGTGAAGACAGAAGTACACACGTAGGTTTCGTTCGGAGTCCGCCTCATTCTCCTTATCGCTCGTCGCCAGTGAAATGAGAGTAGGCACCTTATTGTGAGGATAAACAGTTTTGTACTAACGAACAGACCCTGTGGCTGCCCACCCACCAAGCCCCTTAACCGTTCAGAATGTGGAACCCTTGGCAGGGATAATCACCATTACAATACCTTTCTCTCTACCAATAAGGGATATTTTGCTCTCCTTACCCATTAGAGTGGCCGTCATACTCTCAATAAGGATTTTGGTTTCCTTCGTACCAGCAACCATTGGATCCCTTTACAGGATTCTATTGGGTCAAATTCCTACACAACCTCCCATGTGACTAATCCAAAGAAGTTCGGCAGTCTGATCACTTTCCCAAAAACCCTCATTTGGTCGCCTCCCAGGATTTCATGCCCAGCAGCTGCCTCCTGGCCCCACTGATTATTTTACTGCTCCTTTAAATTCTTTACGCATCCCCCGCCCCCTGATTGTATTCTCATGTAGCTGCACCTTCTTCCTTGTATGCCTGGTGTTTTATTAGCCCTATTACCCCTTCGGTTTGGTCTGTCTTTTGCCACACTTTTGTGGGGTTTTCCCAATGATTAGTTGCCTTGATCATCTCTCTTGCAACTGCAGGTCGGCAGCTCTCTGATTTGATAAAAGGTCTGGTAGTCATGTGTTCAGTCACAAGTCCCGCCTCATTACAAACTCCATGCTGTACCACTTCAATGTTCACTCTTGACTCCCCAAGTCTGGTCAACTTATGCAGTGCTGCTCATCTCCGTGATGATACTTGGGCTACAGTCTTCAGTGCCGGTATGGATTCCTATAATGCTTGTGAGTATCCCTACTTGCTAGTGAGGCTCCCTTGTCTTGATGTCTCGGTTTTGACCTTTATATTGTGTGTCAGCCTCTACTTCTGAAACAGAGAGCCCATGGCAAATAAGGTTCTGTGGGGGTTGGTTCTCTGAGGTTGGTTCTGTGGAATTTTCCCCCTTCCTAACGTTTGGGTGAATCTGCAGTTAGTCCTTTAAGAATTACTAGTGATCCGGGTCAATTAGTGTGGGGGTCTTATTTCCCAACCCTACAATTCTGGCAGAGGGTTATCACATTTTGCTACACTAGATCTGTAGCAACTTTGGGGATGGTGTTCTAAAAGGGGTAACTATATTCAGAGCCTCTAATAACAGAGGTCAAAACCCTTGGGTCAGGGCACAACCTTAGACTGGGTTCTGACTTCATTGCACGCGTTATATGCTGCATGTGTCCATTTTACCCGAACCCCCATTTCGAGACAACAAGACAAACAATGTGAAATGCAGAACAAGCAAACTGACCTCTCCATCACCAGAACAAAATATCCAACTCATGCTTATGACTTAGTTACCAGAGGCATATGGAATTGATGCACAGTATCTGTAAATTATATTTGACTGTGAAACAAAAGAGGCATGTTTCCCTCGAAAATTATAGTAAGTATTGGGGCAGAGTAACCACGCTCTACCACAACTTGTGCCAGTAAAGATCTCACAAAGTCAAATTTTTTACAAAGCTCTGGGGCTTAGTTTGGGGCTTTAAAGTGCATCATTTTGCTAGCTTGTGTACATTCTTTTAGGGGGCACCTCTTTCTCAACGTTATTATTTACTTTGTAAAATGAACCTTGATTAGTTCAATTAAAAACAATCTCATTAGAACTGGAGCGGAGTACAGCAAAGGGACTAATCAGAACTTACGGTGCTTGTTGCTTGTTACCTCAAATTCCTTACACTGCTATCACAATGTATTTCCATCACACCTTTCATGATTTAGACACAAATAGTGAAATGTACACAGAGAAATTGAATTGAAGGAAATAAGGACTAAGTGCCTTTTAGGCTACTCACTGCAGAATTTACACTCTAGAAGCCCACTCTTTCTCTACCTCGGCGGTTACACACGGTGTTGAGACCTGTTTTAAACCTTTTTTTGTACCCCACCACCCACATATTCACCATCCTTTGTGTGCCATTACATTCTGGAAACCCTACTCATCAAGAACATGCCAATTTGGTGTATGGTATTTAGATCTCTGAAACAAATAAACACCTTTAATCGCCTATTGTCTCATCGCTTCCAGACTGCACATCCCATTTAATGGAATATTGGTGCAGACCTTTCCACAACCTGTTTTAATGCTCTGAAGATATGACCTGCAGGAAAGGGCACTATAAAGAGGCAGAGGCCCCACAATTAAATTCCACAGCGGAAATAAAACAAACATCTTTGTGCTTGGAGCCTTGCTGCTTGTGCTCCCCCTCCCCCCGACACACATACATATGGCCATTTGGGATGCTTTGTCGGAACTATTGGAAAGCATGTGGTCATAAGATAGTCAGAGGATCTATGACTTGTTGTATGCCCCAATGTGTACTGTTCCCATGGTTATTATTATTATGGTATTTACTGAGGACGGACCTAGCTACAAGAAGCAACAAAGCGCTTTACAGAGGAATACAACAGTACAGATGTATAACAGAGCCCTTTTCAGAGGTAAAAACAGAGTAGATATACAGTGGGAGTGGGATACAGAGAGGCACAGAGGAGGGGTACACCTGTACGCGGTGGCGGGGGCAGAGGCGTAAGCGTCGACTAGTGAGTCAGGTGGGACGAGGGGCGATGTGATGGCCTTGGTATTGAGGCAAAGAGATTCCTTGAAGAGGTGGGTCTTGAGTTACTTTCTGAATTGTAGAAGCGTGGGGGTGAGTCTGATGCCGACGGGTGGGAGGTTCCATAGTCTTTGGTGTGAGAAACCTGAGGGTATTCTACCTGTACAGCCTCAAGAATCCCTTATTCAGGT
This sequence comes from Ambystoma mexicanum, assembly GCF_040938575.1. NCBI lineage: Eukaryota > Metazoa > Chordata > Amphibia > Caudata > Ambystomatidae > Ambystoma > Ambystoma mexicanum. The sequence goes on along the minus strand of NC_090923.1, from coordinate 282,027,425 downwards.
GGCCAGGTCAAGGCCATCGCTGTTGGATCCAGTTCCTGGGGGTGGATTAGTGTGGAGGATCACCTGGGTAGAGAATGGGCTCAGGGGAATGCCCCAGATGAGACGCCGTATGTTGCAGACGAAGAGGACGAGGATGGTGAGGTTTCAGAGACCTTTGTGGGCTATACTGCATCTGGCCCCTTTTCTCCCATTAAGTCTCCCGTATCAGAATTTAACAACCCCCTCCCCCCATACGGGAAATCCGCTAGGCGCACAAACCCTATTAAAGTAGAAAATCACAACTCCCAGAAACCCTGCTTCCCTACCTCCTACCCAAAAACACTCAACCATTTTTCGCCTCATCCTTTGGATTACTCTTTTACAAACACTTCTTCTGCCCCAACAACTCACTACTGGTCCCAGAATCCATGTTTCACCAGTCTCCATTCGAATATTCCCTATCCGAAAGTTTCCCATCATTCTCCTACACAACCCTCTAATTATTCTTTCCTGCAACCCCGGTGTACTATATTGACAAAACACTAAGATTTCCACACTCCCCTTGGTTGATTTTCCGATTCCGGTCATTCCGGTTTACCCCGCAAACCCTAACAATCATGGCCTTCTGATCATCATTCAATCCCAATCCACTGGAACAGAGTACCATCATTCCCATCATCCCTTAAACTCTGTTCTCCATCCCGGTCATTCCCGTCCATTGTACAACACTTTCGCATCACACATTAGACAACGGACTAATGTTGAACCTGTATACCTGACATGTCCGAACCCCATGATTAGGCAGAGTCAGGTAATCGATTATAATCACACACACCCGACGGCCCTTCGTTTTCGCCACAGGGATTAAAGGTGGACCACAAGAGTGCAGTACGAGCAAGGATGAGACAGCTAAAAAGCAGCAGTTCAAATGAAGGAGGAAGGCGTCCGATACCGAGAGGGTGGTGAGGCGAGAAGTTACCTTGCCCTTTTTGTCCCAGGCCTGTGGAAACTTTGTAGAGGAAAGCCTAAGACCACAAACAATAGCACAAGTGTCCTGCAGAATATGTCAACGGTACACAGGGCAAGCTTATGCTGATAAGCAGAAGCGAGGGAAGCTCCGGTGCCATGGTACCGGCCTTGACTCCAAAGAATTCGAAAGCTAAGCACTGCAACACAGCCGGTGACGAGGGAAGAATCGAGTGAGAATCGCAAAGTGGCAAGTTTAGAACCAAACCATATTGAACTTTGAATGAACTGTTAAAAGCCAGGGGAAAGCAACTGCAGACAAAGCGGCACCACGTGGGTCAAGGCCCATATGAGAAAAACTACAAGTATCAAAAGGCCAAAGAAAGGACCGCATAATAGGTCAAAGTGGTCATACAGAGGGTCCAGCAAAATCCCTGTATAATCAACAGACTTTGATCTGCAAGCACGGTGAAAGAAAGGGAAGCGAATCCAATAGCGGAGCTTAACATTGAGAAACCAAGGGAATTGACTCCCGTTAAAGTCAAGAAGGGTCTGAGTGTGGACGAGGGAGATCCGTGGTGAAGCCGCAACACGTGGGCTGGCAGTCAAGAGAGGTCCAAGCCCGAGCAAGGGAAATCCAAGGAGTTAAGCTATCACCCAAAGTTTAATGAGAAAAGAATAAGAGATGCAAAAGAAATTACTATTGAGAAGCAGATGCAGCTATCCCCCCAAGGACTAGCAGTCAAGAGAGGTCCTAGGCGACAGTGGAAGATCCAGGGTTGAAATCGTCACTCGAGTACTGACAGTCAAGAGAGGTCCGAGCCCGGCCGAGGGAGATCCAAGGGTGTAGTTTTCTTCAATACTGTATGTGGAGAGTGATACGAGAAGGGACAGCCCAGAAGAGTGGGATCCAGGGGTGAAGCCATCGCCCAAATTGAACTTTGGTAACAAACTTTCATTTGTTAAACAAACTTTTGTTTTTGACTATCTGAACATATCAGGCCTGAAGGCAAGAGACATTCTAAGGAAACGAGGCTTGGCCACTGACGGTCCTGAGAACTGTTAATGTAACAGTCTTCTCGTGCTAGAGAAGCCTGAGAATGTACTTTGCTCCACTAACTCCATCTTTCCCAGTACTCAAAATGTGGGGAAGGGTAACCCAGGCTACCGCCTCCTGACTTACATTTGAGAACACTATTTTCTTTCTTGAAACTTAACCCAAACCCTTTGTATTTAGCGTAAGGAATTGGCAATAGGTTTTCTTAGCATAGGCCCCTTTTATTTGACTTTGAGTCCACTTGGACAGCCTTATTTTTCATTTGATGGTCGACAATTGTCCCCATTTTAGATTTTAGGTTTGGATTAGGTGTTTTTCCAACCTGTATACTTTTTTCATTGTTCAATAAACACCCTTGAACTGTATTCACTTAGGTCTGTCTCACATTGTGCATAGGCAGAGAAGGCTAGTTTTCTGGTCCTTTCCCTTTTTGCAGCAGCGGATTTCAAGTCTGCACGTGTCCTGGCTTCTGAAGGTGCGCCGTAGATGCTCAGTTTCTCCAGGTAGATGGGCACCTTGAGGATAACTGCCTTCTTGATGATGCAGCAAGACTTGAAGATTTGTGGTTGTATCTGCGCTCAGATTGTGTTCAGGAGGAGTGAAATGCTGCCACGTAGTGTAGATGTACAATGTGAACGCATTGCCAAGTATTAAGAGACAATTATAGTGCCGCAAATTTGTGCCAAGATGAGCAACATGAAACACTACAATTGAGTGTAAAGTGTGTTTTACATGGCTTAAAACCTGGTACGGGCAGCGTCACACGTATAGTGCAAATGTGTGCAAAATGTGTCTCCCAGTTTTCAAGGACTGCAGTGTGCATCGTCAATGGTGTACCCTGATATACCACCATCTTTTGATCCACGATTAAAAGCAGTGAAACAGTGACGCATACGCAAGGCATGAATTAGTTTTCAAAAATTGATTAGCAAAGTTTGCTAATTACATTTTTCTTGATTAGCGAACACACCCATTTGATTAGCAATTTTGTACTAAATGTTTTTAATGCCACAGAAGATACGTGTACCCAAGATATAAAATGAACAACAATACAGCAGTTTTGTATACTGCTGAAGTAAGACATTAGTGACATAAGTCAGGCCTTGCAAATTCTTTCCGTAAAATGGTGCATGTCACCGCAAACCCACTTTAGTTTGGCACACTACTGCCACCCAGAGGTCAGCCATGCACAGTGAAACTTGTATTTGACATTTACTGCAAACAAAGTAAAGTTTAAATAAAAGTTTCCAACCTCCCCTGCAAATGGTACTGGCCCTTCTTAAAATCTACTCTACTATGCGAGTGGGCGAAAATACTTTGCAAGCCCTGGATGAGTGCCTGTAAAAAGGTTAGCTGAATGAACGGACACATATAAATAGATATGATAAAAAGGCTCTTCAAACCGCTTGGCCAGCTGTCTCTACTGCAGGTGCAAATATATAATGCAATCATAATCATAGAGCAAAGTGAGCTCTGGAGGCCAACTACAGTGTACAGTTTTGCGGTAGGTCTGTAGATGTAGAAACTGGATGAAACTATTGAGACTACTTTAAGTAAATATCAAGTTGGCTTTGTGTAGCTATTATGTAAAAGACTAAGAGTGGATGGCATAGCAGGCAGTGAACTTGGCAAACTAGGCAGAATATTGTAGTTTTTTGGCCATCTCACTTTCAGGGTAACGGGTATAAAGCAACACGGTAAGATAGGATGTCAAATAGTATGGGATCAGCTCATGGATTAAGTTGCAAGCTGTATGTAACCAGCAAGCCACAGGACTAGGTTTAACATCAAAACTATTGGCTGCGTGGTCATGTACATTTGCAAAGGTGTCCACTCGTCAATATAATGCATTTTCCCCAACAAAATGAAATCTAGTTGACACTGAGATTTAGGTACACTTCACTGTAAAGCATGGAGACAATGTAGTGTTTTACAGTAGCAATACTGTAATTATGCCTTATGTAACCTAATACATTTTTAGAAAAGGAAGTGAAAGCCTTTTTAAAAGAAATAACATATACTGGTCTTTGGCAGACAGGATACAGTTAGCTTGATAATAGTATTATCCCGATTATTTCTGGTTTGCAATTATTTGAAAAATAAAAATTAAATGTGCATAGCACTCCCATACAGGCCCTTTTTGCACATGAGTGAAGGGGAGGATTACTGCTGCACTTTCTCTCCATTAGCCCCTTTGAACTTGCAGTGAACAGAGAAAAGAGGTCGGGGAGAGCCCTGAAGGCAAGAGAGGGATGCAGGATGAGCTGTGCTTTCATTGAACAGGGTAACTTAAATCGCTAACTTTGCTACACAAGTGACCATTTAATTAGCAAACCTACAGAATTGCATAGCAAATTGCTCTGTGACACCGCGTATTTTATGCCTTGTATACGATATGTGTTTCTTTAATGACCAATTAAATTCAGCTCATATGTAAAACCAGCATCCATCAATGTACATTTAAGTCATAAGCTAAGGCTTTCGGTGGTGTCCCTGCACTTTTTGTATGGATGCCTTTACTATGGCAAGTAAACTTCAAGATCCCACAGGATCAAAGTAAGATAGAGGTCACCAGGGCACTGTGTGCTGATATAAGTAATTTACAAGCATTACTAGGCGCGACAAGACAAGGAAGGGAAGACAGAGGGAGGACAAAACAAACGATCTTACTTGGCCTTGTGTCATTCAGATTGCGAGGGGGAAAGATGAGAGGGGGCAAGTGCGATGGTAACGCAGTAAGTGCTGTCAGGTAGGTGGCTCAAGTGCAGGGAGTCAGGGGACTGAAGGGTTGCAGATACAGTCCCTATGTGGTTGGGAGGCCAAGAGGCAGTGCAAGGGGTAATTGGTCATGCAGGAGCCTGCTCCCGTAGGTTCAGTGGGTGGCCAGGTAACCAGTTAGCACAGCAGACAGGAGCATCAGCGAGGGAGACAGTGGAAGTGAAAAGGAAGGTCTTAAGTTGCTTCCGGAACCGCAGGTGGTCCTTTCCAAGTTTCAGAGAGGCAGGGATTCTGTTTCAGAGGGAGGCCCCAGCTGAGGATCGAGATCTACCCCCCACTCTCTACCTGGAAAAGCGTCTCACCTCAGAGGTGGATGAGCGGAGGGCTCGAGCAGGAAGAAGCTTAGGAAGAGAGTTCAATGTAGTGTGATCTCTGGCCCCAGAAAGCCTTGTGGACCATGCAGAGGGTCTTGAACTTGATCCTTGCAGCCATTGGGAGCCAGTGGAGAGATTTCAGGGCTGGAGAGATATGACCCTGGGCTTCAGGACAAGGACACGTCTTGCAGTCCTGTTCTGGATTAGTTGCAGAGGGCGAAGAGTAGGAGCAGGCCCATTTAGAAGGAGGCTGTTGCAGTAGTCCAACCTAGCGATAACCAGGGCTCTGGAGACAGTGAGCATCTGGGGGAAAGGCAGAAAAGGAAGAATACCTCTGAGGAGGTGCAACTGATAGTGTGACTTATTAGAGATGTAAGAGATGTGAGGAGAGAAGGAGAGGGTGGAGTCGAAGAGGACACCAAAGTTCATTGCCTCACAGGAAGGTGCAGGTAGAGGGGCCAGGGAGGGCGGCCCGAGTGAGAGAGGGAAGGCAGGTGTCCCAATGAGAAGGATCTCGGTCTTACTGGCATTAAGGCAGAGATAATTGAAGGTACAGCATTCCTGAGTTACGGACATACAGTCAGGCATGAGTGAGGGAGCAGAAGAGGCTGAGAGGAGCCTTAAGGAGAGCTGAGCATCTTTGCATAACACTAAAAGTTAGAACAAAAGGGTAGAGATGCGGTGGGCCAGAGGTCCCAAGTAGTGGTTGAAGAGCCAGGGAGAGAGGTTAGACTGCTGGAGAACACCACATGTAGAGAGGCGGTGGAGAGAAAAGACCCAAGTTGGACCTGGGAGGGTCAATCTGAGAGAATGGAGGTCAACCAGACTATGGCCTTGCCAGTGATGCACAGGTTGTCACGGAGACGATAGAGCAGGATGCCGTGGTTGACCATATTGAATGCAGAGGTAGATCAAGGAGAATGAGGACAGAAGGAAGGATAGAGTCGAGATTAGAGAGTCTTCACAGGTGTTCATCAGAGCAGTTTTCGTGCTTCTGGCTGCTCTGAAGCTACACTGATGGTCACGTAGACAACAACAAATTCATTATGAAGATTAAACTGGGAGATGGCCAGCTTTTCCAGGAGTTTGCCCAGGAAAGGAGTGATGGACATTGGGCGTTAGTTTTCTGTGGAGGAAGGATCGGTAGAGGGCTTCTTAAGGAGGGTGTGCACACAGGAGTGCTTGGGGGTGGGGGGAAGAGGGTAGGTTCCAGTGGCAAATGAGTGATTGCCGAAATCGGCCAAGGCTGGAGTGAGGGTGTCGATGTTGTCCTTGATGCTTCTGGAGAAGCAGGGGAGCACCTGCTTTGACGAGACTTTCTAAGATCTGACTGGTCTAGAAACATCGTCGGGAATGAACAAGGGGGAGGAGAAAGGAAGAGGGGAGACAGTCGGAGAGGGGCCTGGAATGGTAGAGGGAGAGGACGAGGAATAGGAGAGAGTGAACAGGAAGTCCCGGGTTTTAGTGGTGAAACAAGAGCCCAGACCCCTACAAAGGGCCAGAGAGGAAAAAGGAGGGGTTGAAACTGAAGCAGGATTGGCCAGCTCCTTGCAGATTCTGAAAAGTTCGGATGAGTTGTTAGAGGTCGCAGAGACGCAGGCTTGGATGTAGGGTCTCTTCTTGGACAGGACGGAGTCTATATTGCCTATAAAGCAGGCGGCAAGCCAGTTTGTCAGAGGATGAGTCTGCTGCCCTCCACTTCTTCTCAGCCACCTTACACTTGCACTTAAGGGTGGCAAGGTTGGAAACATACCAAATGTTGCACTTGGATGTGGACCTCAAGCGGATCCTCCTGACAGGGGCAAGGACATCTAGAGTGTTAGAGATTGAGATATGAAGGTTGAAAAGGGCTGTGTCAGAGTGTGAGTCACCGCAGGAGTAGGAGAGGAGGATAGAAAATAGCGGCAAAAGCCTCCACTGACACATGCTCCACTGGCCGGATGACCGAGAAGTTGGGTGGCAGTGCTGGGGTCAGCTTAACCTGGGACAGAAACAGACAGGTGAGAGGAGAGAAGAAAGTGGCCAGTCCAAGAGAGGAGTGGTGAGAGGGGTGGCAGAGGAGGAAAATGGCAGAGGAGCCCCCTGGCCACCTGTACTCAAGTATTGCGCTGCGCACTGAGGACCCTCGGTTACTCTGGCATCTGTACTCTTGTCTCAAGTTAGGACCTCTCCAGCGATTTAGCCTGACAGTCACAGAAGCTCACGGGCACTTGTACATCAATACTCGGACAGCTCCTGACGGTAAAGATCTGAGTGTTTGACAGTGATGGACTGTAAGCAGCTAGATATAAGCAAGTTAGGGATCTACCAGATCACTTTACAGCTTCACCCTTACAACAGTGGTACTCTTTATCCTATAACCTGAGAACCTAAAGTATCTGGTGGTCCAGGTGGAGCACCGACAGTGAATCTCAAAAAAGGCTTTGCCACTGGAAAAAACAAAATCGGGTGGGAGGAAGAATTTTACCAGACAAGAAAATTGGCAGTAAAGAGTGAAGCATTTATGGGTCGATAAAATACTCAGGAGAACAAGACCAAATGGGGGAGGAAACAGCGGACAAGATACAGCCTTTTGGAGAGGCCATTTTTGTTCTCAGCATTCTGGGACTTTTAGTTTTGTTTTTTCCATTTTAAATTTATGAATGCAAATTTCAGAGTTCCAAGATAGAAACTGCACCAGTTGGCTTTCACTAATGGAATGGGGAACCTTGAGAGCTCCAGGTATGTAGACAGCTGCACGGTTTTAAAACACATAACACTGTTTTATAGTGACAGCTAGTAGGCCACGATAGATAGCATAGTCCGAGGATGAGCTATCTAGTGTATTCACAACATTGGCTCCAGTGTGTTAGGAAAGAAATAGAACAAGTCATTTAAGTTGCCTTAGTTGGAAAATACAGGATATTTCACCTCGTCCATTTGGGAGGAAGGAACATGGCAGAGCCTATCCTAGGAACAGGAAGAATGAAATCAGATAAAGGAGGGCAAAGGAAGCAAAGCCTTTGAATTTTAGCTTTACCGTAGAGGCCCCAGGAAAATGATCCCAGTTTTTGATGGCACTTTGAGATCTGTGATGTGGATGTAAAGTTGAGTCATCAGGATACAACAGGCTAGACACCTTGACATTTTGAATCATCAGAGGTAGATAAATAAGAAACAAAAGGGGGAATCCTTGAGGGATAATGTAGTTTGGCAAAGAGAAAGGAGATGCTACCCAGAGGAACCTATTCTGTTTCATCTGAAATTAAGCACTAGGAACCATAAGTGGTCCAGTGAGGATAAGAAGGCTACAAATCAATACTGGTTAAAAGCATGTTCTGGCCTATGGCACGGAATGCTGCTGATAGGTCCATGAGACAGAGCATGGAGACAATGCCATTTTCTGCTGCCTGAAGACCACAATCATCCAACATGGACAAGACGGCTAGTTCAACCCTGTGACCAGTTCGGGACATAACTTTTCTATGTGAATTATAAAGAGATGCATTTAAACCATACCTCATTCTAGACATGCGATTTTGTTCATATACTGATCACATACTCAGACCCAGACGAAGGCCTAAATATCTCACCCACTCCGCCCGGATGTACCATATCCAAACCAGCAGACGCATTTAGATAGAAAGTTTGAGAGGAGTCCGCTACACCAGCCCCAGCACCCAAGGAGGAGAATAGACAACCAACCCACATTAATCAATCAATCAGCATTAGAACACCTACAGAGCTAGCTAGAATAGAACGGTGAGGAGCAATCATAACACTTACAAAGCACGTTAGAACAGCACAGGGAGCGCCCCACTCAAACCCTGGCCAGGCATAGCCCTTTTGCCCACCCCGATGAAATTGGGAGGATTGGCGAGTGCCACACTCGGACACATTTCTGAACTGCTGTTAACCTTCATACAACCAACTAACAAAAAACTCAACATTTCAGCAGACTTTTCTCACTCAAAAATCTCACACAACCATCTCTCGCACAACAACCTGCACGCACTTCACAACACCGAAACAACACAAGCAACACCAACAGCACACGAGGACTGATATCGATCCAATACTCGCACCGAAGCTCAGCACCCGGTGTATACCGAGTTGAAGCTGCCAACAGAACCCCACTCCTCTCACTATCGTACTCCCCCTTCACTTACTAACCCATCCAACCTTCTCATTTGCAGATCCGCCAGAGCGCCTGGGACCATCTCCGTTGGGGACGGTGCGCAGTACAAATACCTTTAACATTTAACATTGTGGTAAAGTGTAACCATATATCTTGAAGAACGCCACACCTGTGAGCTTGGCGTATACTCCTTAACCATTACTATTAATAGGTGAGCAATGTACAGCCTGAAGCCACATTTGATTTTTTTTTAGTATCAAATAGGTTTATTTTGGATGTAGTCCCTAAAACATTTGCATACATACAGATATTATATAACTCTAAAAGCAGTATATTTGAATGCTTATTATGTAAACTAGAAGGCATCAAGAATATGCATTGCACAATTGTCTTGTATTGCACAATTATGTAATGCAAGTTGACATAACTTGAAAAACAATCTATCACATTCAAATTTGTGATCATATATAGCACCCTTAATATCTTACATTACACACTAGCACAATAAAGATCAAATGTACACTATATTACATTGAAAGACACATGAATCGTCATTTATTGCGAACTTAAACACATGTTAAAAATAGTTGGCTGGACCTCGAAAATGCAGGTGTTCCCAAAACACATCAAAAGATTTTCTTTGAAGGTCAACTGACAGATCACAATACAAACAATTATTTCTGCAATTACACTACAATGAAGAATCAAACCTGTAGTAAATGATATTGCTGTCACCAGATCCTATCTCACAGGTGGCAATTCTATTCCATATTTACTTCAGAACATACCCATTGAGTCCTATTACTCAATGGGCAATCGTCAGGTATAGCCTTACCACATGAGTGATGTTGGATAAATATGCTTCTAATCCTATAGCAAGTTTCCTTTCCAAATAATCCATTGTCAATAGGTCTCCCCACATCTTTACCATCACATCCATTTCAGCCCAATCTCAACAAGCGTAAATTAACTCCATCAGGTAGTTTGTGATTTTGGTTGCATAGTAATAAAGATCTATCATTTCAATGTTCACCCTTGTGTCCTTAACGTGTTTCAGCCACATGGTTATTCTGCCCCTCGCTAATATCACCTCATTAAGAGCCCCTTCACATCTTTGATGGTCATGGCTCAATGATATGGACATTTCGACCTGTAAATGCTCTGAAAATCTAATTCAAACAGAGTTGCCGAATTCAGCAACAGTACCCAGACTCTATCCTACAATGTTAGGAAATATCCCGAAAATCAGCCAAGGGGTTCATAACATTGAAGCAGTGCACCTATGACCAAACAGCTTCCAAGCGAGAACCTGCCCTTTAATAGCCACCTCTCCGTTTCCTATTCCAGGTTTTGCTAATATGCTCAGTTTTCCACGGGATTATGGATCATGCTGTCGATTTTAGGGCCCGATGGTAAGAGGCATACCTTCCATAATGATGATGATGCACACAACATTAAAACTGAGGGGTGCTATAATAGATTCTTGCTCATCCAACCTATGGCTACCCCACCCCAGAAGAAACATCAGTTACCATTGCCCTTTCTCACTGGTTCCTTCTGCAAAAGTATTTCCCAGTACCATTAACACTGATGCCAACATGCTTGCTTAGTAGTCTTTCGGGGGGTGGGGTGTAGTGGGACTGATGATAAAGAATCAGCTGAGATTGAGTAGACCACATGCAGGACCATGTGAATGGCCCAAGAGCACTACCTCAATTCAGGCTCGGATTGGCCTATAGGCCAATAGTCCCATGAGCAAACCAAAAAATGCTAAATGCTGGTGTGGGCCAGTTGTTTAGGTCATAGTGGGACACTTTTTTGTAGGCCAGTTTGATGAGTTACTTCACTATGCGGCTAATAGTTTTGACCAGTGTTGCTGATTAAATATTCTTTAAAGTGCATAATTTGCAACACATTTTATCAAAAAGCTCCACCTTGGGTACTTTTCAAACAGTGTCACAAAAAAAAAAATTATAGCCTTTTGCAACTGTGGCCCACTTTTTCATTGGTGCCTGAGACAATTTTATGGCCTAGTCCGAACCTGCCTCAGGTTGGGCAAAGAATTTGTTTCTGGTTAAACAACGCTTACGCAAATTCACCTTACCATAATTTAGAAACGTATCGCCATTTTCTCAAGTGTTTTCCATTCATTACCCAATCACTGGCATGCGTACAGGCCCCATTATTACCGCCCTTTGCAATTCCTATTCTATAGTGCATTTGGACATCATGCGACTTCTACAGTTGCCTGGCAGCATAGCTTCTTCAAGGCACCCTAAACTCCTTCGATATCCTGCCTTGTGCCTGAGCTCTGGTCAGGCGCCGACCTTTTGCGCAACCCTCGTCTGCTACTGTTGAAATCAATATAGGCATCATCAAGAGTTGGTCTGTAAGTGGTCAAATTGGTGGTAACTGAGTTATCGCCAATTTTACCACTACACCAGCAAAACCCTGGATGTAAATCTTCCTACTCAACAACCCCCTGCCACCCCCCAAAAAAAAAGAAAATCTGCAAAAGTTGGTGGTATTACTGCAGCAGTAATTTGGTGGGGAAAAAAAGCCCCATTGGGTCCAATGGACGCAAAAGGAATGGGGAATTAAACCACCACCACTTGTAATCAGGCGGAAATTCCAGCAGTAACGGTAATTCGTTTAAGGTGGATTTATCATGAAATTATACGGTCTAAGATCGATCAAATATATCGTGACTAGTTCAGAGATAATACCACCTTTTGGGATGAGCTTAATGTTGGTGCAATTTCCTTTGGATTGTGATGTATTTATGCCTGTGGTTTATTTATTTAGGCTTGACGACATATAACTGGGACCACACAGGAGGTGCAATGTGGCGGCCTGTTTGCCCGAGTCATGCACAACGTTGGTACTCCACACATGGGAAGCATCTCTGTAAACACAGTCCAAATAGTTTTTGCAAGCACCTCACCTGTCCTCTGAGCTTCCTTCATTTTGATGGCACAAAAGGGCTGGTATGGCTCCGTCTGGCTCGGCATAGGTCCAAGCTCAAACGAATTGAAGGCGATTCTTAGGAATGGTGCCATGACTCAACCAGGTTTCTTGGAACCTATTCAAATAGACAAATATTGTTTAAATAACAGGAAGTTAGCAGTAGGATTAAAATAGTACAGAGAAGCATTTGGATAGAAATGGTATTGATAAATATTGTATTTCAGTTCGAGGTTTTCTAACTTGTCAAAGTGCAGTAAAACATTTCAACACAGGGAAATGGGTAAGTGAACAGGAAATAAAAACACTCGGCTAATTAAAATGGAATTCATAGAAAAGAGTAAAAACGAACAGCAGTAAAGGGAGATTACATATCTACAGCGTCAGGAATTAGTTCAGGTTCTTTTGCAGACTCATGGCTCCACAGGTCACAGTACTTTCTGGAGGTATCACAAGAGTCAACATAATTTGTTTTCATGTGACAAGCCACTATCAATATGCAGCCCACCTATTCGCAGCCGTGTACAGTTTGCCTGGCAACGTGGGCAACCTGTCTCTTTTCAGCCAGATGTGGTCCCATTGAAGACTTCACCTGACCGTGATTCCCGTTTGTGAGCCGCCTTTACTGCTGCCTGCACTCAAGCCCATCTTTGTTCTTAAATTCATGGCTGCCATTTACAGTGCTCCACTCCTCCACCCAACCTTGATAAGCAGAAATCTGTAGGAAGTAGTAACACCCAGGAAATGGAAAACTACTCATCTCTCTCCTCAACCCAACTAATTTTCCACTGCGCAGCTTCCCTAGCCTTCCATGTTGCACATTCCTGTCCTGGGCCACTCACCTTTCCAACATAGCTCATTATCACCTTGGAGGGCATTTGGAAGGTGAAGGGGTCAGTGTCGGCTCACAACAGTTCCTGTGGGGCATTGGTGAGCCAACACTGACATATGGGGAGCAGTAAGTAAGGGTTAAGTGCCTCCAACAATTAAGGATATTTAAATAAACAGTGACATGGTTATATTGACCCAACATGTGGTCATGTGGTCTGCTCTAAAACTCAAAAAGAAGGGCCTAAACATTTAGTGTATACTTCTTTTCAAGAAAATCCATTAGCATCCAGCGAGCAGTGCCAGCCAATCGGGTGCAATGAAATGTAGGTGTGAATCTCCAGTGCCACAAGCATTCCAAAGTTGCCTGCCAGTGCCTGTCTAATCCACCATGTTTCGCCCAGTCTGACTCTTTAACCTCGCCCCAGACACCATCCGCTCCTGACCCCTCCCCCAAAATGGTATTCCACCTCTCCTGCTCCTTTGAATACTCCTCTGCCCACCCATTCCCTGACAGCTCCTACTGAGGCCTACCGTGGCTTGGGCCGGTGGGCCATTATAGCTCAAGCCTGCCCGCAAACATGGGTGTTAATCCTGCATTGTGTCATTGGAAAACGGCAATGAGAGGATAGCATTGAACATGAATCTATGCAGGTAGTAATAGGGCAATTTGTTAGGTCCATAATTCTGTTCAAAAGCCTAGCTGAGTTTTCTTTTGAATCACATGAAGGACAGTTCTGAATTTGCACAAAGGGAAAGTTTATTCCAGTGTCTAGTATGTGGTTCAGGGCGGCATATGCAGCAGGAAACATGCCTCTGCAGACCATAGAAGTAACTAAAAGAGCTCCGGAAAGCTGGAACCACATTGAGAGGGGGAGGCAAGTATAAGGAAGAGACTTGTCAACCAGCAATGGCATAGTTGACGCAGGGTGCTTCACAATGTATTCATAGATGACTAAGAAGCAGGCTAGTTCCTAAAACCAAGATCGAAAGAGGTGTTGGCATACAGCACTGGACTCCCAAATGCAAATTGTGACAGAGAGTCTATCAGGAGCAAAAGAGCGGGCGAGGAGGAAGCAGATCAACGTCCAGGCCAAGTTACAGAAACATTCTTTAGAAGCATTTGTAATCTTTATAATGCCAGGAAAGCTCAGGCCAAGCTACATCATTTTGTGAGAAAAACATGGATGCACATTACAACCAGCAATACACTTTCCCGCCAAGAAAGAATTGACACAATATAGTGCTGAGAAGGTCCATGTCCAGTCTGGGAGTCATTGAACAAGAACAATATTGATGCTTGTTGGAATCTATGGTTCCTAGCCACAGGTAGAGACTTGAAAGTTCTCTGACCTTGAGTAAGACAGGGACAAGTCCGAGAATCTCAGAAGACGGTAACAGATGAATGTTGGAACACAAAGTTCATTAGGAGATGAAACCTTGTCTAAGTAATAGTCATTAAAACAAATAAAGTAAGAACTGTCTAAAACAGTCAATGCAAGAATATGCAGCAAAACTCTAATGAAAGAACATTTGTGTAAGTTCAAGAATTTCTAAAAGTGTACTGTAGGAGAGCACCTGCATGCCACTGCACGAAAATCCCATCCCCCACCCCTGTCTCCTATATGTTGGGAGTCAGAGACTGCGCCATGTGTGCCAATTCCACAGCGAGTGTTTGAGAAAAGGTATCCTCTTAGAAAACCCAATCAAATGTATCCCCCAAGAGAATCTGAGGGAGGAACTCCCTGAAGGAATATGAAAAAGAGTGAAAGAGAAGCTAGTGACATCACAAGAGACGAGCGTAACGCACTGAGAATACTGACTAAAGACAATGTATGGATCTTACGGAAACTGATGACGAAATTAAGAATCGGGTAAACTTTCATATGTTGAGAAGAAGATTGCATGCATGCAAAGTGCTATAGAAATGCAACCGTTCAATGACTGTACAGACGCTGAAACGCAAGTAGACTAATTGATCATAGAAGCTGGTTATATGTAGTGAATAGACTGCAGGCGAACCCGCCATTGCATAGAAACTGGATATCGTTGTCATGAATTTTAGTAAGCTGAAACCCATGGAGAGGAAAGGCAGAGAATTGTGTTGCAGCAAGAATAAGCAGAGATCATGGAAGAGCATGCCAGGGCTGTCTGGCCTGGCATCAAAACAGAAGTAGCCAAGGTTGGTTATCTATTCTTGAAAGCAATAAACGTTAGAAGGATGATACATCCCTTATGGGGGGCAAAGAAAGAACACCAACAGTGCCAGGTTTTATTCATTTAAGACTTTTGAATGCTGCCGAATAGACCAGAATCATGGTCTCCTGTCACGTGAGCTGAGGATGGAAATAAGAGTTGAGCTTGGAGTCCTAGAGCACCAATAGCGAAAGCCTGTACTCCCATATATTCCCACAGACGAGGATACTTTGCAAGGTCAAATTCAAAGACAATCTGCATGGCAAGTCAAGTCCACCTCCTAGTACCTGGGAATGAGTTTACGTGCTGCTAAGTTAACTGAATGTTCCAGACATGGTACAAGCGTGCCAACCAATTGTAGAGGGCCATATAATGAAGGTCCTTATAGTTTGACAGCCAATGATATACTGTGCACATAATAGTGTTTAAGATGGCATGTTTTAGAGGTAGGTATAAGTTGTCCACCTGACACTAGACAGCCACATCACAATCCCAGCCCTTATAGAAAGTATACTTGGATGTTGCCCTTGAACCTATCACAATCGCTCATAGGTTTTTCTTATTTGCCACGTAGTATGACTTATTTTTTGCATACAAGGAGGTTTTTATGTGAACTTTGTAGAGAACTGAACAAACGTCCGTTGATGTCCGTTGTAGCCGCCCTGTTTTAGATCAGCAACCTTTACCATCTTCCTGAGTTGGTTCGATTATTTGGACTCGAGAGTTATTCTGCGAACCCCATCCATTGCATGCCAGATACTAAAGAACCATAAGTTCAGTACAAATAAGTGTAACAGTGGAGTCAACTAGTGTTGGATAACTAGAATACATTAGAGAGCTAATGTGCATACCATCTTATGCAGTAAGTGAAAACAAGCCCAAATAGGATGGCAAAGGGAGTCCTGTTAAGGTGCAAAACCAGATCCAACGAAGGAACCTCCCCTCCAATCAAAGCATTTCAAGAGGATTTGAGTTCAGTCCTCGTCTTGTTTTCAGGAAGAACTAATAAGTCTCCGGATATAATTGTACTGAGAATAAGTGCCTTCCATGTTTCTGTACATTTGGATATATATGCAATCAAGTTATAGGGTGTCTACTATGAAGTATTTTGTTCTACATATTCTAAAATACTGTAAATGGTCTCAAAAACAAAACTCTCAAGACCAGGAAATCTACATGGCAATGTCACATTTAATTAGTTGTTCATGTTGGCTCATGTTTCAAGTGAGAAATCTAAGTGTGAGGGTACTTGATTAATATGGTGTACAGAAAGTGAAAAAGGACGTGCAGGTATAAAGAAGAGTTTACTTGCAGTTTCTCCATCACCGGTCTACATTAACCAATCAATACAAAAAGTCTGCATTTACAGACTGATGGGAGCTTCGAAACAAGCAGTCAGAGCCCCCTGGAAAGTATACATCGACCACACTGAAAAACGTGAGCTCACTTTGAATGGGCTTAACAGAGGCTTCCACTGAAATCATGCTAGTGAATTTGAGGTTCCTCTTTTGGGGCAGTAGGACGAGAAGATAATCCCTTCAGTAGCAGAGAGGTGTGGGACCCTTCCATCATTGGGAGGGCGCTGTCCTCTTCTCATACAGAGTACTGAAAGTCGGTGATTGGTAACAGAACGTTCTGTCTAGGTCAAGAGTCTCCAACCTGTGGCTCTCCAGATGTTTTGGGCTACGACTCCTTTGAACCCTCAACACTGGCTATGCTGGTTACAGCGGTTTGGTTTTCCAGATGTTTGCCAAATCCCAAGGTTGCAGACCTCTGTTTGGCCGCCTTTTGGATCCAGAGTCAAGTTGAAATATTTGACTGTGGTGCATAAGGCTATTTATGGGAAAGCTGCACTCTACCTGAAACAGATCAAGAAGATATTCCCCCAGTTGAATTACACGTTTGCAGGGTAGACCGCTCATAAGCCCATGAAAAATACACGCCCATGCAAAGGGGCCATGCTTTACGTTCTGCACAGCTCGGCTTTGGAATGTTCCCCTGGAAGAGATTCGATTCACTCAGAACGTACAGTCTTTAGCACAGAAAATTAAAACCTGTCTTTTTTTACTTCATCGTTGCAGGACCCTGGCTTGCCCCGTTTTATTAAAACAATACTTACCCAGGTGGTAGTTCCCGCCAGACAAATAACTTGGGTGAAATCAAGTTGCAGTGTTACCATGAGGTGGCGGTGCTGGTGAATCTCAATAATCTTTCTTTGCATTGGGTCACACATGCTGTACTCGCAATCTGTTGTGGGTATGCGCAGTGACCATCCATCGTGTTCATAACGCGTGGTGCTGTGGACTGCCGTTTCTCTCTCTTGAGAATAAACATTGACTTCACATTCGCATCACTGGAAACAAATGCTCAATTTTGACGAGCCATGCAGACTTTCCTTTGCCCCGGGTATCTGTCTTCTCTCAGTTCCATCCTCATGTATTACCTAGCTAACGGCGATTGAGGGATTTACAAAATCCAAACCCACAGCCATTGGGATCTTAACATTTAAGAAACAGATTAGCTGATTGTAGCAACTCACCTGAAACTATGTTTGTAAAAAATTTGAAAGCCAATCTTGACCCACACTGCACAATGGAAAAGTTGTAGACTCAATTTACGGCCTGGATAGGACGATCTGTTTTTTCCACTGTTGTGCGTCTACCTCTTAGCAAGCAGCCACTAAAAGTTTTAAAACACGCAATAAAAAGGCAATGCTAAAAATAAATTCCATTTCTCTTTTGTGCGTAGTTTAAGTCTTGCCAGATATGAGAGCTCTCCCTATTTGTTTAAACAACTTCCCTGATGTACATTTTAGCTGCTAACTCTCACTACAAAGGATACATTCATATACAAAACCAATGGGAAATTGTGAAATGACCAAAGGACTGCCTGACTAAAGTTATGAACACTGCATTCTGGGTTTAGAAATAATGAACTTAAGCATTTAGGGTTATTCTTTGGCAAAGTAGAACTTGTTTTGTAGCGGCTTTGGCTCATCCTATGCGTAGGACCCAATAATGAGGACTTGCTTTTTCTTATGGTTGCATCTGTGGCCTTTTGTTTCGCTCACCTTCATTAAATAAATCCCCTTCAGTGGCAGGACTCGGAATTCTTTGTAAAACGACAAGTTTGCTTTTACAAAAAAGCATAGATATATAAAGTAATATTAAAAGCAAAAAACTTCTGAGGCCAAGGTATTGTTGGTTCATGAGATTTCTTGGCACCATAGGTTCTTTCCTGAGGCAAATGTAACATGGTGCCAACGTCAAGCCACTGTTGACTCAAATCAGAGGCTCTCCTTTCTTCAGCAAGGGAGAAAGACATCAGAACTGTGCGTGAGAAACCCAAGGGTATTCTCCAAGTAAGACCTTGAGAATCTCTTATTCAAGTGGCCAGGACACAGCCATCGCTGTTGGATCCAGTTCCTGGGGGGTGGACAAGCGGGGGAGGATTAGATTACCTGGGTAGTGGAACCCAGGGTTATGCTCGAGGGAATACCCCAGGTGAGACGCGGTATTGTGCCAGAGAAAGAGAGAAGAGCAAGATATCAGAGGCTTTCATGGGCTGTATTGCATCTGCCTCCCTTCCTACGGTTATATCTCTCAGGCTCAGATTCAACAACCCCTCTGTACATAATCAACCCTCTAAGGTCCCAAACCCGGTTACACCCAAAAAGCATAACTCCCAGAGTCATTGTTTCACCGGTCTCCATTTGAATGCTCCCAGTCATTCTTCTTCCCATCCCTCTGACTGTTATCTTCTGCACTCCCAACCGATTCAGGTAAAATACTACAATTCCACTTGTTTATTTCACAACCCAAGTTATTCCAGTTTGCCCCACAAACCCTACCAATCCTGTCCCTCCGATTGTCATTTTCAGAATAACCAAACCACCATGCCAGAACACTACAGTTCCAACAATCCCCTCGGTTCTGTTCTCCATCCCGGTCATTCTCATCCATTTAACAATCCCTCCAAAACCTACCCTTCGAGAGCACCATAAACCCAAATATGAAGGCTATAATTCCACGTATCACTACTTTCCCTTCCAACTCTGTAGGATGTTTGGAAACTCTACCAACCGCTTTTTCTGATACTCCAACTCCTTCCTTTTCTGACATAAATACTGTTTTACGGTCTTGTAATAGAACGTTGTAACTGACATGTCCCGACAGAAGGGTCAGGCAATTTATTTGACCCACACACACCCAACAGCCCTTCCTTTTCCCTACAGGGATAAAAGGTGGAGCAGGAGAGTGCAGTACGAGCAAGGCGAGCACGGCAGACAACACAACAAGATGGCTATCACATAGCAGTTCAAGAGAAGGAAAACGGTGGCAGGAATCGAGAGGGTGGCGAGGAGAGAAGAGACCTTGCCCTTTTCGTTCCAGACCCGCATAACCTTCATGGAAGAGAGCCTAAGACCGCAAACAATAGCACCAGTGTCTTGCAGCAGATGTCTACGGTACACAGAGCAAGCTTATGCCAATAAGCAGGAGCGAGGGAAGCTCCTGCGTCTGTGGTACCGGTCTTGACTCCCAGAATGTCAAAAGCCAAGCGATTCATCACAGCCCATGAGTCAAGGGGGAAATCGATAAGAAACGGGCTGTATTGAGTGAAGGAATCGTTAAGTGATACGTTTGAATCAAGTTCAAGCAACTGTAAATGAACTGTAAAAGTGTTAAGGGGAGACCAAGGGCAGAAGGAAACCGGCACCACGTGGGTGCTAACGAGAGACTCTGGTCGAGCCGCATATGATAGAAACTACAGATACCAGAAGGCCATAGGAGAGCCAGCGGAACAGGTCAAAGTGTTCATACTGAGGGTCACTCAAAAACCCTGTACAATCGAAAAACCTTGATCTACAAACTGTTGAAAAGCACAAGAAATGAATCCCGCAAACATTGAACTGTGTAAAGGTAGAACTGTGAAAGTAAAGAAGGGTCCGCACCCAGAAGAGGGGTGCGAATGAGAAGGGACAACGTCTAAAGTCCCAAGAAACAGTGTGTCTACAAGGCAAGGAATGTCCACTATGAACTGTTTGAAAAGAGATTGAGACGCTATAGAGGGGACAGGAGAAGTACACTGTCCCGCTGGTTGTTTTGGAATCCAAGCCCGATGGAGGGAGAAGCCAAGAGATACTATAAAACAGGAGAAGTACACTGTCCCGCTTGTCAAAGAAGGGTCATCGCCCAGAAGAGGGTGACCCATGGTTGAGCAGTTATCACCCTGATCACGTGAACCAGAGAAAGGGAGGTTCACAGCGATCCGTTGAACATACTTTTTGTGAGAACAATAGCAGAAGACTTGTTGAAAGCCATAGGGAACCCAGCGGAGGAAGGCAAAAAGTCAAGACGGGCCCAAGCCCGAACGAGGGAGATCCAGGGGTGAAGGGATCGCCCAAAAGCCATTAAGAAGAGAACCAATTTTTTTTATTTTTATTTTAAAGTTCTCCCCCAGAAGAGGGGGACCCGAGGGTGAAAACATCACCTGACGTGAACTGCAAAGAGAACTTTGTGTTTGTTTTGTTATTGTATACATCAGGCCTGCGAAGGCAAGAGACTTTCAGGAGAAACAAGACTTGGCCATCAATGATACTGATTGCTGTCATTGGAACTGTCATCTCGTGCTGAAGAAGCCCGAGACTGTACTGTGCTCCAAGCTCCCATCTTACCCCGTTTCCAAAACATGGGGAAGGGAGACCCCGGCTACTGCATCCTGACCTATTATTTAAGAACACTTCTTTCTTTTCTTGAGAACTATCCCACACCCATTTTTGTATTAGTTGTAAGGTTTGGCAATAGGTTTTTTAGTACAGGCACTTTTATTTGAGACGACACCACAAGGATTGCCTTTTTTTTTATTGATGGTCGAGGCTTTCACCCATCTTAGATTTAGGATTAGAATAGGCGCTTTTCCAACCTCCATACAGAATTCATTGTTCAATAAACACCCTTGAACTGTGATCACTTGTGTCTGTCTTACTTGTTGTCACCATGAGTTTCTCACATGTGCCTCTTCTTGGGTAGGGGCTGTTAGGGTTCAGCAACGCGAGGCAGACAACTCTTTGATATTTGTTCAAAATATGCTATTTTATTAGAACAGAAATAATATCAAAATGCCCCACTTGCACTACTCTACTGTGGGTTTCCCTACCTAACATAACTAAGGGAAAACATTCTAAAACATGAGTTCTGGCCCTCACACTAAACATCAAATACAAAGAAGATGTATGGCAATTCAATTAGCATCAACAATGATATTCACAATATGTTAGCAACATTTTAGCAACCTGGGTGAACTCCCTTTCCCTGGACTCAAGGTGTGTTCCTCTTAAATGTGCATCAAAAGAATACAAGGAAAATCCACATAGGTAGTAAAGTCTCAGATCAGATCTTGAAAAGTCGATATCAAGGTAAAGATTTATCAACCAAAGTTCCAACAATAACAAACGCTCTTTTTCTGATGGAATAAAGACATTCCACTTCCTCAGAATAGCAACAATCCCTTTCTTAACCAAGATGATCTTTGATCACTTCCATTTATCCAAGAAGACTTGACACAGTTCAAAAAGATACACTTCCAGAATGTTAATGGAAAGTCTAATTCGTCAATTCAGGTTAGAAAGCACAGTTTGTATATTTGTCAGGATGCCCATTTATGAGGATGACTTCTCAGTTTGGTAGCTTCTACTTCAACAACTTCACTTCTACCACTGTTTACTATGAGGGCATTCCCTTTTGGTCCCATAGCATTCCACTTAACTTGAACTACTGAAGTCTTGCATCTGCTGACAACTACAATATACCACCACAGTGTCAATACCTTGTATTTGAAAGCCAGGTTTTAACATTTTAAGGCACTGCAACACCTTAAAACAGACAGGGCACTATTTTCTCTGAATATCTCAGTCTCTTTGCTTCTCTGGTCTGTCCACAACACAACGTCAGCATTGTATATGAGTACAAAGTTTCCCTTCCCCAATTTTGCCTTCACCTATTTGCCAATCTTAGCCACATAATTACCCAGAAGCCTTAGTGCCACTATCTTGGCTTCTGGTAATGTTTGCACACTTGTATCTTAGACAAGTTTGATCTTCTATTGGGTTTACAGTAATTATTCAAACAGTTTCTGGCTTTGAGAAAGGATGCTTCACTCTCAATAGGGGAATATGGGTGCTCTCTCCAACTACAGATATATAATTAAACATTTGACTGCTTTTAGGAAAAATGATTGTATCATTAAAGAGGTAAGATTCGCTGTTCACTTTCAAAACTAAAAAAGGCACACGCAACCACTACTTTATGAAGTTGTAAACGCTTTAAGTGTTTAACAATGGTGTTCTGCTTAATGAGAAACACGCGATCAATAACGTTCACTCTTTGTTTGGGAAACAAAATTAGGTACACGTGAATACTCCTTCATTAAGTTTAAAGACTTTAAGGGCTTAACAATAGCATTCAACTCCTACCCGAGTAAATTAGACCTTTACATTCAGACGCAAGTGCTACTTTCCAGCGTTAGAAAAGCATCGAACAAATTCAGCTTGCTTCTGCTTCTACGTGAGAAGAATAGACTGGATACTGTTGCCGGCAGTGCTCGCGCAAGGAAACAGAATGCCAGGTTTGACACACCGGCTTCTGTAATCTTTGTTCTGCGCGTGGCTTGACTTCAGGCACATGTTCTACTGCTTCTGGCTTCACAGGAACCCACATCCTTCCTCTGCTCGATGGTCTCCGGTCCAGCCACTCTATCAAGGAGCCCCTCTCGCTCCGAAGACCTGCAACTCGTCCACAGCTCCTCGCCTTGGTGTCGGACACGTCTCCTGCCCAGCAACCATGGCAATCAGTCTCACATGTGGAAAGACAGCCTCTTTGCACATCTTTTGATGCGCAGCCTCCTCAATTCAGATTTTGGGGGAACTGGATCCTCTCAAAACAAGCAAGTGAAATCTGCTGTATCCATGTTCTGCGTCCCTCTCGTTCTCCCACTTCTGCTTGGTTTGCCAGCTCTGTGCCTTCCTCCTTTTGCTACTACTGCACACACTCCAGTCACAGTTCCAGCTCCTTCCAATTGCCTGCACCTGAGGGGGGACTTATGCCTCCCGGGTTCCTTCGGGTGTGGACTGTTGGGCTTAATTGCCCGACTACTACTGCAATATGCCTCTTAAGCCCTCTTCCCCGTCCCAGTACTCGTGGGATTATGTGACATGTAAACCTCAACAACAAAGTTAATTCTTTTAGGCGTTTGCTTGACTTTAAGGGTAGGTTTATGTCTGTTAAGGTCATTAAAAATGAAATCTGTAGAATTGGGTGTCACTGGGCAAGACAATTTATTCAAGGCAACCTTTCTAGATTCCTTTACATTATACTTTTGGGACTAAGGAGCATGTTTATCCTGAAATACTTACAAGGATCTTTTTCGATTGGTAAGGTTTGCTCAGATTTTCTGATACTTGAGTCCAGAACCTCAGATTTTATATGTGGGTCATGGGCATTAGAATGACAATAAGCTATTACCTGTGTTAGTACCCTGTAAATGTTTTCCTTGCCAAAGGACAAATACTGTGCCTCATCCCACGGGATCTCCTCACCACCCTGGGCCTCGTCTCCTCCCAGGTGATCTTCCTGAAGTACACCACCCCCAGGGTCAGGACCAGGAAGCGTCTGCCTTTCCCTGGCCACCTGGGAGGAGAGGGATATGTAGGATTCTTAACAGGGCTCTCTGTAAACCTTCCATAGTCTGGGATGGTGGTCATGCATTTGATCTGTGCAACTTCTGGGGGATTTCAGTGTTTAACAGTGAAATCATAATTGTGGTGGTGTGAAGGTATCATGAGGCAGACACAGACAACAGGTTCAAGTTTGGTACACAAAGTTTTTTTAACTTTAAAATGCAGGATGGAGTAAGGCCTAACTTGCCCTACACTAAGGTGGTATTTCCCTACTTAAAGAAAACTAAGGATAGTCTGTGTCAGGAAGTCCAAAGCAAATATATGTGTCAAAAATCATGCTTGACCTCACACCTAACTGTGTACAATGTGTAGACATGTCAGCAACAAAATAAATGGTGTTCAAAATAAAGTTCAGCTTCCCTTCCCAAAGTTAAAAATAGTAGGAGATATAGGGCTTCCCTTACACAAGAGCCCAAACAATTCCTTGGGACATTTCCCAGCTCTTCTGATAATGTTCCTTTTCACTAATTCACACAGACAGTTCAGTCACCTGACTTCAAAACACATAAGATGTTATTGTAAAACCGAAGCTTCTTTATAGGTGCTTTCAGTGGCTCTTTCATACAGGGGTGCGCTCGGTCTAGGTGCAGTTGTTGGAAAACATGTTCCATCCATTACAGGTCACGTAAACCAATACCCCTTCTTGGCTGCTTCTAAAGCAACCACTATGCCACTGTTTCCCCTTGACAGTGAGGCTTGCTTTATTCACCTGTATCATGGCTGGTTTGGCCACTATGCGTTTGTTACACTTTCTTGCATTCGCCTGGATCTTGCCAATGCTCGTTTAGCATGACATACATTTCCTTAGATTCTTTTGGCTGTTGCCAATGCTTGGTTTCGCATATAATGCTGTTCTTTTTCTCATGCAGATTTCACCAACTTTCTTTCACTCTGCTCAATATTCAAGAGTGCCAAAACTTGCTTTCATTCTGTTCAATATTCAAAATATTTAATTTGGCTTTCACTTAGTTATTCAAAAGTACTTGTAATGACTTTGATTTGTTCGCTATTAAAAGAAACGGTTGTTTCGTTGTAAATCAATGTTCATTATTTGCTTATCATATTCACCTGCCGGCTCGGTGTTCCCCCTTCTTGGTACAGTCAAGGTTGGGGCTTATGGCTCTTCAGCGAGGTCCTCCGCTGCCACGAGTTTTCTTCTTTCTGTGCGGTACCTTGCTTCCTCGCTTTTTTCCCAGCGGCATCCTGAGGCTCCGCTCACCCAGTGATGCCCTGCCTCCAGCTCAGCACTCTTGTCACTGCTTCGCTCCGTCATGCGGGTCGCCCTCTTGCGATCTGCCACTGGTGTTCAGCATAAACTCTGCATCCTTTGATGTGCCGCCAATGATCTCTGCCTTAATGCCAGTTAGACTGAGATCCTCCTCATTGGGACACCCACTCCCTTCTTTCCTCTCTCTCTCTCTGGACGCCCACTCTGGGCCGTCTTCCTGCTCGTTCCTGTGAGGCTAAGGACATTAGTGTCATCTTCGACTCCACCCTCTCCTTCTCTCCTCACATGCCTCCAAGAAGTCAAACTATCAGCTGCATTTCCTCAGAGGTATTCTTCCTTTCCTCACTTTCCCCCAGAAGCTCACTGTCTCCAGAGCTCTGGTCCTCTCTAGGCTGGAAAATTGCAACAGCCTCTTTCTAAATCTTCCTGCCTCTACTCTTCGACCTTTACAACTTATCCAAAACAGGACTGCGAGATTTGTCCTTGGCCTCAAGCCCAGGGATCTATCTCTCCAGCACTGAAATCTCTTCACTGGCTCCCTGTAACTACAAGGATCAACTTCAAGACCCTACGCATCGTCCACAAGGCTTTCCTGGGGCCTGGGACCGCTCTACCTCCAACGTTCTCTTCCAAAGCATCTTCCTTCTCGAGATCTCCGTTTATCCACCTCCAACTCGGAGGGTCAGACGCTTCTCCAAGCACAGAGTTGGAGGCAGATCTATTTCCTCGGCTGGAACAGCCTCCCTGTCTCTCAAACCTGAGCAGAACCATCTCTGGTTCCGCAAGCAACTCAAGTCGTTCCTTTCCGATAACACTTTCTCTCTTCCTCTCCCCAGCTGATGCTCCAGACTGCTCCGCGCACTGGTCACCACCTGAACTCAGGCCCAGGCTCCTGCATGTCCAGTTGCTCTTGCACTGTCTCTGGGTTCCCCAGCACTTAAGGGTCTGTATCTGCAACCCTACAGTCCCGTCTCTGCACTTGGGAGCCAACCGCTGGCCACACTTGTGAATTTACTGCACTTTCCCCTTCCCCTTCTCCCCTTCCCTATTCCCCACATTTTCGTGATCTGAATGACACAAAGCCTAGTAAGATCATCATTTTGTCCTCCCTTTGTTTCCCCCTCCTTGTCTTGTCACGCCTAGAAACACTTGTGTACAGGTGCATTATAAATGCCTCATCATATCAAATCCTTGAACAGGTCTCGAGCGCTCCGTTGGTCACACCGACAATCCGTAGTGGTCTGCCTGCACCCAGTAGTCTGGAGCCTTGCTTCCACAGCTGACTCCATTTCCAAAGTTCCAGCCACCATAAAGACTAGACCCCTCACTATTGGGACGGAAGTTCTGCCTTACTCTTACTGCCCTCCTCCTTGTCACCGTACACCACAAGGGTTGGTATATGTGTATTGTCAAAATGTGGATGCATCTCTCTAATTGCTCTCTTCCTTGTCCTGGTATTGAACTGGTGTTTATTTGGAAATGTTACGCTCACCTGGGTCCCACGGGGGCGTCGACCGGAACTGGACCGCTGTTATTTCCACCAGCGTGACGTGTAGCGCCGAGATGACTGACTGGACTGGTCCGCTCAGCCTAGTTTGCCTGGCTCGCAAGAATATTTTTCTGCAAAGGAGAAGAGGAATTAACCACCCGTGGAATAGAGTGTCAACCCACCTTCCCCACTCCCGTTGTCTTCCCACTGATCACTCTTGATGTCCCCTCCTTAGTCTCACCTGATTGTTTGGAAGGATGAGCTCTCCATCCTGCGTCGACCGCAGGGGCGCATTGATGACCAGTTACTTCACTGGCGTAGAGGAATTGGTGAGTTCCAGTATTGACTCTAAAGTCCAATTGTTCATAAGAGTTCAAATGTCTGCTCTTCACTCTGTCCGATTCCTTGCAGGTTGCCGATTAATCCACTCGAAGATTTCCAAATGGCACTCGGTAAGATTCAGGTAAGTCTATTGTGTTTTTCCCCTTAGGGGCCGGGGTACGGCGATGAAGCAGAGTTGACTGTGCCGACCCGAGATGAGGTGAGACCCCGTGGTAAATCAGGTACGTTTTTTGTGGGGGGTAACTGGTATTGTCCTTGCTTTCTCTCCTTAGGGGCCGGGGTACGGCGACGAAGCAGAGTTGACTGCGCCGACCCGAAATAAGGTGAGTACTTCCCGTGGTAAATTAGGTAAGTCCTTCGAGTTAGCTTGTATGGCCTTAGAGAGTCCCCTTGCTCACCGTGCTGTCTTTGTCTCCTTAGGTGTCGGAGGGCGGCCGCGAGATGGAGAGAGCGTGATGGAATGCTGAAGTACCCGCCAAGCAGGTGAGTTCAGCGTGGCGCCGTAGGAATGCGAAGCGATGCTTCAAAGACTTCTGTCTTTCAGTTCTGTGGCGAATTGGATCAGGATTCAGGTAAGGATTAAAGTTAAAACTCCTGTTCTAACCTTTATCCTTTTTGTCTTCTTGTTTCAGGAGTCCCAGGACTGAAGCGGGCGTGGCTGAAGACTGGAGCTGCTGAAAACACGGTGAGCGTTACGCTGCAGCACGTGTGGCTGTCCGGGCGTGGTTTAAATAGCCTTGGAAGAAGATCCAGGTAAGTATTCTTCCACTGCCCCACCCAAGTAATAAAATAGTCCCTTCAGTAAAATAGTCCCTCCTAAGCCTCATTTGGCTTGAGTCTTCATGCAGCATGGTCTGCCTCAGGTGAGTATGTAGCATGGTCTGCTTCAGGTAAGTTATCAATAATGAGCCTGGCACCCATGGCGCCAGGACTGACTTTATCTTTATGAGCCTGGCGCCATAGGCGCCAGGACTGTACCCAAACAGCCCCTAACTGGGGCTTTTGGGCATGCTCCAAGTGGCATGATGCCTGCTTCCGGGGCTGCTGGGCCTGGTCTGGTCTTCCGGGGGCAGGCATCATGACAGGAAACACTTTAAGGGAGGAACAGAGAAAGGGGTGGCAGCCTACAAAGGCTTGAGGGATAGAGGGTTCGGTATGATAAGGAAATGGGGGATACCATGCCTCAGCCAGGGACGTCCTCTCCCCACTCCCCAAGTTTCCTCCACCCAGGTGATCCTCCCTTGCATATCCACCCCCGTGGTCAGAATCCAAGAGCGATGTCCTTTCCCTGGCCACCCCAGAGGAGGTTACAGGGGTAAAAGTAGTGAGGACGCCCTCAGGTTCCTCACAGTGGTAGTATTTCTTTAACATCATCACAATATTCTCATTATGATAATATGTTCTGTGACGATTCACCAGGTCTTGTATGGATGGTACTTGCATAATTGGTATTAATGTTACGCGTGGGTGGCATCAACAGTATAAACAGGAAAGCGATAATAGACAAAGGAGATCTGATTGCAGAAGCCAGGAGTACAGGAACAGAGCGCAGGAAGTTCAAAGTTGGAAAGCTACAGCTGGAGCAATTGTGTCTCTCTGAGACCGAGAGAGAAAAGATTGGACGTTGTTGTAGCGTGCCGAGTGCCGGCAGGATGCCGACTCTTGGTGGTGGCGCGACCGCTGGAAGGTGTACTGTCAGGTTCAGAAATGATGCCAAGACCACAAGCCTGCAACGGAGCCACACAGGAAGCAAGAAGGAGTCGGAACTGCCCCCTGACCACAGGAACAACCAGAGCTGTGCCACCAAGCTACCACAAGTAACGGGAACAGCAGGAAGACTGGGTGGGGTCTGGGAAGAGGCCCAGCTCATTCTGAATGCATGAGGAGTCATCTCCCTCACCGTAGTGGCCAAGCCAATACCACAGCTCCAGCAGAGTGGATCGGGAGTCATCTCCCTTGTCGCAGTGGCCCAATCACTACCACTTCTCAAGTAGACTTGCGAATGGTTTACAAGAATGATACAGGGGAGCCTGGAAAATACATTTATCATCCAGACATTAAAAGGGAAGCTAAAGAAGGCCATTAGCTTTTCTACTTCCTGGAACGAGTTGAAGGGACTGATACAAACTTTCTGTAAAAGTGTGGAAGGACTGCCGTGTAGAACTTTGATAAAGGTACCAAGGGAAGGGAGTCATTCCCCTGGCCCTGATCAATGAATTACTATTACGAGAAGCCTGAAGCAAGACACCAGGAGAAGGGAGTCATTCCCCAGGTGAAGGAACTTTACTTTTGTTACAGAACTTTGGTTTAAGTGTTAGGGTTAGATTGTTAGGTTTCCGACAGAGGACAGAGAACATATTTTTGGACGGGCATTCTGAAAGTTCACTAAGAGTTTTCCTAGTTTGATGCAGGGTAACCCCTTAGAATTAGAGAGGTTTTTTTCTTTCATAATAAAAGTTGTAGCCCCAAACATGACCCCTCCTGGTCAGTCTCCTCCTTCTCCACCCTCATAGTTTTCATATTCTACTGATACCATTTGTGCTGGTTTATCAAATGAGACTCAATAGAGAAAAAAGTGCAAAATAAACCTGACATGTAAAATAAAACACACAATAAGATTGCAAAAGTATAATGGCAGAAAAGACAAATCATGGTATAGACCCATCAAAAAGAAAATTAAGATATACCTGAATTCGTTTGAGAGATTTTTAAAAATCAACCCCTGACTCTATAAACTAACAAAAAGGTGCAAGGATGACCTCACTCTAAAGAAAAAATACTGTTCATCAAGCCAACATACATGTTCTTAGCCAATCGGGCTCCCAAAGGATTCAAAAGCAAAGTTCAAGAGCTAATATTCCAATATTAGGGGGTTGCTCCTTTCCCCTAGACTTCAAAAGGACAACATGTCTTGCCAGTCTCTTTTCATAAAGCACTAAGGCCCTGATTCACAGAACGTTTTCCTATGGCATTGTGCCATTATAAAATGCTTCTGTGAATCAGGCCCAAAGTGTTCTTCCAAACAATACTACAAAATGTGTCTCAGTATTAGGATTTTAAATCCCTTTGGTTCCAGCTTTCTATTTGGGTGCAATTCCAATACTCTTAATACTTGAGGGGTCTTGGCGTGCTCTCCTGCTAAGAACCAGCAATTTAATATATTCTCTTTCTTTCTCATGTAGGGCTCCAGCCGCTATTATTTTTGGTTATCTGTGGGGTCTCAGACATTTTATCCTTAGTATTTCTTTTAGGTGGTGGTCCAAGATTTGCAATGCAACTTCAGGCTTGTTTGATTTACTCTCCTGCCAAATGCAGCATTCCATGTTTTCAAATGTGCTTTCATGCAGAGTCCCTGACTCCCTTATGTGCTCTGCTTCTTTTGGGTGTGGGTCCCAGACTCGGAAATTTCTGTCCACAATAGCCTGGTTCACTCTCCTGCCAAACTAAAGTTTCTATTATATTGCATTTACATGTCATGCATTCATTTACTATACATTACTTGCTGATCGGGTAACTACCCCCTGGTTTATTCATTTTAACATGTTAATGCGTGCTAATCCCTCAGGCATCAAGGCACTTTCTCTCATTGTGTTAGACCAAAATGTTCTGGGACCCTTCTTCGGACCTTTCAATGCTTGTTCTCGCTTTGGTTTCTCGTTCACAGCTTTCCGCGTGAGACGCTCCTGCATCCATTTGTTAAGTGAGCTTCACAGTAGCCGGCTCCCAGGCTTTGTTCGTTCTCTCTCCTTCCCCAGCAGATTGCGTCTTGTCTCTGTGTTGGCCTCGCGTCTGTGCTCTGCTCTACAGCTGACAGCTTTGTTACGACTGTCACAGCTGCCCAGAGGGATACTCTTCTGGCTCTCAGTTGTGCTACATTTAAGCTGCCGTGTTGAGAAAGGGGGTGTTTTTTGCACCAATCAGATTTCTTAAAGATCTAGACTGCTCACTTCACTTTACCAGAGTGATTTTCATCCTCTTCCCAGTCTCAGTACATGGGTTCAGATTTAACAACGCAATACCGGTTTGCTCTTTACTCTGCATGAATGAATTAGTTGGATTGGTTTCACAATAAAACATATCTTTTTTTTATTATTTGTTTGGTTAATTACATCAACCTTTCAAATTTACTATTCATCATGATATGCAAAATTTAAAAACTTGTACTTCGCATGATATAATTACATATATAAAACACTTAAAGGAATCTAAAAAAAATATCATTAAATCATCACAGCTTACTTTTGTGGTAAAACACAATTAAAAAAATGCACTATTGCTTTTCTCATCGCAAATTTTGAACTAGAAAATATTTGATACCAGATTTTATTCAGACTGCTTGTTTTCAATATACATAACTGTCTCTCAAAGAATATTGCTCTTTGCCCATTTAGTTCAGGACAGGAAACTATAATATGTTCCAAAGTCTCTTTTTGAGCCATGTTTTTACATAAGCGACAGTAATTTGATTCCGACGGAATCTTTCTCCTCCTGGCAAAAATGTCATTTGTTGACCATAAATTTAATCGGAATCTTAAATAGTTCCCTCTTATATATGGAGAGGGACATTTTACTAGATATTCTGCCATAGTACGGAATTTCTTATAGCCAAACAACTCTGTGGAAAAATCTTTGTATGTTAAACATTTTTCTCTATTTAAAATCCAACTATACTGATATAACTTCATTTTTGCTCTTGTTGGATTTTCCAAAAGCACCTGTAAGGTGACTCCTGCATCAGACAAAGCATTTAAAATTTCTTGTCGCCAACTCACAGGAAAATTATGCAATGAGCCAACCATATATTGCGCTAAAACACCTAGGATGTTATTCTGATGTAGCCCCAATAAACATTTCCGTAAAAAAACACATTTCTTCCAAAGTACAAACACTGTGTGGATTTAGCCCCGGTTCATATCGCAACATCGGTATAGGTGTTGACATTGGTAAATGTAAGATTCTTTTCCAAAAGCGTGCTTCTAATATCTGCCATGCAGGTTGTTTGTCTACCAGAATGTCCATTCCATAAATCAATACAGGGATGACCTTTTGCTCATAGAATATCATTATATGTTTGTATGAGAATTTGCCATATTTGTAGATCAAAATGTTTGCCTGTGATATGAGTGCTGATAATTTGGAGGTCAAATAACTCAGATATTTTGCATATTTTACAGTATTCTCTACCCACAGTCCCAAATATTTATATTCTGATACAATTTGCAATGGAGAATTTTGTAAATGCCAATTGTACTTTTTCACACAGGTTTTATTTTTTGATCCACATATCATAATCTGTGTTTTCTCTTGGTTTATTGTTAACTTATTCATATCAGTATAAGTTTCTAGTGCGGAGATTAAGTTCTGCAGTCCAATCGGGGTCCGTGACATTAGAACTAAGTCGTCCGCATACAATAACCAAGGGATGCGATGTATGCCTATTTTTGGGGCATCTGCAGACACAGCTAAAATGCTTGACCCATATCTACTATAAAAAAATAAACAATGTATATGCTAAAATACAACCTTGCTTCAGTCCCCTATAAGTTTTGATCGCACAGTCCTTTGGTATTTAGTCGAACTTGCATATAAGTATCTGAATGCAAGTGCTGAATTAGAGCAACCAACGAAGCTGGACATCCATATTGCTCAAGTTTCAGGACTAATAATTTTCTATCCACAGAATCGAAAGCCATTTTACAATCCACATAGGCAACATACAAAGGTTTGCTGTCTTTGAAACTCTGTGATTTTAATAAATTTAGAGTCAGCATATTTGGTGTTGTACCCATCCCTGCTACAAATCCTGATTGAAATGGATCTCGTCTACAGCAACTTGCTGACCACTCATTAAAATCTCGAAGAATGAGGCGAGCAAAGATCTTACTCGGGGCATCCAATAAGGAGATTGGATGATAATTTACTGGGTTTGTCAAATCCCCCTTTTTATAGATAGGGATAGTAATTGACCCTTTCCATGTCTCAGGTATGGTTTGAGAGTGAATTACATTTTGAAACATTATGTTCAGAATATCTGCCCACTTCTCTGGATGTTGTTTCAAAGCTGAGTTTGTGAGGCCATCGGGCCCTGGGGCACGTGATCCACTAGACCTAGT
Source organism: Ambystoma mexicanum (assembly GCF_040938575.1). Taxonomy (NCBI): domain Eukaryota; kingdom Metazoa; phylum Chordata; class Amphibia; order Caudata; family Ambystomatidae; genus Ambystoma; species Ambystoma mexicanum. The sequence continues at coordinate 281,994,320 of NC_090923.1, read as the reverse complement.
TATATAATACAGAATGTCATCTTTGTCAAACTTTAGATTAAATCTCTCCAGCTCAGTGAGACTATTTGTTTCAACCAGGTCTTTGGGTGGCAAGTACATTGCTGTAAAATAGTCTATCCAAGTTTTCTCATTGATACATGTGGATTGAATTGCTACCCGATTACCCGCAACAGAATGATTAATAATAGCCCAAGTCTGCGATATGTTCTTTCGTGCAACCGTGAGCAACATCTTCGCTCCATCATTCTGATAAATTTTTGCTTTCCTTGCTCTCAACCAATTTTTATATCTAGTCTTAATATTTTTTTAAAGCCAACAATCGCTGATCTAGAGAAAGTTTTAATGTCCGACGCTTTTCCGTTCGTATTTGTGTTTTCATTACTTTAACTTCTCTATCAAAACTATGAAATGTGGGTTTCTGTAGTGTTTTGTGGCATCTAGAATTTGCTTGAAATAATTGCATGGTGTCGGCATAGATTACCGAGTTTTTATTTCCTTGAGTTATTGCGTGATAATATTCACTGAAATCTTTTAAGGAGGAATCTGACCGCCACAATCTATTTCGAGCAGTATTAACTCTAATTGCAGAATGACTAGTGTCAAGATAGTTACGAGCTCTCACACACCTGTGATTTTTCCAATTCATTGAAAGCATATTATGATCACTCAACGTTGTTGAAATTATCTTAAACGAACTAATTTGGCTCATAAATGCAATATCCACATAAATGTAGTCAATGGTTCCAGAACTACTTCCCCTCTGCCAAGTTGGTCTTGGAGGAATATCAGAGGGAAGGGAACCATTTACAACAACCAAATTTCTCCTCTTGACAAATTCTAGCCACTTCAAAACTCTCCTTTGCCGAGGATGCTGAATTTTATGAAAGCACTGTACGTTTAGATCACCTGCTAGAATAATATGATGACTTTCGGGTTCTTTTACAAAAGTATCCAGTAAATCTGTAAGATCATTAAAAAATTGGTCGTCCGAAATTTCAACCGGGTTCCAATATAAATTTAATAAAGCAAACTTTGCATCATTGTGAGATAATTTGATCATTTGCATATAGGGATTTGGGGAGCACCAATGTTCAGATTTTGAAAATATGCTTTGTTTTATTGCAAGCAGTAATCCTGACATTGGTCTCCCACGAGTAACCCTCAATGCAGGTACTAAATATAGATCATAATCATTCCATACTGGTAATAGCGAGAGACATGTTTCTTGTAACAAGATTACATCATGCTTAATTAATACATTTGGATTATTTAGCAGGTGTTTAAAACCTCGTGAGTTCCAACTAATAAGTGAAAACTCCTTGAGCTCTTGTTGAGATAGCTACTTCTGTTCCACTCTTTGTTTGCAAGCACATACATTCTTAGGAGCAATTGTCTGATTTGGAGATGAATTGATATTTGTGAACCATTTTTGTTCTGTATTTTTTTCAAATTCATTTTCCACCACTGTGTCTTCCATCAAAAGAAATCCTAGATCTTGAATCTGGTCCTGAACTGCCAAAATCATATTCAGGATTACCCTTGACTTGATCCACAGCCTGACCCGAGTTCTACTGCCATCTAAGATAAAACATATCAGTCTCATCAGGGCAGATGGGAGGGGAATGTAATTCCTGAAAAGGGGTAAAAGGATTTTCAGTGGAGTTATACCACATTTCCTCAAGATAATCGTTTCCAGTCCCATAAGGGACTTCCCTTCCCAGGGGGATCATCCCACTGCGCACCGCCCCTTGGGGGATCATCGCACTGTCCACAGGGGGACTATTGTACTGTGGAAGCACCGCCCTGACCCCAGGGAAAGGTCTCCCCCCTAGACGAGAAGGGATGACGTCCTCGGATTCGTCACAGTCCTACAAATTCAACACGGTTTTTCAAAATCCACCATCAATATTCATGAAAAACAATTGCAATCAAAGCTCTAGGAATTTTCTATGGCAAGACTGTGGGCGAGGGGGTTAGTTGGGAGACATTCCTTTCACGGACAGCACCTTCATAGGCGAATGCAGAATGTGGACACCCCACGGTTGTGCAGGGCCATAAAATACATGTCCAAAGCGCAACACAATGCAAAGAAAAACATCAGCTGTGCCATCGAAAACACGGGTTTTCTTAAACGACCTAGTACAGGATTTGTGTATCGAGTCTGACGGGTGAGTTTTTGGAAGACTCAGCCATTCCAAAGCCTGCCTGACTGACTTTGAAAAAAAAAAAGTGTCCTTTCATCGGTCACCCATTACCGGCACTAAACATGCAGCAGCCGGAACCTTATTCTCCTCGGATGGATGATGTGTGACGCAGTTCGGAAGTGCCTTGGAGAAAGGTTGTTTTGCTGCAAAATAGGAATCTCGCATTGCCAAAGCCAATAGCTCTGGCTTTATTTACGGTCATTTGCAGTCTCGTATGCCAATTCCAGGGATAGCTACGCATTCACAAATAATGCCCTTGTATGCTAGGTGCAACCTCATATGGTGAAGCTACTATCCTCGGACAGGAGCAGCAGATTACAATCATCTGTAGTCAGCCGGTACCTGGCCTGCCAAGTATATCCTTTATACACCCACGTGCAGCTCACATGCCAAGTACAGCTTTGTATGAGAAAGTCAGCCTCACATGCCCAGATACTCCCATAACATACGTGACTATGCACGCCAAACACTCGCAAGAATGGTTGCTCTTTCGCAAGGTACACAATCACCAAATAACTAGATATGCCACAAGGTGTTCTCTGCATTTAGTGCCAAGTTCAAACATGTTCCAGGATACATACTCCAGAAATGTGCCCATCGGACCACATGTTCCACAATAGACTGACTAAATCGATGTAGGGACTACATGTCCCAAAATGCATTCTGAATTTCTCAGTACTTATACTGAGCAATGAGACACGTTTGTCCATGAACATTATGCCCCCACCCATTACTAAAGTCCTCACAGGCAATAGCTCTGCCTTAGTCAGGTAAAGGTTGCCGCGCATGACTGTCTCCTTTCACATTTGACTTACCATGTGCACATTTGAACACATGGCTACTACATGTTGCAGAGTGCATCATGCGCCGCTAAGCACAGAAGCCCACATAATAGACTTTCCAAGAAAGCACCCTACCGAAGTACACCTGATCCAACAGACCTGAAAACGCTGCACTGCCATAGTGCAGAATATCACCTCCGGCTCAGACCGCTTTTCGCAGAATGCACTAAAGCTCACTAAATGAAAATGACCGAGTCCCATAACCCAGGCCGGTTTCCTATGTTAGAATGCCTAATGGGACTGCAGGTCACTAGAGGCTCTCTTTTTCTCTCGGCTGCCTCCACCACACACAGCACTATATGTCCAGGTGAGCGCCCTGATTCACACAGTGCAGATGCCTACGCAGGACTACATGCCCCAGAATGCAGCTTTCATCCTAAACTACCCACTTAGCGACCTGTTCAGTGGAAGTGGGCGGGAGCGGTTGGGAGAAGTGCTCCTGTACTCTTTTTTTTTTTAAAAACTAAGTGTTGCTGTTCCTAGGCTTTTATTTGAAAAAGAAACTGTTCCGGAATGGTTTCGTTTTAAAATAACAGTGTAAGTAGCAGCAGTCAAAACTTCCTTAAACAGCGGGCGCATTTGTCTAAGGGTTTGCATTGTGGTGGCGATGGGGATTGTGGGGACCAGGGGCCGGTCACCAGTTTCACTACTTGACATGAACTTCGACCACTGTAACCGTTCACTGCACCACTCAATCCCGAATTTAAGAAAATGTTCTTACGCCCTGCCTTAGCTAGAGCAGAAGCCCCGGCTCAAAGACATCCTGTGTAGCCTCTGCCACCACCATGTTACTGATGAAGCTGGATTATTTCCCTACACGTCGCTGGCCGCATTGAAATACTTTCTATGGTCCTCTCAAATGTTCCCACCAAAACACCCAGATGTTTTCTCAAGTGTCCCTAATAGGCCCATGCAGTCGCCCTGATCCTACTTCCAAATCTTTTGAGCATGTGTATATTTATATATACTTCTTTGTGGCTCTCTGTCAGCTACTGGAGTGAACACTCGTGCTGCCTTGCTAGAGAGCAGACGGGTGCTGCCTTGCTAGAGAGCAGACGGGTGCTGCCTTGCTAGAGAGCAGACGGGTGCTGCCTTGCTAGAGAGCAGGTGGGTGCTGCTTTGCTAGAGAGCAGACGGGTGCAGCCTTGCTAGAGAGCAGACAGGTGCTGCCTTGCTACAGAGCAGACGGATGCTGCTTTGCTAGAGAGCAGACGGGTGCTGCCTTGCTAGAGAGCAGACGGGTGCTGCTTTGCTAGAGAGCAGGTGGGTGCTGCTTTGCTAGAGAGCAGGTGGGTGCTGCTTTGCTAGAGAGCAGACGGATGCTGCTTTGCTAGAGAGCAGGTGGGTGCTGCCTTGCTAGAGAGCAGACGGGTGCTGCCTTGCTAGAGAGCAGACGGATGCTGCTTTGCTAGAGAGCAGGTGGGTGCTGCCTTGCTAGAAAGCAGATGGGTGCCTTATTTGCATCGACTGCAGGTTCATGAGGCAAACATAAAGCAGTTCATTTTCCAAAATGCACTCTGCCTAAGATTACGAAGGATCCTCAAAAACATTACCGCACGTGTCCCAAATCTCTCAAATGCTCCCAGGAAAGTTCAGTGAGATCACATCACACAGTAACACAAATGTTCTGCACAATTCCTCCTATCCTGTATGTTGTCTCATAAATATCCTCTCGTGCATGGTCTTCAAATCTTCGAGCGGTGCAAGTCTAGTTAATGTTCTCATCCCTTCTCCCAAACGGTGCCCGCCATGCTTCCAAACGGTGCTCGCCATGCTCCTGCAAGACTTCCCCAGTCTTTCCCCAATATGATTTAGGACCAGAGGCTGCAGGATGTCTGCTTGTGGAAACACCAGTCCATTCCAGGACGGCACTGGCACACCAGATGGAAACTCTTCTTGCCAATCAAGGTCTCTAATGACTACTTTCCTCAACACCATGCTCAATGGCTACATTTCAGGTGATAACAATCAAACTTTGAGCATTCAATGCTCACCTCCCCTGCATGGAGCCACATGCATGAATTCGCATGTGTGCAACATGCCTTGCTCCCTTGCATGATCAACATGATCAAGATACACCTTGTGTGTGGGCACTACTGTGAGAATGGACGAGGCACCTCTAGCACCCTCCGTGTATGGGATCCCCTTTAATTATTTTGGGGGTTTACTCCTGGCTACAGGACACTGCAAATAATTTGGAAAAATGGGGTTTGTCAAAGGTCTATGTAAAATATTCAGGGCTGGATGGATAATGTAATTTTATTACTGTACACTTTTAGGACGACTATTTACCCCTGATGAAGGCGTGCTAAGCTAATTTCCATACGTCAAAACCGGTTGGTCCAAGACAAGTAGCCCAAAGTTGGAAATATGAATGCTAATGGCATCTTATGTTTTTGCTGCTATGAATTACTGGAATGTGTTAATATGTGTTTAATGTTTGAGCATATGGGTGCGACTGCTTGATTGTTTTCATGTTTACATTTTTTCTATCATTATCGTCCTGTTATAAATGACATGTTATTAATGACATTTTTTAAAAATACAAATGTATATGAAATAAGGTTGTTAATTGTATTACAATCTGTGGGCTCTTGTTCTGTGTTTATACAATTTCTACATTCCAAAAGAAAATATGCATACACAACTAAGCCACCCACACATGGCAATTGAATACTCCTCCCAAAATACATAAAACATTACAACATTGATTGCTCTTGCTTCTTAAGATTCACACAAGAGAACACTATTAGTCTTAGCACCAAGGGTGATCTGTCCGAACAGAAAGAAAACAAACCCTCAATCACACGTGCAAAATGGTGGACTTCATTTGTCCAAGTCTCAATTTAGATCGGAAATTCATGAAGAATCCACAGCTAAAATTTTAGCTTGATGAAATAGGATCGCTCTGAGCAAATGTTTTGTGAAGGGCTGCTAGAATGATATCAAGGGAACTTCATGGATGAGGTTGACTAACCCACATGTGTCCTAACTCTACTTGTGTAATTGAAACAAACTGATCAAGGCATGACAGTTAGCACTGTCCTTTAGATGCCAAGCACTTTATGAATTGCCATTTTTAATATGACCCTTTGCTCTTTCCTTCGTTCCGTGCCTTTATGTGATGAGATGTTGTAGTGTTGTCCGTTTGGTGTTTTTGCTTATTGATGTGTATAGAAGGAATACTTGTTTGTAAGAGTATGCATTCTGTTCTGATCCAATTATTGAATGCAGCCACACATTCTTTCCTCACTTACATCCGAACTTCTCTGATGCGTAGAACATTTTCTTACTTTCTTGAATGAACATATCGCTTATGTTATAGTCTATGGGCCTGATTCATAGAAGCGTGTTATAATGGTGCAATCACATTGGAAAACGCTCTGTGAATCAGGCCCTTTGACTGCATGCCATACTTTGCAAACGCATCATCTTAAATGAACACCAATGCTCGGAATGTTGCTAACTAATAATACATTTTATTGCAATATGTGCTGTATTCTAAAGATAATAATTCATAATCAAGAATTTAACAAAAAAACTAAATATGACACAGTGTTCAATTGGTCAGATTTGATTTCCCAATTTCTATTGAATCCCTAAACGTTTGCCTTGCTACAAAGAAAGAGTGTTCAAGATGTCCAAATGCAAAACACTATACAAGTAAGAGCTGGAAAAATACTAAAACCTCTTTACAAAGGAAGCAAAAACCCTGATAATGATTTTAGACAAAACATGTTCGATACTCTTATCAATTCAACACTCTTCTCCAGCTACCTTACACAAACTACTTCAAAACATGAAACCATTCTCATCATTCTCCAACCTGACATTGACGACCCAGGCTTTCAATCCCCCAAAACTAGACTACTGCAATTCTATACTTTTACAAACCCACTGACTCTTCAATCAAACTACAAATTATACAGAATTAAGCCTCAAGGTTGATCTCAAATACAAGTTATGAAGACATCCAGCTTGCCATAGTGCCTCTTTCATTGCTCTCCGGCAAAGAACTCTCAAAGTAAATCTCTGTTACTCACCAACAAAACTCTACCTGGAAACGCTCCACATTACCTATCTAACTTGATTTCCCCACACAGACTCAATAAATATGTATGATCGGCGAACATAAATCTAACTGGAGCCTTTTACCCCGCCATACAAGCATTTCACAATGGGAGGGCAAAGGATTTCTGTCCGAGAAACCATACTCTAGAACTCTCTTCCTGTTCCCCTCAGAGAGATCTCCTCATCCTTTCCTGTTAAGCTCCCCTTCTTGGCAAGTGCCTTGAGGCTTTACTGTAATAGGTTTGATCACAAAAGTGTACGTCAGTCTAAAGGCAAAGAAGAAAAGGAATATCGAAATTAGGTTTCAACTGTGCGCCCTCTTTTGGTTAAATGACTAGATGGTACCCTCCAAAAATGCCCTTTTTTAAAAAAATTTATTTTCAAAAAGTTCATAACAGACAAACAGTTCGTACATAATATAACATCATGTGATAATCATAACAAAGCCAACAGAACTATATACACCAGAAAACCCCCCTACCCCCAGGAGTCACAAAACAATCAATAAACTGGTCTAACATAGTAAAAGAAATTTACCCCAAATCTTGTTAAATAATGCACTTTTCTTATCTCTCCAATACAGCACCTTCTCCATATCCGCTAAAGAGTGCATCTCTGCAATCCATTCCTCAATGGTAACTGGGGTAGATGCTTTCCAATGTCTCAAAATTAGTTCCTTCCCCACCATTGCCCCTCGAAAGATCCATTTCTTCTGAGAAGTACTCAGGTCATCCAACAAATCCTCACTACCCAACACTATTGTCTTAAAATCCATATGAACCTTCTCCTCCAAAATCTTTTCACAGATCTGGTCAAACTCAAACCACAAGCCTCTCACCCTCGAGCATTCCCACAGCATATGCTCCAATGTGCCCACCTCATGTAAACATGCCCAACATTCAGAGCTGTCACTCATCCCTCTTTTCATCATTCTTTCAGGTGTCCAGTATGTTCTATTCAAAATCTTTATCTGACGAGACCTATCAGCAAGGCTCAAAGAACACAATTTCACATTCTCACAAATACGTGTCCAATCATCCTCCGTAATATCCTCACCAATTCTCCGATTCCAATCCAATCTCAAAGCATCATTAGACCGATAGTTCGACACAACCAGTCTATAAACATAGCTAACCAGGCCACATCCACTCACTTGAGGCACCCAACCAAGCATGTCTATGTTGATTCTCTTTTCCAAATCCACCTCCCCCACCGCCTTCCTGATCTTCAGATCGTCTGTCAAACAAAAAGTAGGAATTTCAAACTTCAACCGTATTTCCCTAGCCGTTATCCAATTCAAACCATTGAACAGATCACTAATCCAATGCACCCCAGCTAGATACCAATCCTGCCAGAACAAAGTTTTCCCTTCATGTGTAATGCTCGGATTCAGCCAAATTGAAGCACTCGGATCTCTTAATGAGTTGAAACCCAAACACTCACACAAGTCCACCCATGAGTTCCGTAAGCTACTAGTCAGTAGGCCTTCCACCCTTGCTCGAAGTGGCTTACTGGTCAAAATGGCCCTAGGCGACAAAGGGCCTATATGGCTAGACTCAGCACATATCCAATCCACATGTTCCGATTTGAGAAAATCAAATATATTCCGCAACATAAAAGCCAGATGGTATGCCTTGAAATTAGGAACACCCAGCCCACCCTTAGACAAAGGCAATTGCAATTTGCTAATCTTCAGTCGTGGAGGTTTATTATCCCACAATAAGTCCTGCATGAGTCTATCTAACTCACGCCAAAAATGTTTCTCAATATCTAAGGGGATCATACTCGGAACAAAATTCACTGGAGGAGTCGACACCATTTTTTAAGCATTCACCTTCCCCCAAAGGGAAAGGTGCAACAAACTCCATCTTTTCAAATCCGATTTGAAAGTAGTGCACACCATCAACATATTTTCCCTCACAAAATCAGCGACATTAGGCAAAATCCAAACCCCCAAGTACAATCGTTTTTCAGCACACCACTTGAATCCCAACCGGGTAATAAATTGTTTGTCACACAACGGCACTAATGGTAAAACCTCTGATTTTGCCCAATTAATCTTGTATCCAGAGCACTGGTGAAAAGCTTTGAGAATGTTCATAAGGACCGGCACTGATTCACCTAGGTTCTTGAGGACCAATAACAAGTCATCAGCGTATAACCAAAATTATTGTAGCATCCCCCAACAACTTATGCCTTGTAAACCTACCTCATTTCTCAATGCTATAGCCAAAGGTTCAATACTCAGTACGAATAACAAAGGAGACAATGGGCAACCTTGCTCGTGCCACGTTCTAATTCAAAAGGTGTTGACCTCTGACCATTAGTTTTGACATCAGCCGTAGGCCTGGTATACAGTAGTTTAATCCAAGAACAGAACTGAATTCTAAAACCCATCTTTTCCAATACTTTAAACATAAATTGCCAGTCAACTCTATTGAATGCCTTTTCTGCTAAAATGCCCTTTTCGCTTCCTACTTTAGTATGACGATATGTAACTATTCAAACATTTTCTCACAGACACACATAATTGATCAGGGAAAGGCAGCAAAGGGTACTGTTCCACCGTGATTAACTTGATGCTGCTTGAATCTTCCACCATAAAAGCAGCTAACACATACAATGACAGGATTCATTAAGGGAGACCTTGTTGAATGGTTAAGAGACATTTCTCTAGGGTCTAGGTGACTGAAGATACGCCCGTCCGTTAAGTAACTTAAAAAGAACATGTCACGACAGACCCTTCTGAGAGGGTCCTCCAAGCTCCTCAAAGAAGCAAGCCTTTGCTACTATTCATGCGTAAAAGTATCATGCTGCAATAGTGCTGCGCCGTTTACTGCACTTGGTGAACGATGTAAGCATATTTTTGACGTTCCAATTTTTACAGCGCTGACACCAGAATATACTGCCACTGTGCTCGACCAGTCATATTATGTGCATACCAAGTAGTAGCGGCAGAGTATGCTACTGATCCAATGGGTGCTATTGTGGGTCACTAATATTGTAATAAAATCTCAAATTAGTAGCAGCAGGTTTTTATTTTCTCAAAACCTTTTCGTAATGGCGCATCAACATTTTCAATAGATTTCAGCATATGACAGAGTGTAGCGAGGGAGCGTTCAGCAATGTGGGGGGGCTGTCAGGACCTTTGCCCCCTGAGAACATAATGTTTTCATATGGTGCATTTTACAGCACAAGTATAGAGAAAAATGAGGAAATCACTACACACACTTTTCAATTGGTTTGCTAGGGTAATGCATAACAAAATCCAGTAGATACATGCCACCAACAGGATATAGGAGCATTTTATAACATTTTCTTGGTATCAACATATGCGACTATTGACATTGTAGGTCACTTTCGTGCAGCTGTTGCCATGATATATGCCAGCATTGCAAGTGTTATTCGCATCATGAAGCTTGGCCCATAATATATTCCAGCATTCCCATTGTAAATCACTTTGATATTGCAGCGCAATCTACAAGAATATGCTTAAATGTCCAATGTAGCCGATTGGTAGTTTGACTAATAGTCCACATGTTTGACTAAATGTGTCCTTCACTCCACATTGACTCCTTCCTCCCCTTCATCTCAGTGCTTGAGGCTTTATGATAGTTGGAGTCCATAGATGCATTGCATCTTTTAAAGTCACATTGCTGTAAATCCTTGTTTAAACAAAAACATCAGAGACCAAGGATGTTATTTGGGCGTTATGTACATGGGAAGCGTGAAAGGTACTCTGCCTAGGATGCCTAGCAAAAAGGGGTTTTAGTGTTTCGCAGCTTGAGGGCTTTCTATAATGACAACATTCCATTGAATATTTAGGAATTATAGAATCTTCTTCACATGGAAGGGGGGGGTGATAATGCTCCTCCGCTGATGGAGTCACCACATCTTCTCCCATGTGATCCTCCACCATAATGCCACTGCCACGGTCAGGATCAGGTAAGGATTGCTTTACCCTGGCCACAAGGGAGGAGATCCCAGGCTGGGGATCAGTGATGACTTCACAGGAAGTTGGAATGGCGCACAAGTTACACATTTCCATTTTAAAAGCAGTGCTTTGCTGTCGAACCCGTCCAGTGTGAGGCAGCCAGAAAGGTCTACGGGAAATAAGCCTGCCCACTTAGCTCCTCCACTGGCACATGCGCACTTGATTACAGTGGTGATCAGATCAGAAGGCTAAAGCAGGCGAGCATAAACTGGTGAAGATGTATAGCCCCATGTGGATTCTGTGAATCTGGTGATCTATCACACTTCAGTGAAACCATTTCAAAGCACAAAGTGACATAAACCGTGCCTAACAAAGAGGAACTTTGGGTCAGCTCCTATTTTAAATGGAAAGCAATCTATGTGAAGCAGATCAGTCCTGAACCAGCAGAGCCCCCACTCCATGCTCAGAGATCTCTCTTCTGCATGGATATACAAACCCAAATGAATTCTATTAAAGAACTCTTCATACCAAATACTCTTCATTATTCTCACAAGTGTAGCAGCATTTTGAAACCTGCATTGCAAAAATGAGCAGAAATCAGGATAAAACTGGTACAATGTAACTCAGAAAGGTGGGTTAAAGGGATGTGTGTTCTTTCATCAATTAAACAGAAGAACAAGTTACTCTCTTACCTGGTAACGCTCTTTCGATGGGATGGTCTGACGACATATTCCATATCTATGACAGTAATCAGCACAGCTGAGTGATTACTGTCATAGATATGGAATACGTCGGAGGACTCAATCCCCTCGAAACCACATTATACGGACTTTTATATGGCATTGATACTTTGCTCTCCCAAGCCTGGCCAGAAATGTCAGAGTGGATTTCACTCGTCCACTCTGGCATTCCAGCCGAAGCCTTGCCTACTTATGCCGCAGCTATGTTGTATATTAAACACCATATGTATAATCATATATACTTGGTCCCTTCTATACATATTTCAATTAGATCATTTATAAAATAGCACTGCCCTGCAAGACGAAGATTTTCTGGAGCTAAAGGCTTGCACTTGAGCTAATTTAAGGCCCATAATGCTTTTCTCATGCGGCTCTGAACAGGAAGTGAACTTACAGCGATGGCCACAGGATGGCGCTGTGACATGTGCGACTTGGCACAAATGGCTTATTCCACTTTCACAATTGGATAGCAATAAATGAAAAAGAACGTGAAGGAAATGCAAGGTGAAGCTAGTTGCTTTTATAGTTTTCATGAAATCCAATGCATACTGTGCAGATGTGATTATCAAACTGCCACGCCCATTGACGACTTCCCTTTGTAACGGGGAGTCAGCCTTGCCTGTCGCAGTTGGTGCGGATGTCCCCGCACCCACCTCATACAGAAGCGCAGGAGCACCACTTCAAATTCCGGGTTGGGTGACCCTTGCGGCAAAGCCTGTCGCAGCTAAGGGCAATGCTGTTGTGTGCTGTTTGGGGCTGAGGAGGCAAGCTCCCTGGAATATGGTCCAGCACGCCCGACACGGTAAGATTGAACGATCAAGTCTACAGAGAGGCAACACAGAGATACTATCTGCATATTTAACAAACGTGTGCCCAGAGTGTTTGTTAAGGTGATAGACCAGGGGCACAGACCTTTAGGTTTGGTCTTCAGGGCTGAACAGCATTGAGACAGGCTTTCAGTGCCGAACTGGAAGCCTGGGCACTTCGGAACCGAACCAGGAGCAAGTTGGATACAGCAGTGTTGATGCAACGGTCTTCAACAGCAGTGATGGGTCGGCAGTGGTGGGAGACTAAGCAGTCTTGTGTGCAGAGAAGCAGAGACTGGCCTTTATCAGCAAAAGCGTTCAACTGTCCTTACTCGGTGAGATGGTTCAGCGGCGGCTTAGAGCTCACAGAAGCTGGTAACCAGATAGGCGATGTTGAGTTGCAGACACGAAAAGTCAATGGGTATCGTGTGCAGAGATGGCAGAGCTTCGTTGTTGGGCAAAACTCTGAGCTGTGGAGCAGGTTGAGCTATGAGGTCGAAGATTACTCTATTGGCTGCCTTGCAGTAGCTGGGATAGCGTTCAAGATGCCCAAACTGCCATCAAGGTGGTTCGGAGATGCAGGTCCAGCTAGCGATTGCTTCTTCAGTTCTTTAGGTGCTTTCAGACCCAAGACAGGGGCTTAGGGGCAAGATGAGTCCTTTGTTTTGCCCTTACCAACCAGGAAGGTTTGTAGGTTGCACTTGCAAGATTATCACTTCCAGTGAAAGGTTCCTGGTTTCAGTTTCAATAGGCCTTGCTGAGATAGCTGGTCATCCCAAATAGGCCCTTGGGATAGTTGGGAGGAGAGTGTTGGTCTTCCTTGGAGCTCCTGGTCTTCACTTCTCTGGCAGAGGACGTTTTTGGTAACTCTGAAATGCTCTTAAGAAGACATTGCATAACTCAAATATCCACAGGACCTGGCCTGCACCAGCCTTACAGCACACAACCAGTGATTTCTTGTGAATGGCTTCAAAATAACCAAATAGGTGGGCGTATGCTTGGGGTTTTGGGGGTTTTGTCCACATAGAATTAGTGTACACTTAGGGGAATGTCAGGCAGAATGAGACCTGAATTTAAACAAACTATCAAGAATGTTACTATTACTACTGTCATGCTGTACGACGCCCTCCGGCGGCCACCTGATGCCATGACAAAATGTCTGTGGCATGATTAATAAAAGGAATTCTGCCCCGTTGGAGGCGGCAGTTGACCTTTATTCGCACAGTGTCTTCATCCCATTTATAATGTGTCTTCACCAAAGCTGCTTGACAGGCACTGTGCCTTCTACCGCTATCCTCTGGTCACCAGACAACATGATGAGGTGGTAAGAAGCCTTGCAAGGCAGAAATCGGGTTCCAGAGAATCCCTCTTTAATCAGTATCCAAGGATGAATCTAAGAGGAAGGTCCCCCATTCCGCGCCTCACATAGTCAAAATGTGACAGTGGTTCGGTCCACAGCAAGCCTGTTAATGGGCCATTCCCGACTGTTGTAACAAGTATCCTTTGACTGCTGATGACCTTCTCAGAGTGCCTCGTCTACAAGAAGTGACACGAAGATACACACATCTAAGATGGTGATACCGCTCTGAACTGAAGCTTTCATTTGGGCTATTCTAACTCGCCCTCCTTCCTTGGTCTGTTTACATCAACAGGTCTCCAGTTATAAACGCCCTGGTGTGAAGTTGCCATTGCAACGACAAAACTGACTTTCAAGCAGTGGTTACCAGGAGAGAGTGTTACTGTGCCGATGAACGAAGGTGAGAACACTTTGCAGGGGGATCACAGTGGGCTTCCTGGGCTTGTTGTGAATACACCTATCCCAGACAGCTTAATACACACCAGGCCTGTCATCACCAAGCTGACAATAAATGACAACACATGGTTATTTGTACATTCTCACTAGTCATGAGGTAAACACTAGACATGGCTTGGTTTTAATAACTGCCACGAGGTACACCATGATAAGCTTTCCAACCAGAGGTGCATGCAGGTAAACATCCACATCTGTCTGTTGGAACTTTGGGTTCCAGCAGATGCATTCAGAAAGGTACATGTGACCTTAGAAACCGCCATGCTGCCACTGCAGGACAGGTTCTTGGCATGTCAGGACCCTTTCGCAGCAAAGCACTTGTGAACGTTATGTTTTTTGGCATGGAGCATTATGAAGATTAGAAGTACCTGCATCATTTAAAATTTAGAAAATCAAAAAATGGCACGCTATTTCACCTGAAACGTTCGTAAGGAATTGCATTGCTAAATATCTACAGGGCCTGGCCTGCTCCAGCCTTACAGCACACAGACAGTGATTTAATGTTAATGGCTTAAAAAAAGAACGAAGTAGGTGGCCGTATGCTTGGGGTTTTGTTAACTTAGAAGTAGTGCACACTTGGGAGAATGTCATGCAGAGCGAGACCAACTATCAAGAACGTAACTATGTTTCTCCCATCACTACTATTATGCTGTAGGACGCCTTTACGTGGGCCACCTGATGCCATGACAATATGCCCGTTGCATGATTAATAAAATAATATCTGGTCTGTTGGAGGCGGCAGTTGCACTGTGCCACATTAATAGTGTTTCTTCGCCAAAGCTGCTGAACAGGCGCCGTGCCTTCCACCGTTGTCGTCTGGTCATCAGACAACATGACTGGCTACGAGGTGGTAAGAAGCCTTGACAGTGACCCTGATGCGGGTGCTCGGGTGGCTGTCACTACCAGATATAGTGCCTCTCCTGTGCCTGGCCTGATGCAAGCGCCTTGGATACTGCTAGGAAATCCATGCTAGTCGTTATCAAGGGCTGGGGCAGCAGTTCACAAAATCGTCAAGGTTCTGTCAGCACGTGATGGTTCCACTAATAGGGCATAACATGTTCTCGAGCACTATTTCAGCCTGCCCGCAAATGCGGATTACCAGAGATTCCAGTTGCATCAAGAAAGTCAAGTGGTCGAAGTGTCCGAAAACAAGTAGTGGGACTATGTTCCCTGCTGACCATTGCTTTAAATGCAAAACAAGACGTGCAGGTACTCAGCAAGCTACGAAGTCGGACATAACCGCGCATCGCTTTATCGGCGCGGCACATCCGGCACAAGTCCCTTTTAGGCACAGCCTGTTTGCAGGCAATGCCCAGTGACAATAAAGAAGTCCCATGGAACACACTCCTGTAAAGCAGTGTATCTGAGATCCTTTCACACAAACCTCTAGCGTGTGGTTAGGCATTGTATTAAGAACGTTTGAATATCTATATTAAATGAGACTTTCTTTTTTGCAAATCAAACTAGGAGAGATCATAGCTTTAAACTAAGCTTAGTAAAAGGAAGTTATTATTGCTCGCATTCATGGCATAATCAGGAATTCGGTAGGTAACTGGAGTTGTGTGCAGGTTTTCAGTCGAAAATGTTCCATCACAGCTAAATAGGCACTGCTCCTGGCCCTGGGAGGATAGCTCAGCGGCACGCCTTGGAAGCAAGACGACACGAAGCAACACAGGTTCGTTATAAATACGTAACTATGACCAAATAAAATTAAAAAAAACAATTACACAACCACAAAAACAAATCCTGCAACAGCGCCTTGATGCCTGCGGGCTGTTTGAGCGGTTTAAAAACGTAAAATTGAATTACATTAATAACAAAAAAACACTGTAAAAAATCATTTCCCAGGCTTTCCAAATCAATCCCTGCTCCATCAAAGGACACCAATGGTAACAGGCGAAGCATTGTTCTGCGCCTTGTGTGCTGAGAGCACAGTAGATGCAGGTTTGTCTTGCCTTTTGTTCTGCAAGGTTGCGCCCTGGAGGAGACATTGTCACTGCGGGTGGTGGAGAGAGGAGGAGGGAAGAAGTCGCTGCTTTCCCCAGCAAAGGCTGCAGAAGCTTCATCCTTTAAGTTGCTATCAAGTGAAATGAAAAGCTTTCATTTTCACCTCACAAAATAGTTGAGTACTGGTACTCTCAGGCGCTGAGAATAACAATGCTAAAAAATAAGAAGTGCAGTTACTGAGGGCAGGGTAGGACTGGACCATTTAAAGCACTGCTGCTGACATGTCCCCGCTCCCCACAAACCGCATCGCTCCACCCCATGCGCATTCGATAACCCCCAAACAAACACCTGCTGTTTAAGGGATTGTTCAGTGCATTGAAGTGCAAGTGCAAGACTTTTTTATTCTCCAAGCCCCTCCAACGGAAAATTAACATTAGGCAGTGCCAACTTATAACCTCGCAACCAGCATTGGACATTTACATTTCTCTCCACCTCCCAGGTGCAGCCCCTGTCTAAGGATTGATTCAGGAGTCTTGAACAGAAATATTGCAACTCCCCTCTGAGATTGGCATTGCCCATAGGGGTAGCCAGAACCATTTGAGCTAGCTATTGCTATTCCATAAGTCGCATGTGGATACATTTTATGTCAACACAATCGCCTTGAAATTATCTTCAAAATGATATATTAATGGAAGCAGTGCGACTTAATTGCTGAGAAAGTCACTAGTTCTGATTGTTCATTTAAACTAAATGGGAAATCTTCAGCATGTATGCAAATCTTAACTCTCGTTTCCCCATATAGGTTTCATTTCTCTTGAACTGCAGCAGCCTCTTGGGCTGAATGTTAGTTTAAGGCCGGGGTCGAATCCGGGCTGAGTAGATCCTTACCCTGCAGCAGACAGTTAAACTCTGCCCTTTTTATTTCCAAGCATTTTCCCCATGCAAGGCGGGGTTTGTGTTGATCTGGCCCTGTTGTAAATACTTTGGTGTACATCAGCTTTACAGAGATTTCCCTTCCATGTAAGAAGCCGGGCAGGCCTTGAGTATTGGCCCAACAACAAGAAACAGGGTCTGTCTCGGGCCGAAATGAGATTTATTTGTGACCTATGAAAGTATCCTTTTCAATTGTTGCTGGTATCTTACATGTGAAGCATATGATCTATTTTAATACATTACATCTCGCCAACACACATCAAGTATTTTCCCTGTATTATAGAGCAGGGGAACATTTCTCCCCTCCACCCCCGGTCTAGATTTAAAACTGCAAAATGTGCATGCAAGGCCATTTTAGTTTCGGCATTTAAAAACGATGCTTTTTATGTAGAAGAGGCCTTTTATTTTCTCTTGCAAATGCAAATTAAAGGCTTCTTTTTCAGTTCAAATGTTCCCTACGTGATGAAAGATAGGCCTTTTGATTGTCAGTCCTTTGCCATTCACACAGCATTTCCATTTCATCACAACTCTTCCTCGTGTTATGATATGATATGAGTCATTTATAACGCGGTTATCCACCAGTGTTTCTAGGCACAACAAGACAAATTAGGGAAGATAGAGAGAGGACAAAATAAACAATCTTACTAGGCCTTGCGTCATTCAGTTCATGCAAGTGCGATAAGCAAGAGTGCAGGGGGGAGCTAGAGGGGAAGTGCAAGGGTGAGGGGAGGGGGACGTGCAGTCAGGGCAGCATAGCTCTGAATAAGTGTAAATTTATTATTAAAGAATGATCACCTGTGGACATGGAGCCACAATTAAACAGCATCTGATGACATAAAATGCTCCCAGGTAGCCGATATCACAATGACATGTTGGATTTGGTAAAAAGCTGTACAATTCTGGTGGATGCATACCTGGTAGGCCTGGTCGCGGTTTCGCTACAAGTGGATCAGGCAGGTACATGATGGCCGATTGCAGGACCCTCATACCCACAGAACAGCACTATCTACAAATTGAGTTGGAGGCATTGGCTGGTCTGCGGGGATTTTGCCCTGTCAACCTTTACATCTTTGGTCTCCCCAGTACCATGGTCAACAACCAAAAGCATCTGTTATCCGATCATGCTAGACTCTGCTCAGTGACCTTCCATTCACCTGCAGGGCTGGCAGCTACAATCGCACGATTATTGAGTTATGCTCAGCTCTACAGATAAGGGGTGTATCAGCCACTGTTACTCTAAAAATAGGCAAATACTCCCGAAAAATAAAATGGGGAGTAAAATTACTCCCACAAAAATGGGAATCATTCATATTACCTTGTGCCTCCAAGTTCACTCACACAGATCTATGGATATGTTGGGACCAGCAGTGCACATAGTAGCGGAGGAAGAAATTGCTATTAATACTTCCTGATCGGAAGAAGTAAACATGTATCCTTTAATGTGTATGAATAACTAGTTGGAGGATAGCCCAGCGGCAACGTGCTCGCCTTGGAAGCAGGCGACATGGAGCAATGCAGGTTCGATCACAGGTTCGATTATTACTTCCTGATCGGAAGAAGTAAACATGTATCCTTTCTAAGCGGGCCCACGCTTAGAAACATCAAAGAAATCATTATTACAAAAACACTTCCATTTCCCAGTTAAAGCATATTTTACTCGCTTATAGATAGTCTAACGTGACATCATTCCCCAGCCAGAAGAAATCAAGTGGACAGAGTTGAAACCGAGCACAAAATAAATGGGAGACTGCCCCAGAAATGATAGGACGTCTCATTGACTGAGACATGAATGTGTAACGTAATCAACATTATGGGTTAATAAAAGGAGAGCCACCCCCAGTAGAACACACTATTTCTGGATCTGACTTAAAGTGCTCTGAGGGAATTATGTTTTGGATTTACATAAGACACTGCACACAGTGATGTCTAAGAGCTTTTATTCACATGCAATCAAATAAGTAAATCACAATGGCCACACTGCCAAGAAAGTTCTATTGTAAATGTTCAGTAGTTGCTTCACTACCGCTGGATATAATAAGGCAGGAGGCAGACTGTAGCTCTTGTCATGTCTTCCGCTGTGCCCTATCATCACCAGCTAACAATACAACCCGCACCATTACCAGAAATGTCCTCTACGAGGAGTTCAGTGTAAAGAAGTCACTACAATAGAGACAGTGCCCTTTAAAAATATGAAGTTAACATATTTCTTTAATTATCAAAACGTGAACCTCGTTTTCAATTTGGAGTACAGGTACATTGGCACGCATATTTTACATGTAATGGTGTAGGTCTGAGACAGCCATTGCATTGGTGAAGAAGTAACATCCATGATACTATTGTATGCCGAGAACATTTTCTGAGTTCCCGCCTACTGACGTAGCTAGGCTACTTGGGGGTAAGGGTGGTAGGTGAATAAATCCAAATGTGAGGATTGACGAAGAAGGAATGGGAACGAGTGAAGATCCTGCAATGCCAAATGGACTATAACGAAAGTCCAAGTTCCTCAACCTATGTCCAGACCCGATGATTAGAAGCTATGTTTTATTGTCGTTTAACGTCAGCAAATTAGCCACCATCCAGGACTGCACCAAGGAATAGACCTGATTGATCACCTGTGAATGAAGATCATAATCAGCTTATACCTAAAGATTTGCATTCATCGGCGTACTTTGTGAAGCTAATGTCATCACTATCCAGTAGGTCAAAAGGAGGTCTGGTGCATAGATTGAAGAGGGTTGGGGTAGACATGATCCCTGAGGAACATCATAATTAAGTTTGACGGGACATGCATTGGAGTCACCCAGAGCGACACTCACCAACCAAGGCCATAAAAAGGACTTAATCCACCTTGCTGCACTATCGGTGCATCTGAAAACCTCGATCAGTCTCTTCACTAATAAGGAGTGATCAGGTGGAAAGCTGCCGACAGATCTAACATCAGCAAGGCAGTATGGCCCTTGTCGATGAGGTTGACCATTTTGGTTGTCGGGTCGATAAGCGCCGCCGTTTCTGTTCCACGCTTATCCCGGAAACCTGACTGACGAACCCCCTAAGGGATTATGAGACTCAATGTATTCCTGCAGTTGCAAATAGGCAATTCTGTCCAGAACCTTCGTCAGGAAAGGGACATTTGTTATAGGCCTATAATGACTAGCAACTGCAGGGTCCAGGTTATCTTTCTTGAGGAGGGGGGTACACATCCTGCCATCTTTAAGGCAAGATGGAACACTAGATTCCAGAAAAGAAGTGTTCACGGTCTCTGTGAGTGAAGGAAGGAGAAAATCTAAACTATCCTACCAAGTATGTGCCCATTAATATTAAATGTACAGCTTGGGCTAAAACAAACACCAATGGCTTTTCTCTACCCGCCCCCCTTTTGGAGAAGTTCGAGTTCTTCCTTGAATGCATTTTGGACTGGACTCTTGCAGCAGCTCTACAACAGTAATTGCAGGGAACTCCCAATAGTGGTAGCCAACAAACAATGGTGCTCACTGCTTGGACCCAGCATGGGGTAGGTGGCATGAGGGTCTTCCAATGTTGCAATCCCACTGACTGATGCCAGCTTATCTAAACATTTCCCTTTCACGAACAAATGGGGCACATTAATCAAATTGAGTATTCATTTTGACACTTGAGTAACAGGTTTTTCTCCAAATCGTATTAGCTAAACATGTTTGCAGTTGTACAACCATGAAGACGTCTTTTTGTTACTAGGTTTGCTGCATGAAATGAAAAGAAAGTGCAAATGTAAGATGATAGGAAGACCAAGTGCTGCTTCCAAACGCAGCAACAAGTGCTCACTGCCTTCCTGGTGCGCAAAGGGATTGTGTAAACATGAGCTCGGGTCATTGGGTCGAGAGGGCCAACAAGTGATGGGGAATGTCTGGGTAAAGCAGCAGGTTGAGAGGCATGGCGTGTACAATACTCGCAGTCTCACACAGCGCTTGAAATGGGAAAAAGAAGTGCAGGTACTCACCAGTCTAGATTGTAGTGGGCAGGGGCTCAGGCAAGATATGGTCCAAAAAACGACTCTGGTGCTCAAGGCCCTGCCAGGCCCCCCTCACTTCAATCAGGCTCACTTTCTGTGTCCCTCTTTGTGTATCTCTCCATTTGTCTCACACTTTATGACCTGCTTTTCGTGACCCTCTCTGTGCTACTTTCTATCTCAACCCCCTCCCCTCATCCTACCCTGCCATTGCATATAACCAGTTTGCACAGCACCAGAGATGCAGATCTGTTAGTTTGTCCAAAAAAACATTGCAAATTACAGTGCAACGATAATGACAGCATTGGGTCATGAATCGTGTGACTGATAAGTAGAGCTGGGCGTGATAGGAGGCAGCATGCCGGGGCGTTATGACACATGATGGTGACACAGCACGGCCATTCTTCAAACACATAGAACATAGTGCAGCCTGACCGTACCACTAAGGGACCGCAAATAGTTTTCCATAACAACTTGCTTCGTAGAGCTTATGTTGCCCAGCTCCCTAGAGCACTCAGGTGATCCGGAAACCTGTGGCATATTCCATCCTGATTAGAAGTCTTTACTAAAGCATTGTGTGCTGTGTAGTGAGCACTGACACCGTTACAAACAAAACACAACACAAAAGGCAATGCAGCTCAGTTTTAGGCAGTAGAATAATTGCATTAAACGTGCACTGCTGTGACGTGTCAGGTCAATGATGCACATGCACTTGTGGGTTTACAGTCTCCGCCCCCTCTAGGTTTCAATATAAGGCGTGGTTTTTACTCACACACACATTGGCAGGGTGTGTGCCTTTTCTCACATGCACTGTAAATCAGTACGCAAACCATTAGCACACCCACAAAAACCAAAAATACCATCCACGATTAAAACAGTTGTCCACCTTCTGTTCAGGACAGACGTGCTTAGCGTAGGGGATAACTCCCAGAAAGGTTCAGGTAATGTTTGAACATCGGCAAATCAATCACTGCCAGGGGAATACTAAGAGAACACTTCTTTTTTTAACTTTTATTTTACTGCCATTTTGTCAAAATACATCCGAATTTTCCCACCGCCTCCCACCCTCTCCTGCCCACCTGCCCCTAATATTACCTACAAAGATATTTCGACCTAACTTTTCTGCACTGTTCATTGCGCATCCAACACCCTCCCTGATAAATGGTTCCATGTCTTAAAATCGAGGCAAAAATGGCCGCGTTTACAAAATATTGCGGCAAAAATGCTGTGGTTTTGCTGCCACAATCATGTAAAGGATGCGGGGGACAGCCCCGCACCCATTATGCCATTTAAAGGCAGCGGGGGACACCCCTGCAACCCTTAAATGTTATAATGGGGTACACCCTTACAGAGTCAAACCACAGGATTTTTGCCATGATTATTTTTACCTGCAACATTTTTGCCGCGATTTTATTACCCGATACCTGATAAATGAAGTCTCTGGCATTCACAAGTGTCATAGACGTCCTTGCGAGGATGCTCCTCCCTCATCTACCCATCCTTTTCCCACCTGCCCTTTCCTGGTATTCCTTATTCCCAGCCAACTTTGGGCTGTGTATCAATTGTCGACGGCACCCCCTGGCTCCCCTAGCTGCATCAAACCAGGCCCAGCAACTGCGGCCTCCGGGGGCACCTGGCGGCTCGAGAGTCCTTCTGGAGGCACTTCACGATCACATCCCATTCCAGCAGGAATTTTGTGTGATCCTTGTATCGAACAAGTCACCCATTCAAGAGCAACCAAATTCCATATTTTTCCCACCCATTCCTGTTCAGAGGGCACACATTTCTGTTTCCATTTTTGCACCACCAGCAACATCGCGAACACCATTAAAATTACATATGTCTGTTTTGCGCCTTTGAGTAAGTCCCCCCAACCCCTCTCTCATACCCAAAATGGCCTCCCCCCATATTAGCTAAACTCTGGGACCCAAAAACAAACTTCTGCCTATTGCTGCCCCCACCATAGACCAGAAGGAATGTATTGCTGGGCATTCCCACCCGATATGTTTCCATGATCCCTCCCACCTACAATCCCTCCAGCACAGCCCGGGGGTTGTGGGTAGAACCTCTCCAGATTCGCAGGAGCGAGGTGCCACTGCATCCTCACTTTAACCACATTTCCTGTAAGTGTAGGGATATTTGCCCACAATTGCTCCCACTGTCCCTCCTCCAGCTGGTGGTCCACTACGGTTTCCCACCGTCATGCAAGGCCATTTCAGGTTCTTTAGATCCTCTGTCGCTATTCTGTACAGTGCCCCCACCAGGTGTGTGATACCTGTGTCTGTCGTAACAAACTTCTCAAAGGGTGCGAGATCCCTTGTGGCTGCAATTCTGATCTGGGGGTTGATGAGCCAGTGTTTAAACTGGGCATAATGGGACCGCTCCTCTCCCCTAAACCAAAGTCCTGCTTACATTGTTCAAATGATATAAATAACCTATCGTATCAAAGTGAAATCATAACGCGCTTAATACCCACAGGTTTCTAAGAGCGGACCAGGGAATCAAACCTGTGTTGCTACCCTCAAACAAATCTCGTAGTTCGTGGCAGCCTACCTCTACCCACTTAGTGAAGGATCTCTTATTGCCCCAGTGTGAATTGAGGCCTCCTAAATATGGACGTTACGGGTGAGGGGAGGGTCAAAGGACCTGCTTATTCAAAGAGCCTGATTCTAATGAGAGGAACCAGCAGAAAGGAAGGAAAGTTTATTGCATGCCCCTTGCAAAGAAATCTAATCAACATGAAGGTAGATTAACTGTACAAGGGAGAGCAAACCTCAAACCTATTTTATTTATTTAGAGGTTTCTTCCAAAGTGCCCATTAACAAAACAATAAGTGAGTTTGCAAAGAGCTTCCCTCAGGCTACCTGTGGAAAATCTGATCAATTTAAGTTTGCGGTTTAGCTATTGCCAGCGTTTATGACAGATTATCTGTCAGGAGCCCACGGGTTCCCTAAGAAGTCAGAGGCAAGAAGGGCACAGGGGCATAGCAGGAGATCTGGTCAGGGGGAGGGGGGGATCACCTGTTTGATGGTGCCAGAATCCCATCCTGTCATGCCCCATCTGGCTCTGCCTTTGTTTAAATTCTTGGGAGTTGAGCTGAAAGGTGTCAGGGTCTATGATATGATCCATGTCATTTATAAACGCAACTGTACACACGTGTTTCATGGAAATGTGTGCAGTGATCTCAGACGCAAGTAATAGGACAACATTCCTTAATGTCGATATTACAGGAGTGTCGGTTTGCAGAGGTTTTTTTTGTGCAAGGTGCCCTTTAGTCTGAACCTACCAGGATGTGCTAGAAGGCGAGGTTTATGCATCAGTAGGTCCTACCAGGGAATGGTTTTTTGTATATGGAGATGTTATTATGGATTTTGTTTATTATTATTATTATTATTATTATTATTATTATTATTATTATTATTATTGGATCCTCTCTAGAAATGTGTTTGTGTTCGGGGCAGTCATATTTTGGAATGTTTTTGTATCAGGAGCTCATGTCAAGAAATGTTTTTGCATTCGGATTTTTTCTCAGGGAATGTGTATATTTTTATTTGTCTTGGGAAACCCTAACACTTGTTTCCCGAGACTTGATGTTGAAATGCGTTTATTAACCAGACCACCTTTCAAGTGCGACGTGATCAACAGGCCATATGTTGCCTAGTATTTATATAGCGCCTTACTGTCATTATTATGGCTTGGAAGTGCTGTGGGCTTAATGGCCCTTTGGCAAACCATACCCTGAACGACATGAAATAAGAGGAGCATCACATTGCGCCAGTCTTTAAG
Source organism: Ambystoma mexicanum (assembly GCF_040938575.1). Taxonomy (NCBI): domain Eukaryota; kingdom Metazoa; phylum Chordata; class Amphibia; order Caudata; family Ambystomatidae; genus Ambystoma; species Ambystoma mexicanum. Next base: position 281,969,262 of record NC_090923.1, on the reverse strand, counting down.
AATTAGCAGAAATGACTAGTGCAGGGACATGATTATAGCTGTAGTATGAAGAGTGTTCAGTCGTGTAGTTGATTGCTATGTCAGTTTCTGAGACAGCTGGGCTGATGTGTTGAGTGTCACTCAGTCATTCTATGGGGTGGAATGGGAGCTAGTATAAATCAGTCTTTGAATCCCAAGGGCACGGTCCAGAGTTGAGGGTGAGGCCATCATTTACTTGCAGAACATATGCACAATGAATAGCATGCAATCACATGAGAATTACATACATTTTTTTCATACGTATCAAAGATACATTCTTATAAGGCCGTATTTGAGAATGACCAGACCTGTATGACAGTCAAAGGCCAGATATCTGCCTTAGCCATATGTGCATGCAGTATGATATATGCTAAACGATGCTACACAATCATAGTGTGGGGGGGGGGGGTTTCTTGCAACAAAGCGCTGTGGAAGTGAGTATGTGATGTACCATTATCACAAGGAATGACCACCATCGACAGCTGTACACATTGGTTTAGTTTAGTGATAGTTGGGATGAATGGGTTGGTTTCAGTGTTTTGACCAGAAGAAAATGTAATCAGAATAAGGGACAAAAACCTCCCTTATTGGATTGCAGTATGTATACTAATAATTGATGCAGCCTCCAAGCTACTGCAAACACAGAGAACAACATAAAACACCTACACCACCTCTATCTTCGCATGCGGTGTACCCCAGGGCGCTAGCCTCTCATCCTGGCTTTTCAACCTTTAATTGGCAACTCTGGCCCACCTCCTCTCTACCTTCACTCCTAACTTTCAATGTTATACTCAATTGTCCTTCAGGCTCCCCTCAGCCTCCTCGCCTCTCCCACTCATTCCCGACTGTCTATCCGCGATTCAGGAATGTGTGCCTCCAACGATCTCTGCCTTAATGCCTGCAAGACTGAGATCCTTCTCATTGGGACGCCTGCTCCCGCTTTCCCTCTTTTACTCTGGCCGCCTTGCTTGGGCCCTCTTCCCACGAGGCACAAAACCATTGTGTCATCTTTGACTCCACCCTCACCTTCTCTCCTCATATCACGGACCTAAGAAGTCCCACTACCATCTTCACCTCCTCAGAGGTATTCGTCCTTGTCTCGCCTTCCTCCAGAAGCTGGTTCTCTCTAGGCTGGACTGCTGCAACAGCCTCTTTCTAAATCTGCCTGCCTCTACTCTTCGCTCTCTTCAACTAATCCAGAATAGGACTGCAAAACTTGTCCTTGGCCACAAGCCCAGGCATTGCATCTTTCCAGCCCTAAAATCTATCCACTGGCTCCCTGTGGCTGCAAGGATCAAGTTCAAGACTCTCTGCATTGTCCACAAGGCATTCCGGAGCCTGGGCCCACGCTACATCCAACTCTCTCTTCCGAAGCATTGTCCTTCTCGAGCCCTACGCCCATTCACCTCCACTCTGAGGGTCAGACGTTTCTCCAGGCAGAGAGTTGGGGGGCTATCTCTCTCTGAACCTTAACGGGCACCAGGCTCCTTCACGACCAGTAGCCCCTTGCACTACCCCCGAGCCTCCCACGTACTTAGAGACTGTATCTGCAACCCTACAGTCCCCTGCCTCCTTGCTCTTACTTGAGCCAGCCACTCCAGCACCACTTACTTGAGCGTGCCCATTGCACTCTCCCCCCACCTCACTACCCCTGGCACTTTTTCTCTCCCTTCCTCCTCGCATTTGGCCGATTTGAATGTCACAAGGCCTAGTAACATTGTTTGTTTTGTCCTACCTTCCCCTTCCTTGTCGCACCTTGTTAAGGAGAATTCTCCAGAATTGCTAATTTCCCTTACCTACTTGAGTCCCTCAGCAGCTTTGCTGGATTTCTAAGATTTTTTTTTCACCTGGTAAGAGCGTGAGCATTTTTTCCCACTCTTACATGTGTTTTGCGGTGTGTGTTTAAAATGTTCTTGTGCTCATAGACTGTGGAGCCTCACCGAGTCCATAGGCATCATCTTTTTACTGTGCGTTACTGTGATGCTGGAAATGCATCGGAGGGACAGGTCCTACGTATCCTTGTCCTTTACTGCCTTTCATTGTGTGTTCTGTTGTGTTTTCCATGCAGGAGTTCATTTGGGAATCCTGGCGGTGCAGCTCTCTTTTGGTTTTGGTGAACAGACCCATGGGATACCCTTATGGCACCCATGGGTGGGGGTGCAACCCTGTGCCCCTAGTGTATGTTTTTGGGCACCTGTGTGTGGCCCACAGAGCAGGATATGGGCTGGTGGCAGCTCCATGCTGAATTTGACAGGTGCTCTGAGTATCCCCCATTTTGGGTTACCCAGGCCCTGCCATTGGAATTAGTCGATTCCTGATAGGAACAAGATGGCCCCTGCGCCTCTTGCTTTCTATTGCCTGTTACCTTGTTTTCCCAAAGTCCTGGGAAGCCCTGACTCTGTCCTTTCCCCTGACTGGCTGTTGGGTGGAAGTTCCATATATGGTGTTGTTGTGAAGTCCAGGCCAGACTGGCTGGAGCCTTCCCAGTGACTGTATGTTGTGGGTACACCCTGTGGGTAGGACCTGGGTGAACGGAGTGTGACAAATACGCATTCTGTGTTGTGGATGTCTAGTATCTGGTGTTTGACACAATGACCGAGACAGCCCTGCCCGAAACTGATATGAATGCACTGTGGAGTGTTGAATGGCTGGGTACTTGTCCCAATACACAAATTGTTGTGAGTGTCTGAAGAGAAGTGAATGGCCTGAATGCACTATGCACCTGATTGGATGCCTGCCTGCAGGAATGCCCTTCTGACCGATTAGTTGCCCAAGTGTCACCTAGCAGAATGAATGGGAGATGAACTAGTATATCTGGCGGCCTCTCACTGCTAGAATTAGTGTTCAGAAGCTGAAGAGAAACTGGAGTTGAAACTGAAGCTTAACCATGAAGCCCTGATGGAAGAGAAGTCTTGATGCTGCTCTACTTCATCAATCTGAAAGCTGCTGTATCTCCAAGGACTGATCCAGAGAGGACCTGGCAAGGCGCCCTCTTCCCGAGCTACGAGGGACCAGCGTGCACCAGCTGATCTTTGCCAAAGCTCCCTGGTAGACAAACATACGACAGGCTGCCGACCGGAGACAGGGACCGCTGCAGAATCACAAGAAGCAGCGCCCGGAAGCTGTTATCAATCATTGTCGATGACCACCGTCGCTGACCAGAGCCGCCGTGCTCCCTTTGCCCAAGTAACATTTGATCCAAGGACGCTCTCGCCTGCACCATCGAACGCTTTGTCCCGCCGGAGAAAGTCGAGGCCGCTGACGCGCCGAGGTGCATCCGCCTGGTGGGTTTCCGTAGAGATGCCGGACGACTAGACACCCTTGCTGGGCCACAGTTCTTCACAATCTCTTTGCGGTCCTGAACTATCGTCATCGAGGTGCCGTGCACGCCTCTTTCTTGCAGGACGCCAACGCTCCGTCGTTGCCGAGCACCGCTAGGAACGAAGCTGCTGCCTCGCCGTCATTGTTCACCCCTTTTTCCTCATTGGATCTCGAAGATCTGTGGCTCCTGCCTTAAAGGGAGCCTCTGAAGAAGGATCCGTCGACGACTCGACAACAAACTCTGCTATTTCCAGGTACATTGGGGTTGTAGAACTATTTTAGAAGGAAATAAGACTCTTTTGAACAATATATGGGCTGGGCTTGTACGATATATTTTTATTTACAGGTTGCCCACGTGGGGGGGGGGATCTCCACACAGAATTGTGCCTAGTTGGTAGGTGTCAATATTCTGCCAATTGTTCTAACCAACTGCTTTCCTCCTATATCTATTGTTGGTTACTTTTATTCCTTGATCTGTGTGATTTGACCAGATTATAGTTGATGCACTTTATTGAGATCTGATAATAATTGTGGTACCACTTTAGAACTGTATATATTTGCCATTGTAGATTTTCTGAGCACAAAGTGAGTTATTGTGATAGTGTACATAACCTTGAATATTAATTATATAAAGACTGTGTTTTAACTAATACCGTGTGTGGACATTCCTTTTTCGGGGCTTGGTGCTGCACTGTACTTAAGAACCAGCCTGCATATCCTCCTGAGAAGCTAGGCCTTGATTGCTCGTCCATTGCTACCTTATAGAGAATCTTGGCTGGGATCCTCTGTGCCTCTCCTCTACCATATAAGTATAGACCCCCCCTCCCGTCTTTACAGTTACTCCATAGGCATCATCTTTTTACTGTGTGTTACACGGCACCTTCAGTGCAGTGACACAGGGTTGTCTTTTAGACTTCCCAACTCACGACTCCATTTTCTGGGACTGACTACTGTTTCCCAGAACATGTAAAGTTGCCATTGACTTTATTAGTCTCCTTAAAATCCAAAGACCCAGTACAAGCTATCTTACATAGAGTACTGGAGGAGGTTAATAGTTATCCCTTTTTGTCGGTTTCTATTGGAGCATTGTTTCGCTCCCTTTTCCTCAAGACTTGGCTGGTGGTAGTGGTAACTACCCTATTTTTCCTACCGCGGTTAACTTAAATAACCTTGGTATTGCTTTAGGCTATCTTGGTATCCTCAAACTTAAACCAGCTAGACCATATTGGTTTTTATATGGTTCCAGCTGGGTTTATTTGCCATTTCTTCTTGAAAATGTCTTTCTCATGTTTTACTCCGCGCGCCAAACCAGGTTTGGTTCCCTTGTTCACCGTCTTTTCGTGGGCTTCTCCGTAGAAGCCCTCCTTAGGTGTATGAAAGTCTGGGTAGGCAGGATGTGAGGGAGGGGTTTTAGGACCCCTGCCATGGGTTCCCTTGGTAACCCAAGTCGCACTCCTGTTTGATTGGCTCGGTGACTGTCCCGCCAGGACAGCCACCCTGCTGTGTAATTGACAGCCAGGCTGTGTGAATGGGGGAAAACTGCATAAAAAGCAGGTCTCTGGGTCTGGAAAGGCAGAGTCGCCACTGGAATGAAATAACTGACGAGGAGCTGACAGAAGAGGACCCCTACAATGACTGAAACGCCCGGTGAAGCCCTGCTGCAGGTCCGAATCTTCAGACTCCAACGACAGAGAAGATCTACCAGTAATCTTCCACTGAGCTGGTGGGACCAACCAGTTTTCCCAAACTGCAAGCCAGGACTCCCTCCTCTGGTCAAATTTGCTGTACAGAGCTACAGTGAACCGGATAGCCAGGAAGGATGGACCCTGCTTGGGTTTTAAAGGAGCGCACCTTTTATTTGTTGCTTTGCTCTGCTGCTGGTTTCTTCCCTGGGCAGTGCAGGACCCGCCAGTCTTCCTACTTGGTGTCAGTCCGACAGTCGCTTTAGGAACCGTGATCCTGCAGGACCTGCCAGGAAAGTCTGCCTCAGCTACAGCTTCTTCTCCATTTAAAGGTACTGTGCAAATCTGGTTGTTTGTTTCGTCCAGCCGCGGTGAAGGTGTGTGAAACCTTTCACCAATCCGAGGGCTTGCCCTTCTCCTCTTTTTAAACTAACTTTTCTGCAGACCAACTTCGTCCGGAACTCTTGGCAAAGACTTAACCGTGAATTACCCAGCACTGTGTGATCTTGAGCAAAAGACTTTTGTCCTATTGACTTTGGCCCAGTCCTTTTTGATTGGATTCCATCACTGTAGTTCCTCTTTCTAGATTGCCCTGCTTACTTACCTGTTGGTGCTGCTGAATTTGTATCTAGCTTTGTCTTGCCCTTCCTTTTAAATTGTTGGAGTGCCATTTTGCTCACACTTCATTTTTGAGCTTAACTTGTCCAGAATCTATTGAGAGTGGTGTGGTGTTGAGTGTGATTTTTCAACTGCTTTACTTTAGTGAGATGTTATACAACTGATGTGTAAATAAATGTATATTCCTTTACTCAGAAACCTTGAGTCAGTGTTTGTTTGATTGCTGTCCTTTGTGTAACTATTTACACTGCTCACTTGCTCTTGAGATAAGTCTGGCTGCTCAGCCATCGTCACCACTTTTACTGTGTAGTACAGGCTTATACCAAAGGTAAATTTGTACTGTCACTTGTAGTCTTATTTTGTGTGGTGTTCCCAAAGGGTACTGTATATAATTCTGCCTAACACACCTAGAAAAACACACACACACACACACACAAACATGGTTTCTCCGTTTAGAAGATCTATGTAATGCCAGCCATAGATTAGTTATGATTGTAAATTCCCATCTGACAATTAAATGTCGACATGCATCTCTGCATTTCACCATCTCGGGTTGTTTAAAAGAAAAAAATGTGCACCCCCCCTTTATGCAACCCCGCCCCCAACCCTCTCCGCCCTATTGCAATGAAAACCGCCTTGCTCCCACGTTGGCGGGGAGGTAATCATCCGACACATCAGCACCCACTTGTTATTAAATGCGTCCGCTTCTGCAGGCGCATTTAATAACAAAAGGGCGCCTGCCGCGCCTTCTCACACTACGCCGGCTTGGGGGAGCCCTTGAAAGACTCCTCATAGCTGGTGTGGTGGAGCCTTATGGCACCTCAGGCAAATGCCCGCAAAGCCCTGCCCTAAGGCCAGCCCTGCATCTCAGCATTTCAGAGCTGGTAGGGGGTCCACTGAGTTTCTGATCTCACCTTGCTGATACAGGCAACCTTTGAAAAGTGCATTCCCAGACCCCTCCGTGAAAAGTCGAGTGATAAGTTAATCATGCTGCAGTGCAGACTACCTTTTTCTTTGCACAATAAGGAACAAGTTACTTACCTGTAACTGTTGTTCTCCCACATGGGTCTGGCATGGATTCACATGCTTATGAATATTCCCCGTCGTCAGGCTGGGAAGCCTCGGTAAAGAAAGAAATCAGCATCAGTTTTGTTTCGGATCTGTCTTTTTTAGTAGTAACCAATCACTGGTCTCTGGGTCATACTGCCCCAGCCAATGACTGCCCACGCCCTAAGCCCCTCCCCTGCCAGCCATCCTCAGATTTGGTAGTACGTAAAGTGGCAGTATGACCAAGTGAAGAGCCGCAGAGGGGTAGGAGTGAGGGTTCGCATGTGAATCCATGCCAGACCCATGCTGGAGAACAACAGTTACAGGTAAGTAACTGGTTCCTTCTCCAGCATGGGGTCTGGCATGGATTCACATGCTCATGAATATAAGAATACATACCAGTACACAGATGCACAACCACCGGAGGTGGCAAGGCTCAACATTAAGCATTACATAAACTCAATATTAAGCAACTCTTACCTTCTCACCAGGCCTACCTTCAGGCGAACAGGTTGCGCAGCACTGCTTGGCCGGCCCTGGACTCCTCCCTGGAATCCCGGTCAACGCAGTAGAATCTCGTGAAGGTGTGCGTCGACCTCCACGTAGCAGCCCTGCAGATGTCTAACAGGGGTACACCAGACAAGAACGCCGTGGTAGCAGCGATCGCTCTGGTCGAATGGGCTCTCGGACGGCCGGGCAACGGTCGGTTTGCCAACCGGTGACAGTGCATGATGCAGCCGGAGAGCCATCTGGAAATGGAAGCCTTTGAGAGGGCCTTCCCTTGGTTCAAAGGTCCAAAGTTCACAAACAGTTGTGATGTCTTCCGAAAACTCTTTGTGCGGTCAACGTAGAACTTCAGCGCTCTAGCTACATCCAGCGAGTGCAAAGTCCTCTCGGCCGGCGACGGGAAGAAAAAATGCAGGATAGGGCCTGGATCTCTCCCACTCGTCGTGCGGAGGTGATGGCCACAAGAAATGCTGTTTTCCACGACAGGAACTTCAACGGTGCCGAATGCAGAGGCTCGAAAGGCGCCCCCATGGGCCTGGTCAGCACCACGTTGAGCTCCCATGCCGGGGCCGGAGCCTTCACCGGCGGGAATGAATGGAACAGTCCCTTCATAAACTCCTTCACCAGGCGATGAGACCACAGAGATGATCGTCCCGTAGTTCTGGTGTAGCGGAGATCGCCACTAGATGTATTTTGATGAAGGCATGAGCCAGCCCAGTCTTGGCCAGCGACAGCAGGTACGGCAGCACTTGAGGGGCCGTAATTTTCAGAGGGTTAATCTTCTGTGCACGGCACCGGACAGAGAACCTCTTCCATTTTGTTCCATAGCACTTGAGATTTGAGGACGCCCCGGCCTTTGCAAACACCTCCTTGCAGTCCGCCGGGATATCGTACCCTCCAAACTCTAGTGCCTCAGGAGCCAGGCCTGCAAGTTCAGCGACCCCGGGTTGTGATGGAGGATGGCACCTCCTTCTCTGGAGAGAAGATCTGCGTCTGTCGATAGTTTGACTGGGGGGGGACGCTGACAAGCAGGGAGTGAGCAGAGCAGCCACTGCAGGCCAGAGGGGAGCAGGCCACTTGAAGTTCAGGCAAGGGAGGTCGTAGACCCTTTTTGGGGAGCAGCCTTCTAGCTTTGAAGTGAATACTGGGGATGGGGGATGCTAAAAACCTGTGCAGTGGCACCACTGTTCCCCGGTGGGGCCTTTGGTGCATAAAAAGTGAATGTACGGCATGCCAATATTGCGTCTCAAGGCTTGCCATATAGGATGGTACATGGCGAGAATGGTTGCCATACAGGATGCACTGTGGATGCTTGCCGTACAAGATGCACTGTGGTACATGGAGAGAATGCTTGCCATTCTTCATACAAAGGAAATATAGTAGGGAGAGTACCTTAAAGCAATATGTGGATTGGGACATTCAGAAAAAAAAATATATATATATATATACGAACAGTATCCACTATGTCGGAGCAAAATGTAAAATGAGTTTAGTTCATTTTAACTTGTGTGTATCCAAAAGCAGATATCAGAATTATTTTGAGCCTCTATAAATCCTGAAAGCAGTCCTCATGTTAAAACAAATTTAATGAAGCATTTTTCATTACAATACAAACATTATTGCCATATCGAGTTGGAAAGGACATTACTAATAGGAAAGGATATTACTAATTAGAGAAAAAAGCAAGAAACACAAAAATGTGATGACAAACAATTGCTGAGTCAAATAACAACAATGAACCGAAAAGCCTGGTTACAGAAGTGCAATGTTCAAATCTTGAAATAAACACAAAAGGTCAAACAACATTGAGAGAATAGACAAATGATAAGCAGTTAATGCCTCCGACTTTGGTCATAACTAGTCAAACCAAAAAAGAGAAAGAAAGGATACCGCGGCCTTTATTAGTATCCCAAGTTCCGCAGTCCCATGAATGCAGGTCTGCCGACGTGTTCATGTTATGAGGAGATCCAAAAAACAAAAATGGACTCAAACAGGACTTAGTTCAAATAGGACCTTCCTATCCAATGTGGAATTTAAATTACAAGAGGTCCAAGTGAACTTTCAAAAGGTTTTGGTTTCAGTTGAATTAACATTCATGTCACGTTTCGGCGAGAGTGCCCCCTGCTGGGCAAAATATTTGGATCGATGCCTTCCTCAGGGCGACAACAAGGAAAAAAAGAACTTTACCCTGTATGAAGGCAGACAGCAAAGGATATTAAGGAGTGTTTTCAGAAACTAGTGGGCTGGAATTAATCACATATTAGGATTGCAATGGTTAAAAAGGCTGGTGAGAACGTTGTCCTTACCCTGGTAATGCTTGCCATACAGGATGTACTGTGGTACACGGCGAGAATGCTTGCCATACAGGATGCACTATGGTACACAGCGAGAATGCTTGCCATACAGGATGCACTGTGGTACATGCCGAGAATGCTTGCCATACAGGATTCACTGTGGTACACCGCGAGAATGCTTGCCATATAGGATGCACTGTGGTACATGGCGTACATAGTACATGGTGAGAATGCTTAGAACTGTGAAAATTCCCTACTTTATCGAATGGCAGAATTGTTATGTTTGTAAAAATTGCAAAATCAGTTTTACTGAGTTTCTTGTGGGATATTGTTTGCCTACATCACGCAGGGGTCTGCAATGCAACCTTTGGCTCTCCAGATAGTTTAGAATACGAATCCCATGGTTCTGTACTATTGGCTATGCTGGGCATGGATGATGGGAGTTGTGGTGGAAAAATCAGGAGAGCCAAAGGGTGCAGACTCCTGCTCTACAAGAACGACACGGGCAAGTGCAATAGGTTTATTTATTTATCTGTGCATTTATAAAGCACGCAGAAAATGCAGGCATTAAGGCACTGGCTACAAAATGGAGCAAGGAAGTGAGGGAGATGGTGGAAACAGGTAAGGTATTGGTTGAACTGTCTGTTTTTGCAACAGCACAGAATGCAAAATGCCCCACCTTCGCATCCAGGTACCCAGAGAAAGGGTCACTCGGGAATGCACTATGAATGAACTGTCCAGGGGCGTCCCCCCGACCCCCCTTTTCGCCCACAACCACACTGCATGCAAAGCGGTACACAAACAATTGCAAAAATAACTCAACATGATTCCAATCGCACAAATGAAGGCGCGACAGACGTGGCATACACATATCCTGAAAATGGCCCCAAATAAGGTTACAGAGCACAAATATGTATCCTAATGCGAACCTGGCAGCCCACATAGACGGAAGGGATCATTGACCTTGCCCACGTTCATCCAAAACTAAAAAAGAACAAAATATGCTTGGCAAAAGGAACAGAAGTCAATTATAAATAAACACGACAACAAAAACAATTAAACGCCTTCTAAAATGTGTTAAGCATGATCACCCGTGCCCTCTTGAGTGTAATCTCAGGGATTCGTTGTCAAGGGGTCCCCTTAAAGTGGACCCAACCGAATCAGTAGTGTATTTGCAAAGAGGCTGAGCCACGGCCTAGAGCTGCGGATTCCATTGATATAGTTCAAAACGTGTGCATTTTTAATTTGACTTTACATTTCTAATTGTGATGTTTGTTTTAATATAAAGGCACTGCATCTCTACTCGGAGTCGGGCGGGCTGTTGTCACGCAAGACGTGACAATGACGTCATAGCGTGACGCCCTCTCTTCCAATTGGCGTACTTTAGGCTGGCAGAAAAGCCACAACGTGAGCGCGCTCTACCCTCTGGGCAGTGGCTGCAACCTTCCTTTTGTCACCGTGATTTTTCCGCCCGGATTCTGGTGGATGGAACATGGAGATGGGACCGGTCACTTTCTCATACCACTGGAAGGGCCTAAGTGCAGTGCTCCAAACGGAAGCATGGATTTGTCATATCATTATGGGCGTGGCTGCCAAATAAACGCATTTTACCATTATGCTGTGAAAGCTTGAGTCAGGATTGGATAGGATGCCACGTGGCCTCCCGTCCAAGAGTCTTAGAAAGGTTCCAAACACCCGCTTTCATGTCACACACCGTAAAGATTTGGGATGTTAAACTGTGCCTCTAATCTACATGTCAGTGAGAGCATCTCTGCTATCTATAATGCATCCAAGCTGTTATTCACGACGTGACAAATACATGCAGTTCCACGCCATTACCTTCCATTGGTGCTCCGAAGTTGGCACCTCCCTGACAAGAAATAACCAATATTTTTCTATGAAATCAGCTCGGGTATACTAAAAATATAGCTCACGAGATTCAGTCGTGTATTTGTGTAAATATACTCATGGTGCCTTCTGCTTCCTCATACTGCATTGGCAGGCGGCAGTAGAATTCAAAGGCTCGGTGTGCCTCTCTGGGCACGGCCTCACACCTTTGACCCTGCCACGTCACTCTCCTAACACCAGATTCAAAGTATGTGGGCCTCGAGCTGTGCAGAGGATTCCAAGGGCTTTATCTATTGAGTCATGTATGACCTCATAATTACATAACTGAACAGGCAGAACAAGATAGGCCAGTCTGTTGAGCGCCTGTTGCAGAAGTCTGTATTTGAACTGTGGATCACAGATTCGAATCTCAACATGTTCCTCTCATCCTCTCGTCTTTAGGAGGTCGCACATTCAGCACAATTGTGTCTGATAATATTAAACATTAGAAAGCATTGAAGCAGACAAAACCAGTGGAAAGCACTACAATGCAAAATTATAACTAGCAAAAACCAGCAGGTTTCCTTTTTAAACAAAAACTCAAGTGTAAAAAAACACTATAAGGTAGGTTAACTTATAACTGTACATCTTTTGCAGACTGTTGCAGGGTGAAATGAAAGTCTGATACTGCAGGTAAGGGAAGTGAACTTGTTTACTAAGTTCCAGTGACAAGGTTTATACATCAGGTAAATCTAAGGGTAACTAAGTAGGAAGGTAGATAGCAGACATCCACCAGCCTCCACTCTCATCGGCTGCTTCACTCCAACTGACTCATGGAGCTTACAGGAGCACTGACACCACAACATTCCACAGGCATAACATTCCTAGAGGCATCCAGGCTAGCATTTATGCAGAACCAATGCAGGGAACACAAGACACAACACAGACCCAAGTCAATATTGGGTGATAAAATCAGGCATGACACAAATTATGTTTCTAGAGCCACAAAACATGCATACATTATTACTCAAATGCATCACCCTGGTCTTTGTGAATGTGTGAGGAGACACTATCTCAGTTCATTGACCACTTGCTGAGCAGTCTGGGCCAACTGCATGCCACAGAACCGAATACATTCCTGTAATGACAGCCTCCGCCTTTTATCCTTTTGTTGATGTTAAAATTAGTGCCGGTAGGTTGGGTTTTCACGGTGCTTGGAAGCAGTAGAAATTCTAAATGAAGGGGCATGATTTAGTTTTTTTCTGTGCAGGTTGCATCCATCTTCTTGTGGGGTTTGTGTATCTGAAGTGGCCTGCATGTGTTCCAAGCCAGCTGTGTGCATTAAGAGACTGCAGGGTGACGCCAGTAAGGCTCTCCCAGAACGGCAGCGTTCCCTCCCACCCCCCCATAACACCTGTCCATAATCAAGCACACATCTGGCAAAGACAGCGCTCCAGGGGAGAATGGGGGCTTTTGCCTCCCTCCCTGTCCGATTAATTCCCCTTCATCAGCCTTCTACTGGGCTAGCCGTGCAGCAGAGCACTGCCTTTAATAAAAGGTGAGCAGGCCTGAGCTGCATGCGTCGCTGGCCCGGCGGCATTCATGTGCTGTATACCGCTGCCCACGGGTTGCTAGGTAACCGAGCAGGAGGCCACCTGAAGCAGGACTTGTTCCAGAGCACTGTCACTGCCCGGTCCGAGACAAGACCACCAGTGTGGGAACTTGAAGATAAGCTGAAACGGGAAATGTTTGAGCACGTATCCATTTGTGAAGGTGTTGCAGGGTGTGTATAAGAGAGTAACTTTCTGTGGGTGTCTGTGATAAATGCATGTGTTTTGCAGATTGGGGCTGCATCATTTAAGTCATTTATGGTGACAATGCTGCCATTTTGTGTGTGCCATGTGATCAAAGTTCTATATTTGGAGGTTAGGTGTAGATTTTGGCGGCAGCTTCGTGAAAGTGGTTTACCTGGCAGCCGAGAAGAGCTGGGAGTTGTGGCCAGTCCGTTTTCTTGGCCCGGGCGAGGTGGGCAGATGCCCGGGGCACAATATCCCCGGTCCCTGGAGCCTCTGGAGGGGATGAAATTCTCCAGTTTGTGGGGCGGCGCATTGCCGTGGGGAAAGTTACGCGCTTCAGGAGCTGGCGCTGCCCCTTCCGACTGTAATGTCACGTAGTATGAAAGCACTCCCTCTGACCACTTCCGCGCCACTTGGGGTGGGGACTTAAGAACAACAATTAAAACACTTTAGGTCCCCCTTCAGCTAAGAACAGCCCCTCCCATCACAATGCTGGCAGGAAACTGCTAATGGTGGGCCAGTAGTCACTGAATGGTTTCGTGCTGGCATTGTGATGGGAGGGGAGGTGATGTGGGGACTGGGCGTGCATTGTAGGCAGCTTTGCCTCTCCCAAAATAATAGTTTAAAACGGCGCTATTTCTTTCATGCTGCTTCTTTTCCAAACTATTTATCAACTCCACTTTAAACCACTTCCATGGCACTGGTGATGAGTTACTTCATTATGCTGATTAATAGTTTTGACCAGTGTTACTGAGAAAATATTCTTTAAGCCACGACCCGGTTTATTTATTTATGCAATGTTTGACGGGTACATGGATACAGATCTTTTATTTATTTATGCAATGTTTGTCGGATACCTGTATCCGACAAACATTGTATAAATAAATAAATAAATATAGTTGCCCGAAAAATATTGCATGAATAAATCAATAATCCTGGTCCATGTATCCTTATAGCAGTCAGACTTTACTACATCAAAGCATACAATTGATTCCCATTCAAAGAATTTTAAAGTGATTGTTTATTGGGTTCAGGTGTCTCCTTGTCATGGCCTTTTTGGCATATGCCATATTCATGGTCTCTTGGTGTGCCCAGTCCTCATTATCTGCAGCCTAATTGGGACTGGGGCATACAATTGTCTCGGGCACCAATGGAAAAGTGGCCCACCATTGCAAATGGCAATTCATTCCTTGTGTGACGACTGTTTGACTTTGGGTAGGAGTCCCTTAACAGTGTAGTTTGGGAGTGGTGCATTGGGTGTGGCGGGGTTGGTGCGCGGGGTGCAGCAGGTCTGGCACACAGGGTTGGCACGCGGGATGCGGTGGAAGTGGCACGCGTGGTCCGGTAGGAGAGGTGCGCGGTATGGGGTAAGGGAGGGCACATTCCTAGTGTTTCAACCTGGTCACCAAATGGACTAGAAACTGCCCTGGTTGTGGCACTAGGATCCTGAGCAATGCAGTCTTAGTCCTTGGTGCGTGCCGATGTGGTTATCTGTGGCGATTCGTGCTAGCAATCCAGGAAGCAGCAAGCAGAGATGGTCCTGCACCAGTGGGCAAGCGAGTCCGTGCTCCGGCTCGTGCAGGCTGGTGGGGGTGTGGGACAGGCTCAAGTACAGTCTTGTTTAACGTTGTAAAGCATATGAAGCCTGTCGTGGGACCTGGACCATCTGTATAGAAGGTCTTGCTAGTCTGTTGTGTCAGAGTAATTTTGAGTAGACCATTCCACCCTGTCCCTTTTGTTGCTCTTGTGAGGACTGTGTTTGAAGAGAGTTGGATTAGTGTGTTGTTGCTGAGCGGAGTGTTGTGAGGAAGTCTCGTGATAAAAATGGCAAAACTAGGGCAAACAGGCATCAGGGGGAGCGCATAACCTGCGCTTTGCTACATTCTGAAGTTGTGGTTCTGGAGCTATTGAGCATTTTTTGAACTAAAGTGACCAGCATGCTTGTGTGGGTGACTGTGGGGAGGATTTCCCTTTGGGCCCACAGGACAGTTTAAAAATGACAGGCCAGCGTTGAAGTGTCTTTTTGTTATACTTTGAAGCTGCGGATTTGGAGTTACTTTGAGTTGCTTTGCTGGTGACTGAGGGGAGGAGCTCCCTTTGAGCCCATTGAATAGCATTAAAGAATAGAACTACACGCCAGCGCTAAAGCAGGAGACAGCAGCACGTGTGGTGTGCCTTGCATAAAGCGTGTCGTGGACAAGCTGTCAGGCGTTCGGGAGATGGAAGCGGACGGTGTCCTAGTGGAGACTGGACGGATGCAGATGGCAGAATTCGAATGGAAATATAGAGCTAGTGACAAATAATGAGCCGGTAAGCGTCCATTAACACAACCAGAGACTTCGTGCCAATATCAACTTGGACAAAGAAGGACACGCCCTGCTAAAGTCATCAAGGTACCACGTCAAGCCATTAAGAAGATAAGCATGAGTACGCCTTCCAATAAAATTACAAACTTTATTCCTGTGCATGAGAACGACGTCTGTTTGGATTGGCCCTTTACAAGCAGAGATAGCAACACCAGTGGCATGTCCATGGTGCAGGATGACTGACAGCATTATGAAAGTTGTGTCAGCACAGTTAGAAAATGCAGATATGGAGTATTGGAAAGAGAGGAAAACAGAATCTATACATGATATACAGCAGGACATAAATCAGGAATACAAGATACCACAAAATGTGATTAACAATATTAAACAACAGGTGGATAGGGAGAAAAGTGGCACGACTTTCAGCGACAATCTACAGGAAGAAAAAGACATGGAAGAGGTCCTACAGGAAGGGCAAATCACCAAGGAATTGCAAGAAATATTAAACAATATTGAATGAAAAAATAAGCAAGGATAAGCAGTCATCTGAAATCTTTGTTATGACTTAATCAGGAAGTAAACACCACTGCGATAAACGAGAAGACAGAGTCTTTAAGCTGTTATGCATCTATAGATGAGATAACTAGTGAGACTTTGATCATACAGTATTTAGCCTGACAGCAGTTATTGACAGTGGTCATTAGTGTGAAGTAATAGAATCTAAATTAGATTGGCACTCCGAATTATTAAGGGACATTCAATTCGATGTAATTAAGGAAAAATCCAGGCTGCGCTTAAACAAGATTTGATCAATACATCGGAAAAAAAGGGAAACTAAATTAAAGTTACAAACCTCGTTAATAAATGAAATCAAAGGAATGGATTAAAATGGAGTGCTGTTGGGAGTGAGGAAGAAACCTGAACGATATCCTAGGCGAAGGAGGTAGGTGGTCCAAAGGAAACAAACGGCTCGAGGAAGAAATACCAACGGCGGTACCACTGAAAATGCAGGGAATAAATGAGAAGATGATAAAAAAAAAATCTAAATGCCAAAAATGCAGAGTTGTTCACCAAGTCATAATGCATCAAAAACATTTTTTTAAAGTTCAAACATAACATAATGCGTTTCAAAAAATAAAATATTAGTCGAGAATGAGAAGGTCTTTTTGAATGAACCAGATAACTAAAGAAGGAAATGAGACCAACAAAAAAAAAAAAAGAACGATGGAAAGTGAGAAGGCAGGAAAGGTTATTATGAGGAATGGAGTGGTACAATCGGAAGAATGCGCCGCGATAATAAGAGAAAATATTATAAAGTAACAACTTGGTTGGGAACGAAATGAAAAGAACAGGAAGGAACATGAGATTTTACTTTGTGTTGGAGGAAAGGAATAAAAACTGTTTGGGAAATGCAAAATAAGTCAAAAAGGAATAAGAGTGTGTCAATGGAGGTTGAGGACAATGTAGAGGAGGAGCCAAAAGCCTCTACCCAAAGTCCAGCCCCTAAATGGACTATATGTTGCGAAACGGAAATGGTGCCGATCAAGACACCTGTAATGATGCCAATAACACGAGCAGCCTTTGAAGCAAAGTACCCAGTGGGAAAACCGTTCTTTATGTATCCACAAAGAGCTGACCGTCTCTTGGGGAAGATCCCTGAAGAGCGAGAGAAGATGGACGAAAGAGCAGACTGGTGACGACACATGACGTAAAGTGACGCACCGAGAAGAGATAACAGAACAGAAAGTAAAGAGAACATATAGAATCCGGGGATGAAGTAAAGAATCAAGTAAATGGTCACATGCAAAATGAAGATTACACGTGTGAAAAGCACGGAAGAAAATGTAAACCATTTTATAATTGTACAAATGCTGTAACACAAGTAGACTAAGTAATGATAAAGGCTGGCTATACATAGTGAATAGATTGCGGCGATGCGCCAATGTGTATATATATGCATAAGAAATCTGGATGTTCCACATCGTGTTTTAGCAAACTGGGACCCCATGAGCAGGAAAGCTGAGTGTGGCACAGTTAATAAAAGTGTCTGACAAGCAAGAAAGAATCCAAGAAGGCTTGGTTGGCCAAGTGTCAAAAAGCCAGTGCAGTCGAGAACTGGTTGTCTGGCTTTAAGAGATACAATGAATGCGAGAGAGGGGTCAAGCCCCTGCCAAGGTACAGCAAAAAGACAATGAGTGCCAAGTTTTATTCGTTTTAAAACCATTAAATAAAGAGAAGAAGCTCGAAATGTGGTCTCTAGTCACGTGATCTAGATGGAAATAGATTTGGGCATAGGCGAAAATATGAAAGCAGGCTGACACTCCCTTTTAATTCCCAGGTGTTGTGAGGCTTGCAAGGCCATATTCAAAGGCTTATTGAATGACAGAAAGTAAGAGTGATGATAGCTGTTGGGCTTATTGGGTGGGTAGGCATGCTCAAGCCCAACCCACCAACACCTGGGGTACCAGCTTGTGCGCTGCTAGCAAGCAGAATACTCCAGAAGGGTACAAGCGTGCCAATCAATTATAGAGGGCCATGTATCAAAGAGCCCTATAGTTTGTGAACCAATAAATCATTGTGTATTTTACGACGAAGATGACTTGCACTAGAGGGCTTAGTTGGCCACCTGACAATAGAGTCCCAATCAAAACACCATACCCCATAGCAAGTATATGTAGATGCTTCACGTTATCCAACTGCAATCCAGTGTCAGTTTTACAGTTTTCCACGTAGTGTGACATCAGTGATGACAAAGTTTTACTACAAAAGCTTTTTTATGAAAATCTTTGAGACCTTGCCATGAGATGTCCATCGATGTCCGTTGTACTCCCTGTTTTACAGAATTATTAATAAAACAGCGTAATTTTGCCAACTTCCTGAGTCAATCTTTTATTGATGTTTAGTAACTTCTGCATGTCCATCCATCCCATAAGAGCGCCACCTCATCTTAGAAGGCCTACAGGTTCAAGAGTTATATTGCAGAAGGATTCAAACCAGTGTTCCATCAGGAACACAAGGATACGTGGAGCCTGGAAAGGGAGGACATGAAGAAAAAAAACAGAGAAAGATAAAAAAAGAAATAAACCAAAAAAAGGCGGTCAAGGTGGTCAATGTAGGGACAGTGACTAACCAAGTAAAGGAGTTGGCTAATGATGATTATGATGCTCTCAGAATTAATCATTCATCAGTAATAAGCCGTCATCCAGAAATAATGGGAAGTATACTCATGCATATTCTAAGAAGTATAATTACCTTAAGGGTAATATCTGGGGTTGATATTCTGTTAGTAGAACAAGTGGAGGTGTCCAATAGACCAGTGTTTCTTACAGTATTTCAAACCAGTGAATTACTGGACTATGTTTTGGAACATGAGAAAGATCAATACAAGAGGGTGCATGAATGTGAAACGGTAATGATTCCAAAAAAGAAGATATACTCAATCACGGAATTGGACACAAGGGAACTAATTATTAATCATAAATGGCCCCCTAGAGTGGGAATGGAGTTGATCACTCAAATAACCAGGGGCATTGAGGATGAAAAAGCCCTGAATTACTGTATCAAAGAAGGAAATGCATTGACTGAAAGTTATTGGCAATGGTTGTCAATCGAGTTTAAACAAAAGCCCTGAGAACTTAAGTATTCTGTGCTCCTGGCAGACTGGAGGGTTCAAGCATTACTGGGATGAAGGTAGATTAAGTGATAACTGGCAATTATTTTCCTTGATAATGCTACAAGAAACTTAGATGGTAGAACCGCTAGTATTTGATGGTCGAACCTCCATTAATTCTGCTGCAAAACAAGGCATTAAGAGGAAGATCTAAACGGGGCCTGCACATATTGGTGGATAGAGAATGGCACATTAAGGAAAATGAGTGGAGCACTGACTGCTTTGGTCGGCATGTTTGAGGGGAAACATATGCGTCATGATGGGATATTGGTTATCAATATATATGATCCTTCAGATAAAGAGCAGCATAAAAAGAATGCATAGATTGTGGATAATGTGTTAGATAAAGCTGTTTATCGCTTGCCAATTATTGCGGGAGGGGATCTAATTGCAAAAATCCCTCCGGCAAAGGAGATGGCGGTAGCTGTTTTCAGGTCAGTGCTTATGGGGGTGAAGGAGTACGATAGAAGAGGAAATGTTTGGGCCAGACTGTTCTATTATCATGGTTTATAAATACAAAATGGGTCTTGTATGGCAGACAAGTACTTTGCTCATACTAGGATTCGGAGGAAAAGCAGTTCTAGATATGATTATCTGTTAGTAAATAGGGTGGCATCTGATTTGGGGATTGATATGATGAAGGGAACATGAGAGGAAAGTGCCATTTGAGTAAGGGAGGAATTGAAAATTATAAATGTGGCGGGTGGTAATGTTAATGCAGGAAAGACTAGGATATAATGGACTCCTACAAATCTGAAACAAGCAAATGAAGTGCTAAAAACTGAATTAGAAACATTTCTTAGTGCGGGTGAGGAATATCTGGACCAATCTGAAGTAGATATGCTTGGGTCTTTTGAGAAGATTATGCGGAAAATACAGAAGGTGGTCTTGGCTAGGGAGGTTTGAAGAAATGGAAAACAATATAAATTGACGAAAAGTAGAAAGCATCCATATGATTTAAAAATTCAGCAAGAAAAAAAATATTTAGGAGGGGACATTACATTATCACTTGATAGTCATGAAAATAGAATCCAGAGTAGGGATAATATTAGCCTGGGAAAGCATTACGAGCAAGGAAGGCAGAATACCAGGGGTGGCTGAGGTATTACTTCAAAGAAAAAAAAGAAGAGTATGTGGCTGGTGTATCATCACCAGGAGAAGGAAAATAAAGCCTTCTGGAGGGCTGTTAATAATAGAAATATTCCCGCAGCGTTAATTAATGGAGTCGCTGGGATGGGTTGGGAATCATATAGAACAACCACCTTCAGCGATACGAATGTGATCTCAGAATACCCACAACTTGTATGAGTGTGATATAACAACAATTGGATTGAAAGAGAACTCAAAAACTGAACTCCTAATGGGCAGCAGGACCAGATGGGACATGAAATGCCCTGCTTAGAATGGGGCCTTTGATATAGGCCATGGCGTTGCGTAGCCGTTCCAACTCATTAGTAATACTGGAAGGATTCCAGATGCTTGGAGGGAGGGAATCTGCAAAAAAGACAACAGGAATGACCCTCGTAATCACAGATTGTTGGCCATGCTTAGCATACCAGCTAAAGTCTTTGCGTTATTACTCATGCTACAACTCACTGACTGGTGTGACAGAAATCAAGTGATCCCCAAACGGGGTTCTGTAAGAGTAACAGTACATTTGCTATTTGCTGACATTTGTAGAACTAATTCTATATTCTTGGCACAGGAGGAAACTACCAGTATATGCTGCATTTGTTGATCTGAGTGCAGCATTTGATACTTACATTGTTATGCGATAGACTATGGAATAAACTACAGATGTGGGAGATCCTGAAGGGGCCATTATTTATGATGCAGCAACTACCCAAATACGAGTCACAGTGAGACTTGATGAGTCGGGTAGAACTACTAATTGCATACCCACGAAACAAAGGAGTAAAGCAAAG
Source organism: Ambystoma mexicanum (assembly GCF_040938575.1). NCBI lineage: Eukaryota > Metazoa > Chordata > Amphibia > Caudata > Ambystomatidae > Ambystoma > Ambystoma mexicanum. The sequence goes on along the minus strand of NC_090923.1, from coordinate 281,948,251 downwards.
GTGCATATTAGCACCCTGCTTACTCAATTTATGTATTGCAGATCTACAAGTATTAGTCAGGCCGGGGGGGTGACTCTTCCGGTTAAGTATGGTAGTTTAGAATTATCATGGCTCAGCTATGCAGACAACCTCATTCTATTTGTTTATACTGCCGCTGGATCCAGAGCAAATTAAACAAACTGGAGGAGAAATTTACGAAGATAAATGGGCTTAAAATCAACACTTCAGAAACAAAAACAATGGAATTTTGTTCACGTGGTATGTATACATAGCAGCATAAGTGGTTAAACTAGCAGGAAGTGGAACAGTTCAAGATATATAAATATTTATGTGTGGTAATTGACATGGATTCGAAGTGGGATGAGCATTGGAACATATTAACTAAAAAAGTGGCACAGATGGTGAGTATCAAACAAATGTGCAGTGCACATGGGGGTACTCGATCCATGCCCTACTACCCTTATAGAAGGCTAAAGGATTACTTATTTTAATTTAGGGAGTGGAAATTTGGGGATGCAATTATGAGAAACAGATTAGAGCTTTAGAAGCTGAAATGCTGACAACTAGGAGGGGAGGGGGGCAGAACAAGGATCACTATTACATCGTGTCTGCAATGCTTACGGCTCAATGAGGGACAATTAAAAAAGCAGTATCATGAGGCAACTTAGGTTTCCTACACTATAATCAGTCACTAAAACTAATACATATGAAATGCTGATGCCCCGCCACTCTTAATATTCACATTTTCTCACTCACCCACCTTTTCTCACTCACCTTACATCTTAACAATAGCAGTGCCCCCTGTATTGAATCAAGAGAATCCGATCCTTCACCCCAAAAGAGAGCCCCTTCCTGTGAGGCCTGGGAAGGTGAGCCCGCTCCGCAATACCCTCCCTAGGGGTAGAGGCAAGTTGGAACTCAGCGAGAGAGAGAGAGCGGGCGGGGGGACAAGGACCTTGACATACCACAGCCTACATGGGATGCTTTGAAACACAAACGAATATGAACTATTAGGACTGTGACTAAAACTCCAAAGAGTTATGGTTATCCTATGGAAAACGGTAGTTTCCCTTTAAATAAAATCATACACATCACTGGGACGACAATGTCAGAGAGCCGGAATCTGAACATGAGACAGAGAGAAGCAGGAGAGAGTAGAGAGGATGACAGATGCAGGCTGCGCAATGGCCCAAGCAGCGTGATGCTAGAGAAGAACAAGACATGGGGAAACTGGAAGTTTCTAACTCGCCAGAAATGGTTGTGTGGGTCGCCAAAGAGACAGAAAAATGCAGACCGAGAAACCAGTCGGGCAGGAGCCCAAGCCCTAGCACAGGTGGTGGTGAGACCACAGAGGCAAGTCTGTGTTGGACGACGGTCCAAAAAACATTGCCGATACCACTAAGCACCAAGGAACCCTGTGTGTCAGTGAAACCAGTCTAAAATACAAGTTTACTTGAAGAAAAAGGGACACAAAGATTGTAACGAAAGAGAAAATCATTATAAACATTGAGAAAACTCACAATCTAAAATAAGAAAGAGTTAACTTCAAAGGCAAAGGGATACAAGGATTGTGAATAAAGAAAACCACAATCAGTTAATTTGTCACAGTGTAAAATATGAACCTGATTTCATCTTGAAAACAAAGGAAGATAAAGACAGTAAAGTTAACGAAAAGTACTATCATATATAGTTAACTCATCACACTGTTAGAAGTAAAAACAGAGTTAACTTGTAGATCATCCCCACCCATGTTAACCCCTTAACCCACAACCCGCTATGTAATTCGAAGTGTTTTTCCTTCAAAGTATACCACAGTATACCCTCCTAATACTTACAATTAGGTGTTGTAGGTGTGAAGCCTAATGAAAAGAAGACACAGGAAGGGAGTCATTCCCCCCCTGGTTGTAATGAACTGATAAGATACCAGGAGAAGGGAGTCATCCTCCTGGTAACCCGGACCAACAACAAGGTCCAAAAAGGCCTGGGGAAGGGAGTCATTCCACCTGGCTATCTGAGACAGGACGTCAGGAGAAGGGAGACATTCTCCTGGCCCACCAAGAAAGTATTGTTTGAAACTTTACCATCAGGGGAAGGGAGTCATTCTTCTACATTATGTTAAGTTCTCTTAGCGGCAGGGTCAATTATGGTAGTTTTGCACAGTGGACTGGTTTCCTTGGACATTCACGACTGACAAACCAGCACCTACCTTAGTAATACAGGTGGGAATCTCCCATAGTTTAGGGAAAGTCAGGCCTACTTTTCTTTAATAAATAAGAGTCATCATGTCCTCGGAGTCAGTGTCCTTCTTCTGACTCGCCACACCTGCCACTGCTGCAAAGGGGGACTAACCCCAATGGCATCAAAAGCTGCCTCTGCCACTGGCATGCACATACTAATGTTACTGGCCGTGAACAGTGGAAGCTGGTATGTTTGAGTTCCAAGGGCTAGAGGCCACACTGTTGTTTCTACACTGCGTGAAAGATCTAAGGTTTGATTAACCGATATACATATTTCACCTAGAGCGACGTACTTCTGCGGCAGCATGATCATCAGGTGCATTGCACATGTGTGGTGTCCCAGGCAAGCCCCAGAGTCTGCGATGTGGCCTGCACGTCTTTGACAAGCTTGGCGGCGAGAGCCCTCAGCAGGACTTCCGAGAGGAGGAGGGGACGCTGCATGTTGTGTTACGCCATTGTATGTAATCAGAGATAAATTATTCCCATGTGATGCTATGACATCACACTTTACCTTCCTGCTCCATGTTGAACAACATTAAATGTTTCTTTTAGCAAAGTTACAAAAGACAAAGCAATGTACGTTATACCAGTAGTAGTGCTAGTTCAATTGTGAGTAATGGTACTAGGATGTAAAACAAACAAATTGATGACAGACACACGTCCTACATTTCTTGTGAACAACAAATAAAGAGGCTTATCCTCACAACATTAAAGTTATTGTCGGATTTCAATGTATATATTTTTTACTGGATTGCCAACACATGTTTCGACCTCAAATCCTGAGGTAGTCTCAGGGCTTCAGTTACAATTAATTGTTCAGGTTTCAATGTCAACCTGGCAGATTTTATATTCCACATGTTCCTCTAAAATTCTTGTGTGGGTGATCAATGTCCTTATTGGCTTAATCTCCTTGGTATTTAATTCTCTTCAGGATTCAAAGGGTGCCTCAGGGACTCCAGGTGGCCATGACACAGCCATTGCTATTGCTATTGGATCCAGTTCCTGGGGGTGGACCAGTGTGGGAGGATCACTTGGGTCAGGGGGTCAGGGGTCTTTCCCGTACCCATGATCCCTCCTATTTCATATGATTCTGCGATGTCCCAACCCCCAGCCCTTCTACTGGGCTGAGGAAGAGGGCGACAGAGTAACAATACTAATTCTTACGCATTGCATTGAACATGTCCCGCTAGTTGGGTCAGGCAAAGTCAGACACTTGACTCTAGCTGATGCCAATTAGCTCTCCTCACACAGATAAAAGGCAGAACATAGAGACACACTCTGAGCAAGGTGGAATACGAGTAAGAGCAGAACTTACAGGGCGAAGGCGAACCTACTGGAGGAGAGCAACGGACCGAGGGACGAGAGCCACTGGTGTTGAAACCCAGGAGTTCCCTTGTAGGAGGTTGTTGCCTCTAAAAGGCTGCAGTAGACACATGAAGGCCCAATCCTAAACCAGAAGGCTGAATTGTGTTTCAAGGATGCCAGCGACCGCCCTGGGTCAACGGCAGGGTTGGGAGGTGAGGCCAAGCCTGTAGTACTAACCTTGAATCGTAAACTGGAAGACGAGAAAAACAAGAAAGATGTACACAGCCGGTGAGTTGGCAAGCGACTTGAGAGACCGGTGTGTGCTGGAAAAAGATTGAAGTGGCAACATTCTATCGCACAATTGAAGGCTACACGCATGTGGATGAGACGTGAAGAAAGGCAGACCTGTGAATGAACCTTGAAGTGACGATCGTTGTAAAGTCAGCGATACTGAGTAATAGAGTGTTCGGACGAAAGGAAGTAGCCCACTCAAAAGTCTGTGAAAGGTGAAAAGTTTGTAGCGATAAAGTGAATGAACTGTAAAAGCGAAGTGATTGAAATTAACCTTGAGAAATGGGGAGAGTAAAAAGGTGAACGCTGAACTTTTGTGCATAATTCAGTGAATTACCCAGACCAGGAAGCACTGGGGTAAATAACATAGAATTGTAAATTGGAAGTTGGAAAGTCAAAGTGGTCCTGTGGAGGTCTGTAGAAAAGAGCCAGGCACATTCCAAAGTCTTCGACATCAGGAAACAGTCAGAGCCTGACTGAGGGAGATCGAAGGTGTAATAGGTTAGAAGAAGGGAACCCCCCTAAAGTAGGTGAAATAATCTTGGTGAACCGACCCCCTGTAAGTGTTTTGTTTTGCTGTGAAAGGTCCCAGTACGACCGAGGGAGACCAACGTAAATAGTTGCTTTAAGAGGTCTGAGCCCGACAGGGGGACCAGTGTGAAATCTTTGTCGAACTGAGTTTAATATCCAAAACAGAGAGACTTTAACGTGGAATGCCAGGTGGGCCTCTATCCGCATTTTGAACTGCCTATTGTGTTAAGAGCCTGAGCCAGAGTGTGTCATCTTGCCTACAGGGACCAGGCTTACTCAGTGTTGTCCAACGTGGGGAGGAGAGCTGACTCAGCCACATTTATTCTTTATATTTGAACACTGACTTTCCTTTGCATTCATGTTCTCCTTTTCACATTTTTGTATAAGGTAAAGGGCAGGCATTAGGTTTGTGCTAGTATAGGCCATTTTGATTTGACGGATACAACTAGGACCATTTTATTTATTATTTGATGCTCGAGACTACTCCCATCCTAGTTATAGGGCAAAGCTGGAGTTTCTCAAATCCCATTGAAACTTTAATAAAGGTTTTACAAATTGTACATTTTGTGTCAGTGTCATACTTGTGATACAGATCTGTTGTTCGTTCCTGATTGAATACCAACTCAAGTCTGTTTTTTAAGTGATCTTGGGCCAGTGTCAAGGTTAATGACCAACGCTGGCAAAATCCTTAAATAGACTGAGAAAAAATCCTTAATTAGACTGAAAAATAAGAAGAAAAGCGGTTAAGCAATTGGTCGATAGCTCAATGAAGTAATAGCCCTCTTTTGTTAACTGCTACTAGGATGTATTTGCTACTGACAGTAATGCAAATAGTACTGGTAGTAGTATTGCTACTAATACGATTCGTGCCAGTACTCACAATAGTGTACCTTTAGTAGTACTACAACTGCTGATAGTGCTATTACTGCTACTACTTGTAGAGGGTCTAACACTGGTACTAGTACTACGACTAGTTATAATATTATGACTAAATGTACTACTACTGGTAGTAGCAGTAATTGCGTTGCTACTGGTAATAGCGATCTTGCAGATAGTATTAGTACTATTACTGGTACTAATAGTAGCACTACTTTTTCATGTACTATTAGTGGTGGGGCTGGATTAGTAGGCAAGTAAACGCAACTTTTGACTCTGCGCCCTCGCTGCTATAACAGATCTGGAGACTGCACTTTTCACAGTTTAGTATCACATCATGGGATCCTGTTAATAACATGGTCTACATACTCATGTGGGAGGGATTAAGGCAAACCATAACATTTCAGCTATGATGCTAGTGTTTAAACTGTGGTTCTTCTCTGAGTCGTTCCCCTAGCTCATCCTAGAATTTGAGGAAGGAGGAAGATTCTGCATGCCACATCAGAGATAGAACCAAATGTACCCTAGAAGAGGCACGTGGTGATTTGACATTTATTCCAGTGGACCTTCAGTTTAAAAAGGGTATTGAAGATTAAAATTCCTTCCTGAGTGGTACGAAGTAGAAGCGGTTTCCTGAATTTTGGTTTCCCATAGCACCTTTGAGCCAGCTGGGCCCCCTTTCTGAGCCAGCTGTGACCCCTATCAAATACACATAGGAAAAATACAGAAGACGGTGAAGGGTACAGATTAGGTCCACAATATTATATGATCCATCTCCTTGGGTCACACTCACAAGGACATCCACCCTGCATCTGCCGAAATGTGAATACAGAACTATAGCACATATATCCTGAATGCTACAGGCCATCGTTAGGCAGTGGCTTTCATGTTCTTATTTATCTTTTGTATGGGGCCAAATGGTGAATGCAGTCACTTTGTGGCACCCTAAGTGGAAGAATGCAAAGTGGGTTCTGAACCTCCAATGCTTGGGACATTCGGGTACACTTAAGTGCCAGGGAAGTGCAAAACAACCAAGTGAAAACAAAGCAATGCATGGAGACAGCATTGTAACACAACAGCAAGGGAAGTGCAAGGGACACCCCAGTGGCAAGACCAGGCCCACTGCAAGAAAGTGCAAATAGAGGAGATTAACATGGCAAGTCTACCATCATATAGAATGGTCATGGCTTCAGAGATTCTGAACTAGGCCAGTAATGATTCAGTGCTGGGAGGACGTGACGGTTTACAAATAAGTGTTTTTAATCATTTTCACTAGATGAATGTCAAAGGACGTCAAGGTGATTTGGAGGTTATTCCAAAGAGGCTCCCACAAAAACATCCTGCCCCCGACCTTATTTTTACCAGGATTTGCCTATGGGAAGAAGCAGTTTGAAGATCTAAAGACCCTTGAAATAGTACTTAACTATTTAATGAGGTTCTATGTGAAAATGTTGTAAGCAAAAACATTGCCAGTGGGTCGATATGTTTACCCTGCCTCCTAAAAAGCCTTCCTATCATATTCTAGGACTGGTGTTATTTACAATTCTAACTCCAGTTGTAGACGACTCGATACAGTACATTACATTACAGTAGTCAGTGCACAAGACTGAACAAACATCTACTTCTGATGACGTTATTATTAGCAGCATTATTAACTTTCCATGTCCGATGCAGTCTGGACCAGCTCCCAATTCCAATGGTCTTACAGGATAATTCACAGACTTGTAATGATTATCTGCTTCCCCACAGGCAGCCAGGGAAAGGAAAGTAAACCAGGATTGATGTGGCCTCTTGAATTCAGGCCCAGAATCAGCCTTGCAGCCTTATTTTCGATCAACTGCATCCCCACAAATTTATTTTTTCGGTATTCTGACCACTCTGAAATGTACCACTCGGATTTTACCTTTGGTTAAATCACATAAAACCTATGGCATCTTGTTTTGACAGACTCCACTAGGGCGGTTATTTATTATTTGATTGTCGGGCGTGCTCCCATCCTGCACTTCAAGCAAGATGGCATTCTTCCAACTCCGTTTTCGAGAACGATAAAGGTTTTCCAAACGTTTCTTTTGCGCCATTTTCTTTTGATACCATGCATCCCTTACATTACTCACGCATTGTCTCAATATCTTAAGTGTGACGACAGTAGCATTATTTAGACACCATGTCCTCCCTCTTTCTAATTTACAGAGGAGACTGTGCCATAAATACATCCCCTGAGATGCCAAGATGGATGCTTCTTCCAGGCCTGCGGAAAGCAGCTAGAGCAGAGGGAGCTGTGGACCAGTGAACCTATGGTAGGACTCCAGGACATCACTCTTTCTTGATTAGTGCTTGCTGAACAAGAGAAGAGTGGTTTCAATGATGCCCTCATTTTTTGTACGTTTTTATGTCGTCAATGTGGTACATGTAGGCAACATAGAAGGTGGCGCTACAGTGTCAGTAAGAGGCAAGGACGTGCTAGATTGTGAGTGGTTGGCAATGTTTGCACGAGTCCCACTTTCTCCTGAAAGTAATTTGTGAAGCCAGAGGGTTCATTAGCATTCAGATGGTACAGGCAATTCCTTGCACATGTTAAACACTAGATCTGATGTGCCGGGAGCCTGGATGAGACGATTATGAAGGCATGCTCTGTCCTTCCGGTTTGGTAGTGCTATGGCATCCTCTAGCATACCTTAGGCAATCTAGCTTGCCTTCCTGTACCTGTGATTGTCCCCAGATGGACTCAAGTGCCCGTTTCCTTCATTTCATGAGTGTCAGATTAATGTCAAAGCAGCTGTTCCATTTGTGCGGCATATCAAGGGTTCTAGAGATTACATTGTACATGCAGAACAATACCTTTTTCAGGGTTGTATGGCGAGACCACAGTGCTACAGAAGTGTTCTGCCAAGGGCGTGGGTGTTAAGCGTGTAGAATAAACATCAAGCCAGTGATGGATATTACACCACGTTACGAGGCCTTTGTAAACCGCATACAAACATGGCACTTTCTAGATGGCAACACTGCAAATTCCCAGCAAAATGTCCATGTCAATGTAGCAGGTTTACTGCCATCTTCGCACACACTGAAATAAGGTTCATGGCATTTGGGACAGCAACGTCAGCTATTTTATGATGGTATTGAATGCACAGCGCCCCAAAGGACGATATCGCCTTTCTTATATGCAGCATCACCCGAACTGTTAATTATGAAAACAGCTAAACTGAATGGAGTCAGGTTTCACAATGTTCAGATGGCTTGAAAAGCCTTGTGTGCTTTTAGACTACCTGACTGATTACTCTAACTCCTAAATATTAGGAACATCAGACACACCTTTCCTTTCAACACAGCCAAGCATCTCTTGACCACATTTTGCTTTTAAAAACTACTTTTAAGAATTAGTTTTTACATTATAGTGTTCCGAATGTAATTTTACAAATAACCTGCTAGTTAATTATTAGACATCTAGTGTCATTTTATTTCTGCATTTGTCTTGATTCACAAGGCTAAAATGCACTTTTCGGGTGATTGCTGCCTGCCTAAACAGTTAGCTGCTAAGAACTACAGTTCCCATCAGCACTGTTGTTTCGGGGATACATTTTTTGCAAACAAGACGCATGAGCGCAGGTGTGTGAGAGTTAAGCCGGTCTGTGCTGGTCCATGCTGGGTCTTGCAGCGCCACAGACGTTTTGCCAGAGGTGAACTACATACATTTAGATTGTATACATGATGGTTCAGACAAGGGGAAGCGTCCATAAAACCATGATTAGGATGGCGCTACGCATTACAAGACAAGATCTTTAGCTAAACACGACTCCGAAGTTGCAGATTTTATTACTGAACATAAATTGGATGTCATATGTGTAACGGAAATGTGGCTCTCTAAGGTAAGAAACCACACTGCATTCTTAGCTACAGCTAATGGTGACAGAATTTATAGATATGACAGAATCCAGGTAAGGGGTGGGGGTGTTGCCATTATTCTCAAAGCTATTTTTAAAGCTCACATCTCATCCACAGCTTCATTGGAAGACAGCGAATCCCTATTGCTGAAAATTGGCACCGACAATAATACTACCGTTAACACTTTAAATATATACCGTCCACCGTCTTGCACTGTGGTTTCTGAAGAACAAATAACTTCGCTTATTAATGATTCCTTTAAACCAACATAACATACCCTCATCCTGGGCGATTTAAACCTACAGGTAAGGAAGATTCTGACAGCAATGCCTCTTCATTGATGACAATGCTTGACTCCTTTGGCTTTGCTCAAATCATAAGCACTGCTACCCATCAAAAAAGGCCACATTCTTGATTGGGTTTTAACCCTCAATCTTATTGTTTACTCGCCTATAATAGAGCCGTGTCCATGGTCTGATCATTGTTGTATCTTCTATGACCTGGTCTCACCACACCCTCAACATAGACTTCATCCGGTTTGGAATAAATATTGAGGAAAATAAGTAGCATGTCTCAGTCTGTATTTCAGGCTTTTATTATAGACAAGCCGAGTTCATGCGCCTTGACTAATGATACTAATATATTAGTACAACAATGAATTGACACCACTTCACTAGCTGTTAATACGATTGACCCTCTTCACCTGAAATAAAAGAAAATGGGAATCTCTAATCAGGTTACATTTACCACAGATCTACATGATGCCAGGAAACAGAAAAGATCTTTGGAAAGAATGTGGAGGAAAGACCCATGCCCTGACACACATGCTAAGTACAAAGCAGGAGCCATCCATTATAAAAAGCCTTGCTCTCCAAGAAGAGATCTTCCTTTGAAAATAGAATCACTATTGCTAAATCCGACAAAAGAGAACTCTTTAAAGTACTAAGAGAGCTTGAAGGGAAATGAGGAAAACAACTTGACTCAAGCCAGAGACTCCTGGTGCACAGAGCTACAACTAAGTTTTTTTAATAAAATAAAATGGCGCCAAAATAATATCATAAGTAGGCAGAAGAACCTTATTTCCGTGCAGTCGAACCCTATTAATACCTCTTTTAGACGAAATGACAACCTGTATTGTCCCCCCTCCTTGATTGTATTGCTCCATCGGAGGAGGGCATAAACGATGGTTTTATAACTTAAACCCACATCATGTGTCTCAGATATTTGTCCTTCAAGTCTCATTTAGGACTCTTCTCTTGTTGCCCTATCTTGTTTAAAATCATTAGCTCGTCCTTTAGAACATCTGTTGTTGCCTCTTGCTTGAAAGAAGTGTGGATAACACCTATTCAGAAGAAGCCTACCTTAGATTCCAGGAATGTTGGCAATTACCGTCCCATTACAAACGTACCATTTGTGTTGAAGATACTGGACAAGATTGCTTATTTACAACTTCAGGATTGGCCTTCGATGCAAGCAAGCAAACAAATTCTTGTCACGCTTGACATAAAAGCATACAAAGTAAAGGCACCGCCATAGGATGTACTTTCGCACCCAATTTGGCCATAATTTTGATGGCACTGTTGGAAGAAAATAAAGTCCTGAATGACACCAACCAATTTTTTGAACTGATTAAATTATATCAAAGATATCCTATTGATCTGGGAGGGTGATGTCAGAACTTTATTACTGTTTGTAAACTGGTTTAATCAGGTTGATCCAAATATACATTTCACATTTGACTACTCCACAACGAGAATCTCTTTTCTAGATTTGTCAATTTACAATGAACTGGGTACCCTACAAATTGAACTCCATAGGAACACCACGCTACAAATCGACAGACAAAATCCTACATTTCTGATACTCAATACGCAATATTCCCTTTGGGATGTTTTTATGCTTACGCTGTAACTGTACAAACATTGAAAATTTAAACAAGCATGCTGTTGGGATGGAAATTAGGTTCCTTGAGCAAGGTTATCCCAGGAAATTGATTAGACACTCTAGAGAGAGAGTACGGTATATTCATCGTGAGTCATTACTTTGCCTTAATGCCAAACCCATTGATCAAGATCAATTGGTGTGTGTTTCCACTTTTTGTCAGCACATCAATGCTATTAAAGTAAAAATCTGAGGCAGAAACTTACTTGTGCTAGTAGAATTTCCCCTAAATGCAAAGCTATTAGAGACACTAATTTGAATCCTGTGTTAGGACATTATCCTTGCACTTCATGTGTGGCCTGCATGTTTTAAAAAAAAATGATTTTGTTTGCCTCTAAAGGCAAGACTTGGGAACTGCGTACCATTACTACTTGTAAAAGCAAGAACGTCATTTACGCGGTCCAATGTCCCTGCCAATTGCTCTACATTGGTAAAACCTCAAGAAAGATACATATATGTATTAATGAGCATCGATCTAAAATCAGAACACGCAATTTGAATGCACCCTTGGTCCTCCATTATGTGGAGATGGGCCATAGTGTTGAACAGCTTACATGATTCTGCATGGAAAAAATTGGTGAAGGTAATACTGTACAAACTACTAACAGGCTGGCCTATAAGGAACAATTGTGGATTTTTAACTTAAAAACATTAGACAAAGGCCTGAATACACTCGAATCATGATAGAATGTGTGTTGTTTCCATGTTTCCTCATATGAATCCATTTTTTGACAAAGGGCCCATCGTCCACAGGAACTGTGCATCAGTGCGCACTGCCAGTGGCGCAACGTCTTTAGGTGGTAGCCAATAGTTTTCCATTTTCATGTATATTTTTTCATCTTTTGCATTTCCACCTTTTCATATACTGACACTGAACATTATGTGGGGTATTTCATCTCCCCAAAGCACATGGCAAGAGTTTTATAAGTATATATGGTCAGTTATAAATTAAGAGTGCATCATGGTCTTGCCTGGTTGAACGGTTCTACCACAGCTATCCTTTTCGTCTTTATAAACATGTGCATCTTGAAGGTTGTGTGTCCTTCAAAATTACACAGGACTATCCACGTTCGTTTTTTACTCTTACTCATCAGTGTGCCCCGCCGAATAATTTGCATCATCTATTTTATAGATGCGTATACCTCGACAACTGCGCCGGGCCCTTTTTAAATAACATAGGAGGTTTTACCCTTGTTGACGTCGCATGTCACGTATTCCCGTTCAACTTGCATAATTAGGCGACTGCGCATGAGCACTGCTGTAGATAGCGTTGCTGCAGTCTGCGGACGCCATACGAATTGAGTTTGTGGCGATTGCCACGCACAGGATTTGTAAGTATTTTTTCTTCTTTCCCGATTTGCTTCAGACTTTAATGCCGTTATGTAGGCTGCATTTGCTAACCTGTTTGTACTTTAACTTAATACGTGTTAGCTCATGCTACATGGATATCGTACGTGTTTGTTATATGTACCATTGCCATGTCCACTTCATTGCCGGCTTAAAATTTGTGCATCTCCTCCAATTTATACGGGTCAGCTCATGTCACATGGATCCCGTTTGTGTCAGCCATATGCATTATTGCCCAGTCAACACTATAGATGGTTTTTCTCCATGCGAGGTACACGTAACTTTAGTATGATGTATTTGGAAGGTCATTTTATTTGTTTCCATCTACTCTTTAGCATGACATTGGTTCTTGCCCTGCGCTTCTTAAGAGACAGTTAGTTCTTCAATCCATGGAATTTTTTCAGAAGCTTTTTCCATTTCTGGACACAGTGTTTGTTGTCCAGTGGGCTGTCACTCTGGGGGTCTTGTCATACATATAACATAGCTATGCTGACAAACTAAAAATTGTGCTTTCATTTCTCTCCAGACAGACGGTGAATAAATATCTGACTGAACTATGCACGGACTGCTCTAGTATGAGAGGGGTCAATCTCTGTGTTTCATGTCCATTTTCCTTGACCAACACCTTATCTACCAACGCAGATAATAGCTAATGGGAACACATTTTGACCTTCTCTTTAATATAAGGTGAGTTACCTCAACTCATAACCATTTATAATTCAAATCCGACATCTCATGGAAGACACTATGTTTTTTCCACCTTTCCATCCAAAAAATACCTTTCCTGTCAAAAATAGCTAAGGCTTCGGCAACATCTTCTTTTCTAGCCCGTTGGGACAACTGACGTCCACCTTTGCAACCTATGATTGCTCTTGGTAGGTCAGGGTCCGTTCATTCCCCATCTTCCCTATCCTGACTTTCTTTTTGCTCATTGGTTGACCCATTCGTTGTTTTATGCAACCTGCTTCAGCTTGGTGTTCACTGGCCTCCACCCCCCAGGCACAGATTTGTGTCTGGTTTCACAAACCTGCACAAACTGGGAAATGAATGCACTGGCTTTTAATTAGTTTATGTGCACTTTATATAAAGTATTTTGAATTAGGACGTTGCAGGAATTGGCACAGTGAATTTCCCCTTCCCTTTTGTCTCTTGATCGTTTGTGGAGTTTGGGAAGTGCACTAATCATTTTGTTGTGCACATTATTCCTTTACGTCGAAACTGGTTGAAGAAAGTTGGGGATGTGATCATACAGATTACAATGATTAGATCTACCACACCATTTGACTACATGATTTTATAATTGGTGTTATCTTTAACATTTTTGTGTATTTTAAAATAGGTTTTTTTCGTTTGATTATTAGAATGTTGCATCACACATTGTATGTATTTTTGTATATGTCTTAGTAGTTTTAGGTTGGATGATTGTTATTGAATGTGGACTTTGATCAATTCACATGTTCTTAAAGTTGATGTTTTCCTGCAACGCATATGAAATTTGAAGTGTTGATTAATACATGATTTGTTCATTTTGTAGACATTTTGTATCATGCTAAATACATTTTGATACTCATTTTTTGAAATCATGCCCTCTGGACTAATTTTTCAGTATATTATGCATGGCACAGAGACAGCCCTGATTGACCTACGTGCATACTTGGTGGAAACAGCAGAAACGGGCAAGCTTGCTCTTCTGGTTTTGCTATATTTGTCGTCTGCCTTTGACCTGGTGGAGCATTCCTGCCTATTACACAGGATGAGACACCAGGCCGGCTGCTCAGAAGCCACAGTCTCTTGGCTTGCCTCATTTCTTGGCCCTAGAACAGCACGTCTGGCTATTGACAACTTTAAGGCCCCTCCGGAGGCCGTCTTATGTGGGGTGTCACAAAGCACCTGTCTTTCGCCTATTCTATGTAACATTTATAACCGCCCTGTTTGACATGCTTGATTACTGCTGGTGTCGTCAACACCAATTATGCAGATGACACCAAGCTTATCCTGGAACTTGATGGAGATTAGGATACTGATTTTCACCTAAATAGTGTCTATGAAATGATCCAGCACTGGATGACTTGAGTAACGAGAAGACAGAACCTATGATTGTAGGATTGCCTCAAAGAATTTTGAAACTTAAAGCATAGTATTCCTATTTTCTTATATTAACTGCCCTATTGCTGTCAGCCCCCACTTAAAACCTCTTGGTGTCACACGAGACTCTGACCTTACAATGAATCAACATGTTTGAAAAATACAATCTTCATGTTCATACATTAATAAACTTCTGAGACAGATCAAACCTTATTTGTCTCTGGAACATCTTGCCTCATTAGCTGCAGCACTTGTTAATTCACGCCTAGATTATTGTAATGGCCTATTCACAGGCACTCCAAAGAAAAACTTTCATAGCCTTCAGGAAGTAAAAAACAATGCGGTCAGAACAATTTGCAATCTGGGGCCATGCAACCAGGTCACTCAGGAAGCCAGTGCAATTCTCGTCTTGACTATTTGCCATTGCATTTCTTGTAAAGTCTTGACTCTGTCATAGAAATGCCTTACCAACCAAGCACCCAGTTAGCGAGCTAATAGATTAAGAAAGAACAATACTACTCGCACTCTCAGATCCAGCAAGCAATTTAAACTTTCTTTCCCCCGGCATAAGATGAGAAATTTGGTGGCCAGTGTTTTTCCGTTCAGGTCGAGCTCCTTTGGAACTCCATACTCGTAAGCCTGTTGAGACATTCCTTTTTAATTCCAATGATTACATTGGAATTGCTTTCGGTTTTCTTTCCTGGTCCCGACCCCTGGTTTTGGCCATCTTTCTTGCAGTGCACTAAGGCCTTCGGGCGTGTTGCTCCTTATAACAATTCAATAACATAACTCTTGTCTTCTCTAAACTGGACTAATGTGCCAGCATCCTCTTTGATCTCCCCAATTAGGCTTTCTGTTCTCTCGAGAATATATTTAACTTTGCTACTGTGTCTCTCTTTGAACTCACTCACTTCACACCTACTTCCTCGTACCGTCACCAGGCTGGATGGCTGACTATGCAAAACAAGACCAGATTTATATTTCTTCTCCAGGTTCCTCTATCTACGTTAAGGAACCACTGTATTTATCCTCCTCTATCCAGCTCTACAAGCCTTCTAGTACTCTCTGCTCTGCCTCCTCAACTACCCTTGTGGCTCCTCGCCCCCCCTGTGCTTCTGCTCTTTTTCTCTTCTTACTCAACTTGCACGGAATTCTCTTCCATCGGATATCCAAGAAACGGTCCACAACGATTTATTCAAAACCAAACTAAAAGCCTACCTCCTTGCCTCTAAGTTACCCTTTCAACCTAGCTCTCATTTGCCTTCCAGCTAACATTTTTCCCTTGCCTCCAACTTGTCTGTCCCTCACCTTCTCTGCCTCCCTGTAGCACTTCAGCCATCATGGTCACCTCCCTAACACAGCTGTCCGTACCGCCAATCTGCACTTAATGTCTAATGTTTGTTGTGCTTAATCTATGCATGTCCACTTACGCATTGTCCCCAGTGACGGTTCCATTTACTCCCTTCCGCAACCTGGACAGAATATCACTAAAACTCACCCCATTGTGAGATTGCGGCTTCCCGTCAAATCTGATTTATCTATTGTGCATTGTTTTGTGATCAAAAGAGTATTGTTCCTACTGTATATATCTAAATAAGTACAAATAAATGTAATATGTTTGACACCGGAAATGAAAAAAACAAATACACAGGGAATGACTTGTGTCAACTTGCAAATGAATAAATGTTGAACCTATAGCCATGAAATACTTTCGCCGTCATTTGGATAACCAAAATGTCCATGCCCTGTTAAAGGGATGGTCTAGTAAAAATTTTTATTTAAAAAATAGATAGGCAACATAAAAAAAAATACTAGCATTCTCTTTTTTAAAACTTCCTATGTAAAATTTTGAGCTATTCATTTTGTGAAATGGAGGCCCTCCTGTGCTGGCTTTTGCTTTTGCGGCACTAATGAAGGAAAAGCCAGCCAGCTGTAGTAAACAAACGCTACCGCTGGGTGGCTTTCCCTTCATTAGCGCTGTAGGCGGAGGACGGGGACCGGAGACCAGAGCAGGAAAGCTGCAGCTGAATCTCGGTAAGTCCTATTTATTTTTTTGAAAAAAATAAGCACTAGCTGCAGGTTTTTTTCTAAGTTTTCCGGGCTGGAGGAGCCCGGAAAACTTAGAAATAAAACCGCAGCTTTAAAAACGTATTTATGTCTGCGGTCGCTTTTGAAGCAACCGCAAACATAAATACAACGTTATTGTGTTGGAAAACGCTGCGGTTTTTCTTTCCAAGTTTCTCAGGCTCCTCCAGCTCGGAGGAGCATGAGAAACTCGGAAGGAAAAAACGCAGCGTTTTCCAACACAACCCCGTTCTTTCTGCCTGAATCTGCTTTTCCATTTGGGGCTCTCGGGCTCCCCACGAACAAGGGTTACCATTGGCCACTCATGTTGTTGTTGATTTATCTGTTGATCCTTACCCTGTGACAGAACATAAAGTGGTGTTTGTTGCAGAGAGTAGCATTTCCTCCTTACATGATAGTCTCTTCTGAATTGCATGGCAGCATTCCCATGGGGAAACAAAGGATTTAAATGATAGCAGGAGGAGTATTTGTGTAAATGTCAAAAGCATATGCATTCAGGGAAGCAGTACTACACAATACCGAGTTCCAAGAGGCAGAAGGGTCCCAACCAATCCAAAGGGTCACAGACAAGAAAATATGTCGATTTCACAGATGACCAAGATGGGCATGGAGGATTGTAAGCAGTTACGGATCCCTGGCAAAGGGAATTTGTAGATTGTTCCCTACACAGTCCCTTCAACCATTAAGCAGTTAAATAAATATGTGATGGCTGACATTTGTCAGGGAGTTGTGGCTTATGCTCCTGCCTGACCCTGCCACACAGGCATGCTAGCCCTGGTAAAGTGGGGGTACTGCAATTGCAAGAGGTCAATCTCCACATCTACGAAAGCCTGCACAAAAAGGAACCGCTAAGATGACACATTGGAGGTGTGTAGTGTCCTACCTCAGTGAATCCTGCCACGAGACGGTGTCTCCAGCCACATATGCAAGAGACAATGGTTGCCTTGCTTCGCTTTGGCCACAAAGTTGTGGTGGTCAGCGCCTGCCTTGGGGCCGTGCGTACAGTTCAAGATGAGATTGATATGATTGGTAAAGCAGATCCCTATGTGGTTGAACTAGACCCACCAGAAGACCCATGGGTAGAATCCACATGAACGTGAAGACCGATTGATTAACTCCATTTGCAATTTTTCACCTTAACTCCAGGAAACAGGATTTTCCCTTTCCGGGTTTAGACCATATGTGGATTAATCCATAAAGAACAAGACCAATTCTTGTGAAATGAAAGCAGAAAGTCTGTCACACCCTTACAGTACACACTAAAGGAAGCATGTTTACTCCAAATATGCTATGGATATTGAAAAACGTGTAGGCAAAGCCTAGTCATCAGAATAGGATACTGATCATTTTAGGACACCTTGTGAAGATTACGGACTAAGTTGAGGAAGTTTGATTTATGGGGGAACCCAATAAACATGAGGAAGTCTTGGTCTAGGCCCAAAAGGCTATCCTTCATAAAATAAGCTCTAGCCTAGGGGTCTTGTTAAATCTAAGAATAACAAGGATACGGGGCGAGGGAATACATTGTCAAAGAGCAGAGTAGTTCTGTTAATACTTTAATGTCCCTAGACCAGCGCCAGGTCTCTAGGAATGTTGCTCAGCAGGGACTGATGTAACAAACGGCCTGATATAACAGCTATGCAGATCCATCCAGGAGTGATGTCCAGTACAGATAGCTGGCAAGCTTCAGGTTAAATTTACACCAGGAGGCAGGAGGTCCTGGAGTCCATCACCTAGTGGAGTCTTTTCCATCTCTTTTTATAATTTTATCATAATCCCTGGATTAAAAAATAAATTTAAATAAAAGGGGAAGTAGGTAAATAATGTTCTTGGCCATGAAGACCCTCCATCTTCATCACAATAAACCATACAGGAATGTTGCACATGGGTGCCATTAAGAATGGCAACTGAAGGATTATTCAGATTATGTATTCTTCTGTCTCCCTGTAGTTTGTCCTCCAATACGTGGTACTGCTGCAGATGCCCACCCCCACAGTCAGGGTCAGGTAGCTCCTGCCTTTCCCTAGCCACATGAGAGAAGCTTCCCTATAGCAAATCTGACAATGTTGCTAGATTAATCACAGAATATTGCAGTGTTTATTGGCCAATCCGCAAAAAAGCATATGCCATATATGGAAAACCCATCAACAGTCGGTGCATAAGGAAACTGGGGAAGGAGAGGTAAGATCCAGCTCACCCTCGTCGGACCATTCGGTTTTGGGTGTTTTGCCGTCGTAACCATCTGAAGATCCAGGTCGAGTTCCTACCAGGCATGAAGAATCTGGTGGAAGATTGGGGTTCTCATTACTGGGGAACTCCAGCATTTGGAAGCTCACAGAGCAGTTTTGTTCCAGCTTCAGTGGTCCCTAATTTGGGTGGATCTTTTCAGACCTCAACTGAGCACCCAGTTGGGGCAGGTGTCAGTTAGAGATCAGATATAGAGGCAGCCACAGGTGCATTTTTTCCAGGTACTAGGGCATTCACGCCATTCGCCATGATACCAACTTTGTTGCTTGCACAGGTTCAAGGGCCCTAGTTTGTGCTGACCACATCACCAAAAGAATAGTATCCCATGGCACTGGAAATGTCAATCGTGCCGCCAATGATACTTCATGTTTTCAGGAAGATCTTTCTGGACAATGAGGACATACCAAATCCTCTCATTCTGGAAGTTTCAATATGTTTGATGGCAATAACATTTTCACAGGCAGACTGTCACCAAGGGCCCTTTGAGAGAATCTGAAGGCCTCATCAAGGGATCTTGGGCTCCTAGTACCATCAGGGCCTCCAGTCCTGCCTATGTGACCCTGGTTCGTTGGTGTGAGCAGCAATGTCTAGATCCCTTCCAAGCCTGGGTACATTCTTTTACCCAACATTTTTTTCCAGATCAATTCCCATCAGGTGAACACGCACCTGGTTTGGAGACATCTAAAAAGGTCTTCATACAAGGTGGCTGCCAAAACCCTGATACTCCTGTTTTTGGTGTGTGGATAGGGTTCTTGCCATATTTTATGATTAGCTCAATAAAGTAGACTTCTATCTGCAAGTACTCTCAGCTCAGTTAAGGGTTCTGATGTAGCTGATTATTTTTCATAGAGTTTCAGATGTCGGGGCCATGTCTGGCACGTTTGTTTTTACCTCAGAAGGCATTTCCTTCGAGAACATTAATTGCACCATGGCAGGCTCTAGTGTCATCTCTTTTCCAAAATGTCTTCAGTTTGTAAAACGTTGTTATGCATCTTACATTAAACATAAATCAACAAGGGACTTGAGAATGACGGAGGACTACCTTTTATCTCAACTAGGCGGCCTTCTCAGGTGTCCTCTACTTTACCTCACTGTGTAAGGAAAAGTCATGCATCGGGTTATGCACTGCCATTTCTGTATTTAGTGGTTCTTCCATGAGGGGGGCCCTGGTATCTAATGTGTTTTGGTCTGGTGCTAGGCTTTAGGACATTCTCTGGTCCATTGATTAAGCTAACTAAATGTTTTCTTTTTTATAGATTGTTGCATACTTTGACGAGGATCTGGCCTTGTCAGGAGGGGATGGGAAGCCCTGTCAGCCGGGATTTCAGGCCGACCAGGGAGAACTCCACTGGCAGGCCAACACGTGAGGGGCATACAGCAGTTGAGTGGGCCCCAAGCACCGCCCGGACTTGCACCTTTTGTGCCGTCCACAATTAGCTCACCCCATGCCTCAGACAACAAACGCTCACCGTTTTTTCTCAATGTGTTGCAGAAATCCCCAAAACATCCTGATGGAAGTACCAAGAGTGAGATTCCATTCAGCGGAATCCATGCACCTGGAACAGCAGAAAACTCCACTGTGCATTGAGAGACCCCATCCGATGGACATCTGACCTCCCGGAGTACCACGGTGGAAGGGAGAGAGAACCGCCAACACTTACATCCGGCCGTAGGCAACTAAGCCACAGATCATTTGCCCAATTTGGCGTAGATAATCCACTGACCATACTCAACACCTTAGACAACCGGGGATATTCAAATCGGACTTTAATCCCCCACAAATCAGTACTTATCTGTGGGCTCAACGGACAAAATCTCCATACCATTAACTCTGGAATGGGCCCTTCTGGTCCGAAATTACAGTTCTGCAGCACATTAGAACAGAGAAAGTGGGTGGGGCCTAGCCCCTTGTAGCATTTCCTGTTCCTGACATTTACGGGAAGGGGATAACAGGAACGGATTGGCCAGGGACATGAGCTCAATTCAAAGTGGGGGAGGAGGATTTAAGGACAGCTCAGAAAGCTGGTCGGGTACGATCAGAGGAAGTGGAGATGGTTCACCAAGAGACCAGCACGGGGAAAGAAGAAGTAGATTTTGGAAGCAAATTCTGGAGAAGGTGAGGTATTGCATAGTGATTGCACGTGTTACTGCAGTGTGAGTGTTCAAGTGGCATGTGTGTTTACTATGAATATGAAGTGTGTGCTACTGAGTGAAAGCAGGGGGTCTGATTAGAAGGTGGGTGGAGTAGTGAAGTGTAGGAGGGACTAGTAGTGAGAGGAGAATTAGTGGAATGGAGGAGGGAGCAGCAGAGAAGAGGAGTGAGCAGCAGTGTGAGGAGGGAGTAGCGGAGAGGAGGAGGGAGCAGCTGTGGGAGGAGGAGTAGTAGACTGGAGGAGGGGGGATAAGTGTAGCAGAGGTAGGCGTATTATCAAAGGGGGAAGAAAGCTTAACCGGAGTGTAACCCATCAGAGGGACAGGAGATCGGGAGGAAAGAAGGGTAAGGAGAAAGTAGAGTAGGAAAGGGAGAGGTGAAAGGGAGTGTATTAGAAGGTGGATTAAATCCAGCCAGATCTGTAAGGCACAATTCCCCCACACCCCTGCAGAACACCAACAACTAGAAGGAGTAGCGACCACGAGGAAGCCCCCAAGAGAGTCCATTTAGAGAAGATGAACAGCTTTTAGGTCCTCACCCTATGTAGGGGTTAATATTCAGTATCTACTAACCCATGGCCAGGGATGCCTGGTTATGGAGGAGGTGTGTTTCAAGATGAAAGAGAAAGGAACGGCCTTAGGTCCCGTTGAAGAATCAATAAAAACCATTGAACCCCCTCCGAGTGTTGGAGTTATTCCTGCCCCTCCATGGCAATACCTACTTGTGCACCTTGCAGCAGTGGTTATATCACGGCTTTGAGCTGGCATTACAGGAAGCCTGCGTGCACTGCCCTCGAATTTCAATTGTTCCTAGTAACTATGTTGGAAGGCCAGAGTTTTGTGACTGGCACCAAGCTACCCATTATCCGCCCTCACCAGTTTCCTACTTTGTCACATTCTGTGTTTTTCTTTAGCTACGAGGGGTTTGGCAATCATCCTGGCAGACGAGACGCACTGGAATAGAGTCATATGGGACAAGGTGGACTTTCATTGGAGTAGGGAATCACGTGGGTGGTGTAGAGATTGTGTTTTGGGGTCGATAGTCTGGATTCGTTCGGTTTCCTTTGTACTTGTGATTGCATGGAAGAATAGACTGCACCATGTGTACTCCTGTGCAATGGGATAATGACTTTCGGTCAGGAATGACTAAGCAGCAGCGAAATCGAAGTTCCAATTTTAGAAATTACGCAGAAGATCCAGTTGGACACCGTAGATGATAAAAAGTAACGTCTGATCATAAACTCAATTCGAACGTGTAAAAATGAATGACAGACTCCTTACGAAGAAAGCCACACCCTACCCGTTGAATGTCTGCAACAAAAACGGTGAGCTTGCACATCAGCACTGTGGGAGAAATAAAAGCCAATAAAACGCGACTGGAGAAAGAATTTCCTGTTGTACAGAATTGCCTGCCTTAGGGAGCGCCAATGCAGGAAGCAGAGGAAATTGTACTAACAGCGGAGGCGTCTGCATGAGGAATGGACGTGTCATTGTTTTCGGTCTCTGTGCTACGCCCCATCATGCACTCAGCTGAGCCCAGGCTAGTGCGTGGGAGTTTGGCACAAAAAGTACACAATACCTTTGGACCAGAATGAGAAGCATTAATTCGAAAAGAACTACTTGTCTTCTAAATAGAACCCTTTCAATATTTACAGTGTTGCGCTTTGTGCATAAGCAATACCGGTTTACTGAACAATGCAAGTGAGTGGTATTTTGCTGGAAAGCAAGAGAAACTGGGTGATGACTGGAAGGTTTTGAATGAATCGCACCTCTGGCACTGCCCTGGGCAAGGCTGCAGACCATCTTTCTCCAGCCTGCCAAGCCATTGCAGTAAGGGGATATGCATTTCAGGCTTGGGCAACTCCTTCGTTTTTTGGTATCTTGCTGAGGCCACAGAACAGTGCACCCCAGTTGATAAACACTAATGCCAGCTGACATAGCCCAAAGCTGCAAAGTGAGGAATGGAAAATTGCATAGGCTAAATTCCTAGTAAATGCTTTTTGATCTGACGCATTACTAATCAAAAATGCAAAATAATATAGCGGTCGAAAAACCTGCCCGAGGAAGTATACTTGTAGCCTCGCATATTAACATATAGGGCCACAGAAAAAAAATCCTTTAAAACAGATGAGTAATCATAGAATTTAAGCATAAGTTACATCTCCCCGACAAACCACCTCCACACCCAAAAGGAATCACCCATTTGGTAGCTTAACCAGCATAAATAACTCCAGACCATTCACTTTAACTTTAGTATTGATGCACGCCAACTTGTATTTAAATCGAGTGTTGTGGTGAGAGTGAAGTTTCCTCTGTAACCACTGGGCTTCCTTTGCACCAGGGAACAGGGAATCCGTGGATCTGGGTGGGATGGTCCAAAAACGACTAGATGAATTTACATTGAAGTTGGACAGGAAGCTTCTGACTGAGTCAAATTGTAAACTTTAGCCGTGTAAATAAAAATAATAAAATGTAAACAAAAAGGCAGAAAAGTAGAGGTATTGCAAACCTGGAGACGGGGAGTTTTTGTTTGAGGTGGGGGCGGGGGGTTAAAACGTTTTTTTATTGTGCATTGCTTAACAATAAACCTTCACAAAAGTATACAAACAAATGCATCAATTCATCAAAAAAGTTATAAACAAAACATCAATTCATAACACTGCCCCACATTTCATCAATCAATATTACATCCATATAATACAATCTACATAAAAAAGTAAAACATCAAATACTACATACCCATTACTTACGTACAATTACAGAAATGTGATTTACTGAAGACAGAATGAAAATGATTTGCCAAAACGAGATCGGGTCCAGGACTCAAGTGGTGAAAACAAACCTCTCAAATCGGGTATAAAAGCTGGCTTGGTTCATGGCATTACCGTGAAGTGGATAAGGGCATGCCTGCAAGGGGGCGCAAAAGGCCATATGACCTTTCCAACCAGAAAAGGACGTATTTGGTTGTGGGTTCCAAGTGACGCCTCGAAGCAAATCCTTTGGAAGAGGGCTGGTTATAGCAGCGCCTTTTAGCAAGGCTGTAACAGACGGATAACTTTGGTCCAGGACCAGAAAGGTCCAGTATTTAACCTGCACCTTATTGAAGTGGACTTAAGACCAGTGATTCAAGGGCTACTCATTTCTCGTCTGGGTGATAGCAACACCCTCATCGGCACTGACCCTGACACCACTCTGCTCCAGTTTCACCACAGCCCGCTGCACAAAAAGGACTGAGGAAGTGCAATCCTGTCACCCAGACCCAAAAGGGAACAACATTGGTTGTCCCTTCAGGCTTCAATCACCTACAGGAAAGCCTGCATCACCTACAGAGCAATATGGCCCCATGAAGAAATAACAGTGTGGTCAGGCACCAGACATAGGAGGGGACAGGCCCCCAGACAATCCAGCAACACCATCATCAGAGACAGCCCAAAAAGGTACCTACGATGGGGGTGACTGACTGCAGCAGTCACCCCATTGTGTTCTATGGCAATGCAATAATGTATATATATTCATAAGCAGATATTTAAGTATAGATAAGTAGGATGTTATGTAGGGAATCGTTTTTTTAAATAGGAATGTAATGTAGGAATTTAAGTGGGTGAAGGCTCGTTTGGTCATTAGAGGAAAAGGGGGTAGAGAGGAGGTACCCTGGCGTGACGTAGTGGGAGGATGTGGCAGCCGCTTAGCGAGACGGGACCCACCAAGGCCACCCCCTGGCCTTACATTTCATGTGGGTGGTACCAGAGTATAGGTAAGGGGTCTGTTGCATCCGACTGACCCCCAAGGGTCCCCGTGACCCCTCCAAGGAAGCGTGAGCCGACATAGCAGGCCCCGATCTAGTTGGTGCTTATGCCAGGGGAATCATAGGGAACAGAAGAGGTAAGGAGGTAAAAGTATAAGTGTGTATTTTAGAAATAACGAAAAGTCCCTGTTGGCATATCTAGAACATTCACTCTGGTGTCTGCGTCCATTGGTAATCTAAGAACTCAGAGTGTAGCCCAGCAATAATTCATCATTATGGTATTCATTGAGTGCGGACCTGGCTTTGGCAAGCAAAAGAGTGCTTTACAGAGGCATGCACCAAAACAGATACACAACGGGGCGCTTTACAGAGGCATGCACCAAAACAGATACACAACGGGGCGCTTTAAAGAGGCATGCACCAAAACAGCTACACAACAGGGCGCTTTACAGAGGCATACACCAAAACAGATACACAACGGGGCGCTTTACAGAGGCATGCACCAAAACAGATACACAACGGGGCACTTTAAAGAGGCATGCACCAAAACAGCTACACAACAGGGCGCTTTACAGAGGCATACACCAAAACAGATACACAACAGGGCGCTTTACAGAGGTGTACAACATTAGAGCTGCATAACAAAATGCTTTTCATTGGTAACAACAGGACAGATATACAGTTGGGGTAGGATACAGAGGGGCACAGAGGAGGGGTACAACTGCACCGGGTGGGTTGGAAGGAGTGGGACAGGCGGTGTCTGGCGAGTCAAGTGGCGTGAAGGGCGATGTGAAGGCCTAAGTGTGGAGGAGGAGATTGGGCAGGTGCAGAACCCCTCCCTACCCAGTGGGAAAGGCAGGTGGTGGTGTCCATGAGGACTGTGCCTACTCTGGGGAAGGGAAGAGTAAACCCTTGCACGGACCAGGACCGGAAAACCGGGGCTATACCACATCCCAAACTAGGTCCACCTTTTCTTCTTCATCTTGTATCCCCTGCCATCACATTCTTAGAACTTGACCCCAAATATGTTATCCTAATTGTATTCAATTGTTACTGTGCCCATTGTTGTTCAGTGCTCCATTGCTTCTCAGGTAGCTTTCCACTGTAGAATATATCCAGTACATACATTGCCGAACGACATACCTTGCACACTACCAAAGACTGCCAAAAATAAAATGCACATACTAAAAAAAGTTGTTAAATAAAGTCACTTGAAGGTGCTTTATGCAAAATGTAAAATCTCTGAAATTCAACATTCAAAACCAAACCATAATTGGACCTTGCCATTCAGCATTCATCAGAAATGGCATCACCGACGACAATGCATCGCGCCTTGTACTGAGTGGAAAGACTGTACACCCAAAAAAAAAAAAAACTCCTCCCAAAAAAGGACTACCCTTTCCCACCCTTACATCATGACATTCTGTACCCAAAATATGTGAACGCGAATACTTGGTTGCCCACCAAACATGTACTCACAATGCCATTTTAGCACGCATTTGGAGTTCCTAGTCTTCCTGAAGTTGTTCCTAGTTTTCCTGAAATTGATCATTAACTGCTGGGATGAAGTGTGGAAGCAGGCGCATTGGGAATGATCCCAGCCTGGTGGAGCCGTAGAGGATAGGTTTGCTGTAGATGTCTTGCATGGGATTGAGGAGCATGCTCCTGTGCAACACACCAATGACCAAAGGATTGCCTTCGCTCTGCTTCCTATTACATCACATTAGGTTTGAACTTGGTGTGGAATTTAGTGGTGATATTTCTGAATTAAGGATTTCTGTTGTGGACCTAGTTGGGCCCTGGATTTTATAAGTATATGATCCTTTCGACCTTTGAATAGCTTTGTGGCAATATGCTCACTTTGGGTGCAGGGCAATGCCATGTAACATTGGTTCAAAGCCTGGTCAAGCTCTTACGAGTGGCCGCAGTCCGGCATGGAGCACTTAAAAAGTCACTAAGGATAAGGATAATAATAATGCGTGGCCTTCTGTGAGTTGCCCACCCTGACACTTATCGTTTCCTTACATAATAATCTGCCGATTTATCTAATGCTTCATGCCATATTCTGTAACTTCGAAGCCCTGTAATAACCAATGCCACTTTTATTAACCACTCTTGGTACTTAACTTATCTACCTTGGGAGAAAGTGGAGGTGATGAAGGTCTACATCAGCCCAACCACGGTATCAAACCTCTGGCACAGTATATCACCCCATTCCAATGACGTGCGCGCTGTGCTTGAGCCATCCTCCTGGCCACTGAATGCAAGGTTTGGAGCAAAGCAACGGGTGGCCGTTCTTAAGGCTGCTAGGTCAGGGGTTTGTCAGGTCAACTGGCCTTGCAGATCAGTGGAGTGATGGCAGACCAAGGGGAAACCTCCAAACAGAATACCTACAGCTAAACAATGCATAAAGAAGGCCCACCCCTTTATCACTCGAAAACCTTAACTGGGGAATTTCTCAATGATAGGCAAGTAGTGTAATAATGCTGGGTTAAACGTCCGGCTTAACCCTCTCAATGACACCCACAGACAAATCTCATAGTTACACCAGGGATAACAGAGGTTGGGGTCCAGAGTGTCCAAGAAACCAGTGACATGCAGGCACGGTACGCAAAGCACCGTCCACAAGAACTGCCAAACCAATGGCATGCAGATGCAACAAGGAGGCCAGACTCTGGAAGGACTTCGAATGCAATGGTACGAAGACTAGGTATGCGTTCTGGGCAACGGTACCTCGACCGGGGTAGAAAACAGAAGTCTATATCACAAGAACAACAACTGCAAAACAAGAGTCACAGGCAGTCTTAAAGGGAGTCCCAGGGTCAAAGATTCCAAGTCCAAGGATAAGAAAACCTACTCTGCACAGTGAAACCTCAGTTTGTCAGCAAGTATGCATGGCAGGGAAACTTTTTCATGTGATCCCATCCAAAATGACTGCCAAATAAGGTAATGTGTGGGCTAGGTTAAATGACCAAACTAAGATGAAGGAAGGGACTGCAGGGAAACTTGGGTCCCCATGGTGAGCCTCTTTTCCACTGGCTAAAGACATGCAGTGCCAACCTCCAACCGTGTCGGTGAGTGCTCTGATATGGAGGAGACAGATGCAGGGACAATGGCGGTAAGTGCCTGGGAGTAAGGTGTGGGGAGCTCGTACGTTTGTCCATTTTGGCCTTGTCTCGCAAGGAGAGGGGAGGGAGCTAAGACACAGCGGGATCCCCGCTGGCAGGCCCGTTTCCCTGTGGACGGGACCAGAGCCACAGCATGGCTGGCATCTCGCCTGCACTTGACAGAATTGCATTGTTTAGCTACCAAGATTACATGAGAGGGGGAGGATAGCTTAAACCTGAACATGGTAACCAGGTTCACGTTTAATTTTTGTATTCAGAGAGGGTTTCCCCCAAAGATTTGGTCTGGGTGAAAGCTATGATGCTTCTATCTCTACATCCAATCATTAGAATCAGCATTTTAGTTTTCTAAAAGCAGAAGGTTACAAAGAAAGAAACAAACCTAAAAGCAAACTACAAATACATACAGCAGCCGGCCTTTTACTAATATTTTCATTTAACGTAAAAAATGACCAGTTTACATATTTACAAACATCCACACAAAAATAAGAAAATATGGATGGCTAGACTATAAAATATGCTCTCGTACTTTACCATACATTTCGTATCTGAATAGTTTCTTATCAGAAAGGGAATGACATTTGCATAAAAGAAAGAATTGTCAATTATATTTTCAAACGCATGTTTGAAACCATGAGTAAAACATTCCATTATGCTTTGCAAAACAAATTCCATCAGAACATCATTGTATTCAATAACCAGAATCTCCAATTGTTTCAGTCTTTTTTTCTGGTAGGAAAATAATGATTTGCATTTAGAACACTTGGACAGAAAAAGATAAAAGGTTTGTGATAAATTGTGAATAAATAAAAGTAGTAAAGTCTCAACTGGCATTCCTGTCTTTTAAAAGATGAAAGCAGCTTGCAATAATTGAAGCACTTTGAAAATCAGGTTTCTAAATACTAATTTCTCATGATGAAAGTCTCCCTCTGCTCTATTTGGCTTTCTTTGGGAATGATTCTACTCCACGACACTTTATTTACAAAAGGGCAGCTTCATACAATCAAGACTTTTTAACTCTTTTTTCAAATCAATGAAATTGGATAAAGAAGCCACAGATTCAGAAGACGCTACATTTTCTGAAAAGCCCTGAAATGTTCTGGGAATTATTCGACTTTATTTCAGAAGAAAAATACCCCAGCCCCTCTTTTCAGGAATCCTATTTCTAAGAGAATTAATTTAAATATAGTGGAGTTTGGTTAGTTGAACTAAATCGCATGGACAGGAATGAACCTCAGAGGTCTCAGGGGTCTTTTTTGGTTGTTGCTGTCCACTGGCTGAAATTGGGAAGGCACTAGATATCCAGGTCCTCCATGACTCCTAGCCCCTTTGGATACAAGCAACAAGACATTCCAAACTCTGGTCCTCTTCTGGCTTAATTAGAAAACCCTTTCTTGACCCAGTCGTCTTTCACTTTTGTACATTTTGGTTTAGGTTTCTTTGGCCAAATTGTATGTATGTTGGCAATTAGAACATAATTCAGTCTGCTTTTCTCACATGGGGACATCACGTTTTATAGTCTGGTAAATCCCACCCATGTACATCATTTCAGACCAAACATTTGTATGAAAGGGTCCTTTGATGGGGTTCCTGCTCCAACACCCACATGGGCCTGCTTCTTGCTTCCATTGGCCCGTTGGGTTTGATGTGTGGTTAGAGGGATGCATCAGCTGCAAACTAGCATCCTCCAGAGGAGTGAGGACTGATGCTGAACTGAAATATTCATTTTTAATATAACACTTTAATGAATATGTAATATTGGAGAAATTGACATGATGTGTCAGAATCTAAATTCAATGATAAAATATTGACTGTCACTTCATGCATAATGGGATTTACAAGTCAGAAGTTAGTCAAACTATTTTTCAATGGTAATTGTTTCTGTGAACATCTTCAATTTATTCTGCTGTACAATTTTGACACATTCGTCTAATGTCCATAGGGATGGCCTGATCATCATGAGCAGCAAACATCTGTTATTCGAAAGGTTATTTAACTAGACAAAGAATTGCTTTTATTATCTATTATCCATTAGCAAAGACGTAAAGGAACAGGTGCACATTCTTTGTGGTACATAATGCTTTCCAATGTCAAGGGTTAATGGACTTCTCTTGAAATCAGTTTCTAAAAAGCACTTCAGTGTTAGAGACATTGTTATTTGTCACCTTATTGGTTTTCTGGCCATTAGGGATTTCAACTTGCAATGCTTGTATTTTTATGTTATTGTTGAGTTTGGAACTAAAGACACATCACTTTTAAAACACATTTGTTCCACGTATCTTCCATGGATCTCACCAATAGCTTAATGCATGCATGGAGATTCTTGTTCTAGTGAAAGGAGACCAATGGATATTAGTTTTAATTCAATTGAAGTTCAGTTTCTAATTCCCAGGAATTCAATGCTACGTTTAAAATAAAACAATGTTTAATCTCAAACCGTCTCAATTATAACAATTACATCTAACAACTATCAAACAATATGTCGGTCGGTAAAGAGACCTTTTTAATTCTGTTGTGATTTAGAAGAAGTGGCCTCACTTTATGACTAATCCTTAATTAATTACCTTTGTACGTTTCCAGATTTCTTTATATGTTCTAGGTTCCAGCTATTTCAAGCATATGTGCATGACTAGCATCTGAAAGACATGCCAGTATTATGTGGTGGTCAAGTAGCACAATTGCTTATTTGTGTTTCCAGAACTGCGTTTCAGACAGCAAATTTAGTTTAATGTTTTCCATTAACCTTCTTGTACAAATTAAACAGGAATGTGTCAGGATGGTGGCAAAACACAAATAAGATTTCAGGGTAATGGTTTTTCAAAATGTCAGTCAGTGTTAAATGCGAGGGAAGGGCCAGCCTCTCAAAGGTGTTGACAGAACAGGGTTTCTTTCTGTTGCTTCACAGGAGGCTTATCCGAGAAAGGTGCAGTCTCACCAGGTTCCAGAAACAAAACCAAACAAATTATCCAAAACAAGGCACTAGTACGAAACTGTGTCCCAAATGTTACTCCAAATCCCAACAAAAGATGAAGGGCAAATCGAAATTGGTTCCCACCTTTAGAAGGATGTTGTTGCTCCTCCTGGTGTAGAACTGATGGGTGGCCTGGTCAGGACAGTTGGGGTGGCCCTGTCATGCTACCCAGGGGAGTTTCTTTGGGCACTCGCCTGGTGTGCCAGCAAGAATTTTCTGCCAAGTTGAGCACAAGGTTTACTCTTTGGTTTTTGTCGGGTGCCCTACTCTCACCTTCCGTTCACTGCACCTCTTGATGTAGTTTCCGGACCCCTTTTCGGACCTCCCTGTCGCCGGTGTAACTGTGCCATCTCATTCCCCCATCCAGAACCTTGGACTCCTTGCTTCTTAAGGGGACAGTCTCTTCTCTCCTCTGCATCTGTAGATCCCCCTCTCTAGATGTGGTTCCTCCCTCCCTTTTTCTCAAATAGTATTTCTCTTCTTCCTCCTGTCAACAACAATCGTAACTCCAGGATATTGCTCAAACTATAATCCTCCCTTGCTCAAAGTTGTCACTGGTCTGTTCTCCACACCAAACCTCTTTTCTTGGATCCAGACTCTCCTCTCAATCCCAAAGGCAAATACTCATTTTGCTCTCCTAATCCCCTCTCCTCGAAGAGGACTGGATTCTTTCCTCTCCCTCCATCTCTTTCGTCTTCTTTCCAATTGGTATTCCACACTTTAGATGGTATCTCTTGGTCTCCGTCTCTGCTCTCTAAAATGGCAGGACCTCCCCTCATGCTCCAAACTCTTACTCCCCTCCATCAACACCACAAACTCTTCCCACCAAATCTTTACCTCTGCTCTTCTCCATGCTTCTGCTTCTTGCCTGTGCCTCAATATCTCTCCTTCTTGGTCTAGACAAGTGGTCTTCAAGCCAATTTTGCCTGTGCCCCGCTGAGCAAAATGTGGCCAGGCCAGGACTCCCCAAAAATGCCAAATGGACAGTAAGTGCAAATGGCTATGAACTATCATGCACTGTTGCCACACCCTGCTCCCAGTTAGTCCCTGGGTTCCCCCACCTGCTCCCATCCGTCTCTGGACTCCCTCAGCCAACTCCTAGTCCAGTCCCTGGACTATCCCTACCCCACCCCACCCCACCACAGACCCTGGGCTCTCCCCATCCTACCCCACCACTATCCTATGGCACCCCATCCTGCTCCCTAAATAGTCCGCCCCTCCCCCCATCCTGCTCCTACCACAGTCCTAGGGCCAGCAGCGGCTGGTGAATTTTTAAGTGGCAGGGCATAAATATTACCCAAAGATATGCCATAGCGACCGAGGGTAGTGAGGGAGCATGAACCAATCAAGTGGGGTTACGGGGGTTCCCAACCTGGGGAAAGTTGTTAAAATATTGGGTTAAAATGCTGCATTTTAGAGCAGACTTTTTAATTAACTCTTTGTACCACTCTTACCTTCCATCCTTAAAGCTTATTAACAAGTCTTTTTAGAACAAATGTTTTGTGACGCAGTAGATGGAAAAAAAGACGCAATATGTGTACAACTCCCTTTGTAGGTGTCAGGGTGGATGTTTCCTAATTTAGTCTCACTTGTTTTGGACCTGCACGGACAGTACTCTTAGTATCTGCACACTCACCGTTGGACTGTCAAGCACCTAGCATTAGACAAGTCACTACCATTTCAATACCAAAGGGTACCTTCACTGCAGGGCTAATACAAATGTGTTTCCTGTGTCAGGCACACTTATCTCACTATCGCAATGACAGACATAGATCAGTATTTTAGTGATGGTGCTCTGTCCTAAGTGAGGTGCTTTTTTCACACCATATGCACAGCCATCATCACCATTTACTGCAGTGGTGGCATTCCTCTCTCATTTGATGGTACTGGTTTTTGTAATGTTGCACTGGTCACCTTGCAGTAGTTGTTGTATATAAATTGCACTTTTGTCAGTCCTTTGAGGATTACCTTTCTGTATTGCAGTGGTGGTGTCCTATGTGAGATGTGCTTGTGTCATTCTTGCACTGAAGGATGCATTTTAATATTTGAATGTAGGTGGTTTGTCCTAGTTGAGGTGTTTCTTTTAATCCCACAGTGTGAGTCGCCTTTTAGTATTGCAATGCTGGTGTCTATTCCTGTATGATGTAGGCTTGTTCAAACCTTCACTGATGGGCACTATTCAGTATTTTATTTGTCACGTCATGTTCTGGCTGAGGTATCTGTGGGGAACCTTTACATACGCCTCTCCTGCAATGAGGTGCACTTGCTTGAGTCTTGCATTCATTGTCACCTTTCAATTTTGCAATGCTGGTATCCCGTGAGAGGTGAATTGATTGTAGTCATGTAGTTGGTGTCACCAACGAACATTGCAATGATGGTGTCCTGCCTGGTAAAAGGCACACTTGTTCCAGCCCCCCCCCAGTGGAGCTATCCTCTCTGGTGTGAGTTGAAATAATTTGTCTTCAGCAAAAGCCACCTGATGAATAGTGGTGTGCCCGATACCCAGGTTTACCCTTTGAAATCTCTGTTGGAGAAATTAAAGTTGCACCTAATTGTGATCAACAGTGCTCCCTCACTTCCAATGGAAAAAGCTCCAGTAAACCTATTGTGCATACATGACACTAGAGAGCATGTACCATGCGCTATCAGGCACTACCAGCTACCTGAGGAGAGGGCAGGAGCCCCTCCTCCTCCTCGCATCAGAAGTCGGAGCGGGGATCGAGGCACGCGGACGCACGGCCTCCAG
Source organism: Ambystoma mexicanum (assembly GCF_040938575.1). Lineage (NCBI taxonomy): Eukaryota > Metazoa > Chordata > Amphibia > Caudata > Ambystomatidae > Ambystoma > Ambystoma mexicanum. The sequence goes on along the minus strand of NC_090923.1, from coordinate 281,914,686 downwards.
TCCATCTCATCCCTTCACACGATTCCTTCGCCCTGGTAAGGCCCTTGCCCTTATCCACCTTGGCCTACGCAAAGCACCTTTGCTGCACTCTCCACAGAGCGGGGGAGCGCATAAATTGCCCGCCTGACCATCTTTGCCTGACCCTGCGATGCCGGGCGCGACGCGGCACCATAACGAGGCTGGCGCCTCGTTGCTAAGCTACTGCTGTATTTAGCAGTGGCCATATCCGCCGGCAGGCGGAAACGCCGGCGGCCGCCTACGAAGGCCCGTACTAAGGCCCCTGTTTGCCCCCAGTGAGCCCAGTCTGCGCACTACCAGCTACCTGAGGAGAGGGCAGGAGCCCCTCCTCCTCGCATCAGAAGTCGGAGCGGGGATTGAGGCACGCGGACGCACGGCCTCCAGTCCATCTCATCCCTTCACACGATTCCTTCGCCCTGGTAAGGCCCTTGCCCTTATCCACCTTGGCCTACGCAAAGCACCTTTGCTGCACTCTCCACAGAGCGGGGGAGCGCATAAATTGCCCGCCTGACCATCTTTGCCTGACCCTGCGATGCCGGGCGCGACGCGGCACCATAACGAGGCTGGCGCCTCGTTGCTAAGCTACTGCTGTATTTAGCAGTGGCCATATCCGCCGGCAGGCGGAAACGCCGGCGGCCGCCTACGAAGGCCCGTACTAAGGCCCCTGTTTGCCCCCAGTGAGCCCAGTCTGCGCACTACCAGCTACCTGAGGAGAGGGCAGGAGCCCCTCCTCCTCCTCGCATCAGAAGTCGGAGCGGGGATCGAGGCACGCGGACGCACGGCCTCCAGTCCATCTCATCCCTTCACACGATTCCTTCGCCCTGGTAAGGCCCTTGCCCTTATCCACCTTGGCCTACGCAAAGCACCTTTGCTGCACTCTCCACAGAGCGGGGGAGCGCATAAATTGCCCGCCTGACCATCTTTGCCTATCCCTGCGATGCCGGGCGCGACGCGGCACCATAACGAGGCTGGCGCCTCGTTGCTAAGCTACTGCTGTATTTAGCAGTGGCCATATCCGCCGGCAGGCGGAAACGCCGGCGGCCGCCTACGAAGGCCCGTACTAAGGCCCCTGTTTGCCCCCTGTTCGCACAATGGAGCATCAAGGAGCAGAAGAAGCCCCCTGCGCCTACTATTGCCACCTCTACCCTCCTACCCATGAGCTCGGCAATGCAACATATCCCTAGTAAGACTTTGCATAAGGTTGTGCCTTATGGTCGCCTACAGACCACATTGATTAGTGTGTTGTGCCTTATGGTCGCCTACAGACCACATTGATTAGTGTGTTGTGCCTTATGGTCGCCTACAGACCACATTGATTAGTGTATTGTGCCTTATGGTCGCCTACAGACCACATTGATTAGTGTGTTGTGCCTTATGGTCGCCTACAGACCACATTGATTAGTGTGTTGTGCCTTATGGTCGCCTACAGACCACATTGATTAGTGTGTTGTGCCTTATGGTCGCCTACAGACCACATTGATTAGTGTGTTGTGCCTTATGGTCGCCTACAGACCACATTGATTAGTGTATTGTGCCTTATGGTCGCCTACAGACCACATTGATTAGTGTGTTGTGCCTTATGGTCGCCTACAGACCACATTGATTAGTGTGTTGTGCCTTATGGTCGCCTACAGACCACATTGATTAGTGTGTTGTGCCTTATGGTCGCCTACAGACCACATTGATTAGTGTGTTGTGCCTTATGGTCGCCTACAGACCACATTGATTAGTGTGTTGTGCCTTATGGTCGCCTACAGACCACATTGATTAGTGTGTTGTGCCTCTGGTCACTAACTAACCACACCTGCTACCCTGTGTACTAGCAACACCCACATCATGTATTGGTGCTTATCAACCCTCCTCCACTTACTGTATACATACAGCAGATATTGGACTAGCCAACCCAACCCTCATCCAAACCAAGACTCCTACACTAGCTCATTTATGGGAACTACCACCCCTTCCTTGTGGCTCAGCACCATGACACCTGCGAATCCGTACCTGGATGATCCAGCACTTTGGATACGCCACTTCACTACTAGACCAACACCTAACCAACCTTGTACAACTGCTATGAGAAACACCAGATTGAACTCAAGAACCAGCCCACCCTCCTCTCCTGTCTCTCGCCAGCCCTTCAGGCATACCTGCCATGATATCATCAACACCTACCCCTGCACAATTCTCAGTAGAAACTTGAGGCTTGGTTCTCGCTTGCGCCTCGTATCACAGTACCCACTCGCTGCAACAATTAATACAGCCACTGGCACTAGCTACCACGATTCGCGCCCCACCACACCTCTAGCCTACAATCCCTCTAACGACAGCATTCAGGCTCACCACGCTACCTCAGTTGCTACTACCCAACCTAGCCTACCTTGTGCCTTATCAATCAGGAACCACAAATTAGCATCTAGATGCACACATTGGTCTTACCACACTACCAGCCCTGCATCAGGCAACACCTGCAGTTCCAGCCCTCACAAACCACAACACCTTTTTACTCCTACCTCGAATACTCAACAAGACAACGTTACCACGGTCCCTAAGCTCAAAGGTGCTCTTATAAACGCACGTTCTATCCAAGCTCACGCCCTTGATATTGCTGATCTCATTGTCTCAGACAACCTGGACCTACTTGCAGTCACGGAAACTTGGCTGCACGCAGCCTCTGGACCCTCTCTGACACTCGCTATCCCTGACAACTACACCATAATCAGGTGCGACAGAGATACCAACCAAACTAAGGGCGGCGGCTTAGCCGTCATATTCAAGAATACGCTTAACATCAGAATTGCGGACAGCCTTCAGTTACACTCAGCTGAATCGCTTTCTCTCAAACTATCTATCTCGCCCAATCACACAGCCACTGTTCACCTAATTTACAGGCCTCCTGGACCCACATCTACCTTCGTTGAAGACATCTCCTCTATTCTAGCATCCAGTGCGAAGCCTAGTTCCCAAATCATCATCCTGGGTGACTTCAACCTGGGTTACTTGGACAAGAATGACACCAAAGCCTCAGATCTTGCAAATGTCCTGACTGATTTCGGCTTCACACAACATGTCACAGAGCCCACCCACATCAAAGGTCGTACTCTTGACTGGATTGCCGACATGAACTGTGCCCTTAATGATATTACTGTTTCCCCCTGCGCTTGGTCTGACCACCATCTTATTTCGTTCTCTATTAACACTAGCCCTCCTGAGGACACACAAAACCTCGCACCGCCCACGCGCACACGGAATAAAAAAGACATCACTGTTGAGAAACTCTTACCACTCATCCTCCCATTATTGCACGCAGCTTCAGAGTCCTGCACTGACCCCACAGCATTAGTAGACACTTATAATCGTGTTATGCTAAAAGCCCTTAATACTATCGCCCCTATCAAACTGCGTAAACAAAAACCACGGACCCACTTGAACTCTTGGTTCACTCCGCAACTACGTGACCTACGCAAAGAAAAAAGAAAAGCAGAGGCCTCATGGAAAAGTATCCCCTCCCTGGCCAACAAAAATAATCTTACGCTAGCCACCCTAGCCTATAAAGAAGCCATCCTTGCTGCCAAAAAGGAAGCTTATAATAAAAGAATCACCCAAGCCCGCTCTAACACTAAGGAACTGTTTAAGATACTTAAGGAACTGGAGTCCCCTATCGCTCCTCTCAATAAGTGTACCCCTGACACTGATTGGTGTACAAACATCCAAAATGCTTTACTAGACAAAATCACCACTCTCCAAACTAAAATCAAAGCAAAAAAAAACTACCTCTCAAGTTCAACGAGCACCACCCTGAATTATAAAATACAAGCACTCAAACACAACTTCAAACCATTCAGCTTCTCTCCCCTCTCCATCAAGGAAGTAGAAATCATTATATCTAAACTAAAACCTTCCAATTGCCAAGGTGATGCATGCCCCGCTGTCATCATTAAGGAAGCCGCGCCCAAGCTCGCCCCATTTATTACCTCCTTCATAAATGCCTCCTTTAAATCAAGCACCGTACCTGACAACCTTAAGGATGCCTGGGTCATACCATTAATTAAAAAAGCCAATCTTGACCCCAGCAACCCTTCAAACTACAGGCCCATCACCACTGTGCCTTTCCTGCTTAAAATCCTTGACCGCGCAGCCTATCTCCAAATCCAGGAGTATCTCGAACGCAACAATCTACTAGGGCTGAGACAATCTGGTTTCCGTCCCAGGCATGGCACTGAGACAGCTTTACTGGACCTGAAAACCCAAATCGAGGACCTGAAAGACAAGGGCAAATTGGCACTCCTGCTCCTCCTTGATCTCTCAGCTGCCTTCGACCTGGTTGACCACCAAATTCTCTGTCATCATCTCAAAATCGCCGCCCACTTCTCGGAAGCAGCCACTTCTTGGATCAGTTCATTCCTTGCCAACAGAACCATGAGGGTCTTCTCTCCACTAGCAGCGGCTGACCCCTCCCACGTCCCCTGTGGAGTCCCACAAGGATCCTGTGTATCTCCCACCCTTTACAATGTGTTTACTAAACCACTCTTTGATATCCTTGATTATCTGGGTGTCTCCTACACTAATTATGCGGATGACACCCAGATACTCATCCCTATCACTGGTGATTTTGTAACCGATTCAAAATCTCTTAATACGGTCTACTCCGTCATCCAGGCCTGGATGGCCAATCATGGGCTCTGCCTTAACGACGAAAAAACAGAGTTAATCATCCTGGGCTCCCAAACTAAACTCGCGAAACTTGACGCCAACTACAATTCCTTCACAATTGACGGGATTGACATCAAAGTGGCCAATGTCACCAAAACTCTAGGAATCTACCTTGATTCTACCCTGTCCCTCACACGACAAACCAATGCTGTTGTCTCTGCATCGTCCTACACCTGCAAATTGATTACAGCCTGCAGGCCATTCCTGACTCCAGACAATTGTCTGACCCTCGCGAGAACCCTCATCTTATCCAAAATAGACTATTGCAATGCCCTATACCTTGGGACGAGCCAAAGAAATCTGGACAAACTACAGGTCACACAAAACAACGCCATTAGGGCAGCATTCAACATACCTAGACGGAATCATATAGCCACTATCAGACGCAACATCCAGTGGTCACCTATCTTGCACCGCATATCACTCAAATCACTTGTGCTCACACACAAGGCACAGAACAATGCAGCTCCAGCCTACTTAATATCACGTTTCTCGCATCACACAGCCACCAGACCCTTGAGAGCTGCCCAGGCGCACACTTTGGACATCCCCAGCTTCAAATTACGCTCGGCAGGAGGGTCAAGTTTTCCGGTCCTTGCTGCCAAGCTCTGGAACTCACTCCCCAATGCACTAAGGAACATTCCGCTTTGCCACGTATTCAAAACCAAAGCTAAACTTTGGTTACGGGAACAAGACATCCTGTAAATTTGTAACTGCTCACAGCGCGTACCCTTCTACTGTAACCTTGGGTACTGCTACTTTGTTGTTATTATCTATGTCATTTTCACCCGTTATGTTATACTGTATCATTGTCATTTTCACCGTTCATGTTATACTGTATCACTACATATGTAACTGTTAACCTCTTCTCCTGGAACCTGTAACTTCTCCTCTGCAACTTGTAACTGCCTACTAAACATGCGCCCGCAAGCCTCCGGGCAAGGTGCGCAATACAAATAAATAAATACAAATACATGGCTCCTCATAAATCACCTATATATAAAACATTCTGAAGTGGCTGCTGGCGACATCAAGGTACAATATAAAACTCATAAATATTTGAACTGAATGAATAATTTAATAAATGTCTCTCTTTTCTTTACACTGCACTAACATGCAGTCTTGACATTTGCTGGTCCTGTGCCAGCTCGCTCCGACTCTTGCAGGGCAAGCTCCTTTGAATCGTGACCAGCCATTTTACCTGGGCGACTGCCTTCCAGGCCCATCCTCCTTTCCTTTCCAGCCCTTGTCCACCAGTGGGTGCATTTCAGAAATTTACTTCAGGTTTCGCCCACTGGCGTATTCATCCGGACCTGATTATAACTACTAGGGGCCCCCCTTTTCCTCCCAACAGGCTCCTAACCACTGATCCGTCAGCTGTCGCATTTGTATCATAGTGGGGTTACTTATGCTTCCCACTCCTGCCCAGCGATGACACCCCTTCTACTCATCCATTCCTACTCCAAGCACGAGCAGTGAGTTCCCTGGCCTTTTTGGCCCTAGAAAGCTCTCATCTTTTCCGCCGAAACGTCACCAGCACACAGACCCAGACTCTCCATGGGCTGCACGAATTGCTGCACCTACACTTACGTAGACCACATACGAGGCCAGAGTTTACCCGGGGATAGGAGACTTACAATCAACATCTCCTCCAACTGCATTTACACCCTGTGTTTTTCAACCTTACCACATGGTAGCTTTCACTCACTAACAAGTGTTCTATTCATTTGACAAATGGACTTTATATGCCTTTGACTTCTGTATACCAGTCACATTGAATTTTAGATGTAACTATGTATTTTGTTCTCTACAATGGTCATTATGCACTGCTTCGTATATAAAAATATTTAGACAGTGTAGTGTGCTAAAGAAAAAATATCAGCTAAAATAAAAAAAGCTGAGAGTTTCAAAAAAATAAGAGACTTGTGTTCATTAGCAGCTTGTGTACTGTTACCAACAATGGGTGCCCCATTTAGATGGGCACCCAAAAGGGTTTAAAACCAGTTTGCATTGAAATTGTGGTGCATATATTTTTTAATCACAGAGGGAAGGACAACCCCCTTGTTATAGTTTTTTCAAACCTAAACTGACATGATTAAACAAGTAGTGATAAAGCCCACAGTTTGGATTGATTTTTGTGTGGAAAGGAGATGGGCCTTTGCAGGCACTACCTTAACAGTGCTATCTGTCCGCAAGATGGCGACAGCTGTTGAATCATGAGCACCTGAGCATAGGCATGGCAGTGGTTGGCAAACAAATAGCTGTAAAAAAGCCAACAGTGGCTTTGCCAAAGCTTGTTTTGTTTGCCATGTGTTGTGCTGAAAAAAAACGATCAAAGCAAATTGACATTTTTTTAAAGGTTTGAAAAAATGTCAGCCCGAGAATAAAATTTAAAAAAATAAAAAAATAAAAAAACAGAAAACACAAAGCCCTAAATATGTTTGATCAAGCATATGAAGGTGGGTATCCTGTAGAAAGACCCATCACTAGGGCATATCCCTTAGCTTGCTCAGCAATCAACCTCTTTTTATGGTGCTCCTGAAATCGTCTGCATATTAAATCACACTTAACTAATGTCATGGTTTAACAGAACATGCAAGATCCAATGTCCAATAGTGTAGAGTGCTGCAATACTGTATGTTGTGGCCATTATACTATATGCTAAATCCGGTCTTCAGCATGTAATGAATACTGTGTGTAATGGTACCATTTACCAGCATATGGCTATCATTACAGTACATTTCTTTCAGTCTAGAAATGTAGTGTAATGATAGCCGTATGCAAGTAAATAGTACCATTACACATGATATTCATTGCATGCTTAGTCTAGAACAGGGGTCTGCAACCTTTGACTCTCCAGATGTTTTGGACTACAACTCTCATTTTCCCTAGTCAGCAAAATCTATTAGGAGGGATCCTAGTAGCTGTAGTCCAAAACATCTGGAGATCTGCAGGTTGGAGACCCCTGGCCTAGAATCTAGACTCCAGTTTTTTTTAAAATTCAGACTGTGTGTGTGACCCCCCTGGGCATGAGACCGCGACCCGCCAAGTTTGAATTCCGCTGGTCTAGACCATAGTATGCTTGCTCCCCTCCTGCCAGCTCTCTGAAGGTTTTACCTTTAAAGGCTGATCTTTCCTCCCCTTTGGAGATGCTTAATGACATTGCTTGTATGATATGATATGATATGGCATTTGTAACGCGCCTATACACAAGTGTTTAAAGGCGCGACGAGGCAGGGGGAGGGGGAGGACAAGGGGAGAACAGACAACGATCCTACTAGGCCAGGTGTCATTCAGATCGCGCAAGTGCAAGGGTAGGGGGACTGGGAAAAGTGCAAGGGGAAGGGGAGAAAGGAAGTGCAGCACATGGTTAGTAGAATACAAGATAAGTAATAGGGCCAGCTGGTGGCAAGTGCAAGGTAAGTGCCGGGAGAAGGGGCTGTAGGAAACAGACAGTCCCGTAGTGCAGGTAGGCAGTGCAGGGAAGAGTGGCAGGGCCAAGGACTGAGATCGGTGAGTGGCCAGTTGCAGAGTGAGTGCAGGTTCAGTGATTTTAGCAGGCGAGAGAGGGAGAGAAAGCGGAGGCAAAGAGGAAGGTTTTGAGGTGCTTCCGGAACCGGAGATGGTTCTCCTCAAGTTTCAGGGAGGCAGGAAGGCTGTTCCAGAGGGAGGCCCCTGCAGCAGAGAGAGATCTCCCACCAACTCGTTGCTTAGAGAAGCGGCTGACCCTGAGGGAGCTGGAGGCGGATGAGCGAAGTGCACGAGAAGGAAGATATTTAGGGAGAGAGAGTTGAAGGTATTTTGGCCCAAGGCCCCAGAAGGCCTTGTGGACAATGCAGAGGGTTTTGAACTTCATCCTCGCGGCCACTGGGAGCCAGTGTAGCGATTTCAGTCCTGGAGAGATACGGTCCCTGGGCTTGAGGCCAAGGACAAGTCTCGCAGTCCTGTTCTGGATGAGTTGCAAAGGGCGGAGAGTAGAGGCAGGAAGATTTAGATAGAGGCTGTTACAGTAGTCCAGCTTCGAGAGAACCAGGGCTCTGGAGACAGTGAGCTTCTGGGGGAAGGAGAGGAAAGGAAGGATACCTCTGAGGAGGTGTAGCTGGTAGTGTGACTTCTTAGAGATGTCAGATATATGTGAGGAGAGAAAGAGAGTGTGGAGTCGAAGATGACCAAGGTTTTTTGCCTTGCAGGTAGGAGCAGGCAGAGGGCCAAGGGAGGTCGGCCAGAGAGCTGCAGGGAAGGAGGGAGTGGGTGTGCGGATAAGTAGAATCTCAGTCTTTCTGGCATTAAGGCAGAGGTCGTTGGCAGCACACCATTCCTGGATAGCAGAAAGACAGTCGGCGATGAGGGAAGGGGAAGAGGAGGCCGAGGGTAGCCTGAAAATGAGCTGGGTATCATCCGCATAGCACTGAAAGTTGGGACAGAGTGCGGCGATGCGGTGAGCAAGAAGTGCCAGGTGCTGGTTGAACAGCCAGGGGGAGAGGTTAGATCCCTGGGGGACACCACAGGTAGATAAAAAGATGTCAGAGAGGAAGGAACCCTGTTGGACCTGGGAGGGTCGATTGGAGAGGAAGTAGGTCAGCCACGCCTGAGCCTGACCAGTGATACCCAGGTTATCACAGAGACGGTTGAGCAGGATGGTGTGGTTGACACTGTCAACGGCAGAAGAGAGTTCGAGCAAAATGAGAACACAATGGGTGTTAGAGTCAAGGTTTGAGAGCAGGTCCTCAAGGATGTTCAGGAGTAGTTTCCGTGCTTCTGGCAGCTCTGAAGCCAGACTGATGGTCATGAAGACTACCAACAGATTCAGCATATTACTTGTACCAGTAATGTGTGTACTGGGCTGGCCTGTGATTGGGCCAGGTGTGAGATCATGAGGTCTGCAAGGGTGGGTAGCCTGAGGTTATATCAAGGCCAGTTAATATTTTGGAATTCATAATGGCCCTGGCATATGAGAGGTCTGCTACTTCCATCCAATGGGGGGGGTGTCCTTCCTTTGGTCCCATGGGCTCTGGGGTCCTCTGAGGTTCCCAGGAAGAGATGCCCAAGTCTCCCTATAACTATTCTCTGCCCAAGTGTACGGTACCACTCACAATTGGCACTGTATGGAGGGTGTACTGCTGTGATGTCTTTAGCTCCAGCAACGTTTGTGCCAAGTAGGAGAGTATAGTTTTCCCTGATGGTTGATAAAGTTCTGAGAGAGTCTGTTATTTTTTTTTTTTTTTATAACTTTGTTTATTTTTAAATCAAGGCAGAATGATAAATACAGACATTATATGCAAAGGTTATCTCAGCAAGTTGACCCCCAGTCTTTAGACCCCCCCTGTGTCTTCTCTCTCTATCCTCCTCCCTGGGTTATCAGTCCCACGGGCTCTGCGAGCGGGCTCCTCCCGCCCGGGCGGTCCGGCTGGAGCCTCAGCGGTCATGAGTCTTCCTCCGGGCTCTCCTGGTTCGTCAAGATCCAGAGGGCTCTGGCGGGCTTATAGGTCAGGGCGGGGAAGCGCTGGTCGAATTCCAGGACTGGGGCCCAGATGTTCCGAAAGCGATGTAGCATCCCTGCTCGTGCTGCCGTTACCTTCTCCGCTATCAGAATGTCCCATACTTTGGTCCACCATTGGGCAATGTGGGGGCCTTCCGGGGATTTCCAGGTTCGGGCCACCACCGTTTTTCCTGCCAGTAGGCAATGAGTCAATAGTTTCGCTCTGGGTCCGGAGCGCGGGTAGATCCCGGGAATTGGAGCTCCCAACAGGATCGGTTCTGGTTTCAAGGGAATCATTGTTCCGGTAATCAGCGAAATAGACTCTAGACAAGCTTTCCAGAATGGTCGGATCTTCAGGCAGTCCCACCACATATGGAAGAAAGAGCCAGGGAGGCCGCATCCTCTCCAGCAAGCGTGGTCTATCTGGGGGTTCATATGGTGGAGTCTGAGGGGCGAATAATACCACCGCAGCACAATTTTGTATGCGCATTCTCTGTTGGTTATGCAGGTGGATGCGGTATGTGTTCGGGTCCATATGTCCACCCAGGTTTGATCCTCTATCGGGTGTCCCAGGTCCGCTTCCCATTGGGCCATACATCGGGTTCTTGTGGTTAGGAAGTCGCTTAAGAAGCGTCTGTAGAGGGTGGATACGCTGCCGCGAGTCGGAAGGTCTCCTAGGGTAAGTTCCAGGGCAGTGGGAGGACGGGTCGCTGCTTGCAAGGTTTGGGGGTGTGAGCACCAGTGGCGTAATTGTAAGTAAATCTGTCCCGTTCCCGAAGTTGGAACTTCGCCTTACATTGGGCGAAAGTGAGCGGTTTCTCTCCTGTATACAGCTGGTCTATGGTTTCTAGCCCACCTTTGGTCCAATTTTGGAAATTGCGGGGATGCATGCCCGGTGCGAACATTGGGTTGAGAAAGACCGGGGAGTGTGGGCTCAGTCCTCTTGGCACTCCCTTCCGTTTCAACGCCCAGTCCCAAGTGCTAAGGGTGTGTTTGGTCGAAAGTAGGAGCTCTCCCCCATGGGACCTGAGGGGGGGCGGGATGTGTGGCAGAAATCGCAGAGGCAGGGGGGTCCGCGACTGTTCCAGCTCCACCCATCTCGGGCGGTCTGTCGTATTTTGCCAGGCCTGGACCCGAGCCAGTTGGGCTGCCACTCTGTAGGCCTGAAGGTCTGGAACCCCCAGTCCCCCCAGTCTGGGACTCCCCAACATAGTTCTGAGAGGAATTCTCGCTTTCTTACCTCTCCAGATAAAGTTCAGCATTTTTCTCTGGATCCCTCGGAGAATCGGCGTGGGGATTGCCACTGGCAGTGAGGCGCATATGTATAAAAATCTCGGGAGAAGGTTCATTTTGCATGCCGTGATGCGTCCAAGTAGCGAAATCTCCTGGGTCCCCCATCGCTTCAAGTCGCCCTCCAGTTCCTTGAAAAATCGGGGAAAATTGGATTTGTACGTCTCTTTTGGATCAGCCGGAATGTAAACCCCCAAATAGGGGATGGCGCTCCTTTCCCATACTATCGGGCACCTCTTAGTCAGCGGTTCTCGCTCTGCTGGGGTGAGGCCAATGCCCAAGGCGGAAGATTTATCGAAGTTTATGGTGAGGCCCGAGACTTCGCCATAGCTGGTGATTTCGCGAATCGCATGTTCAAGCGATGAGGGGGCCTCCGAGATCGTAAGTAAAATGTCATCCGCATATAGGGCAAGTTTATGATGTGAAGGGCCGCTTGTTATGCCCTTGATTTGGTCATTCCGCCTAATTTTTTGTGCGAAGGGCTCCATGGTGAGTGCAAAAAGTAAAGGCGACAACGGACAGCCCTGCCGGGTCCCGCGTGACAAGGGGATTGGGGCCGAGAAGTGGCCGTTGATCCTCAGGCTTGTTGTAGGTCGATCATAGTTGGCCAGCACCATCTTCCGGAACGCCGGTCCGAAGCCGAAGGCCCCTAAAGTGTGTTCCATAAACGTCCAATCCACCTTATCAAACGCCTTAGCTGCATCGAGGGCCACCAGGATTAGTTTTTGGGAGTTCCGGGAGGCGAGGTCCACCAGATTCAGGGTTCTCCGGATATTATCGCCTGCGGTCCGGTGCCGGATAAACCCAGCCTGGTCTGGATGAATGATGTTCGGCAGGATGCGATTCAAGCGGGTCGCCAAAATTTTCGAGTAAAGGTTCGCATCTATGTTCAAGAGTGCGATGGGTCTATAAGAGGTTATGCTTCTTGGGTCTTTTCCAGGTTTGGGCAAGAGGATGGTGGTCGATTCCTGCATCGATGGGGTCACCGCCCCCGTTTCCCTGAAGGAGTTGAACAGGGTGGTGAGATGGGGGGTCAGTTGCGACCTGAATAGCTTGTAGAACCTGGTTGAGAAGCCATCCGGGCCAGGGGCCCGTGTTTTGAGAGATTTGATAGCCTCCTCAATTTCCTCCCCCGTGATGGGCTCCTCCAGTTCATCTCTCATTGCGTCGGAGAGCTGGGGCACCTCTGCCTGCCGAAGGTATTCCTTCTGTTGTGCTGGATTTCGTGGGGTTGCCTTCATGATTTGAGCAAAGTGCTCAATCGCGAGGCGTTGCTTCTCGGGTTCTGAGTATAGTATGACCCCGTTGGTGTCTCGCAGGCCCATGATCGCGATGCTGCGTCTCTGCTTGGCTAGTTTGGCCACCAGGAACCTGTTCGCTTTGTTGCCCTTCGCATAATACGACTGTTTAACCTTCGCCATTAGTTGGGCGGTTTGTTCCGCGTAATGGGCTTCCAGTCTTTTCCGTGCCGTGCGGATGACCCGTTGTGTTCTGGGGGACCAGCCTTTCTCCTTGTGGAGTGCCTCGGCCTCTCTCAATTCCAGCTCCAGGGCTGTCCGGATTCGTCGTCTATCTCGATGGTAGGCCGCACCCTGGGCTATCAAGGAGCCCCTGATTACTGCCTTCATGGCGTCCCAGTTGTTTGCTAATGAGGTGTCTGAGGCCGGGTTTTCCGCAAAGAAGTTCTTTATTTCCGTTGCGATCTTGTCTCTGGTGGCCATGTCGTTGAGGATTGGGTCGTATAGCATCCATTTGCGCGGAGTGGTGGGGTCAGGGTTCTGAACCCGAAGTTCCAGGAGCACTGGGGCGTGGTCGGAGATCGCTCTTGTGCCAATAGTGACCTTCTTAACTGAAGGGAACGTGTGGGGTGAAATCAGGAATAGGTCAATCCTTGAGAAGGTGCGGTGGACATACGAGTAAAAGGAGAAGTCCTTTTCATCAGGGTGAAACACCCGCCATGAGTCTATTATCTCCAGGGTCCTAAAGAGACGAAGGAGGCTGAGTGCTTGGGCGAAGTCACCTGGGGTCGGGGGGTGTGATCGGTCTTTAGTGGGGTCAGGGACCCCGTTGAAGTCCCCACCGACGATCGTTTGGCCCTCCACGAAGTTGGCGAGCGATGTGCCCAAGGCGTCATAAAAATGTGATTGTCCAGAGTTGGGGGCGTATACTGAAACGAAAGTGTACAAGTCTCCCATCAGGAGACATTTGATCGCTATAAATCGGCCTTCTGGGCATGTCTTTGTTTCCAGAATCTGTGGGTCCAAGTCTTTCCTGAAGAGAATCGCCGTGCCTCCTTTTTTGCTTGTGCCGGAGTCAAAGAATTGAAGCGGAAATAGCCGAGACCGAAGGCGGGATATATCAGCGGGCAACAGATGGGTCTCTTGCAGCATAGCAATCGCAGCCTCCTCGTCGCGGAGTTTTAATAGAATTGCCTTTCGCTTGTTGGGAGAATTCAAGCCATTAACATTCAGGGAGAGGATCCGAAGCGACTGAAGGTCCTCTGAAGGCTCACTCTCCGTTCCCTGCGTTAGGGGGGAGGGGGGGGTCCTGGGGTGGAGGTTCAACTGCCACGACTGATGGACGCACTCACAAAATCATTCTGCACTTGAGGTTTTAACGCGAAATCCCAACGGGGGATCGCAACTTTAACAGGGCGGTAGACCGACTTTGTCAGTACGGTCGTACCTAAGGCCAACAGGGCCAATTGTCCCATACTGTGGGTTCCCAAGGAACAGAAGATGGAAAGTATCCTTGGGGTGGGTATGAGCCATGGGAGTGCCCCGCCGCCGCCGTGTACTTAAAAGAGGTTGGCAAGTAGGTAGCGGGTTCTAATTCAAACGAGCATATCTGTGTCCCGGCTAGCTCGTTGTCGGAGCCTGGGGCCTTGGAGGCATCCGCGTTCATCACTTCTTGTTGTTTCGTTGTATCGATGACCAAGGCGTGCGTTTAGCTTTTGGGGAGGGAGGCGGACCAGGGTCCTCAGTCCCCTCTAAGAGTGACGTGGAAGGGTCCCGGGGAGCGGTCGGATGCAAGATTTTCTCTGCATCTTCCAGGTGGCTGATTCGGCGTAGGGTGCCCTTATATGTGAATTGAAGAGCTGTCGGGAACAGCCATCTGTAACGGATCTGTTGCTCCTGGAGGAATAATGTCAGAGGCCGAAGTGCTCTTCTTTTCTGGAGCGTAAGTGGCGAAAGGTCTTGGTAAATTTGAAGAGGGCTGCCCTGGAAAGTGATCTCTTCATCTTGGCGGCTGATCGCTGATATCGCTTCTTTCGTTGTAAAGAAGTGGACCCTGGTGATCACGTCTGGGAGGGGGTCCGAATCTGTCCCGCGGCGCTGGCGAAGCCTGTGGGTGCGGTCCAATATGAGCTGAGATTTGTCCAGATCTGGAAGTAGAGCCTCGAAGAAATTTGCCACGTAGTCCGCTAGCTTGTTATCGGGGACGGAAGATGGAATGCCCCGGATGCGGAGATTATTGCGCCGGGCCCTATTTTCGAGATCTTCCTGTTTAAATTCCATAATCTCGCATTTGTGATGTAGGGAATCGATTGATTTTTGCATTTCTCCCATAGCGGTGGTGTGCTCCTGGGCATGATCTTCGATCTCACCGACCCTCTGCTCGAGTTCTGTGACTCTCTGATCTGTTTGGTCAACTTTGGTGGCGAGTTCCGAGAGGCAGGCGCGGAACTCAGATTTGATGTCCGCCATGAAGGCTATCAGGTCTCCTTTAGTGGCAAGCTCGCCCCTGTCCTCTTGCTGCTTCTGTGGGGTCAGTTTGGGAGGTTCCTGTTTCTTGGGTTTCTCTGTAGCCGTAAACATGGCGGAGATATCCGTGCCTTTGCTCACTTTCGTTTGTCTCGACATGTTGCTCACGCCAAACAGTTCTAATTGGGAGACTAGCGGCGAGGCCCAGGACGGTGGGAGATGGCAGCTGGAGAACTCTGTCGCCCTGGCCTCCACTCCCGCTCCGGGTCAGGTATAAGTGGGTGGGCAGGGGCGCCCCAGGAAGGGTGGAGAAGGACTTCGGCAGGGCTGATCCAAGATGGCCGCAGTGGTCCCGACTTGATCTGCAAAGCGGGGGGAGGAGTGGAGGCCTGCTCTTAATAGCAACCCAGGAGGAATCCAGGCTGCCCAACCGAAATCAGGGGTTTCAATGTTAGGTACCGCTCCCCCTCTCTGGTTCTTCTGCCTCCCAAGGTCCCGCTACCGGCAGGTGCGGAGCGTGCTGCTGAGCCCCGGTATGGCGGCCATCTTAGTTTCGTCCGTCGGGTACGGGGGAGAAGTTCAGCTTCAAATTTCTAGTAGAACGCCGCCACGGTCGGAGACGATGTTTAGCCAGGTTATGCCATGTCGGTTCCGGTCGCTGTAGATGGCCTTAGCGACACGAAACCCCGCCTAGAACCACCAGAATTTGACGGCGGCGGCGGACATCCCACGGGTGGCCTCAGAGGAGCGACCACATCGATGGCGCTCCAAGCCACGCCCCCGAGTCTGTTATTTTTTAACCATCTTTTTATCCTAATCCTATAGCATTGGGCTAATGATTTGGAAAATTAAAGCGACAGCAGTCGTCTTACACAAGGGGTCTTCAAC
The DNA here is from genome assembly GCF_040938575.1 of Ambystoma mexicanum. Taxonomy (NCBI): domain Eukaryota; kingdom Metazoa; phylum Chordata; class Amphibia; order Caudata; family Ambystomatidae; genus Ambystoma; species Ambystoma mexicanum. Next base: position 281,898,597 of record NC_090923.1, on the reverse strand, counting down.
CTTTGGCTCTCCAAATGTTTTTGATTACAACCCCCATTAGTCCTAGCCAGCATAGTCAATGGTTGGGAATCATGGGAGTGGTAGTCCAAACCAAAGAGCTGCAGGTCACTAGATGGAATGACCTTGAAAAGGTGTTAATGTAGCTCCCTTGTTTCATCATGTGGAGATATCAGGAGGGTTAGGGCCTGGATTCAACACAGTCATTGCCTTCCACTCAAACCCGGTAGGTGGGGGTTAAGTTTAGTGTCACACTGAGTAAGTGACTTGTGGTCCTATAAGGATCGACCCCTGCCTAAAGCATTCAGTATTTAGATGTCCCAGTTGAGAGTTCTGGGATAGATTTGCAGAGCACATAGGTGTGCATGACAGCACTAGAATTGATGACAGCTGTCGACATGTCTGGAAAGTATCCAAACATGGATGCGGGCAGACTGAAGACAGCTTAACCAGGAGAATAGCAGGATCTGGCCTATCTCGCCATGGCAGGCATTTCCCCACGAGTAGTGGCAAGTCCCCCAAACCTTCCCACACCTCCACCAATCGGCCACTGCCCTTAAAATAAAGATATTACTCCCGAACCCACCACCCCTAAAAACAGCACAAGAAATGCAGAGAAACGCTGTTTCACTAAATGCGGTGACACAGCTCGTGACCCGTGGTGGACGGGTTCACACAACACCAAGGCTACCATATTTCAGTCACAAGCTCAGCCAATACAATTGGGATAACACAACTATTACCAAGGTTTCTGGAGAGATATTCCTACCCCAGGATAACATGAAAAGTCAGAGCTATCATGGATACAACATCCCTACCTCACTCAGGTCCCGTCATCTGAACGGGATGAAGGATCCTCTGTCTTGCACCCAACAGCCAATTTGTCATCATTGTGGGAGCAATGATGAACTCGGGTTCAGATGTGGGGTTCATTTGAAAAGGCAGTATACAAAATCCAGACCCAGAACATGTGGGAGCCAGAAAGCACCTGCATGTTACAGAAGCATATGTTACATATGTTACAGAAGCACATATGAATGGTTCTCTTGGGTGAAGAAAAAGATCTGTGTCAAAAGTCTCAGCCTAGTTTACAGAGTAAGACACAATCAAGCTCAGATGTTTGAATGATATGTTCCTGCCAGGAAGATGACACTACGAAGAATGACCAAAACAAAGTTTGTTAATTATAAAAAAAAAGAAAAAAAAAGTGTAGAGGGTTTCCCGCACGGGGAGCTTGCACTAAACAGCCTTTCACTTCAAGAAGGGCGTCCCTGTTCATACATCACCATAGTGCCCTAAAATGTGCTCCAACTAGGATCTCATAACAATATATTTGAAGAGGCGTCGGCCATTTCTGTTAGCAAGTCACAGCGCCACCCGCGATCCAAGTCTGGAAGTTCACCTGAGGCACGCAAATGAGCTGAAGAGCATGCCTTTCCGTAAACCTGCCTGCCCGGATGGCTACTGAGTGGCGCTGTGCCATGTGTGACTCGTTTTAGGAAATGGCGCCTTCTGCCCTCGCATGCCAGGCAGAAAGGTTATTTTTACATGCATTTTTTTTTAAAACCGCCATAGTTATTGATGTTGTTTCCATTCCAATATTTGTAAACCGTGGCCACAAAATGAAAGGTTCACCCTTTGCCGCAGCTACAGAACGTCATTTTGATTTATATTATATATAAGTTGATTGACTGTTTAAACTATAATAAACAGACTGCCCTTATGTGTGGGCTTCAAAATAAGTATTTCATGTGTATTATTTAAGGGTGAGACTATAATCTTCCACAATAGAATCCAGGAGTCATTTCTCACCGATTCTAAGCTCCTAAACATGCCAGCCAAATGATCACCTATGAACAAGTCGGGTTCCCTCTTCTTGACAATCAGAAGTCCATAGAGAGGCTGGAGCTTCTAGAGCACAAGACAGCTCTTTGGTTAAATGAAGCAGCCACGTGTCTTTGAGGGATATAACCAAAGAATGTATGGCCTTACAACAAAAGCACTAAAGCACCAAAAGCTGCAGGCTCGTGTGTCTGCATTAGGCACACGTGCTGAACCCTCATACCCCTTGTTCAGAAAAAAACCTCAAAACCTACCTGTTCAACTAATCTCATTTGCACACTCTTCAACCGTCATCACTCTAACCAGCGCCTAGAAGCCAAAGGACTTTGCACGCTTCCACAAATGCAAAAATAAATAAAGAAAATAAATAGGCAGAGGAATGATTCGCACTCAATGATGTAGGAGAAGCACTTCTAGAAAATTGGCACAGTTTTTACCACCCGCTCTCATCCGGGCGCTCCACGCTTTCAGAATGTTCTTCTCCGGAACAGTTTTATTTATACATAACTGGGTCAAGGTACAACCCTGTTTTACTTCCAAACACAAAGCTGGAAGAATCTGGTGCCAGGCTTTTCTTTAGAGGAGAACAGGCCCCCGTGACAAGAAGCGGAGGCATGGCAGCAGGCATAGTTGCCAGGTAAGTCTCACACCAGCTTCTATTCTTTGACACTGGGTTTATTTTGGATGCATTCCTAATGGTCTACTAAAGCGCTGCTTGAAATCTGCTCGGAGGCAGGCACAGTCCAAAGAGCCTGCTTCTGGGAGATGGGCCAGCTAGCAGCCTGTGCCATCTGCAAAGGTGCAGCTCTACTGCCTCCTACTGGAACTTATGGATAGAATATTACATAAAAGGGAACTTGAAACCATCCTCTACAATAGCCCAAAACTCCCGTATAACTTGTGAAGTCATGATTACATGCAAGGAGGCGGTTGGCCATTATTGTGAATTGTTACATGTTGTCCTGTTACTGAGGTCTCTTGTGTAAAAATGTTCGCAAGACTATTGAAGCACTTTATTTTAATATAGTAACATAGGCGTGCAGCTCCACTCAACACACAAACACACAAATGTACCATAAACCTTTCAGAACATGACCTCTGGCTGTACCATCATGCTACCGGTTTACTAGATGGGCTGGCCTGGTCTGACCTGCGGTGAGTGGTACCTGGCAATAGTGGTAGCAGGATGTTGCCACAGGGGTGGAAGGCAGTATTTGCATCATAATGACTGCATGACTGATAGTGGACTTGACAACTGAGCCTTCAGACTTTTGACAGGAGTGTGCGCCGGGACCGCTCTGACTGGAGGAGACGAGAGAAGGGGACGAGAGAGACAACAAAGGAGACCTTTTTCAGGTGAGGTGTGGGTTGATCAATGGACTCCTTTTGTCGCCCCTTGGAGGGCGGGAGTGCTTAGCACACAAGGACAGGAGCCCCCGTCATTGCGCGTCTCCGAGAATAAAGCAGCAGATTGCCTGAGGAGGGGCTAGTTCAAGTGCTTGGGTATGGATGAGGCACCCAGGAAGGGCCCCGATACCGTCATTATAGGAAGACTCAACTTTCGTCTGAAGCCCAGCTGTTGAAATGGTGCGTGTATCCCAGTGTCCCCCGCGTGTCCCCAATAGTTAGTCTAGAGGTTTAGGGTACTTCCATAAAATAATTAGAGAGGCTGTCGGTGACTAGCCGCAGTCCCTGAAGTAATGCACGAGCCACAGGTGCACACAGGTAAAAATGGGATAACCTGCCCCTCAACCATCAAATGTGTGACGTTGCTTAGTTGCATATTTGCTGCTCGTCCGCATTGTCCAGTTTAAATTCCTTGGTCAAAATAGGTCATGGGAAAAGGCTGCCCCTCCGGGTTCCTCCTTTGTGTGGAAACAGTTTGCACCACATGTGGCCTATTTGTGGAAATGGGTTGTGCCAATGATTTCCGACATTGGTGTTTTAGGAGTAAGGACTGATATGTGAACAGGTGCCCGGTAGTTCTGGGTAGAAGGAGGAAGAAGAAAATAAAGCCCCATGGTGCCAGCCTACACAAAGAAGTAGTTGGCAGGTGGGGCATGGGCAGACCAAGTAATAAAGGAGTAGGGCGCCCGCTATTTTGCCTTTCCCTGCGGAGCAAACAGAAAGTACAGATCTATCACCAGTCACTATTTATTATAAAGACACCATTAATTATGCATGTGCATGGCCCCTACGAAGTATGGAGTTACTACCAATATATGTTCCAACTATGAACTATCTGCACATCCGATTCATCATCCTTTCCTTAACAAAATCCTGCACCAGATAAATAATCAAGCCTTTAATTGTGTATCACCGGCTAATGAATAAAAGTGAGTGGGGGCCTCTTACCCTTACATTATGCAGATGCAGAGCTTGCAGAACCTACTAGCAGTGGCTAGTGTTTATGAAGGGTGCATATCGTTTGCATGATACTCGACCTTGTTGCTGCGGATGGGGGATGGTAGAACTTATTTTAATTTACTGCAAACACACTTGGTTTGCATTAACTGGCAAATACAAGTGTCACTGTGCATGCTTGACAGCATTGCGCCAAATATGAAGTGTGCTTATGGTGGCATGCACCATTTTACAAAATGCAAAAAGGTAAAAATGTTGTCACCAGCAACCTTGTATTTCTCTTAGGCTGAGTATGAAAACTAAGGAACTCGCCCCACAGGTCTAGTGGGATTTTTAAGAATTTGCAAGGCCTGAGATGGTTAGAGTGCACCCCAACTGGAAATCCCCTGATGTGCAGCCAGGGATGCAGAGGCATCTTTTGTAAGAGTGAGACGAAGAAAAAGAGTGCTATGCCTATATTAAGAACCTTTTTAGATCCAAACATTGTTTTAATGCAATATTTAAAAACTGTGGTCATACAACATTTGTCTTCACATATGAGCAACAAAAATAACAGTTCAAAAATATTTCAATAAAAAAGTTTCATGAGTCACTATTATTTACACTAAAATCAATAACCACTGCTCCACCCCCGACCATCGTAATAAGGTTAAAGTGAAAGATTTGGCTGTAAGCAGCGCAGAAGAACTAGAGTCGGCGGTGCCTTCCAAGAATAGCAGAGTACTTAATATCAAACAGTTAAACCTAGCCAGTCAAAACGAGTGGGTGAGTAGATATTATTACCCGACTGCGTGCCTTGGGCAGATGTGACTGACTCTATTGAACCTCGTTGTTGCACAAACCCTAACATAACCCCGATACATTGTTAATTGCCTGTATGCTACGCCAATATGGGGACCTGTTTGGGCAATTGGGGTACGAGTTAGATGTTGAGGAAGATATATGGATAGAACCTGTGTTAGATAAGGGCCTGGGCCCACTGGAGAATCTTATGATTAATGCACATGTGGGGGGCGGGGGAGGGTGGGGTAAGCAGATTGCCGTAAAGTAACCCAGGATAATGCATATGGTTTCCTGAAAATGGATGCTTGATGCATTACCTTAGCCTAAAGAGGCAAACATTTGAATTTGATCTATTACTACATGGAACACCCGTGGGCTTTCTCATTTGATGAATGGGTCTGGTTCAATAGAGCTGCAAAAAGAAAAGATGCATTTTTAATGCAGGAAACTGATGAGAACTAGTTTCTCAGCTGACGGTTTTCTGATTTTTCAAACATTGGCAAAAAAAAATAAAAAATCACCTTTGGCAGACCCAGTGGTGGGATGATTATGAGGGTATGATATGATAAGTCATTTAGAGCGCACCTGTACACAAGGGTAAAAAATGCATAGTCTGTCACCAGAGTTGATTTGGTTGAAAGTATGGATCATGTTATGGCAGTTGAGATTTCTTCTGAAGACTGCAAAGAAAGAACATTGGTTGTGAACGTTTACGAAAAAGAGGGTGGATGTTCCCAAAATGGGGAACTCCTGTCCCCTGCACACTATCTATAATCTGTATGTACAGAAAAGTAATTTAACAATGTGGTGTACTCTCATAAGGCAATGTGATGTAACACTGTTGTATAGAGTCACCAAATGGGCTTCATATGTTTTAAGTAAATGTATATAGTTTTGATCTACTGTGAGTCAAATTGACTAACAAAATTCAATCCAAGCAAAATATAAATGAGTGACAGTAACACGGTTTTAACACAAGAACATGACTTTAATCCACAATGTGATCACTCAACGCGTTTCGAGATTTCTCTCTTCATCAGGGGTACATAAATCGAAAATGTTCATAGTTTCTTGTTGGCATACTTAGAAGCGCCAATCAGGAGGTAGGGGTGGAATGGTTGCAGGCAGACCAACGTTAGTTGAAATGTCACATGGCGGACGCCTCGTAATTGGAAAGAGTGTTTTCATGCGATGTGTGGAGATGTGTAGAGAATCGCGGTAGCAGACGTCGTCGCGCTGGAGAACGTTTACGACCCACCAGGTGGTATGTTAACTGATAAACTAGTGGATACTCTCTCTGAACTGTTGGTAGACTGGAAAACTGAAGACAGTAGAGACAGTCGTCATTGCGCCGATTTTAACGCAAGATGTATTTGTAAAAAGGCAAGCATGGAGACTGATGCTGTCAGATACAAGTGTCAAATGCTCCAAAATAGGAAAATAGGGGAGGACTTGGCTTACTTACCTTGATGACTGGGATTTTAGCATGTTAAATGGTCGCACGAATGGGAACGTGGATGGTAAATATACGTGGTTCAGTGGGTGTAAAAAGGCCACGTTAGATAACTTTTTTTGTGAATGAAAACATGTTGGCTGCGGTAATTTCACTATCTGTCCAGCAAACCCCTTATAGTAACCATGCGTTGCTCACTATGTCCTGTCACTCTGAAAAAATGATTGAGAGGATTGATAAAGCAGAGAATATAATTGTTTGGAACGTGAAGAGCCTGAGCAGTGTACATTTTTATAGGAGCAAAATGAAGGGGAAAATATGTCCTCTCCTCCAGAATTTTGACTCGGATGCAATTGAGGAATGGATAGCGGGACTAACCACTGAGAACACCTTCCAAAGCACTGCTCAGGTAGTGCTTAAGAATTTCAAGACCCTTCCCCCATCCCTTGGACATTGAGAATCGCAAAGACAAGCGTTAGTGCGCAGCAGCTTGCGCTCACTAAGAAGGAGAAATTTAGACTGGCAAACGACTGAAGTACTAAAAAGATCAAAAATTCCTATCGCAATTGGGTTTAGTGGTGGAAGAGGTCTTCCAGAAATGTAGTGTGGCAAAATGTTTACACTGCATTAGCAAAAGGCAATACCAGAGAAGTATGGCGTATGTTTGGTAGATATTGTGAGAAAACAGACGGTATCTCACCCGATAGTCCCTGCGGATCTCTCTCTCAGCTGGTCAGGGCACAGCCATCACCTTTGGATCCAGACCCAGGTGGTGGACCAGTGCAAGTGGATCACCTTGTTGAGGTGTCTTCGGGGAGTGGGAGATCCGATGGCAAGATGCAGTATCCCTTCCCCTCTAACACTTTACCCCACCCTACCGGACTTCCACACAAAATAAAAAAGGATCCCAAAAGGCGGAGATCAAAAGCACACTCTGAGCAAGGCAAAGCACATAAAGATAGAGCAGTTTAAAGTCGGCAGCTGAACGAGGGGAGAAAGACGGCAAACCCCGAAGGGTTCGTAAGAAGGGAATTACCCTTGTCCTTTTGGCAAGACTTTGTTACTTTCAGGAGACCTTCAAGGCAGAAACCGTAAGGCCAGGAAACCAGAATAAAGAAACTTGCATGGTGTGTCGAAGATACAGAGTGGCTTCCTTCGAAACTGACCAAGACGGAGAGGAGCAGTAGCCGCCATGGTACCGTCCTTGGCTCCAAGAACAAAGAAGTGACAGAGATCAACACAGCCGGTGAGTTGGGGAGACCGATGCAAGACAGGTTTGTGTTGAAGTTAAGGCTGTAAGCAGCAATATTGTATAACAAGTGCTGGAACGAACATTGCTAAATGCGTGTGATTAAAAACTTGAGTAAAACTGAACTGCTGACAAATGTTTGAACTTGAGAAGGAAAGATAACGATACCATTGACAGTGGTCCGGCACCATGAATGTGCTCATTTAAGGCCTCTGTAAAGTATCCCGCCCTGAAGAAACAAAAGTCGAAGATTGATGAGAACAATTGTGTGAAGTGAATCGAAGTAGTCCTGCGACGGTTTAAACAAAACCCATCGCACAATCGAAAGTTTTCAATTCTGAGATCAAGAGGATCTGAGCCCGAACTAGGGGGATCCGTGGTCCGAACACGAACGAGGGAGGCCAACTGTGAACACTGTGGAAAAGGGGTCCGAGCCAGAAGAGGGGGATCTCAGATCCGAGCCCGAACAAGGGAGACCACTTGTGAATGTGAAAACCCTGACAAAGGAAAGCAACTTTTGTATTTTGTTTGTTACATCAGGGCCACTGCAATAAGAGACTGTCATTGTGAAAGAGACTTTGGCAGAAGGCCCTGATGCCTTTTTTTTAATTGCTACCTCGTGGGCAAGAATTCAGAGTGTGTGTGAAGCTAACAGTTGCCACCTTGCCCCGTGCTGAAAACGTGGGGTAAGGGTAGCCAACTGGTCAACCATCCTGACAGATTTCTTGAACACCTTTCTTTTGCATACATCATTGTCCCACACCATTTTGTATTTAGAAGGATTGGCAAAAGGTTTATTGGTATAGCCTTTTTGTTTTTTACAGAGACTTCACTAGGACTGCGTTAGTATTATTTGATGTTCATAGCTTGCTCCCATCCTTAGATTTAGGTTTAGGTTTAGATAGGCGCTCAATCAACCCATTTGAAGTTCAATAAACACCTTTAAATGTGATCACTTGTGTCGGTCTTCACTGTTTGATACCATGCCTTCCTTACAATATAAGGGGTTAAAGGACAAGCGTGTTATTAACCATATTAGTTCCTCCCGGTGGCGCAATCACATAGAAAGATTTTTCTATTAAAGTGATGTGGTATTTGACTGCCAACATGAGCTTCCCGACACATGCAGCATGGATTTGATCGATAGAGATAATATACTTTTAAAAATTAAGAAACTAAAGGGATCTCGTGCCTCAGGCCCAAATGGATTATCCAATTTGGTTCTAAAACAAAATCCTGAAATCTGGCCGGAGATATTAGCAATCCTGTATAGGTAAGTACTTTGCGAGAGATCTATCCGTAGATCATGGAAACGGGACACATTGTTTCCGGTATACAAAAAGGGTGCATGTAATAAGCCCTTGAACTATAGGTTATTATCCATGCTGGATGTTAGTGGCAAAATGTGTGCTTCCCTGTTGTTGGACCAACTTAGCAGATGGGTAGAAGCCTCGTCTCTTTTTGGATGCATTTCAGACAGGCTTAAGAAAGGGCTCATCTACTACGCACAATAAGACTCATGGACATGTCAATCAGGAGGGCAATACAACCAGGAAACCCGGCGTTGTATGTAATCTTTGTTGACTTCCGGTTGACATGGTGGATAGAGATAGATTGTGGAGTAAACTCAAGCAGTATGGGTACCCGGGCGCACTGATTCACTTTCTAAAACTCTTCTACAAAGAAACGTCTGTGAAGGTGCAGATCGATGCAGATGAAGCCACCACGAAGCCCATCTCGGCAAATAGAGGCATAAAACAGGACTGTGTGCTTGCCCCCCTGCTTTTTAATGTGTACGATCGGCTATCAAATTGCCCCCCTCTCCCCAAGGTTGGTAATGTGCATGCCATTTGTCTGGCTTATGCAGACGACCTTGTGCTATTAGATCGCACATTTAGTGGAGCTAAAAGATTTTTCCAAGTGCTGTGCTGTTATGCTTAGAACAGATTGGAGATGAATATGGAGAAGACCAAAAATATGCTATTCTCCAACAAGAATTTCCATCGTACCGCTCTAAATGTTGGCCCCAGTAAGATAGAGTATGTGTCTATGTATAAGTACCTAAGAGTTGAACTCTCTGAGAAAGGAGGATATGACTTAATATGTGATGCACGAAAAAGAAATGCTCTCCAAATGCCTACATTGATTGCAAGATTCTCTATAAATACTGCAGGCTATAGCCTTTTGCGTATCAATAGGTTGTACGAACAATGCTTTTGTCCTATGATTCTGTATGGAGTTGATGCACTTTATTTGAATGACAGGGCATGGTTTGATAGCATGGTAGGCACATTTTGGAAGCAAAACACAGGCCTTTAGAGATTGTAAGGCTTGAATTGGGCCCAATATTACTCTATAGCAGAGCAATTAAAAGGCAGGCAATCCTATATATTAAAACTATATCCAACCCAAAATGTGTGTTACTATTATTAATTGGAACAGCGACCAGTAACAAAAGCAGGGACCCCTTTAGTGGTTATGTAAATGGAATTTGTATGCATGTTTACTGGCATCCTGAGTGGATACCATATCCTGGAGAAAGAATTTTCTTTGAGGATGGAAAAGTGGGACTGGCGTTACAACTATCAGCGCCTGTCGGGGCTTAAAAGCCAAGGGGAGTCTCTGTATTACAGAACTCAATATTTGCTACAATGTCCCCCACCGGCAGTCTGCAGAACTGTATTATTAATACGGATTGACAGGCTCCCCTCTCCTCATAGTCATTGGCCATAGACTCAAGATTCTATTGGAAAAGAGATCCTGTTGCATCTGTAATAAGGAAAATATAATGAAAACGGTGAAACATGCGAGGACTGTAGTGAGATTGGGCATTTATAAATGACTATGTTTGGAAGTTATGTGCATAATTATGATGCCATAAAAGAGACACCTTTTGGTCTATTGTTTAAATACTGATAATATATCACTGCACATTGCACAGTATAGGGTTTGGCAGAGAGTACAAAGGATTTTAGATGAAAATAACAGAGGATTGTATTAAGAATGAATGGTTGTACGACAAACCAACTTTAATAAAAAGGTATACAGGAAGACTGGACGTTGGTAAATTGCTTTTATGATATTTTATTTACGGATTGAAATAGGTTAGCTATGATATGTTGTAATTAGGAAATGCCATGCACTATATATGATGTGAATTGAATTCTAGTCGTTTTATGTTAATATGCATGAATTGTAATGTATTTTGTCTTTTTATGTTCTAATCATGTGTAAAGTTTATTATATAAACTGAAACACATCAAATAAATAATGTTGGCTTTGCTAGTGCTTGTTCTTTGTGCCACTGCCATGAGCAATTGGCACTGCATGTATTATCTGAGAGAACAGTCTTTGACGTTTTAATGAATAATCCTCAAATAATCCTCTCTCAATGGTAAAATAGCTAGAGTGGCATTAAAAACAGTCAATTAAACGGATCTTACACCGCCAGCCAAATACGATCACTCCAGGTCGGTGGAGAGGTCAGGATGAATGCCATGTTCTTCCATCTCCACCCAACCCCAGTGATCTTTGGCACAGTTTGTGCTTAAGTGCCACCTAGGAGCTACAACTAACAAGCATTGACAATGCCAGTTGTGGCTTTTGTGTAGGCCTGAGAAAGGCATTTGCCAGGCACTGCCATAGTGGTATTATCTAGCCATTGATAGTAGCAGCAATTAAAGTGCCTAGCAAATGTCTAATACTTCTATGCAAATTAGTTCATTTAAGACTAGTCTTGAGGGCATCGGGAGTGCAGGATCAATCAATTGTTTAATGATGAAGGCCAGGATGACAGAGTAGTAGGTAGGTTTGAGGGAGGCAAGTGTTTTTAGGAAGTCCGTGGGAGAAAGGAGAGAATTCGGTGGAGAGGGTAAGAGTGTGCGCTGGCGTGCAGGAGGGGCCAATGCTGGGGGAGGTTGATTCGATGATCTGTCAGATTTTCTCGTATTTATTCAATGCAAAAAGTTGTTTCTTGGAGACACTTCTGTACCTTTCCCCCATCTACTCCCTTGTACAGCCTCAGCGATAATACTCTCTAGTCTTAGTAGTGTTTGTATTTGTTTATATAGGGCGCCGGGCCCTCAGGCATCAGGGCGCTGATTGAATATTGAATAGGTTACATTGAATATGCTCATTTACTTTAAAGATTTGTTTGTTAATGAGGTTTCCATTTGCAGGGAGGCAGGTGCGAGCAATGGGATCCTGTTTGCCTTCAAGTGTATACATGTATTTATTTTATCTATTTATATAGTGCTAAAAACCCATGGGTAACGAAGTGCTGTGACAGAACTACTTACAACAATAACAGTCCAGAAAAGATAAATCAGTGAAAAACTATAATCGTGCATCTACGAGAGGAATTCAGAAAGGTAAGAGCTTTCAATCTTTTCCCAAAAGATGAGGATGGAGTGAGTGTGAGACCAGTTGTCCACATGACAATGGGATAGGAAGCTCTCTACTAGCCCAATCAGTGAGCGATTTTGGCTCTGGGGATAGCCAATACTGTATAAAAGAGAATTAATGCCCTCAGGACATGTATGAGGTAAGTCCAGGGTTCTTCACTAAGCTACAGTATTTCTCCTTGTTAGCCAACGTGTTTCTATGTAATTGACAACCCCTTCAAGCTAACTTCTCTTGACACAGATTACTGTGCCACACTTTGACTAGGCACAGGGCCAGGCAGAAGTCATCTAGCATCCACATAGAGGGTCTTTACCAGAGTTCTCTCTCCAGACATAGTAATATTGACTTATGTGCCCGGACATCAGGATGGTAGAAGATCTGAGAAAGGTATGTCCCTGAGTGAGAGCATCCAGCACACATCTGTCAGTGGTGATCATCTTCCACTCGCTGACTAACCTCGTCAGCCGTCCTCCCACCGGGCTATACGAATGGGAGTCCGATGTCTTGGGCAGTTCAGGCTTGCTTGAATGCCGGCGCCCTGCCCTGTCAGCGATGCTAACTTCTGCTACTGTAGGCCTGGGAGCAACCCCTGTAGGCTTACTGAGTGAAGGATCAGGGAGGTAGTCTGTGGATGATCTGCTCGATTTTCCCCTGTAAGAGCGAAAAGACGAGTGATGCTGCTGTAGAGTGCCAAGGGAGCGTGCCATCTCTGTGTCCGCTTTTATGGCTTGAAGGGATTTGTTGATCGCTTTCCCGAATAGATTTTCACTGTTGAAAGGCATGTCCAGCACCTTCGCATGAAGGTCCTGCAAAAGCTTGTGGCCTTCAACCATCCCCCTCCCGATGAAGGAAAACTTGTTTCACATCTACCGGAAGCACGTGACGACAATGTCCACTTCCACTGTAATGGCATGGTGCAACGCCATCTCCCCTTCCTGAAAAAGGGCGAGAGCCTGCGTTTATTGTCGTCAGGGAGGAATTCCAGGATAGGGCCCAGCTTGTACCAAAGCTCTTGGTCGTATCGGGACAAGATAGCCAGAGCATTAGATGCATTGATCATGGATGCTGCGGTGGAGATCGCTCTTCCCCATAGCATCCATCTTCTGCCCCTCGTTGTCCTGGGGTACTGATGATGCGAAAGCCAGGTTGGCCAAACGTGTCCTTGCGGCAGCTGTGAGAAACCAAAGGGTGTCTCAGTTGCTAGTCCTCTGGGTCTTGTCATCCAGGCGGCCAGGACACAGTCATCGCCTTTGGATCCAGTTCCTGGGGGTGGACCAGTGCGGGAGGATCACCTGGGTGAGCAATCTTCCGGGGTGAGGCAGCCGATGGTGAGATGCAGTATTACCCCCTTTTTTTGTATATCTAGCCCATCCAACTGTGTAGGATTTTCCAAAGTCCCAACCCCGCCCCTTTTTATACAAACACTAGGTCGAGGAAGAGTAACCAGACTAAATCTCACATCGTACTGGACATGTCCAGTTAATCGGGTCAGGCACTTTACATTAAGTGCATACACTTGATAACAGTTAGCTCTCCTCGGATGAATAAAAGGTAACACACAAAGACACATGAGCAAGGCGGAACACGAGTATGAGCAGAACCTCAGGGACGAAGGCACAGCTACCGGAGCAGAGCAGAGCAACGGGCCAAAGGACAACAGCAGCGGGTCGAAAACACCAAGGGTTCCCTACTGGAGGTTGTTGCCTCTGACAGCCCACGAAAGACACATGGAGAAGGCCAGATCCCACAAGTGAAGATTGCATTGTGTTTCAAGGACACCAGTGAACCTCCCGGGTGAAAGGCAGAGTTGTGGAGGCGAGGCAAAGCCTGTGGTACTAACCTTGACTCGTGAATTGGAAATAGCAAAGCAAGAAAGATGCGCACACAGCCGGTGAGTTGGCAAGTGACCTGAGAGACCAGTCTGTGTTAAAGTGAACGAAGTAGCAACATTATATCAGAAGTGAAGGCTGCATGCATATAGATTAAACCGCAAAGAAAGGTAGACCTGTGAATGAACTTTGAAGTAAAAGGTAGCTGCGAGATCAGCAATACGAAGTAACAGAGTGGTCCGATGAAAGGAAGTAGCCCATTCGAAAATCTCTGTGAAAAGTACATTGTTGGAAGTTATAAGGGGAAAGTGAATGTGAAGTCAAAGTGGTCCTACAGTGGTCTGTGAAAGGAGCCATGCACTTTCGAAAGACTTCGACATCCGAAAGGGGTCCAAGCCCGATTGAAGGAGAGCCAAAGTACAGTAAGATTGGGGAAGGGAGCCCCCTGGCAGGTTTGTGTTGAACTGTGACGTGTAAGGTCTGAGCCCAGCAGTGGGGAACCTACGTAAACTGTGTGCTGTGAGGTCTGAGCCCGACAGCGGGGGAACTTTACACTGTAATACGATTTAATAAGTCAAGAAAGAGACTATATTGTGGAAGGCCAGACAGGCCTCAATCCACGGTTTGGAACTGCTTAAAGTGTTACAAACTAGCCAGAGTATTTCATCCTGCCCACGAGGACAGCCTTACTCAAAGAGGTTTAATGTGCGGACAGCCTTACTTTGTGAGGTTTAATGTGAGGAGGAGAGCTGGTTCAACTACCTTTATTCTTTTTAACACTGATTTTTTTCTTTGCAATCATTTCTCCTTTTGCACTTTTTGTACAAGAGATAGGGCAGGCATTTGGTTTTGTTAGCAAAGGCCATTTTGATTTGACGAACTCCACTAGGACTGTTTTCGTTTATCGTTTGATGGTCGAGACTACGCCCATCTTAGTTATAGGGCAAAACAGGAGTTTGTCCGACCCAACATTTTCAATAAAGGTTTTACAAATTGTATCCATTGTCAGTGTCATAGTTCTGATACCATGCCTTCCGTACACAGCCGACACTACCGAGTCCAGAGACGGTTGTGGCCTCAAGCAGTTGGGTGCAGAGTCTGGCACCCTGAATTTCTTCTCCAACCTGTCTCCGTGCATGAGTTCCTCATGAAGGATAGGTCCTCCTCCCAAATGTCGTCCAAAAGGGGTACCGCCATGATAGTCTTCCTCATGGACTCTCGTCGTTGATATAGGAAACCCTCCTTCTTGGTTTCCTCGGGCACCAGCTGGAACAGCTCAGAAGCCCTGGAGATCGAGTGCAATGATCCCACTTCATCTGATGGAGAGACTATGATGGGCGTCCAGTGCGGTGATTAGTTGTCCACTGCGACGAAGTCCTCATCTTCCTCGTTCCTGTAGCCGTGTCCTTACCAGTGTCTGCTGGTGGAGTCGGGTCCCGACGTGGTGGAGGAGGCTGATGCGGCAGCATCGGATGAAGCTTCCTATTCTTATGCAGAGGGTGGTCAGGGGCCTGCCGTACAACCGGTGCCAGTGCTGTGGACAACCTCTGCTGGATCTCGGTCAGTAGGGTGTGGAGAGTTGATAGTCCATGGATATGTCCCTCGGCTGCGCAGGGAACGAAAGAGTGCTAGGCCCTGCGCCACCCGCGTCCTCGTGGACTGAATGGATGGACGATTGGTCATCGTCATCTGTGGATGAGATGTCCATTGGCTGAAAGTAGGTGTTGGGTGGGGGACTGCTTTGGGGCCTCTTCACCCCCGATCCCTGACTTTTCCCTCCCGAGGGCCATGTACCACGGCCATGACCGGTGTCCCCCCCACCACACAGGGGTGTCTGCAGCCTTTGCCGCCGACACAGCAGCGTGTAGCGCCTGGGAGGCAGGGAAACAACTGTGCTGTAGGGACCACCTTCGTAGGTTTGGTACCACCCGCCGTAGTGATCGACCCAGATATAGACAAAGTGGTCGACTGAGTCTTCGGCGGTGCCAGTTGAGCCCGTTTGGGCTGCGCTGCCTTCTTCTCTTCCTCCGGCCTTGGCTTTTCCGATTTGTCCCATAGCTTGGTCGGAGTGGATGACTTCCTCTTGGAGGAGGAGCACAATGGCAGGCTGGCTACAGAGGCGGACGACGATGGCGATTGTGGCCTATCCAACCTGGGACCCGCATCAACAGCGAACCCGGTGAAATTTGTCTTGTGGTTCTTGGCCTTATATTGAACCCCCACAAGATGAGGCATCTTCAAAGGACTTTGACCTGCTCCCGGAGGGAGACCGCTCTTCAGACCGGTCCTGGGTGAGGCATGGCCGTGCTCAGAGCACGGGTCAGAGGCCTTGCTCGACTTGAGCCATGCCGCCAGCCTGCTATACCTTTCCTTCTTAGTCTTCTTCGAGAAGCCCAGGCATATCACGCACCCATCCTTGTTGTGGTCCGGGTACAGGCGGTATAGATATTTTAGATGTTTGTCCTCCGTAGCTCGCAGTTGGTGCAGGGCCTTAAGAGAGTCCCCCCCTCCTTTTTCTCCTCAGTCATGGTCGGAGGGCGCAAAGTAGGCCCAAGATGGCCTTCCAGAAACTATGATGAATAATCACCCTCTAGGGGCAAGCAACTTCGCTTACAACAGTTCCCTGTTGCCGGCCGATGAAGATAAGAGCACACGGGCTCTGATGGAACGAAAATAGAGCTTTTCTGCACAAAGAACTTGGAAAAAAGTATAAAATAGCTCAGAGACCAACTCGAGGACCACCAACACTGAAGCATGCTGTAAAGATGTGAAGATGGCTGCCAGAGGACGGGATTTAGGGAGAGGACTGTCATTGGGTGGGCAGTATGCCCCAGAGGACAGTGATTGGTTTAGAGGAGAAATGCAGTTTTAAAGTGAAAGTGAAACTGTTTTTTCTTTTTACCGAGGATTCCCAGACTGACAACTGGGAATATTCATGAGCATGTGAATCCATGCCAGACTGCATGCTGGAAAAGCTAGGCACCCAACAGCAGTGCTTGCCAAATGCATAATACTTATACACAAGCAAAAACTGTCGGCTTTGCCAATGCTTCTTTTTAACAGGACATTCAGTGAATGACAGTCAGAGTTTATAGATCGAATGGTTGAAGGCAGACCTGTTTATGACATTTTATTACACCAGTAGCGCTTTTAACAGCTTCAAATAAGTAATTAACTCTGTGGACTGCTTTGAAAAAAGAATGACGGGCACTTTGAGTGTAAAGTTTGATGGTAAGGCTTGATTAAAGCGAGGTCAAAGAGTTCCCATGAAGAGGTGTTTGGGGCGGGGAAGGGCAGGAACAGCCAGACGAGTTAGCAAGGGCAGTCAATGGGTTGGCAAATAACTAAACACCACTTACAAGCTTTGTGTCACTCCTCATCTATCCCTATCTGTACTGGCTAAAGCGTCGCCTAAGAGCCAAAATTAAAAAGGTAGTCAGGGATCGGTCAACATTTATCCAGGTGCTGGCTATATTCAGAACATGCAAATGAAAACGAACTACTCTTCAGCCAATTGGAAGATAGTTTTGTGCATCGCTAAAACTACAGCTAAGAAAAACTGAGCTTCCATATCAATAACATGTTCAAATGGATCACTTGGTCGGAGACCAAGAACTACTATCACTCTGCTTCCTAAGAGCGGCTCAGCCACCAGATCACTTTTAGAGTGAGAAATGCATCATCTTCTGCTTCACCTCTAGGATTGTGATCCACATGAAATATTTCAACATTTCTCACGCACAAATGAAACGGGTTGTTGCAGAATACTGGTGTTCAGAAAGAATAAACATAAGGTAGTCCACCATCACCAGAAGTGCACAATACACCTTATAATCGAAAACGACCAGTACAACTGGTACAACAACCGTTATAACGTTTTATAAGGCGGGAAACTTGTGGTAAACTAGATAACTGGAGGAAGCACGCACCATTCAGTACATGTGAAATGGAATCATCCGTGAGGGAACACCATGTGCCAATACGAGCACCAATGTGCAATTTCCTAGCCAAAATTCAATTATGCAACCTGGACCAAAGAGAAGGAAGTACAAACAAAGCAGCTGAGGAGGCAGCGCTTCCTCAATCAGAGAAGCAGGAGACATTTGCTTTTCACTTTGCGTTCTCCCCATTTTTGTAGGCTCAACATACTTTTTCTGACTTAACTGGTTTTATAGAAAGGAAAACAACTCTTAGAATGTGCGAGAAAATGTACCTTATATGGACTCGCTTGAGCCTTGACTAGACATGACTCAACGAGCGCACTGTATGAAAAGACTCGTAGAATTCAAGATCAACTAGAAAATAGAGGATTCATGGAGATTATAGCCTTAGTAGGCATGCAGGAACTGCATTTTGCCTACAGCAGGAAAAGGAGTCAATCTTTGCACCACTTAGCACTGAAGAGTGTACATATTCATATGCCTTTCATTCAATGATGCTAAACATTCCTTCAAAAATAAAACTACAAGGCATCCATACATCTTGTACGCAGCACAGCATGAACGGCATCTACTTAACAAGGAAAGGGGCCCTATGGGAGATTTGTGCAAACCCGAATCAAATATTTTATATCGTATGCAATGACTCAAGGAACATTTGTTGCAATCAGACTATCACGTCATGAATCATTTTGTCTACCAAAGTAGGATTATCATTTATAGACAATGGTGTTGTTGATTATCAAGCAGTAAAGGTCATCTACAAAAAAAATGAAAGTCTATAACAAAGGGAAAAAGGTTTTATACAGGAACATGATTAGATATATATTTATCAAAACAAACAAATCATAACCACACAACAAAAAACAAATGTATGGAAAATAAACAAGACTTGGAACAATATAACACAATGTTAAGTCTACTGCAGTTTCGGTAGTCAGAAGACACTGAATTGGAGCACCTGCCTTCTTCAGGATAAGATACATATTTTTTTTTAATGGGTATGGAATATTAGTCATAACAGAAAACAAAATATACACATGAATAACTGTAGTTCATAATTTAAGGAAAAGGGCACATGAGAAATCCAAATTCATTGATGAAATGACTGACATATAGATAAATAAATTGCACACAAGACCATCTCTTTATGATGGAAACCATCTCTCCTGCACTGTAGATCATTAAATGTCTTCATAATTTCCCCGTTTGCTTTTCAAGGCTCTCAACTGGCATGCCATGATGCAGTCCAGCATCTTACAGTAAGACCTTTTGGTTGTATAGTGTATTCCTTTTTGCCTGACAAAAGCAATTACAGCAAATCTATATAGCACTGTCCACAAGCTCTTGGCTGTATCCCACATAAGGATCAGTGTGGTCTATAATCGTGTTTAGTGCCCGTCACCTTGTTTAGCGTTCATGTTCCCGGACTGCATTTCAACATATTCTTCATAATGCAAATATAGACCATCCCCACCAAGCACTCTTGCACTCAACCACAGTACTTGCTCGACATTGCATTCACACATGCTTTATGGCTTTAACCACTATGCATGCATCTGTATTGCACCCCCTCCCCCAATGCCCTGAACACTCACCAGGGAAAGCTTTACACTTGCAAGGTGGTTCTTCAGGCCTTCCAGCAGACCATTGCTGGAATACACCACAGTGCATGGCCAGCAGAAACCGTGACCACCCCCCCACCCTCCCCCGCCTGCATCAAACCACGTCTGCTGCCAAATATGGCGTACCCCAAAAGACACATTGTAAACCAACTATCCCAGCTTTGCAGACTCACAGCTTCGAAGACTCCACAAGGGGGCCTTGTTAACCTGACGCAATGGAAACAAGCATAGAATGTTTTTCAAACATCCAAAATGCACCACTCTGAGCGGTGCCAATGCAAATCATCAAGTCTCCGTGGTGAATAGGTTAAATAAATGAGCTATTTGGACAAAAAATAAGATTCGATCCAGACATCTAGTTATTTACTCCTTAAAGGCAATTCAACATTTCAGACTTCTGTCGACAGGCCCCATATTATAACAGTTCGGTCAATATTCAAGGGCCTTGCCCCCAAGTCCCAGACAGCAACGTTTTCTTTCAGTATTCTTTCTGGAATATTCTGGTGTTTCCATCACTTTCCTTTAACATTAATGAATGCTCTGTAGCAAATCTTCCTCCTGCTTTCCATGTCTTGCTAATGCTAGGAACTCACTACTAATTGCAAGATGGAGCATTTCACCTCCAATGTCACATAAAAACCACTTTGTCACAATGTAGAAAAATCTCTCTGTGTAAGCACGAAACAAGTGCTGGCAACTTTCATAATAAGGAACAAGTTACTTACCTGTAACTATTGTTCTCTAGCATGGGGTGTGGCATGGATTCACATGCTCATGAATATTCCCCGTAGTCAAGTTGAGAATCCTCGGCAAAAGAAAAACAGTTTAAACTTTCACTCATAAACTGTATTTCTCCTCTAAACCAATCACTGTCCTCAGGGTCACAATGCTCCATCCAATGACAGCTCTCTCTCCAAGCCCCACCTCTGTCAGCCCTCTTCAGATTTGGTAAGCACGTAAAGTGGCAGTATGACCAAGAACAGCCGCAGAGGGGTCAGACGGAGGGTTCGCATGTGAATCCATGCCAGACTCATGCTGGCGAACCATAGTTACTGGTAAGTAACTTGTACCTTCTCCAGCATGCGGTCTGGCATGGATTCACATGCTCATGAATAACAAATACATAGCTGTACAACATTACAGAACCATGCAAGGTGGCAAGGCTCAACAGAAGCAATCACCTCTTACCTCTGGAACAGGCTCACCTTAAGCAAACAGGGTGCGTAGCACTGCATGGCCGACTCTCGACTTCTCTCTGGAATCCCGGTCAACGCTGTAGAATCTCATGAAGGTGTGCATGGACCTCCACGTAGCCACCCTGCCGATGTCTAGCAGGGGCACACCAGACAGGAAAGTCTAAGTCGCAGCGATCGCTCTGATGGAGTGGGCTCTCGGAGGGCCAGGGAGCGGTCACTACGCCAATCAATGACAGTTCATGATGCTGCCGGAGAGCCACCTTGAGATGCAAACCTTGGACAAGACTTTCCCATGGTTCACAGGACCAATGTTCACGAACAGCTGAGAAGTCTTCCGAAAAACCCTTTGTGCAGGTCAGTAGAACTTCAGGGCACAAGCAACGTACAGCGAATGCAAGGCCCTTTCAGCCAGTGATTAAGGCTTTGGGAAAAAGAACGGCCAACACCAAAGGAGGTGGAATTCAGCCGGAACCTTCGGCATAAAAGAGGGGTGCGTTCGCAGCACCACCCTCGATTTGTGGAAAGTCAGGTATGGCTGTCTGCAGGACAGGGCCTGGATCTCACCTACCCCCCTGGCAGATGTGATGGCCACAAGGAAAGCCGTTGTCCACGAGAGGAACTTGAGAGGGGCCTGATGCATAGGCTCAAAAGGGGCCCACATGACCCTCATCAGCACCACGTTGAGTTCCCACGCCGGGGCAGAAGCCTTCACCGGCGTGAAAGATCGAAACGGTTCTTTGAAGAACTCCTTTAGCCAGTTGAGACCAAAGTGACGATCTTCCTGGAGACCTGGTGCAGCAGGAGATAGCCGCCAGATGAACCTTAAGAAGCGTGTGCCAGACCGGCTTCGCCAAGGAGAGCAGATATGGGAGAACCTGCAGGGCCGTGACCCTCAATGGGGTAATTTTCTGCGACCGGCACCATGTAGCAAAGAGCTTCCACTTGTGACCGTAGCACTTCAAGGCAATGATGCCCTGGCCTTGGCGAGGATCTTTCTGCAGTCTGCAGGCACATTGTATCCACGAAACGATAAGGATGCAGGTGCCAAGCCTTCAGGTTCAGCGACCATGGGTTGTGATGCAGGATAGCACCTCCTTCTCTGGTGAGCAGGTCTGGAACTACCGGCAGCTTGACCGGGGGTGACGCCGAAAGACTGAGAAGGTCTGGGTACCAAATGTGCTGCGGCGATGAGGATCATCCTGCATAGGCACTGTCTGAGTACATTGATGGCTCGTAGCAGGAGAGGCAAATGGGGGGAAACTCGTATAGAAACAGGCTTCCCCATGAGAAGGTGAATGCCTCCCCCATGCTCTTTGGTTGGTGGAATCTGCTGGCAAACTTCTGGCATTTGGAGTTTGCTGCCGTCGCAAACAGGTCTACCTGGGGCCTGCCCCACTTGAGGAAGATGCTGAAGTTCCCCACTCGTGGCAGGAGCGCAACTCCCTGCTGAAGCAATGGTGTTCTAAACTCCTGCTAGGCGAAGAGGAACGAGAAACTGACGGCCCAAAGCCACAAGTCCTGTGCTTCCATGGAGAGCGCTGGGGATCGAGTGCCCCCCTGTTTCCGGATGTAGAACATTGTGGTGGTGTTGTCTGTGAAGATCCTCACCACCTTGCCCTTCAGAGACAGAAGGAACGACTTGAGGGCCCAGACACTGTTCGTAGCTCCAGGATGTTGATATGGAGGTTCGTCTCCTCCGGTAGCCACAGGCCTCTGGCGTGTAGACGTCCGATGTGAGCACCCCAGCCCTCCAGAGAAGCATCTGTCATGACAGTCTCCTGGTATGGAGGGGTTTGAAACCCTGTACCCCGGGTGATGTTGGAGCGGATGCCCCACCACCTTATTGCCCGACGGAACTCTTCGTTGAGCGGGATCTTGTCCGCGAAGCTTCTGGACACTGGTATCCAGCAAGCCTCCAGGAACTACTGAATAGGTCTCATCTGCAACCTGCAGAGCCAGATGAGGTAGATGCAGGAGGATATCATTCCGGGCAACGAGTTGATGGTTCGCAACCGTGGCGGTCTTCATTGACAACAGCCGCTGCACCTTCACCTGAATGGCCGCTATCTTCTCCTCCAAGGGAGATGGCAGGCAGGACGCTGTATTGAGTCTGGCTCCTAGGAACAGCACGTTCAGAGATGGTGTCAAGCAGGATTTTTGATAGTTGATGGAGAACCCCAGACCCATCAGCAGCTGACCGGTCGCCTCCGTGTGTCCGACGGCCAACTCTTGCAAGTGGGCCCGGATGAGCCAGTCGTAGAAGTACAGGTATACATGTAGCCACTTCAAGGCGAAGGGTAGGGCCTTGAACTGATCGCGCTTTCCCTGCACCACGAAGCGTAGAAACGTTGTGTTCGCTGTGAATGGGGACGTGGAAGTAAGCATCCTCCAGTTCCAATGACATCAAGAAATCCCCTTTTTCCCATTGACTGAGCACGTGCTGCAACGTGACCATCCTGAATTTCTGAGCCTTGAGGTACTTGTTCAGATGTAGGTGCAGAATGGGCCTTCAGCCCCCACCAACACACCTTTCTTTGTTCAGACCGAAAAAGTATCGGGAATAGACTAGAGCCCCGGAGTCATTGGGGGACTAGCTTTATCGCCCCTTTTCGCAGCATGGTCCGTCCCTCTTCCAAGAGCTGAGGGATGTGTTGCAGACACTTGCGCTGAAACTCTAGGGTATGTCCTTAGGCGAGAACGCCCAGCCCCCATCTGTCGGTGGTGATCTTTCCCCACTCGCTGACGAACCTAATGAGGCAGCCTTTCGCCGGGGTGCACGGGTGGGGGCTAGGCGTCCTGGCCGGTTCAGACTATGGCACTGGCGTCCTGCCTTGCGGGCGATGGCGGCGCTGTCCTCCACCGTAGGCCTGGGAACAACCTCTGTAGGCTTCCTGAGTCGTAGATCTGGAAAACTGGTGGTAAGATGAGGAGAAACCTTTGGACAACCGGTTTGACTTTCCTCTGGAGGAGCAAAAAGAAGAGCAGTGCTGCAGGAGTGTCCCAAAAAGGTTATCCCTGCCAAAATGCATGTCCAGCACCTTCGTCTGCACCTCCTGGTGGAAATTTGTGGCCTTCATCCAGCCCTGGCGACGATGGCAGACACCATTCCCCATCTGCAAGAACCCTGTGTCGGTAACGTCCAGCGCCACAGTGATGTCTTGATCAGACGCCATCTCCCCCTCCTAGAAGAGAGCGATTGCCTCAATCATCTTGTTGTCAGGGAGGAATTCAAAAAAATTGGACCCAGCTTGTGCCACTGCTCCCGGTCGTATCTGGCTAGGATCGCCAGTGCGTTGGCCGCCTTGATGGTGGATGCCGTGGTGCAACACCTTCCTTCCCATGGCGTCCATTTCTTTCCCCTCGCTGTCGGAGGGAATGAGACAAGGACGGCCGCCAAAACCACTGAATCCAGCTATGTTTGCAAGCTCAGGCACTTGGGTGCGGATTCCGTCACCTGGTACTTCTCCAGCCAATCCTGTTTGGCCGGAGCCTTGCAAGGGTTCTTCAAGAGGGCCCTCCTCCCACACATCGTCCAAAAGGGGACAGCCATGATTGTCTTCCTCTTGGCCTCACGCCTCTGGTATAAGTAACCCTCCTTCTTGCTTTCTTCGGGCAAGAAGTTGGAACAGCTCTGAGGCTCTGGCGATCATGGAATGAAACGACCCCACCTCATCCGGTGAGGACGCCCTACGTTGTGGAAACCCGCTGCCTGCTGCAACGATATCGTTGTCTCTAGTCGCTGTGGCCGCATCCGTCCCAGCATGCGAGTTTGCTGGGGGAGAGAGGGCCCAATGCGGATGTGAAGGCTGAAATGGGGGAGTCAGATTACGCCTCCTCCTCTTCGCTGGTGGCTGATCGGGGACTTGGGGGTCCATTGGGACCGAGCCTTGTGGCATCCTCTTCTGAATCTCCAACACCAAGGTGTGGGGGGTTGACAATGTCCAGCGACACATCCCTCGGCTGAGTTGGTGTGATCGAACACTAGGCCCGGTGCCGTCGTCATCGTCGTCCTCCTCCTCCTTTTACACATCCTCATGGACCATGTGCAAGGACTCCAGGTCCTCAGCGTCCGTGGACAAAACTTACATGGCACGGGGCACAGCCCAGGGCTGATCCGGGGCCTCCTTGCCCTCCCCCCTTTCCACCCTGAGGGGTCAGAACTGGACTCAGAGACGGCATCACCTTCTCCAGTGTGCCAGCAGACTTCACCAAAGTCACTGCAGCGGTTTCATGCCTAGGGGGCAGAGACACCTTTCGTACCACGGGGGCTACCTTCACAAGGTCAGCCCCCTTTGCCTTTGGAAGAGCAGCCGACATCAGCTCTTTCATTGACAAAGACTTCTCCTGCGCTGATTGGGCCTTCTTGGGCAGTTTAGCCTTATCATGCAGATTAGCCGAGTTGGACGATTTCCTTTTTGAGGAGGAGCTCGATTGCCGGCTGGCAATGGAGGCAGATGGTCATGTCGAGCGCGCCCTGCCACAGTGGAACCTGCTTCCGCTGCGTGCTCAGTGGACCCGGACTTGCGGTTCTTGGCCTTGTCTTGGGTCCCCATGGATGAGGCTCCCTCAAAGGACTTAGAAGCTCGCTCATCGGACCGGCTGGTCCTGGGTGAGGCATGATCCTGCTCAGAGCAGAGGCTTTGGCATCCAGCCACGCCGCCAGTCTACTGTGCCTGTCCTTCGTTGGCTTCTTGGAGAAGCCAAGGCATATCTCGCATTCTCCTTCCTTGTGGTCTGGATGCAGAGAGTAGAGGCAATGCCGGTGTTTGTCTTTAACAAACATATTCCGTAGCCCGCACTTAGTGCAGGGCCTGAAGAGGGATCGATCTTCCTTCTCTCCGTCATGGTCGGAATCTTTGACGATCTTCGCCCTTCAGGGGCACTGAAATTCTGAGACAACGGATCCCTGCTGTCAGCAGATGGAGAAAAGAGCACACAGGATCTTTAGTAACAAAAATAGAACCTTTATCTGAGAAATAAAACATAGAAGTAACTCACAGAGCAAACTCGAGGACTGCCAACACTAAAGCGTGCGGTAAAAATCTGAAGATGGCTGCAGAGGACAGTGATTGGTTTAGAGGAGAAATACAGTGTATAGGTGAAAGTGAAACTGTTTTTCTTTTACCAAGGACTCCCAGCCTGACGACTGGGAATATTCATGAGCATGTGAATCCATGCCAGACCCCATGCTGGAGAAGTGTTCCTTTCAATCACTATAAACAGATGGTCCACACGCAACCAAGGGCTACCACCACAAAAATCAACAAACGCTAAATATTTTCTAATCTCTACCAGGCTTGCCTGTGCTAATAGGGGGCGTTTCCTTCACATGTTTACCCACCAAGCAGTGGCTGAGTGCTTATGAATGCCCCAGAACAACATGCTGCCTCCTAGAACGATCTACCAAGCTCGATTAGAGCTGCCAAGACTCGTCACCCCTTTTCCCTTTACTTGTCTCGCTGCGTTCGAGTCTGCAAGAAAGGTGAGGGTGCCAATTAGTGGGAATGTGGGCATGGCAGATACAAAACATGTGCTGATGGGTATGCGCTAGAAGTACCCAGCTCTTGTGCTCTGATGTGCTTTAAATGGTTTTGGCACAGAGGCTTGGGAATATGTTATCCCTAGGGAAGAGCAAAGATCTTATACATCACAACGCTTTGGGTCTTGTTTGCCAATGAAGTGATGGAGTCGGATGGGTCTAAAGCAGAGAGCTTAACCATGGCTCAATTAGTGTTGATCTGCTAAAGGCTAGGTCTGTGGCACTACCTGAGGGTTATTTGTGTGTGTAGTGTAATGTTGCAGGTGATCTTAGCAGAAAGTTGGTTAACCAGAGGATGACAGGGTAGGACTATCACAGCAAAAACACCTGCAACCCAGCACTCGTATCAATGGCCTCTTGCAGACAAAGCACCATTTCACTAGCTCACATTGCCCCTCTTACACACTGCTGCAATCTGAAATCTCACTCAAATTGATATACGTTATCCCTTGTGCAACAAGGCAAGCATCTGCAAGTTGGCAGATAAGGGGAAGGGGGTCATCTTGAAACTCCATTATTTATGTTAGGTTAAATGAATGAATGATAATTTATTTGTATAACGCCTATACACACATGTTTCAAAGCACTTCAAGGTAAGGGAGGGAGCAAGGGAAAATACAATGACATTCTTACAAGGCCTCGAGACATTAAGAATGTGAAATAAACGATTGTACTGGGCCTGGCGACATTTCAGATAGAGCAGGTGCATAGAATATAGTAATGGGAAAGTGGAGAGGGAAAGGAAGAGAAGACTGAGAAGCGGTGAGTGTGGTGAAAGAGGAAGAGGAAGAGGCAAGCTGGCGAAATATAGTGTAATAGGGCGGAAAAGCAAGTAGAGAGCACATCACAATGGTGAGGTAAATACTGAACACATAATGTTGCAAGAGAACGGCAAGTGCAGGCCAGGATTCGAGTCGTAGATGGGCACAGCATGATTCAAGGTCACAAGATTACGTGATGTTGAAGGAAGTCCAGAATGAGACAACGAGATTCAAGATGGGTAGACCAATGAGTTGCAGGAGTCCAAAAGTCAAATCAAAACATCAGCAACAAAGGTGGTGATGGTGTCACCATAATGTGCCAATACAAACTCCAACAATGGGCAGGGAGGGCTTGATTGATGAAGGGGGGATATCAGGAGAGGTCTACCAAGGGGGGAGGGGACAGCAGGATGAAAGGATTCAAATATACAGGCATTACATTCGTACAACGGGGGGGGGGGAGTGAAATACAACAGGCAGGCATACAGGCATCCCATGCATACAAAAAGGGGGGCATGGTGAAATACAACAGGCAGGCATACAGGCATTACATGCATACAACAGGGGGGACAGCGAAATACAAGAGGCAGGCATACAGGCATCCCATGCATACAAAAAGGGGGGGCATGGTGAAATACAACAGGCAGGCATACAGGCATTACATGCATACAACAGGGGGGACAGCGAAATACAAGAGGCAGGCATACAAGCATCACATGCATACAACAGGGGGATCACAAAATACAACAGGCAGGCATACAGGCATCAGATGCATACAACAGGGGGGACGCGGAGTACAACAGGCAGGCATTCAGGCATAACATGCATACAACAGGGGGGGCATGGTGAAATACAACAGGCAGGCATACAGGCATTACATGCATACAACAGGGGGGACAGCGAAATACAAGAGGCAGGCATACAAGCATCACATGCATACAACAGGGGGATCACAAAATACAACAGGCAGGTATACAGGCATCAGATGCATACAACAGGGGGGACGCGGAGTACAACAGGCAGGCATCCAGGCATAACATGCATACAACAAGGGGGCAGCGAAATACAACAGGCAGGCATACAGGCATCACATGCATACAATAGGGGGACGCGACCTACAACAGGCAGGCATACAGGCAGCACATGCATAAAACAGGGGGGATGCGGAATACAACAGGCAGGCATACAGGCATCACATGCATACAACGTGGGGGACAGAGAAATACATCCAGCAGGCGTACAGGCAGCACATGCATAAAACAGGGGAGGGACGCGAAATACAACAGGGAGGCATACAGGCATCACATGCATACAACAGGGGGGACAGCGAAATACAACAGGAAGGCATACAGGCTTCGCATGTATAAAATAGGGGAGGCAGCGAAATACAACAGGCAGCGTTCCGGTAGCAGACAGAGAGCAGACATGAGCCTTAAGAGTGGGTCTGGTGGGAGGGACAGCCAATCCTGCCGACTATCCGATAGGCCGGGATAGTAAGGCCTGAACCAATCAAATCACCGCTCAACAGAACCAGAAATAAAAGCACTCCAGTGCTCGAGTTACGGGCTGCCATCTTGGAATGGCCGGCACGCAAACAGATAAGAAAATGCCTCTTTCACAAACAAAGGGAGGTGTCCCCATAGATGATTCGGATTCTCATGTACAGCAGTAGAAGGGAGGGCTGAATGCAGGAGGCACACGAAATAAAGGTTAGAAAAAGCACACACGTGCGCGCACTTCAGTGGAAGCCCAGGGTGGCTTACCTTAATTGGATGCTGTGGAGGATGCAAGGGAGGCTCCCGATGTGGGGGGAGAGGCACTTCTCCTGCTCATCCCGCTTCTGCAGTGGTGGAAACGCAAAGGGTTATGTGTGGAAATGTCTTTTGGTTCAGAGAAAGGGTGCTTAAAATTCAAGGAACTGTTCCACCTCCTTTAATATGTTTTGCAGGCGGAGAGATGCCTCAATCTAACATGCTCAGTTGCTGTGCTCAGTGGCCTGCTGGGACTTTTGCCAACTGAAGACAGGGGAAGGAATTTTTATCAGGCTGTTGGACCAGGGGCTAGAATGCCCTGCTCATTTCACCCAGAGGCCTGCTCTTTTGTCTCCCAGAGACACCAAACTCTTGTCAAACCAGGCATACCGCCATAGGCTACACTGATATTCCCCCTGCCCCAATAGCCACAACTAACCAGGGGTAAGACGTCGGTTTCAGAGTGATTCTACAGCTTGGGTCTGCATCCTTTGACTCTACAGATGTTTTGGATTGCAACTTCCATCAGCCGTTGCCTGCATAGTCAATTATGGGGGATGACAGGTCTGTAGTCCAAAGTATCTGGAGAGTTGCATACCCTCGAAATAGGGGTTTCTTCACTATGGAACGAGGATCAGAAAAAGCAGAAGGTGGGGTGTAAAATTCCTCAAAGTGTGTCACAGCAGTGTGCACTATTCCTTGGCCTATATGGAATGCAGCGGTTGCAGGAAGTGTGGCGACAGGAAAATAAAGTGTGTTTGGGTGAGGGGATAGCATGGCCAGTCCCTCAGACCCTTGCTAGAGAAGGATCTCTGCCCTTGCAGTGCTTTGTGGAACAGCCATAGTGTCCCATTCCACTGGGGGCGTGCATATCCAGTCATGGAGTTTAGCTTGCATTCCGAGATTTCTAATCCTCAATTGATCAAGGTGAAATAGAAGACTAAAGTTCCCAGAATGTGTATAGAAACAGAACCGGACTAGCATCTCCGAAATGGAATGGGACGGGACATGCTGGAATGTAAGATGCAGTTTGATTCAGCTCCAGCTTATTAAAAGCAGGATATAAGGTTAGCGAATCTATCTGAAAAAGGACTGAAGGCTACATTTCCCAGTAGATTCAAGTTCTAGAATAGGTTTTAAACTGCGCTCAATCAACAGGCTAGTTGTTTCAGAGTGAATAGCCTTGTCCATGGAGTGGCGTGATTATTTAAAACAAGTCCTGGTACAGCCTCAAACAGGAGGTGCGCTTGGTTTTCAGAATAATTATTTGTCACTCTGGCAGTCTGTGTCGGTTAAACTGCACTTGCATGTTACACTTACTGTCGCCCCCCCCCACCTTTAGTTGCTGATCGATAATTGATTTTGTTCATTTTTGTAGCCCCTTGGTACGAGTACTGGATCTGCGGCTCCGATAATTGATTTTGTTCATTTTTGTAGCCCCTTGGTACGAATCCTTGATCTGCGGCTTGTCCCGAGTCACCTTAAAGAACTTTTGACTGTGTTGCCAGAACAAGACTTGCATGCGTTACATTCGCTACTGACCGATCGGACCTTCAGGCAAGAAACATTGGAGAACTGCAGTTGGAAACTGTACCATTATATAGACTACTGCATGACCTGGGAAGGGTTTTCCATGCCTGCACTGCGTCCAGTGACAAGTGTATGCACAGATTTTTCTATGACTCGTGTGATATGTAATTAACTTTTTAAAAATCTTTTCACTCCCACAAGCCACAAAATGAACAAGACATGATGTGCTCAGATATTGCTAAAGTTTCATAACGGATACTTTAGAGTGGAGACAGTTCCGGTTTTACTTATTTCGTAATCAAGTTCCCCTGCTTAATCACTGCGCGTTTTCATCTTACTGAAGCGATGCCATGAACAGAAAATATGGCTCGCACATCAGGGTTCCAGTGATATAGTGGGCGAAGCCCGATGACCCCATCCCCATTTCTTGAGGTTTACCCATTCGGAAGGTGAGGAGCCCTTTTTGTAGTGTGGTATTAACACTTGCTCTATTGATTAACGGTGCTCATTTTATTTTTCTGAGTAGTTGAACTTGCTGGCAGCCCTACAATTAAGGGGTGTATCGGCAACTTTTACTCCCTAAAAATAGGAAAAACTCCCAAAAAATACAAATATGGAGATGGAGTAAAAATACTTCCAACATAAATAGAAAATGGACACGTAGGACCACGAGCCCTTGCTTTCACGCACATAAGCTGAAAAACACAAAAGGGGTAGTGCTGCTACTAGGAAAGGCTCAACCCAATTTTGTCACTGAATGAGGCAAAACATTTTAGTTGTGCCGGGGAACCTTTGCCAATTTTACTAATGGAATATATCCCAAAGTTAGTAGCCCATGACGTTGTCCAGGAATAAAGACACACACATAGGGGGCTGTGGATATAATTAATTGTATTAAGACAAAATAAAGTTATCTTATAAACACTTGCATATATAACACAATTCAAAATTACAGACAGAAACATATTGGTGTCGCAAACAGAACAACATGAAACATATTCTGATCGAAAATCAAAATCACAGCATAAAACGTGAAAGAAACACATAAGGAGTGCACATGTAAATTAGCACCTATGAAAGTCTATGGAAACCGATATTGTAAGAAATGCCCAGGTTCAAAAGTGCCTGGTGCATAGACTTTTCTACCTTGCATCCTTCATTATTAGTTTTTTAGATGCCTTATTAGTTCCAACATTCTTAGGTCTGCCTTTTCTAGGAAATTCTACAGGAAAAAAAATGATCCCGATAGCCATATGCCTGCATGCCAAGCACATAAGCTGCATGGATATGGTTGGACCAGTAGTGCACGTAGTAGCATAGACAGAAACTACTACTATTAAAGCCTGATCGGGCAAAGGAAACATGTATCTTTTAATGTGAATGAATAATTACGTGCAAAAGAAATTATTACAAAAGCCTTTCAGTTAAAAGAAAATATATACTTGCTTACAAAATACTCCCATTGGGAATTGAACTTTTTTAACTCCCTAAAACATCATTTTACTCAACTTTAAAAAATAGGGTGTCAAATACTCGCACTTCAAAATCTTATCTGGAGCACTGCCTGCAGATATTCAAACCTGTGACCTGCAGGTTACCCAAAGTACTCTGCAGCCAGTGCCCAACTCACAGAGCTGCCTTTTTATAAAAGGCATGAGGAGTCAGTTGGGAGTAGATATAACGAATGCAACTGCACAAGAAAAAGGACATGGAGCATGTGCGATCTGTGATACCACCATGAAGTGTGTATTTGAATGGGGGTAGCGCGTTGGTTCCCTCTCCGATGTCTGCAGAACCTGTGCCCGTGTTCCCTCCACACACGCTTGGACTGCTCTTTGCCACTGGCGACCTGCGGCACTGGTCTACAAGTTGCCAGCACTCACACCTGCCCTGCTTCCTCTTGCCTTCTCACACTTATCAGAACTTCACCACCTTATCAACTCCACCACCCAATGCCTAAAGGAGGGAGTTGGGAACCTGCACAATAAAGTCAAAACTTCCATTTCAGAGTTCTATCTTCCGTCGCCTTCACATAGCATTTGCAGAGTACTGCATCCTTTACTCACATACTAATATCCTTTGCCAGCTATTGGCATTGTATCCCCTGGCACCCACTCCCAATTGGCAGGTATTGGTGATACATGCCCAGGATCTCACACAGTGTATTGACTTCACGTACCCCGGCACCGACACCACATGCTAGGCATACATCATGTGCCCAATTATGCATAGACTGGGGCAGTAGAGAGAGAGCAGGGCACTGGGCGCTCTCCCATTTCTTTCCA
Source organism: Ambystoma mexicanum (assembly GCF_040938575.1). NCBI lineage: Eukaryota > Metazoa > Chordata > Amphibia > Caudata > Ambystomatidae > Ambystoma > Ambystoma mexicanum. Next base: position 281,866,051 of record NC_090923.1, on the reverse strand, counting down.
TTGGTTGAGGCAGTGGAGTGTGGCATCCCTGCTCTCACCATCCACAACACCGCTAGCTCCCCTGCTAAATACAGATGAACAAAGAAGTCCAAAGGGCAGGTGAGAGCAGGACAAGCGTGACCCTCTATGCCAATAGCAGAGGGACTGGGAAGGCATAAAGGCAGGGTACAAGTAGGGGTGTTGCCATCTTCATTGATCTGAGACCACCCTGAGTGGGTGGCTGACAGTAGAAGATAGGATTCATTCTCATGTGCCTGGCCGCTAAGGAAGGTTCCTTTCACACAGACAGAACTTTTCAGGGAAGCAGCATGGTACCCGAGCTCCTCCTTCCATGAGAGGATGCAAAGATGCAACATATTATAGAGAGTCCAATGTGTAGCTTATTGTTATGCAGCAGGACTGGGTGTTGTGAGTTGAGTGGAGGCACCACAATAAAAATGGTAAACATTGTGCATTGACCAGCTCTGCGTCCCACCAGCCCCAGCCCACCTCAATTCACTACACTGTTCCTCCAAACTACCTGACCAGTCTTTCCTAGGTGTCCTGACCAGGGAGAGCCTCGCGTAAGGATTAAGACAAGGACATCACCTGCTTGTGCCTGTTAGGCATGAAGGGTGAGACCCCATACCCATTCTATCCCAGTAAGACCCGAGTATGTTTCTTCTACAGCCACAGTAAATCTCCACGCTCATAAAGGCTCAAAACACTCACTGAACCACAGTCCCTCATATCTTCTATGTAATCCACCTCCACTCCTCTCGCCTCCTGATGCTCATTAATCACACTATCTACTTACCAACTTCACACAGGAGCATGCACCATATCACAGAGACATCGTTCTCTTCCACCTCCTTATCAAGTACTACCGGGCATGAAGATCTTAGGATGGATCCAGAGAGTCGTTTCTGGGACTTTAACAGCCAGGGCAAAGAGAACCATTGTATCCTCCAAGTCCAGTTTCTGAAGGTTAGAAGGAAAACTACCTGACGGCACGAAGTTGGCAGACAACACACTATCCTGAAGTATGGTGCAGGATTCCAGGGATGTGTCGAGAAAAACTGACTGGGATTGCAGGCCTATCCAAGCCACTCGGGCTTAAAAGGAGTCAAAGGGCTGGACAAGAAGAACACTGGTTCATCAGAATCACTTCTTCTATATAAAATCAGCAAAATAAACGCAATTATCAGGTTAGACTATGTCGCAACACAAATTAGCAAAGTTCAAGTTCATCAAGCTTAATTACCAGAGGCAGGGCAATATGAAGGGAACACAGGGTCATAAACCCAACGGACAAGGAGCAAGAAACAGCAATCAAGAACAGCAACCAATGTGGAACACAGACCTTGTTGCAGGGTGGAGCACCGCAGCAACATCAGCATCTTTCTAGGTTCACCGGTTGTGATCGGGGCAAGAGAATTGGCATTCGGAATGCACTGTGTTACTTCTGGTTCTAGCCACGTACATTTTTGGCACCTGTAGACTGTTCACGCACCCACCCACCTAGCCGGCGGGGTCAGTACAGGACCCGACCACTGACACCGATATGATAGACATCTTCATCCCTCATGGGTAGAGCAAGCAACATGCAGACCGCATGAGGAATGTAGGTGGAAGCATTGAGCTCTTTGACAAATCCGACTGTACTTGTTTCATACAGAACAGTGATAATGGATGCCATGGAGGTCCTCACATGCCACTTCTCACTATCGCAAATACATCTTGCCACCTTCCACCTTACCTATTGCCCACCTCCCAGGTGTGGGACATTTCCCGACAAGATCATCAATGTCATCACATTTGTAGCAGTCTTCCACTCAGTAAACATCTTCCTTGGTGACTTTTACCTACTAGGAACCCGTGCCATTAGAAGCACCTAGGACACTCTCCTTAACCTCATGGGATCAATTGACATAAAATAGCTTCTATTGAATGCTGCTCATGTTGGAGGTAACACACTGGACCTCACTATCTTTGCCTCTCTACTAGTTGAGTGCCTCAACCGTAACCCACTACACTGTTCAGACCACACTGCCATCCCTCTCCATTTCTGCCACACCATCCCTACTAAAATGAAATGGGGAAAGCCCACGTCGCTATGCTGCTCCTTCAAGAACTCCCTATTGGAAACTTTGGAACACAGGCCTTGGTTACAATCATCCCTGTAAACTTTTAAACACATAAGGACAAACAGACTTACATGCCCCAATGTAGCAGCAGGACTAAACTATTAACTGCATGGTATACTCCATATATTACCAACACCCAATATATAATTTGAACAAAGTCTAAAATGGGAAACTCAGTAAAGGAGCATGCAACCACAAGCAAAACTGAGAAAGAGCGGCTATGTCACTTGGAGACGAGAGGCGATCAAAACTCTCAAGACCCTGAGGATGTCTCAACGATGCAAAAGCAAATAAGAATAACCATTGCATGTAATAACAAAATTGAAGAAGTGAATAAAACTAAACAAGATCTTCCAAATATGAATGAGAAGGAGAATGACTGGAGCTGGACCGCAGGCGTGCTTGGTGGCAACAATCATAGCTAATGCCTATCAGAATCGTCAAAGTCATTGTTTCAGATGGGTTCATGGAACACCAGAGGTTTTTCCCCCCCATCTGTTTCACAATACATGAAAAAATCTGAGATCTCTGGATATACTATGCTTTCAAGAGACTTGGCTCTCCAGGACGCCGAATGTGGAGGGATATGAAATAACTGTAAATCCTGCAACAGCAAAAAAAGAAAAATGGGTCGCCCAATGGCTGGACTGATCACTCTCTTTAAGAAATCGAGTGGATGCCGTGTAATCAACACATACAATCATTCCCCATATATAGAACTAACTACAATTTAATTATCGGTTCAATTGAGAGAATTGGGAAATAAATTACACATTATCGACGTCTACTGGCAACATCAGGCAGCTGTGGCTCAGTCGTCTATAGATGACCTACTTGGAATCATCGATAATGTCTACGGAGATGAGACCAAATATCATTCTTTGCAGAGATTTGAACATTTGAGTGTCTTGGGCTGGAGAATGTTAAAAAAACTCATAACGCAGAAAAGTCCTAACCTCAAAAACAAATGTTGCTCCGTTGGTTGGAAGAAATGGAGGTCAGAGACTGGTCTCTATTAAATGGAAAAAGAAAAAATAAGGAATCTGTTCTTGATTATTTTGTCTCGGTCCAATTTGCTCACAAGATTAGTAGATTGTGCATGATTAATATGAGCCATAGCGACCATAAACTTGTGGAAATAACAATTCCTGAAAAAATAAAGAAGGTTCAAACACTATGGAACCCATTACTGATGGTAGAACGCAGTAGAAATAGGCCAAGGATGGAATCCACCAAGTTGAATAACATCACTAGAGAATTGCAAGTAGAAATAAACCAGAAGAGCTGTCATAAAACTGAATATTGTGCTTTGTTTGAACAATAGACAGAAAGTACCCGAGGTACTCGCAACATGAGGTTCAAAAGGCGTCATGTTCATGATATTGAAATCTCAAAAAAAGCGAGCACTATGAAAAAACATCAGATCAATCATGAAACTAAACCACGAGAATCGCTTTATCGAGAAAAAAAGCCAAACTGGAATACAAAAACATGCTAATTTCCCACAGGTGCATAATGGAACAGCGAGATGCTGAAGCCATGTTGGCACCCTTGCACAAATAAATTCAAGGGATTTTTGGAAAATCCTTAACGATATAGATGGTCCACAGCAATCCATTTTGTGCAAAATGGTATCAGAGGCACAATGGATTGCTCATTACAGTGAACTGTTCAAGAAGACTGGTGCCACAGAAGATCTGTGGTTTCCCTTGCTAGACAATGGGACATATGCATGAACAAAGAAGACATTTTGAAAAATATCATGCAAAATTAGTTCTTCTAAGCACCGGGCCCTAACGGCTTACCCAACAAAATGCTAAAGGAACATCCTAATGAGTGGGCTAACTTTTGCGACTTATTATTCAAAACAATATTGAAAGAATGCGCAATACCGACATTGTGGAAGAGTGCGATTGTACTACCCATATTTAAGAAAGGAATAAGATCAGAGACAAAAAACTATCGGCCAATTGCACTCCTCAATGTCATAGGAAAGACCTTTGCCACTCAACTGCAACTTCATCTAGCAGCTTGGATTAAAACAACTTCCAAGTTTGATCCAAGACAAACAGGATTTGTCAAGGGCGTGGGGTGTGGGCTACATCTCCTGATGATCAATGTATTGAACATGGAGATTTGGCCCATGCGTTTGACAGCGTAGACGAACAAGTTACTTTCTTACCTGGTAACGTTCTTTTGATGGGATGTCCCTCCGACGTATTCCCCATCTATGACAGTAATCACCACAGCTGTGCTGCTTCGGAAAACTTTCGGCGTCTGCGTCCACGACGTCGATACGCCCCTTCGAAGACCTCCTCCGACGGCTAACGTCACCGGATGTTATATGTAGGACGCACGACACCCGTAGCCTCAGTTTTTTCCCAGAACGTGTGGCACCAATCTTCTGCCATTAGCACTACAGAAAGCCTTGCGGAAACGGAAGCTGCTATTGCATAAGAAATTCTGTAGAGGGGCAGGCTGGGAGGGTGCGATGTGGAGTACGTCGGAGGAACATCCCATCGAAAGAACGTTACCAGGTAAGAAAGTAACTTGTTCTTCGAAGGGATTGTGTCCTCCAATGTATTCCACATCTATGACAGCAGTACCAACGTATGGAGGTGGGAAAAAGAATTTAGAATTTTAGAATGCCCAATCAAATTGCAGAATAGAGGACTGCCTTAGGAAAGGCTAAATCTTGCCCATGAATAGAATCCAGGGAGTAGTGTCTTACAAAAGTATGGACAGAGGCCCATGTGGCTGCTTCACAGATATTATGAATGGGAACACCCCTCTGCAGTGCAGTATAGGCAGCCACACCCCTAGTAGAAGGGGCCCGTAAGCCTACCGGAGGGTACTTACCCGCCAGACGGTAGCATTCAGAGATTGACAAGACAAGGTCTGCTTAGAAACAGCTTGACCTAAACGCCTTCCAGCGTATCCAACAAAGAGCTTTTCGTCCACTCTGACCCAGGACATGCGTGAGATGTAGAAACTTAAAACTCTCCTAGGATCCAACCTATGGAGCCTCTCCTCTTCCTACCAGGATGCGGAGGAGGATAGAACACCGGAAGAATTACCTTCTGGCTCAAATGAAATTCCGACACAACCTTCGGAAAAAAAGGACGAACCCTAAGGAGAACCCTGTCCTTGTGGAACACCGTGAAAGGTGGCTTGGCGGATAGGGCCTACAACTCACTCACTCTGCGAGCGGAAGTAACCGCAACTAAAAACACAGTCTAAAAGGACAACAGTCTCAATGGACAAGAATGTAAGGGTTCAAACGGAGCTCCCATCAGGAACTTTAAAACTAAGTTCAAATTCCAACCGGGCACCTGGGAAGGTGACAGAGGAAACACATTAGTTAGCCCTTTCAGAAACTGAGAAATCAAAGGAATCTTAAAATAAGAACACTCCTCAGACGTGCGCTTAAATATGGACAGCGCCACCAGGTACCCCTTAATGGTACCCACTTGCAGGCCCTTGTGGGCTAACGAAAGCAAAAAAGACAGAACCACGGGAATGGCACATGAAAAAGGATCCACATTCACTCGCTGAGATGAGCTCCCCATCCCGTGAGAGATGCATCCGTCATGATAGTTACCTCCGGCCAGGGTAGCCAAAATGGAGCCCCCTTCATCAGATTGCCTTTGGCGGTCCACCACAGAAGATCCTGGGCGACCGAGGGCAGCACCTGAACGGGATCCGACATCCTGCCGGAGGACAGCGACCAGTGCATCTTGAGAGCTCATTGCAGAGATCTCATCCGCAACCTGGCCTCTGGCACCAGTAGAATGCAGGATGCCATGAGGCCGAGCAACCTCAAGAACCGAGGCGCACCGAGATTCCGAAAAGAACACGTTTGCGGAAAAAATTGAACTGGTGCTACTGGCGTCGTGCCTCCTACATATAACATTCGGTGATGTCGGCCGTCGGAGGAGGACCTCGAAGGGGCGTATCGACGTCATCGACGCAGGAAATTTTCCGAAGCAGCACAGCTGTGGTGATTACTGTCATAGATGTGGAATACATCGGAGGACACAATCCCTTCGAAAAAATCTTTTGTGGACAAAATTCAAACGGAACTGTCCAGTACGCCTGATCATGACAATTAAAGAGCTACACGCCGAAACGGAGATAAGGATCTGCCTTGATCAAGGAACCCTGTCCACACGTATAAAAACCAACAGGTGTGAAACAAGGGTGTCCATTAGCTCCCATATTATTCAACTTGTTCATATCTGATATTGGGGAAAGTTTGGACAGTGTGCCTGCGTTTTCTCCAAAAATCTACGGAAAACATCTGAGTGGGATCCTATAGGCAGGTGGATTTAGTCCTTTTGGATGTAACGCCATTCGGCCTCCAACGAAAACTGTCTGCACTGGAAAAATTATGCAAATGGTCTCAAGATCAACCCTGCTAAATCTGAGATCTTAAGCTTTCAAAATGTCATGGGAAGAAAAGGGATGATCAAAAAACAATTCCAGGGGCATCTCGGGAAAGAAACCCTAAAATGTGTCAACCAGACTCAATACCTGGGCATGCTAATTAACAGTAACATCAATGATGCTCCGTGGGAGGAGAAGATCAAAGCAAAGTGCAGTTAGCTGCCCAAGATGCAATAATAAGCAAAACATTTGGCAGATTTTCGATAAAACCGGTACTTGAATTCCCGCTATGATTCATGGAGCAGAATGTACATTGGGATGCTCGCATTCCATATGAGCGTCCTTGGAAAATAGCTTCTGGTCAAAAGTCCTGTGGTTGCTGAAAGGAACCCTGACCGCATGCATTAGATACGAGTTCGGTCTCATATCTATAAACGCGAGAGTAAGTTGGAATATGCTTGTACTATATCAGAAAATGATGGAGCAGACAGACTGCCGCAATTCAACATACTGCATGCCGCGAATTACAGCAGGAATGAAACAATCTTGTGTAAATGGGCAGAATGCTGCAAAAGTATTTTAGGGCAGCTTAACACAGACAACATTGCCCTTCAAGTGAATCTGAACTCAGTAAAGAAGAAACTGGTGTTGATATTGGGTGGACACCATAGAGCAGAGATCACAACACATATGTATGCAAAATGCTGCTCCAGAATCTAAACCTTTTAACAAGCTACCAGGAGTAACTGGAGGGATAGCCCAAAACAGGCGCAGGACTTGGGGCTATAATTAAATGTATACTGAGAAGGGGGTTTGTCCTGGATGTAGTAATCTAAACAAATTGCAACTTATTTACATGCAAATTAAATCTACTGTGTATTAACTATGCATTGATGGCGCTATTTGTTGCCTATTCATGGATAGGTGTACATCAAAAAACACAACATACGCTTACTTTTTAGTGAGGTTGGATACAGCTTTTAATATATTGCTGACTTAATTAACTATTTTCTACTTTTTTTACGTATTCATGGAGTAACACAACTATTTCAATCTGTGCATAAGTGCAATTATCCTACACATCGACAATCATGAACAATGAGTACAAGAACTATATTACAAGCATAAGCCGAGTCAAACAAATTGATACATGGATACACTTCATAATAGGAAATGGAAAGAACAGAGAGACATACATAAAAATTCTTCTAGTACATTTTGGTGTCCAAATTGTACATCATGTTTTTTTTTTTTAACAAGTTTTACCAATCGGATAGAGCTTAACATTTTTATTACTCCTCTAGGTGGAGGACCTTGGGTAGGTCTGTCATAGCCAGGCTACAGGGTGACCAAATAACCTGTTTAACCTTTTAGCCTGGCTCAGTGCCCCTGTAGATGTATCTGAACATCAGGGAGGCATGTCTTGACTAGTGACATTTTCTCTCCCCGGTCCAGATACACCACGCCAGACTCTTTAAGATCTCCGTGCATCTTGGAAATGAACGACGACACCACAGGCCTGGCACCTTCTCCGGCGCCCTCTGTGACCCACACAGCATAAGACTTATCTCTTCAAGTAGCATGTCAGCCAAACGACAACCATACGACATACTGCTGGCATCCATTGTTTCATTGATACAGGTACCATTTTACTACCTCAATATATAAACACATTGCATGCCATGATGTTTATGTTCCACATGGACAACGGATGATGCGGCGCCCTCGCACCACTATCTAACCCCTTACACTTGACTAAAGCACCGCACTATTCTCTGCTTGGTTTCAGGTGCATTTTACCTGATGGTCTCTTGTTTAGACGCCAGACATCCGTTGGCTTCTCCTACTTCCAGTACTACCAGACCTTTACCATAGTCAGAGACACAGGTCACGTGCTCTGTCCCCGACATCTATAGGTGAGTCCACCAATCGATCAGCTGCTAGGCAGACCAGCCTTTGTTCCTACCATGGGGGTGCTTACCTGGTTGTTGCAACCTGGGATCCATGTGGAGCTCTAGAAGGGGCCCCACAACTATGATTTTGTTTCCACCGACGGCATTAACTGCACATAGTTAGAATACCACCGGTATTGGGACTACATACTTAGTTTGCAGTTGTCTACAAACATATCTACCCAGTTTATATTTATTTAACTAAGGAATCATACATTCCATACATGCTGAACCACGCATCCCACAATAGCAGCTAATGGGAAAAAAAAACCTCACCCCCCCAGCGCTTTCTTGAACACCTTCTCACTATGCCCTTTCCTTTTTCTTTTTCCTTGAACCACAGGGTCCTGTTACCCACTGCCCTGACGAAGGTGGATCATCATCATCTTCTTTTTTGAACAAATTGTCCTGACCGCTTCAAACTGCCGAAACACACTGCTGCAAGAGGGGTTTGAAGGTCCTTTATTGACCACTTCACTAACCTAGACCAACAACTACTAAGAGTCCACTAACTGAAGGAACCCCCTCTGGGTTCCCTCTGAACTCCCCCTTCTGCGGTGGCAGACCCAATCCCAGATGAGGATTATTTCTAATTCTGCAACATTCCTAGAATGTGTGAAAAAAAGGATCCATTTCCTTGTCTTATCCATAACTAGGGCATTTTTTTGATTCAGTAACTACGCCTGGATTCAAAGATAGTGCGTCCTGTCTCACTTACCGGGTAATTTCAACCGGTTTCTTCTGATTCACTGTGTTTTACGCAACTGTTTTTGGATGTATGTTTTCCTGAGTTAATAATTTACACACTGATTTTGGATTTGCGTTAACTATATGTACCTTTTGTTTATGTTCAAGAATATGTATTTGTTGAAGTCAATATTATTTCAATGTGTCCCTATGGGCTAGGTCTCACTGTTTTGCTTTATTCCTGTTTGTGATTGTTACATTGAAGATTTTTATATGATTTTGTTTTCAACAATATGTTTTTGAATTTTTTTTTTTTTTTTTTTTTTTTTACACACTTGTGGCGTACGAGGTGTCTTTTGTTCTTTATGATTGAATGTAGCAATGAAACTTTGTTGACAAACAGAGTTGGACTAGGTAACTGTTCAAATAATTTTACCAAATGAGCCAATCCTTGACGTAACAGCACATTTTTGTTCCTATACAATGTATTTGTGCCCCAGACTGTTACCCCTCCCAAGGGGCAGAATGTTTCTACTATAGAGTGGCTTCTCTTCTGCAGATTTAGGAAAAAGGGGGGGATATGACATCCCAGCAACAATGTTAAATTCAACTCTAATTTAAAGACATGGAAGTTAGGTCTTCTATAAACATTAAATGCACATATACCAATCCTTACCAGAGTGCTGCACGGTAAGGGTTGAAGATGACGTCCTGGGACTTGAGGTTTTAAGAGGCTGCCAATGCTGCAAAACAAATGCATAGATATATATATATTACCCTTTTTTTCAATTCCTCAACCGTTTTTCCATATTATCAAATCATTCCACTGTGATTACATCTCATTTCTGATATAAACCCCCTACTGTATGAGGCAGCATGCCCATATTAAGGAAACTTTGGGCTGACAGTGCAATCGTGCTCCAGAATCTGCACAAGTGCAAACATGAATTTAAACAGTGCATTTGTGCACCAAATCAAATTCTTGTCACTGTACAACATTGCACTACGATAGTGTCAAGTTTACGTGAAGTGGCAAAATGTGATGGGTTTCAGTGTTAATGATTTCCTAGATATTTTGTGCATTATTTTAAATTAAGCAAAACATAGACATGTTATTAATATACACTACACGTGCATTGTTTACAGTATCAATAGTTTCTTCTGCAATTCCTAGAATTATAAAACTAGTTATTAATTATGGGGCAACAAATACTTGTTTAGATATTGTTATAAATTCGTGCAAGAGATGGTTTTGAATGTGGGATTGATTTTATGACTTTGAAATTTGATTTTTTTCAAAATACATGTATGTGTGCAAAGTTTAATTTAAACTAGACAAACACATTTGGCATTTACGTTGCCTGAATAAAGATGCTCTGAAAAGGATTCAGAGGTCTCCATTAACAGTATTATAAAACAATGCATCGTTAAGTAATTACGCTGTATTAAAACAATCCAAGCGGCAATGTATTAAGGCATAGACACAAAAATAATCACCTTAGAAGTTGACACCTCTACACACATAGAACGTTTCTGGACAGAAAATTGCTGATGCTTCGAGTCGTTAGGAGCACTTAATTAGACGCATACAAATGTTATGGTTTTTTTAATGCAATGTTTTCTGTCACATACCCTTTGGCCCACACCTTCTAAGATTGTTAAGAAAAGGTGTCCATGGTGTGTACATGTAATGGTACTCCAAATCGTCAGCATTGGAAGGTTGAGGCGCCGAGTCAGCAGAGCAGGAATTAGAACTGCGGTTCAGCAGGTTGGAATTATACCGGAGACCAGTTTCTAAGCGCGAGACCCCCCCGTGTGGCTATGCTGTCTTGCTTCCAAGACAAATGCGTTGCCCCTGAGCTACGTCAGATTCAACACATGTCTGATACGAGCACAATTTGGTAGACAAACTGGTTGAATCACAGAGCTCGTTAACACAGTTCACAGAAAACATCAAAACAGCATGCTTCCAAAACTAACATCTGCTAGCCCCACTCCCCGTCCAATTAAGTGAAAAGAAGGGTGGGGGCGGCGGGGGGGAGAGGGGGGGGGGGGCACGCAAAGTAATAATCGCCACAGATTTTGTGATTTCATGGCAACGACATACTTGGGGTGTTCGGCCTGTACGTACCCGGTAATAAACCTAACATGACCGTGCCCTGTGTCTCTGGCCCTCCACTACATTGTTAAATACGGTACATACCCCAAACCAGAGCTCTAGAATCCAGCTGCCATGAGCGGCTTCTTGAGCCCTCTCTGGGAAACAACAAACAGCCACAACTAAGCGCACTCAGGCACCTCAGCCTGGCTCAAAAACACTGCAAGCGCTCGTCACCAGCAAAGGCGACTCCCGCAACAACAAGCCATGGGAGGGGTGGGGGCCAGCAAGTGTGCAACGCTCTGAATGGCTGTTCAAAGCCCGGGAACCGAGCACACGTTCATCGCCTGCATACCTCCCCATTGAAAAAAAGAAACACGACCAGCTTGTTCGGTCATGCAGAGACTCAAGGAATTCAGCGCAAACACTGCTGCCCTAAATGGTTAACCGAACATCTCAGAGAAATTACTTACCTTGCTTATTGGTGACTTATTTCACCAAAGTGACATCTCAGAAGTAACACTGTCGCATTGACCGGTGGAAAAGGGTCACTGCTGTGATGTCTGTCCCTATTGAAGTCCGGCGTCCTGTAATTTGGCAGACTCAAATCGCATGCCCGCACGCACACACACGCAGACAGGCGTGCCGTGGACGCGTCACCACACACATGAAGATAGCGAGGATCGGCAGTGCATGGTCAGGCAGGTCGAAGCAGTATAGGGTGACCAGACGTCCTGGTTTTGCTGGGACTGTCCCGGTATTTGGTGCTCTGTCCCCCTTTCTCAAGATTATGTTCCCATTGCAAACTGCAGTGGTCCTGGTATTTTGCAGTAGGTAGCTGGCAGGCAGGAATGCACAATCTCGCACAGAACACATGCTGCATTTTACAACTTAAGATGTTGTTTGTGATAAATTATGCGTTTCTTTGAACCCTTCTCCAAATGCTATTGAAGTGTAGTGCCTTTACAGTTGACAGCCACTTTCAATAGTTGTTAGTTGCCCTGTCCCGGTTATTTACTTTTTAAAATGCGTCACCCTACAGCAGAAGCCATATTGTGTGGAGTGCTCTTTAGCATGGAGCGATTCCTGCAGTGTTCGATTCATTGCTGCCCAATTGCTGACGGTCCTCACTTGAGTAGGCACCACCCCAGAAAGGAGATCCCTGCCCCCCAAAAAAATGCCCCAAAAAATGGGCAGCAGAGATGAGGAGCAAAACCATCATCCACGACCAGCACCACCAGATTCTCATTTTGCGGCCTCCTCTACCATGTGCCAAGGATTGGCCGTTCTTGGCACCCTGTTGGCATTGGGCCCCATGGGTGGAATGACTAGGCATGCACACCACCACCATAAAGGATCTCGATACAGCAGCCATGAAATGGTCTCTGGTCTTCTACACAAGAATGGGAGTGTGTACAATATTCAAGACCGTCACCTAAAGACCAAAAGTATACCGCAAACAAAAGGTCTGCAATCTGAATACTTAAACCAGAAAGCCAACGCAGCTTAAGAACATTTCCAGATCGGGCAGGCCAGAAAACTGAGCCGTGAATCCATGCAAGTCTGCACCATCTAGCTTCATCCTGTACCCTGATGAGACGGGCAATGCAAGAACACAACTTATTCAGGATTCATACGAGCCAAATCCTCACGAATCAGACCCATTGCTGCATGAAAAAAAAGACTTGGACTCATAATCTTATCTCAAACTATCCAATGCAAAAGCATATCCCATGGAGGAGTCTGCACTCAACAAGGTGGACACTGCAGAGCAAATAATGATGGCCACAGGCCGATGGCACTACAATCAGCCTGTGAAGAGGAAGGATGCCCCCCGCCCCAATGGAGGCTGCTGTCCCTGCCACAGGTGTTGAATGTTCCAAGTGTGTCCTGAATCGCTATGCCAAAGTCTGCAGGACCTACCAGGTTCAAAGGAGACACCCACCTCCACCCCAACACTGCCCTAAGAAGGGATAACTCGTGAAGACAGCACCATTCTGAGAAATGAGTCTAATGACTGATGAGGACGAGGAAACATTCCTCATCTCAGCTCTGAGCAAATGTGCCACAACGAGGAGCTGGCCATCACAATGCAAGTTTCCGTTAGTTGATGTGGCTATACCTGAGAAATAGACATTGGTGCTTCTGTGAATGCCATAGTCCATCTCAATTGGGGCAACTCCACCTGAAGCCACTCCTGTGTAGCTGCGCTATGCCAATGAAAAGATATACGCCTACAGAAGGGATTCTAAGATTCAACGTCGCGGCATGTTCTGCATCAAAGCTAGTCACACTGACATAGCACCGACTGGAGGTTCTAGATCACAACCGGCAGTAGGGCAACGCCACTCCATTACATCACAGCAGAAGACCTTGAACTGGTACACTTTGCTTAGTGTGAGCGGGAAAACAGGCTTCACAAACACAATGGCATTTTCCATGGCAGTGGTGGTCTCAAAGGCCAAGAGGTATGCCTTCATACTGAAAACTCTATACAACTACTGGCCCTAAAACACACAAGAATCCCGTTCAATCTTAGACCCAAAAGAGAAAAGTAGTTGAGGAAACTGCAAGATCAATTAAGCTCAAGGGCCTAAACCATTGGTGACACCCACTGTCATGGCTCCCTAGAAGAAACAGCCAGATGAGCTCTGCATTTGTGTAGGCATGCACCTATCCAACAAGCAGGTTAAGAGGGAGAGGCGTCCAACACAGTCTATTGGCGACCTCACTAACATCAAGTTAAAACTAAACGCTGGTTATTGTGAGATCACATTGCATTCTGTTATATAACCACCTTCCCAGCTCATGTGCGATTCCACTATTACAGCAGGCTCAGCTTCTGAGTTCTTCTCACCCGCATTAATATATATTAATATGTTAGGACACCATCAGAGGACCCTTCGCAGGAATCACTGGAAATCAACGTCAGTGCTAACATTCTCATCTCTGCACGTTCTTCAACTGAATAGGTTTCTAGGCTCCTTCAAGTCTTCTGTCGCCTACAGGATCACAGCCTGACTCGCAACAAGAAACAAGTTTTCAACAAAGCGAACTACAATTCTTCAGCTACATCTGATCAGCCAGGGTGTGTCTGCAGACCCACGCAAGGCTGCTGCATCAGCACCAAAAGGATATGTAGTTTAAATAGAATGCTCCACTACTGAAGAAGATTCATCATTAGCATCCGAGGAAGGGGGCGCAGCCAATCAGGCTTTGTGGATTGCGGGCTGAAACCTATAATCTCAGCCTGCGTTCCATGGTACCCGCAAGCTGCCGCCCCTGTGGCGGGCTGCCAATTCTCCAACTGATTCCCCCCCCCCCCCCCTTCTCCCTCCCGCCACCACTGCAGCAGCTTCCCTTTTCTGGCTGCCATGGTCATAGAAGAGGGGCTCCGTAAGGAGCCCCGCCTTCTATAACTAAGGTTGCCATTTTGGATCAGTATTTTCATTCACTGAAAGGTACGCGTGCAGCATTCCGTTCAATGAATGAACATACTTTCTTTTTTATTTTTAGCACCCCGAGTTACTGCTTTGGTAACCCGGGGATGCTAATGGCCTTAACCCCCCCATTCCAGCCCTTGAAACGGGGGGGAGGGGTTTACAGCCCAGAGCCCTCGTTAACCACCCTCGCTTTGCTTGGGCCATTAACTTAGGCTGTTGGGCCGTTACCCCCTGCACTCTGTTCCGGACCTTGGAATGGGGGGTTAACGCCACAATAACTTGGCTTACCTGACAACCTCTCGGACAAACGAGAAGCACTGCATAACTATGGGCATGGGCCATCCCCCAATAAACTGCATTCCAGGTGACAAAAGATCTTTTGACAGCCGGCATCACGATGGTCTATTTCGATCCAATGAAACAGACTGAACTGCTGGTAGAATCAAGCCCATGTTATCTGGGCACAAGGCATTATTGTCTCAGGGCATGGGCACCCACTGATATACAGTAAATGCAAATAAAAGAAGAAGCCATTGTGGTGTATTGGGGATGCAGAGATTTAGAAGTCTATAGCCACACTATGACAGTAATAAAAGGCCATAAATCCACCAGGCCCATATTCAACGGATCAGCGCCTCGCCCTCGAGCACCGAGAGAAAAGGCTCCTTCAATTTCAACTCTATGAATTATACCTAGTCTGCCTTCCGGTGTTCTGACAATCCAGGAACTTTTTTGTCTAAACATGAGAGCAAAACTTCACTGGCAGAGCAAAATCATGAGAATCACAAAGGATAGTTGGAGAAATTCTGCATCTTGTTAATGCCATGAGCACCAGGCAAGCATATATTTCTGCATAACGGGAGGTCGAAATGTTCAATGCGCACTGCCCGGCGGGAATGGACAATCGTTTAGCCAATCAGAGCAGAGGGAACATTCCAACATCTTCATGGGTCAAATTTGTGTATCCACTTATTGGCTTGAATGTTTGACCAGGAGCTTAGAAACCTCTGGGTAGTAGCGCGTTATAAATAACCTATCATATGATAGTTATTGCTGTGCTGTGCTACCTGAAATTGTATGAAGTGGACTTAAGGAGTTAGATTTAAAAATAAAAAAAATACATGGTGGTATAGCCTGATCCAGTGAGGAGGAGGGGGGGTGGATGACGGGATACAATAAATTGCACCTTTGGGCATTCAACCTTGTAGAAAGGCTTGTGCTGCCATGAAAGGACTTTAACTACCGATTGCAAGGTGCCCGAGAATGTCCGCATTAGATCACTCGCAACATGCAACATATTTCAAGCTTTGTGTCAATCTTCTCGGATTTGAACTGAATTATTTTAGACCTCACTGATTTTTCTCAATGTTTTGGTTTTTCCTTCTACGAAAGTTTGGCTGCATTTGGGTCATCCAGTATTTCGAGAGCTACACTATGTTGCAGTGTGAGACTTCAGAAACTCATTCCCCTCTTGTGCGGCATCCCTGGGCTGTGGCCTGAGAGAGCGACTTGGCAACTTGAAATAGTAGGTTCCCATTGAATGTAATCTGCTGCCTCCCAGACCAATTTGACCACATTCTTAAATTCATCCCTCAAGGGTGTCAAGACTTGCCACGTAGTGAAGAGTATTGAGCCTCTGTCCACAAATCACCCACAGGGAGAGAAAGATAAACACTCCCTGTGCGAGCTTTGAGGCCACAGGTGGTTGTTGGTTGTAGAATCAGGTGGCGCCGAGGACTCCAGAGGCTGTTGGAAGGAAGTCGGGGTTAATACAGGCAAAGACAGTGCTTTAGTTAAGAGTGAATAAAGGATGCTTTCTTACCTATGTTCAGTGGAAGGGAACCTGAGGAATTGGTGCAAGGGAGCGCCGATGATTCAAACAGTCAAGTACCTGGAGGTAGGTACGAGCTGACCACCAGTAACCCGTAATGATTTCCAAGAATGAACAGAAGGAAGGTCGTAAACAATCCAAGGGTCAAAATCCAGGTTGTAGCAAGTGAACAGATAGGGAAAATCCAAAGAAGTCCTTTATGCGCAAACCAAAGATCCGAAGTACCAGTATCCGTGCAGAGAAGGAGCAAGAGTTAATCAAATCCGTGAGAGTAAGCCTGAGGTCGAAATCCGATGAGGTCAAGAACAAGAGTCAAGAACGCCGAACAGTGTTAGAGAACAGCTGTGAAGCGGCGAGTGATTCAAAGCTCCCGGCTTTTATGCGAGCCGCCTCCCGATCACGTGAGTGGGGCTCCGTGCACGTGATCGGGAAGTTGATGTGAAACCAGGAAGCAATCGCGATCGGCTGTTCCAGCCCAATCGCAATCTCCATGGCAGTTGCCATTGGAGATGAGGAAACAAACCACACCGTCCTCTGCGTGTGATCCGCAACCATCGGTGATGGCGACTCCCCTGCACCCTAGGTGATGGGACATGAGGAGGTTGGGCTGTGAACCGGGGAGCCTGACAGTACTTTGTATCGGAGTGTTATGCAAGGTGTTGTATGGGTGTGTAACTGACCTATTGTGCATAACAGAGCCCCCCCTCAATGGACCACGACCACGTGGGCAGGAGGGATGGTCCAAATGAAAACGGGAGACAAGCCTCGGAGCATGGACGTCCCTCGCGGGGACCCAACACCGCTCCTCCGGACCATAACCCGCCCAGTCCACCAGATACTGGAGACAACCACGAACCATACGAGAACCCAGTATACCCGACACTTCATATTCCACAGAGCTACCCACAGACACAGGGCTAGGCGTAGACCTAAGGCGAGTAGGGGCAGGACAAGGCTTTAGCAAAGATGTATGGAATACAGGGTGAAGGCGCCAGGAGGCGGGACAGAAAGGCGATAAGCCACAGGGTTGATCACAGCAGATATCCTGTATGGACCCACAAAACGGGGTAGCAATTTGCGACAACCGGGCAGCCGGAGGTGACGAGAGGAAAGCCACACCCTGTCCCCCACAACATAGGAAGGTGCCACGGCCCTCCGCCGGTCAGCCGCAGATTTAGCAGAGACTTGGGACTCACGAAGGTGAGCGAGAGTCCGGGCATGAACGGCCGATAGGTCACGTGCACAGGAAACAGCAGCAGGGTTAGCGGAATGTGTAAGGTCTGGAACAGGTAAGGTGCGGGGGTGTTGGCCATACAAGACAAAAAAGGGAGAAAAGCCAGTAGAAGAATGCAGAGCATTATTATACGAGAATTCAGCGAGATGCAGTACACTCCGCCAGGACTGTTGGTGCTGTAGAATGAGGCAACGTAAATATTGCTCCATGGCCTGGTTCACCCTCTCCGTCTGGCCGTCTGTCTCCGGGTGATATGCGGAGGAAAAACGGGAATCAATGCCCAAGAGGCCTGTGAGCGCCCGCCAGAACCGAGAAGTGAACTGGGGTCCCCTGTCCGAGATTACGATAGTGGGTAACCCGAAAAGACAGAAGATTGATCTAAAGAAAAGGTCGGCCAGAGCCGGTGCTGATGGGATGCCAGAACAGGGAACAAAACGGGCCATTTTAGAGAAAGAATCGACCACCACCCAAATGGTGTCGAAGCCCTTGGTTCAAGGTAGATCTGTCACAAAATCCATCGACACTGTGTGCCAGGGCCTAGGAGGTATAGGTAAGGGAAGTAAGAGCCCCACCGGACGTCCCCGGCGATGTTTGCATTGGGCACACACGGCGCACGTGTTGACATACCCTTCAACATCGCGTTTCATGGAGGGCCACCAACACCATTGCCTGAGGAGGTCCAGCGTGCGCTTCTGTCCAGGATGACCATTAATGGCACTATCGTGGGACCATTCCAGTGCAAGATTACGAGTGTCGGCTGTTGGTAACCATAGTTTGTTCTGTATGAATGGCAGCCCATCATGTAACACCGGATCCCACTCAGAGGTCTGTTCGGGATGTAACGAAACCCATGCGCGAATGGACTCTAGAAGCGGTAAAGGAGGAGTACAGAGGCAAATGACATGCTGATCTAGTAGTTTTTCAGGGAAAACAGGCAAGGATACCCCACCAGGAGAACGAGATAAAGCGTCCGCCTTCCCGTGCGACAGACCTGACCGGTGTTTTATCTGGAAGTCAAAGGCTGCAAAGAATAAATGCCACCGCACCTGCCGACTATTGATGCACTTGAGTGAGGCTAAATCTTGGATGTTACGATGGTCTGTGTATACTGTGACTGCATGTTTTGTTCCCAATAGGTGATGCCGCCAGACCTGAAAGGCATCCTTGATGGCCAACAATTCCTTCTCCGTGACCGTATAGTGCGTTTCTGTAGGAGTAAACTTTCGAGAATGAAACGCCACCGGGTGTAGCCGACCTGAACAAGGACAATGTTGGGATAATACCGCTCCAAGAGCAAAGGAGGATGCATCCGCCTCTACAACGAAGGGGAGTTCCGGGTCGGGATGCTTCAGTACAGGAGCGGTAGTAAATGCAGCTTTTAGCGCATCAAAAGCCTTTTGGTGTTGTTCCAACCAGATAAAAGGGAACTTGGGGCTGGTCAAAGCTGTAAGAGGTGTTACAAGAGATGAGAAATCCTGGATAAAGCGCCTGTAAAAATTTGAAAACCCAAGGAATGATTGTAATGCCTTAATATTACAGGGCTTTGACCAGTCCAAAACTGCACGAACCTTGGATTGGTTCATTGCTAAACCCCCAGGGGTAATGTGGAATCCCAAGAATTCCACACTTCCAGTATGAAACTGACATTTTTCTGGCTTAGCATAGAGTGAAAAACGGCGAAGTCGAGACAATACCTCGCGGACATGTAGTACATGTTCCTTCAGGTTCTGTGAAAATATTAGGATGTCATCGAGATATACCGCTACACAGATGTCTAACAAATCATGAAAAATCTCATTCATGAAACGCTGAAACGTAGCAGGGGCGTTACAAAGCCCGAAGGGCATGACTACGTACTCAAACAGTCCGTAACGAGTGCAAAAAGCCGTTTCCCACTCGTCTCTGGGGCGAATTCTGATTAAATTATAGGCTCCGCGGAGATCGAGTTTCGTGAAGATGTTGGCGTGACTCAACCTGTCCAACAATGGTGTAATCAGGGGAATCGGATACCGGTTCTTTATGGTGATAGCATTCAAGCGTCGGTAGTCCACACAAGGACGTAAGTCGCCCTCCTTTTTAGGGGCTAGATAGATAGGGCTAGCTGCCAGAGAGGTGGAAGGACGTATATGGCCATCCTTCAGAGCCGCTTGAATGTATTCTTTCAATGCCTGTTCCTCTGAGGGGGACAAAGAGTAAATACGTCCTGAAGGAATGCTGGAATCAGGGATGAAGTCAATAGGGCAATCGTAAGAACGATGTGGTGGTAGTACCTCCGAAGAACCCTTGTCAAAGACCTCATGAAAGTCCTTATATTCCATAGGGATACTTGTCGCCACCACCCCCACCATGTGAGACTCCAAGGACGTGGACGCTTCCTCGTGTAGGGTAAGTTGTGCGACGGCCCCCAAGGCACGTGAAGGAGATTCGGTGTCGTCAGGTGCGGTGAGGCAAAAATTCTGGCAGATTTCCGATTCAAAGTGAACCTGCCCAGACTTCCAGTCGATCAAAGGGTTGTGTTGATGTAACCATGGGAGCCCTAGTATAATCCCGTATTGGGGCATCGTAATTAAATCAAAGGATAAGACTTCCTGATGTGTTTTCTGTATAGTTAGGGTGATCGGGGCAGTTTGTTGTCGAATTGGGCCAGAAATCAGTGCTGTGCCATCCACCGCCTGTACTGGTTCTGGATGCTGTTTGGTAATCAGGGGCAGATTCAAGGACCCGGCCAGGTTTATATCGACATAATTGCCAGTGGCACCAGAATCGATATAGATCGAAACAGCATGAACAATGTCGGGTGTGGGTTTTAACGTAGCCTTCACCATCACCGGCCTGGTCCTGCCAAATGTCCGAGGGAGTTGAAGGATTGCTCGATCCGGCCCCCGGATCTAGGGTCGAGCATTCCGAAAAACCGGATTTTTTAACTTGGGGCGTCTGGGACAGGACTTTACAAAATGCCCACTCAGGCCACAGTAGAAGCAGGCATGGTCGGTTCTTCTGCGGTCCCTCTCTAGTTGCGTGATCGGGCTACGAATACCGCCTATTTGCATAGGTTCACCACCGGTATCAGAGGAAGGGGAGGATAAACTAGGAGTAGGGAACCCTGTTTAAAACTTGCGTTCGGAACGCCTTGCATCGATCTGTAGGGCGAGATCCACTAAGTCAGTATGAGATGTGGGCAAAGAAGGAACGACGGCCATAGCATCCTTCATGGTACTATTGAGCCCTCTGTAAAACACAACTGCCCTTTTGGGTTCAGGCCAAGAAGTTTCAGCAGCCAGTTGGTTAAATCGGGCAATGTACTCTATGAGTGGCCCCTTTCCTTGAGTTAGATCTAACAATTCAAGATCCCGGGATTGGGCTTTATGACGTGTGTCGAATACATGAGACATTTCTGTGACCAATAACTCGAAATCATATAGGACGGGGCTGTTTTCCAGTAGGGGATTGGCCCATGCTGCCGCAGTGCCGGCCAGATGGGACAAGGTGAAAGCCGCCTTTGTGGTGGAGTCGGGAAAGGCCTGAGGTCTACAAAGAAAATGTAGCTTGCATTGATTCACAAAAGTGTGAAACTTTCTGGGGTCTCCGTGGAATCTTTCTGGAGCGGCCAAGGGAAAAGGCGTAGGCATGAGTACAGGAATTTGTGGCGCTACAGGGGGAGCAATAGGTTGGACAACTGGGGGTTGGGCAGCGGCTTCCCCGAACTCTACATCAGCGGGTAACGGGTGTTGTACACTTTGGATCAAATCTAACCTCTGATGTATAGCCGCGTTGGCGGCTGTCATGTCTGCCCTCAAAACTGTGAGTGCCTGTACCAATGCAGCCACGGGGTCCTCGGCTACAGGCTCCATACTCGACACAGCGCAACTGCTTCACAGTGTCAAGACTTGCCACGTAGTGAAGAGTATTGAGCCTCTGTCCACAAATCACCCACAGGGAGAGAAAGATAAACACTCCCTGTGCGAGCTTTGAGGCCACAGGTGGTTGTTGGTTGTAGAATCAGGTGGCGCCGAGGGCTCCAGAGGCTGTTGGAAGGAAGTCGGGGTTAATACAGGCAAAGACAGTGCTTTAGTTAAGAGTGAATAAAGGATGCTTTCTTACCTATGTTCAGTGGAAGGGAGCCTGAGGAATTGGTGCAAGGGCGCGCCGATGATTCAAACAGTCAAGTACCTGGAGGTAGGTACGAGCGGACCACCAGTAACCCGTAATGATTTCCAAGAATGAACAGAAGGAAGGTCGTAAACAATCCAAGGGTCAAAATCCAGGTTGTAGCAAGTGAACAGATAGGGAAAATCCAAAGCAGTCCTTTATGCGCAAACCAAAGGTCCGAAGTACCAGTATCCGTGCAGAGAAGGAGCAAGAGTTAATCAAATCCGTGAGAGTAAGCCTGAGGTCGAAATCCGATGAGGTCAAGAACAAGAGTCAAGAACGCCGAACAGTGTTAGAGAACAGCTGTGAAGCGGCGAGTGATTCAAAGCTCCCGGCTTTTATGCGAGCCGTCTCCCGATCACGTGAGTGGGGCTCCGTGCACGTGATCGGGAAGTTGATGTGAAACCAGGAAGCAATCGCGATCGGCTGTTCCAGCCCGATCGCAATCTCCATGGCAGTTGCCATTGGAGATGAGGAAACAAACCACACCGTCCTCTGCGTGTGATCCGCAACCATCGGTGATGGCGACTCCCCTGCACTCTAGGTGATGGGACATGAGGAGGGTTGGGCTGTGAACC
Organism: Ambystoma mexicanum; assembly: GCF_040938575.1. NCBI lineage: Eukaryota > Metazoa > Chordata > Amphibia > Caudata > Ambystomatidae > Ambystoma > Ambystoma mexicanum. The sequence goes on along the minus strand of NC_090923.1, from coordinate 281,843,567 downwards.
GGGGAGCCTGACAGTACTTTGTATCGGAGTGTTATGCAAGGTGTTGTATGGGTGTGTAACTGACCTATTGTGCATAACAAAGGGACAATGAGCCACATGCAAATCTCATGCTCTTCTGCAACCAGAAAGGTCCTCCCCTTTGAGACGTTCACAATGCTATGTACAAAACAGCCGCAGCACTGGCCTTCAGATTCAATGCATTTCTACAACGTGATATAGTGCTACAGGCAACGAAGCACTTTACACATGTAATCAAAAAGAAGTACAATAGATGGCTCAGAGGGAGTGTGGCCATATCTACCAGAAGGATAGCTTAGCAAGTTCATGTTACATATCGGTCCCGTCCTGCAGTACCTCCCATTTCTTGTGGCCACATACGGGGGCAAGCAGCGCGTTCCAGAACTTCGTTGTGGCTTTGGTATCGGTTGCCATGGCGTCTGGCCGTACAGCAGAAAACGTCGCATCAGCTGAGAGGTCCCGTGCATAGAGAACGCGTAAGGAGGCTCCGCCCCCCTGCACCATAAAAGCTGAAGGGACTCAACGGCTTGTTGCTGCTAATTGTGGCGTTACGCTCCTACGGTTTCATCCCGTTCCAGTGCCTTAGTCCCTTTCCTCTTGTTATTTGACTTCCTGGTTATTCGACCCACCTTTGTCTACTTGGATTGTCCTTGCCTGTTCCTTCAACCTGATTTTGAACTCTGTTGCCGACTTCGGATTGTCCTTGGATTGCATTTGCTTTTTCCTCCATCTTGATCAGTGAACCTGTTGCCGAACTCGAACTGTCCCTGTGCTTTCGCCTGTCTGGTGAGATTACTTTTCTTGCCGCTCTACGCAATTTGAAGTATCTTCCTACGCGGAGTACCACGCTGCACATTACAAGACTGCCTCACCAACTCAGTCTGTGTTTGCGTAATTAAGGTAACCCATTCAATTCTCCTGTATTGTTCATTACCTGAAATCACCAGTTTTTCTCATACGTATGGATTCCTGGAACTAAATCATCCCTTTCTACTTCAACCAAGTGCATAGTAGTGACGCTTTCCAGTATATGCACCATCTCGTCACTAGTGCGACCCTCGTGCGCCCGGGTATATTCTTCCTTACTAACCTTCCCATTTGTTGTTTTGTACCTCCCGTTTTTCCTTTCAACTAGTACCCATTTTCCCTAGGAATCCCACTTAACAGGTCTGTTGGGGGTTGTATCAGTCATAGTGAGTTTGTGGTCATCATTTGTGCATACTCATAGTTTTGGGTTTTCTTGTAGGTTCATCTATTAAGGGCCAACACCACTTCAACCATTGTCTAGGTACTTGGAGAAATATCTGATTGTCTAAATAACTCCATATTGCCTGATCGCTTCTAATCATACTGTGTTTTCTTTGCAGCATTGGTTTTGGCGGTGGGTGTTCTCCCCGCTCGTTTAGGCGATAGACATCTCTGCTGGTTTTTACTCAAACGGCAGAGAGGTACATCGTACAAAAGAGCCCCTCTTAGAGGAAGCCTGAATCACAGAATTCAGGGGAGCTGGAATCCTGGAGGCTGAACCCGAACCTGTTAAATCCTACCTCCCTCCGCGAGGTCGTCTTACCCAAGCTCCAATCAGCATACGGAGCGGTGAGTAACAGTTCAGAAACAAGGGAAAGGATGACCAGTGGCGATAATTAGCTGGGCACAAGAAAGCGATGAAACCAGCCCTTCAGAATAAGCGCTGTACCAGTCTACTCGTTAAAACAGGCAAGTTCTAAATGCAATGAAGTGGTGTTTACAAAATGATACGTTATATTCATAGATTAGTCACCTACAAAAATAACCTCATTCGGTATTGTATTGTTTTTCACTCAACTTCAAAAAAACGGGGAGCAAAATATTCCAGTTTAAAATCTTATCTGCGGCCCTAGATGAAACGTGTTTTTAAGACACGTCCACATAGGCTCAATGAGGGAGAGAAGACTTGGTTAGAAAGGGACATCTTTCTAGGTTTGAGCAAAGGAGAGTAATGCTTGGGGCTCAAGATTTTGCTTGAATTGTTTTGTCGAATTTCGATAAGAGGGCATTCGGCGCCGTCTACGATCTCTGAATCCAGAGATTTGAAGACTAATACAGAGATAGGCTGGCTGATTGAGTTACATAGCTCTGAACATTAAACAGCCAACTATAAATGCAATACAAGCTGGTACAGTAAGCCATTTGAGGCCCTGAACGATGAGGCTAAATGCTCAAACCTTCTAACGCCAGCATTTAGTCTAGACGCTCAGCGAAAGGAAGAGTTTAGGAAGAGAAGAGAAGTTTGAGAAAAGCCCATGATAGGGCATTGCCAACTTTATTATGGGGACATGACCGTGCACGAGTTGCAAGAGGGAATGTGGGTTTTGAAATGGGGCAAGTACTCTAGGAAAAAACCGAGGGAGGTTGCACAGGCCTGACCTTTTGAATAGATGTTGTGAAGGCAAACAGCAAGCACTTGCTCTTTACTGGATGAGCTTTAGATTGACATCCACTACTCAATGTTTCAGAGACAGTCAGATGGGAGATGTTGGTTATGGTCAACACCTATAATTAGCTCCTTGGGCGGGAGTGGCAGCCAATCGGGTTGTTCAAAACGTGGGCTGAATCTTATGGTATAAGCCTGTTTTGCGAGCAAGCTCAGAGCAGCTTGTGTCAGACATCTTTCATGCTAGGTTGCCTCCTTCTCCCAGGAACCCCTGCTCCTTTTGACCACTCCATCCCCCTTTACCACTTACCTGTAAGCCTTGTGGCACAGCACACCGTTCCTCTCACATCCCTGGACTGTGATAGATATAAACAGGGGCTTCTTTCAGAGCCCCGCTGCCTTTTCGGTTCAGTATTAGAGAAGAGGGGAAATCTGCCCTACTTCTCCCCCTAGACTTGTCTGCAGCCTTCGACTTAATCACAATATATGATGTCACCATCTTACCTCATCAGCCTCCTTCTACCCCGAGACAGCATCCTGGATCCCCTCCTTCCTAGAAGGGAAGTGATGAGCGTATTCTCTGAGAATGCCTGCGCCGCCCCCTCTCCCATCCCCTGTGGGGTGCCCCAAGGGCCCTGTGTCTCGCCAACCATCTACAATATATTCACAAAGCCCCTCTTCGATCTACTGGATTCCCGCGGCATAGCTTACACCAACTATGCCGATGATACGCAAATCCTCCTCCTTCCTCTCTAGAACCTACACCAATGATGTTGACATGGTGAATGGCACATACGTCACCATCCAAGATTGGATGGCAACCCAAGGCCTCTGTATCTACGACAAGAAGACAGAACTTCTCAATGTTGGCTCCTCCACGGTCTTAAAAAAACTGGACCCAGAGTACTTGTAACGCTTACCTCTGGGGCCTTGCAGGAGCGCCTGGTCTGGATCGTCCAAAGTGTGGCCCGTGGTGGTGGAATGTGCGGTCCAAGCCACTCCCTCACCACCGTTCCGCTGAATGGCTATTGCCCAGTGCTCAGTGCGGTTGGGAGTAGTTTGGTGGGTTCCCAAGACTCCCTGGATATGTGTGAGACAGCTTGGAGTACAACCTATGGGCAAACAAAGGAAGAGTATCAGTGCCTGTTCACCTGTTCTCCCCTCACTTCCCTCCTGTGTCCCCAAGGTTTGCTGGATGGCTAAACAAGCATTCTGGCTCACCTTTAATATTATGGTTGAGCACCCAGGTGCCTGATGTGCCTCTGGTCCAGTTTCTTCTCTGGAAGTTGGTAGCCCAGTCCAGCTGCGGCGCACGTGATGAACAGGTAATGTCTCTGTAGTGCTGTAAATGTCTTCTCTGATCAGAGGCTGCTGCGATGCAAGACGCAATCGCAATTTACATAATGTTCGTGTTCTGTCTTGGCTTTCCTTGCAGGTGCGGGGAAGCCTAATTCTGCTAGAGCCGAAATGCTGGTGTTACTGGAGCACTGGAACGCTAGTGAGTGAAGCACTGTAGTACGCCAACCCTCAGCCACAGGTAAGCGGATTTATGAGGGGGCACGGGTGCGTAGTGAAGCGTTCCAAAATGCTTGCTTACTTGTGCTTCTTCTTTATTGTAGGTGCGGAACGAGGCCGCAATGCCGGAGCGGAGAGAAAAGTGGTCCCCAGGCTGATCCGGTTAGGTACTGGAGCGGGAGAGAAGTCCGGAGCTGGCGCAACTGTGTGGGTCCTCAAGAGCATCAGGTAAGCAGGAGTTCCGGAGTTCAAATCGTGTAAGCGGAGATCCCGGGAAGCCACCGCAATGCAGAACCAAGGATCCTTCTAACACGTGGAGCCAGCCAGGCAGAGCGGTAAGCATTACACTGCTTTCAGGTCAGCAGAAGAAACACTAAGGACAGGGTGTGGCCTGGGTGTGGTTTTATAACCCTGGGCTGCACCCTGCAACACTAGACCACCAGGGATACTAAAAGCATGGGCCATCTGTGGGCCATCTTGGATTCTGCATGGAGTCCCAGCCTGGTGGCAATCTTGGTGGAGGCTGCCAGTGCTTGTCAACAGGTGTCTACACCAGCCAGCTACCTTTAGTGTCCACACTCTCCCTGTGCTACTCATTCCTCCCTTGTTATGTGAGGGTGTGCCCTTCCTCCTGCTAGGGTTCATGACTGTACTCAACCTTCATCATAGACGGCACACGGATCCCAGTCTCACCTGTTGTAAAAACCCTCAGTCTACCTTAACGATACCCTTTCCTTAACCCATCATGTAAAAGTCATATCCTCCAGAGCAACTTACTCCACCAAACTAAAACGCTGCCATACCTTTCCTCTCCACTGACAGTTGCCCGACATTCGCACATGCAGTGGTGGCCGCCAAGTTGGATTACTGCAATGCCGTCTTTTCTGGTACCTGGCCCACAACATACATAAACTCTGGACTATCCAAAATAACGCCCTATGGGCCGCCCTGAACATTCCCAGATCAGAACACTTCAGCTGCCCGCAGTGGAGTTAATTGGCTCCCCATCCTAGAAAGAATCGCATTCAAGACACTCACAACCACCCACTGATGCATCTCCAAATCTGCCCCGTCTTATCTGGCTCAAAGGTTCACCAAGAATCACTGTACCAGGCCCACCAGAACCCCTTACAGCAAAAGATTGTTTCAACCCAAGTTCAAGCGTGCCAAAGTAGGTGGGTCAAGCTGACCAGTCATTGCTGCTAAGCAATGGAATTCCCTCCCACATGCGCCAAGTGCGGAGGAATCCTACTGGGCCTTCCGCAAATCTCTAAAAACCTGGCCGTTTAATTAACCCGCCCACCACAAACCCCCTTTTGCCACAGACATCTGCTGTGTAGACCAGCACCACTGGAACTACTTGAATCCGAAGTTATTATTCATGCTACCTGCATGTGATGTGTTGTACTCAAAGTAAGGACTTTGTAGGTTATCCTTGCCTCTCTGGGCTACATGTAACTGGTTTCTCCAGCGCCCTGATGCCGGAGGGTTTGTGTGCACTATATAAATGAAAAAAATATTAAATAAATAATTTCTCTCAAGCAAGGAGTTTTGTGCTCAATACGACACTTTGTTTAAAACGAATACATTACCATTACCATCCAGGGACATAAACCCAAGATGCTAAAAGCAATAATAACCATCTTCCCGGTGTTGCAAAGGGTGGTAACCTTCTGGGGACCCATGTTAAAGCCCCCTGCTCTGCTCTGTCATATATACTGGTGTCACGAGTCCTGGAGATGCATCAAAGGTTTTTTATTTTGACTTTATTTAGAATTAAATTGATCGGGGTTAGAGTAATGGTTATTCTATCTATGCCCTCAACCTCCCATGGGCTCTCGCCACTTCAACCCAGCCATTCCTAGCCCCAAAGTCAGCATGATTCTAGAGATCTTTACCATCCAGTCTCGAAAACAAGGGAGGACCTAAAGGACAATGCCTTATCTAACTTACTCCCTGAAGTGCTTCCTAAGGGCACCCTACTTCCGTACACCAACCAGGATGATCTTAATTGTACTCTCCCTATTAAAAGGCTTGTGAATGTGTGTGATAAGTAGCAACCCAAACAGCATCAGCACACCAATATGCAACCTAGTGGACTATAACACACTCCCAATACCCCATCCTGTTGAAAGAACACAGAACATACAGAATGCAGATGTAGCAAGCACTCTGGCTAATGTTCCAGGAGTGAATGATTTTCTGAGACATTATTAGCAAATGGTGGGTTGGTGACAGCAATAGTTTGCGAAGTGGACATTTTGCCAAAAATGTGCTTTCTAGGACATGTTTCACTGAATGTAGAAAAGGCAGAGGTATAAGGAGAGTTTAAATGCCTGGAAAAGGGAATGGGAATAATTAGCAGCATCACAGATGTATTTGTGTGTACAAATTCGGTTTATGGGTAGCAATCATGTGCTTATGGGTACAACGAAGGGCTGACACATTTTCTTGGCAATGGAGCACTATGTCCATTGCTGAAATTCAAACATTTGTCTAGAATAAATGAATGTATGGACCACAGGGCATTAAGTTTAGACTTTTTAAAAATGTTTTAGCAGTGAGGCAGAGTCATTGGAGACAGAAGAACTTAGTTCATCAATGGAGATCTGTAGCATTAGATGTAAATATCAAGTTTATCATTGAGATAGAAGTTTTCCAAATTAATGCATTAAAACGTTTATCGGATGAGTGGGTGTGTGGTTCAAAGGGAGTGGTTAGTTCATAATTAGAACAATCATAATGAGATCAACAATCTTGCCAAGATAAGGAGTTGGGCAACGAACCACGAGAGAGGAGACAAAGTGTGTTACCTTTTAATCCCCCAGTAGGCCCCTTCCCAAATGAAGCAAGCCATTACAAATGCAACCAATCTTTTTCCTCACCTTATTCTAGGCCCATCTACCCAGATAACACATTAATAGGTTCACACAATACACCACCAAACATTTAAAACAAATGATGAATTTGTTCCCTCAAATGGCCAGCTCATCTTTTTTTAGATATGGCCGTTTCCTCAGTGAACAACCCACTAAATAGCTCAGTGAAGAATCTGCAGGGGCCTGCTCTGCCCTTAGAATTAGCTATTTAGGTTTGGTAGTGTCTACTGTAACACCAGAAGTGTTACATTAGAGTTCAGCACAAAGAGGCCACTGTGATGAATCGGAGGTGATCAACCTCAAGACCTTGGCCTGTGACCCTTCTCATGTGGTCAGAGAAAGGCAGCCGCTACCTGATCCTGACCCGAAGGGTGGTGTTCTGCAGGAGGATCACATGTAAGGGAACTTAGATCAGGAGAATTGGGAGAACCCTCTAACCAACTTCCCTAGTGATCCCATACTCTTAATGGCCTACATTGAAATTGAAGACTTTGATGTTAAAATGAATCAGAACATTGGAGACTTCAACTTCAAGTCCTTAGATGAGGAAGAGGGGCTATGAGGTGCAGCACTGTACTGTGCAGTCTAGCGGTTCTAATGACCCACAGCTGAGCAGGATCTATTTAAAGCCCCTTCAGTTGCAGGCCATTAGACAGCAGCAGTGGGAGCAGCAACAGCAGAATGAAGAAAACGCCAGAGCCACCCCTGTGTTTCCAGCAGGACAGGGTGCCGATCGAGTCAGGAATCCGAAATGCAGAGATTTTGCAGTGGGAAGCAGTGCTGAGCCTGGCTGTCCCGTGGGAGAGAGGCGCAGTCCTAATTTTGTGTCCTATTACGATGGTTACTGCAAAGCAGGCTCCCTCTGCAGAAGGCATGGGCAACGAGAGTGTGACTGGAGCTGTCTGACTCCTAAGCCTCAATGAGAGAAGTTAAAGCAGCAGCGTGCTGAACAGAAGTGCAGGGAAAGACTGGTGAGTTGGCCTTCGTCAGGTTACCACGGGGCACTCTGTAATAGACCACTGACTGAAAGGAACGTATTTGAATACTGAACTAATGAAATAAAGCATTGTTGGCGTGACAAGTCTATTGAACGGGGTGAGAAACATTGTAACCACCAATGCCAAAGTAAAGAGAGGACAATATTTGAACAAAAACAAATGTAATCTACACAAAGGGAGATTTCTTTAAAGGGAAGATGTTACCCAGAATTACCTAAGCCAAAGATAGGCAGTTATAAATAAAAAGGGGTACAGCTTTCCTAAAAAGGGAAACTTGGAAAGTAGTGTTATAAAGGTGGCAGGAGAGAAGCCCTCATTGTAGAAATCATCAAGGGGACGAGAAATACAACATGGATTGCATGTGGCAAACAAATCAGTGGATCAAACAATGGCTATGTGTATTGTACCCTTATGGAAGAAGTTGTGAACCCGGAGTACTTGTAGTATTTGTAGGAGTTTTTATCCTGGCAGGCGAGTATGCCAGGAAAGGGACTACTAGTGGTAAGTACTGGCAGGTTAGTGGACCAGGAAGAAGATAATTAAAGTACTGCAATGAGGTCAAAGGTTGTTGTGGGAAATAAAAGTGGCAAGTCCATTATTGTGTTATGATTGAAATGTGTTAAAACCATCCTGACAAAACTTTGTTTGTGAAGAAGAAATGTTGTTCTTCACTGAATTGAAGTTATATTGAATACTGACTGGAAGTGTGAAGACAAAGTATTTTGGTATATCACGCAAGAGCTTGTGATAACGTTGACAATCATTTAGTGATAAATCCTGTTCAGCAATAAGACAATCCAAGTGTCAAGTGAAGGACTTACGGAGTGAAGAGAACTCTGTGCTGTAATCGGAGCAGAAATGTACTATTGAAAAGAACTTTCTTGATTTGCACTTTGGTTTGGAAGATCCTGAATCAATCCTGGGGAAGGAGATCCTACCCTGGTTACAAGAATACATGGTTACAGAGTTTATGTTTGAATAGAACTTATGTTGTTGCGTTTGATTGGCCATATGATAAATGATTTTGTTCCATGTACACGTGTGTGGGACAGATTACTTAATATTAGAGTGTTTTCATTTAGTCTTAGCTTGACAGGTAGGGAAATCCTCATTAGGTTAGGGAAAGCGAGGTGCTTATCTGACCCATATTGTTTAATAATATGGGTACTTGTGAGAAATCTCCATTTACTTGTCTGTCGCTTTTCTGGCCCCTCACACCATGTAATGTGGAATGTACGCACCTTTACGAACATATAAACAACCAATCACCATAAAGCACCTTTTATAAATGAGTTTGGTAATGCATCTATCCATTTCCTGTGGAGGTCAAAACATCTTTGCAATTGGACAAGTACAAATGGACAGACACTAAATACATACACTGGCTCTCCAGTCCATCCCTTTAGATAGAAACACCTTTACACCAGAAAACTCTGATAACTGCCCTCTCTGGCCAGAGATACATATGTTGCTCAACTGTCCACAGAGGTGGTACACTGATCCATCTTCCATGTATTCCAATAGCGCCATGTATTCCAATAGCGCCACTATGTCAATCTTACCATGTTAGAAAACTCTTGAGACAATGCAATACAGATCACAGCATAAATCGAATGCTATATATAGAACAAGCACTGGCAGTGGCAATAGTCTGGGACTGTGTGTAGGTATGGGTAATAGTATTAGGTGGCCACTGAAGAAAGCAGGTGCAAAATGTTGCGAGTACGTGGGCATCTAATAGCAGTGCCTGGCAAATGCCTACTTTTATACACAAGTCAAACTGTTGGCTTTGCCAATGCTCGTTTTTAACAGGACTTTAGTTAACGACACGCAGAGTGTTTCTAAGTCGAGTGGCTGAGACATTTTCAATACACCAGTAGCACGTTTATTACTACGATTAAGTCATTACATTTCAGAAGACTGCTTTGAGAAAACACTGGCAGGTGCTTCTGGTGCAAAGTTTGATGGTAAGGCATGAATAAAGTGAGCTGAAAGAGTTCCTATGAGTAGGTGTTTTTTTGACAGGGAGGTGCAGGAACTGGGTGGCAATGGCCATAGGGATTAGCATGGTCATGGGCAGTCAACAGGTGGGCATAAAACGCCTACAGACTGTGTCCCCCTCGGCATATGCCATTTCTCCCTATCTGCACTCTAATGCAATAGTTTCGGCTTCTAGGTGGTGCTTGAGCAAACAAAAAATTGTATAGTTTCAAAGAAATCTCTCGCTTTCGGTGTGCCAAAACATTGTGCCGACATGCAGAGTGCTTCCTAACTGGAAACCCTCTACGACAGGTTTCCCAGCAAAGGATTGGCGAGGAATCCTGTGTAATCGAAAGATCGAAAAATACTACTATGCCATTATCAATGCTTTTTTCCCCTACCATAGACCCTACAGGATCTCCTTACACTTCCTTTGCCAAGAATGACTGTTCCGTGCCTCTATACATTTTTTTAAAAATGTTCTTGTGCCACCCTATTGTTGGTTAGTTTGAAAAGGCCAATGGTTAGGGTCTAGTCTACAAAATATGATTTAGTAAGCGGTTGACACCTTTGAGGTTTAGCTTTATGTTGTGTTGGAACCTGACAGAGTATTCTTTAAGGTGGTATTAATGCTAAAGTAAAGAACAGGATTTCAGCTTTCCATAAATTAGGGCTTTGGTCTAGAGATGCAGTGGGGCAATAGGTTTGCCTTGAAGATTGCAGAAGGTCTTTAAGCGCAGGCTGCAGAAATGCGTGTGTACCATGCATGACAGAAGGTTGGATTACACAATGGAGTGCCATAACATTTGGTAACAGCAGCAACTATTATCTCACCAGTTACACATGAGGGAAGAGCTCAGCACACAGATGGGAAAAACACAAGCACTGAAACATTTTCTAATTTCATATGGTTATTAAAACATAACTGATGGACATCTAACAGGCAATTTGTGGGGTTTATTGCTTCCCTGGAAGATGCAGGTTGCAGCTGCTGAATAGGACGCTTGAAATAGACAAAAAGCAAACTCTGTCAGTGGTGAATTATGGGGTTTCGTTTTGGGGGTTTGGTAATCGGTCTATTGCACTGTGGATGACCTAGGGTTGCAACCGGTCTTGTACTGGTTGAGAATTTGGGCAATCCACAAGCAACTTTCACTCAATTCTTAACCGGTGCATTGTTAGATAATAGTTACGCAGTGGCCATATCCTGGTTTAAGTACATTAAAAAATGCCTTTTTTAGCAGAAATGCACTACAGCACTTTAAGCCCAATAATCTCTTAACTGCACTGATGGTAACTCATCTTAGAAATCTACCTCAACTTCACTCAAAGGCTACACGAGAAGCCTCAGCGTTAGTAAAACCTAGTAATCGGAGGAATGCACCTATTCTAATCTGGTTAGACCACTTTTATGATCTGGCAGCTATAACCAGATTAAGATTCAATTGTTTACCTCTTAGTGCGGTCACAGCAAGGTGGTGAGGTACAACTCCTGATGACTCATATCGGTGCTGCTAACAACGTTTTGCTTCATTGTAGCTTTTTTGCCCGGCATATGCCCATATTGGAGCTACTACACCAATTCCTCTTCTCAGAAAAAAGGGCGTTTACACGGTCGTGTTGCGGTCTTTGACATATTGATGGTGGATACCCCAATGGTAGGATGGACAATGCTAACGTTTCTGAAACGATCATCTAAGAGTAGGAACGACTGTGTGTTTGCGTGTGTGTGTGTGTGATATATATAGAAAATATTGGATGTGAAGAATTTGCATGTCATTTAGCATTTTTGCATTTCCCGCAAGTTTTAAATCTAGTGTTTTCGCTTCATGTAAACGTGTTTTGCATAGATGCCGAAAAAAGTACCACTGACTTTATGGATACTTGTTATACCCCAAAAAGGTCTGGGAATCCCTCTACGGAGAATGAACTCGACCAAATAACCTGTTCTCTGGGTAGGTGCATCCACGTTTCAGCTCACTGTACCATTCACATAGGAGACATATTCATTTGCAGATCAGTCCGATCCCACCCACCTGGGCAGTCCAGCACTGAAATGCTGGGCAATTCTCCTCTGAACAGAGCGTGCCAATAGCAAGCCCAAGGCATTGCTTCCTGCAGAGCAGTGCCATAGGAGGAGCCCTAATATCAGAACTGGCTGATAATGCAAACTTTATTTTGCATCACTTACTAGGTGCAAAGTAGGAATAACAAAATATTATCCGTTTAAGAACTAAAATATATTTTACCTCGCCAAAATAAATTCCCCATTTGGGAATGGAAACCTTTTTACTCCCACCAAAATAAGTGTACACCCAACTTCAAAAAATGAGGAGTAAAATGCATCCACTTTAAAACTTAACTCCGAAGCCATACCTATGACCTCCACGTTGCACACATTTCTAGATCAGGCGAATTATACAGAGTCATCAAATCACCAGTTTTATTGCCAATGATGATTACTACCCCATACAGACAAGACGTCCAGAGTTTACAGACATGCTGAGTTGTGTAGCCCATTCTTCCGACTCCTATTTTGTTCTCGGGGCATGTCTGCAAGGGATTCAGCCTGCACATGGAGCCCTGTGGTTTGGGCTTTTTTCCAGTCTTCCAAGTCCTGTTCTATCTCAATAGCATTGTTGCAAGCGTCCCTGCTAGCATATGGGACCCTTGACTTGGGCTATGTACTGTCTTTTTGCAGTCTACCACAGACCGAGCCACCTTACAGGATTTGGAAGTGTGGGAGACTTTGGTGTTTTCACAATGGGACCATGCCCCGTCGTATTCAGAGTCTCTCACATTCAGGGTTTTAAATTGCTGGGAGCTGTTTAGCTCCTACGTAGGGCCTAAACGAGCCAGATTAGTTTGACATGAACAGCGACCACTTGCTACCTTTGGCTCCCCCAAGCCAACTGGGGCCCCACACATCTATCAGACATTAAGGGCCTGATTCATGGAACGTTTTCCTATGAGATTTCGCCATTAAAAACACTTCCATGAATCAGGCCCTAAATCTATGCATCTGGGGAATGTTTGTTATTAGTACCTGGGGAGGGCGAGGGAGGCTTTAGCCTCCCAGCTAATAAGCAGGCTCGGAACGGGGGGGAATTACCACATGGTAATCCCCCCGCTCCGAGCCTCCTCATGGCTGGAGGTCGCCATCTTCCCCCGCCGGGGATTCTGGTAAGTGCTTCTCTTCTCCCTCCCCCTCTGCAGATTACACTTCCCTCCACCCACCTTCCCTCCACTTATCTGCTTTTATTCTCTTCAGGAGCAGATGCGCTGGAAGCACTTCTGTCTCCAGTGGGTCCGCTCCGATCTACAATAGGCCGCCATGGAAAGGAATAAGGGACTACACATAGTCCCTGCTCTCCTTTCCATGGCGGCCATTTTGTTGGTTGACTTTTTTAAAAATGGTTTTCAATGGCTACCATGGACAGGGAAAAGGGATTTTGTTTCCCCTTCCCTGGCAGCCATTTTGTAAACTTTTTTTCTGTTGCGATACGCCGGAGCGTTTTGCAAAATTTTTTTTTTTTTTTTTAGTACCCCGGTCTTAGGGGCCAGGGTACTAACAATAAGCCCCTCGCAGGGGGGATGAGGGGCATTATCACTTCAGGTAATGCCCCGGGGCTATAACTATGGGCCTCAGGGGATTAACTGAAGTGGTATTGCTCCGCTCTGCTCGGGGCTTATTGCTTCAGTAGTCTTCTAGAAGACATTTCAAAAGAAAAAGAATGCTAATATGCATTGGCTACAAAGTTATTGGAAATTAGTTGGCGTTGTTGCATAATGTGTATCAGAGCCGCATTCTACAATAGCAGCAGAGAGAAAGATTGAGCAAGGTCTCCTTACAGTTGGAGGTGGCAGCAGTGAGAAAAATGTTGTGGCAGTAAATAGACAATCCGAGATTGATGAAGAAACAGATGCAGTGGCAGAAGTTATAATACAACAACAAAGGCCAGTAAAGACTAAATCAGAAGTAAAAACTGACGGAAAGAAATGTAAAGAAATAAAAGAGAAACCAATTGAAAGAACTTACAACATGAAGACATGTACTGCAAAATGTACAGGGGCCGAAGATTCATCAGAAACAGCCAGAAATAAAGTACAAAGCAAAGCAACAAAGCAATATAAGGCGGGGTTCAAGGCATGTGCATTTTTGGAAGCAAAGTTCCGCCAACATTCAGGCACTCTATTGACAAGGCTAGAATTTAATAGCTCCTGGTTCACAACGAGCAAGTTCTGGTCAAAGGAAAATCCAGATAACCAGGAGATACTTCCAGCTCCTGCTCCAGGATTTGCAATTTCAACCGTTGCCCACAATATAAGATCCTCACCACCGCCTTCACATAGTACAGGTTTTCGGCCTCTGGAGGGGGGGTATGGATCAGTGAGGTGGCCACTATCAAAAGGGGGGGAGGGGCAAATTTAACCTGACAAGTGGTTATGAACTAGAAGGGGACTCTGCGACTGCCACTCATCTCTGGGAAGCATTCAACTAAGGCCCAAAGGCCATAGTAGAGAGTCTTTCCTAGGCGATGGAGCCCCCTTCATGCCTTGGGATGGGGCCAGGATCTTGGTTTCGTCACAATATACATAAAGGGTTTCTTCCATGAAGCAGGTGAAAGGAGAGTCAACAAGAGAAAAGAAATGCTAGATGATTAACAGGAGTTTCATATTCTTGGTTTTCACTTTCTTGTAGAGCAGGATATGCAACTTTCATAGCCAGGTATCTGATATGCAAGCTCTTCACCTGACCCGTTGAAAGAACTGTGCACTAGAACAACATTGCTCCAACTATCCCTCAGCAACAACACAGCTATGTGATTTTTGCATGCATATGCATTCACAAATTAATACTACGGGTGGCTACTATTAAGGGCTAGTAAGGGGCAACATATGATCTATTATAAGTCATTTATGATGAGCCTGTACACGTATTTCTAGGGCATATGTCCTTGGGCTGTGCACGGAATATAGCCTGATGGATTGTGCTAGTTGTGGTGGGGACGGTCGAGGTTCTCATGAAGCCATCAGCAGTAATATTCAAATCTATCCATTGTGATGAATCGAGGGATTTAGTCAACCCCCCAAAAGGAGAACCCCTTCATGTGAGGCTAAGGAGGGGAGCCGGCTATGCAACATTCCCCCCATCGGTGGCGGTAAGCGAGACCTCACAGCAAGAGCCTTCCCTCTTGGGGATAATGACTCCCCTTCCCATAAGGAACGCTCTCCTTAGTATCCCCCAAAACACAGTACAACATCATTAACTGACAGGCAACTACACTCCTCTTAAATATATTATTGTAATATTCTACCAAAAGAACAATCTCAATCCGATACTGTGGAAAGTAAGAACATGAGAGTAATGTAGAGTGCGTGTGTGTCAAGTACTGACACGATGTAGCCAACGGAAGGCATAGTGAATATGAACTCAACACAAAGGAAGGACTTTCCTTGCAAGCTGGGGAATCCCCAGCAGTGAGTCATAAAAAGAGGAGGGTCAAGAGAGCAAGCAAGTGAGATCCGAGAGTTTCAAACTGGCCGGATGGAGGAGGCAGGAAAACCGAGGGAGGCAATGCATTGCCTGTCCAAAAACAGCAAAGGAGCAGAAGGGACAGCAGCACGCTGTCCGACCAGCAAAGCGCAAGACATCTAGAATGGAGGGATGCTCAAGAAGGGCGAGTGAAGAGCCCCATTGTTGGCATGCTGAGCAGGCATTACCCCAATAACAGATGCGAGAAAGTCTGTTCATGGGTGGAGAACCTGTCCAGCAGACTAAAGGAAGAAGGTGGTGGCATGGAACGGAACTGAACAAAAAACCTTTTCATCGTCAAAACCTCCAAAGAAAGGCAAAGCGTGTCGGAAGAGCGACACAGATGGAATCAGAGAATCATCCTGACCGACCACAGAGGAGAAAGAGAGAGAACAACAACCCGGTGACACAGAACTCCTTCAATACAGGTCCGGGGAGAGCCGGAAAGCGAGTGAATATCATTCAGGGACCCTGCATTCTCGTCCCAGTAATTGGCAAACATAAGAAATATTTAGGAGTATATGATACACGCTCCTGTGAGTGGCAAGACTGAGAAAGACAAACTTTGTCTGCACATATCAAGAAGAAGTGTTTGGAGAAACAGGGGAAACAAATACAGAAGGCCCTGGGAAAACCCACTGAAAGAACTGAAGGAGCTATTACAAGGAATAGCCAGAGACTATTTGAAGATTATCATATTGCTGAGAAATCCTTCTCCTGGTCTTTCGATATGCATTACTAGTGGAAGGGTCAGCTTAGGCTAGTTTTGACCGAGAACAGACCATTAAGTTTGGACTTCACATCTGACAACGAGCACCCTAGATTAGTTTTGTTAGGTAGGACATCCCATAGACTAAGGTGAGCGGGGCGTTTTCTTTATTATTTAAATAAAAGCAAGTTGAACACAACACCTTATAGTCGGTCTCCTCCTTCCACACCATTCACCCATTCCCCTGCAATTTGATACTTGCCGATGAACCTATAGCACCATTTATTGTGCAAAGAAACTGTGGAAGACCAACAGGTACCCTAAACCTGAGGATTATTGATATGGTTCAACTAGTCATATGCGTACATTTAAAGGGATAAAGTGTGGGATCTCCTCTGGAGCGATTTTAATGTATTATATGCCTAAAATGTATCCAACTTTCATAACCCTTAACCTTAATTATGCCAATAACTAACAGAATGCTTGACTTAAGACTGTTGTCTTGGACCATTACCGGCCTTCTGTTTGCGTTTGTGGCAGGTATTCTGTGTTGTACCCTATCCAGTGGTTTGTTCATATTGTGTACTCACCTGCTGTACTGCAAAAGGTACGTTGTCTACCTTTTTCCATATTGGTTACTTCATGCAGGGTCAAAGCTCTATTGTAATAGTTATATGAATTATATATTAAAGGTTGGAAGTGATCGCATCCAATAGAAATGTTCTTAAACTATATATTTCCTTCCTCTAGGCCACAGCCGGCTTTGCCAGAGGATCCTGTGCACCATATTTGGGGTCTGCCGGCAGAACTAAGCTCTCTGGGCCTACAACATCCAGAATTCTCCATACAGGTCTGCAAGCCATCTCGAGCACTCTGATATGCTTCCAGAACGTCATATGACACTGCCTCCATTAGTCTCCTCCTGAGCAACCATCCCACGAGTCTGCAGCCTTGTTTGGGCCGTTAGAAGCTGGAAAGGTCCTTGTGCCACAACTCCTGCTCAAGACTGGACTTCTGCTTCCACGCATGGGGACCATTGCATCCATCGACTATCCTTTCACTGCAGAGCGGATGTTACTTTACAGGACCAAGGGACATTGCGGTTTGTGACTGGTTAACTGTCTTGTGGCTACCTGCCTCCCCATTCTAGCCCAACTTGGAGCTTTCACTTACTTCACAGCCAACCATCCACCCCTTCCCTTCCCTTTTACGCTTACTCTCTTTCTTTCCTTCTTTCTTTCTTTCTTTCTTTCTAGGACTGCACCCTTGCTTCATGGTCTTCACTTTCCTATTTCCTCTACCCTTCATAATGCATCTTGTGCGCACTGAGGCCCAAAGGTGTGTCGCTTGTTATACAAATTGAATAATATAAATCATCTTGGCTGCATTCCATTTCCTCCTTCTACTCGCACTCTTCCTTCCCTTCTCATACCCTTTAGCCTTAACTTGGTCCAATGTCTGCATCACTCTCCAGCCTCCCCATCTTGCTCATCCCACCTGCACTGCACCCATCAATTAAGATGCTCCCGTTGTGAGAAACCTGAAGGTGTCTCCCTGACTAGTCCCCGGGGGTCTGTCATCCAGGTGGCCAGGACACGGCCATCCCTATTGGATCCAGTTCCTGGGGGTGGACCAGTGAGGGAGGATCACCTGGGAGGGGGTCCTTGGGGAGTGGAAGTGAGACACCAACGGGTGAGACGCGGTATCCGCCTTCTTCCGACAACCTTTCCCCAACCTACCACATAGGATACACAAACACTTTACACCCCCACCCTTTTCCGATTACGAAGGACGACGGATTAACACTCGAGCTATTTACCGAACATGTCCCAACACCAGGGTCAGGCAAAGTCAGGCAATTGACCAGAACCACACACACCTGACGGCCCTTTCCCTTCCCCACAGGGATAAAATATGTAGCACAAGAGCACAACACGAGCAAGCCAGATCGCACGTCCAGGGAACTAACTCAGCACGGCAGTTCAAGAGGAGAAAGCACTGAGAGGGTGATAAGGAGAAAAGCGACCTTAACCTTTCCGACCAAGGCCTGTGAAACCTCTGCAGAAGAAATCCTAAGACCGCAAACAATAGCCTTTGCGTGTTGCAGCAGATGTCAACGGTATTCAAGACCATCCTCCGCAGATAACCAACCCGGGGAGAGACGTTTGTCTCCAAAGTACCAACCTTGACTCCAAAGAGAAAGAAAGTCAAGTGGTTGATCACAGCTGGTGAGTTCAGGGGAGAGTCGATAAGAATTCGAACTGTGTTGAACGAACAGTAGCAAACGGCTTATTGAACTGTGAAAGGTTAAAAAGAAATATTGATGTGAAAGGGGGAAAACGAGCAGAGGAGTCCGGCACTGCATGGGTGCTCACTCAGGAAACTCTGGGCGATTATCCGATTGTTGAAACTACCATAACCAAAAGGCCCTGGGAAAGGCGAGAAGGGGGTCAATGTGCTCATACAGGGGTCTTGTAAAATCCTCTTTACAGTCGAAAGTCTTTGACCGACAGATGATTGTGAAGCAAAGGTAAGAGAATCCCGCTTCGTAAGAGTTGAATGAGAAAAAGTACGATTGACAGATTGGGAAACGTGAGCCCGAATGAAGCATGCTGAGAAAGAGGGGACAAGTTCTAAAGTTCCGACCGAGGGATGTCCACAGTGAAATGTACAAAAGGACACCAAGATTTACGAAAGTCATCAGATAAGTTGCATTGAAAGCCATAGTGAACCTGATAGAGGGAAGCGAACAGTCGAGTCAGATCTGAGCCCGAAAGAGGGGGATCCAAGGGTGAAAAGCCAAAGACCCACCGACCGGTGAGTGCATACAATCAACATAAATAGAGTAAGCCTTTTTGAAGGCACGGCATGCCGGAGGAAACCTGACAAAGAAGTGATATTCGAAAAGGGTCTGAGCCCGGAAGAGGAAGAACCCAGGGATGAAGAACTATCATCCACATACACAGAAGAGCTTTTTGTTCAACCTTTGTTTTGATATTGTGAATTTGACAGACTCTCGAAACCAGTAGAAATAACTATCAGAGGTTCTGGTATCATTGAATAACTTTCTTGGGATCTGGGCCCAGAAGAAGGGGATCCAGATGTGAATACATCATCCAACATACAAGCAGAAAGGAACTCTTTGGTTAGTATTTTGATACATCAGGCCCACAGCAGCAAGATACTGTTTGACGGAAGAGAGACTTAACCACCGTATGCTGGCAAAGCTTGAGTGGGTGCTGTGCTCCAAAGACCCATCTTGCCCCATGCTGAAAATGTGGGCTGGGGAGACCTCAAGTACTGCATCCTGACTTATCATTTGTGAACACTGCCTTCTTTCTTAAGAACTTATCCCACACCTCTTTTTGTATTTAGCATAAGGATTGGCAAAAGGTTTTTCCTAGTATAGGCCCATTTATTTGACACAACGCCACTAGGACTGCTTTATTATTATTTGATGGTCGAAGCTTTCTCATCTTAGATTTAGGTTTAGATTAGGCGTTTTCCCAACCGCCCTTTTCAGTTTAATAAACACCATTGAACTGTGATCACTTATGTCTGTCTTTACTGTTGCCACCAGGAGTTCCTTAAACCGATCTCACAGGATCCTCAACCACATGAATCTACCTTGCCCATCTAAACACCTGCTCCTCTCCCACAACCTCTATCACTCTTTCACTTGGCCTCTGGAATGCACAATCCCCCTCCAACATGTCTTACTCCATCACTGAACACTTTGACTCTTATCCTCAACCTTCACTTCTTGCCATCACAGAAAACAGGGTTTTCCAGCATGATGGTTATAATAGCAGCTCTCCACACTGACTCTGCTACCTTCTCCCAGAACTGTTGGGAAGGTCAGTGGTGTGGGGTTCCTCATCAATTAGGTCCTCAACACAGCACCTATTCCTCTTTTAAATATGCCGCTAATCAACTTCTCTTTGCGCAGTTCTAGCTCTCGATTGGCCCCTTGATACCCTGAACCCCTTCTTCCCTGATCCGACCCTTTTCTTTGAATCACTTCCCGATATACCCATTGTCATGTTGGGAGACCTTAACCTCCCAAAGACCTCTGCGGTTCCCTGCCTCGGACTTTCAGTTCATTCTAAAAGTCTGGTTGTTCTTTCTACTCTGCGTCTCTCTCAACTCTTGCATTTCAATCCTCTCACCCATGATGTCTGGTCCTATTCATGTCCATTACTCTTTCCGGCCCCCATCTTATTCTTCTTCATCTGGTGGTCAAACCATTTCCTACCTGTGATATCCTTCCACTGCTTCTCATCTTGTTCCCGCCATTTCCACAGGTCTTTGGAATGCAAATTCCATTCGCAATAAAATGCTTCTATCCTGGACTACTTCTTTCACCCAAATCTTCAACTCCTCTGTCTTACTGAAACGGGTCGTTCTCCTTTTAACACTGCCTCTGTTACTGCTTTGACCACCCCTCTCTCTAAATTCACTCATTCTCCTAGTCTCAGTGGCCATGGTATCAGGATTCCTTTACACTGCTCACAGCTTTGGTCTTCTCCATGTTTCTCTTCCTTCGAATTTCATTTAAATCCCTTCAAGTGTCCCTTTTTTCTGAACTTGCTTGTGATATACAGCCCGCTGGACCTTTTACAAAGACTGGGTACACAACTTTTGTGTGTACTTCCATCTTTCAAGCCAAGTATTGTTCTCAGTGACTTCAATCTCCACCTTGCCAACGTTCATAACTCATGTCCAGTCATATGAATCACTGAATCCCATCACCTGTTCCAATCGTCTATGTCTCCATCTCATTGTTCTGCTTCCTCTTTGGACCTTATCTTTTCTTTTTATCCCCTCCTATTCCTCTATTATCCACTATCCCTCTACCCCCCTTCTCAGACCACTCTTTTCTTTTTCTCTTTCCACAATATCTACCTCCTTCTCGCACATTCTACCATTGTGACCTTAGGCACTTTAATCCATCTACTTTTACCTCTTCACTTAGCTCGGTTCTCCCTTCTATTACTTAATTCTCACCTGAGAACGCTGAAACTATTCTTTCCTCTGGTCTTCAATCTATTGTAGATAATCCCTATCCCGCTCATCCCTTTTCCCCCCTGCTCATAAAACTCTTCAACTATGGCTAACTCTGCTCTACATCTTCTTAGATCCCAGCTATGTCGGGCTGAACATCACTGGAAAAAATCCCACTTCTCATTTGATTGCACATCCCTCTCCTATTTTCATACTATTTAATGGCTATTCCTTACCGTTTGTTAAACAACTCTAATACTCTAATATTCCTGCTAGTCTTTCTCCTCATCCTCGCAGACTATTTCACAAACTTAGTCACCTTAGCTCTCCCCCTTCTCCTGATCTGTCCCATCTTGCACCTGATGATTTTGCCTCATTTTGCTTGGCAAACTCTGAAACTCCACTCCCCGACGACTCTCCCCCTTCTCTTCAATCTTCATCGCTCTTCTCCCTTTTCACTGATTTGGATACTGCTCTTTTCCTCGCTTGGACCAACCCCTGTGCTGCTCCTACAGATTCTGTTCCATCCTCCCTTATTCCTCAAATCGTTCAATTTGTAATCTCCTGTCCTACTTCATTATTCAAGAACTTGCTTTCCTCTGCTACCCTTCCTTACTCCTTCAAACATGCTACAGTCATTCCCATCTTAAAAACCCTCTTTGTATCCTGCTATCCCCTCTAATTTCCGTCCTGTTTCCCTCCTACCTTTTAGATCTACAATTCTTTAAAGAATGGTCTAATTCTCAAATCTATTCTTTTCTAAGCCTCCATTCCTTACTCCCGCCTCTTCAATCTGGGTTTCAGCATTTTCACTCTACTGAGACTGCTTTACTTTCTGTAACTAATTCTCTATCTGCTCGATATACTAAGCATTCTTCTATTCATATCTTATCTTGCAAGACCTTTCGGCTGTATTCAATACAGTCTATCACCATCTACTTTTTCCAGTCTCCCTTCACTTGGTCTGTCACTGTCCAGAACTGGTTTTGTTCTATTTATCTAACCACACTTACTCGGTTTCTTGGGCTAGGCAGTCATCTAAGTATTTCCCTCTCCGCTTTGGGGGTCTAAGGACCTGATCTTGGCCCCTTACTTTTTTCCCCTCTATACGATTCCTCTCCCAGACATTATTTCTTCCTATATTTTCTCCTATCATTTATTCGCAGAGGATACTCCAATCTTTCTCTCCTTTGCATCATTTTCAGAATCTCTATTTTCTAATCTCTCTGCCCATCTTCCTTGCATCCAAGTCTTGGATGCTTCTTCACCTGAACTCTGATCAGGCAGAAATTCAGTTATTCCCTTCTCTCAAGTCCCCCCTATTCCTCCTTCCTCTATTTGCTCTCCCCCTCCCCATTTAAATTGTTCAGTTGGAGGTCACTGTCAAAGAGAACTTCTAGATTGCGCACCTTGGGCAAAGGAGCAAAAAGGTCAGGCGAGATGTAGATAAGGGATGGTAATGATGGCATTTGAAGCTGGGCTAAAGATTACCTTATTTTTTGTAGAGTTCATCACAGGACAGAAGAGAGCCATCTGTTGATGAATTTCAGTGAGATAGTTCATAACCCATTCCAAGGTGGCTGGGGTGAAGGAGGGAAAGGAGAAGACTCTTGAAGTGTCATCAGCAACAAGGTGATTTCAAGTCCAATGATGCAATAAGTCTTTCTAGGGAAGAGTTATAGAGGGAGAAGAGCAGAGGTCCAAGGACTAATCCTTGGCTTGGGGATGCCGACAAGGGGAGCGTTGGGGTCACAGGTTTACGAGTTCCAAGATATTTTAAAGCATCAATTAGGTAGGTAGCGATTCAGGCAAGAGCAGATTTGCAAAACCCACGGTCCTGTAGAGTGAAGAGAGGAGTGGTTTGGAGTGATTAGCATTCGAGAGGATGCCAGATACATGCGCGAGTGGAAAGAAAGGATAAGTGGGCTCGGAAGCAGGAGGTGATAGTTGGTGGTTACGGAACAGAGGGGAGGATGGGGGCAGGTGGCAAGATAGCAGGGCGGTGTGAGCAGGTGGCAAGATAGCAGGGCGGTGCGAGCAGGCTTTGATATAGAGATTCATTCGCAATCTGGTCAATCAAAATGGCTGTGACACCCACCCCGGGTGATAATGTTTCTGCCAAGCCTACGTTTCTTGTTATTACAGTTAGCCTTCGCATCCAGTCAGAAGGCAAAACAATGGCAGTATTGTATGTTCTCACCAAGTATGAACCATGCACTCCCACAAAAATGAGCTCTTTGCTTGCAGATGCTACAGATCAAGCTCGACTGGTCCATTTTGTAAAGTTTTGGTCCGCACAGTAGCAAAACCCCTTTTTCATCCTAAAGACTTACTAAACAAGTTAATTGCAGGACTGATGTAATGTCACTGAGCTGAACAAACCTAACTAGAGGGAGAAGAGAAAGATCAAAGAACGGAGCTGGAACAGCCTTCTGCCTGTGGGCTCAGTAATTGGCTGCGTGAAGTGCTAACTGCTCCAGTGCATAACGTGTGCAAAGCACAGTGGCCTCCTCTGTTCCCGACGAGCTTGGTGTTGAGAAACTTGTAAGCCAGGACTGTTTCAGCGTCACCAAAGCATTATTTCACATTTCATATAGATCAGCTGTACACACTGTGCCTATGCTGTTCGTGTCCCCAACACAAGGGTTTCTTTGCACTTCCGGATTAAACTTCCATAACCAGACACATTTTTGCCACAATTGATAAGGTGCACCAACTTATCTCATCACCTGACCCAAACAAATGATGTGCCCACAAATCACAAAGGGCATCTGAATGTGAATATGACGGGTGCACACATTCGCATCCCTTCCTCAATTCACTTTGCACAATTGCGCGATTAAAGTTAAAAACGCTAATGCAGTCAGATTTGTGGTATCACCATTATGGCATCATTCATGTATTGCTAAAACAAAAGTTAGGGACTCATCGCATCATCATATCGTTACATCAATTGTCCCCCAATTGCATAATATTCCTGACATCTATTTTTCTATAAACATAGTAACCTTTTATTAAATCCATTACTGGAGACTGGCCCCATCCGCCGTGAATCTTACGTCCAGCCCACAAGATCTCTATACAAATACCGGCTCCACATGTTGCCATACTTTAAGAAGAGCAATTTTGCTGGCCATGTTATTCGAGCTTATGGCAAAGGCCCAGAACTCATCTGTCTGAATGCTCTCATAGTTATGTAAAAACTCACCCAATAGTAGCATATAGTGGTTACCTACGTTCTTACGCTTTGTTAAGATGTGTCCGTTAGTTTCAGTCACATTCTTACCATTACATATCCGGCAAGAATGTTTGTCAGCAGGAATTTACATTGGCTGGCCTTTCACTGCTGCAGTTGGTAAGCGTCTAGGTCTAAGAAGGAGGATAAACCTCCTGAGCTCCAAAGCAGGACATAGTGCCAAATATTGCTGTGCTTTGAGATAAACAGGTCCCAGACGGGAGAATTCTCGATATGCTTTCAGGGTTTCCAGATGTTGGTAATTACTTTGCCAGTCATACCTGCAATTTCTTAGTGACAATCAGCATAGAGGCTCTCCACCATCCTTTGGAGTGGCGCCAGTAAGTTTGAGGCGGAGACCTTGCCCATCATATCTAGTAAGGGACATGTTGGAGTTTTCACCATCTTAATCTAGAGAGCTCCTATACATTGGCTAGCTAACCCTCTGAAATTAGCCAGAATTCCAATCTTACAGCAGGGGTCAAAATTGGGATTGGTTGACCAGGAGCAAAAAGCAGCTCCCGGGTATTAGGCATAATCAGTTAGGCAGGAGCTACCTGTTGGGAACCAGGAGCGAATACGTAGCGCACAGAAAATCTGATTTTGCGCAAGATGCAAACTATCTTCTTGTCCCTTTTATATTTTTCAATATGGTCTAAATGTCCCTAAGGTGAGTTCTTTATTTTCCACCAAACACATTCACAAACTAACAGTTAATATCACATAGCAAGGGATATATGGCACCACCTGCCACAGGAGTCAAAAGTAGATCCTAGTAGTTGTTAGTTTCAAGCTGGCCAGGCTCCCCTTTTGTATAACCGGGAGCTAAATGGCTCCTACCACCTGGCAATTTTGAACCCGGTTAGAGCTTCCATAGGATCACATTGAGGGACCGCCAGGACACTCCTCCATAGTTTTCCTTCAAGTATGTTAATACAACAAAAGGTCAGAAAACTCTGCCATTGCAGCCTCCAGCCCATATAATACTACAGGCAGTGCTTAATTTGTGCCGGCACTATTTGTTCGGAACCAGACCTTAATTTTGGGAGATCTGACTGCTCCCAGCAGTGGGAACAGACAGATCTTCCAAAATAAAATGCTGATGTCAACGAGGAGTTGGCCTGCGCCGCACAGGCAGTGCTGCACCTGCACCTTCAAGCCACCAAGGCCTGGCTATGCAGCAGCTCAGCTGGCCTGCTATAGCACTCCATGGTGTTCATAGCAGACTAGCAGCAGGCCTCACGGGGCTTGTATTTTTTGGGGGAGGACTCGAGGAGATGGGCTGCTGGGTAGCCGCTGCTGCAGTGCGGCACCGCATGGACCCAGCAACAATTAAATGCTCATTGCTGTCACCACCGCCGGACCTGGCTCATTGCGGTCACCACTGCCGAGCCTGGCATATAATGTATTTTATTAGCACTGACTCCTCGCTCCGCTGCACCGCACAGGCTCGGCGGCGCCCAGCAATTAAATGCTCATTGCCGTTGCTGCTGCCGGGCCCTGCAATATAATGTATTTGATTTGCTATTAGTAGGTACTTGCTGCAAAAAAAAAAAAAACATATTGCCAAACCCGGCAGCGGAGATAGCAATGAGCAATTAATTGCTAGGCCGCCGTCGTGCTAGCAATTCATTAGCAAATAATGTCTTGCCACGCCAGGGGCCTGGCCCAAGGATGCTGCAGGGGGTCGGGTTCTCTTGCTCCTGTAGAGGACCGACCCGCTTTCAATACTTACTACTTTAAGTAATGTTTACACCCCGCGCCCAGCCCACTTCCTCCTTGGTTCCTGGGGTACATGTGGGACAGGGGTGACCGGTCACCCCTGAACTCGTTCCGTGAGCCCTTGACTGTTGTGCATGCCAACAAGGGTGCACAGACTCAGTCTGTAGTGTAGACACACCCTGGCTGGTGCACGCGGGCAGGGAGAGGCGGCAAATTATCTAAAAAACAGCTTTTTTCGGTCCTCCGCCGTCCAGCAGTTGGGTCTCAGGACAGTGCTCCTCTACTACTCTGTTGGAGACCGAGGAGTCAGACCGGTGCCAGTGGGGACACTAGGGTAGGAAAGCAGAGCACTGAGAGCACTGCAGACTAGAGTAACATCCATATAAGGGCTCAAGTGTCAGAGTAACTGTAAAAAAAAAGTAGAATTAGCCAGCCGGCATCCAGGGCAGGCAACACACTTCCACGCACGCACACACAGTGAGATTGAACAAGCCTGCAACTCGTTCAATCTCACTGTCTGTACGTGGGTCACTGTGGAAGTGGGAAAAAAGGAACTAGTGACCACAACTACTAGTGGTAGTACTGGCTGGCTCCCTGCTGCATCCAAAAAGGAGGGAGTGGGATGGACTCTGGCTGGGCAGGAGGAGGTCGAATGAGGTGGGGGTTGGCGGAGGGGCTCTAAGTCTCAATCTGTGGCTCAAATAGTTGGATTTCAAGATGTAGTAACGTCAAGAAGACCACACACATTCCATAATAAAGCCACATGGCTACATGTAAATAGTTTATAGCAAAATGTTGTTAAGCCAAAATCATTGTGGATTTAATGTTCACATCTGAATGCCAATGGTAAAGTGCCAAAATGCAAGATAATGCCAACCTGAAAAATCTCAAGATTGCATTCAGGGGGGGGCGTGGCCAGCAACGGGACGATGAGGACGCGAGTTACTGGCGCTCCGGCGGCTGCAGCAAATAGCCTGAATAAATAGCCTGCTACGAGTGGCAAATATGCTCAAAACGCATACCCTCCTGAAGGAAAGCGCCCCCAGCGCACATGGAGAAAAATCCAGGCCAAAATGCATCGTTTTGAGCGAGTTCGGAGCGGCGGGAAGGAGGCGACACGCTCGCGGCATCGCACAATCAAAATGGCCACACTCACCGGAGTGAAGCAGAACGGCGGGAAGTCGTGTTGACGGAGATCCGCGACTATCCCCCCACGGACCGCAACACAAACGATCTGTCACAAACTATCTGTCCACTGCACCTGCATAAATCAACTGAGCTGTTGGGCGGCAGCCCCCGTGTGGTCTGCGGAGGGGCTTTGGCTGGTGAGGCGAGACGGGCGGGAAACCGACCGCACGGCAGGGCCGGGGTCAGTGAAGAGGAGCCCGTGAATTGGCTAGGGAGACAAGGCGAGCGGGTCGCCCACCACACATCGCGGTGAACGTAAGGAAACGGCCCCCCCCCCCCCCCCCAAGTATGGGTCGGCCCCCGCACGACAGAGCCGGGAAGGAGCTGCGCTGGGTGGAGCACAGAGGACTGCCCTGCTGCCGAGACCGGTGAGGGGAGCCCATGACATTAAAAGAACCGCCGCCAACCCCGCTACGGCAGCCCGGACTGGCATTCAACATGGGCAAAGACAAATCCCAGAGCAGGATAGATCAATTTACCACGGCGACAACTAACGGCCAACCAGAGCAAGAACAAGACCAAACAGACACCATGGCGGGAACGGAGGGCACAATATCACTAAAGGACATGATGGCGGCCATAGCCGACTCCCGTGCCTCCATGGAGCAGAAAATGGATGGCATCAGCATGGACGTTTCACTCCTGCGACATGACCTCCAGAAGCTGACATCGCGCACCGGCGAGGCAGAACAACGCATCTCCGGCGCGGAAGATGGGATAAGGAACATAGAACAGCAGCTGGCCAGAGTCACAACACGTTTAAAAACCGTGGAGGAACGAGTGGATGAGAGCGAGGGAAGGTCCAGGTGTAATAACGTTAGGATCCTGGGACTGCCGGAGAAAGCGGAGGGCCCACATATGGAGCTATTTCTGGAACAGTGGCTTACAGACATGTTTGAAGAAAACACGTTCTCCAATTTCTTCTCCATTGAACGAGCCCACCGTGTGCCGACAGGTCGTCCAATTCCAGGCGCCCGGCCTCGTACAGTGATCGCCAAACTATTGAAATATCGTGATAGTGATGCACCGAACCAGTCCGCAAGGGCGAAAGGCACCCTCACCTATAATGGATCCAAAATAGCATTCTTCCTAGACTACACCAGGGAAGTGCAGAAGGCTACACAATCGTTTGACCCACTGAAAAAACAACTACAATCCCTCAAGGTGAAATACGGCCTGATGTTCCCCGCCCAACAATTTACCATGGAGGCACAACAGTCCACTTCACCGACCCCAGAGAGGCGTGGAGATGGGCGGAACAACACATCGAGGGAGACTGGATGGCAACGAAGGGCAACAGAAACAGAATACCTCGTGCCCGACCGGGTCCTGAACCACCGGACCAGCAACCGCCTGCACCCGGAATCGCACCACAGCTGCAGGAATGAGAGCACCGACTCCTGAAATATAGGCGAACAGAAACATTCGAGACCCTACCATACGCGGTTTAAGGTACTGTATTCTAACCTAATGCTGAACATGTATACAGATTGGCCACAAAGAGACACACAGCCAAGCGGCCAGCCCAGACGGAAGCCCCCTCTTCCCCTGGTGTGCCACCCTGTGACATCGCACCGGGGTACCTCCGGAGCCTACACACAGGGATACAACCCCGAATAGTTTACTTGTTAGCGGGCTTACTCAGCTACGGTTAGCTGAGGTTTGTTGTTGAATGTTCGGGCGACAGATGCTTCGAGTTAGAAGGAGTATAGGGTGGGGGATGGGGAGTCTGTTTAACAACGGTTTTGTTAAGAAAAGGGTCCAAAGTTCAAATCTAGAACGCTTTGCCACAACACTATCAGCAGACGACATGTGCACATGGTGCTATGAGCCAGTGACTAACCCGCACTATTCACCAAATGGCCTCCACTAACACAGATATCAGGACCCTACGACTCCTAACATTGAATGTTAATGGGATGGGAGGTGGAATCAAGAGACGACTTATCACACAACTCCTAAATCGACACACATCAGACATAGCCTTCCTAACTGAGACCCACTTAGCAGGCACTACATGTACCTTATTCAAACGCACCAACTACAGAATTGCAATACATGCTGGATTCACCACAGGCTCTCGTGGGGTGCTTATATTAATACACAAACGGTTGCCCCTGACCATGACACGGGTGACCCAAGACACTGGCGGCAGGTACACACTTATTACAGGAACACTATGGAACCAGACGATAGCCCTATTCGGGACCTACTCGCCACCGACACTGCTCACCACCCTGCTACAGGACATTACACCTCTGATCTCGGGAGATAAATCAGACCTACTGATAATTGGGGGTGACTTCAACGAAGTCATGGAGGTGGGGATGGACCGCTCACACTTAAGAGGAAGAAACCCCACTGTCCGAACCAAACTAGCAGCGTTCATCACAGCAATGGGACTGCGGGGTGTGTGGCGTGACCTACACCCGGACACGAGGGAATACTCCTTCCACTTAGGGGTACACGCCTCCCTATCGCGATTAGATTACTTCTTTCTGCCTGGGCCAGAGACTCACAGGGCCACAAAGGCAACGCTACTGCCGCGTGGCATATCAGATCACTCCCCCCTGCTAATAGAGCTTAACATGGCTAGACCACGTCCGCCCCCCTCCTGGCGCTTAAATAACTACTACCTAGGCTTCCCAGATTTTCTGGAGCAAATACAACAAATGACAAAAACTTACTTTGAGTTAAACACGGGATCGGTGGATGATCCGGGGATCCTGTGGGAGGCACTCAAACCGGTGCTGAGGGGTGAGATTTTGTCATGGTCTGCTGCACACCGAAAGAAACACCAACAGAAATGGGTAGAAGTCGAAGAGCAAGTGACCCAGGCTGAACTAAACCACCTGGCACTAGACCAACCGGAAACAAATCGAGCACTAACACTCGCACAAAAATGCTTACAGAACGTTGCGCTAGACAACGCTAGGCAGGCACATATGACGATGAGAGCTAGAATATATGAGACCGGTGATAAAGCCGGCAAAATGCTGGCATGGTTAGAAAAATGTGAAATAGGCAGCGGCCAGGTCAGAGCGATAAGATCAGAAGGAGCTGCACCCTTACTGACCGACCGCGACATAGCTGAGGGCTTCGCAGCTTACTATACAGAGCTCTACAGGTCACCCACATTGCCTATCAATAGATCGGTACTAAACGACATAACCCTCCCCACTCTAAGCGCTGAACAGCAGGCTCTACTTGAGAAAGATATCACAGAGGAGGAACTGATAGCGGCCATGTTGGAACTCCAGACGGGAAAGACACCACGGCCAAACGGCTTCCCGATTGAGATGTGGCGTAAGCTAGGTACGAATGAAATTGCCCCCCACTTACTGCGAATGTTCCTACAGTCCAAGGAGAGAGGACGCCTACCGGCAGACCTACGGAAAGCCACATTGATAGTGATTCCCAAAGCAGACAAACCGCCAGACCTCTGCAGTTCATATCGACCAATTTCACTTATTAACAGTGAGACCAAAATACTAGCAAAAGCACTGGGCAACCGCTTACAAAAGGTCATCACAACATTAATTCACCCCGACTAGTGCGGATTCATGCCGGAACGGTCGAACCGCATGAACATTCATAGGCTACATACTGTAATAGAGAATGCACCCACCACCAGAGGCCCCCTGGCTGTACTGGATTGATTTTGAAAAGGCTTTCGACTCGGTGTACTGGGAGGCAATTTGGGAAATAATGCGTCGGATGGGGTTTGGTCCCCAGTTTCTGAGCTGGGTGCAACTCTTATATGAATCCCCCGAGGCACAAATGAGAGTGAATGGGGGGCCATCGCAAACCTTTAAGCTTGGGAAGGGAACCAGACAGGGGTGCCCATTATCTGCCATGATATTTTCCCTGGCTGTGGAACCGTTAGCAGAGGCATTGAGAATGTCACCGGCCTGGTGTGGTATTCAGTGGGAAGACGGGCGAGAGGATAGAGTCTCCCTGTACGCGGATCACTTGCTTCTTTACTTAAAAGACCCACACCACGCCTGCTCCACGATTGTAGACATACTAGTGTGGGATGTTTTTACCCATGCATCCGAGCCCTACCTCAAAAACTGTGCAGTACTGGCATTGAAAACATCATGATGGCCAGAGCTTCCCAGAAAATGCCCAGGGAAATGCATGAAGAATAGGCTGCCACCCATTTTGCCGATGTTATGGGCACAGAAGGGCACTGCCTAAAACCACCATTGGACTACCCACACAGTAGCCTGAAAGCATTGGGAATGGCAATGCTGATTGCCAAAAGCAACCTAGAATTGTGGGGAATTCATTTTCTTAAATCCCAAAAATGGGTGCATTACCAGTACTCACCACTATCAGAAAGCCGGCGTTTTTAAACAACACCAGACTTTTTTTTGTGTAAAACTGAATAAATGAACCCAAAGCAGGCCAAAGAAAGACTTACTGAGAGGTGGATACAATGTAAAGTTATATTCTGAAGTGACTTGAAGGTTTATAACAAGACTGGCTGAGCTGTGGATTTCAGCAGTTTAAGTACATTTTGACTGAAAGACACTAAAAATCTAAATGTTTAAAAGAAATGAGTGACCTACTTTGAGTGTCACATAGGTTGCAATTGTTTAAATGTCATAGTTTTAAACTTAGAATCAGCATTCTAGCTGCATATGTAAAAATGGTTAGTTTTATTTGAATGCAGAAAACTGGGTAACTAAAAGTGACATTAGCTGGGGCCTGGCTTAAGGAACTGGATTCTGCTTGACAACTTCCCCCCAATTGGAGTGAAACTGGATCCACAGCAGTTCCCAGGCCTAGCTGCCTTTTGCTGTTCCCACCAAAAGGGATATGACACTTCTCCGATTGAATTACCTGGGCTCTGCAGGAAATTGAACAAAGCCCTGTCCTGACTCAGGCAAATGTTTTATTGGTGGGAGTCGTAAATGTGGCTTCCTCCTGGAAGGAAAGGGGAGGAGCACTGCCTGTGAGAGCAAGCTGGCTTGGCAGAACTGGAAAAACCAGAAATTCAACCTTGTGCTGGGGGGAAACCACACCCCTTTGGGGCCAGAACATAAATCTAAAAAGATGGATCATTCATAGAGCGGAGTTGTGAAAATTTTATAAGTAATATCATTATTCTTGTGATTTTTCTGTGCACATTTGAAGACGTGTTAGGACCCGGTGGTATGTTCAGGGGGGTTTTTAGCAGAAAAGAGGATATTACTCTAAATGTATGTATGTTAAAAATCTGACACTCCACCACCTAATGCCCACATGCTTTGCGAACATTTGTGTAAATTCGGGGACAAATCCAATATTGGTAACCGACCAAAAAGTGAAATATGTTGCCATTTTTGAATGCAAGCCCCCAGGAAGAGCAGAGTTTGAACAGGGGATACCTCCTGTGATATGTGATGGGTGCATGTAATTTTAAACAAATGTGTACCTGTGCAAATATGTCTTTTTGATCAAATATAGATTGTGTGCAATTTGACAGGGGAATGTCCTCTCTGCAAGCCATTAAATGACATCATTCTGACACACAATCCTGCTCTCCAGTGAGAACGCAAAGAATTCTCCAACCTATCAGAACTCTGAAGGGGTTGGGTCTAGAAAGCTAGCCTCTCCACCCACTTTCAAAACACATAAAAGCAGACAGTCAAGACAGATGGGGACATTCAATTCCATTTGCTGCAACCCGCTCTGCCGGATCACACAACATCCAGAAGATACTAGATTCAACACTTAGACTTTAAAACTCCAAAGAACTTGATTCAGAACTCAAAGCAAGGGCCTAAACCCACAAACTGAGAACTCTTCTCAGTGGGCCTCAGCATCCAGCAAACCTAACAGCGATAGCAGCATCCAGGAGCCGTGCAGATCAGCGCTGGGTCCAGAGAAAGCTGTGCAGAAAGATCCAGAAGCAGTGCTGTACCCAGAGAAAGCAGAGCAGTATCCAGAACCAGAGGCAGAGCAGAGCTGACCCAGACCGCTGTGCGCAGAGACCGTCCGTGGCGAGTGAAGAAAACCTGTTGACCAGATCCGTGGCGAGGCCCATTCTATTTCTAAATATATTGTGAGTACCTAGCAGAACCAATCTCTTAGTTAAAATAATCGAATCCAAGCTATTTTAATCTAAGTAGAACTGCCTCCTAACTGCCACCTGTCATTTGCAAAGCTGTCACCTGTCATTTTCTAGTTGCAAGCTGTAACCTGTCGCTTTGAACTTTTAACATTTCAAATCCGAAAAACTACCTTTATTTAATCGCTCATATCTCCGTGACCGTTTGTCTTAGAGACTTGCAGTAACTTCCCTCTGAAAGCTGGGAATCTTGGCATTTCAACGAACCTAGAACCGCATTCCTACTCCCTATACTTTTGCCGCAATCGCGAAAAACACACTCACGAATTTGCCGCGATTTGCTAATTTCTCCACGTGTGAAAACAGCAGCTTCCTTGCTTTCATTTGCCAAAAATTCATTTAACCTGCCAATCATTCCTAGAACATTGCTAAAGTAAGCCTGAACTAATTTAAACCAACTAATCCTCAACCTGAACCTCCAGAGGGAATTAAAATCATTTTAGCACATTTTCCAATATATTGCTATCACATTTTAAAGCATTTTGAGCCTGTGTAAAACTCATATCTATTCTCCTCTAAGCTTGCTGGGAAACTGGAACTCTGTATTACATTGTGATTGTATACCTGAACTGTGTGCTCTTCCTTCCATCTCCTTACATTGTATAGGGGGGGTGAATTGCCACAAAGGGAAAGTGATTACCTTGTCTTGTGTGAAACCATATCAGTTTATTTTCTATACTGCATTTCATTCATTCAACCTGGCATTTCCTTGAACCCTATAAAGCATTCTCTACCACATTATTCTTCTGTTCCTATTAACAAGTGTGCTAGTGCCAGACCATCCATTATTGATTACTGCTCAGATTAAGTGTGATATTCAATTATTAATTATTATAAAGTGTGATCTATATCTATTGTTTAAACTATCAAATAAACCTTTTAACTTGCAAAACAGAACTACTTCTTGGCTCAGTGGGGTCAGGGGGATTCCAAGAGAGGGGTGTTATATAGGGGTAGTCATCCAGAACGCATGAACTGGACATAAGGATATATCAATAAGGGTTTTCATTCAGTATTCTAGACTAGGCGTTGACTTAGCTATAGTGTTGAATTGAATCCTCTTACACTAGACAGCTACGGTACTTTCAGCGGGCTAAGAGTAAACTGGCCCAAATCAATACTGTTCCCAATAGGCACCACAACTTTTATACCGCCAGCCAACTGTCCCTTTCGCTTAGAAACTGAGCAGTTTAAATACTTTGGCATACAAAT
Source organism: Ambystoma mexicanum (assembly GCF_040938575.1). Classification (NCBI taxonomy): domain Eukaryota; kingdom Metazoa; phylum Chordata; class Amphibia; order Caudata; family Ambystomatidae; genus Ambystoma; species Ambystoma mexicanum. Next base: position 281,809,040 of record NC_090923.1, on the reverse strand, counting down.
TACTAACGACTTGAGCAAATATGTGACCAATAATCTCCACCCGATAAAAACCAGATTCACAGAAGATGCCAGGCACTGGGTCTCTCTCCCATTGACCCTACTAGGAAGGGCAGCATTATTCAAACTGATGGCTCTTCCACGCTTCTTATACATACTGCAAAACGCCCCAGAACACATCCCAGCGAAATAATTCAAAAAGACAGACAACGCACTAAGGAAACTCCTCTGAACAACGGACATCCACGTATTGAGCTGAGCACTCCGCAACGCTCCATTTGTCCCCCTGTTTTACGTGAACAAGGTGATGTTCCCCCCTCAGGTCTAGTTTTTTGTAGATTTGGGCATCTTTGACTTGATCAAGCAATTCAGGGATCAGTGGCAGGGGATAGCGTTTTTTTACGGTAATCTGATTCAGTGCACGATAGTCAATGAACGTTCTCAAGTCCCCCTCCTTTTTCGGTATGAAGAATAGAGGACTATCTGCTGGAGACTTCGAGGGACGGATGAATCCGTTGGCCAGGTATTGGTCAAGATAGGCCTTCAGGTGCTGGTTTTCTGGTTCTGTGAGTGCGTAAATTCGCCCACAAGGGATTTGTGCGCCGGGTATCAGGTCGATTTGGCAATAGTATGGTCTATGCGGTGGCAGGGTATAATCCTATTCTTTCTGAAAGACATCTTGAAAGTCCTGGTATTCACTTGGTAGGGTGCCGATTGCCAGTCGCAAGCGTGGAGGTTCTGGTGTCTACTGGTTCTTTCTCTTGGCGATAACATGTGTGGGCGCAAGTCTCGGGAAAGGCCAATTCTTTTGCTCGCTAATCGATTTGAGGATTGTGAGCTACCAACCATGGCATTCCCAAAATCAACCGGAACTGTGGTGCCTTAATGAGGTCGAAAACGATATATTCTTGGTGTCCATCCTGGCACAGAAGGGTTAAAGCTGCAATGCATTGGGATACTGGACCAGAAGCTATTTCCGTGCCGTTGACAGTGGTAACAGTGTCGGTGGTTGATTTAGGGCGTAATGGAAGCCCCATCTTTGCCGCAAGATCCTGGTCGATGTAATTCCCAACGGCTCCACTGTCAATGTACGCTCTTACTGCGTGCATCCGAGATGGTTGTTGGTGATTGATCAAGACCACAGATGGTGCAAAATGGGAGGTCTGTAGTTCACTTTCTTCGCTCGACAAGTGGACCCCTACACTTGCCAGGCTGGGGAGTTTTCCGATTTGTGGATGGTATCTTCCTTGTACGTGGCCCCTACCGTCCTACTCAGTGGATTCACAGGGCACTCTTTAAGGAAATGACCTGACCGTCCCCAGTACAGACATAACTGCTGCTGTCTCCTTTTATCCCTTTCCGCTTTAGTCAAGAGGGATCTGACCCCCCCCCCGATTTGCATTGGTTCTCCTGAACCTTCCGTTGTGCGGGCAATATTGGCCTTTGAACGCACATACATAGGGCGAGGCTCCATTTGGTTTGATCTGCTCTTCGGTCCTGCAACCTATGATCCAGTTGAACAACAAGGTCAATTAATTCTGAGCAGTCTTTCGGGGGGTTCACTACTTGTGCGAGAACATCCTTGAGCTCCCCCTGCAACCCTTGATGAAATAACGTGGTTCTCTTCTCCACTGGCCATTCTGCCTCAACTACGAGTCTATTGAACGTGGCTATGTATGTTAATAGGTCTTGATTCCATTGGCGTAGGGACAGAAGTTCGTTGTCTAATGCCTGCCCATGAGTACGACGGGCGAACAGCTTTTCCATCTCTTGCTGAAAGCCCCTGAAGTCATGCAGCAAAGGATCGTCTTGGGCCACAAAGGGTACAGACCAGTCCGCGGCACTACCACTCAGGTAGGATAGCACAAAAGCGACCCGTGATTGGTCATTCGGAAAGGCCCCTGGTCTACAAAGGAAGTGCAGGCGGCACTGGTTCATGAACGTTGCAAACCTCTTGGGATCCCCCGTAAATCGTTCGGGCGGGGCCAAGGGAACTGCCCCAGGAAGAGTTATCTGAACGGGATTGGCTGATGGTGCTGGCATCAAGGGCACACTTCCCGGCAATGGTGCATGCCCTGCTTGTGACTGGAGAAGTTGCCAAGTGCGTTCTTTGGCTATCAGCTCTCTCCTCACGGTGTTGGTCTCCTGTCTGGGTGCATGTACTTCGGAATGCAGCTACCCCAACATGTGGGCTAACTGGTCGGTTTCTGACGTTTCCATGACGCCCAGGTGGATTTTGATGTGAGGCTTTGTGTTCTGTAACGCTCACCTGGTATCCACAGGGAAGTCACTCAGCCTGTTCTGACCTCTTACGACTTCGAACCCTTCCCTGGAGTCTACTCGACTGGCGACTGGGTCTGAAACACAGGATTGGTAGAGTTTAACTCCCCATTGTCTCTGTGTGCTTGAACCCCTTCTTCCCCGGGGTCCAACCCTTCCCTTTGATCCACAGCTCACCTTGTTTTCTTGGAAAGTGTGCTCTCCGTCCTGCTTTCAGCAGAGGGGCGCGTTGATTGAGGCGGGTTCGTTGCTGCCTAGTTACTTCACTGGCAAGAGTACGACAGGTAAGTATAATGAGTCTTTTGGACAGTTCTCTAACTTCGTTCCTTTCCTTCCTTAGATGATGGCCGGCGTCCGGGGATGGCGACATGCTGCTGAGATGAGTAGCGCTGAAGGCGAGTAAGAGCGCAATGCGACCCTTTCGTATTTGTATTGAACCGAGTTCTTTTTCTGTGTCTTTTAGGTGCCGCAACGTTTTCAGTGTGGATGCCGGTTATGAAGAAGAAATACGGTGAGTAAGTGCGGTATGCGGCGCCTCTAGATGTTTCCACGCTAACCTGGAGTGTCTTTTCCCTCTTGCAGATGGATGAGAAGTTCCGGAGACAGAGTTCGCCCAGCGTGCCTGGGATTCAGATAAGTGTTTGAAGCTCGTACAGTCTTTAAAAATAAGCGAAGATTTGCTGAATGCTTACTAATGCCTTTTTCTGTTCTTTTCCCTTTTCCTTAGGAAGCGGCGTGCCGGGATGGGAATGACATCGCCGAAGATGCCTGCAGAACAGAAGAAGCGATGAATGATGGGCAGAAGCACTGCAAGGTAAGGCTGTTCCTAACAGTGTTCTTGTTCTTGCAGGAGCTGAGCGCAGAAGAAAGATGCAGGCCTACTGGAGACCGATCCGAACACGGTGTGTGTCACGCTGCAGGTGTAGAAAACACAAAGCATGTTTCTCAGCCTGGTCGTGGCTTAAATAGTCTGTGGGTAGCCCAGGTGTCTCTGGGCTGAACCACACCCAAAAGACTAGACTGCACATGCAGTTCTGGGAACCGAAATATGTGGGGGCATCCATATTATCCCCTTCAATGCACTACAAGTCCAATCCCCAATGTTATCCTATTGGAGTGAGTGAGTCTGGTGCCACAAGCGCCAAGTCTGACTCCAAGTGGGTCTCTGGAGGGATGGAGAGGCCCTTGAGGGCCATGTAGGTGATCGTGGCCTAGCTCCAGCCTGACATCTTGGAAGGCTGGGGACATGAGGGACAGGAATCATGACACTCCCTAAGGGCTGGAAGCCGGAACAGAAACAATATTTTGATGCATTATTTGTCAACAAGTCAATAGCTTTGGTGCAGAGAAAACTCATGAGATGAAGCCGTCTAAAGAACGGACTGAGTCAACTGTACGCTCATACTATACCAACAAAGACTAGTAACAAAGATCCTTACGAAAGAAGATTATCGAACATGGATTAACAAAGGCACACACCACAGCATCAAATATATTGGAGCAGGCAAAAAAAAAGATACATTCCTGAAAGTAATTTCTGCCCAAGCAGCGAAAATATCAAACAATTGCCAGAATATTATATACAGCTTATAAAGAAGCAAATCCGAACAGCCCAGCCTATGGTTTAGAATCTGAGATAGACTGCCAGCAATTGAAGGGGCTAGATATGGGACACATACTACATTCCAATGTGGCTTGCTCAAATATACAACACATTTAATCGAAAATTAAATGAAAGGTGTATGCCAAAATAGTTCCCTTTTCTCCTAAAGGGAGCATTTTGCTAGATGAGATAGCTGCCTTAAATAAAAAAAAGGTGCTTTAATTGTGTACCTACGTACTAAGCTACAGGATATGGAGTCTCCAGCAAATATTTTTGTTGACCTTATTAGGCTCAGTGATGTGTCTGCTGAAGGTATATTAAACAGTTTGCTGTCTGCACTTCAAAAAGACCCAATTAACATTAGTGAGGACTTTGTCACCAAATGTCTGGTGTCAGTCGCTTGTGATGGAGCATCAGTAATGGTTGACCGCAAAAGCAGGGTTCTGAAAAGGTTACAAGAAAACATTTCTCCCCATATTGCAGCCTGGCACTGCCCAGCACACCGCTTAGAACTTGCTGTCAATGATGTCATGAAAGACATTGGAGCTACAAATCATTTCAAGGCATTGCTAGACATACGGTAATCCTTTTTTAGCACATGTAGGAAATCGTTTGCAGCTAAAAGAATGTGCAGTTGACATTCAGCTTTGTAAAAAAAAGTTAGAGTGTTACATAATAGCTGGGTTGAGTCAAGCTACAGTACAGCATGTTTGGAATGCTTATCCTTCTCTTTACAAACACTTTACATTGGCCTCTAGTGATGGCTTACAACACGTAACATGTACACAGGACTATGTAGGCGAATATTGTCTGTATAGTTTATTGCTAATGTTTGATACACTTCAAGAGTTATCAGAATTGTCTGTTGAATTACAAAAACGTGATTACACGATCATTGATGCACATTGTGCTATTTGCCGACCAATATCAGTATTTGAGGCAATGGTAGAAAGGTGAGGGAGAAAATCTTATCAGTGCGAGAAGACCATACAAGAAAAGAAGTTTCAAGGAGCGAACCTGCATTAAGGAAAGTCGTGCGACGAAAGAATTGAACATTAACAGTTTTTTTTGCAGTCTTGCAGAGAATGTACGGAATAGTTTGTTGTCTACAGGAGGTTCTACTGCTATTGACAACAAAGTTGGGTATGAGAAACTAATAAGCGAAGTAACAGTTGTGTACAAGCAGGACTGGCCAGATGAGTTACCACCTATGTATGGAGAAAGGGAGGTAGAGTCTGTAAGGAACTCATGGTGGCAACAGTAAAGACAGACACAAGTGACCACAGCTCAAGGGCGTTTATTAAACCGTATGCAGGTTAGAAAAACGGCTAATCTAAACCTAAATCTAAGATTGGAGCAAGCGTCAACCTTCAAATGAAAATAAGGCAGTCTTAGTTGAATTGTGTCAAATGAAAAAGGGCCTATACTAAGAAACCTATTGCCAAACCTTACAACTAATACAAAAAGTGTGCGAGCTAGTTTAAGAAAAGAAAGCAGTGTTCACAAATATGTCAGAATATGGTAGCCTGGGTCTGCCTTACTCACGTTTTGGGCGCATGGTAAGGTGGGATTTTGGAGCACAGTCTCGAGCTCTGCCAGCACGAGATGACAGTTCTGTTTGCAGCTATCAGAGCCGTTGATGGCCAAGTCTTGTTTCTCTTGAAAGTCTCTTGCCTTCGAGGGCCTGATGTATATAAACAAACAAATAAGTTCAGTTCCAAATGCACGTTGGTCGATACTTCACCACTGCGCCCCCCTCTCCTGGGCACTGACCCTTGTTCCTCGTTTTATTGGGCAATAGCTTTTTTACCCCCGGATCTTCCTCTTCCGAGTTTGGATCTCCAAAACAGTTCCCATCAGGATCAGGGCCTCCGGAGGCCTCGTCTCCCGGTTCCGAGGACCTGGTAGCTTTGCAAAAACAGCAAAACTAAAGTTACCTTTGGATTTTGCTTGAGGTGATTGCTCTTCACCTCTCGGTCCCCCTCTTCTGGGCGTTAACCCCTCTGGAATATCAGCCTGTCTTCTACGAGTTCACTGTGGCTTTCTTTTCACTTTAGCAAGATTCACTCCTCTTACTTATTAATGTTTTTTCAAACAGTTTAGTGCACATCCCTCTGCCGGGTACACTCGTCAACACACTGTTTCTTGGGACTTTAGACTTTGCCCCTCTTTTCTGGCATCCCTCCGCCAAGTTCACTTTTGCGACTGCTTCTTTGCCTTCACTTTCGATGCTTGCTGGATTCACTTCCCTGGCTTTCTCATGATGCAGGATTCACTGCTCCTGCTTTCGATGCAGGATTCACTTCCCTTGTTTTCTCTACAGTTTTTGGGTAAAGGCTTTTGATTTTATAGGGCTTTTCCTAGACCTCCTGTATGACCACTTTGACCTGTCTTGGCAGCTTTCCTGCGGCCTTCTGGTATCTGTAGTGCCGCGGACAGGGCTTGACCAGAGTTTCTCAGAGCAGCACCCAAGTAGTTCTGGTCCCTGTCTGCAGCTGTACAATTTTACAGTTCTTTGAACGTCTCTCACTTTGCGACTTTCATTCACCACCGCCCCATTCTTATCGGTTCTCCCTTCAACTCACTGGCAGTGATGAACCGCTTGGCTTTCCTCGTAACTGGAGTCAAGGCTGGTACCACGGTAGCAGAAGTTTCCCTCACTCCCGCTTATCAGCGGCGACACGCTCCGTGTACCTTTGACACCTGCTGCAACACACTTGGGCTATTATCCTCTGTCTTATGATTCCTTCTGCTGACGTTTCTCGGGGCTGCGTGGAAAAGGGCAAGGTCGTGTCTCTCCTTGTCAACGGATACAGCTCAATACATTTAGTCTTGCTAAATCAAAATTCAACCTCACTCCCACCCCTTTCCTTCTCCAAGCCCATCTCGCCCATCCTGCAGCCCAACCGATCTATGCGGTTATATCTGTGGTGGTTTGAATAGAAATATCTGCCCTGAAGAAACACGAGTTGCCAGAACAGGCACGGGAAATTGCAACAGTAAAAAAAAAAAGAATTATGCTAACGCTTGCAAACCTACCCAAAGCTCTGTTGGTGATTCATGTAGACAGATCAGCAACACACTTTTTGTAAAGATCGACAATGTTGAAGTGGAAAACACCCGTACCTTCCCGTCCACCCCTCCACATGAGCCTACGATGTGATTATAGACAGCATGAAACTTACTTTCTTTCTTTCAAGTGCACTTTCACTGTGCACTGATAATCTGATAAGTCACATTTTCTATTTAATGAAGTGGAAAATTGCCAGTTTTTGTGAAAAAGATAAACGTGAGGAGCAGTGCACTTAAGCTAAAATTTGCAAACCATAATAGCTCTTTTTGTGTTTCTAAAATTGCTGAACTTTGATTCCAACACACTAATTGGATGAATGGCCGGCACTATACTTAATCAGACACTAAGAAGACCTCTCAATAACAGCCCAGGGCAATTAACTGTCCTGTACAAGCGTGTCTTTAAAGGGGCTCCATTACATGGATTTTGTTTTTATCTTTCAAGCATTTTATTTAGAAATACTGTAAATAACTTGTACAAATGGAGAATGGGACTATAGTGCAGACGGGCTGGTAAAACGGATGTGATTTCAAGTGCTATTGGAAGTGCTGTACTTGCAAGGGCCCCACTGATATGCTCAACGTTAGAATGGATGTAGAGTACACACACCTCTTCATTTGTATTGGGCCATTGAAGGGTAATGCTTGAGGGTACAAAGTTGGAGGTGAAATTGAAGAGAAATTCTCTGTGTTAAAGCCTCGGACAGAATCTTTGAGGGCCTTCTTGCAGGTGGGTGGGAACAACACATTCCTCCATTCTTGTGTAGTGGTACCAGGAGGGGAACGCCCCTGAATGTAGAGAAAGTGCAGGATTGCTTGATGGTAGCTACACTGAGAATGCATTTGGCATCCTTGACTTCTCCTGTTTTGGCTTTAATGTAGACACAGCATAGGTATTTGCCAGGAACTGCTGTTAAAGGTAAAACACGGCCATACAATGTTAACAGCTGGAATATTGTGTGATTACCTAGACATGTGTTAGCATTAACAAGCAAATGCCTATACACAAGCTAGACATGTTGGCTGACTTGGCCAATGCTTTTTTTGAATATTTTTAAAAGGACTTCATGGCAAGGATCAGATAAAAATCAAATGGCTGAAGGCACACTTGGTTAAGACATTTGTATTACACGAGTAGAGAATTTACAGCTGCAATTAAGCAGTTAACTCTCAACAGACTGCTCGGAAAGAACAATGGCAGGCCAAAGTTTGACATTGCTGCTTCATAGAGCTAGCTCAAAGAGATCCCAGGAGGATGTGCTTTGCATGGGAGGGGGTATGAAGTGTATTGGAATGGCCAATCAATAGGAGGGTAAATAACCAAATGCCCACAACCTGTTCATAACTCCTCCCATGTCATATCCCTGCAAGATGTAGGCTTTCAGCTTATATGTGGCAGTTAAACACCACCTAATAGCCAAACCTGAAAGGGGCTGTTGCTTGTAGTGAAAGAAAAGAACAAGTTACTTACCAACTGGAACGTTCTTTCGACTGGATGTTCCTCCCACGTATTCCTTATCTTTGATATTCCCATATCCAGCTTGCTGCTCCGGAAACTTTTCAGTAGAGGGCGCTGAACGTCGATGACTGTCAAGTTGATGTCCCTCGAAGACCTCCGTCTCGACGTCATCACTGGTATAAATAGTCGCATGCAGCGTCTGTTGCTCAGTTCCATTTTGAAGAGTTAGGTATTGTGCAGGATGTGATGGTTGCTACCCTTGAGGGAGCGCAGGCTGCAACTGTAAGCAGAGTTTTACTGTGGGGAAGGGTGATAAGGAATACGTGGGAGCAACATCCAGTCGAAAGAACGTTACAGTTAGTAACTTGTTCTTCGAATGGATTGTGTCCTCCCACGTATTCCCAACCTTTGATAGTCTCCCAAAACAGTAATATGTGCAGGAGGAGGGAGTAAAAATTAGTATGTTTTACTTGTGCACAGAGTGCAGCACAGCTTTCCTGAATTTGATCTCCTGGCTAATGGAGATGTCTAAACTATAGAATCTAGTGAAGGTGTATGCAGACGACCATGTGGCAGCTGCACAGATGCCTTTTATTGGAACTCCCCTCTGGAGAGCTGAGGAATTGCGATACCCCTGGTTGAATGAGCCCTCAGGTGTTGAGGAGAGTCTTTCCCTGCCAGTTTATAGCATTCTAGGATAGTTATAATTATCCATCTTGAAATGGTTTGTTTAGCGATGGCTAGGCCCAGTTTATGCCCTGCTTATCCCACAAACAATTGGTCTGTTTGCCCAAGTTTTGCAAGTCTGCTGATGTAGAAACTCAAAGCCCGCTTTGGGTCAAGTCTGTGCAGCCTTTCTTCCTCTTTCCCAGAATGATGAGGAGGGTAAAATGAAGGTAAGATTATCTTTTGCGTAATATGAAATTTCGACACATCCTTTTGGAGGAAATTTGGCTTCACCTGAACAACTTTGACTTTATGAAAGACAGTGTGAGGGGGGTTTGCAGGATAAAACTTGTAACTCACTAACCCGCAATGCAGAAGCAATTGCCACTAGAAAAACAGTTTTGAAGGTGAGGAATCTCAGCGGGCAGGTATGAAGGGGTTCAAAAGGAGTACCAATTAGAAATTTCAAGACTAAATTAAGGTGGGACTTGAAATGGAGTTGGGGTAAACATTGGTCAACCCTTTCAAAAATTGAATAACCAAGGATATTTTGAAGTATGAGGGTTCCTCAGTTGTGCGTTTGAAAATGGACAGCGCTGCTAGGTAACCCTTGACTGTGCCGATCTGGAGTCCTAAATTTGCTAGGTGAAAAATGAAAGATAAGAAAGAGAGAGAGAGAGAATCCTCTGTTTGTGGAAGATGAATCGAAGGACAGATGGACATGTGCAGAAGGTCCAGGTACCACGTTCTCCTGGCCTAATCTGGGGCAATGAGGATCATGGTTTTCCTGAACCTTCTCAACCTCATTATTACTTGAGGAATGATGGGGAGTGGAGGAAACGCGTAAAGGAGCGGGTATTCCCAGTACACCACAAAACATCTCCTAGAGCTCCTCTCGGGGGAAATTCCCTGGAGCAGTACAGCTCGCACCTCCTGTTGGCATTCGTTGCAAACTGATCCACTTGAGGGGTTCCCCAAAGGTCGAAGATCTCTTGAAGGACTTCCTGAGCTAGTTCCCACTCATGGGACACTGCTCTGCCTGCTCAGAGCATCCGCCGCTGTGTTCTTCTCGGATGTATACGAATTGTTCGAACTACAATTGTTCGAATTACAATCGACCTTTGCACAATTGACCGAATTGTGAAGGTCAATTGTCACATATATGCGGGGGGAACCCCCCACAACCACCCCATTATATATATATGTGCGGTCAATTGTGCAAAGGTCAATTCGGACCCTCGACTTTCGGTCAATTTGGTAATTCGAACAATTGTGTTCGAACAATTTGGGTAATACCTTCTTCTCTCCGGCTAGGTGAACTGCCGACAGAGAGATTCCTTCTTGTATTGCCCAGAACCAGAGATGCATTGCCTCCCTGCACAGCAGTAGTGACCCTACACCCCCTCTTTTGTTGAGGTAATAAATGGACAATTTGTTGTCCTTCATTATAAAGACATTCTTTCCCTGTACAGAGGCAGAAAGGCCTTCAAAGCTATTATGATTGCCCTCAGCTCTAAAAGGTTGATGTGTAGTTTGGACTCCGATGGAGACCAACGACTGTTGATGGTTAAATCGCTGGTGTGGGCTCCCCACCCCGTGAGTGAGGCATACGTCATTACCGTTATCTCCGGCCATGGTTGACAAAAAGGTTCTCCCTTTAAGAAGTTTTCTCGAGAGCCCACCATTGAAGGTCCAGAGCAATTCTGTTTAGTATTTGAAGGAGATCTGACATCTTTCGAGAGAATTGCGACCATTGAGTCCCGAGTGCCCACTGGAGAGATGTCATTCTCAGGCGGGTCAGAGGCACCAAAAAGATGCAGGATGCCATCAGGCCGAGCAACCTCAGAAAGTCGAAGGCTGGGAGATATTGGGCATTCTGAAACTTTGTCACCATCTGTAAAATGTCTTGAGACCTCACCTCTGGTGGTGAGGCTTTTCCCAGGGAAGTATCCAGGATTGCTCCAATAAACTGGAGTTTTTGAGATGGTATCATTTGGGACATCTTGAAGTGGAGGGAGAAGGCCAGCCTGTGGAGGGAGTGCCAAACATAGTGTAGATGATGCAGAGCTTGTTCTGGCGAACTCGCTCTGATCAACCAATCGTCCAGGTAAGGGTAGAGGTTAAACCCCCCCTCTCTCCCGAGACTCTGTGCCACAAATGCCATTAGCTTGGTGAAGACCCTCAGGGCGGATGTTAGCCCAAATGTCAGGACCCGAAATGGCTAGTGAGAGCTGCCAATGGCGAACCTCAGGTACTCTGTGTTTTAGATGTATAGGCACATGAAAGTAAACATCCTGAAGGTCCAAGGAGACCAACCAATCCTGGAGTTGGAGGGCCTGAAGGATCTGAGAAAGTGTAACCATCTTGAACTTGTCTTTCCTTAGAAACTCGTTCAATTCCCGCAAGTCCAAGATGGGTCTCATTCCCCGGTCCTTTTTCGGAATTAGAAAATATGGGTAGTACCAACCCTTGTTCCTCTCCACCACAGGTAACGGTTCTATAGCATCTTTCTGTAGCAGGTCCAAAATCTCGTGCATCAGGAGTGGGTCTGGAAACATCAGAAAGAGTTGTTCCCCGGTGGATGACTCTGAGGTGTGTGTAGGAAAGGCAGGCAGTAACTTTGGGCAACTGTTTCCAATGCCGAAGCATCTGAAGTAATAGCCTGTCATTCTGTCAGATGTTGAGTTAACCTGCCTCCCACTGATTTTTTGTGATACAAGACCTCAGAGGGGTTTTGGGGCAGCTGAAGCAGAGGCTGAGGGTAAAGCACCACCTGCGGATGCAGACTTAGTACTTTTGCCCCGTCCACCACGGGTTATTCGTCTCGGACCCCTTTGAGCTGGCTGTCCTCTGCCTTTTTTTCCAAATGCGGAGTAACAGCGAAAGGACCTACCCCTCCAGGGCATACCTGAGGGGCGTTTGGAGTTTGTCTAATTGCGGCCCTAAGGGATATGGTTGCCTCTTTGGAAGTTTGCCACTTCTGCAACTTCTCCAAACTGTCATCAACTTTTTACCAAATAGATGGGTCAAAGGGCATATTCAGAAGTCTGGATTGCACATCAGGAGCAAATCCAGATTTCCGCAACCACGCAAATCTGCGGTACTAGCCGCCATTGCTCTGCTGATACTGTCGAGACCGGTTTGGAGGGATTCACACATGGCATCCTTCCAGTCCTTGATAATATTCAAGAAACCGTATTGTTCCTCCCCTTCTGGGAGATGATCAGCCCCCACTGAAGCACACTCCCAAAGGGTGTGGCTGAATCTTACATTGTGGCGTTTGCAGACTTTAGTGCCACGATACATGCCGAGAAAACCTTCTTGGCCATGGCGTCAACTCTTTTGTCGTGACAATCTTGGGGTATTGAGGGATACGCCGTTTGTCTTCCTGACGATGTTGCTGCCTGAACAACCAAGCTTTCAGGGGTTGGATGTTTAGACAAGTATGGTGGGTCTGCAAATGAAGCTCTATATTTCGCTGACACCTTCTTACTAATTGCTGGAATGACTTCCACCGTTTCCCAATTGCTGGACACTTTTTTCTGCAAAGCTTTGTGAAAATGAACTGTAGGATCCTCTTGTGGTCCTCTGTCAAGTGTGTCCGCGAGGTCACGTATACAGGTGCGGGTCTCGACCACCCCATATATTCCATGACTCTGTTCGAGAGACCTAGCATGTTCCCCTGGTTCAAGCTCATCTCAGGGGAGGTATCTATTCCACTTGCTTCCTGCAAGGAATCCTGTAAATATTTCAACCTCACTTCTTCAGAAACTATTTCTTCTGGAATGTGGGTTCTAACTCTTTCTAGACCAAAAGGTCTTTATAGATCTGAATCCTCACCCTCCTCATACATTGAGGATAGAGCTCTGAAATAATCAGAGTGTGGAAGTGGTGTGTAGCTCTTTTCCAAAGAGGGAGGAGCTATAGAAGTCATTACAGGATGGGCTAAACTGGTCACCGTTGATGTAGAAGTCACTGGCCTCGATAGATTAGTAATTGGCCTCGATGACGTCCATAGAAACGAAGTGATCGACGTCGACAAGGTTGACATACGAGGTGTGGAAGATTTCTCTTTCATCAGAGGTGCCGAAGGAGTCGATGACGCAACGATGACTGTTGATGTGTGAGTCGACAGTGTCGACGTCTTTTGCGTCAAAGAGGCTTTGGCTCGACTCGAGGATCCATGATGCTTTCGAGGAGTATGTTTTATTGAGGTCGATGACTCACAGCTTTTATCTCTACTAAGTTTTTTTCCTAGGCTATCGCCTCCAGGTGTCTCTGAGGGGGGCAAGGATGCGTTCTCGAACACCATCTTTTTTCGAAATTCCTCCCACTAAGCCGGGGAGCTGTTTTTAGTGGGACATGTTACCTTCTCTGGTGAACAGGAGGATGATGATGTGGAAGGCGATCTGTGATGCCTTTTTTTGGTATGTCTCGAAGCAGATGAATGATGCGATCTGCTCCGGGACCTCTATCGGGAGTGTTTCTTTAAATGAGGAGACTGCGTTCTCGACTCGTCTGAGGTAATTTTGGTAAGGGCAATAGATTTAGAAAACCTACCTCTCTCCAGCTTTCCTCTGCGCTCCCTTAAGGCTTTCACCGTCATCGAAAGGCACTCTTCACATTCAGAACATGGATTCTCTGCCCATAGGCACCATAGACAGACCCTGTGGGAATCCGTCAGATATATTTGCCTTAACATCTCAACATTTTTTAAAGCCAGATCGGGGCGTGGATGGAGCCGATAAAGAGGCCATCTTGACTCGAGTATTCGAAGGATTTTTTGACAGAAAACCAAAAAATGTTGTTCTCTTCACAGAACCGAGCGTCACTTCCCGAAGCACATGAAGCGCGGAAAAACGGAACTGAGCAACGGACGCTGCGTGCGACTATTTATACTAGTGATGACGTCGAGACGGATGCCTTCGATGGACATCGACTCGACAGTCATTGACGCGCAGCGCCCTCTACTGAAAGGTTTCCAGAGCAGCAAGCTGGATATGGGAATATTAAACATAAAGAATACATGGGAGGACACAATCCATTTGAAAGTAGCTATATTGCCACTGAACAAAGCATGCATAGAATATAAAACAAATTCAGAACAACAAGGAAACTAAACAGTATGTTGCATTAGAACAAGGAAGGATGAGATCTGGTTGATTTCAAATCTTAGAGCTTGCAGGATAGAACGTGCATAGCAAACCTAATTTCAACACAAGATTCTTGTCAGCAAACAAAGCCATGAGAGCTGGATTATTAAAGCAATAGAACCTGAGGGAGGGTCAGAGGGGGGCATTACCAGTCTGGTAATTCCCCAGGGTATCAGTTACACACCAGAGCAAAGCGAGGGCTCCAACCTAAGCCCCGGGGCATTACCAGACCAGTAATGCCCTTCTCCGAGGGTTCTATTGCCATTAGTAACTCAGCACATTGTACCATGGTACTAAAAGTATTTTTACTCGAGTTGGAAAACAGCGTGGAAACCATTTCGCAACTCGAAGTAAAAAGATCAATTGTAACAATCCGATTGTCCCTCGCCTGTTACTAACATAGAAATAGGAACGGTTTCAGAGCAGTGGCATAACACAAAATTTGAGTGCTGCCATGTGAGCCATGCCGATGCCCTCCCAAGCTCCCCAACACAGTAGAGGGCCGCCCCAGACTAAGGGCCGGCCTTGACCACCACCTATGCACAATGCCCTTGATGATTATGCTTCTACAGGTGCACACCACGCACTGCACTAGGGGAACGATGCAAGTATGTTTTCAAACAAAGCTATAATCTTTCACCTAGCGTAAAAACCAGAGGGGAGTAAATATTTGCCTCAAATATGTGAGAGTGACCAAGCGTAGCCACTGTGCCCGAACCAACCAATGAGTGTCTGGGAGGAGGGGGGAATCCAGACAGAGAAAATGTTTGTATAATGGGTTACAATGGTGCGTTATACAGTGCACTTTGTGAAAAATTGGATAAAAAGCTAGACAGTTTGCAATCGATTTAGCAACTTAACTTATTTAGAAAATCGAAAAGATGCAAATCACCAATAGAGCACATGTTGATTTCCCAAAGCATTTTCATGATGATCTTTCCCACAATATATGCCAGTATAAAAGCAGTCTCACGTTGGCTGTGCCCATACATTTCCATTCTGGATGCACCAACAAATGCCAGTTTTACCATATAGGAACATACTCCCGTTTGCTTAATGCATAATGCTAGTAAGGATACTATAATAAAACATGTCCAAGCTGGCTCTGACAATACATGCCAGTACACCCCATGTAAAAACATACTGCTACTGCTGTTGTCTTTGCCATTAAAATGCCATGCCAAAATACAAAAACTTGTTCAAACTGGACGCACCAATGTAAGCCAGGCTAGACACGAAATAACACTTACCATGCTTGATTTTTCAGTGATTGCGAGTACAAAATGTCATGCCTGCTCCTGACCCAGCAGCCAGTGCCTCTCATGTACTCATAATCCAATTCATACACATTCCTATCCATCCATCCGCCCACCAGTCACTGACCTATACACGCCACAGTCGGCCCCAGCCAAGTCCTCACCCTGGACAAGTGGTGGCGGAGCCCCATGCACCACAAGGTCTGTGGGTCCCTCACTACACCAATTTTTCATAGTTTTATTAACTGCAAAAATAAAATGACGAAAGCAGAGAACTGTCACAATTCGCTCCCTTCTCTCTTGTTCCTGCCACTTGGTGACCTGATTTGGGGGTTTATTCCCTATTGGACTTTCCTTCCAAATCTAACAAGACAGTGCTTTGGTGATTTGGGAGAGCAAAATCCTTCTTTTCCATGTCCCTTCCCTTCCGGATGTATTCCAGGTTTTTGCCAGTCAGTGTTCTGCTTTAATCAAAAGACTATGCTTCCCAGAGTACCTGGCCCAAAGCGTCATCTTCCCCCTAACAGGACACTGTTGGGTGGAGAATAAGCAGTACCTGTGGCTCATGGATGCTAGCAAGGAGCACACCTGGGGCATGTGCTTGTTAGCCAGCTTTAAAAGCCTCTGTTTGCTTCAGTCCAGCGCTAGGTATTGATCAGTATTCCGATGTGTGACCTGGTCCTTGCTCCTGCTTCTTAGCTTATTGTCTAGTTACTCGTTTCTTATTCCTTGTTCCCTGGATTTCAAATTTAGAGTGCTTATTGGTATTTTCTGCTTCCTGGATTCCCTTTCCGTCTTCCTCTGTTTTGCAGTCTGCACTTTCCAGTGCTTTACTCTTCCTGTGCAACCCAGTGTGTCTGTGTTCTTCATTCCTTTGACTTTGCCCTATTCTGCAGTGTAACCTTAATCCTTTAGACTTCCCTTGTTTATATATTTTACAATTCTGTCCCATTTTCCTTTCCTTCCCTGGGCGGGGAAGGTGAAGGGAGGTTTTGCACTTGTAATTTCGTTTTCCCTGGTCCTGTTCCTTTACTTTCTCTTGGAGTATGTTCCTGGTTTTCCCTTGCAATTTTCCTTTGTTCCGTATTGATTGTTAGGTATCTCACTTTGCTGTTATAGCCTTTTTGGGTACCTGTTTGATCAACAAGGTTTATGGGCTTTGCTGACAATTCGGTATTTCTCATTCGTCCTCCCTTTCAGGCTACCTTATAGGGTGTTCGCTCACAGATCCTGTTGTTGCGTGTCCTGTATGTGGGCTTAGTGCTTGACAGTGCCTGTCACAGCAGTTGTGGGTGAGGAGCTTGCCGACTTTCTTTGTAATCCTAAGGAGCTTCTAAGCACTTACCCCCACATCCGTATTCATATGCTAAACATGTTCTACTTGCACATCCTGGGTTTTAGTATACATGTACCTTGGGTCTGATTGCATGTTGTTGGACACAAAGCTATTCACTGTGTGATCTTGTGCACATTTTCCTTTCCATATCCACTGCCATTGTTCCTCATCACAATTGCTAGAGGCAGTGCATTCAAAATTCTATGTGCCTGGGAAGATAATCTTCTATTACTGTTTGTTTTGTGCTGAAATGCTAGGTAATTAGTAGCTGGGCTTCAGAGTACTAAAAACATCTTTAAAGCCCATGGAACTCAACAAACATTTGAACAAGATGTAACTAAATTATGTAAACGCTTGAACCAATCATGGAACAACTTAGTGTATGGAGAGGGAGAGTTTTTGATTTAGCAAGAGAGTATACAAATCAAATAAGAATATTCTACAAACAATCCTTGAATCCAGGAGGTGGCTCCCTTCCCCTGGACTATTTCGGGTAGGAAAGCAAAAGTGTCCTTTTCAAAACACGATTCCTGAAGAGTAGTAGAAATGTCTCTTTCACACAACCCTTTGAGGATGGCAAAAGGTGTCTTTTCTAAGCAATGATTCCTCCAGAATATTAGAAATGTCTCTTTCATACGTTTTAAATGGATTACATGGTATACTCCTCCCCTGCCAGGAATCACCTTCTGGGTTTTGTAGATGCCCTTGTATACTCTTCTGCCAGGTATCTTTCTCCCAACGGCCTGCCTGATGTGCTTCTTTCACCAGGACTTCCTATAATGTCTTTCAGTATAACACAGTTTTACTCCTTCACGGTTTGTACTTCATGGACTTCAGGTATTACTTGTTCCAACATCCCCCATATTGACATTTCCTATATGGAGAGTTGTACAGATTTTGCCTTTCAACTTCATTAATGTTCATCTGCAGGTGATATTTACTCCAACTTTCCCCATACGGACTTCCCTCATATGAGGATTAGTGTAAATTCTGTCTTAATTTAATTTACTTGGTCAGTATTCAAAATAAGTTTTCAATTTGTCATATGCCTGGCGGCACGCCTTCGGTCCCCAGCACCTATGGGCAGACTCACCGGTGGTTGTTGGCCTTTCCTAGCCGTGGCACGTCAATGCAGCAAAGTTTTAACTCTTGGAATGCTTCTCCTGCTTTGTAGACCCTCATTCGGTTTCCCCAGCGGCTCCGCATTCAATTCCTGGTAAAACTGTGGCTTTTTAACAAGACTGCACCCCAACACCCTTGCTGCTTTTGCCGGTCTTTCAGCAGTCCTTCTGTTGCGCTTCTCCCGGTCTCACGCCTCTCCAGTAAAGTATGCTTACAAGCGGTTGCCTGGAAGCATCCTGTCTCTCAGCACGGTCCGTCTCCGTGCGTCTGCTTCTGCTTCTCTCGTTGCCCACTCTGCATCTCTCTACTCCACTTCCCAATTAAAGGTGTTCACCATGTTTAAATGTCCTGCGCACAGATTTCCTTTGTGACAACTAAACTGCAGGTTTAGCTTGGTGTTTCCTTCAATCCACATTAACTCCTTCCTCGTCTCAGTACTTGAGGAGGCTTTATGGGAGTTGGAGTCCATAGGAATTGTACACCTTTTAAAGTTATTTTGTTTTGAATCTTTCTTTAAATCAAAGAGATCAAAGACAGGAGATGTTGAGTATTATGTGTATATGAGCTATTAATGGTATTCTGCCTGGATTGTTTTGCAGAAAGAGGTTTGGGGGTCTTACAATAATAGGGATTTATAAAGTGACAACAAGCCATCAGGAAATTAGAAATTATAGGGTCTTCCTCATTAATAAGGGGAGAATAGTGCGTCCCTCTGATGGGGTCACCACATCTCCACGACAACCATCTCCTATGTGATCCTCCCTCATATCACCACCAGGGTCAGGATCAGGTAGCGGCTGCCGTCCCCTGGCCACATGGGAGAAGACCGTTGGCTGGGGATTAAAGCCGACTCCATAGGATTAATTACTTGGGTGACAGGCAAGTGAAACACAGTCACTACACAAGGGGATGCTATCCTGCCGCTTCTTTCTCTACGAGTACTAGGAGGCCACAAGCCTCATACTTGGTTTCCTATCTTGGTGCCTTCCCTAGGAACACAAGCATTGATTAAAGAACCGGGTCAGCTGCCAGGGGCAGGTGCAGCCCTTCAATGTTAATTGCATTTCAGCCATTTTACAGAAACGTTACATCAAGCTAGAGAGGAGGGGCAGGCCTGCCCGCTGTGGAACATTCGGCCTGAATCGTGCCCTTTGTTGAGGCATGTGGAACAATGATTTCTTTAAGATTCTTACTGGTAGATGAAAGTCGGTTGTAAAGTAGATATACAAGAGTCTGCTTTATGAGATTTACTTGAGAAAAACCTCTGTACAGTGAAACAGAAACTAGGAGCTGTATGCTTTTCAAAAGAAATATTTTACATTTCATATACGTTTAGATCTTTAAAAATGTATTTGTCTTCACAGTGTACTTTTGGTAACCAAAACCCGGCAGTGAAATGCTTTTGTAAAGCAGCGAAGGCTGGTTAATTTCTTTAATTTGAGGGGCATACATGTTTGGCGACCAAGAGTAGCAAATAAGCCTGAACAATCCAAAGAGGCTTGGCTAGGAGGGGGGAAATGGGCTGAATGTGTGGCAGATTATCCCCCCCCAGAGGATATTTTTAAAATATTGAGTTAAAACCCTGCATTTTCAGCACGCACTGTACACATGTGGGCCAAAAGCGACAGTGTGCAATAGGTTTTGTAGGGTAACACATACAAAAATTCAATAGATGCAACAAGTCACCAACATTAGATGCTAGCATTTTCGAAATCATTTTAATGATGCCTTTGCCCACATTATATGCCAGTATAAACATTTTCATTTGGCTCAGCCTCCATAGAGGCTGCACCAATATTGTCCAGTATTACTATGGTCTGGCATACCAACAAACACACACCGAGAAAAAATACAACCCGCTAGGTAAAAACAACCAAGACGCCCTTTGCAAGGAGAACAACGTTTAACCACACCCAAGAAAAATGCATGCCAGCAAAGAAATCTGCTAACAAGGGGCGCATTGAAGAATTCAGAGCAGAGATCAGGGTTTTGAATGTACATGTTGCCACAGAAGACGTGCATCACATAGGTTACAATTTGTAACAGGTTGGTGCGACCCTATACATATATCGCCTGCTCCGTAAGGGATGCCAGGTGATTGGTCCTAGCCTGTCCTGTACATCTTCTTTCACGTGGGGTTCTTCTTCGTTTACGTCATCAGACACGAAAGACCCTGAATTGGCAATTATCAGCGTAAATCAATGCATTCCCACAACTGTAGCCTAATGTGCCCTTGGTACTGCAGACATGGGCGCAGAGGATACTTTTGTGGTCACGATAACTTACAAACCCCAGCTCGATCCCAGACACTTGGGCGCCTTCCCAAATCTTCCCACCTTGGTTTTAGGCTTGTTACTTTTCTCCCCCTGGCACCTCGCAGCACAAATCACATGGATCCAGTGGGTCGTAAATCCACCTTTTTGCTGTGATCTTCCTTATAGATTGGTGATCTAACAGTTTTATGATTGGTGGTCTGAGGCTGGCTGGTACACTGGAATGCTGGGGTCTTGGGAAAGGGCACTATAATTTAGGATTTGGACTGGTGAAGGTCAGAAGCTTGTGCCCTCCTTCTCATCGGATAACTTCACAGGGAGCTCTTGGTCCACTCATGGCCTTGTAGGGCACATTCCTTATGGGTTACAAGTGCTGCCAATATGGAACAATAAAAGCTTTATGAATCTCCACAGGGTTTGGTCTTTTGCACTGCTGTCTACGCTGGAACCCGACCCTGCATGCACACACATTTCTATATTCTGGGCCCAGGCCTACTGCCCTGGCTGCAGCGTGGCGCTAGGCCTCCATTCCAAAATGGCTGCTGTTTTCTAAAATGGCGTTTCCCTCCCAGCATAATCTACAATCAAACATATACCGATAATGCAGCTTCTATCAACACCGCTCCCCCAATAGCCTTCCCAAGCACCTACAACACACTCATAGGCCTCTGCCTCATCCGAAAACTTTTGGGGGCCTGGGACGATCGTCCCTGCTCACCAACATTACCCCCTTTCGTTAATCCAACCGTAACGATCTGCCATGCAAATCTTTCTCTGTCTTTTTTCTCCATTTTCTACCTCTCCAACCTCTCGGCCAGGTATGGCCATGTTCCTTTCTTGGGAACCCATGCTTTGCACACATAATGTAAACTTTCCCCTGCTTGTGCATACTGCTCTGGGGTGCACGTAAGATATATACACCCCCCCATCTCCTGCTAAGTCAACCCAGTGTTCCACATAGTTCGAGGTCTAGTGGGGGAATGGTGACCGCTCCTGGGGGTTGAAGACGCTGCTCTATCCCAACCATGCAGGGCATGCTTGGATCATCTGTTTGTACCTGGCTGTCATGTATACCGTGAGGGGCAAGATTTACTCCAATTGAAACCATCATCATTGCACTGCTAGGCACTGCTTTGGCACAGCATAGAAGTCCCATCTGGCACGTGCAGGTCGCCACCACGAATACCATCACCGGCACCAGTATTTTCACTATCCTCCCATCCCCGATGTGGCCCAGGAAAAAAGGTTGCCGAAACCAGTCACTTTTTTGTATTCCGGCCTCTGTATGAAACTCCAATTTCTTTACAAAAGCCTCCTTCAATGGCGGCAAGTAAGTCCAATACATAGCGATTCTGCAATGTCATTAGCCCGATTGCGTGCATCATAGCCTTTATCGCATTCAAACCATGTTCATTGTTATTTGCCAGCTGCATCACTTCCCAGCGCACTATTTGAAGCCACTTGACATTGGCAGATGCTTGTACCCCTGGCACTAATAACAATACAAAAATGTCTCTCCCTTGTTATACAGTCTGTATTGATTTGGTATTTATTTCAGCAGATGTGACAAGTCTTGGGACAGATAACTGGATTGCTGCTTTATGCGCAATGTTTCCTTCTTTGTGTTTTCTGGCAAGATACGGAATATGGGGCGTGGTGGCGGAATTATGGTAGCGACATCTGGCACTAGTGTTGCCGTAGGGGTGGGCAAGACACTGGGTCCCACTATTAAGTGCTCTTCAGAGACAAGGAGAGCGGAATGCAACGTGGGCAGCAGGCAGGTGCCCCTCCATAATGGTGGGTGGTGCAGAAACGCTTGCCGACAACAGACCCAATAATTGTCCATCATTGCAGCCATCCCTTTCCTGAAGTCTGGGATGTATAATGTCTTGTCGCATCTATTGTTGGTCCCCTCAAAGACGCTTCCCTCATTGTAGAAACACAATTCATATTCTTCTTGCTTCTGCACCTTCACTGGTTTTTCCAATCGCTTAAATACACGTGAGATTTGCCACATGCTCATTCCAATAATCTCGGCACACATCATTCACCCTTTGAATAACTACTTCGTCAAATCCCACAAGGCCTCCTGCCATTGAGCTCATTGTAGTCTCTTGCCACCTGTTTGCCACGAATTGTACACCTTCCAACTTCAGGTATGTCCTTTGCAGACACTGAATGCTTTTGGTATTCCGAGCGCACAGCAGTTAGGGCCCATCATCACGAGCTGTATGCTCCGTGTCTGAAACATGCTTTGCAATCTTTACGTCAGATGGACCAAACATTGCGCCTCAAAATCAAGTTTCTTGCGGCATCAATACCTTGGATGCCCCTGACGTGTGAGGTACCAAGGAACAAATGTAATGACTCCAATTAACCCTCTTTTTACCCACCAAGGTCATGTCTGCGTACCGGCTATTACTTTACTCTGGGTGGTGGACATCTTCTATCACATCTAAGCCTCTTTTTAATTGTCTTTTGAAACATTTCAATGCACTTACATGTGAAGTAGCAGGAAGAAAACTAAAATTAGCAATTACGTCATAAAACATGTTTGGAAAAAATAATGACATAGCCAATTTAGCAAATGTTCCCATTTCATCCCAAGTGGGATTTATATTAATACCAGTGGTGTTGTCTTTCATGTTTATAACAGTGGTGTCATTATTCCTAGTTCCTCCATTCAATGAAGAGACTGGCAGCATTGGCAGAAATATTGCCAGTATGGGCATCCCCTTTAGCCCTCCCCCTTTCATATGCCCATCCCACATAAAATGTAATCCTAAATATAATCCCAATACAAACATAGAAAGGGCAAACAATCCAGCTACACAATGCATAATAAAGGTATATGTAGAAGAACACATTGTTACTGTAGAATGCTCGTGAGGGTATGACTGTGCTCCACATTTATTTAAATGCATTTGTTTTTCCATCATGTGAGAAGAAAAAAGAACAATTGCAGAAGGAAAACAGAATGGCAAAGGTAAGAAAGTCGCACAGGTAAATTGCAGAAGTAAAGGAGGAGGTAAACTGAATGCAAATCTTCCGGAGCAGAGGTTAATACTGTGTAGAGGTAGATCGGTTACAGAAACAAATTTAAATAAAATTGTACCATAAAACAATATTTTGTCACAGGGTACAAATATATACATATGCTCATTGAAATCATTTGAATCGATAGACAAGGTTTATGTCACAGTCGTTACACTTCTAGTGTTTAGTGAACCTGTGCGGGGTGCAGCATGAAGGGGCTCTCTGGACATCTGAAAGATGTAACCAATAATGCAGCTCCAGAACCTTTTCTGCAAGGGGGTGGCATAGATGACCATAAAGGGGTTGTTGTATCTAGGCTCACTCCACCTGTGGGCAGCATTTTTGACAAAGAACCCATCTCCCAAGAGCAGCTGAAGAGGAGGGGGATGTGTAAGGAAGGCATGGTATCAAAGTAAGACAGACACAAGTGACCACAGTTCAAGGGTGTTTATTGAACCTTATTTAAGGGTGTAATAAACACCCTAATCTAAGCTGGGAGCACGCTACAACCATCGAAATAATAATAATGCTGTGCTAGTGGAGTCTTGTCAAAATAAAAGGGCCTATACAAAAAAACAAATATTGCCAACCCTTACCACTAATTTACAAATAGTGTGGGGAAATGTGCATTGAAAAATAAAGAAGTGTTCGCAAAATGAAACAGTTCCTTTTACCACCATCAGGGCCTATTGTGCCCAAGTCTTTTATTTTCAAAGTCTCTTGATTCATGATTCAAAGGGCCCGATGTATCAAAAACAATTAATACGTTCCTTTCCAATATTCAAGTAGGGTGATTCACTTCCAGATCCCTGTCAGCCGGGATCAGATCCGTTTTATCACCACAATCTTTCTTTTGGATCCCCCTCTTCTGGGCTCAGATCCTTTTTATACAATCAGCCTCCCTCAGCCGGGTTTAGACCAATTTTAGTCTCTAGGCATCCCTCAGTCGGGTTCACATTTGCCACAGCAATATCTTTTTGGATAACTCCTGGTTCACTTTGGATCCCCCTCTTCGGGGCTCAGATCCCCTTTATACAATTAGTATCTAGGCTCCGACCAATCTCAGATTGTTTTAGCCATCGAAGACTTTCAAATGTGCACAGGATTTTGCTTAACCCGTTGCAGGACCACTTCGATTTCACCGTTCAGTAATTCTCACACGCTCAGTTGGATACAAACAGAGATGTTCCAATGAGCACCCACGTGGCGGGCGCCAGACCACTCGCATGCGCCTAATCTTTCTTCATAAAATGTTGCCGCTTGCAACCTTGTTCGTACCACAGTACAGTCTGACTCACCAGCTGTGTTCGCTAACGCTGGTTTGCTGTCAAAGCCAAGGACAGTAACAGCAGCAAATCGCGTCTCCCTGCCTTGGCTATCAATGCGGGAGGACCCTGTGTACTTCCGATACATACCGCACGGTTCAGCTTTTATTCACGGCCTTATGGTTCTTTTCCTCGAGGTCTCGTGAAAGTCGCGGTCCTTCTCCGAAAAGGTCAAGGGTAGTTCCCTCTTTGTAACTCTCTGGTCTTGCCGCCTTTTTCCTCGGTTCAAACTGCCATCTCGGAGTTGCTGCTTCCTCATGCGTTTTGCCTTGCTCAGAGTGTGCTTTCATGCTCTGCCTTTTATCCGTGTGGGGAAGTGTGATGGAAGTCAGATGTGTGTAATTATCAGTAATTGCCCTTGTGTTGGGACACATCAGGTATACGGCTTGGGCATTAGGCTGTTGCTCACTTTGACCTGTCTGTGAGAAAGCGTTTCTCAGAAAGAGGGGGGGTGGTGGGGATTGAATTCCTACCTGTTAGAATGAAGAAAAGGTGTTATTGTGAAGGGGATGGCCGTGTCGGGGCCACCTGGATGATAGATCCCCATGGACCAGCGGGTGAGAAACCTTCAGGTTTCTCACAGATGTCACTGGATCAGATGCAGCGCTGGGTGAATCTTCAGATCGTGGAGGCACTATCTGTTGAGAGATACATTATATTGCTTTTGTTGAGGCAGAAAGTTAATCCCTGAAATCATCCCCCAGAACAGACGCAGCCCTGAGATCATCCAATGCTTTTCTGATGGGAGACAGGTGTGATAAATGATGATCCTTACAGGGCTGCGTGTGCATGCTAAACAAAGCCAGGGGCAAGCAGTAGACCAGTTTTTCTTTAACGTGGTGCACAGTTTTGAAAGTTTACTCTTCAATAGACCATTGATCTGTTCTACAACACCGTTGGCCTGGAGGTGGTAAATTATGCACATAAGATACTTGATGCCCATTAATACTGTAGTTTACTTAAACAGCTCATTAAAGCAGTGGGTGACATTGTCGGGCATTAACATATCACACGAGTGAAAACTTCTCTCAACAAAAACCTGACAGCACATTTAGCGTCTGGATGTGCACAAGGATCTGCCTCCACCAATCAGGAGAAGGGAAACACAATTACAATCATACCGACACCCATTACACCACTCCACCATGTCGGCGTAGTTGATGTGCAACTCACAAAATGGCCCAGTTGGCCGTGGTATAGTGCCTCGGATAGTTCTTCGGGTATTGCCAGTACTGTAAGCTTGACATGTATTAAATTTGATCACCAAAATGCCTCCTGCAGATTGGGGACAAACCAATCCTCCTGTATATTGGCAGCAATATGTTGTTTCGACACTTGAGACGGATGCTGTAGCTGATCGAGAGCGACCAGCAGCAGTTCATGCGGCATGACTGCTTTGCCTGTCATTTCATGCCACCATAAGAAGTCTGAAGGGGACCGTTTACATCCTCTTTTGCCAGAGGTATTTTTCTTCCTGTGGGACACGGCCCTATAATTCGATAATTTGTGCAATCAGTAATTATTTTAAGGTGCTGGCAACTGCTCCCGTCCCTGCACCATCACTGGATATTCTGAAATGCTGGGCACTGGGAGGTATTCAGCCTGTTTGGCTGCCGTGCCCGTGTTGGCATTCCAGAGTGAAATTTCGGCAGTGTCATTAGTATTGGTGGCACAATTGACCAAGGCCGAAACATGTCTGGGGATGCTTGTGGTCTCTTGCTGAAAGGATGTGATCTAGCATTTCGGCCTGGACGGCCTCTTTTGGGGTGGGTCTATGCCTAACTTGCATATTGTCTTTCCCCTTCTGTAATGGCTTGGCAGGCTGAAAAACGATGGTCTGGAGGGTTGACCCGAGCTGTTCCTGTGTTAGGATTTATTCAAAACCTTCCAGCCATGAACTTTTGTTTTGCATTCGACCACCACTGTCATGCAGGGCTGAGAAAGGGCATCAATTTGTTGGTCTAATAATGCAGCATGTTGAACAGGGGGGCAGTCTGCACTCTTCAATCCCCTTCTTTTCACCTTGCAAGCCCAGATTGCACTCTAGTGGTCACATAAGCAGAATCAGAAAGGAGTGTAAAACGACACACCTGGGACACAAAGTGCTTCAATGAGCGCAATGAGCTCTGCTGCTCAGGCTGAGTAATGCATTTTTAACCTCAACTGCACCAGTGTTTCGTACTCACCATCCACTAAGCGGACTACTGCCGCACCAGTATGTCCAAGGCATGTTCCCTGGTCAATAGTTGCTGACCCATCAACGAAAAGCTTCCCTCTCCACTCAAGTGGGCTATCTTTGCTTTAGGCAGGTCATCCTCCTCCTCCCCCTCAAAAATCACACATTCATGTGTAGTAAGATCTTCCTCTGTACACATTTCAGTTAAAAACGTAGCAGGGTTCACTGTCCTGCATCACACTATGTGAATATTTGGGCTTGACAAAATGATCTCATATGTGGATGCCAGCTGTGTATTTAATGTAGATTAGGAGCGCTCTAGCATGGGGAACAATGCGTGTTCCATATACAATGTTATGGAACACCCCATGGCACTCATGGAACTTTTCTCCATTGCGAATGAAGCGGCAGCTAGCGCCCGTTTGCAAGGAAATTGGCCTTACATCACTGAAACTAGCACTCCACTGTAATATGCCAATGGCGTGTGGCCCATAGTGCTTTTCTGAGTAAGCATAGCTGTCACCAGCGGTCCACTGGAATGAGAAAATAGAAAACTCATAAGTGAAATCTGGGGTCGCTAGCACTGGTGCAGTAGAAATCACTTCTTTTAGGTCATTAAAACTTGTATGCATGATTTCAGGCCATGTTATGCGTTATCTGTGTTTTGTGCCTCTGAAAGAAAGATAAGGCGCATGTAAGGCGCATGTGAGTGAACTTTGTAAAACCAAAATAGAATCCATATACAGAGAGGTCCGGCACCAAGTGAGTGCTCATTCAAAGGTCTTGGTTAGGTATCCAATTGAGCGTGTGAGAATTACTGAAGGGTGAAATCGAAGTGGTCCTGCAACGGGTCAAGCTAAATCCTGTGCACATTAGAAGGACTTTGATAGCTAAAACAAACAGATTGGTCTGAGCACACTGAGGGAGACTAGTTGTATAAAAGGGGATCTGAGACCGGAAGAGGGGGTTCCGAGGTGAACCGCGAGTTACCAGAGAAGATATTGCTTTGGCAAATGTGAACCCGACTGAGGGATGCCTACGAACTAAAATAGGTTTGAGGCTGATTATATACAAAGGAATCTGAGCCCGGAAGAAGGGGATCCAAAAGAAAGATTGTGGTGAGAAAAGGGATGCGAGCCCGGCTGAGGGGGATCCGGAGGTGGAGAATGAATCGCCCAACTTGAATATTGGAAAGAAACTTTTTTGTTGTTTTTGATAGATCAGGTCTTCTGAATCAAGAGACTTTTAAAGTAACAGACTTGGGCATAGAAGGCCCTGGTGGTGGTAAAAGAAATTGTGTCCTTGTGCCGAAGAAACCCAAGAGTGTGCTATGCTCTAGTGAACTGCCTTGTCCCATGCTAAAAACGTGGGGAAGGGAGGCCAACGGCCTGAACGTCCTGATTTATCATTTTGTGAACACTTCTTATTTTTTTTTCCCATGAACATTTCCCCACATTATTTGTAAATTAGTGTTAAGGATTTGCAATCGCTTTTTTTTAATATAGGGCCTTTTATTTTGACGAGACTTCACAAGGACTGCATTATTATTATTTTGATATTCGTAGCTTGCTCCCATCTTAGATTTAGGCTTAGATAGGCATTTATCACACCCTTGAATAAGGTTCAATAAATACCCTTGAACAGTGGTCACTTGTGTCGGTCGTACTTTGATACCATGCCTTCCTTAGAGTACAGAAAGGAAAGAGGAGAGCAAGTGTGCATGGAAAGGAAAGAGGAGAGCAAGTGTGCACGGAGAGGAAAGAAGAAGTAAAGGGGTGCAGGAGGCATCTGAAGAGAAACAAAATGTATAAAGAAACAAAACAAGAAAACAAAGAAGGGCAGAAGGGTCAGAGTGGTCACGCCTAGGAAAAGCAAAGAGCCTGCTATTTTCAAAAGCGTCAGATTCCACCCCATGAAAGGATAGTATAGGGAAAAGGTTGGCAAAAAGGAAAAGGCAAATCCTATACCATGGAATTTGTGTTTTGAATTAAAGGGGCCTAACTCATCTGGGGAAAGGCACCCTGTGAAATTAAGTAAGAACTGAGGCATATTAAGTTGTATGTTTCAAAGCCAGAAGAGGCCTAAAACATGGGAAAAGGAACCATGAGCGGCCTATCAAGGAAAGCATCCTGATAACAGTGACTTTGTGTTTAAAGGTTGAAAGAGGTTCGAGATTGGGGAAAGGAACAATAAGAGGCTCCACCAAGTTGGAGACCTATTATTTTCGTTGTACTGTTGAAAGGAATGAAGGGTGGGGGAGGGATCCCTGAGTAACCTACAAACGGAGCTGTGTTACAATTATTCTAGGGCACTTTGAAACTTGAATAAGCTGAAGCTTGGGGAAGGCAACACCAAGGAACTTGGAGACATTCAAGGTAGTTGGAATGACTACAAGGAACCTGTTATGAAGGTTTTACGAACAGCCCTGTTGTTACGCTCACCTGGCTCCCACAGGGGCGTCGATCGGACCCGGACAGATGCGACCTCCTCCAACTAAAGCGTAGTACAGAGATGACAGACTGGACTGGACCGCCTAATCTCATCTGCTTGACTCGTAGAATTATTCTCCTGCAAGTGGAGAAAGGGATTTAGCCACCCGTGGATTCTAGTAATGGCACCCCACTGTTCTCCCCACTAATCACCACCGATATTCACTTTCAGTAAGCTCAACTTATGTTTTCAAATGAGCTCTCCATCCTGCGTGGAATGCAGGGGCGCGTAGATACCAGTTACGTCACTGGTTTGAAGGCGTTAGAAGAGTTCCGGATGAATATTGACTCCGAAGTTCCAGGCGAGAACCCGTAAGTATAAAGTTCAAAGAGTTCAATATGTCCGATGTTCACTCTTGTACATTCCTTTCTTGTGTTGCAGCTGGATCCAAGGGAAGATTGTGTTGTGGCAGCTGATGGTGTTCAGGTAAGGGTCTGTATTACCCAACACTGTCCGGTAAAAGATGCGTGTATTTAAATTGCTGATTTCTCGCTCCTTACAGGTGCGGCGTAAGAAGTTGTGGTTTGTTACAGAATAATGCCTCCGGTTGTTAATCAGGTAAGTCTATGGTGGAGAGGTTGTATTTGTTGGCTCTCTTGGCTCACCATATGTTTCTTTTGTCCCTTAGATGGTGGAATTCGGCGAAGAAAATTATGGAGGCTGCGCCGGATAGAAAAATGCTGTGAGGACTGGTGAGTATGGCGCGGCGCTGCAGCTGGCGATGCGACGCGTGTAGATAATGTCCTTTTCAAGTTCAAAGACTTGATGGATCCGGAATTCAGGTAATGATTGAAATAATATCTGTGTTCTAACCTTTCCTTCTTCTTTCTTCTTTTGCTAGGGGATCTGGATTCGAGACGGGCGTGGCTGAAGACTGGAGGCTGAGTGCAGGCACGGTGAACGTTACGCTGCTGGATGCAGAATAACGCGAAGCATGTGCTGCTGTTCGGGCGTGGGTTAAATAGCCTCCAAAGTAGTTCCAGGTAAGAAGTCCCTAGAACCACACCTGAGTAAAAAATAGTCCCTGTAGTAAAATAGTCCCATCCAGGCCTCACGTTGGCTTGGATTCGTTTGCAGCATGGTCTGCATGAGGTAAAGTCTATGAGCCTGGCGCCTAAGGCGGCAGGACTGAACCCAGACAGCCCCCAGCCGGGGCTGCTGGGGTTTTATTAAATATCTGGATGCCTGCTCCCGGGGCTGATGGGCTTGATCCGGATGCCCGGGGGTAGGCATCATGACACCTGTTGATTGAACTCATTTATTTATGTGATATTGACCAAGCAGCACTTGTCAAGAAGTCCACCTGAAACCAACCTTAGTTTCCACTTTTTGTTGAACCATTATTTCTTTGTTTTGAAAAGACTTCTTATCACATTTTTGTACAGAGTGAGGGCAAGCATAGGTTTAGACACAGACAGACTTTTATTTTGGACTATTAGACAACGACAGTCATTAGAAACATCAGATAAGGGAATTACCCCTTTAGAGTTAGGGCCAGTCAGGCATTACACCAACCCAGGAACCTTAGTAAATACACGTTTGCAAACAAACCCTTTTGCGTCTGTCTCTTGATACTATGTCTGTCTCACAGGGACTCGCAGTGCCCCTGGGCCAGTCTTGTGTGTTCGTACCACATTCCCCCATGCGTAAACACGCTGAGGTACTGAGAATGAGGATGTAAGGGTATAGAGAAGGTGTTTTTCAAGTCAATGACAGTAAAATGTGTTGCTTGCTTTGGGATACTGCACAGAATTGTCGCTCGGTTTGGAAGGACAGGAAATTCTGATTGTACAATGTTGTTTAGGAGGCAGAGGCAGAGATCCTGAATCATCCTCCAACTTGACCCTTTTGACTTTATCAAGTAAATCGCTGTATTGCAGGGAGAATACGAGAGTACAATAATACCTCGCCGTACGAGTGCAGCAATGGTGTCTCTCATTTCCTCCTCTGCTTCCATGGACAATGGGTACTGTCTCACTCGGGGAAATACTGCGCCTGGTTTAAATGTTATTCGTATCAAGGTCACTCCCTGCAAAAGGCTTACATCATGGGCATTAGTTGTCCAGAACTTGTCAGGGACCTGTGCTTTATCAATTTCCAGAAAGGAGGGGGCTGCAATGAAGACCATCATGGAACACTGTACTCTGCAGTATTGCACCATCATGTCACATAGTATGCAAATAGCCAACACTATTTCGCCCTCATTGTTTCAGTCTTCAAAAAGCTCCTCATCTGTCACTTCCTTTAAGGTGATGGTTGGCGCTATGCACAATACAGTACAACACTGATGCCCACCTGAATCTCTCGCAATGACCACAATCCTTTTTTCTGACACCAACAATCCCTCCAAATACAGTCAAAACACTGTTCCGGCAACAAGTTCTGGGGACACAGCTGGCCTGAAGATAAAATCAGACGGCACCCGCCAACACACATTTCTGATTTGGGACACTGCATCGAGTAGCACAGTAATTCCGTACGCAAACATATCTGGGTCAATAGGAATGTCACAGACCACCACCTCCATTTCAATTGCCTGTATTATCATCATTGCCCTCACAGTACACATCCCTGGGGTGGCGCACACAATTCCCTGATCTGTAAAGGAGATGGCCATGTTCAATTTACCCGACCTACCAAATTTATTGGTGAAGTCTCTGAATAGAGAAATGGGGCACGCAATTGTCTGCCCCGTATTTTGATGTGCAATTCTTCTGTATAAAGGAACCATTGTTGCTGCCCCAGAGAACCCCTGTGTGCCGATCACCCGATAATTGAAATTTGCCTTCACTGATGCATGATTTAGTGGCACCTGTGTCAACCATGAAAATCAATTGTTTGTTCCCCATCTCAGTGCCCACCAAGGGTTCCTCGTGTGGGTGGGTAGTCATGGACAGGACTGGGCACGCATGAGCTTTCTGTGGGCTGTCCTAATCAGGATATGCATCGGTACCAGGGAACATGACGGGGTTCCCCCATGACAGTTGCTCCTCGATAATGTGTCACTGTCCCATTCAGAACAACGTTACTATTGAGCACTTGGGCAACGTGCGATTGGGTTGACAGTGCTGGTTGCTGTGAATGGCTTGGCAGGGCAGGCATCTGGGTGTTAGGGGGCCATGGCAGTAACTGTGTTTAAGCTTAGTGTGTGTCATATGGTATTGATGTGGACGTGGGGTTGGGGGGGTGCTTGGGGGCACTGCTGCTGAGTGGTGGGAAACGCAGGGGCATACAGGTTATATCCAGGTCCAACTGTATTTCTGCACTCCCTTACGAAATGGCTCAATTTACCACATCCCCCAACACTGAACTGGCCCTGCTCCTCCACTCGGTACCATCCCCCCCAAGCCTGCCCGAACCCCTTGAAACCTTCTTCCTTAGGTTTGCCCCCATGATACCACTCAGAGTATTGTGGTTGGGACCCGCCGTTTCACTGCACTCCGTTCTACCAAACTGCTGCTATTCTTGTGTCCACTCGTGGCGCTGCCTGTTCTGCTTAATCCATTTGGGTCACTGCCACGACCGCTCCCTCAACTGACATTTTTGCTCATTTTTTCTGTACCAGTTTCACTTCCTCAGCCTGCATCCTCTGTGCCGTTTCATTCTGTCGATCTTTAATCTGTCTACAATGGTGTAGAAAGATGGTCTGTATTTCGACCCACCTCTTTGCTTCTATCCCTACTATCTTGTCGAGAGCTTTCTGTACTTTCTTGGCCAATCCCATCTTGATTACCAATTAGAAAAGTGGAACCAACCGGGCCAACTGTTCACGAGTCTCCGCCCACCACATCTTTTAAAATGTATTGGGTGGGGTCCTCATCTCCAATGGTATATCACATTATAGACTGCAAATCTGGTGTGTCGAGGTAAGCCTGCCGCAGTGTGGCCCACACCTGCACTCCGATATCATTGAAGTGGGCCCCCATCATGAGTGTCATCTATTTTTACTCCTAGGTACCCGGTCTTAACCCAAATGTCCTCCGCCTGCTCTGGTATAATGGCAGCAAGCAAGCTTTTGATTTCTCCCACTATTCAAAGGGATACCCGTTGTGTGTTTCTCAAAGGCATATATCCACTTCCCAGCCCCAGCAGCGAAGGCAGGGAGGACCTTAATGAGGTTGTTTTTGTCAATTTGGGCCCATGGAACATAGTGCACTCATACGGGGCCTTTGTGCAGTAATGGCAGCTGGGTACCTAACCCTTTTTCCCCCTCTCTTGCCGTCAATTGCTTTCCTCAGTTGTGGGCCCCACAAACTCTCTAATCTCGGGGTGATTGCCGGCACTCGCTCTTCATCCTCTAGCTCATCCATCCTATCCCACTATTCCTTCCGCAGTTCCCTATTCCTATCTCCGTCTGACCTCACTGTCCTGTAATCTACACTCCTTGCGCCTCACACTTCCACTTCTCAATGTGTACATCCTTCATTGCGTTACTATCCAGTCCAATTAAAAGGTCTCCTGCCATCCACTAGTCTAGTCCGCACCCTTGCTTATTCCTCTCCTCCCTCAGGGTACTCAACCGTGTCAACTCTGCGTTTGCCTCCTGCAATGCCTCTTCCAATTCTTTCTGTGATTTCCAAACCACACAACGTGGGTAATAATAAGCAGCCCTCAGATACCTGAGGGTTTGTAGCGCTATATAAAATGTGAAATTATTATTATATTATTATCATCATCATCTGCCTTTACAGGTGTACTCACACACACACACACACACACCCCTGACCCCCCCCAAATATCTGCACTCTCCTCTCAAAGGCCCTCGGCCTACTCCTACAACACATACATTCGAAAACACTAAAGCAACAAACTAAAATAATAAGCTAAAACAACAACCACTACTTCATTGCATTTCCCCTACCAGGAATATATTGCACACAGGAATTCGAGCCCTCTAATTGTACTCAGCCCCTACTTTTGTATTCTATTCTCTTTTTTCAAAATATGGTGCCATCTTCTTCCCTAACTCAGAAAGGATTCCACTTCTCCATTTCTCCTCTCATTTATAATAATAACATTATAACTGCCATGTTGTCTTTTCACTTCTGCACCGCTGACCAATATACTCTTACCTCTTCTTCCTCACCTCACACACTCATTCCCCATTCCCCCTCCTCTACCCTCTCAAAGGTCCCCCCCTGTTCTCACGCACAGAAGGTGTACTTACATGTGCGTGTTCACCCGCGCTCCTCCGTCACGGGGCCCCATTAACGGCCTGCACCGTCCTAGGAGCTGCATCCCGCTTCAAAGAGCAAACAGAAATTCTGTGAACAGAAGCTCCTGTACACCACTACGGGTTGCACGCTTGGGATTGGTCGCTGCAGGTGGGCGTGGCCCTCCAGATGATAGGATATGATTGGGTATTAAGCATGTTATAAATAACCTGAGGTTTCTAAGTGCAGACCCGGGGATCGAACCTGTGGTGCTCCGTGTCGTCTTGCTTCCAAGGCAGGCATGTTGCTCCAACACACACACACTTAGAAAAAATGCAACCCGCTAGGGAAAAACACCCGACGGCTTTTGCAAGAACAAGTTATAATCATACCCAAGAAAAATACATGCCAGCAAAGAACTCTACTAACACAGAGCGCCCTGAAGAATTCACAGCAGAGTTTTGAACGTATATGTCATCACAGATGACATGCATCAAATAGGTTACAATTTGCAGTAGCTGGTTGGTGCGACCCTATACATATATCGCCTGCTCCATAAGGGATGCCAGGCGATTGGTCCCAGCCTCTCCTGTTCATCTTATTGCACATGGGGTTCTTTGTACGTCATCAAGTGCGAAGGTTCCCAATTGGCAATTACCACCATAAATCATTGCATTCCCCATCTGTGGCCTAATGTGTACCTGGTACTGCAGACATGGGCTCAGAGGATGATTTCGAGGTCACAATCTCTTACAAATCCCAGCTTGATCCCAGACATGCTGGCGCCTTCCCAAATCTTCCCACCCAGGTTTTAGGTTTGTTACTTTTCCCCTGGCACCTCGTAGCACAAATTACATGGATCCAGGGTGCGGTGAACCCACCTTTCTGCTGTGATCTTCCTGATAGATTGCAATCTAACAGTTTTATGGTCGGTGGTCTGGGGCTGGCTAGTACACTGGAATGCTGGGGTCTTGGGACAGGGGCATCTGGACAGTATAACTTATGATTTGACCTGGTGAAGGTCGGGGGCTCGTGCCCTCCTTCTCGTGGAATAACTTCACAGCAAGCTCTCGGGCCCCCCCTCATGGCCTTGCAGGGAGCATTCCTTCAGGGTTACAAGTGCTGCCTTTGCACATTCAGGCCTGCATTCCCAATGGGCCATGAAAGGCTGGTGAACTAAAATGCCCCCGTCCTTGCATGGCTCATTGGGCATGCTCGCTCATGTACTAAAGGGAAAACATGTATTCCTTTCAAGGCAGCCCAGGAGTGCTTATGCAGCAGAGCGCTCTGTGTTTACACTCAGTTGGCTCCACCATAATGGGCGAGAGTACTGACAGCCCGATGCCCCCTTGCCAAATATTGATGCGCCACCACTGCTCTCAAGTCACCTATTCACACAATGTGATAAATGGAAAAAACTTTTTGCCACAAAAACGATATTGGTTAGGCAGAGCCAACTTTTTGTGAAGAAGCACTGGATGCAAGTCTTTGGCATTAGTGGCTGTTGGATTTCTCGTGCCTCTTCACTGCCGCTATCCAGCCTTATAGGGAGGCCATTAAGGCCAGTGGACTGTTTAAGCAGGGTGATGCATAGCACTGCTTCAAGGAACACAATGCCAGAAACCTACCTGGTCCAGGCCCAGCTTAACCCTCGCCAAAGAAGTATCAAACAATTAAACACACTAAGACTCCGTAAGGGTTCGGTGCAACCAATTTTGACACCAATTGCGAACCTTAGTCAGTCCACCAGAAGGCGATATCAATGCAATCTATGGGACATTTAAGTATTGGCAACAGGGTAACTTTGCTCGCTGACTTTCTTCACGAGGTCTCGGTTACTCGCCTGGAGGTAGGACAGCAGCATGGACATAATTGCCTATGTGGCACAAAGACAACAGGGGATGCAGATTTGCTTGTCCTAACGTACCACAGAGAACATGTTGCTCGGGAGATTCATGTCGTTAATTACACTATATCGAGAAGAGCTAATTGAAGCGTGTTATATTAAACATCCAACAAAACCTGGGGTAGTGATGACGCACAAATTCAAAATCCAAAATGTAGTACATTTTATATTTATCCAGTCAGACAGGGTAAGACCAATGGGGGTGGAGGGTTTTGAGAAAAAGGAAATAAAACAGCCTTCAGCAAGGCATACACAGTCAGTGTTGGGTTATTAGATCAGCATTACTAGGGTATTTATTGAGCGCGGACGGAGCTTCGGGAAGCAACAGAGCGCTTTATAATCCTAGGGTGAAGAACACAGTGAGGGAAGCAGAGAAAAAAGGAGCAGGGAGCCAACAGGTGAGGGCGAGGGTGGGCAATTGGCAGCAAGGGATCGACACGCAACCGGGGGTAGGTGCAATGGTGAGCACATCACTGAGTCTCAAATAAGATGGGGCGTGCACTGTGTGGTCCTAGGTGTTAAGGAGGAGCCATTCCTTGTAGAGGAAGGTACTGAGCTCTTTCCTGAACTGTGGAAGTGATGGGGCAAGTCTGATGCGGACGGCGAGGAGGTTCCAGAGACTTGGAGCACAGACCGAGAAGATGCGGTGTTCTGGTGCTTTCCTTCCTGCACAGTCGTAATTCAAATCGGCCCATTTCCTTACTTTTAATGCATCAAGCATTTGCCCCAAACATCGATTCCAATTCTATAACGGTGAACTCAGCCCTTCCTGATTTGCAGGCCAATACATGGCGCACCATTACTTTTAGTTATAAAAACGTCCGTTATTACAGCTTTAGAAGCAGGAGAAATGCAACAAAGTTCTATATCAAAATTGAATATTAGGATTATTACGATTTTTTGGAACTGCACAGTTGTAATTTATTGGGCAATCGCTAGAGCCAGATTACATTCTTTAGTCACACTTTACATGCGCCCAAATGAGACAGAATATAATCAGGCAGAAAGACCATAACCTGGGATGCACTCCCAGGAGTAGACAACACTCAAGTACGACAAAATGATCACACTGCAGATCCACCATTTAATTCCTATGTAACCATGCAGGGGGTTACGATACACTAGCTACAGACACAAAGCACGCCCACGCCCAAGCAATGTTAGCCAAAACACCCAGAACCAAGTGGCTCTAAAAATTCAAATGGCCCCCACAGGTCTCCACACGGAAAATCTGCTGCACGATGAAAGAGCCCAGGCCACAATAAAAATGGCAATAGGGTCCTACGGAGCCGGTAAACATCCTTTCGGCTGTGGAGTGCAACAGCGTCTCCAATTCAATTTCAATTGTACACATCGCTGCTGGCAAACATAATAGGATCATATTGCATTATGTTATTCATGTGTGGGGATAAAAAATGAAAACCAGATCAGACGAAATGATAACTTCAATGCAGCGATTCATTTCAGGACCAATAGGGAGGCAATTAAGAAAGCGTTGTGCCTTATTGTTCTGCAATTGACTAGGGAGAAGATGAAAGTCCTACTGGCTTCTAAAATTCACGACCTTAGGCCATCAGAATTTTGGCAATCATGTACTGTAAAGGAGGACCCTGCACAGTACTTGTGGCATTAGATTTAATGGCAAAATTGGGTGCAGCTATCAACTGCTGGGATGGCAGGACTTTCCTTACTGCAAAATCTTTGTAAAATATTGAAGTATTGCTCTACTAATGCCCAAATCATGGTTTGACAGATTAGTTTCATCCCAACTACATTAGAACAATGCAATCTCTCTGGGACAGCCACGCTCAGTAATCCATAAACTGTAGAGACTGCAGAATCGGGCGAGTAGATTTATCTGCAAACCTGGACCTCAAGATCGTATTTCCTTGGTCTTTCTTCTTCACTACGGGGTGGCAATAAAAATGAAGTTTTTTTGCTTATTTCATGAAGCATTTTTTAAAGAACTGTTTTAATGAACATACTCCCTTCCGAGTTGCACGCCTCTCTATAAGCTTCCTTAAACACCCTACATTCTAACACTATTGCAAGCTGACTATTCTCCAGTCCAGGAGCAAGACAATGGAACTTGCTCCAGTTAACATTAGAAGTACAACTATATTTTAAACTTTTTCAAAACAACTAAATGATTTTAGTCAAACTATGCAATTACCAATACCTTAATCAAGAGATGTGATATTGTGATAGCTCCACTCTTTATCTCAATCAGTGCAAAGATGATGTAAATTGATAGTTCATGCATTAAAAAACGATCAAACAGAAACTGATATAAAGCTCTTCTTGGGCCAAAGCGCTATGCTATCCAAGAGGTGGTACTAGAGAAAAGAAGGGGCCTAGTCGGTATGCAACATGTTAGAAAAAGCACTGACTTCACGTGGTACCTCTAGGAATAATACTGCGCTCCCAGAAATGCGACTGCCGAAAAAGCAGACTTACTTTTTTTTCATGCCCCTTTACACCACATATATGTGGGAGGGGGTTATGGTATATAATACAACTAGGGGCATGTGGGTGCTAGGGGGGGGGTCTCCCCCCGCATGTATACGTGGTGTAAAAGGGGTTGAAATAAAATTAAAAAGTCAGCATTTTCGAGGTTGCAGTGATGGGGTGCAGGGGTCGCAGTAATGACAGATTCGTACCTCTATAGTACCTGTAATACATAACTATGCATCTATCCATCTTCCAAATCTCTATCCATTCCCTCATTTGTTCTTAGCATTGCTACTCCAACACACCGGTTGAGTCGTAGCCTTCACCTTCAAACCCTGCCAACTGTAGAATGTTTTGCGATTCTAAAACTTTCAGCAAACAAAAGCTATAACTACTAATCACCATGGTTATGCATCAAAATCCCGTACACCTATTGTACATCTGGCATAGAGAATAGAATAGTTTCATATTATCAGGTAGATTAGGCTTCTGAATCGGGAATAACTTATGTCGCGAAATGACTCCATGTGATCGCACAGAATACTTTGACCTTCTTACTAATAAGTAAAAAATGCAAAATGTGAAAATGCCATGATCAACTGGTGCCTGGTCCAGTGGAAGCTGTCGGAAACTCGCTGGGGGTTTGAACTAGTTGTTCCTCCACACTCCGAGGTACACACGTATTCTAAATAGGTCACGCAGCACTGTTCTACCATTTTTAACAAATACATTGCCTAACAAATGGTCTCATTAAAGTATTTGAGGTTCCGGGGGGGCGTGGCTTGGAGCCATGGTGGACGGACAGGCTCTGTAGGAGCTCCCGACCGAAGCCACGCAGCCACCGATAATGCCCCAGTGAGAGCGCATCCATCTAAATGGAAAATGTAGCACCCTGCTGCGGAAGGGGAGAGGTATATCTGGCTCGATTCGCGAGCCCCCACATATAGTGGACTCCGAGATCTACTCGTCCCGGAGGCGAGGGAGTAATGGCCCCCAACAGCAAGATGGCCGCCAGCGTAGCGTAGCCCAGCCGGCGGAGGAACGCACCTCCCGGGAGCCCGGTGTCTCTGGGAATAAGCAACGAGCCTCCGGGCCACCCTTCCATTGATCCGGCAATCATCTGCGGCCACGCCAACGGCTTTTTTGGCCCCTGGGTGTCCCGGGTAGGCAGTCCCCTGTCGGGGCCACAGATTGCCGTGCACCTCCCTAGGGCCGCTCTGGAATGCCCGTGCCCAGAACCACCCCTTCCAGCAGCCCTACAAGAGCCACAACAGCAGAGCAGGGGAGGTGAAGAGACCAAGGCAGCCCGCCGCAGCGCACCCTGCCCCGGCATCCGGCACATCGGGAGTTCCCGCCAGTCAGAGTCACAACAGCCGAGGGCCCACAGCGCATTCCAGAATCCAGACGGCCCTGGAACTCGGGGCGCTGAGCGGAGGGAGAGGACGGCCAGTGGCGTAGGGGCTGAGTTGGAGTGCCCCTCCATAACTCCAGCACCCCCCCCTACCAGAGCGCTGCAACAATTCGAGGTGGGAGCTGCCCCCCATTGGACCCACTGCTGCTCAAGCCATCAACCGCCTGTGGGCCGCGGGCGGGGAGGGTCATTGGGGTCGGTCCTGGCTCCCCCCCCACTGACTCCATTGGCGGCCCCCCCCCCACCGGCTGGGCAGCTCCCGATCGGCCTACCTTCTCAGCAGAATCTTCGGGGGCGCAGCCCGGTTGCTTCCCCCCCCACGGAACTGAAGCCAGCAGGAAGAACAGTCCTGGCCGCCTGCCCGCCAGCCCTACCCTTCAGCTTTCCCACGAGCAACTGACACTCCGGCACCCATACCCAACCCAAAGGACCAACCCGGCTGCCCCAGAGCCATCTTCCACCTGCCCCCCAGTACCTCTCATATTAGGCGCTGGGCAATCTCCCCCGCGCCTGACGCAATACACTACTCATGAACCTCGGCAGCGCCTGAGCCCCCGGCGGGACGAAGGTAAGGAGGCACCTGCCGTGCTGGGAGGGGTAAACACGGGCAGACACTTTGAGATTTGCCCTGTTGGGGGGGCCGGGGTAAGCAATCCGAACCCGGGGGCGGGCCAAGCGGGTACCCTCGGGGTTGCCACCTCACCTACAGGAGAGTTGCATTTGCGGCGGAACTGGGATCAGCCCGTCTGAGCACTCCGGGAGCCAGCATCCCTCGGGCCCATACCAATCTGCAGCCATATACGCGTCAGGCCAGCGGACCCCGGAGCGTATCGACGAGGGAGCCACCCTGTCTTCGGATAACCCCGACTGACCCTCCCTACAGCAAGCATCCCACAAGGAGGTGATAAGCAACCTGAAACGCAATCCAGCGCCTTCTGGGATCCCACCGATCCAGAGCCCCCCACCGTGCACCACTATGTCAAGGAACCCCAAGCCACCCAAGCAAACAGACATTGCAGCTCTGCTAACCACGCCAATGGCAGAGAAATCCAAAAAAGGGGAGCGCACCGAAAGCCAATAGCAAAGGGGGACGGACGAAGTTAAAAGCAAAATCTCATCCCTGGACAAAAAAGTAGGT
The DNA here is from genome assembly GCF_040938575.1 of Ambystoma mexicanum. Classification (NCBI taxonomy): domain Eukaryota; kingdom Metazoa; phylum Chordata; class Amphibia; order Caudata; family Ambystomatidae; genus Ambystoma; species Ambystoma mexicanum. The sequence continues at coordinate 281,767,737 of NC_090923.1, read as the reverse complement.
GAAATTGAGGCGAGGACGGGTGAAATACAAACCACTGTCTGCGAGCAAAATTTCGATATTGAGGTCAGTTCGGACAGAATCGCGGCCCTGGAAGCCAGGTGTGAAGCTCTCGAAGCCAAGCAGGAGGATGCGCAAAACAGGTCGAGGCGCAACATCCGCCTGAGGGGGATCCCCACTTCAGTCCCCGACGTTGACCTGGGCCACTATGTAAAAGACCTGTTGCGCTTCATCATAACTCTCCCGGACGAAGCCCCCCTGGAGCTCGACAGAGTGCATAGGACCCGGGCAAGACAAAACTCTAACTCTCCCCCGGACATCCTGGCCCGCGTGCACTTCTTCCGAGTCAAGGAGGAGATAATGCGTGAAGCCAGAAGCTCAGCTCGGATCCAATTTAGAGACGCTTCGATCTCCCTGTACCAGGACCTAGCGTCCTCAACCCTAGCGAATCGGAAAGCCATAAAACCAATGGCAGAATGGCTCAGCGAGAAGAATATAACATACCGGTGGGGCTTCCCCACAGCCTTAGCGCAACTGATCTCCTCCCCTAAGGAAGCAGAAAATTTCATGAACCCTGAAGCCGGCGACGAGGAGTCCGACAAAGCTGCACCTGACCCCGGAGCTGCCAGACGGGAACCCTTAAACTCCTGGTCCCGAGTCGAGAGACGCTGCAAAGGACGTGGGCCTCCCCCTAAGAGTAAAAAAATGAACAACCGATAGGTGGTGCCACAGGATAACTCAAAATCACACAAGGTTAATCTTGGAGAAGCACTGGACTGGATCTTTAACCCAATTGAACTCAGTCTTCACACTATTGGGTACATCTCTCACTACGCCAGAAACATAAGAGGTGTAGTCGCCTCCCTCCTATGTGGCTGCGTTGGCCCGGTCATAGGCCCCGTTGGTCGAAGGCTGGACCGCAAGACCAAGTTTTTGTTTAAAGGGAGGGGATGGAGTTGTGGAGTCAGGAAGCCCCTTCAGAGGGAGCGGGAGCCCTAATAACCAAGTTACGTCATGTGGCACAAGCTGCAACAAGGGGGCTTCCCCCGGCAAAACCCATACTCGACCCTCATGGCTACACCGGATAGGGAAATCACTATGGTGACTTGGAATGTACAAGGCCTAAATGCACCTGGCAAGAGGAAATCAGTGGAAAGGAAACTCTCACAACTATCTGCGGACATCGTCTGTTTGCAGGAAACACACTTAGTGGCGGCCGACGAAAATCGAATAGCTTTTCTCCGTTACCCAAAACGCTTCTTCGCCTCCTTCAATCAGAAAAAGAGAGGCGTAGCCATCTTCCTCAGCCGCGACTTCCCACTGACTCAGATCACAATCAAAAGCGATCCGAAAGGCCACCATCTGCTGCTGAAAGGCCTACTCGTTGACCTCCCCATCACCCTAGCAGCAATCTACTGCCCGAACATTGCCCAAGACCGCTTCCTTTGCAACCTACTACCAACGTTAACTGCCTTTTCCAAAGGCCGTCTTCTAATTGGCGGAGACTTCAATTTAACGCCAGACCCTGCTCTGGATAAGTCACTCCCCCCGACCAGAGAGGATTACCTAAAAGCTTTGGCCATGGCGGAGTGTCTGCGGGAAACTGGAACCGTTGACACCTGGAGGCTGTTCAGTAAGAAGGAAAGGGATTACTCGTTCTTCTAGCATGTCCACAGAGGCCACTCCCGAATCGACCTGCTGCTGACATCCAGCGACCTATTCCCTTGCATAGAAAACATCCAAATCAGCCTGCGAGCCATCTCGGATCATGCACCAGTCGTTGTGCGCCTGCGGACCTGGGGAATGCCAGAAGCACCAAAATGGTCCTGGAAGCTACAGGACCAGACCCTGGTGGACACCGCCTGCAGAGCGGAAATAACTGAGGCACTCACCAACTATTTCGCAGAGAACACGTCCGATGAAACTCCTAAAGCAGTCGTCTGGGACGCCATGAAAGCGGGGATCCGCGGAGTGGCGATCAACTGCGCAGCAAGGCTCAAGAGGCTCAACCAACTACAGCAAGACAAGCTGGAGGAAAGGGTCAAGGAGCTGGAAGATGCCTTCAAAAAGCACCAAGCCAAAGCCACTGGTCGAGATCTCAAGAGAGCGAAGTCTGCATTGGAAATGCACCTGGCGGACCGCTCGGCCAAGGTCCTGTCTTACACAAAGCAATTTTACTATCTGAACAGCAACAAAGCAAACCGTCTCCTGGTGCACAAGCTGAAAAAAATACACTCACAAAATAACATCCAATGCCTGGCTGACCCGAACGGCAGCCTTCGTTACACAAAACCGGAAATCCTCTAACTCATGGCACAACACCACAGGGAAACCATGTCCGGACCCCCAACATCCAAACTGGCGCAGCAGAACTTCCTAGCGCCCACCCAAGGGACGCCAGCACACCTTGAGTTGGAAACACTGGAGCACCCAATTACAGCGGAAGAAGTAGGCGACACAATTTGCTCACTAAAAAACACTGCCCCGGGCCCAGACGGCTTCACCGCTCAGTTCTACAAAAAATACACCAACATCCTATCTCCCCAGCTGGCGGCCCTATTCAACTCCTTCCTCGAAACAGGCACCACAACTCCGTCAATTGAAGAATCGGTGACGATCCTTATCCCTAAACCAGGGAAAGGTTGGACCCAATGCACCTCATACAGACCCATCACCTTGTTAAACAATGACGCCAAGCTGTTTGCAAAGATCCTGGCAAACAGACTAGCTCCGGCTCTCCCAAGCATAATTCACCCGGACCAGTCCGGGTTCATCCCGGGCCGTAGCACACACACGACAACATCAGGCTCACGATCAACATAATCGAATCAGCTAACAGAATGGGATCGGAACTCATAATCATGTCACTCGATGCACACAAAGACTTCGACAGACTGGACTGGGGCTATATCCAGGAACCGCTGCGCCATTACAAATTTGGCCCGAACTTCTGCAAATGGATCTTATCCAATTACCAACACCCCTCCACATCCCTCAGAGTGAACGGGTGCAAATCCGAAAGAATAAGCATCACAAAAGGCACCAGGCAGGGCTGCCCCTGTCCCCCCTCATATTCGCGCTCTCGATGGAGCCCTTCGCAGATGGAATTCGAGCGAACCCGAGGATCCACGGCCTCTCGGTTGGTGGAGAATCCTACAAAGTATCCCTGTACGCAGACGACGTACTCCTGACGGCCACTCAACCTGAAGAATCCATGCAAGCCATCTGGCAGGAATTAGAGCAGTTTAAAGAAGCAGCCGGATTCCAAGTAAACTTCACGAAATCAGCAGTAATGAGTCTCAACATGCAGAAGAAACACAGGGCTTCCCTAGGGGCCAAAAGCCCAATCCCATGGGTAGAGCGGCACCTCACCTACCTAGGCGTCCAACTCCCAAGGAAACCGGAAAGAATCCATAAAATAAATTTCCATCCATTATTCACAGATTTTCAAAGGGACCTGACGAGATGGCGAACGCAGGAAATCTCTTGGTTTGGCAGGATCACTGCCGTTAAAATGAATCTAATCCCAAGACTATTATACCACTGCCCGGTCCACAAGAAAGCTATCCACAAATTACAATTGGACCTTTTAAAATTCGTCTGGGAAGGTAAGAAGCCGCGTGTACCAAAGCGCATCATGCTCCGAAGCACAGCATTAAGTGGCCAAGGGGTCCCAGATGTTGGCAGGTACTGCCTGGCGGCCCAGCTCTCCCACGCCTTTGCGTGGAAACTACAGGACCCACAACCTCGTTGGCTGGCACTGGAGGACCGCTGGTGTCTGACGCCAATAGAAGGCCTACCCCACATAAGAAGCCCCACCTGCTCCTTCAACAAAGAACCACAAACACAGTGGCAAGCTGGAGGAAGGCAGCCCGCCAATGGAACCGCAGAACTACGATAGGTCCGCTCACTCCGATCTCGGACAACCCGGATTTCTCCCCAGGCATCTCCCCAAACAGCTTTGGCAAATGGAAAGCAGGAGGACTGCGTGTCATCGCGGGCCTCTTCGAAAACGGCAGCCTGCTGAACTTTGAGGCCTGCAAAACCAAATTCCTACTCCCTGAAACCGAAAGGTTCCGATACGCACAGCTGAGGCACTGGCTGTCAAACGAAGGAGTCAAACTAAGCGGAAGCAGAGAACTTTCGGCCCTAGAGAAAACCCTCACTGCCACCCCTCTCAAAGGCAAGGTGGCTACCCTGTATAGGCTCCTGGACAGAACGGACCCAAACAAGAAGGAACCCTACATGTTAAAGTGGGAAGAGGTCACCGGTAGAGAGATTGATCCGGAGGAATGGAACCGCAACTGGTCCCGCATCTGGTCCCGCGCGCACAAGAGTTCCAAATGCATAACCAACAAGGAAGGAGCCTATAAGGTGTGTTACAGATGGTATCGAACCCCTGAGGTCCTCAACAAATGCAACCCCTTGATCCCGTCGCACTGCTGGAGGGGCTTCTCCATCAAAGGTACGCTATTCCACCTATTGTGGACCTGTCCTAAAGCAGCCCAATTCTGGCAGGAGGTCCTCGAGCAAATCAAACTAATCACAGGCCTCACAATCCCATGGGACCCTGGAGTAATCCTGCTGGGAGCAACAGGCGAAGGCCGATTCCCCCTAACCGGCCGCCTAGTGGACCTCTGTTCGCAACTTTTAACAGCAGCAAAAATATCAATCGCCAGGCTCTGGAAACATCCCGAGGGCCCTTCCATCCCAATGTGGTGGACCAAATGCAGGGGGATAGTAGCAGCAGAAAAAAATCACTGCAGTGCGCTTCGACAATAGAAGTAAATTCCACCAAATCTGGGCCCCATTCCTAGATTACACGCAGCAATTCCCGGGAGTGGCGAGACAGCCCCCAAGCTTGCGCTGGATGGAGAAGCTCGACTAAGGTCCCCCGGCGGAGGCAAAATGAAAGCACACCCCCGAGACCACACCGAAATCCAACACTGATAATCGGCGACTTCCTTGTCACCACCCGGATCCTGTCCTAGGGGTCACCCCCCGTTCCTAAGCTATGCAGCAAAAAGAGACTCCCACAACAGCTTAATGTGAATAATGATGCTCCCGTGTCTCCCCTATCTCCCCCCCCATTGTTTCCTTTGAACTCTAGTTCTATTGTTTTACCTGTTGACTGAACGATGCTTCAATGTTACCTTAACTCCAATGGCTTACTGGAAGCTGTATGTTTCATCACATTTTAGGTTTGTCACTTTAACAAAATAATAAAAAAAGCTTTTTGAAAAAAAAAAAAAAGTATTTGAGGTTCCATGTATTAGTAGCCCCGCAAAAATATTGCGATACAAAAATATCACCATATTTTTGCTGCGATATTGACGCATGGACCCTGCGGGGGAAACCCCTGCAACTCCTGCATTATTTTAAAATGTGTGGGGGACACCCCGGCTCCCACAAATTATACCCCCAAAAATATTGCCTATGACGAGACAAATGGCCATATGTACGGCGATATTTTTGGTGGGGATATTTTGTAGGGATACCATATTTGATGATTACAGCCGAGCTTCACCTGGTGGTGTGCCATTTCTTCAACCTGGTGTTGACCGTTTCAATACAGATGGAGATTTTGACATGAAGAGTGGAGCGGCGCTGTCCAGAAAAGCAGCGGTAGGGCGCTTGGAGGTTTATTTCCCTTTGGCAGCAGCACACTTTCTCATCTCTTTTCAGTGGATCTCATTCTCCTCCACTTTCCAATACTTGCATGCAATGAGCAGACAGAACACCACCACCACCCACAGTGTTGTTGCATGCAATGGGAGGTAGGTATGTGGGTAGAGGTGACAAACTATACCACTCATGCACTCTCAATCAAAATGCTCCATTTTGAAACATTGGGCTCTGCACCCTATGATCGTAAGTCAATGTTCAGGTACTTGTTTGGAAAAACGTACGAGTCAGACAAAGTTCACAAATGAAACATTTGTGGTAGAGACAGAAAAACCTCTTTATTTCGCGGGTCCTACTCCATGCAATGTAAGAGACTACGTAGAGTTAGCTGAAACGCCATGATCCAGGAAGCTCCTTAACACAAGGCTGTGCGGGACTAGATCTTAGGGGGCACTCCAATATTATTTGATCAGTTTAAATCCAATCTCATTGCCCTGACCCTCCTCTGTTGGTGGGGAACACATGGTCAGCATGGTTTCTTGTTCTACGGACTAGTACGTTTTTGCACGGATTCTACAAATAAACTGCATTCAGAACAAATACAACCTACAAATATAGACCAAGAAAGGTTGCTTTCTTAATGTGAGATTCATCAGGGAGCATAATCTGCTCATTATGCTTGGTTGAACATAGTTTATGATCCTCACTGCTCTCACGGACGATGAATAGAAAGAAAAAAAAAAGGTGCCTGCTTCGGGGTGCACAGGTCCCCAGTTCAGGATTTAATAGCCCCATTAAACATTACCGCAATGGTAATCAAGTCGAGCCGCAACTCCACATAATCCAAAAGCGACACCAAAAATGGTTTGAAAGGGTTCCAACTTGCTTTCACTTCTCTAAGACCCTTACAATGCATTTCCAAGTTTGGGTTTCTTTGCCTCCCCCTCGTTTCCGAAAATAGTTTTATACCTCTTTACATCTCCCTTGCGACAAAAAAGGAAGACTGTATTTATCTTTCTAGCTTCTTCATTTTTCGCCACCCACTTCTTCCTGGTTTTTGCTCTCTGAAGCAACATGCTTTCTCAAATGAAAAAAAAGGTTTAGAATTCTTAGAAAAGCTCTTTGTACGATATGTGACATGGACAAAGTAAATATCCTTTGGCTGTGAATCGCAATAAACCGCTTACGTCAAATATATTCATAGAAGAAGGCATTATAAAAGGCAACAAAGGTTCCAAGGAGAACTTATAAAAGGTAGGAAATCCTAAAACAAATAAAATCTGGAACCTTCAGATCATTTTCTCCAAAATATTCTGGAAGCAAAACTTTTAGAAACCTTATCATATGATGTCTAAAACAACAAGGTGTATTTGTTTAAAGAAAAATGAAACAACCATCGAAGCTAAAATAAATCGGGATTGTGAAACCCAAAGGTTTGGGCATTTGTACAGGCTTCGAGTTGGCATATACGAAGCACAGACCTCGTATGCAGTGGAACCTGCACCATTTGTCAGCTGTTGCCAACTTACTGGTCAGGCTATGCTACAGTACCTACAACGTATGGCAGGAGGTATTGCTGCCACATACCATATGGTCTATGGTATATGACGACTATGCTCGGGCACTAAGATCATTGGCAGCCATCATCAACAAGATACTCGCATGATTAATCGTAAAGACCCAATGAGTGTTCATGTGCACCGCAATGCCCACGCACAGTGATCTGGTGAATGACCTTCACAGTTTTATACAGGGTTGGACCTCAATTCCTCATTAATAGGTTACTGAGTGCACCACAATCTGCCATTAAACAAATCTTCAGTGGCAAAAGTGTCTGTAGTGTGCTAACAGATGACACATGACTCCTCTTTTGCTGGAAACTCAAGACATGGGCATCCCCCCAGAGAACATGTCCTTTCAAAGTTAAACGAAAAGTCCATGGTTGCTCATGCAGCCCAAAGAAGCTGGGGTACAGTCTCGTAACCAACACAGCAGTGTTACAGATCACAGTGCCGAGAGGCCACCTTGGTGGCATTTGAACACTGTATAAACATAAAAACAATCAAACGAGAAACACCCTTTCAATGATGAGCTTATTAATCCAACAACCTTGAATCCGTGGAGCCGACACTGTAATGACTAGCACTGCGCAAATATTTACTATACACTTTAAGGCCCATTCTCTCAAACAACTGAGTACAACTTGTTATGGTTCTGGTATCTGATCACTTTCTCTGCATGCACAGTGCACACAGTGGGCCCCAACAGATTACGATAACTCACTGTGCAATGTCGGGCATGTGAGAGGCATGTGGTGTATTGACACATTGAGCCATCTTGCTTGCTTCAGAAAACAAAGTTATTAAGGGTATTCATGCTTTGCAATTAAAACCTTATACACAAAAATATATATTAAGAACGTGATATTTAAAAAATATAAAGCAAGTCCTCCACCCTCCTCCACCCTCTGACCCACTTAAACATCCTAGTCTCTTGGGACCTCTAGTCAATTAATGTAATGAATCTTTAAGTTTCGGAAACGCCATGGTTATTTTGTAATGTTGGCCTCTTTTTAAAAAGTCCATTTGAAATTTGAAATTCTTTCCAAACCTTCATAACTGCCATGATTAGAGTCACTTGCCAGCAGTTTGTGCACCTCGCCTAATAAGAGCCTGATCTTGATTTGCTTTCATAAAGTTCCATTGAGTCCAGACTTTGAAGAGCTGTCAGGCACTATAGCATCTAGCAAGTAGCCAGTATAGAGAGTATAGAAAGAAAGCCATTGATCTTGATGTGCCAGAAACATACTGACTTGCAGTTCTGGGTAACTGGCAATCGATATTGCCAGGTCTGGCTATCAGTGGATGTGGAGACATCCTCTGCAAACAAAAGACCAAAGAACAGTGCTGTGCCATCACAGCTGCACGCTTCCTTGCCCATTCCTTCCACGTGCCAGCTTTGTGGATGCAATTGTAGTCTTTTGCCTGTACTCATTTTCAGCAGTTATTCCTTTTGTGCCAACACCTTTGTTTTGGCACATTTTGCCAGCCCAATAGAGGCTCTGGGAGAAAATAAATGTAATTTATTAAGAGGGTGCTTTTGCAAGTGGCTGGGGAGTTATTCCTTAAGTAATGGCACTGTTGCCACCTTAGGGTGGAGATCCCTTTGGCACGAGAGTAACATTGCTCCATATGTGGAATGTCTGCTTCAGAAATGCGTGGGCATCCTGTACGAAGGAGGTTTATACTTTGTTGATAACTCAGACCTTCATTGGGTGCCATGGCATGGCACAGTTCTGAGCAATGGAGGGGAAGGGGAAGAATCAGCAGATGGGGAAATACACACAGTGTTAGGAGTTGTAATTGTTTACTAGGTCTATACAACAAAATACCTCAAAATGATTACAATGCATCTTTTTATAGCCATGAAATTGGAAACCCAATTAAACTTTGGTCTAACTTTCGTCTAACTCCAACCATTAGCAGATTATGGTGGAGAATGCTCCACGTGGGATATTTAAGAGCTTGGAACAACGCCACAATTTTGGTGGAATAAAATCGGAAAGTTAAAAGAAATGTTGGCCTGACTAATTGTTACAGGAAGACACTGACTGTTAAGAATAATTAAGGACAGCGAGGAACTGAACCACGCGGACCATTGACCTGCTAAGAAAAACGGCATACAGATGAAGAAGTTGTTTAATCAATATTCAATTGTATCCCCATGAAGAATTTCCAGCACAGCAAATGAAATGAGTGAATAAAGTGGAATGAAACATGTTGGGTCGAATGGTTTGAAAGTAAAAAACTAAAACCTACACAACTGGTCATTTTAGAATCGTCGTCAATGCTGCTAGGTTCTCTCCATGAACAAAAAAATACTATATGTAGTGTACTGTGGGTGTGAAGTGGAGAGTGGTAACTAATGATACATTCTCAAAAATTGATCAAGCAAATCAACTAGAGATGTCTGTTTTAAATAGAGTATGTTTTTAAGATATATAATAAAAAATATATATTTTTTGGATAAATGCAAAGATATTGATGTTGGTTTTTTGAAGATAGAAATATAATCGAAAATTCTATTTAACAGTCATACGGTGTGTATCTGAGAAGACAAAGGACCGTCCAAACAGATTGTATGTACAAAATCTTCCATACCCAAAACATTTTTTTTTCACTACATTTAATCTGTGATGCATGCAATATTTTTCGTCACACTGACTATGAATAAAACCTTTTGTAAAAGGTCAATGAAGCGAACATTCAAAATTGACAACCACGCAGGCACTGCATTGTCATTTCACGTGTACACTAAAGCCAATAATGATGGCTTTAAAAATGCTGGATTACCATAACACTGCGTTGAGTAATTCTCCCCCCTCGCCCATTACTTGTTTGAGGAATATTTATTACGTCTGAGAGCTGCTACATGACTCACAAGGCCCCACTCCCACACCACATTATCTCACCACAACTGAAGATAATGTGACAAGCGTGAGATAGCAGTCTTAGAGGCCTTAACCCTCAGTTAACAAAAACGGCCACAAACACAGCTATGAACACATCACAAACCCAAGAATGTGGGGGTGGAGGGTGGGATAAATGCCGTCTTCCCCTTTCTGCATTCCACACCAATAGTTTTGGCACCGATGGTGCTAAAATGCTTAATAGGAGCAAAACTAAAATAAGTAGGTCTTAAACTGGCAATGTCCGCACTAGCCCCACCCACTGTCGTCCAGGATCTCATTTTAAGATCTACCTTTCCACACCTGTAAGACAGCCTAGCTTTTCCACTGGCCCACATGCTCAACCCCCTTTAAGCCGCTATGAAGATGAAATGCAGCTGGAATGAAGTACGGTGCAGCAGTGTCGGCTGAGGTGCAATGGCAGAGAAAGGTAGGCGGTTTGGGTACCAGAACAGAATGGCATGACTGGTCAAAGTTGACCAGCTTTAGCAGCGATAGCACTGTAACATCTGGGGCAATGCAGGTAAAAAAAAGATAGGCATTCCATGTGAAACTCTTTACTGGTCAAGCTTTTCAAAAATATCAAAATCTTTCATAACTGAAAGTGGAGATATCAGTCACAATTTTAAACAAGTAATGGAAAACTGTTTTCCCAATCAATATCAATAAATCCATCTCTTTCCATTGTGGACTGGCCAAAGAGCCATGTCAACTGAAATAATTTTTTGGGCCTATGTGCCCGGTTTTCAAAGCAGGAAGCCCAAGAGAGAAGTGTAAGTTGATTGCTGGCCTTGCAGGCATAGTCCAAAATGGATGCACGTGTGCACACTAATAAAAATGCAAAATGCCGTCACAAGCCGTGGTAGCCCGTAACACATGCTGGCTCAGTACTTTTTACTCCATGGCTCTTCTCCGGCTGACGGAGTGGCCTCTAAAGCTTCTATGTTAAGGTCGTGGGAGCATTTGAGTCCACCATGCCACATGCTTCTACTTTAAACCTCGACATTCAACTAATTCTCAGGCTTTGACTGCTATAGTGTCTTACTCCGACACATTGGGGGCTGCCCACACCCAACCACAGAGGCCACAGCCCTTGGGAAGCATCCCTGCCAATGTCATCTGAAAGCTCAGTTTCAACCAGCAGCAAAAGTTACACCAAGAGGCCACTATTGAATGGGGCTTGGTTTGATTTGGTTGCGGGATGCATTTGGTAATCGCTATTGAGACGATCGCCGTGAGCCAAGCAGACCATCATTTACAGCCCCGCTGTGCATTGAAGCTAACCAGCTACACCAATCTAGAAGCCAACCAGCTACACCTATACAGGACACACCAGGCCCATTCCCTCACGCCTTGAGAAAGACCCATGGTCGAAACACCTATCGGCACTCTAGAAATGCAAATAGCATATGGTGTATATTCAACTGTACCCAGAGATGTCTGCCAAACCATGGCAAAGATTGGTCACATTTAATAGTCTGTAGGTTTAGTTACACTCTCAAGCACATAAGTGGTGTCCTAAATCATTGGAGACCAAATACAGGGTATGAACATACCAACTGGCTAACATCCTATCCAGTGCCCCGGTAACCAGGGTTCCAACCCCAACCTTGTATATTCTTAACCTCTGGGACCGCAGGAGCTCGGTCTCACTGGAACCCCAATTACTGGCTGCAGGAAATAAACTTGATGCAGAGACACAAAACAGATCAACAGATCAGTGCAGAGATCCACAGTTCCTTCAAGCTCCAAACCTTGAGTATATTAAAACAATGCAAACTTAAAAAAATCTTTAATCTTGTATGACCAAAGAATTCGTCTCGAACTTAACAATCACTATTCGCTTGAATTATTTCATTTAATAACCAAGCTATTGATTAACATGTCTCTTTAGTATGTTGTTCAGTAATAATGACAGTAGTCGACTCAGCACGCATCAATAACAATTAAGTCGCATTAAGTGCGACTCCTGCGCACATTTCACCTGCGGCGCCTGCTATATGTAAGTAGCAAGGCTCGCTGCGGCTCTACACGTCCGTGCCATCTGGGCACCATTCCCGAGGCTGCGGGTGGCGACCACTCCAAGATGGCGGCCCTGCCTCGCTGATCTCACCTCCACCGGCCCCTCCGATGACATCCCTGCCCATTGGCCGACGACGGCTACAAGGTAGCCAATCGGGCACCGGAGGCGTGAGCCGGCCCTACAGAACGAAGGCCAGCAGGAACTAAGGCTGTTTCCTGTCTCAGCCTGTCTGTGCCTGCCTTGCCTCTTGCCAGAGACCCTGCCCGCTGCCGCCTATATCCGGACTATCACCAACTAAGGTACGACCGCCTAACATTCTTAAAAAGAAGCAGACTGCACCTCGACCTGTAATCAGGTCTTCCAGCGAGGCAAGTGTGCATTCGCCATTGCAACACATGGGGTATTTGAGGCAGCCCAATATGGCCGACCTATTCATGTCGCCGATGGAACCATCCATAATTAAGTAATGCCTCTTTCAGTCACTTGATTGCCTGCACTGTCTAGTCAGCCATACCCGAGTATTGCTTTTTCCTGTCACTGATTGTCCGCACTGCCAGGTGCATAATCTCATCTTGCCTATTGTGATGTTGTGAGCCCTAGCCACTGCTGCCTTTGCACACAGGTGCATAACCACTTTTGCCTTTTGTGTAGTTGTGAGCCCTAGCCATTGCTGCTTTTGCACACAGGTGCATAACCACTTTTGCCTATTGTGATGTTGTGAGCCCTCGCCACTGCTGCTTTTGCACACAGGTGCATAACCACTTTTTGCCTATTGTGATGTCGTGTGATTCAGCCACTGCTGCTTTTGCACATAGGTGCATAGTCTCATTCTGCCTTTTGTGAGCTAGCCATTTCACAAGAGAGACCCCCACCATAGATAGCTAACACCTGTCCACTCTCCTATCCAAACCTAGCCATACCATGCAAGGCTGCTTACTATTCATGATGTTTCCCTTCTGTGCTATCCCGCTTGACACACATTGCACAGGTGCCTACTTCTTTTTCCACGATAATGGCCTATCCAGAGCAGCCTGCCCCCGTCATCATCCCATCCCATGCCCCACACCCTTCCTGCCCCACACCAATCCATTCCACAACGTGCACCCCTCGATCAATCGCCTAATAGATCACAAATGTATCCAAACGTTACGAAGCAATAACACACCACATTTAGTACCTATAACAACCACCCCAGTCCTCAGTGCACTTAGACGCACTAGACTCAGATCACGGACTCTCACAACCTCCTATTTCACAACCAGAGGACTACCCAAAGTCAATCAACCCAATCATATCCCAATTCTAGGCACATTAAGAACCCTAAGACTCAGATCTAGAACCTCTAACCCTCCTCGAAATATCACTCTTACCAATCATGCTAACACAGTAGGCATACCCCCATTAAGAAACCAAGATAAACACTCCAAAAGTCCCATCATATTCAAACAACAATCTAACGCTATTGAAACTACCAACATTCACCTACCCACCCCAATCCAAGAGCCACCCCCAGCCACACACCTCAAAGCAGCCCTCATCAATGCGCGCTCCATACCTGCTCATGCCACTGAAATTCATGACCTCATTACTGAGCAAGAACTTGACTTATTCATAGTGACAGAAACCTGGCTCCACCAAGCGTCCGGCCCCTCGATCTCCATCGCCATTCCCCCAGACTATACCATTCTCAGAACAGACAGAACAAAATCAGTAGGTGGAGGAGTAGCCATTATCTCGAAAGCCCACCTCAAATTAAGAACCAGCCCCATCGAGAGCCCAGTCGGTTATGAAGTCCTGCTAGCTAAACTAGCTACGGACCATAAAACCACTATAAACTTAATAACCATCTACAGAGCACCTAACACCTCATCTCAACCAGAATTAGACATACCATTATTGTTAACGCCACTTATAAAACCAAACACAAAATGCTTAGTCCTAGTGGACCTGAATCTAGGATTTAACGACCCCCAAGACCACAAAGCAGAGGCACTACATAGTGCACTTAAAGACATGGCTTTCACGCAACTCGTGAACACCCCTACCCACATAAAAGGGAGGTCTCTAGATTGGATACTATATCTTAACACTATAGTATCCATAGACTCCATCTCCCCGGTACCATGGTCAGACCATCACTGCATAAACTTCACTATCCTGCATAAAAATCCAGATGTACCCAAAACGCCCATCAAAGAATCATATGTAACAAGAAACATCCGCAAACTCACAGCAGAAAATATCAACCCTCTATTAGCCAAAGCCCTCAATAACAAAATCATTAACGCCAAAGAACCGTGTGCCCTGGCAGACCTTTAACACAACTCTCTTACTAATACAATAGACGCCCTAGCACCCTGCGTTAATAAAACTAAACGTAAAGACAAAAAATCCTCCTTCTGGTTCAATGAGGAACTAGTCTCCCTTAGACGAATCAAAAGATCGCTTGAACACCGCCTAAAGAAAAACCAGACCCCAGAAGCCGTGGAAGATTTCAACTCTGCAAACAAAATCTATAAATCAGCCATCATCACCCATAAAGCAGATGCCTTTAACACAAGAATTAGTAATGCGTCCTCCGATAGCAAAGAGTTATTCACCATACTCAAGGAGTTGGAGAACCCCCTCCCCATAATTAACCCAGTCAAACCTCGCAAAGAATGGTGCACCACCATCCAAGATGCCCTGGACACTAAGATTAAACTATTACAAAACAAAATTATCTCTCAAAGAAACCTCCTGTCCGACAAACACTCCACGGCCAATCAGATCTCCACTACCGTAGAAAACACTGCCCCTCTCTTCAACTTCACACCAGTCTCTCACGATACAGTACTCAAGACTATAGCCAAACTTAAAGCCTCCAACTGCAAAGGAGATAACTTCCCAGTACGCCTAATTAAACTCTGCACCCCTACCCTCACGCCCATAATCACCAACTTTGTAAATGCCTCCTTCTCCACCAACCAGGTCCCAGTCAGCATTAAAGCAGCCTGGGTCACACCCCCCTTCTAAAAAAGCCCATGCTAGACCCATTAGTGCCTACTAACTACCGGCCCATACCAACTGTCCGATTTTTGCTTAAAATCATTGATAAAATAGCGTAAAACCAACTACAAACTCACCTAGAACAAAATAATCTGCTAGGAGCCAGACAATCAGGCTTTAGGCCTAATCACAGTACTGAGACAGCACTCTTGGATCTAAAAAACCAATTAGACGCTATCAGAGATTCTGGCAAACTAGCTACACTACTGCTACTGTACCTATCAGCAGCATTCGACCTAGTAGATCATGACAAACTATGCAACACTCTAAAAAAAGATTTTAATCTTTCCAACAACGCCACTTACTGGATCAAATCCTTTCTCACGGACCGTACATCCAGAGTTGCCATTGGGAATTTTGCAGCGGACCCCATATTAGTGCCCATAGGTGTCCCCCAGGGATCCTGGCTATCCCCTACACTCTATAATGCATACACCAAACGCTTATTCTCAGCCCTAGACGATATGGGTGTCATTTACACCAATTTTGCAGATGACACACAGATCCTCATCCCTATCTCAGGTGACTACACCCAAGACACCCTCACCATTAATAAAGTTTATTCCATAATTCAAAACTGGATGGCCCTGAATAGTCTTTGCTTAAATTATGAGAAAACGGAGATCCTCATTGTGGGCTCCCAAAAAAGAATAAGCACCCTCCAGCCGGACTACTCTCACATTAACATCGACGGTACCCGGATCCCAGTACTTAAACAAGTCAAAACGTTAGGTGTCTACATCGATGCCAACCTCTCCATGCATAAACAAATAGCAGCCCTCTCTTCATCCACAGCTTACACAGCAAAACGTATTGCTCTCAGTCGCCAATTTCTCACCCCTGCAAATTGCATCACTCTGGCTAGAGCCCTGATCCTAACAAAACTAGATTACTGTAACATCCTCTTCCTGGGAACTTCCAAAACCAATATAAACAAAATCCAACTACTACAGAATAAAGCCCTTAGAGCGGCCTTAGAGATAAAGAAATCAGAACATATATCTAACATTAGAAGAGAAAATCACTGGCTGCCTATTGAAGCAAGGATCATATTCAAAACCCTTAGCATTGTCTACAAATGCACCACCAACAAAGCGCCCAGCTACCTCAATAATTCCATCAAAAACAAAATGGCTTGCAGGTCGCTCAGATCCAATAATCTGGCCCTCTTAGAAGTTCCCGCATTTAAATATAGCAGAGCAGGAGGAAGTTGTTTCAAAGTTTTAGCCCCTTCGCATTGGAATGCCCTACCTCTAAGCATCAAAAAGCAGGAATCATTACAAAAATTCAAAAAAGCTCTGAAAACCTGGTTATTCAATAAATTTTGAACATAAGGTTATGGACTATCCCACCAATTGGAATCTGATTTAGGACCATATCTGCTTTTGTAACGTCTGTATAAAAAATGTATTATTGCTTTGAAACTGTAACATTGTTTAATAATTGACTACCTTCTGGAGCTTTCGCCGTGATACCTCAGGGTCTGGGCGAGTAACAAATGTATTAAATAAATAAATAAAATAACATAAAATAAACAGTAAATAGTGGCCAACACGTGTTTTGCACTCTGGCGTCTGCTTTAACGGCCTCTACGCATTGAAAGAATAGCTTCTTTACACTAGGACTATTTTTTCCCCAGTGCCAATGCCATGCAAAATTGCAGTTGCACCAGTGCAAAGTTTCTTAAAACCACTGCACTGCAAGATATAATGAATTCGAACCCATGACCTACATATGGAAGAGTAACCGTCTTTTTGGCCTTACCTGCTCACTTAAAAAACAGCAAGCAATCCATCAACATCGCATGTTTTCAGAGGAATCTTTGTGACCACGCCGACTTTGTCTTGATGAAGTTTGTTGGCTTTTTTCCCACGAGATCAAATCAAGTCTGAAAGAAGTAAAAAAAAGAAATCATGAATATCTTCTTGATGTGGGTGTTCTAAGTGCAACCATTTTTTCAGATACCAAATAGGATTTCTTCCATTGTTATTCATCAAACAGTGTCCTCTCCTTGCAAAACAATCGCCCTAGAAAGATGTTGCTGGAGTAGTTCTAATGCACACTTTGCAGTCAGCATTTCTGGGTAATAGCACCAAGCACCAATCAGACATGCGTTTACCAGAATGCGATTACATGAATTACTGATCTAAAGCATTTCCAGCAATGCAGGTTACTCCTAGTCCTAATCTTTCTGCTCTTGTCAATCTGCAAGCCAGAGACAGGCATCCCACTGCTTTTGTTGATATATCTATTTTACTACTTTACCCATACACCTCCTTTGGGACTCCTTATATCTAGAATCCCCTTTAACACAACTCTACTGTATAGCCTACTCCATCATGAACTCACCCAACAGATGGACAGAAAGACTGCCATGGAAGTAGGATTTATAGAAATTGAGATTACCGGTATGTAATCTACTCATTACCTCCAGGTCGCACTTCCTAGTTACATGGCAAGCAGTGGCGTAAAGCTTTGACGCAACTTAAAAAAAGCTACAATAGACCACGATGGATTTTGCCACATGTGGGTTTATTAACTTAAGATCTGAAGAATCCTGTAAGATCCAGCCTGCAGCTCACTAGAGCCAAAGAATGACAAAGCAGTAAGCCACATATGCAACCTGTACTACCTGATAAAATTATGTGAGGGTACCAAAGTAGCAGCGTTACATAGGTCAAGCAGAGTCACTTGCCGAGCATGGTTAATTGTCCTAGCAAGCCACCAGGCTCAGGGTTGGCCTTTCCTTGGGCAAAGGTAGGTAGCTCTATGCGTGCATGAGAATAAGCAGTTGAGGTGGCCATGTGTACAAATCAAGGCTTAGCTACTGCGAAGGGTTCAGACTCTTTCCACAGTGCCCCATATTTGGCAAACATTCAGTAAGTGGATTTGTTGTTCCTGTAGAAAAGGTAGGATTCAGGAGGGTGATGTGCAGAAGGAAAAACTCTGCTCACATCAAAGAAGAATTTAGACACGGAACACACATCAAGACACCCAAGTAAGGAATAAGGGCTAAATCTCCCCTCAGACATGCATACAATGCACAAACCATGACAAACATGCAGACATTCAAGGCATCTTCCAATAGACCCTTGCCAGTTGGAATTTAGAATGTTCCAAGTACAAGAGGCAGATCCCTTGGAAGCAACACGCTTTCACTTGGAGGATACAATAGAGTATAATGCTGGGAGAGATGGAAAGCAAACTGTTCTGTAACCGCTTGCATCTATCTGGTTCCATAAATGCCTAGTTTGCCAATAGTGTCCGTCGCAGTCCTAGCCTGAATCCACGATGTAAGAAAGGATGGTTTTGACCATATTTAAAATTCCAGGGGATTGGGATTAGTCCCCTCAAGATATGCATTGAAGAAGGTCCAATGGTTTACGTAGGACTGGAAAGGAGAACAATGCCAAGGCTGATGTTTGTCCACAGGCTTCTGCTGAGAGCGACCCTCTCACTGGAGTCTAAACCTCCCAATTCTCCAAGGTTTCAGTTTCAGAAGGAGAGAAGGGAACATTAGTAAGGAGAAAAGCAGAGAGAGAAGGTAGTGCTGGCAAGAGCCCCATCTAGAAGCACATTTGCCCCCAGGACCAGAATAAGGCCACTAGAGAGCCTGAACCCCATTTTTCCCTAATCTGCACTGACACTTTAAGGATAAGGGGGCAAAGCAACACAAAAAGAACACAGGAGAAAAATACCATTGTAGAAGAGAGAAAATGTACCATCAATTCTTCCAATTTGGGAGTCCAAGGAAATCCCAAAACAGCCCAATGGACAAATCTGTTTCAAACATTGAGACTGACATCAAACAGCTGTGAGGAAGGTCAAACCCTACGGAAATGTTGCACCACTATCATTTGCACCCACCCATGAATTACCAAGCGGTGCACCAGATCCCAAGATGGAATATACCCACAATGTTTGCCGATATATGCTTTTGTCACAATTTTTGGACAAGTCCAGATAATCGAACAGCACTGAAAACTGCTGCCAACTCCATGTTGCAAAAGTAAAAGGTCTTCACTTGTCATACACCTCACCTGGGTCGAAGGCAAGCTCCGGGTTGACTCCAGGAAAACAATCTGGCATACTTAATCAGAACAGAGCGCAGCTATTAGGGCAAAGAGAACACTGGGTGAACTAAGCAGGGAACTCCCATCAATGGAGAGCATCACAAAGATAAGGAGACTGATAGGATATGCCATTTACAACGCGCCTGTACACAAGTGTTTCTAGGCGCGCCAAGACAAGGAGGGGGAACACAGGGAGGACAAAAACAACGATCTTACTAGGCCCTGTGTAACTCAGATTGCGCAAGTGCGGGGACGTGGAAGGGAAGAAGTGCCAAGGAGTGGGGATGGGGGGCGGTGCAGGTAACACAAAAAGCCCAGCCAACGCTTGCCTCATAGGTGCAGAAAGAAGGGACTTTAGGGTTGCAGATACAGACCACAAGTGCTAGGGGAGCCGGGAGACAGTGTGAAGTGCAACTGGACATTCAGGAGCCTGGGCCCAAGTACAGAAGGTAGCCAGCTGACCAGTGCGTGGACCAGTCGGGACATCAGCAGGGGAGAGGAAGAGAGAAAGCGGAAGGTCTTGAGTTGCTTCTGGAACCAGAGGTGATTCTGCCCAAATTTGAAGGAGGCGGGGAGGCTGTTCCAGAGGGACGCCCCAACCGAAGATAGAGATCTGCCCCCAAATCTCTGCTTGGAAAACCGACTGACCCTCGGAGAGTTGGAAGTGGATGAACGGACAGCTCGAGAAGGCAAGGGTTTATGAAGAGAAAGTTGGAGGTAGTGTGGTCCCCAGCCCCAGAAAGCCTTGTGTATGATGCAGAGGGTCTTGAACTTGATCCTTGCCACCACTGGGAGCCAATGAAGAGATTTCAGAGCTGGAGAGATACGATCCCAGGGCTTGAGGCCAAGGTCAAGGTCAAGTCTCACAGTCTTGTTCTGGATAGGTTGTAGAGGTCAGAGAGTAGACGCATGAAGATTTATAAAGAGGCTGTTGCAGTAGTCCAGCCTAGACAGGACCAGAGCTCCTCTGGCGACAGTGAGCTTCTGGGGGAAAGTGAGTAAAGGAAGAATACCTCTGAGGAGGTGCAGCTGTTTGTTTGACTTTTTAGAGACGTCAGAGATGTGTGGAGAGAAGGAGAGGGTGGAGTCGAAGATGACCCCATGGTTCTTAGCCACACTGGTAGGTACAGGAATCTGGAATCAAATTCTGGAAACTTATAAAACGCCTCCAGTTCTGGTGCAAGGAGCACATCAGGGGCTTAAGATATAGCCATGCACACCATAACACAGACAGGCCAACATATCTGCCCTGTAGCCAACTGGTGATGTAGGACTAGAGCATGGATTACAGGTGAGCGCTAACCTTAAATGCCAGTGTTCCAGAGACTGGGAATTACCCTGGTCATCCAGAAGGTGACCCTATGAGGAGTAGAGAAGAAGAGATAAAATGATATTTTAGCAATTTCACCAAAAAAAGGAACAAGGCTGCAGCAGGTCCACATTTGCGTCAAAACAGACAGTCATGCTCTAAACCAATCATGAATCCAGGACCTGATGAAAACACAGAATGCTGATTGAGGTTGAATGGCCGATACTAAAGAAAAATGAGTGACAGGCGTGTGCAAACACACACCAAGAAAGGATCATTTTAAGATGCTTCTAAAAAGTTAGGAGGTTTCAAACAAAAATTTTGATTAAATATGGCTAGAAACATGAATATGAAAACAAATAAATATCTGAATGTCTTTATCCCCATCACCACTAGAAAAGATAAAAGGGTTCAAATAAAGGGGCAGAGGCAAATAAATAGCTGGTTATATAACCGCCCCGCTGCCACCATAAGGATACAATCCAATGACCGTTCACTTCTGAGTCTAAAGATGTGTCAGCTTACAGCTGGAGAGACGATTTTCTATGCTGTCGGTAAGAAAGCTATCGCTATGGTTACAATGGTTTCAAAACCTTCCATTTTTGCATCTCTCCTGCTCTGCCATCTTCTATTTCACACTGTTGTCCGTCATAAGCCTCTATCATCCACCCTTCTCTATTACTAATAGCTGTAGCTTATCTTCTCTGGTTTACCTCTTCCTTTGCCTCTTTCTCCAAAGCCAGGCCTTGGTCCACCCCTCATATTCTCTGTCGTAGCTTTGATTTCACCTCCCAGTCCTTCCCTCATAATTCCTTGCTTTCCTTCTCTGGTTCGGATATGCTTTCCCTTTCGATCTCTATTTTGTAACCAGACCATTTCCTTGTCGTTTTCCGTTGACAACAGAAACGACAATAAACTGGCTGGACAACCATTCCCATGGTATCTTATGCATGCATCGGAATCCTGTTCAGCAGTGTTGGTGTAATCGCATTACTATTGAATTTAATTGAGTGAATGGATCCCAGTGATTTCCTGATCATGCAGCAATCAGATTGGTGTTCCAATGCAAACATTGCACTGTCCCCATTACACAACACCTGCTTCACTCCCCTCTCATGTCTTGCTCCACAGCGACTGTTGCCCGGTACTACACACAGCCTTCCCCTTCCAGCATCTCTCTCAATGAAGCTCGACTGAGGAAGTGCAGGGGTCCATTCCACTACCCCCTCCCCCTTCTTTACTGAGAGCAGAAACCAGTCGGGGGCACCAGAGGGGTACATACATTATATTGGGGACAAATACAGCCACGGGATAACAGACGCCAATTATCATGAGACTGCCAACCAGCAAGGAGCTGAAACACTAAATAGGTCTGCTCTACCGTGGCTGGACGAGACTATACGAATGCATTCAATGCAGTAGTCCAGCTGCAGTACAGGCTGGGCCAGGACCCACATACTTACGGGCGCTGGCCCGGAGACACAAGGACGGAGAGGGGAAGCACCATCTTTCGCTCGAGGCCTGGGCTGGGTAGATCATTGCAAGCCCAGGCTGGGACTGCAATGAAGCTGGGCCCACCCGCGAGCCCTGTGTGACTTCAGACTGGCACTCTCTGTCTCCCCAGTCCCTCCTGTGACAACATGGTGATGGACCATACCCATGCTGTCAGAGGAGGGACTGGGGAAAACGGTCAACTGGAAATCTGCAGGGAATGGACTGAATGCCTACCGTACCATGGCTGGACAGGAGCACTACTGGTCCATTGAATGGAGTTGTAGTTCAGTCCGGCGGCTGTACAGACTGGGGGCAGTGGCATGTGGCATACATACATACCAATCCACACAGTGACATGACAAGGGCCAAGGCAAGGCTGCAGCCGCACCGCACACACATGGCTCTGCTACCTGTACTACTTTGGCTTCCCACTCACCGGCTACGCAAGTGAGAAGGCTGACTGAGCATGTGCACCATGACCTAACCCCTCGCACACAGTCATATAACACATTTCATTGGCTGATGTGAATTCTGTTACTATGTAGACTGAACATGTGCTGTGTCTCTTCTGTGCTGTTTAGGCATAATGCTGTCAGGGCCAAAGTTCTAGCACCCCGCCAGCCTTCTAAGTTATGTGGATTACTCCAACTGCGTGGAGGTCTCTGAGTTCCATGCAGTAATACAACAACCACAAAAATGTGTAAAATGGGATGTGCCCCTCTGCACGTTTGTCAGGCCCTGCCAGGTAGCCACAGATATTAATTTAATAAACAAACGTGCAGTCAGCAAGACTGGCGTTGCGTTTGGCAGACTGAGACTCTCTATTAAATCGAGATGTGGGCCTTCCATTTTTGTGTGGTTGAAACGATCACTCCCAGGTAGGTGTATCCCTCCACTTATTGCATAGGAACTCTCTTGAAATAGCAAAATTCGACTTGCTCTTCATCCTCTATACCAACATAGAAACCATTTTATTTGAGCCTGTTGGACAATTTGCTGCATGAGGAGCGTCTGCCACCAGATATGAAATATGTTGAGCTTAGTTACCAGGTACGCTGGTGTGCCACTCGCGACTGCTTTGCAGTCTTGGAAAGTACTCTGGCATGGCCAGGAAGCCAGTGTAGTTTGTTTAGGATGGGGCAAGTCGGACAAAGTTCTTTGGCCACAAGCCGGGCAATTCTACCCAATTGGCGGCCAATTAATGTTTTCACAAGATCCAAGACACGGAAGAAAGCTGCTTGCCAATAATATATAAACCGTATCATCCGTTACTATTTGGTTGTGACTATTCCTCAAGAGACTCAACTTCAGTACACACCCCATTGATCTCTTGTTGAGGATTTCCTATAGAATTAACGAGCCAGGTTCTGACATTCACATGGGACTGCAGATCTAGGGTTCTGCAGAACAAACAATTCAGCAAAAAGCTTCAAGTCCACAGTCAACCGCACACCACCTCTTCATTGGGGACAGCAAATTTGCAATGCAATAAAAACACCTTCCGACCTCCCTTTCCCTTCCATCTACCTTCACCGAGCCTTTCCCTATACCGTTCTCCCATTACATTCCGGTGTCTTTCCTGCTTTGTCTGTTTTAAAAGGTAAGTAAGATGGTAGGGAGTGGAGGAGGAAAGGGAATGTGATAAAACGCACGAGGAGAACGAGATCAAGAACGAAAAACAGCAAAGCTGGGTTAGTTGTGCAGCGTCAACTGCTTATCCCTGCTCCCCCGCCTTCCCCCGACACTGCAGTGAAACTATTACAGGCTTTTGCTCGGAGCCCTGGGGAAATACTCCCGGGCATTCACACTCTAGGCCCAGCACTGCACGTTTTCAAACTGCACCAACTGTTGCTATGCTTCCTCAAGTTAAACTGAATGGCCCCTATAATTCAGACACTGATGTAATGGGTTTATATTTTGGCCCTGTAAATGGTTTTAGAAAAGGAACACTCTCAAATTAATATGTATTGTTCAGGCTGAGACAGACCTCCGCCATCAGCCGGCAGTCCTTGCTGGACAGACAGAGCCTAGAAAGGTAAACAAGGAGTCATTTAAAACGCTGCCTAACCAAATTGCGGTCCATTAAGCACCATTACCCGCCCTGCACTGGGATTAGTCTGATTTCACATGAATTCTGATCCATCGCGACTGTGCCTTGACAGACTGAAGAAAAAAACCAGTGTCAAGAATGAACACTTAGAAAAATGTAGCATGAGTTTAATGCAAACATCGTAGCCGAGTACGCATGCAGGAAAGCAGCATCGAAGTGGATCCCAAGAGGCTGGCCGTGCAAATTCCAGGGGCCATGTGGACAAGGGTCATGAATTTTCCATTTTTTGTGGGGGCAGGAGAGGAAACAGAACCTTATGCCGCAATCTTTGGCCCAGGTGATGTCATGGGAAGTGACAACACAGAGCGGCATCACACGCACATGCCTCAGGGTGGCGCACTTTCAAGGTCAAGGTTGTAAATTAATCAGGACCACTGGCATTGCACTTGGCAACCTTATATATCTAATAACGGTGGGATGGTTAAAGCTTTTAATCCATCACATTTGTACTGAAAAAAGACCTTCCAAATAGAAGAGGTTGTGGCATACAAACACATTTTACTCCATGTTCCCCTCCAAAATTACATGTATAATAAATCAACCCCTATTCGTCACCTAAGCCCACGGAAGAGATCATTTGAATATAATTAGTAAGGTAGCTCAGCTGTGATGCCCCTGCTGCCAGACGTTTTTCCCAGTAAGTGCTGAGCCCTTAAAAAAAAAGTCCCATTGAAAGTATAGGGGCTCTTCACTGTTAGGCAGATTGCATTGCCCGGTTCACAGATGTTATTTTCGGTGGGGGTTTGGGCGAGGCTTGCCCCGGAGCACCCGCGTACTCGGCAACATCGCCTGCTGCAGCGATCTGTGGGCAAGACGCCTGTGACGTGTGCATCCTTCATGGGCCTGCAAGTAAGGCTTCCGAGGCTGATCATATGAGCAACATTGAATAGGTTTGAGCCCTCCGGTCTTAGGCGAGACGGGCAAGCAGAGCCACAAGTGGGCTGAAGCCCTAGGGAGGCTTTCCCCAGGCCCCGCCATCAGGCAAACGCGGGAGACGCATGTGCCGGATCACAGGAGAGGCAAGAAAATGAGCATGTCTGCAAAATAGCAAGCCCCCGGATTAGGCAAGCAGCTCCCATGCCCTACTCACAAACTGTGTAGCAGATGACGAGACCCCGTGGCTGGTGGGGTGCAACATTAAATTGAGTTGGCAGACTCCTTCTACAGTCAATGTCCATGAAAGCCCCCTTGCCAAACAAATATTGTAGTACTTCATTTATTTCACTTTCCTATTAAGAGAGTACAAGCAGCTTACACGTGATGGTGCTACGAGCAATGAGTAAGATTAGGGGCAATTCAACATGCAATGTACTCATTATACATGCTAAACACCATCTCCCTGATTCATGGATTATTTGCGCTGAAAAAAAACGGAATTTGTGCGCCATTCTGCCCGCAAATCCCCGTTTAACAAATGGGGATTTGGGGCAGAATGGCACACAAATCCCGTTTTTTTGGCGCAAATAATCCATGAATCAGGGCCCATAAGTCCATTAAACTATTTGTGTATTACATACTTCACTTACGTAGAGGGATTTGCCCATGGAAAAACAGGCTGGCCCAATGCGGTAGCCTAATTGTGAGACCAGATGCACATGTTCATGGTACATATTTTGTTGACATGGGTGAACATGGGTGAAGGGTGGATATTTTGCACGTTCCCGCACTAGCTCACATCGTTCTGTATGCCTGTATAGTATTTGTCATTTTATTTTTCCAGTACAAACCAAAGGACCACATGTACCAGAATACAATCTGGCAGCAGCCAAAAAAACCAGGATTCTCAGCACATTCCACATGGGCCAACACGAGATATTTATATTTAATAGCTGCTCTTACTTAAAAAAATAAAAAAAATAAAATGTGTTTCATTGAAATGGATGATGTGAAGGGAAGTTGCATTACCACAAAAGAAAATCACAGATGTACTAAAAATATAGGAAGTTACACCAACTGGTGGTTTTCAGTTTTAGGAAACTCTTACTTTAAAGCTTAGTATATTCATTTAGATAAGTTAGGATTGATGCATTTGTGTTGCACACATCTGACTTATTGAACAGATAATTGATGCTTTAAATTTCACCATGAATCGGTTTCCAAAAAAAGTCCCTTAATCTTTGGGCGGTTAAATAGTGCTGACTTTTAAACAAAAGCTAAATCTCATTATATGAAAAAGTGCAATGGTGTGAATGCGCTGAATGCCTCTGGATTTATTGATTTATTTTCGTACTTCTAGCAGTGCGCAAAGCCCACGGGCATCTAGGTGGTAGTTACACAAAATGTGAGTCACGCAGACTAAAAGGAGAAGAAAGTTTAACAAAACAGGCAAATCTTGTGGTTCTGTTTGGCTCGCAAGGTGAGGGGTAGATTGTTCCAAAGGACGGCTGCACAGGCAGGGAAACTGGATCCCCCTGCTTTCTTCCGGCGAACCCTAGGTACGGCTGGGAGGTGGCTATTTGAAGCACACAGCGGTCTGGCCAGGGAGTATCTTTTTAGCATCTGGGCAAGGTAGGAAGCTGCATTGTTAGAAAGTCAGCGGTGAGAGGGAAAGGACTTTGAATTTGATCCTTTCCCTAACAGGGAGCCAGTGAGCGGCTCTTCTGGCGTCGAGATGTGGTCAGGTATCCTTCGGTCTACTGCAGCTCGGATGGCATCGATTTGTACAATTTGTAGCTTGTTCAGGTTATTGTCTGATGTTCCACAAAGGAGGGCGTTGCAATAAGTTTTGAGCCTGTAAGAGGATTCAATACTACAGCTAAGTCAATGCCTAGTCTGGGATACTGAATGGAAACCCTTATTGATATATCTTTATGTCCAGTTCATGCGTTCTGGATGACTACCCCTATATAACACCCCTCTCTTGGAATCCCCCTGACCCAAGAAGTAGTTCTGTTTTGCAAGTTTAAAGGTTTATTTGATAATTTAAACAATATATATATCACGCTTTATAATAAATTAATAATTGAATATCACACTGAATCTGAGCAGTAATCAATAATGGATAGTCTGGCACTAGCACACTTGTGAATAGGAACAGAAGAATAAGGTGGTAGAGAATGCTTTATATAAGTTCAGATGGATGTAATGTTGAATGAAAATGCAATACAGAAAATACTCAATATGATTTCAATAAAACAATGTAATCACTTTTCTCTGGCAATCCCCTCCCCCCTTTTATGCAATGCAAGGAAATGGAAGGAAAGCACATAGTTCTCAGAAATGCAATCAAATGTAATTCAGTTCACCCCAGCAAGCTTAGACTACAAAAGTTTGAAACACAGGCCCAAAATGCTTTTATATGTGCTGGCAATGAAGTGAGGAATATGCTGAAAATGGTTTTAATTCCCTTTGGAGGTTCAGGTTGAGGATTAGTTGGTTTAAATTAGTTCAGGCTTACTTTAGCAATGTTCTAGGAATGATTGGCAGGTTAAACGAATTTTTGGCAAGGAAACTGCTGTTTTCACACGTGGAGAAATTTGCAAATCGCGGGAAAATTCGCGAGTGCGTTTTTCGCGATTGCGGCAAAGATGTAGGGAATAGGAATGCGGTTCTAGGTTCGTTGAAAATCCAAGATTCCCAGCTTTCAGAGGAGAGTTACTGCAAGTCTCTAAGACAAACGGTCACGGAGATATGAGCGATATGGTAAAGGTCGTTTTTCAGATTTGAAATTTTAAAGTTCAAAAAGACAAGTGACAGCTAGCAACTAGAAAATGACAGGTGACAGTTTTGCAAAATGACAGGTGACAGTTAGGAGACAGTTCTACTTAGATTAAAATAGCTTGGATTAGATTATTTTAACTAAGAGATTGGTTCTGCACAGTTCTGGTAGGTACTCACAATATATTTAGAAATAGAATGGGCCTCGCCACGGATCTGGTCAGGTTTTCTTCACTCGCCACGGACGGTCTCTGCGAACAGCGGTCTGGGTCAGCTCTGCTCTGCCTCTGCGAACTGCTCTGCTTTCTCTGGGTACAGCACTGCTTCTGGATCTTTCTGCACAGGTTTCTCTGGACCCAGCGCTGATCTGCACGGCTCCTGGATGCTGATATCGCTGTTAGGTTTGCTGGATGCTGAGGCCCACTGAGAAGAGTTCTCAGTTTGTGGGTTTAGGCCCTTGCTTTGAGTTCTGAATCAAGTTCTTTGGAGTTTTAAAGTCTAAGTGTTGAATCTAGTATCTTCTGGATGTTGTGTGGTCCGGCAGAGCGCGTTGCAGCAACTGGAATTGAATGTCCCTATCTGTCCTGACTGTCTGCTTTTATGTGTTTTGAAAATGGGTGGAGAGGCTAGCTTCCTAGGCCCTACCC
Organism: Ambystoma mexicanum; assembly: GCF_040938575.1. NCBI lineage: Eukaryota > Metazoa > Chordata > Amphibia > Caudata > Ambystomatidae > Ambystoma > Ambystoma mexicanum. Next base: position 281,739,286 of record NC_090923.1, on the reverse strand, counting down.
CTCTCCACTTGTCATTGGCCACTTCATCCTCTTCCCCTTGATTGGGGGAATGAAATGAAGTGTCATCATGATGAGGTCTGTTTATGGTACAGAGAACCCACCCCTGTCAAATTACACACAATCTATATTTTGACCCAAAAGACATATTTCATAGCTACACAGTGGTTTGAAATTACATGCACCCATCATGCATTTACTGATGGTAGCCCCTGTTCAAACTCTGCTCTTCCTGGGGGCTTGCATTCAGAAATGGCAATATTTTTCACTTTTTGGTCAAGTTACTAATATCAGATTCTTACTCAAATTTACCCAAATGTGTGCAAGGCATGCAGGCATTAATTGATGATGTATCAGACTTTACACATGCAGACATTTTAAGTAATACCCTCTTAACTGCTAGTTTGCCCCCAGATCATGCCACCGGTTCTAAAAACCTCTTAAAATGTGGGCAGAAAAATCACAAGAATTATGGTATCATTTAAATAATTATGACAAGTCCGTACTATGAGTTATTCATCTTTTTCTAAAACCATATTCTGGCTACAGGGGTGTGTCTTTTCAGGTCACATGGTACAGAAACCAGTCTTTCCACTTTCTTCAAGCTCAGCCTCTGTCTCCAGTTTCTCCCCCTCCCAGTTTCTGCCAAGAGGAAGCCATTTTTATTACCCCTGCAATAAACCATCCTCCTGGGCCCTGGAAGGCCCATTGTTCAAGAGGAAGCCATTTATGGCCACTTCAATAAACCCTCTGCCTGGGTCCTATGTTTAGTCTCTAGCAGTCCCTTGGTAATTCAATCAGAGAAGTGTCATATCCCTTTTGGTGGGAGCAGCAAAAGGCAGGTAGGCCTGGGAACACAGCTGTTGTGCAAGTCTCAACTCCTGTCGGGGGTAGCTGGTAGGCAGAATTCAGTTCCTTAAGCCAGCCCTCAGCTAATGTCACTTTTAGTTACCCAGTTTTCTGCATTCAAATAAAACTAACCATTTTACATATGCAGCTAGAATGCTGATTCTAAGTTTAAAACTATGACATTTAAACAATTGCAACCTATGTGACACTCAAAAGTAGGTCACTCATTTCTTTTAAACATTTAGATGTTTAGTGTCTTTCAGTCCAAATTTACTTAAACTGCTGAAATCCACAGCTCAGCCAGTCTTGTTATAAACCTTCAAGTCACTTCAGAATATAACTTTACATTGTATCCCCCTCTCAGTAAGTCTTCCTTTGGCCTGCTTTGGGTTCATTTATTCAGTTTTACACACAAAAAAAAAAGTCTGGTGTTGTTTTAAAACGCCGGCTTTCTGATAGTGGTGAGTACTGGTAATGCACCCATTTTTGGGATTTAAGAAAATGAATTCCCCACAATTCTAGGTTGCTTTTGGCAATCAGCATTGCCATTCCCAATGGTTTCAGACTACTGTGTGGGTAGTCCAATGGTGGTTTTAGGCAGTGTCCTTCTGTACCCATAACATCGGCAAAAAGAGTGGCAGCCTATTCTTCATGCATTTCCCTGTGCATTTTCTGGGAAGCTCTGGCCATCATGATGTTTTCCATGTCAGTACTGCACAGTTTTGGAGGTAGGGCTCGGATGCATGGATAAAAACATCCCACAAGCCAATAAGGAAACGAGCGACTATGATGTAGTTGTCAGAGAGAAAAGTTTTCTTGCATAGATGAGCTTGGTGGTGGAGGCCATGCGGTTGACTTACCTCGACATATTAAGGGTGTCATCCAAGTAGACCCCCAGAGTTATGATACACTGAATATTATGTGTATTAATCCAAGTCACCCTAAAATCAAATGACTTTACATAGTGGTCCTGGCAATAACCCTTACGCAAAATAAAATAAATCATTTAAGGCAATTGAATTCATAATATTCATTATTAATAATGTATTTAAGGGAAGTTGGAATAACATATTTCAAGGTTGACCCGTCTTACTCGCTCTGCCATTTACAGTGCGGTGGTTTTCTAGGCAACTTTGCAGCCAAGGGAATTTACTGCACCGTAAAAGTGGTGAAGGGATGCAAGGTAGGAAGGGAGTGCGTAAGAGAGGCGCAGAAATAGAGTAAGATGGTCCAGCGATCCAGTGAGCTGGGGCTGACAGCGTGCGACCACACAAAATGGCGTGGGGTGGTCGGGGGAGACATTTCCCAAGAGGTTGATGTGGTGGACCTCCCCTTTGAGGAAAAGAACAGGGGAGTGGAAACAGTGCAGCAAATGATAAATGCAGGAAAGACGTACATGGTTAATGCAGCGAACCAGATGCATCGCAGTCCAAGCCAATAAAATAAATGGGCTTTTACACCTGCTCTGCCTGGTGGCAATGTCGCACTGAAGGTTTAATAGCTTTCAATCACACCGCTGATAATTCGGCTTTTGTCTGCTCTCAGCCATTAGCCAGAGTAAACAAAGAGTAACAAACAAAGCTTAAGAAGCATTCCAGGCTGGAAGCTCTGCAGTCTGTAAGAAATTGTTATTTGGTTGCCTTTGCCCCTTCCAGATTTTCCCGGTGCGGGCTGAAAACTTCCAGCCCACACATAGTTGGTGCCACTGCATGTGGAGGCGGTACACCCTCTTTTGGCGCCGCCATTTCACCGCGAGCTGGTTCAGCGCAGCCATTTCGGCACAGTGGCCGATTTAGCGGGCCCATTTTGGAGCAGGAGTCTTTCTGGCGCTAGCGATTTGGCATGAGGGACAGTTGGACGTGGCTGGCATTGCAATCTTGTAGTCTAAATGTGCACAAGTGCCATATTGGAACATCATCCTTCATATTTTTAAATAAAAATCAGTTACATATTTCTGTATGTTGTGGCATGATGCAGCCATTAAAAAAAAAAAATAATGAGGATGATGATGATGATGATGATGATGATGATTTTCACACCAAAACATACTAGTGCCGTAAAGTCCCTTCAGCGAACTGGCCGCGCCAAACCGGCTCCTACAGCGAACCGTCTACGCCGAATCGGACAGCTCAGAACCAGCAACGGCAATACATTCTGCTCCGTGCGGAGCATGGTGGCTCATACCACAGACTTTGCAGCCCTTGGGTTGGATGGCAAGAGGCCGAAGAGAGGCTGGCCACATTTGTGGGGCCATGGGTGGGAGAAGATTTGTGGGGGCCCCTAATTTGCATAAATAGTGACAGTGATATCACAGAATGAGTCTTTAGTACGCCAAGGTTTTATTGGAAGTTAAATTATGTTGCCAGGTGTAGGTAGTAGACAAATACACTAACGTCTAGTATATGAATTGTCAATATTAACATTTACATTTACATTCTGGCAATATCAGGAGTGAGGGATTTTTTTGACGTAGCAGACAGCTGAATACCTTGTACACACTTCGTAAGCCTTATCTGCCACAATGAGGATTGTGCCAGGAGCAATCCCTTTGGTTATGCAGCAAAGGCCGGATTTGAGAGCAGTCTGCAATTCAGGAACTTGAACACATCTCTTCCCAAATGTAATTGATAGAAATACCGTTTGCAAAGGTCTTTTGAAACTTTGGTTCAAAAACACTATCTGTGGAAGTCATAGCAAAACACAATCACAATATTTTTGCAAACTGAAACCAACTGCTGTTTTTGTAGATGTTTCACAATAGCTTTTTTATTGTGTCTATTTTTGAGCATGTTGTTCAAATTAGCAATATGCTTTTATTTCAGAGGCTACAGATAAGAATGACTGACTGTCAAAAAATGTTTAAAAAAAACAAAACAAAAAAAAAAAGAAATCGCAATTACTACGTCCATCAAGTGCTGCTCCTGTGCCTTGATTGGAGGGGGTGGAGCAGGCCAAAGCTGTTTGCCGGGTGTAGAAAAGCCGGGGATCCTATAGCAGAAAGTTGCAAAGGCAAATGAGCAGGTTGGGACACTGTTGCTGAGACGTTATACGTTTAGACCTTCATGTAAATCATGTCCTCTTTCCTATTCCTGCGGCAACAGCGCCTAGATGCCCAAGGGCTTAGTGCGCTTTATATAAATGTAAAAATAAATAAACGTGCTGTACAATGTGGTGTTTTGACATGGGGATGAGTACGGCTTTACTCGGTGTGTGAACATTTGCCCCCATAGCAAAAATCAAAAGCTGTCACCCAAGAATATACGCACAGTAAGTGAACATATCTTAAAGTGAAAGATACAAATTTAGTTCACTTGACCTTTCCCCTTAGAAAAAAGTGCACCAGACAAAAGGGAATTGGCCTTTCAAAAACAGTAACCAACAACAGAAAAATAACCTGAGGACATCTTTCATTAAATACACTGGCCAAGTATAAAAAGGTACTTAACCAAGCAATATGTAGTAAAATATTCCCTAGAAAACAAAATCCCAATACGAGCATGCACTTTGCTGATCATTTTATGCGTCTTGCGGGTGTCTGCACTGAAAGCACGACAGCCTGGGTGAAATCCTGGTAGCTAAACCTCCAAACGGGCTGCTGAAAAAAGTTACACTGTCCACACACATGTATCCTTTACTTGTGCCCTGAAATAATAACAATAACTGCACCAGTCTCCAGGATTGCAACCTCACTTGCCACATCCCAGGCAAATGTTCATGGCTCACTTGCCCTCTCATCACCCCCTGACCTCCCCGGGCTTTCAACAACAGTCTGCTTTATAAAGAGGACTTGAAAAGTACACATACTATAGTAAAAGGTACCCACTCAAATATATAAATCATTACAGAACTGTGTTAAGCAAGAAGTGTACAATGGTGGCATTATTCCCCCTTTTTGACTGGGAGACTACAAATACTAGAATGCAATTCAGCACAATGCAAAAAAATGGCCTTTGGGTTTTGTAAATGTATTTTCAAGACGTATAACATTTAATGTGTGAGAAGGTTACCCCATTGGGGCCAGTACCTTAATCGATTACATTTTTATTTCTGTATTTTCAGGGGCAAGGGTTACCGATTTTAGAGCCATCGATAGGACCGAGAGCCATCACCATCTCTTAGCTATCCACTTGAGGTGGGAATTACCTGGAACAGGACGGGAGGATTCCATCCAGGGCCTCCAGGATCTGGGTATTCCCTGTAGATCATTGAAATCGGCTGGTACCATAACCCCTAGAAAAGAAGCAGCAAATGTACGTCTCTATTTTACCTAGTATCGAAGTGATCTGCAATCCTGAAAATGAGACTATTTCTACTTTAGCAGAGTTAAAAAAAAACTCAAAGATAATTTTCTGATGTATGTATTGGTGCCTATTGCTAACCCCAAACTTATAGCGAAGACGGTATGGTTTCACGGTCCTTGCAAAGTGACAAAAAGGTATATTGAGAGATGCATCAGGGATCCAAGGGAGATTGATGGGTCAAAGCTCTGCTTGCTGAGAGCCTGACACAAAAACGTAACAACCATAGAAAGGAGCGACTATCTAAAAGGGAGATGGGAGGGCCTAAATAGAGCCTACCACTCAAAGGATAATGCCCCGTTTTGGAAACTGATATCAGAAAATGACCCAAAATCAACTAGCAGCACCATCAATGTTGACAGATGGAGGAAACATATCCTTAATTTGTATGTAGCATCTGCACCATCAATCTGTTCCTTAGCTACTTGCTGTTTAACTGGTGCTTATATCCCGTGTATCACCATCAAGGATGTAGAGGATGCTATTGTCTCTACAAAAAGGGGCAAGGCAACAGGACCAGATTTAATTCCAGCTGATCTCTACAAAGATGAGACCGATCTGGACTCCCACATTATACCCTTTTTTAAGGCAGTAATATCTTCAGTTAGGATATCTGACTCATGACATAAGGCGGTCATTATCCCATTATACAAGAAGGGTGGAAGGGATATGCCACCAATTACCGACCAATTTCTTTGCTAGATGGGGCTGGTAAATTATTTGGGAAAATAATTTTGAAATATCTCCAACTTTGGGTCCATAACAATAGGATGATTAGCATGCATCAGGCAGGGTTCTAGAAGTGGCGTGGAACAGTCGATCAGCGTTTTATGTTTTTTATTATTATTCAGAAATATTCTCTTATTAAAATTGCGTTTACATGTTCGGTTTGTGGATTTGAGGACTGCGTTTGACTCCCGTGAAAAGCTGTGGCGTGTGCTGGCTAAACATATTTTATCATCAGCATTATATCATCAATCTATTCACACACACACGGTCCTGTGTTCGCTATAACATGGGCCACAATCGGACATCGTTCTTTGAGGTGGCTTCAGGGGTTAGGTAGGGCTGTCACCTGGCCTCACCCCTTCCATTTAACCTTTACATACAGGTGATTATAGACAAGTTATTAAAGGAGAGCCAGGACAGCCTAAAGCTTTCTGCCACCAAATACCCAGCACTATTTTACACGTACAACGCTGTCCTAATAGCGACTACACCAGAGGTACTGAAGCAATCCCTTTCAATTTTTTAAAGAAAATCTAGGGAGCTAGGTCTCTGAGTAAATGTGGAAAAAGCCAAGACAATGGTCATCAAGTCAAAAACTGGGAAGAACACTGATCAAAATAACGATTGATGATATTCCAATAGAACAGGTTAATAGCTTTGATTACTTAGGTGTGAGATTCCAGGCCCGTCCAGGATGGGCTTCTCAGATAAGCAGAGCCGCTGTAACACTACATACATTTAGTGGCGCCATTCTATATTTATTTACTCGTCAAGGGAAGGGTGCTATCTCGCCAGCATTAGAACTATACCAAAAGCAGGCAGTTTTAACCACACTATAAGGAGCTGAGCTATGAAGATGCTGGGATGATACTTACAAAGGAAAATAACTTTTTGAAGAAATTATTATCTTTACCACCTTGTGCACCGCTGCCTTAGCCCAACCTGGAATACCGTACAATTCCTGTAAATTCAGACCTTTAATTTCGCCCTGTCTCCCTATGGGTCAGAGTGTGGATGCAACCAGCTTTGGAGCTCTTAACTGAACTAAAGGTTTGAAATGGCTCTGCCATATTAAAAATGTATTATTCTGGCTAAATGTGGGCAAGGTTTGGAAAAATCAGGGGAGCCTTTGTTCTTCAAGTTGGAGTGGAGTCAAGCTTCTCATAAAACAGAGCATGGAATCTTCGCCTCTGCAAAGCATTAAAGTTAAACTTGGGGCCAGATAATAGGCACATAGATTGCTTTAAAGCCTACTTGGAACTGATCATGCCGGCTTATGCAAGATCATTATATATGAGGTTCAGATTGGGGATCTAACCAATTGCTGCCTTCACTTCCAAATGGAAAGGCTCTGGTTCTGCTGGCTGTCAAAGAGACACCTGCACACGTCTTCCTTTTTTGAAAAACCACTCTGCGGTTAAGATGGCTATACTTGAGACCCATAATGTTGGAGGTAGGTATTCAATCATGTAGTCTGGCTTCGTAATTTTTAGACCAATGTTCTTCTCCCCTCATAGCGAGCTCAGTGGCTTATTTGCACAGAGCATGGCTACTGAGGGGAAGTTAGGCCTCCAGGCTGCGTGGATTCTATTTTCTCTCTCCTGGTTTTTAATTTTCCGTTCAATTATATGGATTAAATGTTTCTTATTCTTTTAAAAGTTCTTGTGTTAAGATTTCAATTTTATGTATTTTATGAATTTTATAATGATGACTGATGACATTATTGTCGAAGGGTTTGTGATGGATTGATTGTAATGTGTGAAAAGGTTACCCCATTGTGTTTCAATATTTGGCGAATGAAGGGTTCATATATGATGTGACATTCTCCCCAAAAAAACGGTTAAATATGAACATCTGAAAATAATGCAGCTAACACCTCCTCCAAAACAATGGTCTCTTAACTGGGCCATCATTTGTAAATCGCTACCACTTTAATGCTTTGCTTGGAGAAAGAAAGTGAGAGCAGTCAATGAAGGACCTGCAACATGTGATGGCCCACTGGGAACGGGTGTCTCTCTCGAGAGTCACGGGAGGTTGGGAGGCGACACCGTGGCCTCACCAGAGCTTCGTACATGAAGCTGTGCAGCAGTTGAGGCACACACTGGTACCTTGTGGGACTCCTCAGACAGCAGGGCGATCTGCCGGTGCACACACTGCCCATGCCGCGGGCCCGCTCTGGCTGGCCATTTGGCTGCTAAAGCACCTTTGTCTTTTAGCACCAAACAATGGCACACTGCCGATTAGGTAGTGTGGGAGCTCACATAAAATAACGTAGCAGCCCCCACACCGCCCAAGAAGCGTATTTCCAACCTTCACAAAAGAACCAGGTCCTATCACATAATATTCCACAAATCCAAACTATGAATCACAAGAATGACCCGCGGGTATTACCCCACACGCATTACCCCCACACCCGGAGCAACAGACATTGAAAGCACTAAAACATTGGCACTTCGACCGAGTATGCCCCCTCCCCTCCATTTTGTGGTCTCCAGCGTTGCTTCAAAATGTAACTTCCTCAACAGGGTCCCTTGGGTGCAGTCCCCTTCCAGACACTCATACTGACAGGGAAGGATAGCTCAGGGACAATGCTCTGGTCTTGAATACACAGAGTAGCGCGGGTTTGGTCCCCAGTCCCAACGGTACTGCACTTACAGGCTGGAGGCTGGCATGAGGCACAATATAAGAAACCGGGTTCTGCCAGCTCTATAGCCCAGGGTAATATAGATCGATCATCTACCATATGGCACTGCGCGACAATAGAGTGTAACAACCTTTCACTTCCTGGTCACACAAGTTAATTTCTAATAGTAATAGTTAGACTTTGAACCCTGAAATGTATCATACTAGCTAGATGCAGATAAGAATATCAAAAGCACCATATGAAAAACAGCAGTTCTGCTGCTGTGGGAAGTCTGCCTTGCGGAACCAACCACCAGCTTTCAACATCACTTCCAGCACAAAGTAAATTACAACAACCAGATCAAGTGGCAAGAACAGCCTTTATGAAACAATAACAGCAGATACGGACTAAAAAATATTCACATTTAAAAAAAAAAAAGTTTTCTTGGCCACTCCAGTATTGAAGAAGTTTGCCAGTTGGAACAGTGCAGTCATGCGACTGAGAGCGAGGCAATATCCAGTTTTATGGAGACTTATTTTGTCCGGAAGGGGAGAAAACATTGCAGTTAGTTTCCTTGGTAAGAGTAGCCCAGGAGATTAGTCATTTGCAACACTATTTTAATCAAAAGTTTCATACTTGCTCTCTTTCATGCATCTTGTACTATGATTATTTTTATGGTATTTCTTGAGTCCAAGCTTCGGGAAGTGACAGAGTGCTTTACAATCATAGGGGGAAGAACACAGTGAGTGAAGAAGAGAAAAAAGGGAACGTGCAGCCAACAGTGGGGGGCGGGCAATTGGCAGCAAGGGATCTACAATCAGAGGAGGAGAGAGTGTGAAGAAAATTGGAGTCTCGGGTAGGGTGGGGAGTGATTATGGCTTGCTCATTAAACTCCCCAGATAAAATATGTTAGATCATTTTTTATCCAAATTATATGGCGACCTCAAAGACACCTACACCCAGCCCGTGATAACAACACCTCAGCTATCACTCACAAACCAATGATGACCACACTAACCCCACACCAACCCCTGGTGTGCCAGGGCCCAAAACATTGCGGGCTCCTGCACACCTCGGAGGTCAACCGCCGATGCAGCCCAGGAGCCACCCAGGCATCCAATGGTGTCCTCACCACCTGCCATTGGTGGGCCCAGCCTTAAGAAACAATACCCTCGGAGCCCACCGACCCTAGAACTGCTTCCAGCACCCCAGATCTCGATCTGCTGGCCCCCCTTCGGACCCTCCCTGTCCTTAAGTCGCCCCCTACTGAGCGGGATCACACACACCAACGGCACTGAACCCCCAAGGCCACCAACCGGGGGGGGGGCAAGCATCTATCCCACACCGGGCCAAGAAACCACACCCATGACCGGTCATGCAATAGGGGCACAGCCCTGCCAAGGGATGAACTCTCACTCACCATCCCTTTCAGAAACAATACCTGGGGTTCCCCTGGACCCTTAGCCTGCATCCAGTGCCCCCCCGGATCCAGCTCCCAGCCCCCGCCTTCCTGCACCCCCTAACCCCTACAACAAGGACTTTGCACCGACAATGCTCCGGGTGCCATCCTCTAAACAAAGGCATTCAATCGAAACCTGTCTCCCAGAATGGACCCTGCCCACCCAGAGGTAAATGACACTCGAGGAGCCCCACAACTCCCTGGACTGAAGGAAGTGCCCCCCACCGCGCAAGCTCTGCAGCCAGTACCTGCCCTCTCATATTGCAGCAAAGGCGCAAGCACCCTCAGCCCTGACCAAACATCAACATCACACACAAACGGCTCTAGGCCCAAGGGCAGCGTCTAGCGGGGGACAGGCTTAGATCACCCAAGCCCCCCAAGCCAACCCCACCGATACCTTGTCTCTGGATATGGGCACAGCCCCAGCAGAAGGGTGAGACCCCTCACCGACCACAACCCTTGAGAAACGGTACCCGGGAGCACCACAGATGCTCTGCCTGCAGCCAACGCCCTTGGATCCCACGCTCCAGGCCCCCGCAGGTCCCATCTTACTAGATCCAGGACACCGGGCCTGCTGCCAGGGGGCAAACATCTATCACCACCAGTCGATCAAGAAAACCATAACCAAAAGCCCACCCCTTAGCCGATGCCCACCAGAAAGGTGCAGCCCATTCCGCAGTCACACCCCTTGAAACCGATACCCGGTGAAGCCCACAGACCCGCAGTCCAGAGCCCTCTGGTCCCTATCAACCGGAAGCCCCCACTCCAATCGGCACCGCCCCCACTCCAATCGGGACCACCCCCACACGAATGGCTCCAGACCCCAAGACTGCCGCCAGGGGGCAAGCATCTACCCCACAAACCCTACAACAACTGCAAACCTGTATCTAGGAATGAGCAAATACCTAACAGCAAAGGAGGGAGGCCCCTCCCCCAGCCACGCCACTTGGGAATGATACCTGGGAAGCCCACAGACCCTCAGCCTGCACCCCCGTGCCCTCTACGACCTCAAAAGTCTACTAAGCTCACTGAACTGCACAAACCATATGTGTTCCACTCGCTCCCTACCATGTATGGAAGCCGTCAGATAACAGAATACAATTCAGAAGAGGGCAAGCAACGACCCTCGCACCCCTCCTCATGACAATAGGGAGGCCACACTCTGCCACCCACCCCCATGTGGGGTACCCCGGGGACTAATACGGCCCTATTCCGATAATCATCTTGACACTTAACTCCCAGAGTTCAGGACCTAACCAGCGGGACCCCCAGCTGCCCCCAGGGAGGGCCAGCCAGGCCTCCTCGCAATAGAAGGCACAGTGTCCTCGCCAGGATCTGACCCTGCGATTCACAGATCCCATACACATCGCTATAGCAAGGGCTCGACAAAAAGAACTAGCACACCTCTGTGACCGAATCCGCTGAACCCTCCGAACACCCCCAGCGCACAACATGCAGGCACCAACCCTGGTCCACCCCAGCACATATTCTGCAGGAACCACACTCGCAACCTGCCCCTGTAAACCGAACGGAAGGATATCCTGTCCTCTCTTCCTCTCCTCCTCCTACCTCTACTCCCCTCTCTTCCTCTTGCCCTTTTGTGGCCACCTCTCCTCCCTCCTTCTCTGCCTTTTCCCTGTTCTCCCGGGACGAGGTTTATAGACAAGTCCAATCCATGAAAGTCTTGTCGAAACAGGTTCTCCACTGTTCTTCTAAAGCTATCAAGGACCACATTGACACCCTGGCTTCTGCTTTGGCCGACTTCGGTAACCACTCCTTCGCCACTGGAGCCTTCCCTTCCCCCCTGAAGCACTCCCTTGTGCACCCTCTTCTGAAGAAACCCTCAGCTGACCCCTACTGCCCGGCTAACTACCGCCCAATCACCATCACTCCTTTCCTGGGCAAACTCCTGGAAAAGCTTGCCATCTCCACGCTGAATCTTCATACTGAATAGGTTGGTTGTCTCCATGACCATCAGTTTGGCTTCAGAGGTGCCAGAAGCATAGAAACTGCTCTCCTGAACATCTGTGAAGACCTGCTCTCCAACCTTGATTCCAACACCCCGTGTCCTCATCTTACTTGATCTCTCTTCTGCCTTTGACACGGTCCACCATGCCATCCTTCTCAACCGCCTACATGATAACCTGGGTATCACTGATCAGGCCCTGACTTAGCTGACTCCTTTCCTCTCCGATCGACCCTCCCAGGTCCAACTTGGGTCTTTCCTCTCCTCCATTTCTACCTGTGGTGTTCCCCAGCGGTCTAACCTCTCTCCTTGGCTGTTCAACCAATACCTGGCACTCCTTGCCCACAGCATTGCCGCTCTCTGCCCCAACTTTCAGTGCTATGCGGATGACAGCTCCTTTTCAGACTCCCTTCCGCCACCTCTTCTCCTCTCTGACTGTCTGCTATCCAGGAGTGGTGTGCCGCCAATGTCCTCTGCCTTAATTCCAGTAAGAGTGAGATTCTCCTCATCGGCACACCTGCTCCCTCCTTTCCTGTCGCTCTCTGGCCGGTCTCTCTTGGCCCTCTTGCTGCTCCACCTGTGAGGCTAAAAACCTTAGGGTCATCTTTGACTCCACACTCTCCTTCTCTCCTCACATCTCTAAGAAGTCACATTACCAGATGCACCTCTTCAGAGTTATTCTTCCTTTCCTCTCCTTCCCCCAGAAGCTCACTGTCTCCATCTCTGGTTCTCTCTAGGCTAGACTACTTCAACAGCCTCTTTCCAAATCTGCTTCTACTCTCCGCCCTCTGCAACTCATCCAAAACAGGACTGCGAGACGTGTTCTTGGCCTCAAGCCCAGGGACCGTTTCTCTCCAGGACTGAAATCGCTGCACTGGCTCCCTTTGGCGGTGAGTATTAAATTCAAAACCCTCTGCATTGTCCATAAGGTCTTCCGGGGACTGGGGTCTCAATACCTTCAACTCTCTTTTCCCAAATATCTTCCTTCTCGAGCTCTTCGCTCATCCACCTCCAACTCCCTCAGGGTCCGTCGCTTCTCCAAGCAACGAGTTGTGGATAGATCTCTTTCCTCTGCTGGGGCCTCCCTCTGGAACAACCTCTGTGCCTCTCTGAAACTTGAGGAAACCCATCTGCGGTTCCTGAAGCACCTCAAGACCTTCCTCTTTGCTTCTGCCTTCTCTCCTCAGCTCCCTTGCCGATTTCCTGGTTGAAACTGAAACTGCACTGGTTTACCTGGCTACCCTCTGATCTCGGGCCCAGGCCCCCTTCCTAGCAGTTGCACACCTGCACTGCCCCCCTGGCAACCTTGCGCTCAAGGACTGTTTCTGTATCCCTACAGCCCCCTACCAGCACTTAACACTGGATGTCTGCCCTTATCCTTGCACTTGCCACCAGCTGGTCGCAATTTTATTTATGGTCGTATTTATTTTTTACATTCATCGTATGTACTATACTGCCCCCTCCCCCTTTCCGCCCGCACTTCTCCCCTGCTCCCCTCCCCTGCACTTGCGCGACCTCAAGGTCACCTGGCCTAGTAGGATTGCTGTCTCTGTCTTCTCTCGGTCCCCCTCCTTTGCCTCGTTGCACCTTGAAACACTTGTGTATCAGCGCGATATGAATGCCATATCATATCTGTCTAGTTACCATAGTCCTGGACAAATAACCAAAATTACTCCAAAACTAGTACGCTGGCATCATTGAAGATCATCTCATGCTAGTTATTGTGCCGAAGGATGATAAGTAAACATCTCCCTAACTAGGATACCAGGATCCTTCACACGTACCGTGCACACCACTATGTTCTGTACCCTTTTTCTCCCCCAATGCATGGCTGTGGCCACATTAATCTGGCTGCATTTCCTTTTCTTGCTGACTCCCACCCATGGCCTTGTTACCATGGGAGTAATTATAGGGAGCAAGGGGGGGGAGGGGGACTTTTGTGGCATCCCAAATTGTTCTCCATCATTTGGCAGAGGCAGGCCTCGGGGAGGTGGGGGCACATTGCAGCCGCTGCATTAATTAAGTAATTGGACACTGCAAGCCTGGCTGGGGTGCCCAGGCAGGCTTGCATTGTCCATTACATAAAGTGGGCGGCAGGGACACCCTGCGTGGCTCAGTCCCTCACCCTGGCTGGTGGCCTGACTCAAAGTCAGCAGCCACTGCCAGGGTGTTGGATTGGGTGGTATTCATAGTATTCATTTGTTCGCATTTAGTGTGTTCGATAAAAAACAATATTTTTTGGGTAGAATGTCCCTCGCATCACATAAAGCATGACTTTGTCAAACCATGCAAAAGGTTTCCATTTCACATTATCTTTTGTTATGATTAAGTCTTGAAAGACAGCCTACAAGCCATTCTTTATAATTTTGTGGAACTGCATTTTGGTATTTTCTAGTCTTCAAGATGAGGTGAAAATAACGCAACATTTCTACCCTTATTGTTTGACATATTTCAATAAGGATTCCTATGTTGGTGGAGTACTTTATGATGTGTGTACTTTTCAGGTCCGATTTATAAAACAGAGTTTTGTTGAAAGTCAAACGTCGTGGTGAGGAGGGGATAGGATCAGAGGGCACATTTGTCCAAGCACGGCATTTGTCTCGACAACGACAAGACTGAGCTTCTTCTCCTAGGCTCCCAACCCAGACTCAATAAACTGGACAAACTATTCCAGACATTCACTATCGACGGAAACAACATCTCTGTCTCCAACAGCGCCAAAACCCTTGGGATCTATCTCGACTCCATCTCATCCGCCACTGCTTACACTTGTAAGCTCATCAATGCCAGCAGACTGTACCTCTCACCCTCCAACTGTACCACTAGAGCGCTAGTTCTATCCAAAGTCGACTACTGTAACGCTCTATACCTGGGTACCAGCCAAAAAAATATTAACAAGTTGAAAGTTATCCAAAATAACGCCCTGCATATCCAAACATGAACACATCTCTGACACCAGACGATCCTGCCAATGGCTATATATACCTCAGAGAATTGAAAATAAAACGATCTCGCTCATACACAAGTGCCTATCCAACCAAGCACCCAGATGCCTATCAGACAACTTCACACACCACATCCCATCTCGCCCAACCATATCAGCTCAAACACACTGTTTAACTATCCCCAGATACAAACTCCAAAAAGCAGGTGGCGCAAGCTTCCACACACTGTTTAACTATCCCCAGATACAAACTCCAAAAAGCAGGTGGCGCAAGCTTCCCCATGCTTGCCACTAAACTTTGGAACTCACTACCACTGGATCTTAGATCTGAACTGTCCTTTCACCGATTCAGACACAGCGCCAAATCCTGGTTACTGACCAAAGAAGCCTAGAACTCCCAACACTACATTGTTATCATACCCATTGCCTGCAAGCATGTAAATTATGTATTATTAGTACCCGGCGAGGGCGCAATCAGAATGAAAGAGCCATTCTGATTGTCCCTCGCTGAGTCTTTACCAGGCCGGGAATCCCTCCATCGGGATTCCACGGCCTTTGTCCCCGGCGGGGGTCGTGGCAGCCCCTCAGCCAATGAGGAGGCTCGAAGCGGGGCCATCCCCGCTCCGAGCCTCCCCAAGTCTGAGGGGCTAACTTCGCCCCCAGCCGGGGACTCGGGTAAGTCTTTTTTTTTGTATTTGTTTTTTTAAATTCCCTCCCTCCCTCCCACCCCCCCCACTTACCTTCTTGTTCCTGCGTCCCCGGCAGGGGACGAGGGAAGCCTCCAGCCGTGTGGAGACTCGGAGCGGGGCCATCCCCGCTCTGCGCCTCCACACGGCTGGGGGCTTCCCTCGTCCCCTGCCGGGGACACAGGTATGTTTTTTTTCCCTCTTCCCCGTCCCACTCCCGCCCTCCCTTCGCTCGAGGCCTATACCTATGGGCCCCAGGGCATTACCCGAGTCGGTAATGCCCCCGCCGCTCGGGTCATATTGCTTAATTACAAATTACTTGCGTTTGCCACACCTTGTACATTACCTGTAACTGCCTGACAATGTTCTAACTTTCTGTATTGTCCACCTACGGACCGTGTTGTATTATATTGATATGTTGTAATTAATTCAAGCGCCTGGATGCCCCAGGGCCAGGCGGCGCTATACAAATAATAAACTACACTAAACTAAACGTTTGTTGCAATGATTTACCAGGTCCATGGATGTGGGAAGAGAGGTTGCTGGGCTGAAGATGTTCTCCCTGGTCATGTGTTGATTTTCAGGGTACGTGTTAAGAGAACATGTGGGTTGACTGTGTCCGCTCAATTTTTTCACAGTGCGGACTCCATCCCCTTTGGGTGTTTTTCAGGCCATGATGCAAAAAAGCTTGTTTGCTCAATTGTTCGCCCACCAGTCTTCAAAGCACATGACTTGTATTGGTATTTTGCTTCCCATAGAATATTTCAGTATACATGTTTGGGTTAAAAGGGTGCACATAGGGTGCACATTATAGCCGTGTTCTAGGAAAATGTCCTCTAGCTGTTTTTTTCTCTTTTTATTCGGGTATTGATTCATTTTGCGAAGGACAATGCTCATTTCTTGAAAAGGCCAGTTGAATTAAATTTGCGTATTCCACTTTAGGATACGTTCAGTCCCTGTGCGTATGTTAATGATCCCCCACACTTTGTTCTGGACCTGAGCCCTATTGATGACATTTGAAGACCTGCGGAATTGCTTACTCCGACTACCTCAGCACCTTTACAGTAAATAGGCTTTGTTACGATTGTACTATCCTGCAGCAAAAGCATTTTGCCCAGTATGGCACAGTGCCAATTCCTGCCGTACATCCTTGGAACCTGCAGTCACATTAGGTATGTTTGGATTACTTACCAGTGATCTTCATTTCTCTATTACTCTATTGACCCCTGCATCCCCCACTACCCCTCAACCTAATCTATACCCTTTTCCACCCATATATATATTTAATTAAATTTGACCAAAAAGAAGTCAAATAAATTTGATCAAATGTTTTAGGTCAAATGCTTTGGGCTAATTATGCTAATACCTACAAATTCAGGTGCTAACAATGAAATACATTCAATTATTACTAAATGTCAGGCCTTTGTTCAAAGTGCACCCCTCCCCCACCCAAGCACTGTTTGTCAGGTCCTGCCCTGCCATGGCAATGTAGTTCAGCCAGGTCAAGTCAACGTAGCCCAACATTTCAGGTGTCAGGACCAGGGGGCGGGGAATAAAGCATGGTCTGCTCAATGGCCATTGCACCACTGTTTGCATGTGCTATTGTGTATGTAATGTACATATGAATGCTGTGTGCACACAGTGCATTGCAATGGAGGTGCTGGGTGCATGTGTGAGTGAGCGGGTGAGTGTGCAAGCATGTGTGTGTTGACTTTCGTGTCTGAATGCATGATAAATAATGCATTGTTTTTATGTTCTGGGTGGAATAAAGTTTGTAAATCATATGTTGTTGTGTCACTGGGTGGGTGGCAGGGAGGAATGGAGATCGGGGGCCCATTTTCAATGTGATGCTTGGGGGCCACCTGCTTAGAGCTAAAACAGTCTGAGGCGACCTTGGGGTGCATACATTAAAATGGTGACAAAGATGAGGTTAATAGCCTCCAATTTTCTCGAGGCAGCCAGCCAGCAGGGAGCTTAAACACGAAATGCCCAATGAAGAGCTCCAAACCCTTCTTTGTCAGCAAGTGGCTGATATGGAGGAACCAGTGTTAGAAGGCAATGAGGTGATAATATTTCAGTTTATCCCGTGGGATGAGAAAATGCAGTTTGTAATGCGAGTTTAGCAAAGTGCACATTTTAAGCTTAAGAACGAAAATAGAGAAAAATGAATATATTGCTGTTACAAGACTGCAAAGTGCTGACTGGCAACATGGGTGCAGGTGCTGAGGGCTATCCCTGAGGCTCGAGGCCTCTTATTTGAAAAGGTTGAAAGGCCCTGATGCCGTCCACGGTGAATGGGTATGAATTTTGCGTGTGCGTGTGTGTGTGTATGCATGTATGTATATGTGTGTGCGAGAGGCGCTTGGCAGGTGCGGCATTTGTTTATGGGCATCGAGAAGTTAAATATGAAATATGACATGGCTATACTCGGAGTGGCATTTTGGGGCAGTTGGTCTTGCCCTTTCTTACTGTGACATTACTTGGGCATCTTGATAAATAAAGCATGGTATGTGCTATTAATTGGCTAGATTTGCATTTGTTACTGTTGTCAATGCAGTGAATTCTAAACTTTCAAAAGACTGGCGTGTCCTTAGAATTTAATTTTAAAGATACGCCACCCGTCTTGACTTGATTGCATATTTGTATAGCGCCTATACACAAACAGGCCGATTCATGGAAATAATGTGCGCGGAAAAACTGGCGCACGCGTGCGAAAACGTGCGATTCGCAGTGGCACAGAAAAAAAAAAAAATCGCAGAAAATCGCACAGAAACAGCGCACATCCATTCATGGAAGCACAGGCACGCGCGAAATGTGGGATGTGCGCTGAGAAAGTGCGCGGCGCACGCTGGCGCACAGGTCAACGAACGCCATGCGATAAAGCCACAGCGAATTCGCACATAGCGCGGCGCACAGAACAAAAGTAGGCGCAACACGGGGCGTCACACGCAGAATGGGGAACAACTCGTGAAAATGTGGGCGTCACAGGGGAGGTCCAGGAGGCAAGTGCGCGGAACGCCCAGACGCTCGCCTACAACAGGCATTCATGGAATCCAATCGGGTAAAACAGCGCACGGCCAAAGACACGCAGAGGCCCATACCAGTACGCCACAGAAAGCAGGCGGTAGCGTCCCAATACATGTGCGCCAGAATGTGCGCTTAAAAAAATACCATATACAGAGCTCAGCGATTGTGCCTGGGGGAGCGTGTGCGTGCATTTCAGGTGTGCGCGCGAAGTCATACACGCGTTTTGGCTGGGTGCGTGTACATCATTGGTGCGCGAGAGGTTTCACACGCGTTTTGGCTGGGTGCGTGTATTTCAGGGGTGCGCGAGAAGTTTTACACGCGTTTTGGCTGGGTGCGTGTATTTCAGGGGTGCGCGAGAAGTTTCACACGCGTATTGGCTGGGTGCGTGTATTTCAGGGGTGCGCGAGAAGTTTCACACGCGTATTGGCTGGGTGCATGTATTTCAGGGGTGCGCAAGAAGTTTCACACGCGTTTTGGCTGGGTGCGTGTATTTCAGGGGTGCGCGAGAAGTCTCACACGCGTTTTGGCTGGGTGCGTGTATTTCAGGGGTGCGCGAGAAGTTTCACACGCGTATTGGCTGGGTGCGTGTATTTCAGGGGTGCGCGAGAAGTGTCACACGCGTTTTGGCTGGGTACGCGAATCCATTGGACCAAAGGCCCTTACAGCGCAGGCGCGTCTGTGACGTGAACTGCACGTCCTAGTATCAGCACTTGTAATAGGTCCTTAGCACGTATACGCGGAAGTGACGTTGGACGTGTGGTCCGGTTTAAAAGGTACGTGTAGGACGTCATTTCCTTGTACGTGCTTTTCGTGGAGAGCGAGTGGGTGAAATCTGTAC
This sequence comes from Ambystoma mexicanum, assembly GCF_040938575.1. Classification (NCBI taxonomy): domain Eukaryota; kingdom Metazoa; phylum Chordata; class Amphibia; order Caudata; family Ambystomatidae; genus Ambystoma; species Ambystoma mexicanum. The sequence continues at coordinate 281,719,870 of NC_090923.1, read as the reverse complement.
TTCTTGTCGGTTCACACGCGAATTACTTCACAGCGTTTCGAGTTCGTACTCCCTGTTACCTCTGTCAGTTCTTCTTTTTCTCTGGACCTGTTTCCTCAGACAGCGTTTACTTCTCCTGTAGTCCTGTCTCCTCAGACAGCGTACAATTCTTCTTTTGGCGGGGGTGTTGCCAACGTGTGCGCGCGCACGCGCCTCTACTACACGCACTTTTTCAAGGCAGACGGTGAGTTGCGCACCTATTTTCCAACAGTGCTTGCCCCGTGTGTCGCGTACCCCTTCAGAGGTCATTGTAGGCTGCGTGTGACACGCATACGTTCATTATTGTGTTTCTGGGTGCCACAGCGTAGTGCGTGTTTTTGTTTCCACGCACGTGGTCTACGAGGGGTCGCTTGCACGTCATTTTCTGTTATTGGGGTGCCTGTGCTTTGCGTGACCCGTCATCTTTCCCCAGGGGTTCCATTCAGCCTTGCAAGTGCACTAGGGTACAAATACCATCTAGTACCCTACCCCTTTGACCCCCAATTGCCCAGGACAATACTTTCCTGCTACTCCCATACGCACAGCTACATCAGTGCCATGTCTGGGAGGAGAGCAAGAGGTAAGGGTGGCAAAGGTGGCCGACCCTCAAGAGGTGGGCGTGGTGGGCGCGGTAGGGGACGTGGCCGGGATTTGCAGCCTACCCCTAGCACCCCACGTGTGGAGGACCAGTCAGGGAGACCCATGCCCCCCCCCCCCATGGTTGAGGAAAACGTGGCTGACACCATCGATGCTCAGCCCTTGTTGGACCCGTCCATTGTGGCACCTGACCTGGCACAGGCTGACTCCGAGACTGATTTCCAGGTCCACAAGTCTAGGCCACGGGTGGCCGTGCCAGTCAGTGTCACCAGGCCACGTGTATCAGGGGCAGCCATGTCATCTGCTGCCCCAAGTAGGCGGGGTGGGAAGGCTGCAGGGGCAGCTGCAGCTCCGTCCACCCCAGCTCTGACTCTCCCAGCCAGGACAGTGTTGGTCCCAGTCCGTCAGTCTGTGGGTCCCCCTGCCACTATCACACTCGAGCTAATGCCTGCAGGAAGTCAGATGGTCAGTGTGCCATTGCACACTACGACACAGTCCACCGGTGCTCCAGCCCCGAGTGGCCAGAGCGGCATATGCCACTCACAGTCCCCACCACCTTACAAGAGGAAGAGGAAGAGTGCACGTGCACTACAGGCTGATGCCCCAGACACGGCTACACAGTCCGGCACGCCGAGGAAGCCTAGCTTCAATGATGCCGAACTGAATCAACTTGTGCAGTATGTGTCCGATCATGACGCCGAAATGTTGAGCACTCCAGGGTCTAGGATCACACCTGCTCGCCGTCAGGCACACTGGCAGGCCGTCGCGGACAGCATAAGTTCCCTTGGGTTTATGAGGCGCACAGCTACTGAGTGCTACAAGCGATGGAATGACCTAAAGCGCAGGGCAAAGAGTAAACTGGCCTCAAGTCATGCCGCAACTCTGGTGACTGGAGGTGGGTCTCCAGTAGAGGACATTGAGCTCACTCCACATGAGAATGTCGCTGGGACCTACGTCACAGAGGAGCAGATCCAAGGTGTGGGAGAACTTCCAGATTACGAGGCATTGTCCGGTGAGTGCACATGCATGTGTGTGTGATCCATGTGTAAGTTGCATGTGGGAGGGGTCCAGGGTGGGTGCCAGGTCAGGGTGTGTGTGCCTGAGTGGTTTGGGTCACCCATGTGCTTCATCCAATGCATTTTCCCCCCCGGGATTTGGGTATTGCAGTGTCCCTTCTGGCCACAGCAGGCATTTGGCACTATATTGCGCCAGTTGACCTTGTAGTGGCAACATGCAACAACATTGTTCCGTATTTTGCTGTGCACGTTCTGGCTGATTGTAGGAATACCCCCAGTTCTATTGCACATCACTCTGCCCTATTCTCACAAATATGACATACCTATGGTACATGCCAACTGTGGGATGGCACTGCTAGCCAGCATGCATCTGATGTGTTGCCCTTCCATCTTGGTGTCATCAGTGTCTGACATTTACCTCCCCTTCCAACTCAGTGACAGTGCATGCATGGGAGGGACATAGTCATGTGGGACATGTGTCTATCAAGTACTTTTTCTGTAGCTTGTCTGGCCTATTTGTGTGCCATGGTGCTAATGCCCGTTTCCATTTTCTGTCTTTCATGTTTTTTCAGAGGATGACGCACTTGATGCTGTTGAGGGTGAGGAGATGGTGCTCACCCAGGAGGGATCTCTGACACGTCCGAGCACGAGTGGGGGACGTGGTGCGTTGGTGGGTGAGAACCCACTCTTGCTGCAGGGCATTCTCTCCAGGGCTGTATATGGGTGCACCTCCCCAGAACTCTTTTCAAGTGTTGATCCGGATGAGACCCATGTGGATTCGCAGGTATGTGTTCATGGAAGGGATACTGTTCTGTCTGACCCACCTGCACCAGGGGTAGAGCCCACAATGGGGATGTCAGTGTTGGTAGGTGCGCCTGTGGTGGTTGGATCTGATCCTGTTCCTGGGCCAGCAGATCAGAGGGGAAATGCAGTCCTGCAGCCTCAGGCAGTGCCGACACAGCGAGGCGCAGTTCGCCTTGCCCCAGACAGGTGTGGTGCCCGCCAACGCGGTGGCCGTCCGCCACCTGGCAATACCGTATGGGAGCAATCCATATATGGTATGGCCAACCAACAGGCAGCATCATCAGAAATGATTGCTCAAGCCATGGACAGGGTGGCCACTTCCATTGTCCCCCCAGAAAGGCAGAGGGAGCTACTAGAGCAGGCAACAGCCTCCATTTGCCAATCAGTAAGGGAGGACATGTTGGCATCCAACAGGGAAAGACAGGCGGCCCTGGACAATCTGAGGGAATCAATTTCTCTAGATGCCCAGGGACAGAGGGAAGCCCTGAGGGGAGAGGTCCAGCACCTCAGGCAGACTCTACTGGACCTTGAGGCTTCCACTGTCACCAGGACAGAACAGCTGCTGGAGCACGTCACCCGTACGCTCTCGGGCGAGATGCAGGCCACTCGTGCGGAGGTCCGGGCAACACGTCGGGTGTTGCATGGGGATCTCCGCACCATATCCCTCCAGAACGAGGCCTTCAACACCCGCATGCTTGCTGCAATGGAGGACCACACCAGGGCTTTGCGTGGGCTGCCTCCCATAGCACCACCACCTCCTGTGGCAGCAGCAGAGGTTGAGGAGAGCGAATCCAGCAGTGATTCTCCCACATATTAGTAGCCGTGCAGGCCATGAGCCCATGGAGGTGTTTTATTTTCGCAACATTCACCCAGGTGGCTGTTGGTGAGCATCCTGTCCTCGGACCTCCTGGGTGGCCTCCCCCACCCCCCCTGGCACCCACATGGGCATTTTTGATTTTTGAGGTGCAGTGTGTTGCCTTGTGTGGCTCCCGTGGGCATCCACTGTATTCCGTTGGGCACATGCAGGCTTGTCCTGAGTTTGGGTTAGATGCTTGGGTTTGTGAGACACACACCCCTTCTGCTTCCCGTTTCCATGGGCTTGCAAAGGGTGTGCCCAAGTGACAGTGACTTACACAGTGACGTTGGACTCCCATGAGCTATGTGGCCAGTCTGTAGTCAATACTGTGTATACATTCCTAGTGCATATTGTAGTAGTATTGTACACTGCATGGTGTATTGATGTGTGCTTGTGCTTCCATGTCTCCCTCCTAATTTGCAGGGTCAGTCCTCATGTCTTCACAAGCCGGTCTACTTTGGAGATGGAGTTCATGTTGTTAGCAGTGCACTCGCAGATGTTGCTGGCACCAACACTGTACAGTAAGAGGTGGTCGATGTGCTGGCATTATCAGGTTGTAGGTCAACGTATCCTTTAGTATTTGGTCATGTTTGTTGTTATTTATACATATATGTGGGCATACTGTGTGTGGGCAGTTTCCATTTGGGACACTGTACTCTGTGGCACTTGTGTAATGTTTGGGGTATGAACTTGTTTGCTCTCACATTGCATGACATGCCATGGTGGAGATGAGTGTGGGCCTGCTGGCAGGTGCCCCTCACTGCTGGGGGGTGGGGGTGCAGGGGGACATGGATGGGGGCCTGGGGGGAGGTGTTGGGTGACATGGCACTGTTGTCATGTAGTATCTTGGATGGTGGTAGTGATATTGGCATCATTGAAGTGTGTCTTTTGATGACACAGCATTGGTGGTGTTTGTGTAGGTAGGGTGGCACACAATGGTACACTTCCAGATGTACAGTCTCAGGCTGGTATGGTTGTGACAGGTGACTCTCCATTGAGGCATCATCTTTGTCAGAATGAGTCATCATTGATTGTCAGCTGGTACGTGCCAGGGCTGTGCCCACTCCACAGGGGTGTGATTTTATGTGAAGTAATTAGCCACCAGCTGCGTACGGGCTGCCTCCCCCCGTGCCCTTTCCCCTACCATGCGCAGCGGGCGTGCATGTGGTTGGGGATGTGGGGGCACCACCATGTCCACGGCCAGGCCCCGGCGTGTTGCAACGTTGTGCAGGACACATGCTGCCACTATGATCCTGCACACTACTGGGGGAGCGTATAACAGCTGCCCGCCAGAACGGTCAAGGGAGCGAAAGCGTGACTTGAGCACTCCGAATGTGCGCTCCACTATGCCCCGGGTTGCAATGTGGGCTGTGTTGTATCTTACCTGGGGTGGCGTGGTGGGGTTCCGAATTGGCGTCATCATGTGGGTGCTGAGAGGGTAGGCACTGTCCCCTGGGGAGGTGGTGATGGGTATCATTAGTGGGGTTGTGACATTACTCAGTATCTGACATGCATGCACGCGCAGTGGCGTTTATACTCACCGAGCAGCCATGTATCGCCATGCCGCCCAGCCTCTATGTCCCGGTTTAGGGTAGACATTCTGTAGATGAAGCTGTCGTGGGTTGAGCCTGGATAGTTTGCATATACTGAGGTGAAGATTCCCTTGGCATCACATACTACCTGGACGTTGATGGAATGCCAGTGCTTGCGGTTTCTATAGATGTGCTCAGTTGCCCTGGGGGGACGTAGAGCCACATGGGTGCAATCAATGGCGCCTATCACTTTGGGGAATTGTGCCACCCTGTAGTATTCCTGTGCGACAGTCTGCCTTTCTGCAGGTGTTCTGGGCAGGTATATGTGCCTGCGGACTGATGGGCGTGCAGTGATGATGGCCAAGACCTGGTGTAGGCAGCGTGACTGGGTGGCCTGTGACACCCCCCCCACTATGGCACTTGTCCGCTGAAATGATCCAGTGGCCAAGAAGTGCAGTACATTAAGGACCTTCTCCAGGGGGCTGAGGGCTTGGGAGCAAAGGGTGGGTGATGTGAGGTCATCCTCCCACTCACTGACCAGGTCGAGTATAATGTGAGGTGGAAACCTGTACCTCCCATACACCTGGTCATCAGGCATCCCAAAAAGGCTGGTTCTGGGTGTAAAAATTCTGGCCCGGACTATCCTCCTCCTCCTCCTCCTGCGATATCCCACGGCCACTGCTGCTAGGAACGGTATATTCATCCTGGCGTCTGAGCTTGTTTGTTGTTTGCGCGCACTTTTATGCTGTGCGGGTCAACGTACGCCCACTTCCTGCTGGCGTACGTGCTTCCGGATTGGCCACGTTCGATTCCATGAATACGTGTTGTAGGCTCGCGTGTAGGTCTTCCCGCGCACCCCTGAAATACGCGCGCCCAGCCCTAACGCGTGTAATACTTCTTGCGCACCCCTGCAATACACGCACCCAGCCCTAACGCGTGTATAACTTCCCGCGCACCCCTGAAATACACGCACATGCTCCCCCAGGCCCGATCGCGTGTGAACCACCCGCGAGCCCCTGAAATACACGCGCCCAGGCCAATCGCGTGTGGAACTTCTCGCGCACCTCTGAAATACACGCGCCCAGGCCAATCGCGTGTGGAACTTCTCGCGCACCCCTGAAATACACGCACGCAGCCCAATCGCGTGTGGAACTTCCCGCGCACCCCTGAAATACACGCACACGCTCCCCCAGGCCCGATCGCGTGTGAACCAACACGCGAGCCCCTGAAATACACGCGCCCAGGCCAATCGCGTGTGGAACTTCTCACGCACCTCTGAAATACACGCACGCAGCCCAATTGCGTGTGGAACTTCCCGCGCACCCCTGAAATACACGCGGCCAGGCCAGATTGCGTGTGAAACCACCCGCGAACCCCTGAAATACACGCGCCCAGGCCAATCGCGTGTGGAACTTCTCGCGCACCCCTGAAATACACGCACGCAGCCCAATCGCGTGTGGAACTTCCCGCGCACCCCTGAAATACACGCACACGCTCCCCCAGGCCCGATCGCGTGTGAACCACCCGCGAGCCCCTGAAATACACGCGCCCAGGCCAATCGCGTGTGGAACTTCTCGCGCACCTCTGAAATACACGCGCCCAGGCCAATCGCGTGTGGAACTTCTCGCGCACCTCTGAAATACACGCACCCAGGCCAATCGCGTGTGGAACTTCTCGCGCACCCCTGAAATACACGCACCCAGGCCAATCGCGTGTGAAACCACCCGCGAGCCCCTGAAATACACGCGCCCAGGCCAATCGCGTGTGGAACCACCCGCGAGCCCCTGAAATACACGCGCCCAGGCCAATCGCATGTGGAACTTCTCGCGCACCCCTGAAATACACGCACGCAGCCCAATCGCGTGTGAAACCACCCGCGAGCCCCTGAAATACACGCGCCCAGGCCAATCGCGTGTGGAACTTCTCGCGCACCCCTGAAATACACGCACGCAGCCCAATCGCGTGTAGAACTTCCCGCGCACCCCTGAAATACACGGGCCCAGGCCAATCGCGTGTGGAACTTCCCGCGCACCCCTGAAATACACGCGCCCAGGCCAGATCGCGTGTGGAACTTCCCGCGCACCCCTGAAATACACGCACATGCTCCCCCAGGTCGCGTGTGGAACTTCTCGCACTGGTACAGGGTTGGCGCAGCCCTTTGCGATGGTTTTGCGATCTTGATGCCTGTTCCTTGCGCGAGGGCGTTCTTGGGGGCGTAACTGGCGCTGCTGCAGGGTCGCTGCGATACTCTGCGCCACGGCTTGTTTTGGAGGATTAATCCATGAATACGATGTGCGCTGAAATGGATTTTATCGCACGCGGCTGGCGCAGACATTCGCACGGGAACACTCTGCGCCAGCCGCGTGCGATACTTTTGACTGTATTTCCATGAATCGGCCTGAAAGTCTTATGCAAGTTATAACAGAGCGTTGGCAAGTGACTCCTGTGGTGACGCAGTTTAGCGTTCTCGCTCAGAGCCACCATCCACGCTTCTTCCACTCTGCCAATTTACTTCAGTTGTCATGTCCACCCCCCCCCCCCCACTGCTTGTTACTGGAAAACCGCGGTCCGAAACACTAGCTAATAATTGGCCCAACACAACGAGAGCGCAGACAATGCACATCTCCTGTCAAAGCGTGCGCTCATTCTGAAGGGAAAACGACCGGCTGAGTAGGTTTCACCTGAATTCGAGCCTGCGACCTGCCGCCCATCTATAGGTCTCAATGTCGAGTGCTGAACCCCCCGAGGCATCTTGCCGGCATGCAGAACCTTAAATGGAACAGAAAAGCCCTGTACGCCCCTTACTACCGCCGCGCACCCCTGAAGGATTCCCATTACATGAAAACAAAGCAGCCTCCCCCCAGGAACTCCCCCCAATGGTACTGGAAATGAGCGCTCCCACTACAGAGGCAGCGCAGGCGACATTGAACCAGGCTCAGAAAGTATCCCACACATGCCTTGCTGTGACCCTAACCGACACCTCCCAGACAGATCTGCAAAGCGCTAGGAAACCTCGAGTGCCTAAGAGGCGTCCGCATGCCACGTCCCAGAATGCAGAACAACCTCACCCCCACCAGAACACACTTTCCATTTCCCAGAATGTGCAGGATATCTCTACATTGCGAGGCGCAAAATCTCGCATATTGCCTCACAGCCAAACCGAGTTAACCGTCTCGCATACACAATTGAGCAAATCCGCGAAATCCACAGAAGCGCAAAAGGTCCGAAATGTTGCTTCTTACATGTCCAAGAAACCGCAGCACATCAACATATACAACATCATCCAAAATGCGTTGTAGCCCAAACCAGGTTATCCTTCTCGCATTAAAATTAATTGAGGAACTCAATAGAGGAAAATGAATTGAGGAAAAACCACAAGGCGCGACCTAACGCCCTGAATGCATGGCGAAATAGCGCAGCCCCTTCCCCAACGGCCCTGCATGAGCGCAGAGAACCGAGGCCTGAAGAGCAACTTGTTCCCTGGACTCGGGCCATTGCCCGCGATGGCTGCAGATCCTAATACAATGAAATGCTGAGTGCAGCATCACCGGTGTGGAATTCCACCTTTTAAACCTGCATGTACAGCCTGCAACTGCCCGATGATTGCAGCCCCAAGAAGTGACATGCCGAGCGGAGCGCGCCATCTAAATCTGGGCATTCAATCCCTGCAACGGCCAGCTCCCTTACCACATGGCTCGCCCAGTAGCACATCAGCCACTAAGAGGCCCCGCCATCGCTCACCTCCCACACTACCTACACTCAACCAGTCTCCCACGCACATTGACTCCCCTGCACACTCGAGTACACAGGAGGACTACAACCCATGTACACATTTACTGGAACACATTCCAACTCCACCCACCCCCACTGAATGGTTGCCACACAAACACATCTCTAGAAATATAAATATGCAGTTTCACTGTATTGGGTTGGGTAGTGAGTGGTCCTATCCCGTCACTGCTTCTCCACAACCGCACTGCAGGGTGGATACATGTGACGGACATCAAAGTGAGGAGTACTCACCGTTCATCTCCAGTTAGTTTCCCGAGTATGGGCCCACAGAGCACGTTCTAGGAGGTCCAGAGTCACAGGGCTCACCTGAAAGCCCATCATCACAGAATTCAGGAAGTACCACCAACCCCATTTAACGAAGGTGAGCCTCACTTCTTGACTTGCTGTTTGCAACTCATTTTCATTCACACTTTTTACCAAACTAGTCACAGCATGTGAATCTATGAAAATTCACATCCTGGAGAAGTAACGTGGTTTACATGGGACTATATGTCGCCAATGACTTTTATAGATTTTCATCTCCATTTTTGATCTTATGAATGGCCGCCCTTCAGTCCATTTTATAATGTGAAAAGGATCTCTAGGGGCAGAGGGTGGGCTGGTCTCACATTTCTGTAGGACCTATTTGGTTTTGAAGCGCGGGATCGGGATTCCAACCTGTGTCGCGCCGAGTGTTCGCTGAGTTCTCTCTCACACACACACACACACGCAAAGGAACAGGTAGGGCTGAATGGGCATGTCTCAAATAGCATGGGCAAAGACAACTCCACTTTTCAGAGTATTTCAATGCAAAAGGCAACTTATAAAGTACTTAATTGTAATCTTTGAACATTCAGTGATATCTGCAAGATTGCACGTTGTACTTGCGTTTCTCAAAGTACTTTGAGCCTGCACTTATTTTTTTTTATCCTGCGATACGTGCAAAAATATCCTCCTTTCCATGACAGCAGGTTGATGGCATTTAAAAGATATTTCAAAGTAAAAATGGTGGTAAGGCCCGGGAGGTCATGATGGTGGCTGTTAGGAATTGCTTTGCTCTGTGTGGACTCATTGTAGCTCCAGACCAATCTCACACCTTTCCTGAGACTAAGCCCTGCATCTCTACTCCTTTACGCTATTGGGTTTGGCTAAACTCTGTCTTCCCTGTTCACCGTAATAGGGAGGTCGTCTTTTATAACTAGAAGATCAATACGAGGCATTAACTGCCCTAAACCATCACCTAGACACGTGAGGCTGTCCCTCAAAAATAGTGTGCCTACCTGGTATTTTTAAAAACTTTTTTTATTGTTCATGGTTTAAAAAAAAAAACGTTCCAATCTGCGCATTCATAGCAACATATAAACACATCAAAGTTAATTAAATTTCAATAATGAAAAGCATAAAAGTACAAATACATCATATTTCATTACACAATACAAACATTAAATTCAATGATTTAAAACGTATTAAGATATCACAATTAATCATACCTGCACTTTTGGACACCGGCTGTCTGCACTTACCCTTGCGCCTGTCGGCCGCACTCATTGTTTTGATCCCATGTACAGCACTGGCCCCTCCCCTTTCCCCTGGCATATCCCCCTCCCCCTGGCCTGCACTTGTGCGATCGCAATGTCACCTGGCCTAGTAAGATCGTTGACTCCATCCTCCCTCTGTTCCCCCTTCCTTGCCTCGTCACGCCTTGGAATACTTGCGTATAGGTGCGTTACAAATGCCATATCATACTAAGTCAAAATTCAAAGATTTTAAAAACCCTACCATGGACAACCCATCAGCGCGACTCATAGAACTTATACAGTGTTTCCAAAGCTCTTCATCATTTAACCATTCAATTTTAGTAAATATCTTACTCAGAAACGCCATTCACTGAGTGGTTAATGCAGCGCAATAGAGTATCAAATGTTTCAATAGTCTTCTGCTCTGTTTTACAAAATCTACAAAATGCATCCACTTGTGTAATTTGTCCTCTCCTTAGAGAGTGTCTTTGATAGCGAGAATATTAAACCTAAATTCTATCATGGTGGTCCTAAGATAACAATTTGGAAACAGATTTAACTAGTGTGGCAGACACCCTCTTTTTTGGTGTTCTCTCAAGTGTGCCATAAAGGGATAAGCATGGAAAGCATCAATTGTACATATCCAGTCATAAGCAAGCAATGCTTTCTTTACCACGTCAGCGGTTAGGAGCAGGTCATCCAAATTCAGTACAGTGTGTTTTCACAACAGTTTTTCAATTGTGTTATATACCCACAATCAGGCCTCCAGATAAGGTGGGTACCACGCCTTTATACGCATGAAAATATTGTAAATACGGCAGCTTTATTATTTTCCTGTGTACATTTACACGCAAGTTTAGAGCAGAGGGCAGTGCCAAGGTCAGGTTAATTGACACAAACCAGAACGCTTCTTATGATTATCTATATAGTTGTAATTGCAAGCCATGGATAAAAGCCTCTGAAACAGAATGGATTTCTCTGAAGCCTTTTAAAAAAACTGCACACTATGATAAAAGGAATAGTTTATTTCCATTCAGCTTCTGCTGCACTGTGCATATTTACTTTCCTAGCATTTTAGGATTGTATAATTAATAAGATGGAAAACTAAGTTGCAATTGAGAATTAATATTTTAACAAATTATGCTTTTTTCCAGTGAATGCAAACCAGTATTGCACAATTGTATTTTCCAGGGTTCCGAGGCTGTGTGCATAATCATGCAGAGGCAGATCATTTTTACACTTCTAATTTACACTCCAATTATAAAAACAGTGTGTAAAACGGGTACGACGGCCTTTCATTGCCAGCCTGTTCATCCCCAGCCTTTTAACGTGCACATTGCATCGAATGTGCTCATCAAATTTTTGGGGGGGGTGGGAAAGGGCAGATAAGGGTGTGGGTGGTTGGGCAATAGCAAAAAAATAAGTGAGCGCATTCGATGGAATGTGCATGTTAAAATGCCTGGGGATGAACAGGCAGGCGATGAAATGACATGGAACCGTAAAATTAGGACTATGCACAGACTAGTTTACATCCATTCAGCCTTGCAGTCAATGGGGTACATTACTATAAATGGTCAATGGCAGCAGAGTCTTTGCTCAAGGGTGAGTGATTGTCTTTACACCAATCACAGGTGTTCTAGCCTCTCAAATCTTCAAGAATACAATTAAAAAACATACAAAACCTCCCTCCAGCAAGCCCTGTTAAAAAACAAACACATGAAAGTTACATTGGTAATTGAAATAGAAACACAGCTAAACTTATCCCTGTGATAACTCAGATAGGTATTTAACTGTATGTAGTGCGTCATACATGGTTCGTCCAACATCTAGGTACTGTGGTTATTATACCTCAGTCGATACTCAGTTAACCAACCTCTGAAGGATGTTGGCCAATGAGATAGCTCAGCCAGTTGAGCACTCGTACCTGCAATCTGTGCGTGATCTGTAGGTTGCAGGTTCGAATCCTGGTAAGGCCAACTCTGCCTTTCATCCTTTCGAGGTCGATAAAAGGAGTTCCGACCTCGGGTTTGGTGATAATTGTGATAAATATGTTCTACGTATAGCGCTTTGCTAAAAGCGCTATAAAAATAACCATTTGACCCTGCAATTAGATCTAGAATTTAGCATGGAGTCCTTGCCTCTCTGCACGGTTGTATCATAACATTGGCATTCCATTAGGTAGTAATAGCTCCGGGAAATGAGGACTTTCAATAAACATCAAAAGACAATTCTGCTATCGAACCTCAAAACACACACTAAAATTCATGTTTGCTTTATTATGTAACTGGCTAGGTTTTTGTGTTTTCAACATTTAAACATGTACAGGAGAGATCAAATGGCCACACCTTGGAGAATAATCAAAGATGTATTCTGTCACAATAATAATAATAATAATAATAATAATAATAATAATAATAATTTGCATTTATATAGCGCTACGAACCGGCAGGCATCTGAGCGCTGCTTATTATTACCCTCGGTGTGTGGTGCTCATTTATCGACCTCAAAAGTATAAAAGGCTGAGTTTGGCACTCAAAGCAAGGATGTCAAAGCAAGCGCTCTACTCGTGCTATCTGACCGGCTATGATGCCGAAAGCTGCCGCATAGTAATGATTTCCATACAGTTTTTTTTCACACGTCGGCTGGATGTCACATACAATTTACTCTCCTACAAAGGAGAAAAATAATTTTTACTCTTAAAAATCACATTTACTCTCAAAGTTTAAAAATAGGGAGTAAAATACTCCCACGTCAAAATCTTATCTGGAGCACTGCCCGCAATTCCCTCCAGAGCATACATCCAGCTCTATACAGTTTTTCATTACACCATACAATGGGTTTACCGGAGAACCCATAATGCCTCTAAAAATTCTCCAAGTAACACTTATTCTCAGAGAGGAAAGCCTCAACTCATGTCCGATAACCGTGAGTGGGACCGACGTTGGCAGCACTAAAACAGGATGACAAATTTTAGGTTCCACAAGATCCAAAGTTTGATATATACCATCAATCCATAATTCAAGGCCATAAATCGACTTGGGTACAATCTTTCCTCCATAATGCAAGATTGCCGGCCTAATTGAAAATTTACCAAACTTTCTGTCAAACCTCACAAGTGGGTTCAGTAAACATTTTGCCTTTTGGATTAAGTGTGTGCTACTTTTAACTTTTGCAGGCTGAGCATTTACATAAAAGCCCAAATAGACAACACTACTTACACATTCAATCCTCGTGCCTGCCATAGTCCAGTCGATTCAAGTTTTTTTCCTTCTCCTCGACAACCTCACGATAGTGATCTTACCAGGATTAATCAACAGATGATGGTCGGTAGCATAGGTCTCAAAACGCCCTAGTCAACTTCTGCAGACCAACCCAGGTCTTGTCAAAAAGAAGGAAATCATTGGCAAAGGCCAACCATGACACCTTCCCCCTTCCTACTCTTGGAGAAACAAGGACTGTAGGAGCTAAGCTTTCATGTATGTGTGATACAAACAGATGAAAAAGGCATGTGGCAAAGACACAATCCTGCCTAAGTCCTGAGCTTCTGGCAATCCTTCGTGACAGATCCCCAGCACGATTCAACTGGACTGTAACCAGTCTCATCATGAAGCTTCATGAACAATTTCAACAAACCTGAGTGCAACTTCCACCACAGTCTATTACGATCAACTTGATTGAAGGCAGCTGAGAGGTCAATTGAAGCCATATATGTGCAGCTCACATCATCCCTCCAAACTGCATCCTGCAAAGTCCTCAAAACGCACCCATTAATATTAGTGGAATGCCCCTTTCGAAGGCCAGTGTGAAATATTTTAAGACGCACCACAGAAAGAGCCCAGTCTTCCAAATGTTTTAGCAATAAGGAAGCAAATACCTTGTTGTCCGTATGGAATAAAGAAATCTGTCTACAATTTCTTGGGTCACACTTCGCCCCCTTCTTATAAATAGGCACCACCAAAGCTGTATGCCGTGTTTCAGGAATTGTGCCGAGATGCATCACACTTTTAAACAAGATCTGGAGAACATTACCACACATGGCCGGGTCTCCCTTAAGAGTATTGTTTGTAAAACCATTATGGATCACCCTAACAATATCTACATGCATATCACATATCGGCCTCTCACTGAAAGTATCTCTGGAAAAGTCCACAAGTTCTGCAACCAAGTTCTGTGGGGTACAAACTTTCAAAGTACTCCACCCAAACAGATTCAGCAACAGGATTTAATTCTGAGATCACGCCAGAGTCCAAAAAGAGGCAACATCCCTTGTAACAACAATCTTTAACATTGCGTCTGCATCATTCTGTCGGAGGTTAGCCCCACAAATGTGCAATAATTCCAATATTGTTTAATCAGCCTTGCCTCCCTCTTACTACTAGCACTTCTACCACCAAATTTAAATAAACTTCGCAATTGTTTCCTCATTTCCTGTTTTTTGAAGATCTTTATCATAGCCGTGCCTATGCCGATTAACAGGGATCTTCATATATGAATTTGTAGTGGAAATCCTGGCAATAATCTCAGCCAAAGAGCAATCAAAGTTACATAGATTAAATCGATCTATTTTCCACTCAAAAGTTGATCGACTCATCTCCTGAAGCATCAAATTTAATTTAGATATATGCGGGTCTGTCCAGCGAATTTGATTTCCTGCACAGTTAATTCTTAAATGTGACGGGCCACCCTTCAGAGTGTCACAAAATGTTACTCCAAAGACAGCCGTTAGAACTGGTGGTAGCTCCAAGGGTTTTTCACAGAGAAAAATGTTGTACAACTATCAAACAGAACATGATCTACAAACACATAGTCCAAGGTAGATTTAGAATTTCCTCTGAACCAGGTCGGTTGAATAGGGATATCCCCTTTTACCAGTCCATTTAGAACCTGTAAACCTATTGAATAGTGTGTGACAGACCACTTTCTACCGTTTGCTTTTTTTAAATTCGGGGACATCTCATCCATACGACAGTCTCAAGGTTCATCTCCAATCTCATAAATCACTGCAACTAGAGTTTAAGTCCCCTGCTAATACTATATCCTCCTTATTACCACTTTGCCAGTCCAGGATGGTACGTACTATAATTTCTAAAAATACTTTCAGGTTGCAAGCTTCCTTGTGACAATAAACATTGATCAAAAGAAACTTCATATCCCCACCAATACTGGATAGTTTAACTGCCAAAATACCAGACGGGTGACCAGGCACCATTCCAGTATGGATTTTCTGCCCAGAGTGTAAGGCAGTAATAAGTCCACCTGCTGGACGACCACCTTTACTAGGCTTTGCTGCTTGAAATGAAACAGGAGACCCATCCAATACAGGTTTCTCCCAGAGCCACGTCTCCTGTAGAACAATACAGTTAGACTGCCTCAATAAGGCTATAGCTTTTGGATTACTAAAAAGATGTCAATTCCCTCTGGAGTTCCAAGAAGTAACTATCAAATTGTCTGTTTCCTCATAAAACCGTGAACCTGAACTCAACTCTGCACTCTCTTGACCCCCCATATAATGTGAAATATTCAAATCAATGGGGCTCCATTAAGGTACACAGTAGATATTCGGATCAGGGATTCCTCGACTTCCACAACGCAGAGATAATTCCCGCTCAATCCACTTTACTTTGGTTAGGACTATTTGAACGTTCAACTGCCATGTCAGAGGTATCAACTCTAATCCTCAGTGGACCCACACCCTCGTTAGCTGTCCCCTCAATAACACATTCCTCACAAGGCTCAACTAAGAAACTCAGTTTCTCCAACTTCAAGCATTCCAACAAAACCATTTCCCTTACCAGCAATGAAGAAAAATTAAGGGTACATTTATTTGTATGCTTTCCATCCGGAAATGCCACCCTGTCCAGATCCGCCGAAGCCAATGCTGTTAAAGATGGGATCTCAGAGAATACTGCAAGGCCATTACTACGATTTAGACAGACCAGTGCATGCTCTCCATGCATACTCGCCAGAGTCAACTTATTATTTTTCACAGGTCGTATATCGATATCACTCCTCTCTGAGTAATTTCTGTTATCCTCCACAACTAAAGCAGTTTCATGTATATCTTTATTCCTCATAAACTTCAGCACACTGACAGGTTGGTAAGCCACCTTCTTAATATGATTACTTTCCTCATAACACGCTTCCTTATTCTGCAATTTCAGGGGTTCCTTAAGTAGATATTTCTCATTTTCAAACCTCTTAAGCAATCACATTTAACCTCATTGCATACAGTCCCTAAATTCACTTTTGGAAAACCCCTCCAACCAGGCAGCATAAGTTTATTTAGCAATTTACACATTATTTTCATCGGGCTGGGATTCTTCCTCATTCAACTTCCGTATATTCAAGTCTGGCCATGGACAGGCATCCTTAACAACCGCACTTAGACTCGGTTTCGAAGAAGGCTACGAGTAAAAACGAGCCCCACCAGTACACTTCTGCTGATTTTTTTGGCGAGTTTCAAGGCCATCTTAATTACTAGAGCCTTCCCAAGTGGTGTGTGTAGCTAGGGTCACAGGTCTGGGAGTGTCAAATAAGTAACGTTGGAACACCCATTTAAACTTGGTGTGTCCCTTACTGCCAGAGTTAAAAATGTATCCGTCTGTGAGGCCGTAGTACGGATGCGTTTAATTGCACTCGTCCCAAACATCCCTGCCTTGTCCGCAAATGCACAACCCTTTGCGTTGTCAGAACTCACCCCAGGTTTCGTACTGTGCAGTACCAAGACTTCATTTAACGGAGTAACAATATCACCTGCCACCTCTGCTGCATTAGTACTCGGAGCCTCCTTCCTCCCGTTCTTAGTAATTCCACCACAAAGGACATCTTTAAAAGTAAGATTCCTAATAAATGTTCGGGAGGACGAATTCTTTTTTTGGCCAATTTTAAATTCTTGGATTTTTTTTTGGTTGCATTTCATATTGCTTACTCGAAGCAGCAATGCCATCACCATTTCTCACTTTATTCGTCTTGACCAACTCCTTATATTTCATAGCTTCGGTTAAGGTTTTCTTAGGTGGTGACATTACCCCAGTGACTACAAACAGAACAGAGTTCTCCAAATTAGGAGACACATGTAGCAAGCTCGCAGTTACTGTATTTAGGCCCTGCGGGACATGAGCTGCAAATTCTGTTCCCGTCTTACCTCTCACGATATTACCTTCTGAGGAAGGTATCAATACACTATTACAGAGTCATTAATTACAGCGCTAGTATCTGTAGTTAAAATGGTCCCAATTCCGGTTGCGACTGGACCAATAGGTGGAACATAGGAACACATAGGCTCCATACTTTCTAGTTTAGTATGAATTGAACTCATCATAGAACTTACCTTTACCTCCTCCCAATTGTTATCGGAGGAGCTACGAATATTAAAACCAAAATCAGTGCAGACACCGTTGGAGAGGTTAACCAAATACTCAACTTCACAAAGTGTGTGGTGAATGCGCCCCACCCCCTCCCAAACCAAGACTCAAAGCTACTATTGTTTAGAGTTCCAGGATCCTTTCTAGAAGTATTCATCAAGTTAAGTAATTCAGTAGGAGAGTCCAGACGGGAATGGTCACACGTTTGCTGAACTACATTGAAAGATTCAGAAGGATTTGAGTCAGAAATAGAATCAACATGTTCAATAAGGCTCAATTCAGACATTTTGTTCCCGTGTCAGTGAACCAATGATGCCAGAGCTTTACAGGGGATCAGAAATTCTGTATTAGAACCAACTACGTTATACAAATCAGTTATCCTTTTCCCAGCAATGGGAGTCGTGGTCAGAGAAGCACCTAAATTGCATGGTAATAAAGGTTTTGTTGCAGTGTTATTCTTTCCTTCAGAAAAGGCTTTTTGCTTTTCTTCATAAGCCAATGATCTCGCATTTACCATGGTTCCATCTTCCCCCACATTATGCTACAGAGTAGGGGTGTCACGGTATTAGTTTTATGACAGTACGATAACTTTCTTGCCAAATGACGGTATATCATGGTTATCGCGGTATAGCAGGTGGAGTTAACTAATCTTAACAAATATATTCTAAAAGGTCATAAATTGACAGATTTATTATCACAAACAAAACCAGGCACCCAGGGCCAGAATTGGGCTTTTCAACATACTTTTCACTGAAATGCCTTGCTTCCACCAAACACACGTGTGGAGAGGGGGGTGGTCCTGCTGCAACTGGCAAAGCAAACTGAATAGCTTTTCTTAAGTGGTCATTTAGGCTTTTTGCTCCCCCACTGGCTACTGGTGAAGATGAACATGTTGCCATCTTGATAACCTGCATGCCACAGATCAATGGAGGCTGGTGGTAGTATACGCTTGTGCACATACACACGCGCTCTCTCTTTACGTTACAGCCTTTAGTTTACTTGCGGGCCAAAAGGTGTTCAGTAATCACGGACATGTTACCCTTTGGTATGACAGCAGGGAATACCGACAGATCAGTGAATTTCGCAGTGTGACTTATTATATGTAAATTCAATGATAGAACCAGGGAAATCCCCCGTTGCCATATGTTTAGAGAACATTATCCATTATAAATATATAAACCCCAAAACCGCCACCCCAAAGTAAACCCTTTTCCTTCTTGGCACTGTATCTATTCTTCCTATTGCTAACATATTGATTTTGTGTCAAGCATGTGTTGTTTATGGAATGGCATTAAAAACTGCTGTAACTGAAACTACTTGGCAGACGGCACATCCAACAGTGCAAGACCAAGACTGCGCAGCACTTGCTTACTGCAGCCTTTCCAAATCGGATTGAAAAGCACACTTAACGGTATGAACGGTATAACGGTATAAACAATGTGATGGTTATTATTGTTCACTTAAGTGGTTCACGGTAGTATTAACGGTATACCGTTATACCGTTACATCCCTACTACAGAGCTGCCACAATTTCCTCCTCTTGCAATTCCAGTTTCCATATGTTCCTTAACCTGGATGAGACCACAGATAGATCCAGTAACAGATATATTGACAGGTAAATCAAAGTGGGCCTGGCTCCTCAAACCGGACCTAGCAGGAATGATGGCCTGAACCATATAAATCACAGCAATTGAAAACGTGTACATGTTAACCAACGCCGTTTAGCAGGAGGCCTTCAAGGTTTTTTTTGGTTCTGTTGTTTCTTTTGGGCGCAACTGCCTCAAAGGGTAAATTACCCTGCAGTCACCGAATGCGCAGACACAAACTATTCCCCAAAGCAGAATAGAGTTAATCCAAAGTTAAGGGTACTGATCCCATCAGTGCAGGCTATACTTTCACAAACGTTATGCCCACCAGATACACAACACAGGCTTCAAAGGTACCATGCCCCGCAGCCACCCGGTGAAAAAAAGCTGATAAGCCCAGTGCCAAGGGGTCACCGGTCAAGGGGTAAAATGAGGATAGTGCAAAGTGAAGAAACAAGGAAGTGTACCCAAATGTTTCCAGTAGGAAACCTGGTCTCATTCGGTATAATTACAGATTGAAGGTCAATTCAGTTTCGGGACGTTCTTTAAAGCCAGCACAGCTAATTAACCCCCGTAGGGGTAAACATACAATGCTCCGTGCTCACGGTACTTCTGGGCTTACACTACTTACGGCAGGTCGACAATAAATGAACAATAAACGTTGTGGAGACAGCGCTGAAAGTTAGCAGCCACGCAGCCCAACAGACTGCCGAATGCACACTTGACAGCAACACTTCGCGGGCGAGTCCCGCTATGTAGAAATCCACCGACTGCACACTTGACTGCAACACTTGCATTAGATTGCATTACTGGGGCATTGAAGGTGCGCTTGGCATGTATATGTTTACCCTGGCCATGCAAGGATGTCTGTTGCATGTTATGACTGGAACACAATGGCATTTCACCCATACAAGAAACTACACGTAGCCTATATGGCCCCACCTAGGAATGTATGGGCTCTATTTAGCATATGATGGCGATACCTGGTGTGTGAAGCTATAACTAGTAAGACGGCATTAACCCTTAAAAGAACATACTGGTATGTGGAGGCTGGCTGAAAGAATACACCAGGCCCCGGGCATCAGACCAAAACGTGACCAATACTCACTCCTGGTAGTCCCAGCATTCAACGGAGCCAATGCTGGCGGCACCAGTTTTGAAGTATTAGCCCCAAAAGCCTGGAAGGCGCTCCCGCCCAGCTTAAGAAACATAGAATCCCTCCACAGTGTTCAGAAAGGTGCTTAAAACAAACATATGTAACTAGTTACCACACTGCACAGACTCCAGCACTGCTCCTCTGTAACCTCACAACACCCCCTCTACACTGTCATTGTATATGCACTACTGTCAAACCTCTATCCTAACCTGCACTGAGTGAATATTGTCCTGACCTGTACTAAGTACTGTATTGCATTGCATTATTGCATTAAGTGAATATTCTGTAACAGCGCCACGATGCCTCCGGGCGCTCTATAAATCCAAATAAATAAATGGAGGCAGTGCCACCGACTTCAGCTGGCCTGCTCCTGACTTGTACTGGGTGTACCTCTGGCATATGACCCCAAACATGGCCTATGAAGGCCCACCCTAGTAATGTAAAAATGGCTTCCTACAAACCATTATCAATCTCAAGCTCAGATTTTTTCCGACCTGTGTTGTCACTTCCTGTGACGTTATTGTGGTCAGATTTTGTGTAATGTCACTTCCTGCGATATCATTTTCACAACCTCTGGCATTTTGGTGATTTGATGGCCTTGATGCTAGTGGTTAATTTCACTGAGCATTCACAGGCTGACGAAAGCCTTTGTTGGTTGACTTTACTCCAGTGAGCATTTTTAGGCAGGCCTGCTTGTTTAAAGTCATTTAGGGTGGTGCACTGGCCTGGTAGGAATAATGGCTTCTTTAACATCAATTCATGCTAGAGTGCAAAAAGTCTAAAGATAGTTTTACTTGTTGTTTCAGTTCGGTGTTTGGCGTTTGCTTACATATTCCCATTAAGATTGTGGTGCTGCCATATTCAATATAGCGGTGAAAAGGGAATTATGCTCCAAAGATTTGTTCAGAGCGCTTGTAAAGCACATTAGAGGGCAAACAGGAGGTGGGGGTGGGGGGTAATCTATCAGGTAATGTTCTGGCAGGAGAGAGCAACTGGAACAATCAGTATCAGCAGCAGTGTGGCATTCTGTTTGAGAGTGTTGAGGTGCAGGCAGACACTTTTTGAGGACCAAAGATAAGTTCTGTTTTGGCAGGCGTACTGAGGGAGAGACTCACATTAATAAAATAACCAACCATCTTCTGCTCACAACTCGAGAAGAAAAGAGGTTACTTTTATTACAATCTAAGTCCAGTCACAGCAAAGTGCTAGTAGGCTTAAAAGCTTCCGAGAAGTGCAGTGAGTTCCACTGCACCGTGAAGAGTCATTATGGGCATACCGCAGAAACTCGTCCATGACAGCGGTCTTTAATATCCTGGCAGTGCTGTATGCCATTCAGGAGCTGCCAAAAATGTAGAGTTCAAAGAAAGGAGTACATAATTATCAAGTTTTGCCTGCCGTGAATGTACTGCAAATTACATCAAAGTAGAGGAATACAATCCAAGATTGTGTCTTTACAATCCTTTCTTTCTCGAGTTCAAGTTGGCTTCTGTGACGCTCTTGCTTTGGCAACAGAGCACTACAGGTTTAATTCGGGACCTTGTTATTCGTACAGGCCAGGTACTCCGGGGAGAGGCAGACTCCGCAGAGAATTGCAGAAGAGTATTCAGGGGCACGCATCTACATAATTCTACCATCACGAGTCAAACTCAAGTACAGCAAAACTAAGTTAAAAGGGATAACATGTTTTCCAAAGGAAAAATAATTATTTAAGTACGTCGTTTAATCCGCTTTTGTGTGTGCAGTCAATAGCTTAACCACATTCTGTGCGTCATCGATACAGTGAGTATTCATACCTCAAGAACTTCTCAAACTGTACGTTTATCGAAATTCGTCATCAAAATTTAGCATCAATAGGAGCAAGGTCACAAAATAAAGAAAACTGAAGATAACTCAGTGGGTTCACCACTCACAGTAGCGATCTTTCTGTGAGCTGTAGGCCGCAGGTTCGAATGTCAGCAAGGCCAACTCAGCCTTTCATTTTTGCGGGGTAGCTAAACGAGTACCAATTTCGGTTGCGTGATATTTTATGTACATATGGTTTATGTAAAGTGCTATATAAATTACGCTTCATTATCATGCAAATCAATATGGTGTTATGCTCGGAACTCTGACGATACAAAATAATGAACCTGCACAATGCTTCATGCCACCCTGACCCGAGTGCCATTTTGGCACCTCGTCACTTGGAGCAGGGGCCCGACCTTTTAGCTCTTAAGAACCAAGCAGTGTTCCTTTGTGAACCGCAGCTGGTGGCCTGAGGCCAGTTCCTGGAAGGCCTTACTGGAGAACCAGAACACATCTCCTAGTTAGCTAACCACATTTCCTTTTATAAACAACTTTAGATGCATCGGGTTAAACGGAAGTAGGTAGTCCTGCTCTCAGAGCTAACATTAATGTGAATATCTAGTGGTTGCACTTTGTACACGACACAAATGTAATCAATGGATTTGCAAAGCTTATTAATGCCTATTTTTGCACCGTCTGCTACCTGTGTATACGTCCTCATGTACATGTAACACTCAATAAATATTTCATTTCGCAGGTTCGTGCTGCACCCTGAAGCAGTGTCATAGTGACAGCTGGTGGGTGCCCTGCAATTAACCAAACTATCAATGTGACAAAGCAAATACAGTGTGTGGAATAAGTAGCTTTTGTAATACGGATAAACGACTCAATTACTCTCAACGTTTCCCATGGACCTAGGTTTCAGTTTTCGGAAAACGTGAACAACTCTATAACTAATAGATCGATTCATGTCTAATATCACAACAGAAAACCGGCTGATGAGAACATCCTTTTCTTAATCTCTGGCATCATCTTTGGGGTTTAGTCTGTGGTATCGGGTGCGGCACTAGGGCAGCACCAGGAGCATTTGTCGGAGGGCGTTACGAGGAGAAATGGTAAAGCCAACGACTGAAAGACCTGATGGAAGAGGTGCCCCTTACGGAGTCTAGGCCTTTCTAACTTTCTAGGATAGTCATTGTTGAGGAATGGCACGACCACAGCAAAGGTGTGCATCGAAATGCACCAGGGGAGTCTCGGTTTGCTAACATTTTGATCATGCAGGGTTCGAAATTGATGGGAGCTGGTAGCTATTTAGCTCCTGCGTGTAGCTTAGACCTGCGTGTAGCTTAGACGAGCCTGGTCTGTTTGACACCAACCGCAATCAGGAGCCATTTTTGGCTCCACAGGCCGATCAATGCCAAACAAACAGACCTATATGAATTTAACTCTGCGTTGGACAAATTACAAATCAACAGTAAGACACATCTATACAACATTTAAAGCCTAAAGGGGTCATAAATGCACAAAATAGGTTTGCATTTTATATGGAAGTTACATTTGTGGAATACTATGTACTAGCTCCTTACGCCCCAGTGGTAGCTCCTGGTCACTGGTTAACACTTGAGACAGAGGAGCTGCTTTTAGCTCGTGCTTATCCAATATTAATTTCTATCGCTGTCATGACATGACTGGATGAGGAACCAGTAAGATGCAGGTAGAAATGGCACCCCTCCAATACAAGCATTAACTATTGTGAGACACTAAATCCCTGTAAAACAGCTGATGTGGTTGCTAAAGAGTTGGACAAACAAGGACTGTATATTCCTGATGCATGTTCTGTGGGCTTTGCCATCTAGAAATTCGTTTTGTCTGAAACCATATTTATTGGGTGTCAGAGATGACAATGCACAACAGAATCACGTCTCCATAAAAGTAGTGGCCTGCAACAGTATTGGGGGGAGGGGGCTGTGAGTGTGGGTCGGATGAGATTCCGGACAACATTAAGTGGTCGATGAGATTGTTCTGTGCATGCATTAGGTTTTTACAAGACAATAGCAAATCAAAACGAATGCCATCATTTTTGAAGAAAATCTACTTGTTTTGTAGTTTGTCACAAAGATAGCTATGGAGGAATATGCTCCACTTCACCGGCAGTGAAGACTGATCCGTGGGTAAGGCAAGACAAACTGGGCTGGCCCCAGGATGTCATGAAGTGGAAACGTTGCCCGATAAGATTTAAGGAAATAAAGCAGCAGAGCTTGATAACCAAATGATGCACACAAAGTGACCAACTGGAAAGAGGAACGAGGCAAACTATCCCAAAAAATAAACACATCATACCTAAAAACAACTGTAAAAATACCAACAAAATGAGAGATGGAATCTCAGAGGTAATGGAGGAACTAAACAGGGAAGACAAACTTAATGAGCTAGTTCATCAAATAACTCCAGAGATGGTCATGTTTAAGAAAGCTTGAACTTAATTTGAAAGGTCACATGATTCCTTAAACTTGAACAGTCACAACAATCTAGATGTTTGCACAGTGATTAAACAGGCACACATTCAATACTTATTCTGAACTGAGGCAAGAAGAACCCCAAACTGCCCGAACAAGAAAATTGCTGGACACATTTCACTATATTTTTGGGCTATTCTAAATATATGCGAAATAAACAAATGTATTATTTTTCAACCTGTGTGCCCAAAACTGTGCCCAAAACTTTGAAATGTCCCTTCCAACAGGCATCTAGATATAGCATCATCCTGTTCTTTATTTTCGGCCTTCAGACCATAAAAGTATGCCTACAAATTCAAATAATATTAAAAACAATCTTTGGGGAAAAAACGGATCTCCAAGTTATAGCATGGCAATGGAGGCGAGCAACATGATCCACAGCAAACCCTAAAAGTTAATCGCTAATAACTTTTGACTTGCAGGACTGATTTGGCTGATATTTTGCAAACAAAAAAAGTTCTTCCCGGGATCCAAGCCTTCCCTTCCTCCCCCAGAGCGGAAATTCGGGGAAAGACTCCCATTCATTTTCCCATAGAGAAACATTTCTGAACAGTGCAAAAACAGCTGGACGGAGTTGGATCAAAGAAACAACTTGGGTAAGAAGCGCTGACTCCATTTCTTGGAGGGGTTATTTCGTCCAGTAGTTTATGAAAATATTTTACTTGGTAGGGATGCCCTCTTCTCTCAAAATTATAGCTATATCTCCCATGGTGCACTGTAGTAGAGAGACTGAGAAGATTTTCAGAAATGAAAAAGCAGCCTTTTATTTTTCTATTGCTAATGACTTTTGACTTGTGTTCGTCAAAGCACCCCCCCCCCCCCCATACCCGCAAACTGCAGTCTTTGGGAACAATACATTATGCAATTAAAAAGTTATAAAGAAAACAAAATCAGCACTGTTTTCAGCCCATTCTTTTTCCCATAGAGAAAAAGTGCTGTTTTTGTACAGCCGCGTATTTTAAGCAGATTTGGAGCAAATAAACAATTTGGGCACAAAGCGTTAATTTGCTTGACTGCAGTGCTCCAGATAAGATTTTGAGGTGGGAGTATTTTGCTTCCTGTTTTTAAACTTTGAGAGTAAATGTGATTTTAAGAGAGTAAAAATGACTTTTCTCCTTTGCAAGAGAGTAAAATGTATGACATCCAGCCGACACATACACAAACTGTATGGAAATCATTACCGTACGGCAGCTTTCTGCATTGTGACAGACTACACTCATTATTTCTCGAAGGTCTGGCCATTTGATTTCTCCTGTATATATTTAAATGTTGAAATCACAAAAACCTAGCCAATTACATAGTAAAGCAAACATGAATTGTATTGTGTGTTTAGAGCTTCGATAGCAGAATTGTCATTTGATGTTTAAGGAGTCCTCATTTTCTGGAGCTATTACTACCTAATGGTATGCCAATGTTATGATACAAGAGTGCAGAGAGGCAAGGACTCCATGCTAAATTCTACATCTAATCTAATGGTCAAATGGTTATTTATATAGCGATTTTGGCCAAGCGCTGTACATAGAACATATTTATCACAATTATCACAAAACCAAAGTTGTTACTCCTTTATCGACCTCAGAAGTATGAACTTGCCGGGATTCGAGACTGCAACCTACAGATCACACACAGATTGCAGCAATGAGTGCTCAACCGGCTGAGCTATCTTATTAGCTAACATACTTCATAGGTCGGTTAACTGAGTATCGACTGAGGTATAATAATCATAGTACCTAGATGTTGGACGAACCATTTATGAAGCACTAAATGAAGTTAAATACCTATCTGGATTATCACAGGGACAGATCTTGCTGAGTTTCTATTTCAATTACAAATGTAACTTTCATTGGTTTGTTTTTGAACAGCGCTTGCACTTCCTGGAGTGTCAGGTTTTGGATGTTTTAATTGTAGTTTTGAAGATTTGAGAGGCTAGAACGCCTGTGATCAGTTAGAACACCTGTGATCAATGTAATGACAATCACTCACCCTTGAGCAAAGACTGCTGCCACTAACCATTTATAGTAATATACCCCATTTACTGCAAGGTTGAATGGATGTAACCTAGACTGTGCATAGTCATAATTTTACACACTTATAATCAGAGTGTAAATTAAATTATCAGTGAAAAAATGATCTGCCTCTGCATGATTATGCACACAGCACCAGAACTCAGAAAAATACAATTGTGCAATACTGGTTTGCTTTCACTGGAAAAAAAGCATAATTTGTTAAATATTAATTCTCAATTGCAACTTAGTTTTCCATCTAATTAATTATATAATCCTAAAATTCTAGGAAATTATAGACAGTGCTTCTAAATCTGAATGGAACGAAACCATTCCTTTTATCACAGTGTGCAGTTTCTTTTTTTTTAAAGGCTTCAGAGAAATACATTCGGTTTCAGGAGGTGGCTTGCAATTACATCGATGTACATAAAAATCAAAAGAAGCCTCCTATTTTCTATCAAATAACCTGACCTTTGCACTGCCCTAAACCTGTGTGTAAATGTACCCAGGAAAATAATAAAGCTGTCGTATTTGCAAGATTTTCATGCGTAAAAAGGTCTCGTACCCACCTTATCCAGAGGCCTGCTCGACTGGTTTGGGGTAAATCCAAATAGTAGTTTTTAAAATATTAAACAGAGATGGGGGGCATATATATATGTATATATCCCTTGGTGCTTTGCAGCAGAGAGGCTGGAGATGCTTTTCTGAAATTAAAAGCCACCATTTTGTTTTGCTTGATCCAAGTGATTCCCGCGATATTACAGGGAGAAGCCACAAACGACAAAACTCAAAACGCTATTTGGAGGAGAACAAAGGATGCCATCAGACTTTAGAATGAAGTCCACCATGACCTTACAGAGTTTAATAACATTCTTGACATCAGAAAGGAACTCCAAGCACTTCTGTTTATGTTGTCACTGCTAGGGAAACACTTATTGTTTTGTACGGCAGCTGTTACATGGCCTGGTCGTAGCTGCTATTTAAATAGTAATACCAATAACAACCACATCAAGCTACAGGTCGGGAAAGGCACACAAGACACCACGGGGAGTCAAGGATTTGGGGGTGGGTTGGGGAGCGAGTTACAGGTAAAACATGTTCAGTTTATCAGGGGAAGACCATGTGAACCTCACAACATTAATGGGAGAGATGTTGGGAGGGAAAAACAAAAATTAAATGGAGGGACATGTTGAGTGCCTGTAAGGGTGTGGAGACTTTCATTCTGAGCAATTCTTCCCATTATCACGGCAATCATGGAACCGCCATTCTTACGCAGGAAATTCTGTTATTGGAAATGGTTACTGTGAAATTATTGTGAGAATAACGAGTTCCAAAAAAAAGCTTGAACATCTGCAATGCCTAAATCTACTGGGGAGAGGACAATGGGTGTTTGGCAACAAATTAATGGTGTGACACGGCCATTGGGCCCAAAAGAAAGATATTGTACAACAGGTACAGAGGCCAAAGGCCATAGCTAGCATGTCTTCAAGAAACTATGCAACATGATCGGCCGTGGTCACTGGCTATGACCGAAGGCCATGGCTAGAGGATACTGAGGAAACTAAGGTGTATCAAAACCACTGGAATTCAGTGAAAAACCATTTGTTAGGAGGGTTAATGTGATCAGATTTAATGCAACAAAACCCCTAAAATTCAGCACTCGCATTTCCACCTCTGAGAAGAAAAAGTGTCACACGAACCAAACGCTGATAATTGGTAATGGCCAACAGCGTGCCAGGGATGAGAAAAGAAATTGAGGGGAGGGAGGGTCCATGGAGAGAGAAGGGGGCACTTGGTGAGTGCCTGTAGGAACAGGGAAGAGTTTGGGATTTTTGAGTATTATTGGGGGAATGCCAGGGGAATCCGACGTGCATGGATAGCTCAATGCCGCAGTATGTCTAGTTCGCTGCCATGATCGTTGGAATATCAGGGGAATCCCGCAGGAATGGGTAGAGTTTGAAAAGAAATGTAATTATACAGCTGCAGGATCGCATCTCCTAGGCAGGGAGAGTAATGGGTCTCTGTGCCAAAGGCCATGTCTACAGGGCCCCAAAGAAACCGATTGGTTTGGTCATTGGTAGTCATTGGTAGTGGGCCCCAAAGAAAGCTATTGGTGCAACAGGTAGTGCCCACGGCCGCATGGCCGATGGCCATGGCTTGTGGGCCTTGAAGAAACCTTTGTGTAACAAAAGCCTTGCAATTCAGTGAAAAAAACCTTGGTTAAGAGCGAGTTAAGGGGATCAAATTTAACGCAAAAAAACACCTGAAATTTAGCAATCACATTTCAAGCAAGTCCACCTTAACTATGCGCTCCAGTTGCGCAGTGTATGACCACAATGATGACATAACTAATTACACCACACATGACATCATTGGTTTGACAACTCTGTTTAACATAACATATTCCATACTTCCACACTACAATGTATTCTGCCCTTGTTTCTTTAAATGTTAAGCTCGGTATACAATTACGGATCATAGGCAAGTGATTTCTTTGGGGTTATTGACAAACTCTGAATTCTTAGATTATATATTATCACAATGCACACAGGCACATAGCATACTTCTGTATCAGTGTATTGTTCCATGTTATTATTATTAAGTGTAATAAAACAAAATATGTATTAAAAGAAGTCAACAAAAAAATTCCAACTTATTTAATCAATGTCACATTTGATGTAAATATTGATCTCATTGGTGATGTCATATGATGCAATTTGTAATGTCACCAGTGATGTAATCAGTGATGTCATCTGTTTCGTTAAACTCGATCATTGTAAACTCTCTCTTAACCAAGGTTTTTTTCCACTGAAAAAAAAGAAAAAAAGGAAGCGCCCCTCTCACCCCTCTGCACCTTGGCTACTCTTGACTAACTCTTGAGTGCCTTACAGATGGTAACTCACTTGTTAAGGATTCCAATCGGGCGTTACACACCAGACAAGGACTCTTGCCACCAGCCAAAGATGCAGCGCACAATTAGAATACTTTTGCTATATTTCCTAGAGTTTGGATTGAGCTGGCACCCAACCTGTCTCACACACCCTTTTACAAATACCCCAGATTACAATGGACCATGAACAAAGCCGGTGGGTGGTAATACAATATTTATTTATTTTAAATTCAATGAAAACGACACAAATTTAATATTGGGCAGCAATCACCAATGGGGTGATAATTACACTGTACAATGATAGAATACACTTAATTTGACCGTATCCTATAACATATCCAAAGCACAAATGAATGGGAGCAATTTTACTGTTCAGGTAGATAGCACCAGTTAAGATTTCCCCCACAATGCTCCCCCAAACCCCTATTAATTTTGAGTGGATAGAAAGGAGCAGTCAGGTATACTAGGCAGCAATTACAATTAAAATATGACCTTCCCCCACGAAATGAGAGGCAAAATCAGATTCAAAACCCTTTAAAATTGCATAAATAACACTCGGAATAAGTAAATAATTAATTTACATGTGCAGTTGAATAAATGAGGTAAATATGAGTTCTAACCGTATCAGAGATGTAAGATTACTAGCAACTACAAGGCAAGGTACTAATAACGGCATACAGTTCAAAAATCAACTTTGAAGTGACAACACAGTGCAGCCAAAATCACATGCATAGAAATTGCACTTTCTTACTTTCACAGGTTTAAATGTCAAAATGGTTTGAAAAACGGGTGAAATAGACAGAATTGGAATGCGGTTTTTATGCTAAATGACAGATGCACATCACAGCGATAATATGCAAGTGAAAGAGTGACTAACTTAATGACAGGATGAGATTCTCAAGGGGAAAGTAAATTCGGTTTTAAAAATAAAAGCAGCTAACAGAATAGTCAGACCTTCCAGGATTTTGCGGCATGAAATGGCAAATTTTGCGGCAACCCTTTATTTATTGTGGTATTTTTGCGGGACATTTTGTATTAATTGGAGGGTGTAAAATTGCCACATTGCAGGAAATAGAGTGCAAGACCAAGGTATCATTATTATGTATCTTTTGTGTTAATTTAATAGGAAGAGTCCCAGATGTCTCTGCCTTGGCAGAACGGTGTTTGATTTGGCTACATTTCTGGTTTAATGTTCATGCCTATTTAATAGTATTAACTAAATTGATCATTATCAATAGTAATGCTGAAAATATTCCCCTTCTATGTTCTCCAATCCCCCAAACACCCACACACCTCTCTCAACAACACACATCTCACCAACTCTCCATCACAACTTACATTCCTTAACCTCTCACTCTGTCATACAAATACTCACGTGCTATGTCACACTGTACTGCCCAGCCCCTGCCACACTCCAAATCATACTTCCAACTCACACCTTACACTCTACAATTCCTCCCGCAATATACAGTCCTTCATTCTTTTGTGCTGCTTCTGCATCTTGCATCCTTTCTCCCATTCAATCGCACTCTTCCCTCATCCTTTTTCCCAATCTGCAGCTCACTGCCTCTTTCTGGCCAACCGCTTCCTCTCTGCTTTCTGGCTCACTGACCACACGCTCCCTCTACTTTCTGTACCTCTGCTCGCTCTCAGATTTCTGGCCCACCGCATCACTGCTTCCTCTGCTGTCTTGTGCAGCGCTTCCTCCTCTGACCCACTGCTCTCCCTCTGCTTTCTTGCCTATCACTTCATATCTCACCCATCACTCTCCCTCTCTCTCATAGTGTAGCCATTTTTTTATTTTTTGAAATGTAGATTTTGACCCAGTTCCTCAAATAATGGGGCATTTAAAAAAAAAAAAAGAA
This sequence comes from Ambystoma mexicanum, assembly GCF_040938575.1. NCBI lineage: Eukaryota > Metazoa > Chordata > Amphibia > Caudata > Ambystomatidae > Ambystoma > Ambystoma mexicanum. The sequence goes on along the minus strand of NC_090923.1, from coordinate 281,688,594 downwards.
CAGAGGATATGCTATTTTTAGACAACCCATTTTTGGAAATGAGCAGGTCACCTTATTCTCAAAGGTGACCGGCGCATTTCCACAGGCTTGAGCTGTAGCGCAAATTGTGCGCTGGCCAGCTGCCTTGAATGGTGTTCTGGGTTGTTTGACCGAAGTGTGATTATTTGCGGCGGAATTGACCGTAATCAATTTCGCTGCAAATTGATTTGCACTTCAGCCAAACAACCCAAAATGTACCTTTCACCACCACCCCAACCCCTCCCCTACTTAACTGCTTGGTCGCTGCCGCTTCCCCTGCAACCCTGCAGTGCTAGATCCGTCCCTCTAACGTGGGTCAGATCCGACTCCGCAAGGTCCCTTTTTCATTATTTTCTTTTCTTTCTGTCCCCGCCTCCAATTTTGAGGAATAAGGGGAAAACACTTCTGCAACCACCCTAGACTAAAAATACTGAACATGGGGAGCGGGTGATAAAAATCGATCGAACAGTACTGGACGAAATAGGTCAAATTGTAACATTCGATAGATTTTTGTCATCAAAATGGGCACCACTTTGAATAGAGTCGCTCTCCCGACAGTGTTCTGCAAGCTCCCAGCGCCTTTCACAGGGACAGGTCCCCCAGGAGCCTGCCGCTGCAAAATGCGACCCAAAAAATGCATTTTTATCCTGTTTGAGGGACAGAAATGCAAGCGAGACAGCAGCGGTTCATACCTTAAAAGAAATGCATGACAGGGTCAGGGAAGACCCCGTCGTGCAGTGGCAGCTCCACATCCGTGCGCGTAGGGTTGCCTACTATTTCTGCACATTTAAAAGTGCATCTGGTTTGGAAATGAGGGATACGCTTTTAAATTGACAGAAACGCCACTTTATTTGATCAAGGAGGTGAAAAAGGCCATCTGAATGGGCGCGCATATAAAATGTGCCCATTCATGTGTCCCTTGTGGATTGGGCTGCACTTTTTTGGGGCGCAAGTGATGAGATGCGTTAGCGCATTTCATTTCTTGTGTAAAAAAAAGTAGAGAACCTGGCACCCTGAGTATGATTTTTTTTAAAACAGTAATTCTTGAAGATTATGATTGAAGATAAAATGTATTTTTTTTTTTACAAGATGCTGTTTTTGCACAAAACGGCAGTTTTTGCGGCATTTTGCGCTAAACTGTCGTTTCCGCTGCATTTTGCAGGATCGCAAAATCGCTATAAACTGGGAGGTCTGAATAGTACGCTCAAAAATAATATTGTCCCAAGGGTTCGGGTATGTGTTTTTAAGCATACGTTGATCGATCATACAAACATTTCCTATGCACCTTAGCGTAGTTTTCCTCTTTTTTTTTTTTTTTTTTTAAACACATGCAGAATCAAGCAGCAGGGCGCGGCCATCTTGTGATAATCTTATCCGTTGCTGCATCGCCCAAGGTGGACTGCCTTGGCGGCACTAAATCATATCACCCACCCCTCAGGCTGACATCACTAGACGCGTCCCACCAATTGCACAACGCCAATGCATGTCGTGTCAACATTCTCTGCGATTCAGCTAATGACGTGTCTCCATGGAAATGGCAGCACGCCTCTTTCCTCCATAAGTATAAACACACTGCTTCTCATCAGACAACATCAGATTTGCTTTTTCAACCATTTCACTGTTTTTTTTTTGAGTATTCTGTGCCTCATTTCTGTGCTCTGGTCAGCTACCTAAGGTTTAATAGACTTATCTTGTTTGTATCTTTCTCTTTCAAAGGTGGTACAAGCTGGTGGCCCATCGTTCGTTTACATGGTGGCTTCATGGGAGGCTTGGACACCGCGTTCCACGAGTAATACCCGCCTGTATCGTTGCTGCCATTAGAGAAACCTTCCCCAGTGACAGCTGTCAGTACAGGGGATTTTCCCACACTGTGGTGCAACCAGAAGTTTATAATGTGTAGTACATTTGTGCCTTCAAAATCAACAACAAAATAAAACACAACAGAACTTTTATCAATGGTTGTTTCAGTTTTTCAGTGAACTAAGTGTGGCTCTGTGGGATGTTTTAACCCACTAGGCTCTGCCCCGCGACATCCCTGTGTGCTGATGGTGCAAGAATCATCAAAATGGCTGCAAAAGCCCCATGCGCGCCAAAAACCTATGAAAATTGTGCTTTGAAACCAGAAAAGATGGCTGCCAAATCTACTTTGCCTGTTGTCAGTAGTGGAAAGGAGACCTCACTGCTGAAACATTTAACTGAGCTGCTGTAAAAATGGAAACTACATGAAAGGCAGTGCTTTATTGAAAGAAACACGGAAATTGCTCTTAAATCCGTTTTTCTTGGTTGCTGAAAATACAAATCACCGGTCCAAAACATCCAATATCTTTGCTGGGTGTTACCCGCCACTTCATTTAAGGAATCAATATGAACACACAATGTCAAGAAAAGCGGAATCTATCATCAAAATATCCACAGTAAAAATTTGCTTGTCTATGAAAATCTGTCAAAATATGGGTGCAGTATCAGCGGCCGCCTGTATGACAGCTGTCATTAGTTGCATCAGAAGCTTAAACTTGTGCAATTGAAATCAAATGTCTGGAAATTAAGTGACTTGTCATCAAAAGTAATCTAGGTTGTAACTATTTAATCTCCATGGTTTAGAGACTGTAATTAGTGTTCTAGCTGCTTGTTTAAAAATTGCAAGTTTTATTTTAAACCAAGAAAAATGTAAGAAATTGACAGTGAATTTAAACTGAACTCAAAGTCACCAAACCAGTTCCCCCAGCTTCCCCCAAGAAAAGGCATCTCTCCTGCTTCCCACCAAGGCCAGGAACTTACACCTTTGTGTTGATTAAATCAGGGGAGGGGATCTTGGGCTGCTGCTGGAAGAGCACAATGGGCCTTCCTTGGCTGAAAGGATATGCAGATTGCAAAGCGTCAAAGTGGCCTCTGCCAGAAGGTAGAGGGCGGAGATTGCTCTTGAGCTGCATGATGGAGATGGGGACAGACACTTTTGTTGAATCACAAAGCACAGAAAGCATATTTTTGAAAAAGACTGATAAAGGATTGTGCAAATTTGTAAAAATAATAGAACAGCATTGTTAATGTGATTTTTTTTTTGCACAATTTAAAAGGAGCCAGAACTCTGTGCGATGTTCTGGTAAGGAGCAGTGAAAATTCTGGTTTTGTAGCAATTGTAGTTATGTCAGAAGCATGAAACTTCATACAATTATGCCCATATAAAATGCGCACATATGTACAAAATTGTGGACAAATTAGATATTGTGCCCCGGACAAAAAGTGCGAAAATTTGTCAAATCCAGACCCAAGATCTCACAGCAATGAGGCTTGGAAGAGGTTTTGATCCACAAAATATGTGGTCTATGTATGTTATTGGTATAAAGATTGTACACATGTAAAGATTTATTATATCAAAAATAGATTTCATGTGCAGAAGGCAAAGGGGAGGATGTTTCGCCCCATAAAACCACATCATCATGATGACACTCTGTTTTCTCCTCCAATCAAGGGAGAGAGCAGTCTCTAGCCAATAGACTACCTAGGGGGTGTGCCTAGGATAATTCAGGATACCCACCCCTTTATGAAACACATAAATAGAGACAGCTGAGGACTCAGAACACACACAGATTCACCCACCAACCGATTACTGGCAGAGCACCCTGCCAGAGGACCTGACATCTCCCTTGCTCCAGACTCCAGAAACTTAGCAAGCAGAAAGGCCCATTTCCAGAGCTGAATCATTCTCAGCTTGGCCTTGACAATTCCAGAAACCAGAATTTACCCCAGACCTCTAAGAGGAACCAAAGAACAGCCTGGCTGTGCTGCAACTGCTTTCCTGCTAATTATTGCCAGAATCCAAAAACACAACCCAGTAGAGCTGTGCTGTGACCAGAGAGCCATTGCAGATCCAGTCCAGTCCTAACGTGCGGTGACCAGAGCGCCTTGCTGATTGCAGACCAGAGCGCCTTGCTGTCCAGTCCGGTGTGCTCAGCAGAATTCCTGTCCAGAAATCTTGACTGACCTGAATTCCTGACGGTTCTGTCCAAACATATAGTGAGTATCCTTAGTATAGGACTGTCACTAGCCATGTACTGTCCATAGTCATCCCTATCCAAACCCATCTTCTCTTATATCCAGAACTGCATTGTTGGAATATTTTTGAACTGCCTGAACTCTCCATCTCATCCCTATGATCTTCTGTACTAGTAGTGTTAAACCGATCTTTGCGCCGATATATATTTTTCTGAAGACAGCGAGCGTCTCGGCAGGCAAAAACCATCCAGAGACATCCTGGGCTGGTGGCTGTGCTGTCGTGTAGTTTGTTTCTTCATAGCCCATCCCTAGAGTCAAGAAATCCTGTTTGTCTTTTTAAAAGCGCATCCTTATTTTACAATTTGCCTCGATCTGAAAGAAAAAGACCTCCACGAAAACGCCCATAAATTCTTCAATTTAAATGTCTGCTTGTAGCTAACATCCTAAGCTTTCCAGAGAACCCAAAACCACATCTCAAATCCTTATAGTTCTCCCGTGATTACCGTGCACGCAAAAGTTTGCCGGCAATTATTTGTTTTGGCAAAATCTAGAACGTGTAAAGTAGCTTTTCATTGCACCCGACCTCAAATTTAAGTTTCTTCATTGCGGTTTGCTCTCAAATCATTGCTAGTGTTTGTCTACAACCAGATAAAGTGGCTCCCATTAGAATTTAAACCATTTCAGTGATTTAACCCCATCTTTAGTGTTTTACCTCTTCCATTTAAAGCCAACTTTAAAACCATTTTGACAGTTTGCCAATTAGTTCCGTTTCTCTCTTGTGTGTGCTGGGGAAAAATTGGGATTGATAGATTTGCTTGAATTCTGCATTCCTGAAACCTGTTTTCTCTCCTCCTATATGTCGACATTGCATATTCGGGGGTTGAGGGGTGTGCAGGGGGAAATAATAACCACACTGCCATTTGATTTGAATATACACCCAAAAGTATTATTTCTGTGTTGCATTGTTTTTGCTCATCATTACTCCGTGTGATTAAAGAGATTGCTTAGTGTGACATCACCCCATTGGTGATCATTGTATAACCATTAAAAATAGTGTGATATATATATTGTCAAATACATAAATAAATATTTTAACTTTTCAAATCAGACTGATTCCTGGTTCAGTGTGACCGGGGGGATTCAAAGAGAGGGGCATGATATAAGTGGTACATCGTTCAGAATAAAAGAACTTATAAACACAAATAACTAAATAAGGGTTTCAGTTGTGCATTCCACGCTAGGCATTGACTTGGGTGAAGTGCCGGATTGAAATCACTTACAGCTCCATTCAGCAGTGTTGCAGCCCTTTCCTGCACGCCTCAGGCCCCTCCATCCACCCCTCCAGAATCAATGACTGTTAGCACCTTTGGATGTGCGCTACCAAAGGGGGCTGGCAGGGGTTGGAAACACCATGTACACTTCAAAGGTATCTTACGCGCAAGGGTCATTGTTCACATGCCCTCCTCAGGCCCAGTGTCTCCAGCCAGGCTCCCCTGAAGCAGGCCGCGCCCATGCAATCCACATAAGTGTGTGTCTCCATTCAGCAGTTTTCTGGGCCTTGGCTGCACGCCTCATGCCCCTCCATCCCCACCATTATCAAAGGCAGTTGGCACCAGTAGATGTGCGCTGCCGAAGGGGGCTGGCAGGGGTGAGACCGGCCAAGGTGCCAAACACCATGTACACTTCAAAGGTATCTTCCACGCAGGGGTCATTGTGCACATGCCCTCCTCAGACCCTGTGTCTCCAGCAGCCTGCTGGTGCAGTCGTTACAGTGAAGAAGAAGGTTTTACAGAAAACCAAGAAAGCAAAGGTAACTAACAATTTAATTTCCAAACAGTGTTTTGTGTTGTTACCTTCATAACATGCTTTTAAAAAAAATCTAAAGTGCCATATACTGTGTGTTGAATTTACATTGAACATGTTTTTCCAACCCGTCTTTTAGTTGCCCGATGGTGTACGAACTATGCAGTCACATACAGCTACAGAAATCAGAGATGCTGCTTGCCAAACTGATTTCACCATGGAGCAACTATTATTTGAGGCGCAGTGTGTTCAAATCAATAAGCAGACTCAAGCTGCTTTTTCCCAAAGGCCAGAAAATGAATTGAATGGGACCGGCGAAGCCAGCAAGTGTTGGACCATTGCTACAATGCGAGAGCTCCACCAGATGAAGATGAAACTGAATGTAATGAAGATGCTTTTGAACTAGTCGCAGACCACTTGACACAATCGACACCCACCAAAAAAGGGCCACCCAAAAAAACAATCGACATTGATGTTTTCTCCGATTCGTGTTCAAGTAACAGAAGCTGAAATAACAGACTGAAGCATCAACACAATTGACCGAGGAACTAGCCAAAGATCTCGACTACAGTTTGTCCAGTTGGGCTAATACGTCAACCACAGTAGAGTCAGAAACAAAATTCATGCAGGATGATAGTCTAATAAAGGAGCTCAAATACATTGTATTCGACAGCTGCTTGATGGAGATTATAATGATGCTGAAATGTGTGCATCCAGTGAAAGGGGAAGTATGCGGTAAGCCATTGGTGAATGTAACTCGTGCATCACAAGGTGGTAACCTCAAAATACAAGCCACCTGTGAAATGCTCCATGCACATTTTACATGGTCCGCTCAACCGATGCTGGGGGAAACTGCCAGCTGGAAATCTACTGTGTGCAGCTGCTTTACTTTTTAGTGGCTCTAGTTTCATAAGTGGTCCAGTTTCTGTCAATTTGTGGGACGTCAGTTCCTTTCTAAAACACAGTACTACAAATATCAACGTCAATATCTATTCCCTGCTATTAATGAAGCTTGGAAAATTGAACAAATGTCTATTCAAAGTAAAATCTCAGAAAAACGGTTCAGGCTAGCTGGCGATGGACAGTGCGACAGCCCCGGATTTTCAGCAATGTACTGCACATACCACTTTCAGGACATGGAAACTAAAAAGAAAAATTGTGAGTTTGGTGGTCATGCAGGTGTCCAAATGTAAATCTTCAGTGGCCATGGAGAAACTTGGTTTTATAAAATCCCTGGAAGAGCTCCAATCGAGGGGAATGCAAATCGACCTCATAGCCACGGACAGACACGTTCCAATAGCCAAGACAATGAGAGCGCAGTTTCCAAATATTCACCATCAATTTGATATGTGGCACGTTGCAAAACCAATCAATAAAAAAACTCAGCTGCAGGAAAAAAAAGGGTTCTGAAAATATTTTACAGTGCTCCCAGTCTTTTAGCAACCATCTTTGGTGGAGCTCCAAAACTTGTGATGGGTCTGTGGAAATTGTACTAGAGAAATGGCGGTCACTAATGCACCACTGTTCCAACATTCACTCTTGGACAGAAAACCAACATTTCCACCATTGTGCACATGGCCCTTTGTCACCGGAGCAGGAATGGAAGAAGTAGTTGATTCCATCTTCACCTACACACAAAGCTCTTGAGAAGACTGTTTGATAAAACTCTATCAAGAGATCTGAAGGGACTGTCACACGGGAGATTTGGAGGTGTTCCACAATATGTGCCTAAAGTACAGGCCAAAGAGATTGCATTTCAGCATAGACTGGATGCAATATAGGACATTACTAGCGGTATTAGCGCATAACGAGAATGTAGGGCGTGAACAATCAAGGACTGTGGGAAACTTTGGGATGCTTCGCTACACAATGGCCTTTACGAAAAGAAGCAAAAAATGGGGGGTCAAGCCAATATACAAGGAGATGGAATTCGATTTTGTGAAAGATCTTATTAGGACTGTCTTGGTCATACATACCCACGGAATTGCACGAGATTTTGTTCCGAGAACACATACATTGCTATAAAACATTGCAAACATGCCCTGTCCACCTAAAGCAGAGCTTGTGGAACAGTTCACTTCCAGGTTCAAATGATTACCATCTGTTTTTCTGGTCAACAAGGTTTATATAAAATGTCCAAATAAAGCATCCAATTTGTTTTATGAAATCCATCCTTTGTCAATTTTCTTTTCAACAAGTACCATTTTTACGAATGCCATACAACGTAACGCTGTGCTTTCACACTTCCCAGTTTCGTCAAGCTACTGTGGGACCTTCACTGATCGTGGGAGGGCCTGATGGATAACAGCATGACAGCAACTTTGGGGTTCTGCAGTTGCCTTACCAAACATTTGCCCAAATAGCTGAATAACTACTCGTTCCACATAATGGATGAGACCTAGGCTAGATAAGATACTACTAGAACTACTAACTGAACAAAACAGCGCATCAAAGTGGGTTGTTGGTGAGAAATAGCTGCACTCTGACCAATATATTCATGGGGGCATGTGTTGGGGGTCGTTGCTAATGTAAGGAAGGAGTGGGTCGGTTGAGCCCCCAGTCCCCATACATTATAAGCAAAAGTGACACCCTGCTCTTGCACTCGGGGGGGACGCCTCCTTTGCCCTTCTGCAGCCATGGGGAAAAAGGCCCTGACATAAGTACAGGAGGGACACTCTTGCTATTGCTAGACACACTTGGACTCCTTTTTGTGTACCCTCGACTCCAGCTTTGGACTAGGCCACATTCTGTCATTGCAAAGTACCCCTCCCCTATCAGCAGCGCCGCGAACAGCGAGCACTGACAGCCCCCACCTTTTTCCTCCTGTGCCTCACAAGTCCCTTTCTCATGGATGCGCCGAGACAAGATGTTGCAAACTAAGAACGTATTCATTTTAATCTTCCTCTGAGATCACTGTCCTGTGTGTGTCAGGGACAAACCATGACTTTTAGTTGTTCATCCATCTCAACAAATGTTCTCCTGCACCCCTCACCCCCGTTGCTGGAAAATGACTGCTTGTTCAACCTTGTGCCCCTCCAAAGCTATTCTTTTCATGTACCAGAAGTGTGACCCTTCCTTGCTGACCACCCCAGAGTGCCTCTCAATAAAACAAGACCCCAATCACAGTATATTCTGTCCTAAACTAACATGTGTCACTCCACCCCCTTTCTAGCTCTGATGTGCCAGACCTGTGAGCTATCAATCCCAACCCCTGCTGGTTGCCTCAGGGGCAAGACCACCACACCCTTCACCTCGCTAGTGACCCAAAATGGGATAGTACAAACACACGTGTGCAATTTCTAGGCTTCGAATATACAACTGCGGTCATGGGCTCAGGGGACTGCGGTCATGGGCTCAGGGGACTGCGGCCTGGCAGGAGGGGGTTGCAGCAGGGCTTGCTCAGACATTCTCGCACGAGCACATTTTGTCAGGGCTTGAGACTTGATCCTTGCGAAAAATGTTTACGTGATTTGCCGTGTGAACAGGAGACTGGTTGAGCTGATCGGTGGTGTGGGCTGGCTGTGGGAGTCGCTGGGAGAGTGCTAAGTTCTACAGAGGAACCAAGTAAAACACTAGAAATTTCACACGCTATTGGTGGATGGCAGCAAACAATTCATATGTTTTTCAAAAATATTTCTAATGCCACTATGGTCTGAAGGGCTATTAGCTCCCATTCTGAGTGAAGGTCAGCGGATTTGAATTTTTGCTTGCGAGATGAGCAAACCCACGCATCATACACAGTATAAGGTTTAATTGTTTTTCGACCTTGAAAGAAAGGGAGGATTCCGAAAGGAATGAATGAAGGGAGGGGTGTAATACCGTCAAATATGATAAAGTTCACCATTCCAAAACTGGACAAAAGGAACATGTAATTACATTTTATGAAAATGTGTTGATCTGAACTGAGTTTCTGCGTTACGCCGCAAGAATGGAAATGCCGAGTATTATGTAAATTTTACTTTCGACGATTTTATAGACCAACGAGTCAACTTATCATTAGCGACCGTCAAATGGCTTACATTGTACACTACAACTTGGGTGTGTACTTGTCTTTGTCCCGGGCACATGGGCAGTCCAGTATCGAGATGCATGTAGTCCACCACTGGGTTCCCACAGGTTCCACAAACGCCTAATTCAACGCTAATATTGAATTAAAATGCCGTCTATGTGTTCTTCGAATTGTAGCGTCAGCTTCCGCATCCCATTTCGAGCTGAACATACTCCATAGCATTAACCTCTGAAGCAAATTGTAGACTACTTTCCAGGTTGTTTCTCTGTGTTCCCATTGTTTCACGTCTGTGTTCATCATTAGTTATAACAGGGGCCGAATTGATGGGTAAAATGATAAATTGTAATAAAGATCGGCTACTGAGACACATTTCTGTTATGTTTTTCAAACGGCTACATCCTGCCTTTCTGCGATTGTCATCGATTCCAGATACCAACTGACGGGTTTTTTAACTGGCAGCTGCAGATATACTTGAATGGCTGGATCACAATGACCCTTTTTTGGGACGATCGCCACGGGCCGATATGCCCTTACGCGGTACCAGCGATAAGGAGAAACCTGACATCGTTTACGATGGCCTAGCGCCAAGCTGATGGCCAAGCCTTGCGATGCGACTCACGTTGTGTCCAATGCGCTTCTTATACCCAAAAGGAACACCGCGTGACTCACGATAAACATTTGTGGATCGAGAACAAAGAAAGAAATTACCCATTTGCTTGAATATAGCAATTGCCGGATGTTCTCGGAGCGTTTATTGTGAAATAAAAGTACTTTAGAAATTGTACAGTTTTGCTATTTCCTTTAAAATTATAGTTTTACATTCAAAATTGGGACACGCTGTGTTGTGAGATGATGTGCGTTAATATTCCGGGTTCTACGCCAACTAACGTGAACACGCAGGTGATGACTGGGCGCATTTGGCTACGCTGCCCAGTAGAAAGGCAGAGCATATCACTAGGTTTGGTGATGTCAGCCTCAGGGGAGGGGATATGATTTAGTGCCGCCAAGGCAGTCCACCTTTGGCGATGCGGCAACAGATAAGATTATCACAAGATGGCCGCGCCCTGCTGCCTGATTTCGCATGTGTAAAAAAAAAAAAGAGGAAAACTACAGTAAGGTGCATAGGAAATGTTTGTACGATTGATCAACGTATGCTTAAAAACACATGCCCGAACCCTTGGGACAATATTTTTGAACGCACTATTCCTTTAACAGAGGAAATCGGTTTGGAAAGGACAAGATTTAGTGGCTAGAAAGGAAAAATGCCACCCGTGAATAGAAAAGCTACACTGCAGTTGTAACTCTTCACGCAGTCTGCCTCTTTTTAGGTTATATTAATTTATTTAATCAAAATATTACCAAGGACTTACAAATGATGGAAATGAGTGGAAGAATGGCGCTAACACTCGGAAATCAAGGACAGGATACACAGAGAATTCTGACAGTTTTAAACAAGTTATCAGGGTATTGATGGGATTACTTAGAGAGTGGAACAAAAACAAGGTATCAAGATGGGGTATGCTATGTGTTGCTATGGGATGGGGTGATACTCACATCAGCACTTGAGTTTGGGATCTGGGACAGCCAACCGGGTTTCAGGACACCAAGGCAATATCTGGTCACTGCAGCGGGGCTCCCCTTGAATGAAACAGCTGGGAAAAGGTCTGGTCATGGTACAGCGGCACCTCAGCTGGATGGATCGGGTAGCAGGGCAAGGGGGCAGCACTGGATAATCACGAAGAGGGTTCAGCCACCTTTCCCCTTTCTCCCAGAGTTAGAGATTTTTAGTGGGTTTTTTCTGGATCTATGGTCCTGCCTGGGTAGGGTCCGCTATGCTCTGGCCTGGCAGTGGGATCTGGAATCTGGCAGGATGAATATGGAATATCTGGATATGCAGGAGCTGGAAAATTCAGAAGAGAATGTCTGTCCCTTGTCTCTGGGAGCTTCCCCCTTTCATAAGGCAGGTGACATCACAGGATGTATTGTTGGGCAGAACTAAGCTAGACTTACCCCAAAGAATTGGATAGGTCAGCCTATGTTATATCACCTCCTCCTTAGAAGCAGATGGGACTGAAGAAGGGGACTCAGGTTTATGGGGTTGTGTTTTTATGAGGTACAGAGCCACCCCAGTCATTTCTGCCAAAAATCAGTCAGGACATATATCAAACATTTTTTACAGTTGTGGCACTTTTGCAAATCACGTAGGCAAATGACATATTCCACACAGAGCATAACATTCCAAATCCCAGGTCTGTACGACATTGTTTCGTCCTACTAATAATCTTTCATCATTTTTGGTGGGTAATATTTCACCTAAAATTCTATAACTTTATACATGTGTACATACGATCATACAGCATGTTTGCAATCATTTTTACCATTCCACCAAGAATACTTTTCCCATGATTTACCTTTTTCTGCCGTTTGCATCCCCTACATCCTAGGGAAGGCTACAATGTCTTGTTTTAATGCCCCCAAAATCTTATTTAAACTGTTGAACTTCACATTACTGCGCTGTCCGGTTGCAGAAATAAAAGTCTAAAGTTTATTAATTCAGAACAGTCTTCGTCCCAAATGGGCTAGCCTTTGTCTCCCATTAAGGACATACTTCCAAATGTTGCTCTGGAGTGGCCTTTGAGGCTCCCTAGTTTAGGTTGCGTGGAGGTGTTACTAACAAATTCACACCTATGTGTCACAGAATCTATTGTATCAGGTTGAAGCACTGCCACAGTGTGATGAACGCGTTACATTCTTCTACTTGGTCCATTCATAGTTTACAGATGCTGGTCCCCTTGGGGGGAGGAAATATGCTGTTCCAACGAAGCAAATGTCCTTTGAAGCCAGGCCAGGAACCTGTTCTGTGGCTTCATCACAGTAAATGCATTTATTTATTTATTATTTTTTCTTTCTGAACCAGAAAACAAATCTTTTGGAATTAAATATCACATATACGTTTACCAACAAAACCCTCCTCACATTCTGTGCAAAGACATGGCCTTAACTCAGCATTTCACTTTTAAACAGCATTTTCTTTGTTTGTCAAAAGCACATTTTAAACGTGGGTTAATTCTGCTGGGCTGTCACTTTCAAATGCGGCCTTTTCACATTCATTTTCTGAATCTTTCCAAAGCCCCAGTCATGTTTCCAATGCACAGGCATCTGTCCAAATAAAGGTCCCTTGAAACTGACATGAGCTAGGAGAGAGCGAGAGCTTTTTCATAAATAATTTAGTTGTGATATTTTGTTGCAATTTAAAGCATTTTGCGCATGGCTTGAAGTGAAGTTTCTTTGTTATTTTGCAGATCTTGTCTGACACAGCCTGTCATTCAGTGATAAATGCTTTCTTTTGCTGTGGCAAAACCTGAATATGGCTGGGCATAGCTGGGTCTCACTGGAACCAACTGTGCACTATTGAAAATGGTGGAAAAGAGCATCAAGGCGCAGTCATTTTAAATGTAAAATATTTCCTTTTTCAATTGGAAATTGGGAGCTAGCAGCAAAGCAGCGCTGCTTTTTAATTCTTTTCCTTGGTGCACATAAGGAAACCACTGGCAGCCATTCTCGGGGTGTTCCATGTTCCCTCTTGACCCATATGTGCTTGACAAAGAGAGCGCAGTCATCATTTTTGTAGCTGCAAAACACAGTTTTGATGCAAGGCAATGGTGCTCAAAAGAAGCCAGCACAGCCATTCTGCTGGTCCTGCTGAATTGCAGCTTGGTGATGGAGGGGAATTCTGCTGGGTTGGTAAGTGTACTCCACAAATTCCCCCCCCCCACTCTCCCGAGACATCTTGTTGAGGGAGAGTAGGGCAAAGTGGGGTTCATCAGGTGTTCTTCTTCCATCAGGGAGTGGTACGCCACGATCCTCCCGTAGTCTTTCGTTGGTGTGGAGCGACAGCCCCAGATTTTCCTTCGGGCTTTCCTTTCCAGGGCCACGGGGAAATCCTCCTTCGTCTATGAAGGAGTGGAATCAGTACTAATCTAGTGAATAAATAAAGATAGGTTACAACATTTTCCCACTGACTGTCTTCCCGGAAGGTTGACAGCAGTGTGACACATATACATTACAGTCATTGAAGCACTCTAACATGAACAGCAGATAATTCCTTACAAGACACATCTATTTCTGTTTGTTTTCAAATCATATCGAGTCTTCATCCCCTCTGCTGATTTTTCCAGATTCCGCGGAGCATACGCAAAAGCATATTGAAGGTGTTTTCTTAGATTCTCAGCATATTCATGTGTTGTGGAGGCGTTTATCAGTGTCTGCTCTTGGGATCTATAGAGCAGATGCTGAGGTAGCACCATCCTTTGTCCAGTCATTATCTCGAATGGAGACATCTTGGCCGCAGAAGTTGGGGTAGATCTGATGGCCATCAGGACAAGCAGTAATCGGATGTACCAACTTGGCCCAAAATCAGCCACAAACTTTTTTAGAATACTCAATTGTTTCCTTTTTACCCCAAGTATCTCCTACATCTAGGTCATCACTTCGCTGGTGAAGTGACTTCCTCGGTCTGACTCAATCCTTTGGGTTAGGCCAAAATGCGAGAAGATGTGGTTTCTGCCTTGCAATTTGGGGCAGGGAGACACTCCACCCATTTGGTAAACAAGCATGTTATTGTTAACATGTACTTGTTTGCCCTAGAGGAGCGAATCACGGGCCTGATGAAACCTACTTGTAAATCTGACCAAGGCAGTGGCAGTGTCATCCCCTCTTCTGGAGGGGAGTTCGGTGTGTGAGTGAACTTGGCTGAAATTATGCACACACAAGACACCCCTTCAAATATTGGTCGATGTCATTCCCCATGTGTGGCCAGTATGCAAACTCCCGCAAAATTTCTAGAGTAGTGTAAAACCTCTGATGACCGGCTGTGGCCGAGTCATGGGTGTGACTTAGCATCAGGCTTCGGAATGAGGTAAGTACCACCCACTGGTCATATCCAGAGATGATCTCTTTACCAACAAACCGTCATGGATTCAGAATATTTTGGGACACTTCATCAACACCCTGAGGTCCTCTTTCCCAATGTAATCGGTATCAGTCAGAGTAAAGTTCTCAGGGTCCTCAATGTGTTGATAAAATTTCAAATTAATCGGATCCCCTTTTTGTGCCGTGATTAAATCAGCATCTGGGGTCTCCTTACTCCACTGGGCAGTTGAGAGTTCATTGTGAGCATTTGTCTGGGACCTAGTGACAGCAGTGACCTGGATTTCCCCCAACAGGGACTCGATCTCAAGGAGATCCCTGGATGGCTCCGGTTTTGGCCAGTTGATCAGCTAGGTCATTTCCAGTTTTGTCTGGCCCCTCTATTCTGGAAGGACCCTTAATCTTTCCAATAGATGGTCATCCCATTCGAGGTGACCAGATCATCAATATTTTGTATTAGCTTGCCATGTTTAAGCGGTTTGTTATTAGCACACAGCATGCCTCTGGTTTTCCAATTAACCAGTTGCCCCACACACCCGTTCCGGACAGAATCTGAGTCCGTGATTATGACCAGTTTGTGGAGTTGGTGTTGGACGGCAGTGAGGATGGCCCGATGAACTGCCATCAACTCTGCTACCCGACTACTATGGAGACCGATTTTGTACCCAGCGGAGGGTTCTGGGGCATCATTCACCCAGGCATTCCCAACGCGGGCCACCAGTTCCTTTTCCTCGTTGTTGTCAACATGGCAGCACCCATCCACATAAACTGTGGGCATTCCCTGGCACGCGTCTTCTTCATAGACTTTTTTTGCGGGAAATTCAGGTATGCCTCCATGTTGTCCTGGGTTTTGAGACTTTCGTCCTCAAGACAGTTTTCTCTGGCACAATCATGCAAGTCAGCCAGACCTTGCGCAAGGGGACTCTTGTTTTGGCCATATCGGATCTCCACAGAAAAGCCTTGCATTGACAGAATCCAGGAAGTAATTCTGGAATTACTCACATTTCCGGCCCGGATTCTGTCACTTTGGAGGTATTGCAAAGGCTGGTGTGGAGTCTCCACTATGATGTGTTCGCCCTGGATGAACGTGCAGTCATTTTTCAATGCCCACACCGTTGCCAGGAGTGCCTTCTCACAATCATTGAATTTTTCCTTCACAGAGGATAAAGTCTTACTTGCATAGGAGATGTCTTTATTGACCTGGTCGTGGTTTTGATATAATACTGCTTTGAGGGGGTAAGCTAGACAAGGTGCTTGTGAGAGACTTCTTTTGAGTTGCTTTACTGAATCGGCTTGTTCTGGACCCCACTCCCACTTGACCCCCCTTCAACAGATGGATCAGGGGTTTTGTGACCTCTGCGTAATCCTCAATGAACTTCCTACTGTAATGAGTCAGTCCAAGGAGGCTTCTTAGCTCACGCAGAGTCGTGGGTTTTTTTAGTTTTAGGAATGCTTCCACTTTCTTCTCCTGGGGGACAAAGACCCTCGGGAGTTATCTCATGTCCCAAGAGGTTGACACGGGTCCTGCACCACTGTGCCTTCTGGAAGGACAGTTTTGCTCCGACAAACCTCATCTGGGTCAGAACATGACATATTTCTGCTATGTGTTCCTCCACAGTTGATCTTTTTATCAAGACATCATCCACATAGGCCAAGTTACCCCTTTCACCCAAGTCGGGCATGGCCTTGTGTAAGAAGATGTTGCATTCGTTGCCGGAGTTTATGTATCCAAAGGGAGTCCGGGTCCGGGTGTACTGCTGCCCCCGGAAGGTAAAGGACAGCTTGTATTGGTCCTCCCTACTGACGGGCACGGTCAAATACCCATTTGTCAGGTCAATAGCAGCATATACCTTTGGCCCCTGGAACTGAGCCAGTCCTTGGTAAATGTAGGGGAGAGGCCAATGGGACCCGTTTGGTCAGCTCCCTAAGGTCTGCGCAAAGTCTCCATTGGCCATTTGGTTTTAAAATCCCGAGCACCGGATTATTAAAGGTGCTGTGGACTAGACAAATTATCCCACGGGACTCTAGATTTTTTATAATTTCTGTCAGGGACTCCATAGATGCGAGAGGCAAGCGATATCTTGGAAATGTAAGAAAACCTGTTTCAAATTTTGTTTTTGCTCCTCAGTCTCGCAGGCATCAGCAAGGTTGACCCGCTCTTCACCCGTTTGCCTGAAGACTGGAAAGACATTGGATTTTGCCATCTCAGCGGCATCCTCCAGCTGGCTGGACAGGTCTCTGGTTAGGGTGTTGACCTGCACAGAGGGTTTCAGGTAGGAGAGGCAGTCATTGTGGACCTGGAATATCACCTCATCCGGCATGATGTCACAGGTCACCTCTTCCTCCCTGTAAGGGCAGGAAGAGTACACCAGGAAATTCCCCCCTTGCTGGGGGAAGATCCTGTCTTGTGGTATGTCATTAATTATCAGTCCTGGGTATCAAACATTTCTCCATGGATCTAGGAAATTAACTGTCATCAACCGCCATTCCAATAATGGTGCCCGCGCCCAGAGTGATACTCCTGAGGTCGCCGTTGTCCATCACTATTGGAATGGTGTTGTGTTCTGCATTGATTAACAGGGCTGTGCATAACCCCAACCCCTGCTGTTGGAAATGGGCCTTGAGATGTACATATGAGTCAGGATTTTGTAATTTGTGTTCTCTTAATTTTTAATTCAAGCGGGAATTGTCGGGTCCGTCCTGGGATGGTGACCTCCTCTCCAATTTGAACTTCAACTGACTACAGCAGCAAATGGGCTGACCGAAATGCTTTTTCAGAATCATCAAAGTCAATGGAATTGCCCCATAGTCGTGACCAGGCCTTGTCATTTATAAGTTCCAAATTAATTGCAAACCGATTGAGAATGTCACTGCCTAAATAGAATGCAGCAGGGACATCTTGCACGACCCAACAATTATGTTCTATGCTTTTGTCACCTATAGAAATTTTGAGCATACACATGCTAGGCAAGAGATCTTTGGAATTGGGAGTTTCCAGGCCCATTTCCCACTCATCGATCAATTTAAATGTGGGAATGGTTGGATCTATTGGGAGCTTTCTAAACATGGCTTCGCTGATGAAGCTCCTTCCGTTGTTCATGCACACTCTGGCGAGAACAGACTCCTTCCCCTCATTTAACTGAATAGGAAGGAACAACTGTTCTCTAATTTTCTGAATATCAGCTAAACATTAAGATGGTTTTTCATCACCTTTGACTATAGAATTAGGATTTCCAGATTGTGAATTGGTATACAATTTCAAAGTATTTCCTTCCAGTGTGGAATGCCACTTGAAACTGGAAGGTAGGTTGATTTTCAGGAATGGAGAGGAGTTCCCATCATCAGTTTGTTGTGCTACAGCAATTACTGTAACATAAGGGGTTTGATTATTTTGGAAATGAAACTCAACATGATCAGTCTTTTGTTCAACCATGATTCATGTGCCATTTAAACTAACATGGTTGACACTTTGTTTTAATTTTATTGGCCGGTTAGTCTGAGTCCAGAGGATCTTGTTCACACAGTCTATTAGTGGAGACAACCTGCGAAGTATGTGATTCCCTAATAGGTAGGGAGATCCCTCTGGAGTCACGACTATGACCAAGTGTCATCCAATTTTTATTTCCAGATCCGCAGTCCCCTTGAAAGGAATTTCATTGTCAATGTTCTGGAGTTGTCCAGTAAGATGGGTGAGAGGGATCTGGTGTCTCTCCTCCCTTCCTGAATTTAGCTGCTCAAAGGCCCGTTTTGACAGAAGAGTGGCTTAGGATCCAGTGTCCACCTGTGCTGAAAATGCGCATTGCCCTTGCACTGGAACGGGGGCATAGTATCTCCCCTCCTTCTCCTCAAGTAGGCAAAGGTAATGGGCATTTTGAGCAAGTTGGGTGGTCAATTTCTTTATTTTGGACTCCGAGACGGTGGAGTTTTGGACAACTTTCTGTGCTGTAGTCTGGGAATCTAATAAAAATTTGCCATCCTGAAATAGATGGGATTTTGGAATCTCCTTTTCCCCCTTAGCTCTGTGCTGCCCCCTCTTAACTGGTGGCAGTCACTAGAACCAATTTGTGGGAAGGATCCCTCCATTCATATTTTCTTCTCAGGATGACAATTCTGGGGTTCAGGGATGAGTGACTCTGAATCAGTCCCCCCCCCCACCTGTCTTCATTCAGATCTCTTGCAACCCATTTTGCTTTGGGATGGATTCCCCAGTCCCTGAAGGAGAAGATTCTCTACCCAGAATCATCTAAGGATTCTTCCCCTTCAAAATGGAGGACACTAACTTCCTCCACAAAAAGGGCCTTTTTGATGTCTTTATTTCTCCTACCCACCCTCTGTTGCCCAGGTGGCAGATTTTCCGGGGCAGGAGATTTTAGTTCCGGTTTCCGGGGTGTCCAGGGTCTTTTCACGGGTGAGGAAGGAACCTTCATCTAATGCTTAACACCCCCCCTTACTTACGTGCCTCCACCTCTGGAACTGGTGAGTTGTCGGTGTTCTCCGACAGTCATTGTTCTGGGGTGCCAGACAATTGGTTTGAGGGGTTCTGAGCCACCATGTTCATCTGAGAGTTCTGCTTAGCCCTCAACATGCGACTCAGATCCTGAGTGAGGTTCTGGGCCTGGCGGTCCAGTTGGGACACCCGTTCCAGCTGGTACGGGGTCTCTGTTCATACCTAGGTGGTTCTCGGGAAGGGTAACTATCCCTTCTCCCGGCATACCCTGGGTATTTGGGATTTTGGTAACCCTCCACCATTGGGTTCCCCTCTTCTGGACTGAAAGAAAGGAGGGTTCGCATGCAGGTTGGGCTTTTGTAGATACCGGGGAAAGAAACTTAACCCTGGATTTGGGGGATTACTGCCCTCCGGAGGGAAGTTAGGAGGGAAGTTTTCTGGGGCAGTACTAACCTGGTTGGATCCCCCCCCCCCTTGGGCTGGTGGAGTCCATACATACCCCAAGATAGGTTGATTGCCCTTGTATCTGGGACCTATGTAATCAGGTGAGTTAGGGGTCCCATTGGTGGGATTACCTCCGTGACTGCCACCTGCTGCTGATTGGCCAGAAGGCCTTCTTTGTCTCTGATTTGGCTGGTTTTGGGTAGGTGCATTTTTAGGCCCCCTCATTTATAGGTCCAAAATGGGGACAACCTTCACCTCCGCCACCTTAGCAGCAGTAGGGATGTTGGTTGGTTTGGTTTGTTTTTTATCTGGTTTTTATTTTCTGCATGTTTTTGGACCTCATGGATCCGGGTAACCTGCTCTATTACGAAGTCCAGGGTCCTTTTATCATGAAAATCCCTCACCAACTGAGTCATTATGTATTTTGGGAGCACATGTAAGTAAGTGGTAATGAATTCTCTGGAATTAGTGCGCACCCGCCCGGTGGTTTGTGCAAAGGCACATTTCAGCTCCTGCACAAATTCTCTTGGGGTCGGATCTTCTCCGCATTGCAAATTGTTGGCCGCTTTGCACGCCTCCTGGGGGTTTCTGTGGGCGGCAAATTGCTTCAAGATGGCCACCTTATAGGTGGCCCATCTTGAATGGTTTTGATCTTCCAGTCCAGCAAAGAAGCTGGAGTACTGCAGAGAAAATTCCCATTTAGCATAATCTATGCAGTTCTGGCTATCTTTGATGTGAAAAGTGTCCATCATTTGTTCATAGAGTTCCACATGCCCCCAGAGAGAGTATTTTGGTTTTTGTGGTACGGTGTTATGAAATTCCTAATGGCCTTGATCTGCCTAATGGGTCTTTCACCATAACTCTGCTCTGTTTATTTGCCTTCTTTTGCCGCGTTATCCGAGTCCACTCGCCCTCAGACTCCAAGCCGCTACTATTGGAGGTCCCCTCATGATCTTCTAGGCACCCCCTGATTCTGCAAGCACGTGAGGGGCTCGCAGAATGGTGGGGCCTAGTTTTATCTTCCTGTGGCACACAGGAGAGTAGTCTTCTGACTCCTCCCTGCTTCCAGGGTTGCCAGAGGATTTCCCCCCCGCACCCCACTGCCCTGATGGTGGAGGCCTTCAGAATGCTCTTATGGGGCCTCATTTCATGTTGTTTATCTGCAATTTGAACCAAATGATCCCTTTGGAGATTGTGCTTCTGTAGGTCCAATTCCCTGACTTTCTCCTCATAGGCGGCTTCCTGGTCAGAGACATCAGCCATGATATTTGTGAATCTATACAGGGGCGCCCGCCCATCAATTTCTGAGGGGCGCTGACCTGTCAGTTCCACAAGCTAGGCCTATTTAAGTCAGACTACCCCATGACACCCAGTTCTTGTGAATCGGCAGACATGAATTCAGCAGTGCCCTGGGCATACAAATTGGTAAGTGGGTTTGAGGCCCTAAGCACAGAGGGTATCGCACTGATCAGGGGTTGCTTTGTCACTCTCTACTTGTTCAGGGTTCCTCAAGTTCAGATTTAATCTAGCGCACTCTCTTTCTAACCTCCCTCGTTTCTCCTTCTCAGCCCCTACCTCTTGATAGTAGGCAACGGTCTGAGCTTTTTGCTCTGCTATCAGGGCTTGACTGGCCTCTATTACCTGCTCTTGAGCTGCCACCTACTTATGGAGGCCATTGCTCTCCTCACAGAGGGCCTCATTATCTTTTTGTGATGTCTGTATAGTTTGGGAACGCTGAGACAACTTTTGTTGCAGGAGATTCATCTCCTGAGTTTGCGTATTTTTAGTTTGGGTGTTCTCTTCCAGAGCACCTTCTACTCGTCTGGTGTGCTCAAATAACTTTTCCTATTCTACTTTTAGTTCATTTAGGGGGTAATTCATGGATTATTTGCACCAAAAAAAATGAGATTTGTGCACCATTCTGCCCGCAAATACCCATTTGTTAAACAGGGATTTGCGGGCAGAATGGCGCACAAATCCCGTTTTTTTTGGCCTAAATCATCCATGAATTATCCCCTCAGTTTTTGGAGTCCTAACTCTTTTCTGTAGTTCTGTTTTTAACTTGCACACTTCCTGACGTAGGGCATCTTTCTCCTGATTTAGGGTGCCCCTCTGATCAGCCAGGTTGTCCCTTTGTCGCTTGATGGCATTAATTTCTGGCGTTCTTGATCAAATTCTGCTTGTGAGTGGAGTTCTTGAATAATTAATTTATTACTTTTCTCTTCCACTTTCTCAATCTGCTTTTGTAAAACAGTTATTTGCTCTGAGCAAACTTTATTATATTTTAGTTGTTGATTTCGTTTCTGTTGACTCTCTTCTAGAGAGTCAACCTTTTCTTGACACTCCTCTTTTAATGTATCTAATTGGGTCTCATGTTCTGAATTATTTTGTTGTTGTAGAGCCAAGTCCTCTTTTAGCTGTTTAATGTCATTTCCAGATTCTACTACAGAATCTTGGCTCTTTTTCAATTTTCCTTTCAATAATTTTAATTCAGTCTGGATTTGGTTTAAAAGCCCGACTGGTTTTGCGCAAGTGTTCCGTTTTCCTCATGTTTTGCCTGCATCACTCCCATATGGGAGGCTGTGATTGTGACTATTTTAATCTGCTCCTCTTTAATTTTCAGAGTCATGTACAACTAGCTCAAAGCTTGATGCAACAGGCCACCGTCCTGCCACGTATCTATGTCGGTGACCCGTTGCATCATTTCTTCTAGCAAGACTTCCTCATCTTGCTCTGCCCATTCCCGCCTGACAAATAACTTGTGCAGAAAGTGCTGTCTATCCCTGTTGATCTGTACTGTGTTTGTTGATCTGAACTGTGGTCATTTTGGAAAGTGTTCTTTCTTTATTAATTTATTTCTATAAAGGCAACAAGTATTGTGTTGTTTTTTGTCTCATTTGAGGTTGATTTTTCTTTAGATTTACACACAGGCCTGATGCTTAGGGTTTATGTTTTGGGAGGCGCTTTTTACAGCATAACACAGCTTTCTAGCCACACAATGTATCACTACCTTGAAGGTTAGCCTGCTGTGTTAAGCTGCCACAGGTGGCAACACGTCTCAAATCCCGGACGAGCCCCCAATCTGTTAAGGATTCCAATCGGGCATCACACACCAGACAAGGACTCGTGCCACCACCCTAAGATGCAGAGGACAATTAGAATACTTTTGCTTTATTTTCTAGAGTTCGAATTTAGCTGGCACCCAACCCGTCTCACACCCCCTTTTACAAATACCCCGGGTCACAATGGACCATGAACCAGGCCGGTGGGTGGTAATACAATATTTATTTATTGTAAATTCGAAGAAAATAACACAAATTTAATATTGGGCAGCAATCATCAATGGGGTGATAATTACACTGTACAATGATAGAACACGCTTAATTTGACCTTCTACTAGAACATATCCAAAGCACAAATCAATGGGAGCAATTTTACTGATCGGGTAGATGGCACCAGAGTTAAGATTTACCCCTGGAATGCTCCCTGAAAAAGAATTAAAATCTGCCCTTCCCCCACGAAATGAGAGGCAAAAATCGGATTCAAAACCCTTTGCAATTGCATAAATAACACTCGGAATTGGTAAATAATTAATTTACATGTGCAGTTGAATAAATGAGGTAAATATGAGTTCTATAAGTATCAGGGATGTAAGAACACGAGCAACTACAAGGCAAGGTACTAACAATGGAATACAGTTCAAAAATCAACTTTGAAGTGACAACACAGTGCAACCAAAATCACACGGATAGAAATCTTACCTTCTTACTTTCACGGGTTTAAATGTCAAAACGGTTTGAAAAACGGGTGAAATAGACAGAATTGGAATGAGGTATTTATGCTAAATGACAGATGCACATCACAGGGATAATATGCAAGTGAAAGAGTGACTAACTTAATGACAGGATGAGATTCTCAAGGGGAAAGTAAATTTGGTTTTAAAAATAAAAGCTGTTAACAGAGAAAATCGGTTTGGAAAGGAAAGGACAAGTTTCTCTTGAACTAGATTTAGTAGCTAGAAAAGAGAAACGCCACCCGTGAATAGAAAAGTTATGCTGCAGTTGTAATCCTTCACGCAGTGTGACTCTTTTCAGGGAGAATTAATGAATTTGAAATCAAAATATTACTAAGGACTTACAAATGACGGAAAGGAGTGGAAGAATGGCGCTAACACTAGGAAATCAAGGACAGGATGCACAGAGAGCAAGTTATCAGGGTACTGATGCGATTACTTAGAGAGTGGAACAAAGACATGGTATCAAGATGGGGTATGCTATGTGTTGCTGTGGGATGGGGTGATACTCACATCAGCACTCAGTTTGGGATTTGGGGCAGCCAATCAGGTTTCTGGACACCAACGCAATATTTGGTCACCGCAGCGGGCCTCTCCTAGAAGGAAATAGCTGGGCAAAGGTCTGGTCACGTCACAGCGGCATCTCAGCTGGATGGATTGGGTAGCAGGGCAAATGGCCAGCACTGGATAATCCCAAAGAGGGTTCAGCCACCTGTCCCCTTTCTCCCTAAGTTATTGGGATTTTTAGTGAGGTTTCTTCTGGATCCATGGTCCTGCCTGGATAGGGTCAGCTATGCTCAGGCCTGGCAGTGGGATCTGGAATCTGGCAGGATGAATATGGAATATCTGGATACTCAGGAGCTGGAAAATGCAGAAGAAAATGTCTGTCCCTTGTCTCTGGGAGCTTCCCCCTTTCAGAAGGCCGGTGACATCACAGGATTTATTGTTGAGCAGAACTAAGCTCAACCTACCCCTAAGAATTGGATAGGTCAGCCTATGTTATGTCGCCTCCTCCTTAGAAGCAGATGGGACTGAAGGAGGGGACTATTTTATGGGGGTTGTGTTTTTAGGGAGGTACAGAGCCATCCCACAGTCATTTTTTCAAAAAATCAGTCAGGACATAAATCACACATTTTTACAGTTTTGGCACTTTTGCAAACCACATAGGCAAATGACATATTCCACACAGAACACAGAGCATAACATTCCAACTCCCAGGTCTGTATGACATTGTTTCATCCTTCTAATAATCTTGCGCCATTTTAGGTGGGAAATATTCTATACCTTTATTCATGTGTACATATTATCATAGAGCATGTTTGCATTAATTTTTACCATTCCACCATGGATACTTTTCCCATGATTTACCTTTTTCTGCTGTTTGCGTCCCCTACATCCTAGGGAAAGCTACAATGTTTTGTTTTAAACTGTTAAACCTTTGCATTACTGCGTTGTCTAGTTGCAGAAGTAAAAGTCCAAAGTTATTTTAATTCAGAACAGTCTTTCCCCCGAAATGGGCTAGCTTATGTCTCCCATATAAGGACATGCTTCCAAATGTTGCTCTGGAGTGGCCTTTGAGGCTCCCCAGTTTAAGTTGAGGGGAGGTGTTACAAACAAATTCACACCTATGTGTCACAGAATCTATTGTATCAGGTTGAAGCACTGCCACAGAGTCCGATAAGCGTGTTACATTCTTCCTCTTGGTCCATTCATAGTTTACAAATGCTGGTGCCCTTGGGGGGAGGCAATATGCTGTTCCCAGGAAGCAAATGTCCTTTGGAGCCAGGCCATGAACCTGTTCTGTGGCTTCAGCACAGTAAATGCATTTATTCCTTATTTCTTTCTTTCTGAACCAGAAAACAAATTTGTTGGAATTAAATATCCCATATAGGTTTACCAACAAAACCCCCCTCACATTCTGTGCAAAGACATGGCCTTAACTCAACATTTCACTTCTAAAAGCATTTTCTTTGTTTGTCAAAAACACATTTTACACATGGGTTAATTCTGCTGTGCTATCTCCTTCAAATGCGGCCTTCTCACATTCATTTTCTGAATCTTTCCAAAGCCCCAGTCCTGTTTCCAATGCACAGGAATTTGTCCAAATAAAGGTCCCTTGAAACTGACATGAGCTAGGAGAGAGCTTTTTTATAAAGAATTTAGTTGTGATATTTTGTTGCAAAGTAAAGCGTTTTGAGCACAGCTTGAAGTGAAGTTTTTGTTATTTCGCAGATCTTGCCTGACGCAGCCTGTCATTCAATGATAAATGCTTTAATTTGCTGGAACACAACCTGAATATGGCTGGGCATAGCTGGGTCTCACTGGAACCAACTGTGAGCTGTTGAAAACAGTCAAAAAGAGCATCAGGGTACAGTCATTTGAAATGTAAAATATTTCCTTTTTCCAATGGGAAATTTTGAGCTAGCAGCAGTTCAGCGCTGCTTTTCAATTCTTTTCTTTGGTGCACATAAGGAAAACACTGGCAGCCATTCTCAGGGTGTTCCCTGTTCCCTCTTGCCCCATATGTGCTTTGCAAATACAGCGCAGCCATCCTTTTTGTAGCTGCAAAACGCAGTTTTGATGCGAGGCAATGGTGCTCAAAGGAGCCAGCGCAGCCATTCTGCTGGTTCTGCTGAATTGCAGCTTGGTGATGGAAGGGAATTCTGCTGGGTTGGTAAATGTACTCCACACCCTCCCCCTCCCCCTCCCCCTCCCCACTGAGGGCTAACATTAAAAATGGGGGAGAGTTGGATCCTGGCTGGCTGTACACTACAGTCACCAGAATTTCCGGCGGCCACTGTCTGGTACATACCAGAGGGATTCAACCCTGCACACCTGCATTCCATTAGCTCCCTGAAGATTGCTGAGGCATGAAAGCGCACTAGGAGAACATCTTTGGATTGTTTGAGCTCACTGCAGCTGGGACCGAGAGTAGCACCCCTGCCGCCCCTCTTGATAGAGATATATATATATTACACGGGCTGCAGTAGCGGCCGTGTAGTTATGGTTAAGTTGCTAAACCCATAGGAAGAGCACTTTTTGGACGGTTTATAACTTTGCTCTCCCTGGACGAATCCTAAAGTATATAGCCCACTCTGAATTTTTATGACATATTTGGTGAGGGTTCATCAAGGGGGGGCCCCAAGTTAGATGGGAGTCCCAAAATCTTTATTTTTTCCATAGACTGAATGGAAAAACTTGGCTCACGCCTACAGCCAAAACCGCTGGACAGAGTTTCACCAAATTTGCGGCAGGAGCGGCAGCTTGGTTCCGAAATCATGCTTTTGTAAATTTGGTGAAAATCAGTCCTAAAAACAGGCAAATTGTAGGTTAAAAAAAAAAAGTGGCATCTGGCTCAGCTCCGCAGACCCATTTCCCTGTTCGGTCCGCGGACAGGCATATAATTGGTCTAGGGGGTGACGTGATGTCCGTGGACATTGGGCGCACCCCCCGATTGGATGGTGACAAGCGTGCGTGAAGTGCATCAGATTTTTGTAAACGCCCGCCATGTCGGACTTGCGGACCTCGGCCGATGTCCGCGCACATCGCAGTAGAAACATTAAAAAAAACACATTACACTTGTCAAACAATCTCTGGGTAGAGATAAAAAGCCAAAAACGGGTGGTTTTCACCGTAAAAGTCTGCGAACGGTCCGGATGTTCGCCAACAGTCTGGCGAAGTTCGGGGACACTTCGGATGTTCGGGAGCAGTTCTTGGATGGCTTATAACTTTGGCACCACTCAATGTAACTGCATAAAATTTCAGAATTCTATTCTAGACCCGATACTGAAAGGCTTTGCAATGTTTGGTGGGATTCTGTAAAGTGGGGGACATTATGTTATAATAATGTAAAGGCTTATAAATGTGGTGCCATTTGACGAATCTGCATAAAAGTTTTTAAATCTAGATATACATGTTATTGGAAAGTTTGGTGAGATTTTCTCAAGAGGGGGCTAAATTAGAGGAGGTCTCAACATTTTTAGATGGCTTATAACTTTGTTGCCGTTTGACGAATGTGGACAAAAGTTTCTAGAAAGATTATAGACCCAATCTTGAATGTTTGTGTAAAGTCTGAATGGATTTTATCAAGTTGGAGGCTAAGTTATAGGACTATTGTATGTGCATACATTTTGATACTTTTGGAGAAAAAAAAAAAAACATGGGCGGATTTCAAACAAACTCGTGTACGGAGCATTAGCAAGGACCTGAAAGCATGGTTTTGCAAATGTGCCTGTTTTTTTTTGCCAAGTGTCATAATGTCGGTACAAAAAATAGTGATATACCTTTGGTGACTGAGGTATAGCCTGTGGCCATGGGCAGTGGCCAGAATGTCGGGGTCATGGTATAAGGTCATGACCCGGATAATCTGACTACTGGCCTTGACCGCGACGGATGAAAATGGTGTTAAAGTGGCCATGTATAATCTTCCATGTTAGAATATCGGTAGCGCAGTACATGGCGAAAAGAGGTGACAGACGAGGTCCTAGCAGCCTGTCGAAGAGAACAGACAATCAACTCGGCAATATTTCTGCCGTGAATAAGGACGCATTGCGGCTTGAGGTGGGGGCAATATTAGAAGTCTAAATGAGCTGTGAACGTACGCAGTAAGACCTACCAACGCGAAGCGGAAGTCCCGTGGGCATTAGGATTTGAGTGGTCCGACATACAAGTAGTGACCCTCCCCTATGGTACCGTGATTAATCGATACTTTTTGAACGACACGGTCAAGAATTGTGTTTAAATTATATTCTGACTTTGGAAATTTCTTTAAGTGTCACAGATGGTGAAATGTTGAAAAGTAATATAATAACCTTATAGACATTAAGAGAGCTAAAGGGTACAGATGGTCCCCCTGATGAAGTTCTTGAGCACTATATAGAACTGAATTGTTGGACGAAACATGTTGGGTAATTGAGTAGTATTGTGAGTTTATGACAATACGCAAACAACATTAAAAATTCAGTTGTGGTGGAACCCTTGAGTAGCATTAGGAAGGGTATCAATATACAGAGCTGTAAACATAAGGTATCCAGCATTTAAAAGGGAACCTATGGGCTACTGACCATTGTGCTTTCTTTAGGAAAGGTAATGTTTTTGTGAAGCACTATACACCATTTAGTTCTGTATAGGTAGGAGGTTACGTAATTGAAACGCACCAGGTTTTGTACCGCATTGTATGATTTTGTAATTGTATTTTAGATTTGTATAAGATTTTAGAAAGAAATTTTTTCAATTTTACATGTTTTATACATTGTGTGAAGTAAATGTAATAAAATTATTCATCACTGCAGTCGGGTTTAATTTTGTCAAAGTTTTTTTGACACTTAGTACCTATTTGTTCAAAGTACTAAAAGATAGAGACCTGGGGAGGACTAAGAAAGGTGACAAGAAGACGTGATCGACTTTTTGTTAAAGGATTGTCCAGCATTTTTTGTTTAAAGAGTCAGGTCCACACGTCGTTAAATGGCTCAACGTCTCTATTTGGTTGATATAAAGTGGCCATGTCCACCTGGGACCGGCTGGCTATGTTATAAAGTTATTTGAAAGTAGGACAGGTTTGAAAGGGAAAACATGCTCGTGGTATTATGGACATAGGGTTCTGACTTCGCCTTTTGCAGGCTGCCATGGAAAGGGAAGAGGGGCTCTGTACTGAGCCCCACCTTCTCTTTTCACGGTGGCCATCTTGGAAAAGGATTTTCCTTCCTACAGCGTAGGAAGAAAAATCTATTTTTTAGCACCTGCTTTGGGAACCAGGGTTGCTAATGGCCTTTAGCCCCCATCGCAGGGCCTGGAATGGAGGATAATGCTCCGGAGCCCTCGTTATTTATTTATTCATAACGCGCCAAAGCCCACAGGCCTCAGGGCGCACTCAGACACACTTCACTTGGACTGATAACTTGGGCTGCCACGCCATTATCCCCCGTTCCAGTACCTTGAACGGGGGATGAACGCCACATTATTCCCCATTAGCATAACACAAAATGCTAATGGAAATGTTGGAAAAACATATGAGTCTATGTATGGTCATGTGGCACTGCCCAGAAGGTCCACAGTGACGTCAGACGTTCGCGGACATTGACAGAAACAAAAACTGTTGAAAAATTATAGAAGTGTTAAAAATGATGCTAGAAGGTGGGAAATGGCAGAGTTTTAAGGTAAAACGTTGTAAATTGGACACAAATTTTGCTATATTGGGGTAAGTAGGATATTAGTAGGTTGTAGGAAAATAGCATGCACTGGTAAAAACCCATGGAATTCTCTGAAAAAAAACTCTGAAGAGACGCTATGGTTAAGTTGCACCAATAAAAATTATGAAATTCAATGAAAAACACATAGTTAAGGTGATGTGATGGTTACAGGTAAAACTGAAAAACCTCAGAAATTCACCAGTTATGGTAAGCTAAGCAACCATAACTCGCGCCACCACCGTGCACTCCTAAGACTAACAACCAGGACATCAAAGATGACATCACAAATGTCATTGATGACATCACTGATGACATCACATGTGAAATTAATTTTGATGAAAAGTCCCTACAAGGGGTTGTGTTTATAATGTAACAAGATGTCAGGGGTGATTGTGTAATGTTACCCGCTGCTTAAATGCGGTTAGTTGGAGTTGTGCAATGCATGTCAACAGTCGCCAAGAGGCCGGCCATAAAACAAGGGGCTTGTAGCACTTTGCTTAACCAAAGTGTGTGATCCGTGGCAAATAATTTAAATCGCACAGGGCATTCACTAAAAACATTGCGAGTCCTCAAAGCCTACAATCTTTTATACATAATATAAAAAAAAATGATATTTTTTACAGCTACAGTGACAGAGGTGAAAACTGGTGACCTGGGTCTCCCATCCATGCAGTAACCAGGACTGCCCCTGCTTAGCTTCAAAGCGAAGAAAAGGCCAGCCCCCTCAGGCCATGGTGCCTAATAAGTGAGGCAAAGTTACATGACCACATAGAGCAACATGGACTTAGGGGGGCCAGCCCCTTCCTCACTTTGAAGCTAAGGAGTACTGAGTACTTTGCGCAAATTCATGGGTGCCAGTTTTTGACTTTCACTATAGGTGCAGAAACTACCTGGGCATATGTTATTCTTGCAACCCATCATTCCCCCCCCCCCTGTTTCCATGCTGCTTAAATATGGTTAGTTGGTGTTGTGCAACATATCACAACAGTCACCAAGAGAGTGGCCATAAAAGAAGGGCTTGCAGCACGGACAGGACCTTTCGGCGCAGCCAGTTAGACGCACACCGTTATGTTGAGACTGTTTTGCCGCAGGTCCTGTTTGGCTACGCCCAGTGAGATGCAGCCAGTTGGGCGCAGTGATCTCTCGGCACAAGGATGTCTTGACGTGAGAGATTGCAATTGGCTTGAACATGCAGGCACTTTGTAGTATGGATTAAAAATGAGAAACATTTACTGCAACATTATAAAACAGGAGGAGACATGTATTACACCGTCTCTGGCAACATTATAAAACTGAAAAAATTCAAGAAAAGCACATTTGTGCTAAACTCTGCCTTCGAGAACCCTGGCCTGCAGGAGTTCAAGACACAGCACTTAACCATTATAGTCCAATGATATTATTGTTTGGATTCTCACAAGTTTCATACTTTACTTTTTTATAATTGGACATATTAAATTGTAGGCCAAGTATGAAATGTACGCACCAATAATCACTAAGCCATTGTGGGAGTGGTTGAATGCTGGTCCTTGCAGACCAATGTCTAAGACTTTTTTTTTTTTAAATAGTATATTTTGGTAAACACTGTATTCTTAACAGGCATGCCTTTGATCCAACTGGCCTCCTTCATGGAAACGTTCACCCAATCAATGCATGATTTTAAGAAGGTCTTTTAAGCTGCACTACCAATGGCTTAATAATAGTAGCGCGTTTTCCACTGCACATGAGCCAGCGCAAACAAGACTGTCTTTGCAGCTCAAGGGAGGGGCTTGCCACACCGTCCCATTAGTCCCTTAATATATTGCGCTACTTGTAGATTTTGAAAATGGCGCGGCAAGTATGCATTGCTCCTCTCCAGCCCTTTATTCTCACTTTACCCAGCTGAAAACAAAAACATTTTACTCATTTCCCCCCTCCTCTGATTCTACATTGCGTACCTCCATCTTCAACAACTTACAGATCAACTACTGCCATTCAACCCAAACAAATAGAGGTGCATGAGAAATGAATCTAGCCAAGTTACATGTCTTGTATATGTTGGAAAATACAGTCGTCAGAGTCAAAGGCTGTGGCCACTGGCTAGTATTGTGTTGAAGACCATTGCTAGTGGCTGGTTAGTCTATATAATATACAGTGGGCACAGCCGAAGGCCATAGCTAGTGGCCGGTTAGTGTTGTAGAATACACAGTGGGCATGGTCGAATGTCATTTTATTATTTAAAAATATACAGTGGACATGGCCAAAAGATATACAGACTGCTCAAGGTCAAAGGCCATGGATAGTGGCCCATTTATATGTTATAATATATAGTGTGCAGAGCCAAGGAGTGTGGCCAAAGGCCAGTATTGTGCTAAAGTCCATGGCTTTTGCCCGATCAGTGTATAGAATATAAAGTGGACACGGTTTGTAGAGAGAGATGGCTCCACGAACGAACATCATACCCCCCCCCCCCAATTGGACCAGAGAGCTGTCCGCGGACCGAAAAGGGAAGTGAGTCAGCGGACTGGACCCATATATCACACATTTGTTACCCACTTTTTGTCCGTTTTAGAAAAATGACTGAACCGCTCTACACCAAATTTACAAAAGCACACTTTCAGGAAAAAGCCGTCGCTACTGCTGCAAATTTCATGAAATTCCATCCAGTAGTTTGGGCTGTAGACGTAAGCACATTTCTTTTTCCATTGCGTCCAAGAGGATTTCCACACATTTTGGGACCTCCTCTATAACTTTGCCCCACCTCCTCTTCACAAAACTGCACCAAACTTCGCATTCCAAGGGGGCCATATACTTATTTTGAAAAGTTTTGTGAGGATTCGTCAGGGGAGGGGATGCGGGGGGGGGGGATCAGTGGGTTGTGTGTGTGAAGTTATAAGCCGCCCAAAAAGTGCTCTTTTTAGGAGTTGAGCAACTTAACCATAACTACAGGGCCACTACCGCAGGCCCTGTAATATATAACCTACAGCCCAAACCGCTGGATGGATTTTCACCAAATGTGGGCCGGGAGCAGCGGCTTAGTCCCGAAAGCCTTCTTTTGTACATTTTGTGTAAAACCACCCAGTAGTTACTTAAAAAACAGTACAAAAGTAGGTAAGAAAGTGTGATAACTGGGTCCGGTCTGCGGCCTCTTCCTGAATCGGAGTCTGCGGACGCCTCTGGACCATTCAGAGCAGCGTGATGTTCGCGGACATCATAAGTGCTCACTGATTGAGTCAATTAGAAACGTGAGGTGCGTCAAAACTTTAGAAAATGGACGCCATGTTACATTCACGAACAGCACCCGTAGTCTGCGGAAATCACGGTAAAAACATTAGCAAACCCAATATTGCACTTGTGAAACAAATGAAACTATCACTGGGGAAGGGAGGGGTGATGTGGATGGGATATGGCCACAAAAAGCCCAAAATCTGTTTTTTCATCTCCGAAGTCTGCAAACATCTTAGATGTTCGGGGACATTCCTGTGATGTTGGCGACCATCTCAGATGTTCGGGGGCATCAATGCATAATTCTGCATTGCAGGATCGGTGAAAAGCAGTTTTTGGATGGCTTATAACTTTGGCGCCACTCAAGGATACTGCATGAACGTTTTCAATATGATTTTAGACCTGACCCTGAATGGTCATTCAACGTTCGGAGTTGTTTTGCAAAGAGGGGGCAAAATTAGAGGGAGTCTCAACATTTTTAGATGGTTTATAACTTTGTTGCTGTTTGATGAATCTGCACAAAACTTTTCAGAAAGATTATAGACCCAACCTTGAAGGTTTGTGCAGTCTGAAAGGATTTGATCAAGTGGGGACTAAGTTATATTACTATCTTTTGTACATCCGGTTTGCACTTAAAAAAAATAAAACATGGACGAATTTGCAGCAAACTTGTGCAAGGAGCATTGGCAATGTCGGGAGGATAGCTCAGAGGCAACGTGCTCGCCTTGGAAGCAAGACGATGCGAAGCAACACAGGTTCGATTCCTGGGTCCGTGCTTAGAAACCTCCGGGTATTAAGCGAGTTATACATAACCTACGGACCCGAAAGCAAGGTTTTGCA
This sequence comes from Ambystoma mexicanum, assembly GCF_040938575.1. Classification (NCBI taxonomy): domain Eukaryota; kingdom Metazoa; phylum Chordata; class Amphibia; order Caudata; family Ambystomatidae; genus Ambystoma; species Ambystoma mexicanum. The sequence continues at coordinate 281,654,929 of NC_090923.1, read as the reverse complement.
AATGTGTACGTGCTTTATAAGTGTGATAATGTAGGTACAAAAAATAGTGATATACCTTTGGTGACTGAGGTATAGCCTGTGCCCATGGGGCTACTGGCCATGACCACGAAGGACCGGCAATGGTGTTAAAGTGGGCATGGCCACCAGGGACCAGTTATGTGGTAACATTTTTTGAAATCCGGATAGGTTTGAAGGGGACCAAAAATTCTGCTTGCGGCTACAGCCTGAAGTGCTGGACTGAATTACAACAAACCTGCACGAGGAGCATCAGCAAGAACCAGAAAGCATGAGTTTGCAAATCTGTCCTGCGTTTTATTTTCTCCGTGTCAAAATGGAAGTACAAAAAATAGTCATAACTTAGGGCACAGTGGACGTGGACTTGGGCCTGGCCCTTGGCCAGGACGAATTCCTACTCTGATTTGTCTATTGGGGAATGCGGCATGGCCGAAGCCCATGCCCCATGGATTGTGGAGTCAGTAATGGCTACAAGCCATGAGCAATGGCCATTGGTTACATTAGGAGGGTATACTGGACACTAAACTAGGATGCAGGCTAAGTGCAGTGGATAAAAGGGTGGTTTGGTGGGGCTGGGATAATGGTTGAACATCATGCCCCAGGCAATTCAACCATGACTTGCATCCCCAGCATGTGCTGCTGATAACGACACACATCAGTATGCATTGCAAAAAATATGTTTGTCAAAGGAGGTTTACAGTAGTTTCATATATGTTAAAAGAGGAATGATGAATAACTTATATACAGTGATGTAACATGAAACATTTCACTCATACAAGAAAAGTTGTTACAAGGGACGTTATGGTTACAAGTAAAACAGAAAAACCTCAGAAATTCGCCAGTTACAGTAAGCTAAGCAACCGTGACTTGCACCACCACCATCATGTACTGCTAAGACGGACATCCAAGACATCAAATATGACATCACAAATGTCATTGATGACATCAAATGAAATTAATTTTGATGAAGTCTCTACAAGGGATTGTGTTTATAATGTTGGTAACAAGATGTCAGAGGTGATCGGGAGACCTATCGTGAACTACTTCATTTATTAAAGAATGTAATCATCTAAACAAAACATTATATTGTAGTGTTGTTAATACAGGAACCTAATCATACAGACAAATAGGCAATGGGTGCAGCATGCGCCATAAAAGAAAGATATTTTTAATCTACTAATTTTGGCTAGTAAAATAATGAATGCGCCCATATCAGAGTTTTGAGTAATGTTAAACATGGAACAAATGGCTAACAATTCAAGACTTACTACACACTTGTGTTAGTACAAACAGTACACATGAAGACCCACAATGCATGCACATCAGAGGCACATATAGGGAAATTAAAGTAAGGAAGAAAAGAAAATACAAATACCAGAAAATGTTAACATTAAAGTTCATCTCCATGTATACAAATGAATTGCGTGTTTGAGGTCTGCTTCCTGCCCAGTGTATGTGCACCATAAGCTGAGCCCAAACCCTAAGGAAAGTACTTTAACAACATAAAACAAGGTGAACGTCTAGATATATAGCACCCTTTGAATTTTAATATTCTGACTGTCAGTGAGCAAAAATACCTGGCCTAGATAAGTCAATGAACACAAACAAGCGGCCTAGATATGTGATGTCATCAGTGATGACATCAATGACATTTGTGATGTCTTTGATGTCCTGGGTACTAGTCTAAGATGAATTATTGTATCAAATGTATTATTGATAAACGCCAGCATTTCAAAATGACAGTGCAGCTATGGTCATTGGAGCACGTTGCACTTTAGACAGATTTCATTTTTCGTCCTATTTTTTTTTTAAATGATTCTTTATCAATTTGCACAGTATGAATGAAATATTATGTGAATGATTGTTGGTGTAAAGGTTGCATATGTGTGTGTGCATCCATCTTTCAGTAATAGTGGAGCTATCAATTTAAAAATAAGATTTTCTGAATGTTTTCTGATTGGTCACTGTTTTCCTTATGTATGAATGTATGAGTTTGTAATACTAGAATACTTGATGAATGCTATGAGAGCTGATATATGCCCTTTGGTATATACAATTTTTGTGTCTGGGTGTTAATCTTAGCAGTGCACAGTGGTGGCGCGAGTTATGGTTGCTTAGCTTAACATAATTGGCAAATTACCGTTTTTTTTGGTTTTAACAAAGTTATTTTCTGTGAATATATATATTCACTGAAAAAAACCTTAGTTAAGGTCCAGTTAAGTTGTGCCGATTTAACGCAAAAAAACCTTGACATTCAGCGGATGTGGGAAGTCTTGCCTAACTCGCATTCCATTTGATGTCCCCATAATTCCATTTTGTATCTCATTGCGAATCCCTTCTCTTATAATATATATGTGCGCAGCGGGAATGCACCAAGTTAAGCTGGTCATGTCTTCCCACATGCACTGACTTTCAAGGGGTTTGTTGTGTCAAATTGCAGCAATTTAACGTGACCTTAACTAAGGTTTATTTTCACTGAATTTCAAGGGTTTTGGTATACTATAGTTTTACAGGCCATCCATGGTCTTCGGCAATGGCCCCTGTACATGTTCTCCCAATATGTTTCAGTTGGATCCACTAGGTGGCCACGGCCTTCGGTCATGGCAACTATAGATGTCTTTCAGGCCCACTAGCCAGGGTTTTCAGCCATTTTCACTTTCCATAGTGCACCCCATGACATGTTGCCCCAATATGTTTAGTTGAGGCCCACTAGCCTTTGACAATTGACAGTGACCATGTCCAATTTTCATATTGCACCACTCGGTTCCTTAAAGTAACCCAGTACTCATATCCTTCGGCCACATCCATTATTCCCACCTCATTGTAGCTGAAGAAAAAGAAAAAATGTTTTTCCCATAACCGCGTTACATACTACAAATAAACCCTGGTGATCAGTATACGCCCGCAAATAACCATGGTTATTTTCATGTAACAAACTTGCATTCCTGATCCAGTTTTCTACCTCAGGATAACCCAGGTTATGCAAAAATGTTCGAGCTCTGAACGTGGTCCTGCCCCCGCCCTGCCAAAATCCCCAATTTCACATGGTGTACTCTCTTTCCACCTCTAGCCTTACGCCATTTCATCCTTTTACTGTCGCCAAATCGCACTATTTCCACTTTTCGTTTTCAGCCATCCCTGGTTAGCTCTTGCATCATAAAAATGGCTGCTTTTTCAGTTCTGAAAAGACCATCTGCTGCAAAGCACCATGGGAGATATAGCTATAATTTTGGGAGAATGGAGCACCACCCTTCTTCACAAATATTTAAACAACTACTGGATGGAACAACACCAGAACCCTCCTGGAAATCGAGTCAGTGCTTCATGCCCAGGTTCTTGCTGGGTGCTGGGCAGAAATTTTGACTTTTAATGGGAAAAATGAATTGGAGTAGGCCGAAAACAGTGTTTTTATATTTCTTAACTTTCATTTTGTAACTAATGTTTAGGGGTGTACCAAACTTCGGCTTCGAGTAAGTATTCGGCCGAATTCCAGCTGAAAAATGATTATTCGACTCTGGCCAAATAGTTTGATATTCGGCTCTTGACGAATATGTTGTGTTCTCATTTGAATGCAATTCAACATCTGAGAGGGACAGAAAAATAGTGGAGATTACAAAATAAAAATGGAATGAAGCAATGGTGCTCATTTTTTTTTTGTTATCCTGAAAGTACAAAAGTTAAAAGCATAAGCCATTTATGCCTCAAGGTTACACTTTGGGGCTTTTTCATTTAATTTGAAGTCGCAAAAGAGGCACAAAGCAGAAACCACATTTCTGTCGTGCTTTCCTTCTCTGCCCTCATATACTACATTGTTTAAAACCAGCATGTATTTTCATGCTGGCATTTTACGAATGGATTTCTTTTAAATGTACCTGCATGCAGCCCCTGTCAAAAGTAGGATGATTCCATAGCAATCCATTCAGAATGCTTTCTGTAATTGTAATTTGTGGGCAGCATTTATACGTTTCACAAGGAGAGAAAAATGAAAGAGTAAAGGCATTTAACATTCCATTTTGTTAGCATGTACAACTGCATGCAAGCGACCCACTAGCGCATAAGTGCTACCGTTAGCGGCTCCCTGCACCCAATTAACACTTTGTCTACAGCATCCTGATAAAATGTCAGAGTAAAGTGCATTATGTGGGTGTATTGGAGTGAATGAGAAGCAAGTATTATATTTTTTATAATGGGAATCTCTATGGAGAAACTAAGAATTAAAAACAGTTGCTGGACAACAGTAAGTCTCATGTAGTCAGTTATGCCAGGCAGAGTGATGTGCCCCAGCCTCAGAGGCGTCTCGGAGGAACTTCATGTTGACAAATCTATCCAATTTCCCTTGGGGCCAGTCTGCGAGAGGAGGCATGGAGAGATAGGTATAAGGACACACTATAGCACATAGTCAGAGAGCTATGTTTTACTATTAAAATTGATTTGGGAACAGGGGTATTTGGAAAATGGAAAGCATCCCAACAGGTGGTCTGCCTCGTCTTCATCAGTAGGGCTGGGGGAATTTCAGGTACATATCAGGCAGTGCAAGATGTGACTGACATTTCCCAAACAATATTAGCCTCTTGGGCAAACTAGCTTCTTGGGAAATCTGCATATGTGAAGCCTCACACTTTGTGCATCACAGGATTTGCATACACAACATTCTTCCATACATCTGATCCCCGTTTTCTTGTTAATCTGTTCCTTTCTAGCCAAGCTTGTATGCTTTAAATAAGAATAGCTTAATTAAAATGAAGAGAAATAAATGAAAGATGTGATAATAATATCTAAAAAATAGTCCTTTCATGTTTGTTTTAAAGTGTTTTTTTCTAAGTTTGTAACATGATTATTAAATTAAATAACTATTCGGCTTCATAAACTATTTGGTATTCGGCCGAAAACTAAATATGCTATTCAAACACCCTAACTAATATTTCCGATAAGGTCCAATCTGGAGTTGTGGGGGCAAAATATCAGTCAAACTAGTCATGCAAGTCAAAAGTAATTATAAATTCAATTTTCGGTTTTCTATGGAATTCGATACTCAACTATAGTGCGGCGACCGCCACACTATATATTACACGGCCATAGCGTGGCCGTGTAGTTATGGTTAAGTTGCTAGACCCATAGAAGAGCACTTTTTGGGCAGCTTATAACTTTGCTCCCCCCTGGATGAATCCACGCCAAACTTTGCAAAACAAATATATGGCCCACTCTGTTTTGCAAAGTTTGGTGAGGTTTGGTCCAACGGGGGCAAAGTTATAGGGGGGGGTCCCAACATTTATTTTTTCCCCACAGACTGAATGGGGAAAAAAAAACCTTTGCTCACGCCTACAGCCCAAACCGCTGGACAGATTTTCACCAAATTTGCGGCAGGAGCAGCGGCTTGGTCCCGAAAGCGTGCTTTTGTAAATTTGGTGAAAATCCGTCCAGTAGTTTTTTTTAAAACAACCAGAAAGTAGGTCACAAAAAATTAGTGATATCTATGTTCGCTTCCCGGACACACTTCCCTGTTCGCTCTGCGGACAGGACACAGATTGGTTAATTGGCTTGCGTCATGTCCGCGGACATGCAACATGTTCGCTGATTGGATGGTGAAGAGCGCAAAGTGCGTCATATTTTTGGAAACTCCCGTCATCTTGGATTCGTGGACAGCGGCCGGTGTCCGTGGACATCGTGGTAAAACCATATTAAAAAACACAACATTGCACTTGTCAAACTTATCAAATAATCTCTGAGGAGGTGAGGGGTGCTGAGGATGGGATGGGATATGGCTGCAAGAAGCAAAAAACAGTTCGAATGTTCGTGAACAGTCCTGAAAAGTTCGGACACCTCAGCATTACAGGGTTGGTGAAATGCAGTTCTTGGATGGCTTATAACTTTGGCACCGCTTAATGGAACTACATGAAATTATGCATGTATATTTCTGACCTGATTCTGAGTGAGTATGCAATGTTTGGTGGGATTCAGTCATGAGAGAGCAAAATTAGAGGGCGGGGGCACAAAATGATGTAAAGGCTTATAAATTAGGTGCCATTTGACGAATCTACACTTGATTTGGGAAACCGATAATAGATCTAGATATACATGTTTTTGCGAACTTTGGTGGGATTCTGTCAAGAGGTAGCACAATTAGAGGGGGGGGGGTCCCAAAATATTGTAAAGGCTTTTAAATATGGTGCCATTTGACAAATCTACACAAAGGTTTGCAAAAAGATTATAGATCTAGATGTTTTCGGAAAGTCTGAATGGATTTTGTCAAGTGGGGGATGGGTTATATGATGATTGTATGTGCATACATTTGACACTTTGAAAAAATAAAACATGGGTGGATTTCCAGCAAACTTGCGTAAGGAGCATTGGCAAGGACCTACAAGAATGGTTTTGCAAATGTGCCAGTGTTTTATTATTTGACAAGTGTCATAATGTAGCTACAAAAAAATAGAGGTATACCTTTAGTGACTGAGGGGTAGCCTGTGGCCATGGGCAGTGGCCAGATTTTCCGGGTCATGGAATAAGGTCATGATCCGGACAATCTGGCTACTGGCCATGACCACAATGGACAAAACATAGCATTAAAGTGGCCATGTCCACCTGGGACTGGCTTTGTGGTAAAGTTATTCAAAATTAGGATAAATCTGAAAGTGAAGAAAAATATGCTTGTGGTAATATGGTCAGAGTTCTCTTTTTGCATTCTGCAGGCTGCCATGGAAAGCGAAGAGGGGCCCTGTATGGAACCCTCACCTTCCCTTTCCAGGATTTCCTTCCTACACGGGACGCCGTAGGAGTCCTGTTGTAGGACGAAAAATCTAGTACCCCGGGTTCTCGCTTTGGTTTTCCTTTAAAAATATCCAGTTTTATTACGGCATCAGCCAAAGTAGAAAATCACACGGTACAACGCGTTTCACAGCTTCCTCGCTGCTTGATCACGTACAAGTGAGTGCTCAGTGACATTGTGTAGATATACCCACCATTTCCCAACTCTATGGTTCTACAGCTAGTGGTGGTCCCTTTTCAGTTTTCACTGCTACCAAAACTCAGCCTATTTGAGCTAATAAGCATGGTTGCCATTTTGTAATGGCTATTATGACAGCTTTCATATACACAAAATTGCTAACTCGCCTTTATCAGGACAGACATAACCGTGGGAATGTAATTGTAATTCCCAGCCTTTTTGACACATTCTTATATGCGTTCCGTAGTGCATTGTTAATTATGGCAACCTTGCCAGATTATTTCGCTCCTATTAAAGCGTTGCCTGAGGTGAAAATAACGTAAATAAACAATGCAACCTTTTAAATTGCAGAGGTTTTTAAAGGCAAATGGTATGTCAACCTTGGTGGACCAAAAAGAAAAATCTGAACATTTGCAATAAAGTGCATAGTGCTAATAGATTGTAAACAGGTCATAAAGTACATGAATCAATATATATCAAATGCTAATCAATAAAGTGCATAGTGCTTAGCTTTGCGTAACCATTTAAAGTGCAAATTTGCATGAAGTTCTCATTTAGCATGGATTCATAAAGTGCTTAGTGCAAACGTAATTTCACTGAGGATAGAATAATAAAGTGCATAGTGCAAAAATAAACTATGAGTAAAATTAGCATCTATGTAAACATGAATCAAAACTGGGCCTTCTATATTTAGATGTAGACAGCAGAATTAACTATTCCTAGAGACCATTCTCATTATCTTAGTACGGGAACCACCACGGAGTAGAAATTTAAAATGAATAAAAACACATGTAAACACCATTAATTGAACATTCATATCACCACTACCAGACACTACTCACAAAATGTTAAAAACCTTAAGTAAGATATAATAAAAAGCACCATCCCACCAAGCCTTAGCTTTCTGAAGTTCATATAGATATACAAGCTATCAGTTAAGAAATAAACTGAAATTAATGTACACTAATAACGCAAATTATTTCCACAAGACAATAAGAGCAATTAAAACCAATCATTAGTTCTTGATAGACCAACTTCTCAGGTTCCCAAGTACGTATAATTCATCGTCAAGATTATGGCGTTTGGGTTTTTTCGATTCAAGATCTAAAATAAATCTGGTCTCCATTTGGCGTAGGGCTAGTTCTCTGTTGCCCCCACGAGGGTTGGCTCGAACATGATACAATCCAAAGAATCTTAGGCTATCCAACTTGCTCTCGTGTATGTCTTTAAAGTGGACTGCCATTGAATAAGAAGGGTCACAGTTTTTTATCGCTCTCATATGCTGTAAAATTTGGAGTTTTAATTTGCAGGTGGTGCTGCCAATATATACCAGCGATTGCAAGAGCATAGGAGAGCGTAGACCACAAACTCAGTATTGCATGTAATATGACTGCCCAATTCTACAAGATGCTTTGTTATTGGATGTATGTAGTTTCTTTTGTTCTGAGCGAATTTACATGCCTTACATTTCGAGCATTTGAAAAAGCCATTGGTATTTTTGTATAGCCACATTGCAGTGTTTTGACTTTCATTTGCGGGCAACAAAAAACTGCTAACCAGCGAGTCTTTCATGGATGTGGATTTTCTGAAAGTTATATTGACTTTTTCCTTTAGAATCGGTGCTAGAGCTTCATCAGACTGTAAGACATGCCAATGTCGATGTAGTATGTTTCTTAGGACATTGGCATGTGTTCCAAATGAAAGGATAAGTCTTATTGCATCATCTTGTTCTTGGTCTTCTGTTGATTTATTAGATGAGAGTAAAGTCCTTCGGTTTAAATTGCGGGCTTTGGTGTATGCTCTCTCTAAGACTGCTTTCGGATATCTTTGTTTTAAGAATTTCGCCGCTGTAAATTTGCATTCTTTATCAAAGCTTTCAATTGTACTGCAATTACGTCTTATTCTTACAAATTCGCCATGTGGAATACTCTACTTCAGAGATGTGGGGTGGTTGCTTGTGGCGAAAAGTGGCATATTTTAGCTCGTAGGCTTTCGATATAGTTCGGTCACGATTTCTTGTTGGTTGGTCTTCATCAAGACATCCAGGAAAATTATTTCTTGCCAACTATGAGTTTCAGTAAATTGTAGGTTAAGATTATTTATATTCAACACACTTACAAACTCAAGCCAATCTTTTTCTTCACCTTTCCAAAGGATAAAGAGGTCATAAATAAACCTAAGCCATAGAACCACATGGTCAGTATCGGTGGTTACCTTCTGTCCATACATGAAACTTCTCCCACCACCCCATTGCATATGATGGGGCAAAGCTTGTGCCCATAGCAGTCCCTCTAAGCTGATTATAGAAATTATTATCTAATAGAAAGACATTGTTGGTGAGGCACATTTCTATCATTTCTATTATCATTTCTCCATGGGCTAGGTAGTTGAGACCTACTGTCTAGAAAATACTTGCACGCTTTTTTGCCATCATTGTGTTGAATAGAGGTGTACAATGAAACGACATCCAATGTGGCAAACATATAATCTTCCTCTCATATTATACCTTCGATCTTACTGAGGAAATCTTTGGTGTCCCGCAGGTATGATGGTAGCGTGAATACAAGTGGTAATAAGGCCTGATCCACATATTTGGAGATATTTTCGAGGGAAGCTCCATTCAAAGTGACAATGGGTCGGCCTGGGGGGCGGGTACGGTGTTTATGGACTTTAGGGAGAAAGTATATCGTAGGTATACTTGGGAATTTGTTGAACAGGAACTTGCAGTCGTCTTCGTCAAGGAGATCCATATCGGACCATTTCTTGAGCAAAGCCTCCACTTTGAGTGTGATTTCCTCTGTGGGGTTGATTTCCAATCGCTCATAGCAATCAGCATCCCGCAGTTGTCTGTATGCTTCCTTTATATACTCTGTGCGGTTTTGAATAACCACATTCGTGCCTTTGTCAGAGGCTTTGATGACAATGCTTTTGACACTTTGTAAATCTTTAAGGATTTGTCTTTCTTTAGATGAGAAGTTAGATTTAATTTTAGTTTTTTGTAGTCTTGCTTTCTGAAGTTCATGGATCACTAAATCTTGAAAGGCTTCGATTTTTTCCCCCCGGTTGGAGTAGGGGATTAAACCTTGATTTGGCCTTTAATTTGCTGTTTATCGCCAATCTGTATGTATATTTAGCATTTCCAGAGAGATCTCAGCGGACACTGCCTCCACATTCCCTAAGGATTCCAATTCCGCCAGATTTAATAAGGTGTCTAGAACCTCAATGGCGACAGATGTTTTTCCTTGTGGAGTGATTTTGATTGTTTCTTTTGGTGGATTCAACAGAAAGAATTTTTTTATCTAATTTTCCGCATGTACTTAAAGTCGTCAATCCTTGTCTCTGCATAGTCATAAGGAATAGTTGGACAGAAGTTGAATCCATAGTGGAGGACTTTCGTTTGGTCCTGACTGAGTACATAATCCGACAAATTGATGATGCTGTTATCCATGCCGTTTGTTTATTTCGCCTTCTTGTTGCCAGAGCGTGTTCTCGAATTGCCCTCCGACTCTGAACTGCTTGTTCCTTTGTCCCCTCCTGGTTTTCTTTTTCCTCCACGTCCTGATGGTTTTCATCGTCCTTTGCCTGTGTGCTTCTTTGGGTTGTTTCGGCCGTCTAGGCCCAGCATCCTCATTTCGTCTAAAAAAAAATATTTTTTTTAGAGACGTTTTCAGTTTCACTGGTGGGTGTCTCAGATTCTGTTTTGCTGGCTGCCTCACTAGATGTGGGGATCATTGTTGGTTCATTGCTCTGGATGTTTTTGTTGGACAGATTTTTCCTCAGATGGTCGAATCTGCGAGCAAAGGTGTATACTCTTCCCTTTTCATAATCATCTTTGTCGCGAAGGAATTTCCTTTGTTTCCGTTGCTTGAAGTCTTCCTCGTAGGTTTTGAGGCGGTCTTCAATATTGAATTTCAGTTTAGTACCCTCTTCGCTTGCAGTTATTAGGGATAGTTGCTCGTTGATTTCTTCCATTTTTTCCAATGTTTTTTCCTCTGTCTTTTATAGCATATTTAATGAGACTATTAAGGAACTGTCCTGAGCATGCGTTAGTGGAATCGCCCCATTCTCTCAACATTTCGGGATCTTGTTCATCAAAAGACGGTGAGGTCAGAATTCTGAGACCACGTGGTATTCTTCCCACATCCACATCCACATCATTTTGGAGTGAGTGTTCTTCCCACCACTTACTAACTTCTTTTTTCTGCAATTTTTCCGATGTTTTAAGTAGACTAATTTTTTTTTTCTACGATGCTGGGTTCTGCTGTGTTTTTGGTGGATATGCTTGCATGCAATGTTTCACAAAATAGTGATGGTGCCTGTTCGCGTCATGCTCTTTCTCTGTCTAACTGTGATGCCATTAAAAATTACATAGAGGTTGATAGGATTCCACGGGGCTTGAGGATTTAATAATTCCATCCTTCGAGGAACAAGAGCCATTAGTGTTAAAAGAGTGGAGCGATGCAACTAATGGGTGTTTTCAAACCTTCCTACATTTGTTGATTAAATACGCTGCTAATGATCGGGTGACACTATTGGAAAAAATAACGGAAGTGGAGAATGAATTACAAGTGATACCAGAGACTGAAGAGGGAAATAAACTGAAGACTAATATAGAGAAAAATCTGCTAGAATATGAGGAAGAAATTAAACTAAGAAAACAAAGGAAATTTTTAAGAGATAAAGAAGACTATGAAAAAGGAAGAGTTTATACCTTCGCTCGGAGGTTTGACCAGTTAAGACAAGCATCAGCAAAAGTACCATCTCCAATTACCAATAATATAACGGCAAGTACTAGCGAAACCTCATCAGTATCAGAGTCCGATCTGACCAGTAGCGACACTGAAGAACCCAGCATTCAGCTACATTTTTTTTTAGACGAAATGAGTTTGCTGTGCCAAGATGGCAGAAAAAGCAAGCAAACAAGAGGTGGAAATCAGAACCGCTGCAGGGGCAGAGGCGGCTGAAGAAAACGTGGAGGGGACAGAGAAACAGGAAATGCAATGAAAAATACCCTGGCCAGATCTCTGTGCTCTGGCAAATGAATGGGACAAGTACAGAGGAAGAAAGCAGTTTCAAAATAATCAATATTTCGGAACACATCCTAACTGCCAATCAACACAAAGTACTCAGCCCGGGTCTGAATTTCTGCCCCAACGCCAAAAACGATTATGTCCAAAGAAGAATAGATTTCGACCACTTCATTCGCAAGGTTCGCTTTAAGAAATTTTTCACCACGAATATCCCAAGTCAGCGCAAGAAAGAAGCACCTACCGGCAGAACAGAAATTACTATCAAATAACTTGGTATATTATCAGATTTGATGGAACTAGAAAAAGGCAACAGTGCAGGGGCCGAATCTGAACCAAACAATCTGGCTGAATTGGGCATTAACACAGAGTGGATGGCAAAACGCAGCCTAAAACAAAGGTCAAGGTTCAATCCGATGACAAATGCAGGGAGCAATATTGAAGCATTTCAATGTCTAGTGATAGAGGATTTGAAAAAAATGCGCAGGAAACAAAAAACAGGATCCCTAAAGATAACATGACAGTGCCAGACAGACAAGCAGTAAAAGAACTGCACGAGCTCAAAAACTGCATCATTAAACCCTCTGATAAGGGGAGGAATATAGTGTTATAAAAGAAAATAGAGTACATTAAAGAAGCGTACAAACAGCTTAACGACTCCAAATGTTACACTAGGATACAAAACAACCCTGTCCAAGAACTAGACCAGAAGTTGAAAAATGTCTGTCCGAATGGGAACACAAGGGAATACTGTCTGAAGAGACCTGCAAATTCCTGATGACATCCAACTCAATCACTCCAATTATATATTTTCTCCCGAAGGTGCATAAAAACATTTTTTAAAAACCTCCTGGGATACCCATTGTGTGCCTAATAGGCTCTGCACTTGAGAACATGTCTAAATATATAGATGAGGTATTATTGCCGTTTCTATCTGCACTTCCATCTTATATAAAAGATACCACTGAGTTTTTTGTCCCGGATTGAAGGGATACCCTGGGAAAAAGAATATTTGATGGCGATGATGGAGGTTGTCTCGCTATACACCTCAATCGGACATGAGTACGGAAAAAAAGCTTGTCAACATTACCTAAACAGCAAGTCTCTAAATTATCTTGAACACATGAAAATGGTGATGGACATGATTCATATGTGCCTTACAAATAATGTTTTTTCTTTTTAATAAAGAATTTTAAACAAATGCAAGGAACTGCGATGGGGATGACCTTCGCACCATTGTATGCAAATCTCATGATGGGAGCTTGGGTGGAATTGGAGGTATGGACAGATGATAATCAAGATCTCACAAACAACGTTGCATTATGGCTAAGATATATAGATGACCTATTCATCATCTGGAAGGGGACAGACAAAGGGTGGTCAGACTTTGTCAAGAAACTAAATTTAAATCAAAATAACCTCAGATTCACAGAGACACAAAGTCGGACACTAATAACGTTATTGGACGTAAATATAAGAATTGTTAATAACATCATAACCTGTGAACAGCATAGAAAAAAAGTACTGGTTCCAACACACCATTACACACAACTAGTGGGCACCCAAAGAATCTGATATGGAGTGTCCCATATGGTGAATATGTTAGACGACTGAGAAGAAATAATACCACCCTGGCAACCTACAATCTGGAAAGCAAAGTAACGGCTGCAGGATTCTGGAGACAAATGTACCCCAAAAAGATCATTGAAAGGGCGTATCTAAAGGCAAGAATACTAGACAGACATGGCCTCCTCTCTGGATCACGCAAGAAAGACAAAATGGAGGAGGAAAAGGGATGCACACATCTGAGTCTAACATTCGACAGCCAAGCAACACTGGAACAGCTTACTCGCAGACACAGATTTGTCAAATAGCCTTAAAAAAAGGCTGGAAATCAGCTTCAGAAGAAACCGCTCTCTAAAGGACACCCTAGTCCAAAGCTTTATGTCCATAGATCAAGAAATTAACCAAAAGGAGTGGCTGACGACACAAAAGAAGGCTTCTTCAAATGCACACAGTGCAACATCTGCATATATGCAACTAACTGTGGAACTTTCCAACACACAGTCACAGGACAGACAATGAGAATATCAGAAAGAATTACATGTGAGACAGATCGTGTTGTGTATGTTCTACGTTGTGCCTGTAAAAAATTGTATTTAGGCTTCACCAAGTGCAAATTGAAAATACGAATACAAAAACACGTAAGAGCGATCCAACACCACAATGTCAAATACCCAACGGCCAAACACTTCAGTGACGTTCATAAGGACAATATGAATGGCCATGGATTCTTTGGCATCCCGATATTGAAACTGGGCCAAGAGGTGGTGATAAAGAAAAACTATTGCAACAAAAGGATGCTTGTATTCTTGATTTCGAGACTAAACAGCCCAATGGATACAATATAGATGAAGCATTGTACACATTCCTGGGATAATGAGTGTGCTTGAGAGAGAAAATATGAAGTGAAATCAAGAAAGGGTTTGATTTCCAACAGATTCGGTATTTGAGTCGTAGTATGCATAATGTTTGGCTTTTGGGCACCTGTGGGCTCAACTAGCAGTTGTCATTTTCATATAGGGGTTGATTGGCTACTCAAAACTTTCTTCAGAGACTGACTCCATTCCCATGAATTCCTAATGTAATGATCATGTTGTATTTTAATTGTGTCATTGTTGTATTGTTGGTTTACTGCTTTTAATTGGCGACTGTTTTCTATTCATTTTGTTCAATGATGTAATTGAACAGATTTGGAAAGTAGAGATTGGTAAGACAAAGTGCAGTTGAGACTGGGGGCGATGTAGTAGATACATAAGTGACTACACTTGGCTAGGTGTGGCTCAGTGTGGTTACAATCTCATGGATCAATTTGTTGATCTGGATATGGATATACCATATGGTCCAAAGCTGCACTCCACTTAATACAAGAGAGGCGTTGCATGATGCACTTTATGAAGTTTTGTGAGGCTGCTATTGCACTTTGCACTTTAGTATAAGTCAACAAAGATGGGCTGCTATCGCACTATGCACTTAAAATAGGTTGCTTTTACACTATGCACTTTAGTAATAAACAAGATGGTACTGTAGCACTTAAACCCCTTCTTACGTAGAGAGTGGTCGACCATACATTGTTTGAGGACATGCTGCTAATGCACTATGCACTTTAGCAAATACTAAAAGTGTAACTAAAGCACATAGCACTCTAATTCGCCTTGATGTTGAAGAACTATGCACACATTGTGCAGTTAGATAGCATGGATGCACATCACAAACAGATACCATGTGATGCAGCTGAGGACATGTGATTTTATGTCAGAATTTTTTCTACTATTTTTTTTGCCTAAATATTATGCACTTCTGTACATGTAAATATAAAATGGGCTATGACGCATCTTCCACAATTGTTGGGAAACCAGAACACACTAAGTTATTTTGTCATCATGCCATTTGTACTATGAACCCAACCTCGCACAAAATTGTGGATAAGGTCAGTGGGAAATACAAATGGGCTGGTATTAATGCTGAGATAGCGGGTGGCTTTCTAACGTATTTTTGCTTGTCTTCTACACTTGGTAATAAAGCGCCAAAGTGTTTCAGACCTAAGCGGCATAATACACCTAATATACCGTACTATTGGGCCTTTTTCACGACAGATGGAAATGTTTGTTGTTCACCATATTCATTAGGATTATTGGAGAAATGGCAAACGATAGAAAACATGAAGCAATGGACTAGACATGTCCACATTTAAAGATGGCCGACACAAACGGTTGTTGGCTAGCTAACCCAGTCTTCTTTCTAGCACCAACACTCTCCTTCTCTCTCTTTCCTTAAATGATCTGTGCAAAAGAGGCATTTGTTGTTGTGAGCAAGCCGCAAATAACCCGCGAATCGCGTAGATGCCACAGCAAAATCATCTTGCTACTTTTGGGGGGACCAAAATATGACTGTTTTGACTCACACACACACACACACACACACACAGAAATCTGATGGGAAGCAGTGAGTTTTTACAAAAAAATTACATATTTATTAAACATTTCAATATACCATTATAAATCATCACATTAACAAATTATATTGCACATAAACACCTTTCCATACATCGCGTTAGCAGTGAGCTTCTTAGAATGTGGTGAGTTTGAGTTACATTCTGGCCAAGTTGTGGAACGGAGTAAATGGAACAGTCACTGGGTACAATACATGGGTAGACCTATATAGGTTAAGAACAACCAATATTTTTAAGTGCAGGTAGATGGTACGGCCAGCTGTGATGAGGTTAGAAAAGAGAGAACATTTTTAACTAGGAGGCACATGAGAGGTAGGCTAAGAGGGTAACTCTGAGGTGCGACGGTTTCTTTGATGGCCAGGAAGAGAATTCCAAGTGGAGCAAGAAGTGAGAGGAAGCATAGCGAGGGCAAGATCCCACAAGAGTAATCGAGGAGTCAGAGATTACAAGAAGGCTTGTATAGTTGGATAGAGGAGGCTAGATATGGTGGGGACTGTGACGAATCAAGAGTATTCGTACTTTCTCCCCAGGGGGAGCCAGCCCATTTGAGGCTAGGGAGGTGAGTCCGTTCTACAAGACCCTCCCTGGCAGGCTGGGCAAGTGGGACTTGTAGAGCTTATTAGGTTTAGTGATAGGGTCAGGCAGATTAGGGTTTGGACAGAGGACATATGTTTAGGTTGGAATACCTGAGAAACAAGCACCTTAGTTTGATAGGTAGGGAACATCCCTATAGCAATAGGGTAAAATAGGCATTTTCTTTATTATTTTGAATAAACCTGATAGAAATATCCAGTCTTCATCCGACTCCTCCTTCTGACCCACCACATGCCTTGCCATGGAAAGATTTGTGAACCAGGAGAAAACATTTGTGGCCTTGTTTTGCATCCTCAGTCATCCAGCCTCGTGACAATATGAAGTAAAGGAGTTCAAAGAGAGTCTTGGTAGCAAAGTTAAAGATCTTGTTGAGAGGACAGAAAGCATAATTGCAGATACCAAAGAGGATGCGGTCACAGTAGTCCAGTTTAGAGAAGACAGGATTGTTTAGAGGTGCTTGACAGTGTTGAAAGGAAGGAGGTGCTTGATTTTCCAAACACTGGAGGCTGAGGCGACCCGCCGTTGCAGTTTGAGAAAGTAGAGAAGGTGCAAGAAGGGTCATAGATGACGCAGAGGTTGCTGCTAACTGAAGAAGAGCAGGGGAGAGTGTCAGGTGGGACCTGGATAGGCAGGGGAAGAAATTAGAGAGATTATTGGCAGGGAAGAAGTGCACCTCTGTTTCAGTAGAGTTTAACATCAAAGAGTGCAAAGCCATCCAACATTTAATAGCAGAGAGACAGTTGGAAAGGTTAGTGAGAACAGAGGAGAGTTCAAGAACATTTCTACTTTAACTCACTTATTTAGAACAATGAGATCACGCATTGAATAGGACTTCCTGATGGCGACACCATTTATATAGTATTACAACAATTAGCTTACCACAAATAAAACCATAGTGTTGCATTTACTAATTGTTAAAAATTACAATGAATCCATGCAATTGTCCTGCAAAGAACAATACATAACATGCCTAATACTAAATAAATGTAAAGGACTCTAATTCTGAAGCCTAGGTGTAGGGCACTTTTAAAAATAGGAAAATACTCCCAAAAAATAAAAACAGAGAGTAAAGATACTCCAAACAAAAACTAGGAAACAGATATATAGGACCCTGTGCCCCTGCTTTCTCCCACAAAGTTCTATGGACATGCTTGGACCTGTAGTGCAGGTAATACCACAGGACGAATCTACAATTATTACTGCCTGTTCTGAAGACGTAAACATGTATCTTTTAACGTGCATGAATAGTTTGATGCAAATAATTAATTATTACAAAAACATTTCCTTTTTCCAGTTAAAACCTATTTTACTCATTTATATTATATGCACCTATTTGGAATTGGAGTTATTTGTTTACTCCCTAAAAAAATCATTTCACTCCCATCTTTAAAAATAGGGAGTAAAATACTCCCACTTCAAAATCTTATCTAGGGCATTGCCTATATGTGTCAAATATTTCTTTTAGCCACATCCTGCTTTCCTAGGTTATCTTGCGCACAACCTGAATGGCCTGCCTGCAAAATATTGCTGCCTGGGCCTACAACACCTAGGACTCTGCCTGTGAAGTCTAGAAGACATCTGGAGGAGAGCGATTGGCTCCCAGCCTCTACGCTATATACTGCCACCCTTACTCTGGAGTAACCTATGTTCATCCAGCCAGTGTCTCAGACGCTAGGGGCCAAACCAGCAAAACCTAACTCCCTGCTTGGGCCTGCTGAGACAGGAAAGGGACTAGGGCGAGAACCCCCGAGCAATGGCAGACTTGCTGTGATCGCCGTTTTCCAGACTCCTCTTTACCACACAGAGATCCTTTGACCTACTGACTATTGTTTCACCATGGAACTGCTGTTTCCTCATGCACCACATTTGATTCTTCTAATCTCTCTCTCTTACCTTCCACCTCCCAAATAGGCCTCTCCTTTCCCTCCACAGCCATTTCGGAACATGGCTCTGTGCTGCCTCATGCTGTACTCTTCAAAAACGAAGTCATCTTTCTCCCAGCTTCCCATGCCATTCATCCCTCCCAACCCGTGCCCTCTCCTACCCTACCCTTCCCCTCCCATCCCATCCCATCCCATCTGACCTTCTTGCTCAATCACCAAGGCTCACAATCTTGGAGTACTCTTTGATACAGACTTACGACCCCAACAACTCATCCCTACCACTGTATCTACTGTTCGTATTAACCTCCCCAACATTCAGAAAGTTCCTCCTTCTCTTACTAGCCACTCTACAAACTACAAAGTAATCTTGCTCTTGTGCACATGTTAGGCAGAAACCTGTGCAGTTCCCTTAGGGACCACTGCAAAAAGTTTAAGACTACAGGTGTTAGCAGTAAACCCAATTGGTAGCAGTCTGCACCACCCAGATTTACCTGGTAGCTGTGGCTGAGCTGTCAGACTTCTCTCAAGAAGAGTTAGACAGTATGTAGAGTATAACACATTAGGTACAAAAATACAGTAGCACAAGCAAACACTGACCAGAGCTTTGGTATAAAAGTAAATAATTATTTATTTAAAAACACACTTGTAAAAATACACTGTCACTATTGTGTCAAGCAAGTTCAAACACAGTCACTAGAAATATACACACCTCCCTGATTAATTATTCGACACGTCTCAGGAAAAGAACACCACTTATTATCAACACAGAGGTGAGCGCTTAACCAAGATGGCACTCCAATAATTATTTAAAAAAGGGAGAGAAAAGGCAGAAATAGGAAAACACACAATACCAACACTTTTAAAGAACCACAGCAAGTCAAGAAAGGCAGGGTCTACTGTAGAGCAAAAAGTTCATAGGCCAGGCCCACTCTTGGAGAGCAAGGCGGAATGTGCCCAAGATCACACAGTTGAAGTACACTTTAAAAGTCTTTGCAGATAGCAGTTCAGAAAAGTTAGTTAACCGGTCCGAGGTCACCCCAGGATAGAGAGTCAAGGATTTACGGTTCACCTTGGGCAGTCTGTTGCAAGGGAGACCAGGCGGGACACAGTACCTGAAATGGTGAGAAAGCTCCAGCGGGGGCAGTTGTTCCTGGCAGCGCGTGCAAGTCGGTGCTTCGTCCAGGGGAAGAGAAGATCTCGACATGGAGGAAAGCTGGAGGTCGTTGAACTGCAAGGGAAGAAACC
Source organism: Ambystoma mexicanum (assembly GCF_040938575.1). NCBI lineage: Eukaryota > Metazoa > Chordata > Amphibia > Caudata > Ambystomatidae > Ambystoma > Ambystoma mexicanum. The sequence goes on along the minus strand of NC_090923.1, from coordinate 281,635,210 downwards.
AGCCGCAGAGTTTCCCGGTTAAAAGGTACTACCCTTTTATTTGCGGTAGTGGTGAAGCATGGCTATCCGGCCGCCGGGGTGCTTGGCACAGGCGAGTCGACCACGAGACGATCCAGGAAGGCGTAAAAAGGGCGAACTGGTTAACCCCACCAGCTCAAAGGAACGAGACTCTCCTGGAAGAAGATGTTCTCCGTCGTTGGGAAGTGGTGAGTCGGTTCAGCAAGGCTCCACCGGTGGTGTCGTCGTCGCAGGTCGGCTCAGCTTCTCCCTCTTCGGATTCTTTAGGTCCTGTGGCGACTTCTGAAGTTCCAGTCCCCAAAGCCCTGTTTTTATGCAGCAAAACCCCCATTCACCAGCCTAGCTGTCAATCAAACATGCTAAGTGGTGAGCCGGGCGGCTCACCACTGGGCCAATCACACAAGAGTGCGACTTGAGTTGCCAAGGCAACTCAGTCCAGGGTGCCTATTCCCCCCCTCCCACACATCCTGTAGACCCAGACAGAGTGGCACCACTTTTGGAGGCTTCTGTGCAGAAGCCCGCCAAAAGTGGAACAAAGGGCTCGACTTGGGTTGGAGTTACAGAGGCGAACACAAACGCCATTTTAAAACCGAGTCCTGGCAAAAAGACCCAACCAGGGAATAAATATTAAATAAATAACCCGGCGGTATCTTTAACATTGCACCAAAAAAGTGGTGCGTTTAAAATGAATGGGAAAATCCCATAAGAAATATTCCATTGGAATATTTTGCGTGGTAACCACTGCCACCAGCCAGAAACTCGACAAGGGGGGACTGGACAGTGCCCCCTTGAAAAGCAGACCCAGGAGCTGGTGATGGTTGTACTGGTTCTGTTCATAATTTAAGACTAGTAAAGTTAATGGTGACTTTACATGCCCTGGGAGACAGTAGTCAGTCCCAGGGTATGGAGTCTATGTTGGGGGGCCACTATGAAACCCCTGTGTTACTGCACTGAGGTTGCTGTGTAACACACTTACCAAAAACACATGAAGCCCTATGGAGTAAAAGACCCCATAGCCCATAAAACACATTACAAAGTCAAAGGACATTCTCAAATCATGCCTGAGAGTGGGAGAAAAGAGTCTCGCTCTTAGCAGGAGAAAAAAATAAACACCAAAAATCCAGCAAAGTTGCTGGGGGACTCACTAGGTTTGGGAAATTAGCCTTTACAGAAAATTCTCCCCAACAGCGCAGCAAACTGGATTACTGCTCAAGCCTACTCCTTGGCCTTCCTCCCTCTAGACAAAATCCTCAACTTTGCTACCCGCACTCTAAAACCTACCCACATTCTCCCCCACTATCTACCAGCAACATGCTGGTTGGCTTTCTATGAACAACTGATCTCTCTTTTCAGGTTCCTTCTCCTAGCCTACAAAGCTATCAATGGTCTTGCTCCTTCCACCTCAGTTTTTCTCACCCTACTGTTCCCTCCGATTCTCCTCTGCACTAAACCACACTGCCCCATACCCACCCTGTGACTCTTAGTTGCTAAGGTGGGTGTTCCACATGCCCTCCTCCTGACTACCTGACCTCACAAATGCCTCCAGTGACTCTTAATATTTGATTCAAATTTGTATATTTAGTTTTTACGTCTCTTTAGTTTGAAGTATTTGGCCCCTTAGGAGACTAACAAAAGGTAACATTAACTCCTCTTCTTACACATTTTGCTTCGGTTTCTTTTGGTCCTGCTTTATGTCTTAATTTTTATTTTACACCCTCAAACTGGCTCACTACTTCTCATCTTTATGCTATTGTACAAGCATCTTTCACAGGCATGCTTCCGCCATCTGTGAATGTTTTATTATAAGTCATTTTGGATCGAAATCGACATCTATGTTCTTCAAATAAATACAAAGTCATTATCTCTGCTCCAGTCACTCTCTCTGCCCCAGTCGTGCTCGTTCTCTCCGCCCCAGTCGTGCTCGCTCTCTCCGCTCTTTCTTCACAGTCTTCCCTTGCCAATTTATTCTACCCTCCATCATGCACCTGGACTTTGCCAAGATCCTCTTTGTACTCACTATTCTCCATCCTTTCTCTCATAGCATTCAGCCACAGAGTGATCTAATGTCGGACTCACTTTCCACCCTCTCCATATTCTTTCCCCCTCCTCTACCCTGTAAGAGAGACACTCCCATTTCCCCCCCATGAACACCAATCTATCCCCCTTATCTACTGCACAACATATGTTCCGCTCCCCAACTCCAGTCACTATTTCGTTCACTGCACAATCCATCTGCACCAATTCATCCTACATCATTGACCACTTTGACACTTTTCACGTTCACCATTCGCTTCCTTCTAGAACATAAACCTGGACCTCCCCTTACAACTACTACACCAGCGGCTCTCCATACTGATGCTCACATTTTCCCAACTTGTTTGGGTGGGTGATGGTGTGAGGTTTCTTAACAATGCCACACTGCATCCCTCTGTCACCTCTTCCTCTAGTGAATACGACACTATTAAACTACACCCTCTTACTCTGCTGTTCTGGTTCTGCATCAAACCCCCTGTCTACTCAGCTTCTTCCCTGGTCTGAACCTTCTCCTTGAGTAGCTTCCTAAGAACATCCTCACCGTCATAAGTGGAGTTTAACCTTCCCAACCCGTCCGCTTGAACTTAACCCCCTCCTATCTGACTATTTCCTCTACGACCAGCTTGACCACTCTTCTAGGAGAGATCTCTCTCTCTCTCTCCACACTCTCTCTCCATTCTCACACGTCTTTAATGACTAAGAGGAAAGTCAGGCAGGACTTGCTTGCCCCTTAATAGAATGCTACAAGGACCCCTTTCCTGCCTTGTTAAACCTATTCATGCCTCTTACATGGACAGATTTTCTGACTTTCACTATGCACTTAAGATTTAGTTTTACCAACACTATTCTGCTTGCACATTTCAACATGTCCATCCCGTCCTCGGCTCTTGATCACCTGTGAGAATCAGACCCTCTAAACAAACATATCAAGCATTACAGTGGTGCATAATCAGATCTTACATTTTCAGACAGTTTATCACGGTGTTACATTCTCATTATCTCCACAGACTTCTTTGTTGGCCAAGTATTGTCGCAAACTTACCCATTATGAATTGGCCGAAAGATATTTGGGGAACAGGCTAGAATATAGTTCTTCCTTATCGCTCACCCAGATCATATCTTTCTCCCACTCTTCAAACGTAGGGGGAGTTACACTCTTCCACTTCATTAGGATGGCATTTTTCGCTAACAGTAGCCAAATGTTGATTACGTTTCATCTGGTTTATTTTTTGCACATATCCAAGTATACATATGACTGGTTCCCATTCCACTGCTTGATCAGCCATTTCGCACAGTGCCTCACATACCTTGTGCCAATATTCGGTGAGTGCCCCACAGGACTATAACATACATTATATCTGCATCCGCACTCCGATATTTTCTTAAGCCTTGCTGGGGTGAGGTGTATTCGGTTTAACATTTTAAAATGGATCAGTCGGTATCTAGAGTTATACGACACTTGTTTAGTCAGCGTACATAGCTGGAGCCATTGTGTTTCCATGAAGGTAGCACCTAAATTATTCTGCCATTCCCCCTTAATATCTGGAGTGCGGACCACTCTTTTAGTCAATGCCAATTTATAAGTAGCGGAGGAGCATTTTATAGACGTGCTAGAAGAGAGCACATATTTCACGCATTGATGTGAAGGGGTTTCTAATGGGAATCCGAGCCACGCTTTTGCCATTGGCGATCTAATGAGAAATTGCAGCTTCTGAAGTGGGGTGTCCCCTAGTTGACTCTTAATGTTCTCCCATGTAGTAAATTCGCCATCAAAATACAGGTCACCGAAGTGCGTTATGCCCGCATTGCGCTAATGCGTGGCAAGCACTATATCCCTAGATGGGTCTAGGTATGGAGCGTCCCAAATCGGCATGTACGGGCTGTGTAGTGTAGTGTTTTGCAGTGTCAGGGTCAGCCTCCGCCATGCTTATTGTGTGGCTAATACTGGGTCCAGGTGGAGTACATGCATCACCCCCCCCCCATTGCCACCCCATTGAGTAGTGAAGGCCTCCTCCCTCCTTGCCTTTCCAGTTCCACAGGCGACACAATGGGGCCTCCCTCCACCCAGTTGGCCGCATAGTACGCCTGGGCAGCCAGGTGATACAACTCGTAGTCCGGCGCTACCAGTTCCCCCCTGTTCGTATGGGAGCATGAGGCGCTTACAGCGGACCCTAGCCTGCCCCTTCCACACAAACTCAGAGCTTGCTCCGGTCATCCTCGTGAAGAAGGACCTGCCTGGTATTGTGCTTAGAATAGTTTGGGTAGGATAATCATCTTCATCAGTGCTACTCGGCCCATCAGTGAAATGGGGAGCTGCTTCCACCTCATTAGTTTGGTGCACAGTTCAGTGGTTAATGTGTCGTAGTTCAGGGAGGGCACCAAAGCCGCCAAGCACGCCACCACAACCCCCAGGTATCTCACTTGTGTTGGTAACCATTTCAGCCCGAACAGATTGCTGGGCTACTTTGTTGTATCAGTTAGTGGGAACACTTCTGATTTGCTGCTGTTCAGGCGGAGGCCTGAATATCTACCGAAAGTTTTGACTGCGGCTATCACCCTCTGTAGGTATCTCTTAGGTCTCCCCACATACATCAGGATATCATCCGTGTAGAGTTATTAATTCTGTCCAGCCAGCGATAAATAGGCCGCCTGGGCAGGTTGTGCTCTCATAAGGTCCGCTAAGGGCTCTATTACCAGCGCAAATAGCAATGGTGATAGCAGGCAGCACTGAAGACAGCACCCCATTAACACTCACCCTGGCGTATGGCTGTGTTTATAGAAGTCGTACCCATTTGATGAAGTTAGGGCCAAACCCATAATTATGCAGACCCTAAATAGAAACGGCCAGTATACTGTGTCAAAAGCTTTCTGCATGTCTAGTGATAGTGCAACCCCCTCCGCGTCTTGAGGAATTCTTGCCATGACATTGCAAAGCCTCCGTATGTTAGATGAAGTCGACCGCCCCTCGATAAAGCCAGCCTGATCCTCGTTCACCATAGAGGGCATTAACGGATTGAGACAGGAGGCTAGTATTTTTGTAAATATTTTCACATAAGTATTTATAAGTGACAGTGGGTGGTACGATCCACATTCTTCTGGTGGTTTCCCCGGCTTCAGCAATAGAGTGATAACCGCCTCGCTCATGGATTCCGGCAGAATGCCTGTGTCGAACGCTTCAGTCCAGACCAATAGCAGTTGAGAAGCCAAGGCTTCATTACATTCTTTATAAAACTCTGCGCCTAGTCCGTCGGAGCCTGGCGCTTTCCCCCCCGGCAGATTTTTTATCGCCTCTTATGTCGCCAAGTGTTATAGGCATTACAAGTGCATTGCGGGCTTCGGAGGATAGAAGCATTTTGGGTATCGTGGCTAGGTATTGATCTATTTCACTGTCTGTGGCTACACTTTGCAGGGAGTATAGTTCTCCATAGAAGTTGTCAAATATCTCACAAATCTCAGCAGTTTTGTTCACCACCCTGCCGTCGCACCTGGTAATACATGGTATGGCTGTGCTCCCTTCTCGCTGCGGTCACGTGAACTAACAGTTTCCCTGACCTCTCCTGCTTCCCATACCTACGTGCCGCTGCTGGTCTGTCAAAGTAACTTATTTCCCTATCAGCTGATTCACAATAGCCGTCTAGCTGCGTTTTAATGTCCCGGTGGATATGCAGCGTCGGGTTGTCTGCATATTCCTTTGGTAATTTCACAAGAGTCTCTTCTCGCCTCTTTATTTCCCCTCTGATATCTCGGAGAACCCTGAATTCCGTTGACATTACGACCCCCCGGATATAAACCTTAGAGGCTTCCCAAAGCACTGCATAGGTGCCCACGGACCCCTCGTTGCTTTCTAAGAAATCAGTAATGTGTTGTGCCATGCTCGTTTGGAATACTGCGTCAAACAGGGATGCAGCCTTAAACCGCCATTGACGTCTTTGGGCCGCAGCCGGAGGAATATTTAGTGTGAGTCACAGGGGAGTGACCAGACAACATTCTAGGGAGTATTTGGTATTCAGCCAGCCAACTCATCACTCTTTGCGATGTCAGCCAGTAATCTATAGGGGAGTGTATATAGTGTACTGTCGAGTAAAAGGTGAAGGACTTTTGTGACCCATGCAGTGAGCGCCACATATCTTTCATTCCTAGGTCAACCAAACATGTATGTATCTTGTGAGCTGCCTTGGTCAAAGTACTGGTCGTTGTGGATGTGCAATCTAGGGTGGCATCAGGAATGGTATTAAAGTCGCCACCGCATATTACTAGTGCAGTAGGATATTTAGCACATTTCTGAAACACCTCACCGTAAAACTCGGGGTTGTCTATATTGGACCATATGGAACAAGTTACTTACCTGTAACTGTTGTTCTCCAGCATGGGTCTGGCATGGATTCACATGCTCATGAATATTCCCTGTCGTCAGGCTGGGAATCCTCGGTAAAGAAAAAACCAGTATCAGTTTCGTTTCTGATCTGTCTTACGTAGTAGTAACCAATCACTGATCTCTGCGTCATACTGACCACAGCCAATGACTGCCCTCTACCTAAGCCCCACCTCTGGCAGCCATCTTCAGATTTGGTAGCACGTGAAGTGGCAGTATGACCAAGTGAAGAGCCGCAGAGGGGTAGGCGGGAGGGTTTGCATGTGAATCCATGCCAGACCCATGCTGGAGAACAACAGTTACAGGTAAGTAACTTGTTCCTTCTCCAGCATGGGGTCTGGCATGGATTCACATGCTCATGAATAAAGAATACATAGCAGTACACACATGCACAACCACGGGAGGTGGCAAGGGCTCAACATTAAGCATCACATCAAACTCAACTTTAAGCAAATCTTACCTCCTCACCAGGCTCACCTTAGGCGAACAGGATGCGCAGCACTGCTTGGCCGACCCTGGACTCCTCCCTGGAATCCCGATCGACGCAGTAGAATTTCGTGAAGGTGTGCGTCGACCTCCACGTAGCAGCCCTGCAGATGTCCAGCAAGGGCACACCAGATAGGAACGCCGTGGTAGCTGCGATCGCTCTGGTGGAATGGGCTCTCGGATGGCCAGGCAGGGGTCGGTTTGCCAACCGATGACAGTACATGATACAGCCGGAGAGCCATCTGGAAATGGAAGCCTTCGAGAGAGCCTTCCCCTGATTGACAGGTCCAAAGTTCACAAAGAGTTGTGACGTCTTCCGAAAACCCTTTGTGCGGTCCACGTAGAACTTCAGCGCTCTAGCCACATCCAGCGAGTGCAAAGTCCTCTCAGCCGGCGACGAAGGCGACGGGAAGAAAACAGGCAACACCAAGGGTTCGTTGAGGTGGAAGTCCGACGGCACCTTGGGCATGAAGGAGGGGTGCGTCCTGAGCACTACCCTCGTGTCGTGAAAAGTCAAGTACGGGGCCTTGCAGGAAAGGGCCTGGATGTCTCCCACCCGTCGTGCGGAGGTGATGGCCACAAGAAACACTGTTTTCCACGACAAGAACTTCAACTGAGCCGAGTGCAGAGGCTCGAACGGAGGTCCCATGAGCTTGGTCAGCACCACGTTGAGCTCCCACGCCGGGGCCGGGGCCTTCACCGGCGGGAACGATCTGAACAGTCCCTTCATGAACTCTTTCACCAGACGATGAGACCACAAAGACGTCCGCCCCGTGGTTCTGGTGTATCGGGAGATCGCAGCAAGATGAATCTTGATGGACGCGTGCGCCAGTCCAGCTTTGGCCAGCGTCAGTAGGTACGGCAGTACTTGGGGAGCCGTAATCCGCAGAGGGTTAATCTTCTGTGCGTGGCACCAGACAGAGAATCTCTTCCATTTGTGTCCGTAGCATTTAAGAGTTGAGGACGCCCTGGCCTTTGCAAGAACCTCTCTGCAGTCGGCCGGTATGTTGTATCCTCCAAACTCTAACGCTGCAGGAGCCAGGCCTGCAAGTTCAGCGACTTCGGGTCGTGATGGAGGATGGCGCCTCCTTCTCTGGAGAGCAGATCCGCGTCCACTGGCAGCTTGATTGACGGGGACGCTGACAAGTCCAGAAGGTACGGGAACCATATCGGCCTCGGCCACGCAGGTGCGACGAGGATCATCCTGCACCGTGACCTCTTGAGCTGGTTGATGAGCCGGATCAGCAATGGCAATGGAGGGAACGCGTATAGAAACAGGCCCTCCCAGGGGAACGAGAAAGCTTCGCCCATGCTCCTCGGCTGGGGAAACCTGCTGGCGAACCTCCGGCACTTGGAGTTCGTCGCCGTCGCGAACAGATCGATCTGGGGAGTGCCCCACCATCGGAAGAGGCGGTCCACTAGATCCTGTCGTAGTTCCCACTCGTGGCACGAGCGCAGCTCCCTGCTGAGTGAGTCGGCGATGGTGTTTTTTATCCCTGCCAGATGAAACGGCACCAGAAACATCCTTTGGGCGACGGCCCAATGCCACAGATCCTGCGCCTCCCTGGACAGGGCTGGGGACCTGGATCCGCCCTGTTTCCTGATGTAGAACATGGTGGTGGTGTTGTCGGTGAAGATCCTCACCACCTTGCCCTTGAGGGACGGAAGGAAGGACCCGAGGGCCCAAAACACTGCACGGAGCTCCAGGACGTTGATATGGAGGGACTTCTCCGTCAGGAGCTAAGGGCCTCTCGCGTGCAGATTTTCGGTGTGCGCTCCCCACCCTTCCAGGGAGGCATCCGTGGTCACTGTCTCCTGGTGGCCGGGGGTCTGGAAGTCCATGCCCGCCATCAACTGTGCGCGGGTGCCCCACCACCGGATTGCTCGTCAGAAACTCTCGTCGAGTGTGATCCTCTCCTCGAAGCTGCCCGTCGTCTGGATCCAGCGCGCGTCCAGGAACTCCTGCAACGGGCGCATCCGGAGCCTGCACAGGGGGATGAGGTAAATGCAAGAAGACATCATTCCGAGGAGGGACTTGATGGACCTCACTCTGGCCGCGTCCGCAACCAGCATCCGCTGCACCTTGCCCAGAATGGCCCTCATCCTTTCCTCCGACGGAGAGGCCAGAAGCAACACTGTGTCGAGCTTCGCTCCCAGAAACAGTGCGTCTTGCGCGGGCACCAGGTGGGACTTGGCGTAGTTTATGGAAAATCCCAGGTCCGTGCGAAGTTGGACGGTCCTTGCCGTGTGCTCCACGGCGAGCTCCCTCGTCTTGGCTCGGATGAGCCAGTCGTCCAGGTAGGGGTAGACGTGGATCCCCTCTCGGCGCAGCTGCGCCGCCACCGGTGCGAGGCACTTGGTGAACACCCTGGGTGCCGACCTTAGTCCGAAGGGAAGGGCTCTGAACTGGTAGTGACGCCCTTGGACCACGAACCTGAGAAACTTTCGGTGTCCCTTTAGGATGGGAATATGGAAGTAGGCATCCTCCAAATCCAACGACGACAGGAAATCGCCCTCCTCCAGCTGACCCAGGACGTGTTGGAGGGTGACCATCCGGAACTTCTGTGCCTTGATGAATTTGTTCAGTCGTCGTAGGTCCAGGATGGGACGCCATCCTCCCGTCCTCTTCTTCACGAGGAAGTATCTTGAGTAAACTCCGGAGCCCCGAAGCCTCTTTGGGACGAGCTCGATGGCGCCCTTCCTGAGCATCGCCTTTACCTCCAAGAGAAGTTGAGGGACGTGATGTTCTTTCCTGGCCACAGGGGGGACGCGCGGGCACCTTTTTTGAAACTCGAGCGCGTGACCCTGGGCTAGGGCGTCCGGCACCCAACGGTCGGTGGAGATGGACTCCCACACGCTGACGAAGCTCGCCAGCTGGCCTCCCACCGGGGTGCTTCGGTGGGGGCCCGACCCCACGGCCGGTTCAGTCCTGCTTCGACGAGGCTTTGCCGCCTTGACCTCCTTGGCGACGACGGCGGGGACCGCCTGACTTGCCTCGTCCCCTGTAAGCTTCCTGCGACGACGAACGGGCCGCTTGACGGTAGGTGGAAAATCCGCCGCCGGAACCTTTGGAGGCACCCTGTTTGCCTCCGCCGCTCCGAAAGGGCGGCCGCCGTTGTTGGAGAACCCCAAGAGCCCGGGCCGTCTCCGTGTCTGCTTTGATGGCTTGAAGGGAATCGTCCACTGTTTTCCCAAACAGGTTGTTTCCATCGAACGGCAGGTCCAAGACTCTGGTCTGCACGTCTTGACGGAAGTCAGTAGCCTTGAGCCATCCACGCCGCCTAAGGCACACGCCGTTGCCCAACTGGCGAAATCCAGTGTCAGCTATGTCCGTTGCAATCGTAATGGCGTGGTCTGACGCCACCTCTCCTTCCTGCAAGATCTCTAGGGCATCCGCCCTCTTGTCGTCCGGTAGGAAGTCCAGCAGGGGGGCCAGTTTGTACCACAGCTCCCTGTCGTAGCGGGCTACGATAGCCAAGGCGTTGGCCGCCTTAATCGTCGTCGCTACAGACGAGATGACCCTGCGTCCCATCGTATCCAATTTCTTTCCCTCGCCGTCCGGCGGGGAAGTCGACGTAGAGGCCGCACCCCCCCCGCTTTCTTCCTGGCCGCCGCAGAGACGACGGAGTCCGGGGTCGGCTGTGCCTGGAGGCACAAGGGGGCCGCGTCCGGGACCCGGTACTTCTTCTCGTACCGATCCCTTCTAGCCGGCGTCGTGGATGGGTTCTTGATATCGTCCAGTAGAGGCACTGAGAGGACCGTCTTCCTCTTGGCCTCGCGCTGTTGATAAAGGAAACCTTCCTTCTTCTTCTCTTCCGGGCAGAGCTGGAAGAGCTCGGATGCCCTGGCGATCATGGAGTGAAACGATCCAATCTCGTCGGGCGGGGAAGCCCGGGTCGGAGGTGACGACGGCAGATCCTCGTCGTAAACCTAGTCGTCTGTACCCGTCGCGGCCGTGTCAGTCCCCGTATCATCCCCACGAGTCGTGGACGGGGAGGAGGGCTGAACAGGGCGCGATGGCTGAAAAGGAGGTGGAGGATGAATCCTTCTTCTCTTAGGGGTAGGGCTTCCAGAAGGGCCCGGCTCCGGGTCCCCCGTCGGGAGCGGTTCCTCCGCTGGTAACGGCAGTCTCGTCCTTATCTCTGAGCATAAGGACTGTATAGCCAACAAAATGGCCGCCGAGTTGTCTTGCGGCGCTGGTTGAGGGGAGTCCGACGGGCGGTCAGGGGCCCCGTCGGCACCCTCGACGTTATTGTCGTCTCCTACGTCGGGATCCCTCCCGATGGGCTGGTCTTCTTCCACGCCAACGCCGTGGCTTAAGACCTCGATCAGCTCTTCCTCAGAGGTTGACGCCGAATCCACGACGACCTCCTGCCCCCCCTTTTTCTTCTCCGTCGGAGATTTCACGGGGGTCCTGTCGATGGGCATAAAAGAGGACTCCCTCCGCGGTGGCAGGGAGACTGAGCCCCGAGGTCGCCACCACTGGTGTAGCCTCCACAGGCTGAGCCAGGGCCGCTGCGACTGTCTCGATAGAGGCCTTGGCCGGATGGATTAAGGCTTTCACCACCTTAGGTGCGCTCACCGCCTTCTCCTTGGGGGGAGGGACACTGCCTCGCTCTCCCTCTGATGGGGCCTTCGAGCTCGACCGGGGCCTCTCCAGGAGCTTCGCCGGGTGCTCGGCCTTCCTCTTACCCGAACCAGAGCGTTGGCTCGTGGTTGATGGTGCCGGGGAGGATGCGCCCTGCCTGGCGCCCGTAGAGCCCAACCGTTCGGCGCTCCTGGTGCCAGCGGACTTGCGATGCTTGGCCTTGTGTTGGACCCCCGTCGCCGGGGCGTCCTCAAAGGTCTTAGAAGACCGCTCAGATTTCCTCTTCTCGCCTGACGGGCTCTTCCCTTCCAGCCAGTTGGCGAGACGTTGATGGCGGTCCTTCATGGTCCGCTCCGACATATTGCCGCAAAACGCACAGTCCTTCTCCACGTGCATCTTGTCCTCATGTAGGCAGTAAAGACAAAAGGAGTGTTCATCCTCCTTAAAGACATTTTGAAGCTGGCATCCAGGGCAGACCCTGAACAGCTTTCTGGGCGTCGAGCTTCCTTCTCCTGGGCCATGTCCGAGATGAGCCTGAGAAACTTCTGGAATCCTCCAAAAGCGTGGCTCGACGAAATCTTCACCCTTGAGGGGCGTAGACGAATCCGACACGGGTCCCCGTTGATCAGATGAAGAAACGGTGGAGCTTGAGGCTCTTTTTGACCGAAAAATCGACGTTTTTGAGAAAAAACGTGAAAAAATAGCACTAACGCTCGAGAGCAATAGCACGAGGATCCCAACACTTGAATGTGCGGTAAAAATCTGAAGATGGCTGCCAGAGGCGGGGCTTAGGTAGAGGGCAGTCATTGGCTGTGGACTGTCAGGACCCTGGCAAGTGTTGGGGTGGTGGCAGGGAAAAGGGCCCCTATGTTGGGTTGTGGAGGGGGCCTCTTCGGCGCCCAACTGGCTTCTCAAGACGTGTTCTCCACCCCTTTAGCAGGTCGCGAGGCCAGGGGTGGAGCACAGCCAAGAAACTACGTTTCCCAGCAACCCCGGCGGCAGGACACATGGGAACCGCGCCCACGCGAGGGCGCATGCGCGAGCCATGCCCCACGAGCGCTGCTCGCAATCCTGACCGGCAACCTGAGCTGACGTGTATCTGATGAGCTCCGTTCGGCAAGCATCAGCGGGGCACCAGCCCGCCTGAAAACATACCCCAGGCCCCGCGTCACAATTAAGATAAGTAGCGCATGGTCCTACGCGCAGCGGCTAATTGCATGGAAGGGATTTTTTTCATTGCGTGCAAAACAAAACTAACTCTTGGGGCACAAACTATTAATCCTGCATGGGTAGTGCTTGCATAACTACCGCATGCATCTTGGGGGGCATTGCATGGTCCAGACTACTAAAGACCCGTGTGGGGAAAACGAAAGACACGGGCCGCTCGATCTCAGAACAATTAACCCTTTAAGGGTAGAACTAGCGCACGCATCCGTTCTGACATTCCTTGTTTGTTTCTAGTGGAAGACGACTCCGCGGAACGGTGCGTGGACAGAAAAGACGGCAGTCGCCGCAGATCACCTGAAAACTAAGCTAAGTTCAAGTTTATGTTTCTTGTTGCTTTTAATGACAGAGTGAGCGTAGTGAGTCACGTATAGCAGAACTGCACCTCACATGAAGCAATGTGGGGAATGCTTATTTCTACATGCAGTAATGTGGGAATCTTGCATGCAATCTGGGAAATGTTTTGTAGGTGTTTGTGAACAACATTGGCATCCTCACAGGCTCTGCAGAAGCAGTAGGCCAAACTGGTTGGAGCTCCAGCACAAAGGCTCCCATATTGAGAGTTTACTAGATGTTGTAAAGAGCATTGGAGTGATAGGTTACAACTCCACCGAAAGGAAGCAGGAGCCAAGGAACATGTTACCCTAATTCCCCCATTCCTATCCACAACTCCTTCCTCTACCTCTTTACGGTGATCCTAAAACCCTCAACCTATCCATTCCACGGACCCTAACCCTCTTTCCCCGAAGGGTCGCGGAAGCCTGCGATGGTGTAATCTCCAGGCCCCAAGACCTAACGGGAAGGGAGGCGTTTGTGCTGCCTCTGCGCCAGGAGAAGAAGACTGAAGGCTCTGACAGGTCAGTATGACGCAGAGATCAGTGATTGGTTACTACTACGAAAGACAGATCAGAAACGAAACGGATACTCTTTTTTTCTTTACCGAGGATTCCCAGCCTGACGACGGGGAATATTCATGAGCATGTGAATCCATGCCAGACCCCATGCTGGAGAAATATTCATTATTAAGACTTCAGCTTCCCCCAGTTTACCGTGCCACAATTACATATCTCCCACATTTATTACTTTCCGTTATGTAGTGTGTGAATGGCAGAGACCTGTGAATTAGAATCATAACCCCTCTGGCATTAGTTGAATACGAAGTGTAATAACGTTGCCCTCCCCATCCGGGGGCCATTACCCGCGCCTGACGTTCTAGCAGATGGGTTTCCTGTAAGAATAGCAGCTGGGCCCCTGGTCTGTTCACGTATTGCATTGCCTTACGCATCTTAATGGGGGATCCTAATCCCCTCACATTCCAACTTAGGAGCTTTACTCCATTTTGAACAGGACTAGCCATCATCCCTTAAAAGTCTATGAAGGGTCTTTGTATTAATACACCATCCCTTGATTAGGCTATATTGTGCTGTGATCAGTCAGTGCATTTTTTGAAATATTTTCACCCCAACTTAAATCCCAAAACCCCTCCCCCACCCTTATAGTACCACAAACTTTGACTATGTTACCCCACAATCCCTTCCACCACCCCTCTTCCCCATCACTGTTTACCAAAATATGCACTTGCATTGGAGGCGACTGCTTCCGTGGTGACTATAGCAGCCAGCTTGTATAGTAATTAGCTTACACTGGGTCGGTTTTTGCAATTACTTAAAGGTATGTTGCCAAAGCACATCTTAAATTCCGAGAGCATCTATGGGTATCTGGTTTAGGTCTAAGAATCGTCCACCATGTCACTTGGTATCAAACAATTTCAATTCTGTTACTGTCGAGGGGGCAGAAAGGAAGATCTACATTTCCCGGTTAGGCATCATTTAACATTACATTGAGAGGGTTTACATGCATGATATGCTACTCCTCGCTGTCATTGCCCATCCTGTGAAGGTTGTTTTGGTGGGAGTGGGATGTTGGCCTCCACGAATGAAGCTGCTTCCTCTGGGAATGTAAAAGCTTAAATTGTATACGCAATCTGGCTAGGTATAGCATTGCATATGGTATCCGGCGCTCTGACAAATGAGTGCCTCTGTTGCTGTACCGCTTGAGTGAAGTCTGGGAAGATGCGTATCTGGCTGGAGCCCAGTCACAGTTCCTGCTTGTCCCACGCTGCTCTCAGCACCTTGTCATGGTCTCGGTAGTTCATCAATCTCGCAATGATTGGGCGCGGGAATGCCCGAGGCTTGGGTTTTGCCACCCGTGTTCTATGTTCCCGCTCTACCACAACCATTTGGGAACAGCCCGGGTCTCCCAACAAGTCTTTTAACAGGCCTTCCACTGCTTCTTCCATACAGCATTTTAGGGCGTCCTCCGACACTCCTACAATGCGGATATTGTTGCGCCGTGATCTCGCCTCAAGGTCCTCACATTTCATGTTAATACTGCCCAGGTCTTTTGCCATTGACGTGACCTTGTTTTGCAGTGATTCTATGGCATTCTCTGCCATGCCTATTTGCAACTCGGCATCCGTTATGCAGTGTGTGGCTTTCTCCAACTGAGCTCTGAACAAAGGAGACGTTCGCAGTGATACAGTCCAGTTTGTCATTTATAGATGCAAATCCTTGCTGCATGATCACCACCACTACTTGAAGGTCAGCAGGAGGTGGAGTGGTTGGTATAACAGGTGTTTCTTGGTCACCTGATCCTTCCCCGCTATTGTCCATCTACTTGGTTGTGGGTTTGGTATACTTATCCATGGTGCCACTTTTTTAGGGGGGGCAGTCACTTTAGGCATTATATTGGGTAAAAGCGACTTTCCCGCGCCCAATATAAACAGGCCTAAACACCACTGTAGTTGATTCTATTGTTGTTTCAAGCTGGTCTAGAGGTGACCCCCATTGTCGTTAAGGACTCCGTCGTGTCCGCCCCTTTTAAGACTCTGTAGGTCATACTGTGACCGTTGTGTGCCCGGCTTGTGGGCTATGCCTGCCACATTTTATGCTTTCGATGAGTGTTCCTGGTGCTTGCAATATCCTCACCGGAGTAGTCGGGTTTCTACTGCACAGGCTGGAAGAAGCAGGGCGGGGCCAGGATGTCACGTGGATTTCGAGCACGCTGGGTGGTCAATTTGCTGCCACTACCATGAACATGACTTCACCTTATTCGGCAGATCATGGGTAGTTAGCAGATTAAGAATGGGCTGGTTTTAATCACTGATGCAACCACCCAGTCCGGGGGGGCCAATCGCTAGGGTTCTCAAGTTGTAGGGTCCTACTGTTGTCTCTGTTCTGAAACAGCGATTAGCAGTGGGCTGTGGGTCACAAACCACATGCTGTGGCCGCTGTTGTGGGTGTGGCCCAAGGATCAAGACACCGTCTCTTCTTCCAAGATGGGGTGTTAATCGGGGGCCTTGGATAGTCTAGCAATATTGTGGGCCCTTATTGTTCAGTGGGGAAAGCAACGAGCTCAGCCCGGGGTACGCCCTCCAGGCCCGCCGCGGTCAATTACCCTCACATAGCCACCTCTGAATGGGGCATGAAATTGCGAGGGCTGGCATCAGAATTATCACTCTCAGACTTTGCACGTACCGTGGTAGTGTGTTGATCACAGTCGCTTCGTTGTGTTGGGCTCACCCTTGTCTCCACACCCTTCACTCAGCGCTGCGCACTTTCAGTCCGTAGCTGTTGTGGGGAGCCACTGGGCGCCGTGTGCATGCAAGCCACTTTCTCCACCTTGTGCTCAGGGCTCACACTGTCCATGTAATAATGGGTATGACACCCATTCACTGTTCTCCTTTAATTGATTCCCTGCAGTATCTGAGGGTCGATAGGTGCTGCCCTCCACGTTGCTTGGGGTTCTCTCGCCGTTCCGGATACTATGCTCGCCGCACAAGCTGAGTGGCACAGATCACGGAGGCCGTCAGCACCTCCCATTGTGTCGCTTTTCCGTCCGCTGTGTCCTGGCTGTAATGCCGCACTTCGTGGACCGCAGGGTGCAGTTGGTTATTTTAGTGAGGCAGGCTGGTCTGCTCGCCCCATGGCTTCTCAACGGCCTCAGTTGTGGATGCAGCCGGTTGTGTGGGAAGAGCTGCACGTCTCAGCGTGTAGGAGTGCGTTTCGTTCCTCCGAACTGGGTGCCACTGCTCAGAATAGTGCCGGTCACCGCAGACAGCTTCTCCTGTTCGTGAATATGCCTCCTTATTGGGCGTTTCAGTGTTTTGCTTCCCCGTCCTTCCCTGTCTTCTGAGCCAATTCCAGCAGCCCCAGTGTGCGTCTGGACATGCTCCTCGCCGGGGCCTTTTCTTACCGCCTCGCTATCTCAGCCGTTACTAAATTAATTCATCCAAGATTTGGTCAGCACCTACACTGCACCTTCATCCTTCTCTCATCCAGTTTATACTTTCGGCCCTTCACCGGAACAGCATAGATGTCCCTGGGTTTTCTTGGCTCCCACAGAGCATACACAGAAGCGGCCATCTTACCGCCTGCGCAACAACAACCCAGCTCACACCCACAGACTTTAATCTACTCTCACTTTGTTCACACCTTCAAACTTGCTACCACTTGTTTGCATCTTTGTGCTTTTGAGAAAACCACCCTTTAGATACATGCCTCTATCTCAAAATGTGTTATTGTAAGTTTGTTTGTTTATTTATTTTTAATGCGCACCGAGACCCTGAGGTAGGAGGCGCAGCAGCAAGAAGATGCAAAGCTTAAACGTTACAGATTTTCCAAAATTTACAAATAAGGCACAACCAAGCAGATACATTTACAATCAACATAGGTATTATGATAATACGTGGCATTATAGCAGTACTACGATGCAGGTTCAGACTATACAGGACATATTTATATATATATATATATATATATATATATATATATATATATATATATACATACATACTCAGAAAACCTGCGCCAGGGAAATATACTTGAATCTTTCAAACTATACAGGAAATATACAGTCTATGCAGGAATTATACAGTTGAATCTTAGACTAGCGGACTAGAACAGTATTGATATAGGTGTAGAAGTAGGTGTCTAGGGATCTTTGGCCTTAAGGTAGTTAATGTAATTCTTTCTGAAGAGTAGGTAGGGTTGGTCTACTCTTAGTTTATGAGGCATGGCGTTCCACAGTTTAGCAGCATTCACCGGGAAGCTGTTGCCTCCAGCCTTAGTTAGTCTGTATCTTGGAACTACAAGACAATTGGTGTTAGCCGGTCTAGTGGATGTTCTTTTGGTGAATTTGTTCATGAGGTAGCTGGGAGCAGCATTATTAAGAGCTTTGTGAGTCAGGGAGATCATTTTTAGCTGAATTTTATCGTCAGTGGAGAGCCATTTGTGTTGGCGTCTAGTGGAGGAGATATGAACTTATTTTGAAGAGTTTGAAGTCTCTGGATAGTAGCCTTGCTGGCACCACTGTAAAGGGCATTACAGTAGTCAAGTCTAGATAGGATTAGGGCTCTAGCTAGAATCAAGCAACTGTCATCAGAAAGGAAGGGCTTTCCCGCTTTTATTAACTTGCAGGTGTAGGCAGTGGTTGAAGCAAGAGTTTTCACCCGTTTGTCAAAAGTCATAGTTGAATCCAGGTAAAAGCCAAGGGTTTCCTTGGATACATTTATGATATTGCCGTCAATGTTGAATGAGGCATATTTGTGTCCTAATTTGTTGATGTTAGAATGCGTGCCTAAGATTATTAACTCTGTCTTGTCATCATTCAGGCATAAGCCATGTGTGGCCATCCATGCCTGAATGATGAGATATACCCTATTCACCAACTCCAGATCCCTACTATGATCCCCAGAAAGCGGGAAGAATCTGTGTATCATCTGCATAGTTAGTGTAGGTGATACCCAGAAGGTCCAGATCATCGAATGAAGGTTTGGTGAAGATGTTATATAGAGTATGGGAGACGCAAGAACCCTGAGGGACACCACACAGGATGGTTATAGGATCTGCTGCTGCCGATGGGGAGAACACTCTCATAGTTCCCTCACTCAGGAATGATTCAATTCATTTAATGGCTTCCGTGGAGAAGTGAACTGCTAGGTCCAAGTGTTTGCAAAGGACTTTATGGTCCACAAGATCGAATACAGCTGAGAGATCAAGTATGAGGAGTAGTGCAGTCTTCCCCTTGCCTCTCAGCTCGTCAATTTGTGTTTTTAAATCGATTAGAGCAGTTTCTGTCCCATGTAGTGGGCGGAAGCCAGATTGTCTGGCTCCTAGGAGCTTATGTAGCTCCAAGTGCCTTTAAATCTGGATGTAAGCTGCTTTGTCTAGTATTTTAAGTAAGAATGGCACCGTAGTAATGGGACGGTAATTGGTGGGGATGAGAGGATCCAATGTCTGCTTTTTAAGGAGTGGAAGCACCCAGGATTGTTTTAGATTGGCAGGAACGGTACCGGAGGTGAAAGAGGCGTTGATCAGTTTGGAAATGAAGGGTGATAAATCTCTGGCTGTGTCTTTTATTATCTGCGCAGGGCAAATGTCACCCTTGCAGTTTGATGGTTTAAGAGATAGGATGATTTTTTTGCTACCTCTAAGGCAGACATTTTAGAAAAGTGAAATGTATTAGTTTGGCTAGTAGATGTCTCAGTAGATGGTGAGATTTTGGATTGGTACTGTGAGTTCAGCATGTCTAAGTTTTATTTTATTTTGGAGTATATCTATTTTATTTGCTAGCGCATGTTGGATGTCCGCACACCAGGTCTTGTCCTTAGTGCAAGTATTAGGTGTGGCAATAGGAGTCTCCAGTTCCTTCAGTATGGAAAAGAGTTCTTTCCTACTTGAGTTAGATGTGGCAATACGCTCATTATAAGAGTTCCGTTTGGCTAGGCAAACTTCACTTTTATATTTCCGGGAGATGGACATTAGGTTGACTTTATTCTCATTGGAAGGACATTGTCTCCATGCAGTAACACATTTTCTTTTCTTGAGACGTAGGTTCTTTAGTTCGGGCGTAGACCATTTGTGTAGATGAGCTATAGGTTTACTTGTTCTGAGTTTAGGTGGGGCAATTATATCCATAGTAGCAAGCATAATTTTGTTGTATTCATGGACCAATGTGCTAGGGTCCAGGTTGTCTGGCAGTGCATTTAGAGTAGGTAGGATAGCAGGGACCACTTTGTCTACTGTCATGTTCCTTTATTTCTAGTTAGGCATGGTGGGGCCAAATGTGGGGCCGTCAGAGTACATCTAGTGGTAGCAACATTGAAGAACACGAGTGAGTGATCTGTCCAGGATTGGGGCAAGATAGAAGAGATATCTGCTGAACAACAGTGATTGGCTACCCAGTCTAATATTCTTCCCTTAATATGGGTAGGATTGTTGACTTTTTTGAGTCAATCCTGATGCGCTAATGGTGTTGGCTATGATTGTTGCGTATTTGTCCGCTGGATCATTGTAGCCTAGATTAAAAATCACCCATAAGCAGTAATTGGGAAGTCGTTTTCATGTTATTAGATAGGATATTATGCAGGTCCTCTTCGAAGGTCCCAAAGGGGCCAGGAGGTCTGTATATTAGGTGAATGGTGAGTGTCTGAGCATTTTATATCGGGAGGTTTAGCAGTAAGGATTTCACACGATTGCAGGGTGGGAGATGGGATTAGTCTTAGAGAGAGACTTATTCTCGATATGAAAATCATTTATGATCGATATTGAATCCCTGTTCTTCATAGAAATACAAATACAAAAAAGAAATACTTGTTTTTTTGGCTCTGCTGTGTAACATCGTATATGGGAATGTGATCAGTTTGTAAAGATGCGATTGAGATTCAAGACTTTATAAAAATCCAAGTACGTTGTCCAAATTATGCCATTTGCTTCTGAATAATGAAAGAATCAGCCAATGTGACTTATATTGCAAAACCACATACACAAAGAAAGAAAATGCGTGTAGGCCTCAATATGTGCTACTTCACAATTACAGGTCATGTTCGCTCCTTTGCGCTTGCCCCATTTGGCCAACTTTATTTAAGTGGTAATAACTAATGTAAGCCTGTTAAGTAAAATTTTAACCTTTGCATCCAGCTAATTGTTCTTACAAAACAATTTAGAATCCATATATCTGGCCACGTGGCTCTTAAACATTTCACCTCTATTAACCTGGCTGACCATTTTTTTTTTTTTTATTTGGTTGGTTGAAATTAATCAACCTTTCAAATATAAAACATTAAGAATAAATTTGAAATGAGTAAAAACAGAAGTTAACAGAACACAATTCACAACAAATGCAAATATAAAGTAAACAAATGAGCAAGTAAACAGAGGGCTTAGCAATGCACAGTCGAACAATAAACAATTAAAACAATTAACAGTAGCTATTTGTATTGATGTGCACGAAGAGTTTAAAATTGCAGCCCAACAATCTTGCGGGTCTGGAAGACCTAGGTAAAAGCAGTATTTTGAAAAGTGCATCTCTCTTTCACCACAGAGAGTCACACATTCAGTAATCAAGTGAATTAGAGTTTCACGAGTATCCGGTGTCATACAAAATCGGCAAATATTACTTAATATAGGCAGAAGTTTGCGTCTGACTTCTGTGCCTCTTGTGAGATATAGATTAAATCTCAGGCGTAGAACGCCTGAACGGTATTTGGGGGAAGGTGATAACAACAAATATGGTGCCACTGTACGAATTTTTTTATGAGGGAATCTTAGGCCACCTCCATCTTTATACTGAAGGCAGAGGTCTCTAGTCAGAAGCCAATCAGATTGATACATTTTGAGTTTGGCTCTGTCAGGATTTGTTAATAAAGTTTCAATTGAGACCGCTGCAATTATTAGAATATGGTAAGCTTTTGTTAACCATTTGTGTATGAAAACAAGTGTAACAGAGAACATATAATCAGACAACAATTCCAGTATGGAGTTGTGAGGAGTAAAGAGCAAACATTTTCTGAATAGTGCGCAGATACGCCAATTATAGAGAGCTTGCAATGAAACAAGGCCCAACTCATATTTGATCCATGGGCACGGAGTGCATTGTGGCAAGTGTAGCACTTTTCTCCAAAATGTGTGCTCCCAGAGTGTAAACAGAGGTGATAGATCGTCATGGAGAGTTTCCAAGCCATAAAGTAAAGATGGAGTGACTTTCAAGTTCCAAAATTGGAGAGGCGGAGTGATATAATGTTCAAATATGGAAAATGTTCTA
The DNA here is from genome assembly GCF_040938575.1 of Ambystoma mexicanum. Lineage (NCBI taxonomy): Eukaryota > Metazoa > Chordata > Amphibia > Caudata > Ambystomatidae > Ambystoma > Ambystoma mexicanum. The sequence goes on along the minus strand of NC_090923.1, from coordinate 281,613,386 downwards.
AAAGAGGCCTGCGAGATAGCGGTCTTTAATTTGTTACTTTCATGAGCGATGTGACTGGAGGCGTGAGCCTTGTCCTCGAAAATCATCCCAAGATAAGTGTATTGGGAAACCACAGAGAGAGGGATCTGATTGATATGCCAGAGATGGAATAGAGGCCTGTGGTTTCGTGGACAGAATGTTACGATTTGGTTTTGTTGGTATTAACTCGTAATTCATTACAATGAATATAATCGTGAAAGGCATTTAAGAGGTTCTGTAAACCAGAATGTGTTTTAGAAATGAGCACCAAATCATCGGCATACATTAATGCTTTGACTTGGTGGTTATTAAATTTAGGTGAATATTTACGTGAATCTGAGATTACATTTTCGAAGGCACGTCTCACGTCTTGAATGAAGTAATTAAAGACAGCTGAGGCTAAAAGGCAGCCTTGTTTTAGACTGCGAGCCGTGGGGATGCTTGAAGACAAGCGCCCGTCCAAGGAAAGACGAATTTGAATTGAAGTGTTGGTGTGTAAAGATAAGATTATGTCAAAGAGAGTAGGTGGGCAATGGTCATGAAGTAACTTGGCAAATAAGAGGTCTGCTGACAGAATCGAACGCAGCGTGCAGGTCGACAAGAGCAAAAGAAATGTGCTGTTTCGTAGCATGACGCTGTGTTTTAAGGGCATTTAGGAAAATTAAATTAATGGATGTGCCTAAGCCTGTAACAAAACCTGATTGCTGGGGTTCACGCAGATATGAATTTTTGGTCCATTTATTGAAGTCCCGTAGAATAAATTTACAGAATAATTTACCCGAGGCATCCAGAAGGGCGATGGGGCGATAATTAGAAGGTAAACTGCGATCGACCTTTTTAAAGATCGGAATGATTAGTGAGGTCTTCCAAGACGGAGGGATTGCTTTATGCTTTAGAATATTGAGGAAGATGATGTATAAGATATTGGCCCATTCAAGAGGAAATGCCTTGAAAATCATGTTAGAAAGGCCATCTGGGCCCGCAGCTCGGGATGAGCTTGCATTCATGATTTGTGCTTGTATATCAGAGATGGTGAACTCAACTCTCCAAGGGCCAGAAGTAAGAAGTGGGAGGCTATTGTTGGAAAATTCTGGATCAGCGTATAGGGATGAAAAATGGGTTGGCCAAGCTAGGTCTGATACCCCATTAATCTGCAAGGCACCTTGTGAATTGGAAGTCAAGTTATGAAGTAGCTGCCACATAGTGCTAGAATTTTTATTCTTCATGGCCCTAAACATCAGTTCGCTGTCTTGTTGGTATAGTAGAGCTTTCTTGCTTCTGATCCAATTCTTATATCTGCATTTTAGCGTGGATAGATCAGAGCTGAAAGAGAGAGAATTTGATCGTAGAATAGCTCTTTGAGCTCTTCGACAGTCTGCTTTGGCCGTTTGTATGTCTGGATCAAAAGCATGCGTATGGCGACCAGTCAGCCTTTTCGAGGTAGTCAAAGTATTGACAAATGGACGCAATAGGTCGGAATAGTGTGAGTGGTGGAGCAACTGAGCATGATAGTCCACGCTGTTGGCAAATGATAGCAAAGATGAAAGGTTCCAGCGCACTCGAGAACCAACTGGATTAACAAGTAATTTAATGGAGAGATGGTGTGATTGCTCCACGAGAGGTGGCCACTGAATCTTCAAAGAAAGTAAATTATGATCACTGTGTGGAAGAGTAGTGATGATGAGGCTGTCTATGGGTTGAAACAATTTGGCGTTCACGTAGATGTAAAATGATACTTGAATTAGTTCCGCGGTGCCAGGTACTTTGGGGCGGGAGATCACCCGGAACAGCCCCATTTACCATATGAAAATTGCGATACATCATAAATGAAGACCACATAGATGTTGCTTGATTTGAACAGGCTTGGTTCCAGCAATCGAGATTGATGTCACCAAGGACAATTGTGTGAGAGATGTGAGGAGTTTGTTAGATCACATCAAGAATAGAAGCTAGACCATCATAGAAAGCCTCATCAGTCTGTGCAAGAGGATTACGATAAATGTTGACAAGTGCAATAGTGAAGGTACGATGTACAATCTTCACTAATTGAATGTGGGCTTGCACTGATGCCCAAGGCAAAAGAGAGGCCCAGCTGTGATTTGACTGCAACTAGCAGGCCAGAAGAAGGTTGGCCTTTAGTTGGCAGGGCCGAGTACGATCAGGTCCAATCCATCCCAAACAGGGGGAAGTAATAGCCAAGTTTCCTGCAAAGCTATGATGTCATAAGTAAGAGAAAGAGTAGACATGGAAATGTGTAGATTAGCATGACCTCGAGTGTTCCAGCTAGCAAGAGTCAAGAAAGAGGAAGAAAGAGTAGTTGGTGGTTAGGACGCACAGATTAAGGAGGATGTCGAACAGTTGGGTAATTTGTTTCCCAACCCTTGATAAATGTTCACTTTCGGCTTTGATGAAAAAGTGGAATGCACAGAAGATTCAGGATCCAGTGCTAAAAGAAAACCCAACTCAAACAGTTGCATTTTGCAGCGCCAGATTGCGTTCCACACAACAGCCGAAGGGATGCGAAGCCTGACCAATGAAGAGCAAGTGTCGGAGACAAATTCTATCTGGTCCATGTCATGGGTGGTGATGGCATTCAGGTCCTCAATGTCTCCAAATATGTTCAGGAAACTTGCACGATTTAGATCATATGTAGGAAAATTGCCATCTCGACATTTGAGAATAAAAGAGTGAGAAAGAAGTCGTGAAGGTAATGATGATTTAGAAAAGGACTTAGTTTTCAACCTTTGAGTAGGCCATTTTGGCGGTGGAGCCACAAGGGCTGATCTGAGACATGAGCGTAAAATGCTTTCTTCCTCTTGCATGGTGAGTGCAGGCGGGCATTGTGTGGGCAGTTGACAAGTTTCAATACCCGGTTGCTTAGGGCCTAATCGCGAAGCTAGGTAAGCATCAACAATAGCTTTTAGGTCAGATACAGAAGCACCAGGAATAGGGATCTGAGGTACAGTTGAGGCAGAAGGTTTTTGAAAAGTGACATGCTTGTTAATCAAGGGAGGAGCCTGTATGCTAGTCGTTTGGGATTGCGTGATGGAAGCTAAGCCAAACATCCTGGAAGATGATAAAAGTAAAGGATCTGAAGGCAACCCCAAATTATTCAAGCGTGAGGCTAAATAAGCATCAATGCTTGCTTTATAATCAAAACGATTTTCCATGGAAGGAGAAAGAGTAGAAGCAATTGGTAAGTTAGAAGAAAACTGAGATGAGCACGTTTGAGATTGTGACGAAGGGGGCAAAACATCTGACTGATGAGATGGCTCATGCTGTTCAATGGATTGAAGTAGCTAGCTAAGAGGGGAAAGAGAATCTAAATGGGGAACTGTAGTCATAGCAATTGAACCTGCGATAGAGGGCGCAAGAGAAGAATGCAGTTGAGGAGCCACAGAAGGGATAATGGGAGGTACAGTGCTTGCTGAAGATTGCCCTAAGGCTTTAAAAAAAGCCGTGAGGGTGTGTTTGGAATGGTTTGAGGCGGGCACATTTTTGTTTTTTTTAGCAGCAAAGCGGAGTCTTCGGTTGAGAGGCTTAACAATGGGAATAACATTTGTACCCATAATGGATACGGAAGAAGAGACCAAAGTAGATTGTTTGGAGTGAGAAGACAAAGAGGGCAGTTGAGGGGGAGTACTTGAGGGAGGGGCTGGGGAATAAATGAGGACTGGTTCAGGGGGCAGAACAAGAGCAGGTATGAGCCGAGGTGTGGGTCGGTGAGGAGGAACTGAAGACAGATCGGGAGGAAAGAACTCAAGGAGCAACAGAAGAATGAAAGGACTCTGGAGCAACAGCCGGATGGATTGGCTCACTGGGAGCATCCTGAGAATTAGACACTGATGACAAAGGGGTAACAGCGATGGGTCTGACTATCCCCGGAATTGAAGGAAGGAAGGAAGGAGGCTTGTGACAGGACAATGAAACAATCTGAAGATGGTTGATTGAGATCTTGCACGTTTTCAACAATTGGGTTTGGGTGATGGATAGATGGTGTTGGGGAGTGAATGAGAGGAGGATTAGTAGGAAGAAGAGAACCATGAACATGCAGCCATTTTGCTAACTCTTCAAACAGGGCGGATTGATTGGAAAGTTTATGGTCTATAGTGTCAGAGTTTACTCATGGTTGAGATAGCAAGATTAATGGAAGTGAGAGCCGCATGAATTAATGCAAGTTGTTGAGGCAAAGCAATAGGAGAAGGTGTTTGTGGGGCTCTGGGGGTGGGCATGGCAAAAGAGTCAATGGGCGCAGATGAATAAAGAATTGAGGAGTGAATGGAGATCTCAGCAGAGATTTATTCATGCAGAGCTTTGTTGTTTTATGAAATAGAGATCGGACTCGAAGAGGCATTAATAGAGATGTCTGAGGCATCAGGTTGCAAAGATGGGAACCTGATAGGCGAAAGAGCCGGGCCCTTAAATGGAGGGTGAGGATGAGGGTTAACTGAATTAAGCATAGTGATGTCAGACAATGGGTGAGTGTTCATGCGCGCCGGGCAAGATTGCTGAGCAACTGGGGAATTATTGGCAGTAGAAGAAAGGACATTGGGTATAGGGTTGCTTGAGGTTGGGGGCTGACTCGGGTGTGATATTTGAGGTGTTTTGCTAGGGGCTGGCGGGAAGGGAAACTTTGCAGGCAATATTGGACCGGTAGTGCGAGGTGCTAAGAAGGGAGTCTGGGAGACTGAACTGGCACTTGATGACAAGTAGTAAGATTAAGGAGAGCACAGGCATTGTTAGGCATGTTTGTCGCAAGTTTGTAAAAGTGAAACACCATTCAATGAAATATCATGCACAAAAACAATATTTGTGGTAAAAATAATGAACAATAAAAATAAAAAAATAATAAAGAGCGACAGTAACAGTGAAATTGGGTCCTTTCTTTTTAACCTTTTTTCCGTTAAACAAATAACAAAAATGGAAAGGAGACCCAGGGAAAAGAAAGAATGGGGGAAAAAAAGGAAAGGAACAGTAATGAGAATTATACCAAAAAGAAAAAAGAAGAAAAGGACAAGAGCAGAGAAAGAAAGTCAGAGACCACGAAAGCAGATAATAACATATATCACATATATAAACCAAAAAAAAATGCGTAAAGAGATGGCAGCAAATGTTAATGTAAAATATGTCAATCAAACCGCACACGCAGACCGCAGCAATATGTGGCTAGCCAGCTAAAATAAGCTAGTAGCGGCAGCCAATCCCTGCAAAAATGAGGCGGGATTACTGGAAAAAATGTCAATCACTCTGAATGCAATGAATGCAATTGCAAGAAAACGTTGAAAACGCATTCTTTGATGTTCCTCAAGCACAATCCAAGCATTGCAGGAGCAGAAAAGCCAGCGGGAAAGCAGTACTTTAGCTGATACTTTGCCCGTGAGGACTACTTTAAACGGAATCCGTGGAGTTACAATACAGTTGAACAGAGTTTCAAGTTACAAAGTCACAGAAAATGTACTCACAAGAGAGTTTGCGCTACCGCAATCCGCAAACAGCCAAACAGCAGTGTCTCACCCTTTCACCTCAGGCTTCCGCCGCAAGGGGAGTACTAGGCGTGCTTATAAGCACAGCCGACACCGCGCTGATCTTCAGAATGGCTCTTCCCAGATTAAAGGAACCGTGACACGTTAATTCTACGTGCAAAATGTGATAACACCAGCAACAAAAATCAATACAGCTTTGTATGCAGAGTAGAATGGGGTACAGCGACCCAGTTGTTTGCCAAAGTTCAAATCACGGAGCACATTAAGAGCAGCTTTCCACTTTACCCCTACAGCAGCCAAGCAGCAGTGGCTCGTCCTTTCACCTAGGGCTGACCATTAAATCTATAAGATTTGTAAACACCCACTAGACATCATGGGGTATGTTAAGATCGATTTCTAAACTCTTACCTTTCTGGGCAGATGTTTAGGAGGCCACCCTCGGTTTAGTGAAACAGGGGAACGTTCTGGACAAGCCAGACCAATCTAGGTAGCTTGGCAGGTGGTCAAGACCAAGTCTCAGTTACTCTTCGACAAGTGTATATGAAAAATATCTATACATTTATTGTCGGCCAGACCAATAGACACAAGTAAACTTTAGTTATGCTAAAACAGTTACCACACAAAATACTTTACTATACAGCATATATACAATAAGTTTCCTAATGCGACAAATGAGGAAAACACAGCCACAACCTGTAAAGAGAAGGGTGGGTTAACACTACGAGCATTAGACCATTCTTCAGAGTCGTTCCCTAGCTTTTGAGTCCAGCCCTAAGAAGTGGGGAGCCTTGTGCTCAACAGTACAGTTGTGCGAAAAAACGCATGTTCGCGCAGGTGAAGCAAAAAGCGGGTCTTCTTGGGAGGGCTGTGGCAAGTCAGGAAGGGGCTTGAAGCGATGAAGAATTGGTTCCCACTATTAGAGTAGGATCTGCCCTTGGCAGCAGAGCAGTTTTCAAAAGGTGAGAATAGCTAGGGAGAGCAGGCTAACCCAGCCAAGATCGAATACCTGTTAGAGGATATTTGTGCTTCAAAAGGGATTGGTTTTGCCAGGGGGCCATTGGTAAGTGATGCAAGTACTCACTGACCCTCGCCAAAGTCCGGACCAAACTTTGCCAGTGAAGTCGAGGTCGCTAGTAGGTTAGAGTCCTGCAGTTTTGAAGTGCTCCGGCTCTGAGCGGCTGCGGGGGAGAACTATCGTCCGTGACAGGACAGTTGCCTTTTCTCAGCTTCCGAAGGAAGTATGAAGAAAATTCTGGTGCAGCAGGCTTCAGGGCACAGGAGAGTAAAACAGCAAGGCACTTACAGCAACCGTCAACAACAAGTAGGAAAGTGGGAATCACAGATGCAGGCAGCGTTACGCACTGTGCTAATTCGGGACCTAGAGGAACAAGGCCTGTGAAATTTGGCAGCAGAGGGCACAGGACCACAAGTCCCAAGTCTCGGGCTTCCACTCAAAATGGCAGCGATTCTGCAGGATAGCCTGAGGTAGAGCTGGACAGCTCACTGGATGGCCCAGGAACACTTCCGAAGGAGATTGTTAGGTGGGTAAGCAGGGGGTGCCGAGAGTAGTTGTTCCCACTACTCTAAAGGGGCAAAGCATCTTGGCAGGCTGCCTTGATCGAGGTAGAAAGCAGGGGTCCAACGGGACAGCGGAGGGCGAAGGGTGCCAAAATCTTCCAAAACGTCTCCAGCAGTTTCACAACTCTGTTTCTTCATGCAGGAGGCTTGGCTCCTTCTGTAGTTCGGTGAGAACTCCGGTTATCGACCGGGAATGGGTGTAGAGCAGCCCCTTCTCTTATCCAAGATTAGCCAAAATCAAGGACTTCCAATCGAAGATCTGCTCTCATGCAGGCATCCCAGTTGTGGTCCAATCACGGTCCACGGTGGTCTCAGTCATTCAGGCACTCCAGACATCCTGGCACCAGTGGTGTGGATTGGTCCCAACCAGTTTCCAGGGTACAGACACGGGACAGGCAGAAGAACCAAAAGAGATCGTTTTTTTGCGGGCAGCTGCATGCCAAATAAGGAAAACCTGGATTACTTGACAAAAAGACGTCCATTTTCAGACCTGGCCACAGTCTTGAACCAAACTGGGTGCGATTCAGTAAAAAGAAGTAAAAAACATTATAAAAAGTCACTGCTGCCACCAGTTCGTCCCAGGGCACACCCTACTTTGTCTGTAACGTCGGCAATTCATTGTGTTCCACCTCTCCGCTTGCCCTGGCTTGTTTGGCGTCTCCTGTTGCTCCATTAGGGAAAGTTCCTCTCTTATCCACCTTGAAGCGCTGTACCCTGGCTTTCTCTCCATACCAGCCGCTTAAACACGTGGCTTTCTTTGCATGCTCCCATGGCAGACTGTCTCCTTTCGAACACTGCACTGGAAGAGGTTTTTGAAATATGCTAGACGGAATGCCCTGCTCCTGATCCTCCGGACATCCAGGCTAAAAACACTTGCCGTCCCCCGCTTCTTTAATTACGGTCTTATATCCGCCACACAAGAAGGAATGCTCTGACATTGTTTCGTCATCACGTTTTTTCAACGTGGACTTGCTTCAGGAATTTGTCGTTCCCCTTTAGTGCCTTGGATCATGTCCATTGAACAAGTGGCAAGGACCCTTACTGTGCCCTCCTTGGCGAACTCTTCCAATACCATTTTAGTTCCTCCTCAACCCTTTTCTTCCGATAATGCACCTTTGCCTGAGGTTGCCTGCCTGAAGCGGTCCACCCTCTGGCCTGATGTTAGCTGCTTGCCTGTTGGCGAGGTGGGTGCAACTGTGTCCCTGGTCCATTCTTCAAATGCTGCCTCCAATATAGATGTCTATTTTTCTGCTTCTTCGGAATTTGCTCCTTTTTCTGACTCTCCACTTTCCCTATGGGAGTCACCCACCAATGCCTCGCCTGGTGATTTCCACCCGGTCTCTGTATGTAGAATCAATGGGTGCTCATCACCGGCTCCTACCCGTTCTCCCGCTTTCTTTAACTTCAGCAGCGATGTTCAATGTCTTGGAGTCTTTATTGTCCGACTTATCTATTAAATGTAACACTATTGACACCAAACTGGCCTCACAAGCACTGATGCTCTCTAAAACCTTGGATATGGTTGTTGGGCTATCACAGTTTCTTGCCAGGTATGATTCCTACTGGTTAGAGGCCCTGTGACTCATGTCTGCTTTTCTCCACCTTTGCCAGTCTCGTCTTCCTCTGCCACCTGTAACTCCCCGCCACAAGATCCAATACGGCTTCATATAGACCCATATCTTCCACAAGTGTCACCAGGGCTTCCTCAAAAGAGGGGCCCCACAAAGTGATCAGCCAAGCACTGAAGTATGAACCACTGATTAACAAAAAAAAAAGAGAAAGCTGAGGACTGTCATGCATGGTACAGATTCCATTACGGACCCGACTGAAGAGCCCAATGTCCCGCGGTTTTTCATTTTTCATCCTCCCCTGGTTTTAGACTGTCACTACGGTCCCTGACAGAGTTCCAATTTATTTTAATTGTGGGACTACCGGGACCCTCACTGCCGATCTTTTGCTGACTGAAAATGATCCCACCACCCCTTAATTATGCCACCGGTTACATCTCTGCACTGTGGCACGGATAAAGCTCCATCATTCACACTTCAGCTTGCGCCTTCTCTAGCGGATATGGCAACCTGCGTTATCAATGGTCCCCTTCTCTCCTGTAATATGGTGGGTAAACCCACTGCCAATTCCTTTATTTAGACTGATCCGGGACCTGGCTTTGGTCTTCCACTCTAGCTTTCCTTCGAGCCCCCTCTTGGGGGCGCCTGGCTGTCTGCTCCCCAGATACGATTAGGCAGCATCAGAGGACCACCTGGGGGCGCGGGTGGGGGAGTCGCCTTCCAAACCCGTATCTAAGGCTCTTATAATCTAGTGCCTCTTTGGAGAGGCAAAAGGCCAGTTCTTTAACTGTGCTCGTTTGCTTGATTTATTCCACTGTCATTCTGCTCCGTTTTACCCAGAGCAATGATATTAAAATTGTGGATATATTTGCGAACTGACCCGGACCAAGACTTCTGTGCTTTACTTCTTCTCCAAGGACACTTTGGGCTATATTTCTGAGCAGTCGGATTCGCTATATTGTCTAGGTTACGAGTGCTCCATGAGTGAATCCCTATATGGTAGAAGATACTATCCTGCGACCAGAAGGTAGGACGTTGTATTCCCTTGTTGCCTAGCCCCTTTTGGGGCAGAGACTCAGGTGGCATTATCAGGAGAAGAGAGTTATTGGGTCTGGCTGTCCAACCTGGATGCCCAGAGGGGTAAAACGGGCCTTTAGTGCTGGAGCCCACTCGCGGTTTCCAGTTTATCAATTGGAACACATGCAGACAGTCATTTGAGGATGGTGGTCTCTGGGACAATCTAAATGAGTATGTGCTGGTCGCCCTTCAGGAGACATGGCTAGTTGACCCGGTCGTACTCTATGGCTAGCACTTCATTGATAAACCAGCCATTCAGGGCCCCCTTGGGTGCCCCGTGGAGGTTTGCTTCTTGCCACCAAGAACTCCATGAGTTTAGTGGAACTGCCTACTTCCTCTTCTAACATGCTCATGGCCAGGATTGTTGTCCCTTTTGATAAGGAAAGTAAAGACGTAGTGGTCATCAACCTTTATGACACCTCTACAGCCCCCTTCTAAGCAGCCCCACAATGTGGTCCTACTCGAAATTGAAGGCTTGGTCAGCGATTTGACCTCTTGTACTCCTTGTATTATATGTGGGGACTTTAACTCCCGGATTACACGCCTCATCTGACCGTCAATTTTGAAGGGCCACCTTCATGCACCGAGGTGGATAAGGGTTTGCTCACTCAATCTTGGAAGCAGGGCTTGGCTTGGGCTTCCTTAATATACTCCCTCGGTTTTTCCATGATCAACAACACTTCCTTGGCGATTGCCCTCTGAAATGCACCCGGATTGTTCCCAAAACTAGCAGTATTCTTGATTATGCCTTCTTGGCCAATGATACTCATTTTGTCTCTGACATGGGCATATTTCCCGCCTGGAAAGCAACCATATACCCCTTGTTCTAAACTTAAATCTGGCCATATCTATGACTGCTTCCAAGGCTACTGGGCTCTTAGAATTAACCCTTTGCTCAATCGCATTTCATGGAACGACAGCAGGTTGGATGACGCTTGTGCTCGATTACGACCAGCCTTGGTCTCCTTGGTTTATCGTTGTGCAACTTAGGGTTTGGACCATTTGCGCACTAATTCTTCTGTGCCGATAATGGACTTTGAGACAGTTATGCAGACCTCTGCCTCTTTGATATTTGGTAGGAGTAACACAAACATTCCCCCAGGACTTTTGTCCATGCTTATTTCCTTCCATCCTGATACCAGGATAAAGGTCAGTTCGGCCCAGTCAGGTAGCACTTCTTGAATTTCCACGACCCACGGTTTAAAACAGGGATGTATCTTTGCACCCTTACTTTTTAACCTATATTTTGCCAATATGGGTTCGGCTTTGGCCCATCCCTCTGCCATTCCACCAAAAGTGGGCGATTTTCCCCTCCTTTGGATGAGGTACGCAGATGATATCATCTTGCTAGAACTCACTCCGGCTGGGCTTCAGGCTTCCTTGAATATCCAATTTTCTGTCTCCTTGGAACTAGTGATTAACATCCACAAATCCAAGGTTATTGTATTCCAGAGCACCGGGCCACAAAAATATATTTTCCCTAGCATTTGGAGAGGAAGATGTTAGAGGTGATTCACGAATACAAATATCTTGGGATCCACTTTGATGACACCCTTCATGGCACTTCCCACTTAGTTGCTACTAGGTTAAGGTCCACACAGACGGTCGGACGTTTGGGCCAGAATCCTGACCGAATAGCCCCCTCTGGAGCGAGGCAATTTTCCCAACTTTACCAGGCTAAGATTACCCCCATCCTTATATATGGGGGCTGAATATTGGCATCCCTCCAACAACGAGGAAGTTGCGAAGCTGGGGTCTTTTCTCCGCCTACCCACATACCGGTTCAGACTATATTCCTCGAACTTGACATTTTCTCCTGTAAAGCAAGATTTCAGATGTCCCTCTTGACCACATACTGACGTTAAGCCAACAACAGACCTGGCTCCTTAAACTTTATTTTATTCAATGGTGCTCGGGCTAAGGTTGCCTTTATGCAGAGTAGCGCCTTATATCACATCATTGCTGTGGCAACCTGGTGGCTGGCTGTGGCTCCCGGCGTTTCTCTAAGCTGGACCCTGCCTCGGTACAAAACAGCCATGCAAGCCTTTGTTCTCACTTGTTACTGTTAGCAGTACATTGATGATGTGGCTTCTTTATCCCAGGCTTTTCACTGAATACATCCGGTGAAGGAATCAATTCCCGAACTATATTGGCCAGTTTGTGGGCAAACTTAAGACCAACTCAGTGAAGACTTTTGAAGTCACTGGTGCTTGGAGTAATATTCCAAGGCCACTACAGGTGTGCCGCTTATGTAATTCTGGCCTACTTGAATTCCCCACACATTTGCGTGTCCACTGTGATGCATTGGTTGCCCTTAGATCAGTGGCCTCCCTCGCGGCCGGGCTGGGGCTCTACTGTACTGGTGACACTCTATGGGACCCGATTATTGGGAGGAGGGGGATTTTAATCGTCTTTTACGATTGTGGTAAAAGGCTGTTTTTATACTGCTATGTAACCAAGGTTTACTAAAAAAAAAATAAAAAAAAAATTTTAAAAAAAAATTGGACTTAATTCCATTTGTCCCCATCATACCATACAAGGGATTGGCTTTGATTTTGAAAGGTGCGAATGTACCGACTGTATCCCACCATTTTATATTCATTTGCATCATATTTGTGTCAAGCTTTAAGGGAAAGTGGGTTCTGATTCGGTCTTTCCTATTTTGCCAAGCTCTGGGTCCATCCGTTCTTTAGACACATCCATTGGGGATATAAAAGTCTCCTCCTCTGTCGTTATCAAGGATCTTCATGTCTTTCGGCATTGCAGTATGAAGTCAGTATGAGAACGGGCATCTGTTTTTGTTTTGGATCCTCATTTGGCAATGAAACAAATGTTTGGTGCCAAACCCTACTCCAGTGCCTTACATTGCTGTAAACCTTTTCAGATAAAAAGTATGTTTTGGTGGCAGTGGTGCCGAAGCACTTTTTGTGCCCTGATGGTCTTACTCATTTTGACACTTCCTTGCGCATGCAGCTACTCATTGCCATGCTCATCTCAGGGCTTTAATTGTCCTTTTGTTTTGGGGTCATGTTTCCCAATGCTGCATTTTCTCTCTCTCACTTATGGAGTAAATTGTTTCAGGGGTGCCGATGACCGATTCCTCCCTTGCACCCTACTTGTTTGGGAGAAAATGCATGATTTGGAACCTGAGCCATACTATCTTTGGGGTTGCTAGACGTGGGTCAACTTCTCAGCACCAACGTGGGCAGTTTAACTGGTCAAATATCATTCACCAAATGGGTTTTAAGGATCACTCCAGATTTCAAAGCTGCAGTGGGCTCTGGCAAGTAGTATCTGATACGTATAGCATTACAGCCTTTTCCTCTTCAACTGTGGTGGATTCCTCGTACCCTGTCGGAGCTTTCGACCTTCTGTCCTCCATGATTTACATCACCTACCGCTGCTCTGCATTTGTTTTCAGTGTCATCCGCTTAAATTATATACACGTGTACACTTGCTCTCCTCATGACCCCAAGGAAGACAGCAATTGCAATCACAGTTCTTATATATCCATGGAAACCGATAATTGCAAGATGAGCAAATTCAATGGGCTTCTTGTTCATGATGTGGAACCCTAAATTCGATGTAGAGGTGCAATAAAAACCTAATTAATTCTCATTACCGGTCCCCTCCATGTCAGCCTCAAAAGTCAGAGTCCATTTGTGTCGAGAAGATTTTGGTATTGTAATTTACTTTCTCCTCTTGAGGAAACCAATAGTGAGGAAAATAAACAATTGGAGAGGGTCGAAGGTAGGAGCATTGTGGTTAGCAGAAACAGGTCTTGCAAACTTCCTATTACAGGAACGCCTCTGTCCGCGCCTCAGCTAAAGCTCACTTTTAATACTCTGGATGAACCAGTAGTATGCAAAGAGTTTAGACCTAAAGCAGATTACAGGCTGCACAAAGACATGTAATGGGATGAAATCAGGAGTTCAATGTATACCTGCATGAATTGGAACAAAGGTATCTTTAGATGATTTTAATCTAGTCAACAATCACCATCCCATGGAGAGGGGCATAAACAAATGCCTCTGCTATCCCATAACCAACAGGGTGCCAGTCCCTCCTCAGTCATAACATGTCTACGCATGGGGCCATTGGGAGAACTCCTGGACGTGCAGGACATCAGGATACACCAACATGTGAATTGTAAGCGTGCAGAAGTATGAGTCGGATACAGAGGTGGCATAATGGTTGGCATAGACTTATTTACAACAGCAAAAGAAAAGGAAATGCCTAGCTTGCCCTACTTACTATGAGGGTTTACCCTACCCCAGCATCAATACTAAGGATCCAGTCAGGATGTCTGTAAAGTAAAATGTCCACCGTCCTGTGTCTTAACCTACTTCTGTCCCTTACACTTTCAACTAACAAAAGACTGAATGTCTCATTAATTCAGAAGTAGGCCCCTTGCATTCTGGATGTAGACTCCAAAGCACAGTTTTTTTGTGAAAGAAAACATAGTTAAATAGACACTGCTTGAATGTTCAAACCAAAAAAAAAAACACAGTTCCCCAATCTCCTGCGAGGAACCCCTTCCTTGGTTCTTGCTTCCACTTCTAACCAAAAGGACCACAGGTCTCCAAACCTGCTGGAGGAATCCTTTTCCACCATCTGTGAAACAAAATAAACCGTCTCAGTTTTTGAATCAGGCCAGATTCACTAACCTGTCAGACATGACCAAAGACTTTCCCAATGGTGTATCAAGTTTGGTTCACTAACCTGCCAGACTATTTCACGAATGTATGTCCCAAAAGCGGTTTGCTTTTGTGCGGGTCTCCCCTTTTAAAGTTGTTTCCCTCCACGGGTCGCCCAAACTGCTTCTGGGTTCCAGCCCACTGATTGTATGTTTCTATGCACAGATATGGGTCCTTGACCCTTATATACTTTATTGGTGGGCCTTGCCAGTTTCCTTTTGGGTGCCAGACACCGTTGAATGCTGGCGGGGCTTTCCCACTTTCATATGGGTGCTATACCCTGTTCATCTCTCTCTGCAGGATCCTTGTCCATGCTTTACCTAGTGTCCCTCAGACTCGTCCCACTATTGTCAATGAGACTTTCTGCTCTACTATAACAGAGGTATGGGGGGGCAGCGAGGCCCGAGTGGGGGATAAGGAGAGTGGTGGTCCCAAAGGGGTAAGAGAATACAGCTTTCTCCCAGGGCCATCGTCACTGGTCCCATGAAGGATTTCCCTCCCCATGAGATCCAACTGCTGAGTACCACCACTCGGGGGTCGGGGGGGGGGGGGGAATATCGGGTAGCGGCCTCACCTCCTTGGCCTCACGGAAAGGGGCCTCCCCTTATGGCAGCAGTGACAATACCCTTGGATTCATCACAGAATACACATAGCTTTAATGGATATCATGACATCCACCTTCTGAAAGTCTACCACTGCCTCGCTCAAAGTCTAGATGTCAAGTGTCCATTCTATTCTTGAGTTCATCTAAGCTTCACAAGCCCAAAGACTGGCTGACAGAATCGAGGATGGATAGATTTCGATTATCAAGACTGATTCATGATCAATGATGACCACTCTTTCAAGGATCACATCTCCAATGTCTTGATCTACAGGGTAAGAAGATCGAAACTTCCCACCAGCCTCGCATTTCAAAACCGTAGTCCAAGCTCTTGTGCTCTCCAACTTGGATCATGAGAGTAGAATTCTTAAATACGTCCAATCTACCAGCCTTCTCCCACTCTAAACAATCAAGCATGTCACAGACTGTCTCAAAGGCACAGCAAAAGATCAGCAACACAGCCATCCTAGCTAGCTACTTCAGCTACTCTTACAGGCCCACATCACTAAAGATACTGGGGCACGGTCATTAAAAATAAAAGCTATGAGGCTCTTAGACTGATGCTCAATAAAGAAATATGTTATTTCTTTGCTTGAGTATATTATTGGGATGAGGAACTTTCAGTCAAGGTTTCAAAGTTTGACAGCAGTTTCTCTTAATCACAAAGTTTAACTATTGTTGTGAACATGTGGATCATCACTGCCACTTACAGCATGAGCTGCTTTTCTTATCTCAGTGTTCACATCTTTGTTACAACTTTCATTAACTTTAATTCGGCACTCACAAACATTCCCTCCAGGTCCAAATGATAGTGTGGGCTTCTCATTTTCACAGTCTTCACTGGTGTTAGATTTGCTACTTGGGATATTCACAATATATTTCAGAACGCAGCGCAGATATTCTCTTTCCCTCTAACAAACCTGTTATTGGTGCCACACTGGAAAGCCTTTGGTACAGGCTCTAGTATGCAGCACAGTTATTTTCACATTATCACTATGTTCCTCGTTATCGAGGTGGTGGGGGATGCCCTGGATTTATTTGCCCTGCTCTCACCATTCTGCTTCACCTTCTACAGGAACCACCAATCGCTTCACTATTGTGGGTATGTGGTGGTTTTCATACAACCCTCTCCTGAATGAGAACTCTACAGTGATATCCTAGTCCTTCAACTAGGTGGTAATGCTTATTCACAATCTCTCCTTGGAGGCTTGCGCACACATCCCCTCCCATTCTCCCTTTCCGGCTCTCTTCCTCTGCGATTCCTTACAGCTCTAACCTCAAACATCTAAGCGCAGATACATTTTAGGAATTTGGGTGGTCTAGTTAAAATGACACCCTTAATGGGCCTCATTTGCAAGTCCTCCTTCTGCTCTCAGCAAGCATTATTTCTCCACAACTTGTTCATTCTGGCAGGATCTTTTCAGCATTTGCCCTGCACATATTGTCAGCATTCTACAAGCCTCCATTTACATCTCCCTCAATGAAATTAGCTTTCTCACAGGACCACAGACAAGGCCAAAAAAAGCTAGAATAACAGCCATCTGTTGCTTTCTACCTATTCCGTGGAACATAATTTCCGGTCACATTAGGGATGGCAATCTCCCTCCGGCATTGTAACAAAGAAATGAAGAATCTTGAAAGACTTTCTCATTAGTCACGGCCCACAATATAGCTCAACACCTACCTTGACCACTCACTTGCTCAATTGTACTGCCCCCACCCCACTACCTTGCACAGACCTACCTTATAACCCATCTATGTCTGCACATTAGGAAACACCAAACATTCATTTGCGGCCTACGAACATCTTAGACACTGCAGCTGAAACCTTCGGGACACATTGCTAGGGAATCTCTCATTGGCTACATTAAAAGAGATTTAGAGTTACTATGGGTAAGCGATATCCAAGAACATCAGACCGATGCTTTGAGAGACTGAAAATTGTCAGGAGGGAGGGAAATCTCTGGTCAATGTCAGATTAGTGAGGAGTGTAAATACAGGATCTCAGATCCTGGGAGTGCTACATAAATAAAATAAAAAGAAGGCGATCTGCATGATGAAGGCATCCCTTCCAAAGGAAATTTAATAGAGCGGAAAGGGTTATGTTATGAGGGGTTATTTGTGAGCACATGTGCCAGAGAAAGGTTTGATTCCATTTCCATTCATGTGTTCCGAGAACCTATGGCTCAAAATACAGGGCAAGATGAGAAAGTTCAATTAAACAAGTACATGCTTTTTATGATCCAATCATCAGTGTGATTCTGTTCATCAGTGGACAGGATGTGAAAGCCTGGTCGAGATCGGATACTTGACAAAAGCCTCCCACGTGAGGCGAACATCAAAAACCAAAATGACCTACATAGGTCATCAGTGCAGGCCTTTCTGGCTAAACATCTTCACAACAACGTATATTTCATTCTCCTAAATGAAATAAAGGAGCAATTATTTAAATGTTTCAATGTAGCACCAGACAATGCTGTACAACCCCAAGCACAGCTGCAACAGATGCGGTTCCACTTATGATTTCCAGCTGTAGAACGACAGAAGATTTTAACAGAATCATAGACGTCCAGGTACATAAACCTAATGCACGAGTGTAAAGTAGAACACTTGTGCCCTAGAATATGTGCTTTCTCTACTCATGTAATAACCAACAGCACTATCTTGCCACTTTTGAAAATCAGACTGAAAAATTAAGTCATGGTAGACTCTGGGAGTACTACTGGGGACCAAATCACAAAAATGTTGCCCTGGTGCAACAGCAATGTTGCACTGTGATAGAACTAGGGACTAGTTTGCCCTAGGGCCAAACCGTATTCTTTCAATGCATTTTCGCACCCGGGAAAAGTTTGTCTTAGTGCTAATATAATTTCATCTTAGAACAAGTCAAACTTTGCCTGGGTGGAAAAAAACATTGAAAAATAGGTTTTGCTCAAGGGCAAACTTTGACTTATTTTAGGGTAACCAGACATCCCTGTTTTGCAGGGTTTGTCCCAAAATGTAGCTGTCTGCCCCAAGAGATTTATACCCCAGTCTCGGCGTAAAGGGAGTGAGTCCGCTAGCACAATTCCAGCTCGACAGCAAAGAGATTAACTCTTTGCAACCAGCAACAATTCAACGCAACATGTAATGATAAAGTTTTTCTCATTTTGCATTGCATAGTTCACAGTCATCCGGCTGGACTCGAGGCCCCAACCTTTCAGCTAACACCCAAATGTATTAACGGATTGTGCCACAAGGACCAGTTGGGAACTGGGTGACATGACAAGACCTTTAGTAGCAATCAGAGCAAAAGCTCCTCTGTTTGTAACATGTTTGCAGTGTCAGCACATTCTCATTAAATCAAGTTTATTTGACAACAGCAGCTGGGATAGAGGCTAAACAACTCCTTGGAGATTGAACTAACCAGAGTCTCCATGAACCACAGAGAAAACACGAAACCACACACACACACGAAACCACACACACACACACACACACACGAAACCACACACACACACACACACACACACGAAACCACACACACGAAACCACACACACACACACACACACGAAACCACACACACACACACACACACACACACGAAACCACACACACACACACACACACGAAACCACACACACACACAACCACACACACGAAACCACACACACACACACACACACACACACACACACACACACACACACACACACACACACACACACACACACACACGGTAATATCAGCCATTATTAATATAGCCCTAAGAAGCCAGACGTCCTCTGCATGAAGCGTTACAATAAATTATGTTCAATGTTTCATTTTCTTTTCAAGCGGTTTACTATTCCATATCCAAGCCAAGTACTTTCTCCAGCTTGCCAACTTTCTTGTCTATGAACATTACAGAATGGGGAAATGGATACAGTGGAGAAAATTCGGAGTACCACCAGGCGGTAAGTACTTCCAGGTCTCCATGGGGAGCGGGGAGAAAGATGGAAGGAAAGTGGCAACAGGAAAGGGGGGTGAGGCTGGAGGGGCAGTACATTAGGTGCAGAACACGTACTCCCAGGAAGGTAATGTGATGGGGAGGGAGGAAGGAGCTCTGGGGGGAAAAAAGGGAAAACTAAAGTGAAAAAGTGGAGTTGACAAAGGGAATGTGTAAGAGCAAATAAAAACACTGGACGTATACAAAAGGAAGCAAAAACAAAAAAGAAACAATTAAAACTAAAATATTTGTACAAACTTGAAGTGCATGAAATTATTGAAAAGTAATTCCCACAAAAATGTTCCCAAAAAAGAACCAAAGAACTGAACAATCATATCTATATAAGCCGCAATACACCAATGAAAACACTTTAATGCAAACCACCATAGAAGGATATGAACCCAACCAAACCAACATAACCCTCACAGAGAAGCCCACAGACTAATCTCTTCGCTAACCCCAATACAACGTTCCAGTATCCTACATGCCCTAAACCACCAAACAAAACGCACACATAACTACCACAGAAGAAACATGAAACCACCACAAACTGCGTACACTCTGCAACACCCCTCAACCCAAAACGCTATAGAACACCAAACCACAGAAATGCAAACCCACCAATAAACACTCCTGCACCAAAACACCACTAAACCGTTAACAACCAAAAGCAAAACCAAAGAAAACCCTGGAAAGCGGATTTTGCTGGGACCTAGCATGAAAGAACACTGTGTTAACCATATTTTACAAAAGGGATAATCTCAGCCAACTTCTAAAACATACTTCCTGGCGATCCTGCTCCACTCACTGCTTGAAAGTACATCTCTACAAAAGATACCATTCTCACCCGGTCTGTGGTAGGACTGTTAACAAAACTGCTCATTAAAGTCAATGTTATGAAGGTGTATGAACTGAGTTTCTTGGAACATCTAGAAGACTCAAAACCCATGTCATACAGCTCACTGAACTGCAGCTTCATTGCAGACTCCTCCAGTAACATCTACCTGCCCGGATTTTAATCGGTTCACTGGATGCTCAGGTTCATCTATTCACTTTTCATGGATTTTTGTATAGCACCCTCAAAATTTCCTCTAGGTGCTGCCAGTTTCCAAACTTGCCTGCGAGTTGATGGGCGAGGGCCTGACAAGGAGTTGTTAGTGAATTGGAGGAGCTTGCTTCTGAGGTGGGTGGTCTGTTCTTAAAAGAAAAGGGCCTTCCATAGATGCAGGGCCGGAACTTAGATTCAACTGACTCCTCTTGACATGATGCAAAAGTGGGGACGGAGCACGTATTGGTGTTCATATGGAAGCTGGCCTGTGGTGGTTATATTTTGGAGGATTTGTTCAAAGGGGTAAAGAGGAGCTTTGCTGGTGGTGCATTCACAGGATGTCAAGTGTTGGTCATCACACGACCAGGAACCAGTACATGTCACTAACACATAGCAACCGTGCACTAGCATTCTTTGCTCGTCGTTCCTAATGGCTTGTGCCACACTGAAGTTTTGACTAGTCCCACCTTGTTCAAAAATAGTCAAATAAGCCAGGTGTTGGTACCATTGAAGTCCTCTTCCAGCCTTATTGAAAGGCAAAGGATTCCTTTATATAAAACACAAACATTCTCCTGGACCTACCTAGTGTATACGATTCCTATATAACTTTTGATTACACCCATTACTGTCTGTGTATCAGCAGAATATTGACCCAAGTACGTAAGTCTGGGGATACCCCCAAAGACCCACCCCAACAGGACAACAACCCGTGTTGCAGCAAATCTAAAATAGAAAACAATTTATTATAGGAATTACAGACATACAAAAAAAGAGACCAACATCACAAAATCATACATACAGACATTACATTCATGAATAGCGTTCAAGCATGGACATGTATCATAACATTCAAAAGTAAAAATCTGAAAATGTGTAAATAAATTCACAAAAGGTTAATACAATAATAATGAATCACATTACTCATGAAAATCACCTGAGACCCATAGTTCACATCTGAAGTACTGTGGACACCAGAAGGCTTTCACAATATGCTACACCTACCAAAGCTCAGGCTGGCGGGCCATTAAACGTCATTTCCGCTCACCTGCCGGGGTGTGAAAGCTACAAAAAAACTTGAGTGATGATATATTTAATTATTCATAGCCCCCAATATTGCTCTGGAACACCCACCAATGTCAGCCTGGTGTGGCTTTATGGAGGTGTGAAGACCATACGCAGTTCAGCCTGCCTCCCAACCCAAAATGGGCAGTCCAGCCTGACTGCTAGGAAACATCCCTTAAGCATGAAATCACAAGTAAGGTAGGACAACTTGTGCATTTACCCAAGACAAGGAATTAGGAGGGTTGGCTTGGCTCCAGTAAGCAACCCAAGAGATCAGGCATGTGGACGGGAGGTCAGGAGAGTACGAGTTCAAGAGACTCCTTATGTGTCCAGCTGGACCGAATTTTTGTCATAGGTCGTCGCTGTATTCTGATGCAGAGGTGTTGAGGCTTAATCTGGTGTATGGAGGTGAATGGAGGTGATAAAGTTATGTGCCAGCTAGACTGAATTTGTCTTAGGTTGTCGCTGCATTCTGATACATGCCTGTGGGTAACCATGCCTATGGCAGATGTCCACCATATTGGTGTATTTATACGTACCCTGAGGCTCGGATGGAACTTTGTTATTGATGCCACTGTTGGATCAGGTTGTCCGTGTGAGACTCCTCCAGGCGTACATCTAAGTTCAACCCTTTTCCTGCCCCCATTGCCATACTGTATGAAGAATCGTAATCTCCAGGTAATTAATTTTGCAGAAAAGGCAAGATAAAGATTGTTTAATACATAAAGTGGTCTTAGATATGTCTCTAGACCCCAACAAATAAGGAGGTCCAGAAAGTAACATCATTGTAGATAGTCGAGTCAGGGTTAATCTGCTTCAGGGGTATTCGGCAAAACAGTGCAATTCAACAAACTGTAATGGTGAGCTGGATCGACTGGATCAAAGGAACAAGTTACTTACCTGTAACTGTTGTTCTCCAGCATGGGTCTGGCATGGATTCACATGCTCATGAATATTCCCCGTCGTCAGGCTGGGAATCCTCGGTAAAGAAAAAATCAGTATCAGTTTCGTTCCTGATCTGTCTTTCGTAGTAATAACCAATCACTGATCTCTGCGTCATACTGACCACAGCCAATGACTGCCCTCTACCTAAACCCCGCCTCTGGCAGCCATCTTCAGATTTGGAAGCACGTGAAGTGGCAGTATGACCAAGTGAAGAGCCGCAGAGGGGTAGGCGGGAGGGTTCGCATGTGAATCCATGCCAGACCCATGCTGGAGAACAACAGTTACAGGTAAGTAACTTGTTCCTTCTCCAGCATGGGGTCTGGCATGGATTCACATGCTCATGAATAAAGAATACATAGCAGTACACACATGCACAACCACGGGAGGTGGCAAAGGCTCAACATTAAGCATCACATAAAACTCAACATTAAGCATCTTACCTCCTCACCAGGCTCACCTCAGGCGAACAGGTTGCGCAGCACTGCTTGGCCGACCCTGGACTCCTCCCTGGAATCCCGGTCGACGCAGTAGAATTTCGTGAAGGTGTGCGTCGACCTCCACGTAGCAGCCCTGCATATGTCCAGCAGGGGCACACCAGATAGGAACGCCGTGGTAGCTGCGATCGCTCTGGTGGAATGGGCTCTCGGACGGCCAGGCAGCGGTCGGTTTGCCAACCGGTGACAGTACATGATACAGCCGGAGAGCCATCTGGAAATGGAAGCCTTCGAGAGAGCATTCCCCTGATTAACAGGTCCAAAGTTCACAAAGAGTTGTGACGTCTTCCGAAAACACTTCGTGCGGTCCACGTAGAACTTTAGCGCTCTAGCCACATCCAGCGAGTGCAAAGTCCTCTCAGCCGGCGACGAAGGCGACGGGAAGAACACAGGCAACACCAAGGGTTCGTTGAGATGGAAGTCCGACGGTACCTTGGGCATGAAGGAGGGGTGCGTCCTGAGCACTACCCTCGTTGCGTGAAAAGTCAAGTACGGGGCCTTGCAGGAAAGGGCCTGGATCTCTCCCACTCGTCGTGCGGAGGTGATAGCTCCGTTGAAATTTCTGTCGTGGAAAACAGCGTTTCTTGTGGCCGAGTGCAGAGGCTCGAATGGAGGTCCCATGAGCTTGGTCAGCACCACGTTGAGCTCCCACGCCGGGGCCGGAGCCTTCACCGGCGGGAATCTGAACAGTCCCTTCATGAACTCTTTCACCAGACGATGAGACCACAAGGACGTCCACCCCGTGGTTCTGGTGTATCGGGAGATCGCAGCAAGATGAATCTTGATGGACGCGTGTGCCAGTCCAGCTTTGGCTAGCGTCAGCAGGTACGGCAGTACTTGGGGGGCCGTAATCCGTAGAGGGTTAATCTTCTGTGCGTGGCACCAGACAGAGAACCTCTTCCATTTGTGTCCGTAGCATTTAAGAGTCGAGGACGCCCTGGCCTTTGCAAGAACCTCTCTGCAGTCGGCCGGTATGTTGTATCCTCCAAACTCTAGCGCTGCAGGAGCCAGGCCTGCAAGTTCAGCGATTTCGGGTTGTGGTGGAGGATGGCGCCTCCTTCTCTGGAGAGCAGATCCGCGTCCACCGGCAGCTTGATTGGCGGGGACGCTGACAAGTCCAGAAGGTCCGGGAACCATATCTGCCTCGGCCACGCAGGTGCGACGAGGATCATCCTGCACCGTGACCTCTTGAGCTGGTTGACGAGCCGGATTAGCAGTGGCAAGGGAGGGAACGCGTAGAGGAACAGGCCCTCCCAGGGGAACGAGAAAGCATCGCCCATGCTCCTCGCCTGGGGAAACCTGCTGGCGAACCTCCGGCACTTGGAGTTCGTCGCCGTCGCGAACAGGTCGATCTGGGGTGTGCCCCACCGTCGGAAGAGGCGATCCACTAGATCCTGCCGTAGCTCCCACTCGTGGCACGAGCGCAGCTCCCTGCTGAGTGAGTCGGCGATGGTGTTTTTTATCCCTGCCAGATGAACGGCACCAGAAATATCCTTTGGGCGATGGCCCAATGCCACAGGTCCTGCGCCTCCTTGGACAGTGCTGGGGACCTGGTTCCGCCCTGTTTCCTGATGTAAAACATGGTGGTGGTGTTGTCGGTGAAGATCCTCACCACCTTGCCCTTGAGGGACGGAAGGAAGGACCTGAGGGCCCAAAACACTGCACGGAGCTCCAGGACGTTGATATGTAGGGATTTCTCCGTCGGGAGCCAAAGGCCTCTTGCGTGCAGATTTTCGGTGTGCGCTCCCCACCCTTCCAGGGAGGCGTCCGTGGTCACCGTCTCCTGGTGGGCTGGGGTCTGGAAGTCCAAGCCCGCCGTCAGATGCGCGCGGGTGCCCCACCACCGGATCGCTCGTCGGAAACTCTCGTCGAGTGTGATCCTTTCCTCGAAGCTGCCCGTCGTTTGGATCCAACGCGCGTCCAGGAACTCCTGCAACGGGCGCATCCGGAGCCTGCACATGGGTATGAGGTAGATGCAGGAAGACATCATTCCGAGGAGGGACTTGATGGACCTCACCTTGGCCGCGTCGGCCGCCAACATCCGCTGAACCTTGCCCAGGATGGTCCTGGTCCTCTCCTCCGACGGGGAGGCCAGAAGAGACACTGTGTTGAGCCTCGCTCCCAGAAACAGAGCGTCTTGCGCGGGTACCAGGTGGGATTTGGCGTAGTTCACGGAGAATCCCAGGTCCGTGAGAAGTTGGACGGTCCTTGCCGTGTGAACCACGGCGAGCTCCCTCGTCTTGGCTCGGATGAGCCAGTCGTCCAGGTAGGGGTAGACGTGGACCCCCTCGCGGCGCAGCTGCGCCGCCACCGGTGCAAGGCACTTGGTGAATACCCTGGGTGCCGACCGTAGTCCGAAGGGGAGGGCTTTGAACTGGTAATGACGCCCTTGGACCACAAACCTGAGGAATTTTCGGTGCCCCTTTAGGATGGGAATATGGAAGTAGGCATCCTCCAAATCCAACGACGACAGGAAGTCTCCTTCCTCCAGCTGACCCAGGACGTGCTGGAGGGTGACCATCCGGAACTTCTGCGCCTTGATGAACTTGTTCAGACGTCGCAGGTCCAGGATGGGGCGCCATCCCCCCGTCTTCTTCTTCACGAGGAAGTATCTCGAGTAAACTCCGGAGCCCCGAAGCCTCTTTGGGACGAGTTCGATGGCGCCCTTCCTGAGCATCGCTTTTACCTCCAAGAGAAGTTGAGGGACGTGAAGTTCTTTCCTGGCCACCGGGGGGGACGCGCGGGCACCTTCTCTGGAACTCGAGCGCGTGGCCCCGGGCCAAGGCGTCCAGCACCCAACGGTCGGTGGAGATGGACTCCCACACGCTGACGAAGCTCGCCAGCCGGCCTCCCACCGGGGTGCTTCGGTGGGGGCCCGACCCCACGGCCGGTTCAATCCTGCTTCGACGAGGCTTTGCCGCCTTGACCTCCTTGGCGACGACGGCGGGGTCCGCCAGACTTGCCTCGTCCTCTGTAGGCCTCCTGAGACGACGAGCGGGCCGCTTGACGGTAGGTGGAGAAGCCGCCGCCGGAACCTTTGGAGGCGCCCTTGCCTCCGCTGCTCCGAAAGGGCGTCCGTCGTTGTTGCAGAACTCCCAGGGCCCGGGCCGTCTCAGTGTCCGCTTTAATGGCCTGAAGGGAATCGTCTACTGTTTTCCCAAACAGGTTGTTCCCATCGAAGGGCATGTCCAGGACTCTGGTCTGAACGTCTTGACGGAAGTCCGTAGCCTTGAGCCATCCACGTCGCCTAAGGCAAACGCCGTTGCCCAACTGGCGGAACCCAGTGTCGGCGATGTCCGTCGCAACGGTAATGGCGTGGTCCGACGTCACCTCACCTTCCTGCAGGATCTCCAGGGCCTCTGTCCTCTTGTCGTCCGGCAGGAAGTCCAGCAGGGGAGCCAGTTTGTACCAGAGCTCCCTATCGTAGCGGGCCACGATAGCCAAGGCGTTGGCCGCTTTAATCGTCGTCGCTGCCGACGAGATGACTCTGCGTCCCATAGCGTCCAATTTCTTTCCCTCACCGTCTTCTTCTCGTACCGGTCTCTTCTAGCTGGCGTCGTGGAAGGGTTCTTGAGGAGGGTGAGGCCCTCATCCCAAATGTCGTCCAATAGAGGCACTGAGAGGACCGTCTTCCTCTTGGCCTCGCGCCGCTGATAAAGGAAACCTTCCTTCCTTCTTCTCCTCCGGGCAGAGTTGGAAAAGCTCGGATGCCCTGGTGATCATGGAGTGGAAGGATCCAATCTCGTCGGGCGGAGAAGCCCTGGTGGGAGGCGACGACGGTAAATCCTCGTCGTATACCTCGTCGTCCGTACCCGTCGCTGCCGTGTCAGTCCCCGTATCATCCCCTCGGGTGGACGGGGAGGAGGGCTGGACGGGGCGCGACGGCTGAAAAGGAGGTGGAGGGTGGATCCTTCTTTTCTTAGTAGGGGGGACACCAGAAGGTCCCGGTTCTGGGTCCCCCGACGGGAGAGGTTCCTCCGTCGGCAACGGTAGTCTCGTCCTTATCTCTGAACATAAGGACTGTATGGCCAACAAAATGGCCGCCGAGTTGTCTTGCGGTGCTGGCAGAGGGGAATCCGACGGGCGATCAGGGGCCCCGTCGGTACCCTCGACGATGTCGTCGTCACCTGCGTCGGGATCCATCCTGACGGGCCGGTCTTCTTCCACGTCGTGGCTTAAGACCTCGACCAATTCCTCATCCGAGGTTGAAGCCGAATCTACGACGACGCCCTGCCCCCCCTTTCTCTTCCCCTCGGGGGGTTTCACGGGGGTCCTATCGATGGGCACAAAAGAGGACTCCCTCCGAGGTGGCAGGGAGACTCTGAGCCCCGAGGTCGCCACCACTGGTGTAGCCTGCACAGGCTGAGCCAGGGCCGCCGCGACAGTTTCGATAGAGGGCTTGGCCGGATGGATTAAGGCCTTCACCACCTTAGGTGCGCTCACCGCCTTATCCTTGAGGGGGGGGACACCGCCTCGCTCCCCCTCCGCCTTCGAGCTCGACCGGGGCCTCTCCAGGAGCTTCGCCGGGTGCTCGGCCTTCCTCTTACCCGACCCAGAGCGTTGGCTCGTGGTTGATGGTGCCGGGGAGGGTGCGCCCTGCCTGGCGCCCGTAGAGCCCGACCGTTCGGCGCTCCCGGTGCAAGCGGACTCGCGGTGCTTGGCCTTATGTTGGACCCCCGTCGCCGGGGCGTCCTCAAAGGTCTTAGAAGACCGCTCGGTTTTCTTCTTCTTCTTCTCGCCGGACGGGCTCTTCCCTTCCAGCCAGTTGGCGAGACGTTGATGGCGGTCCTGCATGGTCCGCTCCGACATGTTGCCGCAAAACGCACAGTTCTTCTCCACGTGCGTCTTGTCCTCATGTAGGCAGTAGAGACAAAAGGAGTGTTCGTCCTCCTTGAAGACGTTCTGAAGCTGGCATCCAGGGCAGACCCTGAACAGCTTTCCAGGCGTCGAGCTTCCCTTCTCCTGGGCCATGACTAGGCCTGAGAAACTTCTGGAGTCCTCCAAAAGCGTAGCTCGGCGAATCTTCACCCTTGAGGGGCGCAGACGAATCCGACACGGGTCCCCGTTGATCGGATAGAGAGTCGGTGGAGCTTGAGGCTCTTTTGACCGAAAGAATGAAGTTTTTTGAGAAAAAAAAAAACGTGAAAATAGCACTAACGCTCGAGAGCAATAGCACGAGGATCCCAACACATGAACGTGCGGTAAAAATCTGAAGATGGCTGCCAGAGGCGGGGTTTAGGTAGAGGGCAGTCATTGGCTGTGGTCAGTATGACGCAGAGATCAGTGATTGGTTATTACTACGAAAGACAGATCAGGAACGAAACTGATACTGATTTTTTCTTTACCGAGGATTCCCAGCCTGACGACGGGGAATATTCATGAGCATGTGAATCCATGCCAGACCCCATGCTGGAGAATGACAAGATGAGTCTGTAAATGTCACCAGCTCGAGGATCAAAGAACTTGGGATAGCAGGTGAAGCTTGGATCGGCACAGCTTCAAAAGGTGCTCAATACAACTCAAGCATGTAGAGTGCGAAACACTGCTATGTTGGGTCTTTGTAGTGGCTTACAGTAGCTTGAATAGGTAGAGGGCCCAAGGCAGATTATTTTGTTGCTGGGGAGCCTAATAGATACTCCACTGGGTCTCTGAGGAAAGGTCAGGCTATCTCCTGCTCTTCCCAGCCAGGATATAAAGGTTGCCAGGGAGACATGCAGGGTAGCCCTCTCAACAGGCAGAGCACTGGGGGCTGGTGTTCCAACAGCCATCAGGACTTTTCAACAACAGATTACTTCAAATATTATTTTGAAACGTTTCAGGAGAAGGTATGGATCCTCTTTGTAGATCCTGATCGTAACCTCAATGATTGGGGACTTTGGGAAGACTTTATCACAACAAGGCTCCAGTGAAATCTTATAAATTGTTCCAAGAAGATAGTGCCATGAAGACTCAAATAAGATTAAATAAATCTAGTATTTGGCCTCAGCGGATTGGTCCATTGTGTAACAATAGCTTTACCTTTTAATATCAGTTCTCAGAATGCCTTCTTTAGGAACTGTAACTGGAATGAGGTGTGCCCTGGGCATTTTCAAGAAGGATAGATGGATGGATGGATCCTTCTCCTGGATCAGATCCTCCCCTTAGCTACACTATACCCCCTTCTCCTGTCTGCCAGAGATCAAAAAGATTCCAGTAATTCTATGCGTTGTGGCTTCCCAGCAGATCCAGTTCTGGACCCAATGTCTGTTATGGGTGAAACTCCCAACCCCAGACAGCAACACACAAAGGGCACCGACAGCTGAAGGAGTCATAGGAAATCAGTAGATCATAAGGAAATGAGATGGGTATTGGCATATAAACTTTTATTTCACCCTAGGCCATAATAATTAGACTAGCTATAGTTTTCCATTTTCATTTAGCCAAAGTTATATATAGTTTGAATCATGGGTGCCCACTGTTAAAGGTAGCCACGGGCAGTTAGAATTAATGTGGTTCCAGCAGGCTGTTCCAAGAATGCATATGCTAATCTATGGCTGCCATATTACCAAATCACATTGCAGTTCCTGGTGTTTCAGTAGACAGGGCCCAGCATAGTATACATGTGTGAACAATACATTTTAACATGGAGAATTTGGAAAAGGAGGCCTATTCAATTTTCTCTCACTTTCTGTGACTGAAATCCAACATAACTTTGCAAAGTAAAAATCACAGAAATTCAAGATTGTGCACCCTTGCAGATGGCATTTTGTCACTTGGAGAGGGATCATCTGTGAGGTGCAGCGTGGCTCTAGAGGCACAGGAAGCGCGATACCCACCTCTGGCCATACCAATCCCAATTAGAGTGACAAACAAAACCGAATGCTTAGACCACAGATCAAAAATTATCCATTTAATAAAGCTTGAATAACGCCCGTAACAGATCAATATTGCATGGTGGGCTTTAAAAACACCAATAATTGGGTGACGTACAAACCTGAGATGCATCTAAAACAATCTCCTCCATTTAACACAATTCTAGTCTCAGACAGTGGTGCTCCTAACTGGTAATAAGCATAATCCTTAGACGGGCTTAGTTGCAACATTTGCAGGTGGCTGGTCTTTGTGAGCTCCCACACCCTAAGGCGTCTCTATTATTTATAAGACTACCAATTGTGCTCTGTTGCACAGAATATTTTAGGTTACAGCGTGAGGCTTTCACATCATACTTCAGTGTCTTGAGAGAAACGTATCTCAGGTTTGCCGAGAAATCTTTTTTTTATGGTTTATTAAAACCTTTCAAAAAATCACAACTTTACATAAACATCCTGTAAATCAAGTAAAACCATTTCATCCTCCATTTTAGATCCATACCAATCGAGTTAATCGATTTCATTCTTAGAAATCATTGTGGATAATTCTTCCATACATTTCATTGCTGCTAAAATGAGACTACGATTGTCTCCAATTAACGATAGCTCCCACCACTCCTGTGCCGATAAGGTACTTACATCTAACAAAATGATCCAAATATCGAGTTCTTATTTCAGATAAGGACACACAAGCGACCATCAAATGGTATAATGACTTAATAAAGACACAGAGGTAGAGAGGGTTCTAGAAAATGAACACTCCTGTGCTGAGCTCTGTGTATTTGTAGGCTGTTTACAATTTTTCTTTTCAAGGTCACAGGGAGCAAGAGGTAAACCAAATGCATTTTATGAAATAATTGCAGAAAAGTCCTGGTTACCTTGCAGTTAGATGAAATATGTTTGACCCTTGTAATTAAAAAGGATCTCACGCAGGTTGCTGTGTCTTATCGTGTGATTTTATTGTCCATATTGTAGACACATAGTCTAGAAAGGGTGGTCAGCCGACACGTGTTTCAACCCTGGAGGGTCTTTATCAAGGCAGGTATAGTTAGGTAGGTCTATGGGAAAGTTTTCCAAGTAAATCAAGATGGCCGGTTGGCAGAATTTTCTAGCAGTCTTCAATTGAAGTCCTAAGGATTTTGCCGTCCTGTGCGAGTTTGCTGTCTGTACACACAATTGAAGACTGCTAGAAAATTCTGCCATCCAGCAATCTTGATTTACTTGGAAAACTTTCCCATAGACCTACCCAGCCATACCTGCCTTGATAAAGACCCTACACTGGAGGCCAACCACAGTTTGGTCAGAAAGGACCAGGTCATCAGTGCAGAGAATCCATGGAATCGAGGCGGAGCGCTAGGGGACCGTGGCGTTTGAGGAAATGCAGAAACAGATCTCGGTGTTTCAAACAGTCCAGAGATATAAAGGTTAAAAAGTATCAAGGTAAGGGGGGTGGGGGGGGAACCTTGTTCTGAACCTTTATAGGTCTCGATCTTTCTGGTCACCACCCCTTGCCTCAACAACTTGACCTTGATGGAAGTACCAGAGCAGAGGGTTCGGTTCAAGGGCCAGCCACAGCCGAGAGCCCACAGTGTCTCTCCCTCCCCCTCCTGTCGAATGCCTGCTTAAGGTCAATAGAATCCAAATAGTAGCTATACCTGGTCTTAATTGCATTCGTCTTCAGCAGGAAAATATTTAGACTGGTGCCTACCCCCTTGACAAAACTGGATTGTCTCTGGTCCAGGCGGCCAGAATTCGACCAGATGTTCAATTCACGCAGCAGAATCGAGGCAAAAATCTTGCACATGTTGTCTACGGAGAATACACTGAGCTTTACAGAAGATCAGATCAATGAAATAATAAGAGGACCCTCTTTATTCAACACACAAGGAACGAACCGAATGACCATTAAAGCCTCAGGTAAAGGCTCACTTAAACTAAAAAATAAATGCTTTCTAACAGAGGTCCATGGCCACTTCCTGTGAGTATTTGAGAGCCAACTTAGTCCCCACAAGGGCTTATCATAGAAAATGAGCCAGCACTCTTCCTTGATAAGGAATACATGAAGAACTTCAGCCACATTACAAAGAAATGCAGTCGCAATCTAATGTTATCACTACCGCTCATCGCATCCACACAAAAATGAAAGAGGAGCTAACAAATGAAGGAGACATTTTTAACAAGCACTATACTTAGCAATGCCAGAATCAAACTTGAGGAAATTAACAACCAGCTAGATTCGTTTATGGCTGAGACACTGGAGAAAAAAACATAAGAAACTTGCAAAAGATATAAACGACTTCAAGTTAGAGAAAGTGTATCCGTAGCTCACAGCGGAATATAAAGAAAATAAAGATAAAGAGAGAACATAGATGGGAACAGGGGGGATCACGACCTAGAAAACATTGGGTCACTTTTTCCAACACATTGAGTTCTGACTCAGGACCAGACTATCACTTTGACTATAACAACTACAACGATGGGGCAGGTCATTTCCGGAGACGCCCCCCTTTTTTAGGACGAGGGGCTACCCAGACGACACTTCTGGGGTCCCATTTCTCAGAATCAGTTTGGATTGCCAATGAGGAGACCTCCCAGGTCTCGCAGACACTCACAGAGGTAAATTGAGATCAGGAAATCTCCATCTTCAATCAATCCAAATTTACTTTCACCACAGATGAACAATCAGTTTTGGCAACTGTCATTTGTCCCATCTAACTCCACAAATTGGTCCACACAAGAAACCGAAATGAAGCAATTTTTCAGGAAAATTCCTCTCAAGTCCTTTTCCAGTGCAGACTCAACCAATGAAGCAGATGATGACCAGGACTCCGAATGAAATCCATTTTTAGCCCTAATGAGATCCAGACACCAAGAAAGATGCTCTCATTTAAGAACTGCATCACCAAAGACATGGAAAAACTACAAACCAGCAAGCACTGGAAAAGACAGAACCAAACAGTCAATGAATGGGCAGCCCCGAAAACTCTCACCGACAACAAAACCATAATCAATAAATCTGCAGACAAAGGAGGTGGGATCATGATGCAATCTATCCACCAATGCCAAACAATGTTAGAAGATTACAGGCAGATGGGAAGAACTATAAAAAGTGAAGGACGAATCCAACACTAGACATAAAAGAAATTGAAGAAACAATGAACTACACATACAATCACCAATGCATCATCAGAAAATAAGTTGACTACTTAAACAACTCACAAGGGGGAATCCCGGTATTCTGTGCTGTGCCCAAAATTCACAAAGATCTCAGCACCATCCCCTCCCAGGCAGACCCACAGCACCTGGCTGTGGGTCGATCTTAGAACCCATTTGCAAAATTAATCGACCACTGCCGTAAACCACTTAGCCAAGAGACATCAACATACCTCAGGGACACAATTAACACAATCAACTTTTTTGAAGATACCCCATGCGACCCAACACACATCTACTTGTGACAATGGATATCAAGGCACTATACATCCAACAAGAAGCAGCACAGATTTGAATCAGGGACCACCTTACACACAACATGACGAACAAAAACTCATTACCTGCAAATTTGCTGTACAGCTATGGGAGCAGCTTTCGCTCCTGGCCTAGCCATAATCTATATTGCTGAATATGAGAAATTGCACATGCTCACAAACAATAACCCCTTCCACAAGAGGATCAGTAAGTGGAAGCGATACATTGATATTAGTTTTATCTGGCAAGGTGATCTACAAACTTGAACGACTTCCATAGCTGGCTCAACAGCCGCATACCAGAAATCCAATTCAAAATGTG
The DNA here is from genome assembly GCF_040938575.1 of Ambystoma mexicanum. Classification (NCBI taxonomy): domain Eukaryota; kingdom Metazoa; phylum Chordata; class Amphibia; order Caudata; family Ambystomatidae; genus Ambystoma; species Ambystoma mexicanum. Next base: position 281,580,210 of record NC_090923.1, on the reverse strand, counting down.
CAGCAGCGCACAGTCCATCAGCTTTCTTGACTTAACCACCATCAACAAAGAAAGCAGACTATTCTGCACCCTATACAAAAGAAAGCACAGACAGAAATATGCTCCTACACCATCAGAGCCATCACCCCTAAGAACCTCGAGGATAATCTCCCATACAGACAATATTTGAGGATCCGTAGAAACGTCCCAGAGCTATTCCAATACTAAAACCATGCCAAGGAACTAGAAGAGAATCTGTGAACAAGAGGATATCCCAGGAAGCTGCTGAAGAACGCCAGATAAAGAGCCACATGTACACCCAGAGAAACTACACTAACCCCCAGGTCAAGAAATGGTACTGATAAAAACACTTCATGTGTCACTACCTTTGGTCCCAATGCAGTCCAAGTAAATTATATTGTCAGCAAATTCTGGGCAATAGTGCAACTGAGCCTACCAGAAGAACCATTGCCTTCAAACGCTACAAGAACTTGAAAAAACACCTCACTCATGCATGTATTTGGAAGAAGGAAAGTAGCGCTCTGTGGAAAATCAAAGGGCATAACCCATGTGGCAATTGCAGTAGACGATTTCTACGCTACGACCCCAGGTAATGGATTATAATTGCATACCTTACCTTCCCTCTATTTATTTCTACACTGAGATTTATACGGTGTGGTCAGACCCTGTGGGATTAGAATCCTATTAAGGCTGGTATTATCCTTATATTGTTACAGCTCTGTGGACCGTTCCATCCTGCAGACCTTGTTTAACTATCCCAGGGACTGTGTTTTAGAAGGAGGTCCCCGACCTATTACCTAGCCACAAAACTATAAATGGACTTGTATAAATCTATCCACTGGATTTCCATGTGTGACAGCTCCAGCAGTACTGTATCAAGTGGCCGATTACATGTCCGATTAGATTCTTGACCATTTTCCCTCTAGGGCCCTTAAAGCGATTTCCACGTTGGCGAGTGCAAAAGTTTAACAGTTAGGAGATCTAAGGTTTAGTCCTACCTCCTCCACAGTGGCCCCCCCATTTCTCTGTGAACGCAGCGACAGCCCTCTACGGGTCAGCGCTACAGTTTCCACATAGCATTCTGAATCCTTAAGATAACTGACCATATGGTAATGTTGCCCATGGTTTTTTGCTCTTTTAAAAAAAAAGCTATAATTAGCACTTTGTTGTATTAGATACACAGTAGGCTCGATTTTCCAGCCGACTACAACTTACTTGATGAAGTTGAGAGCCCCACAAGCACCATTTAAGGTATATTTTCTGCCTTTTCTGGTCCTTTTGTTCACCTTCATGTGACTACAGCAAAGATATTAAGCTACTAAGAGCTGACACGTTGTCCTTTCTCTTATTGCAACCCCACAGGTTGCACCCTATCCAGCTTTCCTTTATAACCAGACTCTGAGTGTACTAGGATCTTCGTAATTTTTCTTCTCCTGATGAATGTTCAAGACTAGGTTGCTTAAGAACAGAAACATGTTGAGACAATTCTCTGGATTGAAACGTGGATTAAAAACTAAATTGTTGCATCAGACTAAGAACAAATTAAGAATATAGTAGACAAGGGATTTTGTCTTGTGTGCATATATATCAATTTGTAATGATTATACATTGTAATTCAAGATGTCCAATGTTTTATGTGTCTCACTTTGATATATATACTGGTTTTGTAAACCAGTTTATTTAATAACCTTTTAATGACTATTTGATTAAAAATGTATTGTTTTTATGATGGTCTTTAGCTACTGTCAGTAAGTTTCTTGGTGCACCCTGTGGGACTGAGCTCTGTCTCTTATATATTGAAGTAATTGCAGACTGCCACTTCACCAGGAAAATAAAAATGTTCAATATAGTGGGCAAAGAATGGACCAACAGACATTTTTCCAATTGCAAATCTACATTGATTGCCCATGTGGCCTACTCTATGTTGGCCAAACACACCCGGTCAACAAAAGAATAGGTGCACATAGATCCAGAATCACATGTAAAACGCACCTGGCCCCACTGGTATCACACTTCCTGGAATTCCAACATGGTCCAGATGAAATACTTTGGTGTGTAGTGGATACAGTTAACAGCAACACCAATGTCAATAATGCACTACTTTCCAAAGAAGCTTGGTGGATCCACGACTTAAAACCCTCACCCATGGACTGAATTAAGTCACGCCCATGCATTTTGAAACATAAAAACTGGAGGATTAAGGTAATAGAGACTACTGCTTTTTAAGGGGCCCATCCAACACCAGGTCGATTTAAAAGATCTGGGCTTGGTAGTGCAGGTTCCCCCACCACTCTCTGATGCATCCAGCCAGACACCAGCACTTCAAGAGACTGTTACGCTCACCTGGTCTCTGCGGAGGGGTTGGGTCACAGTGCAGCCCTCCCAGGAGTTAGATCACCCCCGTCAGATCTCTCCCCCTGCTGATAAGCTGTGGAGGGCAATAATTGGTGGCACTGCTCCTGCGTGGATATGAGAAAACTTTAGTGCACTGGTCGGTGACTGTTGTACCTCTCTAACCCTTCAACCCAAGATGCGATTTCTGTGGGCATTTATCGACCCATAAGGTAGTTATTGATGATGAGCTCTCCATCCTGCTACTTCGGGCAGGGGCGCTTGTTGATGGGATCTCGTTCCTTCACTGATCCCTGGTAAGTAATAGTCCAGTCCCCTGGGAACACCGGAGACCCAAAGTGATAGCCACAGCAGGCAGATACACACGCGGTTGTGTTGGAAAACGCTGCGGTTTTTCTTTCCAAGTTTCTCAGGCTCCTCCGAGCCGGAGGAGCCTGAGAAACTTGGAACGAAAAACCGCAGCGTTTTCCAACACAATAACGTATTTATGTTTGCGGTCGCTTCAAAAGCGACCGCAAACATAAATAAAAATGTTTACTAGACCATCCCTTTCAGTTTAAACCCAAGCGGGGGTGAGCGTTACGCTGCATGGAAGTGCAGAATAACGCGAAGCATCTGTCACGGGGATTGGAGCAGTTTATATAGCTGCGGTCATGGGCACGCCCACTAAGCCTGGGTCACCTACCACACCCTGCCACTCCCAGAGAGTCAGCACGTGCAAGGCAACCCAATAGCAGCAGCTCCACCCAGGAGTACACGTGGGGCTGCTGTAGTAATGAAAGTTCCCCATCTTAAATAAACTTAGCACCTAAAATGAGGTGCCATGTTCATAATAAGAGTATTCTTGACCCAAATACATGTTCCTGCTTATTGTTTTTTATGAGCCTGGCGCATAGGCGCCAGGACTCTGTCCATCCGGGCCCCCTGTCTAAGTGGTCCTGTAATGTTTGTGCCCTTGGCCCGATGGCCATGACACAGGCATGCCTACTACACTAGCACACTATGTCGTATGAAGACATCGAGTTCCTAATGGATAACAGAGCTACCACACTTGGCTTTTCAGCCGAAGAGGCAGATGCCATACTGGGTCTAATCAAGGAAACAGTACATACCACAACCAACAAAGACCCCCCAAAGCAAAATTAAACAACTCGAATACTCAATTAGGAATCTAATCAACCATAAATTACATGCGGTCACCCTCAGCCGATATTACAAAGCACAACGCATTCCCAGAGGACTTAGAATACCATTACGTCCAACTTTATGCAAGGAAAATAGAGAGTTTGTTGAGAAATGGGAGCAAATATTAAACAAACGTTCCCTTGATCTGATCCTACTTACCATCAAAGAACGTTCAGGAAACATTGAATTGCTAGAGAAAGAAATAGAAACCTTATCCAAGGACATAACAAATCTGACAGATGCAGAATCGTTTGCCGAGATATTAGTCGATATTAACACCAAATTGGACAGTTATAAGCAAGATCTAGAAGCTCGCAAAATAGGGAAATTTAAGAGAGACACTTACGACTACTTAAATAATGAAGTGTACACTTGGGCTGATAAATACCTGAACCAAACACAAAGACCGAACAAACCCACAAGCGATCACAGCAGTTCTGAATCAGATAACGTAGAAGCAGCAGAAGAATCGACAACAGAGAATCCCACAGCAAGTGGATCACAAATTAATCTAAGACCCAGACAACCAACCAATTTACTAAGGAAAGATTTTTTAGGAGGACGAGGAAAAGGACAAGGAGAGGAAGGAAGAAGAGGACAAGGAATGAAAACACGACTACAAACAAATCGGAACTAGTGGTTAATTTATCAACCAGGAACCTCACAACTAAGGAAGTCAGAACACTAGAAAAAGGTCTCAAATTTGTACCAATTTACAGCAACAATATATTCAGCACAAAGGTCGAATTGTACAAATTAGTCCGCAAACTCAAACTGAAAACATATTTTTCCGAAACAACTAACAGAATGGATGTTCCCAACCAAGATGACAACAAATACATTGAATTTAAACCTAAGAGTACATTTAATCCACCAGTACACATACCAGCCATCGATATTTTTCATAATATGGTATTGAATAATATTAGGAAAGATACAATTTCATCAACCCAAAAGGAGAAATTTGAATCGAGGGGAACTACCGATTATCAAAAACCTCTTCACAGATGACTCTATAACAATCAGATCAGCGGACAAAGGAGGTCCTATAGTCAGTCATACAGGATACTGCACAATATGATTCAGAGTGTTTGAGGCAATTATCAGATGCTGAGACATATTTAATTCTAACGCAAGACCCAACGAAAGATATCAAAATTGAACTTAATGGTATATTGGATACTGCATTGGAGAACGACTGGATCAGCAGTACAACCAAAGCTTACCTATGGACCCCATACCCTAAAATGCCACATCTATGCATCCTGCCAAAAATCCACAAACAACTCACAAACCCTCCTGGGAGACCGATAGTGGCTGCCACCGAAAGTATATTGCAACCCTTAGGCACATACATCGACTATTTCCTTCAGCCTATCATTCAGCAAACGTCCACGTATGTCAAGGACACCAAACATGTTTTGCAAATCCTGGAAGGAATTGAACTAACAACAGAAGACATTCTTTTTACCATAGACGTTGCTAGTCTCTACACAAGCATAACACATGACTCAGGACAAAAAGCAGTCGAGCAACTGTTACTGGATGCAGGTAACATAGGTGCCAATAAAGAATTCCTCTTGATTTTGCTCAAATTTATCTCAGAAAATTCATGTTTCAAATATAAAGAAACTTACTACAAACAACTTACTGGAACAGCAATGGAGCAACCATGGCACCATCCTATGCCAATACGTTCATGTATGATTTCAAAACTAGACATCATAAATCATCCACAATGGAGTATACATTTGAAAAAGTGGTATTGATATATCGATGATATGTTTGGTATCTGGACAGGTGACAGAGAAGAACTTAGCCATTTTTTACTATATTTGAACGACAGCGACAAAAGAATCCAATTTACCATGGAAATAGGCAACCCAGATATCCATTACTTAGACGTTCAAACAGCTATTAATGGCACCAGGATCTTAACAAAATTGTACTCCAAACCCACTGACGGGAATAATCTATTACACAGAATGAGCTTTCATCCACCTACCATTCTTCGCAATTTACCATTTGGCCAAATACTGCGTATCAAAAGGATCGTAAGTGACCCAGTAGAATGTGATTTGGAACTCACAAATTACACATGAAACTGAAGGAAAGAGGTTATCTCCTAGCTGCCAGGACCAAAACAGACACAAGATCGTGCACAACTACTGTCCAAAAAACCAGAACGTGAAAAGCCCCGATTTAGTCTTTGTGACAAAGTACTCCATTCAGAGTCGACAAATTAAAGATAGCGTGCTTAAAAGATGGAGCATACTGCAAAATGATCAGAGGACCAAAGAACTGTTTGCACAACCACCATTTGGCCAAATGCTGCATATCAAAAGGATCGTAAGTGACCCAGTAGAATGTGATTTGGAACTCACAAATTACACATGAAACTGAAGGAAAGAGGTTATCTCCTAGCTGCCAGGACCAAAACAGACACAAGATCGTGCACAACTGCTGTCCAAAAACCAGAACATAAAAAGCCCTGATTTAGTCTTTGTGACAAAGTACTCCATTCAGAGTCGACAAATTAAAGATAGCGTGCTTAAAAGATGGAGCATACTGCAAAATGATCAGAGGACCAAAGAACTGTTTGCACAACCACCGGTGTTCGCATATCAAAAAAGTAACAATCTTCGCAACCTATTGGTGGACACGGATGGCAAAAAATCTAAACAGGGAACCGCTGATAAACACCACGGGACATATCCATGCATGAGTTGCGCAAACTGTAATAATAACATCAAAGGATCCTATATATTCACATCCAAGAACAGGAGAGAAAATTCACCTAAAAAACCATGCCACTTGTCTATCTGAAAACGTTGTCTATGCAATAAAATGCCCATGTGCTAAGTACTATGTCGGTGAGACTGCACGCAAGGTACGCATATGTATTAATGAACATAAATCCTGTATTCGACACAAAAACCAAGCATCAGCAGTGGCAAGACATTTCACTCAGAACGGCCACACAGTAGCACAACTAAGATTTGCAGTGCTGGAGGTGATCCCTACCAAAGGACAGAGTGTCAACATGAACAAACTGAGACCCCAAAAAGAAGCATTATGGATCGAAAAATTGGGGTCCCTAACTCCAGATGGGATGAACGAGGAATTCGATTTGAGTTGTTTTTTGTAAATAAGCGATAAGCGATTAAGTCGAACAGTACGCATACAAGATTCACTTTTTTAGTGTACTTTTCTCCGGTTTCATTCCGACACCAGATCACTTGTAACTAATACGAACGAGTATCCCCTTATGCCTGGTTTTCTTTTTGTCCCTTTTTTTTCTCTAAACATTCTGGTTTATAGTTGGTATTTTTATTGTGAACCTTTTATATATGCTTTTCTTATATTTTTATTTTTTATGTTTATATTTTGGTAGGCATCCCTTAACTACACTTATACATGTTTTGCCAGTTTTTACATTATATATTTTTTCCATTTTTCACCCTCAGATTACGTGGTCAAGCGATCTCTCACTTTTTACATGCATTGCATTACCCACATGTGCCTTCCAATACCATCTTAAGATGGCCGCCTTGCTAGCTGAGTACATTAGGCTCATTCCCCCTATCAAGCTAGCATTCTGGTTACCATAGTTACCTCCCTTGACTAAGCTAGTTTCGTTTTACACGCGTGAGCAGACAGCGTTCAGCCGCCGCTCCGCGCTGCACGAACATCACTCAGGTACTGACACTTTCCAGACCCGGCTTCGGCCGCTTTCCTATCCAGTACCTCGCATTTCCTGACAGTTCACCCTTCGTTTTGCAGATTCGCGTAAAGGCCCAAGTCAATTACGGATGCGATTGTCCCCGTCGCATCTAGCTATCTAGTATGACAGTGCACACGTGAACAGCAGGTCAGTTACCTGCCTCCATAAATTCCTTTAGTAGCCATTTTTGTTTAGCATCCTGGTCTGATCAACACGTTTTTACATATAGGCACACTCTTATTTTAGTCTCTATTTTTGTCTTTGCTTTTGTTTTTTGTTTATGAATTTCGGCAATCTGACGAACCCTGTGATGAAAATGATATCGATTATACATGACCTTCTTGATGTTCAATTGGTAACGTACATTTTTTTTGTGATACACGTATGCACGGATGATGTGTTACACTTAATTTATTGGATGATGTTTTCTCTTGCTGTGACTCTACTACTGTTTCATTACGTACTCGCTTATATATTTACTATGCAAGCAGATTTGACCACAAGGCAATTGGAAACTATATGTTTACAGGCCCTGATGAAGGGTTTATTACCCAAAATGCATAGGCCTACAATGTGACATTTTTCCAGCCTCAGAATTTCGAACACCCCACGAGGGTGCCAAGCTTATGAAAGTAATAAGCCACGAATAAAATCATATCTGAATTTAAATTTATTTTCGACCAAAGTGAATAATTATTATTATTTCAACTTAACCACTCTTTAGTGGTCAACGGGTGTGCAGCCCACACCGTTGGCCTCACGGCCAAGGTCTTTTTTCCACGTATTTGCAGTGCTAACCACGGAGGCACTATTCACAGTGGGCTTGCACCCCAAGCTTTTCAACAATCACCCCTTTACGTTAATTTGAACTTACTTCAAGCATTTTAAGTAGTGCATAGCTCACCACCACTTCAGTCATGTCTACTACACTGTCAGACATTCTCTGCCACAGTGTTTCCCCCGGTATCCATTTCCTTTGCACTCATCCCCTTACCGGTCACCCACCAACCCGGGCAAAGCCACGATCAATGCACGTGCAGCCCCGCCTTCCCTAGTTTGACACTGCAGCAATGTTTCTACACAGTAACACTGCAGAAACACAGGCTCTGCCCAACGAACCTGTGCATGCACTGGTTTGCCATTGAGGTTGGTGTCCACACGTCACCATGACGGCCTCGACACACACGACAGCTACATGCACACCAGAGTAAGTAAACACATGAGCACCCCAATGTATTATGTATGGGCCGGCGTTCTATTTTACAGAGATTCAAAGCAAGCATCTCCCTTAATACACTCTAGACCTTATAGCCGACATCTCAATACTGCACTTCTGCGTATGAACAATGCTTGCTATGTTCAACGCATGCTTAAACTACAGGCTGCCAAAAAGTAACCTTGGCTACCCCCGCAAACACAAGAACACGAACAATCGATCAATCAGGAGGCCAAGACCGTTAAAGGTAAGGACTGGTATGCCAGGCCACATTCCTACCCACGGCACCCCTGGAATCCATCATTTGCTTAACCTGCCATGCCATATCCCCTACCACCCTCTACTGAGAAACTGCAGGCGATTGCAGACCCAGGGAAGCAACCCCAAGAGTGTGCTGCCTCCAGTGCATCATTCCCCAAGCTGCAATCTGCACACACCATCAGCAAGACCAGGTTATTGCCACCCTGGCTCACCACTTCCTAAGCAATTTGGCACCTCAGAAGCCTTTATAATAATAGAATCAGCAACAATGGACACTAAGTGTATGTCCTTGTTCTTTCCATTTTGTCTTTCACTATACACAGCCACATCCCAGGACAGTGGCTCCATAGATGTTCTCTGCCAGCAGTCCACAGTACCGCCCCAACCTACCACAGCTCTTGGGAAGGTCACCAAGGTCCGTGAGCAACAGGGTCAACACAAATACCCTGTTTTAACTTTTAATCTTCAAGCATTGTGCTTAGAATGGCCTCCATTTGTTTGTAATTTTTTATCACAGCCTCAGTATTTCCCCTCCCCCCTCATCCCAATATCCAGTACCACCACATCTGGTCTCCCACACTCCCAACCCTCCCACCGCCCCAACTACAGGGAACACCCAACCCATGGTCCAGAAGAAGGCAGTTGTATAATAGACCCTGCCGAAACACCACAGGACAGGGCATAATATCCCAGTCCCTGCTCTTTGCATCAATTAATTATTAGAGACGTCGACCCAGGATTGGCCAATGATCAGCACAGAAAACCAAATAATAGTCACAAGAATTAAGGGTTTTTCACCAATGTTGTAAATATAAGAACTCAATGTGTAGACCTTGTTGAAATAGACACAATAGGGTCTGTTCAACATGGATGTGTTTTTGACTTAAGTGATGCATACAACAAAAGAAGAGATTGACCCCAGAAAAAGGTGTAACACAATGCTCTGCCACATTTGTCAGTCAAAATGTATAAATATTCAACCACCCGAAGCATTGTTTATTCTAGTTCTTTAGTTGTATTATATGTCTATCCACTGAGTTCACTTTCGTAAAATTGTTTCTTTTTTCATATTCTTGTTTACAAATTAAACAGAGCACACCACAAAATGGTAAATGTGGTAATAACAGAATGTTATGTATCAAAAAAACAGGGTAATATGAAACTCTCTTAAAAGCCTCTCAATACAAGGGACTTTATTTAGACCAACATGTTTGTCTAGCAAGAAGCTTGATGAAGGAACTGAGGCACATGGTAGCTCACACAAATCAATGAAGGAATAAGCTAAATTGATGCTTGTTGGAAATAACAGTGTTAGGACATCCTTTTGTTATATACATGATGCTTAAAAGGGCTGTGGGGTGATAATTCCCAGGATCTTCCCCATTGCCCTTTTTAAAGATTGGCACTATCTAGGAGCTCGGCACAGTTGACATAGCCATGGCCCGTTTAAGAATCAGGAAAATATACTCCGCCCAAGGCATCACTGCCTCCTTTAACAGAGTTATCAAGCCATCGGGCCCTGGAGCCCGATATGAGCTTAGACCTCTGATCTTAGTTGCAATGTCCTCGAAATCGAACTCAAAGGCCCCTGCATTAGACAGCAGGGTCTTTTGGTGGCGAATTTATGCAGTCCCACTGAAGAGAGCTGCGAAATGGGCAATCCACGCTTCTTTAGAGACTTGGGTTGATTGTAGTGCAGATTGAAATCTTCTGTCGTTATTTATTAATAACCAAAGGGACCTGGCGTTAGATTTACATAATGTTTTCAACATATGTTCAGCATCATGCTGTGCTATTGCCCCTCTGCTAGCAGTTTTGTTACTTTTGTTTGTGTTTTTTGGCCAAGGACTCCCAATCATTACTTCCCTCGCTCTCTCAAGTTTCCTTACGTCAGAGCAGAGGCGATTTCTAGCCTTCACTACCAGAAGGTTGTGTATAGAAAGGGGTTTAAATTCTGGGTTATTCTGAAAAGTAGAACGTTCCCTGAAGTCTTCCAAAATCCATGCATATTCAACCACTGGCACCGCTCCAGACTGGCATGTGCTCAACCTAGCTGCATGGCCTGGAATTTCTCTGGGTTTGATCCTAGGTCTGTTTCTCCCATGTGTAATAGATACCACTGGTTGCCAGAACAGTTGAAGTAGCAACTCCTGCACAGCTCAAATCTAATAAATTATGGTCACTGGTTGCCATAGTGATCACTGTGAACATAACAGTAATCTATAAAGGCCTGCTGGTTGCCCCTTGCCCATGTAGATACTGCAGGAGTCACCCTTTGTCTGGCCCTTCAGCATATAGAGTCTCCGACTGGAGGTCTCAGACCATCAAATAGCCTCTTTGATAAAAATTTTTAAAGGGCCAATGGTTGTCCCAAAATTTAACAATATGATCATCACATACAATAATGTGCGGATTATTAAATGCAATATAGACCTCATCGATCAGCCCCGTTACAGAGTCAATGAAAATATCTTCGCTGCACAGAACGGTGTTCCAGTACAAATTAAAGATTGCAAAAATGGTTACATCCCGACATCCTCCTTATGATTTTTCCACAATCAGCAATTGCACAAAGATATTATGATTAAGATGTTCCCGGATTACAAATCCCGTCGCAATTTTTATGGGGGTCAATAGGTCTGAATAAGGCCTACCCATCGGACCTTTTTGAGCCGGATTTAGGTAACATTCGAAACCCTCACAACAAGGATTTGCTCTTAGCCAGGTTTCTTGAAGACATAGTATGTCAAACCATCCCAAATTAAGGTGTTTATTATTAAGTAAATGGACAAACCCCCTGGAATTCCAGGAGCCTATACACAGTATTGGGGCTGAGAGACAACCTGGCTCTAATCTTATGAAAAGGTCAGAGCAAAAGCCAGCCATGACCAGTCTTGCGCACCCATATTAGATGTAGTAGAGTCATGAACATCTTGAACCTTCCGCCCTTGAGTGATGGGATGCTTTAATCCATCAATCCTCAAACCTTTTAAGTGCAGGTGTTAAATCGATTGTCTTTGTCCTTTCCACTTCACTTCAGCAGCAGTATCAGGCTGAACGCTAGCACACTTCACACTCTTAGAAGAACCACGCTCATGCGATGCAGAAAAACACCTCTGGGCTGTTTTCAGTGAAATCAATGTATTGCGTTAATTCAAAGCCTAGTGGCAACAAATCGCCTCCAGCTTCTATCTTAATGGATTTAATCAATGCAGAATCTAGATGTAAAACAACCCAATCCTTCCTTTTTCATTAACAAATTGCACCACACTAATATCTTCAGAGTTCATGTATCTCAATTTCTGGGATATGATGGAGCAGTTTCAGTACATTTCTACAGTTCAGGGTTAGATTATCTTTTGCAGGTAGGATATGTTCCAACATAAGATTCTCTCGCATAAGGACTCCAGTTTAAGCTATTATGGTGTCTGCAGAGCCTCAAAATTGTCTCGCCTTGAAAAGAGGACGCTTGCTCATTGGGTCCCATAGGTTTGCACAAAAAGACAATTTTTGTTCAAGGGTCTTGTACTTGTCGTCATTCTTGTATTCGGTTATCTCTGTGTTATAGAAGCAAACCCCCATGTCCCGTCCCTTAGGAACTAGCAAGCAATCATCCTTTACCGGTGGCTTGGAGTTCACAGCACCCCAAATTTCCACACACCATCCCCATATGTACTAACGTTCGCCAATAGAGCAGACCCCCCTGTTTTTTTAAAGTTTGAGGTATCAACCTCTCTGTATGGTCTCAGGGGACGAAGGCAGAGGCATTGCAAATATCCCAGCAGGATGGTCGAGTTACGTCGTCCCTTTTTCCTCCTTTGGTCTATTGGAGACTTAAGGGGAGTCTTCAGGTTTCTTAAAAAAGGCGCTAGACCCGTTAAGCCTTCGATCTCTGCAAGGGATGCTGATTTTTAGATTTGTTCTGCTGTTGATATGCAGGGTTGAATTTGAAATTCACTGAGTCGAATTTCACTGATTTATCAAATATTGAGAAAGGTTTAATGGAAGGGAGCTCCGGGTTTTCAGCGGCTCGAGAAATAACATGAGCCAAGGTGGAACCCCTATCCAAGGAGCACTGAAGAGGCACTATTTTGTCTTTTAAAGGGGGCAGTTCATCAAATTTCATTTTGTTTGTAGTGTGAGGGTCAGGATAGGATGTTTTGGACACAAGGACAGATTTTAAGTTACTTACATCCTGACACAGACAGATCATCTATCTTCATTTTAGGTAGGGAAGTTCCTCTTTAGAATAGGGTTAGAAAGAAATGTTCTCAACCCATTATTATTTAATAAATGTCTTTAACCTAACATGTTCAGCTGTCATTTCGGACCCCTCACACTGGGTACAAGATTAATTCTAAGGAGTGGGCATGCGAGGCAACAGGAGGGAGAGGTGTGGATGGGTAGATGTTAGCTTGGTGCTCACTAAAGTACAGTTTAGGGCCCCATGTGGGTTTGGATTGGTAGGCTGTTCCACAGGCCTGAAGGGTAGGTAATGATTTGTCACAAAAAAACAAAAAAGTCATCATAAACTATTTGCAGTGTGTGGATGGAACCCCCATACACACAATCACACCCTCTTGGCATTTGACACCCAATTACACAAATGTGATCGAGTCCCAACTTTTGCAGAAAAACTATTTATCTTTTTCTAAGAACATTTAATCTATCTTGAACAAATCATCACCCTTGATTATTAAAAATTGTGTATACAAAATGCATCACCCTGTAAACCTAAAATCACTCAAACCACACCATGAATTCTCTCATCACTTCATTCATACTACACCGAATTCAAACATAAAAAGGTCAACAATTGGCCTGAAGTGCAAAGTGATAAGCTTGCACAGTTCATATTTCCGTTTCTCAGAGCACTTATAAAAAGGTATGTGTCTTGGAATCTAAAAGTCAGCACTTACCAAAAAATCCCTAGACGTTGAATACAGATAAAGTAGTAATTTCAAAAAGCAGAACATTTTTTGTCAACAAATGACATCTTTAAAACGTTCTTTATGGTCTATGCAGGTCCCACGGAAAAAAAACAGTAAAGGATGTTAGGCTAATGTACTTGAACAAGCAGCTGCACATGCAGCATTGGTCTGGATTCCAAGAACACCCATTGCAACTCCAATATAAAGGAAGAGTCAATCGACAGGGCCTGGCAGAACAAGGGCTCTCCTAGAATTGGAATCCAAACATTAGCAGTGGCCTGGCATTTCAAGCAGGAAGGGAACTTGAGCAGTACATTGAACCTTCAGTTGATAAGCGAATGGGCAGGCATCCAAGAGGAAGAGAGGAGGAAAGTCACCTCAGGGAAAGAGTGCTAATAAGAACTAATCTTTTGGAGTCAGTTTACCACTATCGATCTAAATAGGGATAGGTTGTGCTTCCAGGGCCTCTTAGGGAATTAGATGCAGGGCTAAGCTGGCAATGCCAGTGCACCATCACTGAAGTGCGCTACTTGCTACCACTCTGTGGTGGTAGTTAATCCACAAGCCCCAGAGCAGGCCTGACCAATTCGCATGGGCTGTGCACCAAAGAAATTGGAAAGTCTCTGTGCTCCCATCAATGAAACAACCTTCCGCCAGACTATGAAACCAGCAGAGGCAGAACAGCTGTGCTAAAAATAACGTCTCAGTGAGTCTTACGGTCTAACTGGATTTTGAGAATGGAGAAATGCAGAGGCCATGCCACAAAAGATCATTGCACTGCTAATGTGCAGAAGACACATGGGACATTGCTACTGCATCTGCTGCCCTTCCTGGTGCTACCACATGCAGCAGCATAGCAATGCCGGGACCCCCTTCAGTTCAGCTGCAGGAGGAACCGCTACTTCCTCCGGATCCATTCAGGGCCGGGGGGAGGGAACCACCACGAAGGCCACCGCCGTTCGATTTGGTGAAGTCTATATTTTGGGTACATTTCTCAACCACAAGGAGAAGCACACCATGGAGGGGCGCTCACTATCCAACCGACTACAGGTACGTGAACAAAGAACGACTAAAGGTGGAGGAGCATTCCTGTAATCGGGAAGCACGGTCCGGTTGTAAAGTAGGTTTACGAGATGCAAAAAGATGACGCATTTCTCTTTAACGAAAAATATATGAGGGCACCTGGCTATGCCCTGAAAAACCCAGGTGGGTGTAATTAGATAATCATAGAAATCAGTATGAGAGGTCACACATTCATTAAATATTATTTGATGGCATCATGGTGTTGGTGTAAAAAGTCAAATCACAGCACGTGTTCTGACCTTAAGTATTTAATTTGCAGATTGGTAACAAATATGGGGATAGAGTACCCAGGAACATTAACAGGACAATACAAGGGAGTACAACCCAGTCAATGGGACTGGATTTAGGGAACAACATGTTCTGCTTTCATTTAACATATTGAGTTTTGCAAATACAGCGTGAACATAGAATCCAAATTCAATGAACATAGACAAACGTATAACAGTGTGTAGGGTCAACACTGCACAAGTGATGGAATCGTTGATGGAAGTGTACTCACTTGTATTGTCCTGTTATATGATATGATATATGATATGGCATTTGTAACGCGCCTATACACAAGTGTTTCAAGGCGCGACGAGGCAGGGAGGGGGGAACAAGGGGAAGACGGACAACGATCCTACTAGGCCAGGTGTCATTCAGATCGCGCAAGTGCAGGGGTAGAGGGAAGGGAGAAAGTGCAAGGGGAAGGGGAGGGGGGGGGGAGTACTGTACAAGGTAAGTAGAATAAAATAAATAAGTAAGAGGGCCAGCTGATGGCAAGTGCAAGGTAAGTGCAGACAAGTGCTGGGAAGGGGGGGGCTGTAGGGATACAGAGACAGTCCCGCAGTGCAGGGGTTGCCAGGGAGGCAGTGCAAGTGGAGAGTGGCTGGGCCCAGGACCGGGGTCGGTGAGAGTGGCCCAGTTGCAGATTCAGTGCAGTTTCAGCAAAGAATTAGCAGGGGAGAGGGAGAGAGAAAGCAGAAGCAAAGAGGAAGGTTTTGAGGTGCTTCCGGAACCGGAGATGGTTCTCCTCAAGTTTCAGGGAGGCAGGAAGGCTGTTCCAGAGGGAGGCCCCTGCCACGGAGAGAGATCTACCCCCAGCTCGTTGCTTCGAGAAGCGGCTGACCCTGAGGGAGTTGGAGACGGATGAGCGAAGGGCTCGGGAAGGAAGATATTTAGGAAGAGAGAGTTGAAGGTAGTTAGGCCCCAGACCCCAGAAGGTCTTGTGGACAATGCAGAGGGTTTTGAACTTTATCCTCGCAGCCACTGGGAGCCAGTGTAGAGATTTCAGTCCTGGAGAGATACGGTCCCTGGGCTTGAGGCCAAGGACAAGTCTCGCAGTTCTGTTCTGGATGAGTTGCAGAGGGCGGAGAGTGGAGGCAGGCAGATTAAGATAGAGGCTGTTACAGTAGTCCAGCTTAGAGAGAACCAGGACTCGGGAGACAGTGAGCTTCTGGGGGAAGGAGAGGAAGGGAAGAATACCTCTGAGGAGGTGCAGCTGGTAGTGTGACTTCTTAGAGACGTCAGATATATGAGGAGAGAAGGAGAGTGTGGAATCGAAGATAACCCCGAGGTTTTTTGCCTTGCAGGTAGCAGCGGGAAGAGGGCCAAGAGAGGCCGGCCAGAGAGCTGCAGGGAAGGAGGGGGTGGGTGTGCCGATGAGTAGAATCTCAGTCTTACTGGCATTAAGGCAGAGGTCATTGGCGGCACACCATTCCTGGATAGCAGACAGACAGTCAGAGATGAGGGAAGGAGAGGAGGAGGCCGAGGGTGGCCTGAAAATGAGCTGGGTATCGTCGGCATAGCACTGCTGTTAATGTTCCTGGGTACTCTATCCCCATATTTGTTACCAATATGCGAGTTAAATACTTAAGGTCAGAACAAGTGCTGTGATTGACTTTTTACACCAGCACCATGATGCCATAAAATAATATTTAATGAATGTGTGACCTCTCACCCCGATTTCTAGGATTATGCATTTCTCTTGAAGGAATTCCCAGGGCAACGCCCCAGGATGCAATGTATGTGAAATATTCAGATCATTTCTTAGACTTGTGTGACAGTGCCAATTGTGTTTTCTTAATGGTGGAATGTACAGTACCAGAATGTACGGTTTAATGCGCCTCTTCAAAACATGAACCTAGGTTTCATAGGGCTCAGAGAATGGTGATGCAATCAGCAGTTCCGGGACCGAAGAGGAGGCCAGCAGTAAAGCTCAGCACTAACGGACATCTGGCTAAGGATACACTAGGTAAACCAAAGTAAGGAACACTGCAATAATCATTTAAATGCCACTGAGAAGCAGGATCAGTGTATTGGCACGCAAGTCCACAAGAAAACGTGCTCAGAACTGCAGACTTGGCATCTTTATTGTTAACATGGTTTAAACGGAGCCACCAGAAGCAACTTCCTTCTTTTTTCATTTGAGTATAGCCATCTCATTAAGTAAGAGAGCTTCCATGGGGACACCCTGCAGCGCTTCTCGGACAGTGTGCTCCCACAAAGCTGGCTGGCGGTCAGGCAACCCTGTTTCGCACTCGGCAACCTGATAATCCAGCTGTGGCAATAACGACAAAGGGTGGAATCTGCTGCGTTGAGGTGGCAGAGACGAAAATCCAGGTTCGACCTGGAGCAGCACCTGCCCCTCTCTGGAACCTTTTGCTCAAAACACTGAGGCTTCATTGAGATCTGTGGAAAGGGACATTATTTGAACAGTGCTAGCCAACTATTTTTCCAAGTGGTCAGTGCTCAGAAATGGTCGAGATGGATGCAGGCTATAACATACCAAGAAAGACAGATCGGGTTGAGCAAGAAGAATTATTGTCTGTACAGAGCATTGAGCCCTGAGGGAACACAGGCCTATAACACATTTGTTGGGTTTCCGTTATCCAAGGCAGCACCTTTGCAACAAATAGTACATTCCCCTATCTGGGAAGCTTTCATTTCAACATATATTTTCAGAATCATCGCTGTGACATACTTCTCAATTCTGTACTAAACAAAAAAAGAAAAGAAGATAGTGCTACTTGGGAGGACTATTAAAATGTTACACAGGTACCAAGGGGACACACAGGCGGAGAAATGTGACACTCCAAGAAACATTCGGACATAAGAGTTCAAAGTGCAGAGGACCATGGGATATACTGGTAAGGCCCAAAAAATGTGAGCTTGTCAAGTGTCCAATAGGAACTCAGCATTGAGGAACTGTCCAAGTTCCAAGGTTCTTCTACAGAATCAACGCAGAAACAAGAACACGAGTGAACCAAAATATCAACTCTGTCAAGAGGCTTAATTTAGGGCTCAGTGGCTGTATTGTACTCCATGTTATTATAATATATTTTTTGCCACAAACCCAGCTTCGGGAAGCAACAGAGCTCTTAGCAAGTCATGGAGGAGGAACCGAAACACAAGGGAGAGGGGAGTTCACAACAGGGAGGAGAGGGCGGGTGGTTGTCAGCACAGGATCTATGAACTAGGGACGAGCAGATCGCCCATTCTCGTGTTGGATGGGAAGTGGAGAGTGTGCACCTAGGAAGGACTGTTGAAGACCGTCCAGCATTTTCTTACCTTTATTTTCATTAATGCTATGAACCTTTGTGATTAAGTTCATGTAGCATTAGAGAACACCACTATGGGAATGTCAAGTATTTGCGATTGGCCATTTACCGTCACTCAAAATAAAAAGGGACAGATTTTAAGTTTTCCGAGTCAGTGAGCAGTGATGAACAGATGACATTCATCACAAACACCGGTTTAAGCTGCAATGCTAGCCACTGGGAAACTGTTTCAGGTAATTAGCTTCTTTAAAAGTTACATTTTTGTACAGCACGCAAGTGTTCCACCCACCCACTCTAGGATTAACTCTTATTTAAATAAAATAAATAAAAACAATAAACAACCCGCAGGGCACCAATTAAAAGAAGCTTAATTTGTCTAATGGCTGGACAATAGCTCTCAGCGATGACCGATGCCGATGACCGAGGCAAATGGTGAGGCTGCCTGCAATGAGCCAACATTCGGCTTCAATAGTAACATTGCTAAGCACTTTGCTTTTGGCCTTTCCTAAGCATGCCAGCAAAAACGAGACGGGCTGCGTTTGCATTACCAGTAAATAAGAAGCCTGCCTTCCGGCTATTGGCTTCTGCCTGCAAGGCAAAAATGATTCAACTACAACAACTTAGGAAACGCAAACATACATGGGTCTTGAGGGCCTGTTTACATCAATTCCATGCAATGCACCGACCATCCAAAATATACATGTTTGGGTCGCATTACATTGCCTTATATTATATTGTTTAAAGGTATGCAGACGGCCCGATATGGTTTCATACACGGTGCGATATGGGCACTATAATTTTTAATTGCATAAAGGAGACCCAACTATCAAACAGCATATTTGATTTTGCCCAGGCAAATCGCTCATTCTAACTAAAACTGAATACATGTTTAAAATCAAATCCATTACTGCCAAACGTCGACCCAGCCCTACAGATAAGGAGTGGATCGGCCACATTTACTCCCTAAAAATAGGCAAATACCCACCAAAAATAGTGAGTAAAAATACTCCAAACAGGAAACAGACAAGTAGAACCATGTTCCCCTTCTTTCACCCACACAGCTACATGGATATGTTTGGACCAAAAGTGCAAAAAGTACCACAGGAAGAAACTACCATTATTACTGCCTGATCTGAAGAAGTAAAACATGCATCTTTTAATGTGCATGATTAACTAGGGGCAAAGAAATACAAAAACACGTCCGTTTTCCAGTCAAACATATTTTTACTCGCTTGTAAAATAATCTGGATGTACATTTGTACTCCCTAAAGATCATTTTACTCCCAACTTTAAAAAATAGGGATAAAATACTTACACTTCCAAATCTTAGCTGGAGCACTGTGCCGACCATTAAAACAACACTGAAAAACAAAAAGAATGGTTCACTACCCATGGGCATAGATCCAAAATATCATCAATTCTTTTAAACAGCTGCACTGGAGATGCAACCTGACATCAGCACTCTCAAAACAGACAGATCCCACAGAGATGAAACTATCGGTGTAGAACTCGCTCCTCTGGAATACTCAGACTCCAGTTTCAGAGCCTTGAAGAAGCTCTGTTCAAGAAAGCATTTGTCAGCAAACCACCACGCTTAGGACCACTCCCCCACCCTCTTCAAGGAGAAACTAGTACCTCTCACCTTCAAGTGGAATGGCACTGAATGGCCAGATCTGCAGTGGAGCAAAATATCCCTAGATAAATCCTTCCCTTTCATCCCGGATTCCCATCAAACGGTTATTTGTGTCCCAATATATTAAGCTCAAGAGTGCAACACAGGTGAAAAAGAACTGCAACCATTTCTCAACTATACAGGGTATTGTTCCTGCTGATTTTCACATCACACCTGTAACACCCACCTCCAGGATCCACTCCTTAACACCTCCAACTCGTTGAACTCCCTCAACTAACCTAACCCTAGGCCAAGAAAAAAAACGATCCCAAGTAAAACTCTTCAACCTAGTCTCCCTCTTAATGTTTGTTTGTTATTTGTAATGCGCCGGAATACCCTAGGGTAACAGGGCGCAGCAGATACAAGAATTTGCGAAACTTAGTTGCAGACAGTAAAATATATACATGGCATATACACAGTAGTAATGGAGGAGAGCAAACAATATATACAAATATACAATTAACAATTGTGTGTCTAGATGACAGGAGGAAGAGATGTCCTCGCTCAGTAGGTTTAGATAGCAGCTGTCTTCAGCCAAGACATCTTGGAGCGGAAGTTTTGGTAGGGTAAGTCCATTCTAAGAGTGGGTGGTAGGGAGTTTCACAGTTTCGCTGCTTTCACTGGGAAGCTATTACCTCCTATGGTAGAGCGTTTGTAGTTAGGGACGGAGAGGCAGTCTCTGTATGCTGACCTTGTCGGTCTCGAGGATGTCAGTCTGTGAAATCTGTCGATCAGGTAGATGGGGGCCGCGTTATTAAGGGATTTATGGGTGAGTGAAGCAGTTTTAAGGGAGATTTTGTCTATGATAGGGGTCCAGTTGTTCTGCTGGCTGTGTGCTGTGATGTGGTCTCTTCTGGAGATGCCCAGGGCCGCTCTGAGTGCATTATTCTGGAGGGTTTGAAGCTTGCTAGTAATGAGCCGCTGACTCTACTTCACTCCTCAACAGCCTGACTGCTTCTCCACAAAGTTATACCAACCCGCTTAAAAGCTATTCCAGCCACCCAAAATGCATGCTCCTTAACACTTGGTCTGTGTGAGAAAAAACGAACGTGGCATACCTACATATAGCTGAAAACCTTGACTTATGCCCAAATTAAATTTGGCTCAGGGATAACTGCAACCATATCCTCTCCGACTTCAGCAATAACGCTTTCAAATCCTATCCTCAAACAGAACGAAACCTCTGGCAGTGGCATACCCACCATCCAATCGCATGAAGATACAATTGAAATCCTACCCTTCCTTAGAATATCTCTGTATCCAACGATTGCCTAGTATGGATGATCACCTTCACATCCTAGCGATATACAGTGCCTACCACCATCATGAACCAGTCTACCCCATACAAACAGCTGCAAATCATTTGCAGGACACTCCTCTCTTTGTTCCTTCCCACACTGCTCCACCTAAACAGGAAAATATCAATGCTAGAAATATAATTCAGAAAC
This sequence comes from Ambystoma mexicanum, assembly GCF_040938575.1. NCBI lineage: Eukaryota > Metazoa > Chordata > Amphibia > Caudata > Ambystomatidae > Ambystoma > Ambystoma mexicanum. Next base: position 281,558,799 of record NC_090923.1, on the reverse strand, counting down.
AAAAGAAGTCGATGTTTTCTTTTAGATTGCACAGGCCATGGGATTTGAGTGGACTACTTCTTGATGAGGGGCACTGCAAATCTGTCGTTCCATGACCGACCATAGCCGTCGTTTTCTTAGGGATTTTATCACTGGGAAAAACTGGGATAAGAATCAATACAAATAACATATGTTCTAATTCTGCCATTCACTACAGCACCAAACTCTGAAGACTAAGCCGGTCTTCACCAGTGACCTTGCTGACCTACCATAAAGTGACCATCTATCATCAAATGATACTATACTTTAAAAAAAAAATGAGCATACGGCCAATCCAACCCAGAACTGCAACCACCCAAGAGGCCAAATTAACTTGGAACCTCTTGGCCCATCATTACTTGTACTATTGCCCACCATGAAGGGAACACAGGAGTTTAGATCAAAAGACTTCATCAGTAGAACATGCCTTTTGCCTGGGCCATTCACCTAGTAGTTCCATTCAAATATTGCTCTGCAAGCCACCATCAATGTACCAAATCAGCTGCCACGCACCAAACTGCAGCGATGGACGCAACTAATCATCCGAGACCCGATACACCACGTCATGAAGTTGGGACATCCTTCCAAAAAATCCTCCCCTCAACCTTCAATGATACATCTGTACTCCTGACTAATCTCTCAGCTTAATGATCTTATATTAAGACAAGGAGATTAAATCACAAGTGGATTTTCTTTAATGTAAAAGTTCAGCTCGGAAGACAGTATCCTATAAAGGAAATGGTGAAAATCACTACTCCCACAATGTAAAGCGGTGAAAGCACTTCCATTTCCACCAGGACAAATCCCCTATTCGTAAAACCCCCAGAAGAACTGTAAGTACTCACCAAACTCACCAGGCTTTCGGCATGCAATTACTCCTTTATTCCTTTTGAATACCTCTGGGATGAACCAACGTTCCACTTCCAGGAAGCGTTCTCAGACATTGAACAAAACCTCTCAAACAACTCCCCCTCCCACCCCTTTTAATCCAGCGTGCCCTCCTACCCGGGGGGTTGGGGGGATGGGACTGAAAATAATTTTCAAAGTGGACCTATATTATACAATTGGAGCATGCCCAACCCCTTTTCCCATTACAAATTTGGAAAGAAAGGCCCATGATGCAAAGGCCTACTGTAAAATCTCCAGAGTCCATCTGTGCTCTTACCTCCAAGAAACCTACAGTCACACCTAAGCTTTTTCCTTCCTGCTGTCTAATTCAACACATTATTTAGCAAATATAATGCCTTTGGTTTATCTCCTCCTTGACAATGTGAATATCTTGCTCACCACGGGCGCTCCATCACCTTCAAAGAAACTGGTTGTCATTCCCTGCCAGAGGAAACCAGGTCAACATCCATCAGTCCTCACAAACTAGACATTTCTAGCCCCTACTTTCATGCCAAGCTTCTTGAAAGGGCCCCAATGATCAGCTTTGGCCCCACATCAAAAGCAATTTTATTATGTGATGAATCAAGGGATTCAGTCACTTGGCCCAAGAAGGGACCCTCTTCCTGCAGGGCTAGGTAGATGAGCGCGCTAAGCAACATTCCCCCTAGGGATGGCGGTAAGCAGGATTACAAGGGAAGAGACTCTCGTCTTGGGGAGAAGGACTCACTTGCCAGTAAGGAACTCTTTGTATTATCCTCAAACACCCAATACAGTTCTATAAAGTGACTTTTACTAGTCTCCTCTCGATTGCTTCTCTTCCGCTTCCTTACTGGCTGGTTTGCAGCCCTCCTTATGCTGCTGTTGTCCAAACCTTTTTCTTTTCTTCCTGAGTTGCCTTGTGCTTCTTTGGGCTGTCATACACCCTCGCCCCCCGCCCAATTTCCTGCCAGGGAAATAATGTTGCCCACTCCTGCACTTCCCACTTTGTCCATGTGTGGAATGTATGGGCAGAAAAACCGGTGTGCGCCAGCCTGCTGGCCGAATATCAAACCCTGCGCTTCGCAATTTCGGGTGTTAATTTGCTTATCAGGCTCCCCTTTTCAAGTCTCTTGCACCCTGTGCGCCGCGCTGTTAGCTGAAGTTTTTGTTTGAACAGGAGAAGGGGCAGTTGTACAATCTTGTCACTTATTAATGATCGTGTTAAATTGTTTGCTTTTTTTTTTTAACTCGTGCACTTTGCGTGCAGTGTTGCACCAAGCAGGTATCACTGTTCAGTGCCTTTAAAGCATGAGGCCCCGCCAAGTTAGGGGCGTGTTGAGTGACGCAAGGGTGGAGGTAGGAGAGCTTCCTTGAATACGTCAGTTCCTGTTAAGAGTTAATAAAGGTAAGTTGCATGCTACTCCTCACCCGCTCTGCGTCCTTATGTGAATGCTAGCCCAGTCCGGGTAACAGCAGGCATGCTTGGATTAGCCCTTGGAATTGCCTAAGCATTCTTTCACTGGGGCCAATCTTGCCCATGTACCCGTTTGCTTGCTCGTGTTGTTCTGGCAACCCGGGCCGGCCGGGCTCGCTTTAGACCTCGTTCTAGGCAGCATACTTCTTCCGGCTGCCTCAGCTCTGCCGCGATTCTGCTCTACTTTATGTTCTTGAGCTTTGATGGTTCGCCTGTACTGATGCTGCAGAGCCTTGGCTCGTGACTGATGTCTATGTTCCTGTTTTCAGCAGTGAGTGATTTTTATGGTTACTTCTTGCTGCACTCACACTCGATCCCACACACTACGCAGCTTTCCTTGTTTCTGCCCTTTTCCATGCAGAAATACCTTGCTGCGCCGCAAAGCCTCACTGCCGCTGGATTCCTGAGCCCCAAAATGCTCAACTGCGTATCAAATTAAGACCGCTTATGTTCCTCCGACTATACTATCACAGCCAGGGGGCTGACAGTACCGTGGACCTTTGTTGCAAACTGGGCTTGCACATTTCTTGCTCAATGAAGCCTGCTTTTGCTGGAGTGCCTCCTCTTCACCTGAAATTGCCTTGAAATCTCGCTGCAGTCCCGTAAGGGGACAACCTGCTGCCAGATGCTACTTATACTCCCTGTAACAGGTGGCGGACCTCACCGGAGCAGGGTGAAGCCCCCGTTCTAGTTCCAATGTTCTCTGCCAAAAGCTATGCCAGATCAAAACGCCTTACCGGAGCAGGGTGAAACTCACAAATTCGGTCCCAGAACGAGCAGGCCAATGCTCCGAAAAAGAAAAGATTTTTGCGTAAGCAGATTCCGTGTGGTGCTCCATACAGAGTACCAAGGGTTAAGTTTCTTGCTACCCAGGCAGCCCCTTATATCTTACTAGATTAGCCCTAGGCTATGCATGTTTGTGGGGGCGTGGGGGGGTTCCACGCCACCGGCCGGCTGGCGCCAACAGCAGTTAGCGCCTCATGGTGACCACTGTTGGTCGCCGGCTGATACTTCCTGCCTCCCCAATTTCTAGTGTGGGTGTGGCACATGCTAATGTACTTTGGCACCCTGCTATCGCCCTCATCCTGCCTGTCCCTTGCAGCTGGGGGAGGGGGGAGGGGTATGGGGCAGACCGTGTGTCTTCAGTATTTGTTCTGCCCCTACCCCGGTGATCTCCTTGCCCCCCCAGGTTACTTGTCTGTGTTTTCGGGGTGCCCCCAGGGGGCACCCCGAAAACACAGACAAGTAACCTGGGGGGGCAAGGAGATCACAGGGCCTTCGCAGTGCTGCCTACTACTAGGGGAGAGTAGATCGCCCATTCTCATGTTGGGTGGGAAGTGGAGGGTGTGCACCGGACGGTTGAAGACCGTCCAGCATTCATTTACCTTTATTTTCATTCATTCTATGAACCTTTGTGATTAATGATTAAGTTCATGTAGCATTAGAGAACACCACTATGGGAATGTGAAGTATTTGCGATTGGCCATTTACCGTCACCCAAAATAAATAAGGGACAGATTTTAAGTTTTCCGAGTCAGTTCAAAGAAGCGAGCAGTGATGAACAGATGCCATTCATTGCGAAAAACGGTTTAAGCTGCAATGCTAGCCACCAGGAAACTGTTTGAAGATAATTAGCTTCTTTAAAAGTTACATTTTTGTACAGCACGAAAGTGTTCCGCCCACCCACTCTAGGATTAACTCTTATTTAAGTAAAATAAATAAAAACAATAAACTCGCAGAGCACCAATAAAAAGAAGCTTAATTGGTCTAATGGCTGGACAAAAAGCTCTCAGCGATGACCGAGGCAAATGGTGAAGCTTCCTGCAATGAGCCAACATTCGGCTTCAATCACATTGCTAAGCACTTTGCTTTTGGCCTTCCCTAAGCATTCCAGCAAAAACGAGACGGGCTGCGTTTGCACTACAAGTAAATAAGAAGCCTGCCTTCCGGCTTACATCAATTCCATGCAATGCACCGACCATACAAAATATACATTTTTGGGCCGCATTACATTGCCTTATATTATATTGTTTAAAGGTATGCAGACGGCCCGATATGGTTTCATGCACTGTGCGATATGGGCACTATAATTTTTAATTGCATAAAGGAGACCCAACTATCAAACAGCATATTTGATTTTGCCCAGGCAAATCGCTCATTCTAACTAAAACCGAATACATGTTTAAAATCAAATCCATTACTGCCAAACGTCGACCCAGCCCTACAGATAAGGAGTGGATCGGCCACATTTACTCCCTAAAAATAGGCAAATACCCACCAAAAATAGTGAGTAAAAATACTCCAAACAATAAACAGGCAACAGACAAGTAGAACCACGTGTCCCTTCTTTCACCCACACAGCTCCATGGATATGTTTGGACCAAAAGTGCAAAAGGTACCACCGGAAGAAACGGTTTATAGTGATAGTTTCGAATCAAAAGATTCGGGAAAAAAAAAGCTGTGACATGCTATATTTAACATGCAAAGTGTATTTCTTTCAAAACCAATCCGTCGACAATAGTCATGGATTGGTTTCAGCTGAAATGCACTTTTACATGTTAAAAGTAGCATTTCAATGCTTTTTTTTGTAAGGCTGAAACGTTACATGGAGCTGTCCAGTGCTGTAATTTCAGCAGTGGACAGCTCCATGTAACGTTTCAAGGTTTTAGTGTATATCGGGGGCGGTGCCCCCCCAGTCACCCCCAAACCCCACGCCAGACTCCCAACCCCCCAACCATAACCCATGCCCTAACCCTAACCAATGTCAACAGCACTTTCAGATTTTTTTTAAAGAAATTCGAAAGAATGGCATTTCGAAAACAAAAAAATTGTAAGTTTGCCTTTCGAAACATTTGTATTCGAAAAAATGACTGGACACTGAAGAAACCACCTTTATTACTGCCTGATCCGAAGACGTAAAACATGCATCTTTTAATGTGCATGATTCACTACAGGCAAAGAAATACAGAAACACCTCCGTTTTCCCGTAAACATATTTTTACTCACTTTACTCCTAAACATATTTTTACTCATTTTACTCCTAAACATATTTTTACTCACTTTACTCCTTATGGAACTGGATGTACATTTTTACACCCTAAAAAATCATTTTACTCCCCGCTTTAAAAAAATAGGGAGTAAAATACTCCTACATCCAAATCTTGCCTGGAGCACTGCGCCGACCATTAAAACAACACTGAAAACCAAATAGAATGGTTCACTACCCATGGACATAGATCCAAAATATCATCAATTCTTTTCAACAGCTGCACTGGAGATGCAACTTGACATCAGCACTCTCAAAACAGACAGATAACGCATAGAGATGAAACTTTCAGTGTAGAACTCGCTCCTCTGGAATACTCAGACTCCAGTTTCAGAGCCTTGTAGAAGCTCTGTTCAAGAAAGCATTTGTCAGCAAACCACCACGCTTTAGGACCACTCTCCCACCCTCTTCAAGGAGAAGCCAGTACATCTCACCTTCATGTGGAATCGCACTGAATGCCAGATCTGCAGTGGAGCAAAATATCCCAAGACATATCCTTCACCTTCCTCCCTGAATCCCATCAAACTGTTATTTGTGTCCCGATAAATTAAGCTCATGAGAGCAGCACAGATGAAAAAGAACTGCTACCATTTCTCAACTATACAGGCTATTTATTGTTCCTGCTGATTTTCACATCACACCTTTAACACCCATCTCCGCGACCCACTCCTTAACACCTCCAACTCGTTCAACTCCCTCAACTAACCGAACCCTAGGCCAAGAAAAGAAGCTATCTCAAGTAAAACTCTTCAACCTAGTCTCCCTCTTAATAATTGTGCATTTATATAGCGCTACGAACCGTCCGGCATTTGAGCGCTGCTTATTACGCACAGTTTGTGGTGCTCATTTATTGACCTCGGAAGGATGAAAGGCTGAGTTTGGCCCTGCCGGGATTCGAACCTGCATCGGCAGGCTCTGCACTGATGTCAAAGCGAGCGCTCTACTCGCTGTGCTATCTGACCGGCTATCTTAATGAGCCACCGACTCTACTTCACTCCTCAAGAGCCGGACTGCTTCGCGACAAAGTTATACCAATCAGCAAAACATCTATTCCCACCAACCAAAATGCATGCTCCTGAACTCGGCAGTAAGAAAAAAACAAACATGGCATACCTACATATAGCCGAAAACCTGGACTTATGCCCAAATTAAATTTTGCTCAGGGATAACTGCAATTTTATCCTCTCCGACTTCAGCAATAACGCTTTCAAATCCTACACTGCAACAGAATGAAACCTCTGGCAGTGGAGTACCCACCATCCAATCACATGAAGATGCAATTGAAATCCTACCCTTCCTTAGAATATCTCTGTATCCAAAGCTTGCCTAGTAATGATGATCGCCTTCACATCCTAGCGATATACAGTGCCTACCACTGACATGAACCTGTCTACCCCATACAAACGGGTGCAAATCATTTGCAGAACACTCCTCTTTGTTCCCTCCAACACTGCTCCACCTAAATAGGAAAATATCAATGCTGGAATTGTAATTCGGAAAATAAAAGTAGTCTATGTTTTCTTTTCAGATTGCTCCAGGCATGAGATTGGAGTAGAATGAACAAGTTACTTACCTTATCTGGTAAAGTTATTTCAATGGGATGTTCCTCCGACGTATTCCACATCTATGACAGGTAATGACCACAGCTGCGCTGCTTCTGAACATTTTCGGCAGAGGGGGTCCTGCGTCGATGACGTTGATACGTTGTTCCTCGAGGGCCTCCATCGAGGGTCGACATCACCGGATGTTATACATAGGACGCACAGCGCCCGTAGCCTCAGTTATAGTTTTTTCCCAGAACGTGTGGCACCAATCTCCAATCAGTATGACTGCAGAAAGCCTTGCGGAAACGGAAGCTGCAATCGCATAAGAAATTCTTAGTAGCGGGGCAGGCTGGAAGGGTTTGATGTGGAATAGGTCAGAGGAACATTCCATCAAAAGAATGTTACCAGATAAGGTAAGTAACTTGTTCTTCGAGGGGCTTGTGTCCTCCGACGTATTCCAGATCTATGACAGACTCCCAAAGCAGTACCAACGTATGGAGGCGGGAAAAGAATTTACAACTTATAATTTTGGAATGCCCAATCAAATTGCTGAATAAAGGACTGCCTTACCAAAGGCCAAATCCTGCCCATGGATGGAGTCCAAGGAATAGTGTCTCACAAAAGTATGGATAGAGGCCCATGTGGCTGCTTCGCAAATATTGAGAATCGGAACACCCCTCTGTAGAGCAGTGGAGGCAGCAACACCCCTAGTACAGTGAGCCCATAAGTGTAACGCTTACCTGAACTCTGCAGGGGCGCCCTGGCAGCTCCTAGTATCTTCTACTTTTCTTTTCTGAAGTGGCACATAGGTTCTCTGGAAAAATATTTCCCCTCTCAATAAGGCTTTCCTTGGTTAATCGATTAACACTGGGAATAGCTCTCTCGCAATTATAAGCTCACCTTTGATTTTAATTTTGAGAGCTATCCACCCTGTTCTTACAGGGGCGCTAGTCCTGAAGATGCTGGAACAGAGGGTGGAAGGATTATTTCTATAGAGAAAGTGAATACCTACTTTGGAGGGTATGAAGGGCTATTATGGAAGTCTGAAGGAAGATGGGGCAATGGTAACCTAATGTATAAACTACTGGGATAGGCAAGCCTACGTGGAATGCTGAAAGAAAAAACAAATATCCAAACTTTAATAACCAAGGGATACACTCTCTCTAAACTGCGGTTAGGAGCGCTTCAGGAGGGAACCAACCCTGTTCAGACAACGGTCAGGAAAGGAATCCCAAGGTAGCAGGAAACGAAGGGTTAATTCCTAAGAACTACAATAGACAGCGGTGTTCCGTGCAAAGTTACTGAGGCGCGTAACACGGGCAGTGCACACGACCTAACTACTTAATGTAATTCACCTCAGAACAAATTCAAAAAGACGGCAGTGTCCGTGCAACGTTACAGGGGCGCGTAACACCGGCAGTGCATGCAACCTAACTACGCAATGTAATTCTCCTCAGAATAGATAAACTGCTAAATACAAGAAAGAAAATACTCCAGGCAATATGACGCCAAGCAAAGAAATGCTATTCAAGAAATTAAATGGGTAACAACCCAGTAAGCGGTACTTACGTGTTAAACGGGAACTCTTCACTCGCTTCAGAGCGGACACCGTCTGTGCCTAAAAATAATTCAATCTAATATAAAGGGGACCCAGGACAAGAACAGAACTAAGGGAGGAGGCAGAGAAGGGAAGGTAAATAACAGTAAAAATAACGAGGAACCTTGACAGGAATCAGCTGTTTCTGAGGAATCGCGGTAAGCGTTTATCTGCAAAGCAGTCTGACGCGAAGCGCGAGCCTCCAGACGAGCAGGGCTAATATAGGCTAACAAGGACAACGACTAGACCAGCAAGGTTAATTCCTGAAAGGCACAATCAGGCGGCCGTTAAAGAAACCCGGAAGCCTCTTGTTTCAATGGGAAATTACTGTATCAGTATAACTAGGGCAATACCCAATATACATTCAAGAAATACCCACTAGTGGTCTTTTCCCTGGACCAGAAACAGAACCCTAGCCTGTGGTCATGACAGTAAGCCTCCTGGAGGGTCCTTTCCCACCAACCAGTAACACTCAGAGATCATCAAAATGATCCATCTAGAGAAGGTCTGTTTGGAAACAGCCTGACCGAAGCACCTTCCAGCATAACCAACAAAGAGCTGATCGTCCACTCTGACCCGGGACATCCGTGAGAGATAGAAACTCAAAGCCCTTCTGGGATCCAACCCATGGAGCCTCTCCTCTTCCTTACCAGAATGTGGAGGAGGATAAAATGCCGGAAGGATCACCATCTGGCTCAAATGGTATTCCGACACAATCTTCGGAAGAAAAGAAGGCCGCACCCGCAGGACAACCCTGTCCTTATGGAACACAGTAAAGGGTGACTTGGCAGAGAGTGCCTGCAAATCACTCACTCTGCGTGCATAAGTAACTGCAACCAAAAATACAGTTTTAAAGGACAACAGTCGCAATGGACAAGAATGCAAGGGCTCAAACGGAGCTCCCATTAGGAACTTTAAAATCAAATTCAAATCCCATCCCGGCACCTGGAAAGGTGATGCGGAAACACATTAGTTAGCACTTTTAGAAACTGAGAAATCAAAGGGATCCTAAAATAAGAACATTCCTCAGACGAGCGCTTAAATATGGACAGCGCCGCCAGGTAACCCTTAATGGTACCCACTTGCAGGCCCCTGTGGGCTAAAGAAAGCAAAGAAGACAAAACCAAAGGAATGGAACATTGGAAAGGATACACATTCTGTACTCTGCAACAGTCACAGAACTTTCTCCAATGGCAACGGTACAGGGATTTCGTTGCGGGTCTTCTGGCCGAAAGCAACACCTCCATCACGTCTTCTGGGAGGTCCTAATCCTTATACCTCAACCTTTCAGATACCAAGCATGAAGGCTGAGAGACTTGACCTCCGGATGGAGAACCCGACCCCCCTCCCGTGAGAGCAGATCGTCTCAGTAGGGAAAACGGCATGGAGGGCAGATGGACAGGTCTAGAAGGTCCAGGTACCACGCTCTCCTGGCTCATGCCGGAGCAATGAGGATCATCAGGGAACCGAACCCCTGCAACACCTGCGGAATGACGGGGACTGGAGGAAACGCGTACAGCAGTAGAAAGGTCCACTCTACTACGAACGCGTCCCCTAAGGCTCCTCTTGGAGGAAATTCCCGCTAGCAGAATCTTTCGCACTTCCGGTTGACACTGGTGGCGAAGAGATCCACTTGTGGGGTTCCCCAAAGGGCGAAGATCTCCAACAGAACTTCCTGAGCCAGCTCCCACTCGTGAGAAACTGCTTTGCCTGCTTAGAGCATCAGTTGCCGCGTTTTCATCTCTGGCCAGATGAACTGCCGAGATCGAAATTCCTGCTGGATGGCCCAGAACCAGAGCTGCATCGCCTCCCTGCACAACGGGAGTGACCTGCCCCCCCTTTTTTGTTGAGGTAGTGCATGGCCACTGTATTGTCTGTCATAATCAGGACATTCTACCCCCGCACAAACGGAAGAAAAGCCTTCAGGGCTAGCCTGACGGCCTGCAGCTCTAACAGATTGATGTGGAGTCTGGACTCCGACGGAGACCAACGGTCACTGGCTGTCAACTCGTTGGCATGAGCTCCCCAACCTGTGAGAGATGCATCCGTCGCAATCGTCCCCAAGGTTGCCAAAACAGAGCTCCCTTCATCAGATTGCCTTCGACGGCCCACCACAGAAGATACTGTGCAACCGAGGGCGTAATCTGAACGGGATCCGACATCCTGCCAGAGAACTGCGACCACTGCATCTTGAGAGCCCACTGCAGAGATCTCATCCGCAGCCTGGCCTCTGGCACCAGGAAAATGCAGGATGCCATGAGGCCGAGCAACCTCAAGAACTCGAACGCCAGGATACTCTGGGCACGTTGAAACTTGTCCACCATCTGCAGAATGTGATGTGTCGAGCACTGTTCCGATGTATTGGAGCCGCTGGGTAGGTGTCAAATGGGACTTCTTTAAATTGAGGGAGAAGCCCAGCTTGTGAAGGGAGTGGCAGGTGACGGACAGATTATCTAGGACTTGCTCGGGCGAGCGCGCCCTGATCAACCAATCATCCAGGTAGGGGTAGACGTGAATTCCCCATTTCCTGAGATACACTGCCACCACCAACATCAGCTTGGTGAAGACCCTCGGAGCGGAGGTCAATCCAAACGGCAGGACCCGAAACTGAAAATGCGAGTCGCCAACCGCAAACCTCAGGTACTTCCTGTGCTTGGGATGAATCGGCACATGAAAGTAAGCATCCTTGAGGTCAAGAGACACCAACCAATCCTGAAGAAGAAGGGCCTGGAGGACTTGAGAAAGAGTTACCATCTTGAACTTGTCCTTCCTGAGGAGCTTGTTCAGCCCACGCAAGTCCATGATGGGTCTCAAACCCCCGTCTTTTTTCGGGATCACTAAATAAGGGGAATACCATCCCTTGTTCCTCTCCGCTACAGGCACCAGTTCTATGGCACCCTTCTCCAGCAGGGATAGGATTTCCTGCGCAAGGAGCGGATCCGGACACTTCAAAAAAAGAGCTTCCCCGGTGGATTGTCTAGAGGCCTCTGCCGGAAGGGAAGACTGTAGCCGTGGGTTATGATCTCCAGAACCCACACATCTGAAGTAATGGCACGCTATTCTCCAATATTCTGCTTAAGTCTGCCCCCAACCAGCGAACAATGGGACATGACTTCATGACTGAGTGGACGCGGCTGCGGCAGTGCCCAAAGGCAAAGAGGCAACTGCCCGAGCGGCTTTGGCACCTCGAGTACCTTGCTTTCCACCTCTGGTACTCCTACGGTGGCCTTTTTGACTGGCAGTGCCTCTCGATCTACCAAAGGAAGAGTAGTACCGAAAGGAACCTCCCCTCCATTGCTGTCCCCTAGGACAAAACGGCGGAGGTTGACGTACTGCAGCGCTCAAAGATTTTGCTGCAGCTTTGGAGGTCTGCAACCTCTCAAGGCTCTCGTCAGCCTTGCTGCCTAACAGATGGACACCATCAAAGGGCATGTTGAGAAGCCGAGATTGCACATCAGGAGCAAACCCCGAGTTCCGCAACCATGCAAACCTGCGTATCCCGGTGCTCGCAGCCATGGACCGACTGACACAGTCTGCCATGTCCAAACCCGACTGAACGTCTTCACACATGGCATCCTTGCCGTCCTGCACGAGGGCTAGAAAACCATCCCATTCCTCACCTTCGGGAATATGCTCAGACGACAAAGATGCACATTCCACAGAGTGCGAGTGAATCTCGCCAAGGCACAAACTGAGTTGACTGCCTTCAAAGCCATACCCCCAGATGAAAATACCTTATTCGCCCAACCATAAAAGCGCTCATCGTCCTTATCAGGAGGGATGGTAGGGTACGCAGCCTGCTTGCGGGGGCTGTAGCCGCCTGCACCACCAAACTCCCCAGAGTAGGGTGCGTCGACAAGTACACAGGTCACTACTGACTGGGCGGTATTTTTTCGGAAGCGACTTATTCACTGTCGGGAGACTCTCCGGAGAAGTCCAAGCCACCGCCACCCTTCTTTGCAAAGCCATGTGAAATGGCAACACCGGGTCAGTGGGTGGACCTTGGTCCAGGATGTCCGTCAGATCATCCTGATCAAAATCAACAGGTGAAGCAGACCACCCCAAGTATTCAGTAACCCTCGACATGAGATGCCTATAAGAGGATTCGGCATGCGTCCCCGGCTCAGGCCTGCCAAACTCCACCTACGGAGAGGTATCAAGACCACTGGCGTCATGCAGGGACTGACTGAGTTCCTCCAACTGACTGTGCCCAGACACAAGGTCATCAGGAACATCAGGAGGCACAACCATCTCCTCCTCAGACCCTTCCTCCACCTCCGAAATATAATCCAAAGGTTGGGAGGAGGAACAGAGTAGGGGTCAAAAACAGGCCTCACATATTTACTGAGAGCCTTCCTCGGAGGTTCAACAGCCCTCCGGGGCACCTCTGGCAAATCCTCCACAAATGGCATCGAGGGCGCCGAGGGATTCGGCGTCGACCAAGCCGCCGACGGTGTCAACAACCTCTTCGAGGCCACAGCCTTGAGAGAGCCCCTCGACGGAGACGCGCTGATGGCGTGAACGCCTTCCTCGAAGGCTTTACAGATTCCGACGGTCTCAATGGCATCGAGGACCGGGACCTAGCATGGCTATGGCGATCTTCCTAGTCCGAGCGGGACCTCGACGGCTCCCGATGATCGCGCCGACCGCCCGAGCCCGAAGGCATGCGAGTGGTGGACCGAGCCCGTTCCTTTCTGGCTTCTGTCAAAGGCGCGGACAGAACTGTGCCTTGCGATTCGAAAATCGCCAACATCTGCCGGCGGAATGAATCCCAGTGGGACAAGTCAACCGGCTAGTGGAGTCCTCCTCCAACGAAAACGGGGAAGGCGGCCGGTGACAGCGCTTCCTAGAATGCCTTGGCGAGGCATAGGAATGGCAGGAACCACTCCTAGACCAAGACCCCGTGGACTTTCGCTGACGCGGCAAGTCGCCCCTCGAGTCATTGGTCAAAAGCCCAGCGGACTTCCGATTTATGGGGCTTAGACACCCTACCTACCTTCAATATCTTCTTCCGTTACTGCAAGGCCTTAGACGTCAGGGACTGACACTCCTCGCAGTCGTCGGTGGCGTGGCTTTCGTCGAGGCATCAAAAGCAGATGTCGTGCGGGTCTGTGATGGACATCTTCGACCCGCAGTCCTGACACTTTTTAAAGCCCAACTTCGGGGTAGCAGAAGAAGACGAAGACATATTTGCACAGAAGAATGGAGCGTGCCGAGATTATGAAGCAAACACATTGCGGAAAAAATGGAACTGAGGCTACGGGCGTCCTATATATAACATCCGGTGACGTCGACCTACTTTTGTGTCAGAACTATTGGCATTCAAAACTATGACTGTCGAAACTATGACTATAAACCACCATACATGCATCTAGCTATTCATTATGGCAACCCTTATCCTAGCCAAATTATACAATGCCAAACTAGGCTGCCCTAGAAAACAGTTGAACACATCATCCCAGCCCTATATCACAAAAATAATTCAGTCCGAGACTCTGAATTACCAGATTTACCCTCCAGATGCCTTCCAGGAAACTGATCAACAAATGAAGACTTATTCCAAAAGAGCAAGATCTGGTCCTGTGTTGCAAACTCTTTGCACCAGTGCACGTGGAATTTTACATGTTATTAGCACGCAGGCAAAAACTGAAATGGTGCAAAAAAGTACTCTTGCAATGCATTTGTGCATCAGTGCAATACTGCCCTAATCAGGGTTCGCAATTGCTTGTATCTGGCAGATATTTAGCTCTTCCTTGTAGCCTAGAAGAGCCTGCTTAGCTTGACACGATTCAGAGGACAACTAGTGCCATCCAAATACATTTATGGGACATTAACTCTGTGTTCAGCAATGTGTCTATACAAACATTAAGGCACATCAAGAATGCATTTAAGCCATAATTGGTCATGTATGACAAAACATTTTAGTTTGCCTTGCATGTGAGTTTACGATTCACTACATGCTAGCTCCCCGTTGCCCAGAGGTATCTCCAGCTTATTGGGTGATGCCTGATACCAAGGAGCTGCGTTTAGCACCCGCTCAACAAATCCTTATTTTCCTTCCTGCATTACACCAACACACACATTTGCCCATGGGAATGCAGGGTATCCAATCTGGCACCAAACAAGCAGTTTAAGCTCAAACATGTTTATGCTTGGAAATCTAGCCAGACTTCACAGCTTCTAGCAGCATATAAAGTGGCTGCCAAAGAGTACAAATTAGCTTTAATTGATGCTAAAAATAAATACCTTTGACAGCAGAATCCAGGATTCACAGTCTGAAGTGAAGGAGCTCTTTAAAATTCTAAAAGAGCAGTTAAAACCCCACATTCAGGATACTGGTCTTGTGAAAAAAAGGATGCCTGGTGCTCATCTATTCAAGTAGCCATCTAGGGTAAACTTAATAAAATCAAGGCAGACATTGCCCTTAAAAAAGGGGAAATTAGGGCTTAAGCTGATCATCTGGATAATACTTCTATACAGCATTTTAGATTCTCCCCCACAATTGTGTTAGAACTAGCCAACACCATTGATCATCAGAACTCCACCAAATGTAAAGGTGATCCCTGCTCAGCGATGATCATTAAGTCTTGCTCATCTATTCTACTAGACTCAATATGCAAACTTGCTAATACCTCTTTTGCAGAAAGCACAATGCCATTGGGGATAAAGAAGGACTGGATAACCCCCATCCTAAAAAAAACAGGATTATGTCCTAAATTACCCTTAAACTATAGGCCTATCACCAACACGCCCTTTTTGTTGAAGATTTTCGACCGGGTGGCCCATATTCAAATATCTGACCACCTCAACAAATACCCTATTCTTAATAAACAGCAGTCACGGTTTAGACAAGGCTATCGAACGGAAACTGCTTTACTGGAGCTAAAGTCCAGACTTTTGGACCGTATGGATTTATGGTAAACGGACTCTCCTAATCTTGTTGGACTGGTCTGCGGCCTCCGACTTGGTGGATCACTCATCTTGATCACCAGGTTGAAGGACGCTGCTAACTTTACAGATGAAGCGGCCCTGTGGATCTCTTGGTTCCTTAACAATCGGGAGTGTCAAGTCTATTGTGGAGAAGCAGAAGCCTCCCCTATTGTTCTTGGATATTGTGTCCCTGAGGATCCTGCATTTCACCATGCATATATCATATTTTCCCGGTCTCCTTTTTTCCCCCCTTCTAGAACAGAACGTGTGGCCTTTTACGAATTATGTTGACGGCACCCAGTGCATCATCCCGCTGACTGGTCTGCATGAGGACGATGAATTCCTTCTCAATAAAGTACACAATCTCAGCCAAAAATTGATGTTGCAGAATATTCTTGTTCTGAATAGAGACAAGACGGAATTGATGGTAGTTGGCACTCCTAACATAAGGAAGATGGGACCGTTCTACAAGAATTTTCTTATTGGAGATACTAAAATGTATACACAAAAGAAGGTCAAGACACTTGGTATTTTCCTTGACCGTTATTTGAACATAAGGGCGCATGTTAGAAGCCTGGTTTCTTCCCCAGCATACTACATTAAACTTTAAGTCCATCTCCGCCCATCCATCACGCAAACTAGTGCTGAGATTATTGCAAAGGCCATAGTGGGTGCCAGAATTGACTATTACTGCAGCCTGTTGCATGGCATTACAAAGTTGAACTACAGCCGTTTGCAGGTGATACAAAATAGTGCGGTTCAAGTAGTTACTGGTCTCACATGGACAGACCAAGTATCGGGGGCCAGACAAAGTCTGCACTGGCTTCCAGTAGAATCGAGAATATTGTATCGTCTTCTGTTAATAACACACAAGTGTGTTTGGGTACAATGCCCTCCTATTAACAGGATTCCCTCAAAAAGAAAACTAACACCAGACTCCTCAGATCTAGTAATACTGATCAGCTAGTCATCCCTATATGTAAAACCAGTAAAGCTACGAAGGGAGCATTTCAAAACGCAGCTCCAAGAGCATGGAATGTCCTTCCGCTCGATCTCAGAGTACTGACTTCCTTTGAGATATTCCGGAAAAAAAAAAAAAAGAAAAAGAAACTGCTATTTGTTTAAGGATTCATTGGCTGGTTTTTCCTTACAATACGTTTGGTTCATCGTTTTCGTTCAGTTTGTTTGTCTCCTTTGTTTCATGTGCATCCTTAAGCCTACGGGTACACGGCTGCACGTTATAAATTCAATAAAGTAAAGTAAAAGTTACATTGCAGCTCCCCTTGAAAGCAAACTAATGCACATATGCAAAAAATCATTTTGTACAGCAACTGCACTGTTTCCTGGTTGGAGGCAGAGAGAAACGGCATTATTCCTGCTACGAGTTACACACTGAAGGGCAATGTAGATCTACATGATTGATGGGATATGAGGGTCGGTGGGTGATTTCCCCGAGTAGAATCTGTCCTTCTCCAACCTTTTTCATGCACTTACTTGCAACAATCCAGGGTGCAAAAAGGGACGGCTCGCACTGGTAATGCCAGCACGCTGCTCTAGTCAACCAACATGACATTATCACTACTCTGCTACTGTTGTAACAGGAAGCATTGCTGCAGCAGGGGGTGGCGTGGGTGTGGTCTATGAGCAGCAGCTCTGCAGTCACAGTGTCAGGTGCAGCTCAGTAGTTCAGTGGGAAGGTTGGCATGTACATTTGGTAATGTCAGTATGCTGCTGCCTTTGCACTGTTCTGCAGGCAGGTGGGGCCATTCATCGGGGCGATTCTCCTTTGACCTTTGGTATGCCGCTAGCCAGCTTGAAGTGAAACAAGATGCAGACATGTGCCAGGCCATTAATGAGGTAGATGGGCACCCATCACAGAGAGGACTACAACAGGCCAGTCACAAGCCAACAGCACCACCAGAGGTCTAAGGCCAGAGAAAAGGCCACTGCCAAGGGGCTGAATTTGTGCCGAGTGACAACCTCCAGAAGATGTTGCTAAAAGTTTGACAGACAAGTTCATCAGTTCAGTAAGGAGCTGGTTTGCATTTGTCCAACACTTTACTATACAGACAAAACACTGGTGCCATTCGTTCCATGGGTAGACAGTAAAAATATAACAAGAATAACATGTTTAAAAAAGCAGTTGGACCTTTGGGGTCTCATTTCAGGGCACAACTACTATATTAAGCTAGGTTTTTTAATTTGTATTTATAAATCTCACATCTGCTGAGGGTGGTGCACAACATCACCCACAACGAGCCGGTCGGAGTTGCAGCTGCAACCACAAATACGTTGGCATTGTGGTGAGGAGTAGTAGGTGGGGGCACATGCAGGCAGTGAGCAGCCTTCCCGACTTGGCACAGGCACTCATTTACAAATTTAACACTTGACTGCTTAAAAGATTGACGCAGCCTTGCATGCAGTCTGCTGCTTCTTAAAGCGCCATGCCACTCCAGCCTTAATTTGCCAGGCCCTGTGCCTTCCCCACCACCGGCACTTGGAGGTCAAATCTAAGCAAGTTCATTACTCCAGCCTCTACCTCCAACTAGTGAGTACAGCAAGTGCACCAAGACCTGGGAGAGCATTTCAGCGGACTGGAAGAACATCACAACCTGTTCACACTCGCCTGCTCCTGGGGACTGCCATTTCCACTGCTATCAATTTACTTGGCCTGGCATGCCAAGGATAAAGATCTTTCCCCGGCAATACTGCTCGCTACTTTGCCCTCTAGGTATGTCTACTTTGCCAGCACGCAGTCAACTTCCTACTCTGTACTCGTAAGGCAACTGAAAATACTCCCCAGCCCTTCCCAGGTACCGGACCCTGCAATTGAGGTGCTGTCGCTGGATTTGGTAAGAAGTTGCCAGGCATCTCGGCACTGCTGGAAAACACTTCTGCACTCCATGTCCTTCATCGAGCTGGCAGCTCCGCAGAGGAAATCTATGGACGGTGAGTCACCTGGAGATGCTCATCCCCTCCTTTTTCCTCTACGTCCTCCTCCTAAAAAACTATAAACCAGGGGATATTTAAAAAAAATGCAATGCTATCACTGGGACTGCAGCATTTAAAAACAAGAGGCCCCAAGTCAGGTGGCAAGAGACTTGGCATTTATAGATGCAACTAGAACTCCAGACCAGAAAGCCAGATCCTTGCAGGAAGAACAACTGGCAGGTGCATTGCTGCATGTCAGCGAAATACTACATCGCTCAGATTCCTGTTCAACAGAACCTAAAGATGACAATCTTTTTGGGCAACTGCATGCCACTGAACAAGACAATCGGTCATCATATCCTTGCTAAGGATTGTTTTTCTTTTGGGATCTCAAGCTTATAAAAGTAAACATATAGCCTAACTGTTTAAAAGCTTCTGCATTACATTTTTTATTTTAACAAGCAGAAGTGATTTAAAAAAAACTCAGGATATAGAAGCTGAAAGAATCCCAGTTGGTTACATTTGAAGTGTCTTTTTAAAGATAAGCAACGCCTTCAAAGAATGTTTTCATAAACATATTGAAGTGATCAGTAATTGACAGGATGATTGTATGTATACATTAACTACACCAAGGAAGTGGATTATTGGCTAGCGTTCAATTCTCTTAGCACATTCTGGAACACACGGTGATGGGCTGGAAATGTGGTTCTTCATAAAGTAGACTACGCTTCTGGAAACCACAGGCAACAGGCGCGATTTCTGCGTGGACTGCCTTCTACTGCTCTACACTCTAGAGGCCTCAGAGTATCAGGAGGTTGTTGTGAATGTCCTCTATAGACATTAGACTCGATTTCTCTTTCTGGACGCTGTATCCTCCAGCTGTGGCATGATGGCAGAGGATAACGGAATTCATATTCAACTGGCAAGACCGCACAGAACTGGCATTTTTTCTGCCAGGTATTATTTGCCCTTCATGTTTTAGTTGCAGTGGGTCTGAGGTGAAAAGGAAACATTGAATTATGTTTTATAAAATTACTCATCTTTTGCCTCTCCACTCCACCCACTGAAAATAGATACACGGGGGCCCAATACACAACAATATTTTTAAAGAAATAGCTCTCAATGAGTGTGCATTTTAGCTTGGACTTAATGTGACATCAGATTAAAGACGTGCTCTCGCTGTCCATCGGATGGGACTCAGAACCCCGTGTAGGAATGCATGCAACTATGGTTGAAAAGAAAGTTGCATAGAAAAAACAGGTCCTACTAGTATTTAAGGCGCAGTTGCAGATACAGCTCTTTCTGAAATATTGTGGGCAATGACCTTTTGTTCGTCACAGACTGAAAATAGAACGAGCATGTGAAAAATGGGGAACACTATATTTGGACACAGCCGTGCAAGCAGGCGTTCAGCACCATCACATAAGACATAGCAAATGCCCCCTACCTCTGCCCATGCGATGCAGACTGCACGATCATCCTAACAGGAGACGGTAGCCCATTTGGCCAAGGAGCTGTGCTTTTACAAAAGGGATACAGGCCCATGAACCCAGTTGCATTCATGTTAAAAGCGGTCATGGAGCAGACACATACTACTCGATTGACGAAAGCGAGATGCAAGAGTGCACTCGTGTGGCAGGAAATCTAGTCTAGCCCTGGTGTTTCTTGCCCTGGTCCACTGGCTTTAGCCACCATCACTAGGCCAAGGTGGGACCACTTATCAGCCCCCTCCCCCCCTGCCCCACACCCCCACTCCACAGACCAGGTGCATCAACGGCAGCACTTGGCAACCTGCACATTAGAGACAGATGTTAATCCTCGTCTGATGCAGCAGGAGGAGGAGGAGGAGGAGGAGATGGGCAGCCCTCCTAGAGCGTACGTACCATAAATGCTGAAAAGCCCTCATGTAATACACAAGGCACCATTGTGGATTTTACGCGCTCCAACAGGGACCCCTTTTTTTTGTTTTATTAAACATTAAGAAAGCTTATAAACTAGAACTGATGGCCACTTATAAACCACAATTTTTCCCCTTAACCTTTACCTTACAACTGTTCCCTTCAAGGTGTGCTCTACCAACTCACCCTTCCTGTATCAGCTCCTGGAAAGGACATTACAGGAAACCGACAGGACAGACCCCTCCTACATATCCAGTGCCACCCATCTAGAGGGACCTGTCGGGCACCCCAGATCCCTTTTCCTGGGTGGCCTCAGGCAGGCTGCCATCCACTTTACACTCCATAACAAATAAATGTATACTTAACAAATAAGCAAATATATAGAAACATATGTAAATGTTATATACAGCTATGTGGCAGCGATATCAGCCACACCCAGCAGCCCTTTAGTGCTTTCCTTTATGGCATGGCAAAGAACATTTGGTTAGTGTCTTCTTTTGAGGGTGGAGCCTGCCACTCCCTGCGGCTCCGGAGGGTTCTGCCTAGCCTATGATGACTTTAAAAAGTCACCATAGCCCTGTGGGACTGCTCGATATCACAGGTAACACACCAACCTATCTCCAACTGTTTCTTCAAGATTTTGAGTCCTCTTACCTGACCAATCCATTCCCGGGGCGGTAGAAGACGGTTTCATTGTTCTTTCCCCCTCAATTGTTGCACCCAAACCTGGCGTGGTGCTGGATGGTCAAGTGCATAAGAGAGCAGGAAATTCTAACAGTAAATAACACACACACCCTTTTCACCCTGGTGTCTTGTCTCTATATGGGGATAAGCACTGCAGCCCTCCTAGCTGGGCCCTAATTGGGTCAGGGGCTATATTAAAGGAATGGTGCGCTCAGAAATATTATTGTCCCGAGGGTTCGGGCATTTGTTTTTATGCATACATTGATCGATCGCACAAACATTTCCAATGCACCTTACCTTAGTTTTCCTCGTTTGTACACATGCGAAATCTGGCAGCAGGGCGGTGCCATCTTGTGCTAGTCCTATCTGTTGCTGCATCGCCCTAAGGTGAACTGCCCTGGCAGCACAAAATCATATCCCCCGCCCCTGAGCCTGAAAGCACTAGATGCGTACCGGCCATTTCACAACGCCAAAGCACATCTCGTGTCAACATTCTCTGCGCCTCAGTTAATAACGTGTCACTATGGAAATGGCAGGATGCCTCTTTCCTCAATAAGTATAAACAGACCGCTTCACAACAGACAACATCAGATTTTCTTTTCCATTCCTCTCACTGTATTTCTTTGAGTATTCTGTGACTCGTTTCTGTGCTCTGGTCAGCTACTTTCGTTGCTTGTAGCACGTGCAACAGGTACCAGTACCATTACTATAAATTATTTTCGTTTGTTTCCCCCACAATGGCAACAATACAGCCTTACCAGTACGAACCGGAGTATTCCGAGGTGGAATTACTCGAAAGAGAAAGATGTGGAAACAATGGGGCTTCGGACGACAGTTGGGAGGACGATTCAACAGATGAAGAGCCTGGTCCTATTCGCATGGACAGCATTTCCACCTGGTGTACCTGCAATCGGTGCACGCTAATGCCAACCGAGGAGGAGAACTGCTGCTGCCGAGAAAACTCTGGATGCTTGTCCTACATATTGCAAGGCGAGGCACGGCAGCAATGCGTTACTGAGCTGCCAGACTTCAGGGCAGCCTGCCTCACACGTTCCGTTTTGAGGATTTTGATGGTGCTTATGCACGAACTTCGCGCAACAGTTCGCCCTCGGAATCCAAGTAACGAGTAAGTATACTCTAGTTGTGTCACTTCGGCCACTACTATTTCAAGGTTGTCTCCTATATGGTCGTAACTTCAATATATTATTGTCAAACCAATTTAGTCTTGCAATTCTCTAGTAATATTTGTATAATAGTCGTTCAATATTGTACAGTGTCTAGGTAGCATTTGCACTGGCAACAATGCCATTGGATACAAGAATTGTCATTGGCAACTAAGGTTTAATACCCTTATCTTGGTCATTTAAAAACACTTTGTATCTTTCACTTTCACAGGTGGTACAGGCTGGTGGCCTATCGTTCATACACATGGTGGCTTCATGGGTGGCTTGGACACCGCGTTCGATGAGTAATACTCGCCTGTGCCGTTAGTGCCATTAGAGACACATTCCCCAGTGACAGCGGTCAATACAGGGGATTTTCCCTCACTGTGCTGCAACCTAAACTTTATAATGTGTATTACTTTTCTGCCATAAAATTAAGTAACAAAATAAAGCACTACAGAATTTTATCAATGGTTGTTTCAGTGAATCAAGTGTGTCTCCATTCAGCAGTGTTCCGGCCCTTGTCTGCACGCCTCAGGCCCATCCATCCCCCCTCCATTACCAAAGGCAGTTGACACCAGTGGATGTGCGCTGCCAAAGGGGGCAGGCAGGGGCGGGAACGGCCAAGGTGCCAAACACCATGTACACTTCAAAGGTATCTTCCGCACAGAGGCCATTCTACACATGGCCTATACAGACCCCGTGTCTCGAGGCAGGATCCCCTGAAGCAGGCCACACCCCTGCAATTCACATAAGACCATGACATATGCACGTCATTCATTCACATACACACCCCCTTTTCTAATTCTTTATAAACCACTTGATATTTATCATGAGAGCATCTTTCAGCACTGCAAGTCAACTTGTGAACGTGCTACCTGAGAAACTGGGCTAGCACTGCGAATCAGCTCGTCGTCGTGGTACCTGTGAACATCTCCCTGTTCTCCTGCCACTAACTACCCTGCTTGCTGAATCTAACAGTTTGTTGGTCAAGGTAAGAGCATGTCTCCTAATAATATATCCTTGATCTCTAAATTTCTATCTATTTCGAGCGAACGTACCCAGTAGTGTTATGTTCATTCGTCTCATTGCCATTGACTTGAGTTTAATTTGTTATGTTATCGATATATCAATTGTCATCAGTGTCAATTGGCATCGAATTGCATCCATAGAGGACCGTGTCAATATTATAATCATGTTTCCTTTTGATGCACGATAGTACCTTGAAGGGACGAGTAACATGTTCTGATTTTCGTCACATTAAAGAATTGTTTATGAAAGTTATCCTATAATACAGCCGCCCACGCTACACTGGTTTTGCCCGTGGTGACCAAAACATAGCTTGTATAGAAGAATGTATGGTATTATCCTTCCTTTTCACGTTTTTATGCAAAGTAATTTTCGAATAATGTTGACCTTTTTTGTGCAGAATTTACAATGCCTGCATGTGCGATTTTCGGTTGCCCTTCTAAGACCCATGGGAAATCTGAAGGCACTACAATCCATGTATTCCCAAAGACTGTAGATCTAATAAGAGAATGGGTCAGATATTGCAGATATACGCTGGAAGAGCTTGAAAGTAGAGTCAAAGATGTCTTGGAGGACAAGAGGGGTGATCGATTCCGCATCTGCGGCCTGCATTTTACCCAGAATATTTACAACCCATTCATGTACACAAAGAAGAATCAACTCAGAACGACTTGAAAATTGCTCCCAAACACAATACCGACTCTATTCATTCACATGCCGCCATGAACAGGTAACTAAATGGACGGATTGGGGTTTTAGGTGTTTTTGTCCCTTATAATACTTTTCATATTAGTAAGATTGTATTGCTTTTTAAATAAAGACCATTTTCCTAAACATCTGTCCTTGGTTTTAGAAGCCTCATAGAAAATTGATTTATGGGCACAGATAACTATGCTACAGTGTCCTTTGAAATAAGCATAATGTTTTCGTAATCTGTCTATTTACATGCCAATTTTTTAAGATTAGCATTTCTAAATCAAATAATATTTTCCCTTTACAACTCCAGGACTATGCACCGAATATGAAGGAGCGAGATTCAGCATCCATGTCTTGCCTGGAGTCAACAACCACTTTGAGCGCGTATCAGGTAGTCTTACTTAGCTATTCTGTTCCTGAGTTGTTTTATGCATGGAATTTGAGATAATCTGATCATGTTTACGTACCGTGTCATTCGTTTACACAATGTTTCATTCGTGGATTGCTATTGATATGTACCAATGTCTGCGTCACAATGTGTGTTCAATTTCAATTGTTTCATCCATACTAATACAAGCACTGTCTTTCAGGGAGATGCTGAAGATTCGACTACAATTACGTTATTCCTTGTAGTTGATCCAGAGCCAGATGTATGAGTACTGACAGTTCCATCGAATGAGATAATCTCATCATATTTACATATCGTATCATTTGTTACACAATGTTTCATTGGTTTTTTGTTTTATAGATATGTGCCATTGTCTCTGTCACATTGTGGGTGTTAAAAGTCAAATTTTTTCAACCATTATATTACAAGTACTGTGTTACAGGTAGATGATGAAGCTTCAACTACAATTACATCATCCCTTGTAGTCGATCCAGAGCCAGAGGTATGCGTACTGACATTTCCCTTGAATGATAGAAAGTAGGTCCTAGATCTTTAGACAATGACAGTATTAGTATTATTTGGCAAATTGCTGGAGTGCAACATTTGGAAGAGTGCTTCGGACAGTCAACTTTGATCGAGTAAACTAGTCATCAAGTAGGTGAAATCCCAAATGTATATTTAACTAAATGACGTACACAATGTACGGGTAAACCATGTGTGCGAAGGAATAATTTGATTTTGAATACAAATAACTTAACAAATTACTTATTTTAAATGGATACTCTTTTCTAGGGATGTATACAAGATCCAGATATAGAAGAGGAGGCACATGGATCCGAGTCGGTGGACCAGCTTGCTGTTGCTAACGTTAAAGTAAAAATAAGGTAATTTATAAACAAATTCAATTCTTAACCAGTGTTTTGTGCTGGGGCCTTCATAATATTCTTTTTTTTAATGTAAACTGTCCAATACTATATGTTGGATTTACATTGAACATCTTTTTCCAACCTGTCTTCTAGTTGCCCGATGGTGTACGGACTATGCAGACACAAATGAGAGATGCTGCTTACCAAACTGATTTCAACGTGGAGCAACTATTAATCGAGGTGCGGCATTTTCAGACTCGAGATGCATTTGCCCAATGGCCAGAAAATGAATTTAATGTGAACGGCGAAGCCAGCATAGTGTTTTTGGACCATTGCTACAATGCGTCTGCTCCACCAGATGAAGAGGAAACTGAATGTATTGAAGATGCTTTTGAATTAGTCGCAGACCACTTGACACAATCCACACCCACCAAAAAAGGGCCACACAAAAACCAGTCGTCATTGATGTTTTCTCAGATTCAGGTTCAAGCAAAAGACACTGAAATGACAGAGACTGGAGCATCAATACAATCGACCGAGGGACTAGACAAAGATCTCGACTACAGTATGTCCAGTTTGGCTGATGATATGTCAACCACAGTTCAGTCAGAAACAACATTAATGCCGGATGACAGTCTAATAAAAGGAGGGCAAATACATAGTATTTGACAGCAGCTTGATGGAGATTATAAAGATGCTGAAATGTGTACATTCAGTGAGAGGGGAAATATTTGGGAAGCCATTGGTGAATGTGACGCGTGTATCACAAGGCAGTAACCTCAAAATACATGCCACCTGTGAAATGTTCATGGTCCACTCAACCAATACTGGGGAAACCGCCAGCTGGTAATCTACTGGGTGCAGCAGTTTTACTTTCAGTGGCTCTAGTTTCATTAAATTGTCCAGTTTCTGTCAATTTGTGGGACTCCATTTCATTTCTAAAACGCAGTACTACAAATATCAAAGTCAATATCTATTCCCTGCCATTAGTGAAGCTTGGAAAATTGAACAATTGTCTATTCAAAGTACATTCTCCTAAAAACGGTTCAGGCTAGCTGGCGATGGACAGTGTGACAGCCCCAGATTTTCAGCAAAGTACTGCACATAACACTTTCAGGACATGGAAAGTAAAAAGAATTGTGAGTTTGGTGGTCGTGCAGGTGTCCAAATGTAAATCCTCAGTGGCCATGGAGAAACTTGGTTTTCAGAAATCACTGGAAGATCTACAATCGAGGGGAATGCAAATCGACCTCATAGCCACGGATAGACACGTTTCAATAGCCAAGACAATGAGAGAGCAGTTTCCAAATATTCGTCATCAATTTGATGTATGGCACGTTGCCAAATCCATCAATAAAAAAATCTCAGCTGCAGGGGAAATTTTTTTTTTAAAAAAAAGGTTCCCAAAGTATTTCACAGTGGTCCCAGTCTTTCAGCAACCATCTTTGGTGGAGCTCCAAAACTTGTGATGGGTCTGTGGAAATTCTACTAGAAAAACGGCGGTCACTGAGGCACCACTGTTCCAAAGTTCACTCTTGGACAGAAAACCAACATTTCCACCAATGTGAACATGGCCCTTTGTCGCCGGAGCAGGAACTGAAGAAGAAGTGGTTGATTCCATCTTCGCCTCCACACAAAGCCCTTGAGAAGATTGTGTTTTATAAAAGTCTATCAAGAGATCTGAAGGGACTCACAGCAATATGTGCCTAAAGTACAGGCCAAAAAGATTGCATTTCGGCATTCAAGGGATGAAATATAGGATATTACTAGCGGCATTAGCGCATAACGAGAATGTAGGCTGTGAACAATCAAGGACTGCGGGAAACCTTGGGATGCTTCACTAGACTATGGCCTTTACAAAAAGAAGCAAATAAATGGGTGGTCAAGCCAGTATGAGGAAATGGAATTTGATTTTGTGAAAGATCTTATTATTGTTTTGGAGATGCATAATCATGGAATTGCGTGCGATTTTGTTCCGAGTACACATGCATTGCCACAAAACATTGCCAATGCGCCCTGTCCACCTAAAGCGCAGCCCGTGGAACAGTTTAAATCCAGGTACAAATGATTACCATCTGTTTTTTTGATCAACAATGTTTTTATGAAGTGTCCAAATAAAGCATCAAATTAGTCTGTTAAAATGTATCCTCTTTGTTAATTTATTTTCCAACTAGTGCAGTTGTTACAATTGCCTTACAATCCCACAAAAGGGATGAGACCTAGGCTACATAAGTGAAGGAGTCCGTGACATAAGCAGAGGTGGTGCTATTGCTAGACACACTGACTCCTTTTTGTGTACCCTCGACTACAATTTTGGAGTAGGGCGCATTCTGTCATTGCAAAGTTTCCCCTACCCCTCAGCAGCGCCACGATCATCGAGCAAGGACAGCCCCCACATTTTTCCTCCTGTGCCCGTGCATCACAATTACAGTTCTCATGGATGCGGTGAGCCAAGATGTTGCAAACTAAGAATGTATCTTCATTCTGAGTGAAGGTCACCAGCTTTGAATTTTTGCTTGCGAGCTGAGGAAGCCCACGCATCGCACACACAGTATAAGGTTCAATTGTTTTTTGCCCTTGAGAGAAAGGGATCATTTTTTAAAGGAATTGAATCAAAGGAGGGGTGTAATAACATAAGATATGATAAGGTTCTCCATTCCAAAACTGGAATAAGGGACATGTAAATTCAGTTTATGAAAAATCGTTGGTGTGAACAGAGTCTGCGTTACGCCAAGAGAATAGAAATGCCGAATATAATGCAAGTTTGACTTTCCACGATTTTATACACGAACGAGCATCAATTTATCATTAGCTGACCGTTATTGCTGGGTTACATTCTACTTGTTTGTTCTGTGTGGCATATTGCAATGAAACGCCAGTACAACCTTTGTGTGTACTGTTCTTTCTACCGGGCACATGGGCAGTCCAGCATCAAGATGCATGTAGACCACCACTCGGTTCCCACAGGATCAACGCTAATATTTAATTCAAATGCCATCTAAGTGCATCTCGAATTGTAGCGTCAGCTTCCGTATCCCGTTTAGAGTTGAACATACTCCATAGCACTATCCTCAGAAGCAAATTGTGTAGTACTTTCGACGTTGTTTTCTCTCTGTTGACATTGTTTCACGTCTGTGCTAATCGTTAGTTTTAACTCTATACCGAATTAATAAGTCAATAGATAAATTGTAATAAAGATCGGCTACTGAGACGCATTTCTATTATGTTTTCCAAACATGTACATCCTGCCATTCTGTGATTGTCATCGATTCCAGATGCCAACTGATGGGTTCTTCAACTGGCAGCTGCAGATACTTGTGAACAACTGGATATATTTGACTCTTTTTTGGGGACGATCGCCAAGGGCCGATATGCCCTTTTGCGGTGCCAGCCATTAGGAGCAACATAACATCCTTTACGGTGGTCTAGCCCCAAGTTGATTCACAACCCCTGCAATTCACTGTGCGACCCAAGCGCTTCTTTTACCCAAAACGAACACCTTGTGTACCCAAAAGGAACACTGCGTGACTCATGATAAACATTTTTGGATCGAGAGCAAAGAAAATAAAATCCAATTTGATTGAATATGGCAATAGCCGGGTGTTCTCGGAGCGTTTATTGTGGAATAAATGTACTTTACCTAAAGTACAGTTTTATATTCTGAATTGTGATGCGCTGTGTTGTGAGATGATGTGCGTTGATTTCCGGGTTCTGCGTCACTTTCACGTAGGTGATGACTGGGCGCGTTTGGCTACGCTGCCCAGTAACGTCACGGAGAAAGGCGGAGAATATCACTAGGTTTGGTGATGTCAGGCTCAGGGGCAGGGGATATGATTTAGTGCCGCCTGGGCAGTTCACCTTAGGGCGATGCAGCAACGGATAAGATTAGCACAAGATGGCCACGCCTTGCTGCCAGATTTCGCATGTGTACAAAAGAGGAAAACTAAGGTAAGGTGCATTGGAAATGTTTGTGCGATCGATCAACGTATGCTTAAAAATACATGCCCAAACCCTCGGGACAATAATATTTCTGAGCGCACCATTCCTTTAAGGACAGGCCTTAAGCACTAAGTAGACATCTTCGAACATCCTAGAACCAAAAAGCATTGGAGATCAAATGACTGGCATCGGAAATGCAGGCATTTTGCAACACCACAGAGTGCATTCCAGGATGGCAGCATCAGCAGGCAGACTATTTGATGCGACAGCCTCTGTTGAAAGTAGGATATACCTTAAAAACAAATGCATTTTG
Source organism: Ambystoma mexicanum (assembly GCF_040938575.1). NCBI lineage: Eukaryota > Metazoa > Chordata > Amphibia > Caudata > Ambystomatidae > Ambystoma > Ambystoma mexicanum. The sequence goes on along the minus strand of NC_090923.1, from coordinate 281,529,416 downwards.
GCAAACGGTGTGTTCTAATGCTTTTATACTGCACCAAGGCTTGTCTGTGGAGTGACCTCACATGCACCCCACTCCATGGGTGTCCAGACCATAGTCTGTTGGAGGAAAGAAAATAAGAAAAATAAGATAAAAAGGATGACAAAGACTGCAAATTGGGCTAGAGATGCAGGGAGACAGAAAGGGCTGCAGCAGGGACAGAATGTTTTGTGATATCATCAGTGCACATTCATCCTGTTAGATAGACCAGAGTCCTCCAAAAGGGAGAAGGTGAACAGATCCTAAAGTGTTTTGATATTTGACGTGTGTTTCCTATGCAGATCTGGAGAATTGTAAGTTAATAAAATGTAATGTTGAATGCAGGAGGGTCTTATGTTAGTGCTTGGGAAAACTTGGACGTTTGGTGGCTTGTTCGCCGGAGGCATTACTATATGCTGCACCTCAGGGCAAAGTCCAGCATGTTAATTCTGAGACTGCCAACACTGAGACAACAGTAGCAACAGACTTAAAAGTGCTGCAGAAGATAACTCACACAAGCTGAATGGGAAGAAAGTACCAAACTGAGTGACAATAACACTAATGTACACAGTGAAAGGCTAGCATGAAGAGAGACCGCTCGGAACGGACCTCTAGTGCTACAGAAAGGGGAAGCACAGATATATACCTCCAAGATAAGTTAATAATGAAAAAACTCCTAAATTAACTCCTCCCATAGACCTGCAAAAAGGACTAGTCTAATGAGGACACATCGGAGTGACAGTAACGAAAAGCAGGACAAGATAGCAATTCTGTTGCCCACAAATGGATGTGGACATAGAAAACCAAAATAGGGATATATCTTATTTGTCAAGATATCGAAACAAGAGTGTCTTCACTACATTCAGAAGAGTGGAATCCAAAAATGTGACAAAAAGAAGTTATTGACCCAGTGGACTACATGCAGTGAGAATACAATTATAACATATTTCTGTGGAATGCTCACTTAAATAAATTGGTATCCAGTTCCTAGAAGCCCAAACTATCAGATCGACAATTCACTAAGAAGAAGAGTTCAAGAGGGAAGGAAAACCCATGAGCATAGCCGCAGACAAAGGAGTACAATCAACATCCGAGGAGATTAAAACATACCCAAAAGAAGTTGACAAGCACAACAGATATGCTGTATACCACTCTCAAGGTAATGCTCAAGTAAATAGGTCAAATGGATACATACAAAGGAACTAATCCAAGCAGCAGAACGAGCAGGACTGGACAAGTAGAAATACTCCACGAACACATAGCCCAATGGTATCACTGGAGTGTCGAAAAGGGAAACCAGTAAATCTGAGTCAAAGATTAGGAAATAGTCTAATCCAAGAATTAACTAGAAAATGGGGTGATTTAGTGTCTCCCTAAGATGCATGCCCAGCATGCAGTCTTTCCCTGTGAGGCACAACTAACAATTGATAGTGACGGGTGTGGGGGTAAAAGGCGCACTGAAAAAGAGGAGTCATGCTCACTGGGTCAGCATCGTAGCCCGCTTGATGAAGCTTTCAAACATTATCTCATTGAATAAAAGTGATCAGAGAATGCTCACATGGTGCCCGCATTCGATGATAGAAGCCCTCTTCCACGCAAAGGATGGCGCAATGTAGTTGAGTAGGCACCAATCTTTAGAAGTATGCTTTTGTCTCCCCATTCCTTTATTCCCTGGTGCAAGGAATTGCATACCACTGGAACAGGTATGGGGGATCACTTGACACCACATTAAAAGCTGCTGGGATTTCCTAGAACATAGGATTTATTTTGAACATGTGTTGGTGTTTTTTCAATTTTTTCACTACAGCTACCAATCCGGGCCTGTGTATTTTGTCCACATCCTCCGGTGTTTTTTTGTAAAATGTGTACATGGCAACGTTAGTAGGAAGCGGCAGGATTTCTGCATAGCTGCGGTATCATTTGTAAGTGTGGAATAGGAATATCAGAATCCCAATATGTCTGTGCTCGAAGCCCACATCCAGCACAAACCAACTGCAAATATGTTTCTAGAATACAACCCGCAATGCAACACTTGGGAAAGATTTTAAAACCCTACTCTTCAAACAACACCTTAACAACCTTTAATCTTCCACATCTATGCAAATCTGTGTCGTTCTGCGCCCTACTACTGCCCACCATTGCTTGCCAGTCGGTCCGCACTTCATACGTACACACATACACATGTGACAACATGGTCAAGGTATTTTCTTATATAGCTTGCAGTGATTTTATTAAACCCTTCATTGCTGAATTATGATTTGGAACAATGATAGCTAAAGTCTCAAAGCTCTCAGAAGCAGCATTAAGGCAGCACGTTCACAATATATAAAGCACCACAAAAAAATGTCTTGAAGCCAAGGTTTTCAGAGGAGCAGGCATGCACCATGGGAAGCATTTTCATCTCAGGCTTCAAATGTTTCACAGGCCACGTTTCTCAGTGTTTGTTCTCATTTTAGGTTGTCAAGTTGTGGCATGGTTTTCCTAGAGGGGGGGGGGGTTGTGGCATGTGCCTCTTGCAGGCACATGCCACAAGGCACCTTTAACACACATGCCACCTGTCCTGTACTGCTATCCCATGTTACACTAGGTTGGCTATGCCACCATAGCCTTTGCCATTTCACCTCAAGCAATGTTGTGCTATGCATTTCTTGAAATTCTATGGTTACTTTATGCAGTTAGGTTTGACATGCTGTGCTATTATATGGCAGGTTGCTGGGTTATGTTGGTTTATATAATAAGATGTTATGTCATTTTATGTTATATCGCATGACATGGGCAGATAATTCTTTTTTTTCAACTAGAGGAATCCCCCTCGCTCAGGCAAATTTGACAGATTGCCATTCCTTTAGGGTAGAGATGGGGCCTCGGCTCTACGGGAGAACATCCCACTGGTCAAATCCCTTATAAGCCAGAGAATTTAACAGGTTGGCCGATAAGACAAATCAGATCAAGTGATCACCGTAAAGTGATCCCACCTTGCTACAATCGAGTCCAGTGCCATGAAGAAGCTGCAAGGCCACATCAACACCACAAAAAGAGCACGGCACCCAAGAACTCGGACTTATGACTGCATGCGTTTGTCCCACTCAGAAAGATTCATGGAGACACTCTGGGTATTTTTCACAGTACGACGTTGATACATCGATAGGGGTTTTTTTGACAAGTCTTTTGCGTCATTTATTTGCCATAAAAACGGATTCAAAAATATGGGTGGGTATGGGGGTTATAATCGTTATGGGGGGACTAGGGAGTATATAATAGGGGAGAGGGGTTTGGGGCCACCCCCCGTCCCCAAAAAATAAGAATACACATTTTCTATTCATTTTTTCAGCAAAAAACTCAAAGAAAAAAAAAAAAACACTGGAGATGAAGGGATATGGAAGCATTTTGCACCCATCTGCAGACTTGTATGGGCCCCCTCTAGAAACCAATACATCAAAAGCCTCAAGGTTTTGTTATAGGTCTTATGAAGTACACCAGCACCTCAAAAATAGCTTTGTTAGTTTATGGTTTTGTACAGTACTTCAAAGGATTAAAGAGTTAAGAGGGATGTTAGTGGAATGTTCATCACTGCAGAGGTTGTGGGTGATACAGCAATACCTCTGCAGTGTCTTAAAAAGAGAACTCCTCAAGCAAACCTTCCCAGATTGAAGAACGCAGACTATGGAACGATCTAAGTCTTTGAATCTTTTATACCTTGACAGGGTGGAAGCTGGCGATTAGCCAACCTAACATTGTAGCAATTGATTTGCTTTGTGAGGTAATCCAAGGTACTTTGGTGGCAGGTAATGAATTATGTAGTATTTATAATATAAACAAGCATTTATTGTATAGCAAACCATTTATTTGGATCATTCAATCATTTCACTGTTTAGCATTGGGCATTTGACAAGTGCTTTGACACATGCTACCTAGGCTGAGCTGACGGCTACTGGCCTAGCTATGAGAAAAGATTGATTGGGTAGTTGCTGGATACACCTGAAGCGTGATAAGCTTCTAGTTCCCCACGTACCTCTAAGCTACCACTTTCTCACACACATATTCCTCATTTTTTCAACTTTTCCTGTGGCTTATTCCCTCACTCCTCATCCCCCTCCACTTTTAAAGACAAAAATGTGAGCCTGTCCTTAGAAAAAGCCAGAGATTCTTTGGGTATCCAGGCTCGTCCTAGTTCTGTGGGTAATCCACCCACAGTGTTGCCCAAATAGTAAGTAAAATACCTGTGATGCACAAATGGAACAACTACATTTTCAGGCATTAGTAGCGTGCAAGTTGTAGATACTATGCACACATCTAATAGCTACCGTTCCATTTCTATTACTTTTACAGTTATTAGACATTAATGTTTGCCTTCAGAAAGGATTGAATGAAAGTCAATACAAATGTTAATTACTTTTGTAGAGCAGATTGACAAGAAGATCTTCTTAGTGTAAGAGTTCCATAATATAAGGCTTTTCAGAAAAAATCTCAGACATGCGACAATAAGTCATCTACATTATATTTGCCCCAAAAAATAACCAAATGGTTTTTTACCTGCATTACCACTGCATCGGAGAAACCTCAACAATTAAATATTCCAAGAGGTATAGGCAAGAACAGAGTGGTTGGATATTTTAAAATCCCAGCATCGGCCAGACGAACTAAGTAAACCTGTTCACGCCCTCACTAATTGATATTGCTGGTAGTTTACGGTCAGCTAATGAGATGTGAAACGGAATGCTTAGCAGAAAGTGTTATAAAGCTCAGTCCAGGCAGCTTTAGGTTACTTGATAAGTTTACTTCAGTTCTTATGTTACAGTTACAGAATTAAGACATAAGCAATAAGGAGATAGGAAGACCAAGACACCGGCACCCATCACCCAGGGAGGGAGGGCTCAACTGACCCAACATAGAACTCTCATCACAGCATTCTCCCACTCATGCATCAACATTCCACAGGCACTCTGGTGACATCATAAATCACATGACAAACCACATCAGACTAACCAAGCACATCACAACAGAAAGACTGTACTTGCAAGCAATCAATTTTCAGGCAAAAACATCAGAGATGGCAAAATGGTTGCCTGGGGCAATGACTCCAGCGTCCAAGCATGCAGGAGTCTGTGAATTAAATTGTTTTTATTTACTACAAAAACTTAAAGTCACTGGTTCTGTAAACACGCATGTAAAAGTGCACAATACCATATGATCACGGTAGAAGCCCCGGGCCATAAGGTTTCCCTTTCTAGTTCTGGCTGAAGCAGCACCTAGGAGACAAAGCTATAGCAAAAGAGGGTGTTTGCTCATTTCCTCACACATTGCATACCCATAATCAGTGTGGCCGTTGCCTTTCTAGACATTTTGCTGAGAGTTGCTTAATTGCAGCTGTAAATGAGCTACTGGTGTAATAAAAAGGCCTTTAGGTTCCTCCAGACAATTTATTTATAGATCTATTCATTGCACTTAGTTTTAGCTTGTGTCTAAGCATTAGATCCGAATCATATATATTCACTAACAAAAAACCTAGTAAACGGACGTTATGGTTAAGTTGCGCTACTACAAATCTATCCCCTGAAAAAAACTATGCTGAAGGGAGGGTCTGGTTACAGTGCCCTACTAAAAACCTATCAAATTCAGTGAAAAAACTTCAGTAAAGGGACTTTATGCTTCAGTTGCCCCAAAAATAACCTAGCAACTTCAGTGCAAAAACTTTGTTACAGGGACGTTACAGTTACTTTGCACCATCACCAACCTAGCCATACTATGGTTACAAGTAAAACCGTAAAACCCCATAAATTCGCCAGTTATGGTAAGCTAAGCAACCATAACTCGTGCCACCACTGTGCACTGCTAAAACTAACACCCATGACATCAAAGATGACATCACAAAAGGGGCGTATGTGACAAATGCAACCCTGCAACTATCACAATGTCTGCAGACTTTTCGTGCTGAGTGGGGAATACATTTCAACCAGGTTAGGGGACTTTGTTAGTAGTGGCGGCTCTGAAAATAGCCTTTTTTTTAAAAAAATGTTTTCTCTAAAAAAAATGTAAAAAAAGGTGCTTCCATAGAAACACCTTTTTTGTGGTTTTGCAGGTCAGCTCACATTCTTACAATAGGGTCTTCAGTGCAGCCTGTAGATTGCAAAACAAAATATCATTGCCACTGGTCGACAAAGAAATGTCATTTGCTTCGAAAAGGTGTATATATCGAGAACCAATGTTGTCATTCTCACAGGAGAACATCCCAGCAGCAATAAAGAAGTCACCCATGCTTCTGTTGATGAGACCCCTTCCAACCTACAACTCAAACTCTGGCCGGCGACAACAATCATTGGAATAGTCCCATACTATTCTCAGTGGTATACACGAGAAAAGCACCTTGGCAGTGGGAAAAATGCACTTCACTGCTTTCATCAATTTTTTCAGTTGACGGTACACACGGGAGCAAGCCATGGAACCCAAATGCAACACCATAGTGCACGACCACACCATGTACATTTGCGAAAGTGGCCGCTCGTCGACATTCTGCTAGCAGACCTCAAAAACTGGACACATCGCCACAGCACCACAAAGCCTCCACTCCCTCCAAATCGAAATTGCCAAAAAAGCCTTTTTCAACAGCATACTGAACAGATCTTCCACAAAGGCATCACCGACTAGCAAAACAGTGCGTCTCTCCATCCCTGCCTGCCACCCTCACTACACAGAGTAATGAAAAAAAATGTTGCTGCCCTTTTCTGTGACGCACACCCTGAGCACCTGATTGGACAATTCCCAATCCCATTTCCTTAGGCCAGCAGGGTGAGAAGAGCAGAATGTGGCACGAGCACTTCGCCAAGTACCGCAAGGGCCACGCCCCAGTAAAGCAGGAGCAGTCCTTCACTTTCCACTATTTTTTGTCCATCACTACCTCATTGGGTACTGTTAAATAGTCACACACGCATCCACCAATGGTATCTAAGACGTTAGCATCTAACACCGTCACTTCTGTACAACACTGCATATGTACTGTTGCACATTGAGCCTCCAAGTGTTGTGTCATTGGAAAGCATGTCCAGTGGAAAGTTCAGTAAAAGAATGCAAGATTTGTGCATCAACATTCATCCACATGAGCACCCATAACCACAAAGTGCAGGCATGAAAACTGTTTCTGCAGTATGTTTACAACTCCGTCATAACTGCCTGTGCGCACGGTATCAGCCAGTGAGCACCCATTACGTTCTTAAAAAGGTTGCTCTTTTTTCTCCCATCCACTATCGTCAAGTGGCACTTCAATTGTACATGCTTGCAATGTTTCCATTTACCTGTATCACCCATTGTAATTCCTTCCGACAATACTACGAATTTGGTTCCCCACTAACACATCTCCTACATAAATCATAAAAATATGCCACCAAAACCAGCCCTGAATGTATGTTACCAACCTAAAGCAACGGCCGAAAAGCTCACTTTCTCCACAGCTGTGGATCTCTGTAGACTAGACTATTGCAGCAGCCTCATTCTAAATCTTCCTGCTTGTACTCGATGCCCTCTGCAACTCATCCAGAAGAAGACTGCATGCCTTGTGCTTGGCCTCACGCCCAGGGATCGGATCTCTCCGGAACTGAAACGTCTGCAGTAGCTCCCAGTAGCAGCGAAGAATAAGGTCAAAACTGTCTGCATTATGCACAAGGCCCTCTGAGCTCTGGGGGCCTCAATACCTGCAACTCTCACTTAATAAATGTCTCTGTGTTCAAGCTCTTCTCTCATCCGCCTCCAACTCCCTCAGGGTCACTCGCTTCAGCAAGCAATCAGTTGGTGGTAGATCTCTTTCTTCGGCTGGGGCCTCCCTCTGCAACAGCCTCCCTGTGTGCCCGAAACATGAGAACCATCGCCGGTTCCAGAAGCACCTCAAAACCTCTCTCTTTGCCTCTGCTTTTTCTCCTCCTATCCCCTGTAGACTTCCTGGCTGAAAATTATTCTGAACTGGTTACCTGGCCACCCTCTGGTCTCAGGCCCAGGCAACCTCCCTCCGCCAGTCGTACTCCTGCACTGCCTTTCTGGCAAACCCCGCATTTGGGGACTGTTTTCTGTATCCCTAATCACCTGATGTCTGCATTTATCCTTGCACTTGCCACCATCGGGCCATATTTTTACTTATTGTCTGTGTTTCTTCTTCCCATGTACTGCACTTTCTCCTCCCCCCTCCACATGCACTTGGGCGATCTGAGTGACACCTGGCCTAGTAGGTTAATTGTCTCTGTCTCCCCTCGGTTCCCCCGCCCTTGTCTCGGCGCGCCTTCAAAAACGTATGTATATGCGCAGTACAAATGGCATATCGTACAATATCACATTGTATGATATTATACACACACATTGCATGCATCATAACAGAAAGCCTGCCACTTATCTTTTACACGTGACACATTTTTCCCCCGCACCACCCCACTTACTGCAAACGTATGAAAAATGATGGCAGAAAAGCAACACTAAGTGTATGTTAGCAACTCCAAACAAGTACATACAGTGGGTGCATACAAACAGGATGCCTGCCCCTTAGCTTGCACACTTTCACCATGGTCTTCTGCGTTTCTATGTACAAAGAGACCTTCTGCCACAGTTTTTCCATACACACCACAACCAGGAACCATAGAGCAATCCCTTTGCCTCCACTGTCCCATTTCCATGGCTACCATCCTGAAAAGGGGCGGATGTAGCAAGTTTAATCCTGAAACTACTGTGGAATCCGCCGAGTTATCGTACTAGGAAGGAGGGGCGGGAGTAGAGGGGTATGAAACAGGAAAGGGAATTTATCTTTATTGTTCCCTTGTAAAATATATATATATATTTTTTTACGTGCATACAATGAACCTTTTTGGTTTTTGCTCTTTATTTGAGTTTCTCTTTTGGTTGTCTCCTTCCATTGTCACAGGATTGTCTTCAACACTTTTTAAACAAAACAGCATTGCCAATGTTAGTCAATAAAATGCCATTTACATGGAACCAGTGCAAATTTCGCTCATTAAGGTGGTCATAGTCGGTGGAGAACATCCCAGCAGTGGACATAAATTGACACATGCCTCTGGTAATGAAACACCTTCCGACCTCTGGCTGGGGACAAATTACACCGGCATGGACCCATGCTCCTCTTGGTGGTATGCTTGAGAAAGCCACCTTGGCAGAGAGAAAAATCTGCTTCTCCCATCAACTACTTTAGGCGATGGAGCAAACGTCCAACCGACATGTACCCCAAATGTACAGCTCCATAATGCAGTACGACAACATCAACAGTACTGACAAAGGCCACGCATCTGCAAAGGTCAACCATATTGCCGAAATTGCCCTCAAAGATAGTGCCCCAGAAAGCCTCCACTCCTTCCAACGCAGAATTAGCAGGCAGGCCTCTTTGCGCAGCATACATGTACAGATCTTGCACAAAGGTATCACCCACAATTAGGACTCTGCACCTCTCCATCGCTGCCTGCCACCCTCACTGCACAGACTGATGGGGGGTGGGGGGAGAAACATAGTACTGGCCCTTCCTGTGAGGCACACCCTCGACACCCGATTGGCTAATTCCCACAGTTCCATTTCCATGCCCACCATGCTTAAAAGGGCAGGATCTGGCACATGCGCTTTCTCAGCTACAGTGAGGGCCGTGCCACAGTAAAGCAGGGACAGTTCTTCCCTTTCAACTCCGGCCATGCATCCAAGGTGCAAGGCCCACACCACAGAGAACAAACCATAGTACACCTTAATGCTCATGTCATGTGCACTTCACTCCCCATCTGCAATTGAGCCTACCAGCTTCCACCCTAGCCACATGTTTGCATGCATGGCTGCATAACGTTGCTTCGGGTGTGCTGAACGGTATGTAGGTGCCTGTGTAGATAGGCCATATTTTACATGTGTGGTGCTGAACACTTCCTTTCATGCCACAATATCTTACAGCACGTCCTAAAGCAAGGGTCTTATAAGGGCCTAAACACAGCAAACGTAAATAGTCACATGTGGCTCCCTATTGTGCAACAGGTGCAATGATGTCCACCATATGCCAATCTACGCATAGCAGCTCACTTCTGCTGTTCTACCAAGTCTACAATGTCATCCACAACCATTGTGTAAATGTCACCAACTTCAAATACATGTAGGGTTACAACTGCACGCCTGCATTTGGTTGTGGTGGCTGTGGTGAAGGGCTAGGCTGTTGGGTGCATGGCCTACGTCCTACGGCCTTTGACCATGCACCCAACAGTCTAGGCCTTGCCACACCCACCACAACCATAACAGAGCCAGGCAGGCTAACATGTAGTCCAGGTTCCAGAATTCACAAAGGCAACATAGGCACCGGCACTTCGACCCAACCGCCGCCCCATAATACAGCGATGCATGCTAACAATGTTTCAGTTACCATAATCCACACACATACCACACTGGTTGGCACCCCTACCCACTTCCATTCACAAAGCATTCTATTACTGCCAAGCAAACAACAAATTCTGGACAACATTTGTTCTGCTACCAATACTCTAGTAAGTGCATAGAACCAATACTGCATAGTGCACGACAACACTTACTAATCTGTGCAATGCAGACTACCGTAGCACATTTAAGAACCAGTTTAACCATACCTTCTTCTATATGAACACAAATCCAACACTGTAACCTGTGGACACACCCCTGCTCACTGAAGCATCTCCAGCCACGCACCAACAACTGTAACATGTTCAGTAACATGTTCTAACAATCACCACATCCAAGGAACCAACAATGTATGCAATGTACCCAAACCACACACACACAAAGCAAACCTACTTGCAAACAGTCGACATACTGGTCAGTGCAAGGGCTCCATCCGTGCCTACAATGCAACATTTGAAGGGTCTTATAAAGGTGAAACCCTAGCAAAAGCGAATGGTTACATGTGCCTCCCTAACGTGCAATTACCTACACCATATGCTAAGGTACGCATAGCAGCTCCCTTCTGCTGTTCTACCAAGTCTACAATGTCCCCCACAACCATTGTGTAAAGGTCCCCACCTTCGAAGACATGCAGAGTTACAACTGCATTGCTGAATTCTGTTGTGGTGGCTGTGGTGAAGACCTAGGCTAAGACTGTTAGGTGCCTGGACCCACCACAACATAACAGAGCCACGCAGGCGAACATGTAGCCATGTGCCAGAATTCACAAAGACAACATAGGGACCAGCATTTCTACCCAACCACCGCACCATAAAGCATGGATGCACGCACACATGTTCCACTTACCATAATGCAGAAACATACCACAGTGTTTGGCACCGCTACCCACTTCCATTCACAAAGCATTGCATTAAAGGCAACCAAACAACAAAACCTTCACAACATTTGTTCTGCTCCCAACACTGTACTACGTGCATAAAACCAATACTGCATAGTGCACTACAACACTTAGTAATCTGGGCAATGCAGACTACCCAAGAACATATAAGAACCAGTTTAACCGTACACTCTTCTATAAGAACACTATTTCAACACTGCACCCAGTAGAGACACTGCAGGACTGCTCACTGCAATATCTACACCCATACACCGACAACTGTAGAATGTTCTAACAATCGCCACACCCATGCAAACAACAATGTGTGCAATGCAGCCAAACCACACACACAAAGCAACAATGTCACACCTACTTGCAACCAGGGGACATACATTTTCAACCAGTGGGCATATTTTTCCGTGCAAGAGCTCCAGCCATGCAATGAAGGGGCTATGGACCACACACACACACACACACACACACACCACAGTACACACTATGTTTAAATGTTCAGGTCATATGGAATGCACTCCCCTTCTGCAATTCAGCCTGCCACCACTCATCACAGAAAGAGATCGCCGCTGGAGCCGTCATGCCATAACGAAGGCTGTCTGCAATCACCAGACAAGGTTGTTGCCTGTTGAGGTGATCGCGAATTGGCGTAGTATGCACGGATACCGGTGGCACACCACCATCTTCTTCAAATTAGATCTATCAAATGAAGCACTTCTCACTCCTGCACCCTTTCCAGCCCTTCTTCCCACCACCAGATGCCGTAAAATATGTTTTCCAAGCCCTTTCACTGCTGCATTCGCCTCGGATACAACATGCCGGCAGTATCGAAAACGTATGACGCACGTCACGTCACTGCACACTGCAGTGGAATAAAATGTTGGACCGCACAGCGAACAGGGAAATGGGACACCAGAGCAAAGCCAGATATGATTAACTTTAGTGGGCACACTGTTACGTACAAGAGCACCAGCCATGCACACATTGCCGTAGGAGCTTGGCACACACACCACAACACTCTCCTCCGATACACCATGCAGCGTTTCCCCAAAACTTTGATGCACAGCACGCTTCCCTCCAGCCAACCACTGGACGCGGCCAAAGTTTGCCGACAGCACGGCGTACTGCAAGCCAATGAGACTTCATTCCATAGAGCGAACAGGGGGATGGGTCAGCGGAGCCAGATATCAGTAATTTTTTGAGATGTACTAAATGTACTGGTCGGATGTCCACCAAAGACATAAAAGCACGCTCTGTCCCAAGCCCCCACTCCTGCCGCAAATTTGAAGGAAATCCATCCAGCCGTTCGGCCTGTAGCGGTGCGCAAATGTTTTCCCCATTCAGTCTATGGAGAAAAATAAATTGGGCCCCCCCCCTCTATAACTTTGCCCCCACTGCACGAAACCTTACCAAACTTGTTGAAAAAAATTCAGATGGGGCCATATACCTTTTTGCTAACTTTGGTGAGGATTCCTCCAGGGAGAGCAAAGTTACAAGCTGCCGAAAAAGTGGTCTTCCTATGGGTTTAGCAATTTAACCATTACTACGCAGCTGCTAACATGGGCCGTGTAAAATATATATACACATACATACATATACACACACACACACACATATATATATATATATGGGATACATTACTCACCGTAATCGTATTTCTGATGCTTGTATCTCCTTAGATTCACATGCTGTGCATAGGCCGACATCTAGTGGAAGCTGCGGAGTATTACAGTTTGTTTTTCGAATCTCGAAAATGGGCGTCGACACAGGGCGTTCCAGTAATACTATCCCTAGAGTGACGTCCACTGTACCCAAGATCCCTCACGCGTCTAGGATCCTCAGATTGTATTTTTTCTGACATGGGGTAGCATGAGGAGTAGCGGGAGTACAGATAATCCAAGCAGATAGATAGAAAGGTAAGACTACAAGCAACCATGCGCCTTCTCTCAGAGGGGAGGAAGGGTGGGTCGCATGTGAATCCAAGCAGATACAAGCATCAGAAATACGATTACGGTGAGTAATGTATCCCTTCTGAGGCTTGTGGAATCTGCTCAGTTCACATGCTGTGCATAGATTAGCGAGCAGTACCTGAAGAAGGAGGTGGGATGTGATAAGGGTCATGAGCAAATAAGTGTCTTAGAACCGCGTGTCCCACTTGTGTATCTGCCTTGGAATGGGTGTAAATGCAGTAATGCTGAGTAAAAGTGTGAATAGAGCTCCAAGTAGCTGCTTTGCAAATGGTGTCAAGGGGTACATTTGCAATGAAAGCCAGAGTAGCCCCAATGCCTCTAGTAGAGTGGGCTCTTTGCGTGAAGGGCAGAGTTCTTTCAGAGAGTGAGTAACACAGCTGGATACAGTTAATAATCCACTTCGAGATGGCACCTTTAGAGACGCGATCCCCCTCTCTGCCTGTAGCTACGGAGACAAACAGTTGATCTGTTTTTCTTAGCGGTCTGGTCATTTACATAGTAGAAGACCGCCCTACGCACATCTAGGGTGTGTAGTTTCACCTCAGCCGAGCTTTGAGGGTCCTGGATGAAAGCCGGAAGCTCGATGGACTGGTTTACATGGAATTTTGATATAAACTTAGGTGAGAACCTAGGGTGTGTGCGTAAAACCAGTTTGTCTTTATGGACAGTAAAGAAGGGATCCTGCACTGACAGAGCCTGAATTTCACTGACCCTTCTTATAGAAGTAATAGCTACTAAGAAGGCCGTTTTATAAGTCAGGTGTTTGAGACTGCTTTTAAGCATGGGCTCGAAAGGGGGTCCCATGAGCTTGGCTAGCACCACATTAAGGTCCCACCCTGGTGGTGGGTTTGAAATTGGAGGGTGAAGTCTCTTTACTCCTTCCATGAAGGCTTTAACTACTGGTACTTTCCACCACGAGACCTTGCTATGGGAAGTGGTGCATGCCGACAGGGCTGCCAGGTGTACTTTCAGTGAGTTAAAAACCAATCCTGCATCTAGCAGGTGGAGCATGTATGTAACAATAGTGGAAGGAGTGGTTGATTTGTCTACTCTGGCACCAGATAACAAACCTCTTCCACTTGTCAAAGTAACAGTGCCTTGTGTTTGGTTTCCTTTAGGATGTCCATACACCTCTGTGGTAAATTGAGATGTCCAAACTCTATGACCTCAGGAGCCATGCTGCCAGGTTCATTGAGTTGGGTTGCTGGTGCACTGTTTGACCTTGGTGCTGGGACAGTAGGTTGTACCAGGCTGAAAGTTTGATGGGCTCGCACACCGCCATCCTGCGTAGGTGTGGGAACCACGGTTGTCTTGCCCACATGGGAGCAACTAGGACGAGCGCCATCGACTCTCTGTTCATCTTGTTCACCACTTTCCTGATGAGGAGTTGGTGGAAAAGCGTACGCAAACATCCCTGACCAGTTCATCCACAGGGCGTTCCCCTGGGAGTCTGGTTGGGGGACCCTGGATGCAAATCCTGGGCATTGTCTGTTTTCGCTTGTGGCGAATAAGTCTATAGTGGGGAAACCCCACTGAGAGAAGAGATCTTCTACAACCTCTCTGTGAAGAACCCATTCGTGTTCCTCTGGGAGGGAGTCTCTGCTCAGAGCATCCGCTAGGGAATTGAGCTCCCCTGGAACATGTGATGACAGGAAGATGTTCCGTCTGAGTGCCCATATCCAGATTTTCTGGGCAAGCTTGGACAGATTTGGCGAACGAGTCCCTCCTTGCTTGTTCAGGTAGAACATGGCTGTTGTGCTGTCCGTCCGGATTTGCACTGACAGGTTTAGTAGGTGGGGCACGAACGCTTGAAGCGCTCTGAATACTGCCAGAAGCTCTAGCAGGTTGATGTGGTTCTTGGCCACTGAGGGAGACCAGAGACCCTGAGCTGTGTGGTGGAGATGGTGAGCTCCCCACCCCGTCAGACATGCATCGGTAGTGACTACTGCCTGTACTTCGGGATCGTAAAAGGGTTTCCCCTGTGCGAGATTCTCTCTTGTCCACCAGTGAAGGCTTTGTACTAGTGTTGGTGAAACGACCACTAGATCGTCCCACTGACCACTTGCCTGAGACCACTGTTTCGCCAACCATTCCTGCATGGGACGCATGCGCAGGCGCGCGTGGGGGACCAGGTAAATACATGACGCCATCATGCCCAGTAAACGCATTGCTTTGCGTACCGTTATTTGGCGACCGGACTGATAATGCGGAATTTGCAGTAGTATATTACGAATTCTTTCCTCTGAAGGAAAGGTCAACCCCTCTTGAGTATCTAGGATTGCTCCTAGGAACTGTTTTGAGGTGCTTGGCACCAGGCTTGACTTTTTCTCGTTGATTGAGAAGCCTAACTCGTGGAGGAGGTCGATAGTCCTTTGAATGTTTGTCCTGCAAATTACTGGGGTTTCCCCCGTTATGAGCCAGTCGTCCAGATAAGGGTACACCGGGATTGCCTCCCTGTGTAGGTGTGCAGCCGCCACCGCCAGTACCTTGGTGAATACCCTTGGTGCTGAAGCTATCCCGAAGGGCAGTACCTTGAATTGGTAGTGTCGACTGTCCACCTTGAAGCGCAAGTACCTTCTGTGCGCTGGGAACATGGAAATATGAAAATAAGCATCTTTCATATCCAAGGTTGCCATGTAATCCCCCTTTTTTAGGAGGGGGATTACCTCTTGTAGCGTAGTCCTACGAAACTTTTGGGGCTTGACATACTTGTTGGCAGGCCGTAAGTCCAATACTGGGCGCATTGTCAAATCTTTCTTTGGCACAAGGAAGTACGTTGAATAAATACCCTGGTTTACCTGGTGTCCCGGGACGAGTTCTATCGCGTCCTTTTCTAGCAGAATGGCGATCTCCTCGAGGAGAATCTTCTGATGTTCTAAAGAGTGTACTCTTTGTCGTGGAGGATGGTTCCGTGGACGCTGCAGTAGTTCTATACAGTACCCTGTGGATACTGTTGACAGCACCCATCTGTCTGATGTGATCCCTTCCCAAGCCTGGGTGAAGTTGGAAATGCGTCCCCCTACTGGGGTTGCGTGAGAAGGGACCCTGAACCTTGTCGGGAGGAGGTTCGGACGATGACAAGGGTGTTCCAGCCCTCTTACGAGTGTTAGTGACAACTAGGGAGTCTGGCTTCAGATGTCCTCTTATATAGAGAGGGTCAGACTGGGCTGCCCTGAAAAGTTTTTCAACCCTGGGATTGATGCTCTGGTGAGGTTCGGGTTCACCAGGGACGGGTCTATTCTTCGCTGAATGGACTTAAGGATAGGGATGGTCTGGGCAACAGGCCTCCTTTCTCCCACTAACTCCTCTGCGAAGTCCCTCTCCTCCTGGACACCGTGGGTGTCAATATGGAAATGTTCTGCTGCACGTGCGAGAACCTCGTTTAGGAGGGGTTGGTTATCGACAGGGGAGTCGGTAACCGAGGCTTCGTTTTCTACAGGGGAATCTACTCTGTAGGTTTCAGAGTCTTCCTCTTCCTCTTCTTGGTCCTCATCATCCCCATAGTAGCCCGTCCTGGTTTGCTCTTCTACCATGCCAAATTCTTGGTCCTCACCAAAGGAAGCCTCTCCTTGATACAGTGAGTATGGTCTTGAGTATGGTTGTACCTCGAAGGGGTCTGTAGACCTCATCGGTGTTTCAAACCGGGGCTTCTTACTCGGGGGGGATAGGATCATTAGAGCCTGAGGGTGTCGCCCCTTGTGGATCATACGAAAGGAAATGGTCTGGATTTTTATCGTAAAAATCAGCCAAAGAAGACATCCTTGACATGACCCTATCTATGTCTTCACTGGACCATTTTTTGGAACTGGGAATGACTCTCTCAGCAAGTCTCGGGGATTTATCTTGAGTAGATTTGCTGGTTTTAGACATATCAGCAGACCTGGTCTTGTCTGTCTGTTTAGGGGGAGTGGTGTTTCACAGGTGTGGAAGAGTGCAAAGGCTGCTTCTTCTGCTGTTTTCCCCCCTCCCCATGAGTGGAAAAATGTTATCCCTGTCCTTTTGTGGCTCCTGAGGTTTTCGACGCCTGGCGTCGAGGATCGGGGGTAGGGTCCCTGTCCTTCGAGCGTGGGGCCTCGCTGATTTTGTCTGCGGGCTCCGACTCCTGGAGCGCAGCCTGGGGGTGGAAGTCGTCTTCGTCCTCCGATGATCGAACTTCTGTTAGCCTAGGGAGCGAGGCACTTTTGACAAGAGTGGATGATTGCCTGGAGTCATGCGGCGATCTCGATCGAGAACGCCCAGAGGACACCGAATCGTCGAGTCTCGGTTGGACTTCGTGTGTTTAGTGTGTGTGGTGTGTGAAGCGCTTGCGTCGCCGGGGGTCTTCCCCATAGCCGCCCTGCCGGACGACCTTCCGAGGTCGGGGACTTGCGCTCGGCTGTCTTTCGACGCCGTAATGCCCTCGCCGTCCGAAAGTACGGCGTCGCTGCCGTCGCTGAAGGCGCCCTCCGCTGCCATGGCCGCCTGCCTGGCGTGGTGGGCCCAACGCTTCGTCGAATGGTCCTTAAGTGTCTTAGGTTTAAACCTACTACACACTCTGCAGTTCGCTTCGGGGTGGTCCCTCGGCAAGCAGAGATTGCACGTGGCGTGCCTGTCGACCCAAGGGTATTTGCGATTGCACTTGGGGCAGAATTGAAAAGGGGTACCCTCCATACGCACCTTGAGGCAGCGGGCTGTTAAGTGTAGGAAATGTAGAAGGTGTACCTATATACCAAGAGTGTAGAGTATGTACAACCCCCCACTCTCTCTACTTGCAGGGCCGAGGCCAGAGGCCTTCCAAGGCCCGGGCCGAGGCCAGAGGCCTTCCGAGGCCCAAATCCGTCATGCAGCAGCCGACGGTCGATTTTTTCTCCAGCTGGCGTCGAGTGTCGAAGTTCGACGTTGGGATGGGGAAGGATGTAAATAAATGTATATTTTAGCAAAAGTATGGCTAAGGCCAGGGGACTCGGCAAAATGCTTCCGACCAGTATGGCGAAAAAAACAATCTGAGGATCCTAGACGCGTGAGGGATCTTGGGTACAGTGGACGTCACACTAGGGATAGTATTACTGGCACGCCCTGTGTCGACGCCCATTTTCGAGTTTCGAAAAACAAACTGTAATACTCCTCAGCTTCCACTAGATGTCGGCCTATGCACAGGATGTGATCTAAGCAGATTCCACAAGCCTCAGAAATATATAAATATATAATGGTCAGGTATGGTAGAATTGTTCAAAGTTTTCGGATGAATGTAATTTTGGCACAGCTGAAATTTGAAAAATTCCACCATTCCGTTTTTTTTGGGGGGAATATTTATACGGATACCTTATTAGATAAAGAGGAGAGCAGAGCTTGACCCTTGCATCTGCTAGGGGCAGGTGAGCAGTCGGGCTTTCGAATGTCATGAAGAAAAATGTCTTTTGGGTTAAGCACAGCTTTTCTTCATGCACAGAAAACCGGTATTTTTGACTGTTGCAATTCCTTTACACATCAGGCCTGCTTTAATATTTTGCATCAGGCCATCAATGTCCAACTTCCCATTATAACATACATTGGAATTGTTCACGCCGGTGAGTTTACCTTGTACACAGTTCCTTGCAAGCCAAACTGCCAAATTTATTCTTTTCTACGGCAGCTTTCTCTTTGGGAAAATGCATTTCAGTGCCTCAATAGTCTGTAATGGAAGGTAGGCCTCATTTCCTTTCAGCCTTGTTGTTCACACACAGGGCACACCACTTAATTCTTGCTTTTTCTGACAACACTATTGGGTAATTGACAGTGTTGAAATTTCCATATGGCCTTTCGGTCTGCCAGTCAGTGTGCCGCTTTCAAATGAAACAAAATGGTTTCTGCCTTTTTAGGCCGCCATGCAAGACCCTGAAACAAAGCCAAATCGATGTCATGAAAAGCGTGTAAAGGAAAAAATATCTGATGCAAACAGCACCCCTGTTTCCCAGACGGCTTAAACATAGACCAGTCAGACCATAGGGGCAGACACATTTAGCAATACTAGAAATCGATCACCCAATTAAAAATGGAGCGACTGAACATTTTCAGAGATGGGAATACAGAATGCCCGGTGGTTAATGAATCTTTATTCTTATAGTCAACTTCATGCTCCAAAGCACTTCCACGAAGGCGGAAGTGAACATCAAAAGCACAGCTTCCAAAAGAGGTTGGTGTGTTGCTATGGCCTAATGAAAGTGGTCTATGTGAACCCTGTTGATCCCAACAGCTCTTACTTCAGCAACTCAGATCATAAGGAAGTGAATAAATAACTGCACATGTACAGTTTTCAATACCCCTGGGGGGAGGTGCTGGGGGCAAATACTAGATTGCTTCAAACGGGTCTCTCTCCATTTGGCTTCTGAAGGCAGAGTGGACTTTGAACAGATGCAATAGGAGGGAGCTCCAGACCGCAGCCTGCTGAATGGCATTCAGTCCTGCTACTTGTTCTAGGCTTTTGGCAGCCATGTGGGTGTCAGAGGGGTCAGGCAAGGACATTTATGAGTTTAAGACAGGGAGGGGGAATTCTCAGTTCAAGGCATAAAATAAGCGGTATCGCATCGCAAATTGCGATATAATTAAGGCCTTTTGCTGTTTATGTTCATAATCATGTCGCAGTTACTGCAATACGATTTTCACCCAAAAATAAAAAAAAAAAAATGGGTCCTTTAAAATGCCTGCCTCTGTGCACAGTGTGCATTGCAGACGAGGCAGGCAGAAGCACCCGGGCTGGGCTCAAAACATTGTATCAATGTGAGCCCAGCCCGGGTGCGGCGTCACGTGAGAGGAGGATCGCGGGACCCCCCCCCGCCCCTGTCTCACTCGACTCCGGCTTCCATGGTAAGGAGGTTTGGGTGGGTGAGCCAGGCCCTTTTTTATAAATGTATCTGTTGGGTGCTGGGTGTAAGTAGCGGGCAGAAGAATATTCTCAGCCACTTACACCCAGCACCCGCCGTAATAATGCAGCCTTATGCTCATAAAAGGCCTCTTCTACGAGCACAAGGCTGCGTTATTACGGTGGGTGCTGGGTGTAAGAGAGCAGGCGCTCTCTAACACCCAGCACCCATCCCTGCCTACGTTTGAAAATCAAAATTCCTGAGATGTATGCCCTGCCCACAGTGAGTCACACAAAACCGCACTCTGCCCATATGTCAAAAAGGTAAACTCTGTTGTAATGTGATGTGATGTCAGAAATTTGCGGTTCAAATTGAAATATGCATATTTCATTAAATTGCCTTTTCACAACCACCCAAATTGCATTGGACAAAAGGCATTCGTATGTAAACTCCAAGAACCAATACAAAGTTTTCCCTGAATTTTGCAGTACCAAAATTGGACATTTCACCTTAGTTGTTTTTCATCAGGTTAGGTGGGGGGGGGGGGGACAAGGGACACTGCCCCCCTCCTAGCAACGCCACTGGTCATACAGCGAAGGTCATTAAATAAGAGCGCATAATAGATGCCAGGGTGTAGGACCTGATATAGAACCGTGGAAACAGTGGGGCAGGGTCGGACTGGGCATACAATTGTCTCGGGAACCAACCAAAAAAGTGCTCCATAGTGAATTAATTCCTTTTGTGACATTGTTTGAATAACCCAAGGGGAAAGTGAGGCAAATTGTAAATTTTAATTCAGCAACACTAGTCAAAACTATTGGGCCAGTTTGATGAGTTACTGGACTCCAGTAACTCCTCAAACTGGCCCACATTAGCCAAAAAGGTGGCTCACTTTGACCCAATAAATATGGGCCCACACAAGCATTTTGCGTTCTCGGTTAAGCCATGTGCCTATTGCCCTATATAGGCCAGTCCGAGCAGCCTGCAGTGGTGCATGGAGGTTAGCTGCCTTATTTATCACGAGGCAAGCAGCCAGAGCCAGTAGGAAGCTTTACACTGTCCAGTTTGCAGACTGGAACCATGGGGGCAGTTGCTGGACCTCCGCCCCCCCAAGAGGCTCGAGGCCTCACTTGTTTGTAAAGGCGATAGGCCCCAATGCTGTCCCCGATTGCTGGGCTGGGTGTTGGCAAGTGGCTGCACTGGCATCTGTTCGGCTGTCGATTCTCGAGCCCCCCCCCACCGTCCCCCCAGAGTGAGTGTGCATTGTTGTGGGTAGCCGGTAAATGAGTTGCTTTTTGCCTATTTTGTAGGAATTGGTCTGCAGTGTAGAGGAAGATTAGGCAGAGAGGACCTTCCCACTTGATAAGAACGGCCCTGAGAGGTAAGACTAGCCCAACGTTTTATTCTAAAAATATCTTGCAGCAAACCTTTACATTTTACAGACATTGCACTGATGTTATACTTCAGGAGGTACATAGAAGTCATTTCTGCATTCTTGCTAATTCTATATCTTGGGGTACAACTAATTCTGGTGACATTCAATATTAGTACAAAATTACTAATCAAATTAGTTCATTTGCTAATAAACTAATTTATGCCTGGTCAGTTGCATTCCAAGAAAAGGCAAGCAAATTTAAGTCAGAATCTGTGTTGTCACTGAGACGTGAGAGGCAAGGGAGGTCTGAATATAGGCCATTGGCATAGTCTAGTCTCATGTTTTTCTGCTCACATGATTAATGACCTATTCTTAAGGGAGAGGAACTGGACTAATATTCTACGTTTCTTGATCTGCTAGACACTGCTTCCCACCACATCATATATCAAGACCACTAGGGCCACGTCATTACCAAATACAACTTGAAATTATTTACTTAAGCAAAAATACATATGGGGTTGTGCGACATTACAGCCCACCCAACAAAATAAGCTAATAGCACCTCAGGCATTCCAGCCAAGGTGCCAACAGCTTTTTTGTTTAAAGGAATTTTCCCTCACATCTCTCACACATGCTAAATTCCCTTAAAACAACAACTACAAAGATGACGACCTCAGACCTAGAAATGGAGTAACTTTTCTAGGTCCATGGTGGTCATTTCAAACTGGCAGGTCCAAGTAAGTAGGGGTGGAGGCCGGGGTTGCAAGGTAGATGGTGGCTGAATTGATGGGTTGTGAGGCAAGTATGTTCAGGGGCTGTGTGGTGATCTGGGGACAATTTAGAGGTAGAAGCAGGCAACAAAACAAAGAGCAGCTGGGGGAGGGAGAAGACAACAGTAGCCTGCATGCAGGGGTTGCCCGACAACTCCATGTCAGCAGGAACACAATAATGTCCCAGTGTTGAGCGTTCACTTCTCCATCAATTACCTGCTCAGAGTTGTAGTGTTGGGCGGCAGGTCACTTCAATGAAATAAAATAGAGTGATGGATAAATAAGGTACATTTCAAGATTAGAATATTAAGTCAACTGGGGGAGGGCGCTGTTGCGCATGTTCAAGATGGCCGCCTAGGTGGAGAGCTCCGGCTCGTTCAAAATCCTTGCAACAAATTCCTCCTTCCAGCTCTAAGTTGGTTGACGGTTGACCATAAAATACTGCGCCGGAAGGTCCAAGGAAGGAATCCTGAAAATGCTGACCACGGAGGCCCCGAAACAACGGAGATCTCCGGGTGTGAAACTGCGGCGACTGCTGGGCTGCAACGCGGCCGCCCGAGGGCTCCACACGGCATCTACGCGAGCCTGGTGCTTGCAGCCGCGGGCCGGCCGAGTGGGGGGAGGGGCGACGCATCGACACCCATGCACGGCTGAGGAACTGCAACACACTACATCGCTGCCCTCCGCCTGGGAAAAGGCACGATCGCGGACCTCCCAGCATCGGACCCGGAAGGTGGGACCCGGTCGAAGGCTCTGCAGCGACGCACTTCCCCATTGAAGCGGAGGCCCGGCTCGAGTGCTGCTGGCGCGTCGAGTGATCCGCACGGGAGAGGGTCACGAGAGCTCAATAATAACCCAAGGTATACACCTGGGTCGCGCCAAGCCTCAATCCCTCGTTTGTGGTGCGACAAGCTCCTTGCTGGCAGACAGGGCTAAGGCTGCTGCACCACCCTCCCATACAACTGCTGACATCAGACTCTGGTCTCCGGGGCACCCATCACGTATACGTGGGAGAACACAATCCACCGCACACCAGTGGTGGTAACTAATGGGCCGCACTGAGAAGAAGGTTGCAGGGGGGAGGGGGGAACGGCCCAATGGATTCCTTTGCCAGCTCCCAACCGCAGGCGACAACGGGGGGACGGCACAAACATCCGAGAGCCGAGACACGGACCCATTGGATCGCCTGGCAGCTATTGTGCAGATTGGATTCCTGGCTGTTAACGTCAAGTTGGACGACATAGTGGCTACAATTGGTTCCCTGGAGGCGAGAGTGGAAAAGGAAAGCACGTGCATCACGGAGGCAGAGAACAGAATAAGCTCCAACCAAGATGTACTCATGGCCGTGACATAGCTCTACTTCAAACCTAACTGCGCAAAACCCAGAATAAGTGTGAGGATCTCGAATCTAGGTCCCGCAGAAACAACATTCGGATAGTTGGGGTTTCGGAGACGTTCGGCAAAGGCTCCATGGAAAGGCAAGTGGAGGAACTGCTAAAGTCTGTGCTGGGGACAGGATCCCTCTCGGACCACTTCCTTGTTGAAAGAGCTCACCGTGCCCTTGCACCGCCTCCGAAGCCGGGCATTCCACCCCGCACCATCATAGCACGGCTCCTCAACTACAGGGACAGGGATACAATACTCCAGCTGTTCAGAGAAAAAGGTACGCTACAATACGAGAAAAATAGAATCCACATCTATCCGGATTTCTCTGAGAACATACAATCACAGCGCAGGTCCTATGAGATGGTTAAAAGAAAGCTATGGCTGTGTGGTGTCCCCTACGCTTTAATGTTCCCCGCAAAAATGAGAATCCAGCACGGAGGGAGGCCCATTTCTTTGAGAACCCTGCTGAAGCAATGGCATACGTGGAGGCCTCCATCCCATTGCTTCCTAGAGACCGAAATGTGGATCAAAATGCGAGACTCAATCCTGGTGAAGACTGAGGAGATCTGGCAAATGGATGAAGCTACATCATCCCCGCAATGGTATTTTGTTCACTTTCCTTCATATAAGTCGATACGAGACTGGACCGATCTCCGTAATTACGGAGCCTGGGGCCTCCGGCGTGGGCGGACAAGTGGCGACATTGGCTGCCCATTTGGAAATGTCCAACTCAATAAGAAAGCCCACCGGGCGAGTTATGAGTGTTAATGGGCTGCATCGTCGAGTTGGGGGAGATGATGCCGGTGGGTGGTCAGGTTGCGAGGCAACAGTTAGCTTCGCTGGGCTGCGGGTGAAAGGGGGTAGAGGGGTAAGTTGCTTTGTTATTGGCTTGGTTTGAAGGTTAAGTGGTCTCGCAGTTGCGGTTGCTGCTCCCGCCATGTGAATACTGGAATCGGTTGATGGTATGGCAAGTGTCATTACACATGGGAATGTTTCCACTGGGGGGCTGCGAATACTGCTGCTGTCCTGGAATGCTGTCCTGGAATGTAAGAGGTTTAAATAACCCGATGAAGGCCAGGAAGGAGACTTGCGCTATGGACGCAGTAAATATCAATATAATGCCCAAATGGGGAAAGACACGGTATTACAATTACACGAGCTATTCTTCCCAGTCCCGGGGGGGGGGGGGGGGGGGGGGTCATCACTTTCATCCATCCCTCGCTGGGGTTCCGGGCGGAGGGGCACAAGGTGGATGCGATGGGTAGATTCGTTCTTGTGTGGGGGGAAAATAGTGGGAAAGCAAATTACTTTGGTTAATACTTATGGCAACAAACTAGATGCTTCCTCCATAATATGCAGGGCAGGGGGTACTTCAACATGGCCCTGAACCCGGTGATGGATTGATCCAGTACGAATACTAGGACACCAACCAAAATGGCACCGACACTGGGGCAACTCCTTCCACAAATGGCATTAATAGATGCATGGCGCACATTACACCCAGACGTTAGACATTATACCCACTACTCATCCGTTCACGACAGCGAATCACGAATAAACTATTTCTTTATATCACAGAACCTCTCTGAGGTGCTGCACAGCTGTGAAATCCTGCCCCGCACACTGTCCGACCATTCCCCTGGAGCTCAGGCTGAGAGATGCTCCTAGACCTGCCAGAAGATGGCGAATGCCAGGTGGGATACTTGGTGACCCGCCTGTAGTGGAGGCCCTACGGGATGAAATAACTGAGTTTTTCAGTAATAACGTTGGGTCAGTGGCACGAGTCTCTACGGTATGGGAAACCTTTAAGGTCTGGGCTAGGGGGGCAATTATCTCGAAATCCACTGGCCTCCTGAAGGGAGTGAGGAGGGAGCTAGAAGGGGTAGAAAATACCTTGAACAGCCTTGAAGGGACGTATAGGCGTACACACGGTAAGGCCATTCTGGCCGAGATTAATAAACATTCAAACCTTTAATGATCTGGCAGCTAGAGAAAAACAATATATAGCGGCCCCTGCAAGAGCACGTAGATATGGTGAGAGTAATAAGGCGGGCGGAACATTGGCTAACCTGATTAAACATCAGAGGCAGCCGCACCCAATCACTAGCATACAAAACGCTGCCGGCGAGGTACAGACGAGCGAAGAGGGTATAAATGGAGAATTTGCCAAGTTTTATCAGACGCTGTACTCAAATAAAGATAGGAAAACTACTACTGAGATTAAAACATATTTGGCGTTGCTGGGGCTCCCACAACTCCCACCCGAGAGTAAAATGGCACTAGATCAACCGGTCACTGCAGAAGAAATTAGTGAGGCAATTATGGGGCTAGCGTCGGGCAAAGCACCGGGCTCTGACAGGTTGTGGGCTGAATTCTATAAGGAGTTTCGCACGGAACTGATTCCCATAATATTGGCGACCTGGGCGGAAGCCCTGGAGGGAGGCATACTACCCCCGACGATGAGGGAAGCCATTATTATTGTGTTGCCCAAACCCCGACGCCCACCTAGTGACATGTCATCATACAGGCCCCTCTCGCTCATCAATGTTGATGCCAAGGTTTTTGCAAAGGTACTGGCGAATCAAATGTTGCCCCTGGTCTCCACACTAGTTCATCCCGATCAGAATGGTTTCTTTCCCCTGAGATCCACCGCGCTGAACCTCCGCAAGACAGTATAATGGCACAGATTGACCCGGGCAGAAGCGCAGCATCTGTAGCCCTAGACGCCAAAAAGGCATTTAATTCTGCATCATGGGTCTACCTTTTTACGGTTTTGGAAGCGTTTGGGGTGGGACCCACGTTGATCAGATTCATAAGGCTGCTCTATACTGCTCCGAGCGCCAGAGTTTGCACTAATAAAACCATTTCTGAGATGTTCCAATTGGGTCGAGGAACTCGGCAGGGATGTCCCTTCTCACCCATCTTGTTTGCCCTAACCATTGAGCCTATGGCAGCTGGGGTTCGGCTGAAACACGGGGACAAGGGAATTAACATGAAAGGCTCTATCCAGCTAATCTTACTTTACGCGGACAATACTTTACTCTACGTCCGCAAACCAGAAAAAACATAACACCCATTATAACGGATATACATGAGTTTGCAGACTACTCAGGATACGTCATCAATATAACCAAATCGGAAATATTCCCGCTCACACCCCACACTAAATGCCCTGTGAACACCTGCGGCCTTAAATGGTCAGACCAATATATTAGATACCTCGGGGTGTTAGTGTCTAGGACCAGGCAAACCCTCTATGCGGACAATCGTGAGAAGGCGCTGCAAACATTGAGTTACAGATCTGGGGACACCTTCCTATATCCCTGTACGGCAGGATAGCCCTACTCAAGACGATAGCCCTTCCCAAACTATTATATTTTTTTGTAAACATACCCATATGGCCGGGTAGAGGTTTTTTCTCAAAACTACGGTCGCTGGTAGTAACCTTTATATGGAATGGGAAAGCAGCCAGAATTGGGTGGGAGAAAATGAGAGAGCCCTACAACACCGGGGGTATAGCGGCTCCAGACTTTGAGCTCTATTACCTGGTCGCCCAGGCACAGTTTGCAAAGTATTGGTACGAGGAACCTGGGGAAACACCACACACCTGGGTGGAAGCACAAACCATATTCCCAGCAGAGATTAAGTCGGTACTATTTAACTCACGTCACAAAGACACCTGGGATTACGATCCGGTCAGCTGCAAGGTCAGGGCCTGGGCGCATTATTTAAACGACTGAAGCTGGAAACACCATATAACCAAGAGGTCCCCTTGTGGAATTTTCCGGGCATCCCCCCTATGTCGGATGCGAGTATCCAGGAAGGCTGGGATCCACGCATGGAAATGAAGGTGGGCGATATGTTTATAGATGGTAAATTTGAAACCAGAGAGGACGATGGGGGGTGGACCACTCAAAATTCTACAGAGTAAGGGCCGCATTTCAGAAAAGATGGCCAATGTTCCCAGATGAACCTCCTCAACACCCCTGCACACAACTCATCACCATGAAGGCTGGTCAAGGCATTTCTAAACTACATGGGGCAGTACAGGCCCACACCCCCTCGGTGAAACGGGTCAAGGACAAATGGGAGACAGACTTGCAATTACCGATCCCGGAGGACAAATGGAGCAGATTTTGTTCACTCACAAAAAAGGTTTCATTAAATGCAGGATTACGTCTGATACAATTTAAACTCCTAAATAGGTTACACTACACGGCAGCTAAAATGGCAAAATTTGTTGCGGAACATGGGGGTGGGAGGAGGGGGGGAAGGCCCCAAGTGTGGGGCCCAACAAGCAGACTCCTTTCACATGTACTGGAAGTGTCCTGCTCTCCTGAGATTCTGGGGAGAAGTGGCCGAAATCTTGACCGAAATTACACAGATACCCCCACAGCTAACCCCCCAAAAATACTTATTCGGAGACATTGGCAAGTGCTCGGAGAAAACCAGGAGGCTATTTAATGTCGCATGTGCTGTGGCGAAGAAATGTATCCTGCAAGCCTGGAAAATGCCTGTGCCACCGAAAGTGACCACTTTCCTCCGTGAACTTACATACATCAATGAATGTGAGGAACAATTTGTTTTGACTTTGCCAGGGGCAAGCCGACCAAAAGACATATGGGGCCCCTTCTATTTGTGTGAGTTACTCTCAAATGATGAAATGTCCATATAATGTTGAATGTAAATGTTGTCTTTGTTTAACGACTTGTGTTTCTTGATGGGTTAAGTTGCTGTAACTGTTGAGACCACCGTTGAATAATAAAAAAGTTTTTAAAAAAAAGAATATTAAGTCAACTGGCAGCCCCCCCCCCCCCCCCCCATCTACATGGATCATGGGCTTTACCATATAAAAAGTCTGACTCACTGGCCAAATGATTGACTTGCTCCCCCCAGGTGCTAATTTAGTGGACGATTGAAGAGATTGGGCAGAGAGTTGCGTTGTTACTAAACGTTGTGAAAGGTTGTTTTGGCCTTGTTCTGTTTCAGATAGCCGTCCTGCATTAAGTCCTGTGTGCAGCTTGGATAGTTTTGGAGTTCTGTAATGCAGTCATCAGAGCCAAATATAATAGTATAGGTCAGGGTGTCATCTGCATAGAACAACACAGCCATTGAGAGAGTACCAGGTATGTCTAAAGGGAGACCAATTGAATGAAACATAAACCTATAGGAAAACGCCACATGAGAAGGGATGTGCGCTCTGACATGAGGAAAGGATTATAACCACTTTACTAAAGTAAGGAGGACCTGGGGCAGAGAAGTAAGCCGGAGGAGAGGAATCCCATGGTTGACTACAGTGAACGCCTGAGACATCCAATATGACCAAGTGGCATCCTCCCTGCTCTACCCATTCTCCATGCAACCTCACAGAAGTCAAGCAGGACAGTCTTCTTCCTAAATCTGCCGGGAAAGTCTGAATGCTATATTTTTCTTCAATCCCAGGACTCTTAAAAAAAGCTCAACCACTTTTTCAATCAACTTTCTGACCAGAAGGAGGAGGTTGGCAACGCTTCTAAAATTGATCATAATAGAGGGGCAGCGTTGACAGTCTTTGAACAGGGATGAGGAGACTCGTTTTAGTGAGGAAACTGTGGCCTGTCATAATCCTGCGGATGTGCAAGAGGATGGCGAGAACTTGCTTTAAGAGCCATGCTGGCGAAGGCTCAGCAGGCAAATCTATAGGTTTCTGAGTGCAAGAATAGTACATTTCCCATGGCAGCCATTAACCAATCAACACAGCGTGGGGGTCAATCTGAGGAAGGGCGTTTATTTCTTTTTAGAATAATAGACTGCATAGTTCACAGAATTCCCGCTACTAGAAAGTTGGAGCCTATCCTTTGACAACGAGGACAAGCAGCACTTTCCCTTCAGACCTCACACTGGTTTCAAAGACCTTGGAACAGAGGCGTTGCTGGGGGGGGGGGTCGCTAAGGGGGCTATAGCCCCTGGTCTTTTGGTTGTAGCCCCGGATAGAATATCAGGAGCTACAACCAAAAGG
This sequence comes from Ambystoma mexicanum, assembly GCF_040938575.1. Taxonomy (NCBI): domain Eukaryota; kingdom Metazoa; phylum Chordata; class Amphibia; order Caudata; family Ambystomatidae; genus Ambystoma; species Ambystoma mexicanum. The sequence continues at coordinate 281,499,809 of NC_090923.1, read as the reverse complement.
CTAGATAGCCTCCCAGTCCCGACATTAGCGTAGCCCAGGGTCTTTTCCAGACTTAGCAACACCCCTGCCTTGGAATATTCAAAAGGAACATTCCCTTATCAACCCCATTCACTGTTTGGACCTCCTCTGCCCACCAAGTAAAGAGTAAGGTTGGCAAGACACAGAAAAAAGCAAAACAAGTGTTGTTAATCTGTGAACCATCACAGATCATCATTTTCAGGAGACCTTCTACAAAGACAAAACATGACAAGAGGTCAACTCTTAAGCAAAGAACTAATAAGCAAATATTATACAGTAATTCGCACACCATTCTGACCCGGCTACAACCTCCGAGAAACTTCAAACAAAGGTCTTAGAAATTGATAGGTGAACCTGCAGGAAAACCTGAACAAAAAACATTTGTTTGTGTAGAATGCCAAAATACCAGCGTATAGCTTCTCAGTGTCACCAATGCTTCCTCTTAAGATTGAGGACAAACTGTAGGCCCAGTCTGCTCAAAAGGTCTGCAAGAGGAAGATTAGTAACCATAATAATTTGTGCCACAAAGGCAAGTGTGTCTGCTATAGTCACCAACTACCACAATACCCATTCATCACTCCAAGAGGCAAGACAAGAAGTGGTCATGAAAACCACCAATAAATTGAACAGTGTTGTGCACACTGTCCAGCAAGATTTATAAAATTAACACTTCCTGGTGCTCGGAATAAATAATACAATATAAAAAGTACAATTATGAAAAAGGAAAGCTTTGTATGAGCTCGCAAGTGTGGTTCTAGGTACCCTTTGACTCAAGAAAGCACAATTGGATTTGACTAAAAGAACCAATTATTGACCCTTTTGAAATATGTCCATTGTTGCCAAATTGATGGACAAGGCAGCTCCAAAACCAATAAAAGCAATCACTAAGGAATAAGCACCTTGATGGAAAGCCATTTAGGCTTTACGCTTGCCATCAGCTTTATGATCAACACTGGGGATTTGCTTTTGACAGTAGTGGATAACAGGGTAAACAGTTGCACGCAACATGAATTCCACAGGATCCTTCCACCACCGTGGAAAATATTGAGGATATACTCAGACTGCCTGAACATCTAGACAAGAATTTCTGGGGTGTGTTGGCATTAATTATCTTCTTCCCGATTGAGTGAATCCATCAAGAAGCTCTGCATTTAATTGCAGAGTGTTCTAATCTTTTCCATCACCACCAGTCATCAGATTATTATGTGTGCAAATAATACAAACTAAGAACAGTAAGTGCTTCAAACATCATTTATTAATCAGATCACGAAGAGAGGAGGAGGTCTTGCTGTGATTCACAGACCCAGTTTGAAATTCTCTTTTTGACCTGCTAAATTGGGATGGCCTGACACAGGTAGGCCACCTGATTATATGGATTACACCCACAGTCTCGTTTAAAATACTGTTTGGATATAGACCCCGGGAACAGCTAGGTCCTTTCTGGAAAATAGACTTTTTTTTTTTAAGAAAATCATGTATAGGGTGTAAGCACAAAAAATGAGTGTCTAGGTGATTGTAACATGGCTGGATGTCTTTGCTGTACCCGAGTAAGGAGTTTTGAGGAGTCAAAATATGAAACCCCTTGACATCACTCCTCACTTACAGGGCCACGGTCTAAACCCAATATTGGTTAGAGGATCCAGATTGATTATGACTTAACCGGTCTCATGGTCCGATCACTTTGTAAGGATGTTTTCTTTTAATCATTGTAAGGAGTACAAAGATATTGGTACTGTCCCGGAAGCCTAAAGACCTAGCAGGAATACAAGGACCAGAGGTAAGGAGGGCTTTGACCTCGATAGATCCATGACTAAAATGCGATTCGTTTTTTTGCTCGGGGGGGGTATTATATATGATATGATATGATATGGCATTTGTAATGCGCCTATACACAAGTGTTTCAAGGCGCGACGAGGCAGGGAGGGGGGGGGAACAGGGTGAGGACAGACAACGATCCTACTAGGCCAGGTGTCATTCAGACCGCGCAAGTGCAGGGGTAGGGGGAAGGGAAAAGTGCAGTACAAGGTAAGTAGAATAGAAATAAATAGATAAATAAATAAATAGGGCCAGCTGGTGGCAAGTGCAAGGTAAGTGCAGACAAGTGCTGGGAAGGGGGGGCTGTAAGGATACAGAGACAGTCCTGCAGTGCAGGGGTTGCCAGGGAGGCAGTGCAAGTGGAGAGTGGCTGGGCCCAGGACCGAGGTCGGTGAGAGTGGCCAAGTTTCAGATTCAGTGCAGAATTTAGTGAAAAATTTAGCAGGGGAGAGGGTGAGAGAAAGCAGAAGCAAAGAGGAAGGTTTTGAGGTGCTTCCGGAACCGGAGATGGTTCTCCTCAAGTTTCAGGGAGGCAGGAAGGCTGTTCCAGAGGGAGGCTCCTGCCGCGGAGAGAGATCTACCCCCAGCTCGTTGCTTCGAGAAGCGGCTGACCCTGAGGGAGTTGGAGACGGATGAGCGAAGGGCTTGGGAAGGAAGATATTTAGGAAGAGAGAGTTGCAGGTATTTAGGCCCCAGGCCCCAGAAGGCCTTGTGGACAATGCAGAGGGTTTTGAACTTAATCCTCCCAGCCACTGTAGAGATTTCAGTCCTGGAGAGATATGGTCCCTGGGCTTGAGGCCAAGGACAAGTCTCGCAGTTCTGTTCTGGATGAGTTGCAGAGGGCGGAGAGTGGAGGCAGGCAGATTAAGATAGAGGCTGTTACAGTAGTCCAGCTTCGAGAGAACCAGGGCTCGGGAGACAGTGAGCTTCTGGGGGAAGGAGAGGAAGGGAAGAATACCTCTAAGGAGGTGCAGCTGGTAGTGTGACTTCTTAGAGACGTCAGATAGATGAGGAGAGAAGGAGAGTGTGGAGTCAAAGATGACCCCGAGGTTTTTTGCCTTGCAGGTAGGAACAGGAAGAGGCCCAAGAGAGGCTGGCCAGAGAGCTGCAGGGAAGGAGGGAGTGGGTGTGCCGATGAGTAGAATCTCAGTCTTACTAGCATTAAGGCGGAGGTCGTTGGCAGCACACCATTCCTGGATAGCAGACAGACAGTCAGAGATGAGGGCAGGAGAAGAGGAGGCTGAGGGTAGCCTGAAAATGAGCTGGGTATCGTCCGCATAGCACTGAAAGTTGGGGCAGAGGGCGGCGATGCGGTGGGCAAGAAGTGCCAGATACTGGTTGAAAAGCCAGGGAGAGAGATTAGATCCCTGGGGAACACCACAGGTGGAGCAAAAGATGTCAGAGAGGAAGGACCCAAGTTGGACCTGGGAGGGTCGATTGGAAAGGAAAGAGGTCAGCCACGCCAGTCGAGGTTCAAGAGCAGGTCATCACGGATGTTCAGGAGAGCAGTTTCCGTGCTTCTGGCCGCTCTGAAGCCGGATTGGTGGTCATGAAGACTACCAACAGCTTCAGCATGGAGGTTAAGCTGGGAGATGGCCAGTTTCTCCAGGAGCTTGCCCAGGAAGGGAGTGATGGAGATTGGGCGATAGTTAGCCGGGCAGGAGGGGTCGGCAGAGGGTTTCTTAAGAAGAGGGTGCACACGGGAGTGCTTGAGGGGGGGATGGGAAGACTATAGAGGCGAAGGAGAGGTTGCAAAAGTCAGCCAGGGTAGGAGCCAGGGAGTCGATGTGGTCCTTGATAGTTTGAGGAACAGGGGTGACCCTGTTTAGACGAGACTTTCATAGATCGGACTTGTCTGGAAACTTCGTCAGCAGAGAAAAGGGGAAAGGCAGAGAAGGAGGGATGGCTGCAGAAGGGCCGGAGGAAGAGCAGGGAAGCGAGGGAGGGAGGTGATAGGAGGAGAGTGAGGACAGGATGTCCTGAGTTTTAGAGATGAAGTGAGAGGCCAGTGCAGTACAGAGGGCCTGGGAGGGGACAGGAGAGGTAGACATATGACATATATGCTCTAAATGTGCACCTCTGGGGCCAAGTAAAATACATATTAAAACAATCAATGTCTTGGAATGGAAATGAAGGAAGCACAGAACCTCAGATCAAATAATTAAGGTTAAATTAGCACTGAAAGAATATTAAGTGGATTTCTTTCAAGTCAGGCCCAAATTTGTACACAAAAAGATGAAGGCAGCTAAAAATCATCCAAGAGAACTCTTCTCAGTCATCGCTAATTTTTATCACTCGAGTACCATTTCTTCCTCCATAGAACAGTCACTAAATCAAGCAAATGCATTCAATTTGTTCTATATGAACAAAAATAAATCCATTCAGGAGAAGATTGCTCAGAATATGCAGCTCCAGTCATCTTTGGTCTAAGGTTGAGCATTGATTATCCTTTCAAATGCTGCAAATCACGTACATTTGGTGCAAGAACATATGTAGCAGGCATGATACCACCACATGCACGATAGAGAAATTTATTTGTTATTTCCTAAGATAAATAATCAATGAACGGCTTACAAGACATGGGATCTTCTGTCACACTATACCAGGGGAAATAAACAAAGCTTGCAAATTGTGGCCAATTGTTGGGAGCCTTTGTTCGAATGCCAAGGTCCACTTAACAGATATTCCGACATAAATGCCCTTCATTTTTACATGGATAAATGATACAGCACTCCTTTTCATGCATATTAAACTAGAAACTGGCATAGCCAACCACATAACAGCCACCGTATTATCATGCTGACAGGTACTGGTAAGTGACAGGCTTCTAGATTTTTCTCATTTGGTATGCTTTTCTGCATGCAGCTAGGTTAATGTCCATTTGCCAAAAATATGTAAGCTCAATTGTCTACCATCATCCAATGTCTGGTTTAAGTCCACTTACAGTACAGCAACCTAAGACTGCCGGTTTGCAGACCATTCCTCACACCGGGTTGGAGCAAGTTATTTCAAGACAATTGCTCTACTTTGAGGAGCTTGAGATCTCAGCAGTTATCCTAGTACCATACATGACACCACCAGACTGCAAATCGCACAGATGCACACAGATCACTTCATTAACCCCTGGACTGGACGGTGAACAGGAAGCCCAGTATGCCACAGATGGGTTTCGGGATCATAATCTGCATCTGCAAGGAAGCAGCTTCAACAAAAGAAACAGTGGTGAGTTCATGGACCCGGTCGCTCATTCCTGTGTCCCGAGTCCCACAAATCCTTCTGCATTCTTTACTGTGCCTTTCCTCACACCATTAGGCTTCCCTCGTTCGCACCCTCTACCCATTCTCCTGCCCCGTGTTAGGGGAGTTTTTCTAAAGTCCAACTGGCAGTAAGACATTAGTAAGCTATCCCAGTGGTTTGTAGCATCAATCTGTACTAGCTCAGGGCCTTGGTGGAGTGGCAGAGCAGTCAGGCTTATTTTAAGAGGAAGATTTGAGCTGTAGGTAAGTACACTGAATCTTAGCTAGACAGACACAACAAAGAAGCACTTGCACTTAGAATTATATCAAAAGTATATATTTACACCAGAATCACTTTAAATACTTCAGACGCTTACGTTCGAACACTTAGGAATACTTGATAATACACTTCAAAAGGGACTTTCACTTTTGTGCTCGTTCGTGGTTACATTTGTAGCAATGTTAGAAAGGGAAAAGACAATGTTAACATTTTATCGGTTATTGCGCACTCATGCGGTTTTCAACAGGTTATACTGTAATATATTTACTCTGCAAACAAATATAGTAAAGTCACTTAATGGGAAGGAAAATGATGAGTTAGGTGTAGCATGAGCTTAGTTCAAGGTTCTAGAGAAGGTTTCTTCGCCTAGTAAGTATTTGAAGTCTAAAAACGCAATCCTAGCTAAAGGCAGTTCGGAGAAGGCTTGAAGTCTTGACAATCAGCGAATTACGAAGAGTTCCTGTGGATTTCTTCCAGTGTCTAGAGTTATAGAAGCAGCAAGTCAACAACTAACAAAAGAGATCTAAAAAAATGGACTCAAGAGGGTGACACAAGCAGCGGCTTGGGTCAGGGGTAAGCAGGGTTTGCCCTGGACACCTCTATGTGCACTCCAGCGCTCTGGAGCAACTTCTTGGAATCAGGTAAGCAATACTTTTTCCCCCAGAGCACCTTAGGTTAGAAGTAAAGGTTTGTGCTGGATGCTCTGCGATGTTTCAGCCCTAGACCAGGCTTCTAGATTCCTATGTCTGGTGATGGAAGGCACGACAATGGACAGGATCTCTCAGCAGCAGTCTCGAGAGAGGACCAGTGACACGACTTATAGCAACTTCTTGGTTCACTCTGTGGTTTTGGCGCCTTCTCTGCAGCACCAACAAACAATACGGATCGCCCGGTCAATATTTTTCGCTTCCTGCAGTCCCACACTCTAATGAGGGGGATCTGGGCAAGTTGGATCGGATCTCTGGAGTGGCTTTACGGGTTCAGCAAAGATTTGAACAGATTCAGCCTTTCCACGACCATGCACTCGAAATGGGCAGGTCTCCCGTTATTGGGGTTCCACAGCTCTAGAAACTCCTAGGACCTCAGGAGATGGCTTGTTTCAAAGTTAGTTTCGGGACTGGTTGTTCCCACCAGCCAAAGGGAAGGGGACATCCTCTTCGGAGCTCCTCTTCGCACAGAAAAAGGGGTCAGGACAGCAGTGGTCACTTCATGCGGTTGCAAAGGGCCTGCAGGCATCTCTGGTTGTCTTCCTCGGTTACTTCAGCTTCCAGTGGTCGACTTACTTTTCACTCTAGATGCCTCACCTCTCATACAGTTCCAGCACACACTCCCCAGCAATTTCCCTCAGCATTTTACAGAAAGGGGCGTTTGCCTGTCCAATCAGGACAGCCAGTTCCCCCCCCCGAAAACTACTCCCCCCCCCCCCCCACTTCCTGCCTGCCTGCCTGCCCAGACACTGTAGCATCTACGGGTTCCTGTCAAAGGTGGGGACGGACAAGGACACACGAAAAAAGAAGGGTACTTGGGTGCCCCTATTGTGCACTATCGAGGCTATGGACATAACCTGCCGTATATAAAATACACAAAAGTTGGTAGAACACGTCCACTGCCAGCAGGCAGAACTAGGTTGTGACTAAAAAGTCAAATGAGCAGAGAGAAGGGGGGGAAATACTGGGTATCCCTTTGGCACTCCACTGGGGTGTGCACCAATCTCTCAGACTATAGGGTTTTGGGAGAGATACTAAGTATCCTTAAGAACTGTAGTCACTTGATATAGTAAAAAAAAGAAAAAAAACTCATAAAGGAGGACCCCACGCGACCCCAGCAGCACTGTCCATAAGGAGATGTGTGCTGCAGTAGTAAAAACACAGAAGCCTTTGAGAGCTACGTAGCAGACAGACTGCATAGTAGAGGTGGAATACAAACAATACGCCCATAAGGAAATACAATTGTAAGTCTTCTGTAGCAAATTATTACAGAAATGCTTTGTCATAGGGCCACAGGCTGACACACTAGCACAGACGGCTGCATTCCTAAGTAGCTCTGGTGCATCGTCCTCCAAATATCACCCCTATGCCAGAAGTGGAAAGCACATGGTAAACTCCGATACCATAATCATATTGTGATGAAGTCAAGTGCCTGACACCCTCACTAACCACGGTGTCGACTCTGTGCACCAGGAAGCCAGCATATAAGGGCCCAAGTGCCATAGCATGTGCTACCTGGATGTGGTACATGTTGCGAGTTGCAGAGTTCCCCCTCCCAGTCCATGCCTCCTCACCGAGCTTGCACGATCCTCAAGAAACAGGGTTTGACCAGGCATGGCACACATTGAAAAAAGCCTACCAAACTTGACATTTATTCTGGGGTGTTAGAGGAAAGAGGTACTGATGGAAGTGGAGAAAGAGCAGGTGGCGCAACCAAACCGCTACACAGCTGTGCCCGTTATGCAATTCTGTAACAAACGTTATTGCATGCAATGCCTATTGCACAGTAATTAACTTTAGTATGTCACACATTGCTACAGGCCACAACAGTATCCGTTTAGTGCTTTGTAAATGCAACTATCCAAAGTAGCAACTATAACAAAGGTTGATCAGAAAACATTAGGGCAGATTCAAAAATGCTACTGTAAAAGATAAAAGGATGGCAGTATTGCGGCTACAGCACAAATGCCGGTAGGCTGTACTGGCCCACTAGCATGGGGAGTTTAACCTCTACTGCATCACCATTAACAGCCGGTACAGCCTGCCGCCGAGCGTGGTACTGCCAAATTCGTGCAACTAACAATTATCCAGGCTGTGGAAGCCATCAATTCCATTTTGGAAAAACTTCTTCTCAATTAGAGCATGAAGCACTGAAAAATAACATGGCCATCACGAAAAGAAGAACGAGCTCTTTCAAAAATGATAGCCCCCTTTCTATTGCCAGGAGGCAAGGAAGATGGAGAAACAGCTGCAGGCAGAGCCATGTGATTTCTTAGTTTTCAAACATTAGCAGGGGGCGGTTGTGAGGTGTGCAAAGAGCTCAATTGTTATAAAGCTCGGAACTCCAGGCTTTTATCAGCTGGTACAGTCCACTTTCCAAATAATCTGATTGTGTTACCCAATGTAGTCAGCCCAAATTACATTTATTTTATGGTTTTTTAAATGACACATACTTTCTGAAGACTACTTTGAGGAAGGTGGTGCAGTGGCTTGAGATTGAATAACTGTGTAGCGGGATGTACTTGGGTCAGTGGCCTAAATGGATAGAGTTCAGCGTTGATAGGAAATAGGTTGTAAGACTGAAGTTTAGCACATCGGTTTCGAGGCAAATGGACAAAGGAAGAGACGTTTGTCTACCTTTTTCATAGAATCTGCACAAACCTATAACTGGAGAGTTACAAAAAGCCAACTGTGGAGTCACTAGCCCTTACTGAAGTCTCCCATGACGTCACTTTGTTCACTTCGGTCTGATCCGAAAGGTATCCAATTGGTGTCAGAAACGTGGTGTTGCCTTCCAAACAAATCTGTGCATTTATTTAGAACCTGGGAGCTTCATCATACGGCAAGGGAATTCAGCAGCAGTTTTGGCCTGCAACCCAAGCAATCTCGAGGACATCCACGCCCTCTACGTACCTTTTTATTCTGACATGCAGCTTTTCCAGCTCCTTCCTACTGCCTCCATCTATTTATTTCACCTGTACAGCGCACACCAACCCAAGGGCATTTAGACAGTGTTGAGAACCAGTTACATGTTGCCCAGAGGCAGTGAACAAATATGAGACACAGTTATACTCAGAGTGAGAAAGACGTTCAGCTGATTCAAGAGTTGATAAGAGGCTGAAGCAGTGCGAACACAAATAGCCAGGTTTTGAGTGCTCTGCTGAAGGCCCAATACGATTTCTCTGACCTTAGCACTAGTGGGAAGGAATAAAATTGTTTGTCAGCAATGACTGGGAATCTTTTCCTCCTGCTTTGCCACATTTGAACTCGAGTTGCACCATTCTGTGGGTGCAGGGAGGGCTGGTTGTCCTAGATGAGCAATTTTTTGTGCCAGGTAAGACGGGCAGAGTTGTAGATACACGAGAATGTCTTGAATTAAATTCTTTCACGGGTGGGGGGCCAGTGTACTACTCTTATGGCAGCGGAGATATGATCTGCTCTTGGAATGTTTAGGGCAGCTTGCAGGGCGTTATTTTGGTTAGTCTGGAGTTTTGGGATATTGTGGGCAGAGGTGCTTGCGAAGAGAGCATTACAATAATCCAACCTGGCACTGACCACCACCCGAGCAATTGCCAGACAATTGAACGGTGGAGAGAAAAGGTCTGGAAGCGTTTAGCAATTTGGTGGAGTAGGCTGCGGGCAAGGAAATAGTGTTCACTTGGCCGGTTAGGGAGAGAAAAGCTTCAAGTTAAACCCCTAAGGTTTGGTCTGCTGGTGAGACGGAGATAAAAGGTGCCATCAATGTTGAAGACTGCGTATTCGGGAACAAATTCTTTTAGCAAGGGACTGGATCCTACCAGGAGACGTTTGGTCTTCTCATAGTTGAGACATAGGCCGCGGGTCGCCATCAATGCTTGTAAGGTGGCATATGTTGTGCTCAGAGTGGGCATGTCGTTAGTGTAGTTGCCAGAAAGAGGGAGGAGGCTTTCCGTACCATCAGCGTACTTGGTGTATGCTACACTGAGGGTTCAATAAATAACACCACAGAGTGAACAGTTGCATCGGTGCCACCTTTCTCTGCAATCTCAGAATGAAGATTTCCAGGTCGAATAGAGGCTTAGTGAATATACTGTACAGGGTGGGTGTGACGCATGACCCTTGAGGTACTCCACATCTGATAGGAGTGGTTGCCGCCTATGCGTTTTCGGAGAACACTCATTACTCTGCCTTCCAGGAAGGAGGCGACCCAGGAAGCCACTTCAGGGGAGAAGGAGGCTACACTGGTGAGGTGGTGGCAAAGTATGTTATGATCGACTAAGTGGAAAGCCGTCCAGAGGTCTAGGAAAAGCAGTAAGGCCGGTTTGCCCTCGTCCCTGATCTCAATCTTGATTTTTTAAGTGCAGGAGAGCTGACTCTGTGCCATGTCCTGGTCGGAATCCCGACTGCCGCTTCAAGGTGGCGTTGGATTTGAACATAGGCTACTCTGTCGAGAATTTTCGGAAGAAGGGGACTGTAGTCATCACTTTCTTTTTTATTTTTTTATTTTTAAAGAGAGGGAGCCCCCAGGCTTCTTTGAGGCGGACCGGTACTGAACCTGTGGAGAAGGAGAAGGAGGAGTTGATGAAGGCCGTGATGAAAGGAACCAGTGCTCCAGCACAATCCTTGATAAGGGGTGCAGGGCATACATCCCCTTTGCATCTAGATGGCTTTTTAGAATGTGAGCAGTTTCTATTAAGGTTATTTTGCTGAAACTGAATAATGGGATTCCAGAGGTGTTGGTGGTGGCGAAGGTGTGCGCTCTGGCAGAAGTCCTTTAGTGAAGCTTGTTTGGTAAGTATTTTTTGCGGAGAAAGTCACATTTTTTATCAGCGTGCTGTAAGCTAGTGCACCAGGCTTGGTCTTTGATGAGGGTGGAACTAGTGGCGCCGGGGCTTCCAATTCTCTATGGATGGAGAACAGCTCTCTTGTGTCAGATTTGCCATTAGCAAAGGTACTGGCTTTGGCTTGAATGATGGCTTGTTTATATTGTCTGGATAGTTATGTGAAATTATGTTTTAGGCCAACTGATGGGTTTTTTCCCCCAGCAGGTTTCTGTCAGTCTTTTTTTTTTAGATCTAGGATCTGAGAGTTCCAGGGTATACCATGAATTGATAGGAGACGAGGATTTGGGTTTTTTTTGTTTTTTTTTTTTTTAGGGAGTAGAGGGGCAATGGTGTCAATTGCGCTAGAGAGAGCTTTGGCATAGATCTCGACTAGATTCTTGGAATCAGAGGTGTCCAGGAGCTCTGGATTGAGAACGTTGAGGAGTGGTAAGAGGCTGTCTTTAGTTAGCTTCCTCGAGCTGCGAGCCAGGCATGACAGGAATGGTTTGGAAGGGATTCTGGCTGGTCGACCACAGGGAATGGTAAAGGCAATGATATAGTGGTCTGACCATGGGCAGGGAGTAGTGGACTTGAATGCAGTATGGCAGTGGAGGTCAGCAAGCCATTACAGCGAGCGCCCTTCACTATGCGTAGGTTTGCAGATCCGCTGACTGAAACTAAACTAAAGACTAGGGCGGTTAGGGAACTCTCTAGTGAGGAGGCTTGAAGGTCAGTGTGCTCGTGGAGGCCCAAATGTAGGTCCCCCAGGAGGAGCACTCTACTTGAGAGGAGGGCTTCAGGTTGTTTCCGAGCGTTTGGAGTACATCTTCTTAAAAAGTGAGTATGGGGCAAGGAGGATGGTAGACCTAATGGACGGTAAAAGTGAGAGCTATAGTAAGTTTAAGGGAGAGGAACTCTGTTATTACTGAGGGAGGTAATGATTTGTCGGATATGGAAATGGTCTTTTACTATAAGGGAGACTCCATCTCCTCTGGCAGTCTGTCACTCAAAGATGGTAAAGCCTGATGGGATGGTGAGGGCTAGGATAGGGCCGGTAGCTGCGTTCAACCAAGATTCTGTGATGGCGAGGGCATCGAGATTCCCTACTGTGAGGAAGTCATGGATGTCGAGGGCATCGGCAGATAGAGAGCGGGTATTGATTAGGGCTAGATTAAGGGGAAGAGATGGTGGTCGGAGCGTTCCCGATACTGATCTCTGTGTGGCTAAATCAGTAATAGTAGAGAACCATAACCTCAATGTCGTCAACACCCTGTGCAGCCTGGCCCTCAATATCTCCATCACAATTCGGGGCTGGATGGTGGTTGAGACATAACTAGGATAGGTAAGCGTACAGTTTCGAGTCAGCCGCTGTGTTAACATCACTATGAGCAAGGCAGGGTTCAGAGATATGGCAAGCGATAGGCTCGAAGCCAGATGCCAGAGTCCGGAAGTGGTGGCAGAAGGGATGACCGTAGGGCCCATGTGCACAACATTGGCATGAAAGGGAGCGGCTGATTTGCAAGTTTAAAGTAGGGCAGATGCGTTGCAAGTGGGGGCGATTTTGGTGGCATTTGTAATATCAGTAGGTCCTGCATTTACACAGACATTAGCAGACAGATACATTTCAAGTGGTAGTGGCATTGGTAGCAACAATGTGTGCAGCGTTTGTGAAAGTAGTAGTAGCATTGGTACCAACAATAGGTCCAACATTTCCGTAACTATTTGCATACCTAGAGGCAGATGCAGCATCGGTGAATGCAGCTTTGGCATCGACTTTCAAACAGGTAGGGAAGAACAACATCGGTAAGTTAAACTCTTTTACGCGTGTTAAGATACATAAGAGCGGATATATTGCAAATGGGTGTAGCTTTGCTGATAATCAAGGCGGCTAATATGCGGAGATGCACCAAGGGAGACGAGCCAGCTGTTCTTACCGGTGCACGCATTCCTATTGGCAAACATTTTTCTTGTATGCTGAGAGGGCTCTGAGTATTCCGATGGGATGCGGGGTGCGAGAGGAGTGTACGTTCTTAGGCGCAGATAGCAGTTTCTTGCATTGGGAGGGGGTGAGGGGGTGTATTGTGACCGCAGATGAGATTAACAATGCAAGGCAGCCTTCGGCATTGGCCGGGTTTCTGTCCGGAGTTCCTCCGTGTCACTTTTCAGGTTGGCCGGAGTGGGCAGGTTGCTTAAGAATTTGGCGTGATGTGGGTTGCAAAGCGGGCGCCAGGATAGTTTTAGGGAGGTTAGCTGGGAATGCCAGAAGGGAAGTATGAAGGGGGTTGGGCTGGGGAGGGCAATACAGCTCACTGCAGAAAGGCAAATAACAGATGCTGAGTCGAAGGCTGTCCATATAGCAAATCTTGGTCGATGGATCTGCTGGGCAGGGCTGTGGATTCCGTTACGGATGGGGGCTTGTCAGTGCTTTAAGTGGGCTGAGATGGGGCCCTCTGGTCCCACCACAATTTTGGAGGGAGGCATTATCCCGCTGCAGCGATGTGCCCACCCTTAAGTGAGGTGAGCCGGCTTAAGTGCCAGCCAGCCACAGTGTTGCTGTAGCTGCCTGGCACATCTGTCAGTCACTAACTTCCTCTGGTGACCCTCACACGAGGAGTCACCAGAGGAAGTTACTGCCCCTTTGCTTCCCCAGGTCCCCGAGGCGTCTTTAACCCTTGGCCAACCTGGGGATTCCATTAAATATTTTGAGGTTTATAAAAGATGACTTGAAAAGTACTCAATGCAAGCCATCTTTTATAAAGCATTGCCGACGGACAAAGACGCCTCATGCTTTGTCCGTCATCAAAGCTTTATAAAAGATGGCTTGAATTGTGCACTTTTCAAGCCATCTTTTATAAACCTCGAAATGTTTAAAAAAAGATGTAAAAAAGATGGCTTTGAAAAGTATGCAAACCATAAAGGTACGCACACAAATTATAAATCTTATATATTTGTTTCAGGAATAAGGGCTGGAGCAGGCGTGGAGTGCTCAAATTTGCTTACTAAGGACTAGGAGCTGGGGAAAGCCTGAAGACATTTCCCAGCAGCACTAGGGAATCGTGTAGTTTCTAGCCGCACACGAGTTGCCAGCTGACACCGATTAAGGACAGCTTATTAGCAGGCAACGGCGCGAGGCAGGTGTGGCTTATTTAAAGCTATGGTGTGGTTGGTGTCGTACCAGGGAGGAGAGGTCGACGTGGTGAGGAGCTGACGGTGCGAACTTCCATGATTGATACCGCTCGGAGGGGCGAGTATGCTGCCGGGCTGCTTACCACCGTACAAACATCGTCCGGGAAGTCCTGCGGGGCTTCCCGGACTTCAGATAAGTACCGGAGAGTTTCAGGGGAAGAGTTTGTGAACCCTGACAGGTTATGTTACACAGTCCGAAGACCCCACTCCATTGTCTGTGTTGAGGAGTACAAAACTTTGCTATCATTGCTAACAGTCATGCATTCAGGGCGCACACACGGAGTGGCATTCCACCGCCCCTGAGCGTATGGGAGCATAAAGACTTATGTGAATTAAATTAGGTCAATTGGGACTGCAACCTATTATGGTTTATGGTTGTTCTGTTTGTCCTGTACATGTTGCTTGAGCATGTCCACTGGGCCATGCGTTTGTCTATCATTACGGGAAAAACACCCATTTGTTTGTTTCATCACGCTTACTGCAAACTGTTCATTCTATGTGCGGTAATGGTCGAGCGCACGTATTAAAGGTGTGCTCCAAACAGGTTTATGCAGTATCTTGTATATGGTTTATTGTTGGTTATGTCTCTCTGTGCCTTGGGCAATTAGTTGTAGGAAAACAAGTTAAGTATATGTTTAGACAGGTTAGGGTTTTTCCCCGGTGTTTCCCCTTCACTATCCAACCTAGGTATTCCCTTAACCTCAATCCGGTGTTCCTAAATTCCCCTACCCTATCCACAACCTCTCCCTAACTCCTCTTCCCCCCCACTGGCTGCCACGTGGTGACCTGTTTAATTCCCATCAGGTGCTTGTGCCAACCACAGCGGGAGGTTCGAATTCATTCGGCTTTTGTGGTTCGGGGGGAGGGGGGGAAGAGTGTCGACCTCTCTTCCCCTACATTGTGTGTTATTGACAATTTGTGTGCGTACCTTACTATGGTTTGTGTACTTTGCAGGCCATCTTTTATAAACAGATACTTATAAAAGATGGCTTGCATAGTACACAAACCATAGTAAGGTATGGATACAAATATATAAATGTTTATATATATTTATTTGCGTACCTTACCAATGGTTTGTGTACTTTTTAGGCTGTGCCCACACCATAAGCCACGCCCCCAGCCAGGGCCCCCCTCAATTTCTTAACCCACTTAAAGCCCTGGAGCTTGTTGAAGGCGGGGTCTGACGGCGGCCAGGTCAAGACAGGCCTGGTTGCCCTTAGGTGCGGCCCTTCGGTGTGGGCCTGTGTCTGCTTACCTCTCATTTCAGGAGAAGCCCCATTTCCTTTTCCCTGGTGGCCCCCTTTGCCTAGCTTTTCCCCTCTGAATGCGAGAGAGCCGACTGTGCTCAGCGCACGTAGTGCTCCGAGCACTTGCAGCGTCTTCCGGTTGGAATTATAGCACCTGGGTCACTTGCAGGGTGCCACTGGTATTCCTTTCTGCCATGTCGGGCTATACCCGCCGCTAAGGGATGCCAACGACCGAGTTAAAGGCCCGAAAGAGAGAAGGAGCCTTTAACTCGTTTCCCGGAGACTGGTCTAAAGGTCCCAAAAAAGCAGAGGGTTTTAACTCGGTCTCCGGGGTCTTTCTTTACTGGTTTGACCAGCTACGACACCTAGAATTTTAACATAGGTTAATTAAAAGCAAATGCCTGAAACGTGCATTTGTGACACGGGCAGGCAGGTGGATCGAAGACTTCAAAGAGGGCCTGCATTTTAAAAAGACAAGAACATCCTGGTGGGGCCTCCCAGGAATGCATTGGGAGGACATTCATGATCGGTTATCGGACCTGATCGGATTTAGGGACCCTCCGGAGTATCTGGTAATCCACCTTGGTGGTAATGACCTGGTCAAAACAAATAGGGGCGAACTGATGCGCACCATGTGTGAGTCCCCTAAGGGCCATAGCACACTGCTGGTGGAAAACCGAAATTTTTATGTCCGAGATAATTACCCGCAGAGTCTGGTACGGGGCACACAGGAGTTGCAAGGAAAAAGCTCAACAAGGCGGTAGAAAAGTACTGTAGGAGTATGGGGCTTCAGTTTATAAAGCATGGCTTGTCGCAGAACAACCCAGAGATGTTCCACCAGGACGGGGTACACCTATCTAGCAAAGGGATGGGAATTTTTACAGATAACATTTTCAGAGCCTTAGCTGAGCGAGGTTGCAGATAGGGACGCTTTTTGGGGGGACCTGAGCGGCCGTGGCGACACCCACTCAGGTGTGGCGGCACGTGTCCAGGAACGGATGCCCCAGGGTAACTAAGACTAGCCAAGGAGAAGGCTGGGCATCTACACCCCCTCGACATGAAGTGCCCAAAAGCGAGTTGGTGTTATTGTTGGTTGTTATGATTATTGTTTGGTGTTATTTTCTGTAGAAAAAAAACAAGCCTACGGCCTATAATTTTTCCACGAACAAAAATCCTGTCTGTATTATTATTACTGTATCAGGGGTACTAGGGTGTGAGAAGTAGAGCGAAGGGGAGCCCACACTACTCAGCCTATGCCGCAGGCCCCGTGCGGCACAAAGTGCGGCACGATAGAGGGCCTGAGGGGTTAGGCGCGGGGTTGGGGAACCAAACGGCGCGAAATGCAAGGGGAGGGGCAGCCAAGTGGCGCCCCCACCCGCGGCGTTGTCAAGGAAACACAAACACACATGGGTAAGGTGTGAGGGAAAAGCAACAGGGGGGCAAGGAGGAAGTCCGGCCCCCCAGAAGTACAACAATGGGCCAAAGGGGTATAAGTACCAACGAAAAGCAAGACAGGCACAACCAGGTAAGGAGCTCACCTCATTCGGGTAAGCTCCCAGGGCCTGGAGAAGGAAAAGTTTTGCCACCCAACCCACCCAGCAAAAAGGCGAGAGGAAAGAACAAGGAACAGGAACGCCGAGTACTTTCTTCGGTACACGGTTGCAGAAAGAAGTCGTAGGCAGCGGCACGTGTCCAGGAACGGATGCCCCAGGGTAACTAAAACTAGCCAAGGAGAAGGCTGGGCATCTACACCCCCTGGACACGAAGTGCCCAAAAGCGAGTTGGTGTTATTGTTGGTTGTTATGATTATTGTTTGGTGTTATTTTCGGTAGAAAAAAAAACAAGCCTACGGCCTATAATTTTTCCACGAACAAAAATCCTGTCTGTATTATTATTACTGTATCAGGGATACTAGGGTGTGAGAAGTAGAGCGAAGGGGAGCCTACACTACTCAGCCCAACCCTGTGAGCAGGTCAGCGCTAAACAAACTCAGAGTTTGACACAACAGAACGAAATAACGAAAAAGCCCTCCACCCCATCAGTGCACACCGTTAGGTTGAACGGGTGCCTTGGCACGCAACCATTGGGCTTACAGAGCTTCAGCGCGTAGCCGCACCGCCCGCGGCCGCCCCCAAACGTTGGGATGTGTTGACTGACAGAACACGACACACATGTTAAACGGCGCCTGGACTTCGCTGTTAAAAAGGGCCCTACAATTACTCACGTAAAGCCTTTCACAGTTAGCATCTCCATTCATATGCAGACATTTTTAGGCAAGTGAAACCGTGATGTGGGGTTAGGAACTGCATGCCAAGGGAGTGACTGGAAGGGTAGAGAGGGAGCAGGCGACGCCTCCTTCTTACAGCAGTCCTTTAGTGGGTCCCTTCAGAATTAAAAGGAGAGAATAAACTGCTTGCAACATTCAAGCTGCACCAGAACAGTCTCATTAGATTGCATCAAGACGATGCCCCCACACCAATAAGTTTGCTCCTCCCCCACCGCTTCGTGCACCTCTCCCAAAATGCGAATGGTTAGCCCCCCCCTCCCACAATTTTAGGTTTTATTACACTCCTGAAAAGGCGTGCGGCTATGTAGGGGGTCATCAGACATTACATTTTTAGAAATAACAGGCTTTCTATTACTTTAGCATTTTATGCTGGAACCATCTTGCTTCTAAGCGCTGCAGTAATAGATGCATTAATCGATGTAATGGTTCTTGGTTTATCAACCCCAAAAGGATGAATGGAGGTTGGGTCTTGTCTGCATGGAATCCAAACTCGCAGAGCAAGGTTGCCCATATGTCAGAGCTGACCATATGCGGTGCCACTGTAGCCCTAGCACCCCAACATCAAGTTTGATGTGTGCATAGTAAACACACAAATACACGTGTGTATGAAACAGTAAATCAAGATCACGATACAAATCACGTAGTCACACATTGCTCGTCCCCTCACCTTTTGTTTATGGTTGTGGAAGGCCCGAGCGGCGATGTTGCCTGGCACTGTAATCTCGGGTGTAATCTATTCATACACCTGTGGCTTTTCTGGCGCATGCTGACGACGCTGACGTGGTGCGTCAGTAAGGTCTGCACAGAAGCCACGACTATTTTTGACTGACACTTTCTATATTAGGATAAAACAGAGACAGGCAAACCCGTGAGATAGCTCAGTGGGTTAAAGACACTGCTGCAGAGCACACCATAAAAGCGCCAGGTAACGGGATTATAGCACACCCAGTACGTTAATAAAATGACTTCGTGGTCTTGCGCTGCACGGGAGCCGGGAGGTACTCATTTTAGGGAGGTAAACAGGCGCGTTGGTTTGGGATAACCGGGATGTTAACCTGCTAGGCCCTACAATTTGGACAAGTGCGTAGTTTGCCGGTGGCTTCCTTGGAGATCTCTGCTCCCCCGTGTCCAGCCTCTGTGACCGGACTGAGCGCGTAACATACACAGACACTCACTGAGTGAGGGCAGGGCGCACGCTGCCGGGTCCTCCTGCTCGCAGACAGGGCTGCACTCGCGAGCGTGACTCAGCGTCTAACCTGAAAGACGGCAGAGAGAAACTGGGCGAGTGGCTCTTGCCGCTCTGGGGCCATCACAGGAGGAAGCATAACACGACGAGCGGGAAGTCGCCGTGGGGGCACCTGACCGGCGCCACGCCCTAGAAATGAGCTCAGCGAGAGACAGGCCCCTAACCTCGAGCTGGCTACAGAACTACAGTGAAGAGAATTTCAGCAAAATCAATCACAATTGATTAAAACTGGAGGCTGCTCTTCTCGGTGGCCATTACTTTAAGTGTTTCAAACGAGTAATCCATGTACATCGTTGTATTACATTATCACGACCCTGGTCTAACGATTCCAAAACCAATCACTTCCCTTTGAATGCAAGATTGACAGGGTCTTCAAATTTCCTTGCAATCTTCCGATGCAAAGGTCCGGGAATATATATATTTTCTCTTTTCCCGGGGGAGAAGGCGACGCCTCCCATCTCACGATCTGGAACGCGAATTCAAAATCAAGTGCTTCATGCCTTTTGAATGAATTCCACAGCGGCCTGTATTCATTCACTCCCCCATCAACCCCTTATATATTCTGGGAATATGCTTTTTTTGGTTGCTGCCAATCCCCACCGTAGAACATTCAAAGCACCCAATCTTCACCGTAAATTGGCGTATTGTGACCTTACTCTGTCGTTAATGTGCATGGAAAACGTGTAAGCAGAGAGGGTAGGAAGGCAGGGAACAATGTTTCAGAGAGTGCAATGCGTCAGGGGAGAATGCATGCTATTGGGTTAAGGATGCGTGTTCGTCCCAAATATACAGTAATTTCTGGAGAATTTAGAACGGACGTGTTTTGTGATATTAGCCAGACTGTTGTGTAGTGTTGGGGAGGTGAAGACGGCACTGCAAACACATTGTGGCCCAGAATCCTGCCAACGAGACCAGCGCGGGTCATCCTCCTAGACTGCACACATAATTCCCATCCAATTGTCACTATACATTTGCAATGGTTTCTGCTCATGCTATACATTGGCGTATGTGAACGTGAACCATGGCTTGTTTCAGGCTATACATACAAATATCTGTACATGTTTCAAGTCCAAGATTGTAGAACATAGGACTTGTTGGGCAGTCAGTCTAAATTCTTCACCTGGGCAAGGTGAACCCACAATCACCAGAGAAGGAATTCCATTTGGTCTCTACAGCCAGGTGTTCATGGAAAACTGCCCAACACTATGAATGGAGTCATGGTTTATTGAGTCTTGCTCCATTCTGTTCTGTGCAACTTTCCTAAAAAAAAAATAATAATAACAGAACCTCTAATTTTATTAGCAAGGGGAATGGACAAGAGGGCGCACCAGCTGCCCCGCAACAAGGGGGTGGTTGTATGTCACTGCAGCCTGCGCTGGCTCTGCCTTTCTGCAGAAGTTTCCACTGGGCCCAGGCGTAGCTAGGAACCCTGCCCCATTTAAACTGGCGCAGCTCAATTTCCTGAAAAGTGCTGGGAACTAGAACAAGCGATCGCGTTACACAGCTCAAAATACAGAAAAAAGGAGCCTTTAATATAATAAACTCCGGTGATAACAGAGCGTACACCATTGTATTGCTATGAAAAGGACTACTTGAATGACATTACTTCTGCAACCCTTGTGCACGTTCCCTTTGTACCGATGCCTCTTTTGAGAAGTCAGTTTCCTTGCTTCTTCACCGGTCAGGGTTGTACACATTATAGGCATTGATGAGTCATTACATACTTAACAATGCCACTAAACAGTTTCATGCCCTTCATTTTTTTTGTAATGTGCGTCAGTCTACTCGAACTTTTCACATTAAAGCAAAAATAATTATTCAAATACATATATGGTTATATACATGTACATATTGTTCTAAAATCCATTGAAATATCACATTCAATACAATGAAAACAATATTTCATATTCATCCTAACTCACGTATACAGTAGGGATCCATACATTAATTAATAGACCTTAGTGCTCTCTTTGATGCATGTCATTTGGCTCCTTAGGTTATCGTATTCATACACAAAAGGCGCTTCATATTTATCACCCAATTTCTGACAGTGTCGCAACGCCCCATATCCGCTTTCCCCGGGTACGTTCAGTGCAGGACATTTAACTGTCAATGTAGGAAGACATCCCAACCATAAACATTCTTAATTCAGGGGCAGGTCGTTACATATTTTTGCGGCTTCAGAAAAGAATGCCCCAACTTAATTCAATATAAGAAGGTCGTTTTGCAAGGTGTTCCTAATCCATTTACCAATCCTTGAAGAAGAATCTTCCAAGAAAATCATCTTTAAGTGAAACAAAGGTATCAGCCCAATCTGGAGCCCAGCCCATTTCACTACAACGTTTTTCATTGGCCATCCTTTTAAAACTGGGTGCTGAGGGAGAGTTTAAGCAGAGGGCAGGTCGGAGTTTTGAACATTTTAATAAACATTACAGCCATTTTGCACACTACCTGTCCCGCAAACGAGGTCAGGCCTAGCACTAGCCTCAAAGCGGCCATTGGTACTCCTTGCGGGGGTGCCATCATCCTCCTCCACAGAGAGAGAGCCCCCTCCAAAACATTCAACAACCATGATATCCAAAGATCGTGGTCTCTACATAGTGCTGTCTTTATAATCATGTTACTCAAGAACATGGCTTTTCTTTACTTCCAACAGGATTGCTTTCTTTGGATCCTTCGCTGAAGTAATTAGTAAGCCCAAACAGCAATAACTGTCAATCAGACGCAGATGGGTCCCGCTGGTGTAACAAGAGTACGGTATAGTACGATTGCCAAAACACATAAGCTTAGTCAATACGATATTAAGACGCTATCAGTTTTCCTTAGCGTAACTGCACAGTACATCCAGCGTCCTTTGTAGCCCAACTAAAGCGTGGTGCACAAGGATGATGCTGTCCGCAAACGGCAGCCACACTACGTGTCTATTTCCAATGCGCGGAGGGAAATTACGAGCAGTCTTCCATCTATCTGGCAAATCTGCAAAATACGGATTAAAAAGCAGCGGGGCAAGCACGCATCCCCGCTTTAATCCTTGCATGTACGAATGTTAGGTGTACATGCCCCACTGCTACCAAGTTGTACGAAAACACGTGCTCCTTCATGCACCTGTTGAATCAAGTTTTATACAGCCAGGGGTGCACCACAATTGCCAATTTCTGCCAAAACAAGGTGTGATTTACAGAGTCGAATGTGACCATAGAATCTACAAAAACAACATATGTGGGGGGTTCCCCTTATTTCTTGCAGCAATTAGTACATTTAGTGCCAGATTATGTGAAGGGAGGATCCCCTGTGGTGGAAACCAATCTGGAAAGGACCAAGTATTTTAACGTCCTCTGTTCATCTATTTAACTCCTTCAGCAATATATTGGTGCAGCTTGCCCGTGAATTCTAGCATCGCCAAAAGTGCATAATTTGAAGATTCTAGATGTAAATTCTTTTTTAAAACACAGGTCTCAGGATTGCTTCTCTCCAAGTAGTCTGGCTTTTCCCCTACTGGAACACATTTTGAAATAATAAGGTTAAGATATTGGCCCATTGTTCACTTTTATTTTTAATACAATATTTGCTCGTCCGTTAGGGCACCTTTTTAGATTTTTTTTATAGCCACCATTATTGACTCACGATCGAAATCTAATACCAACGGGGACTCATTGATATATGAGCAAGAGTCTGTTTGCACTTGCAAGGCAGGAGGCACCCGATAGATTGCATATTCTCAGACCAGAACCTTCCCACTCATCAGGTTTAGAAGTGCTTCTCTTCGGCCATTCCTGCTTTGCCCGACTAATGCCCATATCTTCCCACCTTTTAATATTGTAATTTCTTGCAATTGTGCCATTATCCGATAGGGCTTCCTCGGCCTAACCCAGTTGTGGTACTCGTTAACGCACTTCCCTGCCTATATTCATATCCCCAAGGCCAGTGCATCTTAGATTGCGTACTTTCATTCTCATAACATGCTTAGCGTCACGTATCTGCACATCATAAGGATTCTTGTGACATATACGTTTTCGGGTGCAGTGTACATTTCCCTGCACAGCGACTGTTCTAGTTATAGCCTTCATCCAGCCTTCCAGCTCACTAGCAGATATATCCTGCAATTGAATCCATTTTGGCCAGTCTTCGGAGGCCATAAAGGTACTCTTAGTTAGAATATACCCCGCAGACCAGTGGATCACATTTCCTCCCCTATTTATTTAAACTTCACCGACCTGGCAGCTATGATGTTCCTTGGCATCAATAGCCAACGTTAGTTCAACAGTGATATGGTCCCTACATTTATCTACACTAATTTTCATGTATGACGCTACCTTAGTGAGCTAAATTCCAGCAAAGTAATAATCTAATGTACCTTTCCCTCCATTTGCATGCCGAGTATAATTGCAGGTAAACCCCCACCCCTTTTTTTACCCTACCATTCAACATTCCAATCACACTCGGATTCCCAACAATCCACGCCCGAACAAACATTGTCCCCACTCTGCTTGCTTCATTACACTTACAGCACTAAGGAATTCAGCTACTTCTACCTGGGCAGAATCCATACACCGTGCATTACGGTCTCCTCCCAGTAAGACCGAGTCACCTTACCGACTTTCAGCTCAAGTTATCATAACTTTTGTTATAATTTCCTGTATCCGCTCTGTGTGTTGGCCAACTGGAGGATCGTATACGTTAAAGAGCAACAATATTTTACATTAATATTATATATTCCTTTATATCAGTTCTTCAACGGCCGTTACCAGAAATAGGGAGTAACAATACTCTCAACAAAAATAGGAAAAAGACTTGTAGGACCTTGAGACTCTGCTTTCACTCACACAGCTTTGGTCCAGTACTGCACATAGTAATACAGGACACTGTTATAACGGTTTACCGGAATAAGAATACATGCATTTTATAGTGTATATGAATAACTAGGTGGAAAGAAAGAAATATTACAAAAGAAATTCCGTTTTCCAGTTAAAACATTTTTACTCACTTAGAAAATACTCCCATTGGGAATTGAAATTACATTTCTATTCCCTAAAAATTATTTTACTCCCAACTTAAAAAATTGGGGGTACAATACTCCCACTTCCAAATCAAATCTGGAGCACTACTGGCCATTACGTTTTTCATTTTGGGGCTAATCGATTAATTTGGCAGTAATACCTTGATTGATTCCTATCATTAATACGCCAAATGGGTGCCTTATTATGCTCCTTTCAGCAGAACTACAATAAACCCTAAAACCATCTAACTACAATGGATAGATCCTCCAGCTTTCCTGGATAATAAATACATCAACCTTCACAAGTAAAGAGACAATACACTTTACTATTAAAAGGATTGTGCCCTCTAGTGTTCCAGGACATTATGTCAAGGGTTCATGGTCTTTTATCAGGTAAAAACATTGGTGTTCAGTTCCCTTCGTTTTACCCCCCCCACCCCCCAAACCACTCCTTACCCCATCACCTGGAATATCCCCCGCAAACAGTTAATCCTTTGATCGCAGACGTGAGTTTCACGTCATCAAATGCAGGACCCAGTTTCTGTTCCATACAGGGAGCAGCGGGTAGCTTGACTACATCAATACTGTAGCCCATCCTTTGGAAGTAGGCCACATATTGCCTAATCAGATCTAGTGTCCCCAGAGTTTTTGTTGCCATTGTCTTTGAGCAGTCACACAGCTCTACATAATCAAAAGCATTTGATTTTGGTACACCCAGAGGCCGAACAGTATGTAACAAGTTCAAGAGGTAGGGCCCCTTGGATAAATCAGGCATATTGTCTTGGAAGATATTACTAATTGAATGATATGGAATCATGCTGACACACTTTTCCATTTGCCAGATCCTTTGTACTGTTTTCAAGACTGTTCCCCTTGGCCCGATTTCTTTGATGGTACCAGAGGCAGCTCTCCATCTGAATGACTATCGTTCACCTGTACCAACAGTTCACCATTACCTCGGATATAGTATAAAGAAAATGTTCAGGTGACTCCATATTGTCGTCAGAGGGGGGGCCGCTGCCAAGTTTCAGTAGCAAACTTGTCAATGTGCCCTCATCGCTATTTTGGCGCTTTTTACACAATTTGCCCTCTTTCAGGCTTTTCTAGCATTTATGTTTTCCCCTTGGCAGAACTTCATCTGCATCAGTACCCGTACCGTTGGTCGTTTATTGCAGGAGCATGTTTAGATTGCACGACGTTCGGGTTTTTTTTGTCGTTTACGTTCACTTGCCGAGAGGTATACCATCCTGCATCTTCTTCAGGCAGTACACTAACTATTTTCTTCCCTACTGACCAGTATTGGATCCTTGAGCTCATTTTCGGCCATATTATCATCTTCACCTGGTGGCAATACATTTCTCGGTTTTTAAGATGAATACACTGATCAAGCCTGTCAATTTCAGTCGCATTGTGGTGTAGAATGTTACCATGCACACATGCCTCAGTATGAATGTTGTTACATAACTCTAGTAAAAAAGAAAATGATATGGCAAACTGTAGAGTTGCCCAATGAAGATGTAGAGATTCTCGAGCTCTCTAATGCCGACGGGTCTTCGGTCGTACCGCTTCAGGCTGCATACAGAGCAGTGGAAACAGATAATTGTGATTTTGAATAGTTGCTTCCTGGGTGGCTTCTTTTGCCATATCCTGTTCTATATTGACAATTGTCTGCTGCCCATCATGCATTATTTCTGATTGTTGCCCTTAAAGGCAGGTTGTACTTGTAGATCTTCTCAACAAGTGCTCAGAGTGTTATAGAAAGAAGGGGGGGGGGGGGCAGTGTCACAAAAAGGATTGTTGCCCAATTATAAGGTTCAACTTTTGTTAAGCTTCAGGATATGATCCTGAACAGCATCTTTTGGAAATCTAGTCCTGGCTACCTCGTCCGGAAGACAACAAGTACTGCCAATCAAGAAATCTCAGATCCAACACTTCCAGTGCTCTAGTAACGAAGACTTTCAATGGGCTTAAATATAATACAAGTTACACCGTACACACTACAGGAGCACCTGCCTCGAACAACAACTCACTGGCACCAAAAGAGCACCATCTCCCTTTTCCGGGAAAAACGTGAAGACATTTCCCATTAAAATGGCTTCATGATGTGGTCTGACGTATAGTTTCTGGACGTTTGCCCTCCTCGCTGTAATTTCACACTTTTGCCTTTTGCTTAACCTCCTCAGGAGGTCCTCACGAAGACCTTGCTTGCACTTTTGTCTCATTTTTATTTTCTTCCAACACTTACTGAAGATCGCGACTGCACTGGTCTGATCCGAATATCCTCCAAAGCTTGTGAACGATCAGACCGGTATACGTCCCTTTTGTATTTAAGGCACCATGAACTTGCTTATTGCAGCTTATGCCCCCTAAATCACCCATATTTAAATACATCAGCAGCCCCACCGTACAACCTGGTCAGGGTGTGTAGCCCATCAATGTGCATTTAGTATCCCCAGTGTGCAGATTACAAATCTTTCATTTTATAAGTAAGTGAGGACCTCTGAGCGAAACTGGACAATGCATGGTTAACCATGTCTGAACCCTTCTGGCAGAACAGGCCAGCAGAGGTTTTAGATTTGGATATCCCGTTCTCATTACAGTGGTAACTGTTTTAAGCACTCCTATCTTTGCAAAAATAAGTAAACCAAAGCACAGAGAAAGAGGGAAGGTTACTTGCCAAGGATAACACAATGTTCGTTCCGCAGTAGGTGGGTGTTCCTGCTGGGGGACTCCCAATGACCAGAGTTGCTTTTAAATTCTTCTCACCAAATCTTTTATTTGGAGGCCTGCATTTGTGTACGAAGTGTACGGGAACGGGCCATGGACAACTTACGCGATGCTTCCACCCACCAAAGAAACGTTAAGATTGTGCTCATGCGCCATTCTATTGAAAAGCAGACGCCAGTCAACACTTCCTGCACGGTGGCAGCAAGAAAGAAAATACTTCCTCATAGAACCTGGCCAACGGCCACGATCCCTGCTGGAGATTTGCATTCATGCCTATGGATAAAGTTACATTGTGTTGTGATCCCAATATACACAGGATAAGTCTTCAGGGAAATTCTTGCGAGTTCCAGAAGCATGCCCGTGTTAGGAACAGTCACAAGAGCATTTTGCATTTGTCCCGTGCTGCACTTACAAAGAGCTGCTTTGTCAATTAAGCCCTTATTTTGCACATTTAATTCTCCCAGGAGCCTATTGGGAAGCCCCCCCCCCAAAATAAAATTAAGAAAATGTAATCACATAGTCAATGAACCATCGCGTTTTCATTAATTTGATGTTAAATGTCCACCCTGAAAAAAATCCAAAAACAAATAGTTTAGTTAAAACACCAGTTTGTTTTAAAAGGGCTTTACAAAAATGAAGCCTTAACAATAAAAAATAACTTTTATAGGGTTTATTTAAAAAAAACAATGTTACAAAAACGAATTGATTCACCATTAAAGAAGTTATTTGCCAATGGCAATGTGCCAGAAAAATCTCAAGTCTTCTTTGCCAAAATATAGTATTTATGGATTTTAAAGTGAACCCCATTTGCAACCTTCCGACCTGTATACGGACACACGAGTAGGCTGGATAAAGCTCATGCTTCCGCCTGGCTCTTCAAAATTGAACCCCAAAAATAAAAACAACGTACATGGCAACAATAAAAGAACAATATGGCTAAAGAATAAAAGCAGGTTCCACATAGAAAGCAAAAACATTATACAGTTTTGTGCCAAAAGCAACTTTATGCTTAATGGTCACATTATGAGACAAATGCTTTTCTTGGCTGAGTTAGGTTTCTTCGATTGTTATATTTGTATTCTTGGATGGGATTGATATTTAAATATTTCAAAGCAGCATTGCTGGTTCTCACAGCTAACCCACATACCAAGACTCCCAGAGGCATTGGTTAATGGCACTGCATTCATAAAGTTACACCATGACCCTATAGGACCATTCCTTCTGCACTAAAGAGGGCCAGATGGCAGTGAAAGTGACGAGTACCAAACCCCTTGTGAGGTAAGCAGTGGCAATCTGCTTAAAACCTTCTCATTTCTATGGAGAAGTAAAGTAGTATGGTGACCGAAAGGGCAGCAAACAGCATCAGCTTGCTTTGAGGGTGCCATTTATTTATTTGCTCATTGCATTTGCAAGTCAGTAACAATTCAGCAAAGCAATGCCATAACCCTTTTGAATATCTCCCCAAGCTGGCCTCCTCAATCCCCTGATCTCCGGCAAGGTGCATGAAATAGTTAAGTGCTGTCAGGAGCTTAGACGGGACCAGTTATCAGTTCTTAATATGTGGGGAGGCGGTGCTTGCCTGGACTCAGACCTGGCACTTATTTCTGAGCCCTGGTACTTGTCTCAGACTCAGATTGATTATGAAATGAATATAGCCAGTGCATCCATCAACCCCAATGAGCAGGTGCAAGCTGTAGTTTAACCCCAAATGTGTCAACACTGGGGGGGAGAAGCTGTGGGTGGTGGCAGGAATGGTGGGGAACTCCCGCCTGCAGCGTTACAAGGATGCTAGAAAACATTTGGGCTCTGGCACTTATTTTCTCACAAATTAAGCACTGGTTATTTATATGTACATGGATGGTATTAGAGTTTCTCAGCATTGTACTTAGTAATGGCACTTCACAATGAAGCAGGTACGGTTAGGCCTACCCACACTCATTCCCCATTTCAACAGCCTTGTGTTACAACGTTCACTTAATTGAAGAGTGTCAGTAAGCAGGATTATTCATTCTTGGAAACAATGAACGGAAGTGATGGGGATTTTTAAGGCAATAAATAATGAATGTCTTCCTCCTATTTTTCAAGAATTTCATAAATATTCTCTTCTATCCTCTACTTCTCTGCGCTCTTTAGAATACTTGGTGTGAATCCAAATCAGTGTGGCATGAGGTCTGTGAAAGGGAGCTATGGAGACCAAACATTATAGATCAGGAAGACGCTAGGATACGCTAAGGCAAGGGCTCCAGAAAGCATTATGGTGCCTCTGGGACAGAGCAACATGGCCTTCTAGATCGAGGGAGGCGTCAGTATCGTTGGATAATGATCCGCCACCAAGCTATGACACAAGACGAAGCCGAGGACAATAAGTTGGTGGAAGGGCGATTATCCCACCAATAATGGATCCTCCCGAGGTCTAAAAGGCTAGTAGCACACAGTGGCCATAGGTAGCAATACATGTTTTGACTTTTTGGTGGTGAAGTAAAACATGTTCCATTAATAGTGAGTAAAGTAAATGGACTAAGTTATCAAATTAAATGTTGTTTTATTTTGTAGTATTTAAATAGCAAGGTTGTCCTCTTAATTTGAGCAATTTAATTCCAAACATGCACATTCATTGGTTGTCACGCCCAAGTCTACAGTAGATCTAAAAGCAAGGGAAAGCATTTTCCAAAGTCTAGCTTTCACCCTGTCTGCCGTTAAATAGGATGCTGCAGAAAAAGAAAGAAAAAAAAAATATATATATATATTACTGTTCTTGAAGTGATGAAGGAAGGGTCTTGTTGAAAGAAATATTGCCTGGAAATTGCACTGTTGTTTCACGTCTGCTAGTGAAGACAGACTGTTCCTAATGCAGTCAATAACAGTAGTTTTGACTGCAGTCTAAACATTCCGATTGGCTAAGAAGAGGTCAATAACAATCTCCAGGTGCTACTAGAGGATAATTGTAAGCAGTACTGGGTTTGCAACGAGGCCCAAAAAGCAGAAAAGAATGTGAGCAGGGGACAACAGCAGCAGAGTAGTGGGGATTGTGAAACACAGGTTCTATGACGAGAAAGGGTCGAAAAGACCCCTAAATCCCTCACTTCAGATAGAGGACCAGAAAAAATACCTCTGAATGTGGTCTACAAACTAGGACTTAATAAGGGAGACTGTTGAATAATGTTATTTGTACTCAATTTCAACAGGTGTCACAAAATAAAGTTTCAGCCCGCTTAAAATATGGATTTTAAAGCAAATCAGATCTTACATCTAATTTACAGGACGTCTGCATCTTAACAGTCAATGGGTGCGTTTCATGACACCAACAGCCTGAAAACGCACCTGAATGCTGAGAAGCTTGGATGCGAAAGAACTGTACACTTGACCAATTTCTAGGTAACGAAGATCAGCCCCCATTTTGCGTACTCATTATCCAAAAGCTTCATGTGAGTGTATTTAAAGACAGGGACATTCCAGAAAGAGTAGCGAAGCAGAACTCAACATTTCACAAATCCGGAAGACAACGGTCTCCATTCCGTATGTGACAAAAACCTCTGAGGAACCCATCCAGTAAAGGAGCCACTCTAAAATGATGGCCAAGAAAAAACGGTTTTGTATGCGCTGGTCATTTGCAAAATTATGCAAGCAATGAAGGTCTTTAGTCCAGTTGAAAGGACCAGGACCATATTTAGCTGCTGGAGCACTAACTAATCAGGGAAGAGGACCAGAAAAAGTCTGGATGCTCTGTTCCAACACATCCGGAAAAATATTATCGGAAAGGGGAAGAGTACATAGAACATTTTCCCTACAAGAGTGGAGTGGTTGCGTTACCATTCCAGATAGAAAGGAATGCTGCTTTTGGCTCCCACCATGTCTTGAGGAGGAGGGGGGTGCACGTTGCGAATCAAGTTGACAGAGGATACATGCTCAATATACCTCCAGAGCATTCCATTTCAGGCTTACCTATTGCAGGGCATTCCTCTTGTCTTTTTTTTTTTTTTTTTTTTTATTGACAGTTGAAAAATCAACTTTTCAAAAAAACCAAGAAATATAAAACACAAGATTAACAGCATTTTCACATCTATAAAAGTATCACAATTTTGTTTTAACACATTTAAGACAATACTCCAAAATATATAAACACTAAAACATACTAAAACATAATAATTGCAATAAATAAAGATAAAATGAATCAATCTTTTAGTATCGTATACTCAATTCAAGTCAGATTCGCAGATATTTTCCTTCAACTTCAAAGCCTTCATGTAATTTAAAATTGCTATTCTCACAGTAGTTAGCTGAGTATTGAAAATTCTATACCAAAAGAGTTCAGTAGATACATATGTATAGGTACAAAAGTGTTTCCTAAAGTGTTAATTCTCATATACAGTAACGAGGGACACTTAGCGACTAAGTGAAATAAGGTTTCAGATACATTAGGAATTTTGCAAAATCGACAAACGTCCTCTTCCTTAGATATAAGGTTCTGTTTGGCCAAAATATTCCTTGTATGCCAGCAATTCATTTTGAATCTTAAAAAGGAAAGTCTAGCTTTAGCATCAGGGAACTTCAACAAATAACTCTCAGTTGTTCGGATTTTTTTAACAATTATCCTATGAGTAAATGCATGTTTGGTCTTTTGGCACTGTTCATAAGTATTAATCCAGTCCCACATTATGATCTTCTGTTTCGCTCTGCTTGGGTTAGATGTCAACATTTCCTTAGAAACCTCAGTTATTAATAAAAATTGCTCAACTTGCAGGCGCCATTTGGCCATTACTTTGTGATCGCTTTTTTCCATATAAACAGACAGGACATGCAAAAGAGAGTTGTCTTGATGAGTCATTAAACATTTACGATATAGACTACATAGTTTCCACATGTACATGCAGTTAAGAGAAGATCAACAGACATATCTGCAAAGATTTGGGAACATTCAAGATCTTTTTCCAAAATTTGCCTTCCATTTTTGACCTGGCCAGTTCATTTCTCCACGATCTAGTTTCAGCACCGTAAAGAATTGTCGGTACTACTTTCTGACAATAAAACAAGATGATAGGTTTCATGGAGAAAGAACAGTATTTTTATTTAATAATGGAAGCCTGGGAGATTGACGTATTGACTTTATTTTTCAGTTCCTCCCAGTAGGGGCAATCAGCCTTGTATGTATTAACATTTAACCCTAAATATTTATACTGCGTCACATTTTCTAATGGCGTTTTAGTTTTTGACACATTTATGACCAGGTCATTTCGTTTAACATATTCTCCCAATTGTTCGAGTAGCTTCTGTAATCCACAGGATGTTTTGGAGAGTAGAACCAGGTCATCTGCATAAAACATCCAAGGAACAGCACATTTCCCTAGCCGCGGAGCATCTGACAAAACCTTTCTAAAATCCTGCACCACATCTGCTATAAAGAAATTAAACAAGGTTGAAGCTAAAAGACATCCCTGTTTTAATCCCTTGTGCGTGCTGATAGAGCCATCCATATTCAGACGAATTTGTACTGAGATTTGTGAATGAAATTGGATTATCCAATGAATTAAGTATTCAGGGCATGCATTATTGACTAGCTTGTTAAATAACAATTTTCTTGAAACAGAGTCGAAAGCAGTTTCAAAATCAATAAAGGCCATAAAGACCGCTTGATTAAGCTGAAGTTCGTGCTGTTTAATGGCATCTAGCACTTTTAGGTTAACAGAAGTGCCAAGGCCAGCTATAAACCCCGTCTGGAACGGATCTTTTATTCCCTCCTGCTGTCGTCTTTTTTACGTAGCCGAGCGCACCATTTGCCCTGGGTAAAGTTAAGCCGAATTTCAGGTGGAAGATCTTGAGAATTTCTTTCCCATAGGAGGAGTTGGACGTTTCTTTTACCGTACCCTACTATTCATTTCGTGTATCATTTTAATACGGGAGCACTTGCCATTAATGAAACAGTAGTTTTGATTATTAAATAATATGGTCTATTTAGTGAATGGCTGGCATAAAGTAAAACCAAAGAGCATATCCTCCAACTTCCCCCAAGTTAGAGCATATGGTCAGTAGCCAAGAGGGGCTGACATGCCATGGCAGGAAAATTCAGATACAAACATGGGTTTTGAGTTGGGCGGTAATGGTAAAAAACAGTGGTATAGCCAAATACTGACATTTCTATCATCCTCCCAATTCAGAGGTAGCAAGTGCAATACTGCCAGGGATGTGCCAATGGAATACTGCTGGAAGTATTACGTGGCAGACTTTCCAAATAGAAATCGACAATTTTTTTTTTTTACTCGTCCTTACCCGCCCCCACCGCCCCAACTCCCCCAACCTGATGGAGGTAAAAAAAAACACTAAAATTGCCCTGATCAAATGTAAAACTATTATCAGTGTAGCACATTCACCGCCATGCACATGTAATACATGGACGCACCTTTAACGAGCATGTATAAAAATCATCAATTTCCATCATTAAAATAGTCGCAAATAATGTAAAACAACAATTGGTGTTATTGGAATACAGCCAGTGGTATTCCAGTAATACATTTACTCCTGCAAACAGTGGTAACTAAGAATAGGCCAGACTTTTGGAATATGACCAGCAGACGTGGTGTATTCCGTTGGTGGTATTCTTAACTTAAGGCCCTAAAGCACTCGGGCAGAGAACATCTTTGAATATGGTGGTTCCTAAAAAATGGCTAGCAATAAAAAATTAATGAAAAAAAAAAAAAAACATACATGACAAGAAGAACACAGAAATGCAAATTACGGTTGAAAAGTTAAGACTCCATTAACAAATTATATAATCATTAAGAATGATCCAGTCAGCCCTACAAATAAGGGGTGTATGAGTCACTTTCACTCCACAGAAATAGGCATTTGCACCCAAAAACACAAAATGGGGAGTAAAAATACTCCCAACAAAAATTGGGAAACAGACACATAAGAGCATGTCTCCCTGCTTTGACCCACACAGTTCCATGGATATGTTTTGAATAGTAGTACACGTAATGCCACAGGAAGAAACTACCAATATTACTGTGTGATCCGAAGAAGTACAAATGTATCTTTTAATGCGCATGAATATGTAGGTGCAAAGACAGATTTTTTACTAAAACATTTTCCAGTTTAAAAATATATTAACTACATTGGGAATGGCACTTACTTTTTTTTCCCTAAAGATATCACTTTACTCCCAACTTAAAAAAAAATATGGAGTGAAATACTTCAAAAAGTTATCTGGAGCAACGGATCCAGTAATGAAGCAAGCATTTAGAGCCTCATAAAATACATATATATATATTTTTTAACTTGAAGGAATCATTTGTCGCGAAAAGTTTCAAAACCGATAGTACACATAGTAATACAGTCTAAAAGTAGGACTTAGTCAAGCGGAAGGGAAGGAAAGCATGGGGGAGATGAAGATGATGGGATGTTGTCTTCTAACAATACATAAGATTAATAATGGAAAGTTTTCGGACCAAAAAGCGATCGATTTATATTAAGAATCCTCAGTCTCAAAACATGATTCCAGAAAACGTGTCCAAATTTTATCAAAAACAGGAACGCTCTTTGCCATTCTGAGAGGTCGGCCCCAAAAGGTCTACATTTGACAGATCCCCCGACCACATTTCTTACCGAGATTTCACAGGAAAAAAGAAAGCTTTTAAAGATTGGAGTCCATTAGTCATATTTGTTGTACAATGGAAGTAGTGGAGCAAAATTGAAGACAAATTCTCGGAAACTTCTAAACCTGAAATAAAGAAATGTAAGCCATTTAATTTGCGATTCCTTGTGCGAGGCGAGAGGGTTTCTGCCAGTTGGCAGATCTCAAGATACACTGGATGTAATCGCAAAATGATATTTTGAATTTATCGCATCGCAACTTCTAATGTATATATTTATCTCCGTGCATACCGATTTGTGCTGGAACATGGAAGAGTAAGCCAAAAATAGCAGCTTAATGCACATGATGTGGTCTTGTATTTTAAAAAGTGTGTGTTTGATTCAATGGTTTTATAGGGGATTAACTTGGCCCCAGAAAAGCGAATCAAAACAGTGTGTGGCCACTGGTTAGCTTGAAGGTTCTTAAGCTTCCCCAACCCACCCACCCGGGATAGATCCTGGAATTGCCCCGACATATGTGGTCTATGCATCAAAGTTCAAAAAAGAGACTGCTGGAGAGGAATACACAGAGCAAAGCTAGAAAAGATGACTGCTGCAACCAGTGCATTGCCACCGTGTGGCCACACTCCCATGTCGGTCAATCCCATATACATTTGTAAGCCTAAAGTGGCAGTGGGGTTCAATTGATAGGTCCACTGATTTGTAAGTTCCCAGTTGAGCCCCCTGCCCTGACATTCTTCCTGTATGCCTCCACCACTGTACTGCAGTTACCTCCTTGTATTACAGATGCTGAATATGTCTCTTAAAACTGTAAAGGGAATCCCAACTGTGCGAATAAGGCTACTCTCTGATTAAACACGTCACAAAAAAACACCAACAGCCATGTGCTCAGATAGTCACAACTGACAAACCCCTATTTTACAACATCATATGGCTCCACCTAAGATCTTACACACCGTTCAGACTCCAAGCAACCCCTCATCTTCTACAGAGAGCTCAACAGCCAACACAGAGAAATGCACAATGTGTTCTATGTTTTGCATCATGCAGAGTTCGAAATTGCTGGGAGCCATTGAACTCCTGCTTTTATCATAAGAGAGCCAGGTTAGCTTAAAACCAACAGTTACAAGGAGCTATTTCTAGCTCACCAGGCCAACTGGTGCCTTTCAGACATCCATATGATGGGACAATACTTTGAGTTTTTAAGAATGTAAATATAGAAGAATTATGAAACAATAAAATATAATGTATCATACATAATGGGCAAAAAATTAAAGTGTGCCTGTCACGTACCAGGGTGGCACAGGGGTGGCAAAACAGGAGATGGTGTAAAATATCACCCGTATTTGTGCATAACAGTATTCAGCATTTTGCAATAAACTGGTAAAAATGGGGCTGCGTTTTGAGAACATGTGAGTTTTAAATAACATTGGGCTCCAAACCTTTCTGCAAAAACAGCCCCCACTGGTTTATGGAACTGCGCATTGCCCTAGAAGCCGGTGGTTACGATTTATTCAAAACCTTCCAGCCATCAGCTTTTTTTTTGCCAAACCAGGCCTGCCAGAAACTCAAGTATGTACTGGAATGCAGTACAAGGCAACAGCAGTGGTGTTTTGACAGGTTATAATGTAGAACATAAGAGGAACATTTCCGGGTATGGTAAGTGAACGTGCAACTTTTCACTGTGTACTACACGAACATTTGACGTTTCTGGGTTGCAAGCATTAAAATATTACGATTTTCCGGGCACTCCTTTACATCCCCGATTTGTCAGAAGTTAGTTAAAGTACCGCACAGCAAAGAAGGGACCGAAGATGAGCAAGTCAGCACATGAAACGTGGGCTAGAGGCAAGAAGCTGCTAGTCTCATACCACAGAGGCCAAGGAGCCTTCTCATTCCACGCTGCAAAACTGTTAGATTCAAGGTGTTCTCAAATTACAGAAGAGGCAGCGCGCTGTCACGACGCCAGGGTGAGGGGGCACACTCACAGCCAATTACAGGTTCCCTCAGAGTGCCGCGACAGGCACAGCATAGGGCGCAAATGCCGGGGATGTATCCACACAGACCACCGAAAACAGCACTCCTGTAAGGCACAGCTGCCTTTGGATCAGTGGCCATTCTGTTCCATGGCAGGAGGACCGCCATCTTTCTCGAGCAAACCTGGGAGCCGAAGGCATGGCACGAAGCCAAGGCAAGTTTAAAAGTACAAGCCAAACCCGTTTAACCAGAACACCGACCGAGGCTGTAAGCAAGATAAGGGGAAACAGAATATACATACCTCCATCGTGGGGAATGCAGGAAGAGAGAAAAGAGAAAAAGAGAAGAAAGGGAACTTCAAATATTGTGCGTTACGTAGGGTGTGTTTACAATGAGGAGGGGGTCCGGTTGTGAAACAGGACGATGGGGGAGAAGGGGGACTAGACCAAGAGAGTTTGAAGCTGCAGGGTGAAATGCAGAGGACCCTGGTCAAAAGCGATGACTTTAGAGACCATCCTGGGGTCATGTGATGATCATCAAACTACACTACAAGTCATTGCCACATCACCAGAGGTCATCACACCATTAAAGTCATCAGCAAATGTCTCAGAATGGTGGGTGATAATTTCGGGATGAGTTTAGGTTGACTTAATGAATATGCAAACATCATCCCTATTTTAGAAAAAACTTTGTTCCTGATGCTTTTAGGATGACTTTCAAGAGCAGTGCGTTTGTTCTTGTTGATTTGGGAATGACTTACGGATTACTTCAGAACCTCAGAGTTTGTAGGATAATACATAGAAATTCAGCACTTATCACCTCTAGATAGCGAGGCCAATAGCCAACACACTAACAATCTCACCCCTCTGCATACACCTCTCAAACTCTAACCAAACACAACCACAACCTAAAGCACAACAAACCGCACAAACTTCACTACACCGCAACAACAAAACAAACCACACATAGCTTCGCACAACAGCACACAACGGCTACCGACCAGTAAAGCACCCCCAAGCTCAGCTAACGGTGTTAACCAAACTGAAACCACCAACAGCACATCACTGCTCTCTTGATCGTATCCCGCTCGTTCCAACTAACTTCACCTCCCACCCACTTTCCTTTCCAGATCCGCCAGAGCACCACTTCAGTGGTGATAGTGCGCGGTATAAATATCCTTTAACATTACAATTTGCAGACCAATACAGTTTGTCATTCCTCTTTTGCTTAGTTGCACTTATACTGAATGACCCACCCACTGTAGCAAGGGTAAAGCTTGAGACTATCTTGGGCCAAAGTGGAAGCCAGAGGCCTAAACATAGCATGCACCCTCCTGGGTGAGAATCATTTGCCATCCCAGTCAAAAGCTGGCACCCAGCACCCTCACAATCCCCAATGTGCTAAGGGTAAAGCGTGAGACTATGTTGGGCCAAAGTGGACACCAGAGGCCTAAACACAGCATGCACCCCGCGGGTGAGAATCATTTGCCATCCCAGTCAAAATCAGGAACCCACCACCTTCACAATCAATTATTTTCCATGCTGACTGCTCCCATATATGCCAGTATTCATGTTAGCTTTGTGCATAATCCAACAATCAACGACCATAACCAAAAGGACCTCCAGGATATTAAAAAAAAAAAAAAAAAACACATAGGATCCTAAATAGAAAGAAGCAATAGACCAACAGAACCACCAAGTCCCATCAACCGAGGTCTGAACTACCCACAACCTACCAAATACAACAAACCACAAACAGCAAAGACTAAACCCAAAAGACCACGAAAAACACTAATCGAAAGAGGACGCCCACTCAACGGGACACAACCCACACATTATGCCTCGCCACAAGAAAGACACAGAAGCCAGAACAGAAACAGAAATAATAAGAAAACCCAAACCACTCGGGAAGGCACCTACCAGCACGATCCCACAACCCCAAAAAACATCTGAGACGGCCCAAGGACACATACATATAACAGAGCAAAGACAGACTACATTGCTCGCTACCTGTCCACATATGAGAACGTGGTAAACAAAAATGACACAGCAACAACGAACCGACAGCCAACAAGCGTCACAAACACAGACCCAACCAGGACACCAAACGGAACACGGCAAGTAATAAACCACCCCAACCCGGTCTCCACCATGGACATTGCCCCAACCAGAAAAAGCAACAAGTTGGAAACCATCACACTCTACACCACATATATCACCAAGACTGGAAAAACAGAGGGGTAGTTACCCTATTTACCAACTGGAACAAAGCAGAACCAAGCAACCCAGTCAAAAACCTTATCGATTTTCTCGACAAAGAGACTGACCAACAAAGAACCACCCCACCCAACAGACTCAACTGGGAGGAAACCCCACCTGGAACGGAAACCCACCCAACACACCAGTCAGAACAAACCATACAAACAACAACCCGAAAGGGAAATCAAGCAAATTACACTGCAGCCTCAACGTTAGATCCATGGCAAAACACTCAACAGAAATCCATGACCTCCTAAGCGAAGGCGGCACAGACATGCTCTTCCTTACAGAACCCTGGCTATCAGACAACTATAAAGCCATTGCGAACGAAACAATACCCGAAAATTATATATTAATACACGCCAACAGATAACCGAAGGAGGCAGAATTGCAATTATACACAAAGAATACAACTGGGCATCTCGAATCATCACAACCAACTCTGAAGACTAAGAATCTTTCTTCATCAAGATAGAACTCAACGACCAATCCAACATAGTATTCCTCCTGATCTACAGATCACCTTACAACTCCAACTTTTCAACAAAACTAGCAGATGAGGTTGCCATGCTATCAACCCACCACGACAAGCTAATCATACTGGGAAGCTAGCCCCCCCCCCTGCTTTTTGTAGTTTGAATCTAGGAAGGGAGAGAGTGTAGGTTTGGGCTACTCTCATGGGTCGTGTGGACGTGTGAAGAGTAAGGTGATTGGCGAGGTAGGAGGGGGCCTTGTTGGCCAGGCACTTGTGCGTCAAGGCAAGTGTTTTCAGAGAGATTCTGTGCTTGACAGGCAACCAATGAAGATTACTTCTGTGTTCGGAGATGTGTTGGTTTCTCGGGATGTTTAAGGCCGCTCCGATAGCATTGTTCGGGGTAATTTCTAGTTTGTTAATGTTGGACTGACTAATCCCTAAATAGAGGGCGCTGCAATAGTCTATCTTAGACATGATAAGAGTTCTGGCCAGTATGATGCAGTTGGGGGTGGACAGAAATGGCATGCAAGCAGTGATCAATTTGCATGTGTAGGCCGACGCAGACCTGACTGCATTAGTTTGTCTTGTCAGTGAAAGAGTGGAATCAAGGAAAATTCCTAACGTTTTTGTATCCTTGGACACCTTGATGACATTGCTGTCAATGATTAAGGATTTTTAAGGCATGGTCTAGTTTATTAAGACGTTGGGTAGAACCCAGAATGAGGAGTTCCGTCTTGTCATCATTGAGGCAAAGTTCATGTTGGGCCATCCAAGCCTGAATGACCATGTAGACGTCGTTCAAGGATTTAGTGTCCACTGAATAGTCACCCGTGATGGGGATGAGCATCTGGGGGTCATCAGCAAGAGTGGTTTGGTAAAAACATTGTAGCGTGTCGGGGACACACATGAGCCCTGAGGGACACCACAGTGAATGGGGGCACAGTCTGCGGCAGCTGAAGGGGAGAAAACCCGCGTGAATCTATTGTTTAGGAAGGAACTTAAGCCGTGGCAGAGTCAGAGAAGTGGGCGGCTGATGTAAGGTGCTGTCAAAGGATTTGGTGATTGACCAAATCAAAAGCCGCAGATAGGTCAAGAAGTAAAAGCAAAGCTAATTTCCCATCGTCTTTTAGGACCTCGATTTGTGTTTTAAGGTCGATCAAGGCCGTTTGTCCGATGCCGGGGGCGGAATCCAGATTGTCTCAGACCGATTGTTGACTTCAAGGTATTCCTAGATCTGCAGGTAGGCTGCTCGATCTAATATTTTGAGCATAAACAGGACGGTAGTGATAGGTCTGTAGTCCGTAGGTATACTAGGGTCTAGGGGCGGTTTTTTGAGCAAAGGGATGACCCAAGCGCCCTTGAGATTGTCTGGGACAATGCCTGTTTTGAAAGAGGAGTTTATAAAGGCTGTGATGAATGGAGCTAACTCGTGTGAAGCTTCCTTTATGATAGAAGCAGGGCACGCATCACCTTGACAGTTGGATGGTTTAATTTTGTTAATTAAACCTTCTACTTCGGCTATAGAGAGGGGAGAGAAGGTGAAAGGTTTAATGTTGGGGGTGGCAGAGGGAGAAGCACTCGTAGGAGTGGAAGGGGGCTTATCTGTCTGTAAGCAATTTTGCTTATTTTTGATTTTTATTTGGAGGGATGCAATTTTGTCCAGCAGTGCGGTCTGAATGTCAGCGCACCATTTACTGTCTGTGATAAGTATCAGGTGGTGGGACAGGTGATTCGAGTTCCTTTAGAATCTTAAATAATTATTTAGTGTTAGAGTCTGCCTGAGAGATGTGGTTGTTAAAAATCTCTTTTTGTCTGGAATATCGCTTCTTTGTAATCGAGGAAGGCTAAGATAAGACTGTCCTTGTGGACTTCAGAAGGGTGGCTTTTCCAACGGGATTCAGCACAGCGTTTAGCTAGCTTTATGGAGCACTCTTAGCTGTGGTATGACCCACGAGTGGAGATGTGCGTCCAGTTTAGCTTTCCTAAGTTTAATGGGAGCTATAGAATTTAGGGCTGTGAGCATGGCGTGATTATAGGCATCAGCTAAGATTGAAAGATTGGAGCAGGAATCTATAACTTTACTAAGGGTGGAAAGAATAAGGGGAGTAATTTGTCTTTTGTTGTGTCCCTTTTGTTTCTCGTGTGCAAGGCAGCCGCGATCGTAGGTGTGGGTCTAT
Organism: Ambystoma mexicanum; assembly: GCF_040938575.1. NCBI lineage: Eukaryota > Metazoa > Chordata > Amphibia > Caudata > Ambystomatidae > Ambystoma > Ambystoma mexicanum. The sequence goes on along the minus strand of NC_090923.1, from coordinate 281,458,788 downwards.
TGGTGGCTTCAACATTGAAAGTTATGATGTGGTGATCTGACCAAGCGCAGGGAGAATTAGATTGTAAACTAATGTTGCAGTTAGCATCAGCTAGCCAGTCGAGTGACCTCCCTTTGATGCAAGTAGGATCTTGGATGTGATGGGTAAATCCAAGGTCAGTTAATGTGTTGGCGAGGTCCAATGCAATAGGGTCATTGGGATCTTGGTAACTCAGGTTGAGATCTCCCAGGAGGATAATTTGTGAATTGGATTTAGATTTGTCTAGAATTAGAGAGATGTGATCTCATCCACAAAGGATGTCGTAGGGGCAGGTGGTCTGTAAATAAGGTGTAGTGTTGCCGTTTGATTCAGCGATAATGGTAGCTTTACCGAAAGAAGCTCTGCTGACTTGATGTTTAGATTAGGTATAGCTCTCAAGCCAAGAGTGTTTTTGTGGATGAAGGCAATACCGCCCCCTCTAGATTGTGATGTGTTGTGGTCACATCTAGTGATGGAGTAATTAGATGGAATGGCAAGAGAAAGTAGTGGACCGGAGGCTGCATGTAGCCATGTTTCCGATATCGCAGTGAAGTCAAGGTCTTGTGTCTTGATAAGGTCAGCAATGTCTAATGCATGGGCAGTGAGTGATCTAGCATTGACCAGGGCGCCCTTAATCTGGGTCTCTTTGCTAGAGGATGCTCGGCAGTTAACATTAAACTTGGGAGGCATCTGGTGGCTGGGACTGGGCGATGGGGGTTTGGCAATGGAGAGGGTTTTTAAGGTGACCCCTTGAGCAGAAGAATCTGGATCCCGATTGCTTATTTCTCAGGTGTAGTGCACATGGTTGGTTGGGTGTCGGTTTTTTAGCGAAGTGTTCCAACCATAAGGCAGGGGCGTTAAGGTACCGGTTGGTAGATACGTTATTATCACATATCAAGGGCTGTCCCATGGTGTACCTTTAAGGGTGAGATATCAGTTGAGGTAGTTGGTACAGTGTTGCACTGTGTGTAGGGTCTAGCATCATGGCAATGTGGGTCAGAGTTGACCGTGGGCTAGCGAGCAGTGGTTGGGCCAACAAGCTAAGTGCCCGAGTTTTGATGATTAGCAATACGCATAGCAATAGGCAAGGATGCAGTAGATTTCCCAAAAGCATGATAAACAATTGAAAGGCACGATATGCGGAAATGGCTATAAACGTTAGTTAGAGCAGTCGGTTGGTTAGCCTAATAAGTGACAGAGTAATAGTTAGGTACATAGAAGGTTAGGCAACTAAGATTACCGTAGGTATAATCATAAAAGGCAGGCATGTACAGGCGCATTATGAAGAGGCAGCTGAGCTAATACAGGTGCCGTCACGAAAGTTGCTCGCAAAAAGTGGGAGCAAGCATGTAGTAGTATCAGAATTGCTAAAGTGCATGAAGAGGCAGCTGAGCTAACACAGGTGCCGTCACGAAAATCGCTGGGCAAAAAGTGGGAGCAAGCATGTAGTAGTATCAGAATTGCTAAAGTTGCAACAGGTGTCAGCGACCAAAAGTATGCAAGACCAGATAATAGCATTAGCCTTTCCTGTATATGCAATCAGGTACCAACAACCTGAATACAGTTGGGAACAGCTTAGTAAAAGCAACTAGGATTACTGATAATACATTCAGGCAAACTTATAAAGGCAGCAGTGAACAAGTTGGTCACATTTCTGAGTAAGCAACTGAGTTAACAAAAGAGGTACAGTCAGGTGAAAATCAAAAGGCATACTCGCCACATTCATGTATTAGCAACAAGTAAAGACTAGGCAGCCATTGAGTGCAGCCCATCGGCGTCTGAAGTGTGCAATCAACTGGGCTAAAATTGAGTTGGGTTGTGAGAGCATATGAAATTGGTGACTAATACTAAGCAATATCACAATATGCACATTTGAGTGGGATTCAGCAGCTAGAATATGGGAGCAGAGGCAAGGGGCGGAGTGAAACGAGGAAATACCCTTGACCTTTCCGGCAAGACACTGTTACTTCCCAGAAACCAAATTGAAGGCTCCTACATTGTGTGTCCGAGATACCAGTCCTCCTGCATAAACAACCAAGGTGGGGAGGAGCAGCAGCCACGGGGTATCGTCCTTGGCTCCAAGAACAAAGAAGCATTAGAAAGATCAACACAACTGGTGAGTTGGGGAGACCGATGCAAGACAGGTCTGTGTTGAAGTCAAGGTTGCAAGCTGCAACATTGTATAACGAGAAGCTGCAACATTGTATAACGAGCGCTGGAACGAACACTGTTAAACGCGTGTGATGAAAGACGCAAGTAAAACTAACTGCTGATGAATGTTTGAACTTGAGAAGGAAAGATACAATACCGTTAACAGAGTGGTCTGGCACCGCAAGTGTGCTCAATCAAAGGTCTCTGTAAGGTATCGCACCAAGAGAAACAAAACCAAAAAGATTGTATGAAGTGATTTGAAGTGGTCCTGCGACGGTTTAAGCAAAACTTATTGCACATTCAAAATTCTCCTATTTTGATATCAAGAGGATCGGAGCCCGAACGAGGGAGATCTGCGGTTCGAGCCCAAACGAGGAAGACCAAGAGTAAACATTCTGGTACAAAGGGGTCCAAGCCTGAAGGAGGGAGACCCATGATAAATACTGTAAACGAGAACTTGTGAATGTGAAGACCCTAATAGAAATGGAACTTTGATATTTGTTTGTTACGACAGGCCCTCTGCAGTAAGAGACTGTTATTGGAAAATAGACAGAAGGCCCTGATGTTTATGCTTTGAACTGTGTCCTCATGGCAGAGAAGCCAGAGTGTGTGTGAAGCTCGAACGTGCTGCCTTACCCCATGCTGAAAACATGGGGATGGGAAGCCAACTGCTCAAATGTCCTGAATTATTATTTCTTGAACACTTTTCTTTGTTGCAAACATTATTTTCCCACACCCTTTTGTATTTAGAAGGAAGGATTGGAAATAGGTTTAATAGTATAGGCCCTTTTATTTTGACAGAAACTCGACTAAGAATGCATGGTTATTATTTGATGGTCATAGCTTCCTCCCATCCTTACATTTAGGTTGGATAGGCGTTCCGCCAACCCATTGAAGTTCAATAAACAACCTTGAACTGAGATCACTTGTGTCTGTCTTCACGGTTTCATACCATGCCTTCCTTACAGGCCAAAGAGGGCAAGTGCCAAGGGCCAGACCCAGAGATGTAGTGGTGGCCTTACACGAGTACAGGCAGAAGGAGAAGGTGCTGACAGCTGCCAGGAGGGCCAGTCAAATCAGCTACAATGGCTCCAAACCTCAGCTATTCCAGGACCTAGCCCAGACCACCCTGGTAAAGCGTAGGATGATGGGCCCAGAGGTACACTATAAAATTGACCCATTTCATTTGGACTACTGTTCAAATGGGAAGAGAAACAGCATCGGATCACCATCTGTGAGGAAGATATGAAGGTACTGAAGATTGAGGACAAAGTGTCACCAAGGCAAGAACAAAGATCGGCGAGAGAACTGCTCAAGAGGTAAATTTGAGAGTTGACAAGGGGCTACAATAAACGGGGCCTAAGGGGCCTGGTTTATCCCCCGTCCCACCCCAGACGAGGTGGTGGGAGTGGAAGGTGCCCACACGCCCATCAACACATTAACGCCATGCTCCGGAAAAAGGGGGGGTTACAGGAAGGAATGCTGTAATGTTGTAGCCCACCTGGGGGAGGTACAGGATGTCTTGGTTTATCTAGATGGGTCCAGGGGGACCCGCACAAGTTTACTCTGGGTTGTTACAAGGGCTCGATTCCAGAGATGATGGTTTGGGGGGAGCGTAAAGGGAGGGGAGGGATTTGGGGGGGCAGGGGATCCAACGGCAGCCACTCTTCATAAGTGTGAGCCGCACGGTAAGACGACCATGGGAAAGAGGGAAGTGCTTTGGGTGACCGCCTTAAACGTCAGGGGGCTTAATTCCTTAGTTAAGAGATGGAAGGTGGAACAGTTCTTGTGGCGGGGGATGTTGCGGGAATTGTAGCCCTCCAAGAGACGCATGTTCAGAGGCAAGACAGGCATAAGCTGAACATCAAGGGGTACCGCCATCTGTTCCAATCCAACACCACAGGGAAGACATGGGAGGGGGGGGTGTTCATCGCTATTTCGGGACATCCCATGCCTCCAGGTCATAGCTACAGAGGAGAACACAGAGAGAAGGCATCTTGCAGCCTCTTTCCAATGAGAGAGGGGAGGCCATATACAGTGGCAGCAATCTACGCCCCCAATATGGGGCAAGATGGGTTCTTGTGGGCGTCACACACCAAATTGGAGAATTTTGCCAAAGGGCAGCTAATATTGGTAGGTGACTTTAATCTGGCGTGAGACCCAAAAGAAGACCGGAGTGCAAGGGTGTACCACAACCAGGTGGCGCCATCTACCTGCTTGAACGAACACATGGCCCAATTGGTGTTGGTAGATGGTTGGAGGGAACAGAGGAGGGGGCTACACATTTTATTCCCACGGTCACAGATCGATTTCAAAGATAGATTACTCTTGGATGATTTTGAGGTCACTACTGGGTAGGATCGCAGGGATAGAGCTAGGAGTGTTCATTCTGGGTGCAAGGTCTGACAGGGCGATTACCTTAAATATGGGGCAGAACGAACCAGGCCTATGGCGGTGGAAGTTCCCTAGTCACATCCTTAAGGATGAGTCCTATGTGAGGACATCAAGAATAAAATCTTGGATTACTTTGCACTTGACGCAATAGAGGGTGTACGCGGCCAGGGGTGTGGGACGCGTTTAAGGCTACATTGAGGGGGAGCTCCTTGCGATGAAGTGCCAGAGGGACAAACAACTAGGTCTCTTACAGGGGGAATTGCAAGCAAAACTTAATAATGACTCAAATCCCGCCAGGAGTACGCTGCAAAGGGAATATCGGCTAATTAGGGTGCAATGAGACGTTTTGCACACTAGAGCTGCATAGCATTCATTGCTCTACCTCCAATAGAGGTATTATGTCAAAGCCAATAAGGCGGATCGCCTGTTAGCAAGGTTGATTAGGAAAAGAAAAGTGTTATGACAATCCTAAAAGTAAAGGCAGGGGGGGGGCAGAGAAAAAGCACTTGTCTACCCAACAGTTTCGTTCTTCACAGAATATTATTCATCCCAATACCTGTCCCGGTGCCCTCTCCCTAAAATCACTCCTCAAGAACTTAAGGTAGATATTACTGCTGAAGAAGTAAGGGCGGCTATGGTTGCCTTGCCACCAGGAAAAGCCCCAGGCCGGGGTGGCTTTCCAACGTGTTTCTACAAAACCTTTAGAGAGGCACAGATACTGCGCTTAGTCCAGCTCTTCATCTCATTTGGGGGAGGCAGGAGGGTGCAGGGTGCGTCACCCAGACAATGGAAGAAGCCAAGGCTGTGGCTGCTCCCAAAGCCGGGTAAGGATGTCACTATGCGGTTCGTACCAGCCGATTGCTCTTATTAATCTAGGCACAAAGATCTAGACAAAGGTTCTGGCGTCACGCCTGGATAAGCTCCTCCCCAAACTGATTGATCCCAACCAGTCGGGATTTATTAGGCATAGGCAGACCTCAGATAACATTCGGCGGGTCGGCCATCTGATTGAAAAAGTTAAATAAATCTAGAACCCCTGCACTTATACTAACGTTGGATGCCGAGACGGTATTCGACCGGGTCGAATGGCCATTTCTCTTCCATACCATGGAGATTATTGGATTTGGTTCTAAATTCCTTTCAATGGTAAGAGCCAACTACCAAACTCCCTCCTTTTGCTTGACAATCAACAGGCAACTTTCCCAGAAGATCACAATCTCACAAGGTTCTACGCAGGGTTGGCCACTCTCCCCGCTCTTATACGCCATCCACCTGGAGCCACTCTTGGCCAGCATTAGGGCCTCCCCGGATATTAGGGGAATTTCTTTTGGGGGTGAGGCGCATAGAGTCGCAGTGTTTGCTGATGACATGATCCTCTTGATCACAGAACCAGAAAACTCATTTTCAGGGATCTCGCTGGAATTCTTCTCTTTGGGGAGGTGTCAGGGTTCAAAATAAATGCCCACAAGTCAGAGTTATTAAACGTGACAGCCCCCTTACAAAAGGTTCAGGAATTGCGTGGTATATCACCCTATAGATGGGCAGAAACCGGCATTAGATTTTTGGGGGTCCAGATTACTGGTTCTCTGGGTACTCTTTACCGTGCCAACTACCCACCTTTAACGGCAAAAGCAGCATCGGCTGCTGGCAGAATGGGTGCCTTTATCAATATCCTGGATTGGGAGGATAAATGCCCTTAAAATTGCGATTTTGCCAAAAATCCTGTACTATTTCACGACCCTGCCAGTGGGGGTGGCTCAAGGTTTCTTCTACACCCTTCAGAAACATGTGGGGTCATTTATTTGGAACCACAAGAAAGCCCGGATAGCTTTTACAGGTGTTAATGTCTTCCAGAAGCAAGGGATTGCCGTGAGCGACAACTTCCACCTCCATTTCCTTGCGGCTTAAATCAGAGTGATCCGGGATTGGTTCTGGGGCGATCGCAGGAAGGTCTGGTGTCGAATGTACAAAGCGGTGGTGGGCTCGCCGCTGGACGAGGTGCTGTGACGACCCAAGGGGGAATAGACCTGCAAACATGTACCATAGCAGGATAGGGGCCCTAGTGGAGGTAAGCTAGTGCGGAGAGTGAACCTGACCACCTCCCCCTCCCCGCTGACGTCACCGTTTAGGAATCCCCAGTTCACACCGGGTATCAATGGGTGGAAGGTGGCAGGGTGCCGCAAACTATGTGGCATATTCTCGGGTCAGGACATTAAATCCTTTGCACAGTGCAAGCAGGACTTTGGGCTAGATGAAGGGGAAAGGCATCACTACTCAACTGAGGCACTGGCTTATGAACCCAATGGTCAGGTCAGCGGAAACCAGGGATCTCACGCCCTTTGAACGGTTCGGAACGATGGACACTGGGACAGGCATTTGGTAAGAGCATTATATGTGATTATAGCAGAAGGGGCAAGGAGCCATGCATGGCACTATATGGGACAGCCGCTGGAGGGGGAACTTTGGACTCAGTTATGGGCAGTATCCCCAAGCTCATGCAGGCTGTCCAGATTCAAGAGATGTGGGTTAAGATAATGGCCCAATGGCAGATTCTCACCCCAGAAAAACTACATAAATTCTAACCAACTGCGTAGGCGCTCTGCTGGTGGGGATGTGAGGAACTGGGATTGTGGAAGCATATCTGGTGGGACTGCCCAGTCATACAGCCTTATTGGGACATGGTCTGTGCAGCAATGAATAGTATTTTTGGGAGTCAGATACCAGACAACATAGGGAGGGGTTCTGGAAAATCTACCCTCTAAAGTTCAAATAAAGTCATACGTCATCCTGATAGGGGCGGCAATGCTTGTAGTAGCACACAAATGGAAACAAAAATATGCACCTACAGAACACAAATGGGTTAGTAAAATCTGGAACTTTGGGGCACCGGAGCGGGTGACCTAATCGATTCAAGAGGATCACCAATGGTTTCTCTCAGACTGTGACATTGCATCATCTGCAGCGGGACTCACGAGCCGCATGGTGTCGAGGAAAATGAAAATGCTGGGGCTGGTGTGAGTACTCGCTCCACAGGAAGCTGGGAGGAGCTATGGCTAATGTTTCTTGGGGGAGGTGAGGACTATGGGGTGGGTGGGTTCTCCAAATGTGCAAGGGCCTGTACAACGGCTGGCAAGAGAGCAGGCCACGCACAGAAACTTGGGACCGGGAGCCATCTACAGAGTTTATGGACCCGGGGCAGGAGGGGGTAAACAGGACGGTGCGTTGTTGGTTACATGTGTTGGGATCAGAGTGCGGTGGGGTGCGAGAAGGGATAGGGAGGGGGGTTACATGTGTTCTTACTGTTGAAAAGGCCAAAAGTGCATTGTTACTGTGCTGCCCAGCCAAGATCAGCTCCCTGGCCCAGCACAAACACACCCACATTATTTGACTCAACATTCACTCACTTATTCACACACAGCATTCACTTACTCACTGCATGAGAGGATCATAAGTGACCTGCCCATACATTTTATACCCCACCCTGCACCTGTTCCAAATCGACACAGGGAAATTTTTTTTCCCCTGTGCTTTGAAAAGTGCACCACTTGAAGAAAAAAAAATTATAAATAATATTCGCGATTTACTTGAAAATGCCCAGAACCACTTTTACATCCTGTGCCTTGCACAGTTGTGCATTTGGTGGGAAAAGAACACATGAATGTGCATAACTATGATGAACACATTTAAATGTCCTTTGTGCACGGTTCACCACCTTTTTGGCGCAAATGAAGTGAATGGGCATCCTATCAGTTGCACCAAACACGTTTTGAAAATCGTGGCACAATGGTTTATACCTACTGATCGCTTCTTTACGCTCGCTGTACGTTCATGTCAGAGATGTGTTTTGAGGTGTCAGAAGGGAATGGGAATGGACACACGGGAAGGAAAGGGTGCATGGGGTTTTTACTGTTTCTGCAGTAATTAACCCCAGATTTGCTCATGAGCAGGTATTGTGTGAAATACCATTAGTCAGCAAATACTGTGACTGGAATCGTTAGCCCCAGAGTACTTACTGTGCAGGACAGGTATTGTGTCTGTCTTTATAAACCAAGGCAGGTATTCTGTCACATGCAACGGATTTGCAGGTACTGTGTCAGGAATCAGTATCCCAGATCCGGTACTGTGTCTAATTATTTGCCCAAGGCCAGGTATTGTCAGAAGTAGCTGATAAGCAGGTACGTACTGTATCATAAATCATTAGCTCCAGAGCAGGTACTGTGTTTGCAGTGCTCCAGCCAGAGGATGTGATGGGCCTTTACCATTAGTGGTAGAGAAGGTAATGTCTGCTGCTATTCATCAGGGTGTGGTTTTGTGTCTGAAGCCATTAGACCCAGAGCAGACACGGTGCCTGCAGTTATTATCCTCAGAAGGGTAATTAGACCAAGATAAAGTACCGGATCTGCAGCCATAGCCCTGGGGAATCATTACTTTGAGAGTAGGCACTGGAACTGGAGACAGTACACGTCTGCAGTCATTAGCCTGTGCAGGTATTATTATATATGTAGCCACTTACACCAGCCCACGGTCTGTGTAGTAGCTGCACAGCAGTTACGGCGCCTGCGAGCATTAGCCTGCGCAGGTATCATTAAATATGTAGCCACTTACACCAGCCCACGGTCTGTGTAGTAGCTGCACAGCAGTTACGGCGCCTGCGAGCATTAGTCTGCGCAGGTATCATTATATATGTAGCCACTTACACCTGCCCACGGTCTGTGTAGTAGCTGCACAGCAGTAGAGCGCCTGCGAGCATTATCCTGCGCAGGTATCATTATATATGTAGCCACTTACACCAGCCCACGGTCTGTGTAGTAGCTGCACAGCAGTTACGGCGCCTGCGAGCATTAGCCTGCGCAGGTAACATTATATATGTAGCCACTTACACCAGCCCACGGTCTGTGTAGTAGCTGCACAGCAGTTACGGCGCCTGCGAGCATTAGCCTGCGCAGGTATCATTATATATGTAGCCACTTACACCATCCCACGGTCTGTGTAGTAGCTGCACAGCAGTTACTGCGCCTGCGAGCATTAGCCTGCGCAGGTATCATTAAATATGTAGCCACTTACACCAGCCCACGGTCTGTGTAGTAGCTGCACAGCAGTTACGGCGCCTGCGAGCATTAGCCTGCGCAGGTATCATTATATATGTAGCCACTTACACCTGCCCACGGTCTGTGTAGTAGCTGCACAGCAGTTACGGCGCCTGCGAGCATTAGCCTGCGCAGGTATCATTATATATGTAGCCACTTACACCAGCCCACGGTCTGTGTAGTAGCTGCACAGCAGTTACGGCGCCTGCGAGCATTAGCCTGCGCAGGTATCATTATATATGTAGCCACTTACACCATCCCACAGTCTGTGTAGTAGCTGCACAGCAGTTACTGCGCCTGCGAGCATTAGCCTGCGCAGGTATCATTATATATGTAACCACTTGTTACACCAGCCCACGGTCTGTGTAGTAACTGCACAGCAGTTACTGCGGCTGCGAGCATTATCCTGCGCAGGTATTATATATGTAGCCACTTACACCAGCCCACGGTCTGTGTAGTAGCTGCACAGCAGTTACGGCGCCTGCGAGCATTAGCCTGCGCAGGTATCATTATATATGTAGCCACTTACACCAGCCCAAGGTCTGTGTAGTAGCTGCACAGCAGTAGAGCGCCTGCAAGCATTATCCTGCGCAGGTATCATTATATATGTAGCCACTTACACCAGCCCACGGTCTGTGTAGTAGCTGCAGAGCAGTAGAGCGCCTGCGAGCATTATCCTGCGCAGGTATCATTATATATGTAGCCACTTACACCAGCCCACGGTCTGTGTAGTAGCTGCACAGCAGTTACGGTGCCTGCGAGCATTAGCCTGCGCAGGTATTATTATATATGTAGCCACTTACACCAGCCCACGGTCTGTGTAGTAGCTGCACAGCAGTTACGGCGCCTGCAAGCATTAGCCTGCGCAGATATTATTATATATGTAGCCCCTTACACCAGCCCACGGTCTGTGTAGTAGCTGCACAGCAGTTACGGCGCCTGCGAGCATTAGCCTGCGCAGGTATCAATATATATGTAGCAACTTACACCAGCCCACGGTCTGTGTAGTAGCTGCACAGCAGTTACGGCGCCTGCAAGCATTAGCCTGCGCAGATATTATATATGTAGACCCTTACACCAGCCCACGGTCTGTGTAGTAGCTGCACAGCAGTTACGGCGCCTGCGAGCATTAGCCTGCGCAGGTATCATTATATATGTTCAACAAAGGTAGCAGGCGCCCCTCTCTCGGAAGAACAAGGCATGATAACCTGTTCAGTGGTTGTTAACCACATTGAGAGTTCGCAGCCATCTGCTTTTTGCTCACTGTACCTTTCACAGATGGGAAATATCCATTTGCATATCAGTCTTTGTCCTGCCCACATGGGCAGTCCAGCACCGAAATGCTATGGCAATTCCTCTCTGAACAAGAGTACCACCAGCAACCCCATACACGTGTTTCAGCCTTGTTGGGCATCATCAGTGAGGTGAAGCTGAGCCTCTCTAAGCACAGTGAGCAGGGAGTCCACGTCTGGTTGCCCCCAGGTAACCTAGGGTGACCAACCCCAAGTTCCTTCAACAAATTCAACAAAGGTAGCAGGCGCCCCTCTCTCGGAAGAACAAGGCATGATAACCTGTTCAGTGGTTGTTAACCACATTGAGAGTTCGCAGCCATCTGCTTTTTGCTCACTGTACCTTTCACAGATGGGAAATATCCATTTGCATATCAGTCTTTGTCCTGCCCACATGGGCAGTCCAGCACCGAAATGCTATGGCAATTCCTCTCTGAGCAAGAGTACCACCAGCAACCACATACACGTGTTTCAGCCTTGTTGGGCATCATCAGTGAGGTGAAGCTGAGCCTCTCTAATATATGTAGCAACTTACACCAGCCCACGGTCTGTGTAGTAGCTGCACAGCAGTTACGGCGCCTGCGAGCATTAGCCTGCGCAGGTATCATTATATATGTAGCCACTTACACCAGCCCACGGTCTGTGTAGTAGCTGCACAGCAGTTATTCCCTCGGCTGAACTGTACCGTAAATGAGCTTCGGAGCAGCTCCTGTGTCTAAAATACCAACAATAGGCTGCCCCGAGTAATTTCAAAACCAGAAGTTTATAAAGTCACGTACGTATGTTTAATTTCAACATGTGATGAGTACAATACAGAGAATTACAGCTTCAGCTGCAGCCTCTTACTTCACCGTGCATTTCCACAGGTTGCAAAAGTGATCGATCCTCTTGCCAATATAACAACGAAAGAGTGAGAACGATCTAAGTTAATGGACTCTAAAAGAAATGCATGTACAATTCACTACAAGAGCGGGCTCGCGTGCACTCACCTGATCCGATGCCGCCTGGAAACTGGAAATGAGCCTTTCGTAAAGGGAGTTCCTTATGTTGCTTTCATTCTCAAGTGAAACACCCATTTAAAGTCCCCAAGAGAGCCGATAGCGTTGTGTGTCTGTTTGAAAGCGTGTCGACACTTTCTGGAATGCCTTTAAGGTCTCGTGACGTGTTTCACGCACTGCTGAAAGGCCGTCGTCGCCTGGGTCCCCAGCACGTCTGCGTGCTGAGGAGGCGAAGCATGCAGGAAGCAGGGCTCTGTGCCCTGCCCGGGCAGGTAGTTATATTCAGGTGCCGCTGGGTTTGTTTTTCCTATTTTGGTTGCAGCAACAGCGGATGTGTGTGTGTCTTCTTGGCTGGTATTATCCCCATCCCCGGCTCCCATCTGCCCCCAAACAGAAGCCATGTATGACCGAGCCGCGCACGCCGAGGGAATTTCACGGCAGATGTTTTTTCCAAATTCGGCTTCCAGCAGCAAGTCGGATTTATTGTTTGTGTAAGCGTACTTACTATTCCCCCCCCCCCCACCAAATGGCAGTGTGGCTTTTTGCTGCATTCACGGGCTTTCTACAAAACTGTACAGTGTATAGGCCACTTGTCTTCACCCTTATCTGCGCAACACGGCTTTGACCTTTTGAACAGCATTTAACTAATCCAGTGGGAAATTAAGCCCCATGTCTATCGCATTTTGACCCCAGCCGCATACTTGCTTCTTTCGCTGCACAGCCTCACGCGGGCTTGGATGCCTGCAGGTGTACCGGGGGTGATATATATGCCACCACCAGTGCGGACGAGTGCGGGGGCAACCTGGGGCTCTGCATGAAGAACAGTGGGGGCGGGAGCGCCAAGGCATAAAGTTCCCTTTGCATGATTTCTGTAAGTTTACTGCCTTTACGAGGTGAGGGGTTGTGATTTGAACATTGTGCCTAACTTTGCCGCTCAGTGCTACCAGGCAGTGCCTTGAGCTGTACCGGCCAGATTCTGTTTGTACTATAAGATATCTTTCTTGATTTCCCCAGAGCATTTCTTCCGCTGTCTAGGACAGAGTTCCTTCATTTCCCTGCATGTTCACGTATACTATGCTAGTATACAGTGAAAATGCAGACTCCTACGTATGCTTACCAGCAAGATAACAACAATTGAGTATTTCGCCTTTAAAGCTAGCCATACAGTAGGCAGAGGTCTTCAATCTGTGGGGGCGCAGCCACATGCCTGGGGGTGGAGGGGGGAGGTTGCGAGGCGTGTGATCCAGGATGGCAAGAAAAGAGAAAAAACTTGACTCACTTAACTGTGCCTGGCAAACCACTGCCCCCCATGCTCCTGCTCAGTCAGTGTGATGTGATGGGGGTGTGGCCACAAAACAGGAAATAAACGTAGCCTGGACGTGCGCTTTCCTGTATGTTGATCATGAGTCCAGGTTGTTGCTTCCTGCTGCTGCCGCAGCAACGTCTTGCCCGGTAAGGGATGCCGCTTCTCAACTCACCCCAACTCTTAGTTGGAGGGTGTGCCAAGAAGAGAGTTTCAGGCCTTTCCCGGTCCGTCTGCTCTCCTTGCCCTCCCTCCCCACCCCCCACTGTTGACCACAAAAGGCAAACACATGGGGAGAGGAGGTGATCCGGCTGGGGGGAATCACTGCAATGCTGGCTCCCCTGCTCCCCCTCTCTCTCTCTCCGTGCCCCCACCTTGGGGGCCACGGGGGGAGAGGAGGCGAGTGGGGACAGAAGCACGCATTGGTGGTTTTGTATGATATCCGCCACTCCTTGGCAGATGGTGCCCAGCAATCTTCTGTGGGAGAGTCGGATATCATACAACACCGTTTCCCCCTGCTTTGGCTGCCCCTTCTCCCTCGTCACCCCTCTGGTCCATGGGCCGTGTCTGAAATCCGGCATCAGATGACTGGCCGGATCTCAGGACCTAGCCTGCCTCAGCCCTGACCAGGCTTTACCAAGCCCTCAGGTTCGGTGATCTAATCTTCGCTGTGCTCCTTTCTCCAGCCGTCACTTGTGCATTTCCTGGTTTTGTTTGTTTTCTTCTATACTGAAAGGGATACCACAGGAATCAATGGGCCATGAACATCACTTTGTGGGGGGTGGGGGGGATTTTACTGTTCAAAGCAGGCATTCTACATACTGGATACATTATTGTTGTTCAAATGTGCATTTTACACGTTTATAGGAAAAAAAGTCATTTCCAAACTCAAAAATGCAGCTGAAACTTGCGTTCACTAGTTTGCTTTGAAATGTTTTTTTTTCTTTGTCGGAGCACCACACCAATACTCTGTAACTTGTGTGCCCCTTGATTTGTGTTTTATCACAGGTTATATTTATAAAGATGTTTATCAAACTGGTTGATCACAAATAAATGCTTCAGTTGTGCTGACAGCAGTTATTAGGCAATTAAACTGGGCTCATGGGTGCTAACTTTTGATTTTCACTACAGAGGCAGAAATACCCCAACCCATCCCCTGGCCAAACACACACATCTTATAGCGCTTCCTTTTTTATAATTGTAAAAAGTCATTTGACTAACACGTTTTACATATATAACTTCTCAGCAATGGTCTGTCAACCTGCTGAGCTACCCCGGTATCCATCTACTATAGAGCAAGTCTATGCATCCCTTGATGTACTAAAAATTACTGCATTACCAACGTTACTTTGGGTGTGCACCACTGCCACAGAAGAGATATAAATCTTCCTGCTGTGGGGGTCAGTCCATTGCCTGCATGGGGCACCATATGTTGCAGAGAAACCAAGGGCCCTTGTGTCTGGCACGACAGCCGCGGCAGAGTCTGCTGCTACTTCAGCACTGTCACTGAACTACAGTAAAAGCTAAATGGCTATTACTCGATAGTTATCTTGGTGGGTTAAGCACTACTGTGTTGGATTCTATGTAAGATATGTAGATGAATGATTGGAATGGCAGCAGGCGACATCTCAACTATTCTAGGCAAGGAATAGAAAATATAAACAAGCTGATGCTTTTTCACACTCTATCATTTTTTGTCTCTGTGACTGAGTATGTGTCACGTTTTCAGGTATGTTCTCTCACTGCTCTCTGTACTCTCTGCCAGCTGGGGTGGACTGACCTATAGGGAACTTTGGAGATTTCCTGGTAGGACACTGCACCCTAGGTCCCTTTTGTGTGCGGCGGGCGGACATGCAGTGATTGGCAGAGTGTAGTGCGCAAGTATTGGTATGGTCAATCAGGTATGTCTATATTATTTTTTTATTGTACTTTTTCAACTGCAGGAACACAAATTGCCTCTATCATCCCATCTAGGACAGCTAAGTCCCCAGCAGCAGTGACACCTTAAAAAATCCTGACATCTGTAGTAGGACTTGCCGACGGTATGAATGCTTTATTTTTTTTTGTTTGTTTTTTTTTAAACTGTATTTTGCTGTGGGTGATGGTGGGGCAATTTTAAAGGTGTAGTTGGGAGTCACAATCAGGGATTTCAAACCTATTTTTGAGGCTGTTCCTTTCTCATGTCCAGTTTGGGGCAGTACCGAAAGTTCATGTTGCAAGTGGGAGTTGCATTTGCAGTGCACTGTGTACTCTCTCCTGGTTTCTCAGCGTGGGATCCTGCATACTAGCCTAACAACCGAGAGCTGGTTTTATCCTCTGCTCATCTAATCGTAATTTTGCAGTTTCAGGTAGACCCATATATCCTTGACTAACTCTTCTTTCGTTGCAGCAGCATTGCTCCAAGTGTCAGTGTATCAACCTAACCACCAAGAAAAATCCAGTGAAGCACTTGACCCAGTCACGCAGGCAGGAAAGGATTAAGGATTAAGGATTTATTGTCTTTATGTACCATTGGTTGAGTAGAAGTGCTGAAGGTTTATATCAGCCCGGTGCAATGTGCATCCAGGTTTGGTTTTTGCTTCCAATTTGTGGCCTAGTCAAGGACAACACTTAAAAAAATTATTTGAGTTAGGAGTTCACGATCTGAACAGGGAGTCTTCTGAGAATTGTATCATGCAGTGTTGTTAATCCAACCAGTATTTCTGACCCATTTTTCCTCCCCCAACCTTTTCACATGGTTTGTTTTAAATGTTTGCATGTGCTGTTTGCCATTTTAAATCTTTTTTTTGTGGGGGCATTTTAGAAAACTTGAAATGGTTTTTAAAAACTAACGTGGCATACACTAAAGTGGGGGTTTGCAATTTTTTCACAGCTTCAGGCTACTTTTTGAGATGGATCGAAGTGAAAAGATCTTTTTCACTGCACCATAAAGGGGTTGATTTAGAAAGACTGCTCTGTGACCGCACTGGGCGGTCTTTCTAAATCGAACTTTGTCAAACCCCTGATGCACACAAGTGCGCGCAGGGGCTGACGGGCTCTGTGAGCCCCAGCAGAATCGTTGCAGGAAGCAGAGGTGGGTTTTGGGCTGCATGTTTGTGGGTGTTTGAGTGTGAGTATCTCTGTGGGGAGGATGCGTGTGTTGATGCAAGAAGGGGTGGTGTGGATTGTTGATGTGCGGCACGTGGGAAGCGTGTGACTTTCGCAGCATTTTCAATATTGCTTAATTCTGAAGCCAGCCAAACACACAGTTGTGTTTGGCTGGCATGAAGGCTGGCTAAGTTATGTAAGTGTGTGGCAGACTGTTTGAGCCACTGTTTGGTATGGGGTGTGTACGCACACACCGCCAGGTGTGTAGTCTCATGCCAGGGATGGTTGAAATGCCCTGATGAATGCGCTCTTTGATTCCTGCCTATCAGCTTCTGGTGGCACAGTGCGCTTTGGGCTTTACTTTACGAAAGCTCAAAATGAAATTTGCTGAATCACAGAGAATGGTTGCAGATATTGGCCATCCAAGCTCTCATTGAGAAGGGAGCATAAAAGCTTCTCCAACCAACAGTGGACAGATACCCTGCATCTATTTATTTCTCTTAAAATTGCTTGCGCCCTGATCATTTCTTTCGCTTGAGTCCTTGCTTTCACACAAGTCATTGAACACCAGCCAACAAAAAAAAGTAAAAAAACAGAACGCCACTCTCTAAGTGCCATCCATTAATTGTTCAGCAACTGAAAAAGATTTGCAATAAAGGAGAGTCTTGACCCCTTGTCACCGCCTTTTGAAGCTGGGGAAGATTGTTTACAGTAGTTTGAGATTAATGTAATGTAAAAGTGTACAGGACAGGTACTGTGTTTTCAAGTTAAGGTCAAAGCACCCCTAAAGAGGTTTTGTAATGCTGCCCCCCCATAAAAAGCAAACTGTCTGGCATTCAAAGACTGTCATTTTGTATTGTAATGCTTTTGAATATTATTTTTTCACTGCTGTAAGTTACGGATGCTATACCCGTGAGGCAGAGCTGTTGTATTGGTTTTGCGCCATTTATTTTAAAGAGCATATCGAGAGCTTAGTACCCCAGTTGATTTTTCCATTGCCTTTTTAGTTCACAGAGGGCGAAGTTGTGCAAGCCTCTAGGCGCGGATCTAATTCCCTCCATCACTCGTGCTCTAATC
This sequence comes from Ambystoma mexicanum, assembly GCF_040938575.1. NCBI lineage: Eukaryota > Metazoa > Chordata > Amphibia > Caudata > Ambystomatidae > Ambystoma > Ambystoma mexicanum. The sequence continues at coordinate 281,441,384 of NC_090923.1, read as the reverse complement.
CATCTACGTTTAGTTTATATTCAACACATTAGGGAAGTAGCTATATAATTTAATATACACAAATACGTTTCAGGGACTGAGGATTACTGCATGTTGTAGTTGTACTTGTGTCCCATTCTCTATATAGGTTAATGAGGTGCCTGGAGGGTTTTTATTGCCCTTTTAAATGGTGTTTTCTTTTTCTCTCTTTCTTAGAAAATATATTTTTTGATCATTGGTTATAATAATCTGGGGGGGAATGCTTTTTGTGATGGTTATTTTTTCTTTTGTCTCTAAGGATGGGACCCGCTCATTCTCGTTAGATGTTGTGGAGCTTGGATCTATTTTCTTGCTTTTCAGAATTTTTTTGCAGCCTTGTGTATCAGAGGACTGACAAAGTAGCAGGAGTTTTCTGACCTGGGCGTCAAAGGAGTGCTATTAATTGCTTTGCTATTTGAAAGTGGGAGGTCACTTTATTCCCTTAAATCAGTGTTCTTCAAACCTTTTTATGCTGAGCCCCCCCTTGAGTACAAAATATAGTTTCTGCCCCCCAGTCACATCACAAATGCTTATATTTTCTATTAAATGCTTATATTTTCTGTTAAAATCAGTCACCATAATCCAGTTTTAAAGAGCTTCGCCCCCCCCCCCCATCCTTCGGGCCACCATCTGTTCAGCATACAGAGTGGGTGGGGCGATTTCTTCCCTTCCCCTTTCTAGTTCCGCGCGATGACTGTTAGACTGCTTTCAAACCGTCACCAAGTAGGGTATAAATGCTTCTACTGGCTTGCCCCTCTCTGGCTTTAACGCTGTAGCTGCTTCAATGCCCCCACATGAATAGCTCCATGCCTTCCTCAGATAGGCACACTCTACCCTCTAAGTAATACCCTATCGGGCTGTGGCGCATGTGTGAGAAACCATGCCTCTGCAAAATGTACCCATGGCTTGGTTTACTTTTTTGCAGGATTTTTTTTCACTGTTCATGAGCACTGGACTAGTTCAGCTTTAGTGCATAATTTATGGCACAGTAGCGATGCTTATGGGGGAGGGGGATGTCTGACCCTTCTGGAGGATAGTGCCTGGCTCATATTCGCAAAGGCCTGCCTGCTAAAGTGTAATATTTACTTTCTGTTCCCCTAGTAAAGATCACTTTGGTCATGGGTCCTGTCCCTGCATACCCTCCTATTTCCAGTCCCTATAATTTCCTGTACATGTTGCTGTCCGCAAGCTGCGGCTCTCTAAGGTTGATATTTACATTTAAGAAAATGAAACCGGTGCTTGTCTTTTAAAGTACACACACAACATGACTGCAGTATTTTAGGTACAAGAGCTCTGCAGTTAACGTATTGCCTCTCCAGAACACCCACGTCTAATTTTATTGGCGAGCAGATGCAACTAGTTGAAGCCACAAGTTACCAAACACCAAGAGACGCTTCACTCACAAATAGGGACACATCAGGCAGGAACATTCATAGCAAGCCCACCATATATTAATGGTTTTGGGTACAGACAAGTTTCATAAATACTTGGAGCGTACTAAATGTACTTTTTATTGTTTTATTTCTTCTTTTAGGCAATAATTCAAATCATGGCACTCTTTAATGTGCTTTCTTTGATTCCGACAATTCTCTGTGTATTTGAAAGGAGGTGGGAATTTGAGCCATTGGCAATTCATGGTGAAGTTAATGGTAAATGGCTGATAGAGGGTCTAGATAAAAGTAGAAGAGAAATGCATGAAGAAAAGGATTTCAAGGCAGTCGGCAGGTAAGCAATGTATGTTCTTTTCCCATCTATTTGATGTTTGGGGAGGAGGGTACATCTGATGTTGCTACACGGAGGCCTTCCCCTTTTCCACACATACAGTTGAGTGCTACACAGTGCACACTACTCCTAGATGGTCTACATTATTTCTCTTATGTTATTAGAAAGCGTTATGGGTTAGGATAGCGCTTAAGGGGAGTCACTTACCACAGTGTACAGCTTAAGCAAAAAGTCTGTTGTATTGATAGTCATATTATGAAGTTTTAACTTGCCTTTTTCATACCCGCAGCAAAGAAACAGTGCATTAAGACACAGAAAACATTGGATGAAATAATGAAAACCTAAGAAAGGCAGGGGAGAAAAAGCAGCTACTGGTGGAATCTGGGAAGCGCTGGAAAGAACTACAAGAATAAGATGCAGTGAAAAAAACAAAAAACATACAAAGAATAATATATTGTGAAAGCTGATGCGTGGAAACCGACTATTCCCAAACTTAGTAATAGCTGTTCACAGTTATGTCACAAAAGCTTGAAAACCTAAGTTGTTTGGCAGGGATGGCTACTGTTCTTCATTCCTCATACATTCCTGCCTCTGTTACTTCACCTGGACAATTGAAAGACATAGCAGTAAATCAGAAGATGTTTCTGTGTAATGTTGCAGTTCCCAAAGATGTAGCTGTGCAACAACCACAAAATATTGGACTATCAAGTAAGTCAATTGTCTGCTACAGATGTTTTGTAGGACAGATCTAATTTGACAAGCTCAACTCAATATCCATGTCTTCTCAACAGTGTGTCCTTGTTACAGTATGACGCTCATGCCAGTTTAGACCGTGAAGTGACACCTACACATTCCCACACACCTGCTCACTCATTCAGATTATAGTCTTTAAAATGGAATTTGAAAATCCCCACAACCGAGTTTGGTTGCTACGCCAGCCCCTGCTACTAATAGACAATGTAATTGTAGCTCTGTAGCTCGCATGCTGCTCTGTGAAGCTGAAGATGCAAGTGCTCTTCTGTGTAGAACTATATAGTTGATCTGGTGAATTTGTAGGTTGGTGCCAACTTGTAAATGATACGTTTTTTGTGCTTTTGGGTATTGTCTGATTTCAGGTGGGGGGGGGGGGGGAGTGTGGTGAATGGTCCAACTAATTGTTAGCGCCCAATAGTGATATTGGGTAAAGTGACTGTCGGCAGTCTGTCATGCAGGTATACCTTCTAACAGATTTAGTTCAGTGATTTGTAATTGTGGGAGTTTATTGGGTGTGATGCCATGTTAGCTAGAGGTGAGAACTCATATGAGGGAGTTTACAGGTTGGTTCATCACACTTTGGGGTGGATTTGTAGCTTAATATATTTAATCAGTGCGCTTTGTTAACAACATTTGAGTGCTCTAGCAAAGATGGAAAGTGATGGCTGCAAATTCCCTTGAGGTTTTCCAATACACTATCCATGAGTTTAGCTAGACTCACCCAATAGTAATACCAATTGTCTTACACACAAGGAATCACAACTCTTTTTCCTAAATCTTTTGGAAGCATCATGAAATGACTCCTGAAGTTGTCTGCAATAATCGTTCACAATTCCAAACCCATCCTAAAGTTGTCATGGAACCATCCTTTGGTAATCACCCACCCATCCTGAAGTTGTCATGGGGTGTTCCCAGAGTAATCCCCACCCATCCTGAATTTGTCATGGGGTCATCCTGGAGTAATCCCCACCCATCCTGAATTTGTCATGGGGTCATCCTGGAGTAATACAAGATCATCAATGGAAGTTATCAGAACTCATCCTGGAGTAGTTTCTGTGATAACTCGAGTACTCTCATTTAAATATTTCAGCCTATACACATACTTCAGGATGATTTCAGATGATCTCCCTGAACGAACCATGGATGACTCTAGGATGGAGTTACCCGATGACTCCAGAATGATTCCAGGATGATCTTCCCTTTTGACTTGGGGATGCAGATTGAAAGGCAGTCTTCACTTCGAATCACAACTTCTCCATAACAAAAATCCAAGTAGTGCAGGATCTTCAGTAAGCCTTGTTTTTGTGATGCTTAGAAAATAGTACTTGATAACGAAACAATCAAATGTATCGACCAGTTGCCTGACAAAGTTATGATGGAGCACCCATTTAATGCAAGACTTTCAAAGGAAGATGTAAAGAGTGGCAGAGTAATCACTTTACCCATGTCCTTGGTGCCCTGCAGCAACCCCCTGTTTGGCAAGTGCAAGCTCACGTAAGCCTCTAGCATGCTTCCTTCGGGGCATAGTGCATTGGAAACATAGCAGTGCCACGGGAGAGTAAGTTCTGGCATTGTGTAGGTAGACTATTCTCAAACGGCATATGCCATGCTATGGGGATCACACACTTCTTACCACATGGATAAGATCTATAATATTCCAAAAGAAGGTGTATTTAACAGGTGTCTACACCACAAAACGGGACAAAGAACCAATGATATATCAAATAATCACATTAAAAAGTATTTTTATTATTAAATCTGTAGAGTAAAACACTCCTAAAATGATCAAGTTACATAAAACTCAATATCAAGCACGATGTATAAAACATGTACAACAAATACTTTACAAGACACAAGGAAAAAACATACTGTGGGTTAATTGGTATACCTGGGTTTCAGAAATATACCAATTGCATTTTAGAACATGACAAACTACTCCAGTGTGAAATTTCATACGGAAGAGCGTTGCAATTATTACAACAATTAACCCACAGTATGTGTTTTCCTTGTGTCTTGTTTTGTTTTACATGTTTTATACATCGTGTTTGATATTGAGTTTTATGTAATTTGATCATTTTAGGAGTGTTTTACTCTACAGATTTAATAATAAAAATACTTTTTAATGTGATTATTTGATATATCATTGGCTCTTTTTGTCCCGTTTTGTGGTGTAGACACCTGTTAAATACACCTTCTTTTTGAATATTATAGATAGTTGTGTAGTGTAGGCCACACACACACAAAGGAAACCTGAGCCAAGGGGCGCAGAGACTCTCTAGCAAAACCTGCTCACAAAAACTGCATCATACAAAGTGTCTAGCTTAGTACATGATCGTATACATTGGCCTGCGTGACAGCCTGTTGTCAATCATAACATGGTACAATGTGTGTCAGATGTCACAGCTCTAAAGCGTGGTTCCAGGTTGCTATTAAAGAGAGACCAGATGTTCATTACTGAAGCCAGCTTGGGGACACCTCCCACTGACAGCCAACAAACCATTTAAAAACATCTATGGCGGGGGGTTAAAAAAAACCTCATGAGAATTCCAATTTAAGGGTTGCTACATCCAAGAGGAATCAATCACTTTTGGAAAACTTCAGGTGTCAGTGTCACGTAGACATACATGGCAACATTATGCACAGTGGCAGAGCCCGGGTGGCGGCAGGGAGGGTGGCCTCCCACTGGTGCTCTATTATCTGCCCCGGCAGTTTTCTGCTACTGATTATTCATCGTTAAATGCTAGCCTGGTCCTGGTTTGAACAGTGTCTTCTGGGACTTGTAGTCCTGGATGTCCCCAATTATAAATGTAGGACTATAAGTCCCTGAAAGCAAAGTTAAAACAAGGACAGGACTAGCGTCTCTGTAATAAAATGGCTAATGGTGTCGTGCATGCAAAGGCCTGTGTCTGGCATGGCCAAATCCCACTAGGCACTGAAGAAAACCATGGGTATGCTGTAAGATGAAAGTTACCAAGCAACCTTTAGTGCAAACCCCTCCAATGCCATTGCTGTAGGAATTAGTCCCCTGGCGGTCTGGGTCTTGTGCACTGAGACTCGCCAAGGTTTGTTAGATTGCTTGCCAGGATTGTGGAGTCGCACCTGCGAAAGTTGCCAGGCACTCAATAAGGTGCTAAGAAACACTGAACAATCTGAGTCTAACTGTAACTCCAATACACACATCTGGCCTGCCTGCATTAGCGGCTGGGGTTATGGTGCCCCGGTGTCAGGGCAGAGCAGCTTAAAAATTAAGATGAACATACTACATGGTGATGTGCCCAAAGGGAGCTTCCTTTACAATTCACGAAAGAGGGGGCTTCAGAAAGCCTCAAAATGCTTGCTACATAGTACCTCTGAGGAGTTGACTGGTACTTGTCGCCCCTGTGCTTTCCTCTCCTGGTATGCTCCGACTGGTGCTGGCACGGACGTTAACACCTCGACCAGAACTCACCCAGGGGATGGAGATGTGTCTGCCCCCAGTGGGGGATCCAGGCCCACTCGGCTCCTGCCAAGGACCCACACACGGCTGGCTGCTGCTCACCTGCAAACTTTCTGAAACCCAGCAACTCCTTCCCAGCCCCCTCAAGGCGGAGGGAAGGAGATGTGCAACTTCAACCACTTCCTGATTCCAGCCAGGCAGCTGTCGGGCTGGGGCAGAAAGAGCCAGCTTCCTTCCGCCGCCTCCTGCGGCAGCGCCTCCCACTGCACCCATTTCGGTCCCCTCCCGCACAGATCGCCTTTCTCGCTCTGGACCTCCACGCTGCTACTGTCCTCTCGTCTCATTACTAGTCTCTGCCCCTTCCCTCCTCTCCTATTGTTCTAAGCGCACACGGTCGGCCCTCCTGCTTCTGGTCCATTAAAGTAACTTGGATACACATACTCTCTACATCTCTAACAAGTACCCATATTGGCTTGCTTCTTTCTGCTGTTTTACCATGCAGAGTTCACAACACTGGCTCTTCCTGCATAATACACGTAGATTTCCTCTCCTTCCAAAACTCTGTACTAAATGCACACCCCACCTGTAAAGGATCCGCTCTTCTTATTTATTCCCTCTTTTCTTCATAGGTCACCTCCTGGTCCAGCCCTTCTGGACACAGACCATCCCCATTTCTACCCCTTTCCTATGGTGCACTATGCAGCCCATAATCTTTCTGTTCCTTTAATGTGCTATGCACGCTCTTGCTAACTCTGCTCTCTTCTGATATGCACAACACAGTCCTGCGACCCAATCCTTATGCCATACACACTTCCTTAAACTGTCAGTCCACCTGCCATGTTCATTACATACAGTGGTAGAAGTAGAAAAAAGGAACCGGTGCTACTATGGCTGCATCCAAACAGGAAGGAATGGGAATGGTCTGGGGAGAGGTGTGGAAGAGACCAAGAGGGGCAGGACAATGCCGGCTGGCTTCACTATTGTATTGCAAGCTACAATGGCCCTTGTGCTTTGTGGCTAGACTATGCACTGCTTGAATTAATAAACATTAGCACCTGGGCGGGGGGAGCCAGCCAATCGGATGGCTCGGAATGTGGGCTTCAACCGCTGGTACAAGCCCGCGGTCGCTGGTTCCAAAATGACTGATGGCCGGCTCCCCCGCCGTCATCTTCCTCCTACCCACCATCACTCTATTTGATTTCTCACTCCCCGCCCCCTACTTAACCTTTTTCTGGCGGCAGGTGCATCCGCTCCTTCTCCTTGCCTCCCATTGGCCGCCATGGGAAGGGAAAAGGGGCTCCGTATGGAGCCCCGCCTCCCCTTTCCACAGTGGCCATTTTGGAAAAGGATTGTCCTTCCTACAACGGGACGCTGCACGGTACCTGTTGTAGGAAGGAAACAACTTTTGGCTACCGCTTTGGCAACCCAGGGTGCTAATCTCCTTAATCCCCAGTTCCAGGGGCTGGAACAGGGGATGAACGCCACATGCATTGGCAAAGGCAACCATTTCGGTTTCTGTGTAGGCATACAATAGGCATTTTCTATGTGCTGATATCAAGGAACATTCTGGCCATAAGATGGCAACAGCTGAAAATTGGTGTGATTACCAGGGCATATGATAGGCAAATGCCTATCTAATATCACGAGCAAAAACTGTTGGCTTTGTCTTTGCATGGTTTTAACAGGACTTCAGTGCAAAGGATAGGTATAAATCTAGTGGCCAAAGGCGCACTTGGTTAAGATTTGTTTTACTATACTAGTAGCCAGTCACAGCTGCAATTAAAGCATCCTCTCGGGACGATAGCCCGGGGGCAACACGCCCACCTTGGAAGCAAGATGACGCAGAGCAACACAGGTTCGAACCCCGGGTCTGTGCTTATAAACCTCTTGGTATTAAGTGCGTTATAAATAACCAATTATATATTAACTTTCAGCTGACTTCTTAGAAAAATACTGACAGGCTGTAGCATGATTTTACTATTTGATAGCGGAAGCTCAAAGAGATCATATGGGATGTTTTTTGGGTGGGTTAGGGAGGGGCAGGGTGTGAGTGGGAATGGCCATAGGAAGTCAATGGGTGGGTAAATAACCAAATACCACCCACAAGCTGTGTGCCTCTCATTACATGCCATCTTCCTCCTGCCTGTGCTCCAATGCAATTGTTTCAGCTTATAGGTGGTGCTTAAGCGCAACCTAATAGATTCAACCAATGGCACTAGATTTGTCTCTGACAAATGGCAAAATAATATATTCATGAATAGAAATCTTTGATCCAACTGTGCCTGTAGATTAAACAAGATCATATTTGACATGCTTCCATGTAGGATGTGTTTATTAGTGAATGAAACAGTCCTGTACTTTCAGCTGTTGTCTTTAAAAAAGAAAACAATGCTATGTGAAAAGAAAGACGAAGTTCATTGATGCAACAGCAAACTGAACCCTGATCAGTAACACCAGATGTCAAAGAATAAAGGCTGATGTTAGAAGATGCAATATGTGAGTTCCTTTCAGACAAGGACAATCGGTGGGTCTCTGGGTACAATTCGCAAATGGCTTCCCCCACTTCAGACCTTGCATATTTACAATTGCAATAAAATGTGGCCTGCCTTTAGGGTGTTGAAAACAAACTTTCCCCAGAGCTGCTGTCTCTGAAGGATCGGCTCTATGGAGGACAAATGGCCTTAGCCAGTGCATGACTGGAATGTGGGCAGGGGCTACAATCAAGGGAAGCTAAACCGTTGACAAAAATACAAGTAGGTTTAGATCGAAATGATGGTCCACTACAGATAACAGGACAGGAGGCCAGATGGCAGCAGGGCCTCGTGACATCAAAAGGCCGGCATAGCTCATTATCTGCAGAAGGAGATCTCTGTGTAGCTGATGTCTCCCAAGCATTTATGATCAGCAGCCTGCCAACTTCAAACAACGAAGGTGTTAATAAAAACACAGTCCAGGAAGCTCTGGTCGCATGCTGACCAGGAATGGCATGTGGCCTAGAGGAAGGGGAGCGCCCATTTGCATAACAGGAAGATTTCCTATTAGTTTAAATGGACTATCACAATTGATGCATTTTCTCAGCAACCACAAGTCTCACTGCATGCATGTATGTTTCATTTTTTAGATAATTTGAAGGGGATTTCTTAAACCTATCCACCTGCGACATAGGGAAATGTAATGGCAAGCTAAAATGTGTTTCTGGCTGCGCTGAAAATGTCCCTAATTTGAGAATTTGCATGCTGATTGAGGGTAAAATTAAGTATGTGGAGTGTAAATTACATGTGCATTACTATAATGCTTTTTGCAAAAACTGCAGTAAATTGCCAAACGCCCATGAAACATTGTGCAGACCAAGCTGTTGTTTTATTTAATTCCCCATGATTAGCTGAGTAGGAATGTGTATATATATATATATATATATATATATATAGTTATATGTATATGTTACGGCAGTTACTAGTAAATCATACGTTTTGCCATGGTGGAGCTGTCTATTGTTGGGGAGGCCTGAAAGCTGACTGGGCCCTATGGTGAAGAGCTGGGGACCAACCTTGAGAGTGGTGTGACCAGACCCCTGCCCTGTCCTACAAGAGGGTCCTGAAATGCAGCTGGCTTTCCTGAACCTTAAACTGAGGTTTTCAATGTAAGTTAAATTGAGCCCTTTGAAACCAAAAGGTGGTGGAATCTGCTTAACTTAAATCATTTCCGTTATAGTGTGCGGGGATGGGGGGCAGAACTGTGTAGATTCTTAGCCTATTTAACTAAAATATGAATGTAATTCATTCCCCTTGGCAGAACATCACAGGGTGATTTTTGTTAAAATTCGAAATGAACAAAACTCATTACCAGTGTGCTCTGAAAACTTTAGACTGTAATTCTATTTTTCCTGTTAACCTGACTTCTTTTAGGAAGAGCTGTGTCTTTGTCCCTAAACTAAAACTACAGAAATCATCCCCATTGTACCGTCCAGCTTCCCCAACACAGGCTTTGAAGTATAGGAGCCTAAGAAACCCAAAATTCCTAAATCATTTCAATTTTTCTGTCCTACTTCCCCCCAACAGACCGGGGGGGGGGTGAAATGTATTGACCCACTGCGCTATTCTATGCGGCATCACCCTGCCAGTTATGGGGAAAGAAAAGGCAACAATGGCGGCAAAACCCTTGTACGCACCAAAAACATACAAAAGCTGTGTGCTTCAGCACACAAAGAGAGGGATGCACAACCGGCCACCCTTGGTGCATGTGCAGTGGAATAGAGCACACCCTGCAGAAATGTGCCAGTGGGCTTCATGACCAGCAAACAGAGTGCAGAGAGAGAAGCAGCACTTTGCAAGTGAAACCCCAAAATGGGCCTACAAATGACATCTGCTTTGTTGCTAAAAACTCCAAAATGCCTATAACACAACACTTCTCAACATTCAAAATCTGGCCTGGTGCTAAAATGCATGTATCTAATGAAGTATTGTAAACAGACAAAGTCCTAATGTGAGGAGCAAAATTCTTCAGACAAACTGGATTGTCTGAAAACTGACAGCCTATGCCAAAATCTGGGTGCAGTACCCAGGGCTACCTGAATGACAGCTGTCAGATGAATTACTGATGAAACTTTAAAGGGACCTAAAACTAAAAGTTGCTGGATTAGCAAAACATAAAAAGGATTGTTGCCAAAAAGGAATACAGATTTTAGTTGTGTTTTTTGATACCACAGATTTTAAGGCTAAGAAAGAAATGTATTTATGTTTGATGCAACAACTTTGGGTTTTGGCTGGATTAAAAAAGTTAATTAGCCTGGCTGAGCTACAAGAACTGGTAAAGCAGGTTTCTAAAAGCAGGTTTCTCCCAGAGGGCCTTCCTCTCAGCAGAAACTCACTGGGAGATATTAATTGCAGGTTAGCGCAGACCTTTGTCTAGGAAAAGAGAAAGAACAATGACAGAGGTTCAGCCCAGGAAACTGGAGGTGTGAAGGGGATCGTAAATGCCTCCTGCAAGGAATAAACAAGGAGGGGGATGCCCCTGGACTGCAAGGAGACAAAACGGGGCGGACCATCTGTTGCTAAACATGAACAAAGAACAAATCCTAAAAAGACTCAGAACTTGTCATCCAAAAGGGGGAAAAATATACAAAGGACAGAGATGTTAATTTAATTTTTGGCTGCACGTGTGAAGAGGCGGTAGAATTGTGTGGCATGTTCTGGACAGGAATGGCAATATATGTGGCATGCAAAATGTATTCGTTAAAATTGTGAAAATTTACAGGCACATCCCTATGTTAAACACACACAGTTGTGGAAATTTGCATAACATTTGGAAATTGTGTTCATAGCGAAAAGGAGAAAATTCTGTAGAAAGTTGAGACATGATCCCACCGCTGCGGGGTTTTGAGTAATAGCTGCTACATAAAATATGGCATCTTTGTGTGTGACTTGTATAAAGGTGACCAATATATAAATGTACATTTAGTATCAAATCCGATTTTGAGACCAGTGGCTAAGGGGAGGTATATGAGGATTGTAAAGCAAACCATAAAATGTGACATCATCCGGCCTTGATACAATCACTCAAATTGCAAGGTGGAGAAGAAGTGTTGTCCTATCCCAGCTCACAGGGGCAAGCTTAGCTGAGCCGGCCCATACACCCACTTTGTGATGTCATTTTAAAGGATAAATGGGGACAGCTGACAACACATAGGGACTCGCAGATCCACTCACTTTCCTGATTCCGGCGAAGCACTCTGATCCAGCATTCTACATCCAGCTTTAATATTCTTCCAGCTCCAGAGGCCCAGACTCTTGCCAGCAATAGAGAACTATTGATTTCCAGCAAGGCCCTGATCCTCAAATTTATTCTCTCTGCCCAGTGAAGCGCTGGGTGATGTGAGAAGGCCTTTTGAACCAGTATCCTGAAATTCTCTGTTTTGTCACCACTAGGCTTGCCTGAGGAACTCGCCAGCCAACTGATTCAAACACCCACAGACTAGGAGGGCAGATCCTGCGCAAATCCGGTGACCGGCCTAGCTGTTACAGTACCGTGCCTGATGTGCTCTCTTTCCTAGACCAGACCCAATCCATGACCAGAGCTGACGGTCCAATTTAAAAACTTATCCTGTGTGTATTAATAGGAAGAACTGTGGCCCATAGTATATTTGCATTGTCTTATCCCTACCTCAAACCCATCCTATCTTTCATTCAGAACCAGTATTGTTAGAACCATCTTTGCCCTGACTCTTTTCTCATCTGAAGAAGTCGAGTTTCCTCAGTAGGTGGGTTACACTGATCACGTAACTGTAAGATTTCTCTGTGGTATTCGCTTTTTCATAGTCATCCTCTAGTGTAAGCAAAACCCATTTGTCATTTTCAAAAGTGCATTTCTGTTTTCCATTCTCACACCTATTTTACAAAAATGACCTTTTCTAAAACCTTTATAACTCCCTCAGTTTTGCAAAACAGTGTGATTCTCCCGTTATAGTGAAGATCACGCAAGGAAACATTTGCCGCAATTTTAAAATTCGAAAGGTTTGTACACATGTGAAATAGCTTTAAACTGCTTCCGACTTGGACTTTAAGAATTCCAATGTTTTCTGCTGACTAAATCATTGCTTTTGCTTGTGTACAACTGTTCAAAGCGGCTCCCATAAGAATCTATAACAATTTAAGTATTTTTTACTATATTTGGTGTTGTTGCCCAGTCAATTCTAAAGATAATTTAAAAGCCATCCTGACAGCTGAAAAGTCAATTCCGTTATTCTCTTGTGTTTTATGGTGGAAGGTGAGACTGACATTCTGTTTCATTTGTGCTATTCCTGAATACCTGCTCTCTCCTCACATCTATTTAATTGCCTATTGGGGGATTGAGGGGTATTGCAGGGGGAACCTTTAACCATAGTGCTATCTGATCTGAACCAACACAAAAGTATTGTTTCTGTGCTGCATTTGTTTTGCTCCTTACTTATTCCTAGTGTATTAAGTATATTCTTCAGTGTTCTGTCACCCCATTGGTGATTTTGTTTACCCATTAAAACATATTGTGATTACATTTTAAATACATAAATATTTACCTATGCAAACTAGCGTGATTCCTGGTTCAGAGTGACTGGGGCGGATCTCAGGAGAAGGGTGTGGTATGAGTGGTATATCGTTCAGAATATTGAACTTATAGACAAAAATAAATAAGGGTTTCAGTTGTGCACTACATGCTGAGCTTTGACTTGGGTGTGTGCTGGATGGAAATCACTTACAGGGGGGGTCGGTGAGGGGTCTGAAAAACAAAGTGCTAAATCACACTGCGTTTGCTTTAAAGCAAAAGTGTTGATGAAATAATAATTGTCATATGCATTTGTACAAATCTGTGAACAAAACTGCTAGCCTTTTAAGCATGCAGGAAAAAATGCACAGCACTGCATATGTAAACTGATTGTGTTTTTTCACCAGTGTTAATTATTTCTTGAAGTGAAATCTGCAGAAAGTAATGTATTGTGATTTGTGTTTTACCTAACCAGCATGTGTCATTTATTTATGTAACAAGAAGTTTAATTGTGAGCCACAAAGAAGGTGACGTGTGTAGTTTAGAGCAATCTCTATTACCCATCATCCAAATAACTATGAATATGTTTCCTGCACACCAGCCTGGTTCTTGGCTCATTGGTAGCTCAGGGCGAGGGATCCAAGAGTTATGAGAAGAAGCGGAAATAGGGCTGAACAAAGAACGGACATTATTTAAACAGTTTGTTGTGCTAAACCTTGATTGGGGAGGGAAGGAACGCCCAGTGTTGAGGGTGACCTCTCAATAAACTGTTAGAAATTGGGGCCTCAGGCCGGGATTTGGCTGGCTATTTTTGACGCATGACAAGTGCATTTTAACAGACTTTTCATTTTGATATAATTACATTAAGGTTGAGGCGAAGTCTTCTTTGCTTTGTTAAAGTGCTGCGAGGGCTTGACCCCTGAGTTCCAGATAGGTGTATAGGTTAAAAATTAAGACTGAGTAAGAACTGATTTGGCATTATGATTGTAAATCAAGTGGGAACAGGATGATTTTTGCCCCTCGCAAAGGAAATTCTACAGAAAAATTGCAAAAAGGCTATTTCTAAAAAAAAAAAAGGAATGCAATTGAATGAGATGATTCCAGGAGACATTTGCTTATTAAGTTGTTCATTCGTGGCGATCGGACAGAGGTGTATGATGCAGGATGTTACATAAGAAGGAATTGACATTTGCTGTGACGGTGGGATATGGAACAAAGCATTAGAGGCATTTTATATTCCCCCAAAATGATCAAGAACTGAGTCAAATGGCTCAGCTCACAGCATATCTATGCTTCCACTTGCAGTTAGTTTGAGGCCTGTGTGCGCAGTCAGACTGAGATTCTAAATGAGGTGCAGAAAGCACTTAAACAGTAAGAAGATCAAGAACAGCAGAGCCATCATTTTGAGATTAAACAAGAAAGCCTCATGGAACAACTCAAAAATGAGTTAAAAACCTAGCAGCAAGAGAGTGCAGAGCGTGAAACACAGTTTACTGCACTGCAAGATGCACATCAAGAGTGGAAAATGAGCACACTGCAACATAAGGTCAATGATCAGACTATTTATAATAGAGGGCTGTTACATGACCTTCTGGCCTTTCAATTACAAATAAAGAAGTTGAAAAATGAAACAGTCCATTAATTATAAAAGGGATTGATTCCCAAAATGACCTCGATCAGGCAAATCAGAAGATAGTTACTTTAAAACAACAGACAATTCAACTGGTGAAGGAAAAAGACCTCTTGAACCAGGAGAATAGTGTCCTTCCACAGGAAGGTCATCAGTTTGAAAATGGATACAGAAAAGAATCAAACAGGTTCTCAGGAACTGACTGGAAATAGGCAAGAAAATGTAGAATTCGTGAAGCGTGTGAGGCAGGCGGAAACTGCCCTGTTACAGGTAGCTCAGTGTAGAAGCATGCAAGAGAAAGAGATTGGTATTTTGAAAGCAAACCGATTTGAATATGCACACACAATGCAGGCTGCACAAAACGAAAATGAGTCAAATCAGAATTAAATCAGTGAATGAACGATTAATGGCCCAGAGTAATGTGCTTGAGGCTGATCAGGCCCTGGTGCCATAATTAAAAAGCCAGCTCTCTGAACACCATCAGGAAAGGATAGAGAGAAGCAGGTGTAATAGTTTGACAAATGAAATTGAAAATTGCAAACAGGCATTGAGGCACCCTGACCAATCAGGGTATGGGAAAGGGCCCTCTGATCCAGGGGTGTTGGCTTATCCATCATGAGCCTCATGTTAGTTAACCACAACCTCCTATGGGATGACTGCGACTAACCTCATGTTTTCGACCTACAAAGCCTAAGGAACCATGGGGCACCGAGACCTACCCAGGCCTAGCCAAACATATCCAAAAGGACAGTTGGAGTGTGTGGGAGTGTTCCTGGTATTCGTTACTCTGACTCCCTTTAGCTGTGACTACGACCTGCTGCTGCTTTGAGTAACTTTTCCAGCTCTATTGAACACACTGCTGAAAAACCCACCTCTGGAAGCGGAGCGTCACGGAGTATGTGGGAGTGTTCCTGGTATTCGTTACTCTGACTCCCTTTAGCTGTGACTACGACCTGCTGCTGCTTTGAGTAACTTTTCCAGCTCTATTGAACACACTGCGGAAAAACCCACCTCCGGACGCAGAGCGTCGTAGAGTGTGCGGGGGTGTTCCCGGTGCTTATGGCGCGACAGGGCCAAGAAGAGGACCCCCGGACAAAATGATCCTTACTAGATCGCATTCGGAGACAGGAGACTGCGCCGCGACCGAGAGACGTGGAGAGCTCCTGACGAGTGACAGCAGCTGCCAACTTTCTCAGCCGGACACGCTTGCCGAAATGGAGCCTACAAATAAGTGAAGCAGCTGCCTTGCCCTCGAGACTTTGTTTGTCACCTGAAGGAATGAGTATTACTTGTCCTGCGCCGAGGCTCTGTTGTTGTGAACGGCGCGAACAAGTTTTATTAAATAACTTGCACGCTGCTCCTGTTGGCCCCACAGAATTGCAAAGTCAAATGGCTGCTACTCGCAGTCTTCCCTTGGAGATCCTGTCAGGAACTCACATCTTGGATCCAGAATTAATGGAGAGTACAGCAGAGTTCCAAGAGTTAACAGGAAGAAAAAAATGGGACCTTTGGCTCTGTGTGACTCAGCACAGTAGTTTGGCTCATATTGGGACTAAGAAATCAAACCAAACGGAATTGCCATTCAACATGGAGGCAAATATGCCCCGAAATGGATTCCTCGACCGCTCACAAGCGGCGAAACAGATCCCTTCTCTAAAAGTTCTAACATGACGCCTTGTTGCAAAACACCAGCAAGGACGCCAGGTTGCCAAGGCTACCATGGAAGATAACATCCCAATGAGACCAAATGCACAAACGGAAAGCGTATCTAGGCATACTCCTGGAGGCGTTCGGGCATTGGGGCAGGGCTCAAAACTTGATGACGTCCCTGATGCTGACTTCCAGTTTCTCCCTAATCCCAGCTGTGCAAACTCGGTGTGGAATCTCCAACTCGGCTACTGGAAATGAGCCCGTTTTCGAAAACTTGTTCGGGTGCATGCACTTCGTGCTTCACTACGGAAAGTGCAGACTGCCCGAAAAAACATGAGCGGCGAAATTCTCTAATGGTGGTAGATCAATTATTGAAAAATCTAAAAGAAATTAATGCTTCAATTGCCACTAATATAAAAACTCTGTGTCGCTCACCCACCGACTTGAATGTGCCTGTCAGCATAAGACAATCGAACATGCCGACCAAAAGAAGAAAACTGGACCCCTGCAAGAAACCCCTTCTAACGTGCTCTCAAAAAAGATTTCCTTGATATAAAGACAAAGATCCATATCCAGACTGAAAATCTAAAGGAAAAGTCAATACAAGATGCAACTTGAGCCCAACAACATCTGAGCAGTCTTCTGAAGAAGGATTGACAGACTCCTCATTTATGGAACGAGAGTTTTAAAAAATTTGACGATCAGTGCCGAGACGTCCTAACAGAACACAACCAGAAATTGACTGGGACGTTTGCACAAACCTTGTTGAGCAAGTAATAAATTAATTATGGCCTAACATAATTTCTGCACTAACAATAACTGTGGCTCCATTACTAAAACTCTATGAGCATGTAAACGAATCTTGTAAATATCAAAATAATCTTTTAGCGACAATAAACTCTAAAATAATCAAAATGGAAATTGCTTCAAGAAAAATGAGATGTTAAATACCCTATTGCGAGACCAGCTGAGAAACAATTCAGAGGATAAACGTCTCCTTGCAGAGGTTGCTAGAGAAGCACTTCTGATACTCCAAAAACAACAACCGAAGGATTATGCAACCGAACCTAATTGCGACTTCCAGGTAAAGAACAGAGTTAATTCTCTGCAATATTTGGTTGAACCTCCAAGATATGCTGTGGTCCTGAGTGAGAGCGAAGAGCGGCCCCGAGAAAACAGGACCACATGCCAGAGAGACCTGTCTAGCACTCAGGTAGGGGGTATTAACGATCCCCCCACCCCTGAACAAACAATCCTGGCCTCGCAACAGAGAAAAGAAAAATCTTGCTCCCCCGTCGACGTGGCAGTCACAGATGCTTCTGGTGATCGGTTCGCTGTTGCCTCTACCTCTGCAACCGCCGAGGGATCGATAACTCCTTATCCTGAAGAGCCAAATGTTAGTGAACAAAGCAACGAGCCGAGAGGTCCAGATTTCGATATCTTCGCGAAACCAAAATCTGGAGATATCCCAAAAAAAGCTGAAAATACTAAAATATTGAAGCAAATAAAAAAATAAAAAAAACATAAAAAGCAGCAAAAATGCACTGACCAAAAATTCAAACAAATTTTTACGAAACATAAAGGCTTTAAATGTGACAATACTAACTGAACGAAGAAAAGATCAAACTAATAAAGACCCCGAAATCATTGGTGAAAAGCAAAAGCTTGTGGAGAAAGCGATATTTAAAGACTCTCACTCTCCAAAAGTATCAGATAACCAAAAAAGCGAGGATGAGCGAATGATTGAATTACTGGTGAATTTGTCTACACATGAGGCAGACTCAGAAAAAGAACCGAGCCCTTGAACACCTCCACAGGAAAAATGTTACAGATGAAGCCAAGACACAGTTAAAAAATCTAACTAAAACCTACAAGAAGGAAGTACTTACCCAGAAAGCCAATTCCCTCAACCTACGCATTTCTAACGCCACCTCCAACAGCAAAGAGCTATTTACCATCATCAGAGAACTAGAATCCCCTATCCCTCCCCCGCTCATAGTCAATACTAACAAGGATTGGTGTACCACCATTCAAGATGCTTTAGCTTCCAAGATAAACACCCTCCAAAACAAAATAGAGACACATAGAAAACATCTGGCTCCTGCCACTATACACATCACTACAAATATCAGCTAATGCCACATCTAACTATGCTGAATTCCATTTCAAACCAATGAGCACTGATACCATACTCAAAACCATAGCCTCACTCAAGCCTTCAAATTGTAAAGGCGACAGCTTCCTGGTCAAACTAGTTAAGGACTGTGCACCCATACTAGCACCCATCATCACCAGCTTTGTGAACGCCTCTTTTATATCAAATACGGTCCCAAGTAACATCAAAGAAGCCTGGGTCACCCCTCTCATCAAAAAACCAAAACTAGACCCCACCATGCCCACAAACTACAGACCCATCACCACAGTGCCTTTCCTCCTTAAAATAATAGGCAAACTCACATACACACAAGTACAATGCCACCTAGAAAATAACTAACTACTAGGAGAAAGACAATCAGGCTTCTGCCCTAGACATAGTACAGAGACTGCCTTACTAGACCTCAAAAACCAGATGGATTCTATTAGGGACTCAGGCAAACTATGCATCCTACTACTCCTAGACCTATCAGCGGCCTTTGACTTAGTAGACCACACTAAACTATGTCTTATGCTTGCCAACAATTTTCCCTTCTCTAAAGAGGCCACCGCTTGGATCAAATCCTTCCTCGCAGACCGCACGTCAAGAGTAGCAATAGGTGATGTCGCTGCAGACCCAATCACAGTCCCACTGGGAGTCCCTCAAGGATCCTGCCTCTCCCTGACACTCTACAATGCATATACGAAATTACTCTTTACAGCACTCGACGCAATGGGAGTAATATACGCCAACTTTGCAGACGGCACACAAATACTTATCCCCATCTCTGGCAACCTCGAACAAGACACTATTACCATAAACAAAATCTATTCAAGCATCCAGAACTGGATGGCGACAAACAGTCTCTGCCTCAATGGAGAAAAAACAGAGATACTGATTGTAGGATCCCCAGACCGGTTAAGCAAACTACACTCAAACTACACAGACATAGTCATTGACAGAACTTCAATCAAAATATCTAAAGAAGTCAAAATCCTAGGGGTCTATCTAGACTCAAGCCTCACCATGTTCAAACACGTTAATGCCTTCTCGTCATCCACGACATACACAGCCAAACTTATCGCCCTAAACAGACCCCTTCTCACACCACAGAATTGTACCACCCTAGCCAGAGCACTCATACTAGCAAAAATCGATTACTGCAACATTCTGCTATTAGGGATCTAAAAAAAAAACTAAATAAAATGCTACTTATCCAGAAAAAAGCCCTGCACGCAGCACTAGGCATAGACAAAAGAGGGAGCATATCTCCCACCATAAGAGAGAAGCCCATTGGCTGCCCATACAAGCCAGGATCTTACACAAAGCCCTCACTATAGCACATAAATGTATCACAGGCACAGCGGCAAGCTATCTCAAGCAATACATATCTCGCAAAACTACATCCAGATCACTCAGATCCAACTCAGACACCATCCTCTACACCCCCCACTCCAAAAATGCGAGAACAGGCAATTCCAGCTTCCCAGTAGCAGCCCCTAGAATCTGGAACTATTTACCTGAGCCATCCTTTCCCAAATTCAAGAAAGTCCTCAAAATCAGGCTCTTTAATAAATATCAATGAACCCTAAGCCTTTAGCATTACAACTTCAGCCAATGCATACATTGTTCATCAATGTTAATTTCTGTAAACATATGTATTCAAATTGTTATCCAAGATTTAAGTAAATTTGAAAAATGTCATGATTGTCAACCTGTCAATATGTACTAAGTTATCCAATTTCATTGAAGCACCAAATATTTTTGTAACCTACACCGTAATACCCAAGGGTTTGGGCGTATAACCAAATGTTATAAATAAATAAATAAATAAATAAACTGATTGATATCGAAACGGATGAAGAAGATTACATTGAGATTGTTATTGACCCTGTATCTGAACTGCCTAACGAGCATCAGTATCAAGACCAGTAGGAGCCTGAAGTAGCCATGAAAATACCATGTACATTCATAAGCCCTCTACCTGAAAAGTCTCGAAACTCTGAATCGAGCCGAAGAAGAAGAAAGCGATTTATGACAATCGCTGAAAAAAGAGACAGTGCTACGAAGAAAACAGACATTACAGCTGGTCTAGTTCATCCCCAAAAGGAAGCCGAAAAGGCTCTTAAACATAAGACAATTTCTGAAACAGATGAAAAAAATCAAAGTGGGGACTCCAAAAAATTCAGAAAAAGTATCTTGATCCTCAAGGTCATCCACGTCAAGACAGGAGAGATAATAAGAGACCACAAGCTAGCGGTGACTTTACAAACACGAGTAAGAGACCTAACACATCTGTAGAACATCGTCTCCTGATTGAGAGAATTTTCAGGTTGGGGGATTCACTAATTTTGAACCAATTAAATGTTCTCTAGTTGCTCGGTCATATACCCAAACTACGAGCAGTGTCATCAGATGACATAAAAATCGTTGAATTTGTAGATGAGTCCGTGACTGACAGAGTACTTCTGCACATTCCCTCAAGAATCATCTATAACCTGATCTTGTCCTGCGACTCCGATCTAAACTCCTTAGGCTTTGACATAAGGGAAGTTTGTGCCGGGAAAAGAATGTTACAAGAAAGACCCCTAAAGAACTACACACTAAATGGAAACAGAGGATCAAAAAGAATGTCGAACCCAACGCTCAGTCAGGGAATACGATTTTGGCACCCGTGGCCTCCATTCGGGTTGTTGAAAATGTCCCTCCCTCTCCAGCTCATCAGCTGGACTCAATCTTTTGTGAAAGCCCAATGAAACTCATCAAAATCACTCCAAAGAACACCTCAACTGCTGCTAACGACCCCTGCATAGAAAACAGAGTGGAAAACGCCTGTGCTGACCGAGAAACCTGGAGCTGGTTAGCCGGGGCATTAAATAGTTGCGAAGATCTCCAATGCCAAAATGACAGGAACAACGCATTATTACAGATTGGCTCTTGGAACACGAGAGGTTTCAACTACCTCTTTGGAAGATCTACCGGTGTGCTAGAGAAACTAGATGTAATCTATCTGCAGGAAACTTGGCCTCAAGAGTCACCCTGCGCTGCAGGTTTTGAAATAGCCCTGAACCCTGCAATTAAACAAGCCATGGGAAGACCAATGTCAGGGCAAATAATAATGGTTAAAAAATCCAAAAACCTGAAAATAATTAAATCTGTAAACCACTCTGCATACCTGCAGTTCGCTGCCATTGAAATAAAAGAGAGCACTTTACACGAAAAAATGATCTTACACATTATACATATTTACTGGCAGCACACGGCTACTGATGAATCGGAGTTTCTTGAATTAATCTGCAATACTATTGACTGCATAATGGAAACAGCTCAGCCCCCAACATAATTTTATGTGGAGACTTAAACATGGAATGCCTTCAACTTAAACGTGAAAACGCAGCTACTAAAAAAATCAAAAGAAAAGCGAAAGACCCTTATCAAATTATAAGAGCATAGACAGACGAAATGGAGGAGAGGGAACTAACCTTATTAAATGGAAACACCAGAGGAGTTATCCCTCCAAATGCCACATGGTCCCAAGGGCTTAGAGCGTTGATACTGGATTACTTCTATGCATCAAATGCTATTGCCGAGAAAATCACTGATCTTGTAGTAATTCCAATGGAATAAAGTGATCATAACTTGGTAACCATTAAAATCACTGGGCTAGGTTGTGTAAAAAAAGAATCATGGAATGTGAAGATTAACGCAATAAATAGAGAAGACATCACAGCGATATAAACAACACTCCAGTCTAGCGACGAACCCCAATCCTGGGATCAAATTGAATATCCGAGACTATTAGAGAAATACTCCAAATAGCATCCTGACTTGCGTAAAAAAGGCTTCCGGCATCAACATGCTTATGACCATAAAATCGTGGCCAGAAAAAGGGATTTGAGGAGATCTCTAAGAGAGGCCAAGCAAAATAATACCCAAGAGAGACCGCTCGAAATGAAAAGAACCAAATTAGCGTACAGAGTATAAATGCGGGGGCATAAAAACCTAATCTTACAAAAAGACGCTTAGGTGATGCTAAAGATCTTGACAAATAAGAACTCCAAATCCTAAAGAAAACTTCCCTGGACGCAATGGTCCCAGGGAACTACAGACCAATCACTACTGTCCCCTTCCTGCTAAAGATTCTTGATAAAGCAGTTTACCTGCAAGTTCAAAAGTTCTTGGAAGAAAACCAGCTCCTAGGGCCAATCTGGCTTCAGACCACGGCACAGCACAGAAACTGCCATACTGGATCTCAAAAATCAAATCGTTGACTTAAGAGATGCCGGCAGGCCTGCTCTCCTTCTCTTGTTAGAACTATCAGCTGCATTCGATTTGGTAGATCACAAGACCCTATGTCATCATCTGTCCTCCACTGCCAACTTCTCCCCAAAAGCCTGCAAATGGATATCATCCTTCCTCAAAGAGAGAGTGAGGAAGATGTTCTCCGACTCCTCAGGTGCTCTCCCTAGCCTATCAAATGCGGTGTCCCTCAAGTGTCCTGCATATCACCAATTCTCTACAACCTCTTCACGAGGCCACTGTTCCATGGGCATCGCATATACCAACTATGTGGATGACACACAGGTGCCCATACCTCTGACCGGTGACTACCAGACAGACACGAATACTCTCAATCGCATCTACTCTACAATCCAGTCCTGGATGGCTGAAAACTGGCTGTGCCTAAACAGCGAGAAAACAGAGCTCTTGCTAATTGGATCCACAACCACACTCAGTAAACTCGATGCGCAATATAGCGCATTTACAATAGACAACATCCCCATTACCGTGTCCCAAGCCATCAAGACTCTAGGCGTATACCTGGAACCTAGCATGACCATGGACAGACAGGTTAATGCCATCGCTTCCTCAGCTGCTTACCACTCCAAACTAATTAATGCAGTGAGGCCTTTCTTATCACAAGACAACTGCATCACCATTGCAAGGGCCATTATAGGATCTAGGCTAGATTACTGTAACGTACTCTATGCCGGCACCTCCCAAAAAAACCTGTCAAAACTTCAAGTTGCTCATAATAATGCCTTGAGGGCCGCAACGGGTATAGATCGCAGAGAGCACATCTCTGGGCTGAGAAGGCAGGTCCATTGGCTGCCCGTCAAAGAAAGGATCATTTTCGAAACATTGGCCATTGCACACAAATGCATCCATGGACTGCCACCTACCTACGTAGCTCAGAGGATCACCATAAAAACACCCGCCAAACCGTCACGTTCTGCGTATGCCAATCGCCTCACTGTTCCCCACACACGAAGAATCAGAGCCGGTGGCTCCAGTTTCCCTACTTTGGCTGCAAGTCACTGGAACACCCTCCCTGCCCAACTCAGGATGATGGAATCACACACAACCTTCCGTAAAGCTCTGAAGACTAAGCTTTTTGCCTAAAATTGCCTCCCCCTATTGTCTCAGTTTACGACTGTCTATGCTTACTGCACCTGACTTGTAACCTACTGTATTCGATGTAACTGTTTTATTAATTGTAATGGGCCACTATCTTGTAACCCTCAAGCAAGCCTGCATACGTATTCTTCTCAGCACCTCTATGCCCACGGGTTGCAGTGCGCTATGCAAATACTAAAATAAATAATTAAAAAAAATCCTTCTGGTCTTTGATAAACAACACAGAGTGCACTCAAGGATCTCTGCAGGTGTACTTGGTCACTGAGACCCAATGGATTGCCCATTACACTGAGCTCTTTAAGAAACAAGGAAACGGGCAGTATCATGGCTTGGAACATCACAGCCCGTGGGATTTCTAGATAACCAAAGATGACATCTTGGAAAACATCAGAAGATTAAGTCTGTCCAGAGCTCCAGGCCCGGACGGGCTTCCCAACTGGACGCTAAAGCAAAACCCGGAGGAATGGGCCGATTTCTGTCATAACCTGTTCCCTAACATCATAAAAGAAGGAAGGCTTCCTCAAACATGGAAATGTGCCTTGATCGTGCCCATTTTCAAAAAAGGTCTTCGATCCAACCTGAGAAATTTCAGACCAATAGCGCTACTAGACATGATTGGCAAAATCTTTGCAACTCAAGTCTTGAACCATTAAACAACTTGGATCAAGGGTGTAGACGCATTGGACATTCGATAAACGGGATTTATAAAGGGAATCGGTTGCTCGCTCAACCTGTTCATATAAAGAAAAAAACAAAGATCTACTTGGCCTTTGTCGACTTGGCACATGCCTTCGACAGCATCGACCGTGAATTGCTCTGGACCAAAATGACAGACCACAAATGTCCACTGAGTCTAATAAAAGCTGTACAAGAACTCTACTCAGAAATGGTTGTCAAAATCAGGCTAGACCACAAAGGATCACTGTCCACGGCAATAAAGACCTCATGGGTTGTGAAACAGGGGTGTCCGTTGGGAGCGACCCTATTCAGTTTTTATATCTCTGACGTACAGAGGGATCTAGACAAAGCAAGAGACTTTCTGCGGAACATTAACGGAACCCATATTGGGCACATTCTGTATGCTGACGATATTGTTCTGATTGACGTAACGCTGGTTGGCCTACAACAAAAATTGAGGGCACTTGAACCATACACTGCTAAAAATGGTCTTGTGATAAATCCAGCAAAAACAGAGATCCTTATTCTCCAAAGCCTTATTGGACTTAAATCATCAAAAAGGAAGAAATTTAAATGGGACATTGGTGGTAAACCAATTGATTGTTAGCCAGGTACCATACCTGGGAGTCCTGATTAGCTCACACATAAACGACGAACCTATGGTCCAAAAGATCAAAAGGAAATGTAAACTCCTGGCAGTTCAAGGTTCTATGATAAACAAAAAATATGGAAAATTCTCCATAAAACCAGCCCTTGAATACTACAAAGCAAAGGTTGTTCCATCTTTAATCTCTGGAGCCGAGGCCATGCTGAGGTGCTCGCACGCAACATGGTCGTGGTGTAAAAATCTATACTGGAATAGAATCCTGCATCTACCGAAAGGGACCCCCAATGCTTGTACGAGATATGAACTAGGCCTGACATCTATTAACGCCACAGTGTCATGGAATACTCTGGCCCTATACAGGAAGATCATTGGCACTAAAGATCTCCGCAATTTAAAATCCTGAGACATACTGGAGAAAGAGTTCCATCTGACTCGATACAGGAAGAATGGAGAGTAGGTGCATAAACCTAATAGAACAACTGAACTTGGGCTAAGAAACATTGCTACAGAACCCGAATAAAGTAAAAAAGAAACCATGGGAAGCTGATTGGTGCGAAACTTGCGATACCAGAAATGCTCATCGTTGGATGAACTTTGCTGCTGCGGAAGCTTGGACCCGCAGTACAATCCCGAAATACCTGGAATTATTCCCATTTGTTAGCAAGAGAAGAACCTATATGAAATTCCGATTGAACTTATTTTTAACAAAAGAAGTTCAGAACTTATGACAATCACCTACAAAGTTGAATTATTTGTGCAGATTCTGTGAAATAGGAAACGAGGCACTAAAACACCTGACCCTATACTGTACTAAACTATCCGAGTTGAGAACAACTTTAATGGGGAAAGGGTTGGCAGCAAGACCCTCCTCGTCTGGAGAATGTTGGTGGAAAAGGATGTTTGAAGGAGTGGATGTTCAACTAGTACATGCATTGTTTTTTTTCTTAGAAGCATTAGAAAAGAGACTGGCGGTCCATGAAGATCCAAATAGGGCCGATTAGACCAGTACAGGTATGACTGGCAGGACTTAAGATGCCATGCCCCTCTCTACCTGGATTAATGCACAACGTTGATTATGAAAAAAGGAAATGTACTTGTCTTTGCTCTTTTCTTTGCTTTCTTTCCTCCTTTTTAAAAGTTTGTAAACAAACTATATAAAAATAAAAAATAAAAAAGGCCAGTCTTCATCTGAGATTGAGGAGTACTCCCCTCTATCAAACAGAAGGGAAGGTGGCCGGACCAGTGTGTCCTGGGAAGTCAAGAATAATCCAGTGAAAACTCCCTTGTTGAGAAAATGAGGGAGTTGGACTTAAAAAGAATTTCAGACAGACCACCTAGCTCGCTTCGCTGGAGAAGAACTTCAAAGCTTCAGCCCAGGAGGGGCATATTAAAAACCTCCTTACATTCAGGGACAGGGGTGAATTTCCCCAGACTCTCTGAAATGGGGGACACTACACAGTTGAGTCTGTCTGTTCTGACCCTGTGGTTCTGGGAGGTATTCCCAGTCTCATAGAGATAGGCAGCACCTAGAATATAGGGAATGGAATACCAATGGCAGCTCTGGGTCAGAAGGTGAATGGACTCAGGTGCAGAGAAAAAGGAAGACAGGGAAACAAAGAAAGATTTTTGTCAAAGACCCAATTGGACAGCTCAAGGCCATAAAGAGCTTCATGACCCATACCATAAAAAAGCTAAGTATTCAGTTTGGGAACATCTAGAATTGTATGAACACATGATATCCTCATTTGGAATTAAAAATGATGTAAATTGTATGGAGTTGGTGAAATGGACGTGCTCTCCTGAGTCCTCCAGTTTCTTTTGCAGAATCATTATAAATGGTCCACCTACTGGACAGCCATTTTGAAAACAAATGCACACATAGGAACCCTCAAGAGGCCCGTAAGGCTGCATATAATTTGCAATGTGGGGTGGATCAGGCACCTAGGGAGTTTGTTCAGGAGTTAAAGCGGGCATTTGCTCTGACTGCCCAGCGGGTGAGCATCAATAATAGGGGATTCATAACTATATATTTCCATGCGCTCCCCAAATACATAATGACTCAGTTGGTGCGTGATTTTCATGAGCACAGGACCCTGGATTGGGTAATTGAACTGGCCACCAGGATCTATGAAGTCCAGAAGCTACAAACCATCTAACACCCCTGCTGCTGCAAACGTGGCGGAGGTACAAACTACCCCTCCATTGGTTCTGGTGACGGGGGTGGGGGCTAAACATACTCCTTCTGCCAACAAGCAGAATGAAAGGCAGAGGAGTCACTCTGACCCAGCCAAATGAAGGGGTAGTCAGCAGGATCTCAGACCAATACCCCACTAACCCGGCCACCTATGTAAGCCCTAGGTACAAGGGTACCAAACCAATCCTGGGGTATGTATATACTCCCCCGGCACAAGGGAGTCAGAGAGGGGCAATCAGGTAAGTACTGCCCCGGGAAACTTCGCTCCAAACTTCCCTCAGGAGAGAAGTATCAATCCGCCCAATCTGAACCTCTTCCCCAGATATCCCCTGAACCAGAACTTCCAGAATAAACCTCCTCTCTCTCCCCGGTTCCAGGACAATAGATCCCTGAACCCGGGAGAAGGGAGATTCAGGATGGATAATTATGGGGGGAATTTCCAGCACCCAGCTACTTTGGGAGAAGGGTCAGTTAGCCTTTTCAGGAGCTGCAGAGTATGACTCAATACCTCCATACAACCCAGAAAAGGTCTATCAGCTGGAGCAACAGGTCCACCAACTGACCGACCTGGGGGGCATGCTGACGGCTCAGTCTAACCCTGCTTCCCAGAATGCCCCAACACCCACAGCAGATGACCCGGGTGTAAATGATGGGAGAAAACATCCGACAAACCACAGGTTCCTGAGGATGGGGTCTGGGTGGAGGGGAGATAACAAGCCCTAGTGGAAGCTTTATTTCTCACCCAGACAGAACCCCTAGAAACCTCTCAGCCTGAAAGTGACTCTTCTCCCCTGAAATGTTAGAACCCAAAGGGCAAAGGGTAAGAAGGAGAGGTCAAAGAAAAGCCCACTTTGTGGAAGAACTCTGGATCATCCCCTTTGAAAGATAAGAATCCCTGGAGGATTCAGGTAAGGAAATCTTCTCTTTCAGGAACGAGGTGGGTGTGGGGGGAGGGGTTACTCCCAAAGAATAATGGGTCCCAAAATACCCTGAGTGGGACAGGGTAAGTATAGAGACTGACCCAAAAGAAGTAACTATTCAACCCCCTAACTGTGAGCCAGATAGAATAGAAACAGAGGTGTCCTTCCCCCAAACAGTTTTGGAGAACTGCCCCCAGGAAAAGGGGGACAGTAAAGAATCAGAGGAGCAAACAGTTTTGGAGAACTGCCCCCAGAAAAAGGGGGACAGTAAAGAATCAGAGGAGAAAGAGGATCCCCCAAATGCACCCATTGTTAGTTGTAACATTTTCTTTACAGATTCCCGAACTCCGACACTGAAAATTGCCCAAGATCACACAGTGTCGGAGTTCAATATTAAGAAAATGACCACCGGCCTAGCAAATAACTCACACTTTCTTTGTACCCTGGAGGAGAAAGAAGGCAGATCCTATGCACCGGTCAAGGTGCAGGGTCAGTGTGTATTATCAGCTGTGGTGGACACTGGACCCCAAGCCACCCTCTTGTCCAAAAAGGCCTTTGACCAACTAAACCCAGGACGGGGAGGATCACCAAATTCCCCTCACACCACTTCCCAGACAACTCCAAGATTTCAACAGGAATTATATTTCCGTTGAAGGGACTTTGGATCTGGAAATAAAAATTGGGCGACATCGATTAAAACATCCGTTGATAGTCGTGACTCCAGAGGGAACACCTTGTTTAATGGGGAACCATCTCCTGATCGGCTGTGTAAAGAAGGTCCTACCGGCCCGAGTACCAATAATGTAAGCATGAATGGTACCTGTCATTTAATTGATCAACTTTCTGAGAAGGTAGAATTCCATTTCAAGAATAACCAAGTCCCAGACATCACTGTCATCTCTGTAGGAGAACAAGCTGGTGATGGGCACCCTTCTCCATTTCTGAAAATCAATCTTCCTCCCAGTATTAAGTGGCAATCCACGCTATAAGTGAACACCCTTTAAATTTACACCAGTCCAAAATCAGAAGGAACCTTAAGTCTGTGACACCAGACAAGGAAGAACCTGTTCAAAGTCTGATGGACATTCAGAAAAAGGGCACACCGTTGTTTTTCCCCTTTTCCCCTTTCACTTAAATGAGGAGGAGGTGCTGGTGCTCGCTAGAGTATGCCTGAATAATGGAAGGAGCTTCATCTGCAAAGGGTTATTCAGGAAACTCCCAAAAGATCACACCATTCCCACATTTAAATTGATTGGCTAATGGGAAGTAGGTCTGGAAACTCCAAACATCTCGTGTTTGTGTCACATCGTGGGGTAGATGGCGAGTCTGGGATCGGTATCGACGTGGTCCGCCGTAGATCCTGCCGTCACGTTCCTTTCTCACCTACGTGCTTGCAGGTCTAGTCTTTCTCCGCTCGCGTACGCGACTGGGAGCTTTTAGCCTTCTGCTTCCGGGTCGCGTACGCGTTGCAACGCTCCCTGGTTTTTCGCTTGCTTTTGCCACGCTAGGAAGCCTTCGGTGTTACCTCCGCCCGCTCCCGCTGTTTTCTTTCTTTCCTTACTTTCGTTCCTTTTCCCTTTTCTTCCCGTCTCACTCTCTCTCTCTCTCTCTCTCCTTCTCCTTCGTCCCATCTGCCCTCCTCTTTTCTCTATCTACTCTTACTCTGCTCTACCCTCCTTCCCTCCTCTCTCCTGCTTTAGGTCTGCCTCTGCCTTCCGCTGTGGTTAAACACCGACCTTGCCTGCTATTTGGACTGCCTCTGCCTCCCGTTATTGTGAACTGTTCATCTTCCCGTGTACCGACCTTGCCTGCTATTTGGACTGCCTCAGCCTTCCGTTATTGTGAACTGTTCATCTCCCTGTGTACCGACCTTGCCTGCTCATTGGACTGTCTTCGCCTTCCGTTTCTGTGGACATTGGTCCTTCATGTGAAGCTTACCCAACCTGCTTACGGAGCACAACCTGAAATCTTCCAATAGGGGTTTTTTGTGCCTTTGGCTTTTTCCCCTCATCCGACGGTCACGGAGGATCTTTCACCGCCTAACCTATACGGTGTCGCTGTGGCGTCCTTTCGTGGCCGTCCATATCTTCATAAAAAAAAAGAGAAACCAGGAAACAAGGAAGGAAAGAAAATCAGGAGAAAAGACAGAGGTGAGGAGGAGGGGGAGGGTTTTGAGACTGAAACTTCATTTGAAGAAGAGGACATTGCTGACCTTTGTGATAGTTTGCAACGCCCCAATATCAATATGGCAACCCCTCAACAGATTCAAGAACTGATAGCCGCTGTACAGAACCTGAACTTAGAGGTTCAGAACCTAAAAGGTGCCAACGCTGCATTCCAACAGCGGGTGACAGAAAGAGAGCATCTTTCAACAGATCTACCTCCTCTTCCTTTAGTCTCTGGCAAATTCGATGGGGCCCCCAAAAGGGTTAAAGAATTTTTGGACGCTTGTAATCTTCACTTTTCTTTTCGTACGCAGACTTTTGACTCTGATCACGCCAACATTGGCTTTATGATTACACATATGACTGGCAATGCCCTTGCTTGGGCCACCCCCCTAGTGAACCGAACCGACCCGGTGCTGCAAGATTATAACGCCTTCAAAACATTGTTACAACAAACCTTCTTACGGACCGAGAGTACTTATTTGGCGTCTGAAGATTTACTGGATATACGTCAGGGTAATTCGGATTTGCTTACTTACATCACGAACTTCAAACAGGTTGCTTCTGAAGCAGGATGGCAGGAACAAGCCCAGTATGCAATCTTTCGACGTGGGTTGAGAGAGGACCTCAAAGATGAACTGGCCCGGATCGCTCGGCCAACAACGTTTGATGATCTCGTGACTGCTACACTTCGTATTGATTTTCGTATGACCGAACGACATGCTGAGAAGAGGAAATCCAAACCCTATGTGTCTCTCCCTGTGGATCCCCTTCCTCCCATCCCTACATCCTCTCCAAGATCCAATCGAGAAGAACCTATGCAGATAGGGACTACTCGTGCTCCACTTACACCTGAGGAGCGAAAGAGGCGTAGAGAAGGAAACCTGTGCATGTATTGCGGGGCTTCTACTCATCTACTTAGGGACTGCCCAGATGTCCCTCCAAGACGGTCGGGAAACGATCGCCCTCGGTGAGTTTTAGGACTAACTTCCGAGGGGCTTCTACTAGTCCTTATGTTACTCTCTCGGTCTCTACACCTGCGATCCCAGAAGATGCTCGCCTCATGATTCTATCAGTAACTCTATTACTGGGCGACTCGGAGATTCAGGCTCAGGCCCTATTGGATTGTGGCGCCGCCGGCAATTTCATGGATACCTATTGGGCCACTCAGAAGGGTGTGCCTCGCATTGCCAAGAAGGAGGACCAGAAGGTGGAGGGGGTCGACGGCGAACCTTTAAGCTCTGGCTTAATAACGCACACCACGGAAGAACTAATGATGTCGGTCCAACAACATACTGAAAAGATCTCATTCAACCTTATCCGTGCTGCCCACTTCCCTATCATCCTTGGGATTGGCTGGTTACGGAAACACAATCCCAAAATAGATTGGACAAGAAATCTCCTTAGTTTTCACTCTACGATCTGTAAGTCTGAATGCCTACCGGAACCTAGATTCGAGGTTGTCAAGACATCAAGTTGTTGTGAGTCCAGAACTGTTCATTGTCTGCCCACTTATCTTCAGGAGTACACCGAGGTAGTCACAGAAAAGATACCTCTGGAATTGCCTCCACACCGTCCCGAAGACTGTGGGATTCATCTCATGCCAGGGGCCCTGGTCCCCTTTTGTCGGATGTTTCCCCTGTCTATGGAAGAAAGACGCTATCTCAGGGAATACCTGGACAAGAATCTAGCCAACGAACTCATCAGACCGTCAAAGTCTCCGGCAGGGGCCTCGTTATTCTTCATACCCAAGAAAGAGTCACAAGAGCTACGTCCCTGCATAGATTACCGGAGACTAAACAAAGTAACCATCAAAGACCGATATCCCATGCCTCTCATAACAGAGATAATACAAGCGGTACATGGTTCCACCATCTTTACAAAACTTGACCTAAGGAACGCATATCACTTACTTCAAGTCCAAGCAGGAGATGAGTGGAAGACTGCCTTTCGGACTCCATTCGGACTATTTGAATATCAGGTAATGCCCTTTGGCTTAGTCAATGCTCCTTCCATATTTCAACGCTTCAACGCCTATTCTCAGATCTACTATGCCATACTACTATCGTCTATCTGGATGACATTTTAGTGTTTTCTCGTACACCAGAAGATCACAAAGAACATTTCAGAGAAGTCTTTCAGCGTCTCAAAGACAATCATCTTTCCGTCAAACTGAACAAATGTGTTTTTTCTGCATCCTCCATCTCCTATTTGGGGATTATCCTTTCCAGCAGGGGTATCTCGATGGACCCACAGAAGGTCACATCTATTCTAAATTGGCCTTCACCGAAATCAGTAAGAGAAGTACAGAAGTTTCTAGGTCTTGCTAACTTCTATCGGAAGTTCATTCCAAACTTCTCCCAAAGAGTGTTACCCATCACATCTTTACTTAAGAAGTCTTCTATGCCGTTCACTTGGTCTGCTGCAGCCGAGGAGAGTTTTCATCTACTCAAAGAAGACTTTTGCTCTGCTCCAGTTCTACGACAACCGGATCAGGGTCTTCCTTTCATTCTGGAGACTGATGCTTCGGCAGCGGCAGTTGGGGCAGTCCTACTTCAAGCACATAACAATCTCGAATATCCTGTCTCTTATTTTTCGAAAACACTCAACTCTAGTCAAAAGAACTACTCAGTCATCGAACGAGAACTACTTGCCATGAAGCTGGCGTGTGTCGAGTGGGGACATCTGTTGCAAGGAGGCATTTTTCCGTTTACCATCAGGACTGACCACAAGAATCTGCAAGTGTTGAGGCAGTTTGAGTGTTACAACACCCGACAAGCAAGATGGGCACACTTTTTTGCACAGTTCGACTTCAACATCACATACATTCCTGGAGAACAGAACTTGGTGGCGTTCGCACTTTCTCGTCGCAGTGATTACCTTGCTGAGACAGAAGGCACCAGAGAATTGATGTTTCCCAAGACCAAACAGATCGGAGAACTATCTACGTTCCTTAAGCAAGTCAGAGATACTTCTAAAGGAAATTTCAAAGGGGATCTCCACCCCATCGATACCAGGTACGACATCAAGGATGGGTTCTATCTGGTAAAGGATAGATTGTATCTACCCACGTCGGACCAGAGGTAGACGGCGCTTTTATGGTGTCACGATTCTAGGATTGCAGGACATAGAGGCATCAAAGGAACCCAGGAATACCTCCTAAGGCACTTTTATTGGCCTAACCTGAAGGAGGACGCCAAGGAGTATGTACTGTCCTGTCTTATTTGTCTCCGCAACAAAGTGTCTCACCAAAGACCAATAGGATTTTTGGAGTCCGATGACGTTCCTGCAGGACCTTGGTACACCATTTCCACGGATTTCATCGTCGAGTTACCCAGGTCTCAGGGTTGCACTTGTATCATGGTGGTGGTAGACTCCTTTTCTAAACTGGCTCACTTTTCCCCCCTATCTGGCATTCCCTCCGCTGCTGAAATGGCAGAGGTTTTTCTGAAAGATGTATTTCGCCTACACGGAATACCCACTAAGATCATTTCTGATCGGGGAAGCCAATACACCTCACGCTTTTGGAAGACCTTTTGTGAGAAATTGGGCATAGAGAGAGCCTTATCTTCGGGTTTCCACCCTCAGACCAATGGTCAGACGGAGCGGCTTAATGGAACCCTCGAACAATATCTAAGATGTTTCATTAACCTACAACAGGACAATTGGGTTCCCCTTTTACCCTTGGCCGAGTTCTCATATAACAATTCCGTCCATTCTGCACTTGGTATAAGTCCTTTCTTTTGCACCTATGGCTATCATCCACATTCCATACCTCCCATCTCTTTAACCTCCTCGCATATACCCTCGGTGGATTCTTCCCTTTCTCACATTCAGAAGGTTCATTATGAGGCTAAATTGAGCCTCCAGGAGGCACAAGATCGTTATAAAACCCAGGCTAACAAACACCGCAGACAAGTCCCAGGGTGGGAAGTAGGATCCCGAGTCATGCTGTCTACGAAATATTTACCCCGGTGGGTACACCCCTCTAAATTCTCTCCCAAGTTCTTAGGTCCTTACAAGATCACGCACAAAATAAATCCTGTTGCATTTCGCCTTGAACTTCCTGTTAGTCTACGAAGGGTTCATCCCGTATTTCATACGTCTCAGTTAAAACCCTTTGTAGAAGACATCTGGTCCCGGAAGTCTAAACCCAATCATCTGCCTACTGACCCTACACAAGAAGAGTATGAAGTCGCTCAGATATGCGATTCACGATATCATAGGGGTAGACTAGAATATTTGGTAAGATGGAAGGGGTACCCCTGTTCAGAAAATACTTGGGAGCCCAAATCCCACATTAACGCCCCTCGATTGTTACGTCAGTTCCACCGTTTTCATCCAGGGAAACCAGGGAAACCGGGGGGAGTGTGCTTTCGGAGGGGGCATACTGTCACATCGTGGGGTAGATGGCGAGTCTGGGATCGGTATCGACGTGGTCCGCCGTAGATCCTGCCGTCACATTCCTTTCTCCCCTACGTGCTTGCAGGTCTAGTCTTTCTCCGCTCGCGTACGCGACCGGGAGCTTTTAGCCTTCTGCTTCCGGGTCGCGTACGCATTGCAACGCTCCCTGGTTTTTCGCGTGCTTTTGCCATGCTAGGAAGCCTTCGGTGTTACCTCCGCCCGCTCCCGCTGTTTTCTTTCTTTCCTTACGTTCGTTCCTTTTCCCTTTTCTTCCCGTCTCACTCTCTCTCTCTCTCTCTCTCCTTCTCCTTCGTCCCATCTGCCCTCCTCTTTTCTCTATCTACTCTTACTCTGCTCTACCCTCCTTCCCTTCTCTCTCCTGCTTTAGGTCTGCCTCTGCCTTCCGCTGTGGTTAAACACCGACCTTGCCTGCTATTTGGACTGCCTCTGCCTCCCGTTATTGTGAACTGTTCATCTTCCCGTGTACCGACCTTGCCTGCTATTTGGACTGCCTCAGCCTTCCATTATTGTGCACTGTTCATCT
Source organism: Ambystoma mexicanum (assembly GCF_040938575.1). Lineage (NCBI taxonomy): Eukaryota > Metazoa > Chordata > Amphibia > Caudata > Ambystomatidae > Ambystoma > Ambystoma mexicanum. The sequence goes on along the minus strand of NC_090923.1, from coordinate 281,406,094 downwards.
CCCTGTGTACCGACCTTGCCTGCTCATTGGACTGTCTTCGCCTTCCAATTCTGTGGACATTGGTCCTTCATGTGAAGCTTACCCAACCTGCTTACGGAGCACAACCTGAAATCTTCCAATAGGGGTTTTTTGTTCCTTTGGCTTTTTCCCCTCATCCGACGGTCACGGAGGATCTTTCACCGCCTAACCTATACGGTGTCGCGGTGGCGTCCTTTCGTGGCCGTCCATATCTTCATAAAAAAAAAGAGAAACCAGGAAACAAGGAAGGAAAGAAAATCAGGAGAAAAGACAGAGGTGAGGAGGAGGGGGAGGGTTTTGAGACTGAAACTTCATTTGAAGAAGAGGACATTGCTGACCTTTGTGATAGTATGCTAACAATTTACATTGGCAACAAAAGTATAGAGCATGATTGTTGGGTCATGAGAGATGCCCCTTCCACCTTTTATCTGTGAAGTGACATTGTCAACTGTTTCGCAATAAATTTGGACCTAATTAATATGGTCCTGACTGGGGGTAACCCCAGGGCCTTTGACAACACAGGAAAAACATTCCTATCAGCTCAATTGCTACCTTGTGTGGTTGAAGATCAGGAGCAAGAAGAGGTTACCATCACAGGACAGGTGCGAAAATTTACCATTCCCCTCACAATTAAGTGAGGACAGAACCACAAGCATCAGGATGCCTAAATCAATTTCAATTCCCATCTCCAACAACAACGTTTGTACTTAGATCTGGCACCTCTAGTAGACCTAGAACATGACAACCATTCGAATATTGGTGGATAGTAGCGACCCTTGAAGTATCCCTTTGGGCACAGGCACCTTTATTGGAATGGTGGTGGATGCCCAATGTTATGATGAGACCAATTCCAAATGGCTGTTTCAACATCACAGACGGTATTCCTCCAGAAAAGATTTTTTCTAGGCCTGGCGGGAATTTCATGGTGCAGTATTCCTGCCCCTATGTGGTGGAAAAGGATACCTGTGACATCAGGAGGGAGGAGGTAGTGTTCGGAGCCAATGACCACTACTTCGAATCCCTGGAACCTACTATCCAGATCAACATCAAAAGAGATCTCTCTACCCAACCAGAGGATACCGCTGAAATTGCCAAGCCCAAGCTCTTTCCAGGTTCCAAGCAGATGGTCAAGGAAATGATCAATCTTGCTGATGCCTGCAAGACCAAGGGACAAAGAAAAAATTTGAAACAGTGGGTTTATACGACTTTGGCCACGCCTCTATTCATTCAACCACCATACCCACAGACCCCGAGAAGGCTCCTGTATATGTGAAACAATACTGGTTACCTCTTGCGTCCCTGGAATCACTCACAGAGATTATTAAGAACTTAGGATCACGTGGGATAATTTACCTTCAACAATCCAATACTGGGGATGCTCAAACTAAACAGCCAATGGAGCCTATGTGCAGAGCTGAGGGAGTTGAACAAATGGGTCCACATGTCAAGATAGCCACTTTCCTACATCGATCAGGGGCTGGCACAGATCCAAGAGCCAAAGGTGTACACCGCCCTTGACCGGACCAACGGGATACTGGACAGACCCTGTGCGTAGGGAAGACTAGTACAAGCTTGCCTTTACCTTAGGGGGCAGCAGTATATGTGGACCCAACCCCCTTTGGATACAGCTACTCCGGCAATGAGTTCAACATCTTCCTACATAAGGTCATGTCCGACTTGGGTGAACAGGGAAACCTGGCCTATGAGGACGATGTTCTGAGCAAGAGCTCTACTGTGGAGGAACACATAGCAGAAATCCGCTATGTTCTGACCCAGTTGCAGAAAGCCAGAGCAAAACTGTTCTTCCCGAAGGCACAGTGGTGTAAGACACGAGTGAACTTCTTACGGCACAAGATAACCCTGAGGGTCTTAATCCCCAGGCGAAGAAGGTGGAAGCCTTTCCTCTGTGACAATTAAGAAGCCTTCTTGGACTCACTAATTGTAGTCAGAAGTTCACTGAAGTCTATGCAGAGCTCATTCAACCCTTGGTCCATTTATTAAAGGCCGTAGTCAAGTGGGAGTGGGATCCGGAACAAGCCGCGGCAGTTAACTGAAAAGAAGCCTTTTCCAGGCTCCTTGTTTGGTTTACCCCATAAAGAACAGGGAGTTCTTCTTGGAGATCAGGTTCTCTGATACTTGCCTAGCAACAGTGTTGTATCAAAAGCATGACAAGTGTGAAGATGTGAAGGAAGGGTACCGACACCGACTCCCGAGACCACAAAAGCCAAATTAATTCTACCTTCCCACTGTGGTTAGCACGGGTTCCTGATGGTAGAACGTACAGGTGACCACGTGGCAGCAGGGATTAGGGAGAGGTTGTGGATGGGAATGGGGAGTTTAGGAACACCAGAAAGAGGGTGAGGGTAACCAGATTGGATAGGTAGGGGAATTTAGGAGCAAGACATATCTTGATACTCATGAAACATTGTAACACATCCTGGAATACCTGACCTGACGAGCACCTACCCAGCTTCATACCTCCTATTCCTCCCTATAGTAATGCCTTTGCCACTTGTCCCATAGAACCTCTGTCACCAGAGCTCTAACACACAGTATGCCCTAAGAGCATATAATTAGGAATTAGCAGATACTGAGTCTTGCGCATAATAATGGCCTAGCAAACATTGAGCATGATACATATGCAGGTAACCTGCAGAACAACATGAACACAAAGAACAAATGGAAAACACAGGTGGGAATCGCTTCCCAACATAAGCACTACACTCATGGCCTGATAGGCAAATTGATGCATGAAAGACAAGCAACAAATACACAAAGCAAGCAAGCAATCTAGTCTTTCTGGCTGGAGTGCTTATACGATGTTATGGTCTCACATGTTTTGCAAAGTGAACCATGTTTTCCTTCACCCCAGTATTCACTAGTTCACCTTCTTTGAGCACATAACCCTGTGTTTCCCTTCATGTGCTTTTGGCATCCCCTTAATGCCAAAAGCGCAGGTATCGAGGCCCACAACCCATACTGAAACGTGCAGGCTTGACTGTCAAAGAACAAACAGAGACCAACGAATTGGACCAAAACACTAAAGTGAAGGTCCGGGAGCCCCGTAAGGCGGGTCTATGTGATCCGACCGCGGCTGATTTTGCCGCGGTCGGAACGTTCGCATGAGAAAAGTGCGGACTACCAAAAGTTTGCACCTTTCTCATGCGAACATACATACATACTACGGGGGCTGCAGGGTTTTCCCCTGCAACTCCCACTCACTATATTGTGAAGTATACTTTACTTTACTTTACTTTATTACATTTGTAAAGCGCAACCATAAACCCATAGGTGTGAGGGCGCAGACAAAACACAAAAAAGAGAGAGAAGGCCGGGAAATCTAAGGAAAGGAACTGCAGACAGGGGGCGACTATTTGAAGAGGAAAGTTTTAAGGCCCTTCTGAAAGGTGATCAGGGCTGCTGAGTTTCTCAGTTGATCTGGCAGAGTGTTCCAGAGCGCCGGTGCCGTAAAGGCAAAGGCACCACATTGTGCTTTTTTACTTTTAACTTTGGACTGGTGGAGTAAATTCTGGTTGTTGGACCGAAGATTTCTAAACGAAGATTTTATTCCAATATACCTTTGAAGATAGAAGGGCATCTTGCCCTTAAGGCATTTGAATGTGATGACCATGAGTCTAAAGGAGATTCTTGAGTCCACAGGCAGCCAGTGTAGCGCTCTCTGTGCCTCAGATACATGTGCCCTGTGTGTAAGACCAGATACCACTCTGACTGTTCCGTTTTGGACCACCTGAAGACGGTTTATAGTTTTTTTACTGGAGCCTGCTAATAAACTACAACAGTAATCCAGTTTAGAGCCAATAATGGCTCGGGCGATGGTCTCTGCGTTTCATTAAGAAATGAAAGGTCGCAGGTGGGACAGTAGTTTAATATAATATAGTGAGCGGGGTGTTGCGGGGAACACCCCCGCAGCCCCTTTTTTTTTATTTTCTTTTTTTTTAATTTTCTTTTTTTTTTTGCGGTTTTGTGCTGCGGGGGTGTCCCCCGCAACACCCCGCTCACTATACCACACAGTCGGAAAGATCACACCAAGCAGCCCACCATCACTGCCACCTGGCCCGGGTCTCCTGTCTTGCGCCACATGCTCTGTATGTCACCCAAGCTACACGTTCTCACCGCCACTGGGCCCAAATCTCCTATTGCTGCTCCATGCACACACCTCGATGCGTCTGCCCATGCTGTAATCTTCTTCAATAAGGCGCACCGGGCACGGGCGGACAGCAAGCTTTATTCCTGATCACAGCTGTGTGCTGTGTGCCATGCACCGCCCTTCCCAGAAGAGGATACCTGTGACATCAGGAGGGAGGAGGTAGTGCTCAGAGTCAATGACCACTACCTCGAATCCCTGGAACCTACTATCCAGGTCAACATCAAAAGAGATCTCTCTACCCAACTGGAGGATACCGCTGAAATTGCCAAGCCCAAGCTCTTTCCAGGTTTCAAGCAGAGGGTTGAGGAAATGATCAATCTTGCTGATGCCTGCGAGACCAAGGGACAAAGACAAAAGCTGAAACAGTGGGCTTATACAACTTTGGAAGCACCTCTATTCATTCAACCACCATACCCACAGACCCCGAGATGGCTCCTGTATATGTGAAACAATACTGGTTACCTTTTGCATCCCTGGAATCACTCACAGAGATTATTAAGAATTTAGGATCACGTGGGATAATTTACCTTCAACAATCCAATACTGGGGATGCTCAATAAACAGCCAATGGAGACTATTTGCAAAGCTGAGGGAGTTGAACAAATGGGTCCACATGTCAAGATAGCCACTTTCCTACATCGATCAGGGGCTGGCACAGATCCAAGGGTCAAATGTGGACATCGCCATTGACCTGACCAACGGGCTACTGGACAGACACTGTGCGTAGGGAAGACTAGTACAAGCTTGCCTTTACTTTAGGGGGCAGCAGTATATGTGGACCCAACCCCCTTTGGATACAGCTACTCCGGCAATGAGTTCAACATCTTCCTACATAAGGTCATGTCCGACTTGGGTGAACAGGGAAACCTGGCCTATGAGGACGATGTTCTGAGCAAGAGCTCTACTGTGGAGGAACACATAGCAGAAATCCGCTATGTTCTGACCCAGTTGCAGAAAGCCAGAGCAAAACTGTTCTTCCAGAAGGCACAGTGGTGTAAAACACGAGTGAACTTCTTAGGGCACGAGATAACCCTGAGGGTCTTAATCCCCAGGCAAAGAAGGTGGAAGCCTTTCCTCTGTGACAGTTAAGAAGCCTTCTTGGACTCACTAATTGTAGTCAGAAGTTCACTGAAGTCTAACGCAGAGCTCACTCAACCCTTGGTCCATTTATTAAAGGCCGGAGTCAAGTGGGAGTGGGATCCGGAACAAGCCGCGGCAGTTAACTGAAAAGAAGCCTTTTCCAGGCTCCTTGTTTGGTTTACCCCATAAAGAACAAAGAGTTCTTCTTGGAGATCGGGTTCTCTGATACTTGCCTAACAACGGTGTTGTATCAAAAGCATGACAAGTGTGAAGACGTGAAGTAAGGGTACAGACACCGACTCCCGAAACCACAAAAGCCAAATTAACTCTACCTTCCCACTGTAGTTAGCACGGGTTCCTGATGGTAGAACGTACAGGTGACCACGTGGCAGCCAATGGGGGAGGAGGGATTAGGGAGAGGTTGTGGATGGGAATGGGGAGTTTAGGAACACCAGAAAGAGGGTGAGGGTAACCAGATTGGATGGGTAGGGGAATTTAGGAACAAGACATATCTTGATACTCATGAAACATTGTAACACATCCTGGAATATCTGACCTAACGAGCACCTACCCAGCTTCATACCTCCTATTCCTTCCTATAGTAATATCTTTGCCACCTGTCCCATAGAACCTCTGTCACCAGAACTCTAACACACAGTATGCCCTAAGAGCATACACTTAGGAATTAGCAGATACTGAGTCTTGCGCATGATAATGGCCTAGCAAACATTGAGCATGATACATATGCAGGTAACCTGCATAACAACATGAACACAAAGAACAAATGGAAGACACATGTGGGAATCGCTTCCCATCAGAAGCACTACACTCATAGCCTGATAGGCAAAATAATGCATTAAAGACAAGCAACAAATACACGAAGCAAGCAAGCAATCTAGTCTTTCTGGCTGGTGCGCTTGCACGATGTTATGGTCTCACATGTTTTGCCAAGTGAACCATGTTTTCCTTCACCCCAGTATTCACTAGTTCACCTTCTTTGAGCACATAACCCTGTGTTTCCCTTCATGTTCCAATCCCTTAATGCCAAAAGCGCAGGTATCGAGGCCCACAACCCATACTGAAACGTGCAGGCTTGACTGTCAAAGAACAAACAGAGACCAACGAATTGCACCAAAACACTTAACTGAAGGTCCGGGAGCCCCGTAAGGCGGATCTACGTGCTCCGACCGTGGCTGATTTTGCCACGGTCGGAACGTTCGCATGAGAAAAGTACGGACTACCAAAAGTTTGCACCTTTCGCATGCGAACACACGTACATACTACAGGGGCTGCAGGGGTTTCCCCCCAACCCGCGCTCACTATATTTTGAAGTATTGCTGCTCCATGTACACACCTCGATGCGTCTGCCCATGCTGTAATCTTCTTCAATAAGGCGCACCGGGCACGGGCGGACAGCAAGCTTTATTCCTGATCGCAGCTGTGTGCCGTGTGTCATGCGCCGCCCTTCCCAGGGAACCTGGGTAATTTAGCCCTGTCTCAGTCCGGCCCCCTCCTGCACTGCCTGCTTGCGCCTCACTGTCCCCAGCCAATATTCCTGACAGTACCTCCTCTCCCAGGTGCTCCCCCGGGACCTGGCTTGTCTGGGTTTCTTTTATGAAAGGGTCTTACCAAAAGTAGTGCATGCACTGATCCTCTGGTTCCAATGAACACTATTCCGACTCATAACCCCTCATCTCCACCAGATACCACAAACATTGCTGCGTCCGTTTGGAGTCCAGAGTCCGTTTTACTTCATACTCCACTTGTCCATTCTTCATGACTGCCAGCGATCTCTTGGTTCGGAATGCTGGAGCTGCGGGTTTAGTCACATGAAACACTGTATGTATTCTCAAGTTATCAGGCAATTTTAACCGCATTGTTGTTTGCGATACACATTTCTCAATTTCATAAAGTCCAATAAAATGAGGTACATATTTGCAAGGTCCCACTAGTTGTAAACTGTGAGTGGACAACCATACTCTATCTCCCACCTTGTACCTGGGTGCCTCCTGATGTTTCCTATCCGCTTGAACCTTATACGCTACTTTAGCCTCCTCCAGATTTTGTCATGCCTTTCGCTTAATGTCAAGAAGCAGCTTTGATGCTCATGCAGAGCCGGGACCTGAGTTGCTTCAGGCAACATTTCTGGAATCATATTCTGCTGCTACCCATAAATACACTCGTTGGGAGCCATACCCAAGGATGCATGTTCCGTTTTATGAAAAAGGGAAGTGTGTGTTAGGGAGAATTCTCAAAATGTGCTAATTTCCCTTACCTTTTGAGACCCCCAGCAACTTTGCTGGATTTCTAGGATTTGAGAGCCTTTTTTTCCCACTCTTCCATGTATTTTGTGTGTGTTTTACTTTTGTGTTCTTTGGTTATGGAGTTTTAAAACAACTCCATAGGCATCATCTTTTTCTGTGTGTCACACAGCACCTTCAGTGCAGTGGCACAGGGGTGTCTTTCAGAATCCCGAAGGTTTAAATACCTTCTCTGGGACTGACTACCGTCTCCCAGAGTATGTAAAGTTAAATTGGCTTTACTAGTCTTTTTAAATTTACTGACCCAGCACACACTTCCTATTGGTGCTGGAGGGGTTGCCTAGCTTCCCCTCAGTCAAAACACTCCTGTAACAGTCGAAATGTTACCTTTTCCTACTTTAAATGGCTGGTGGCAGTGGTTTAGATCAACTTCCATGATTTTTCCCGACCGCTTACAACAGTAGCTTAAAATCAGGTCAGCCATGTTTTTCAATATGGTGTCCCAGACCTATCTGTAAAAACAGACTCTGGTCATCTTTTTTCACCATTTCTTTTAAGAAAAGTCCTTCTTGTGTTTGTCTCTGCATGCCAGGCCAGGTTTGGTCCCATTGTTCGTTGGCCTTTGGCAGGCTTCAGTGCTGAAACCCTCCTCTGGCGCCTGAGTGTCTGGGGTGGACAGGATGTGAGGGAGGTGCCCGAAACCCCCTGTGCCTTGGCACCCCCTGTGCCTAGGAGACCCTAGGAGACCTAAATGCACTCTGGCGTGATTGGCCGGCTGACTGTCCGGCAAGAACAGCCACCCTGCTGTAGTGACAGCCAGGCTGGAATGAATGGGGGAACACAGTTTAAAAGCAGGTCTCTAGGACTTGGAAAGCAGAGTTGACCACTGGAACGAAAGAACCAAAGACAAGCTGAAGGAAGAGGACTACTGCAACACCTGGACGACCGGTGAAGCCCTGCTGCAGGTCCAAATGACCTGAAACTCCAATCGACATAGAGGCCCTGCAAGGTTAACTTCTTCCCTTGAGTTTGGTGGGAACAACCAACTCGTAGGCCACCTGGACACCGCCCCATCTGGTCGAATGTTCATCAGAGTGCTGTTGAAAACTGGATAGCCAGAGGGAAGGAAACCAGCTCGTGGTCTTTAAGGCACTCAAACCTTAAACCAACCTCTTGCTAAAGCTTTTGGCCTCATCCCTGGGCAGTGCAGGAATCTCTCAACGTCCTCCTCCTTGTCCCCGCGACTGAAACCCAAGAACAGCGAGGCCTGCTCGAACTACCAGGAAAAACTGCCTCAGCTACAGCTTTTCTTCAATAACAAGTTACTGTGCAAACGTGTTCCGGAACTCGTTTCGGCCATCGAGAAAGTGCGTGAAACTTTCCTCAACTTCGAAGGCTTGTCCTTCCCTAACCATTCGTCAAACTTTTCGCCTAGCCAAATTCTTCTAAACTCTGTGGCAAATACTTTACTGTTACAACCAGAACTGTGCTATCCAATACAAAGGCCCTCATTACGACTCCAGCCTTAACCATGGTGCTATTAGCACCATGGTTAACGCCGGTAACTCCCCGTTTCCGCCATGGTGAAATGGGAAATTATCACCCCATTCCAAGTTTGGAGGGGCGGTAATTCCCCATTTACCATTGGCCCTTCCCCATTCCCATTTCTGCCCCATAGGGCTCAATGGGAATGGTGAAGGCGGTAATTACGGTACCGCAAATTGTGGTACCATAATTACCTTCAAAATCCCTTTGCGGGTCCATAACTTAACGGCTGGTCAAGACCAGCCGTTAAGGTCGGGAGCCACAAAGGGACCTCGTAGTAAGGCGTTAAGGGGTTAACGGCGCCGCAACCTTTTACAGCGCCGTTAACCCCTTAATGCCCGGGTCGTAATGACCCCCAAAGACTCTGAACCATTGACTTTGGCCCAGGCCTATGAGATGAATTGCTGGTTATAGTTACTGAAACCCTTTGTTCTGCCTATGAATGCATTTGTGCTGTTGATTCGCATAACCTTATCTTTTTAACCCCTTTTAAAGTATATGAAGTGCCATTTTGCTCCCACTTCTTTGGAGAGCTAAACTTGTTCATTTACTTGCCGGTTGCGTATTTGTGGTTTATTAGTGTGTGATATTGAGCTGCTCTTGCTAGTGTAATGTTTTCTAACTGAATGAGTGAATACATGTATATTCTTTTACCAAGAAACCTTGAATTAGTGTTGTTTGAATCACTGTATTAGTTGGTCCTTTGTGTAACTTGTTCTACTGCTCACTTAAACTTTTGAAATAAGTCTGGCTGCTCAGCCATCACTGCCACTTTACTGTGTAGTACAGGCTTGTACCAAAGGTGAAATTGTGCTTACACTTTGTTAGAGAGAATTCTCTGTATAGGCTAATTTCCCAAACCTAGTGAGTCCCGCAGCAGCTTTGCTGGATTTTTGGGGTTTAATTGTTTCTCCTGCTAAGAGTGAGACTCTTTTTCTCCCACTCTTAGGCATGATTTGAGAATGTTCTTTGACTTTGTAATGTGTTTTATGGGCTATGGGGTCTTTTACTCCATAGGGCTTCATGTGTTTTTGGTAAGTGTGTTACACAGCACCCTCAGTGCAGTAACACAGGGGTGTCATAGTGGCCCCCAAACATAGACTCCATATCCTGGGACTGACTACTGTCTCCCAGGGCATGTAAAGTCACCATTCACTTTACTAGTCTTAAATTGTGAACAGAACCAGTACAAACCATCATATTGTGGAAGTACTGGCAGGGGTAATTCGATTGCCCCTGGGTCTGTTTTTCAAGGGGGCACTGTCCAGTCCCCCCTTGTCGAGTTTCTGGCTGGTGGCAGTGGTTACCACGCAAAATATTCCACCGGAATATTTCCTAGGGATTTTCCCATTAATTTTAAACACACCACTTTTTTGGTGCAATGTTAAAGATACCGCCGGGTTATTTATTTAATATTTATTCCCAGGTTGGGTCTTTTTGCCAGGACTCGGTTTTAAAATGGCGTTTGTGTTCGCCTCTGTAAATCCAACCCAAGTTGAGCCCTTTGTTCCACTTTTGGCGGGCTTCTGCACAGAAGCCTCCAAAAGTGGTGCCACTCTGTCTGGGTCTACAGGATGTGTGGGAGGGGGGAATAGGCACCCTGGACTGAGTTGCCTCGGCAACTCAAGTCGCACTCTTGCGTGATTGGCCCAGTGGTGAGCCGCCCGGCTCACCACTTAGCATGTTTGAGTGACAGCTAGGACTGATGAATGGGGGTTTTCTGCATAAAAGCAGGGTTTTGGGGACTGGAACTTCAGAAGTCGCCACAGGACCTAAAGAATCCGAAGAGGGAGAAGCTGAACCGACCTGCAACGATGACACCACCGGTGGAGCCCTGCTGAACCGAACTCACCACTTCCCAACGACAGAGAAGATCTTCTTCCAGAAGAGTCTTCTTCCTTTGAGCTGGTGGGGTTAACCAGTTCACCTTTTTCGCCTTCCTGGATCGTCTCGTGGTCGAATCGCCCGTGCCAAGCACCCCGGCGGCCGGATAGCCACGCTTCACCACTACCGCGAATAAAAGGGTAGTACCTTTTAACCGGGAAACTCCGCAGCTGTTTTCTTCCCTGGCAGTGCAACGACCTCCAGCTTTCCTCCACGTCGAGATCCTCTCTTCCCCTGGATGTAGCACCGGCTTGCACCCGCTGCCAGGAACAACCGCCCCCGCTGGAGCTTTCTTGCCATTTCAGGTACTGTCTCCCGCCTGGTCTCCCTTGCAGCAGACTGCTCAAGGTGTCCCGTAAATCCTTGACTCTCTATCCTGGGGTGACCTCAGACCCGTTAACATTACCTTTATGAACTGATCCAACTCCTTTTTGAACTATCTGCAAAGACTTTTTAAAGTATACTTCAACTGTGTGATCTTGGGCCCATTCCTCCTTGCTCTCTCCAAGAGTGGGCCTGGCCTATGAACCTTTTGCTCTGCAGTAGACCCTGCCTTTCGTGACTTGCTGTGGCTCTTTAAAAGTGTTGGTATTGTGTGTTTTCCTATTTCTGCCTTTTCTCTTCTTTTGTAAATCATTATTGGAGTGCCATCTATTGTTATGCGCTCACCTCTGTTTTGCTAAATAAGTGGTGTACTAACCTAGACTTGTCAAATAATTAATTAGGGAGGTGTATATATTTCTAGTGACTGTGTTTGAACTTACTTGACCTATCAGTGCCAGTGCATTTTTACAAGTGTGTTTTTAAATAAATAATTATATACTTTTATACCAAAGCTCTGGTTAGTGTTTGCTTGTGCTACTGTATTTTTAGCCCTATTGTGTATACTCTATATACTGCCTTACTCTTCTTGAGAGAAGTCTGACTGCTCAGCCACAGCTACCAGGTAAATCTGGGTGTTACAGACTGCTACCAATTGGGTTTACTGCTAACACCTGTAGTCTTAAACTTTTTGCAGTGGTCCCTAAGGGAACTGCACAGGTTTCTGCCTAACACTGGTGTACAGCGGTGGGATTTGTATTGAGTATACATTTTAGTGTGCTTTTTGATACCTTAGTGCAACTAACCACAAAGCTTAGCACTAAAAAGTTTATTTTCTAACCTATGGAAAGTTATAGTCAAGAGTCCCTTGCTACAAAAACTGCTGATTGTTTAAGAGTTCTCTGTAAGCATAAGAATCTCCTGACTAAAGGCAAGAAAATGGAGCTAATAGAAAGATTGTTAGCAAACCAAAGACTGGGTGATGGTTCAGAGGAACCCACTTTCCCAGAGAATGTAGATAACAGTGATTATATTGATATGTATCAAAGTATTGAAAATCCTGAGGCAGAGTCAGGAGAGGAGGGTGAGGCTGTTGTGACTGTCCCCCCTGGCCTCTGTCTGCTCTACCAGCTGTACCTACTGGACCTTTACCAGGTCCCACAATTAGTCCTCAATGTCTTGAACTAGAGAAAATTAAACTTGAATTGGAGTTTAAAAGACTTAATGCTCAAACAGAACAACGGCACCAAGAACTAAGGCTCAGAGAAATGGAGCTCAAGCATGAGTTAGAGATGAAGAAATTGTCTGTTAAAAATGCTTCTCTCTCCGGATCCTCTAGGAGTACCAGTCCCAAAAGACCCTGGATGCCTAAAGAGATTGTGGGTATGTATGAGCCTAAGTTGGATGTGTTGGATTGGTTGGCTATGTTTGAGTATAATCATGGGCTCCAGGACATCTCAGGGAATGAGTTACTTCCATGGTTGTTCTCTAGGATCCCCCCTGTTGCATCTGATGTGGTAATGGAGTTGGGGGAGGTGGATAGAAGGGACTATGAATGTGTGAAGTTAGCTTTAATAGCTAGATTTGGGAAGACCCCTTCCCAGTACCTTAAGAGGTTTAGGACCCTCAAAAAGAATGATGGTACCCCTTGGGCTACCTGGGTGAATGAGTGTTTGAAAAGCTTAGAGGGATGGATTAAGGGTTACAAGGTGAACACTTATGAGGGAATGAGAAATCTTGTAATGTTGGAGTCAATTTATGATGCCTGCTCTCCTGAGCTCAGACAGCACTTGGCTGATTCAAAGGAATTAGATTCCAGGAAGCTAGCTAAGGCTGCTGACTTTTGGGTTGCCAACAGGGCTACTCACAAGGACTCAGGGGTCACTCAGAAAAAGGATGAGGGAAAGCAGCCACCAAAAGTGAACCAAGAGACTTCTAATACCTGCCCACCTAAAGAGGGCCCCAAACAACAAAATGACCAGGGTAAGCCCCAGGGTAAACAACAACAGGCTAGTGTACCTTCTGGTCAACAACCAGAAGGAGGTCAGAACAAGCCAACCTTTCAGAGAGCATTTGGAGTATGCTATGTCTGTAAGGCAACTGACCATATCAAAGGAGATCCAAAATGTAAGGGTAAACCTACAGGGATCAGCACAGTCTCCTTAGCCTTCACTCCTGAGGAGGAAGTCCAAATGGCTAGTGCTCACTTTGAAGTATTTGCTGAAGAACCTTTGGGTCTTCAAGCAAGTGTAACAGTAGAGTCCATGGGTCTAGTTAGCAACCAGAATAGGAGTGTGTACAACTCCATACCAGAAAACTCTGAAGTTTATTATATGGACAGTGTTCTTGTCAATGGCCAGGATATTCCTGCCAGGCGAGACTCTGGGGCCAGCAGAACAGTAGTGGATGAAAGCTTTTTCAGTCCTGAGGATGTTGCTAAGGCACCCAAAGGTCCCACTAAGATGTCTGAAGGCCCTGTCCAAATGGTTCCAATTCTACCAGCCCTCATACAATGTAACAACATGACAGTGATGATTCCTGTCAGTGTTCAGACTGAGGTGCCTGGGAGAGTCCTGTTGGGGAATGATCTAACAACTCTAGGAGTAGTATCCAGTACCCCCAGGCCTCCCAGTATGGAGACCCAGAACCAAACCAAATTGGCAAGAGATGGCACCTTAAGGAACCACTCTAAGCCTGTGGGAAACTCTACAGAGAACCCCACTACAAGCCCTGGTGTTGGTAAGTTGACCTCTGACCCAGGCAAATTTTAGGCTAGGCTAGAATGTTAGGGAAATGGGAGCCCGAACCAAGCTCCACCATTATTCCCCCAGTTTTAGAGTCTGTGATTGGTAAGTTGACCTCTGACCCAGGCAAATTTTAGGCTAGGCTAAAATGTTAGGGAAATGGGAGCCCGAACCAAGCTCCACCATTATTCCCCCAGTTTTAGAGTCTGTGATTCCTCCTGCTTCTGAGGAAGAGGTGGATAGACCAACTGGACCCCTAACTAGGCCTAAGAGAACTGGTAATTCTCAGTGCTGGTGGAAAACGGGAAAAGAAAAGTCTAAGGCCAAAAACCTTCAGACTGTTGGACCTTCTACTGAAGACTCCAACTCAAATCCTAGTCCTGGGAGCGAAACTCTTAAAGTAGGTAAGGGTAGATCTAAGAGGAAGGAGAAGCATGTACCTTGCTTATCTCCATCCTCTCCAACCAAGAGGCCTAAGACCCAACCTTCTCCCAACAGAGAGGTGGTGAGGAACTCTGGAGGCCCCTCTTGATCTAAGGGAATCCTTTATAAGGGCCCCTTGAAAAAGCCTCACACAGGTTCAGAAGTTGTACCAACCAGATCCCCTGTAGTTTTAAAAAGACTGATGTCCCTCAAAGGGTTTGTAGGTCATATAGCTTACAAAGGAAAACCTTTGACTCTACCATTGAACACAGGTCAGGGTGTTACCACAAAAATGCTGATATCTCTCTAGGGTATTTGTAACCGACTAGAGGTATGAGATTCATCCAGGAGTGGATTAAATCCTCCTGTCCCTTAGTCTGGGGGGGCGAGTGTTAGGGAGAATTCTCTGTATAGGCTAATTTCCCAAACCTAGTGAGTCCCCTAGCAGCTTTGCTGGATTTTTGGGGTTTAATTTTTTCTCCTGCTAAGAGTGAGACTCTTTTTCTCCCACTCTTAGGCATGATTTGAGAATGTCCTTTGACTTTGTAATGTGTTTTATGGGCTATGGGGTCTTTTACTCCATAGGGCTTCATGTGTTTTTGGTAAGTGTGTTACACAGCACCCTCAGTGCAGTAACACAGGGGTGTCATAGTGGCCCCCAAACATAGACTCCATACCCTGGGACCGACTACTGTCTCCCAGGGCATGTAAAGTCACCATTGACTTTACTAGTCTTAAATTGTGAACAGAACCAGTACAAACCATCATATTGTGGAAGTACTGGTAGGGGTAATTCGATTGCCCCTGGATCTGTTTTTCAAGGGGGCACTGTCCAGTCCCCCCTTGTCGAGTTTCTGGCTGGTGGCAGTGGTTACCACGCAAAATATTCCACCGGAATATTTCCTAGGGATTTTCCCATTAATTTTAAACACACCACTTTTTTGGTGCAATGTTAAAGATACCGCCGGGTTATTTATTTAATATTTATTCCCAGGTTGGGTCTTTTTGCCAGGACTCGGTTTTAAAATGGCGTTTGTGTTCGCCTCTGTAACTCCAACCCAAGTCGAGCCCTTTGTTCCACTTTCGGCGGGCTTCTGTACAGAAGCCTCCAAAGTGGTGCCACTCTGTCTGGGTCTACAGGATGTGTGGGAGGGGGGAATAGGCACCATGGACTGAGTTGCCTCAGCAACTCAAGTCTCACTCTTGTGTGATTGGCCCAGTGGTGAGCCGCCCGGCTCACCACTTAGCATGTTTGAGTGACAGCTAGGACTGATGAATGGGGGTTTTCTGCGTAAAAGCAGGGCTTTGGGGACTGGAACTTCAGAAGTCACCACAGGACCTAATGAATCCAAAGAGGGAGAAGCTGAGCCGACCTGCAACGACGACACCACCGGTGGAGCCCTGCTGAACCGAACTCACCACTTCCCAACGACAGAGAAGATCTTCTTCCAGGAGAGTCTTCTTCCTTTGAGCTGGTGGGGTTAACCAGTTCGCCTTTTTCGCCTTCCTGGATCTTCTCATGGTCGAATTGCCCGTGCCAAGCCGGATAGCCACGCTTCACCACTACCGCGAGTAGTACCTTTTAACTGGGAAACTCCGCGTCTGGTTTCTTCCTTGGCAGTGCAACGACCTCCAGCTTTCCTCCACCTCGAGATCTTCTCTTCCCCTGGACAAAGCACTGACTTGCATCCGCTGCCAGGAACAACTGCCCCCGCTGGAGCTTTCTCGCCATTTCAGGTACTGTGTCCCGCCTGGTCTCCCTTGCAACAGACTGTTCAAGGTGTCCCGTAAATCCTTGACTCTCTATCCTGGGGTGACCTCGGACCCATTAACATTACCTTTCTGAACTGATCCAACTCCTTTTTGAACTATCTGCAAAGACTTTTTAAAGTGTACTTCAACTGTGTGATCTTGGGCACATTCCGCCTTGCTCTCTCCAAGAGTGGGCCTGGCCTGTGAACATTTTGCTCTACAGTAGACCCTGCCTTTCTTGACTTGCTGTGGCTCTTTAAAAGTGTTGGTATTGTGTGTTTTCCTATTTCTGCCTTTACTCTCCCTTTTTAAATCATTATTGGAGTGCCATCTATGGTTACATGCTCACCTCTGCTTTGCTAAATAAGTGGTGTACTAACCTAGAATTGTCAAATAATTAATTAGGGAGTTGTATATATTTCTAGTGACTGTGTTTGAACTTGCTTGACATATTAGTGCCAGTGTATTTTTACAAGTGTGTTAAAATAATTATATACTTTTATACCAAAGCTCTGTTCAGTGTTTGCTTGTGCTACTGTATTTTTAGCCCTATTGTGTATACTCTATATACTGCCTAACTGTTCTTCAGAGAAGTCTGACTGCTCAGCCACAGCTACCAGGTAAATCTGGGTGGTACAGACTGCTACCAATTGGGTTTACTGCTAACACCTGTAGTCTTAAACTTTTTGCAGTGGTCTCTAAGGGAACTGCACAGGTTTCTGCCTAACACACTTGGAGTCCTAATTGCATGTAGTGTTCCCAAAGGGTACTGCATGTGATTCTGCTTAACAGTGTGCAGCCTTAAAGCAATCATGTAGCAAGCTCTAAATGCAAGCTATCTTTTGTTGTCAATGTTCATGAGGCTGCAACAGTGTGGTGATTAGCACATTGAGGCTGCCCAATGTTATGAATTTTACGAAAATGATCAAGATTAATTAAATCAAAGAAATAAATTATGGAATGTGATCCAACTGTCACTGGGTTCACACAGGATATAAATTCTTGTTTTGTGTTAATACTGGACAATTGTTAATTGTACATGTGACAACCCTCTTTATGATATTGTCATAATTATGTTTTTAAAGAAAAATAATCATTTCTTTATCTGTGTTTAATCCTGAGTGGCAGAAGTCCATTAGACAGATCCATTTGGCTTCACACTGTCTAGGTTGTTGGTCCCAGTTGCCTCCTCTCGTTGGTTTTTGTACTTTTAAGATGTCAAATAATTTCACCTGGTCAATTGTGTCTTGTTCGTGTTGTGATAAGAAATGGTATGCCAAAGGGTACCTGATGTCTGTGTTTTTGAAAGTCCTTAGATGTTCCGGTATTCTGATCTTTAATTGTCTTATTGTGCTCCCTATATAAAGTTTCTGACAGGAGCATTTTATTCCATAAACTACACATTTTTAATTGCAATTTATAAAGTCTCCAATTTTGTGGTTTTTACCATTCGGTAATTTAAGCAATGTTTTGCCATTTTCTGAGTGGGGGCACATTGTGCACGACCCACACGTGTGATGTCCATACAGTTTTTCAGTGTTCCATAGTTGTGTTTGTCCTCTTGACTTTTTCTTGGTTTGAAAATGGGATGGGCAAAGGATATTTTTCAGATTGTGAGCTTTCCTGTACGTCAAACCTGGTGTATCGCTGAGGTATTCTTGAAGGTCCTCGTCTGCTTTGAGGATTGGCCAATGTTGTGTTAAAACTTTCCTTAGTTTCTGTGCTTCAGAGTTATAGATAGTTATGAATCTCGTTTCCTTGAGTTCCTCCGTTTTTAGTTTTGACTTTATTCAAATGGGATTTCAAATGGGAGTTGCAATATTTCTGTTCTAGACTCCTAAACCAATCTGTAGAGAGAGGCTGGACTTGGGCAGGGGTAGGGGGAGAAAAGGGTAACTGTCCAATCCTGGTTGCGAGAATCTTTGCCGGGCACTGCCCAATATTGTAATCTTGATGGTGGTCCTTAAGTGGATGCACTATGGGAGAAGGGGAGAGCTGCTAAAAATTGACAACTGACAGCCACAAGGAAACACCAAGGGAGATGTGCTGAAATTGAATGAGGGCTGGAGCTGTCTATTGCTGGGGAGGCCTACATGCTGACTGGGTCCTATGGTGAAGAGCTGGGGACCATCCTTGAGAATGGGGTGATCAGACTCCTGCCCTATCATAAAATTGGGGCCTAAAATGCAGCTGGCTTTCCTGAACTTTAAACAGAGTTGTTCAATGCAAGAGGAACTGAGCCATTTGAAACCAAACGGTTGGTGAATATGCTTGCCTTAAATCCTTTCCATTTATAGTGGGTGGGGGATGAGTGGGGGGGGGCAAAACTGTGTAGATCCTTAGCCTATTTGACTGAATATTAATTTTATTAATTCTCCTCACAGAATGTTTTTTGTTAAAATTCAAAATTAACAAAGCTCATTCTCAGTGTGCGCTGAAAACTATACACTGTAATGTACTGGGGTAATTCTATTCGTCCATTCAACCTCAGACTTTAAGAAAATGGGTTCCTTACCCCAAAACCAAAATCCCAATCCTATTTGTCCATTCAACCCCAGACTTCGTATAAGGAAAGGGGTTCCTTACCACAAAACGAAAATCCCCAAACCCCGCCTTTCAATTAAATGTGCTTTTGTGCTAAAGTGAAAACCCCCATTTCTTCCATTTATCAACACCCTGCCTTTCGTTGGAATCTGTTTGTGTTCCAAAACGTTTTTTTTCCGATGTATTTCTTTTGTTGATACTTTACATGCATTTAAACGTCGAGGTGTTCTAGAAACTGAAAGTGTTCTAGTGTACAGTGCAACCCCATACCTCTAGCCCTGTACATGTCCTGTGTGATTCGTGCTACAAAATGAACCCATAATTTATAGAAATTTAAATCATATTGGGCAATCTGTTCCAGTTTGTTGTAAAACGTAAAGTGCCTATATACCGAGGTCCATCACCCCACTGCTCGTTGGCTGCTCTGGTGATTCACTGTCCTTTTGTCCTTGGCTTCCTTGCAATGGGCTCCTCTGGTTTATCCATTCTTTTAAGCTCCCTGGTGTGGGCCCTCCAAAAGCAACAAGAAGAAAAATGCTTCCATTTTTTGTGTGCTGTTGCTACCTAAAGTACACTTGAAAGCCCAAATTCCCACGTTTGCATGGTGTGTGCATCCAATCAAAGTTGGCATTGATCGAAGAAAGAAATGGTAGTAATAACCACTACAAAAACCATCTACCTCCAACCCTAACTGACAATACATCACAGCACACCCACTGAAACAACACAGGGTACCCAATGGAACATGCAATGGTCTTGGGAGGATAGCTCCAGGGCAACACGCTTGTCTTGGAAGCAAGACGAAGCGGAGCAGCACAGATTCTAACCCCTGGTCCGCGCTTATAAACCTCTGGGTATTAAGCACTATATAAATAACCAACTATAATAATAATACACCATTCAAAGACACGTGTCTGTGCTACATTTCCATGAACACCAAACTAACCCACCACCAACACAACTCCAAACACTCCTTAAGCAGCACCCACACAAACAAGTACCGTAGCAACATTGAGTGCACATTACCCCTTGCTCCAGACAGCTCGCACATGATCTCAAACTTACACTGAACAGAGAGCCATATCTTTTCAGATCAACACAATGTCGCCCTGATCGCCAAGCTACTGCACGAGCCCTCAACCTATCTCTTGTCCTTAAGCTCTTCGAAAGTGTGAATATGCCAGATGGCGTGCAATAAAAAATGCAATAGCATAACAAGACACAGTAAAACGTTTCGCTAATCCTCCAATGGGGCAGTACTCTGGAACCCCAAGCAACTTTGGTGACTGGCAGGGACAATGGGGACCATTCCATTTTGGTCCTGCTGTTGTTAGTCCTATATTCTAGAATCTCTGGTGCACTGACCGGTGAGTGAGACTATGAACCTCCCTGTTAAGTCAAGTGATATGGGGCTAAGGAAGAGATAGTGTAACAATAATGTCATTCTAGGTAACATCCTTGGAGGAGCACCAGGATACACCATTTTGTTAATAAACTCATTAATCCTGTCCCGTTGTAAGGGTGTGAACTTAATCACTTATAAGCACTCCAATGTTACAGTTAAGCCAGAAGGAGAGTACAATATTTACCCAGGATCACACATTTTGCTTAAGCAATGAAACAGGGATGTTAACACAATCTCCAATTTAGGTACTTAGCTGCATGCCTTCCAAGCTTTACCTGGTACAGATATTGACGTTTTGGATGGCTAGTCCTACAAAAATACATTCTTAAAGTGGTTACTTGCAAAAAACACACATTGCATAGTAAAGCAACATGTAAATCCTTATAACAACATATTCAGCCATAATAATATCATTGGAGCTTTATTTTCCACATACTGAATGGAAAACTATAAGTCCTAGGATGCAAAATACTACAAGCCTCAAAGATATTCTTAAAAACTGTAAATGGTATAATAAACTATTTTTTAAAACATTTTTAATTTTCTTTTTTTTTTATTGATATGGCTGATTTCACAGAGTCAACCATTAAATATTATTGTATGAATACAACAATAAATATCAATAAAAGATAACATATAACAGAGGAAGACGATAACAGTCAAAGAGAAGACTAACGAATGAGACATAAAATCAAACCATGAAATGATCTACAATATAAAATTCTTGAGATGAATATACTCATAAATCCTCCATCTGTTACATGTCATTTAATCATTTATCAGAGCTCAACAGTATCTTGATTCAAGTTCAAGGCTAACTAAAAGTTCACAATTGAGTACCTGATTGATCGAATTTCAGTATGGAACACATTTAGCCATAATCAATCTGCAGTCAAGTTTCCCAAATGTTTAAAGTATCTCTTTAAATTCAAAATTCTTGTTGACAGCACGGGTATATATACAAAAGTAAGTTGTTTTAGTGTTTCACAATGTAGGTGACAAAATCGGTACATGGGTTTCATTTGAGGTTTTAATTGCCACCTTCCTGGAATCTCATTTGTCTGCCATAGATTAAATCTAAAACCGCATGAATTCAGCCGATCTTCACACAGAACTGTGTCTAGTTATCCGGCCAGTATTCTGCCAATTGTTCTAACCAACTGCTTTCCTCTTATATCTATTGTTGGTTTCCTTTACGAACTGATTTGTGTGACATTTAACCGTACAGTTGATGCACTTTAATGAGATCTAATAGTACTTGTGGTACCACGTAGAACTGTATATTTGCCATTATAGATAACCGAGTACAAAGTAAGTTATTGTGATATTGTACATAACCTTGAATATTAATTATATAAAGACTGTGTTTTAACTAATACAGTGTGCGGACATTCCTTTGTGGGTGCTTGGGGACTACACTGTACTTAAGAACCAGCCTGCATCACCTCCTGAGAAGCTGGGCCTTGATTGCTCGTCCATTGCTACCACAATAGAGAATCTTGGCTGGGGTCCTCTGTGCTTCTCCTCTACCAGATAGAGAGCAGACGTAGAGACACCCCCCTCCGGTCTTCACACTGGTGGCAGCGGTGGGATGCTTATGGTTTTAAGAATCAGTGTATAACCATGCCACTTACAAAATATCTGCACTTTGTTAAATTGAGGTTCAGTTGTGTACAAGATAACTGCATTACAAGCAATGGAATCTATTGTGAATGGTAAATTAACATGGATGAGCTTAGAGGCTCTCCAAGATGCTTGTGAAGCCAGGGAGTTAGACTTTGTGGATAAGTCTAGGGCTGAGCTGATAGCTGCCCTGGTGGACTACCAAACTCATGGTGAAACTCTTGAAGGGGGGGGTGCAACCAATGAGGACTCTGCCCCGATGGTTGTCGCTGAATCTGTTTATGGGAATGCCACCATTCCTGCTGCCTCTGTTCCCAACCCCAGCAATCCCTTGGAGCTTGAGTTATTAAGATTGGCCTTTGAATATCGCAAGTTGGAAATAGATGCTGAGCTTAAGAAAGAGGAGTTGGCACAGCAAGTGGAGCTCAAGAATCGGGATTTTAAACTCAAAGATAGGGATCTTGAACTCAAAGATAAGGACCTTGAACTTAAGAACCGGGACACTGAATGTCAGCGAATCCAGTTAGATAAAGCTCGAGTGGAGACTTCAGCTAAACCAGTTGAGAGTGTCAGGTCCCCAGCAACCAAGTTTATGAAAGATTTGGTTGGGGTGTATGAGGAGGGTTCTGATATACTCCAATGGACTGAAGCGTTTGAGGTGGCTTGTGCAATTCATGATGTTGATAAGAGAGATTGGGCTCAGTGTTTGTTAAGCAGAGTGCTTCAGACTGGATATGACTGTATTCTGAAGCTGAGTGTGGAAGAAAGGGGTCAGTATGAGTGCATGAAGTCTGCTTTAATTGGCAAGTTTGGCAAGACACCTACCCAGTACCTTAAGAGGTTCAGGGATTTTAAAAAACAAGAGAATGTGTCTTGGATTGACTAGGTGAGTGCTGTGCACATGAACATGATGGGGTGGATTGATGGTTACAAAGTGAAAACTTTGTTGAATTGTCCCACCTTTTGTTTTTTGAGCATTTTTCGGAAGCCTGTTCACCAGAGTTGCGTCAGTATGTTGCTGACCAGAACATATTGGACCCCTTTAAGCTGGCTAGGTTGGCTGACAAGTGGGTCTCCCACCAGGTGTCCCCTAAGGACTCCAGTGGGAAGGACAAGGACAAAGAAAAGGGGACCTCTCAGAAAGCTGAGGAGTCCCAGAAGCAATCACAGTCGGGTAAACCAAAACCTTCCTCTCCTAAGACACAAAAACCTAGTGGGGATAAGTCTGTTGTGGGTGGGAGTAAGAGTAGTGGTCCGCCTGCTGCAAAGCAGGGTCCCAGTGGCTCCAGTACCGTACCCCGCACTCCTCGCACTTGTTGGGATTGTGGGGCTCTGGATCACTGAAGGGGTGACCCCAAGTGTAAGGGTAAGGCACTTGGAGTCCAGGCTGTCAGCCTGACCTACCCTTACTCCGTACCTGAGGTGGAGGCCACTGTCCTCCTCTCCTCTACTGGGATCACCTTCGGTGCTCCCGTAGAGATTTCCTTAGTGTCCCTTGGGGTCAGGGACCGGTACGCAGAAGTATTGGCGACTACCCCGCAGAACACTCGTAGGTTTTTGAGAAGTGTCTTCTTGAATGGCCAGCCTTCTACTGGTTTGAGAGACACTGGGACAAGCATGACAGTGGTGGACAGGACCCTGCTCAAGCCAGAGGACTATGTTGGTGCTCCTCTGAGAACCACCAGGTTAGCTGGTGGGCCTCCCAAATTATCGCCTGTAACCTTAGTCAACATTACGATTGAAGACAAGACAGCAAAGCTTCCAGTCCTGGTTCAGGACAACGTGCCTGCAAACATATTGTTAGGAAACGATTTGGTCGAGTTGGGGATGATCACGGATGGTCTACCCATGGATGCTGTGGCGGTCACCCGATCGCAGGTCATACAGGGTCCGGCTGCGAGCCCGGTACCCTCGCCGACGGGGAAACCCTGTTACGCTCACCTGGTATGCACGGGGATGCCACCCAGCTGTAGGGACTCTGGTATCCTTCTCTGCGGTTCCCAGGTGTGACCAGCGGGGAAGTCATGCCTGGAATGCAGGTGGGCAATGTTCAAGACTGGGCAACTGGGGTAAGCAGCCCTCCACCACACCGTGTGCCCGCAGCCCCTCTGGACCTCTCCTCACCTTGTTGTTAATTCAGGTGTGCTCTCCATCCTGCCTTCTTGGCAGGGGCGCGTTGTCCTTTGTGGGCGAATGCAATCTAGTTACTTCACTGATGCCGGCCCGCTTTGAGTCTTTCAGGTAGGTCTTATTGCTGTTGTATATTGTTGTTATTCTTGCATGCCTTTCTTGGTTTAATAAATGTCTCTTTCTCTTCCTTAGGTGCGCGGAAGTCCAATGTGATGCATTGGCTGACTAGGGTCTTGCAGGTAAATGATGGCATATAAAGAGTGATATGATGCGGTAAGTAGGCGCTATGCTCAGCACTATGATGCCTTGCCTTTGCTAACATGTTGTCTTTTCTTTCCCATAGATCGCGGTGCTCACCCGTTGTATGAAATCCCGAGGCGATGCTGGTCGAGGAGCGACTTGCGAGGTAAGCTTTTCGGCACAGTTCGTTATGTTGTAAAAGTGTCTAATGTCTTGTTTCTTCCTTTTTTGCAGATCCGTCGGTCCGAGAGACGCGCTGATCCTAGGATGCTGTTTGCAGGAGCTGTGGGCAGCTAACAATGAAAATTACAGGTAAGCTGCTGCTGCTAACGATGTCCTTTTGTCTCTTTACAGATGCTGTTCTTCCGAGGTTCGCGGGTACAGCTGAACACGATGAGCGTCACGTTGTAGGATTGCAAAGTAACGCGAAGCGTGTTATCCAAGTTGGGTGTGGTTTAAATAGCTTCAAGAAAGTAGTCCAGGTAAAGTAGTTCCTAGGGTACCACAACCAAAACACTATACCGCATAGCTTGGTTCCAAGGAGCCAAGCTATGTGGATGCCTCCATGTTGGCTGGCACTTGAAATAAAGTAGTTCCCTAAACATAAGTCTTTATTAAGTAGGCGCCAGGACTGGCCACAAGAGGGCCTAGGCAAAGGATGCCTAAGTTTGTTGGAGTCCCGAGTCAGGACCCCTCCTGGCCCATGGGCTTGCCAGGGGGGTTTCTGGATGTGGGTCGTGACAACCCAAGGCACTAAGGAAACGGAAGAGTAAGAAGGCCACCTCTGTGGAGGGAGCCCCTGCTCTTCCTGCTGTTCTGACAGCATCCATTGGGAGCCAGGCTCCGGACGAGCTGGGTCCAGTGGTGAACCCCGTCTCAACTCCTGTGGGAGAAGAGCCAGAAGACTTTCCAGTGGGAGAGGTACTCAACCCGGAGGACCACCCTGACCTTCAATGCTTGTTAGCTGAAGGGGGACCCTCCCAGGCAGACTTCTGTAAGGGGCAGAGAGAGTGCCACTCTCTCGAGGGTCTGAGGTCTCGAGTGCCTAGGACATTCCGGATCTATTGGGAGGGTGAGCTCCTTGTTAGTGAGCCCACTAAGCCTGAACCTGGTGCCCTCAAGAGGTTGGTGTTACCCCAGGTTTACAGGCCCTTCCTGCTGCAGTTGGCGCAAGAGGTGCCCTTAGCTGGTCATCTTGGGACTAAGAAGACTAAGCAGAGGCTCTCTGCCCATTTCTACTGGCCACAGATGGGAGTAGAAGTGGAGTCCCACTGCAGGACCTGCCCAACTTGTCAGTTGTCTGGCAAGACTGGAGGCAGTGTCATTGCCCCACTGCAACCATTGCCAGTGGTTGGCACACCATTTGAGAGGGTGGGCATCGACGTTGTTGGCCCACTTGACCCTCCCACTTCAGGTGGACATCGGTTCATCCTGGTCTTGGTTGATCAGGCCACCAGGTACCCTGAGGCTTTACCCCTTCAGGCTGTTACTGCCAAGGTGGTTGCCAGGGCTCTCTTGGGCATTTTCACCCCTGTTGGATTCCCTAAGGAGGTTGTCTCTGACAGAGGATCCAACTTCATGTCTAGTTACATGAAAACCATGTGGAAAGAGTGCGGGGTAATCTCCAGCTCTTACCTTCCCCAGACCAGTGGTCTGGTTAAAAGATATAATAAAACTCCCAAGGGCATGCTATGCGCTTTTGAATAGCCCCTAAGGAGGAAATGGGATCTCCTCCTGCCCTGCCTGCTGTTTGCTTACAGAGAGGTACCTCAAGAGGGTGTTGGTTTCAGCCCCTTTGAATTACTCTTTGGACATCCCATGAGGGGGTCTCTTGCCTTGATCAGAGAAGGTTTGGAGGCCACCCCTCCAGGCCCCACCAAGCAAGTGGGGGACTATGTGTTATGCCTCAGACGGAGGATGACACAGATGATGGGTCAGGCAACAGCGAATCTTAAGGCCAGCCAGGAATTGAATAAGTACTGGCATGACCTTAGAACCTCGCAAGTGCATTGGACTCAGGGACAAGAAATTCTTGTGATGGAGCCTACCAAGCCTAGAGCTTTGGCAGACAAGTGGACTGGACCCTTCAGAATTATCTCCAAGATGGGCAAAGTCAATTATCTGGTTGGCATGGGAGTCCCTGGGGTAGCCCTCAGGTATTCCATGTTAACAGGCTCAAGCCTTTCCACAGGCGAGCAGAAGTCTCATGTCTCTTGCTAGCTTCAGAGCAAGAAGAGGATGAGAGTGAGCCCCTTCCTGATTTGCTGCATAGCAAGCCTAAGGATGGCTCAGTGGCTCAGTCCCGATCTGACGACAGAGCAGCAGAGGGCCTGCAGGGCTTTGCTCGGGCAGTATGCCTCTCTGTTTTCACTGACACCAGGCCTTACACCTTGGTGTAGGCACGAAACTGACACTGGTGACAGTGTGCCTGTCTAAAGCAGGTGCTACCAGATGTCAGATAGTGTTAAGAACCACATCCAGGCTGAGGTCGCCAAGATGTTGGAATTGGGTGTTATTGAACCCTCAACCAGTACCTGGTCCAGTCCCATGGTCCTTGTCCCCAAGGCAAGTTCCCAGGCAGGTACCAAGGATTGGAGGTTCTGTGTGGACTACCGAGGAGTCAATGCCGTCACCAAAACTGATGTGCACCCATTGCCCACGGCTGACGAGCTTGTGGACACTATAAGTGCTGCCAAATATGTGAGCACCTTTTACCTTACCTCAGGCTATTGGCAAATAGCTCTGACGGACCATGCCAAGGAAAAGACGGCGTTCTCAACACCTGAGGGACTCTACCAGTTTAGGGTCATGCCTTTTGGGTTGAAGAATGCCTCTGCCACCTTCCAGAGATTGGTCAATCACACGCTCAGTTGGCTGGAAGCCTTTAGTGTGGCTTACTTAGACGGCATTCCCGTCTACAGTTCCACCTGGGAAGAGCATTTGGCACATCTGGATAAGATGTTGCAGGCCTTGAAAAGGGCTAACTCACTATCAAGGCCACCAAGTGCCAGATAGCTCAGGGGAAAGTCACTTATCTTGGTCATGAGGTAGGCGGGGGTAAAATCCAACCTCTCCCCAGTAAAGTACAGGATGTACATGACTGGGAGACTCCCACTACCCAAACCCAGGTGCGAGCCTTTTTGGGCCTCACTGGGTATTATCACAATTTCATGGCAGACTATGGAACCATAGCTGCAACCCTGACAGCTCTCACTTCACCCAAACAGCCTAGGAAGGTTAATTGGACTAAAGGCTGTCAGAGGGCCTTTGATGGCTTGAAGAAGGTCTGTGTAGGGCACCTGTGTTGTGTGCACCTGATTACAGCAAGCCCTTTATCGTTCAAACTGACGCCTGCGACACCGGAATTGGAGCTGTCTTGTCCCAGTTAGATGACAAAGGAAGGGAACATCCTATCATATGCATCAGTAGACAACTCAAGGGTAGAGAACTTAGGTGGGCTACTGTTGAAAAGGAATGTTTTAGTATAGTTTGGAGCCTTAGGCATTTTAGACCCTACCTTACCGGGTCTACCTTCAAAGTACAAACAGATCATAAGCCCCTGAAGTGGCTTATGCTTTGTGGGATGTATTAACCCACTTATGCTCTGCCCTGCGGCATCACTGTGTCCTGGTGGTGCCAGAATCATCAAAATGGCTGCAAAACACCTATGCACGCCAAAGCCTATAGAAAATGTGCTCTACAAAGCACAAAAAGATGGCTGCCAAATCTACCGTGCATGTTGTCAGTGGTGGAACGGAGACCTCACTTCTGAAACATGTCATTGGGCTGCCCAACCAGTAAAGATGGAGCACAGATGAAAAGCAGTGCTTGCTGAAAGAAATCTGAAATCTTGTTTTTAAATCTTTTCTTGGTTGTTGAAAATACAGTATGCTGGTCCAAAACACTGACAAACATCCAATCTTCTTGCTGGGTGTCACAATTCACTGAGTTCAAGAAATCCTTGTGAAATTGCAGTATCCTGAAAAGCTGAATTGCTCATCAAAACACCCACAGCACAAGGTTGCCTGCCTGTCGGATCTGTCAAATTCTGGGCGCAGTACCAGCGGCCGCCTGAATGACTGTTTTCAAAAGCCTGCATTGAAACTGTAAACTTGTACCATTAAGATCTATTGTCTGAAATCTAAGTGACCTGTTATCAAGAGTAACCTAGGTTGTAACTATTTAAACTTCATGGTTTAGAGTCTGGAATCACTGTTCTAGCTGCTTGTTTTAAAATCACAAGTTTATTTAAACAAAGAAAATTGCAACAAAATGACATTTAAATGTAAGCCTCACTCCAAGCCAAACCACAAACAACTTCCCCCACAGGGACCAGGCTCCTCCCTTCTGCTCTCTATACCAGGAACTCACACCCTTGTGTTGATTAAGAGGGGAGGATATCTTGGGCTGCTGTTGGAAGAGCACAATGGACTTCCTCCAAGGCAAGGAGATGCTAATCAGGAAGGATTGTGAATGGCCTCTGCCAGAAGGAAGGGGGCGGAGATTGCTTCTGAGCTCCAAGAAGGAGAAGGAGGCGGGGACAGACAGCCTTTTGTTGATTCACAATGGACAAAAAGCATATTGCTAAAAAGACTGATAATTTACAGTGTACTATTGTAAAAAATATGTAAACCTCAGACTTCTGAACCTAATTTTTGGCTGCATATTTTAAGAGGAGCCAGAACTCTGTGCTATGTTCTGGGAAGTAACTATGAAAATTATGGTTTTGCAGCAAATGTATTTATGTCAAAAGCATGAAACTTCACACGCTTATGCCCATATGCAATGCGCACAGTTGTACACATTTTTTGGATAAACTAGATATTGTGTTCCGGCCCAAAAGGGCAGAATTCTGTCAAAGGCCGACACAAGATACTACCATGACGGGGCTTGGAAGAGCATTTGCTCCACAAAATATGTGTTCTAGATATGTTATTGCTATAAAGTTTGCAAAATTGTAAATATGTATTGTACTAAAAGTAGATTTTATGTTCAAAAGCCAAGGGGAGGATTCTCTGACTCATAAAACCACATCATCATGGTGACATCCTGTTTTCTCCTCCAACTTAGGGAGAGGGGAGATTCTAACCTATAGCCAGCCTAGGAGGTGCACTTAGGATAATCCAGCATACATACCCCTTTACCAAATGCATAAAAAGAGACAGCTGAGGACTTAGAAAACAAACACAGATTCACCCACTATCCTGATCCTGGCGAAGCACCCTGAAGGAGATCCATCCATATTCCTTTCTCCAGATTCCAGAAACTTGGCAAAGCAGAAAGGTCTATTCTATAGCTGAACCATTCTCAGCTAGGGCTTAAACTTCTAGAACCAAATCCCACAAACTTAAAGGGGAAACCAAAGAAGGAGCCGGGCTGTGCTGTAACTGCTTTCCTGCTAAATAATTATCTTCAGAACTGAGAAGGGCAGATTAAACCCAATCCTGTGTCGTGCTGTGCCGTGCTGTGCTAATCCTGTCCAGTCCTGTCGTGCGGTGACCAGAGCGCCGTGCTGATTGCAGACCCAGTCCTGTTGTGCAGTGTGCCCAGCAGCCTGTCCCAGTCCGGTGTGCCCAGCAGAATTCCTGTCCCAAAATCTTGACTGACCAGAATTCCTGACGGTTCTGTTCAAATACATATAGTGAGTATCCAGAGTATAGAACTATGTCACTAGCCTATGTACTGTCCGTAGCAATCCCTATCCACATCCATCCTATCTTCTCTTCAGAACTGCATGGTTAGAAATATTTTTGAATTGCCTGAACTCTTTATCTTATCCCTACTACCTTCCTTCTGTAATAGTATTGTTAAACATATCTTTGTGCAGATATATTTCATCTGAAGAAGGCATGCTCCCCGGCAGACAAAAACTTGATCCAGAGGCGTCCTGGTCTAGTGGCTGTGCTCCCGTGTAGTATTTGCTTCTTCATAGTCATTCCCTAGTGTAAGGAAATCCTGTTTGCCTTTTAAAAGCACATCCCTGTTTGTCATTGTTGCACCTGATTCTGAAAATACGACCTCCAGTAAAATGTCCATAACTTCTACAAATGTATGCTAGAAACAAAATGTAAGCGTCTGCTTGTAGCTAACATCCTATGCTTTCCATAGAACCAAAAAACGCATCTCAAATCCATATAGTTTTTCCGCAATCGCGATTAAAGCGCAGGGAAACGTTTGCCGCAAATGTTGCCTCAGGAAATTTCTATAACGTGTAAAATAGCTTTTCTTTGCACCCGACCTCAAATTTCTGTTTGCACATTGCTTACTGGTGTCAATCATTGCTAGTGTTTGTCTGCAACCATATAAAGTGGCTCCCATTAGAATCTAAACAATTTCAGTGATTTAAGCCATATTTAGTGTTTTACCCAATCCATTCTCAGATAACTTTAAAAACCATCTTGACAGTTTGCCAATCAATTCTGTTTCTCTCTTGTGTTTGCTGGGAGGAAATTGGGATTGACATTTGCTAGAATTCTGCATTCCTGAAACCTGTTCTCTCTCCTCCTATCTCTCTACATTGCATATTGGGGGTTGAGGGGCGTCCAGGGGGAAAGAGTAACCACATTGCTATTTGATTTGACCACCCACCCACAAAAGTATTATTGCTGTGCTGCATTGTTTTTGCTCATTATTACTCCTTGTGATTAAAGAGATTGCTTAGTTTGACATCACCCCATTGGTGATTATTGTATCCCCATTAAGAACAGTGTGATTATATTGTGAATATATAAATACATATTTTAACTTTGCAAACCAGCCTGATTCCTGATTCAGTGTGACCGGGGGGGGGGGATGTTCCAAGAGAGGGGCGTGATATAATTGGTACGTTGTTCAGAATAAAATAACTTTTAGACACAAAATAAATAAGGATTTCAGTCGTGCATTACATGCTAGGTATTGACTTAGATGAAGTGCCGGATTGAAATCACTTACAGATTGGGGGCTCGTCACAAGTTTTCTGAATTAGACATACCACTTGTGACAGTCTAATACACCGTGCTAACTGACGGGGTACATAAACACTGTTGGGCTACCACACTGTGCTACACTGTGAAAGCACCCTTCAATAGAAACACTCTAAGGAATTTGGTCTGTTTTGCAAAAATAAAACAACTCCTGTAAGTCAGAAAGGAAATTAATATTTCTGGAATGGCGACCCTAGTAGAAATTAATATGGCAATAGAACACCTACTGCACAAATTATTTTTCAGGGATGAATGGACCGAGCAGGATCAGAATGTTTGGTTGCAGGAAATCAAAGAACAAGCCACTGCCACAGGATTAGATATATGGCAGGATCAGGGTCCATTACACATGGCACTTAGTGAATTGTACATGGCCCCTACGGTAAAAGAAGAGTAAAGTAAAATTGCCAAAATAGCGGCATATCTGTACCTCCACATTGGAGCAATACAGGAAAAATATGCCGAAAACCTAGATCTGGCAAATAGGCAAGTACAATCACTAGAAAAAACCCAAACTGATCTGGACTCTGCAGAGCAAAGGCTACAAAAGAGCCAAGAATCAGAAAATGAAACCAGACAGTACCCGATAAAAGTAAAAGGCGATCTGGATATCCTGCAGCAGGAGAAGGTAGAGCAGTATAACAAAGTACTGGCGCTGCAAAAAGAGTGCCAAGAAAGATTGGACT
Organism: Ambystoma mexicanum; assembly: GCF_040938575.1. Classification (NCBI taxonomy): domain Eukaryota; kingdom Metazoa; phylum Chordata; class Amphibia; order Caudata; family Ambystomatidae; genus Ambystoma; species Ambystoma mexicanum. The sequence goes on along the minus strand of NC_090923.1, from coordinate 281,374,305 downwards.
CTCTATTACAGAGCCAACAAAATCTGGAGCAGCAAGTGAACCATAATAGGGCCTGCGCAGGGCAGATAGTCACCCTGAAAAATCAGATTGACCAAGTAAAAAAGAAAATAACAAATTCATTCTCAAAGACCTTGACACACAATCAGAATTTGATGAAGAGCGCCAGAAAGCTGGTGCAGTCAAAAAACAAAGGGACGACCTGGCTGCACAGAGGGGTACTCTAATTCAGGAAAGGGACACCTTAGGCCAGGAGGTCAGTTATTTAAAAACCAAGATGGAATAAAATCACCTGGCCCTTAAAGGACTGGGTGAGCTCCAACAAGATTACGAAAAACTGTTAGAGCATGCCAGGAGGGTGGAAGATGCTCTAGCAAAGAATGACCAGGCCAGTAAGGACAAGACTCATGAGGTAAACCTCCTGCAGCACAAATTGGCCCAATACTCCAAAAGTATACAGGAATTACAGAGAGACAATGAGGCTCTCTGTGAGAAAAATGACAGGCTCCACAGACAGGTAGCTATGCAGGAACAACTAATAGAGACTAGTAAGGCCTTTATAGAAGAACAAAAGGGTCAGGTTCTTGCATGGCAACATGGAGTAGGGGCTGAGAGAGATGAGGTCCGTTGGGAGAGGGAAACACCTGAGCATAACCTCAGGAACCCTGGTACCAGAGGCTTTCATCTCTTCAGTTCCATGTACTCTGCCAACCCCATAACCACTGGCTCACATGAGCCAAGGGCCACGGGGATTGTAGACTGCAAACCAATGGGAAATATGGGGCTCATAGATCAGCGACTCCCAGGAATGGATGCGCGGGCATCTATGTATGGGATCCCAAGTGCTAGGGCCATCTTCTCTGATCAGGGAGACTCCAATGAGGGGAAAAATATAACTTACCCATAGACCAGATGGTAACATTTGGTGGGGAACTCCATGAGAGTAGGCCCACTAAGGGCATTCTGAAATCCTCTTCCCAGCTAGGACAGTGGGGGGGGGTACTCAGCCAATCCTGGGAGCAAGGAAGAATCAGAAGACTCTTCTGAGCACCACAGGACTCAAGAAACTAGGCCCCCACATTCTGCCAGCCATTCCCAAGCTCGCAGAATCTGGGAGAGCCTAGAAGACCAGACAGGCACCTCTGATAGCAGTGCCTCTGAGTCAGAGGATGAGTGGACCAGTGTCACCCGAACTAAAAAAGCCAACAAGATCAAGAAGGCCTTGCTCAAGGATCCCCTGAAACAAATAAAAGCCATTAGGAGCGTCATCACGCCCTATCATAAGAATGCAAAATATTCGGTTTGGGAGCACCTTGAGTTATTTGAAGAAATGATGGAAACTTTCCATTTGAAGGACAGCCAAAGCTGTATTCACTATGTAAAGTGGACATTTTCTCCTGAGTACTCCGGCTTCTTTGCGGGGCTGGAGGATCAGAATCATTCCAGATGGTCCACCTATAGGGCGGCCATCCTGAAACATTTTTCTATTCACAGGAACCCTCAGGAGGCTCGCAAGGCGGCCTATAACATACACTGTAGGGAAGATCAGGCCCCACAAGAATTTGTTCAAGAGTTAAAACGTGCCTTTGCACAGACCACTAGAAGGGTGCGCACTGACAGCAAAGAATTTGCAAACACTTGCTTTCATGCTCTCCCTAAGTATATCATGACCCAGCTAGTGAGGGACTTTCACGAGAAAAGATCACTAGACTGGGTCATTGAACAAGCCACACGCATTTATGAGGTGAAAAAGCCAGTGGAAAATAAAAACAATAGCAAAAGCCCCAAAACAACTAACACCCCTGCTGCTGCTAAAGTGGCGGAGGTGAAGGTTGCCCCCATTTTCGATTTAGAGATGGGGGGGCCTAAAAACCTGCCCGCACAGAATCAAAACAACCCCAAACCCAGAAGGCCCTCGGGCCAATCACAAACAGGGAGCCAGGGAGGTAATCCCACAAATGGGACCACTAACTCCCCTGACTACATCAGCCCACGCTACAAGGGCAATAGACCCATCTGGGTTATGTATGGACTCCTCCAGCCCAAGGGGTGGGGGATTCAACCAGACAGCAGGAAACCAGGGAAACTTCCCTCCTCACTTCCCCCAGGAGGGCAGTAATCCCCCAAATACTGGACAAAATTTCCTTCCTAGGTACCCACCCAACTTTAACCCCCAAAACAATCCATCCTTCTTTCCCCACTTTCCTGAGCCCAGACAGCCAAATCCAGGAGAGGGGAGGCTAAGGGTGGAGGAGTACCCAAACTTTCCTAACCCAGGGTATTTTGGGAGAAGGGAGAGCTACCCTTCCCGGGATCAGCCCAAGGGAGACATGAGGACCCCGTATCAGCCAGAGCGGGTGTCCGAACTAGAGCGCCAAGTCCAGAACATTGCACAGGATCTGGATCGCATGCTGCGGGCTCAACAGAACCCTCAGATGAGCATGGCAGCTCAGAATGCCTCAAATCCAGGATCTGGTGCTCCAGTGCAATAAATGGGGAAGAACCCCGACAACCCACTGATTCCCAGGGAGGAGGCACAAGGGGAAGGGGGGTGTAAAGCCTTGTAGGAAGTTTCCTTCCCCACTTGTAAAAAGCCACTGGAAACCCAGGGACCGGAACCAAAATCTCCTGCCCCCTGACAATCTGCAACCCAAGGAGCAGAGGGGGTTGCGGTAGGAGAAATAAAGAGCTCAAAAAGACCCATTTTGAGGAGGAGGTACAAATATTCCAGTTTGAAGGAGAGGGATACTCAGAGGATCCTGGGGAAAGGATCTTCTCCTTCAGAGATGGGGGAACTCCTCCCAAAGAAAAATGGGTCCCAAACGCTCCAAATCCAGACTGGGTAGATGTGGGGACCGAGTTAGTACCACCCATCATCAAACCCCAGAATCACCAGCATGAAAATCCCCTGGTTCTAACCCATCCTGGTGACTGCCTCCAAAAAGGGGGGGCAGCCCAGAATCAGAACCAGGGGAACCCAAAACTTCCCCCATATCTAGCTGTTACCTTTTTCTTTCAGATTCCCAAGACCCCAAACAGAATCCTGCCCAAATCACCTTTCTGTCAGTATCCAAAACCAAGAAACTAACCCACCAGTTGTCCAGAAATGTGCATTATATTTGCCCACTTGAGGAAAAGGAGGGAAGATTCTATGCCCCGGTCCAAATACAGGGGCAGTGTACAATTTTGGCACTGGTGGACACTGGATCCCAAGCTACCCTTCTGTCAAAAAGTGCTTTAATCAACTAAATTCGGGAAGGGGGGAGAGATACCAAATTCCTCTCACCCCTCTTCCTGGACAACTTCAGAACTTCGACGGGAAGGAAATTCCTGTTGAGGGGACTGCTGATTTGGACATTAAAATTGGGCGACACAAGGTGAAGCACCTGGTCATAGTTGTGACTCCAGAGGGCACCCCTTGTTTACTAGGGAATGACATCCTCTGTAGGTTATCTCCCCTCATAGATTGTGTAAACAAGGTCCTCTGGACCCAGACTAACCGACCAATAAAATTGAAACATAGTGTCAACCATGTTAGTTTAAACGGCACATGCCACGTTGAACAAAAACCTGACCAAATAGAATTTCACTTCCAGAATAATCAAATCCCAGACGTGCCAGTAATTGCAGTAGGAAAACAAACTGGTGATGGGGAGTCCTCTCTATTTCTGAAAATCAACCTTCCTTCCAGACTAAGATAGCATTCCACACTGGAAGGAAACACTCTGACATTCTTTACAAATTCACAATCAGAAAGCCCCACTCCTATAGTCCACAAAGATGAGAAATCAGCTCAAAGCTTGGCTGATATTCAGAAAATTGGAGAGCAGTTGTTCATCCCTATTCAGTTAAATGAAGGGAAGAACTCTGTTCTCGCCCGAGTGTGTGTGAACAACGGTAAGAGCTTCATCAGCGGAGCCATGTTCCGCAAACTCCCAAAAGATCCAGCCATTCCCACATTTAAACTGATAGACAAATGGGAAATGGACCTGGAAACACCCAATTCCAAACATCTCCTGCCTAGCAGGTGTATGCTCAAAATTTCCATAGGCAACAAGAGCATAGTCCATAATTGTTGGGTTGTGCGAGATGTCCCTGCTGCATTTTACTTAGGCAGTGACATTCTCAATAGCTTCGCCATTAGTTTGGACCTAATAAACTTCAAAGCTTGGTCCCGATTAGCGGGTAATCCCACGGACTTTGATGACCCAGAAAAAGCATTTAGGTCAGCTCAATTGCCGCCATATGCAGTTGAAATTCAGATTGGAGAGGAAGTCACCATCCCAGAAAGGACCCAACAATTCTCACTGGCAGTGAAAGTTAAAAGAGGACAGAAACTGAAAAACCCTGATGCCTATGTCTGACCTGGGTGAAAGGGGTAACCTAGCCTATGTAGATGATGTTCTAGTCAAAAGCTCAACTGTGGAGGAACAAATAGTGGAGATCCGTTATGTTCTGACACAGTTGAGGGATGTCGGAGCAAAACTCTCCTTTCAAAAGGCACAGTGGTGTAGAACCCGTGTCAATTTCTTGGGGCATGAGATTACTCCTCAGGGTCTCTGTCCCCGGAAAAGAAATTGGAATCACTCCAGAAATTAAAAGACCCCACAACTCTGCGGGAACTAAGGAGCCTCCTTGGACTAACTAATTACAGCAGAAAGTTCATTGAGGATTACGCAGCGATCACAAGACCCCTGATCCATCTTTTGAAAGGGGGGTAAAGTGGGAGTGGGGTCCAAAACAAGCCAAGGCAGTAAGACAACTCAAAAGAAGCCTCTCACAAGCGCCTTGCCTAGCTTACCCTGTCAAAAACAAGGAGTTCTTCTTGGAGACAGGGTTCTCAAATACATGCTTGACTGCAGTATTATATCAAAAGCATGACAAGGTCAATAAAGTAATCTCCTATGCGAGTAAGACTTTATCCTCTGTGAAGGAAAAATTCAATGATTGTGAGAAGGCACTCCTGGCAACGGTGTGGGCATTGAAGAATTACCGCCTGTTTATCCAGGGGGAACACATCATAGTGGAGACTCCACACCAGCCTCTGCAATATCTCCAAAGTGACAGAATCCTGCCCGGAAATGTGAGTAATTCCCAAATTACTTCCTGGATTCTGCCAATGCAAGGCTTTCCTGTGGAGGTCAGATATGGCCAAAACAAGAAGAGTCCCCATCGCGCAAGGTCTGGCTGACTTACATGATTGTGCCAGAGAAAACTATCTCGAGGACGAAAGTCTTAAAATCAAGGACAACATGGAGGCATACCTTAATTCCCCACACAAAGTCTATGAGGAAGACCAGTGTGAGGGAATGCCCACTGTCTATGTGGATGGAGTCTCTTACCATGTTGACAACAACGGGAAAAAGAACTTGTAGCCGGCGTAGGGAATGCATGGGTGAATGATGCCCCAGAACTCTCCGCTGGGTACAAAATTGGTCCCCAAAGTAGTCAAGTGGCAGAGTTGATGGCTGTTCATCAAGCCATCCTCACTGCTGTCCAACACCAACTCCACGAACTGGTCATAATCACTGATTCGGATTATGTACGGAATGGGTTTGTGGAGCACCTGGTTAGCATGGAAAGGCATGCTATGTGCTACTAACAAACCATTGAAACATGGGAAATTAATCCAAAATATTGATGATCTGGTCACCTCGAATGGGATGACCATCTACTGGAAAAAGATAAGGGTCATTCTAAAGTAGAGGGACCCGACAAAACTGGAAATGACCTAGCTGATCAGCTGGCCAAAACTGGAGCCATCCAAGGGGATCTACTTGAGATGGAGTCCCTGTTGGGGGAAATCCAGGTTACTGCTATCACTAGGTCCCAGACCAATGCTCACAATGAACTCTCAACTGCACAATAGATTAAGGAGACCCCAGATGCTGATTTGATTACGGCTCAAAAAGGGGATCCAATAATTAGTAAGTTTTATCAACACATTGAGGGCCCTGAGAACTTTCCCCTGACGGATACCGATTACATCGGGAAAGAGGACCTCAGAGTGTTGATGAAATGTCCAAAAATGTTCTGAATCCAAGACGGTTTGTTGGTAAGGAGATCCCTAGCTGGCCATGACCAGCGGGTGGTCCCCACCTCATTCCGAAGCCTGATGCTAAGTCACACCCATGATGCGGCCACAGCCGGTCATCAGGGGTTTCATACAACACTAGAAATCTTGAGAGAGGTTGCATACTGGCCACACATGGGGTAGGACCTCGACCAATACTTGAAGGGGTGTCTTGTGTGTGCACAATTTCAGCCGACATCACTCACACACCGTGCTCCCTTCCAAAAGAGGGGGATGACACTGCCTTGGTCAGATTTACAAGTCGATTTTATTGGGCTCGTGATTCGCTCCTCTAGGGGGAACAGGTACATGTTGACCGTGACATGCTTGTTCATAAATGGGTGGAATGTCTACCGGCCCCAAACTACACGGCAGAAACAGCAGCTGCCCTGATGATCAACCACATCTTCTCGCGTTTTGGACTAACCCAAAGGATTGAGTCAGACCGAGGTAGCCACTTAACTAGCGAAGTGATGACAAAGTTGTGGGAGATACTGGTGGTCAAAAGGAAACTACACATTGCCTACCGGCGAGTCTCCAGTGGTGGAGTTGAGAGCTACAACAAGACAATTGTGAGCATATTAAAAAAGGTTTGTGGCAGATTCTGGGCCAAGTTGGGACATTCGATTACCTCTTGTCCTGATGGCCCATCAGATGTACCCCTTCTTCTGCATCTAAAATGTCACTGTTTGAGCTGATGACTGGACGAAGGATGGTGCTTACCCAGCATCTGCTCTACAGAACCCAGGAGCAGACCTTGATCAGTGCCTCCACAACTCATGAGTATGTCGATAATCTGAGAAAACACCTTCAACATGCTTTTGCCTACGCTCAGCAGAATCTAGAAAGATCTGCAGACAGTATGAAGACCCACTATGACCTCAAGACAACTAAAAAAGAATACCAAGTAGAAGACCGGATCTACTTGTACAATTTCCAAAGGAACCAGGCCAAAAAGCGCAAATTTCTTCCTAGCTGGCGGGGTACTTTTGAAATTGTAGACAGAATCTCACCAGTCGCCTACAAAATCCGTATCCCCAAAGGCAGTTTGGCAGAAGGGGAAGATAAGTGGGTCCACATCAACCAGCTGAAGTGTTGCCATCCTAAGCATACTCTGTAGCAACTAGAGCATTCATCTGGAAACCCAGAGGGGGACATTCCAGCTCCCTAGAACATTCTGACTGTAAAAGCCATTCCATCTGTTATAATCAGCAATAATTATAAGCGGGAAAGATTGTCATTGATATGTCAAATGTATGTGTGTGCCCCACTACATGAATAGTGGTGGGAAAATGCTCTGTTTTGTCATCATGGGACTGAAACCATGGATGCTAAGCACCAAGGAGGACCACTCGGGGACCGGAAGGAAAGACCCAAGGGGCCCGGGGTATCACTCCATACTCTCATCCGGAACCGGTGAGGAGAACTTGTCGATCCAGTACTGATGGGAGAAGCAGACAAATGTTTCCACTTAGACCAAAAAGAAAAACTGAACATCGCAATCTTCCAACTTCCCCTTGACGGGAGATCAAAAGTCAAGTCGCGAGGGGGGGATTTGTGGGATGTATTAACCCACTTATGCTCTGCCCTGCGGCATCACTGTGTCCTGGTGGTGCCAGAATCATCAAAATGGCCGCAAAATCCCTATGCGCGCCAAAACCTATGGAAATTGCACTCTACAAAGCACAAAAAGATGGCTGCCAAATTTACCATGCTTGTTGTCAGTGGTGGAATGGAGACCTCACTTCTGAAACATGTCATTGGGCTGCCCAACCAGTAAAAATGGAGCACAGATGAAAAGCAGTGCTTGCTGAAAGAAATCCGGAATCTTGTTTTTAAATCTTTTCTTGGATGTTGAAAATAAAGAATGCTGGTCCAAAACACCCACAAACATCCAATCTTCTTGCTGGGTGTCACAATTCACTGAGTTCAAGTAATCCTTGTGAAATTGCAGTATCCTGAAAAGCTGAATTGGTCATCAAAACACCCACAGCACAAGTTTGCCTGCCTGTGGGATGTGTCAAAATCTGGGCGCAGTACCAGCGGCCGCCTGAATGACTGTTTTCAAAAGCCTGCATTAAAACTGTAAACTTGTACCATTAAGATCCAATGTTTGAAATCTAAGTGACCTGTTATCCAGAGTAAACTAGGTTGTAACTATTTAAACTTCATGATTTAGAGTCTGGAATCAGTTTTCTAGCTGCTTGTTTTAAAATTACAAGTTTATTTAAACAAAGAAAATTGCAACAAAAGGACATTTAAATTTAAGCCTCACTCCAAGCCAAACCACAAACAACTTCCCCCATAGGGACCAGGCACCTCCCTTCTGCTCTCTAGACCAGGAATACACACCCTTGTGTTGATTAAGAGGGGAGGAGATCTTGGGCTGCTGTTGGAAGAGCACAATGGACTTCCTCCAAGGCAAGGAGATGCTAATCAGGAAGGATCGTAAATGGCCTTTGCCAGAAACAAGGGGGCGGAGATTGCTTCTGAGCTGCAAAGAGGAAAAGGGGGCAGGGACAGACAGCCTTTTGTTGATTCACAATGGACAGAAAGCATATTGTTAAAAAGACTGATAAAATATGTAAACCCCGGACTTCTGAACCTAATGTTTGGCTGCACATTTTAAGGGGAGCCAGAACTCTGTGCTATGTTCTGGGAAGTAACTATGAAAATTATGGTTTTGCAGCAAATGTATTTATGTCAAAATCATAAATCTTGCTTATTCCCATATGCAATGCGCGCAGTTGTACACATTTTTGGATAAACCAGATATTGTGTTCCGGCCCAAAACTGCAGAATTCTGTCAAAAGCCGACACAAGATACTACCATGACGGACTTGGAAGAGCATATGTTATTGCTATAAAGTTTGCAAAATTGTAAATATGTATTATACTAAATGTAGATTTTATGTTCAAAAGCCAAGGGGAGGATTCTCTGACTCATAAAACCACATCATCATGGTAACACCCTGTTTTCTCCTCCAATCAAGGGAGGGGGGAGATTCTTACCTATAGCCAGCCTAGGGGGCACGCTTAGGATAATCCAGCATACACACCCCTTTACCAAATGCATAAAAAGAGACAGCTGAAGATTTAGAAAACACACACAGATTCACCCACTATCCTGTTCCTGGCGAAGCACCCTGAAGGAGATCCATCCATATTCCTTGCTTCAGACTCCAGAAACTTTGGCAAAGCAGAAAGGCCCATTCTATAGCTGAACCATTCTCAGCTAGGCCTTAAACTTCTAGAACCAAATCCCACAAACTTAAAGGGGAAACCAAAGAAGCAGCCGGGCTGTGCTGTAACTGCTTTCCTGCTAAATAATTATCTTCAGAACCGAGAAGGGCAGATTAAACCCAATCCTGTGCCATGCGTGCCGTGCTGTGCCAATCCTGTCCAGTTCTGTCATGTGGTGAGCAGAGCGCTGTGCTGATTGCAGACCCAGTCCTGTCGTGCGGTGTGCCCATCAGCCTGTTCCAGTCCGGTGTGACCAGCAGAATTCCTGTCCAGAAATCTGACTGACCAGAATTCCTGACGGTTCTGCTCAACTACATATAGTGAGTATTCAGAGTATAGAACTGTGTCACTAGCCTATGTACTGTCCATACCAATCCCTATCCAAATCCATCCTATCTTCTCTTCAGAACTGCATGGTTAGATATATTTTTGAATTGCCTGAACTCTTTATCTTATCCCTACTACCTTCCTTCTGTAATAGTATTGTTAAACATATCTTTGCGCTCATATATTTCATCTGAAGAAGGCAAGCTCCTCGGCAGGAAAATATTTGATCTAGGGGCGTACTGGTCTAGTGGCTGTGCTCCCATGTAGTATTTGGTTCTTCATAGTCATTCCCTAGTGTAAAGAAATATTGTTCCCTGTTTCTCATTGTTGCACCTATATCTGAAAAAACGTCCTCCAGTAAAACGTCCATAACTTCTTCAAAATCTATGCTACAAACAAACCGCATCTCAAATCCATATAGTTTTTCCGCAATTGCGATTACCGCACAGGGAAAAGTTTGCAGCAAATTTTGCCTTAGGAAATTTCTATAACGTGTAAAATAGTTTTTCATTGCACCCAACCTCAAATTTCAGTTTGCACATTGCTTCCTGGTGTCAAATCGTTGCTAGTGTTTCCCTGCAACCATATAAAGCGGCTCCCATTAGAATTTAAACAATTTCAGTGATTTAAGCCATATTTAGTGTTTTACCCAATACATTCTCAGATAACTTTAAAAACTATCTTGACAGTTTGCCAATCAATTCTGTTTCTCTCTTGTGTTTGCTGGGGGAAATTGGGATTGACATTTGCTAGAATTCTGCAACCTGTTCTCTCTCCTCCTATCTCTCTACATTGCATATTGGGGGGTTTGAGGGGTGTGCAGGAGGAAAGAGTAACCACATTGCTATTTGATTTGAAATCCCACCCACAAAAGTATTATTGCTGTGCTGCATTGTTTTTGCTCATTATTACTCCTTGTGATTAAAGAGATTGCTTAGTGTGACATCACCCCATTTGTGATTATTGTATTCCCATTAAGAATAGTGTGATTATATTGTGAATATATACATAAATATTTTAACTTTGCAAACCAGTCTGATTCCTGGTTCAGTGTGACCGGGGGGGTTCCAAGAGAGGGGCGTGATATAAGTGGTACATCGTTCAGAATAAAAGAACTTTTAGACACAAAATAAGTAAGGATTTCAGTCGTGCATTACACGCTAGGCATTGATTTAGGTGAAGTGCCGGATTGAAATCACTTACAATGCAGATGAAGGATGGAAACCCAAAGCTGCTCCGGTGGTCCATTAGCCTGCAAGGGCTAGACTTCACATACAGCATAGACCAGGGAAGAGTCACGATAATGCAGATGGCCTTTCCAGAAGGTATGTTGACCGTCTGGATGAGGGTGTCTATCTTGTGGGAGATTAGGCACCCTAACCTCAGTCTGGGGGGGCGACTGTGATGCTGGAAATGCATCGGAGGGACAGGGCATCCGAATCCTTGTCCTTTACTGCTTTTTATCTTGTGTTCTATCGTGTTTTCCGCACAGGAGTTCATGTGGGACTCCTGGAGGTGCAGCTATCTCGTTTGGTTTTGGTGAACGGACCCCATTGGATACCCTTATGGCACCCAGGGGGGTACAACCCTGTTCCCCTAGTGTATGTTTTTGGGCACCTGTGTGTGGCCCACAGAGCAGGGTACGGGCTGGTGGCAGCTCCGTGCTGAATTGACTGGTGCCCTGAGCCTCCTCCATTTTGGGATGCCCAGGCCTTGTCATTGGAATCGATAGATTCCTGATGCAGACAAGATGGCCCCCGTGGCCTCTTGCCTTCTATCACCTGCTACCTTGATCTTCCCGAATCCCGAGAAGCCCTGCTTCTGTCCCTTCCCCCTGACTGGCTGTTGGGTGGAAGTTCCATAATTGGTAGTGTGGGGAAGGGCCGACCAGACTGGCTGGAGCCTTCCCAACGACTGTATGTTGTGGGTGCACCTTGTGGGTGGGACCTGGGTGAATGGAGTGTGTGACAAATACACATTTTGTGTTGTGGATGTCTAGTATCTGGTGGTTGACACAATGACTGAGACAGCCCTGCCCGAAACTGGTATGAATGCAATGTGGAGTGTTGAATGGCTGGGTACGTGTCCCAATACACATAACTTGTAGTGAGTGTCTGGAGCGAAGTGAATGGCCTGAATGCACTATTCACCTGATTGGCTGCCTGCCTGCATGAATGCCCTTCACAGTGATTGGATGCTTGAGGATGACCCAGCGGAATTAATGGGAGATCAACAGTATATCTGGGGACCTCTCACTGCTAGGAATCGTGTTCAGAAGCTGAAGTCCACTACGACGAGTAACTGGAGTGAAACCGAAGCTTGACCTTGAAGCCCTGCTGGAAGAGAAGAATTGCTGTTGCCCTCATCAATCTGAAAGCTGCTGTGTCTCCGAGGACTGACCCAGATAGGACGTGGTAAGGCACCCTATTCCTGAGCTACGAGTGACCATCGTGCACCAGCTGATCTTTGCCAAAGCTCCTTGGTAGACAGACCTACGACAGGCTGCCGACCGGAGACGGGAACCGCTGCGGAATCCCAAAGAGAATCGTCCGGACTGTTGTCAGCCACCGTCGAAGACCAGAGCTGCCGTGCTCCCGTTGCCTAAGAACTTCATTTGATCGAAGGACGCTCTTGTCCACACCGCTGCCTGCCTTATTCCGCCGGAGAAGGCCAGGCTGTCGATGCGCCGAGGAGCATCCGCTGGTGGGTTTCCCGCCACCCAAAGACCACAGAGACGCAAACGACTCAACGCCCTTGCTGGGCCACAGTTCTTCAAACTCTTTGCGGTCCAGAACTATCGACATCGAGGTGCCCTGCACGCCTCTTCCTAGCCGGATGTTTCTGCTTATCCGTCGATGAGCACTGCTATGTACGAAGCTGCCACTTCACCGGCATACCTCACCCTGTTCTCTGTCAGACGTTCGACGAACCGTGACTCCTGCCTTAAAGGCAGGGCACTCAAGAAGGGCCGTCGATTCCTCGACGAGGAACGCTACAACGCCAGGTACTTTGGGGTTGCAGAACTATTGGAAAGTCTCTTGTGAACAATATATGGACTGGGCTTGTGATATGTCTTTATTCTACAGGTTGCCCAGGTGGGGGGATCTCCACACAAAACTGTGTCTAGGTATCGGGCCAGTATTCTGCCAATTGTTCTAACCAACTACTTTCCTCTTATATCTATTGTTGGTTTCCTTCACAAACTGATTTGTGTGACATTTAACCATACAGTTGATGCACTTTAATGAGATCTAATAGTAATTGTGGTACCACGTAGAACTGTATATTTGCCATTATAGATAACCAAGTACAAAGTGAGTTATCGTGATATTGTACATAATCTTGAATATTAATTATATAAAGACTGTGTTTTAACTAATACAGTGTGTGGACATTCCTTTGTGGGTGCTTGGGGACTACACTGTACTTAAGAAACAGCCTGCATCACCTCCTGAGAAGCTAGGCCTTGATTGCTCGTCCATTGCTATCACAATAGAGAATCTTGGCTGGGGTCCTCTGTGCTTCTCCTCTGCCAGGTAGAGAGCGGACGTACAGACACCCCCCTCCGGTCTTCACAAGGATACATCTTCTAAGCTCAGTATATCATTAAATATGTTCAATATGCTGGATCTATTGACATCATATTTTGGATATGGGTGGTCCCGGCATTGTATCAATAAGTGATGGTAGCTTTTATATGGTTGTGGCTTTGAATTCTGCATTGGTTGCGTGCTCTTGTTCTGCGATTTCATTGTTGGTATTTCTATCCTACCTTGCAATTGTTTGCTAGTGGGAGCAGTCGCCTTTGAGTTCGCTTAGGTATCTCTTTGGCTGACTGTTGATGGAATCCACGCAAGGTAGGGTTATACGATGGTAGTGGTAAAGGAATGAGATTAGTGAAACACCCCTGATTTAGCATCATATATGACGCCAAAGATTTCTGTATCTCGTCACACATCTGGTCAATCGTTGGAAATACAGGAGTAGGGTTTGCTTGATATACCATAAATGGTTGTTCCTGTATTATTTGACGATTAGTTTCTCTTTGCTCACGTCCCTTTGTGTTTTGAATCTTAAAATTTAGATTAGTGAAACTCCCTTGATTTAGCGAGATATATGACAACAAAGGTTTCTGTATCTCGTCACGCATCTGGTCAATCGTTGGGAATACAGGAGTAGGGCTTACTTGATCTACCATTAATGGTTGTTCCTGTATTATTTGATGATTAGTTTCTCTTTGCTGATGTCCCGTTGTGTTTTGAATCTCATGTTGCATGTGGTAATTCGTGAAAGGATTCATGGAAATCTGCTTATCGGTTTCAGATCGCAGTTGGTTGAAAGGTGTGGAATTTCTTCCATCAGTTTGCCTCACTAAGTGAGCATCCACTTTGGATGAACTCGCATTTGCAGACATTGCTGCAAGATCATCCAGGGGTTTATGTTGTAGCGTGCATGTAGACACGGTTGCCTGGCTAGACTTTTTCGTTGCAGCTGGCACTAGATCATTTGCCCCACTTATTGACTTTGATTTTCCCTGCTGTCTGACCGGCATAATTAGGGCATTAATGAAGCGCCTTGATCGCAGTTGTCCATTGGTTCCCATTTGATTTTTAGTTTTTTTTTATATTTAGAGGTTTTATTGTGGGTTTTTTATCTTGTTCCTGTGAACAAGCTAAAATTCGGTATTACAATTGCACCTTCACCTAACGAACAGTTGTGTGTAGCATTATGATTAGATTGAGTGTCTAAATGTATTTCCTGTAATACGTTGAATGTTGTGTTTTCTTGAATTGGCACTGGGGATTCCCTGCCGTCAGACTGTTGTATCAAGACTCTCCCTTTGAGTCCGCTTTGCTATAAGGTAAAATATTTTCTATAAACACAGTTTGTGTGCTTGTTGATGAGAGTGACAATGCCCGATTATCCATTTGATCAGTGAATTTGGATTGGGATGCTTTGGCTGCAGTGAATTGTGTAATATTTTTTGTCTGATGGGCTATCTTCTGATCCAGGGTTTCCTACAACCTCGCAAGAGATATGAGCGCTATATTCATAGCTGCAAGAGTATATTCACAGCAACAGCGTCAAATGGTCTCGGCCGGTATGTTTGTTGGTTGATGCAACTCGTAGGAAGAATGTTACAAGGCCTCGGGTAGGATTAGCAAATGACAACGATAAGGCAGACGAGTGATGTGTTGATTGTGCAAACAAGACCTCTGATCATGATAAATTGTGATAATTGGAACCTGATGTTTGTTGGTGGTTCGTGTAAGCGCTCTGTGCTATATCAAGCGGATCTGACTCTGCATTATAATCATTCGCGGGGCTGTCCTCGGCCATTCCTCTCGAATCTACTATGTCTCCAGAATTTAAGTGAATAAACATGACATCTTCCTAGTCTGTTCCCGTCACCTCGGTTGCATTCATGAATACGGGAGAATTTAGTTCAGCGTGTACAATGTCTGTCCCTGTGTTGTATGCTTCACGCAATTCGCACTGCGCAGCTACCGTACACAACTGCATTTTGTTATTTATTAAAGGAACAGCTGTTTCAGGAATTACCACATCAGAAGCCACAATTAGCTGTTTGGTATCCTGAAAAGCAGCTTGCATAGCTGCGCCAGTAATATCAGATGGACTAAGTTCAGGGATCAATGTTAAGAGCGCGGGCTCGTTCGTGGGCGGGGATATGATTTGTATTTCTTTCGGAATCAACGGAACTGAGTTGTGCGTTTCCTGGGTTTGTTGCGCATTCGCTGTAGTTAAGTCAATACGACAGTAGGTTCGAATGTCTGTCCCCGTTTAATGCGGGCGAGTTTGAGACTTTAAACAGCGCATTTTGACAGCGACAGTCGCCAAAGTCTTTCTTAAGGAAATATGTTTAAGAAATGAGGCCCAGGCTACTCGGTGTTCTGCGGCCTCCCTGATTTCAATGACTACAAGCCCAGCAACATCGCGAATCACTTGTGTAGGAGCCGAATATGGATCAAATGTGTCATATGCCAGTGACACGTGCCGCTGCATATATCACCACTACAAGTGACACGTGCCACTGGCAGGTGTCACATGCCATGGCCCCAAAAAGGTTTCACATGCCACGGTAAAACAAATATCAGATGTGGCGTCTGTCTCTTCGTTTTTCAAATTATAATCCTCCTTTTTAAAAATAAAAATGGGAAGCACCAATTGTAATCCTTTTTTTGTAAAAATAGAACAGAAAGGCTCCAGCTGATTAGAACTCAAGACTTTGTGCTAAAGGCCTCCTAGTTAACCACTACACCACTACGTTGCAAGTTACAGAACAGTTTACATTCTACCTCTAATGTAAACTATCACATGGTTCAATGATGGTCCCTTTTTTATTTTAAGTTACATCTTAAAACAAACTGCTAGTGCGTTTCTGAAAGTTTGCAGGATAGAAACAATGTACTGTAAGTATTTGCATCTTGTGCTTTTCTTGCATAATACTAAATTTAAAAAACAGTTAAATCCAAAATCTGTTACTGTGTAAGGCTTTAAATGACAAACATATATTGTGTACATGTTTTCCATAACAGTATGGTCAAGATATTAAAGTGTGTGTGTTTGTACATTAATTCATGCGTTTCACACTGGACTGTACGAACTGTGATAATATTTATAATTTATATATCAGAGTATATGCACAATCATGAAAACATCATTTACAAATGTTGCTAAGTCTTCAGATTTAGGGCCCAATTCATAGAATCCAGCACAGAAGCAGCGCAAGTGCCGCCCGCCGAGGAGCATGCGCCAGCTGTGGCGCAAACCAGCAATTGCACAGCACCCGTATTCATGGATTTTCCGAGGCATCAGTCGCTGTGGCGCAATAAACACCAAGCAGTGCCAGTAACGCCCCCAACACACCCCACTGCGCAGGAAAAAGCCAGTGAAATGCCCAATACGGCGCAAGGTCCCGCGCCCTCCGTGGCCCAGCATACAGCCCCCCCATCGCAGTCGTGTGAAAATTCAGCATACCCCGCTCGTACCAGCCAAATCGCAAGGAAAGGCCCGTGTATACACCGCGATACACGCACAACTCCCCTGGAAGCAGACACCTCCTCATGGGACAGCCAGACCCCAGAAGTGGATCATACCCCGCAGGCAGCCCACACCACATGGCCCCCCATCACCTGCGAACATACCCCGCAGGCAGCCCACACCACATGGGATCCCCACCATCACCCGTGAACATAGCCCACAGGCAGCCCACACCACATGGCCACCCATCACCCGTGACCACACCCCGCAGGCAGCCCACGCCACATGGGACCCCCACCATCCCATGTGAACATACCCCGCAGGAAGCCCACACCACATGGCCACCCCATCACCCGTGACCATACCCCGCAGGCAGGCCCTGCCTCATTTCCCCACCTGTGACGGCAACCAGCAGGGAGGCCCCGTTTCATGTCTCCACACCCCACCAGTGATGGCAACCTGCAGGCAGGCCCACCACATGTCCCCAACTGTGACGGCAACCTGCAGGCAGGCCCCGCCTCATGTCCCCACACCCCACCAGTGATGTGAACCTGCAGGCAGGCCCACCACATATCCCTACCTGTGACGGCAACCTGCAGGCAGGCACCGCCTCATGACCCCACCCCCCACCAGTGACAGCAACCTGCAGGCAGGCCCTGCCTCATGTCCCCACACCCCACCAGTGATGGCAACCTGCAGGCAGGCCCACCACATGTCCCCACCTGTGACGGCAACCTGCAGGCAGGCCCCGCCTCATGTCCCCACCCCCACCAGTGGCGGCAAACCCGCAGACAGGCCCCGCCTCATGTCCCCACCCCCCACCAGTGACGGCAACCTGCAGGCAGGCCCCGCCTCATGTCCCCACCTGTGACGGCAACCTGCAGGCAGGCCCCGCCTCATGTCCCCACCTGTGACGGCAACCTGCAGGCAGGCCCCACCTCATGACCCCAACCCCCACCAGTGACGGCAACCTGCAGGCAGGCCCCACCACATGTCCCCGTCTCTACCCTAAAACACATTGGACCAACATACAATCACGCAGCACATGCCAACTAAAAGTCCACCACACGCTGCACCCCCCTGGTGCACCTCAACACCCATCCATTGGTCATGCTCCCTAAAACATGCCCCATATCATGTGAATCCTAACATCACACATGCATGCATGTGTGCACACACATGAGCAAAATTGGTGAACAGCAGGAACATGCAAATGAGTCGTGAAACATGCACTAAACTGTTGAGACCAGACACCACTTAGAGTTCAATGTTAAAAAATTATATTTAAAAATATGTATCTAAGTCACACACAGTAATAACATCAAATTAAACATGCATGAACCAAATGAAAAACCAAAAGAAAGTGAAAACCAAAAATGTGGTCCTTGTCCATTAATGTATGTGCAAATGAAATCACATAGCATTTAAAAACTATTCCTTCATGGTTAAAAAACTGTTCAAATTAAAATCCAAATAGTTACAAAGATCCAGGGTCCATGGTCCCAAAACATGTAGAAAAATCCTAAAAAATAAAATACAAAAATAACTATATACAAGATGCGGAGCAAAGTCCAGGAACTCCAAATAAAAAGAAAAAACAAATGAAACCTACTCCTAAAGAACTGTATACAAAGGCAGCGGGCTAGTCCATTTCCTCACCATGCTCTCTCATAGTCTCCGCCAGGGCATCATCGAACACACTGTGTCCTAGGCGTGCCTCGGTTTCCCCCTCGAGGGCTTGCAGGGACTCCTCCATGCTCCTCTCAAACTCCTTGCTAGTCTCCTCGAGGACCTCCGCCCGCCTCCCTGCCCGACGCAGTGAATTCTCCGCCCTGGCCATGGTTAGGTGCGCCTTCTGTGCCCGCTGCCGCTCTGCCCCGATTTGCTGGCCCAAATGCTCCAACACAGAAGACATCCTTGTTGTAAGGTTCACGTTTGCCTCCTGCCCGATGGCCCATACCTGCCCCTCTGATGATGAACGCCCCGAGTCCTGTTGCATCCTACCCTGAGCCTTCTACTGCCAAAATGCCTGGTGTCTGCACCACAAGGACAGCCTCTGGGATGATGACACCACCCAGGGGCCGTCGTGCACGTGCCTTGCTGCTTGGTGCCTGCACTTCCTCCATTGCCATAGCTCCTATCGCTGCAATCACAACCTCTGCTGATCCTCCTTCGACTCCCGACTGTGGCAGGGATGTGATCTCCACCAGACGGGCTGCCGGGGTTCGGACAGGAACACAGGGGGCCCTGGTGGTATCTGGGGCGGAAGACGGCAGGGAGGACGACTGACGCACATAGGAGGAAAATGAGGAGGGGGGTTGCAGCAGTGGCCAGCACACATACCAGATTCGTGATGAGGAACTGAGCTAGCCAGTTAATGAGGCGACAGACCTCATCTTGATGATGTGAAAGCCCCCGATTGGAAGCCTGCGCATCATAACGAATGCTGGCTGTACACCTTGCAATACCGGCTAGCAACGGTTCCACCCTGTCACGAATTGCATCATCCGCAGGTAGTGGAAGATCCATTTCCGTGGATACATCTGCCACATGCGGATGAGTCCGGCATGAGGCATGCCCGCAGGTGCATACTGGTACAGTCGCATTTCCAGGGACAAGACCAGTCACAGGCCCCTCCACGGTGACTTGCACTGCCTCTGGCCCTTAATCCTTGACTGCACCAGTCACACCTACCTCATCACCCCTGCTGGGCCCCATGTGCTGGGCTGATGTGGCCTCCTCCTCCTCCACCACCACCAACGTGGATGACTCCCCACTGTCTTCCGCATCGGATTGCCGCTGTGTGGGCTCACCTGTCCCTCCCACTGCCGAGGTGCCCACAACCAACTTCACCCTCTTGGGCCTCCCCTCAACAGCTGCGGCCGTTGTCGTGGAGGCGGCACCAGTCTCCTCGCTCTCGGGAGATAATGGTACCTGGGAGGAGGACTGGGCCCTGCATCTGTGCCTGGTGGAGGCATCCCTGCTGCAGTGCTCCACAGCGCCTTCCCCCCCTCTTCTTCTATCGTCGATGTGGATAGGGAAACATAGAACACAAACATCAGGCTACTGAACATATGTGGGTATGTGTGTTTGTCACAATGCATATTTACATCAGTGGCACTGTCAAAGGTCACAACCATCATCACCCTCCAATACATACAGGGAAATGCCATTCACACACATTCACAAACATGTCTGTCATTCACAACAGATGTTCACACCCATGGGCAAGGCACTGACACAAGATCATAATTGTGTATTCAGATCACACACATCATGGGTCATATACATTTCATTCATACACATCACCTGACAGTCATGAGGCAGGCCATGGAGCTATCATGTCACAGTGCATTTGAGGTCAAATTGGCAGCAGGAGGCAATCACAAATCAAGAACTCAAGTAACATACATGAGGAGTGTTGGGCAGTCACACACTCACTACTCCGACACACGCACATGTGCACCATGCATGTCCAAGATGGTGACATAAGCACCCATGTGTCACACTTCTTGCATGCCCCAGACCAGACACAGGTATGCAAATATGTGTGCATCATTACATGCCGGTGCGCTTCACGCATTGCAACACAGACACCAACGATGTTGGATGCGCTTGAATGGACTCACATGCATCACTGTCAGGGACATGCACATAGACATCTGTACAGGAGGCATGCCAGACATAAGGCCAAGGTGCACACTCCAGCCACACGTCAACATTCACATGCACTATGGTGGACAAGAATAAATGAACACTTACTTGTCGACTCCAGATGGAGCACCAACTCCAAGACTTGGGGGCACAGCACTGGGTAGAAGCGCTCCAGGACAATCATCTAATCGGTGGTCAACAGGCCCCGGCACCTCGCTCGATCATCACCAGCCTTGATGAGGAACCAGGCCTTGTTGTGGGTCCTGGACTTGAAGTCTTCCCAGAGCTTGTGGACATGATGGTAGTCGCGGGGTGCCACCACCTCCGCGTTGATGGCACTCACGATGTCCCCCCAGATCCTCTTACGTCCTTAATTGCCGACTTGCGATGGGCCTTGGAAGAGGGCATCATGATGCCCCAGGACCTGCTCCACCAGGATGCCAACTTCCCCGGGTGAGAAGCTGATAGCCTTCTGCCTCTCTGATGGGGGGTTGCCACTTGCCTCAGATATTGTGGTGTCAGACATGGCAACATCCGAGGCAGGTGTGGGTGGGAAAGGTAGTCCTGAGGCTGGGCTGCGGCACGGTGGTATGGCAGTCAGGAGTTTTCAAGATCAGCAGAGGTGGTCACAACAACAGAATCACTGGCAATGGCTGAAGCGCAGGCACCAAAATGCAGGGCATGTGGGCAGCAGGCACACAGAGCGGGCTGGCAGCAGCAGATGGCTCGTAGGAGGCAGCTCGGGCAGTTAGAGGCAAGTAAATGGCCTTGTAGGCAGGAGCGTGGGTTTTCCATGTTCTTTTGCATGGCCGGCTAGAAACACAGTGACTCTGCACGTGCGGTAACAGGGCATTAGTGTGTAATCAGAGGAAAGGCTCTAAGCGTGTAAGTTACGTGACACTCGCTGGATGTTGGGCATTGCCGTTCAGTATCGGGTTAAAGGTCTGCATAGGACAACAGTGCACTGTATGTGCTTTTCGTGGGGACAGACGCGTGAACTTCATATATTTGTGGGTTCACACGCGAATAGTTCACTACTGTGGCAGTGCGTACTTCGTGTTTTGGGAGGTGAGTTGCCTATGCGCACACGCATGTGTGATTTTGTTCATTCTATGAGACAGACGGTGAGTCGTGCATGCATTTTTCCCACTGTGGTTGCCCCTTTGTGTCGCATACCCCATTTTTGAGGTCAGAGTAGCCTACGTGTTCCTTGCGTACGCATTTATTGTGTTGCTGGGTGACACAGTGTACTGAAGAATGTTTTTTACTCACACGTGGGCTACCGAGGGGTCGCGTATACATTGATTTTTGTTTTGCGGGTGCCTGGGCATTGCGCGACCTGTTATTTTTTCACCAGGGGTCACATAGAGCCTTTCTGGAGCACGGTGGTACGTTTTCCATCACGTACCCTGCCCCCTCACTCCAATTACCCAGGACAATTGTTGGCTGCACATCCCATTGCGCTAGTCCATCAGTGCCATGACTGGCAAGGCAACAAGTGTCAAGGGAGGCCAAGGTGGCCGACTTGCCAGAGGTAGCCAAGGTGGCCGACTTGGCCAGGGTATCCAAGCTGGCCAAGGTGGGCGACGTGGCCATGGTGGTCAAGGTGGTCCACGTGGGCAAGGTGTCCAGGCCCATGCAGGGAGATCTATGCCCCACACCCAACCGGAGCAGGGAGATGCAGCAGCTGCTGACATACCCAGCACCCGTGGTCCCAGATAAGCAGTGCCATCTGCTGTCCAGAGCAGCCAGGGTGTGGAAGCTGCAGGGGCAGCTGCGGCTACCACTACCAAGGCTCAGGGTCAGCCAGCCCGGACGGTAGTAGTCCCAGCATAGGGACAGGGTGACTCAATGGCCGATTTCCATGTCCCGAAGGCTAAGGCACATGTGGTGCAGTGTCATCTGCTGTTCACACCGGCCAGGGTCTAGAAGCTGCAGGGGCAGCTGTAGCAACCGGCACCCTGGCTCAGGGTCACCTAGCCAGGACTGGATTGGTCCCGGCCCAGTGTGACTCAGGGGCCAAGTCCCTTGTCACTAAGGCCAAGACATGTGTGGTGCAGAGTCCTGACAACAGCACCCAGCTACTGATACCTGCAAGCTGACCTTCTGTAGTTACATTGGTGGCTCATTCCATAGGCCAGTCTACCTGTACTCCAACCCCTAATGATCAGAACGGTACAAGCCAATCAGGGTCTGCACCACATCACAAGAAGCAGAAGCATGCTCCAGCGATACAGGCTAAGACCCCAGACACGGCACAAGAGTTCCACACGTCGAGAAAGAGGAGTTTCTGTGATGAGGAACTGGACATGCTTGTGGACTACATGTTGGAACACGGCTGTGACATGCTGGTGCAGGCAGGTAGCACACATACACCTGCTCAGCGTATGACCACTGGCAGTGCCTCACGGTCCGTATTAGCGCCTTGGGCTATGAGAGGCGCACAGCTGGTGATGTTGTGAAGCATTGGAATGACTTCCAATACCGAGCAAAAGACAAGCTTGCTACAAAGTTCACCTCTACTCTGGTGACTGGCAGTGTGTCACCACCAGAGGACGATGGACTCACTGGACATGAGGAGATCGCTAGTGATTTCATTGCAGTGAAGCAGATCCAAGGCGTGGGAGACCTGCCAATGTATGAGGGAATGTCCGGTGAGTGGTGATGCGTGTGTGTACAGGCCATGTGTATATTGCTTGGGTTATGTGTTATGATTGTCTGCCATTTCAGGCTACATTGTCATGACTGCCATGTGCAAACCATGTGATGTTGGAATGATACATGCTTGTTGTCATACAGACTGCATACAAACCATGTGCTGCACACGAGGCAATCCTCATCACCACACCTGCTCCCTCCTTCCATGACACTCTCTGTCCAGCCTCTCTTGGCCCTATTCTGGCTCCAACCTGTGGTCGCGGATAGCCTGTGATGATCTTACACTCAACAGTCACCTTCTATCGTCACATGACTGATGTCTATGTGAGGTCACCCTGCAAGTTGCTCCTCCTCAGAGGCATTCTTCCTTTCCTCTCCATCCCCCAGCAGCTCACTGTCTCCAGTGGACTGGTAATTCCTATGGTGGACTACTGGAACGGGCTTCACCAGGATTTATGTGATTCTACACTCTTCCCTCTGCAACTCTGCCAGTCCTGGACTGTGTGAAAAGTCCTTTAGGCTTGGTGCAAGGTATCTCCCTAGGACTGTGATGATGGCACAGGTTCACAGTGGCAATGAGTGTTCATTCCTGAACCCCGTGCATTCTTAGCAAGTCCCTATGGGTCCTGGCCCAGCAATTCCGTCAACTCCCACCTCCAGTATTTACTTCATTCTCATGGTCTTTTATCATCCCTTTCTTACTCCCTCAGGGTCAGTTGCTCCTCATGGAAATTAGTTTGTGTTTCACATCTGTGTTGAGCTGGGGCCTCCCTCTGGTACAGCCTCCCTGCCTCTATGTAACTGGAGGTGTAGCTTCTGCGGGTCCGCAACTTCTGGTGCTAACTCATGTGTTGTGCTTTCTGTCTTCCTCTCCCCTGCTGTAGTCCCAGATGACTGAGAGAATGCACTTGCCACCTGCCCACTCTGTCTGCTACGACATGATCCTCTGAGCAACCATTTTAACCCATGCACTGCCTCCCAGCCACCCCCCGCCCTTAGGGGTGGGGTTTACTGTATCCCTGCAACCCACTACCAACACTTTACACATGATGATGGCACTTACCCTTACACTGCCATCAGGCCACGACATTGACATTACTGGATCTGTGTTTTTATTCATAGTTGAGGCCGTACCCATGTACTGCACTGTACCCACACACTTCTAAACACTGTTATCCCCTTCAATATGCCTATTCACTTGCGTGATGGCAATGTGACCTAGCATTATTGAATACGTATGCCTGCCCTCACTGTATTACAACACCCTAGTGTTATGATATGATCGGTTATTTATAACGTGCTTAATACCGAGAGGTTTCTAAGCGCGGACCCGGGGATCGAACCTGCAGTGCTCCGTGTCGTCTTGCTTCCAAGGCGAGCACGTTGCCGCTGAGCTATCCTCGTTGTTGCACCCTGTGACACATGTGTGTTTTCTAATAGTGAATTCCATGAAATGTCATCTGACATGCATTGTACATGGCTTATGGTCAGTAGTATTCAACTTCCATCTGAGGCTGGTTGACAATTCTGGCATGGCTATGCTACGTGCCATCTGTGTATTGGCATCAGTCATGTTTGTGGAAGGACTATGCCAGTCACATTCTTGTGTGTGATGCAGGTGCTCTGCAGTATATGTGTTATTTTGCCGTTTGACACGCATCCATGTCTGCTTTCAGGCTCCTCTTCCCTTTCATTGACACTGCATGCGTGCTTGACTTTGTGTCATGTGTGAAATGGCAGGTTCATGTGTTGGCTGACAACATTGCAATACCTATGTGTGTGGCCTATGCTATTAACATTTATATTCAAGTTTTTTTTTATTTGTGTAGGTGATGAGGCACTGGATGCAGTGGTGGAGGACGTGGTGTGGTAGCCCATGAGAATCCACTGGTGCTACAGACCATCCTGCCAGGGGTGTCTTTATGTACACCTCTGAGGAAACCTAAGCCTCTGATGCTGAAACGGACATGAAACCCTCATTGCTGTCGCAAGTGAGTGATTCTACTGTGGATGCTGTTCAGAGGTCATTTGGAGCACACCACGACTGAATTGCGGCCAGACAGTCAGGTATTAGTGAGGAAGAGGCCGAGGGTAGCCTGAAGGAGAGCTGTGTGTCATCCGTGTAATACTGAAAGTTGGAGGTGAAGGTGGCTATCATACAGGGCAGGATGGCCATGTAGCCATTGAAAATCCAGGGGGGTAGGTCAGATCCCTGTTCCAAATGGGATGGGCTGTCGGAGTGAAAGGAAGTTAGCCATGGCCAAGTTGGCCATACCAGGGCCTGATTAGAGATGACCAGGGTATAAGAGAGACGTGTGATGAGTGTGTTGTGGTTCACCGTATTGAAGGCAGAAGAGAGGTCAAGGAGAATGAGGACAGAGGGAGAGTTAGAACCATGAATTGAGAGCATATCTTCACGGGTGTTCAGAAGAGCAGTTTCCATGCAGTTTCCATGCCTCTGGATGGTCTAAAACCAGACTGGTGGTCGTGGGAGGAGCCAACAGATTCAGTGCAGAGGGTAAGCTGGGAAATAGCAAACTTTTCCAGGAGTTTGCCCAGTAAAGGAGTGATAGAGAGATAATTTTCCAGGAGAGGGTGCACAAGGGAGTGCTTAAGAGCAGTGGTGGGGAAAACTCCAGTGGCAAAGGAGATGTTGCAGAGGTCAGCTAAAGCTGGAGCGAAATAGTCAATGTTGTCCTTGATGATTTTGGAGGGGCAGGGGTCCACCTGTTTGGAGGAGGCTTTCATAGACCAGACTTGTCTAGTAACCTCCTCAGGTGTGACAGGGGAGACAGAAGGGAGACGAAGGGGAGGGATGGAGGTGGCCAAGGGTGGTACAAGAGATGTTGCTACATGAGGTGGTGAGGAAGAGAGGGAGGATTGTATATCCACTGTTTTTGAGGTGAGTGTGCAGCCAGGGCCGAGCAAAATGCCTGGATGCGTGCAATGGTGGAGGAGGCTGCGGTAGGGGTGGCTAATTCCTTGCAGACTTTGAAAAGTGTGTCTGTGTTATTGGATACTGCAGAGATGCGGGCTTGTATGAAGACTCTTTTCTGGGAGCAGATGCAGAGTCTATACTGCCTTTGGAGGAGGCGGCAGGCCAGTTTGTCAGAGGGTGCGCCAGAGGAATCCCATTTCCATTTGGCTGCCCTGCACTTGTGTTTAACGGAAGCTGATTTGGAGTCATACCAAGAGTTGCACTTTTTGGTAGGCTTCAGTCGTAACCTCATGACAGAGGCAAGAATATAAAGAGTATTGGAAACAGAGAGGTTAAAGTTTGAGAGGGCTGTGGCAGGTTGGGAGTCAGTTGCAGGAGCGGAAGGAGCATAATAGGTGGAGGCAAAGGCAGCTACTGAGACTCTTTTCATGGGTCGGATGACCTTGTAAACGGGAGGCAGTGCCGGGCTTACCTATGCAAGGGGAGAGCTTCAAGTGAGAAGAGAGGAGAACATTATCAGTTCAGGAGAGAGAAGTAGTGAGAGGGATAGATAGCGGAATGTCAGTTGAGAAGAGAGCATCCAAGGTGTGGCCAGCGCTGTGCGTTGGGCCAGACGGTAAGATGGAAAGAAACTGAGAGCCGCAAAGGTTGCATAAAGGTCTTAAGGAATCACAATCCAGGAGTTCAAGGAGGTTGCAGATGTCAGAGGAGTGTTTGACAGCTGAGCGAGTGCTTACCATGGCAATATGGAGCAGATTGCAATCAGTGAAAGACTTACGGGGGGAGCAGGGGACAGTGGGCCCCCTAAGTGACGATAGTGCCTGAGGGACAAGGTAGATGGAGGCAGAGGAGCCAAGGCCGGTAAGGGAGCCGGGACCATAATGGGTGAGGAGCGAGCCAGTGTGGGAGGCACCACAGGGGGCAAGGGTGCCCCAGATACAGTGTTAGTGGGTGACTGGTTCACCCAAGAGGAGAAGGCAGACGGGTTGTCAATGTGTGGGGTGGTGGCAAGAAAGCCATGGTGAGGGTAGAAGGGTGGTAAGGAGGTGGCAAGGGAGCCAAGGTGGGCAAATCTGGCATGGGAGTCAGGGCAGCTGAAGGGGCTGGTGCAAAAGACAGAGGGAGGTTGATAAGGCGGGGGAGGAGCCTATCAAAAAGTAGAAGCTTGGGTTGAGAACCCTGGACCATGATGGTACCATTGCAATAGACACTGATGATGACCCTGGAGGTGGAGAGGGCAAGAAAGACCTCCCAGCGGGTGCCACCATTGATAGGCAAAGAAGAGAAAGGAGAGAGAAGAGCAATCATATGGAGAGTTCATAGGACAGGTGAGGGAACAACAGAGTATGTCTGTGAGTGTCTCTCTGGCAGAGGCAATTACGTAGGTGTCTGCAATTGGAAGGCCTGGGTTAGAACTCAGTATGTCCTTCTTGAGGTTCTTCCTGACAGACTTAGTAAGGGGTGAAGGATAAGAGATAGAGAAGCAGTTTGAGAAGATAGGAGAGATAGATAGCGCCACAGCAAACTGCAGAGAGTGAGGTACACTTAACCAGGCTGAGGCCACAGAGGCTCAGCAAGAGCAGAAGGTAAAGGGGTGGAGACAGGGAACAAGACTGGGAGAAAAACAATGGGAGCTGGGAGTGATAATATGCACAGAAAAACAGTGAACACGCAGAGGAAAGGGAGGTAGCGGGTGTATGGCTGAAGGGAATAACAGCACAGAGGGACAACGGGACTGAGAAAGGGTGAGGGAACTGTTAGCAGACTAGACAGAGTACAGAGGGGTGGACTTGTTAACACATTCTCATGAAAAACAGATATGCACACAGCTAAGAACAAATGTAAACAGGAGCAGGACAATCACAATGGGCACACAGCTGAAAACAAATTAAAAAAGCAGCAGGACAATCAAGATGTACACAAGCTAAAAACGAATTTAAACAGCAGCAGGACAATCAAGATGTGCACAAAGCTGAAAATGAATTTAAACACCAGCAGGACAATCACGATGTGCACACAGCTGAAAACAAATTTAAATAGCAGCAGGACAATCAAAGTGATATATATTTTAGAGGAGTCATCAATCTGACCATGCTAACCAGAGCTTTCACCTCAACTTCCACTGCCTCGGATGTCGACGCCCGAAGACCTGGATAACCCAGCAGATTAACATGGGATTGCCAGCCACTGCATCGAAATGGACAGTGACCATGTAATCTGACAGTTGCAATCAAGTGCTCTAATGGGAGTCATGTGCAAAGAAATGACCCTTGGAAAATTGGCAGTAGGGGTTTTGGGTCCATCATGATCATGATAGGATGATGAAAAATGTAAAGGTGGACATGACGACACCACAACAGACCAAGGAACACCTCACACTCTATTTGTGAATGTTGCATTTCTGTTCGTATAAATGCTTTGGGAGCCCCCACTCTCTGCAGCCCCTATTCCAGGGTAAAGGGCCTTCCTTCTTTCCTTATGTCGCTTCTAATATGCCTGGCCTGTTTAATATACCAGGGGACCCCAGGCTCCATCTAGCCCATGTGTCTCTGGAAATATTGTTTTTAACTAAACCCTGTCATGCTTTTCTTCTATTCTTTGACCCACTGCTGAGACCCCACACAGTAACATGTAAAATGTAACTCGGAAGCAATGGGCCTCATAAAATGAGCGACTTGTCAAAATGCAACACATCACACACATCTATGACTCCAAGAAATCAACAGCCTACAGAAGGACAAACATATGATACATACATTTTAAAACAAAGCTATATTTCACATGGGCCTGCAGTATAAAAATATTGTTACACTCTTGCCAACATGGACTAGGGGAAAACCCATATAATTGCTGCCATTTCTTCCATAAAGTTGTGGCGCTGAGGGCAGTTGTCGATTTCATGCATGCCTTTGAAGGACAATAGAGGTCGGGCAGAGTGTGAGACATATGAGCCACAGCGACATTCAGCGGGACCAGACTGTTGGGAAGTGTCTGGATTTTCCTCGGGCTGAATTTCCCTGGATTTTCCTCGGGCTGAGGCTTAAGGAAAGTAGACATTAAGGTGAAGTAGTCCCTCCGTGAAGCCTATCCCTTGACGTTTATTGGGGTCCGCAGCACCGACCTTATAGTGATGAACTTGCACATGAAATCAATAAGAGAATTGAAAGGACATCTCCTTTCCTGATGTAACATTAAAAATCGAAAGGTCTGGCTTAGAAAACCTAAACTGTGCTTCATATGAGCCTGCAGGATGTGGTTACTAATAAAATTTAGAAGCAAAGCAAGAATATGTCCTGTCAGACACTACAGTCATGTTTGTGTGCCAGAATATGCATGTCAGACCATCACATGGGTGTGTAGCCTCTCTCACACCACCTGTGCTGAAATTACACACATGATCATCTTATCTATCCCATTTATCCCTCTTTATCCAAAGTTGCCACTGAAATCAGCTGGAAATTCAGCAGTCGAGGTGTACAGGACACAGCTTAGCCCCAGTCAGACTAGCATGTGCTGTTGAGTGCTGTGTTCAGCAGTGTGTTACTTACAAACAAAGGGACTGTCTGAGGCACAACTGAAGATTTTTGCAGATGTAGAAAGAAAATCCTGCTCAAATACAAGAGTGCAGGTGTCTGTCTCCTTTTGCTAGAGACTCCCACGATTTTAGGGAGATTTAGCAGCTCTGTTGACAGAGAAATGTAGGGGGCACTCCATGACACGATATGGAATACATTGCCAGAAAAAAGGGACTAGCCAGAAATGCTGTCTGATGGTTAACTCCATTGAGGCAGTTAGTACTGTGGTAGAGTCCAGATTGTCCACACTTTCTTTCCGGAAAGTCATGATTCTATTGAAGACACAGAGGCTCGTATTATGCATACTCTTCTTTATTAAAACTCAAGCAGCAATATTAAAAAGAAAAAAAACCTTAAACACAAATCAAAGAAAAAAACATTTTCTGTGTCAATGTAGTCTTTGCAGTTTGAAACTCTATTGCCCTCAGGCATGACACTTGTCCTAGTCCATGAATCACAACGTTATCGTCCTATCACCTCACAATTCCTCATCTCCAATTCCTCTTTCTTTCACTGTCTTGCTGTAACTTCCTAATGAATGACTCCATCTCGAACAGGGTATAGCGAAGAACAAAACCTGTAATGAACCGCCTCCAAATCCAGCAGGGATCCGCCCTGTGTTGTCTGCCTGTTTAGTGTCCGCACCTGCTGTCAGGTTCCCTTGGAGGTTCAGCAGATTCCATCTTGGATAAGTGACTGTAAAATTACTGACGAATGCAGCTTGTTATGACATATGATTGATGGAAAATTGATCAGTTAGTTAAAAGAACTTTTAAACAGAAGAGGTGATTGAGCAAACATAAGACTGTCAAGTAAAGTTTAGTCTTTAATGGTAAGTCAATACTGTGATATTTCAAAGGGGTGTTAATTTTCTACAGGGGCAGAGACAGTGCCCCAGTTTTGAGTCTGTGAAAAACCGCAGGAACTCCATTCTCTGCTGTGGCCAGGTCTCGGATTTCTCCCAATTGATGAGAAACCCCAGCTTCTCTAGGAGACCCGTCATTGGGACCATTTGCTCTTGCAGCCGCATTGGATCCTGCACCATGAGACAAATATCCTCGAAGTATAAAATCAGTCTCACTCCTGAGAAGCTTTGTGAAGCACCACAGTGCGGAAGTTAGTCCGAAAAGGGAGAAACATAAACTCCCACCTTTGCCATCACCAGAGGAATTAAAAAAATTGCTGGTGCATCTCAGGAATGGGTACTGATAGATAGACATCCCTCAAATCTATGCAGGTTAGCCAGTGCCCTTTCTGCAAAATGTCCCTGAAGAGATGGATTTCCTCCATCTTGCAGTGTCGGTACACGAGAAAGGCATTAAATTGTCTGAGATTATCACCGGCCTGATCTTTTGCTTCTGTTTCACCAGTAAGACATTGCTTAGGAAGCATTGCGCCACCTGCTGCGCTGGCCTTATCGCCATTTTCTTTAGAAACTCTCCTACTTCCTTGTCCATGAGGCTTTGTTCCTCCTGTGTTAGGAAGAATTCTCAAAATGTGCTCATTTGCCTTACCTTTTGAGACCCCCAACAACTTTGCTGGATTTCTCAGATTTGATTTTTTCTACCTGGGAAGAGTGTGAGCCCTTTTTCCCACTCTTGCATGTATTTTGATGTGTGTTTTACTCTTGTGTTCTTTGGTTATGGTGTTTTAAAACAACTCCATAGGCATCATCTTTTTCTTTGTGTCACACAGCACCTACAGTGCAGTGGCACAGGGGTCTCTTTCAGACTCCCCAAGGTTTAAACACTTTTTCTGGGACTGACTACCATCTCCCAGAGCATGTAAAGTTAAATTGACTTTACTAGTCTCTTTATATTTACTGGCCCAGCACACACTATCTTCCTATAGAGTGCTGGAGGGGTTGCCTAGCATCCCCTGAGTCAAAACACTCATGTAACAGCCAAATGTTACCCTTTCCTACTTTAAATGGCTGGTGGCAGTGGTTTAGATCAAACTACCATGATTATACCCGACCGCAAACAACAGTAGCAAAAAATTGGGTCAGCCATGTTTTTCAAGATGGCACCCAAGACCTATCTGTAAAACCAAACTCTGGTCGACTTTTTTCACCATTTCTTTTAGGAAAGGTCCTTCTTGTGTTTGGTCCCTTTGTTCGTTGGCCTTTGGCGGGTTTCAGTGCTGAAGTGGGGTGGACAGGATGTGAGGGAGGTGCCCAAAACTCCATGTGCTTAATCTCCTAGGAGACCTGAATGCACTCTGGCGTGATTGGCTGGCTGGCTGTCCGGCAAGGACAGCCACCCTCCTGTGTGAGTGACAGCCGGGCTGGAATGAATGGGGGAAAACTGTTTAAAAGCAGCTCTCTGGGAATTGGAAAGCAGAGTCGACCACTGGAACGAAAGAACCGAAGACAAGCTGAAGGAAGAGGACTGCTGCAACTCCTGGACAACCGGTGAAGCCCTGCTGCATGTCCAAATTGCCTGAAACTCCATTGAAAGAGAAGCCCTTCAAGGTTAACTTCTTCCCTTGAGTTTGGTGGGACCAACCAACTCACAAGCCACCTGAAAACTGTCCCCTCCTGGTCGGATTTTCTACAGAGTGCTGTGGAAAACCAGAAAGCCAGTGGGAAAGATACCAGTTTGTGGTCTTTAAGGCACTCACACCTTAAACCGACGTTTATCCAAGTTTGTGGCCTCTTCCCTGGGCAGTGCAGGAACCTCCCGACATCCTCCTTCTTGTCCGCATAACTGAAGCACAGGAACAGCGAGGTCTGCTCAAACTGCCAGGAACAACTGCCTCAGTGTCATGATCTCTGCTTCCAAAAGGTCAGGGTTTTCCCAACTCCCTTGGAAGCAGATCCATAACCCAGGTTCCGAGTGCCAACCAGTCCCAATTGGGACCTTTTGGACCCAGTCCTGGCGCCAGTGGCACCAGGCTCATAAATATGCCCAGTCCCAGCGCTGGAAGCGCCAGGCTCATAATGCTTGAGTGGACTTACCTGCAGCAGACCATGCTGCTTACTTGCCTGCCAGTTGAGCCTCTGATCCTCTTCTGTTTGGAACTACTTTTCCTGTTGGGTGGGGCTGGAGCCACTCCCTAGATTTAGAACACTGGAACTCTTCTGGAAGGCAGGAACTCTTTTCTTACCAGGAACTCTTTTCTTACTTAGGCGTGGCTGTGGAAGGAGACACCTAAGCACTACAGGAGGCTATTTAAACCACACCCGGTGG
Source organism: Ambystoma mexicanum (assembly GCF_040938575.1). Classification (NCBI taxonomy): domain Eukaryota; kingdom Metazoa; phylum Chordata; class Amphibia; order Caudata; family Ambystomatidae; genus Ambystoma; species Ambystoma mexicanum. Next base: position 281,341,647 of record NC_090923.1, on the reverse strand, counting down.
ATGAATCTTGCTTTGCGTTATTCTGCACCCTCTGCAGCAGGACGCTCATCGTGTCTTCTGCATCCAGTCCTGGGCCTAAGGAAAAAGGCTTACCATCCTGAATCCAGTCTTCAGCAACACCTATAAAGACAAGAAAGAACAGGTTAGCATTCCGGCATCTGAAAGGCAAAGGCTTACCATCCTGAATCCAGTCTTCAGCAACACCTATAAAGACAAGAAAGAACAGGTTAGCATTCCGGCATCGGAAAGGCAAAGGCTTACCTACTCTTCGTGCGCTCCGGAGGTCTTCATACTGCATTCCGGCATCTGAAAGACAAAAGCTTACCAACTCTTCGCACGCTCCGGAGGCCTTCGGCGCTGCATCCGCATCTGAAAGACAAAACAAGGTGCGTTTAAAGACATTGGGGAACTTTAATACTCACGTGCCATTACTCCTTTCCACATCTAATCCAGTGGGTATTCCGGCACCCTGCAGCCGCTCCGAACTCGTACCTGCAAAATAAAAAGACAGTTAGAGCGCATCGTGAAGCAGGCAACAAGCGCTTACTCACGTGCTTCCAGGCGCTTCTATTCATCACACGGGCTCCATCTTCAACTCACTTCAGCCCGTCATCCGCCATCGCCGGAACCCTGCAAAACAAGAGACATCATTACTAAAGACTTTAAAAAGACATTTGAATGACTCGAAATTTACCGTTCGTGCAGTAAACGACGGACAGCAGTCCTCTGAAGTCAAGAGGCCTGCGCTACCTATCCAGTGAAGAAACTGGCTACAGCACCCTGCCCCGAGGCAGATAGAGAGCTCGGCATTCACTTACCTAAGGTGAGAGCGTTAACCTTTGGGGTCTACAGGAGAGGAGAAGAGGAAAGAGATAGGGACACCCCAATAACCCCAGTTCATTAACCCCATATTTTCTATCTGCAGACATCTTACTCTACACGTCAGGCATACAGTGCACAGAGGTCCAGCCCAAAGAGCCAACCGGGTGCTACACATCACCTTTGAAGATACGGTAGTCGCCCAGTCAAGACCGGCGCCTCTGCGAGAATCAGGTGAGCGTTACACTCAGCTACAGATCTTCTTCACTTTAAAGGTACTTTGCAAACGCGGTCCGGAAATCTTCTAAAAACCGTGGCAAAGACTTAACCGTTATCTACAAGAACTGTGCTATCCTATACAAAGACTCTGAACCATTGACTTTGGCCCAGGCCTATCGAATTGAATTGCTGGTTGTAGTTAACTGAAACCCTTTACCCTACCTATGAATGTATTTGGGCTGCATTTCTTATAACCTTGTCTTTTTACCCCTTTTTAAAGTAACTGAAGTGCCATTTTGCTCCCACTTCAGGTGAGCTGAACTTGTTCAGTAACTTATTGGTTATGTATTGTGGTGTAGTAGTGTATGATATTAAGCTGCTTTTGCTAGTGTAATGTTTTCTAATTGACTGTGTAAATAAATGTATATTCTTTTACCAAGAAACCTTGAGTAAGTGTTTGTTTGAACCACAGAATTTGTTGGTCCCTTTGTGTAACTTGTTCTACTGCTCACTTAAACTCTTGAGATAAGTCTGGCTGCACAGCCAATGCTACCACATAACTGTGTAGTACAGGCTTGTACCAAAGGTGAAATTGTACTGACACTTGTAGTTTTAATTGCATGTAGTGTTCCCAAAGGGTACTGCATGTGATTCTGCCTAAACTCTGAAATTGCGAAAGGTTGCTGCAGTTTCATTTGTCTGTGCTGTTTAAAAATTACAGGCAACACCCCTGCACAGTCTCTGCAACCCAAGAGTCCACGGTAAGTTCCTCCCAAACGCTTAGGTGCATCGCTAGCCTGCCACCTATCGCGGGAATTGCTTTGCTTGCTGCTGCGCTGTGTGTATACGACTGTACTCTCACCTGCTGCTGCAGTGCCAGCCCTGACACCTGCCTCTTCCACGGGAGGGGAAGGAAGGATTCAGCCTTCTATCTTCCTGCTGTCACCAGTTGTTTCCTCTATAGGGCCTCTGGCCTCCTCAGTGGCTGGCGGAGACACCTCTGCTTCTGCCGCCCTGGCGGATACACAGGGCACAAACACTCTTTTTAACAATGTCTGACCTTTGTCCAGAGCAGCAAAGGTGCTAACAAATCTGGACATGTCTTTGACAAAATCTTCTCCAAACAAAAGCCCTTTAGCTGCTGCAGCGGCCTCAGAGGATGCCAACTTCCTGATTTTCAGGTCGATCTATACTAAAATCGATCGTCTGCACTCCGCTGCTATCGTACAGTTGGTATTACTTATTAAACAAACTGCTCTTTGTGCCCAATTAGCCAGAATATACACTTCCATAGGCAGGGCGTCTTTGGTCTCTTCCACTATTTTAATGATCTTGGCAAATGGACTTATAGAATCAGGGAGCGTGTCCTGGCATGCTATCCATGAGTGGTCAATGCCCTTTTCAGGTCCTTGGTGTGCTTCACCATGAATGAGTCCACCTCCAGAGTGTCCACTACTTTATCCGGCCCACTACTTTATCCGGCAGAGAAGGTCTGGCATATTGTGCCTTCAATTAGACTCTCACCTCCTTATTTAGAGGCATGCGCAGTCGCTTGCTCAAGTACCTTTTGGCCTTAAGTGGGGGCTTCCCCTCCAAGGATCTTGGGTGGAGTAGCAGGTCTGGATGAAAGGGGTCGACCAGGGAACTATCTCTGAATATCTCAACGCTCTTATTGTGCCTTTTGCATGGTTCTCCTTCCTGAGGAGTGGCCAAGCTCACAGAAAGGTGAGAACTCTCAGTGCTGCTGGAATCCCATTCAGTGCCCTCTTGGTCTTCCTGTGGGCTATGGGGTATGAATAGGTCTCAACCATTTGTTTTGCAAAGGCAGGTGAAATCACCCGATTTTGTTTTTGGCGGGTGAGACGCCCATTGGAATGAATGGGCGTGCAGAGGCTTGGCGGGTGAGTCAGCCCTTAACAAGGCGGGTGACACCCGCCAAAAGCGTGTGAGTTGAGAGCTATGGGTATGTCACCTTGTCCCTTCCATCACGCCTTTCCCTTAGCATGCCACTATTTTGTGTGTCCTTTGCCTGATTCGGACAGTGGTTTGCCACTGGCCTTATGTTCCTCCTGTCATTGTCTCTTGCAGGCTCTGGGCCTCACGGTTGTCGGCCTTTGCGAAAAGGCAGCCTAGCCCAGGAGAAAGTCCAGCTTATGAGATAACGGCCCTAGACCTGCCCATGCTGCTTTCTCCATCAGCTGTCCCAGAGAGATGTCCTGCAGAATGTTTGAAGGACCTTCTCTGCTTTACTTGCTGTCAGAGGATTCTACTTCTACCCAGGCCATATTGTGTAATGCACAGGAGAAAGACAGCTAGCAGCCGCAAGGTGACGCACAGGCTTTTTATTATTAAATTTGATTTATAACATCTCACAATGGTTGTGAGGCTATTTCTTCACTTGTTTAATGTATTTAAAGTCATTTAAACAGCACATTTTACATCAGCTAGTCCCGAGATTGGTGGCATGCTGTGGCACGCTGTGGCATGTGCCACATGTCACATTCGGCTCCTACCCCTTCTCCAGGAGTGGTCGCAGCTCCTTGCTCAGCAGCTAAGCGGCACACTCCTGGCACTTTCTGGTGCACTTCCCTAGTACGTGCGCGTGTCGGTGTATATAGGTGGTCTGGTTAAAGTGGGCGGGGCTTTCTTAATCCATGCCGTTTGTTCCCAAAAGAGCAGTATAAATCTGCAATATAAAGTTAAACAGAGTGTTACAACGTTCTCTCAGAGTTCATATATACTTAGAAGCTTGATGCTGTTGAAAGGGATGATTGTCAGCGTACCACGTACAGCAGTAGAGATAAGTCCCAGGGCTAAGCGGCACACTCCTGGCACTTTCGGTGCGCTTCCCTGGTGCGCGCGAATAAACTCAGTTAGATATGGAGATTCTCTGTCACAAACTTCCAGCTCATTGTTAGGCATGACGTTAACAGCATTCGACTATGGACATAAAAGCAGACTTTATTTTTTTTTGCATCTCAAGCTAATAGCCGTCGTGGATATGAACAAATCTTTCAACTGTTGCTTTATTGTGTTGCTGGCTTTAACTGTCACCAATTTGCAAGTTTACGGGTTCTATGTGATTAAAAAACCTGTAGGTGAGTTCCTTAAGGTGCTGGCTGTAGAGCCACAGAAGCTGTGGGTGTGTCTCAGAGTGGCAGCTACTTGTGAAATGGGCAGTGCTTGATCCTGTGAGCCTAGCTAGCGTGAAATAATGCATCCAGGACACTCTGTGCGATCCTTTGCACTACGTGTTCACCAAAGAAGTTTTATGACACTTCCATCCCTGATTAGATAGCCCTACAAGTTCCCGGCATGCACAGTACGCCTCTCTCCCCCTTTCCCTCTCCATACACGCTTTCTCCATGGAATACGAAGAACCAAACTCACGGTGCTTCCTTAATCCCACAGATAAAATGCACAAGTCATCCTTACTGGTCAGTTCTGTTCTTCTTGTCCCTCACTCCCCACCCTTAATCACGCCACGGTTCTCTTCCTCCTGCCACGCACGTTGCACCGTAATAATAATGTCTGTGTTCTTATCCTCCTGGTATGTAGTGTGACCTCACGCCCATTCTCTCTCCCCAAAGACATGCTTAGTAAACTTCGACAAAATAACGTTCCTGTTCTCTCCCTCTTCTGATAGCAAGAACGTTCAGCAAGGGTCAGCAAGGGTCTCTGACTGGCATCGTGCACAAGTCTTGAACCTGTGATGGATTATTGCTCATCACCCCTTCTCACTCTACTGCCATGTACACCTCACGTCACACATTGCATTGGTGGCAATCAAAAATAAAATGTGAAAAAAGGATTTGCCACTCAGAAGGCCTACTGGAGGACTGGCCTGGACACTTTCTACTACCTGCGGGGCCCTTACGACAGATATTTCAGAGTCGACAACTGGGGGGCAAACGTCCTGGTGTCCTATAAAATGTCCCAGTGAGGAAGTGCAAGCAGCCAGGCTTTGACCTATACACTCCACTCTTTCATGCTCACAACAAGCCCTTGCCACTAGTTCCTAGTGTTAATGCACCTCAGCCCTTATTTCCATGCACAGTGCATACTCTCCAAATCCGTCCTCAGTTCTGATACCCCTGCCATTGCATAATAAGCACCCTTTCCATCATTTCCCCGGCCTCTCCTTTATACTGTGCACAGGCTCCACATCACTTCTCTGCCATCTCTCCTCTGCTATGCATAGTGCACACCAACAACAATGTGCTGTCATCTGCCATATACCATTCCCCAAACTTACTTTCCTTGTCACTTTCAGTCTTCTCACTTATGCAGTGTATAGTGCACTCTTTCATCACTACTTTTTCCTCTTGCCTCTGCTATGCATGTCAGCACACACCCTCATGACGTCTCTGGCCTCTTGTGCCATGAACAGTGCACGCATTCCTCACCAATTTTGTCCACTCCCTTATACCTTGCACGGGGCACACTGTCTTCTTCTCCTATAAGTCCTACCCCTTCTGCGATGCATAGTACACACTCTCATAAAGTCCCTCCCCTCTACTTTATGCCATGCACCATACTCGCCCTCCTCACCACTTTTAAATGCATCTCCCTCATGCTATGGATAGTGGCCAATATCCTCATTCAATCTGCCTTGCCCAGCCATGCCGCTTCTCCCATTGTCTTCATATAGACCCCATCATTGGAAAATACCTTCATTTAAACAATAAACAATGATGGCCCTCATGGCGAGTTTGTTCGGCAGTAATTCTGTGGAACTACCGCCAAACAGAATTACCTTTACCGCCACTAAATTCCCGCAGATTTACAATGGGATTACAAGTGGTCGTAGGTGGTGTAACTCCCCATTTTTATAGTCAATAGGAATCCCTGGGGATTTTGGCAGAATTACCGCCAACAGTAATTCCGCCGATTTTGCTGATTTTTCAGCGGTAAGGTGGAGGATTTACCTTCGGCATGATGCTGGAGGAAAATCCTCCACTTCAAGCACAACCTCTGGATTTGTCAGAGGAGTAAAAGTAGTGGTGATTCTGTTACTACCACATTTTTGCCACACCGCCAAACTCGGAATGTGGCTCATTCATGTATTTCTAGTGTGTTTTAGTTGGCTCAGTTCTGCATGTTGCAGGCATTAATACGTATATTTGAAAAGAAATCAACAACATTGTATCTATTCATTCAATCAATCAGTCAAGTAAAACTCCAATTATTTAAAAAGTAGATCATCTTTGTTAGACTCCGAGGCAAACACAATTTTTAATGAAACTGTCAAATGGCTTCTGGCAAAATACAAAAGTGAATAATATGTGATGACATACAGCCTGTTCCAATAATATTTGCCTTGAATAGATGATTTCATGGTTTTTTTTTGTATTAACTTGACTTGTCAATGGTTATACAAAAAGACAACCTTTAACCACAATCCAGTCCACATAAAAAAGCAATATTTAAAGTAAAAAAAATAAACTGATCATGTGCGTAGTTAACACTCAAGAGTATACGTAAAATAAAAGAACCCTCCTAAAAAAAAGAAATGGTCCATCATTACCCCCCTGTAGTATGTCTGTTACTCCACCTCAATAGGAAGCTTCTTGATGATATCAACGATAACGAGCAGAAATGTAACCAATGCGAGTGTTATGGTAACCTTTTCGCCCTCCAAAAGGACCTTCCACCATCGATCGGTTGTTCTGCGCCCGTATTTAGCAATTACTCCATTCATTGATGCTGCTCGCTGAGTGTCTGAAGTCGGACAGCACATGACAAGGTGCTTTAGTGTTTCCACCGAGTCACGTGCTCCGCAAAGTCAGCATGTGACCTGTTTTTGCTTGCCTTTCTTTTGCACTGCATTTGTCTAGCAGGGAGCAGATTCAGTCGAAAAAGCAAAAACTGTTTTCTGAAGAACCAGTTAAGGAATAGCTGTAAATATCTACGAGAAGTATTCAACGTCCGCGATTCTTCAATCATTTTACCATAACCTTTGTATTTAGATCTTTCTTCAAGGGTGGTTATCATTTTCTTTTTTTCATTTTAGCAGCAGAATCTTACATTTTATGTTATTTATTTGGAGTAGGAAGACGAGTGGTCTTCTGTGTTGGTGTTGGACCCTGAGTCTTTCTACTTCTTTTGTTATTGGAGGCAGTGCCTTGCAGCACCAATATCCAGCATTTGTACATACAGCCCAAATCAGCGCGGAGCGCAGCGCGGAGTGGGAAGACGAGTGACCTTCTGGAATCTGAGTCTTACTACTTCTTTTGTTACTGTCGTCGGAGCCTTGCAGCACCATTATGCAGCGCTTGCTACATATAGCCCAAACCAGCATGGAGTGCAGCGCGGAGTGGGAAGACAAGTGATCTTCTGTGGTCCTCGCGGGGCCACCTCTGCCCCCACCACTGCACCCACCTCTCAGAGCGTCAACGCAGCCCATCACCCAGTCTCCGAGAACTTGGTAAAATCGATGGCCTCTGGAGGTCCTTTAATACGTCAAAAGGCAAGACGCCAGTACTTGAAGCTCCCGATCCCGCCGCCCCAAGACACAACGAGGTGAGTTTGACCCTGACTGTGTCATTCCAACAATGTTTATACCAAAACAAATGAGCAAAGCGGGTGTGAGAGGTACATATGAAGCAGCCATTAAGAACCCCACTAAAATTGATGACACCAACATGCTTAGCGCGCAATCTTTGAACAGCTCTCATGCACTGTCCGTGGAAGAGGGCTCCATTGTAACTGTCTGTGCGCTCTCAGTGGGAGAACTTCTGGCTTTGAGTGAATTTGACACCACGATCAGAGCACCCATTCAATCATCACTACAGCTAACTCAGGTGGGGTATCCTCCTCATGAAACGGTGCAACCTAAAAGCACCCCTTTTCGGCCTCATATATTAGACATGAATTCTCCTGAGCCAACTAAGACGGCAATGAGTTCGTCTCCACCACGGCCCCAGATCACAACCCTGGAGTTAACCGGCAAGGACCCCTCAACTGTGAGAAATATCACTGATCTGTTGAAGACACATATATCAACGTCACTTCATCTTATTGTCATGGGGGCAAGTGAAACGTTAGGGTGCACTTCGCTGGAATAGCTATTTGCTATTTCCACCTCCAATGGTGAGCCCAGTGCCACGATAAATCCTCTACATGCAAGTAACAGACGGACAGGGCCCTTTACCACCATTGATGACTTAAAACTTCAGCGCCCTACATTTGCAGGCCGATTATCAAGTGACATTGCAGCCCTAAGGGCCAGATGGAAGCACACCAAACACAAAAAGGCCTATATAATCCAATGCCGGCCTCATTAGCACCAGCCATAACCAGCACGTTTCCGGACTCTACCATAGCTATATCCGTGCCTCTGTCACTACCACAGACCATCGAGATGGAGTCGCTGGCCAAAAATTCTGCAGCTCATCGGTAGATAAACATTTGTTCAATCATTGTGGATGAGAATAGGGGAATTATCAACATTCAAAACATCCAAGCAATGTAGTCTCTGAGCCCCATTCCAGTCCCAAATTGCAATAAAAAATACCCAACCCAACTGCAAATTGAGAGCGAGACCTCGGTTTCTATGCACACTGACCAACATAAAGGGCAGTCAGATGCGGATATGCGGGACTCAGCCTTCTATCAAAGAAATCTAGAGCCAGTTGCACATCTAGCTCCAGAAGACACTGTTGTGCTACAAAGTAACATTATGGCAGCATTAACAATATCAATGTCACCGTTCACAAAATGATATGAATCCTTAAATGATACCCGAAAGGACAGGCAACCCTACTGCAATGACTCACAACAAACTGGTCTTAATGGAAACTTTTGTCGCTAAAGTTCACAATAGATTGGACAAGGAGGCGGAAGCCTCAATTATGTGGCAGAACAGGCTGTGCGACTTAGCAAGACGAGAACAATGCGACAAATCAACTCTAATGACAGCTGTGTTGGAAAACTGCAAATGGATGTGACATCAGTGCCTTGAGAAAAAAATTCCCTATATATCATCAGACCAGCAAGGCCAAACTTGCCCACCGTCACATGAACAAGGAGTATACCAAATACAAACTGCCGGACATGGCAATGATTTCACCAAAAAACACCACGATTCCACCAATATGCCAAACCCGATTGCTAAGAAGACAACTATCCTTGACAACAACCAATCGAGAATAGTGGGGGAAGAAGAGGTATGTGCTTCAATGTGTCCCTGACCCACTATTCTGATGAATCAAGCCGCTACACCAGCTACAGTTACCTAGAACAGCCCCATGACACCACCGTGTCTGACATCATCCGAAGCTCTTGAGGATCCACGCTAAATGTCTGACCGCAAATCAAAACGCTACTCAACCCTTTTCCAATACTGCCCAAGAAGACCACCCACACTCAGCACAAGGGTGAACAAATACAACAAAATAAGCCTAAAAATCAACACCCAACTAAAAACACCAAGTCCAACGACTCTCGTGCCTTCTTAAGGAACATAAGGCTACTGCAAGAAGCCAGAATGTTGGATTTAATACCGAAAAAGGACAGAATGATAATGATAATGCCAACACACAATAAAACAACAGATGTTCTCAAAAATGCTGAAACATCCCAAAACTCAAATAATGAACTAGATGTCACATATGATTCGAACCAAGAGGCATGTATCTATCTGACAGCACCATAATCCTCGATGACATAACAGCACTTCTTAACGAAATCTCAGTCTTTGAAGATCATAGCTCCTCAGAAAATGTTGAAGAAGTGAATATGGTGCGACCCAATGGGAGGGTAGCACCATCAATGGCTAGAGGAAAGAAAAAACGTACTACCATCTAATTATATGCTAGGAGAGGTAACGAGAGCCACGATTCAACAAACATGGGGGTCTAGTTTTCTGACTCTTGAACAGAAATCAATGGCACTCTTAGTGAAACCCAGTCATTATTCTCATGAGATCAAAATAGAAAATATCATCCCAAAGACATCAAAGAACCCAATTAGAGAGGAGATACCGAGTTGGCCAACAAGCGACAACACAATCATTGTTGAGAGAATTTTTCATACAAAGCCCATTTAATATTAAATCGGAAAAATGTAATAAAGTTATTACACCACAGTCCAAAATTGAGATATATTACATCAGAAGATATAAAGATCGTCCAATTTATGAAGGAAGAGTGAATGGACTGGGTAAAGCTACATCTCAATTCTTCTCCACTAAAAGATGCCATCATAGAGTTGGCGAGTGATTTCCTCCGCCTGGGTTATAGAAATGTCTACCCTGAAAGACCATCCTAACAGAAAGAAGCACACTTCGAAAGAAGCCATGGTCAGACTAATGTGATCGACTTTCGTCATTTGAAAAATACTCAAAGGAGTCTGACAGAAAAGAGCACTCTAAAAGAGTTGAAATCAAACTACCTACCCTTGAAAATCCCTATAAATTGCGCTGCCTCGCTTGCTTCGACTAAGTAAATACGAGTATTCGGGGCCAACAATGCAAACGAGCTGCAAAATTGATATTGGATAGCAAGTGCGCTAGCCCCTACCACCAAACAATAGAGCCAGAACAAGACTTGCCAAAAGGCTCTAAAGATGGGTTCTTCAAGTACGCTGGGCTTTTCCCATTTGTTTAACATCAGCAACATGGGGCTGGCAACATATGACATTTTATGCCTCCAAGAAACATGCCTTAGAGTTCCCCCTAGCTGCGACGGATATGATTGGTACCTCAATTGTGCCAAAAAAGGGAAGGCCGGAAGACCATATTCTTGTTTGGTTATGCTCATTAAGATAGGACTGGATTTAACTGTGATGAATATCCAAAACCCTAATTCCATTACCCAAATAATAACACTTGAAAAACAGTCAGAGGTTGCCCAGAGGAAATCCTTTTGATCATATGTAAATTGTATAACAGTTTTGACAACGGCAACTATGACATTTTCATTAATGGAGTAATGAAAACCATGGACAACATACTAATACAACTCCAAGATCCCCTCATCTTGGTGTGTGCCGAGCTAAATATGGGCCTTCTAGATGAGCAAGGATTAATGATCAACCACGGAAATCTGACCAAAAAGGCTTTAAAATGGTCTGAAGAAATATCCGAGCGTGACTTACACATGTTAAATAACCAAACTCGAGGGGATAACTCTGGAAAGTCCACTTGGAAAAGGGGACGAGTGTCAGCTTGCAAACACTGTCCTTTTGTGACCTCTAATCTGGCTCAACCAGTTGAACATTTTACTGTCATACAGATGTTAACGGTTGATCCTAATTTACTGGAAATCTCCAGCTTTCCTCAGGCGACAATAGCTGTCTTTGTATTTTGCTGACCGATACAAATATCGCAAGGGAGAAATAACCTCTGTCTAAAGAACAAAGACATGAATCTAATAACCAACTTATTCACTAATTCTGCCAGAGGAAATAAGTCCACCTCAGAATACACGTGGCTCCTCCAAGATTTCCAAGAAAATAAAAGACCCTATGAAAAGCCTTTGGTTGGGCCAATGCACCTAAACAGCACCTTAGTAACTGAAGCTAAGAAACAGTTATGCGCAGGTCTGATGAAGATCATCCAATTGAATGATCCGAGTATGTCGCTATGCATAAAAAATTGGCTAATTGTGACCAAAGCGCTGTGAGCACAGCTCAATGCCAAAGAAATGTTAAAAGCTGTTGGTAAGAATAACACTAGAAATCTTTGGGAGCTCATTATAACAACGGTCGCTTTCAACTTGCCTTACAAACTCCCAAAGTTACAGAATCCTCTTGAAAAGCCCATTTCTGTGCGCTATTTGTTCCAATTTCAACACCAACCTCATTGCCCTCGAAATTAGCAACAGGATCTTGGGCAATTGAATGCCATTTGGATGACATCATATCACTAATTTAAAGACTGAATCCCTGTCATGCCCAGGGCCCTAACAGCCTGACAAACTCTATGCTAAAGGCCGTGAGTGACCTTTAGGCAAAGTTCTTCCTGCTATTATTCGAACAAATCAAGAGCACAAAAAGAACGCCCAGTTCCTTGACATGTGCCAACATTATGCCCATATTTAAGAAAGGTGACAGAGAGGACCCAAGAAATTACATCCCATCGCACTGCTTGATACTATAAGTGAATTGTTTGCCTCGATTTTATTGAGAGACCTAAATATCTAGACACCTGGAAGTGGCAGGCTCGATAAAAGATAAACAGACTTCATCAAAGGCATCAGCAAATTCTTAAATTTGCTGCTTGTAAACATAATGAAACTGAAAGCTATGCAACAGAAAGCAACTTATTATCTCACATTCATTGATCTCGAACAAGCGTTCAATAGCGTAGACAGACAGAAACTGTGGATGAAGCTGCGGATGTGGGGCTGCCCAAGAGACCTGTTAAGTGCCATCATAGCACTGTACCCAGGAACATCAATTGAGGTCAGGCTATAGATCCAAGGTCCTCTAACAAACAAAATAAACACATACCAAGGTCTGAAACAGGGGTGTCCTTTAGCAGCCACCTTGTTTAACCTCTATATATCAGACCTGCAAGAATCTCAGAATGTAGTGGTCGCCTTTCCACCAAAGATTCAAAGGGAATTTGTACCATGGTTACTTTATGCAAACAATCTTTTCTTGCTTGATAAAACCCTTATCAGCCTTAAACACAGATTGAATGCCTTACTAGCATACATGACCACAATGACCTAAGGATAAATATTTAAAAAATGTACATATTGCAAGTTGCCAATCTCGCCAAGTGCCATAGAAACGGAAAGAGAGGGTTTCGCTGGTACCTGGGAAATCAGAGACTTGCACAAGTAGATTCATTGACCTACTTGAGGATTCAGCTTAACCTAAACATCAATGAAAGAGGGTGGTTAGAGATCCTAAGGGCAAAAACAGAAGGCTTGTATTGAAAAGTCAAGCAATTCTTAAACAGTATGGATCCTACACAATCTTGCCATTTATCCTGTTCTACAAACAGAAAGTACTTCCTAAATTGACTTATGGAGCAGAAACCCTTCTAAATCTGCCTTGGCAAACTTGGCTGATGCTAGAAGGCTTGTACTGTAGATGCGTACTGAGACTTGTGGGATGTTTTAACCCACTAGGCTCTGCCCTGCGACATCCCTGTGTGCTGGTGGCACCAGAATCAGCAAAATGGCTGCAAAAGCCCTATGCGCTCTAAACCTATGAAAATTGGGCTGCGAAGCCGCAAAAGATGGCTGCCAATCTACTTTGCCTGTGTCAGTAGGGGAAGGAGACCACACTGCTGAAACCTGTCACTGGGCTGCCCACCAAGTGAAAATGGAAACTGCATGAAAGGCAGTGCTTATTGCAAGGAAACCCAGGAATTGCTCTGAAATCCTTTTTTCCTTGACTGCTGAAAATACAAAATAATGGTTCAAAACATCAGAAAACATCCAACATCCTTGCTGGGTGTTACCCGTCACTGTATTTAAGGAATCAACAGGAGCACACAATGCCAGGAAAAGCAGAATCTATCATCAGAATATCCACATTAAAAAGTGTGCTTGCCTGTGAAAATCTGTCAACATATGGGCACAGTACCGCCAGCCGCCTGTATGACAGCTGTCAGGAATTGCATTAGAAACAGAAACTTGTGCAGTTAAAATCAAATGGTTGGAATTAAGTGACTTGCTATCAAAAGTAATATAGGTTGCGACTATTTAATCTGCCTGTTTTAAAGACTGAAATTAAAGTTCTGTTTGCCTGTTTTAAAATTGTAAGTTTAATTTCAACAAAGAAAAATGTAACAATTGACTTTAAATTAAGCCAGATTCAGCAAAACAACAAACACGCTTCCCCCACTGGGAAAGACACCTCCCTTCTGCTTCCCACCAAAAGGCAAGGAATCACATTCAGGTGTTGATGAAGAGGGGAGGAGATTTGGGCTGTTGCTCCTGGGAAAGACAAAGGACTTCCTTGGCTGAAAGGGTATGCAGATTAAGGTGTCAACAGTAGCTCCTGCCAGAGGAAGAAGGCGGGGATTGCTCTTGAGCCACCAGAAACTTTGGGGGCTGAACAGACAGTTTTGTTGATTCTCAAAGCACAGAAAAGTATATTTTTGAAAAGGACTGACAAAGGACTGTGCGAAGTTGTAAAAATTGTAAGATTACAGTATTGTTAATGTGAATTCCTGTTGCATGTTTTAAAAGGACTCAGAACTCTGTGCGATTTTCTAAGAAGTCGTAGTGAAAATTTGGGATTTATAGCAATTGTATTGATGTTAGAAGCATGAAACTTCATATGATTATACCCAGATATCATGCGCACATATGTATGCAATTGTGGACAAATCAGACAATTGGGTCCCGGACAAAAGTGCAAAAAGTTGCCAAATCCAGACCCAAGCTCTCACAGTGACGGGGCTTGGATGAATTCTTGCTCCACAAAATATGTGATATAGATATGCTATTGCTATCAAGTTTGTAGAATTGTAAATATGTATTATATGAAAAGTAGATTTCATGTGCAAAAACAAAGGGGAGGTTTTTCCCTGGATCATAAAACACTTCGTCATGATGACACTTTGGTTTCTTCTCCAATCAAGGGAGAGGAAAGACACTAACCAATGCACTATCTAGGGGGTGTTCCTAGGATAATTCAGCATACCCACCCCTTTAGGAAACACATAAATAGAGACAGCTTAGGACCTAGAAACACACACACATTCACCCACCAACCGATTGCTGGCAGAGCACTTTGCAAGAGAAATCCATATTCCGGACCCCAGACTCCAGAACATTTGAAAGCAGAAAGGCCAATTTCCAAAGCGGAACCATTTTCAGCTTGGCCTTTAAAAATCCAGAAACCAGATTTTACCCCAGACCTCTAAGGAACCAAAAAACAGCCTGGCTGTGCTGTAGCTGCTTTCCTGCTAAGAATTATTGCCAGAATCCAAAGATCCAACCTAGTAGAGCCGAACTGTGACCAGATAGTTGTGAACCAGAACCAGGGCTCGTGAGATCCAGTCCAGTCCCACCGTGCGGTGTCCAGAGCACCTTGCTGATCGCTGACCAGACCAGTCCGGTGCAGTCTGCCCCAGAAAGCATTGGTAGTGAGTATCCATAGCATAGGATTGTCACTGGCATATGTACTGTCCATAAGTCATCCCTATCCAAACCCATCCTCTCTTATATCCAGAACTGCATTGTTAGAAATTCTTTTTGTCTTGCCTGAACTCTCCATCTCATCCCTATTATCCTTTTGTAATGGTAGTGTTAAAATCATCTTTGCGCTGATATATAGTTTCTGAAGAAAGGCAAGTGTCTCGGCAGGTGAAACCAGCCAGAGATATCCTGGGCTGGTGGCTGTGCTGTCATGTAGTTTGCATCTTCATAGTCTACCCTTAGTGTAAAGAACCTTGTTTGTAATTTTAAAAGCGTATTCTTGTTTTGCAATTTTGCCTCTTTCTGAAAAAACAACCTCTACAAAAACCTCCATAACTTCTTCACCGTTTATGCTAGAAACAAAATGTAAGTGTCTACTTGAAGCTAACATCCTAAGCTTCCTAATGAACAAATACCTGCTCAACTCCTTATAGTTTGTCCGCTATCACGCATACCGCATGCAGAAAAGTTTGCCATGAATTCTTCGTTTGGCTCAAATCTATAACGTGTGAAATAGCTGTTCATTGCACCCGACCTCAAAATTAATGTTTTCTACTTGCTAGTTACTCTATAATCATGGCTAGTGTTTGTCTGAAACCATAAAAAGCGTCTCCCACTAGTATTGAAACAATTTCAGTGAATTAAATCCATTTTCATTTTTTCTACCATTCATGCAAAGCCAACTTTAAACCATTTTTGACAAGTTTGCCAATCAATTCTGTTTTTCTCTGTGTTTGCTGGGGGGAAATTGGGATTGATACTATTTTGTTGAATTCTGTATTCCTGAAACCTGTTTTCTCTCCTTCCATCTCTTTATATTGCATATTGGGGGGATTGAGTAGTGTGCAGGGGGAAAGAGTAATCACATTGCATTTTGATAGAACCCACACAAAAGTATTATCTCTGTGCTGCATTATTTTTCCTATCATTACTCCTTGTGATTAAAGAGATTGTTAGTGTGACATCACCCCATTGGTGATCATTGTATAACCATTAAAATAGTGTGATATATATATTGTGAAACACATAAAATAAATATTTTTAACTCTGCAAACCAGCCAGCTTCCTGGTTCAGTGTGACCGGGGGGATTCAAAGAGAGGGGCGTGATATAAGTGGTACATCGTTCAGAAATAAAAGAACGTATAGACATAAATAAATAATTAAGGGTTTCAGCTGTGCATCACACGCCAGGCATTGACTTAGGTGGAGTGCCATGTTGAAATCACTACCAAGATTGGGGGCTCGTGGCCGGGTTTTCTGAATTAGACATACCACTTGTGACAGTTTAATACAGTGTGCTAACTGACGGGGTATATAAACCCTGTAGGGCTACCGAACTGTGTTAGACTGTGAAAAGCACCCCTCAATAGGGACACTCTAAGGAATTGGGTCTGTTTTGCAAAAATAAAATAAACTCCTGTAAGTCAGAAAGGAAATTAATATTTGGCGACCTTGGTAGAAATCAATATGGCAAAAGAACATCTACTGCACAAACTATTTGTCAGGGGTGAATGGACAGAGCAGGATCAGAATGTGTGGTTGCAGGGAATTAAAGAACAGGCCACTGCAACAGGATTAAATATATGGCAAAATCAGGGTCCATTACATATGGCACTGAGTGAACTCTATATGTCCCCTAAGGTAAAGGAAGAGCAAAGTAAAATTGTCAAAATAACGGCATATCTGTACCTCCACATTGGAGCAATACAGGACAAATATGCCGAAGGCCAAGATCTGGCAAACAAGCGACTACAAGCATTAGAAAAAGCCCAAACTGATCTGGACTCAGCAGAGCAAAGGCTACACAGGAGCATTGAATCAGAAAATGAAACCAGGCAGTAGCTGTCATGGTGCGTGCTCCAAATCCCCTGGAGCTGTTGGGCCCATCCCAGTCCCCGCCAACCAGAAGGTCTTGGCAGGCCCCAATGAAGTGCCCCAGAGTCTCATGGACTCATGAAATGGGCTGAATTTATGGAACTACTTAATCTGCCTGTGAGGCTGAGTCTTCTGTTGAATCCAGGGTGTGGCAGAGGGACTATTTTTCCTGAGAGACAGGGTGTGGTAAAGGGACTACTTTACCTGGAACTAATTACAAGGCTATATAAGCCACACCCTGCAAGCAGAACACGCTTTGCGTTATTCTGCACTCCTTCAGCGTAACGCTCACTGTGTCTGCTCTGCCCTCGAGCCTCTTCAGCCACGCCCGTTGGTGCTTTCCATCCATCGGTGCCTGGAACAAGATAAAGAGAAGAACAGGAGTTACTACAGCAACAAGCCCTTACCTGCAATTCCGGGCATCGGTCTCATCTCCGACTGGTTCTCTGATCGCCGCCCCTGTTGGAAAAGGACTCCCACGCAGATTCCCGATACTCACCTGGGATTCTGCATCCTCCGGGTTTCTTCGGAGCGGTTCTTCCATTCTTCATCTTGGGGCCACGCCGCGCCTGCAAAAGGGAACAGAAAACAGCAGGTTAGTCGCGCACCATACAAACGAACATTTACTCTGTTATTCGGTGACACTCATTCGCATCTATACTCACCTGGAGGCAACCAGCTCAGCATCCGAGGAGGGCCGAATCTTCTCCCGGACGACGCACAAAACTGCATCTGCAAGAAAGACAAACACGTTTAAAGACTTGGGACAATATGAGCATCTATACCAAGCTGTTATTGAGATAGAGACTCACCTGATTATGCAAGCATTCCGAAAAAGCAGCAACAGCACTCTGGAACAGTGAAGTAACTGTGCCCAGAGAAAGACTGAGCCTACCGCGCCCCTGCTGAAGGTCAAGCAGGATGGAGCGCCAACCTCACCAAACTCATAGGTGAGCAGGAGAGGAGTCGGGCACCAGGAGGTGGCAGGTAGTGGGGCCAATCCAACCCACTCATAGCTAACCTCTTGTTTTAACATTACAGGCTAACGCCTTCTGGGGAGATAACAAGTGAGAGGACACCGCTATGCCATCAAAACTACACCAGTGCAGTTCACGGTCATACGACTACCTGCTACGCTCCCGTGGAGACCAGGTGAGCATGACAGTACCTGATCAAAATAAAAGAAGATATGGCTATCCTGCAGCAGGAGAAGGTAGAGCAGGATACCAAAGTGCTGGCCCTGCAGAAATAGTGCCAAGAAGGTTTGGACTCTCTACTACAGAGCCAGACAAAGCTGGAACAGCAAATACATTTTAACAGGTCATGCGGAGAGCAGGTAGTCACCCTGACAAACCGCCTAGACCAAGAAAAAGAAGAGAATAACAAATTAATTCTCAAAGACCTGGACACCCAGGCAGAATTTGATGAGGAGCACCAGTAAGCTGGTGCACTCCAAAAACAAAGAGACGACATGGCTGCACAGAGGCATACTCTTATTCAGGAAAGGGACACCTTAGGCCAGGAGGTCAGTTATTTAAAAGAGAAGATGGAAGAAAATCACCTGGCCCTTCGGGGAATGGGTGACCTCCAAAAATACCATGAAAAACTGTGAGAGTACACCAGGAAGGAGAAAGATGCTCTAGCAAGAATGACCAGGCCAGTATGGACAGGACTCAGGAGGTAACCCTCCTGCAGCAAAAACTGGCCCAGTACTCTAAAATGACACAGGAAGCACAGAGAGACAATGAGGCTCTCTGTGAGAAAAATGACAGGCTCCACAGACAGGTAGCTATGCAAGAACAACTGATAGAGACTTACAAGGCCTTGATAGAGGAACAGAAAGGTCAGGTTCTTGCATGGCAACAAGGAGCAGGGGCTGAGAGAGATGAGGTCCGCTGGGAAAGGGAAACACCTGAGCATAACCTCCGGAACCCTAGTACCAGAGGCCTTCATCTCTTCCAATCCATGGACTCTGCCACCCACATGTCCACTGGCGCACATGAGCCAAGGGCCACGGGATGGCAGACTTCAATCCAATGAGGAATATGGGGCTCATATATCAGCACCTCCCAGGAATGGATGGGCGGGCATCTGGGTATGGGTTCCCAAGTACTAGGGCCATATTCTCTGATCAGGGAGACTCCAATGATGGGAGGGTCAGAGAAATGGATCCTATAAAAAATACCAGTTACCCAGAGACCAGAGGATACAATTTAGTGGGGAATTCCATAAGAGTAGGCCCACTAAGGGCATGCTGAAAACCTCTGCCCAGCTAGGACAGTGGGGGGGATAGTCCACAAATCCTGGGAGCAAGGAGGCATCAGAAGACTCCTCTGAGCACCCCAGGACTCAAGGAACTAGGCCCCCACATTTGGCAGCCATTCCCAGGCTCGCAGAATCCGGGAGAGCCTAGAAGACCAGACAGGCACCTCTGGTAGCAGTGCCTCTGAGTCAGAGGATGAGTGGACCAGGGTGACCCGAACCAAGAAAGCCAACAAGGTCAGAAGGGCCTTGCTCAAGAATCCCTTAAAACATATAAAGGTCATTAGGAGCGTCATCACGCCCTATCATAAGAACGCGAAATATTCAGTTTAGGAGCACATTGAGCTCTTTGAACAAATGATGGAAACCTTCCATTTGAAGGACAGCCAAAGCGGTATAAAATATGTGAAGTGGACCTTTTCTCCCGAGTACTCCAGCTTCTTTGCGGGGCTGGAGGATCAGAATCATTCTAGATGGTCCACCTATAGGGCGGCCATCTTGAAACATTTTTCTGTGCACAGGAATCCTCAGGAGGCTCGCAAGGCAGCCTACAACTTGCAATGTGGGGAAGATCAGGCCCCACAAGAATTTGTTCAAGAATTAAAGCGTGCCTTTGCGCAGACCACCAAAAGGGTGCGCACTGACAGCAAAGAGTTTGTGAATACTTTCTTTCACGCTCTCCCTAAGTACATCATGACCCAGCTAGTGAGAGACTTTCATGAGATAAGATCACTAGGCTGGGTCATTGAACAAGCCACACGCATTTATGAGGTGCAAAAGCCTGTTGAAAACAAAAATGATCCAAAAAGCCCCAAAACAACCAACACCCCTGCTGCTGCTAAAGTGGCGGAGGTGAAGGTTTCCCCCATTTTAGATTTGGAGATGGGGGGCCTATAAACCTGCCTGCACAGAATCAAAGCAACCCCAAGCCACAGAAGCCCTCGGGCCAATCACAAACAGGGAGCCAGGGAGGCAACCCCAAAAATGGGACCCCTAACTCCCCTGACTACATCAGCCCCCGCCACAAGGGGAATAGACCCATCCTGGGTTATGTGTGGACTCCCCGAACCCAAGGGGAGGATCCAACCAGACAGCAGCTAACCCAGGGAACTTCCCTCCTCACTTCCCCCATGAGGGCAGTAATCCCCCGAATACTGGACAGAATTTCTTCCCAAGGTACTCGCAAAACTTTCAACCCCATAAAAATCCATCCTTCTTTCCCCATTTTCCTGAGCCCAGACAACCTAATCCGGGAGAGGAGAGGCCAATGGTGGAGGGGTACCCAAACATTCCTAACCCGGGGTATTTTGGGAGAAGGGATAGCTACCCTTCCCAGGATCAGCCCAGGGGAGACATGAGAACCCGTTATTAGCCTGAGCGGGTGTCACAACTAGAGCGCCAGGTCCAAAACATGGCACAAGATCTGGGTCGCATGCTGAGGGCTCAACAGCACCCTCAAATGAGCATAGCGGTGCAGAAGGCCTCAAACCCACGATCTGCTGCTCCAGATAATGACAGGGGAAAAACCCTGACAACCCACCGGTTCCCAGGGAGGAGGCACAAGGTGAAGGGGTGTGTAAAGCCTTGGAGGCAGCTTCCTTCCCCACTTGTAAAAAGCCCCTGGAAACCCAGGAACTGGAACCAAAATCTCCTGCCCCTGAAAGTCTGCCACCCAAGGAGCAGAGGTGGGGTACGAGAAATAAAGAGCCCAAAAAGACCCATTTTGAGGAGGAGGTACAAGTATTCCAGTTTGAAGGAGAGGGGTCCTCAGAGGATTCTAGGAAAAGGATCTTCTCCTTCAGAGATGGGGGAACTCCTCCCAAAGAAAAATGGGTCCGAAAGGATCCAAATCCAGACTGGGTAGATATGGGGACTGAGTAAGCACCGGCCATCATCAAACCCAGAATCATCAGCATGAAAATCCACTGTTTCAAACCCATCCTGGTGACTGCCTCCGAAAAGGGGGGGGCAGCCCAGAACCAGCACCAGGGGACCCCGAAAGGTCCCCCATATCTAGCGGTCACCTCTTTCTTTCAGATTCCCAAGACCCCAAACAGAATCCTGCCCAAATCACCTTCTTGTCAGTGTCCAAAACCAAGAAACCAACCCACCAGTTGTCCAAAAATGTACAATATCTGTTCCCCCTTCAGGGGAAGGAGGGAAGATTCTATGGCCAGTCCAAATACAGGAGCAGTGTACAATTTTGGCACTGGTGGACACTGGATCCCAAGCTACTCTTCTGTCAAAAAGGGCCTTTGATCAACGGAATTCGGGAAGGGGAGAGAAATACCAAATTCCTCTCACTCCTCTTCCTGAACAGCTTCAGAACTTCGACAGGAAGGAAATTCCCATCGAGGGGACTGCGATTTGGATATTAAAATTGGGCAAACAAGGTGAAGCACCCGGTCATAGTTGTGACTCTAGAGGGCACACCTTGTTTACTAGGGAATGACATCCTGCGTAGGTTGCCACCCCTCATAGATTGTTTAAACAAAGTCCTCTGGACCCAGACTAACCAACCAATAAAACTGAAACAGAGTGTCAACCATGTTAGTTTAAACGGCACATGCCACAGGGTTGAACAAAAACCTGACCAAGTAGAATTTCACTTCCAGAACAACCAAATCCCAGACGTGACAGTAATAGCAGTAGGACAGCAAACTGGTGATGGGGGGGGGGTCCTCTCTATTTCTGAAAATTAATCTTCCTTCCAGTCTAAGGTGGCATTCCACACTGGAAGGAAACACTCTGAAATTCTTTACAAATTCACAATCAGAAAATCCCACTCCTGTAGTCCAGAAAGCTCGGCTGATATTCAGAAAATTGGAGAGCAGTTGTTCATCCCTATTCAAATAAATGAAGGGAAGGACTCTGTTCTCGCCTGAGTGTGTGTGAACAACGGTAAGAGCTTTATCAGCGAAGCCATGTTCCGCAAACTCCCAAAAGATCCAGCCATTCCCGCATTTAAACTGATAGACAAATGTGAAATGGACCTGGAAACACCCAATTCCAAACATCTCCTGCCTAGCAGGTTTATGCTCAGAATTTCCATAGGCAACAAGAGCATAGTCCATAATTGTTGGGTCGCGCTAGATGACACTGCCGCATTTTACTTAGGCAGTGACATTCTCAATCGCTTTGCCATTTGTTTGGACCTAATAAACTTCAAAGCTTGGTCCCGATTAGCGGGTAATCCAATGAGCTTTGATGACCCAGAGCATTTAGGTCAGCTCAGATGCTGCCTTATGCAGTTGAAATTCAGATTGGAGAGGACGTCACCATCCCAGAAAGGACCCGACAATTCTCCCTGGAAGTAAAAGTTAAAAGAGGACAGAAATTGAAAAACCCCTACGCCTATATTCATCTGAATGCTCACTTCCAAAAGCAAGGGTTGGGGGTAAATCCAACACCAGTATTCAACATAGAACATGACACTATTCCAATAGAGGTGGATGACAGCGACTTAAAGAGTATCACTCTAGCCGCAGGCACCATTATTGGAACGGCGGTTGATGACCGACATTTTTCCATAGATTTAGGTAATGAACTGTTAGGACCAATTCCCAAGGACTGTTTTGACAGTGATAGCGACGATGACACAACACCAGACAGGATCTTCACCCGGCATGGGGGGAATTTCCTGGTGTACACTTCCTGCCCTTATGGTAAGCAGGATGTGACCTGTGACTTCAGGAGGGATGAGGTGATATTCCAGGTCCGCGAGGACTGCCTTCCCCACCTGAAGCCACCAGTCCAAATCAGCACTTTGACCAGGGACTTCTCCACCCAACTGGAGGAGGCCGCTGAGATAGCAAAACCGGAAGTCTTTCCAGGCTTCAGGCAGATGGTTGAAGAGAGAGTCAACCTAGCTGATGCCTGTGAGACTCTGGAGCAGAAGCAACAATTGAAACAAGTTTTCTTAGATTTTCAAGATCTCTTTGCGGTGGAGTCATATGACTGTGGTCGCACCAACATCCACACAACAACAATTCCCACGGACCCTGGCATGACTGCAGTGTTTGTGAAGCAATATCGCTTGCATCTCGCATCAATGGAGTCCCTTACTGAAATAATTAAGAACCTTGAGTCCCGTGGGATAATTTGTCCAGTCCACAGCACCTTCAATAATCCGGTGCTGGGGATTTTGAAGCCAAACGGCCAGTGGAGACTCGGTGCTGACCTAAGGGAGCTCAACAAATGGGTCCATACTTCCCGATGGCCTCTTCCCTACATTGACCAAGGGCTGGCCCAGATCCAGGGGTCACAGGTATTCACTGCCATTGTCCTGACCAATGGGTACTGGACTGTACCTGTCAGTAGGGAGGACCAATACAAGCTGGCTTTCACCTTCGGGGGGCAGCAGTACACATGGACCCGGACCCCTTTCGGATATATCAACTCCGGCAATGAATTTAACATTTTTCTACACAAGGCCATGCCCGACCTGGGTGAAAGGGGAACCTGGCCTATGTAGATGATGTTTTAGTCAAAAGCTCAACTGTGGAGGAACTCATAGCGGAGATCAGTTATGTTCTAACACAGTTGAGGGCTGCCGGAGCAAAACTCTCCTTTCAAAAGGTACAGTGGTGCAGAACCCGTGTCAATTTCTTGGGGCATGAGATTACTCCTCAGGGTCTCTCCCCAGGAAAAGAAAGTGGAAGCACTCCAAAAATTAAAAGACCCCACAACTCTGCGGGAACTAAGGAGTCTCCTTGGAATGACTAACTACAGCAGAAAGTTCATTGAGGATTATGCAGATTCTCAAGACCCTTGATGTATCTTTTGAAGGGGGGGTGTCTAGTGGGAGTGGGGTCCAGAACAAGCCGAGGCAGCAAAACAATTCAAAAGAAGCCTCTCACTAGCACCTTGCCTAGCTTACCCTGTAAAAAACAAGGAGTTATTCTTGGAGACAGGGTTCTCATATACATGCTTGACTGCAGTATCATATGAAAAGCATGACAAGGTCAATAAAGTAATCTCCTATGTGAGTAAGACTTTATCCTTTGTGTAGGAAAAATTCAACGATTGTGAGAAGGCACTCCTGGCAACGGAGTGGGCATTGAAGAATTACCGCCCGTTTATCCAGGGGGAACACATCATAGTGGAGACTCCCCCCAGCCTCTGCAATATCTCCAAAGTGACAGAATCCGGGCTGGAAATGTGAGTAATTCCTGAATTACTTCCTGGATTCTGTCAATGCAAGGCTTTCCTGTGGAGGTCAGATATGGCCAAAACAAGAAGAGTCCCCTTGCGCAAGGTCTGGCTGACTTGCATGATTGTTCCAGAGAGAACTGTCTCGAGGACGAAAGTCTTAAAATCAAGGACAACATGGAGGCATACCTTAATTCCCCACACAAGGTTTTTGAAGAAGACAAGTGTGATGGAATGCCCACTGTCTATGTGGATGGACACTCCTACCATGTTGACAACAACAGGAAAAAGAACTTGAGGCCGGCGTAGGGAATGCCTGGATGTATGATGCTCCAGAACCCTCCGCAGGGTACAAAATCGGTCCCCGAAGTAGTCAAGTGGCAGAGTTGATGGCTGTGCATCAGGCCATCCTCACTGCTGTCCAACACCAACTCCACGAACTGGTCATAATCACTGATTTGGATTACGTATGGAAGGGGTTCGTGGAGCACCTGCTTAACTGGAAAACCAGAGGCATGCTATGTGCTAATAATAAACCATTGAAACATGAAAAATGTATCCAAAATATTGATGATCTGGTCACCTCGAATAGGATGACCATCTACTGGAAAAATATCAAGGGTTATTCTAAAGTAGAGAGACCAGACAAAACTGGAAATGACCTAGCTGATCTGCTGGCCAAAACCGGAGCCATCCAAGGCGATCTACTTGAGATCGAGTCCCTGTTGGGGGAAATCCAGGTCACTGATATGACTAGGTCCCAGACAAATGCTCACAATGAACTCTCAACTGCACAATGGAGGAAGGAGACGCTAGATGCTGATTTGATCACGGCTCAAAAAGGGGATCCAATAATTGGTAGGTTTTATGAGCACATTGAGGACCCTGAGAACTTTCTTCTGACGGATACCGATTACATCTGGAAAGAGGACCTCAGAGTGTTGATGAAATGTCCAAAAATGTTCCGAAACCGAGACGGTTTGATGGTGAGGAGATCCCTAGCTGGCCATGATCAGTGGGTGGTCCCTACCTCATTCCGAAGCCTGATGCTAAGTCACGCCCATGATGAGGCCACAGCCGGTCATTAGGGGTTTCATAGAACACTTGAAATCTTAAGAGAGGTTGCATACTGGCCACACATTGGGCAGGACCTCGACGAATACTTGAAGGGGTGTCTTGTGTATGCACAATTTCAGCCAACATCCCTTACACACCATACGCCTCTCCAGAAGAGGGGATGACACTGCCTTGGTCAGATTTACAAGTCGATTTTATCGGGCCCGTGATTTGCTCCTCTAGGGGGAACAAGTACATGTTGACCGTGACATGCTTGTTCACTAAATGGATGGAATGTCTCCCGGCCCCAAATTGCAAGGCAGAAACAGCAGCTGCCCTGATGATCAACCAGATCTTCTCGTGTTTTGGACTACCCCAAAGGATCAAGTCAGACCGAGGTAGCCACTTCACTAGCAAAGTAATGACAAAGATGTGGGAGATACTTGGGGTCAAAAGGAAACTACACATTGCCTACCGGCGAGCCTCTAGTAGTGTAGTAGAGAGATACAACAAGACAATTGTGAGCATATTAAAAATGTTTGTGGCAGATTCTGGGCCAAGTTGGGACATTCGATTACCTCTGGACCTGATGACCATCAGATCTACCCCTTCATCTGCAACTAAAATGTCACCATTTGATCTGATGACTGGATGCAGGATGGTGCTTCCACAGCATCTGCTCTACAGGACCCACGAACAGACTCTGATAAATCCCTCCACAACTCGTGAGTATGTTGAAAATCTGAGAAAACACCTTCAACATGCTTTTGCCTATGCTCAGCGAAATCTAGAAAGATCTGCATACAGTATGAAGACCCACTATCACCTAAAGACTACTAGAAAAGAATACCAAGTAGGAGACCGGGTCTACTTATACAATTTCCAAAGGAACCAGGCCAAACAGTGCAAACTTTTGGAGGGGTCCTTTTGAAATTGTAGACAAAATCTCACCAGACGCCTACAAAATCTGTATCCCCAAAGGCAGTTTGGCAGAAGGGGACGATAAGTGGTTCCATATCAACCAACTGAAGTGTTCCCATCCCAGGCATACTCTGCAGCAACTAGAGGATTCACCTGGAACCCCAGAGGGGGACAGTCCAGCTCCCTAGAATTCCAACTATAAAACTATTCCCTCTGTATAATCAATAAATTGAAATAGAAAAGATTTTCCTGATATGTCAAAATGTATGTATCTGCCGCACTACATGAATAGTGGTGGGGAAATGTCTACAAATATGTTCTGCTTTGTCATCCTAAATTGGAAACCATGGATCCTAAGTATCAAGTAGGACCACCCAGGGACCGGAAGGAAAAACCCAAGGGGCCCGGGGTATCGCTCCATACTCTCATCTGGAACCGGCGAGGAGAACCTGTCGATCCACCACTGATGGGAGAAGCAGATAAATTTTGCCATTTGGACCAGAAAGAAAAGAAACTGAACATCCCAATCTCGCAACTTCCCCTTGACGGAAGGTCAAAAGTCAAATCGCAAGGGGGGGCTTGTGGGATGTTTTAACCTACTAGGCTCTGCCCTGTGACATCCCTGTGTGCTGGTGGCACCAGAATCAGCAAAATGGCCTCAAAAGCCCTGTCTTGACCGCCTGCCAATAAACAGAAGTTTTAAAAAAAAAAAAAAGCCCTATGCGCGCTAAACCTATGAAAATTGCACTGTGAAGCCGGAAAAGATGGCTGCCAATATACTTTGACTGTGTCAGTAGGGGAAGGAGACCACACTGCTGAAACCTGTCACTGGGCTGCCCACCGAGTGAAAATGGAAACTGCATGAAAGGCAGTGCTCATTACAAGGAAACCCAGGAATTGCTCTGAAATCCTTTTTTCCTTGGCTGCTGAAAATACAAAATAATGGTTCAAAACATCAGAAATCATCCAACATCCTTGCTGGGTGTTACCCGTCACTGTATTTAAGGACTCAACAGGAGCACACAATGCCAGGAAAAGCAGAATCTATCATCAGAATATCCACATTAAAAAGTGTGCTTGCCTGTGAAAATCTGTCGAGATATGGGTGCAGTACCACCAGCCACCTGTATGACAGCTGTCAGGAATTGCATTAGAAACTTGAACTTGTGCAGTTAAAATCAAATGGTTGGAATTAAGTGACTTGTTATCAAAAGTAATACAGGTTGCAACTATTTAATCAGCCTGTTTTAAAGACTGGAATTAGAGTTCTGTTTGCCTGTTTTAAAATTGTAAGTTTAATTTCAACAAAGAAAAATTTAACCATTGAATTTAAAGTAAGCCAGATTCAGCAAATCTACAAACAAGCTTCCCCCACTGGGAAAGACACCTCCCTTCTGCTTCCCACCAAAAGGCCAGGAAATCACATTCAGGTGTTGATGAAAAGGGGAGGAGATTTGGGCTGCTGCTCCTGGGAGAGACAAAGGACTTCCTTGGCTGAAAGGGTATGCAGATTGAGGTGCCAACAGTAGCTCCTGCCAGAGGAAGAAGGCAGGGATTGGTCTTGAGCCACCAGAAACTTTGGGGGCGGAACAGACAATTTTGTTGATTCTCAAAGCACAATTAAGTATATTTTTGAAAAAGGACTGACAAAGGACTGTTCGAAATTGTAAACATTGTAAAATTACAGTATTGTTAATGTGAATTTTTGGTGTACGTTTTAAAAGGACTCAGAACTCTGTGCGATGTTCTAAGAAGGCGTAGTGAACATTTGGGTTTTGTAGCAATTGTATTGATGTCAGAAGCATGAAACTTCATATGATTATACCCAGATATCATGTGCACATATGTATGAAATTGTGGACAAATCAGACAATTGGGTCCCGGACAAAATTGCGAAAAGTTGCCAAATCCAGACCCAAGCTCTCACAGCGACCGGGCTTGGATGAATACTTGCTCCACAGAATATGTGATATAGATATGCTATTGCTATCAAGTTTGTAGAATTGTAAATATGTATTATATGAAAAGTAGATTTCATGTGCAAAAACAAAGGGGAGGTTTTTCCCTGGATCATAAAACTCATCGACATGATGACACTCTGGTTTCTTCTCCAATCAAGGGAGAGGAAAGACCCTAACCAATGGACTACCTACGGGGTGTGCCTTGGATAATTCAGCATACCCACCCATTTAGGAAACACATAAATAGAGACAGCTTAGGACCTAGAAACACACACACATTCACCCACCAACCGATTGCTGGCGGAGTACTTTGCAAGAGAAATCCATATTCCAGCCTCCGGAAAATTTGAAAGCAGGAAGGCCAATTTCCAAAGCTGAACCATTCTCAGCTTGGCCTTTAAAAATCCAGAAACCAGATTTTACCCCAGGCCTCTAAGGCAAACCAAAGAACAGCCTGGCTGTGCTGTAGATGCTTTCCTGCTAAGAATTATTGCCAGAATCCAAAGATCCAACCCAGTAGAGCCGTGCTGTGACCAGATAGCTGTGAACCTGAACCAGTGCCTGTGAGATCCAGTCCAGTCCCAGCGTGCGGTGTCCAGAGCGCATTGCTGATCGCTGACCAGACCAGTCTGGTGCCCAGCAGTCTGTCCCAGAAAGCCTCCCTGACCAGATCCCTGACGGGTCCATTCAAACCATTGGTAGTGTGTATCCATAGCATAGGATTGTCACTAGCATATGTACTGTCCATAAGTCATCCCTATCCAAACCCATCCTCTCTTATATCCAGAACTGCATTGTTAGAAATTCTTTTTGTCTTACCTGAACTCTCCATCTCATCCCTATTATCCTTTTGTAATAGTAGTGTTAAAATCATCTTTGCGCTGATATATATGTTCTGAAGAAAGGCGAGCGTCTCGGCAGGCGAAACCAACCAGAGATATCCTGGGCTGGTGGCTGTGCTGTCGTGTAGTTTGCATCTTCATAGTCTACCCTTAGTGTAAAGAACCTTGTTTGTAATTTTAAAAGCGCATTCTTGTTTTGCAATTTTGCCTCTTTCTGAAAAAATGACCTCCACAAAAACCTTCATAACTTCTTCACCGTTTATGCTAGAACCGGAATTTAAGTGTCTAGTTGAAGCTAACATCCTAAGCTTTCTAATGAACCAAAAACTGCTCAACTCCTTATAGTTTGTCCGCAATTGCACTTACCGCGTGCGGAAAAGTTTGCCACAAATTTTTCATTTGGCTCAAAACGTTTAAAATAACTTTTCATTGCACGACCTCAAAATTAAGTTTTCTACTTGCTAGTTACTCTATAATCATTGCTAGTGTTTGTCTGAAACCATAAAAAGTGGCTCCCCCTAGTATTGAAAACAATTTCAGTGAATTGAATTAAATCCATTTTCATTTTTTCTACCATTCATGCAAAGCCGACTGTAAACCATTTTTGACAAGTTTGCCAATCAATTCTGTTTTTCTCTGTGTTTGCTTGGGGGAAATTGGGATTGATACTATTTTGTTGAATTCTTTATTCCTGAAACCTGTTTTCTCTCCTTCCATCTCTTTATATTGCATATTGGGGGGATTGAGTAGTGTGCAGGGGGAAAGAGTAATCACATTGCATTTTGATAGAACCCACACAAAAGTATTATCTCTGTGCTGCATTATTTTTGCTATCATTACTCCTTGTGATTAAAGAGATTGTTAGCGTGACATCACCCCATTGGTGATCATTGTATAACCATTAAAATAGTATGATATATATATTGTAAAACACATCAAATAAATATTATTTTCTTTGCAAACCAGCCTGCTTCCTGTTTCAGTGTGACGGTGGAAGGGGGTTCAAAGAGAGGGGCGTGATATAAGTGCTACATCGTTCAGAAGTTAAAAAAAAATTATAGACATATATAAATAATTAAGGGTTTCAGCTGTGTATCACGTGCTAGGTATTGACTTAGGTGGAGTGCCGGGTTGAAATCACTTACAGACTTCCCAAAGAACTCCCTTTGGTTGGCCTCTATTAGATATGCACTGGGGCTGCAATCCATGGTATCGGCTGTTCTGAGGAACACCCTATTGCTCTACGGGAAGTGTATGATGTGAGATAATTTCCCCACTTTCTCTATTATCAGAGACATAGAGACTGAACTCTGATTGGCTGCTACAAAGATGTAAAAACAAATGCCAAACCTGGCTAGCTACCATCGAAGCCTCAGTGGTTATGCTGATAACTAATCCAAATAAAGTTAAAAGAATTTAAAACAGTATGACTGGATAAACACATAAGATATAATATCTAAACACAAGCTCTCGCTACCAGTGATACAGCAAAGACGAGTTATTAATGAACTCCCTCCCTATCTGTCAAAAATTCCATCCATTCATTATCAAAACCTATTCTTGAGATTTTATCTGAACATCCTTCTGACTGGAGAAGTATTAGCAAGCAGAAGACAGATACTGAAAGCTGATGGCATTTGTAGATTCTGTGATGAACACGTCCCAACAGGATCTTTATTACATCAGATAACAGTGGCCTGCAAAAAACTCAAAGATCTATGATCGAAAAACGTGCCAACCTTGCTAATAAGATAATGTCCCTTTCTTCTGAAGATGGTGGGACTTGCTCTTGATTGGGAAAAATATACCGATGATATTGGCGACAATTACATTTTTGGAGGAAGCGTTGTTAAACCCCTGTGGAAAACAGATACATTAATTCAAGATACCACCCCACATGTCATTAGTGAAATGGATGAACAACTAGAGTGGATATATACTGATTCAATGCAATATTTTTTATTGGACCTATCCTCTACATGTAAATAGAACAGTTGATGTACAATATTGAAATGTTCTGAATAAACCATATCAAATAAAACATTTTTATTTGAAACAGCAAAGATTTGACATGAAGCGATATGGAATGCTGTACGGCAAAAAAAGATGAACACAGTATGAGCTATACTATTTTTGTCAACACAGTTTAATGATAAAAAGTGATCAAACCCTTTGAGCAGCGGACTCCATTGTCTCTCCCAAGCATCCTCTGTTGAAAGTGCCCATTCCAACCACAGATAGAAACATACAGCCCGATGCACAACAATTTCATGTGAGCAAATCTGTAGACACCCATGTGTATATCAGATGTGGACCGTCTCAATGATTACTGGAGCAAATTCGGAGAAGTCTGTAGTATCTCTGATATTCCCACAAGCAAATATTTGTGAATCACCTTGGCACATGAGCATTTCAAGGTTGCGGCAACCATCTGCAGGCTTCAGTTTTAAGCTTTGTGAACCAGGGATGATGGATCGGGAGCATATTTGAGATGCTCACAGCCATCCAGGGGTGTAGGAGACACAAAACATCTGGGGGGGGGCATCTTGGGGACTTTGCTTTATTTATTTATTTATTTATTTATTTATTTTGTTTTAGTCAAAGAACTCGACTTTTCACAAAATTAGAATAGCAGTACGTATTAAATTACAAATATCACTGTATAAAACAAGAGAAATGAAGAAAAGAAATTTAAAGGATGCAGCAGCAAAGAACATGTCTTTGTATGTTGCATTTCTGGAGTTTTAATCTGACTATGAGCTCATGGTAAGAGAGAGAAAATAAGAATTACTTCCAGTGGGCCACAGCTAGGATGCCAGCTCGTTAAGAGGCAGATCACCTGTAAGTGGACTCCTGCCAAATAAAGGAGTTGAAGCCTTTTTTTACCAACTGCAAGTTGCTCCTTTTTTTGTGTGAGGCAAGGAGACATGTGTGTCTCTTAGAATGGAAAGATGGGGGTTTCAAAGAAAGAGGAAATCTTGTTTGTACCTCTGAGTAAGCCCTGTTATGGGAGTAGAGGGACCAGGTGTGTGATGTTGCTGCTTTGACTGTCCTCCGGGGGAGGGTACAGCAAACAAGGAGGATGAGAGATCGCAAGCCCACCCCCTTATAAGCACTCTCCAGGTCCGCGGCCGGATGTGTCGGACCCGGGGGATGCCTAGTAGGTGGGGTGTATGTGGACCCAGGGGGTGGCCAGAGGGGCATCCCGCTATGTGGGGTGCCCCTGTAGCGCCCCTGCGAGGGCCGGGCCAGCCTCTCACGATGAGTCGGGTCCCTCTTATTCCATCTCATCCTAGCTTCAGAGCCTAGTCTTTCTTTGCCTTTGTTATTCTGAATGCAGAGCTGGACTCTGTTCCTTTCTCGTTTAACATTTGCTGCAAAGCCTGATCTATTTGATTCTCTCGTATGTTACTAGGACGGCAGAGCATGGGTCCTCTGCCCAGTTACATTATTCAAAGAACCCCTCTGGTCTGTCTTTGCCTCTCCCTTGTCTCACTGCTTGCTTGCTTAATACATACCTCCTTGCTTCAACACTCAACATATTCTCCCTAACACAGCAAAGGCAGCTGCAGTCTGTCTTAACTTCTATTTGTTCCGTGTCTTGAATTGGCCTCTTATTTCCGCTTTTCTGTCTGCAGGGGAAAGGCATTTGCCAGTCACTGCCATGATGGTTCTACCTGGCCATAAGAGGGCAACATTTAGCCAATATTGGAAGAAAATGGGCATATTATGCCAGAGGCTGGCAACTGCCTTCCTAATGCCTACACAAGAGACACAACTCTTGCCTTTGTTTCTAACAGTAATTCAGTGGATGAAAAAATGCGAGAGCACACATATTGCTTATAAAGGAAGGGGATGATGTCACACTTGGTTAGGACATTTTGATCACACCAGGAGCTAATTTCCAGCTGCAATCAAGCAATTACCTTTTAGACTTCTGGCTTTAAATAACGTTAGTATCACCTGGAAAGCACAGAGGTTGCTCAACAGGGTTCCTGGAGCACGAGGGGTCCCCTACTCCTGGGCATGGATGATTGGATGATTGGAGGGTATTCTTCCCCTGTTTTGGAGCCTGGCCAGTACAGCCATGATGGGGGCAGGGGCCTATTACTTTTGGTTGTCCGTACCCTTTGAGGGTGGGCAGACATTGCCTCCTGCTTTAGCCCACTAACAGCTCTGCTTTGCAACTTTATCACACATACCTGTCAGGTGGCATGTTACTCAATGCTACTAATGTTATCAGCCTCAGAATTCTGGAATCATTTGCCACATCAACTAGGGTACAGGCTTGCCACCTGAGACTTACCAATGTCTGAGTCGGCATCTGTCGCCCTGTGGGGAAGACACACACAGAAAGAGCAGGGCACAGTGCCCTTGTGGGTATTTAACACTTCTTACTCGGGGTGGGCACAATTCACTCCACAGAGAAAGTGGCAAATGCTGTTTCAGCACCTGCTTAACGCGTGATTGCAATTAAGAGCATTTGTCTACGCACTCAAGAAGCACAGGACACCCTATTACCAGCGACATGCCATGCTCACTCATTCTGATCACGAATTGGCATTTATCTGGGGTCATGTTAAATGTATTTATTTATTTATTACATGTGTAGCAACACGCAAAACCCCAATGCATCAAGGCGCAAAGTAAACTGCATGGTGTGGACCACTTCCATTTGTGCACATTTTTACTTTCCGCCACAAAATGGAAGATTTTAGAGTAAAAGGCAGGTGAAATCACATTGCTTTTCCACTTTGGAAGAGTGTAAATACATCACGCAATTAGCGATTGCTGGCGGAATTGACAATGACTTCCTCTGGACTATGCCCGCTTTTACCAGGTTTCATTTCCAAGCAGATCCCAGAGGAACCCCTTTCCTTATTTCCAGCATGAGAATCCATGCCGGCAGTAAGGCCGCATTTGTGTGGTGGAGCGGGAAATACAAGGGGTTCTGGTGTGTCCACTCGGCTCCCGAACTCCACCCAGAAAATGCACGAAAATCTGGCCAATTTGAAAAAGCGACAGTAATAGTGTTTTCCACCACTTTTTCTGAACCAATTGACCTGGAAAATGCTGTGTTGTATCGGAAGCTGAATGCATTCACTCTGCCTAATATCCCACCGGAAGATTAAGCCAGGGCCTGAACACAGGTGTTACATATTCCTGTACACAATCTGCATTTGGAGAATTAACTAACTGAGCTATCTTACAAATGATATCTCCTCTGTGGCTTTACCGTCTTAACCCCTTAACTTCCATGGGTATTTCCCCCCAGTGCCAAGGCCTTTTTTGGTGATTTCGGTATGTCGCCATTCAATCCCTTGTAAATTCTTTGTTACATGAGATATCTCGGCCAAAGTTAGCCCCTTTTTTCCCACATGCAGGCGGTCATAACGCCACCCAGGAATCCTAGTTTGCTGTAGGGGGGTGAGAGAAAATAACCAAAAAGGAGAACATTTGATTTTTTTTCAGAAAATGCCAATAAAATGTTGTACAAAGAAGCCTGTGTGTTTTCCTTGTAAGAGCTAGGAACAAATGGTTTGCTGAGCTAGATTCGCCATTTTCCAGGCTTTCAAGAACAGATTGAGTGGAAACCAAAATAACATATTTTGATATGCTAATCAGCCGTTTTGTGAGAGGTAGGCGATTTTGGCATTTTTTGTCCAATAGGACACGCGTGGACGGAATGGAAGAAAAGGGTAGGGAATCTGAATGGGAAGCCAGAAAGGCATACATTTCTGAAAAGTAGACAATATTCCAAGTTTAGGAAGGGGTGATTTGCACAGATCAGGCAATAACTATGTAGGGAAAGATTCCATAGTTTGGGGGGAAATCGGGAAAATGACAGAAAAAAAAACCCAATTTCTGCACATTTCACTCTGGTCACCCACCGAAACAAGCAGCTAACAACACATGGCCTACCTTCCCGCGTTCCCAGAGGTTTCCCGATGAAAACGGTACCTCACATGTGTGGGTGCACCTACCTGGGTGCAAAGGGAAAAGCCCAAAACAGCTCTGCCAATATTTGCTGTGGCCTCTCCCCCACCCCAAATGGATGGGGGCATCTCATATACCCCTTCCTAGGGGCAGAAATCTGCCCCAAGGGAAGGCTACATAAGGTGACCCCTCATCCACTTAGGGTGGGGGGGCCGTCCCCCTTTCAAACACAAGAAATCCTGGTGGTCTAGTGGGCCCCCCCACCCCCCACCCAAAACAAGTTATAATATATATATTTTTGTTTTGCCCTTCCCTAGGGGCCGATGGCCACATGTGTGTGGCCATCTGCCCCCGGGGGGGTCAAAACGTACTGTCCCAGGCTTG
Organism: Ambystoma mexicanum; assembly: GCF_040938575.1. Lineage (NCBI taxonomy): Eukaryota > Metazoa > Chordata > Amphibia > Caudata > Ambystomatidae > Ambystoma > Ambystoma mexicanum. The sequence continues at coordinate 281,306,114 of NC_090923.1, read as the reverse complement.
GGAGGGGTGGCTCTGCCAATATTTGCAGTGGCCTCTCCCCCCACCCCAAATGGATGGAGGGCATCTCATGTACCCCTTCTTAGGGGCAGAAATCTGCCCCCAGGGAGGGCTACATAAGGTGCCCCCATCCACTTAGAGTGGGGGGGAGGGCCACCCCCCTTGCAAAAATCCCTGGTGGCTAGTGGTTCCACCCGCACCCACCCCACCCAAAACTACGTTTTAAAAAACTTTTTTTTTGTTTGCCCCTCTTCCCTGGGGGCAGATGATCACCCATCTGCCCCCAGGGTATTGCCCCCATGCTTTGGGGGCCAGGGGGGAGAGGGCAGCTTACATAATAAGCAACCCCTCCCCCACTTCAAAAACAGATCCCTGCACGACACACCAAACACATCTTCTGGGGGGGGATAAATTACATTACATCCCCCCACTTAAAATTGTGGGGGGGATTTGTCCCCCCAGTCCCCCCATGTCCTACGCCCATGCAGCCATCCCCTGGTTTGGTCCAATTCAAATCTTTGTCAATTCGAACTTAGGAGCCTAAAGAGTCATCCATTCAAGTATCCCAACTTATTTAGGGACAAGGTAGCATTTTGAACCTTTACAGGAAGCCATCAAAGATAGCTCACTGATCCACAGTGACTTGGTGGGTCAGTGGACTAGTGTCTCTGGTCTGAATCCCGGCAACGTCACTCAGCCCTTCTGAGGTCGATGAAATGTGCATCATTGAGTTGGGTAACAAGAAGTTTCTGTAAATCCTCTGAAATGTTGCCAAATTGAATTATCGTTACCTCCACTTGGTCCGGCGGATTTACAGCTGGAATACAAGTAGTGGTACATGGTTTAAGTCCTGACTTCTTGGAGTCCATAAGGTTCCAGGGTGATTTTGGTGGAATTACCAACAGCCGTAATTCCATTGATTTCCTTTTGGTGTTAAGGTGAAGAATTTTCCAAAAGGAAAATCCTTGACCTTTTCGCGACCCTGTAGTACAGCGGTGTGGTAAGGCAGCGGTAACATTGTTGCTACATTGCTGCCATTTTTTATTGCCCCGCCGCACTTGTAATGAGGCCGTTAGATTCTCCACTTGGTTGTACATGTGCTCTATAAATACACCTGTTATATTATGGGGGAAAGCAGAATGAGTCGCACACACGAAAAGACTTAATTGAGAAGACAAGCCGTTTTTGCACTTTGCGAATTGAACCTAGCCAAGAAGCGGAGCTCAGTGACTCGAGCACTCACTGAAATGTACTATTTGGCTGCAAGATATGAAGGCTTTCAGAATAAAATATATTCATAAGCTAAACACATATTTTAAATTGAATTCAAAAATATCAAAAGTGTAGCAATTGGCAACGCTATGCTATTAACACAGCAAGGACACAATAAAGGACCACAGGCCAGGTGGGATGATTTCCAACCCACAACTTTATTCACTGTTTGCTCTCCTCCCTCTGACCCCTCTTCCCGCCCTGCACATCACCTCCATCTTTCCCCTCCCTTACAGACTCTGGGGGTCATTACGAGGTTGGAGGTAATGGAAAAACAATGCCAGTAAAGGATTACCAGCATCGCATACCGCTCCGAGCTATTCTGACCTAAGACCCCTGTATTAGAGGCACCGCTAATAACGGTGCCTCTAATAGCGGCAAGGACGCAGGCACATCAGGCCAGCAATACCAGCATGCCGCTAATGGGAGGACATCACAAGTCAGGCGGACATGCAAATACCGGTATCATGAAGGCGCCAATAGGGGATACCGGCATGCCGGTAATACCGGCATCGTGAACCAACCGTAAAATGCTATTTGCAGTGTTTCAAACTGCCACAGGTGCACACATTCAGCACAGGTGGAGGCAAAAGAGTCTGGGCCAGCACAAAAGGAGCACACCCACACACCACACCCCTTACCACACCAAAATGATTCCACTAGTAGTGGCAATACTGGGGCTGGAGGACATGCTTTCATTGCTACACCAGCAACAACAACAACAGCAGGCACCAGAGAGGAGATGCAGGAGGAGGAGGGTGAGGAGGAGGGTGAGACAGGCCCAGCATGCCCCACCATTGCAGCCAGTGGTACCACGCAGGCAGCCCCCAATCCCTCACATCAGAGCCAGTCCATTCAACCTAACTCCTGATCACACCCTCTACTGTCTGGGCCGGGACACCATCACCACCATAGTGGACATGATACACGGCTCAGCCTCATAGAAATATGCACCGCCATACCCCATATACTGAAGGTAGTGTCCGTTCTCCACTTCCTTGCAACAGGCACCTGCGAGCACACAGTGGGGCACATGCATGCATATCACAACCCTTATTTTCTCGCATGCTGAACCAAGTGCAGGATGCCCTCCTGAAGCACACACGTGACTACATATCCCTACCACGGACTCCCCAGGACTCCCCAGGACACATTTGATACAAAAGTTGGCTTCCATGCACTGGCAGGCATGCCAAATTATATTGGTGCCCTCGACTGCACTCACGTGGAGTTGGTGGTCCCACATGCCATGGAGGTGGTGTATCGCAATCGCAAGCAAAAACACTCCATCAATGTGCAAATGGAATGTGACCCAACCAAGATCATCACACATTGTTCTGCCCGAAATTCCACATAAAACCATGGTCCTGCGGAACTCAATGATACCACGCTAAATGGACCGACATGCTGGACGACGTGTCTGGCTGGTTGGTAAGTTGCATGGCAAGCACATGGCAGTGTAATGAGGGTAGAGATGAACACTCCACCTGCGTGGCATTGGGTGTGCAACTGGACAATGCCCATACTGCAATACACTGTGCCCCAAAGCATCCCAGACTGAACTTGACACCTGAAATCAATATGAAAGATGTAAGCTGCACAACAATGACAACATGCCAGTACTGCAACCGTGCCATATTCATCAACACGTACACTGCACATCATCAGATCGTACCCTCTTCATCACAATGCAGCAACATGCTGTGAGTATGCCCAATGCAAATGACTGCTGAACAGCACTACACCGGACATGCGTCCATGAGTGCGCACAAATGAACCACACGAAGCCAATACACAGATAGTCACTGGCACACCACCACAGAAGCGCAGCATGCCAGCATGAGAACATCAAGCGTGGAATGGCAGATCATGATGAGACTGGTGGCAATGGTGCCAGGATTAATTCAACGATTAACTACACATCACATAGATCATAGCAACTACTGCCGTAGGCTACCACAGTGCATGAACACTAGCAAGGAAGTGGACACACTGCATCAACTTGATGATGCAACCCACACCTGTGTACCATTTGACTTCACACATCATGGATAGTTTGAATGTCTCCATTCATGCAGGGATATGTGGATGTGAACAACAAATGACTGCAGGCATGTGAGTGATAAGTACAGATGTCATTTCATGAAATCACTTACACATACCCAATGTTGCACCCATGCAGGTGATGCTGGCTATCCCTTGAAGAGGTGACTCTTCACCCCTGTCTGGAACCCGCAGAACAGGCAAGAAGAGGACTACAATCGTGCCCGTACCCGTACCCGTGTGGTGATCGAGCAGACCTTAGGCCTGTTGAAGGCTCGGTTTTGCTGCCTCAGCAGGTCTGGCTGCGCACTCCTGTACAGGCCTGAGAAGGTGGGAAAGATCGCCATGGTCTGTGCCATGCTGCACAACATGTGCATCTGGAGAAACGTACCACTGCCACCTGACATTGACCAGCATGCACCAGGTGAGGATGAGGATGAGGATGAGGAAGAGGAAGAAGATGGGGTTGCACGTCAGGCAGGTGGCGTTGCACAAGAGGGATGTGCTGTGCACCAGTATTTGATAGACCAATATTACTAAGACACATTGATGCAGAGGGTGCCATGGAGGTGGGACTCAGGGCACAGGGCGTGGGGGGTGGGGGAGACATGGACACTGAGCACTTTTTTCTTTTTTACAATTTTTATTAATTTTCTTGAAAACACACATACAATCAACTTGCAGTACATGTCACAATACTCTGAGTTTTACATGGGTCAATAAATGTCAATTGCATCCCCTTTCCCTTCCCCCTTACGAGCTTACTCTACCTCACGCTCTGCAGCTGCTTAGTGCACTGGGGATTTCTTATCTACGTTTCCATCTGAATCCTGGTCACTTGACCAGTCCTGGGCGGGCCCATACAGTGTGGCCACTAACTGTTTCCAGGCTGTCAGGGTTCCCGCTTCTTCCTCCCCTCCAGAATTACCAGCATCTTGCCACACCACTGTTTCATCTTCTGTCCATTTCTGGAGGTCATTCTACTAGACCTCTATCCTTGGTCTGTGGCATGCTTTCCACCCCTTGGCAATTCTGCGCTTCGCAAGTACATACGCCAAATCCTTTAGTTTGCTTACATGTTTCAGTTTGCGTGGTCGGGAGAACCCTCCTATCATGCATGCGCACGCTGTCTCGATATTTATCTTAACCCCTTTTTCGTCTAATCTATGGGCTATTTCCTCCCAAAATTTACCAATCTCTGGGCATGCCCAGAACATGGGCATCATCCCAGCATTTTCTTCGCCACATTTAGGACACGTCTGCCTTTCCATGTTCTTAAATTTAGCTATCCTTTGGGGAGTCTTATATGCCCTGTGGGTTATGTATAGCTGTATTTGCTGTAACCTTGCATTCCTCGACACTTTCTTATAGTATCCTTGGGCCCGTTCCCATATCTCATCGCTCATAGGAGCACCCACGTCTTCTTCCCAGTCCTGTCTTAGTTGTATCACTTTCTTCCCCACTTTGGACATCAATAGCTCATATATTCTGGATATCTCGTGCCCTCCTTCTGCTATGTCATATATTGTTTCTATGGCGGCATCCAGTAACTCCTCTAGTATTGTTTCCGACCATGTCTCTTTGATCCTCTTCCTCAGTCTAGTATATGTGATATATTGCCTGTTATGCAACCCCGTTTCCTCCACAAGCATCCTGAATTCCTTAATCTTCCCTTACTGCATTACATCTCCTACCGTTGCTATCCCCACCGGCTCCCAGTGCTTCCTAACCGTGTTCATTAACCTTGCATCCCAATATCAACATCCCTGAGTGGTCTCTCATCTCCTCTTTGGGCAGCCATATTACCTCCTTCAGGAAGTACGGGGCTCATTCTAATCTCAGTAATCTGGATTCTGCGGTTGGATCTTCTGATAGCCATTTAGCTACATATTGTAGTTTGCTAGCCATACAGTATATCTCACAGTTCGGCAATTTGATGCCCCCTCTTTCATACATGTTTTGTAGCTTCCAGAGGGCTATTCTGTTCCTCGTCCCATGCCAGAGGAAGTCCCTGCAAATGCTATGCAGTTTGACCAAAAATCGCCTTGGTATCAAATATGGTATATTCCCAAAATAGTGTAATAATCTCAGCAGGACCACCATTTTCAGCATCGCCCCCCTCCCCATCATTGCCAGTGGGAGTTTCTCCCAGAACCTCCTGCCATTTTCTATGTTCCGTACCGCCTTCTCCGTATTGTGGTGGTGTTCAGCCTCCACCGTATGGTAAATTTCTATCCCTAGGTATTTACACGTGTTTGTCACCCATGGTATTTGTAGGATTGGTAGCTGTTCTTGTGGGGTCCCCACATACCTGCCCAGTGGAAACATGCATGACTTCTTTGGGTTCACCGCTATGCCTGATAGTGACGCAAATCGCACCATCACCTCCAGGAGATAATGGAGGTTCTCTTCAGGGTATCGTAGGTAAAGCAGCATGTCGTCTGCGTATAATGAGATCAGATGCGGCTCCCCCTTGATACTTATCCCTATTATGTCGTATTGCTGCCTCAAGTATATCGCCAGAAGTTCCAGCTCCAGGATATATAACATAGGGGACCATGGACATCCCTGTCTAGTGCCCCTGCTGAGTTGCCACCTCTCTGACATTATTGCTCCCGTCTTTACTCTGCCAGCGGTGCACTATATAATAATTTGACCCACATAAATTACCCTGGACCTATCCCGTAGTTCGCCAGAGCAACCATCAACCAAGGCCATTTAACCGAGTCAAATGCTTTTATTGCATCAAGTGATACTATCGCTATTTCCCCCGAGTCCTCTTTTGTATGTTCTATGACTCGATGCCGTCGCCTAAGGTTATCAATATGCTCCTACAAGGGACATATCCAGTCTGATCTGGGTGTATGAGTTTATTAATAATCCCTTTCATTCTATTGGCCAGTACCGCTGTAAGTATTTTACTGTCCTGGTTGAGCATCGATAGCGGCCTATATGAGCCACTGGGCCTCATTCTGGTTTTGGAGCTAACCATGGAGTAATTAGCTCCATGGTTGCCTCCGAAACCGTCCCAAATCCGGCATGGTGAATGGAGTAATTACCAGTCCATTCCAGGGTTGGAGGGACCGGTAATTCCCCATTCACCTTTTGCCCTTCCCCATTCCCATTTCAGCCCCATACGGCTCAATGGGAATGGGGAAGGAGGTAATTACGGCACTGTAAATTACGGTACCGTAATTACCTCCGAAGTACCTTTGCGGGTCCCGTACTTTACTCCTGCTAAAAGCAGGAGGTAAGGAAGGACCCGCAAAGGGACCTCAGAATAGGGAGGTAAGGGATTACCGGCATCAGCACCCTTACCGGTGCCGGTAATTCCTTACCTCCAACCTCGGACTGACCCCCACAATCTTTTCCCAGCTTGTTGGGTTTGGGGAGGGGAACAAACAATGATCGCCTCTCTTAGGGATTCTGGCAATTGTCCTATGTTATATGACTTGTTCAGCATTTCCAAGAGTGGGGGGAGTACCTCCTCGCTATATGCTTTAGAAAATTCACTAGGGAGTCCGTCAGCCCCAGGGCTCTTACTAGTGGGCAACTGCCATACCACCGCTTCCAGTTCCTCTATAGTTATAGGGACATCCAGTATATCTCACTCCTCTGCGTTAATTCTCGGCATGCTTATGTCTTCTAAGACCTCCTGTATTTTCCTGCGGTCGCTTCGCTCTACATCCCCATATAATTGTTGGTAATACCCCAGGAACTCCTGGTTCACGCCCTCTTGGGTGTCCTCTATTTGCCCATCTTCTCTCACGATTTCCCGAATTGTGGTTCTTGGGGTGTTGCTTTTATATAACCATGCTAATATCCTCCCCGGTTTATCTCCTCCCGCATGCTGTCTTTCTACATATTTTTTATAGGTCAAGTTGCATAGCCTCTCCCAATACCCCATGCATTTCTGCTGCAGTTGAAGAATGGTTTCCGTATCTTCTTCGGTGCCCCCCTCTTTACTTAGGACCCTTTCTAGTTCCACCTCGGTTTCCTGTAGTTCCTGTAAGTTCCCTCCTTGTAGTCCTTTGGACTTGGCTATGGCTATCTATCTTACTACTACTTTAAAGGCTTCCCAGAGCGTGCCGGCTGACTCCACACTCCCAGTATTAGTGTCAAAGTAGTTTGTGATTTCTTCTCTCAGATCCTCCCTGAATGTCATAGCTTTCAATGCCTTGGCTCTCAGTCGCCAAGTTGGAATCCTGGCTCTCGGGGGTCGATATTGCCATCTCAGGATCAATGGCGAGTGGTCTGACAAAACCCTTGCCTTATATTCGGTCTGTGCAATTTCCACCAACAACTCCTGTGTAGCAAACATATAATCAAGGCTAGTATGCAAATTTAGCGGGGTAGAATAGTGAGAGTACTGTCTATCATGTGGGTGGTGCACTCTCCATATGTCGGCCAGCCCAAAATCTGTCAATATTGAGTGCAGCGCCCTAGCCGCGGGAGTTGGTCTCTCTATTTTTTTATCTGATCTGCTCATTTTTGGATTCAGCGTGCAGTTGAAATCCCCTCCCCAAATCATCACCCCCCTAGGTGCATGCTCATTTAACTGTATAATGTCTTAAAGTATGCCGCTGTATCCTGGTTCGGGGCATACGTGTTTATAATACATATTTCTTTATTTTCCACCCATCTCTTTATTACCACCATCCTCCCATCTGCATCTGCTGTGGACTGCAGCACAAGGAATGGCACATGCAGTGCCACCCTGGTGATCACCCCCCTAGCGTAGGCAGAGTATCCGGCTCCCACCACAGTCCCTCTCCATTTCTTCCAGACCATCTCTAGCTTTTCTTTCGTGAGGTGGGTCTACTGTATCAAGGCTATGTCTATCTTCTGTCTGCGCAAGTACATCATAACCTTGTTTCTTTTAATATAGCTATTGAGCCCCCTGACATTCCAGGTGATCACCTTAAGGCCCCCCATAGCCTTTTCACATCCCGTCTTTCCTTTTGTCTGTCTCCAATCGCTGCTCGGAGCCCACCGCTCGTGTATGTAAGCTCGCTCCTCAACCTGCCCTAACTTGTCCCAACACCCTTTACCCCTGCTTCCGTCCGTTCCCAGACCCTTCCCATCCCCAACACAACTCTCCACACCCCATCCCCCTTCCCCTCCCAACTGTTGCCCAGCTCCATCCCTGGATCTCAGGCTCCCTCACATCTAGTCCCTTTCTTGGCGCTGCCTGTTCTCGGGTGTCAGTGGGGAGATGCTACCCTACTAGCGCACCTACTACTTCTACTAGTGGGGGTAAAGCGCATGCACCCTGTGGCTCCAATATATCTATGAGTCGCTGCGCTGTGCATCACATGTCTAAGCTACTTGTCACTATATTCCAGTCCATAATGTTCTTAGACAAGTGTATATGGCAGGTGGTCTCTGCCTTACTAACATCCAACTTTATCAATTACTGCCCCCTTGCCCCTACACAGTGTCACTCCCTTCTCTTTAGCCCCCATGTCGTTGCATCACTTAGCCTCTCCGTCTCGATCCTGGTCCCCCTCCGACTCTGGGGATCCATGTTTGTCCAGCCAGCTTGCAGCCTCCTCCGGGATCCCAAAAAAATGGGCCTTGCCCTTATGCAAGACTTTTAGCTTTGCAGGATATAGGAGCATGTATTTCATCCCAGCCGTGCGGGATCTCCTCTTGACTGCCACATAGCTGTACCGTTGCCTCTGCACTAGCATAGTGTAATCTGGGTAGGCCGTGATCGTTGCTGACGCTCGGGTTATTGTACCACCTTTCCGAAAGAATTCCAGGATCTTTTCTCGATCCCTGTAGTTCAAGATCTTAGCGATAATAGCTCTGGGCGGTGCTCCTGGCTGAGGCCTTCTATTCTGGGCTCGGTGTGCCCACTCAACCGCAAACCCTTGGGAGAGTTTACCAGCTCCTATTTCCTGGAGTATCATGTTTTCAACATAGTCCGTGGGGTCAGCGCCTTCTTCCCCTTTTGGTAGGCCCACCACTCGTATGTTGCTGCGTCTCGCAGGTCCTTCTGCTTCTTCTGCCCGGTTTTCCAGATTGGCCACTTGTTGTTTCAACACGTGTACTTCTCTTGCATTAGCTGCGCTTAGTTCCTCATTCGTCTTTACGGCACTCTCCAAGCCACTGGTTCGGTCCGCCAGCACCCTCACATCTTGCCTCAATAAGTTAACATCTATCCCCACTGTGTCTATCTTCTTTTCCAGCGTCTCTTTGAGCTCGGCCATTGCCGTACCCCACGAGGATTTAAATTCCGTGTTAGCTGCAAGTATTCGTTGGTCATCTCTTGGCATGTTCTTAGTCTCTTGCACCGTATTCCCGGGCTGTGCTGGCGAGGATGTGGGCTGCTGACCTTTTGTGAATATGCCCATGGTCGGCTGCTTCGCTTTTCCTTTGACTCCCTTTTGGGCCATTCTGTGGGCGTCCCCTTGTGCCTTAGCGGCACACTTCCTGTGGTGGTGCACCGCTTTGCTGCTTTGCTCACCCCTCCGTGGGCTCTCAGCAAGGTGCTCCGCACTTTGCCCCTTGCTCTCGGCATGGGTCCGCCCCTCCCGGGAGATGGCACAATACCTTATGTGCTTGGTGGCTTTCAGGCTTGGTTATGTCCCAGCGGCGTTATCCACTCCTCTGTAGCCCTGCGCACTGGGCTGTCTTCTGCTTGCACTGCGTGTCCAGGTTATGTCTGGCAGCGGTGTTTTGTGATGTTTCTTGGGGCCCCCCACCGCCTTGTGCCACCAGAGCTGCCCACTCTGCGCTATGGACAAAAGCGCTGCAACGTGCTGCCCATGCAGTCTTCTTATGGGCTGGTTGCTATCCTTTCTTTATGCTTTTTGTCTTGCCCAGGCCATGGGGTTTTGGCTCACTACTACTTCCTGCCTTTGCTGCGCAGCGCAATCCCATACGGCAGCAGCCCTTTGTCGTTCTTTTTGGGGCCCCCAGCCGCCCCGTGCCACCGGAGATGCCCGCTCCTCTTTATGGATATAAGTGCAGCAACGTGCTGCCCGCGCAGTCTGCTTATGTCACGCCTGGACCACAGGGTTTTTTTGGCTCACAGCTGTGTCCTGCCTGCGCTGTGCAGCGGACTCCCATATGGCGGCGGTCCTGTGTTGTTCTATTTGGGGGCACCCATCCATCCTCCACCACCGGAGCAGCTTGCTCCATGTTTGCCTGCACTGCATGTGTCCATCACCTTTGGTGGCGGTCCTCTGTCAAGCTCCCCGCGGCTCTCAATTATCTCATGTTGTTGGAGCTGCCTGCACCGCGTTATGGGAAAGTTTTTGCAACCTGCGCTGCATATGATGGTTAAATCCTCGACTGTCCCAGCCGTCCCGGGTCACCATAGCTTCCTGCCCCACGCTATAAATTGTGTCACAAGCTCCCATATGGCGGCGGCTCTTTGATGTTCTAATTGGGGGCTCCTAGCTGTCCTCCGCCACCGGAGCTGCTCGCTCCTCGTTATTAATGAATCTGCAGCCTGTGCTGCGTGTGTCCGTTACCTTCGGCGGCCGTCTTCAGTCACGCTCCCCACGGCTCTCAATGATCTTGTATTGTTGGAGCTGCCCGCTCCGCGTTATGGGGAGGTTTTTGCAGCCCGTGCCGAATATGACGGCTAAGTCCGCGGAGGTCCTGTGTTGTGCTTCTTGGGGGCTCCCAGCCTGCCCAAGTCACCAGAGCTTCCCGCTCCACGCTGTAAATTGTATCACAGCTTTGTGCCGTCCTCACAGCCCACTCCTGGGCTGACGGCAACCCCTTTGCTACTGTTGCCAGCCACCGGCACGCCGACTGCTTCTTCCCCAGGGCACGCCCCTCGGATGTTCTTTGTTTCAGACCGCCACCATCTTAATGTCTATTTCGCGGCTGGGTCCAGGATACAAAGTAGCCTAACTGTTGCTTTTCTGCCGCAAGCATTCCGCAGGCTCGCTAATTCTCTGCCCAGCATGTTCATACACATTTAGTGTAGCTTTGGAGCAGAAATCCGCTGTTTTGCTGCACGCACTTCGACGGATCTGTGTGCCGGATCACGGAGCTCTCAGGAATCGCAGCCTATTCCATGGCTGCCTAGCCACGCCCCCCGGACATTGTGCACTGTTAACCAATAAAGCACACATACACAAAACCAATGTCCATTCATGTGATTTTTCTTGACATTTTCTTGACACAACGGGTGTATTAAACATAAAGTATATACAAAGTGCTCTAACCCTCTCCCCCTCCCACTTCCCCTCCTCCAGATCTACCCCAAACACCCTCTCTCCCTCCCCCTCCCCAGAACTACCCCACACACCCTCTCCCCCCTCCATTTCCCCCAGAACTACCCCACACACCCTCTCCGGCCTCCCCCGCCCCCAGAACTACCCCACACACCCTCTCCCCCTCCCACTCCCTCAGAACTACCCCACACATGGTGTGCATTTCAATGCAGCATGAGTCTGCAACAGTTGCCATTGCCAGGCTGCCCCTCCCTACTTTCCATGTCCTCTACCAGCCTTGGGTGGCGGCATGTCTGACCGGCCCAAGGTCAGCGCGGACCTGCGCAGGGAACTGGTCTGTGTGGAGCTGGCAGAGGACCTCATGCTCGCTTGCTCCAGTCCCTGTGTGGGACGCTCGGCCTCCATGGCATCTGCTATGCGGCTGAGGACCTGCCTCAAAGCAGCCAACTCATCGCAGATGCGAGTCATACTCGCCTCTATCGCTACTTTAAGGGCCGCAGTGTGTTGGCGGCACTCCTGCCTTACCAGGGCACCTTCGGTCACGTGCTGTCTGACCAGCGCTGTGAGCTCCTCCTGGCACTGTTCTATGAGTGCCATTCTCAGCTCTCCGTCCCCTTACTTGCCAACCCTACCGATTTATGCGGTAGGATACCGCTTTCTAAGCAGTCCTACCGCCTACCGCTTTATTGGCAACAAATACTGATTTAAAAACAAAATATATATATATATTCTTTTTTTTGCCCACGCCAGCTCGGGGGCGTCTTTCAAGGACTCCCCCGAGCTGGCTCAGTGGGAGAAGGCGCGGCATGCAGGCTTTTAATGTCAAAAGGCACTCACGGCGGTGGGCTAAATGCGCCCCTCCGCCGTGGGTGCCTTGGACAAAAGGCGCCATTAGCCCCCCACCACGCCAGCTCGGGGAAGTCTTTCAAGGACTTCCCCGAGCTGGCGTAGCAGGAGAAGGCATGGCATGCAGGCTTTTGATATCAAAAGGCACCCACGGTGGTGGGCTAAATGTGCCCCTCCGCCGTGGGTGCCTTTGACAAAAGGCGCCATTAGCCCCCCACCACGCCAGCTCGAGGGAGTCTTTCAAGGACTTCCCCAAGCTGGCGTAGCGGGAGAAGGTGCGGCATGCAGGCTTTTGATGTCAAAAGGTACCCACGGCGGTGGGCGAAATGCGCCCCTCCTCCGTGGGTGCCTTTGACAAAAGGCGCCATTAGCCCCCCACCACACCAGCTCGGGGGAATCTTTCAAGGACTTCCCCGAGTTGGCGTAGCGGGAGAAGGCATGGCATGCAAGCTTTTGATGTAAAAGGCACCCACAGCGGTGGGCTAAATGTTCCCCTTTGCCGCGGGTGCCTTTGACAAAAGGCACCATTAGCCCCCCACCACGCCAGCTCCGGGGAGTCTTTCAAGGGCTTCCCCGAGCTGGCGTAGCGGGAGAAGTCGCAGCATGGAGGCTTTTGATGTAAAAGGCGCCCACGGCGGTGGGCTAGGTGCGCCCCTCCGCCGTGGGTGCCTTTGACAAAAGGCGCCATTCGCCCCCCACCACGCCAGCTCGGGGGAGTCTTTCAAGGGCTCCCCCGAGCTGGCTTGTTGCAGAAGGCGTGGCAGGCGCCTCATTGTCATTGAATGCACCCGCGGCAGCGGGCTCACTCAATGACAATGGGCTGCTGATGCGCCCTAATCCTATCATTACCTCCTTGCCTGACTATTTTTGAAACTTTATGATTTCTACAGATTTTTGGTCACAGAATGTTGGCATGTATGCGTCCCTCACACCAGTGGAGGTTGATGCAGCATGCAGCAAGGGTCCCACATCATGTGTGCTCTCTGTGGGGCTCAAGTTCCCTGGCCATGACTCCCCTCCAGACTGCTCATGGCTGCTGGCGTTGGGTGTGTTGTGTGGGGTGAGGTGGGGTGACAGCTGCGGCCTGGGTGTGCCATGTGGTCCGGATGTTTGGCTGTGTACCTCATTATCTGTCAGGGGAGCAGTGTCAGCTGATTCACCAACAGAACTGTTGGCAGCGGACAGTGACCCATCTGCCACTGGCTCCTGTGCGGTGGTAGCAGCTGGTGTGGGCACTTTCGCAATGTCAGTGGCCCTTTTCCGCCCCGATGCCAGTGCATCCTGTGATGCTTTGGCCTTCTGTGGCAGTCCAGGTTTGGCTGTGCCTCTTGATGTAGAAGGCCTGTTGCCTCCTACCGTGTCCCTGGCCTGCTTACTGGGTATCGTGGCCTGTGCGGCAGAGTCCTGCCCCTCGCTGTCAGATTGTGAGCCTGTGGGGGACAGGGAGAGGGACAGCATCAGTGATAGTTCTACATGCATCATACATATATTGGTATTGATGCAGTTCTACACATTTGAGGGGATTTGGTTTTGGAGTTGTGGCATACAGGTTGTTTGCCATATGGGTTGGTCATGCGGGCATACATCTGGGTCACACATGTATGAGGTGTTGTATGCTGTGTGACATGCCTTCCAGTTCAGTGTGACACATGATGTTTACATGCTTGTGGGGTGTGTGTAAGGTATGGCTTTGAGGTGCTGGATGCATGTGGATGTGATGGTGCTGGGGACAGCCAATAGGCAGGGTTGTGTATATGTGTGTGTGATGGCCCATGTATTGGCTAATTTCACTGTCAAATTTGTGGGACATCATCATGCTTTGCATTACAGTGGTTTGTGTGGACACTCACCTACATCTGCCGATGACGGCGCTCCCCGCTCCTTTTCTCCCACTCCCTCAATTGACTCCATCCCAATTGTCCTGGCACATGTTTCCTCCCAGCGAGTCGTCTTGATTGGTGAGTTTGGTCTGCCACGCCCTGGCTCCTGTTAGCTGCCAGAATGTTTCTGACGTGTAGGCGCAGGTCGTCCCAGCGCTTACGCACATCTTTCACGGTGCGAGGGGTGGTACCGACCGCACTGACTTTACGTGCCACCTCCTTCCAGATCTCCTTCTTCCTCATAATGGCAGGGCGAGTCATATCTGCCGCAAACACGACATCCCCATTTTCTGCAAGAGTGTCCGTGAGCATGTTTAGCTCATCCTCTGAAAAACACACCTTGCGCAGGCGCGCAGCACCTTTCTTCAGGGCCTTGCCCATGGTGATGTGGTGGTATGTGAAGTTGGGGCTTCTGTGGTGATGATGCAGGCCCTGTGTATGGAGGATTACAATGGATTGTGTTTTTCAAGATGGCCGACGTGTTCTTTCCCGTTCCTGTGCAATGACGCTACTTCCGGTTCTGCTTATTTATAGGCACTGCTAATAGCGGTGCCCGCTAATGCTGTATCCATTGATGCCGGTAGTGCTGTCAGCGCTTTCCATGATGCCGCTAAGGTCCATTTTTTGTTCTTTAGCGGCATGCCGGTAATGTCATTACCGGTATGGGGCAAAGCTTGTGCCCGCAAACTCATAATGCCCTCTATTATCGGGCTCTTTACTACATGGACACGGTATTTGCTCCATGCCGGTAAGGACAGTTACTTACCTCCAAACTCGCAATGAGGCCCTCTTTCTTGTATAAGGCTGTGGATGGTGTTTGTGAATGACTCCAGCCATACATTACATCTTCCCTCTCTTTAAATAGCAACCATTTCCTCAATTAGTCTCATTGGCTTGTATCTCACTCACACTCTCATCAGATAGCTCACAGTCACCTTGATAGGATATATCCAACTCGTGACCTCTTTCACTATCATCATCTGCCACTGGAGAATATCCTGGCGTCCCCAGCATGTCTTTGAAATGGGACGAGTTTCTCGTAATCTCTGTTCCTCCTTCACTTTTTGCCTTCACCATGGAACCTTTCTTTTTTTGTGATCTTCATCAGTTCAAGATGAAAAGGAGTCATTTCTTTACCATTCTGTGTCTGCCGCATTATCCCCTAGTCACCTGTGTCACAACTGGAACCTTCTGCTCCCCTTCTTCTATCAGCATATGATTTCATCTTTTGCTTTGCATACACATCTCGTTTCCACATCTCTGGATCCTCCTGATAAAGATCCCTCTCTGCTCTCAGTTGTGGTAAGCAGGTCCTGATCAAACGACCAAACATGCCCTCATCGGGCACTTCCTGTAAAGCCATGTGGTGTATTACTGTAATCTCTCAGTAGTCGGTACAATACTTGCTGCAATGGCTGACCGATCAGATGTGATATCTTGAGTGACCTCCTAATATTGGCCATGCATTGCTCAACCATGGCTTTAGCCTGAGGCCACAGCGGCGTCCCTTGGCAATGACAGAATCCCATGTATTCTGCAAATTTCTTGAAATCTTGTCTCACGAATGACAGACCATTGTCTGACTTCACCAATAGAGGGACCTCATAGGCGGGAAATATTCTGTCAATCGCCGGGAAGATGTTGGTTGCAACCGTTGAGGTTACTAGCTGAACTTTCAGGAACCTCCAGTATTCATCCACCAGCCTGTACTTCCCCTGTCATGTTGGGCTGAGAAAATCAACAGCAACAATGCCCCATACCACCCCTGGAAGTCGTGACATACATAATGGTTCAGGCTTCATGGATGGCATCACCACAAAACATGTATGGCAGTCTTTCAGAACTTCCTCCACTCCAGCATCCAATTGTGGAAACCACACCTTCTGCCAAAATATCTGATTAGTAGAAACCACACGACTGTGCCCTTCATGAGCCAAGTCCCGTACCTGCCAATTCAATGCTAGTGAGATTACCCATGTGTTGCTTTTCAGGAGAATGTGATCCTCTGGGGAAAATTCCTCCCTTTCCAACATTAAGCTGGAAACGTCCTCATGAATCTCCTGCGTTTCCTTGCTCGCTATCTGCTTGACATGTTACCATTTTCCACCATACGTGCATTGGCATATTATTGACAAATCTTGCACCGACGCCTGTTGCAATGTGGCCATGTCCAGGCAATGGGGATTGGTGTGTTAAATAGTTAATATAACGGTCTGCAATGGAAGGCCTCACACTCACAGACTATTTCGGGTGTCAGGACAGGAAGCCAGCAGGGTTGTCCTCTTGTCCAGGCCTGCGAACAATCGTGGAGTCATACAGCCTCATTATGAGTTGGAAAGTATCCCGGGAATGTAAATCTACCGGAATACCGCCCAATTGAATTACCGTTACTGCCACTTTGTCCAGCGGGATTACTGCCGGATTACAAGTGGCGGTGGCAGTGTAAATCCCCATTTTGTTTTAGTCCATTGGACTCTGTAAGGAAGGCATGGTATCAACAGTAAGACAGATACAAGTGACCACAGTTCAAGGGTTTTTATTGAACGTTCAAAAGGGTGAGATAAACGCCTATCTAAACCTAAATCTACAGATGGGAGCAAGCAGTCCTAGTGGAGTCTTGTCAAATTAAAGGGGCCTATCCCAAAAAAATATATTGCCAATCCTTACTACTAATTTACAAATAATGTGGGGTGATGTTCATGAAAAAGAAAGAAGTGTTCACAAAATGATATGTCAGGATTTTCGGGCTGTTGGCCTCCCTTCCCCACGTTTTCAGCACGGGACAAGACGGTTCACTTGAGCAAAGCACACACTCTGGCTTTTGTGGCAGGAGGATACAGTTCCACTTTCCCAGTTCAACACTTTCTGTGTCCAACCTCTTTACTTCTTGCAAGTCTCTTGACTCAGAGGGCCTGGTATACAAAAACAACACGAAAACATTATTTTCCTTTTCCAGTATTCAATTTGGGTTTTCACCCTGGATTCCCCTCAGCCGATCTGAGATCCCTTTCAAAGCAAAAGTTCAACATTGGATCCCCCTCAGCTGGGCTCAGATCCCTTTCAAACTACGTTCAGATAATTCCTTATTGGGTGACTCACGGTTCACCCCGGATCCTCCTCAGTCAGGCTCAAATCCCTTTCATTCACTCAATTAGTCTCCCAAAGCCGGACTCGGACCAATTGTGATGTTTTTTAATCTATCAATGACTTTCAAATGTGCACAGGGTTTAGCCTGACCCATTGCATGACCACTTCGATGTCAATATTCCTTTTTCTCACACTCAGCATCAGTTGGATACCTAACAGAGACTTTCAAATGAGCACCCTGGCGCCAGGCCACTCTATGTATGGTATCCTTTCTTGGCCTCCCAAAGTTCAATTATAAAGTTCAGCTACTCCTTTTGGTTTCGACTTATATTTGCGTTGCTCTTTCCAAACGCCTCACATACTGTTCTCTTTGTACAATGTTGCCGCCTGCAAACTTGGTTCAAAACATAAGCTGGTTTGGTATCAGTCTCTTGGACGCACCGGCTGTGCTGTCTTTTCTGACGCTGCTTTGTTGTAGGAGCCAAGGACCGTACCACAGCGGCAATCACTCCTCCCTGCCTTGGTTATCGACGCGGGAGAGCCCCAGGTACCTCCGACACACTGTGCAGGTTTGATCAGCCTTAGTTCCTGGTCTTTGGCTTCATACTTTCCAAGGCTTCTGAAAGTAACAGTCTTTAGAGGTCCCGGGTACTTCCCTTCTCGCGACTCTCTCTGGCCTTGCCGTCTTTCTCCTAGAATTAAACTGCCACCTTGGAACCGCTGTTTCCTTGTGTGGTTTGCCTTGCTCAGAGTGTGCTTTCATGCTCCGCCTTTTAATCCGTGTTGGCAAGTGTGATGGAAGTCAGGTGTGAGTAACAATCCGTAATTGCCTGACCTTGCCTGTCCATGGTGTTGGAACATGTCAGGTATATGGCTCTGGTGTTGGTCCATTGTCGCTCACTGAAACATCCTTCAACCTACTTCCTTATCAGCCTGCTCTCGGGACTCTCTAAGCTCTTGGAAAGGACTCTTCTCACCCGCCTCAGGAATTTTGCCTATGAAAGGAATCTTCTGCTCAACGAACAATTTGTATTTCATAAAGCTCATGCGACGAACCATCAGCTACTGAGAGTGGTGGACAAAATTTCCCATGGATTCAACATCCACAAATGTACCAGGATTGTCTTCTTGGATGTGGCCAAAGCCTTTGATCGAGTATGGCACAAAAGTCTTCTGCACAAGATGATTCACCTGAGATTCCCAAACTATTTGGTGAACCTGATTGCAAGTTACTTGGAAGAGGATCCTCCCACATGAATATGTGGGCAGAGCTCTCAACAACATGCCCTATCCAAGCAGGTGTGCCACAGGGATCAACCCATGGACCATTCCTGTTCAACATCTTCACCAACGACATCCCTACAGATCTTCACAACACAGACCTGGCATTGTATGCAGATGACGTTGCAGTCATCTCACAGTCTTTCAAGGAAAAGTAAGTGGCGAAAAACCTACAAAACACTCAACAGAAAGCGTATGGCAAGCTCGCAGCACTGTACCCACTGCAGAAAGTCAATGTCCATACCTATCCGGAGCAAAGTCAACATCTGCAAGATGATTATTAGACCCACCCTGATTTATGCTTCTCTGGCATGGAGCACCTGTGCCCACCCACCAGAGGACTCTTCAAAGGGTGAACAAAGCCCTGAGGATCGCGGCTGGTCCCCCACTTTTCGCAAGAACAGCTGACCTGCACAGGGATCTGGGAATCAAGATGTTGGATGAACATCTAGCAAAGCTAAACAGGAATTTCTACCAAGGACTGGCTCAGAATGCAAACCCATAAATATGCTACGATTACTGCAAATCCATTTGACCGCTACCCGCGGCCTGTCAATGCACTGACCCTGTGAACCCATCTCTACTGTGACAAGAAGACAGATCAAGACGCATTTCAAACCACAACTACACTCTCAACCAGGGAAATTGGAGTAATGAGGCACAGCCTCTGGATCCAACATCCCCCACTGACAGATCAAACTGTCAGCAAGATAAAGTTCTCTCGGGGGTTGTAAATCATCCCCTGTGGCCTGTGATCCTTTATTGTGTGGTTGCTGTGTTTAGTCGTGCCAACCGCTACATTTAGTAATGAGCAGAGTGTTCCCGCATGTACAACGGAGCCGATCGGGTTTATTGAACACAAGTTCCAGCTGGGTGAGGTGGTGCAGATCCAGTCATGTCGGTCAACAGGAGTGTCTGTGTGATCTACAAGCAAGAGATTGAGTGCCAAGGGTGCCCCCCATTGAGATAACGGGAGGGGCGGCTACCGCCTGTGAAAGTGAGAGGCCCTGTTTGATGACCCAGGTGATGTCGGTCCCCAGACATGTCTGGCCAGCCTTTATAAAGAGTGGCCAAGTGCCATGGGAGCCCCTTTGAGCCGACCCGGATGCCACCCCTAAGGGAGAGAGGTCCCATGGGGTCACGGGAGCTCAAGACCCACACCCCCTCACCAGGGTGACACCCCGCCCCAGAATGAGCTCGCGTGAAGGCTCACGTCTATGAGGCTAGTCTGCTGACAGCCTTGAGAAAGAAGGTGAGATAAGGAGCCCCGCATCACGGTCAAAGAAAAGAAATCAAGGGTGAATAGACGCCTAACAGCACCAAGAGCACCATAATATGGGCCAATCAGTTCTTCAATGGATTGAAAAACCTTGTCGGGAGAAGAGATTCTCTCCACAGTAATGACGTCCTCCTCAGGGATGTTCCCATATGCAGCAGCAGAATCCCAGGCTCTGCAATTACCTGAAGCATTTGACCAGACAAACACCAGCAACATGGGCACCACATAGGTGAGGTGGGTGAGAGACTTCACAGTATATAAATATGCCCTAGGACACGTTAATGATCACAGGAAGAGAAGCCTATTAACCCTAGTTTTGGGTGCATTTTGGAGGATCTGCCTGAAAAATCCATACATACATTTCAGGATTTAAAAGAAACACTATCTGGGTACTTTGTCCCACAAACTAATGTGTGCTATGAGAGACAGGTTTTCCACACCTCGCTTCAATCCAAAGGTGAATCCATGGACGCTTTTTGTGATAAGACTGCGGGCTCGGCTCAAACATTGTGACTTCCATTGATACTCCAACGATGAGTCACTAAGGTTCCAAATCATTGCAGGATGTGAGTCCTTTGCATTCCGTAAGAAGCTATTACAAAAGTCCTGCACTCTAGAGGACATCTTGATGATGGCGAGGCCAGACTTGACAGTAGACGTCCAGATAGAATTGATGGACAAGTTAAAGTTTAAGCCCCATTCCACAAAACAAGCATCCTTATTTCTGATAACCGTGACAACCAAGGTGGAAAAACACGCAGATGTATGCTTTCGGTGTGGATACACATTTCCCCGTGAAGGAGTGTGCCTCGGCAATGAGACAAGAGTGAATGGAGCATGACGGGCAGAACCATTTTAGAGCAATATGAAAAGCGGCCTGATGTGCATCAAGGGTGAACGCGCCTTCTCAATAACCAGCAAAGCACAACAGTCACAGGTAAAAAATAAGCACCTCCCAGACAACATCCGAGATCAAAATGGTGGGAGAGCAAGTCACACAATGTCAGACAAGAAAGGTACTCCCCAGAGCACAGGTGGCACCACTGGATGAGATGGAACGTTCGATACATGGATGCTAGGCCTCCCTCTGACAATGAGTCTAATTCCAGTTCCTCACCAAGCGCCAGCCAGAAGAGGGACTGCATGTATGCATTGGTGTAAAAAATTAGCCATGGATAATAGCCCTGCCATGCTTCTACACATCAACCAGTTTCCAGCAGTGTTTCTGATATGCCTCACCCCCCATGTCTCCAGCCCTCAAAGGTGGACATATACACCTATTAGAGCTAGGACACCCCTGCCCTGCAAGGGGTAATTCTCAGCCATGTGCCGATATAAGGCGCATGCTGCCTGCATACAAATCCATGTACCGAAGACCGCCACAGAGAGTGGATGCATATTGAGCTTTGGACATGGGCCTAGTGCACATCTTCTACAGGCTGATGGCACACCAATACATGAGTATGACAGAAAACATTGAACAGATATTTCCATCATTAATCACAGGAATGGGAAAGTTGAGGATCTGCCAATTAAGAATGCACATCGATGAAGCAGTGAAGCCTGTGGCCCATCGTTACTGAGGCATACTGATCCATATACAGCAGCAGGTAGAGGCAGAGTTGGACACATTTCTGAGACAGGACACCATTGAGCTGGCCACATGCCTGATGCCTTGGGTGTCCCTGATAGCCCTGGTGCCCAAAAAGGATGCATATTAGTCAATACGCCTGTGCATGGACATGAGGCACCCCAATCAGGCCATCCAGAGAGAGAGGCATCATGCCTCCTGAATCCCAAACATGATTCATCTTCTAAATGGTGTCACAACATTCTCCAAACTGGACTTGAACAAAAGATACCATCAGCTGGAGCTAGCACCTGAGTCTAGGTACATAACAACTTGTCATTCATCTAGGTCTATACCGATATAAGAGACTCAGTTTCGGGGTGTTGTCAGCGGCTGAGGTCTTCCAAAAAGAAGTGCACATGATCATCTGGCACATCCCTGACTACTGTTTAAATTACAGCAACAGCATCTTGGTATTTGGCACTACTCCAGACTGTCACAATGCCATACTGCACAAGGTATGCATTGAGCAGGTAGGTGTGCAAATCGGCACACCTGTGAGGTGACTGTGACTGACATTTCTCTTTATTGACTGTGAGGTGTGCAAATCAGCATACCTCACAGTCAATAAAGAGAAATGTGAATTTATGAAAAGGGCGCTGAAGTTCTTCGGGCACATATTCTCAGAGCCTTAAATGAGGTACTGCGCCCACACACTGTGTCTGACCTCCATTCTTACCTGGGACTTGCAAGCTACTGCACCCGATATCTGCATGATTTTATAATGGTTAGAACACCTCTGTGGGAACTTATAAAGGAAAAAGTTGACTTTATATGGACACCCAGGCGTCAACTTGCTTTGAAGCCATCAGACACAGCATAGCACCGGCGGAAGACATGGCATACTTTAACTCGGAGAGATGTGTGGATTTGACAACAGTTGATGCACGCTCCATGGGATTGGGGGCTGTCCTGCCACAATTTGATCTAAAGACACCCTCCCCACACAGGTTCATTATCTCCTATGCCAGCAGGAGCCTCTCCTTCACTGAACAGGCCTACTTGCAGGCGAAAAATGAAGAGTTGGCGGTGGTTTGCACCTTTGAACACTTACATTTTTACCTTTATGGGAAGCTGTTTACCGTCTATACAGACCATCAGGCGCTATTAACCATCTACGGGAGTCCAAATGCTTGAATGCCACCCTACATTGCTTAATGGGGTCTGAGGATGCAGGACCAAGCCCCATTACAAGTATGGTGTTAAGTGGTAAAATTGGTGGTAAATTCATTACAGCCAACTTTACCACTACACCAAATTATGATGTTGGGCCTGAAGTCGAGGATTTACCTCCAGAGAAATCCTGGTGGTAAATCCTTCAACTCACCGCCAAACAATCAGCAGAATCACTGGAATTATCATGGCGGAAATTCCACCGTGATAATTCCGCCAAAAAAGCTGCATTGAGTTGTGAGAAACCTGAAGATGTCTCACCCACTAGTCCCCAGGGATCTGTAATCCAGGTGTCCAGGACACGGCCATCGCTTTTGGATCCAGTGTCTTGTGGTGGACAAGTGCGAGAGGATCACCTGGGGGATGGAAGGTGATCCTCTGGGAGTGAAAGTGGGACACCGGAGTGCGAGATGCAATGTCCCCTTTCCAATACCGCCTTTTCCCCATCCTACCAGGACCCCCCCTCCCTTCTCCGACGCAAATACTTTCTCATTGACAGTTCACCATCCCAGGTTTTGAGAACACAATGACTCTGGTTTCTTTCCAGGATTTGGGGAAATGTTGAAATCGCATTCATGCATTGAAGATTTCTGCAAGGCGTTCCATTGTTACAGGCGGGAGTATCTTGATGGCCAAGTTGGTCATTCCGTCGCTCCCTGGTGCTTTGCCATTTGCCAGCATCTGAGCAAGTCCTGTTTCTTCAGAGCATGCGCGTCCTCAATGTTCTCCTATCTCGGCTGGGCGCACCGAGGGATATTTGTTTATTTCTTTTCCACTTGGTCCATTATCCTGCTGGCTTTGTTTGGCATAATCATTGACCACGGTTAACTGGTTAATAAGGTTGATAGCAACAAAAATTTAATTCTGGAGGGGAGAGGAGTAAAATCAAAAAGTGATAGATACAAGGATTTCAATTAAACATTACCACTAACATTGCTGTGCACAACATTCCATGCCATAATTCTTTAGTATGTCGGTGGCATTACAGAGGGGACAAGCCATTACAAATGACTCTTGGTTCTACCACCAAAAGGTGTAGTTCAGTCTTAATTGTTAAACCATGTACCCTTTGCACTGGAACACAAGCAACCACAGGCATTTTTAGGCCTTGGGGTCTAGCAGTCGAACAGTTTGGGGAGGGCTATGATATGATATATTTTATTTGTATCGTGCTCATTACACAGGTGTTTCAGAGCGCGACTAGGCAAGGGAGGGGAAACAAGGGAGAACACAAACAATAACGATCTTACTAGGCCCAGTGACATTGAGAACGCGCAAGTGCATGGGATGGGGAAAAGGGAAAAAGTGCATGGAAGGGGGAGAGCGGAAAGTGCACAGCAGAGGAGAGAAGATAAATAAATAAGAAATACAAATAAAAAAAATAGAAAGGAGGCAATAAACAGTGATAGTGCAGCCAGAATGTGGCAAGTGCTGTGTTTATGGCGAAAGACTGGGTAAGTCTGATAAGTGCAGAAAAGAAGAAAATTCGGTGGGGGGCTGTATGGGTACAGATACAGTCCATCCAGTGCAAGGGGTGGCTGGGAGGCAATGCAGGATGGTGGGAGGGTGAGCAGGTACCTGGACCCAGAGGAAAGAGGATGGCCAGGTGCCACAGTGCCAAGAGAGAGCGGGTCAGCAGGGGAGAGGGGGAGAGAAGGCAGAAACAAAGAGGAAGGTCTTTAGGTGCTTCCGAACCGGAGATGGTTCTCCTCAAGTTTTAGAGTGGCAGGGAGGCTGTTCCAGAGGGAGGCCCCAGCCGAAGATAGAGATCTACCCTCGGCTCGTTTCTTTGAAAAACGATTAACCCGGAGGGAGTTAGAGGTAGAGGAGCGAAGAGCTCGAGAGGGGAGGTATTTGCGGAGGGATAGCTGAAGATATTTTGGACCCAGGCCCCAGAAAGCCTTGTGGACAATGCAGAGGGTTTTGAATTTAATCCTTGCATCTACCGGGAGCCAATGGAGAGATTTCAGAGCTGGAGAGATACGATCCCAGGGCTTGAGGCCAAGGACAAGTCTCGCAGTCCTGTTCTGGATAAGTTGCAGAGGGCGGAGAGTAGAGGCAGGTAGATTTAGAAAGAGGCTGTTACAATAGTCCAACTTAGAGAGAACTAGAGCTTGAGAGACAGTGAGCTTCTGAGGGAAGGAGAGGAAAGGCAAAGTACCTCTGAGGAGGTGCAGTAGGAAGTTTGACTTTTTAGAGACCTCAGAGGGCTGCTCACATTAGTAGCAGGGCAAAGAATGATTTGCAGACAATGTTATGGAAGTCTGACAAGAGTAATGCCAGTGGTTATGATTGATTCTGAGACTTACATCCATCCTTGTTTAGGCTTGCCTACTAAGCGTAAACCAACTCTCTTGCAGTGGAACACAGATAGGATGGAGACTGGATGTGAGGAAAAACATCCATCCTTTGGGCTTGTTTGGTCATTTACCCACCCAATGAATACCCATAGCTATGTAAATGCCTGTGGCATTACTACCAACTACCTGCACCTCACCACCAAAACGCACCCTTTGGGAACTCTTTGAGCAAGCTCTATCACAAAGTAACACCAATCTTTGTGTTGTAGAGGACCTGCCAGTTTTATATGAAAGCATTTTTTTGAGTGTTTAATTACGTAATTGACTCTGTAAATGAGCTCATATTGTGATAAAAGAAAGTAGATTTTATAGGCAATATCTGTGTCTCAACGCATCTGTTCCTTGCACTGGAGTCCTGTTTAAAACAAGCAATAGCAAAGCCATTAGTGGTGGCTTGTTTATAGGTATTAGACATTTGCCTGGCAATGACATCATATGCCCAGGTACTCAGACAATTTCCCAGCTGTTCCCATCTTATGGCCAGGTGGTAGCTTTATGGCTTGGCAAATGCCTATCCATGCCTAATCGAAAGCTGAAGCTGTTGGCTTTGCCAGTGTGTGTTGATTTCAGTTTGTCTCCCTAAGTGAAAGTGTCTATGCCCAGAAGTGGGTGCCTTGTTTGTTATGCCTTGGGAATACAACTGAACCTCACCAGTTTGCTCCAACAAGGCCCTACATGAAAATGACAAGGCTAGGATGGCAAGTATGGACTTGTTTCAGATCCTCTTCTCATGAGTGTGGTTTGGACCTAAATAGAATGTATCTTTTTCTGTGCCAAAACCTAGTACATGCTGCCAGAACCTTTCATGATTCAAACTGGTAAGTACTGAATTGATAACCTCATACTGAATACATCATATGTTTTGGTTGGAAAGTATAATGAAAATCCTGGGTACTGGGTGTTTAGGCAGTGCCAGAAATGGAAATTATTTGCTGTTGGATCCCACCAGTGATGCGGAGGGCAGTGGGTTGGGGGGATTGTTATCAGCGCCCAATAAATATTTGCGTCTCAGAAGATTAATCATGAACACCTTGAAAATAACACAAGAGAAGAGCATTTTCTTTAATGTTGTGGGCAAAGTATAAAAGGTGTACATCTTTTAACAACAAAAAACAGTATTTAAATATGTCGTAAAGGGTGCAATCAGAGGTGGATTTAAAACTTGGACAAGGCACACATGCCCATGCCCCTTCCCCGGCTCTGTCTCTCTCCCCTCCAACACAAACAGCCAGGGATACACAGGCCCTCCCGTGAGGTCTTATCTTTTTAATGTGTCTCAGAGCCAGATTATTTACAACAGGAAGTGATTAGAGAAGTGAAAGTGTAACTGGCAGTGACCATTGCTGTGGCACTTTTTTCTTACAATTACATAATGTGTGACTGTTGGGTGATTAGAAATTAAGGGGCTGCAGAACAAGTTGTGTGAAACAATGACCTTGTCATGCATTTAATTTCACTTTGTGTCTTATCAGATTTCTTTTAAATTCTCATTAATTTCTATACTGGAGCTTGTAAACTTCCATTCAGGATGGGGGAAAATGAAGCTACAGTCATACAGGGTCATTTTCCAAGTCAAGCGAAGGGGAAAAAGTGGCGCTAAACGCATTTATCACCAATCTTTATGTCATGCAGGATTGTGTATGATGTGGCAGGCTAAATTGGAGAGCAGATCGGACTTAACAAGTTTGCCTGTTCTTACAGGTCCCCCTGCAAAATCTCATTGGTTTTCCACCAGCATGTATTTTTATATTGGTGCTCTTAACCCCACCCCACCCCCCCACTGGGGATTTGTAGACAACATCTATCGGTCTCACCGGAGATGTTTTCCTCACTTCCATCTCCCCAAAGTCGAATTCAAGCCCAAAACCTTGATTGTGTTAGTGAGGGTGGCACTATAGGGGCTAGGGTTGACCTTGTTTCTTCCCCCAACGACCAGTCAACTCATTCGGCTGCTTTGGTTTCAAAGGATGTTTTAGACTTTGCTGTGAAAATTCACCACTGCAGGATTTAGTCCATCATTGACACGCGTCTCCATTATTTCACGTGGAGGTGAGTGCCAATCTGTATACACATAAACTGAGATATACACGCAAGATATATCTGTGTCTAAACAAATAAGAGACCGGAATTCTGATGTTATGTATATTGTTTGTTTGTAGATTGAGGTTTGATGACATCCTCCACCTTTTGACATTTCGGAGTGGTTGCAACAGAACCATCCGTCTCCTGAAGAAGGTTGCTTATATTTACCGGCTTGAATTAGGGGCCTATTGTGACGACCGAAACATATGTTGAGTTACAGCAAATAAGCAATATGCTATTTGTTTTTGTATTAACACTTACTGTAATCACCAAGAGGTGTTGAAATTTATGTTAATATATTGGTTCTAGGTGGTCTTAGTACCACAAGTGTGGAATATTGACATGTATAGTGAGATTGTGAATGAATGATGGAATGAATGGTGGTGTTTACATGTGGATGTTGAGAACAATAAATATTTGTGTAAATTGCTTATAAATAAATATATATTTTTTTGACAAGACTTGGTATTGTTTAAATGTGTACAGATGTTCTGATCTCATTTCGCCCAGGTTCATTTTTGTTGTTCCATTAATCCTCAGCGATACAAGGTGGATGGATGAGGCAGGGGGGTACTTTTGGCGTTATGTCCTGGGTCTACCCCGGAATACCCTGATTGAGTACATCCGTCTTGAGATGGTTTGACATCATTAAAAGCTCTACTAATCAAGCGAAAGGCTGAACTATTTCCTAGGGCCTTAATGTCACCCTTATGTCCTTTATTGAGGATATTGGGGGAACAATTTATTGAAGCCGGAAAAAGGCCTGGTTCTGAGCCTTTTGTAGGTACTCTTAATTACCTATTTTTGAAGTTAAATTGGTACTGAGATCCAGAAATATGCTCCGACCTTGGTACTGTAAAAGGAGCAATGGGGCGCAGAGTCCTAAAATTGGAATAGTTAAACAACTATGATATGATATGGCATTTATGACGCACTTTTTCAAGGCGTGACCAGGCAAGGGAGGGGGAACAGAGGGAAGACAGAGACAACAATCTTACTAGTGACATTGAGATCGCGCAAGTGCAGGGGAAGGGGAAAGGGGAAAAGTGCAGGGAGAAAGGGGAGGGGGCAGGGCAGTGCATGAGAATGACAGTAAAATAAATAGAATAAATAAGCAATAAGTAATAGTGCGGCCAGCTGGAGGCAAGTGCAAGGGTAAGTGCAGACAACAGGTGTCAAGTGCTGGCAAGGGGCTGCTGGTAAGGGGGTGTAGGGATACAGAAACAGCCCCCAAGTGCGGGGGATTCCAGGGAGGCAGTGCAGGGGTGCAGGAGTGCAACTAGCAGGGCAGGGGAGGAGACCTGTACCCGAGATCAGAGGGTAGCCAGGTGACCAGTGCAGTTTCAGCCATGTGTTTAGCAGAGGAGAGGAAGGTTTTGAGGTGATTCCGGAACCGGAAATGGTTCCCTCAGGTTTCGCAGAGGCAGGGAGGCTGTTCCAGAGGGAGGCCCCAGCCGAAGAAAGAGATCTACCACCAACTCTTTGCTTGGAGAAGCGACTGACCCTCAGGGAGCTGGAGGCGGATGAGCGAAGAGCTTGAGAAGGAAGATTTTTAGGAAGAGAGAGTTGAAGCTATTGAGGCCCCAGAAAGCCTTGTGGATAATGCAGACTATGCAACTATGAACATCTATATCTGCTGCACATGTATCCTCTGGTAGCTCAGGTAGTTTATAAATATGTATGCCCTGGACAATATCTGTTGCTTTGCCCAGACCCAGCAGTTCGCAGATTTCGCCTTATGCTGCGCACAAACCAGTTTCCTGTGTGTGGAACATATGGGGGCAGGTGGAACCTACCTGTGACAGCACGCTTCTGTCGAATATGCACTATCCAGACAAATGTGGAGACAGTGAAGCATATATTGACGGAATGTCCTTGGTTGGGACCTCTTTATATGAACCTGCTGGGGCAATTTGTTTACAATTTAAACTCGATTAAGTCAGATGAATGTTGGGCATTACATCTGAATTCGGAGTTAGTAACTCTGCATTTAGCACTTTACAGGGTGTGGAAGGGTGCCCAAAAATTCCTTGAGGTTGGTTTAAATTAAGATAAATGTACACCGTGGGTTTGCACTGAAATCAGTCTTGAGATAGCAAGTTTTAGTAAAGGTGTGATACAGGTAGAAAGGAAATAGACCGGTAAAAGTTCTAAAGTATATTCATATGTAATATTGTAATTTCTGTGTAAGATGAAATTAAGTTTTAGTTATGTTTTAATTCAAACTCATGTTGGTTGAATGAAATTGATTAATGTAATGTGAAGATATGAATTTTATTTTTAAAAAGCCTCACTCGCGGTTTAATAGATGGGCAGCACATGTGTCATGACCTGCCAAGAACACACATACATTTCGTTGAGAATATCAGGCCTCATGTATTGAACAAAATTGTGCAATTCAATAGCAAATCCAAGTAAACACATCAAACAAAAAGCCATCATGGACAATAGCATATTTTATAGCCAGTATGTAAAAAGTATGTACTAGACAATGATGTACAGGGGCATGGCAGAGGAGCAAGGCCCTCTCCTCTCTGCCTCAACATGAGAAATAACAGGAAGGTGGTGGTGGTGGTGGGTCAGCACCCCCTCGCCCATTTTGGAGAAGCTGCCCCTGCTTCCAAGTAGCAATACCCATATCCAAAAAACCCTTCGACCCCTTTACTTCCTAATTTTGCAGCTATACCTTCTAGTCCTTTCTGCCATCTCTATCTGTTTCTGCTCCACCTCTCCATGCTCCACATACTTCTCCTGGCGTTGATATTTCTTTCTTTTTTGGTCCTCCTCTCTACTCCGAGGTGTTCCCTGTGTTTATCCTCTCTTTCTCTTCCTGCCCACCCACCCACTCACGCTGTGCAGTCCGTTGACCCTCTATGTCCTCTATTCTGCCTGCACCAAACAATTGTGTGCTGTACCCCACTCGACAGTTCCTGGAGTCGCTGGCTTTGTGTACATGCATGTTCCCTTTCAAACAATGGCTGTGCTGCCCCAATCTCACCCACTGGCATCGAATCACTCACCACTCTCTTCGCTTTAATGAGTCATCACATTTGTTTCTTGTCATGTCATTTTGCTTTCATATGTGTGCAAGATTCAACATGCATTGGCAAAGGCAATAGTTTTGCCAATTTCATCTCTGTACTGCATTTTACATGTATAGGAAAGATTGCAGTAAATACCTGGACTACTTCGCCAGCATCTCCAAACATGTGGTCAAATTAATGCTTGAAGACAAATAATATTAGTCATAGAAACAGACTTCTCTTAACACCTAGGACCTCCCCCTAGAAACTTTGCTGGTGGCGAGAAAGGGTGGGTGGGTAATGTGTGTTAGGATGTGAAGAAGGGTAGGTTGAAGTAGAGGGAGGCGAAGAAAAGTATGTGGGGATAGAGGAGTTGAGGAAGGTTTGGAGGGGGTAGCATGGTGTGGGACTGGATTTGGCTAGGGTGGGGCTAGAGTGGGGATGGGATAGAGTGTTCTAGGGTGGGGCATGGATGGACAGGGGCAGGGTGGACGGTGGGTGGCAAAGATAATGGGAGGAGGTAGAGTGGGGGCTTGAGGTCAGCATAGGGTGAATTAGAGTGGGGTGTTGAGAATGGGAGTTGAAGCTAGAGTGGTGTGGAGAGTTCAGTGGCACGGTGGGCGGAGGCGTGTGGTGTGGATTAGTGGTGTGTTGGGGTGAAGTGGTGAGGTGGGGTAGAGTAGTGGGGTGATGTTGGTGAGTGGGGTGCAATAACATAGTGGTGTGGTTGAGTGGTGGTGTGGAGTAGGGTGGTGGCATGGAGTCGTGTGGAGTGGTTGTGTGTTGTGGACGTTTTGTGTGGAGTGTGGTTGTTGAGTGAAGGTGTGGAGCAGGACTGTGGTGTTGAGGTATGAGTGAGGATGTGGAAAGGGGATATGGAGGTGTGGTGTGGAGTTGAGGTATTGTAAAGTGGCATGTGGCGGGTAAGAAGAAGGAGCTGGATAAGTTAGTGGCATGTTTCAAGGGTTTTATTCCAAATAAAAGAATCAACATTCCTAACGTGCACTATTTCTATGAGGGAGGTTCCCTACCTACCAAAACAAAAGCTAAGGGTGTACGTAAACATCCAAAATAAAGCTCTTTAGTTCGAATCCTATCCAATCAACTGGTCTTACCACTTTGGAAAACTCCTAACAAAAAGGGGAAAACGGGAGGCTCTGTAGAATAGCCTCAGCTGGGCTTCTGCCTGGCCCAGTTTATACTTGACTTGTTCTCAGTCTTCAAAGGTTCCTTTTACACAACAGGATATTCTTCCTAGTCTTTGTATCAAGATATAAGTGTCAGTTTCTCCTTTTATGCAAAGGAAAAGTCTCTCCTTTTGACAAAGAAAACTGTCTCTTGTTGTAAACAATTCCATTCCTCCAGGATTGTTTGGAATAAGAAAACACTTCTGTCTTTTCCACCTTCCAGGCATTGGGACCCCCCCAAAAGACTTGTAATGCTCAGATAGGTTGCTTTCTTGCACACAAGTTATTTCATCAACGGTGGCAGTCCACACTAGTTGCCAGAGTTTTGTAACTTCTGTAGCTTTCTCAGCCTCAATTCAAAGTGTTCATATCTCTTTCTTTCTCCATTTCATAGGTTATTGGCACATTTGGTTTCTCAGGCTCCCGTAACCTGGATAGCGTTCCCAGACGTTATTCACAATGTTCATATCACTCTCAAACCCCCTTTCATAAGGTATTTGCACACTCAGGTTTCTCAGGGTCTGGTAACCTTAATAGCTTTTTGCAATCCATCTCTAAAAGGGTGTTTGCACACTCGGGGTTTCTCAGGCTTCTGTGACCTCAATAGCTTTCCCAGCTGATGTTCACAATGTTCATACCCTTTAATGTATTCTCCCCGTCGGGAGTTCTCAGGCTCCCACAACCTTGTTGGAATTTGTAGCCTTTGGTCAATATCTCTGGTGAACTTTTCAGGCTCCCGTAACCTCATCGGCTTTCCCTGTGGATACCTGTCTCTATTGCTACAGTATGACATTTACAGAGCTCGGAGATCCGGGTTCCCTCATGCGATCTGATCTCGGCATCCGTTACCAGTCTTCTGGGTCACCACTGCTCCTTCACGGTTGTGCCACCAGACGAGACGGTTGTCTTTCCATCTCTGCTCCTATTCCGATCTGGACTTTTCGGTCTGGTAGATCGACACCCTCCAAGCATTCACTCGCCATACTTGTGTCACTCGCAGTCGCGGCCATCACCACGACTGGCGATTTGTTCCGCGTTGGAGTATGAGAGGACGCAGAAGAGGATTACTTTAGTCCTTTTTCTGTGTTCGCTCCGCAGCTCCGAACGCAGGACGCAACGCTGCCGGAAATATTTAAATCACCGCCTCCCGGCAGGTCGTTGCGTTGCAACCCCCCTCTGTTGTTTACTTTTCGACTCTGGGTCCTTCGCTCTTCCTCTGCACCTCGCTTTGGAATTTCTCAGGGGAGATTCCCCTTGGATACTTTACTCCGGGGTTCCGGCTTTTCAGAACACTGTACTTTGTTTCCCTTTTCTCTTCGCCGCCGTCCCTGGGCGGCACTAGCTGTGCCTTTTTTCTCCGGCGGGCTCTCGCGCTCTCTCTCTCTCTCTCTCTCTCTCTCTCTCTCTCTCTCTCTCTCTCTCTCTCTTTCTCTCTCTCTTGCTTTCTCTCCTGTTCCCTCACCTTGCTCTTTTTGGTCCAGTCAGCGTGGGGGTTTCTTCCGTGCTCCTCCGCAGTGCTTTTCTGGAACATTATCGACCTCCACTGCAGCCTCCTCAGCCGCTGCCTTCTCCGCCTGCGCTTCAGGCCTACTGCTATTGTTGGACTTGGACATTTATTGGCCCCCTTCAGTTGTTGGAGATCCTTCGCTTCCTTCTTTTCATCTGGGAACAACTGGCCTTCACCGACAAGTCTTGGCACCTCTTATCAGGGTTTTTTCCCGTTTGCGGGTTTTTCCCTGCATTTTCTGGCTTGGTCCCGGAAAGGAGGTCACTGTGCCGCTGTTCTCACCCAGCGGCCACAGTGGCTTCTCTCCGTGACAAGCCCACGCACCAGAAAAAGGAGAGAGACTACCTGGCACGTCGAGGACTGCAAGGAACCATTGACTCAGAAAACTCAGGTGAGGAGAACGTGGGTACAGGGGAAACTCAGCCAAGGGTACTTGTCAAGTCACAGATTGCAACGCCAAAGAGTATCACGATGTCAGCTGAGGAACAGGTCCAAGAGCTGTGGAAGGCTTTTCAAGTTATGTCCCAGGAGCTACAAGGGGTCAAGACTGAAAACGCTTTGCTTAAACAAATGGTTGCGGCTAGGGAACCGACTCCCTCGGAATTGCCACCCATGGCGCTGTCCTCTAGAAAGTTTGATGGCTCCCCAAGAAGGTGAAGGAGTTTCTTGAAGCAAGCCTGGTTCATTTCACATTCAGACCTCGTACCTTTGCTACAGATCAGGCCCGGGTGGGTTTCCTAATATCCAACATGACTGGAAATGCTCTGTCCTGGGCCACCCCATTGGTGACTAGTGGAAACGCCATTTTGCAGGACTATTCGGGGTTTCAGAATCTTCTCAAACAGGCCTTTGAACGACCAGAGCTCTCCTTCACAGCCTGCGAAGATCTGTTGGATGTCCGGCAAGGCTCGCTAGACGTTTTATCATATATTTCCTCTTTCAAGACATTAGCAGCCGGAGCAGGATGGCCCGAGACAGCACAGTATGCCATTTTCAGAAGAGGACTGAAGGAGGAAATTAAAGACGAGCTGGCCAGATCTCCTCGTTCTCCTACTTTCTCAGATCTACTTTCTGCTGCACTTCATATAGAGTATCGCCTACAAGAGAGACGAGTTGAACGTCGGAAGCAAAGGATTCCTGGCCATATCTCAGACCCCTCTGTACCCGTTCTCCCTAGTCGCTCTACTAACATCGTTACTGAAGAACCCATGCAGATCGGTGCCACCAGGGCGCCCTTGTCCGCAGCTGAAAGACGTCGCAGAAGAGAGAAAGGACTGTGTGCCTACTGCGGATCAGATCAACATTTTCTCAGAGACTGTACAGAGCTGTCCAATAAGAGGTCGGGAAACGACTACCCTCGGCGTCAGTAGGGACAAGCGACCGAGGGTCTTCGAGCAATCTTCATCGTCCCTATGTCTCTCTGTCAGTGACCTCCTCTGAATCAAAGGAGGACTCCAGGCTGATGGTCATTCCAGTACAACTCAACCTCGGAAAACATCAGGTGGAGACACTGGCCCTATTAGACTGTGGTGCGGCAGGAAACTTCGTTGACACCCTGTGGGCAGACAGGGTGGGTCTCCGTAGGATTCCCCGGGCAGAAGGTCAGAAGGTGGAAGGTGTGGACGGTTCACCTCTGTCCTCAGGTCCCATCACCCATACCACTGAAGATCTCTCCTTGACGATTAACCAACATAAGGAAGTCATGAGTTTTGATATTATCAGGGCCGCCCATTTCCCCATCATATTGGGCATTACCTGGCTCCGTCGACACAATCCTCTGATCAACTGGACCGAAAATCAAATAAGTTTCAGTTCCCCGTATTGCGCAACCAACTGTTTTTTACTGGAAGGTCGAGCTGATCTGCAGCCAGTCAAGGTGTTTTCCAACAACCATGTTGGTATCCATGCTTTACCCAATTTTTGCTCTGGCTTCTCTGAGGTATTTCAGGA
Organism: Ambystoma mexicanum; assembly: GCF_040938575.1. Taxonomy (NCBI): domain Eukaryota; kingdom Metazoa; phylum Chordata; class Amphibia; order Caudata; family Ambystomatidae; genus Ambystoma; species Ambystoma mexicanum. Next base: position 281,271,319 of record NC_090923.1, on the reverse strand, counting down.
GTGCCTCCATGCCAGTCTTCCACCCCATCGGCCAGAGGACTGCACTATCGATCTGGAGCCCAATGCCTTGGTTCCGTTTGGACGGATGTTCGCTCTCACCCAAACCGAGAGACAAGTCCTACGGAGATACTTGGATACCAACATGGAAAATGGTCTCATTCAACCTTCAAAGTCTCCAGCAGGAGCCCCTTTGTTTTTCATTAAAAAGAGAGATTCCGCCGATCTTAGACCCTGCATTGACTACAGGGGCCTGAATACAGTGACAGTTCGTGACCGGTATCCTGTGCCCCTTATCACGGACATTATTGAGGCGGTGCAAGGTGCTCGAGTATATACCAAACTGGATCTTCGCAACGCATACCATCTGTTGCGGATTGCCAAGGGTGACGAATGGAAAACCGCGTTTCGTACTCCCCTGGGCCTATTTGAGTATAAGGTTATGCCGTTCGGTTTGGTGAACGCCCCAGCGGTGTTTCAGAGGTTTATGGACCGAATGTTCTCTGACATGCTTTCCATCTCGGTTATCATCTATTTAGATGATATCTTGGTTTTTTCCCCTAACATGAGAGAACACATAACACAAGTACGACAAGTTTTGGAGCGTCTTAAGGTGAACAATCTACTGGTCAAAGAGGAGAAATGCAGATTCGCTGTACCATCGGTACATTATCTGGGATATGTTCTATCAGAAGGAGGGATAGCCATGGATCCTGACAAGGTACACGTTATTCTTGACTGGCCGGCCCCGACCTCCGTCCGGGAGGTCCAGAGGTTCCTGGGTCTTTCGAATTACTACAGGAGATTCATTCCTAACTTTTCGGAGGTGGTATACCCCATCACCCGCCTACTCAAGAAGACGGCCTATCCTTTTTCCTGGTCTACTGAGGCGGAAAAGAGTTTCTGTTATCTGAAAACCCTCTTTTGCTCTGCCCCGATTCTGCAGCATCCCAACCAAACTCTTCCATTTATTCTGGAGACAGACGCCTCTGCCATAGCTGTCGGAGCAGTGTTGCTTCAGTCCTTTAACAAGGTGGAGCATCCTGTCGCCTATCTCTCCAAGACTCTTTCTCCCAGCCAACTCAACTACTCGGTTCTGGAGAAAGAATTGTTAGCAATGAAACTGGCTTGTGAGGAATGGAGGCACCTTCTCATGGGTGCCCGCCATCGGTTCCTCGTTCGCACCGATCACAAGAACCTAAAGGCTTTTCAAGACATGGAATGTTCAAACTCCAGACAAGCTAGATGGGCCTACCTATTTTCGCAGTACGACTTCCAGATCACGTACATCCCTGGGTCTCTCAACCGTCTGGCTGACGCTTTGTCTCACAAGGATTCCCACTTGGAAACGGTAGCTGTCAAATCTGAGCCAATGTTCCACAGAAATCGGATCCTAGCCATGGTGAGTTCTTTCTTCAGGAGGTCAAGGCTGCTGTTGCGCAAGAGGCTCCTCATATCTCTTTTTCAGCTGATTCCCCTTTCCAAATCAAGGACGGTTGGGTCTTCTACAAGAAGAGGTGGTATATCCCTGAAGGGTCGTTGCGCCGGAAGATCCTTAAATGGTGTCACGACTCTCGTCTAGGCGGACACAGAAGCGGAAATGGTACGATGGAACTTATCTCGAGGTCATTCCTTTGGCCCAACATCAGGAGAGACGTGTTCAACTACGTAAAGACCTGCCCAACTTGTGCCAGAATCAAATATGCCTCGGGGAAGCCCCTAGGACTTCTCACCCAAGTGGAGATACCGACTCGCCCATGGGGACTCATCTCCACGGACTTCATAGTGGAGCTTCCTGAGTCTGAGTCATGCACATGTATCATGGTTACGGTGGACTCTCTAAGCAAGTTAGCCCATTTTTCTCCTCTTCCTGGACTTCCCTCTGCCACCAAGATGGCAGAGACATTTGCCCGAGATATCTTCAAGCTTCATGGCCTCCCCGACAAGATAATATCCGATCGAGGAAGCCAGTACATTTCCAAATTCTGGACGGCTTTGTGTTCTCGTTTGGGAGTGGAAAGGGCCCTTTCCTCTGGGTTTCACCCACAGACGAACGGCCAAACGGAGCGACTCAACGCAACCTTGGAGCAGTACTTGCGATGCTTTATTTCCCAGCGTCAAGATAACTGGGTTTCTCTACTCCCTACTGCAGAATTCGTCTACAACAACTCCAGGCACACTGCCACAGGCCTATCCCCTTTTTTTTGTACCTACGGTGTTCACCCGCGTTATCTAATGCCCGAGGTGCCCAGGTTCTCTAACTCTCTGACTGCAGAAGAGGTGCTAAGAAATGTCAAGGAGGCCAGGGACAGTGCATTGCTAAGCTTGAAGGATTGTAGACAGCGGAATAAGACTGAAGCCGACAAACACCGCAGGGAAGCACCTTCATGGAAACCCGGGGACAAGGTGTGGTTGTCTACCAGATTCCTTCCCAGATGGACAAGACCTTCTAAACTGTCTCCGCGTTTCTTGGGACCTTTCCCCATCCTCTCCAAGGTCAATCCTGTTGCCTATCGTCTAATACTCTCTCCATCTCTCAGACGCATACACCCTGTCTTTCACACCTCTCTTCTTAAGCCCTACTACTCTGATCCGCATCGCCGGCCTCTTAACCAGAATCTTCCTGTCACTGCTGCTAACCAGGAGGAATACGAAGTATCTGCCATTCGCGATTCTAGATTTCTTTGTGGCCGGTTGGAATACCTCCTGTCATGGAAGGGCTACCCGGTATCGGAGGATTCCTGGGAGCCTGCTTCTCAAATCCATGCCCCTCAGCTGTTGGCTAGGTTCCATCGCTTGCACCCGGGCAAGCCCGGGTGGTTGCACTCTAGGGGGGGGCATACTGTCACTCGCAGTCGCGGCCATCACCACGACTGGCGATTTCTTCCGCGTTGGAGTATGAGAGGACGCAGAGGAGGATTACTTTAGTCCTTTTTCTGTGTTCGCTCCGCAGCTCCGAACGCCGGACGCGACGCTGCCGGAAGTATTTAAATCCCCGCCTCCCGGCAGGTCGTTGCGTTGCAACCCCCCTCTGTTGTTTACTTTTCGACTCTGGGTCCTTCGCTCTTCCTCTGCACCTCGCTTTGGAATTTCTCAGGGGAGATTCCCCTTGGATACTTTACTCCGGGGTTCCGGCTTTTCAGAACACCGTACTTTGTTTCCCTTTTCTCTTCGCCGCCGTCCCTGGGCGGCACTAGCTGTGCCTTTTTTCTCCGGCGGGCTCTCGCGCTCTCTCTCTCTCTCTCTTTCTCTCTCTCTCTCTCTCTTGCTTTCTCTCCTGTTCCCTCACCTTGCTCTTTTTGGTCCAGTCAGCGTGGGGGTTTCTTCCGTGCTCCTCCGCAGTGCTTTTCTGGAACATTATCGACCTCCACTGCAGCCTCCTCAGCCGCTGCCTTCTCCGCCTGCGCTTCAGGCCTACTGCTATTGTTGGACTTGGACATTTATTGGCCCCCTTCAGTTGTTGGAGATCCTTCGCTTCCTTCTTTTCATCTGGAAACAACTGGCCTTCACCGACAAGTCTTGGCACCTCTTATCAGGGTTTTTTCCCCTTTGTGGGTTTTTCCCTGCATTTTCTGGCTTGGTCCCGGAAAGGAGGTCACTGTGCCGCTGTTCTCACCCAGCGGCCACAGTGGCTTCTCTCCGTGACAAGCCCACGCACCAGAAAAAGGAGAGAGACTACCTGGCACGTCGAGGACTGCAAGGAACCATTGACTCAGAAAACTCAGGTGAGGAGAACGTGGGTACAGGGGAAACTCAGCCAAGGGTACTTGTCAAGTCACAACTTGCTGCTACAGACTACTTGGCCATGCATGGCTCCATCCCTCCAGGACGTCAATACTGTGGATTTTCACTTTTGTGTTGCTGGTCTCCCTGCTCCATAGGAGTCTCCATCTGATTCAAAGTTGCTCTTGGTTGTATACAAGTCCTCACAAACAAAAAGCGTGTTTCCTTCTTTGACTATGGCACTCAAACGAAAAACGGCATTGCCTGAAGCCAAAGAGGTTGTGATAATGTCCCTATTCAGTGAATCCAAAACAATATCAGAGGTAAGAGGGTTCTGTTCATGCTCATTGACTGTGGTGTTCATGCGAGATCCAGCATTACCTGAAGGCAAAGATATTTCTCATATAGGCTGGCAATTAATTTCAGACTGGGAGTTCCTGATTGAATGGGAGTCCTTGTCCCTGAGAAAGGAATCACTCCCAGTGAGGTCTGTGAGAAACCTGATGGCACTCTCACAACTACGGCCCAGTAATATTCTGCTTAGGTGGCCAGGGAAAGACCATACAAAAACACCAAGGAAATTGATTTGAACTATCGGAACTTCATTTGCATTCCTGCCGTTATCTCCCACAGTTTTTAACACAACAGAACGGGTTAAGGAGCAAGTATTTCAACACAAAGTATCATTCTCATTTTATGTCAGAAAAACAAACAAGATGCCCCTTCAAAGAGGTGAGGTTGTTCCTTGTGGAATAAGCCATTCGTTCTGTGACTGCACATTTTCTGTTAATTGACCATTTTATTTGCTTTTATTTCTACTTACTGTGTGACTGTTTGTGTATTTTGTACTTATTGTACATTTACTGTGTTCTGGACAAGCTTCTTGCTTGAATCCCTCTTGCTGAGGCTCTGCTTTACATCTGCGTGAGTCCTCTTTCTTTGGCCATCATTAGCATTACATATGCTCTGCTGCTTGCCCTTCCTTCTTGCATTCTTGCATAATGTGCTGGAGAGAACTCCCGCGTGGAAGAGAGAGGTGAGGTTGTTCCTTCTGGAATCTCCATTTTAAAGCCAATCGTTCTGTGACTATCTGTGTGTGATACAGTGTTCTTGTACTAACATATTCTAATCACTGGGTTATGGGAAAGAAATCCAAGATTGAACTAACCCATTTTGTACTGTTAATAAAATGTACATCTTGCTCAACTTTTCCATTTTATTATGTATGACAGGGAAACACATTTTGTATGAGTAGAAAGTGGTATAGGGGTAGCATGGATATTTTAAGATCTAGGTGATGGTTTGTTTAAGTGTGATGTAATTAAGGAATGTTTGTTTCATGCTTGTTTATGTTTAAAGTAGTTAGATAGCCATTGCCGTATTCTAACTGTATATTATTGTAAATGTGAATTTAAAGTGTAATTTAATGACTGAATTTGTGTGTACGGAATATTAAGTAGGCATTTGTTAGATTTGCTGGTAACCTTTTTTTTTTTTTTTAGCAATGGAGGTGTTGCATTCAAAGCAACCAGATATTTTTTCACATATGCTGTATGGTGGCTTGAAGTGGTTGAGGCACCATTGTGATTTATTATGCCTACCGTTGTGAATGTTTTCTTGCCAATAGATTCTTGAATATGTGTGAAGTTAGCGAGTTCAAAGTTATGTTTAGTGCCACCTACATTGTATGTTAAAACCATTAATATTACATATTGGGCATGTGAATCTATGTGTATGCTTGAAAGATTTTCTGAATTGCAAAATGAGCATAATATGCTATGATTTGCATTTTGAAGTTGTTGACATGGAATTGCATTATAATTTGGTATAGATACATACACAAATCATTCTTTAGGCACATGCTCTTGGGAAACCTTCTGTGTGTGTATGGTGAATTTACCAATTCTTGCACAGCGATACAATTCACCGTTCAAATCCTAAAAAAAAAAAGTGGGGGACTCATTAACATACGCAATGGTATGTGATGTGACGTCAACAGAAATTTGAATCTAAAGGTAAAGTAGGCAAATTTTATTCAATTGGCTTTGCATAACCATACAAATTGCACAGGACACATAGGCATTTGCCTTTCATAAAATCAACATACACAAAAAAACAAAAGAGGATTATTTCTTCTAAAGGGGTTCAATATGTTAAAAAGTGTACACGTTTTAAACCCCAAGAATCAATGGCAATGTTTTTCCTGGAGAGTGCATTCCCGAAATGTGACATTTCACATTTGTTCTGTATTTTCCACATGGTTGTATAGTGTAGTGGTGAAGTGTCCGGCCTGTGAACCTGGCGACTGCAGTTCGAATCATGCTTAAAATTATAATTTTGAAAAACAGCCTCCAAAATATCCTGGGGGACAGCGTCCGCCCCCCTCTCAAAAAAGTGGGTGGGCGCCATCCACCTGCGCGGACCCTCTCCTTGAGCTCTAGTCCAATTCATGTCTTATCCCTGAGACACTATAGATCAGGGTTGTCCAACTCCAGGCCTCAAGGGCCTGAAACCTGACAGGTTTTCAGTATATCCCATCTGTGAAGGCATCATGAAGAAGGACACAGACAACAGATTCTGAATTCAAAATAACCAAGTTTATAAACATAAATATCATCATGGAAAAAGGCCTAACTTGCCCTATATGTAGTGGGATTTCCCTACCTAAATAAAACTAAGGACAGTTTGAGTCAAAGAGTTCAATTTAGGAATCTGCCTGCATCCAAAACCTATGCTTGCCCTCACAACTAATACTATACAATTTGTAGGGATGTTAGCAAACAAAAGAAAACAGTGTTCAACACAATGTCCTGAGCTTCTTCCAGCTCGCAGCACTCTTTTAGCTGCCTTCACCAAGTATAAAACAGTTCAACAAAGCAAAGTCTCAAAATTCCCCTTCTGAGAAAAAATGTAATAGTCGCTTCAGGTCTCAGGGGTTCCTTTCCAAGTTGGGACTCGGGTTTCCCTTCCCCAAGTTCCAAATCCCACAATTTAAATGATCTTAAAATGAAAGGCTTCTAGTCAGGACTCAGGGTTAGCTTGCCCAACTTCCAAGTGCCACAATTCCAAAAGTAATACAACATTTCATTGTCTTCTATAGTTTACTTGGATTGTGTTTTCAAGTGTATAGTTCAGATAATTGTATAGCTTTCTTTCAGGTTGAAAAAGTCACTGTAAATCAGGCTACAGTATCCTTTGTGTACCTGTTCTGTTCACATCCTTTTACATTGCAGCATACAGTAATTGGTGTATAATTATATTCATTTTAGCACTTCAATGTGTGATGATTTGTTTTCATTTAAACTTTCTTTCCTCCTTTAGATTTCACCTGCTTAATTCTGTTTAGTAGCAAAGTCTTAGTTCTTTCTAACAGCAAAGTCTTAAGGCAGTTCGGAGTTCAATAATTAGACTTCTGGAGGTCAATAATTGTTTGTTGCACTGTAAATATAAAGTTCAATGTATGGGAATTGAATAATTGTTTGTTTCACTTTAAATGCATATTTCAATGGGTGGAGACCTTCAAAAACGTGTTTCTTATTACACGTGACCACTCCAATAAATGTAACTTTTTGTTGCACTTTAATTAATTAGTTTGGGGTTCAGAGACTTTCAAAAACTTGTTCTTTGTCAAACACCACTCTGATACTAAGTATTTCCCTTCATTGTATTGTTAACAGATACAGTTTTTTGTTTCCCTTTAATTGAGCAATTCACTGTTCGAAGACCTTCAAAAATGTTTTCTGCGCTACATGTGACCACTCTGATACAATGTATTTCAGGAAATGCTTCAGTTCACACACGCGCACTGGGTTTCTCAAGCATTAGAAACTCACCTGTCGCTCTGAATGATTGTGGTGCAGCGCAGGTCGCATGGCCTTCTTCCTTCTGTGTCAGGGCTCCAGTTCCACCACCCTCAGACACTCCTGGGTTGGTCCTTCACCCCAGGGGAACAAGCACGTTGAATGGAAAGGAACGGGGAAGCCTTCCTGCACAGCTTTCTTCAACTTTCCTATTCTGCTCCAGGGAGTCCCCACTCCAACGCCATGCTGTCTGGTCCTCTGCTGCCTGCACTGATCTCCTGGTCCTGCTCCTGTTGATTCCCTCTGCCACTGGATCTGGCTCCATTTATACAACTTCCGCTCCTTGATAGGCTGCAGGTATGGAAGATTATTCTGCCCTGCCTGACTCTCATTAATGGGTAATGCCTGACCGTTACTACTCTCAGCAGGCCTCTTCCTCTTCCCAGTGGTATAAGAGCAATGTCTTCATTGCTCTTAGTTGCCTTTTCTTTGTCCCAGTACTGTAATATTTCAATTGTGGAGAAATTAGGGGTACTGCCCATAAAGGTTGGGGAAGGGTTGGGTTGGTTGTTACTAGGAAAATGGGGAAAACTATGTCTTGCCCAAGGGCACGCACTCCCAGTTCCCAACGATCCTCCACCCAGGTGATCCTCCATCACTTCTCTGCCCCCAGGGTCAAGATCCAATAGCGATGGCCTTACTCTGGTCACCTGCGCAGAGGATCCAAGGGTTAAGGAGTGAGAATACCCTCCAGTTTCTCACACTTATTAATATTGATGAAAAAAATGTGTATACATTTAGAATCCTTCTATGCAAATGTCTCTCATGAATATTAATGAGGGTTACCCTGAAAATCCAACATGTTTCTTCCACCTCGAGGCCTGCAGTTGGACAACCCTACTATAGATAGTGTCAGTGTTATTAGTGGCATTTCTGTGCAGGCTGAGGGTTTGTAAACATAGCTGGAAAGGAAAACCCATTGAAAAAGGCCTAAATTTAATGCAGGAATATTCGGTTTTCATTACTTGGAGTTTTTTGCTTCCATAATGACCCCTAGTGTCATTGCCTTTTGATATGCGATATGTACACATGGTAGTCCTTTGTTTATCTTTAGAATTCTGTCTCTCCATGCATCCCTTAAATTTTACCCTCTATTCTGCGACAGAACTGCGTACATTGGCTGCCTTGGAAGTACGTGTTGCTTCGTTGATTTTTGAGGCAGTTCCGAATGGCAAAAGAATAATGCTCCCCCTTTTGAAGGTATAGATCAAGTTTGGAAGTACAGGCAGTGTGGGCTGTGTTTTACCACACGATGGTTGAATTAGGTAAGGGTTGTTGTGCCTGCCATCATTCTCTGTCTATTACTGGCACGTTAAACAGCAGCAAGATGGATTTGGGTCTAATCTGCATTTACAATATGTTTGTAGGAGACCAGTAAGAAGATCAGGCGTTTACTGCTCGTCAGGATTTAAATTAGAGATTTAATTTAATTAACGTTTTTAACTGTACAAATGTTATTCCATTTGATTTTGGTATTTTACAATCAGGGGTGGACTGGGAAGCAAAAGAGGCCCTGGAAGTAATTTTCAAAGTGGCCCCAAAATACACATTTTCAGCAAGCCCAACCCCTTTCCTATGGGAACACTTGAAAATACCACACAAAAGAGGCCCAGCGTGCAGAGGCCCACAGGGAAATCTCCAGAGTTCCCTATCGGCCAGTCCACCCCTGTTTACAATTTGCTAAAGAAAATTCGGCCTTTTTTTATGTCTTTGCTCTGCTTTATCACTTAGTGCCCAAATTATTTCAGGTTTCTGTGATGCCTACCCTTGTGGGTATTCTGCATGTGGTGACACTGGGGGTGATGTACTGAGCACATAGGGGAATACATTATTACATTCTGGTTTTCTTCTCTACTTATTTTTAGGCCACGAATAATTTTTGGCCTAGATTAACTGAGTATCAAAAGCAATAGTGTATAGAACTAAAATGTGCATCTAATTAGTTTTATTAAAAAATGAAAAACTCGTTATTATTCTTTTAGTTTTTTATGTAGTTATTACCCTGAAGACGACGTGTATACATTGTTTTACCTCGAAACGAGTCGGTCTTCCTTCATGGCTAGCATGTGAAGTATTAAATGAAAAGTACTTTTTTTTTCTCCATGCTGAGCCAGCCCTGAAAGCATTTTACATCTTATTTTTCTTGCTAATATGCACACTATTTATTAGTGTGTTTATAATATTCAACTGTTTTAGGTTTCCATGCATTCTTTTCTCTGAGGCATTTTGTATTAGCTCAGCAGGTGGTCACTCACATTGGGATTAGAGAGCATGACATAATGGGCGCCAGGCTTGCACCTGCACTGCCTGCGGGCCTTCGCGTACTTAGGGGCTGCAACTGTAACCCTGCGGTCCCCTCCAGCCTCCGTTTGCATTGCCCTAGCTGCCTCCCCTGGCTGCAATTACCCAGAGCAATTGCTGCCCTGACCGCACTTCCCTTTCTTCCTCCCCACTCCCCCTTGGTAATCCCCCTCCACCCTTGCACTTGCACAATCTGAATGATACGAGGCCTAAAACGATAGTTTTTTTCGTCCTCCCCATGTCTCCCTACAGGCGCGTTATAAATGATTCATATATATGTTTTCATTATTAGACTTTGACATCATGATATTTACATTGTATAAATGTATTGTGTAACTTGTGGTCACGGGATTTTGAATAGGTCTGTACTTTTTTTGTCTACTAGTGCCGTTGTTTGGTATTTCAGATTTAATGTATTTCTGTGAGTTGTATACATGTAACATGTTTCTATTGACTCATGCCGCCAGACCTCATTTTCTGCATATTGGTATGCTTCCCTCAGGTCTTGGGGGCTTATGCGAAACCTGCTTTTCAAATGTCTCTGATTGTACTTGCAGCATTTTACATCGGTATCTCAGGCACAATGTCTGCACCTTACACCACCTTTTACAGGGACCCATAACATGCTAGTGATCACTGAACAACCCAGCATGGCATCTTTAACACCTTAACACAAACCTTCATGCCACAATTACCCAGTCTTACAAAATGTCCAACAGAATGCTGTAACCCCTAACAGAGGACAAAGTAGTGGGACTCTACCACCCAGTAACAAGATACACACATACATGACATATGAGACCATGTGTAGGATGGCAAATACTGCTTGATAAATCTTGTTTGCATAGAATGAGAATATTGCACTGTGCCAAGACCCAGCACTTGCTTACCAGCCATACCCATGCAAAGAGAGCTCCACAATCCATGTAAGCATGCTAGTTATATGATATGATATGATATGATATGGTATTTGTAACGCGCCTATACACAGGTGTTTCAAGGCGCGACGAGGCAGGGAGGGGAGGAACAAGGGGAGACAGACAACGATCCTACTAGGCCAGGTGTCATTCAGATCGCGCAAGTGCGGGGGAGGGGGAAAAGTGCAAGGGGAAGGGGAGGGGGGGAAGTGCAGTACAAGGTAAGTGGCGTAAAGTAATAAATAAATAGGGCCAGCTGGTGGCAAGTGCAGAACAAGTGCTGGGGAAGGGGGGGCTGTAGGGATACAGAGACAGTCCCGCAGTGCAGAGGGGTTCCTATAACTAGTGTAAGGAAGATCCAATGGTATTGAAGCCACAGAATCTGCACATCTGTGGTCAAGAAACAATTGAACAGAATGCATGCCTTAACATTTACCTCCAGACCACATGAAGCAGCTCCTCTGCCCATGTTTCACGCTTAATAACATGCATGTCTTAAACCCCCTAACAAAGTGAAGTCCCCAGTTGCAAATTTGAAGGGAACCACAAGCAAATCCATTTGCAAGCTTAGGGGATGGTTGTTTCAACATAACAGAGAATAATAGTTATAGGGTACATGATATGATATGATAGGTTATTTATAATGCTGCTTAATACCTAGAGGTTTCTAAGCGCGGACCCGGGGATCGAACCATTGGTGCTCCATGTGGTCTTGCTTGCAAAGCGAGCATGTTGCCCCTGAACTATCCTACACATGTTATGCATCCAGCATCAATCCCTGCCGCCAACTCTCCTTGAAGCCTTTAAATCTTTGTTTGCATTCTCTTGTTCCATTGCCTACCTGAGTGGCATCACACTCCCAGTTGAGAGAGCGGGAAAGAAAGAGAAAAAGAGAGCAAAAATGAGGGAAAGACCAAGAGAGAGAAAGACAAAGACAGACATTATGAGGTGCAAAAGAGGAATAGCTAGGGAAGTGGTACAGAGTGGCTACAAGACTGGGACTATGCTTGAAAGTCAGGGAGCTTGACGAACACAGAGACTGGGGCTAGGATGGAGATGAAGATGAGAGAGAAGGGCGAGAGATGAGGATGGAGCGATGACAACAAGAGATGAGCACAAGAAAAATAACGAGGGACTAGCACAAGAGAAGAGGACAATAGCCATCAATGATGAATTAGAACAGGTGATGAGGACAAAAAAACAAGGTTGGTTACCAAGACATGGCTGCGCTGATATATGCTGACAGAAGAAGGCATGTTTAGCAGTAGGACACCAAAATTAACAGCGTATGACAAAGTAAGCACATGCCAATAGTATTGCCATTTGCAGTGCTAACCAAATATTGTCTTCCGACACCCTTTCCCTTCTCTCCCCTCTCTACAGCAGTGTTTTCCACACAAGGTGCGAAGAAGAGCCCCCATGTGTGCCAAAAACAAGTATCTCTTCATAACGCTCCAGAAACAACCTCAAATGGCAGAACTATACCTCAAGTTACACAGCTAGTGATGTATTAGGTAAAGCACTCCTTCATAATGTTTTCATTGCTATCTCACACATGAATCTATCCCTTGGATATCGCAGCTCCCAATAACTCCTTAGGAAATGTTTGGCGTGCAGATCTCTCAATAAAAGATTGGAGCACAGTGTTATTCCTCAGGTTATACAGGCCTTGGTATTGCCTTGGATAATGGAGCTGTATCAGGTTGCACAGCGGTCATCAGCACCTTAGCAGCAGAGTTATTCTGCAGGTTACACAGCACTCAGTGTCCCATTAGATAGCAGAGTCTTCACCCAGGCTGAACAGCTCTCAGGGATGCCTTACAAAGCAGAGTCTCCGCTCATTGCAACTCCCTTAGAGAGGCATTCGAGGATAGAGCTGTTCCTCTGATTGCACAGCTCCCGTGTAATGGCTGAGGGCAGAGTAGTTCTTCAGTCTAGACTCTACACACCTGCCTATTATGTCTTTGACAACCTGGCTACACTTTGATTTACACAGCACTCCTCAATGCTTTAGTGATCAGAGCTATCCTTCGGGCTGCACATCTTTCCATAATGAGGAAGGTAGCTTAGAGGCATACGTCTTCTCAGCTAATCTCACAGTTAGTGACTACAAAACTGCCTTTTCATTCGAAACACAAACCTATGGGCTTTGTCAATGCTCGCCCCCTCTCCCTTCTCTCACAGGTCACCTAGTGATTCATTTACCCGTTTAAAAACAAGCCTAGATAAAAGTATTGGAGAAACTATAAAATGGGAGGAGAGCAGAAGTTTTTCTCTGTGCACCAGTGCTGGCCGTGCAGCTTGCTTAGCGAGCACAAATAGTCTGAGGACTACATCTGTCGGGGAATAGAAAGCAGCCAGACTCTCCTCTCTCTTTTCTGGGCCCACTCTAGAGTTTTGGGCGAAGTCGGGTGCTAGGTCACCTAACAGTTGTGCAGTTTTTTCGGTTTGAGTTTGGCAGCATTTTGATCGTGACAAACCGCAAGTGCCTCTGTTAATTGGTAAACCAAGATAATGCATGCTTTGCACAGTTTGTCTAAGTATTCGGACAAAACTATAGCTGAACAGATGTTCCAGATGGCTAGGAACCTACCCCTCCCCACATCTCCTGGGGAAAAGGGAGGCGCAAGTCCATCAGTGACCATTGGAATCACTGGCCCCTGCCATGGTGGTATCCCCACCACAACTGAAATTTCATGTCTTGTTACAGCCATTGACAAACAAAAAGCATCAAATGGTTCTCCTTTGATTGCCGCCACTACAGAAGTATCATTGGATAATGACTTTGACACAATAGGCCTGTGGATAGATTGAGCTTGCATTCACATACTATTTTTTCAGAGTCTGAAGGGGGAGACAGTGAGACAGACTTTTCAGTGTCCTCATATGTCTCATATGTTTACTCCCTCTGTCCCCACAGGCCATCCCCACCATTATCAGGCAAGGCAAACGTCAACTTCTCCAGTGCTGGGGTGAGGACAGGTGCTCCGTGGCACAGTAAGTTGTGCATTTGTTAAAGTTGTACTCTCGCGTCGCAGCATGTGTGTGCGGTTCGCTCACATCACGTAGCCCTGACTGCTTGGTCCCTCGCAACTCCCTATCGCATGTGCCTCGTCCCCCCTTCTCCAGCCTCCTGCAACCACACGCCCCCCTTTGCTCTTCCTCAGTGACTGCCCTGTTTTGCATTGTATTGCTTTGTGCTCTGCTGCATTCTTCCTCCTTCTAGGTTTACATTTGTCGACTGCTTTGCTCTTTTGATTTATTGATTTATTTATTTATTTATAGAGCGCTTTACACCAAGGCGCTGTACAATAGAACAACAAAATACAGAGTAATAACAACAAATAACAATGGGAGCAAAGTGGCAACTTGAATCATTCAACAACAAAACAGTGCAAAGAGCAATTGACTGAGAAGGGGGAGAAGTGGAGTGGGAACAGGAGAGTAAAGGGAAGGGCGGGGAAGGATTGAGTGAGTGTAGAAGGAAGGGAGAGATAGTGTAAAATAGAAAGGGAAGGTGGTAAGGGAGGGGAGGGATTAGAAGAGGGGAAAGACGGGGGAGTAGAGAGGGCAGGGGGGCTTCAAGGTGGGGATTGGAGGAGGAAGGATTTAAGGGAAGTGCGAAATGAGATGAGGGTAGTGGAAGAGCGGATTGAGAGGGGGAGAGAGTTCCAATGGTCAGCAGAACGAAGGAAGCGAGAGGGCGAGTAGAAGGAGAGAAGGGAGGAGAGATAAGGAGGGGCAAGACCATGAAGGGATTTGAAAACAAGGCAGAGAAAGTGGAATTTTAGTTGTAGGTGGAAAGGTAGCCAGCCTAGTCGAGAGAGCGAAGAGGAAATGGAGTCACGGGAGGTAAGGAGACAGAGGGTTCGAATGGCAGAGTGGTATATAGATTTAAGAGGGGCAAGCTGAGATGAGGGAAGGCCGAAAATTATAGAGGAGCAGTAGAAGAGGCGGGAAAAGATGAGTGAGGAGATTAGGAGTTTAGTAGCATGGAATGTGAGGGAGGGACGGATTTTGCGAATATTGTAGAGGTGGTATCTGCAGGAGCGGGAGGTGAGTGAAATGTGTTGCGAGAAGGTGAGAGAGGAGTCAAAAAGAACACCTAGGTTGCGAGCATGAGTGGAGATAAGGAGATTGGAAGGAGGAAAGTGGATGAACGGGGGAGGAGAGGAAGGGGGAAGAGAGTTACAGGGGAAGAAAAGGACTTTGGTTTTATCAGTGTTAAGTGAGAGAAAGCGGGAGGACATCCAGTTCCTGATGGCTGTGAGACAAGAGGAGAGTTTAAGCTGGAGGTCAGGTGTGAAGGAGGAGAAAGAGAGAAAGAGTTGGGTGTCGTCCGCATAGAAATGATGGGAGATGCCAAAGGAAGAGATGACAGGGGCAATGAGGGAGGTATAGAGAGAGAAGAGGAAAGGGCCAAGTACAGAGCCTTGAGGAACACCGTAAATAAGAGGGAAGGAAGGATAGGTCTGGCCTCCCCATGAAACAGTAAAGGAACGAGAGGAAAGGTAAGAGGAGAGCCATTTTAGAACATGGCCTTTGAACCCAAAGGAGGAGAAAGTGTGGAGGAGGAGAGGATGATCGACAGTGTCAAAAGCGGCAGAGAGATCAAGGAGAATAAGTATGGTGGATTGCTTCGCATGGCGAGCAGAGAGGAGCGAGTTGAGAATCGAGGTGTGAGCAGTTTCAGTGGAATGTTTGGGACGGAAGCCAGATTGGAAAGGAGGAAGGATAGAGGAAGTCGAGACAAAGGATGAGATTTGAGAGTAGGCGAGGCGTTCAAGGTGTTTAGAAAGGAAAGGCAGAAGAGAGTTAGGTCTGTAGCTGGCAGTGAGCAGTGGATCAGCAGAGGGTTTCTTAAGAATAGGAATGATCGTTGCATGTTTGAAAGCAGAGGGAAAGATAGATGAGGAGAGGCATGAGTTTAAGAAAGTGGTAAGGTAAGGGATAAGAAGAGGGTAAATTTTAGGGATGAGAACGGAGGGGAGAGGGTCAGAGGGGTCGGCTGTGGGGTGGGCTTTGGATAGAAGGGAGGAGACTTCGGAAAGGGAAACAGATGAGAAAACAGACATGCTGGAAGAAGGAGGAGAGGGGGGAGGAGAAGAGAGGGAGTCAGAGAGGGAGTTAATTTTTTGCCTGAGTGTGATGATTTTGGAGGAGAAGTAGTTGGCGAAGTCAGAGGGAGAAAGTATGGAATTAGATGAGGGGTCAGGAGAGGGAGGAGAGAAGAGGCGGGAAAGAGTTTGAAAAATCCGACGAGGATGTGAAGCTTGAGACTGTAGAAGGTTAGAGTAGTAGGAGGATTTGGCCGTAGGAAGGCAAGAGTTGTAAAGTGCATGGTAAGAAAGTAAGAGGTTTGATTAGAAAGCGAGGGAGTTTTGAGCCGAAGTCTTTCAAGACGCCTGAGAAGGCGCTGCATAGAACGAAGATGGGAGGTAAGCCAGCGGTGAGAAGGTTTCTGAGTAGGGCGGAAGAGAGAAAGGGGATAGAGATGGTCAAGGGCAGTGGAGATGGAAGATGAGAAGGAAGAGAGAGCATCATCAGGAGAGAGTAGTGCAAAGTCATGGTGAGAGGGAAGAGACGAAGAGCAGGTGTCAGAGAAGAGGGTAGTGTCGATACTGTTCTGTGTTCTGCTGTGCTCCACCCTCCTCTAGGTTCTCTTTTAGTTACTGCTCTGTTCTTGATACACTGGTAACCTGATTTGCTTAATGGACTGCCTTGTTTTCGGCCTGCTCTTCCATCTGAGTTCTTGTCTACTTATTCAATTGTCCACTATTGTCTTGTCCTCTTCCTCTTCCTCTCTCCTTTCCCCCACCTACTCTATGGTGCTCTCTGTTTCTCCTATCTTTTCAAACTGCTTCTCTATCGACTATCCTGCTCGCCTCACTAAGTCTGGTAGGACAAAGTTCAAAAAGTAAATCCTGGTCTCCAACCCAGGCCTCCCTATCGCTGATACCTATACCAGTGCTTCTTCCAGAAAAACCCTCAATGACATCCTCTTTGTCGTTCCCTCGCCAAACCTATGGACTCTTCATATGGTCCCTGTGCTCTCTCCTTTCTTTTCTTATCCCATTAATGGTGACACCTGGTGGGAGGCCCTCCTGGCCCCCTGCCGCTCCTCTAAGGTCATCATTAATGTTTACCTGAATGGCACTGTCTTGGTCCAAGGCCCACAGGCCAACCTTCTCCTCTTTGATAGACACTTCCCTCGCCTTCTCAATTTCCTTTCTTCTCCTGCTGTCCCTCCTCTCCCTTCTTCAGCTTCCTTGCCTCCCCCCTCTGTCTCCTCCTTGGCTACATTGCCCCCTCCTCCTTCCTCTGGCTCCTACTACACCTCTGCAGGGCGTACCTCTGGTTTGTACCCCTCCCCGGAAGTCTTTCAAGGTTGGCAACCTTCTCCATAATGTCACTCTCAACTCTCGTTTAGCTATCAAACACTCCTCTGACATCAGCCGTCTCCTGAAAGAACTTGATCTTGATGTCCTCGGTCTACTTCTCATTCCAATACCTTGTCTGCAGGCTCTCTCTCTCTCCTGGCCACTCTCTTGCTGTGGCACTGTTATCGGCCACCTGGTCAGATCACCTACTTCCTCTCTGAGTGGGTGGGCTTCTCCTCCTCCCTCCTGGCCTCAACCACTGAACTCCTCCTTCTTGGAGAATTTTACATCCACCTGGATAGTTCCTGTCCCTCCTCTGCACTCGTTCGCGACCTCTGCGACTCTCTCTCTCTTTCTATTCTACCCTCTGGCCCGACTCACTCTGCAGGTCACACTCTGGATGTTCTGATCTCCTCAGAGCTCCCCCTCTGGATCCCTTTCCTCTCATATCTTCCTCTCTACCCCTCAGGCCAAGCCAACTCCAGCACTGCCACCTACCTTCTTGGTCATCAAAACCATGAAGAGTGTGTCAGTTGAGGCTTTTGCTGCCACTTTCCCTCCCCTCCTCCTCCTCTGGCTGACTCACATCCTGACACAGCCCTTTCAATGCTCCACTCTTCTATCTCTGATACTCTTAATGTTTTTGCCCCTGTCATGAGGATCCACTTGAAGCCCAAAGCCAAGTGCAACTCCTGGTATGACTCTGACCTCGTCACCCTTAAACGCAAGTGCAGGGTGGCTGAGAGGAAATTAAGTGCTTCTTGTGCATCCTCCGACAGACTTGCCTGCTGCCTGCTCCAAAGGCAATACCGGCTCTTTGTCCACACTACGAAGAGAGCCCACATCCAAGCCCGGGTCTCTGCAGCATCTGACAAGTTGGCCAAACTCTTTATAATCTCCAAGGAGCTGGCCAATCCTGGTGTAGACTCTACCTCTGCTGTCCACTCCCAGGCCCTCAACACAGCCCTGGATTCTCATTTCGTCTCTGAAACCCAGGACATCCTGTTCACCCTCTCGTCCTCTCTTCCTCCTCTATCTACTCTCTCCTCTATCTCCGGCCCCCTGCGGCCACCTCTCCTCCCTCTTTCTCTTTCTTTCCTCTGTTCTCCCCAGACAAGGTTTCTAGACAAGTCCGATCTATGAAAGTCTCATCAAAACAGATTCTTCCCTGTTCTGCCAAAACCATCTAGGACCACAGTGACACCCTTGCTCCTGCCCCGGCTGACTTTTGCAATGACTCCTTCACCACTGGAGCCTACCGTTCCCCCCTGAAACACTCTATTGTGTACCTTCTTCTCAATAAAACCTCAGCCGACCCCTCCTGCCCGGCTAACTATCGCCCGATCTCCATCACTCCTTTACTGGACAAACTCATGGAAACGCTGGCCATCTCCAAGCTTAATCTTCACACTGAAACTGTTGGTTGTCTCCATGACCATCAGTCTGGATTCAAAGCAGCCAGAAGCATGGAAACTGATCTCCTGAATATCCGTTTTGATTCTAATCTCCCCTCTGTCCTCTTCTTACTCAATCTCTTTTCTGCCTTTGACACGGTCAACCATGCCATCCTGCTCAATTGTCTCTGTGATAACCTGGGTATTCATCGATCAGGCCCTGGCCTGGGTGACCTCTTTCGTCTCTGATTGACCCTCCCAGGTCCAACTTGGGTCTTTCCTTTCCTCTATCTCACTCTCTACCTGTGGTGTACCCCAGAGGTCAAACCTCTCTCCCTGGCTGCTCAACCAATATCTGGCAACTCTCGTCCACTGCATTACCACTATCTGCTCCAACTTTCAGTGCTATGCAGATGACACTCAGCTCATTTTCAAGCTCCCCTCTGCCACCTCTTCTCCTTCTCTCCTCTCAGACTGTCTGTCTGCTATCCAGGAGAGGTGTGCCACCAACGATCTCTGCCTTAATGCCAGTTAACACCTGCACCCTCCTTTCCTGTCATTCTCTGGCCAGTCTCCCTTGGCCCTCTTCCTGCTCCCACCTGTGAGGCTAAGAACCTCGGGGCCATCTTCGACTCAACACTCTCCTTTTCTCCTCACATCTCTGAAGTCTCTAAGAAGTCAAACTACCAACTGCACCTCCTCAGAGGTATTCTTCCTTTCCTCTCCTTCCCCCAGAACCTCACTGTCTCTAGAGTTCTGGTTCTCTCTAGGCTGGACTACTACAACAGCCTCTTTCTAAATCTGCCTGCTTCTACTCTCCACCCTCTGCAACTCATCCAGAACAGGACTGTGAGACTTGTCCTTGGCCTCAAGCCCAGGGATTGTATCTCTCCAGCACTGAAACCTCTGCATGGGTTCCCAGTGGCTGCAAGGATGAAGTTCAAGAACCTCTGCATTGTCAAAAAGGCCTACTGGAGCCTAGGTCCTCAATACCTCTTCGTAAATACATTCCTACTCAAGCTCTTCGCACTCCGCCTCCAACTCCCTCTAGGTCAGTTGCCTCTCCAAGCAACGAGTTGGTGGATCTTTGGATTGTGATTGGTCTTTACTGGCTGGGGCTCTTTCAACAACTGAGACTGGTGCCAAATTCTCAAAAAGGCTTTAGCCAGCCCTCTTCCTTTAAGAAAAATGTCATGCAATTCAAGAGGACATAGCTCCCTTTTTAACAACTTGGACTTGAATATGTTTGTCTGCTCCCATGATATTATCTATATTTAAGACCATTGGCTCACTACTCCACCTAGTTTGGATGGTTACCAAACCTGCTTTCTAACTGCTAAAAAAGGCAGGGTGGGGCATCCATCTGGTGGGGTTATGTCCCTTTTTAAATTATGGTGCAGCTTTCTCAAAGATAAAACTCTTGAAGTATCTAAGTGCTATCTAGCGATGGAATTTAACACTGTCACGGGGGAACGAAAAGAGTACGTTGTTGGTCAATATCTATTGGCATGAGCTGTTGATGTCATATTACAAAAGATCACGCCTGTGTCGCGCGATAGTTGTGTCACACGAAACAAGGTCATGTTATTATTTTAGGAGATATAAATTCCCAGTGTCCGCATATGACGCCGGGAAAATTAGAAAATTCAGTGATACTGGCAAATCAGCAATCAAAGAGTAAACGTCATAACAGGGTCAGATGGATGAATAGTATGAGTTCTCTGGGTCACTTTAAATTAAATGGAACAGTTAAAGGTGATACTCTGGGAAATCCAACATGGGCTAGAGGGAACTCCAATTCCACTTTCGATTATATTTTTGTGACAACTTGTTTCTTACTTACATCAAACATGTTTACAACATACAATGGGATGCTTTACAGTTGATAATTTTGAACACACTTTGGCAGCAAATGATGTAAACCTACGTAAGGAGGCCAAACTGACTCGATTATGCAATGGCAGTGGCATTCAATTCCATAAATATGATTTGGCGCTAGCTGAAAAAAAGAGTGAAGTTAGATCTAGTATCATGGCTATTAAAAAGCAGGCCATTTCTAAAAACCAGGAAATGGCGATTGTAGCTAAGATCAGAACTAAATATAAAAATTGGACTAGGCACTAATATGCTAGACTTAGACAACCGGATTTCAGAGAACATGCTGTCTAGTCTGAAATCAAATAAAGGTTGCTGATTTTTGGAAGCTAGTGAATTTAATGAACCACACACATCAGCATTCCCAAATTAATGCTGTGTCCGAATTCCAGTGGGTTTTGCATTTTTCACAATTCTTTGCAGAGGACCAGGCATCCTCCTTTGTTTTCCCAGACACCCATTGCTTGGAGGTCAACTACAATAACTTATTGATAGATTTCTCACCTTAAAATGTGTATGATGCAATTGTTAAAGCCAGTGATTCTAAAACCATGGTTTCCAATAATCTTTCCAACAAACTTTTAAAAGGTAATCTGTGTGGGTGGGCGGTCACTTTATCGTTTCTTTTTAATGATAGAATGAAGATCGGTTGTTTCCCCTCCACGTAGCATTTATCATATATCGTTCTGATCTATAAACAAGGCCCTCGTATTGACCCGAAGAACTATCACCCCATTTCAATAATTGACACTGAGAGCAACATTTCTCCCTGCATTTTCTTTCAGAACAGTTTCTATAGAAGAAGTTATTGAAATAGTTTCCAAACTTAAACCTACTTCTTGCAAGGGGGATGTTTTGCGGCTACCCTATTTAAAGAACATATTCTAACCCTTGCTCCATGGATTACCATGTTTGTAAATCGATCTTTTCAGGAGTCATATGTCCCCGAGAACATAAAGGAGGCCTGGGTTACACCCTTGCTTAAGAAGGAAAACTTAGATCCTGCTGAAGCAGGGAACTATCGTCCTATTACAAATGTTCCTTTCATACTGAAAATTCTGGATAAAATTGCCTATTGTCAATATCAAACCTTCGTCGATGAGCACGATATATTAGCTACCCAACAGTCCGGTTTTCGACCTAATTACGGGACCGAGACTGCGCTGTTGGATTTGAAATCATATATGATGGGTCTTATCGATAAAGGTAATACAGTTTTGCTGCTGCTTTTAGATCTGTCCGCCGCGTTCGATTTAGTTTATCAACTTCTGGCAGACAGGCTGATTTCAATTGGTAAATGTTCCACAGAAGCATCAGCATGGTTTAAATCTTTTCTAGGTCCAGGAAACATGAAAGTGACTAAGGACAATGCTCACTCTATTGCTTCAATATTACTATGTGGCGTGCCGCAGGGTTCATGTCTTTCGCCTTTGCTTTTTAATATCTACTCACGTCTTCTCTGCGCTCTTCTGTCAGCTATGGGCATTTATTTAGCCAATTATGCTGAAAACAAGCAGATTGTTATCAAACTTACTGATGAGTACCAAAAAGACCTAGAGCGCATTAATTACATCTTTTCTGAAATTCAGAAATGGATGGCGTTAAACTCCTTGGCCCTTAACAACGCCAAAACTGAGCTGCTGGTTTTGGACACTCAGCAGAGTTTAAAGAAACTGGATACAAAATATGATGATTTTTTGATCGGTCAACACGTCATTCACATATCAAAATCTGTAAAAACCTTAGGGGTCTTTTTTGACCCCCAACTGTCTTTTACCAGACAGACTAGTTATCTAAAATCTTCTTGTCAGTACTACATCCAGCTCTTATGGCAGGTACGCCCATATTTGTCCAAAGAACATCTTGCACTGATCGCAGCTGCGATTGTGAATTGCAAACTGGACTACTGCAATAGTCTCTTGATTGGTACCTCTCAGGCCAATCTTAAGATGCTGCAGGTGATTCAGAACAGTGCAGTATGAGTTGTAATAGGACTTAAGCGCAATATGCACGTTTTTCGAGGCAAAGCGCAGCCTGCATTGGCTGCCGGTACAACAGTGGCTACATCACAAAGGGGTGACCATTGTGTATAAATGCCTGTATTGCAAAGCTCCATCATACCTCACTGCTAGGATAAAAAAGAAACCGGCTGGTCGCTTATTACGCTCTAGTAGTAATACTACTCTAGTTCAACCTCAGTCCACTTTGAAGAGATTGGGGGGAACAGGCTTTGATTCCTGGGCTCCTGCTCTATGGAATTCTATGCCTAAATATCTTGCGGATAGTAGTTATCTGAGTATCTTTAAGAAACAACTAAAAACCTTCCTGTTTGATATAGGTCAAGGTTAATTATCTCCTTTCTCATGCTATCAGAGTATTCATTCTTGAATCCGACTGTATGTATTCTTACATCGGTCTTTTGTTGGTGGATTACTTGATGAATACTGTCTTCCTTTTGTGTTCTTATGCTTTTCTCCTGAATTTTCTTTTTTCTTCATGTTATCTGTCATCTGTCTTTTCTTTCTCCTGTGTGCACCTGGGGCCTTTGGGTTAGTGGTGCATTACAAGAACATAGATAGATCGATAGATAGATCGATAGATAGATAGATAGATAGATAGATAGATAGATAGATAGATAGATAGATAGATAGATAGATAGATAGATAGATAGATAGATAGATTGATTGGGTCACCCAGGAAGATGGGCTCGGGTTCTAGTGGGAGTGCCGTCTGGGTGATCCCTTCGATGGTGGCTAGACATTGTTTCCAAAATTCTTGGGCTTTTGAGCATGTCCACCACATGTGGAAGAAAGAGCCTGGGTACCCGCACCGTCTCCAGCAAGCAGGGTAGAGTGCCTGGTTCATATGGTGAACCTGAAGGGGAGGGTAGTACCAATGCAATAAGATTTTGTAAGCCCATTCCCTGTTGGTAACGCAGGTGGATGATGAATGAGTGCGGGTCCAAATGTCCACCCAAGTCTGGTCCTCCATAGGGTGACCTAGGTCTGCCTCCCATTGTTTTAGCCCTGTATGTAAAGTACCTTCTACGTGGTTAGAGCCAGCCCTAGTGTGTGGGCTGGCTCTAACCACGTAGAAGGTACCTCACATACAGGGCTAAAACAAGTTTCGCTAGGGACTCGCTGTAGGAATAACTTTTTAATAAAATTCCTTATGTTTATAATTTGTTAAAAAGACTAGGGTACAAACAAGAGGTGACCACCCGTCGACTCCGGTTGCCAGACATTTGGTCGAAAAAATTTGGTCGACTGGACAAATGGTTGAACCAATTTGGTCGAAAGCCAAATGGTTGAATTTTTATTTTTTGTATTTTCACCCTTTTTTTTGGGGGGGGGGTCCCCCCAACCCTCTTACTTTTCTAAAAAAACCCTTTTTTCCCTAAACGAAAACCAAAAAAATACATATATAAATAAAAATAAAAATTCAACCATTTGGTTTTCGACCAAATTACGTCGACCATTTGTCTTTCGACCAATTTACAGTCGACCACTTGTCTGGACAGCGTCGACTCCAATTTGTAGTTACCCTGCCTCCCATTGTGCCATACATCAGGTTTTTTTGGCGAGGAAGTCTCCCTGGAAGCGTCTGTATAAGGTTGAGATCTTGCCCCGGGCCGGGAGATCCTTAAGAGACAGTTTGAGGGCCGTAGGGGTGCGAGTTGCTGCTTGGGAGGTTTGAGGGTGAGAGCACCAATGACAAAGATAAATATAGGAGAATCTGTCTCTTTCCTGGAGCCAGAAGGCCTCTTTACATTGTGCAAAGGTGTGGGGCAGTCCTGCCTCAAATAGCTGATCCAGAGTTTCAAGGCCCCCTGCGATACAATTTTTGAAGTTCTGGGGATTTGCCCCGGGTGAAAATGAAACACTGGGGATGAAGGACTCAGTTCAATCGGGATCCCTTTCCGCTTCAAGGCCTTGCCCCAAATGTCTATGGTATGTTTGGTGGATGATAATAGTCCCTCCCACCGTCGCCGCGAAGGAGGCGGGATATGCGAGAGAAAGCGCAGGGGAAGAGATAGGCGTGATTGTTCCAGCTCCACCCATCTGGGGCGATTAGTGGATACTTGCCATGCTTGGGTGTGCGCCAGTTACGCTGCCACCTGATATCCCTGTAGATCAGGGACTCCCAGACCACCCAACCTTGCATTACCTAGCATTGTTTTTTGGGGAATCCTAGCCTTTTTCCCCCTCCAGATGAATCGAAGCATTTCCATCTGCAGATCGCAGAGGTTGGGCGCCGGGATCGTAACAGGCAGGGATGCAATCGTTGTTTTTTCAAATTCGTTAGAATTGAATGTTATTGAAAAATGAAATGTTTTGTATCCAGGTTAGCGTGTAATGAAGTTTTAGATGTATATTTTTACTTTTTCTTTTTAATGAGGCTGTGGAATGGATGTATTACTTCGTTTTATTTATTGTGGGAAACAAAAATTGTATTGGTTTATGTCAGTTTTATTTCATTGTTCGCTTTTCTTATTGTTAAGATTGAACTGTTTTGATTAGTCAATAAACAATTTAAAAACAAATCTACAGTATTGGACGGGGACGAATGTTACAAATGCCTCCCACTAGCTGGTTAGGCTGTTTGGCTTTCCTGGCTACTTATGTGTATTGTTTGTCACTCTACCCGGCTTCTTCTACTCCCATCTTCCTGCAGCAACAAATGGCACTCTTCTTTGGATTCTCCCCCGCAAGCTTCCTCGTCCCGTAAATAAAAAACCTAAAAGAGTTCTTGCATGGAAAGCTGAATCAAGTTATTTGACTCCCCCCTTCTGGTCCCTCCCCCTTTCCTTGAATTAAACATAACCTGATATTTGTGTAAGAAAAATGTCCATAACAATGGTGTCATGTGAGGCAGAGACGTGATACCCACTCCTAGTCTGAGTGCTTTCTTTCCTTTTATTTCTGTGACAAAAGCCCAAGCAAACCCATTTCATATAGACGGAATGTCTTGCTGATTAGTTTTTCTTTTCCACTGATAATAAAAGCACTGTGGAAAATGAGGTCTTGGATGACTGCCCAGACAGCATCCTGCCACAGCACCCGTCCTATCCACCTTTAAAGTGACATCTGAGAAGAGGTATCAATGAAGGGTTTAATGAACATAAGAACAGTGCCGATTGGCAAATGTTATGAGAATTGTTCCAACATTCTTCTTTATTCATGGTATTTTGGGTACTTCTGAATGCACAGCTGGTCCCATGCACAGACACCTTAAATCCAGTAAAAGAAGTATTGGCTAAGTCAATATTTTCAGCTTTGGTAGAGGAATTGGAAAGAGGGTTTGTGAGGAGCAAGGGAGAGAAGGCCGCAGAAGAAATGAGGGGCTGTGAGGACTGAAGGCTGGAGAGGAAAAGAGGAGTTATGAGGAACAAGGAATGAGAGATAAAGATAGCAGGAACATTGACACAGTGGAGGCTAGTAATAGCAGAGGCAGGATATCTGTAGTGGATTCATGTCAGTTGCGAGTAGTTTTTGCGAGTAGCTTTTGCTAGCGATACTTTACATCCAAGAAATCGTTTTTAATGGGTCAAGTCGTAGCATATGTGTAAATATTTATTACAGTTATATTATATGATATTATAAACACTGGATCCAAAAGGACAACAGGTTAATGCTCTAATTAGATTAATAAAGCCATTTATTTTAAGGCTTTCGTAATCTTCGGGTTACTTTATCAGCACAGATAGACTGAAACATTTGGAAAAACACAGCAGTTTAAGCATTCACCTGCGGAATTCTTTCCCTGTTTGTGTCTGTGTTTCTCATTTGTAGTTCCTTCACATAGTGCCATACTCTTCAGAAGTTACCCCCACACATTGCAGTCTGAAATATTTAAAGGGACGCTGCAAAGATATGCAGGCAGTAATGAGAAAGAAACACTCTTTGGCTGCTTTTGGGAAGTCATGAATGGCTGAGATTGTCAGTCATGGCTGTTGCAAATCTATTAAAGGATGATACATTTGAGGTAGAGCCGGTTGTTTGCCCATCGCACCTGCAATTCACCATGCCCTTCTATGTTTATGCTAGGGATTTGAAATATGTCTGTCAGTCACATGTTGTACAATTGTGTTTCGAGAATTAATCTAGCTATTGATCATATTTCCAGTATGGTCTCTGAAAGGCTGGCTGCACCGAAATGGAGCAAGCCATATGTCAGGCATCGGCCTAGGACCAGGTCTAGAATGAGAGACTTGGAAGGAGGAGGAGGACCTGGAAGAGGGACTGGCTAGGACAAAGGTCAATGGTGAGCGACAAGGACAAGGAACTAGGAGGAGTGGCCAGGGCAAATACTTGGACAAGAGACAAAGGACTAGGACGGGGGTTTAGGAGGAAGATGAGTGACTAGAACAAGGCACTAGGAAGAGGAAGAGGTTAGGCAAGGGATCAGAGACTAAGATGAGGGACTAGGACATAGGACTAGGATGAGGGACTATGAGGAGTGGCTAGGATAAAGGATAGAATGAGGAAGGAGAATAAGGCTTTAGAGCATATGAAAGACTATGAATAGGGCGATGGAATCAGAAGTGGGGTTAGGGAACAAGGGACTAGGATTGGAATCTCCCTTCAGTGAGATTGTTGTGGCACAAGCACTCACGTGTTGGGATTGGGTCACTAGAAGGCGACAAAAGGGGGCGGGGGCAATCAGTCATGCATTGAGCCTTTGGCTTTTGAAGGCTGCTGTGACAAGGCTGGGAACAAATACTATATTGAGATTGTGTTTCTCTACATCTGATGAGGAAAGGACAGAGTCAGTCATGGGACGGGGTGCTCAAATGCCTCTGGTAAGCTTGTTTGCAAGGGATTTTTAAGAGCTGGTAGGACTGATCTAGAGCGAGACCAACAACAAACCATTGCCTACCGGATGCTGGTGGGGCTCAGGTGTGTCTGTCATGTATCAGACAAGAGCAATAAAAAAAAATGTTGGATCTACATGTTGTGATCCCTGAATCTATTTGGGTGGAAAATGGGACATTGTTTTTAATAGTGGCTTACAAGCCATTTTCCCGATTATTCAGCAAAAGTTTCATTAGGTGACATTACATTTTGACCAACGGGACTGTACTTTGTCTATCTTGTCGAAGAAACAGAGCTTACGTAAGTCAATTTAGGGTATTAGCAAAAATAGCAAAAGACAAAGACAGTTTTATTTATTTATGCATTTACTTATTTATGTTTTATTATTTGTGTTGATCATATTAGATCTTTACAAAAAGTATAAGAATTCAACAACTTTAAAAAATGTATAATTTAAATACTTTTTACCTTCTTTAAAATAAAGTGTAGTAGAAAAGGAAGAAAAAAAGAAATGTACAGAATTAAAAGTTATTTAAAGAAATGATTTAAAAGAATTATTCAGAAAAGTAGTCAGGGAAATTCTTTATGGAACCTCTAGTACAGGAACATATTTTGTCCGTCAAGCCCTATTTTCATTTCCAATGTCTCAAGTTTTCCTTCCACTTGAAAAGAAGAGAAAAATAGAGCCCAAAAAGCATTATCAATTTTCATTCTCCCATTTTCTCTTGAAATTCTTTAGGCCCAATATCCATATTCTGCTTAGGTAACATAGATACTAAGCCAATACTTGTTAGGACCAGGACTGCTGCAATTGTAAGGGCTGTTTTTTTTACCCGAAATCAGGACGTTCCAAACATTTTCCAAAAAAAGGCCTTCCACTGTATTTACGAACTTGGAAAAGTAGATTACTCTAATTTCCCAAGTCCCTTCACAGTCTCGAAGCAGATGCTGTAAATTTTGATATTTTGGGTCCGCGCACCTTTTATAGAAGATAGTGACATTATGTTTTTGGCCTCCGATATTCAAGATTTCACCTGTGTGAATTAGATGTAATCGTGTTCTGAGGAATATATTTCTTGATTCCCAGGCGGGATGCTTTTGCAAATATTTTGGCAGTTCTCCCAGCTTTTTATCCACAATCAGAAAGGTGTTATTTGGTTTTAGAAGCCTCATTTCCACTCCTGTTTTGATCCAATCCATTGTTTCCGTTTCTTTCTTTGCTTTCAAGGGTTTTTTTTTTAGTGTTTCCACCGATGAATCAGCCTCAGTCAAGAGATTTAACACTTTCACTTCCATCTCTTGGAGTATCTTAGATCTTTTCAGTTGTAGCTGTAATTGTATGTCCTTATGAAGTGAGTTTTCTTTTGTGGTTATTATCAGCCTATACAATGAGAGCAATCTCCAACCCATTTGCTGCTGTAATGATTTTAAGCCAAGTTCGAATCTTAGTGCAGGCATAGAGAGGCAAGTTGGCAAGCCCAGAGATCTTTTCCAGAGTTGGCCTTCCACTTTTTGCCAATCTATGACCCAAAGTGTTGGTTGGGCCTCCAGACCATATAGGAGTATCGGTAGTATTTTTGCAACATAAAATCTTAATAGTTGCATGATTGAAAATTTGCAGAGGTCATGTAGGATATTTTTCATCTGTGGCACCGCTCTCTATCGACCTTCTGTCTTTTTTCTATTTCCGCCTTATTCGTTGATGGAGAAGAGGACATTGTATACCACAAGTAAACCAACTCTTCTGTTCTCACAATTGCTCCCCCATCAAAAAACCATTTTCCATAATGAATGAGCTTTTTTGGATGTTTCATCACTAGAATTTTAGATTTCTTTGGGTTTACTTGAAGTCCATTTATTTTGGTGTATACACTTAGACCATTCAGTAAGTGTTGTAGTCCTATTGCTGTCCTGTCTAACAGGACAATGTCGTCTGGGTAGACGAGCCAAATATTTTTGGTAGAGTTTAATTTTTGACTCGCCATTGTCCAGGAACGCAGAAAGGCCCCTAGATCTACCAGGTACAGATTGAAGAAGAACGGTGCTCCCAGGCATCCTTGTCTCACACCTTGCTCAACTTTAATTGTGTTGGTAAGATGACCAGCATCATCTAATCCCACCATCAACGAGGTATCCCTATGTAACTCAATTAGCATGGATAACAACCTTCTCGGAAGTCCCCAATCCCTTAGTTTGGCCCACAGTTTTTCTCTTACTACTAGATCGAAGGCCTTCGAGAAGTCTATCCAGGCTCCATATATCGAACCCTCTCCTTGTTGTTTCGAGTATTCTGCTAAGAGGTTCAAAGTTAAGACATTTAGCGTAGTGGACATGCCACGAAATTTAGACATGACATTTGATGTTTTGGCCCAGTCCTCTAGCTCTAACAAGAGGATTTGCATAAATATTTTACTTTCAATGACAATGTCAAGGTATGATAACTGCTTGCTTCCATGACAAAGGAAAGCTTTTTGACTCTAATATTGCATTGTAAAGATTGTAGATGAGGTTTGCCCACGTTTTTGTATTACTTTTGTATTACTTTTTAGGACCTGGTAGGTCAGTCCATTGGGGCCTGCTGCCTTTGATGTTGAGGCACTCAAAATTAGTTCTTCTATCAATTTAATATCTTAATTGATTTCTCATTTTGCAGTTTCCCACACCCCTTCTTGGGATTCCACTGTATTCTTAAAGTTCTTTTCGGTCACCAAATTGCATTGAATACTGTTACTGCTAGATTTCTTTCCTGCTTTGTTTATGATTGTACAAATGTTACATGTACTATTTTCGGATAAGGCTGAGAGGATCTGTTCATTAACCTGTTGGATTCTCAATGCTTTTCTTGCTTGTATCCGCTTTTGAGCTTTTGCAGTTCAGCTCCAAGCTCTATTTGGTTTGTAATGTTTTACTTCAAACGTCTGCATTCTCTCCTTAGGACCTTTTTCTGTTCCCAAGTTTCATCATCGAATGAATGTTGATGATGAGTTATTTTCTTCTATACCCCGGCATTTGGTGCATGAACTGACCAGATAAATGATTTAAAGCATTCTGGCCTGCAGTTTTCTTTTTGTTCTTTCAAGGAGATACAACTCAATTTGTCGTTTAGTTTTTTCCCCATCTCTCTTGTATTTTCCCAGTGCCACTTTGGCTTTTCTCAGAGTAAGGGCGTGAACATACTTATCCATAGCTATTTTTGTAGAACTTTGGATACACGCTTTTAGCTGATCATGATCACTCCCCTCTCCCCTTATGATCTCCATTAGTATTTCCTTTGTTTGTAGGTCTTCTGAAACAAAAAAATAGTCCAAAGTGGAAAAGGAATTGCCCTGTGACCAGGTTGGCTTTCATGGATTGTCTCTCTTTACTGAGCCATTCAGGTTACTGAGCCATTCAGCATATAAAGACCCCATGAGTTCAGATAGTTTACCCATTGTGTTCCTGTGTTTGATTCATTTGCCCATCTTAGATTGTTCTTGGGATCCTGCTTTATACATTGGGCGTTCAGGTCCCCTCCCAGGAGCACACTAGCGTCGCCATGAAACAGTGCAATCTTTTCAAGTATTGTGGATAACATCAGGTGAAAGTTTGGGAGGCTAATTCGTGCTTGATTCCAGTAGACATTTACTATTATAAGATACAGATCTCCCTCTGTTGTTTGTACTCTTATTCTGTATGCTAGAATACCATCCCTTTCTCTATGCAAGAGCGTGACTTCTTTGCTCAATGAATTGTTAACTCCAATTAATAGCCCTCCAGAAGGTCGGCCTTTTGATTTTTGAAGTGCCAGAACGGTAAATATTGTAAGGCCTTCTATTTCTATTTGATGCGTGTGCCAGGTTTCTTGGAGCAAAATGACATCAGAGTTAATGAGAGCTTTCTTTCTACTACTTGCTGAGAAAGAATTTGGTCCACGGGTATTCCAGCTTGTTATATTTATTTCACCTTGCCTAAAGGTTCTGTTGCCCCAGACTCAGTCTTTGAAGCACCTGTGTGAGAATCTCTGGTAGTGCCGCTAGCGTAGACTTTTGCGTCTCCATTATTCCCCTGGGGGTTTGCACAGGGCTTCTGATTTGGTAATTTTTTAATTTTTTTATTTATTCAACAGGTCGTTTGGTTTACAAATTGAACCCCTTTTAACCCTTCCCACCGTTTTCAAATAGTTTCCTCAGTTTCAGTCCTCGTCAGTATCCCATTTCAGTCTTTTTGAAGATTGTGTTGCAAGGCCTTGTACCTCTTCTGCATCCCTTCTGAATCCGGTACCTCCAGTTTCTTGAGCATTGTGATAACCAACTTTACGAGGGCTATATTGATTTTGGTTTTCCCTCCTTCGATCAATGATCTCCACCAATCATTCAGACTTCTGGTCGGATAGCTTCTACAAATGTCCCCTAAGCAATGCTCGCGTTCGTTTCTTAGGCCCTGACAGCTTAGGGTTATATGTTTCAAAGATTCTATCTCACTAGGGAGATCACACAATCTGCACCCTATTTCTTTGCTCATGATGTTTCTTCTTTGGAGTATTTCTCCAGTCGGCAAAACATTAAGTCTATATCTCATAAGGAGTGACCTAAATTACCAGTTTGGGAACAATGTCAGGTATCCTGGTAACAGGTTCAACTTCCGCGGCTGGGCCCAGAATTCTTCATAGTTCTTATATTTCCTGCTGTGCTCCTGGGTTTCAATCCAGTCCCTTGTATACAGCTTTTTTTTAGTTTTATCTGGATTTTTCAGTAAATCCTCCACTCTTTCGTTCATGCTTTTTAGCATTGCTTGCCAGCTTTCTTGCCATTCCACTAGCACACCATCTGTTTGTTCTTTCAAAGCTTTTTTCAGCACGCAAAAGCCTCCAGATGTATTCTTCTCCAAGCATTTGTGATAAAATGAAATTTTTTTCCAGTCGACTATGGCTTTCAACAATGTTAATGCCAGCTCTCTCCTTATTAATTGGATTGGAACTGATTTGGGGAGTTGTAGTACTTTCTGCCAGAACAGACCCTTCAGAGTCAGCCATACTTGTGCTGGGAAAGAAGTTGATGTTTCTGCTCCATTGCTTTCATTCTATAAAATTTTACCAAAGGAATTATGGTAAACCTGCACTATCTCTTCAATAAGATTTTCCCCTGCGCGGCTAAGTTGATCGCTTTCCTTCTTGGGGCTTCACTTTTGGTATTATTGATGCAGACTCCCAGGTATGTAAACAAGTTTACTTCCATCATTTTCTTTCATTTTAGAGTCCATTCTATCTTCTTGTTTTTACTGTTCTTCCCTCCCTGGGTGAATCTCATTGTCTTTGATTTTTCTGGGTTAATTATCAGATCGTTGTCATCCACATAGGAC
Source organism: Ambystoma mexicanum (assembly GCF_040938575.1). Taxonomy (NCBI): domain Eukaryota; kingdom Metazoa; phylum Chordata; class Amphibia; order Caudata; family Ambystomatidae; genus Ambystoma; species Ambystoma mexicanum. The sequence goes on along the minus strand of NC_090923.1, from coordinate 281,238,720 downwards.
TGCAAAGTTGTTATCTGTCGTTGCAGCCCTATCGGAGTCTGATCTATCAGAACAATATCATCTGTGTATAGCAGTCTCCCTATGGAAGACCCTGCTACTTTTGGGGGGAAACTGCGTATAGAATCAAAGGCTTCTCCAATGTCTGATGTAAACAGATTATAGAGTTCCGGGGCTAAGGGACAACCTTGTTTCAAACCCGTCTTGATGGAAATTTGGTCTGATAATGTCCCTGATTTATCCAGCCTTACTCTGATATTTGTGTCCAGATAAAGGTCTTTGATATTTTCCACAAGGACTTGAGGGCACTTCCATATATTAAGTTTGGCCCACAGTTTCTCTCTGCTGATTGTATCAAAGGCCTTCGACAGATCAATGAAGGCGATGTAAACTTTCTGGTCTTTGTTTCTGGCAGATCTGGCTTTCAACAAGTTAATCAAGAAGATGTTTAGGTTGCTTTCTTGTCCCTTGACAAAATTAGACTGCCAGGGGTCTCTCCGTTCATTCTGTGTGCTCCATTCTGTTAAGGCCTTCAGTAGTGTGAACTCGAAAACCTTCTCTGCGACGTCCAGGAGGGCGATTGGTCTGTAGTTGTCAGGTGATGTTCTCAGTCCTTTTTTATAAATGGGTACAACCACCGCTGCCTTCCAAGACTCAGGGATTTTTTCTGTATGAAGCACATATTTGAATAGTTGATGCAAGAACCATGCCCAGTTGTGTTACTTTTTAGAATGGCGTTTGTCAGCCCGTCTGGTCCCGGGGCTCTTGAGTTTTTTAGGTTCTTCAATATGGTTTCAATTGCCTCTGCGCCAATATCTAGTTTAATCGTCCTTGTATTTGCCAAGGACCTACGTTGTGATGGAGTCAGGTTATCCTGTTGCTGCGCCTGTAAAACTCGCACCATGTGGTTGCCCTTATAGGATTCGAGAGAGACATATCTTGTCGTGTGTCTGTTTCATTAATGATTGTCCAGAATTCCGCCGTGTTTTTTTATTTTATTCTGTCCAACATTCTCTCTGCGTCTTGATTGAGCATTGTTTTCTTATGCAAATATAACCAATTACGGTATCTTTGTTTCAGCCTGTGGATCTCCTTACTATTATCCGTGGACCGGGACTTATTTAGACGGGTGATGTTTTTCTTAAGGTTTTTTTTGTTTTTCCATACCGTTCTGTCATGCAGATGGGGATGGATCTTGGCTAGTTGGTTTTTGTTAGTATTCCCTTCCGCTCTATAGCCTTTAAAGAGTGGAATGTAATCGATCCTTTGTTTTTTTCGGGTTGATTCCAAATCCACAATTAACTCTTTTAATTTAAGGTTTAACCCTTTAATGTTCTCCGGTCGTATCTTGAGTTTTATTCCTCGTCCTGATGTCAGTATGTTGTGATTGTAAGTGATGATCTTATTATTGCTGATGTTCCTGCAAGTAAGTTTTATCAGGTTATGATCACTGGCGGTGGTTTTAATCACTTCCAACGTTAAGATGACCATCGACAGATTACCCTCCAATTTAAGTCGTTTTTGATTGCAACCAAAAGCCCTGACATAGGTCGACCTCTTTTATTGCCGGATTTAGTATTACTAAGTAAACTTCGAGCAGGTTCTCCTTTTGTAATTCTCCTGTGGTGAAGAGCTGGCTAAAGCCTCTTGTATTCCAACTTCCTAGAGACCAATAGCCATCAGTTTCATTCTCTGTATGTTATTGAGTATCCATTTTATTGGCAACTAGATTCTTTAACCATTTCCATCTTGCTGCGTCATTTTCGTCGGTAGTTCCTGTTTTTCCCAAATTTTGGCTCTTGGTACCATTGTTGTAACTTTCTCTCGGTGGTTACCGCTGGATCTTCCGGTATTTGGGCTCTTTCCCTTGCTTATTAGTTGACCTGGGCGAGTGCTTTTTTTGTTCTTTCAGTATGTCAGCACTTACTTGAAGATCAAAGGCCATAGGTCTTAGCAGGTGAGCTTCCGCCAAGAGCAATTGTCTAACCAGATTTGACACTATGTGTAATATCACTTTGTCAGTACATGCTTCGTTAGCAAATCCGATGATGGCAAAGTTGTTTGTTGTTATTAGCCTTAATGCCGGGACATGATGTAGCAGGCGAATTACATTCGCCCTATTTAAGATCAACCCATCATAAAAATGTAGTATGCGCTCCAACATGAGACCTGGTTGCCTCGTGGTCCGGTTATTGTCAAGATTTGCGTGTTTATGATGTTGGTTTGTGGTTTCCAGGGGATTCACATCTTGCACTTTCCCCATTTCTTGTAAAGTCGGTCTATTACTAGGTGTCATTAATAAGGGATCTGACCTCTTTCTAGGATTCCTGGCCCTCGGGGGCGAGTTATCCAGGCGCTGGCCCCAGGGTTCTGTCCATGGGTAAATCTTTGTTGATATATCCCCTGTTTTTTTGCGGCTTCCTATAGGAACCATCCATTCCTTAGGTTGTAAATGGCTTTCAGCACTTCCACCCACCCTCCTTTCTTGGGTGCAGTTAGGTGTTTCATTATCTGATATAGACCCGCCACTGTCGGTGATCCCTGAGCTCTCCTCCATATCACACTCTTCATTGATTATGGTCTTGTCATTCGTTTCTTCAGCCCAATGCCTCTCCTCATCTTCGGATATTGTATAAGTCGAGAGGTCCATTAGATCCGGCTTTGAGCACTCGTCATCCCCAAACTCTGGGGTAACGTTTTCCTTGATGTTCTGTTCTAGCCTGACCTTTTTCTTTGGGTTGGTTAATTGAGCCTTTATGGTCGGCTGGTCTTTAGGTAAGGTCAGATTTTTAATAAATGCCTGGCTTTTATTAGAGTTTGCTTTTTTTGGTAGTGTTTGATTTTTCAGTTTTTTCCCGTGGGCAGAGGTATTCCGCTCGTCAGATTTTTTACTCTCCATTTCACCCGCTTTCTTCTGTTTTGTGACACCTACTTGTTTTTTATCTCCGGCATTTGGGAGTCTTTTCTTGAAAAATTCACATACATCTGTGTTAACGTTTGCTTTCACGTTAGTAACGCTGTCGTTTAGGGTTATTATATTAACCACATCTTCTGAAATATTAGTCATCTGGTCCTTCTCTTTGGTTTATAGTCATAATGTCGAAAAAAAAATGTCGACAGACAAAAATGTCGAAAAAAAAATGTCGAAAATAATAATGTCGACATCCTATACTTATAATGTAAAAAGTCATTTTTTCGAAAAAAAAATGTCGACATTTTTTTTTTTTGACATTATGACTATAAACCCTTAAAACTATCAACACCTCACCCAACACCCCCCTGCCACCCCCCCCACACCCCCCAACCACCCTTTCACCCCTCATACTCAACACATACCAATTATTTATTTATTTATTTATTTATTTATTCAATAAATAAATAACCTAAAAAAGGATCATTTACTATGGGGGGGTCCCCCCCCCCAACCCCCCCTCACCCAACACCCCCCTGCCACCCTCCCACACCCCCCCAACCACCCTTTCACCCCTCATACTCAACACATACCAATTATTTATTTATTTATTTATTTATTTACTTATTCAATAATTAAATAAATAAAAATTGTATTTACTATGGGGGGTCCCCCCCCAACCCCCCCTCACCCAACACCCCCCTGCCACCCCCCCCACACCCCCCCAACCACCCCTCATACTCAACACATCATATATTTATTTATTTATTTATTTATGCATACACTAACTTAAATTTCGAAAAAATATCGAAAAATGTCGACATTTTTGTTTGTCGACATTATTGTTTTTCGACATTAATTTGTCGACATTTTGACTGTCGACATTATTGATGTCGACATTATGACTGCACACCCTTCTCTTTATTAGCGGCTTGTTGTGCTTTACTGTGTTGACATGGACAGATAGTTGTATTTTGAAGTCTATCAACGCCTGGTTTTAATCCAAGACTTTCCGGTTCTATTGCAGAAATTAAATCCCGCTGTTGTATCTGTGACTCGTTTGCTGAAAGGCCTCTTGGTTTCTACCCTTTTCTCCAACCCACCCTACCATGCAAGGTTTCTCCATATTTGCTGAGTTTTGGCTGGCGGACACCGGTCTCGCTCTAGGGTTGGTTTCATGAGTTGGTTCTAGGGTTCTCAACCCACCCTCCTTGTTACTCTCCGGTCTGGTCGTTTTGGGCCCCTCCGGCTCCATTCTCTGAATCTCTACTGAGGCTAGGCTCCTCGATGGACTTTCTCCGTTCATTACTTCTTTCCCAGTGTAACTTTTTCTTCTTGCTTCCTTCTCTTTCAATATATTTTCAATTATGTCATGCAGGAATTGTGAAATGTTCGCAGTACTGTTGTCCAGGTTACTTTGTATTGCTGTTATAAACCCTTTCACGAATATGGTTTTAGAGTGGACCATTGCAATCAAGGTTCATTGGTCTTTCAAGGTTCCTGCAATCTCCTCATATAATTTCATGAAGGGTGCCAGAATTGATGTCATTGTTGCTACTAGCAAAAAGTTTTCTTCCTCTGACCTGCCAGCTTGCTTGCAGGGCTCATTTTCAGGTGTCCTCAATATGGCAGCTTTTTGTTTCTCCAGACAATCCTGGGCGCCACTCCTTGACTCCATTGTCTGAGTGGCCTGTTCTATGTTCCTAACCAAGGGATCCTGCTGATTCTGATTATTGTTTTTCTTACTCCAGGCTCGGTTGTTTTCTGTGGCTGATTTCTCCATATTTAATGAGGTCTCAAGTAAAATGTCATCTGATATTTCGTCGTCATTGCCTCCGAATCTTATATACAGGGTTGACGTCGTCATACTCTGCTGTTGCTTTTTGCCAAAAGGAAATCTGGTTACCAGTTGCTCGTTTGTTGATATTGCGGGCTTCCAGAAGTTGGCTGTTTTGGTGCTAGTAAGGCTCTGGTAACCAGCATGGTTCATTGACAACCCCACTTTGTAAGGCCGCCTCCATGTGTTGGTATCGGTGCCCAGGCCTTCTCTCTGGGCCGAGTATTTTATCCTTTTTACCGTGTATCTTGCAGGGGGACTCACAGGATCTTTGTCTTGCTTCCTCAATGAGCTCGTTAGTGGTGTCTCATCATATTCAATCTCAAGTGAGTTTTTCCTTTTCAGGAAAGTCTTTGATAATTCATTCTCTAATTGGAGGTTTTGTTTCTGTCCGTTTTCTGTATCCTTTGCAGATTTCTCCTTTCTTGCATCAATCTGGCCGTCTACAGTTCTCTCTTGCGGTGTCCGCGGTGATACAACCAGTAACCATTTTGGTGTGCGCACAAACTGCGTTGTTCTTGGCCATCTTGGATTTTCTAAGCCCACAGCACCAAATGTTGCAGCATGATAGCTGAAACGTGGGTCAGGACACCCAACAGGGACACCCACGCAACCCACGCTCCCCTTAAATGGTATAACGGGTTACATCTTTACCCGGTCAAACCATGGCATTTTTCCAGCGATTTTGTTACTGCATACCGAAAATACTATATCAACTATTGAGGGATTATCGCAACACCCTTCACAGTACCACAGGAAAAGCACCATCAGAAGTAATGTTTCGTCACAACATTCAGACAAGGCTTCCCCATGTCATGTTCCCAGAGGAGGTATATGGGAGAGACCGGAAAATTCGGGAACAAGACACAAGAGCCAAAGATAATATGAAGAAGAGAGACGATACTACCAGGAAAGCCTGTGACAATGACCTTGTGATAGTAAGACAACCTAGGACCCATAAACATTCTGTGGCGTTTCACAGCGATCCAAAGACTGTCACCAAAGTAAAAGGGTCTCTCATCACAGCAGAGGGAGAGAGAAGAAACTTGACTCATAACTCCTCGCACTTTAAAAAGATGCCCGGAGTTATCATGACAAGAGCTCAAATGGAAGACTCCTATCCAGAGGAGTGGGAGGCCCCATACGAAGGGATGGAGAAGATTCAAATGAAGAGCTGGCAGTTTCACCCACTGGACCGGATTCTGCCTGTGGTCAGGTGAGTTTGACTGGCAGGCCTCAGAGTTCAAGGAATAGACCACCTAGACTCATTGAGGAAATGGATTAAGAACTAACTTGTTGTTTAAAAAAGGGGGAGTTGTAACGTCCTATGTGAAGCCCACAAGAGGGTCACGTGTGGAGGGAGCTTGTGGGCCCAGGGGGGAGGTGGGGAGTGGGTGGACCAAAGGGGAGGGACAGGAGGAGGAGGTGTTCAGTTAAGCATACAGGTTGATGCAATAAAGATGTATGCACAATCCATCCTACGTGTATGCTCTCAAATTGCATGAATACAGGGCTGTGTGGGTAGACTCAACACTTTTATGCACATTCAAATTAAAATAGAAGACATTTTCGTCTATTGACACCAGAAAACCTCATGTTAGTGCTGGATTGGTAGATTTGCTCAATACAGGTAAAAAGTGCATTTTGGAAGCGAGATTTCTTGGGTGGCATGGGTGTTAACGAATCACTTGAAGACGGGTCAGCCCCAAACATATGATTTTATTTCATTGTTTTATGGTATTTTTATGGTGCTAAATACAATTTGATGATGGATTTATACTAGTGTTGATAGAGTAGCAAAAGTGGCCCTGGAAATGTTTTTCAAAGTGGGTGCAAATAATGAATTTAAAAGCACATTTATCCCTGTCTAAGGATTAAAAAGTGATATAAAACATTTGTTAAAATACTGGAAACTTTATAACAAAGTCTTTGCTTCAAAGGGATGTGGGGGATGAGGAGAGAAGAAAGGGAGCTGATGTGTGACTAGGAGTGAGTGCTATGGGAGCAGAAAATCTGGGCACCCACACAAAAGAGGTCCATGGCTTAGAGGCCCACCAGGAAATCTCTGGAGCTCCCTGTAGGCCGGTCCACCACTGGCTTTATAGCACTCTGTAGCAATGGAAATATTGGGGCTATGGGAAGAAGGAAATGAGCAGATAGCAAACAATGATTTGTACATTTTAAAATTAGGAACCATACGTTGCACGGAACACGTGGATATTTAGGGGTTGTCTGCGGTTCAGGCGGTCAGTTTCAAGGTGCAGCTGCAATGGTAGAAATTTCCAAAGTGAGGAGTATTGGTGCTGAAGAGATTTCTCCATAATGTGTCAGGGTCGAATCATGTTGTGGGAAGTTGACTTCAGTAGTCTGGCCACAGATGTTTTGTGAGTCAAGAACTGTAATTTAAAATCAATGCGCCTTATTACGGGTCTGGCGGTAACCCTGCCGGACCCGTAAATATATTCCCGGCGTCTGATTTCCCGGTGCCACCGGGAGATTACAACCCAGCGGCCCGGAAAGTCAGGCGCCGGTAAAATGTAAGTCCCATAGGACTCTGTGGGAGTGGGGCTAACTAATAGTGAAACAAAAGAATGGGTCTGCCTCCCCTATACCCTTTTCTCAAGTGTTCATTCTATGTTGAAAACAAGACACACCTTGCTGAATTGATACAAAGTATGTGTATTTGGAAGTAAAGACCAACTGGTCTAGTAACATAAATCAATATAGAGTTGTCAATTTCAATACATACAATAAATGTGTGAAATTATCAAAACAAACAGTTTGAGCTAAATGCAAACTCAACATTAATTCTCATTCAGTAAGAACAATACAAGGCCTACCATTGTGTTATGTCACAACAGGGGTCAAAAGCAGTGATTACATACATTACAATGAAGCAAACATGAAAGTTGAAACAGTGTCAACAATTAGGCACTGTACTCGTAATTGCAAAATTGTCTACACAATTGTGTTTTGGCCCTCACTGGCTGTTGTGCCAGCTACTCTTCAGCGGGCCTTCATCAGGACGGAAAAGGAGAACAGATGGACTGCTCTAAATGTGTGCTCGGCCTATGGAGAGAAACAAATAGGCAAGTGTCAAGGCTGGGGTACTAAGGTATAGGTGCGGTAATGGAGAAAACTAATGATTTAACTGTCTGTCAATGACTTTCTTACCATGCCAGGAAACAAAATGGATTCTGCACGTATTCGAAACAGAGGAAAGGCCCGTGGTAATTCGGGTGGTCTCTGGATCGTCTTTATTTATGAAGGGTCAACCTGTGTGGTGAAGGCAGGTGTCAGATCTGTATCCAATAGTGTGCAAACCCCCTCTCGTGGGCATAGCTCAGGGGGCTAGCTCAGTTTATTTATATGCCAAAAGTGGATTCAATTTGCTTACCTGTAGCACATAAGGTGTCTTTTAAAATGGACATGGGGTTGGGGATTTGATTATCCAGGCTGGGTTTGCCGCACGCACCAAGTGTGGTGCTGTATGATATTTGGTTACTGGGGGGCCGGGTGGCCTCGTAATACTTCTACTCCCTGAGGGGTAAAATAAAGGAAGGAACTGTTAGATGACTAAACATTGTCATGGCTGACGGTCTAGTAAAAGCGTGGATATGGGTCAGAATAGGAGAACACTGGTTACCCGTGTGGTATGGAACACCAGCGAGTCCAGGGAAATGCCACAGTGTAGGTTCTGCTGTCAGCGACGTGTCTCATGAGAAGAGCCCTCAATAGGGAGATGTGCTTCTGTGCCGTGTCTCCGGAGGTATCTGTTAGGGGATAGGGCACAAAAGCCATGAATTATCTGAAGGAGGGGATTGTGGTGCATCAGTGCAAGTGTCTCTGTGTGCACGTATCATTCTTATGTATGTATCGGAAGAAGCCGCTTACCTGCGCGCGAGTCGCTGGATTCCAAATGCGGTCCAGCATTGAGTGGTTGCCAAGACTACCATTGTATTTGTAGTCAGCGGCCATTTTGGTTATACAGGCGGTGCAGTAAAAGCACTGTGGCGCTTGGTGGTGCCGAGCCGTCTTTGATTGTCATATAGCAATGCAAAAATGACAGATGACTTCATGGAAGCCCAACAATAATTGTGGCATGAGCAAATGTCGATGTTATGACGTGGTTGTCATGGCAATGGTAGAAAGCGTGCTAAGTCTAGGTCGCAAAGGCAATGATGTAATGTCAGATGGTGGCAAGCCATGTGTCATCCTCGTATGGTGATGCAAAAATGATAAATCCAAAAGTGGATGCCCAAGACTAATGGTGGAATAGGCAGATATCAATGTTGTGGCGTGGTTGTCATGGCAATAGTAGACGGCATGTGAGCATCTTTTTAAAAGATCAGAGCGCTCGGGTGCGGATACAGGGCTAGAGGGCTCCTGAGTGCAGCAGGAGGCCTCTGGGGCCTTTTCTGTGTGTCCAAAATGTGTGTGTGACACACAAGTGTGACCGAGGAGTGATTAGGACCCTGAAGGGTCTAGGTGTCTCATGCAACCGAGGCACAGTGATCTACCGTATGGGGCGCAAGGTGGGAGGCCACTCAACGTTAATTGTGATGCAGGGCCCGTTGGTGAAAAAAAATAAAATGTGGTCCTGTCTGTATTGTGTTATGACATGTCCCAGAGACAGAAGATCTTGCATAGCTAGAATATCATTGAAGATCATTGTGTTTCTACCAAATAAACATATACACTACTGTGTTTCATCAATGTCTCTATTACATGAAACTTTTCCACTCTACTGCCACATTTAGGCCCTCCTTTACAGTGTTCAGCCGATGGACCATCACTGTTCAAGTTGTATGAGGGTCTAGTTAATGTCTCCTCCCCTTACTGTGGGTTTCAATTTCTGCAGAACAAACCATCTCAAATCTGTGTCGGTGTGTTTCTTCTGTGTAAAATGCTCAACCAAGGGTTTGTCCAGTACCTTATTGTGGATACTTAAGCGGTGTTCAGAGATTTTCATCTTCACAGCTCTGATGATTTTAACCACATAGAACAACCTACACAGGCACTCAATCAAGTATATTACTAGTTTGGAATTGCAATTGGTATTTCCCATTATCTTCCATTTGATGTTTTTGTGTTCAAATGTTTGTGTATGAACTGTGAGATCGCAGGCTGCTACACAGTGTCCACATTTGAAGTGTCCATGCACAGGAGGGAGATCCCAGAGTGTGTTGATTGGTGCTAATGGTTCTAGGAATGTATGTACCAGTGACTGCTTCAAATTTCTGTTTTTCTTAAAGGCTAAACAAGGTATTTTGTTTAGGGTTCCAGGGTGTTTGACCATGTGCCAATGTTTTTTCACTGTCTTTGGTATCAGGCTGCTCAAAGGGCTGTAGGTGGTTACGCATACCAGGCGGGTCATCCCGTCTTTTCTTTTGGTTTCTAAACATGTTTCTCGTGGCGTGTTGGCTGCTCTTTTTTTGGGGTCTTTTATTGCCTTCTTGGAGTATCCTCTGTGTGCCAACCTGTTTTTCAGTTCTGTGGCATGTCTGTGGAATTTGTCAGGTTCTGTGCAATTACGTCTCAACCGTAAGAATTGTCCGTAGGGCAGGTTATATTTCAATCCCTCCAGATGGTAGCTTTTGAAATGTAACAGGCTGTTCCTGTCTGATGGTTTTCTGTAGAGTTCAGTAGCCACAGTGTTGCCTGATCTATAGATGTGCAGATCGAGAAAGTTAATGCTATGGTTGTTCCATTCTATGGTCAGGTTGATGTGCTGATTTGGCTGATTGAGCCATTCATGAAAGTGCATCAGTCGTGCTGGGGTCCCTTTCCAGATGAGAAGGATGTCGTCTATGTAACGTTTCCATATTGATATATTATCCAAGAAAGGGTTGTCTATGGAATAGATATTGTCCATCTCGTATTTGGCCATTTATAAATTGGCAACATCGGGGGCTGATTCCTTTGGTTTGCTTGTATATCTGTGTTTTAAACAAGAAGTTTCAGACATGGCTATTCTGATGCATTTTAGAATGAAATCTGTAGGTGTGGAATTAGTGTTGTCCCTCTGGTTGAGGAAGACTTGCATTGCTTCAAGGCTTTCCTGTTGGGGTATCGAGGTATAAAGTGCCTCAACGTCCATTGTTGCCAAAATGTGGTTGTGATCCATTACAATGTTTAGTAATAGGATGGTGCTGGTGGTATCTTTCAAATAGGATGGCACCTGGTTGACAAAGGGTTTGAGAAAAAAGTCACTAAACAGGGACAAAGGCTCTAACAGAGATTTGCATGCTGACACGATGGGTCTTCCAGGTGGATTGGTGCTGTTCTTGTGCACTTTCGGTAAAATGTAGAATGCCGGTGTGCATGGATGTGTCCTGTTGAGAAAGGCCAATTCGTCATTACAAATCCAGCCCTGATGTAGGGAATGTGTGGTAAGGTTCTTGATCTCGTCTTGGATAGCCCTGGTCGGATCGTAAGTGAGCTTCCTGTATGCATCTTGGTCACTGAGCAGACAAGGACATTCAATGTCGTATTTGTTGGTGTCCATTACAACGATTCCCCCGCCCTTATCGGCGGGTTTGATGATGATGGTCTGATCATCTTGTAAGGTTTTGAGAGCCTGTCTCTCTTCTTGGTCTAAGTTGTCTTGATAGTGATTGCTTGTCTTAAAACCAGCCAGCACAGTTTTGGTGACTATTTATTCGAAAGCCTCTATTTCGCACGGTAAAAATACTTGAGTCGGATATTTCTGAAAAATCTCACCAGTTCGAGTTCTGTTTCGAACTGTCTAGCCTTTGTCGCCGGAACAAAAGAGAGTCCTTTCTCTAATAGTTTCTGTTCTACGAGGGAGTGGGGACACGGAAGCACCGGCACTGTTGCTAACGGTGCCGGTGCCTGCGTGACCGTTCTGCCAACCGTGGCCGCTGTGCCTGGCAGGGTCAGACCTGTTGGGCACAGCGGCCCCGGCAGGCAGACTCAGAATGTGGCGGTAGGCTTACCGGTACCCTTGTTTCTGGAGCGCCACTATTATAATGAGGCCCAATGTGTTTTTTTTTAAACCATTGAACTGACTTCAGGGCACAGGCGAAGTGGTTTCTCTTGTGTTGGCTGAAAATCATACAACTGGCATGGTCCAGGAATTTAAGTGTTTTAGGAGGAATTCCAGCACAGATGGCCTTGCAATGGTCAAGCCTCGATATTAAGACATAACACACAAGGGCTATTCACTATGGAATCATTAAGTGAGGGAGAACACCTTTCAAAACTCTGAGTTTCTAAACTGATTTTTTCATAAACTTCTTTTCTCAGAGGAAGGTTGATCACAATCAGACATAAAATCCAGATTTTGGGGTTACGCTGTGGATATGGAAGCCTCAAGCAAAGAGAAAGCTAGGTAGACTGGGTCTACAAGCCCGTCATTGGGTGCAAAATGTAGTGGTATTAAATAGAGGTGATTAATCACCATAGAGCCGTGAATATGAAGCATACAGTCACCATGATCTTGTGATGCCCAGGGCCCTCCTGGAGTTTGTATTTCCGGAGTACATTTGAATGGCAATGCTATAAATGTTGAGTATTTGAGCTGGTGGGACATTTAAATATTGAAAAGAAAGGTGATAGATTGTGTTTAACTATGACAAAAAACGATCTAGTTTGGCCTGCTGAGTGTGCCAGTGATAAGGCAGGTGAACTGTTACGCTGCTACATGATGCACACCAATGTAACCCTATCATCAGCTAGTTGGGAAATGTTGATTGACTGTATCAGGTGGTACAGACAAATCTAACAGGATCAGGCACCGGACTGCTGGCTTGGGAGCTGCTAATGAGCTAGAGTGATGTGATGTTCCCCTCCAAGTGAATAAGACAACAGTGGTTGCATCGTTGTAGCTTAATTTTCAGTAAACAAACTTTGGAAAAACAGATGTTGCAAAGAGTTGTGCCCACCAGGGAGTGATCAGACGAGAACCAACGGGTCATGGCAGTGTTCTTTCAAGGCACTCAGTCTCCCACAGAGATTGTTCCTGCACCTGAAAATGGTAGGAAATGCTCAAAAGCATTGAGTGGCATTTATCAGTAGAAGAAACTCATTCTTAGTGTAGCAAGTGCCTTTAGAGTCTTGCTGCCAGCATCTCTGATACACACAGGAGGGGTCTGAGCCTTGATTTACGCTACTGCCAGAAGCTGATGCACTGCACCCCTGGACGGCCTTGGTACATGCAGAGCAATAGCAGACCAGCACAGAGCTGCCATACAGTATGCTCACAACCAAAGGAAATTGCTGTGGTAAAGTACCATTATTATACAAATGCTATTTCTCAGCCAAACATCCAGTACAATGTGCTACTTCTGGAGGTAAAACCCTGTCTTAATATTTCAACGTCATCAGTTGTTGTTTATCCACCTAAGAAGTTTACCGAAATGGACACTTTTGTTAAGGTTCCTGTCTGTGAAAGGTTTGCCCTAGTTCCTTTATCAAATGTCAGTGCTATTTTTTTTTTAAACTTTCTTTATTGGTTTTCATCTACAAAAAGAAAATTCAATACATTACAAGACCGTGCACCGGTCAGTGTGAACCATGGCACCCCCTCCCTGCCCCCTCGCCCGACCTGCAATGTTGCTTGAAAGTTTAGTTGCATTCATTGTGAGGTAACCACAGCAGCTATCGAAGTTTCCGGCAGTTCATTTCGGTTTTGCGACGAAGCCTGCGAGCTCGTATCGTCATCTGCTGCTAACAGGTATGCTATGTACAGGCCCCAGATGTCCGGGGGCCATGCATGAAGGGGTAGTGTCCTTATATAGTTTGTCTCGACATCCTGGCAGTACGTGACATCTTGTAACCACTGCTTCAGGTTTGGTGGTGGTCCTTTACCCCAGTTGCATGCTATTCGTCTGCGTGCCAGGACTATGAGTAGGTTTGCAAGTCTCCTGGTGTAGTCTGGTAGTTGGTTGGTTAAGCTCAACAAAGTCAGTGTTGGGTCAGGGTCTAGTTGTACCCCAATTATCGCTGATATTTTCTCAAGGACTGCTCGCCAGAATGCTCTTAATTCGGGGCAGGACCATACCAGGTGAACGAAGTCGGCTTCTGAATGACCACATCGAGAGCAGGAGGCAGATATTGCCGCTCTGTGAGTGTGGATTTTTGCTGGAGTGTGGTAGACCTTGTGGACAAAATTGAAGTGGATTTGTTTGTATCTCGTGTTTATTGCCACTTTCTTGGTGAGTCTCAGTGTTTATGACCAGTCTTCTTCAGATATTTTGATGTTTAGGGCTCTTTCCCACCTTATCTGAGCTTCCACGCAGCGTGTGGACTTTTCGGTTAGTAGGGCTTTGTAGATATTCGACACAAGTCGACCGTAACCCTGGGCTTGTATAACTCCATGGAGCAGTGGCCATGTCGGTGGTTGGAGTGGAAATGTGTCGAAGTTGGATTGCATGATGTGTCGGGTTCGGTAGTACATGAAAACGTCTAAGGCATTGTAGCCTCCTCTGTCGCGAGCTTGTTGTATGGACATGAACGTGCCGTTTAGGAACAGGTCACCCAGTGAGTGGATTTGCACTTTTTTGGTCCATAGTTGGAATACTTTTTCCGATGTGATTGGGATACCTGGGATGCTTCTCACTGGCAGGTGGGGGGAGTATCTGATTTGGATTCCATGACTTTTGGCCATTTTTTCCATATTGTGTGGGTCATGACCATCGTGTTCATTGGTGTTGAGGGTGGAGGTGGTTGGTTGAATATAAGTGCCCGAAGCAGGTAGGGTGTTGCTAGGGCCCTCTCAATTTGGACATGTGGCCGGATGGAGTGTATTGCACACCAGTGACTCAGGTATTGTGCCTGCGCTGCCCAATAGTAGCCCTCTATGTCGGGTAATGCCAATCCTCCTTGTGTTATGGCCAGGATCATGATGTTGTGAGCTACTCAGGCAATTTTACCTGCCCAGACCAGGTCTAGGAGAATGGACTTGATTCGTTGTAGGAATTTTTGCGGAAGTAGTAGGGGAATATTCGTGATGAGATAGAGCAGTTTGGGAAGAATTACCATTTTAGCTAGGGACACTCTGCCCCAGAGAGTGAGTGGGAGCGTCTTCCATCTGTTCACTTTGGTTTGGATGGCATTGAGTGTCGTTTCGTAGTTGTCTTGCATGATGTCTTTGCTAGATTTGGACATTCGTATCCCCAGGTATCTAACCTTAGAGTGTTGCCAGTGGAATCCGAAGTTGTCTTGGAATACTCTGGTTGCCGCCATGAGAGGGAAGATTATTGATTTTGAATTGTTGATTTTCAGTCCTGAGAAGTTGCCGAATTTGAGTACTGCTCGCATCACAGGGTTGAAGTTGTCTTGTGGGTCGTGGAGGAGGAGCGCAATGTCGTTGGCGTATAGTGATACCACCAGTTTGTGCGGGCCGAAGGCGAGGCCTCTGTGTAGATGATAAAGCCTAAGGTCTGACGCTAGGGGTTCCATGACTAGTGCAAAAAGCAGTGCAGACAGTGGGCAACCCTGCCTGGTCCCTCTGCGTAGAATGATTTTGGAGGAGGTTTTGTTTCCAAGTCTTATTCTTGATGACGGGTGTTCATAGAGGAGGCCTATCATTTGTACGAATTGTTTTCCTAGACCCATCCGCTCCAATACAGCAAATAAAAAGGGCCCTTCCACAGAGTCGAATGCTTTCTCAGCGTCGAGCAGCACCGCTACCGCCTGCTCTTCCGGGTTCGGGGCTTCCATTGCACCGAACAGTCTTCTGAGGGCGAATGATGTGTTTCTGCCTGGTACAAATCCTACTTGGTCCGCCAGCACCATTGCGGGCATGAGTGGGATCAACCTTTTAGTTAGGATTTTTGCAAATATTTTGTTGTCAAAGTTTATTAATGATATGGGTCTGTAGGAGGCGCAGTCTTCCTTGGGTTTGCCTGTTTTGTGCAAGAGGATGATATTTGCCACATAGAGTGTTGGTGGGAGCTGGTCCCTTTCTATCGCTTCTTTGTACACTTGGAGAAGGAGTGGGGCCAGGAGGTCTGCGAAGAATTTATAGAATTGTCTTGTTAGGCCATCGTGTCCTGGGGCTTTGGTACTTGGTAATTCTTTGATGGCGTCTTGGATCTCTTCTGTAGTGATGGGCATGTTCAGCGGATTCCAGAGTTCGGCACTTGTCCAGTATAATTCGGTTGTGTTGAGGTGTTGTTATTTCGGAGGCGTCCCTGGCATAGTTGGAGTTGTACAAGTTTTGATACAATTTGCGGAATGTTTCCAGTATGTCGTCATCGGAGTATACGAGAGTACCTGATGGGTCTAGCACTGCTTCGACAGTTGTGGGTTTACTTTCCGCGGTAATCAGTCTTGCGAGTAGTGCGCCGGGACGTTGACCCTCGCCATACTGCCGAATCTTCTGGTGACTCGTTAGGAACTTGATTTCTCTCTCTGCCAGTGTTCTGAAGGTTTCTAGTTCCGTCTTGAGTGCTGCTAGAGTGCTTGGGGTACTTGTGGTTGTTAGTCCTCGTTCAAGGGTTTTGAGACGGTCTTCGCTTGTATCAAGCTTACTTTTCAACATTTTTAGAATTCCGTTTTCTTTTGCCGGGCAAATCCCTCTGGTGAAGCATTTTAGTGTTTCCCAGAGGGTACCTGGCGATGCCACCATGCCTTGGTTTGTTTCGAGAAAGGTGATCAGTTCAGCTCGCAGTTCGTCAGCAAAGATTTGGTCTTGGAGGGCCCTGTGTTTAAATCTCCAGTGGGGTCTGGTGGAGCCGTTTCAGGATGTTATGCACTCCAAGGTGACCGCTGAGTGGTCTGAGATGGTCCTAGGTAGGATTTGACATTCGCCCCATTGGAGTCGACTGTGACCTGACACAAGGATATAATCCAGTCGTGAGCTGGACTTGTGTACCCAGGAGCAAAAGGAGAATTCTTGCAAGTCTCAATGTTTGCTTCTCCATATATCAATGAGGTTGTGGGCTTTACATATTTTCGGTTATTTGTAGGCTTGCCTTGGAGCATGGGGCTGACGTCTTGTGTATCTTGTCCATGCTTGGGTCGAGCGGGGTGTTGAGGTCGCCGCCCCATATTACTGTGGCTTCTCTGTTTGCCTCGATATGCGTCTGGACCCAGTCAAAATTGTTGGAACCATCTACGTTGGGGCCGTAAGAGTTGATCAAGATTATTTCTTCCCCGTCTATAGTTCCGTGGACGAGCAGTGTTCTTCCCTCAAAGTCATTCTGGGTCCAGATTAATTTAAAATGTGTTGTTTTATTAATTAGGATGGTGACCCCTCTTGCATATGAGGAGAAGGAGGCGAAGTATCTGTGGCATCCCCATGTTTTCGCCCAGTGGTTTTCTGAGTTGGGACGTAGATGTGTCTCTTGGACAAGAGCCACGTCGATTTTATGTCGACGCAGGTATTGTATCAACATCCTCGTTTTTGATGGCTGGTTGCCCCTTTTAATGTTCCATGTGACTAATTTGAATTTGATTGGACTTTCTCCAATGTTTCTGCAGCGCGGTTTCTATTTGGTGTGTCTGGGTATATGAGGCAACTTTTCTTGATTGCATGACGTTTAGAAATGGACGTTCGTGTAGTCGCAGTGGAGTTCTAGGACTTGTTTGGCGTCGAGCGGGGCCGGCCCTGGCCACCACCGGTGCACGTTTCGAACAACTAACTTGTTTCCTCTGGGTACTCTTTCCCCAACTTGAGTCCCTTCTTTCCCCTTCCCTTCCCTGTCGGGCAACCTCCAACCCGCCCGAAGTGAACCCCTCCCCCAATAACATAGTGAACTGTGCTGTGCTCGGGGCGCTAGTGCCCTCCTGGGATCGCCGATCCCGAGGTATATATTACTGACTTATGTTCCTATTTCAAACTCCCATGTCAAGCGAGCTGTGGAAATACTCAGGGTGGGTATCTCCCGTTTCTCTCTCTCCTTTGTGGTCTTGGCATTTCGCGTGTGGGGCGGCATCCAATATTGTCTCAGAAGGCGTTGGCGTCCTCTGGTGACGTAAAGAATTGTGTCTTTTCGGCATGGAGAATACGCAGTTTGGCCAGAAAGAGCATTGAGTATTGGATTTGTTCCTCTCGTAGGCAGCGCTTTACTCCTCCGAAGGCTCTGCGGGAGGCTTGCACCACTGGTGAGAAGTCAGGGAAGATCTGCACTTTATCGCCATCATATTGAATTTCCCCTTGGCTCTGGCCAGCCTGAGTATTAGGTTGCGATCTCTGAAATTAAGCAGTTTGGCAATGATGGGGCGAGGTGCTGTTCCTGGGATTGGGCGGTTAGTTGGGATCCTGTGCGCCCTTTCCACTACGAATAGTGGGGAGAAGGTGGTTGCTCCAAAGATTTCTTTACATAGTTTTTCCACAAAGTCCTCCATCTTCGCCGGGGTTTGTTGCTCCCTTATCCCTACCAACCTAATGTTGTTGTGGCGGCTGCGTCCTTCTAAATCTTCGTTTTTGGCCACGATTTCTTTTACTTGGCGCTCCAGTGTTGTCACTTTAGAGGACAGGGACGTGGAATTATCTTCAAGGTCAGAAACCCTTTGTTCTACAGTGTCTAATCTTTCGCCGTGTTTGTCTAGGCGATGTTGTATTTGATCAACTTTAGATGAGAGGGTGTCAATTTTGGCGTCGAGGTTGCCTATGCCCGCCTTGAGCTCAAGCAGGATTTCGCGTATGTCGAGAGATTGGGGAGGCGCTGATTCACTATCCTGTTCCATGTCTGGGGTTAAAGCGGGTTCACGATCCGGATGCTTGGGAGTTTAGGCTATGGTCCCGGTTTCAAACATTAGCTTATGCTGCAATTTGTCTGTCTTGCCCATGTTGTGGGGATTTCTCTTGCGTCGCGGGGTCTGTGCAGTCAGGAGGAGTAGGGCGGCTCCCAGCTCAGTAGGACAAAGGTTGTTTGGATTTGTGCCCCAGGTTGCTGGAGGGTGCACTTGGCGGGCTTGGGAGTGCTTCTGGGCCTGTGTATAGAGATTCTGGCGAGTGGTCGCGGTCCGGTTGCAGTCCAGAATTATGTGCCTTTCTGAGCCAGCGGCTGTATGCGCTGTGGGTTGGATAGGTGGTTTGATTGGCGTTTTATAGAAAGCAGTGGTTGGTATGTCTATTGTCCGCTCCGTTTAACAGCTGTTGCAGGTCCTGGTGGCTATTGGATCGTGGGATGGCTACGAGAGATTCCTAGATTCCTAGGAGCGCTTTACTCCTCCGAAGGCTCTGCGGGAGGCTTGCACCACTGGTGAGAAGTCAGGGAAGATATGCACTTTATCGCCATCATATTGAATTTCCCCTTTGTCTCTGGCCAGCCTGAGTATTAGGTGTCGATCTCTGAAATTCAGCAGTTTGGCAATGATGGGGCGAGGTGCTGTTCCTGGGATTGGGCGGTTAGTTGGGATCCTGTGCGCCCTTTCCACTACGAATAGTGGGGAGAAGGTGGTTGCTCCAAAGATTTCTTTACATAGTTTTTCCACAAAGTCCTCCATCTTCGCCGGGGTTTGTTGCTCCCTTATCCCTACCAACCTAATGTTGTTGTGGCGGCTGCGTCCTTCTAAATCTTCGTTTTTGGCCACGATTTCTTTTACTTGGCGCTCCAGTGTTGTCACTTTAGAGGACAGGGACGTGGAATTATCTTCGAGGTCAGAAACCCTTTGTTCTACAGTGTCTAATCTTTTGCCGTGTTTGTCTAGGCGATGTTGTATTTGATCAACTTTAGATGAGAGGGTGTCAATTTTGGCGTCGAGGTTGCCTATGCCCGCCTTGAGCTCGAGCAGGATTTCGCGTATGTCGAGAGATTGGGGAGGCGCTCATTCACTATCCTGTTCCATGTCTGGGGTTAAAGCGGGTTCACGATCCGGATGCTTGGGAGTCTAGGCTATGGTCCCGGTTTCAAACATTAGCTTATGCTGTGATTTGTCTGTCTTGCCCATGTTGTGGGGATTTCTCTTGCGCCGTGGGGTCTGTGCAGTCAGGAGGAGTAGGGCGGCTCCCAGCTCAGTAGGACAAAGGTTGTTTGGATTTGTGCCCCAGGTTGCTGGAGGGTGCACTTGGCGGGCTTGGGAGTGCTTCTGGGCCTGTGTATAGAGATTCTGGCGAGTGGTCGCGGTCCGGTTGCAGTCCAGAATTATGTGCCTTTCTGAGCCAGCGGCTGTATGCGCTGTGGGTTGGATAGGTGGTTTGATTGGCGTTTTATAGAAAGCAGTGGTTGGTATGTCTATTGTCCGCTCCGTTTAACAGCTGTTGCAGGTCCTGGTGGCTATTGGATCGTGGGATGGCTAAGAGAGATTCCTAGTAGCTGCTGCACTTATTGGCGGTGCTCAGTTATGCTTATTCGCTATACTCTCCACACTCTTTTTGATTTCCTCTTTTTTGGTTGGTGCTATTGCGGATGAAGGGTTTGCCAGGGTTAGTGAGGGTCTCATGGAGTTCGGTGGCAGCGGGCTGGTTTTCTAATGAGCAGGTCAGTGGGAGTTTTCCTTTTGTTGTCGTAGCCCTACTGGCTGATTGTTCCTATGTGTATAGGGGGCAGCTGGTATTGGCTGCGGTGGGAGGGGAGCCAGGTTTCGGGGGATCAATATGGAGTGGATGTGGGAAACTCCCGGAGAATGCCAGTTCTTTATGCCAGTTTGCCGTCTGGAGCTGTATGGACAGCTATTGTCCCATGGCTTGGGGGCTTCACTGAGGCTCAGAGGTGGGGTGGGGAGGCGGGGTCAGTGCCTCTCCTACCTGAATCTGGCGCATCCCTGTGTTGCCGGATGGATCTCAAATGCTGGGATTGCCTGGCTGCGGGCAGTCTTGCTTCCGTCAATGTCTCAGCTGGGTTAGGAGGGTTTCCAGCTGCTCCGCTGTGATTAGGCTCGCGGGTCTTGGTCTGCTGTGTGTGCTGCCTTCGATCGCTCCAGGACTGAGGCTTGCTCTTCGGTTATTGTTGGGTGGCTGGGTGGGCTCCTGACTGCCTCTGCCGTGTCACGGGTCGCAGTGCGTCGCGGGCTCCTCTTCTAGGGCCCTTGGCGCTGTCTGCCAGCAATGTCTGGTAGGCCGTTGTCTTGGGCTGATTGGGCGGGCTCCTGACTGCCTCCGCCGTGTCTGGCTTTGTGGTTCGCTACAGGCTCCTGCTCTGGGAGCCGAGCACCTGCCGCGGGCAGCCTCGTCCGGCCGCGTCTAGGAGCCCGTTGTCGCAGGCTGGTTGGGCAGGCTCCTGACTGCCTTTGCCGTCCTCACGGGTCCTGGTCTGCTGCATGCAGCACCTCAGCCCGTTCTGTGGCCGGGACTCGCTCTACCGTTGTTGGTGGATGGTTGGGCGGGTTCCCGACTGCCTCCGCCGTGTTCGGCTGTGTGATACGCCGCGGGTCCCCCAACCGGGAGCCGCGGCACCAGCCGCGAGCAGCGCTTCCGTCCACTTCCAGTGGCCTGTTGTCACGGGCTGGTTGGGCGGGCTCCCGCCGCACTCGGCACCGCGACTCTCCTGACTTGTTGTGTGCCCTTCTCCCAGGGGGCCGGGGCGCTGATCACTGACACCCCGGTGACGCTGTCAGCTAAGTAGATAGGGCGTGCGCCGTCCGCCTGCCGCAGTGATGTTGGGGGTTATGGTTGGGAAGTTCGCCGGCGCTCAATTTAGGAGTTGCCGCGTTGTGGAGCCGTTGCCGTGCCATGGCCTCCTTTCCGTCTGCGATGGCCGGGGGTTGGAGTGCAGCGTCGTGTCCGGAGGCCAGTTACCTGGTTGTATGTCTGCACGGGGGATTTATGTATGCTGTCGTGCAGGCTGGGAGGGAGTTTCAGGGTGTAGGAAGCTATTTTGCAGGATATTTCTCTGGATCGATGCGGAGCTCGCTAGTCAGCTGCCATCTTGGATGGCTCCCTAGCGTCCTCTGTCAAATGTCAGTGCTATAATGCCAGCAGTTGGACAACCGCATAATCAGATAATGCCATTCCTTGTGTTAGACTTCACTGTCTTCCTTTTTGGACCAGGATCTAATTTTAAATTGCATGCTTGGCATACAAATATGTCACTGACCAGTACCCTTCTATTTGGGCACTAAATCGCATATGCCTGGTGGAAGGTGATTAATTAAAAGCAAATCTCAACTTCTCCTGGTGTGCGGTGCCAACATCGCATCCAGCTTTCGATATGCCTGAGATGAGGCCTGATAGGACCAGCCCTGAAATATTTCCACACTCTGTCCAGGTCCAAACGTAACCAGCTATTTGGGACTGTATCTCCCAAGATGCATGAGGTCTAGAAATACAAAACCCAGAGCAAATTCCAGAGTGTCTTTCAGGGATTCAGGAAAAGATACTGTACGTGGAAACGCTACCACATCCAGAGGTACCCCTTAGTCAACATGTGGAGATCCTCGAATGGAAAAACCTAACATTCCTACACCCCCACCCAAGCAGCAGTCCCTGTGAAGAAGAAAACGTGTATCCCTCCTCTTCAACAGCAAGAGAGAAACACGTTCTTGCCCCTCCCCAAAGGAAAAAGGATGTTTTACACAGATGGGAACATACTAGATGTTTTCCTATTCCTGGCATTGCCTTTTAACCACCAGGAACCTATAAAACAAGCTTCTGTGCAGGGGGTCAGCCATGAGGCAAGGGAGGAGCAGAGCAGCAGACACCCACCACCTGCTGCACTTGGAAGTCAACTGAAGAAAATGTAAAATGGCGGCAAACCTTTTAAAGACTTCTTTCCTCTGGATTGGAATAGGAAGGAAATTCGTCAATCAATTCAGATGTTTGCCTCAGCCAGTGGGAGAACGGTAAGGGCTTTATAATTGTGGCTAATTGGGCCTCATCACTTGGTCTGGCGGTATTACCGCCGGATTATAAGTGGCGTTTGTGGTGCAAGTCCCTTGCGTTGTAAGTCAAATGAACTCCATTTCTTTGGAGTCCATTGGACTCAATGGGGCATTTTTGGTGCAATTACTGCGGTGGTAATTACACTACAGTAATTATGCTGAAAATGGGCCAAAAGTCCACAGATTTACTTCCAGCTCAGAGCTGGGGGTGAATTCTCCGCTCTGTACTGCGGCAGTAACTCTATTACTGACGCATTTGTACCGTGTCATTTGGGCTGGAGGCTGAGACGTAGGTGCTTTGTGGTCCCCAGAAAGTGACGGAATGCTAAAGCAAACTACAGAGGAGACCTTCCTGTCTGGAACTTTCTGAAAGCATTCTTGCTTGCTGTTTTTCATTTATTATCCTGAGTTCAAGGACTATGTTTCCCAAGAAGTTTTATGTTGCAGCCATACTGAACCAATTTCCATGCAATAGTCGTATGCTTTACTTTTGTTTAATAAAATCCTTTATGCTTATTATGGAGTCAGTATTTGGATATGGGATATAGTTTACATGAAAACGTGTGATGAGCACAGCCAGAACCCCTCAATTTTAAATTCCAAGTTTCTGGATTTATTTTCCTCTCCCTTCGACTTGCTCAATGTTGCCTGTTAAAGGGGAGTAAGGGGTTGGTTAGTGAATGGCACATGTTTGCCAAGTAGGACTCAGGCAGCTAATATTGCAAAGGATCCCCCTGATAAAGTGAGGGTGGTTTAAAATGTGTTGTCTAACAACACTTACATATAAACCGTGTTTTACCTGAATATCCTATAAAGTGTCTCCATCTGGGGTGATAAGGCAGACCTCAGGACCCCTCTCTTGAAAGGAACAATGGTAAGAGAGTATGGAAAAACAATACTTGTAGCACTATTGTGCACGGTGAAACAACACATACCTTAAAGAAACTTGTTTGTTTGTTTTATCATTTGTAATGTGTACCAGACCCAAGGGTATCAGGGCGCAACAGTTACACGAATATGCAAAGCTTAGTTACAGTGAAACACAGAGTGAAATACATTATTTTCAAAAACAGGATATACAGATATTACAAAGCATTACACGAGTTATGGTTACACACATAGGAATAACAGGTAGGCATTACTAATTACATTTCAGTTACACAGGCATAGATCATCCCAGGGTGGTGGTAACATCACCCAGGTTTACTGGTCGGAAGATTTGAACCATGTGATACTATTAGATCTGAAATTCTGGTAGGACTGTCAGTGAAGGGGGCAAGGAATTCCAGAGTGTGGCCACTTTGACGGGGAAACTATTACCTCCAATCGTGGATAGTTTGAATCTGGGAATCGACAAGCAATTCCGGTTGGCTAATCTGGTTGGTCTTAGGGATGTCTGTCTGTGGAATCTCTCAGAGAGGTAGATCGGTGCGGCATTGTTAAGTGATTTGTGAGTGAGTGACACAGTTTTTTAATAGGATTTTGTCATTGGTCTGGAGCCAATTGTTCTGTCGCCTACTCTCAGAGATGTGCGCTCTTCTGGAAATACCTACAGTCGCTCCAAGGGCATTATTTTGGAGTGTTTGGATTCTCCCAATGATGGATTTGTTTGAGCCTATGTACAAGGCATTGCAATAATCTAGACGGGAAAGAATGAGGGCTCTGGCCAGGATAATACAGCTGCTGTTAGAGAGAAAGGGCTTACCTGTTCTAATAAGTTTACACGTGTACGCCGTGGTGGATGCAAGTGTGTTAACTTGTTTAGAAAAGGACAGGGTGGAATCAAGATAAAATCCTAATGTGTTTACATCCTGAGTTACCTTGATGAGGTTCCCATCAATTATAAAGGAGGAGTAATCGGGACCTAATTTTTGGGTTCCTAAGATGATAAGTTCTGTTTTATCATCATTCAGGCATAGACCATGCAATGCCATCCATGCCTGGAGGATGAGGTACACTCTATTCACCAAGGCCAAATCCTTATCATAATCCCCTGAAAGTGGGAGGAGCATCTGAGTATCATCTGCATAGTTAGTGTAGGTGATACCGAGATGAACCAGATCATCGAAAAGGGGCTTGGTAAAAATGTTGTGCAGTGTGGGTGAGACGCAGGACCCCTGGGGCACACCACAGGTGATGGGTGTATGGTCTGCCGCTGCTGATGGCGAGAAGACCCTCATTATTCTGCTGCTTAAGAAAGATCTTATCCAGGTTATGGCATCTTTGGACAAATGTGCTGCTGAGTGAAGATGGCTACATATGACCGTGTGATCCACCAAATCAAAAGTGGCTGAGAGGTCAAGGAGGAGAAGCAGAGCTGATTTCTCACTATCTCTAAGTTCATCGACTTGGGTCTTAAGATCGATGAAGGCAGTCTCCATTCCATGTTGTGGACAGAAGCCTGACTGTCTAGCTCCTAGCATGTGATGTAATTCCAAGTATTTTTGAATTTGCGTGTATGCCACTTTTTAGAAGAAAGGGGACTGTTGTGATTGGCCTGTAGTTAGTTGGTGTCAAGGGATCTAAAGTAGGTTTTTTAAATAGTGGGAGTACCCATGATCCTTTAAGGGTTGTGGGAATGGTGCTGGTGGCAAAGGAAGCGTTGATAAGCTTGGAAATGAAGGGCGATAGGACCCGAGCTGCATCCTTGATGAGCTGTGCCGGGCAGAGATCACCATGGCAGTTGGATGGTTTAAGAGACAGAATAATTCTTTTCACCTCGATGATAGATATTTTGGAGAAGTTAAATCGGGAAGGTTGGATTTCAGCAGTGTTCGAGGAGGCTTTGGGAGGGGGTAGGGCATTTAAAGATGCTTTTTTTGGTATATTTTATTTTGTAAGGTGGATACTTTGTTAGCAAGTGCATGTTATATATCTGAACACCATTTTTTATCTTTGGTGCATGTGTTGTCTGGTATTGCGATGGGAGTCTCCAATTCTTTAAGTATAGAGAATAATTCTTTCATATTGGAGTTAGCTTGGGAAACACGGGTGTCATAGGATTCCCGTTTAGCAAGGTGGATTTCTTTTTTATAGAGGGATGAAAGCTTGGTAAGCTTTAATGTATTGGCTCCGGAGGGTAGTAATTTCCATGCAGCCTCGCAATTTCTTTTTTGTTGCTTTAAGTTTTTTAAGAATGGTGTGAACCATTTGTTTAAATGGTTTTTAGGCTTACTTGGTCTCAGATTAAGGTGAGCGATATGATCTGGGGAGGAAGCCATACTTTTATTATACTCATCAACCAAAATTTCTGGGTCTGTACTGTCTGGGAGTGAGTTAAGGGTGGGGAGAATAGCAGGGATAGGCCTATCCACTGTGATACTCTTTTTATTCCTAGTTAATGTAGGTGGAGCAATGGGGGAAGGTATGGATGGAGGTCTATTAGTAGAGAGCGTAAATAAGAGTAGGTAGTGGTCAGTTCAGGCTAGCGGTGAGATGGAGAGGATATTGGCATAACAGTTGTAATCCACCACCCAATCTAGTATTCTCCCTTTATTGTGGGTAGGGGTTTTATTTCTTTGGGTAAGGCCAAGTTCTGTTAAGATGTTAGCCGTTGCCAGGCAGGTTGATCTGAAGGGTCATTAAAGCCCAAGTTAAGGTCGCCTAGAAGTAATACTTGCGATGAGCTTTTGAGGTTACTAGAAAGTATTGTATAGATATCTTCTTCAAATGTCCCACTTGGACCTGGTGGGCGGTAGACCAAGTAGATATTAAGGGTCTGGGAATTGATCAGCGGTAGTTTGACTGAAAGAACTTCACAAGATTGTATGTCAGAAGGGGAGGCCAGTCTCATAGAAAGGCTACATTTACAGATAAAGGCGATACTTCCGCCTCTTGTCCCTTGTCTATCTTGGTTTAGGATTGTATATCCATCTGCAACTGCTAGCATAAGCATAGGGCCTGCTGCAGCATGCAGCCATGTCTCGGTAATGGCGAGAAAGTCTAGATTGTCACTCAGAATCAAATCAGCAATCTCTGTGGCATGTGCAACCACAGACCTAGCATTTATTAGACCTCCTTTGATAAGCGGGCTCATGGGGGTTGTGGTTGATAGGTGGAACGTTAAACAGTCTTTACGTTTAGGATGCTGGACTGTGCGATTTTTAATATTGGGTGGGCAGTTGTTTGCTAACTTGGTACTCGTGGGAGTTGGGCGAAGCAAAGCCTTCGGAATCCTCTTCCATATGGAGGTGGGCACCAAGCTAATAGTGCGCTCATATATTTTGGCTAGTCTTGCTCTAAATCGAGTATTCCTAGACTCTGTTGTACAAGGATTACTCAGGGTTAGGCATTGAGGGTCATTGATAGCTGGGGGCGGGATAGTTGTAGTGTTATTGGACAGTGTGGGGTATGTCATACTTGAAAGGTCACAGGGGGCTAGCGTAAGAGGTCTAGCAAAGCACAGTAGAGAGGTCAGTGTAATTAGTGAGATACAAGCAATCTGGTTGGTGGCTGTAGTGAACATGCTAGGGCTAGACATATAAGAACATAGGTAGGATGACAAGGCTGCAAGGCTAGTCTGGTATTATCTTAGCAAGCATATCTGATTTCATGGTACACTGAACAATGTAGTAGGGTAGTATCCTAATAATTGTGCAAGTTAGGCAGATCTATGATTGGCATAGCTACAAGCAAAGGCTGGACAGGTGTTCGCATGGGCAGTGAGATGTGGGCAGAGTAGGGTAGACAGGTAGTGGAATAAACAAATATATTCAGATGGCTACATTCATAATATGCATGAAATAACAAGGCAAGCAGTCATACGATAAAGATGGAGTTACTCTTACAATGCAGATTATTCTCAGTAGTTTCAGTAGAATAAGCTATTACTTGTAACTCATCAGAGTAAATACAGTTTTAGGCAGACCACTTAAGGTCATGGAGACAAATAACAATTACAGCAGTGCAACCAAGACTCATAGAAACCAGTAATGTTTTGTTATTGTAGCATGGGCTCGCTAGGATAAATAGTTATCCGGCGTATATAAGCTAGACGTGTCTGTTGCCTCGCTGTAACCAGCAATGTGAGACAGGCGTGCTTTGTGAAACAGCATTCAGATTTTCTCAAATTGGTGTATTTTAAAATACTGGAGAAGTATAAGCTTTAGAAAACAGTAAGTCGTGGGAGGCAATGGAATGGCACTTTAACAGAATCTCTTCATAACTCCCCCACAGCTCTTTAGTCCATAAGGGAATCAATGAATGATCAGGGAGTGTTGAGAATGAAGAAAGGGTAGTTCAGGAGTCTTGCCCTTACAGATTTAACTCAAACAGATCTATAGCAGTGAAAAATAAATGGTTCTGTACTCGCTAAACATGTGAATGTATAAGGATTGGAATAAAATGTCCCTGAAATATGTAGTGCATATGTACCATGGAAGTCAATGTGGATACATGGAAATACATTTTTTAAATATACGAAATGGTGGGTTCAGAGAAAATATGGATTGTGACGATTCACAAGGTGGCGTCACTTCCCCCCCAGTGAAGAGCCCTTCACCATAAGGCTACGGAATTGCGGCTGCTTCCCAATAGTCCCCCTGGGGGTGCTTTAATGTGGGAGGACCTCATGGGGAGGGACTCCCCCTCTGGGGATAAGGACGATCACCTCAGGTAAAGCCTGTTAACTGTTGTTACTCATTGACATTCCCTATCCCTCCCTAATCTCCCCCTCCACTGCATTGAAAGCAAACCTTTGTATTATTGTAACATAGGACCTAAAGCCAAAAGTACTAGGACAAAGAAGAGTACAGGAGGCATTAAGATAATTGACTGTTATAATACTGGTACGAGGTCCCAAGGAAGCATATGGGGTTAAGCCAGTAACAAAGAAGAAGGACTTGTGCAATCTGCATGGGAGGAACTGGGTACAATCTATAAAATGGAACAAAGGACTATGAGACGAGTCAAGCTCGACCACAGTGCCAAACGCAGCCGTAAGAAGAAGCACAACAGTGGCAGGCACAGCAGTACCCAGTCCTGTTGGGGAAAGCAGCCAGAGTCTGAATTCTCCAGCAGGGGAGATTCAAATGCGGGTCGGCAAGCAGAAAGAAGCAGAGAGTGGCAAAATAACACTGAAGAAGTTCTCCATCCACTGAGCGGAGGCGGACTGAAACCCGAAGCCAGGAAGATTCTGCAAAGCCACAACAGCAGAGAAGAGAAGGCCACAGACCCAGAGAAGTGTGCCAAGGTCCCAGGAGGTCCTGGCAACGTACCTGAGCCTCAAAAGAGGTAAGGGGGGTACACATGAACTGGGGGTTCCAGGGGTTGACACAAGGTGAGGTGGCATTTCATCATCCCAATAATAGCACAGACATTCATGGGCATAAGGAGAGAAGGGTCTGGGACCCTGAGAGAATAACCTGGGACTCAGAGGAAATCTTCCTCATCACATTGGAAAGACAAACCCCACTGACATCCATAGAAGGGTCTGTGACCCCAACAGTGAGAAAGAGAGCATCGGAGGACATTTGCCTCAGCGCAGTGGTAACGAGAAAACCACTGGCCTCCAGAGAAGGGTCTGGGACCCCAACAGTGATAAATAGAGTATCAGACAAACTCTTCCTCTGTGCAGTGGTAGTGAGGAGACCACTCACTACCAGATAATGGTCTGGGACCCCAACAGTGAGAAAGAACTGTGCCAAACATTACCAGGAGAAAGGAGTCATTCTCCTTGTACCGAACTAAGAGTAGTGACAAAGATGCCAGGGGAAGGGAGTCATTATACCTGGTCTTGTGCTGAACTGTACCAAATAATACCAGAAGAAGGGAGGTATTCTCTTGGGCTGAGAGTTGTACTAGAGACACCAGGGAAAGGAAGTCATGCCCCCTGGTTTTGTTGGAATCTGAACAGATGTACATCAGGAGAAGGGAGCCATTCTCCTGGGTGTGAAATTATATAAAGACTGGGTGAAACCCGTAAGCCAGGGGAAGGGAGTCATTACCCCTGGCCTGTCTATTGTGAGAGAACATTCTTTTGGAAACTGTTAAAGAAGCAGAAGAAGGGAGCCATTCTCCCGAAGAAGGACCTTTTCTGTTCGATTATTCTTTAGTTGTAGTGTGAGGGTTAGAGTATGATTTTTGACACAGGATGCTGAAACTTTAATTTGACAGACATTCTGACAGACTCTTTAGTATTAGTTTTGAGGCAGAGAAACTCTTCTTAGAGATAGGGACATTTAGGTTTTCAATACGATAAAAATAAAAGTCTGTTTTTCTAAGAAACGTTACATTTAAGATGCAATGAATTGCCTAACTAACCACATATTATATTTTTTCACTCCGTCTCCTATTCCCCTTTTCTTTTCCTGTTTGTGTTTAAAATTGGTGGGTTTTTTTCATTTTTGTTTCCTTGTTTATGGTGTTTCATGCATATTTGTGTTTGGGTATGTCCATGAATTACAAATGATCATGCCATTGGTCGGATTATTGTTTAAAAATGTATCACATTTGTCCAATGACAATGTGTGCTTTAACTGTTTGATTAATTATTGTAATAATGTAAATGGACTGGCATCCAATCTTGGTGCCACTGGATTTGGTTTGACCTGGTGTATTTTTTGTGTATATTTGAAAATGACATGATATGTAACTATGCAGCCTCAGAAGAAGAGCAGTGGCTCGAAACACGTGTCAGGCTGACTTGGAATTCAACCATATATATGCAACTCAGCATTAACATTTTCTTTTTACATATGTGCAGTGTGAATGCATCCTTGTTTGTATATGTTATCTGTTGGTGGGGTTTGAGCAGTAAACCCAACACATTTTTCCATTCACCTGCTGTGAGTTGTCTTTCCCTGCTCCTATTTGCTTGTTTTTATAGCAGTGTTACCCAGCAGCTGTACTATATACTTTTGGATTCACCAATTCAATTGGTTTAGCAAATGGCACAAGCGGCAGAATACATACTCACTAGAGAGAATGACATTAAAGCACTCTTTGCACCTCGGGGCTCCACCCTTAACCCCTTCAAAACATTAAGTACAGAGCAAGAAGATTTACAATACAAGTTCATCAAGTTATAGAGGTTGAGCATCAAAGAAATAAATAAGCTCTGGGAAATGACCACAATCAGGCATTATTTAGATGAACACAAAATTCCCTGTGGGTTACGATTCCTAATATTACCAGACTTTGAAGATCCCTTGGTTAGTGATTTGGCCACACAATGGGAAGCAAACCTAATTACGAGTTCCAACAATATGCTTATGATGTTGGTTGAACATGCCAAAAGAGAGCATGCTAGAATTGTGTCGCAAATAGATCTATTAAAAAAGGAAATTGAAACATAGGAGGCACCTAATGCGACCAAAGATACTAATTTTAAAACCATGATTATAATACTCAAGCAGCACCTAGATGAAGTGAAATTAAGCAAATCAAGGAAATTCTCTAGAGACGATAGAGACTATCGAGACAAAAGAGTGTACACTTATCAACCGAAATATGATGAGGTATCTAGATCAAGAAGCAGTAGTGTTGTTAGACGGTAAATCATATCGTGCCCCCTTCATTGTACATATTGGCCTAAGCCCAGTCGCTCTGCGAAGAAATCCGCGCTTCAAGGTTCTGACCTTAGATCGATTTAGCCGCCATTTTAGGTTTATCCGCCATTTTGATTCTCGCCCCAAAGTCACCCTGTGTTCTAAAATGGTGGACAGTGTTCTTCTGTTAGTAACATGGCCGTCTTGACCTCTGCATGCATGTTAATGCTTGAACTGCCCGCAGGCAAAATGTTAGGGTCATGTAATGAGACCTTGTCCTTCGTTGACCTGTGGATAGAGGATTACCTGTAACAACGATACTAATCCGTGAACATGTGGCTACTTCCCGATGCATACATTATGATGATGGTTGTTATGGCTCATGGTCCCACACACATATGTGATCGTAAAATCACAAAAATGTTAGAAAAAGTATGGGTAAATGATAAAATCTCTAAAATAGCTAAACGCTTTGTTCAGGAATGTATGATCTGTTTGCAGCATAATGTGGGAAAGGGCACATCAACTCCTAGGGGTAGTTTTGGTCCACCTTCTGTCCCCTTCGAGGTTATCCACTTTGATTTTATTGAAATGGAGCGGTGTAATAATCTAAAGTACTTGTTAGTCGTCATCTGTGCTTTTAGCAAATGGGTCGAGGCTTTGCCTGTTAAAGATGCTACAGCCATGACTACTGCAGAGACTATGTTAAAAGAGTACTTCCCAAGATTCGGGCTACCAAGAGTCATCTGGTCGGACAATGGTCCACATTTTATCGCTGCTGTAATTCTGCAGATATGTGCGGGATTGCAGATCGATAAACGGTTCCATTCGGCCAGACACACTCAGAGTGCTGGATTAGTGGAAAGACACAACGGGATCATCAAAAACAAGCTTGCTAAGACGTGTGCCGGCACCAAACTAAAATGGCCGGACGCCTTACCGATCGTGTTATTATCAAAGCGGACAACCCCTCAAACTAAGACTGGGCTCTCTCCCTTTGAGGTGGTTATGGGGAGGCCTGCGAATATCTGGAACATTCCAAAATGTCGTTCTTTGCGAAATATTGAAAATGTACTTCTTTCAGATTACTGTAGCCAGTTGACTAAAAACTTGTATTCGATTCATCACCAGGTGCGAGAGGCTTTACCTGTATGATACGAGGGTCTCGGTCACAGCATACGACCTGGGGAGTGGATCCTCGTAAAGTCCTTTGAGCGATCTTCTTGCCTCGCACCTCGTTGTCAGGGCCCCTTCCAAGTCCTGCTGGTCACACAAACTGCGGTGCGGGTAGCGGGGCGGAAAAATTGGATCCACGTGACGCACACCAAGAGGATTCCACACCCAGTGCCACACGCTACAGAAGATACAACACCCCTTACCAGTACTGCAACCAACGATCCCGAAGCAGTAAACCGCATCGAGAGTGCATCAGAGATTCTCCCTGAGCCTGTGGGGCCTGGGGAAACAGCCATTTTGCCTCCACACTCTCCAACAGTTTTGTTTCCGGAAACTGTTCCGGATCTTGCATCTAATTCCACTTCTGATTTGTCGCGTCCAGCGGGAAGTGACGACACATTGTTCACGGATCAATCAGTACCAGGGATCACAAGATACGATCTGCATCCAAGGAAATAGACCTACTGCACGGTTCGGCTGTGTGTTCAGAGAAGAAAAAGTCATCAAGGGCTTGCCTTTTTGGCCCGATCATTTGTGTAGAAGGGGATTCTGTTGGCTAGGGTTGTGGAAGGACTAAGAAAATGCTCGGCCTGGAGGTCGCCAGCTAATAACATTGGTGCGTTTGTTTGAAGAGTACACTGCCTGCAACTGCTCCCGCTCGTATGGAAAAGGGGAAAGACTGTGTGACCAGCTATGGAAATGAACCTTTAACTGTTTGGGCCTAAAAACGTACTGCTGTCTTGTGATAATGTTAATTGGTTTTATAATAATTATTGTTTTAGGCTTCTGGTATTTAGAAGAAGTACATCCGCTTGAGAATTTGTTGCCAACTGAAAATGTACCTACTGTTTCTACTCCTTTCGTGCATCTGCACACTCTATCTCCTAGAGACTCTCAGCACAGACAGATATCATAATAATACGCTATTGCTCATCATGAATGGTACACATGCCATTTTTAACAAATCTAATTGCTGCTAATTGCACGGGGATAAGGAGCTAGGTTGGTATATTCATCCTCTACCTTTAACAACTGCATGTTATTCTTCTCTTAGAGCACTATTCTTTGGTCGCTCGAATGGTAGCATCTCAGGGAACTTGATGGCACTAATTTAAACAGTTTGAAAAACGTGTTCTGACTCCCTTGGGATGCTTGCTATTTGCAAATAGGAGTAAGCCCAGTGTCACTTCTATTAGGCCTTCCGATAGACTGTCCCGTCCTTTTCAATCTTTGATCTCCTTCAAAATGGCTCCTATAGGCAAGAAGGATGCCACACCTCCTTCTTGCACTGTTAACCATAGCCCCGATTCAGTTTCTTTTTGCATACAAAGGAATGGTACTCAGTCAATGGGTGATTTTAAAAGTTGCGCCAACGTTGCGAATTTGACTGGTGAGGACAGACCTTTGTATGTAAGCGAACCTGTCTACTTTGTTTGCGGTAATGCAACATTTCCATGGCTACCCAGGGATTGGCAGGGAACTTGTTATTTAGGGATCATGTTACCCGGGGTATTCATAGCCAGTACTGTGGAAATTTCAAAGGCTCGTCCACGGCGGGACGAGAATGGTGACACTTCAGTACAAGTTCTAGGCGATGTAGCAAAATCCTTTGTGCCATTTTGGGGACAAAAAATGAACTCTGAGGATATCAGGAGACTAGCGAGAGTACAGGGGAGGACCATCAACCGGACCACTGACATATTCTATAATATGACTTTAGAACAGAAAGCAATAAGGTTAGTAGCACTTCAGAACCGGATGGCTTTAGATGTCATCCTGGCTGAACGTGGTGGGGTATGTAAATTAATGGGGTCCGCTTGCTGTGTTTTCGTGCCAGATTCCTCCCCAACTATCTTCAAGGCAATACAGAATGTGCACGTCCTAAATTCAGAAGTGCATGTTCCAGAAGGAAACTGGGATCTTAGCGCTTCGTTCTGGGACTTCTTGCGATCTTGGGGTTGGAAATTACTTTCGGTCTTGCTGATCATTTATGAGTTGTGTTGTTTCTTTGTAGTTGTATACAATGTCTTCCTGGTATATGTTCGATGCTAGGGGGATGTTGTGCACAGGCGATGGGTACATTAGGACGCAAGGTATATGCCCCAGACAAGAACTCCAATGAAAATGTGTTGAAAGAAATCTTAGTAACTGATCTTATGGCGATTGATATCTCCTATAGTGATTCAGGGTGTATGGAGGTTGAGATGTGGAGTTACTCGTAGAGTGATTAAAAGTAGTATAGCGCTTGGCTTAGGCCAAAAGGAGGGTTTGTTAGACAGTAAATAATATCGTGCCTCCTTTATTGTGCATATTGGCCTAAGCCCAGTGGCTCTGCGAAGAAATCCACGCTTCAAGGTTCTGACCTTAGATCGATTTAGCCGCCATTTTAGGTTCATCCGCCATTTTGATTGTCGCCCCAAAGTCACCCTGTGTTCTAAAATGGTGGACAGTGTTCTTCTGTTAGTAACATGGCCGTCTTGACCTCTTCATGCATGTTAATGCTTAAACTGCCCGCAGGCCAAATGTTAGGGTCATGTAATGGAACCTTGTCCTTCCTTGACCTGTGGATAGAGGATTACCTGTACCAACGATACTAATCAGCGAACATTTATTAAGCACAATGTTGTGTAAATACTAAACGTGAACACTTGTTGAACTGCATTGTATTCACGGAGAAGTGCTTGGCGTTTTGGTTACTCTTGTTATTCTCGTACTACCTCGATCACGGAACGTTTGCTTGGACTGTCTTTTGGATTTTCCCTACCTGGATTTTGGCGCACTCTCTGATTACCTGGATTTTTTACCACTGGCTTGGATACTGGACTTGGTATTTGGATTTCCCTGTCTCCAGTTCTGACTTTTTGGCTCCTGATCTCGGATTGTGTTTTGGATTGATCACGGATTACGTTCTTGTTCTCTACCTAACTCAGGTGTCTCCCGGAGTGCCATCAGAACACCTCAGCCTGCTGCTGCTGTCAGCTATACTACCTGCCTACGCCTACAGCTTCCCACCTGCCCACTATAGGTAAGATGCTGCTACATTGTCACTACTGTCCTTACCATTGTTGCCAATTATCACTGCTTAACATAACCCTTCATTGCCTTACAGTGGTCAGGGGGTTCTTCCGGCATTCCCGGTTCCAGGCTGACGACACTCTACACCTGTGGCCTCAAAGATTGCTTGAGTAGTGTTTTTGCTCTTACTCGTGTGGTACTTAGGGACAGAGGTATTATTTAGCTACACGACCATCAAGTCAGAACACTGGGCGAGTCACAGGTGAACTCGGCACAAACCCTAGATTGGGAATTATTAACGTACAGAGGGGCTGAACATCATGTTACAAAACTGTATAAAAAGAGCGAATATTCTGATGTACAGTCCCACTCGCTGCACACACCGAACAGGGCTGGTATTCGCTGTGTTGTATTGAGGGCCTGATAACTATCTGTTGCTTTATACTTTGAAAACTGTTCAGTTACTTTGAATAAAGATCGGTGTATCTTTAACCCACGTTTGGTGTATTTCCTTTTGGGGTACTCAGCCTCAATATTTTCTTTTTGCTTTCACAGTGTGGCATCTTCCCCTTTGTGTTCAGACATAGAGAGTGATTCAGATAAACTGACAACAAGTGATATTAGTGTGGAGTCCAGTGAGTCAACTATGTTAAATTTTTCAGACACAGTAGGGCCCTCACCTTTTTTAGAACAGATCAGACAGTTCAAAAAGGGAAACCGAAGGGCATCTATGAAAAAAGTAAGGTTCCAGATTCTAGGTGCTTCAAATATTTTAACACCAGGCACAAAGCTAGGTGCAAAAGGGGAGGCCAACATGAACGGCGAAAACTCTCCTCCTTTGCCTCGCAGAGTCACAAGAGCGTCATACCCGCGACAACTTCAGACATAGAACAGGTAGATTTGGTCTGTAATCTTAGTACATATCAACTCTCTCCAGAAGAGCATTCGGGACTCAATAAGGGGCTATCATTCACACTCTCAGATTTCAATCATTTGGTTCAGATACAAATTGATTTGTTTAAATTTATCTGCAAATTAAAATTTAAAAAATTATTTTCTACACAGGTACAGAACTATGTAGCTAAACCCACTGTATCACCATTGGCACAAATGTCCCGACAGACAATGTTAACCACACATGTGTTGATGTCTCTTGAAGACAGTGGTCAGGAGCATGAAACCAGTGTACTATATATGTTGAGAGATCTGAACATTGAACAACAAAATTTAAATATTAAAGAGCTTGCAAAAAAATCCAGAATCATGCCTATCTTTCCAAGTGATAACATTATTGATACATTTTACCAAGCAGGGGTCAAAGACATGCATGATTTGGCAGACAAGACCAACTAGCAAAAATGTTTATATTTGAATACTTTGGAACAATCAGCAATCAAGAAATTAGCAGCCAATGTGGAATTAATAAGTAAAGAACCAGACAAAGGAGGAAATGAACAAACAAGATTACATACAAATGGGGCTTAATCATTTGAACTCAGCAGGAAGTTATCAAGCTTTTCCTGCAAATCCTTTAAATGCACTCAAAGGAGAAGTACTGACATAGTTAAAACATTGGCATTCCAAAGGGATCTTGACAGATGTCGAAAAACTATTCTTATTGGCAGCGGGACCAACCATGCTCACTGTAGATTTCCTCCCCAAGATTCACAAGGGATTTGAAAGCATCCCAGAAGGGAGACCAATAGTCAGCGGGAGAGGAGGTATCTTGGAGCCAATATCAATGTATATCAATGAATGTTTATTACCTGCAGTATTAAAGACACCCACGTATGTTCGAGACACGATGCATAGTCTTCAGATCTTTCAAAACGTACCTGTTCAACCTAATCTTTTACTGGTCACACTAGACGTTAAAGCTCTGTACATGTACATAGACCATTATAAAGCAATTGAAAGTGTCAATTATATATTTTGCAAAGATTCAGCCTCCTTCTATGTACACATATAAATGCTTAAATAACTATTACTGTTCACTTTGCAGAAAAATGTCTTTTGTTCAACATTGTTTATTATAAACAATTGATTGGGATAGCAATGTGAGCCAGCTTTGCGCCAGCGCTGGCAAACCTATTTATGCATCATTTTGAGCAAAAATGTGTGTTTCTGAATTTGGAATTTTTACCATTTGTTCATTTATGGAAACAATTTATCGGTGATGTTATCATGGTATGGTCTGGTACAGTGGAGTATTTGATGAATTTTGTTAATTTTGTAAATTCCAATGAATGGGGATTACATTTCACGTATACATCAAGTGATACCAGTATAGATTTCTTAGATTTTAAAATCAACCTTACTCCTAAGGGGTTTGAGACCAGGAACTTTAGAAAAAGTAATTTAGTTAATGCAGTCCTTCATGGAGACAGCTGTCACAAAAGGTCAGTGATCTCCAACATACCTAAAGGGGAACTTATTTGTGGAAGAAGAAATAGTTGCAGCACAGACTTTAGATCTGAAAGTGAACTGATTAGCAAAAGATTGTTGGCTAGAGGCTATCAGCGTGGATTATTGGATAAGGCACAGAAAAAGTGAGTTGTTTGGACAGAGTTGATTTACTAACTCCTAAGGTGCGTACCCCTACTGATCAATCTAACAAATTGAGACTCATCACGAGATGTATTGTGGACAGTCAGAAAATGCACACTGTTATCAGGAAACACTGGCACTTACTCCAATTAAACAGAGATCTAGTAAAGTGGTTGGATCCCAATCCGAGCATCATATATAGCAAGGCACGTATGCTTAAGAACATACTGTGTCCTTCTTTTATGAACAATCCAAAGAGTAACGAGACATGGTTACATCAACTGCAGAGCAAAGGGTTCCATAAGTGCTTTGGAAACCAGAATTGTGAATTTTGGACCAATGGGCAACCACTATGTTGATTTATTTATCAATTGTAATTCAAAATGTGTGGTGTACTGCATTACTTGTGTCTGTGGTTCTTATTATATTGGTAGCACTATTAGGCCTTTGAAGATTAGGATCCATGGAACATTTACCCACAATTGCTAATCAAGATGCTAAGTATCCTTTAGCCACTCATTGGCAAAATGTCGATCAAATGGATAATAAGAAGGAAATACGATTTGTAGGAATGGCTAAGGTCACACTACCACAAAGAGGGGGCAATTTAGAATTGAAACGTAGACAATTGGAAGCACGGTTAATTAGCCAATATAGAACAGTAACCACTGGTTTAAATACGGATCATGAATTGTTTGTATTTTTAAAATGTGTATTTTGAAGACTTGAAATGTATTTCATTGACTTATAGCAATCCTGTGGTGTGCATCCAAATCCTATACACCAAATTTGGACGAATAGCTTGTACAAGATAGAAAGGAGTGTGATGACAATAACTTAAAGGGTGAATTCAATGAGTTATTTGGGACAAAGATTGTTGTGATTTGTGCATAAATTGACAGGAGTTTGTTTTAGTGTTTCCTGTAACTACAGCCCTAGATATGTATTCGTAATCAATTAAATATTCTAAGGAATATGGAGGTTTTTTTTAAATCAATTGAAAGCTTGGGTATGGTGAGTGAAATGTGTCACACCAAAGCCATGGATTTGTTAATTGTCTAAGAGGCCTATTGCAGGTCAAATTACATAACAGGAGAGATATTGGATATGGGGAGTCCCATACATATGGAATCTGTAAGAACTGGATTGATAATTGGCTTAGTTAATGACATATCTGAATTAAGGAGCTATACTAATCGGAAAATGACGGGACGTGGATGGTGAGCCAGAACGTGGGGCCCTTCGAATGTATGAGATTCAATAAATTGACATGCCAAGAATGTTTGGTGTACATCCAGACTGATTTTCATTATCTAGAACCGGTCATTACCTGTATTTACTTAGAATCAACCGTGATTGCTTGGATGCCATGACATCGATAGCTCCAGATTTGGAACAAGTCACCTTGCCAAAACCTTGGCAACCTTGAATTTGAAGGTTCTTTTTCTTTTTTTATAAACTGTATTTATTAAGCTTGACATTGCAACAGAGAGAACGAACAG
This sequence comes from Ambystoma mexicanum, assembly GCF_040938575.1. Classification (NCBI taxonomy): domain Eukaryota; kingdom Metazoa; phylum Chordata; class Amphibia; order Caudata; family Ambystomatidae; genus Ambystoma; species Ambystoma mexicanum. The sequence goes on along the minus strand of NC_090923.1, from coordinate 281,199,516 downwards.
CATACAGATGGCGTATAAGTTTACATTTCATGTACATAGTTTGGTGGGAATTATAGAGAACAGTAAACACCAGTTGGGGCACAGTATTCAGCGGTACAAATAAGACAGTAAAATTTGAGATAGAAGGGTCAGACAAGGGTGGAAGCTGGAGAAATCCGGTCGCTGTTGTCATCATTGGTGTCCACGGATAGGGAGGAAATATAGGAGCTAAAGGGGTTCCAAATGTTCCTCGGTCTGGTGGCTATTGGTTGCAGGCCTGCCCATCATTCCTCGGTGTCAGAGGCCCAGGTGACAGCCCGAAGCCAATGGGCATGTGTGGGGGTCCCAGGGCGGAGCTATAGCAGTAGAATCCGACAGGTCACCAGCAGCATAAATAGGCCGGCCAGTTTTCTGGACTCACGCCCAAGTCGGGGAAATTCATGAAAGAGACAAGTAGAGGGGCACGGGGTAATAGTGCACTCTAGCAATCAGATACAGTCGCGCATATCTCCTCCCAGAAATTGTAGAGATGTGGGCAGGCCCACAACATGTGTATGTAATCTGCCTCGTCCGATCCACACTTAGGGCAAATGGGGGGATGCTCCTTCAACATGCGATGCAATCGGATTGGAGTGTTGTGAAATCTATGGAGTATCTTAAATTGGATTAGCTTGAATCGGGAGTTGAATGACATATCGTGGATGCGGGCACACATGCAAACCCAGCGCTGGTCCGTCATCTCCACGCCCAGGTCCCTCCCCCGGGACTCTCTGAGTTTGGTGAATGGGGGCGGGGGGTGGCCCTACTGGAAGGAGAGCATATAATCTGGAGACTTTCCCCCTGAAGGCTGTGGTATTTAGGATTTCAGACAGCATTTAGTCATCTGAGGGGGTTGAGGGGAAGTCTGGGCACCTGTGTTTGAAGGAGCGGTGCAGACCTGCATAGTGCAGCCAGCGGGAAGGCCCCTTACGCAGGGCTTCTGGTAGGGCCGGCCATTAAAGAAAGATACCTTGGTCGAAGACATCACGCACCATACTGAGCCCTGCATCCAGAGACATGCTGTTGTGGGGTCTACCCGAGGAGACTCCTGGAGGAAGTTCCAGAGTGGAAGGTCACCATGGAAGGGGCCAGAGACATTAGCCTGTTTCCACATCTTATTCAGGGCAAGTGCTGTGGATACGGCAGGATCCAGGGAGTCGATTTTGCTGCTGTGGGAGTGGAGAACTAGGGTTCGAATATCACAGCTCACGACGGCCAGGCGTTCGAGTTTAACATTAAGAGGGGGGTCAGTTGACACAAACCACTGTGACGCATAGTGGGCCTGAGCAGCTATCCAATTTTTCTCAAAGTCGGCGGTGCCAAACCCACCCCTAGCCATTGGAATAGCCATTGTTTCAAGTTTCAGGTAGACTGCGCCGGAATGCCATAAGAAGGAGTTGACGGTCCGAGCCAGAGCTTTAGAGAATTCACATCCTGGCCATAGGGGACATTTCGAAATCTGTATAAGAGCTGGGGCAGCCCTATCATTTTGAGGATGGCGATCTTACCTGCTAGGGAGATTGGCAGCTTGGCCCAACCTGCGCATTTTCGAGTGAGAGTTGTCAAGTATTTCCCAAAGTTGGCATCATACAGGGAGGTCTACTGGCACGTAACTGCCACTCCAAGGTACGTTATCTAAGATTGTGACCACGCAAATCCTAGAGGGTCTAGAGGGGGGGTGGTGGCTTCGGTCAATGGAAATAGAACACATTTAGAGCAATTGACCTTGAGGCCGAGAGCTCACCGAAGAGTATAACATTTTCAAGTACTAGGGCTAGGTTCTGGTCTGGGGAACGGATGAATAGGATAGCGTTGTCCGCATAGAGAGAAATTATCTTGGAGGGGCCAGACAGTCTTATGTCCCTATGTGCGTGTTGTTGGCGTATCCTGTCAGCTAAGGGCTCAATGGCTATGGCAAAAATGAGTAGTGAGAAGAGGCAGCCCTGTCTCGTACCTCTGAATATCTGGAATTGTGCTGAGCATCGGTCCTCGGTGCGGACCCTGGCAACGGGTCGCGGAGTACAATAGTTTGACCCATGACCGAAAGCGGGGACCAAAATTACATTTTTCAAGGACCGGCCATAGGTAACTCCAGGAAACAGAGTCAAAGGCCTTCTGCATATCAAGTGTGGCTGGGTAGATACGAGAAATTATATTAACTAGGCGGCGTAGATTAAGAGAAGTGAAGCGCCCCGGGATAAACCTCGAGTGATCCGGGTGAATAATGAATGACATATACAGAGCCAATCTCAGGGCCAACACTTTAGCATAGATTTTGACGTTGCAGTTGATAAGGGAGAGGGGCGGTATGAGCCACATTGTGTGGGAGTTTTGCCTGGTTTAAGTAGTACCGAGATTATTGCCTCCTGTAGAGAGGGGGGGAGGGTGCCGGTCTCGCAGGCCTCCTTCCATAAGGATGCTAATTGGGGATTTATAGCACTTGAAGAACTCGATGGGAAGTCTGTGCCTTTCCCAAGGCCAGAGCATCGATGGCCTTGGATAATTCCTCCGGCGTTATTGGGGTGTCTAGGGCATCTCTAGTCTCAGAGGAGAGGATGAAAAGTGGGAGGCTGTCTGAGAACGCTTCAACGTTGGCTGAGGAAAAACTGTCCATGTTGGAGTAGAGCGATTCGTAGAAGGAGCAAAACTGTATTTATGTTGTGCGATGACAGTGCCAGCATGTCATCGGCCATCTCGATAGCCGGAATGCGGGATGCTCAATTTTCTTGCTGGAGCAATCTAGCTAGGACACGCCCAGCGCGCTCACACTCTCCATATCTGCGAGCGAGGATCATCGAGGACGCGGAATGCGTCGAGCTCCGTGCCTATATCAATAAGAGTGGCGGGCAACTGAGAGGAAGCGTACTGGGCTTCAAAGGTTTCACTCTCTGCGATTGCCCTCCGAACCACCCTGAGAATCCCAGCCTCTTTTGAAATTGCAATATCCCTGATATAGATTTTGAACGTCTCCCAGAGGGTGGCCTGCGAGTCGACAGACCCAGTGTTTAGTGCGAAGAAGTCATCAATGGAGCTCCCCAGTTCAGTTTCAAAAGCAATATCAAGCAAAGAGTGTGGTTTCAACCTCCATGAGCGAGTCCCCCGATTTTCTGCACCCCACCCAAGGGAGACCGAAACCGGGGAGTGGTCGGAGCATGTTCTGGGGAGGGTAGACATATGGGTAATGGTCATGACAAGTATATCCGAGATAAGCCATCTGTCAATGCGCGAACGTGAATCCAGCACTGAGGAATAAAAGGAATAATCTCGGGAGTTGGGGTGAATCAGCCTCCATACATCGGTAACCTCTAGCTGGGTCTGTATCTCTAAGATGGTTCTGGCTGCCCTGGAAAGTTGGCGGAGTCTAGAGCCCGATCTGTCGAGGTCTATGTCTAAGATAGTATTAAAATCGCCACACCAAAGGATAGGGACCATGTGGAATTCAGCCATCAGGGAGGACAGGTGTGTATAGAAGTCAGGGTCCTTATGTTGGGACCATATAGTTTAAGTACTGCAACTCCCCCAACCCCCAGTCCAGCAGGGCCCCAAATAGTAGTACATAGCAACCCAGGGGGCATATCTGTGTTACTTTTGGCTGAAATTTGAGGGATTTATGGATAAGGGTCATGACACCATTATGGGAATCTATAACCCACTACCACAAAATGGTCTCCAGGAATGCCTGATTGCAGCTTATACAGTTCTACATTATCAATAGAGCGTACCTTACACCTGAGGTGATCTCCAAGTTCAGAGGTGCAGGAGTTAAAGAATGTCCAAAATGCAATGAACCCCGGGCAGGAATGACACACATGTTTTGGGGATGCCGGATAATACAGTCCTTTTGGTCACAGATTGCTGCAAAGGTGGCAGAGGCAGACATCGATCTAGATGTGCAAACACCAACGGCATGCATCCTGGGCAGATATAAATAAAGCAACAACAACAAACCCCTAAACAAGCTCAAGCACTTGATGTACATTCTAGCGAAGAGACGCATTGCTATGGGTTGGAAAAGCCCCAAGAGTCCAAGTACAGTACTGTGGTGGAATATGGTGCGTGGGAGAATGCACTGCGAAAACAGAAACTAGACTCCAGTGAAGACTTACACCAATGGGTGCCGCTCACGGTGCCATTATTTAACCAAAGGGAGGAAGACGCTTCCACAGACGAAGCAAGCAGCCCGTGATGGGTGTCTGGTAAAGGCAGAACTGAAGAAAAAAATGTGGTCTTGGGAGGGAAGGAAGGGTGGGGAGACACAAGAGCGGTATACACGCATTTCACCGCAGTATTTTTCATCATGGGTTTTTTCATCGCCTTTTTTTTTTTTTTTTAAAAACTCGTTTTTTGATTTTTTTGGGGGGGTTAAAAAATTCAATATATGGTTGTGGGTGTAAGGGAATAAAAAAAAGGAGGGTTTTGGGGGGTAACCCCGCAAAAAAAAACCCCAAAAAAACGATGAGTTTTTCGAGAAAAAAAAACGGTGATGAAAAAACCTGCAATGAAAAATACTGCGGCGAAATACCGTAGAACCACACGAGCTGTCATCATTGATGCACTGATGATTTTAACAGTTTTGTTGATGTTGTTTAAAATCCAAAAAGTACTTTAAAAAAAAGGGTCATGACACCATGGTTCTGTGTGGAGTAGTGCTTCTAGTATCGTTGGGGGCCACATGATCTTGCGAACCTCACAGCCTCTGGACAAGGAATGTGTTTTTTGCAAAAACAGCAGTTTAACTTTGTGTCATTCGATATATAACTTCATTTTACACATTTTGGCGTGATTACCCAATCCCCTGACATTCCAGCTCATGCACACAACACAATTATCAGCCATTAGAACGGACGAACAGCAATGATAGACAACAGCCCATTTCGGGGACTGACCTACAGGGTCTAGACTAACCCTGCAGGGCCTCCGATCTGGTAATACCAAACTGGATACGTTCAAGTGCTCGGATTCTCAGTCGCATGTCAAGCATTTTATCAACTTTATACCCCTCCCAACCGACACCCTCTCGCACCCTTCCCCAATCGGAGAGGTGACATCCCAAAAAATCTTTAACTGAACCACAAGCATCAGCGGCATCGCCTGGGGGGCCGTGCATCAGCCATGAGCGGCTACATCTCCGGAGTGGGGTGGTAACTAGGCATTGCGTGGTGCATAATAATAATTCAACACATAAGTGCTGAGAAGCAGAACGCCTGGGGCGGAGCTGGATGACAGTCGATCCGACAAGGTCAATGATATGCAAACAAAGTAGTCATCCATGTCTAGCTCCGTATTTGGTGCTATCGGACGTTGACAGAACCTAAGGGTTAAAGAACAAAACTCGTGGGTCAGAGCTGGATGACAGCCAGTCTGATGAGCCAGGTGAAATGTAAACACGCCTGTAACCCAGGTTCAGATTTGCAAATGGCACTTTCAAATGCTTCTCAAAGAGCAGACTGGAACAAACACAGAAGCGAAGTCAAATGTGGTTAGTCCGGAAAGTGCTTGTCAATGAATTTCGAAGCCTCCTCAGGGATAGTGTAGAAGAAGGCACAATTTGAGTGTTCTATCTGAAGTTTGGCAGGTTATATTGAACTCCCAGGTCTCGCAGCCTTTTCTTGAAAGGTTTTCTGCTCTCGTTTAACAGCCACCGAGAAGTCTGGGTAAAGGTGAATTCTGGAGGAGCAAAGGAAGAGGTCACCTTTGGTTCTTGCCGCCCGAAGAAGGGAGTCTCTATCGCGATAGTTCAGGACTCTTGCTATGATGGTGCAGGGAGGTGCACCTGGCTTGGGCTTAGCCATCAGGTATCGGTGGCCCTTTCAATCGCGAACTGTGGAGAGATTTTCGGGAAATGCAAAAGTGAGAGCAGAGTGCGCTCGACAAAGTCCTCCATGGGGCCATCAATCCTAACTTCCGGAACTCCGACGATGAGCAGGTTATTGCACCTGGAGTACAATTCCAGGTCCTCATTCTTCTTCATGACATCTTGCACCTGCCTGGACAGGGCGTTCATCTCGGCCCGAAAGGTAATGATATCATCCTCGGCCACCACGACCCTACTCTCCACTTCGGGTACCCGAGTGTCCGTCGTCTCCATATGAGCATTGAGCGAGCATATGGTTCCGTTCATGTCGTCCAGTTTCGAGTGCAGAACTGTGAAACCCTCCCGCATGTATTCCATCAATTTATGTGATTCAGTGGTTTTGGGGGATGGTGACACAGATGTCCCAGCCTCCGATTGGGGCTCACTCGGTCTCGGTGCTGCTTTTGCATACATGTTAATGGTGCTCTGCTTTTTGTTGGCTCCCTTGGTCATGATCCCATCCAGCCACTTGGGAAGCAGAGTTGTACGACGGCAAGGGATCCACAAGGCCCGGACCGCGGCGAGGACTCTGTACAGCGTGAGATGAAGGGTGATAGGGGCGCTCGGTGTATACCTCAGCTGGGCGGCAGGTCGCAGGGTCACGCGTTGTGAAGTATTACAAGGCAAAGTAGAACAGATATGAAGGCGTGGCAGCTGCGAGGCAGCGTGTTTAGAGGTTGATACAGTAAGCACACAGTGTCCCAGGAGGAGAGGTAACTGTCCCAAGCACCAAATCTCAGGAAGAAGTCTCAATTGAGTCTGGGTCCGCCACCCAGAGCAAGACAGGGCCACCCAGCCCGATCGTGCAGGCTATTAGAACCAGTAGGATGGACTCAGTCTACCTCCGAGTGGATAGTGGCCTCCCACGTATGATAGAGCGTTAGGTGTAAATGTGGGTAGGCAGAGTGGTCACCAGGTGGTAGTGGTTAGACACAAGATTTGACCACAACTTCATGGGCAGCAGCACTCCTGCTCCAGGCGAGTTCCAGGATGGTACAGGTTTAGTCAATGTGAACAAGAGTTTAAAGGGTGTATGCTTTCAAACAAGGAGTTCCAGGGTGACAAGTTCAGCCAATGTAGAGAAGGGCTTGTGCGGCGTATTATTTCAGACAGGATGGCAGACAGAATTCGCCCAATGCCGGCAGGTCAGAGATATCTAAGATGACCACCGCAGGGTCTGATATACTAAGGATCTGTAGGCAGTGTGTATGCCGGGGTCACTGTAACCAGGAAAACACTGCAGCGGCATGTGTGGTGCAGAAGAGGCCAGTCCAGCACCCCCCAGCTGGGGTGAAAGATGCTAGTTGTGAGAGCACAAGCATGTAAGGTTGTGAGTGTGGGGCCCCCGAACCTTCACTCCCGACGGAGAGTGGTGACATCCACTGCGTGCGTCCCCGCCGCAGGCCAGCAGGGCTGGAGCTCCAGCTCACAGGGCGGTATCAGGGCCAGATGAGAGGAGCACCGCTTGGGCCACGGTATTCGCCGTGATCCGAGGTGCAGTGCCTGTGGGGTCAGGGAGATGAGGAACGCACCGTCCATGCGATCGGGGGAGCAGGCCCGGAACGAGGTGTTGCAAGCGGGTGCTCGGAATGCGCCAGCAAGGGGATGAGTGGGGGCTGAATCTAAGCCAACTGCTGCGGCTGTACGGAGCAGGCTGGACCAGCAGCCGCCCCTCCCCCTGGCAGGCCGGGCGACCCCGGGATTCAGTTGAAGAGGAGCCAGCTCACCGCGGAGGATGGAAGCGGGGCACTGCAGGGAGAGCAGCCGGCTTCTCTGGAACAGGAGAACTCTGCACCGGTACTCCTCCAGATCACGTCAGTATCAGCAGTAAACCCTCGGAAACCAATCCACAAGTTTGGAAGCATCACTGCGGCACCAACGAGGCACGAGCAAGGTAAATGATCTTCCCCAGCTTAGAGCGGAATACTCAGGCAGCCATACTAATCGAGCGCAACAGCTCTAAAAGTGGAATGTGATTTTCACTTTCACTAGTATTACACAACAGCATGACCTCACTAATCATTGTGCATAGTCGTGATCTATTTGTGGATTCACAAGCAATATATTGATATGCTCGTACTAAGAGCGACGCAAACTACATTTATCAGCTAATTTCCATACATTATGAGAAGTTACTTACGATTGAGGAGTGGTATCTATATTTATACATGGATTGTTCACATAATGGGCCAGGGACTCAGCGCCCTTCAAATGTAAATGGAATGTGATTTCCACATTTACTAGCATTACGCAATAACTTGACCACACTTGTCAGTGTGCATGGAATTGAGCTTTTTGTTGGTTCATTAGCAATATATTATTACGCTCACTCTAGCAGCTAGGCGCACTACATTGATCGGCTAATTTCCATTTATCATGAGAAGTCACACAAGAATGAGGAGTGGTATCCATATTTATGCATTGATTGTTTTCATAATTGGCCGTGGACTCACTATCCATAATGGGTGACAGTGCACGGATATGATATGCTATGGCATTTATAACGTGACGAGGCAAGGTAGGGGAACAAAGGGAGGACGGACAACGATCCTACTATGCCAGGTGTCATTCAGATCGCGCAAGTGTGTGGAAAGGGAAAAGGGACAGTGCAGTACATGGAAAGATGATAGCTCGTTGCTTGGAGAAGCCACTGACCCTGAGGGAGTTGGAGGTGGATGAGCGAAGAGCTCGAGAAGGAAGATATTTAGGTAGAGAGAGTTGAAGGTATTGAGGCCCCAGGCACCAGAAGGCCTTGTGAACGATGCAGAGGGTTTTGAACTTAATCCTCGCAGCCACTGGGAGCCAGTGCAGAGATTTCAGTCCTGGAGAGATACGATCACTGGGCTTGAGGCCAAGGACAAGTCTTGCAGTCCTGTTCTGGTTTCTTCAGAGCATTGCATTCCGCAAAAAAAAGTATACTGTGTGAATGAAAGAGTGAGCAAGTGCCTTGTGCCTCAGCTTGGTTATGAGATTTACAGCAAATGTCAACAGTAGAAAGGGTGATCATGTACAGGGAAAAAAAAGAAACCTATATGAACAAATTTGGGAATGATTCTTGGATTTGTAAATCTATGCTTCAATAACTTTTTATCCTATTACAAAGTACAATGATATATTTGGAGTAATATTGTTATTGTGTTATTGTTTATATACCACTTCTGTGAAGAATTGTGGGTGGGACTATCTGTGTATTATTAAAATCTATTGTAACACTGTAATGTTTTAAATTCTCAATAAATATGTAAGTACAAAAATGATTACGTGATTACTTTTGCGCTAACCCTATGATTTTGGTGAAAATCATAGGGCTTAAGTTGTCTTTAAGTACTTAACATGAGCACTAGCAAGGCTTTCTATACTTAGTCACTACCCAAGGCAACTTTGGGCCCAATCGCTATTTTTAAAGAAAGTATGGCACCTAAGAAAGAAATGTATCCCTAAAGTGCACAGCGACTGATGTGATTGTTAAATAACTGTCTGTTTTAAATTCTCTTTTATACGTGATGCTGTTTAATGAATTTTGATATATCTGGGATCACTGCCAAGGATGTTAGGATTTTATGATGCTCTTATGATGATATTGTGATGAACTTGCTTGTGTTTTTATGTGTTATGGTTGGTATACCAAAATAAATTGTGTTTACTACTACTACTTAAAATGACCTGCTGCTGTTCACTTGTAGGACACCATTCCTCCTTATTCTCAAGCCAGAGCCCTTAGTATTACTTATTTCCAGCCTGCCATGATTTCCCAGGTTGTGATCAGTGGGCAGAGCAGATGCATGCTTTTCGGAGTACACTATGGGGACTCAGGAACACCCTGCTCTCAGGTATCTTCTTTTCTGCTCATCCAATCGGGGTGCACTAATGCCTTTGCATTGTCTGCCTACCTACTTTTGTCAATTCACCTCAGTTCATGAGCTCCCACAATGCCTAGAGTCGAGTGAGTTCACTGTGTTGAATATTACAAAGCCATTATTGACCATGCTGTTTACATTAACACACGCCCACTCGTAAGGAATACGCCCACTATAAGACTGTATGGGCCTCATTCCTGGTTTGGAGCTAACCATGGAGTAATTAGCTCCATGGTTGCCTCCGAAACCGTCCCAAATCCGGCCTGGTGAATGGAGTAATTACCGGTCCATTCCGGGGTTGGAGGGACCGGTAATTTCCCATTCACCTTTTGCCCTTCCCCATTCCCATTTCTGCCCCATAGGGCTCAATGGGAATGGGGAAGGAGGTAATTACGGCACTGTAAATTACGGTATCGTAATTACGTCGGAAGTACCTTTGCGGGTCCCGTACTTTACTCCTGCTAAAAGCAGGAGGTGAGGAAGGACCCGCAAAGGGACATCGGATTACGGAGGTAAGGGATTACCGGCATCGGCACCCTTACCGGTGCCGGTAATTCCTTACTTCCAACCTCGGAATGACCCCCTGTGTGTTCCAGACAGCATCGTGCTCAACTGCTTACTGTTAATGCCAGTGCGTAGCTCGACCTAGAATTCTCCTGTAGCCATTGCAGGTCACCCTAACATATATATTCATAATGTTTAGATTACTTGTCATTCTCTAATGCTATTTCAGGCAAAGACTTATTTGCTGCGCATGGTCTCCTAACTGATATTCCTATTAATCAGTCATACGAGCCTCACGCCGCACTATCCATAGCCATAAAAGGCTTTTGTACCATCTCATGTAACTAAACTCTTTGGGCCTCATTACACGGAAGGCGGTGAGCCATGGCGCTATTAGCGCCATGGCTCATGCCGGTAAATTACCGGCACCGCCTTGGCGGAAAGGGGATTTACCGCCCCATTCCAAGGTTGGAGGGGCGGTAAATCCCCTTTCCGCCATTGCCCTTCCCCATTCCCATTTCTGCCCCATAGGGCTCTATGGAAATGGGGAAGGCGCTAATTACGCCACCGCAATTTTGCGGTGCCGTAATTAGCTCCGAGGTCCCTTAGCGGGTTGGATTTTAACGCCTGCAAGAAGCAGGCGTTAAATCCTCCAACCCGCAAAGGGACCTCGTAGTACGGCGGTAAGGGTTAACGGTCACCGTTGCCATTAACGGTGACCGTTAACCCTTACCACCGTCCGTGCGTTCATATGATTCATGTCAGCGGCTTTAGCCTCGTTTAGGTGCTTGCCCATTATTTCTTGTACTCCTTTGAGTCTGACTGCCGTGCTTACCATCGCATGAAGCCAACCTCTGTTTTACACTGATTTACATCTGACCATGTTTTTGCGCATCACTACATGCATTCCACTGAGCTTGATTGCCATGTCCACCTCTGCATGTAGCTAAAACTATACTTACAGTGGATTTATATCAGCTGCTCTCGTGCCGTCTAAGCGCTCGCACATTTGTGCATGTACTCCATTGTGCCTGATTGCTCTGCTTACCTTCTCATGCAGCTACATTCCCTGTAGGCTTTTGACTCACTTCATGGGCTCTCAATCCAAATGTGGAAATGAACACAAATCTACCTTTGGCCTAGCCCCTTGTGGGCGACCTGTTGTCAGTCTTAGACAATCTCCCAGGGGGGTGTGGATCACTATGCCCCCCCCTGCTCTTGTATCTCAGGGCCTTTGTGCACTGTGTTACTCCTAGATTACTCCTATTTTACTCCTATGGACACACACTAACATAAGACACAAAGAGAACACATGAATCAATTCAACAATAGAAACACTTTTATTCATAGATAGCAATGCATGATGCAAACACTACTATAATGCAAATCTCGAATTTGCACCTTTTATGCAAATCTCGAATTTGCACCTTTTATGCTTTTGGTGCAAATCTACTAGCAATGTAATAACTATAAGCCTTACAGGCTTCTAATGCAAGAAATCTAATAGAAACTCAATTCCTCTCCAATCCACACCATGCTTCACACTTTCTCTCTAAGACAAACCCTGTCTGATTACCCCATTTATCATGTCAGCCAAAGCTCTGTGTGAGAGTCTGTTCTAATTCCCCATGCATGTGTCTTATTCAGCAATACTCCCCTTTTTCTCTGTTTTGCTCTGTCTCTCCTCTCCCGCTAACTCTGCAACCAGCCAGTCAGTCAAGGCCAGGCCTCCCTCTGCCAGATCCCTGCCATATCGATCTCATCTGCACCCAAAACTGCTTCCCGAAGTACATCCAATCACTCCCAAATTCCTCGCCAAGTCATCTCTCGATCTCAGAGTGTCAGTGTGCCATCTCCAACTCCAACTAGCATCTCAAACTACCAACTCCCTCTCCCCTCAGAGAGCAGACCAGCAGAGCGCAGCCACTACCTCAAATCTCAGAGTGTCACCTCTCATTATACTGTTCAATGACGTATACATATCCATGGTTACACTCTTTCTCTCTCTGTCATGCCTAAATGTCTGTGATGCATTCAATCACTGCATGTTCTTGTCATCGTGACATTTGTCATCATATCTATACCATATCTTCTTCTGCCTGAGGTCACCATCTTACCATCTCCTCATATTTCTCCATTCAAATCCCTCTCTCCTTGTGCATGTCTCTGTGAGCCAAAGCTCCTCTCCTTCCATGCTGCTGCCTACCCCCACCTTCTCTCTGTCTGCAAAGTACCACCCAGCCCGATAAGGCCTCAATGCCGTCTCCATTTGGACAAAGGTTGTGTTATCTGTCTGCCAAGCAAACTGTTTACGCATCCTTTCTTCACACTAACTCATAACATCTTTGCACTCCGCGGCGCTTCTGTGTGTCTCATTCAATATGGCTTAGTAGCCAGCTAAATGCATTCACTATAGTGCTTAACACATTCACTCACTCAAACCAAGTGCTACATAATGTGGACTCATTGCATATTCTAAGTGCACACTCATGCGTGTCTCTCTACAATGCATACATAATACATAACAACATATCTCTACATGGCACTTCAAATATAACAGGCCTCATTCTATAGCAAATTGCAAAGGCATACAAAGTGGCAGAATGATGTGGATAGTCTAATGTCGCTACTTCATGTCACTACTAATCAGAATGAATGATGGATAACTAAACATAATGCAATGATGGATAACTAATCCCTAAATGGGTAATGATCCTCTAATAATGGGTAATGATTCTGTAATGATAACAAACCAGGCTGCTCCATACTATCTGGTTTCACACAAGTACAGACGGACATTCTAACCAGGTGTCTGCCTTTTACTGCATGCATGCCACAAGTCTCCTGCCACCCGCCCATCTCATTAACACTTGCTACCATGTATAGTACATGCACACCGCTCTACCTGATATATACCAAGTACACACAGCACCACTCTCACACAGTGCTCACCCACCCAGATAACCCATTGGCCAAGTAACTGGATCAGTCATCACTGCCCCTACCTGCCCTATGGCAATGCCACACCTTGCACACGTAACACAAACACTTATCCTTATCTTTAACTAGAGTTACCCACACTCATGGCGATCCGGAGACCTGCCAGTCACACCTACGGGAACTTGCCCCCCACCCGGTCACTCGCCCTACAACACGCGCATCCCATAGCATCAGTGTTCATTCTCTTCACTTTCACAACTATACTTGCCAAACAAACCCATGGTAACTTGCCCAGTAAAATACATAGCCACGTCTCACTAACCTATAGCCACACCATGGCTGACCCCTGCAACACCTCAAAACTAGCCTTACCTCCGTCAGAAATATAAGACTTGGCTCCCACTTTACCTCTAGATCTCTTGCTGCACAAAAATTACTGACACCCAACCAGCCAATACTACTACTGCCACATTCTCACTCCCTACCGTGACAGACAAGCCTATGCCTATGACACTGCAACTAGAAGATGCAACCTTCAAGGGATCCCTTATGAATGCCAGATCTTTAATCAGCCATGCTCTAGTCATAGCAGACTTGATCACCACCAACTAACTAGATCTCTTGGCAATTACAGAAACCTGGCTTCACAAAGCAGCTGGGCCAGCGCTGATGCTAGCCGTCCCAGACAGCTACACTATATTCAGGGCTGACAGAAACACCAAGAAAGGAGGAGGGGTAGCTATTATCGCTAAAAAGACTCTTGCCATCCGAGAATGCGACAGCTCCCAGCTCACCTCCTGCAAACTCCTATCTGTGAAACTCCCGCTATCAGCAGAACAGAAGCTTCTTATCCACTCTATATACAGACCACCTGGCCAATTATCCTCATTTGAGGATGACATAACAGGCCTCCTCACCCAAAATACAAAACCGAACTCTCAAATACTCCTCCTAGGAGACCTTAACCTAGAACTTCATAATATCTTAGATACCAAAGCCCTAGCCATCCAAAACACCCTCCTCGAACTAGGGTTCTCCCTAAGGATTACAGCCCCTACACACTGTAAGGGCAGAACCCTAGACTGGATAGTAGATCTTAACTCGAACACTAAAATATTAGCTAACTCTCGCTGTGCTTGGTCGGACCACAATGTCATTACATTCAAAATCCCGGACTCCAAACTCCCTTATCCAAAGGATACCATGGCCCCCACCATCACTAACTAGTAATAACAGGCTAATATCACTAGAAAGCATTCTTTCTCTAATTCTGCCCATTACCCAACAACATATGCTGCTGGAATCTGACCCTGCCACTATGTTAGAACTCTACAACCAGACCCTCCTAAAGGCTCTGGACCAACTTGCCCCTGTCAAGCTAAGGAAAGCTAAATCTGCAGCACATCTCAATAAATGGTTCACCCCTGAATTGAAATCACTATGCAAAGAAAAAAGAGATGCAGAAAAAATTTGGAGAAAAAAAAACCCTCATCTCTAAACAAGGACACATTTGCAAACGCTGCGACCTCCTACAAAACTGCCATCATAGAAAACAAAAAAGAAAGTTACAACAATAGAACCGCCAATGCCAAATCTAATACAAAGGAGCTTTTCACTATCTTGAAAGAATCGGAATCTCCTATCACACCACCTGATTCCTGTACGAAGGACGCCCTTTGGTGCTCTAACATCCAAAAGGCCCTACTCAACAAAATCACCTCAGTTCAAACTAAAATTGAAGCTAAAAAAGCCAGCCTATTGACCTCTGCCAAAATGAATTCCCCTAACAATATGCAACCTAACCAGATCCCTAAACCTGCCGCCCACACCACTCCTAACACATCCTTCACATTCTCGCCGGTCACGGCTCTCGAGGTTGAATCAGGTACCAACGGGATACTTGCCACCAACATAAAATAAGGTGCTAAAGAATGTTCTACCTTCATTACCTCCTTCATAAATGCATCCTTTGCCTCAGCTACCGTCCCAAAAAACCAAAAAGATGCATGGGTCATGCCGCTCTTAAAAAAGCCTAACCTTGACCCTAACATCCCAACCACCTTTAGACCCATTACTACCGTACCCTTCCTCCTTAAAATTTTAGATAAGGCCGCTTATATCCAGATCCAGAACCACCTAGAATCAAATAACCTACTAGGCCTTAGACAATCGGGCTTCATACCAAGACATGGGACAGAAACTGCCCTCTTGGATCTGAAAATCCAAATGGATAAGGCTAGGGATAATGGTAAACCTGCACTACTCCTCTTACTGGACTTATCAGCTGCGTTCGAAATAGTCGATCACAATATCTTAACTAAACATCTCACCACTGCAGCCTCGTTCTCTAGTTAAGCCTGTTCCTGGGTCAAGAAATTCTTGGCTGAAAGATCCATGAGGGTCTTTTCCCCTACAGCATCGGCCGACCCATCACATGCAGAGTCCCTCAAGGTTACTGCATATCACCCACCCTCTACAATATATACACAAAGCTACTTTCGACCATCTGGATGAATCAGGCGTATCATACACCAACTACGCTGATGACACACAAATACTCATCACCCGAAAAGGCAAGTACCAAACTGACTCTACTCTCCTCAATGTAATCTACAGCAAAATACAGGATTGGATGACCAAGCAGGGACTTTGTCTCAACAATGACAAAACCGACATTCTCCTAATTGGTTCCAATCTCAAACTTGGGAAACTAGGCCCCAGTTACACCTTATTAACTATCGATGGCCACATCATCAAAGTAGATAAAGTAGCTAAGACCCTAGGCGTTTATTTAGATTCTGCCTTAAACCTCCAAAGACAAATCAATGCCACTGCCTCCTCCACGGCATACACCTCAAAACTAATAAACGTGTGTCGTCCTTATCTGAATACCAACGGTTGTCTTACCCTTGCTCGAGCCCTTATAATGTCCAAATTGGACTATTGCAACACCCTCTACTTAGGCACTAATCAAACAAATCTGCACAAACTACAAGTACTGCTGAATAATGCTCTAAGGGCAGCCCTTAACATTCCCTGCTCTAGTCACATTAATCAAACTAGAGTAAATACCAACTGGCTCCCGATCAAAGATAGGATCACCTTTAGAACACTCATGATCACTCACAAGTGTCTCAATAATTCAGCTCCAAAGTACCTAACAAACAAAATATCCAAGAAAGAGACCTCTAGGCCTACGAGATCCTCGTACGCTCACTGCCTAAACGTCCCATCCTTTAAACTCAACAAAGCAGGAGGATCCAGCTTTCCAGTCTTAGCAGCCAAAACGTGGAACAAGCTCCCACCCACACTAAGATCCGATCCCGTGTTCCTCTCATTCCGGAACAAAATCAAATGCGCTTATTCTCACCATCCAACTAATAACCATTCCACTCTCCGGTGATTTCTAGACCCCTTGCTATCCTCTCGACTATGCCTATTGGCTTCAGGTCCTTATCCCAGGCCCTACAGTCAGCCAATCCTCCACACATGTGCTAATGTTTAATTCATGATTGCCTGTATATCTGTGTATATATTTGTATATATTTGTAAATGTCTAGTACTGTCTAAATGCTAAATGTATTATAACCATATGTATCATAATGTATTTTACCTTGTAACACATACTTTAAGAAAAGCGGCCAGATACCTTCGGGCTCGGTGCGCTATACAAGCAAATAAAACAAACAAACACACACATGCATGCACACTGTTAGGGGAGATTTCCTAAATTCCACTTGAGGTAAGACTTCATAAAACTATCTCTTGGCATACAGGTCCCCAACACTTAGTATAAGTCTGTACTACTCAAGGAAACTTGGTAGAGTGGCAGAGCTGTCAGGCGTATCATAGGAGGAAGATGTGAACTGTAGGTAAGTACAGTGACCCCAGTAAATACAATAGTCCAAAGAAAGACTTACACATAAAATGTTATATATTATTTTTTGTAATTTCTTTTTTATTTGTAACAATTAGTTTTATTACAAAACTTTAATTACATATAAGATTCTGTCAACCCTTTATTTTCCTTCAATTAATTCATTTAGTTTGAGATTGATCATGATTTAGGATCTTCTCCATATAATCAATAATTGAACAAATTAGTCGAGGCCTGTTTCCAGAAAGTAAATTGAACCACCAATCCTCAATGTTTATACCGGGAGAAAAAAATCTACCAAGAAAGGACAAACGATAAGATGCAAGTTCAACGCATTCAATGATTAGATGTTTTAACGATTCTGTTGATTTCATACAGAATCTACAGAGATTATCCGTTGAATCTTTGTGATGTTTCATCCACATCATTTCTTTTGTGTTGTAAGCATTTAGACAGATTCTTCAAAACTTTTTTTCGATGGTACCTTGAGGGGAATCTTTCCAGATATTTTGGTAGTTTGTCCAGAGGTTTACAAGTTACACCTGTGAAAAGAGAGGTTGGTAGAGAGTCACGGATCTCATTATTCTTTATCCAGTTCCACTTTCTGAGTTTCTTTTTGGCAACTTGCGGTATGTCCTTTACCAAATCCCATGGTATATCAGCCACTTCAATGATCTTCATGATTTTATTGACCCACATCAGCAGAATCCCAGAATGCGGATGTTCATCTGTTGATTTAAATATTTCGTAAGGAGGTGCAAACTTTTGTAGGCACATTTTTCTTAGCATAGCAATTGATTTCCATTGTGTGATTCCATACAGAGGCTCTAGGCCTAATTCATGTCTAATTGCTACGATAGCAGTTCCTGGAGGTAAGTTCAGGACCTTTCTCCAAAAAAGGCCCTCAAGTGATGACCAGCTTTTTTGGTCTATGTTCAGACCAGCCTTCACTCCATGGGTTAGCGCTGGGATAACTTTCTGCATAAAAAATTATCTTATTGGGGAGAGTGTACATTTGCCATATTCAGCGTGCAACCTTTGACCTTGCATGGTGAACATTGCCATGCGATGTTTTAGGTCTAATGTCCAATCCCATTCCCTGACTGATTTGTTGATCTGAACTCCCAGATAACGAACAACTGAGACTGATTCTATTGGTTCGCCAGCAACAGTCCATTTGAAAGATTTACTAGTGGGCTTTTTTGATCCAAAAGCTATAATTTTTGATTTGCTGGCATTGATGACAAGATCATTGGCTGTTAGATAGGATACTAGTTTCGTCAGAAGCCTTTGTAGACCTATTTCAGTTTGATCAAACAGCACAATGTTGTCAGCATAGAGAGCCCAACTAATTTGTTGGCCATTCACTTTGGGTGGAAAACAACGCACATTGTTCAGGCCTTTGGAGATATCAAAAATGTATAATTTGAACAGGAGCGCTGCCAAAGGGCAGCCTTGTTTTACACCACTTGTTGTTCGCACTTTGTCAGTTAGATGTCCGCTCTTATCAATTTGAACTCTGATAGAAGTTTCATTGTGTAAAGCGATTAGCGGGTGGAGTAGGGATGACGGGCAAGCCCATGTTGATAATTTGTTCCAGAGTTTAGAGCGATTAATAGTATCAAAGGCTTGTTTCATATCAATGAAAGCCATGAATAGTTTTTTGCGGGACTTCAATGCTTCAAGTTTAAGATGATTGACAATTAATAGATTTATTTCCGTGCCAACTTCTTTGGTGAAGCCAGTTTGCCGGGAGTCAAACAGGCCGATGTTAGTGGCCCAAGCAGTGATCTTAAGTTGCAGGCATGTGGCGAAGATCTTACCTATTATGTCCATTAAAACAATAGGCCGATAATTTGCTGGATCTTGCCTGTTGCCTTTTGTACATATTGGAATAATGACTGCAGTCTTCCAGGAAACTGGAATTTCCTTACATTTAGCTATGAAGGAAAATAACTCCACAATGAATACTGCCCATGCTTCTTTGTTTTCTTTTAACATCAGATTGGTCAATCCATCAGGACCTGCAGCACGGGAATTTTTCAGTTTTTGAATCATTTTTACAATGTTTTCATAGGATTCACAAACATTCCAATGTTCCGTGTCAGTCTGAGACAAGGAATCATGACAATCGTGACCTCTATTGAAAACAATTTTTAAGTGTTTTTCCCAGGATGACATAGAGATCCCATTTGTCGTTCTTACTTCTTGATTTGCAGTTCCATTTAGGATTTTCCATATTTCCTTGGAGTTGTTTTGGATGATCAGAGACAAGATGGATTCTCCTCGTTCTTGGTCTCTTATGATCTTAAAAGATTTGAGCCAATTACGATATTTCTGTTTGCATTCCTTTATCGCACGAGAGATGTTATAATCTTGACTTGTCCTTTTTATAAATCTGATCTTCGTGTTCATTTTCTTTTTCTCATAACTGACTTGAGCACTAAAGGTATATTTCTTTGACTGTGTCTGGAACTTCAGTGAGTATTTTTTTGTGCAGTGCTGAGCCAGAAAACGGGCATAATTCATTCTGAAGAATGTGGAACTTAAATTTTCATTTACGTTTTGTCTCTGTAAGCTTATGTGGCTTTCATTGATTCTGAGTCTATTTCCCCCCTGATTCAATTCCACCGGCGAAGTGTACACTTCTTCGTTTACTGCCCGTAGGAGTGACCAAGTTAGATCCAATAAGTGATGATCACTACTGGATGTCTTATGAATTTTCAAGTTGTCGATTTTTGACCACTCAGATAAAGACAGCCAGATGTAATCCAACGTTTTCTTGCTTTGATCTCTTTGCCATGTGGGACCCGCTGGTATGTCGCCTTTAATTGAGCCATTTAGCATCTCGCAATTTCTGATTTGTAATGCCTGTCTCCATAGATCTCCTCTTACGGTGCAAATATTGTTAGCGGAGGAACCTGTTTGTTGTACCTCAGATCAGGATAAATTCAAATCACCGCAGATTATTATTATCAAGTCTGAATAGGATATCAGGCATGGATCGATTATCAAGGTGACTGCTCTTATAAAGCCAGATGTCGAATTCATTGAAGGGTTCCAATACGAATTTATCAGAAGTAGATGTTTCCTTTGTTCCAAGTAGGAAGATATAAAAGTGTCCCCTGGATTAAAATGTTTGGATTAAAGATTTGCTCAACGGTCCACCCATAAGAGTTGTTCACCATGGTAATAAGACCAGAATAGGGACGACCTCGCAGATTTTTACCAGCCTTATTTAGCAGGACAGTATAACCATCTTTGATTGGAGCTTCCCGCAGCCGGGTCTCCTGTAGACAGAGGGCAAAGATATTCTCTAAGGACAGCGGGAAATCTCGAAAAAGATGAGGAAATCCCCTGGTGTTCCAAGATATGATCCCACATAGTTGTTCTACATAGGATGTCTTTAGTTATGGGCGAGTGTCTCTGTAAAGACCGGAGCTTTTAGTGATTGGATTTTTGTCTCTGCGTCGAATTTCAGTAGTTGACCGTGGAGTTTTTACATTGAATTGTTGTTTCAATAACTGACGACGTAATTCAGAGGGTGAAAGTACTTCATTGGCCTGTACAGATGAATCATCTTGTAATTGAGGCTGATCTTTTTCAAGTTCAATGTCAAAACCAAATGTTAAGATTTCTTTTTTGGCAGCTAACAGTGTTTTTTCCACTGCTGTTGATCTTATATGTAGAAACACCTTGTCAGCTGAATCTTCTGATATGTATTCCACAATTCCTATATCATCCGAAGTTATTGTACGTAATGAAGGTATATTATGCAATAGCCTCATCACATTTCTTCTATTGAGATTCACTTCTTTCTCATCTGGAAACAAGTTTTCTATCCGGATCCTCCAGGCCGAGCGATTTGGATCTTCTGTTCGCCTTCGGGATGCTCTAGGTTGAATATCCTTTTGACTTTTCAATTGAGCTTGTGTCATTTTTGGATTAAGATTTATTAAGGATTTTTTTGACGAATGAGCTCCCGGAGCTAGAGAGATTGGAGCGACAGCCTTGTTTGTCAAAATGGCAGCACTACTATGACCTACTTCCAGGGCACCAACATTCTTCTTACTAGAGAACGAGACCTTAGATGGTTGAGCTGAATTGCTCGATTCTAGACTCAGATTTGAATCATGTTTATTGACCACTTTTCGTTGGATTCTTACTGATTCTTCCGAACTCTTTGAGTCTTCTGAGTCAATAGAATAAGTACAATATTCACATAATTCCAGTGATTTATCCTGTGTTTCACTTGTATGGTCTACTGAGTCTAAGCAAGCCCGCTTATTGGGATTTTGTTTTTGCGAAACAGACATAGTATCTCTACATTTTAGGACATCAAGTGTGTCTGCTTTTTCTGTTCTTTTTGTAGTTATTTTATTTCTCTCCTGCTTACGTTCAAACAGGCCTAATTTTTCTAGTGTAGATAGATTTCTGACAAATCTTTTGACAGAGCCCGTGTTCCTTTCTCTGACCTTTTTGCCATTCTTACTTGAGGCTGAAGTCACTGATTTTGGCTTAGACACTGTTTTGACTGTTTTCGTTACCATTAATGTTTTAGCAGTGCCAGAAAAGATACCAAAAGTCAATTGTTTAGGGCAGTTCACAGCTTGGTTCGGTGCGAGGTCCTTAGATATCTGTTCCAGTATAGGAGGATCATTTTGAATCATCAGAGGTGGTTGCATTCTCCTAGCTTCAGTTTGACCATTTGGGATCGGGGTCGGCTCATTTGCCCCCTGAACAGAGGTCTTTGTGGTTGATTGTTCGAACTCCGTGAAGCTTTTTGGTAACGTCGCCAAGACATTTTGCTGTTGATGTTCTGTCGAGTGAATGTCGAGTTGAATAGCTGGAACTTGAATAGATTGCACCTCACCCGTATTTTGTGCGCCAACAGCAGCAGTGGGTAATTGCATAGCCTTCTGTTCCTTGTGCCTCAGCCATTTCATGCTTTCCAGTATGGCATTCATTAGTGAAGAGTTGTCTTCATGTTGTCTAGCGGCTAAGTCTCCTAGGCGATATTGCCATTGAGATGAGATTTCAGCTTCTCTCTCCATTCTTTTAACTACAGCATCATTTATTTGCTCCATATTGTCCACTTTTGATATAAGAGTGTTCAATAGTGCGTCATGGTCTTTAATAGCATCATGTAGGGAGTCATATAATTTTACAAAAGGAATTAGGGCTAGAGACATCGCAGCCAATACATTGTTATGTATTTGAATCCCCGCAGCTATTGACAGATTAGATTTCGTGTTTAAATCTTTATTATGCTCTGGGGATGAAATTAGGTGCGAGCCTTCATGCACAGATGGTTCAAAAGGAAACTGACACTAGAGTGAGCCGGATTATTACCAGCTGGTGCAGAGAAGTGATCCGCTCTTGTGGGTGTAGAATTAACCCCGGATTTATCCACGGAGGACAACTGTATATTTCCTGAAGTGTCACCTTGATGGAAGCATTTTGATAAACTTTTTGGGGTGACCAATAACAGTGGAGTTGGCATCAATATGCTGTTACCTTCCTTGATTCCGCGATTACAAGGCGTTGAAAATTTTTCCACAGATGTATTAGAGAAACTATTGATCAGTTTCTCTTTAATTAGATGAAAGTCCGCAGTCAGACGCTCTGTAAGTCGAGCTTCTCTTGCTACGATATCCATTTGACGCAAAGCTGCTGGCTTTGTCTGCTGAGTCTGGCATCCTAATTGCTTTACTGCAGAAGCACAGTTGCCGGCGTCAGTAGCTGCTTCATTTAATAGAATGTTTGCGTGAAGATCCGTGGTGTCAATGGCACCCACTGGCATGGAATTTACTCCTTCTTTCTCAGAGAAGGTATGATTTTCGACATTGGCCTCACGTATGTTAAATGTAGATTTGGATGATGGCAGAAATAAGTGGCCTTTATTTAGTGGAGGCGCATTTGCAATGATATCTTCCGGGTAATTAGCGAGCAGCATGTTAGGCACAGGAGCATTAATCGGAGGAACAAAGACAAATCTAGATCTTCTGATATCATCTGGCCAGATGTGTATTTGCATAAGTTCCGTACCAGTCACATCAAATGGTGATTGGAACGAGGAAGTATTGACCACAATAGCTATACTAGCGTTAGTGTCTTGTGCCTCAATAGGGAAGGCCCTGCTGCTTCCTGGTTGTTTGAGTAAACTTTCTCCTTTTGTCTCAGGGTCCGACACGCTTTCCTGCAATGTTATATTCAAATATACATTTATTATATTTACACAAGGAAGGTAGATAAATACTTTGCTCACTTAACCAACACACATAGGAATCCGTCATAATGCTTTTCAAATGCCATTGCTTCAATGGTAGTTGCTTGCGGTACAATTGTTACATAGTTTGACAGTTGACAGTTCTGCCCTATTATCGGTACTACTGCGAACTTGTGTTAAGACAAATATATAGGATAATTGTATTTAGTTAGCAAAACCACATAAGATAACGCTGGTTAATCACAAAGCAGCAGAGCTTACAGATCTAGAGACACTTTCCGGACAAACTAATGCTTTAAAAGTCCAATCCCTAACTATATGAAAAATTCAGTGTAGGAGTGTATTCAAAGTCTCAAGAAGCAGCAGAAGGGCAAAGGTTTGTCAGGATACTTTTAGTCTCTAGGAAAAGATACTTGGCAATTCAACACAACAAGGGGGACCCTGCAAAAGGACTTCCTAAAGGGACACAAGCTGGCAGCTTCGGTCTAAGCTAGAGTGGTCACGCTGGACACCTCTTCACGCACTCCAGTCACTCTGGAGTGACTTCTCGGTTCAATGTAACTTATACCTTTCACCCCACAGTGCCTTAGGTTAAAAGAAATGCTTGTAGCTGTATTCTCCACTTTTTCAGCAGCGACAGACTCAATCTTCTGATTCCTCGTTCTGGTTACGAAAGGAAGGATTCTGAATGAGATGTTTCAGCAGCAGTCCAGAGAGAGAGAGAGGACTCTTGGCAAGGATTTCTTCGGTCTCCCTGCTCAGTCTGTGGTTTTTGCATCTTTTTCTCAGCACCAACAAAGAACGGTATTCGCCCGGTCAATCTTCTTCCATTCTGGAGTCCTGCACTCTGGCGAGAGGACTCAAATGAGTCGGATTATGTCTTTGGAGATTCACCTGGAGCTCAGTAAAGACTTGGATGGCTTTGGCTTCTCAAAGTCGTTGCAATGTAGATGTGTCAGAGGTATCATGGTATTCACGGTCACCAGCTCTGGAAAGGCACAGCCTCTCGGGAGATGGCTCAATTTGTAGTTCGTCTCAGGGCTTGTTGGTCCCCCCAGCCAAAGGGAAGGAGTTGACCTCTTTGGAGCTCCTCTATCTAGTGGGAAACAGGGTCGGAACAGCAGTGGTCACTTCACGGTGATGAGAAGGGTCTGCAGGCGTCTCTGGTCGTCTTCAGCTTCGGTTACTTTCATCTTAGGAACCTCACCATTTATTTAGTTTTCCCACACACTCCTCTGCAAACTCTCTCAGCATTTTACAGAAAGGGGTGGGTGGCTGTCCAATTAGGACAGCAATCCCCCCAATGGGAGCTGGTTCCATTCAGGTACTCAGGCAGACAAAGGGCAGGAGAGTGAAGAACTCCTCCCCCACTTAAAGCCTGCCCAGACACACTGGAACCTAGGTGGGAACACCCAAGGGTTCCTGCCAAAGGCAAAACACACGCACACCCACAGATCTCCCCCTCCCAGAATGGTAGAAGGGGTAACAAAGAACAACCAAAATAGAAATGGCGAAATAAGAAAGGAGCCACCTTGTTAGAACATAGGTGACCCTATTGTGCACAGCCGAGACTGTGAATACAGTCTGCTGTAAAAAATATCACAAAAGCTGGTAGAACACATCCACTGCCACCAGCCATAACTAGAGTTTTTTTTTTTTATGTGACTAAAAAGTAACAGGAGCAGAAAGAAGGGGGATACTACGTATTCTCTAAACACTCTACATAAGGTGGTGTGTGCTAATCTCTCATAGTATAACGTTTTAGGAAGGATACAAAGTATTGCTCTATCCTTAAGAACAGTAGTTAGTGATGATAAGGAAAAAATCTCAAAGGAGAACACAAAGGAATCCCAACAACATTGCAGGTAAGGTGCTGTGTGCTGCAAAAGTTAAACACAGGTGCCTTTAAAAAGATATGGAGGAAAGCAGATTCCACAGTAAATGTAAACCGCAGAGAACAGAGTTCCAAAAGTCAGAGCAAATAAGAATTATTGAGGGGAAGAAGGCTTCCCTCATTCAGGATAAAAGAAAAAAGTCCAGAAGTCCAGCAAAAAGTGCTGGGGTTCTCACTGGGAGAGGAAATAATGCCTACAAATGATACATCTCCCTAACACACACATATGCGCGCACACACACACACAGATACACACTTGTATGAATTTTGACACATGTATTCATACATTGTAGCACCAATGAGTCAGCATGTATTACATTTGCAAATCCAAGTCAGTACAAATTGGTGTAAGCATAATATTTCTGTTGGTGTGCTGTATGTTATAAATGCACAGACACTGTTTTATGAAAGCATATGCGTATATGCATGTTTCACACATTTTTCTCTGCATATTAAATTGGAATCTAAAATGTTTTAGTCTGTTTTCTAGAAATGCCACCACAAGGGCAGGTTATTGAGAAGCGTGCAGATATCATTTTCAGATCATTAATGGCAGATGTGTTTCTTTACGTTTGTTTCATTTCTAGATATATGTGCAAAACCGTCTAAAATAATTTCACATCAAATACTGTATTTTCACAGCATTATAATACTTATGGAAAATTTGAAACATGTTTTTCTAGACATTCTCTGTCACAAAAACAAACCTGTATGTCTCGGGAGCTAATGTTTTACCGTCTACCACAATATCGCACTTAGTGTAACCCATGACCTTACATCAGACTTAATTACTGTTTGCTATGTGAGCAGTAATTTACAGTTCATGTGCGCATTTATGGCTTTGCCTTTTCCAAACTCAAATACAGTAGATGAACAATTAATGGAAAACTGTACTTCCAATTAGCAGGGCATTTTGAGGACAGACGAATCACGTGCGGGCCAATTCCACCGGCTCTCTCCCTTGATTTGTTTACATGTGTTCTCCAACCTACTCTCATACTTTTAAAAGTCTCTTGGTGTTCTTATGTATTTGATCCAACTGTGCACATTGTTGTGGTGATCTATAAAGACTATGTAAAGACTCCAAATTATGTATTCTCTCTTGAGAGCATTTCTCTCAGCTTGAATTCTGTAGTTGGCAAATCATAGAATGAGGTTGGCCTGCAATATTTCCCTCTGACTGGCATTATCAATGAATCATGGATCTCAATAAACCCTTTTGATACTGCAGCTCCGTTAAAACAAGGTAGACATAGAATCCCGAAGGGATCTGATTTCCTGTCTCAAGAACATCACACAAGAGATATCAAAGTGTTGGGTGATGATTGAGCTTGAGCAGTACCTTGACCATGTGCTGTTAAATACCAGTAAGGCTCCCCATTTGCACCTTCCCAGATTCCTTGGAGGGTTAGGACCAGGACATAAATAACTGATGGGAAGACAAATTAAACAATGCGTCTATACATATGCCAAATCTCCTGATTGGGCAGGCAACCACCTATGATAAGAAACTCGAAAAATATGTTGCAGAGCTCAGAGAGGAGAACATGGACAAGAATTTCATGAAAGCAGCAGCAAAAACTATGCAACATTCGGATATGATGTTATGCTTTGCATATCCAGTCTTTCAGAGAAAGGATTACAGGCTAGAAACAGTCTTTAACTTCTAGATCAGGTATGACGGGTCAGCAAACACCCAACATCCCAAACCAAAACTGACACCTCAACAACCAGACCCCATGGAAAAATATTAGCCGAAGGAGAGGAGGATGCTGCATATCAAAATCAACAGATTGCAACTGCAAGGAGAATCTTTCTAGATGAAATAAGGAGATACACATGGAAACACATACATGGGGCTACTTTAACATAACAGGTAGGGTTATAGGTCAAAGGTTTGAATGAAAAGGATCGAATGACAGAAGGGTCAAATCAAAAGGACCGAAAACAAAAGGGTTGATTTTTTATTTTTTTAAACATTTTTTTATAGGGAAACCCAAAAAAAAGATATATTTTAAAAAGAACCCTTTTGTTTTAGGTGCTATTGACTGGACCCTATGGCATTCGATCCTTTTGGATTCGAACCTTTGACCGGACACCAACAGGAAACAGTGTGATGTATTTTGAAACCAATCACACAGGATTTTTCATGCATACAAACCTAAGAGCGAGCAAATTCGAATCTAGGTGTGCCATTGTCTGTGCATTTTGAATTGCTGCTTCTTTGGCCTCATTCCAAAAATTCGAATCTAGGTGTGCCATTGTCTGTGCCATTGTGCCTGCTCAGGTCACTATACGTCTGATTACATTTAGTCATTGCTAGGCATCTGCACTCATTGTGCCTGCTCAGGTCACTATATGTCTGATTATATTTAGTCATTGCTAGGCATGTGTACTCATTGTGTCTGCTCAGATCACTATATGTCTGATTATATTTAGTCATTGCTAGGCATCTGCACTCATTGTGCCTGCTCAGGTCAATATATGTCAGGAACATTTAGTTATTGCAAGGCATTGGTAGACTCATTGTGCCATTTTAGGTTGCCAGGCATTATCTGTCGCACCCTTTCCTGATTAGTCTATCGAAGTTCTTAGCCGACTTCATCCACTAAAATCATCGTGCCCCTAGTCCACACCCACATTACTTAGCCTTGTACGCTAGCACCTTAAAGCTCACACATCTGCCTACCCTACATCCCACCTTCTACGTATTGCTCACCATTTTGCCCGTATTTGGCCTACAGCTCAACCACACTACTGCCCAACACCACACACCAACCTCCCCTACTATGCACACAAATATGTCTCCGCCAATGGATACAAATCTACCGTGCGTACCTCCCTCATGCAACACAACTTCGCTCAATCCATACCTAAATGCACTAGCCCTCTGGTTACAACATTTCACCACCAAACCCACCCCCAACCAACCCTGCCCTACTAGCATCAGGAATGCCAGGCTTGGCTCTCGCCTGCACAATAGCATCACCTCAACTGCCTGTCACCACACTTTGTCTGATACAGGCATACGGAATGCCACTATGCATAAACCCACACTGTCTCTCCGGACTAGATTTATATCGCCTAACCTCCCGAGTAAACCTTGTGACACATCAGTTAGAAACCAAAGATTAGCATCCAGATGTTACCACTGGTCCTATCACATGAACATCCTTAGTATGGAAAAAACAAAAAACACCACCGCCCCTGTGGCGCCGATATTGTCGCAACCCCCACTGCCAATCATTCCAACAGTGTGACCAGACTCAAAGGTGCACTTATTAACGCACGCTCTGTCCCTGCTCACGCCTTAGATATTGCAGATTTCATCGTGACAGAAAACCTTGACTTTCTTGCTATCACGGAAACCTGGCTGCATGCGGCTTCGGGTCCTGCCTTGACCCTAGCCATCCCTGATAACTACTCCATTATCAGATGTGATAGGGATACTAAGCAAACTATGGGGGGTGGATTAGCATTTATATTCAAGAGTTTGCTTAATCTTAGAGCTGCCAACACCCTACAGCTGTCATCAGCTGAACTGCTCTCTATTAAACTACCGATTTCACCTAATCACACCGCTTCAGTGCATCTCATTTACAGGCCACCTGGCCCTACCTCCACATTTGTAGAGGACATCTCATCCATCCTAGCCTCTAGCACCAGGCCTAAATCCCACATCATCATACTTGGCGACCTCAACTTGGGATACCAGGACACAGATGATGCCAATGATGTAGCCAGTGTTCTGGCTGACTTCGGCCTCACCCAACATGTTAATGAACCCACCCATATGAAGGGTCGCACCCTTGACTGGGTCTCAGACATGAACTGTGCACTAAAGGTAACCTCTGGGACACCATGTGCGTGGTCTGATCACCATAAAATAATATGTTTCATTAATTCTAGCCCACCCACTGACAAACCCACTGCCCACTTATACACGAAATAAGAAGGATATTACGGTTGAGAAAATACTCCCCCTTATCCTCCCGCTACTTAACTCGGCCTCCTCCACTTGCTCAGACCCTACTGCCCTAGTTGACACCTACAACCGTGCCATGTTAAAAGCTCTCAACACTATTGCCCCACTCAAACTGCGCAAACAGAAACCTTGCAACCATCTTAATTTATGGTTCACCCCTCACCTACATGAACTGCGCAAAGCAAAAAGAAAAGCTGAGTCACATTGGAAAAGCTCACCTACACTAGTCAATAGAAATAACCTTACAACCGCCTCCCTCACGTACAAAGAAGCTATCCTAGCGGCCAAAAAAGAAGTTTAGGATCACACAAGCTCAATCCAACACTAAGGAACTCTTTAAGGAATTTAAGGAACTAGAGACCCCAGTCGCTCCACTGGATACATGCAACCCGGAAGCTGAATGGTGCTCCAATATACAAAAAGCACTACTAAACAAAATTGCCCTGCTCCAAGCCAAAATTAATATTTAAAAAAGCCACCTCTCGGACTCAGCGGGCAACCCCCAGTCTTACAATACCCCCGTTCTGAAGCACTTATTCAAACCTTTCAGCTTCTCACCTCTTACCATCAAGGAAGTTGAAAATATCATCCTGAAGCTTAAGCCTTCCAACTGCCAAGGTGACGCCTGTCCTGCGCCAGTCGTAAAGGAAGCGATTTATGACCTAGCCCAATTCATTACTTCCTTTATCAATTCATCATTCAAATCGGGCACAGTGCCCGACAACCTCAAGGATGCGTGGGTCATCCCCCTAATTAAAAAACCTAACCTTGACCCTAGCAATCCCTCCAACTACAGGCCCATCACCACAGTGCCTTACCTACTCAAAATTCTGGATCGTGCAGCCTATCTCCAAATCCAAGATTACCTTGATACTAACAACCTATTAGGGCTTAGACAATCTGGCTTCCGTCCAAGACACGGAACGGAGACAGCCCTGATTGACTTGAAAACCCAAATTGAGGACCTGAAAGATAAGGGCAAACAAGCTCACTTACTCCTCCTCGACCTTTCCCCTGCATTCGATTTGGTCAATCACCAAATCCTCTGCCATCACCTTAAAATAGCCGCTCACTTCTCTGACGCAGCTACCTCCTGGATCAGCTCCTTCCTGGCAAATAGATCCATGTGGGTCTTCTCTCCCTTAGCCTCAGCTGACCCAGCACATGTCCCTTGGGGAGTCCCACAAGGCTCTTGTGTATCGCCCATGTTGTACCAAACCGCTCTTTGATATTCTTGACTATTTGGGTGTCTCCTACACGAATTATGCGGACGACACCCAGATACTCATTCCTATCACTGTATCAACACACTCAACTCAGTCTACTCGGTCATCCAGGCCTGGATGGCACACCATGGGCTCTGCCTTAATGATGAGAAAACTGAGTTACTCATGCTAGGCTCTCAGTCCAAACTCACGAAACTTGACCCCAAATATAACTCCTTCATTATTGATGGAAATGTTATTAAAGTCACCAACGTCACGAAAACACTTGGAATTTACTTAGACTCCACTCTCTCTCTCTCAATAGACAAACCAACTCAGTAGTCTCAGCATCATCATACACGTGTAAACTCATCACAGCTTGTCGCCCCTTCCTGACAACGGACAACTGCCTGATCCTAGCCAGAACCCTCATCATGTCCAAAATGGACTATTGCAATGCCCTTTACTTAGGCACTAGTCAAAGAAACCTTGATAAACTCCAGGTTACCCAGAACAATGCCACTAGGGCTGCTCTCATCATCCCCAGGCGCTATGGAATTTCAAATTAATGTACTGCGAGGTAACCAGGACTGTCTCTCTATACCTATCTAGAGGTGTGGGTTCACCTCTCCCAATCTGTGACCTTGCATACAAGAATCAGGACAACAAGACTAACAAAGAGAGCTTAGTGTAGGAGTGTTCAAAACTAGAGCCCGACTCCTCTCCATTCCATTCATAGCATTACACTGGCAAGAGACACAAACCAATGAAAAAGTCTCACAAATCAGGTTTTTATTAATTGAAACTGCACCCACACACCTATGAGGGTGAGACAGAGAAATGTTCCTCTGCAAAAAATAGTGCAAATTAATTTTTAACCTCAGAACCAAGAACCAAGAACTCAACAGGGGCCAAGAAATTATCACTTTTCATGATAATGAGGGTATTTATTTACACTGTCATGATTTAGATCATCCCCTGCATGGCTGAGTGTAACCTCCACCTGAAAGGAGGTTTACATGCCCACCTTGGGCTGTGGTAGGTTCTGCTGCTGTACATGAAGCAAGGCTCTAGAGAAAGTTGGGGCTCTGTGCTTTAGTGCAAGAGAAATTACCACTCATGAGCACCTGACAGGCTTACTATTGGACACCAATATTGTTGTGGGTTTACATTCTGTGAGGACCTATGTATCAATGCGTATTACCCATGTATGTACCCTTTAATAAACACTGGATACTATCAATATCTTCCCTACACAGTTTTAAGGAATCCAACAGCTGTGTCTTTTATAATCATAAATAGAAACACATTCATTATGCCCTCACTCACTTGTTTAGCATTTTTGTATATGTATTCTCTTATATAGATCAGATAGTAATAAAGTAGATGAATAGATACTGTCACAAATCGAGAGTATTCTCCCCTTCCCCCCAAGAGAGTGGGCTCACCTTGCTAGCCTATTAGGGGTCTGGGCAAATGGGGACTCACTGGGAGTGAGGTCCCTCTATGGGACAAGGAATCTCAATCCCACAGGGAATTCCCTGTGCAACCAACACGCTCATCCTATATGGATTGCCTTAAACCAGCAATAATGTGTCCTCTCTTTGTTTTGCTTCAGGTAATGCTGGATCAGATACAACTCTTAAAGGTAAATGGAACACCCCTTTGACCGAGAATGCATATGTGACTGGGATGAGCCGATCGAGGAGAGAGTGAGAGGCAAAAGCTGAGGAAGTTTCTGATGTTGAGGGGTGCTGAGCAGTTTGGAGCTGAGAAGCTCACGGCAGCCAGTGAAGGAGAGAACACTAGAGTCCCAGTACAACAGATAGTGTGAAAACCCCTGCCAGAATGGAAGACTAGAGACAGTCCTAAGCAGTGGCGTGACCACAGAGAAGCCCTGGCAGGTCTGGGGCCAACTAACAATGCAGAGTGCAGAGAAAGCAAGAGAAACTAAAGCCTCCATTGGCAGCCATACACTGAGCACAGCGACACAATGAGACGCTGAGAGTGGGTTCGCACAGGAGAACAGAGAGAAAAGACCAGCAGAGAAGGAAATCGACCAGTGTCGGCCCCAAGACCTGAGAATCCACACCAAAGAAGCAAAGGTACCGGGATGGAACAGAAAATGGGGTGGCAACCGGGACTGCATATATTAAGTGAAAGGACTACAATGAGAACTTTAGACTATGGAGAAAGCATGAATATATAAATGGGAAAACTATAAGAAAGTTGCCAAGCATAATTGTGGAGAAACCATGGAAGCCATTAGTAAGAGACTTTGAAAATCGCATGGAGATAAATTCAAATATTAATCTCCAAAATCAAAGAGAGGAAAAGGGGAACCATGTGGGGAGGCCCCAGGACTGGGTCATCATCCCCAATGTGGACTATGAATCATTAAGAAAGCACGGATATGTATATAGGGAAATAGCAAGAAAGTTACCATGTAAACCATGAGAAAGTCACCAATTATAACTGTGTATGAAACACGTAAGCTTTGAATACCACTCTGTATTAAGTAGAAGTAATACTCTCCGATGGCAAAGAAAGTGAAAAAAGAGCCCAGTAGAGAGGCCCTGGGCTCGGTGGTGCCACACCATCATGAAGGGTATAACAGGCCCCAACAGAGAAAGACTCAAAGTCAAAAGGATTAACAATAAGAGGAAGGAATATTCAAGATTATATTATAAAGTATAACAAGAAGGTCTTGCACACTCTGGGATAGCTGACCTACGAACATATCGCAGGAACTGTATAAACTCATGAAAACAATAGAATTCATAGTTCCTACTAACTTGTTGTTAGCACATGAAAAGGTTGCATTTTTTACAGCTACACAGTTTCATTATGCTCAATGCATACTGTAAGGGGCAGAGCCATAGAGAGTACACTCACATAGATGGGAGAAATGAGTTGACTATTGACTACTTATTTGTTAACCTTCTAGACCTAGATAGAGTAGTGGATATGGCTATTTTCCAGTGGGAAGAAAGTGATCGCCTACCGCTGAGTGCCATATTGTTATACGAGAAACCAACTTTAGAGTCCTTAACATGTGCTGACCTAGTGGTAACTCAAGGGTCAAATAGGATTACCTGGAATAAAGGGAATCTAGGCAAGGCCAACAAGACAGTGTGTAAAGAAAGGACAGAGTTTATCCGTCTAAGTGATAACATAGATAACATAGAACGTAGAGAGAAGGGTGATGCTGTGATCGCAGACTTCGAGAGGTTAAAATTGGCATCCTAAAGGGGAATGCCTTACATCAGAATGGCAATAAACAGGGACTCCAGAATCGAACTAAACCTGGGCATTATATCGAGCAGTATGCCAAAACAGTGCAGAAAGAAAAGGGAGCTCTGAGGAAAGATCTACAGAACGTATTGTCCAGTCTATTTTCCAGGGTATTGTCCTTGTGCATAGGCGCAGTATAAATTCCATATCACATCATATGCACATTTCAGGGGGGTTGCTTTAGACGATTATGGCTCTGCATTTGGATGTGCATGTCAGTGTATGCTTGGATAGTACAGGGAAAGCAACAAGATGGATTCCTACAGTTAGAGGCATCAAGCAGGGGTTCATTTTGGCCCCCTGCTTGTTTAACTTTTATCTGTCGGATTTTATGGAGGTCCTAAAGGACTGTGATTCCTTCCAAATAAAGTTCGGAAATATGTCCCTAGATTGGCAGGCAATTTACTAGATAGATTGGGGACTTATTGTAAGGAGAATGAATTAGTAATCAATATTTAATCCAATTGGTAATCAGTTGGCTGATGCTGTAAATACTGTTGGTGTAGTAAAGGAGTACAAATATGTGGGTGTCATTATTGACACCATTGGGAAATGGTAAACATGCACATTTCTCAAATTGCGGATGTGATTAGTGTATTTGCAAGGAATAATGGGGCCCCTCTGTCCAGACTATTATAACCCCACACCTTACTAAATTCAGCTCCATAATGATGTATGGAGCGGAGATATGTGTCGAGAAATGCACACAAAAAACGGATATGTTGCAGGCTATAATCATTAGAAACCTAACTAGATCCACACCGACCTTGCCTATTAAATATTTAAAGCTTGAGTGCAATATGACAGGCTGCAGTACCATACCCCTGCAAAACAAGTTTATGCTCGTCAGAAAACTTCAGGAAGCAACTCAGGGCACCCTACTGCATCAGGTTTGGATGGCAAATAGGTCACAAGAAAAATCCTTTGGAATGTTGTTGTTTGAGAGACTTAGTAGTACCCATTGTAGGCTTGATGTCTGGTACAATGATTAATCGTGTGAATGGCTGCCTACAAGCCGACTATAAAAAAGGTTCTACAAGTACGAAATTGAGAACAAACTATAGATGACTTTTCAGGAAAAAAAAGAGTGGTGACTTTGTTGAGTAGTATCTGGGTCGTGAGAAGATTCCAGTTTACATGAAAGCTTACCCAAATAAATACATGGTAAGGAGGTACATGGACATTACATTTAATGTTACACCCACTCTAGAAATTCTGGGCGCATGGCTCGGCATGACTGGTATTGTTAGTTGTGTGATGAATTAGTCATAGAATCAGTAAACCACTTTGTAACGGTTTGCTGTAGGCCTGACAGAATAAAGACGTAATTTACTTGTATATATTAGTACCCGGCAAGGGCGCAATCAGAATGAAACAACAGCTTGAGTATGCAACTTATTTGAGATTTTATTTTAAAAGGTAATGATTTTGACCAGATGTATTTTATTGTGAAGTTATGCAATATGATTTTTACTAATCTGCATGAACTGTATTTTAGTTAGACTACATGCTGGTTTGTATATTGCTGACTGTTTTATCTGCATCTTGAATGATGTTAACTTTACATGGATGTTGTTATAATTGTGATGCGTATAATGCATTTTTATGATGCCTATATGTATTCTTAATTTTAAAAAAGTGAGGTCTTTTGCATTTTTAAACACACTCAGCTTTTTGTGGATTCAGTAAAAACAGGAACATTCTAACCTTATCATGAGAGACAACCTGAGGTCTAGCAGTTAAAAAATTCAAGAAAGGGGTGGTGTTAAACAGGGTGGATGGGGTAGATGTCACGTCACGCCCACAGGGCAACACAGTGGGGACAGGGGAAGGTAGGCAATGAATTATAACAAAGATAGATAATTGAATTAATAGTACAAACAAATAATGAGAATAACGAGGAGGGGAGACAAACCTACTATGTCTTGTGAGTGATCAGAACATTTAAGTGCAGAGGGGAGGGGCAAAGGGGTAGGTGCTGTGGTGCTCATGGAGAAGTGCTAAGAAGAGAAGAATATAAGTGCAACATCCTGCGGGGAGGGTGAGCCTAAGTAAGTGCAGTAAATAGACAGCGGCTGGGATGAGAGATGTGGGGGGTCAGAGCCCCGAGGATACGTAAGGGCCCTGCACATCAGACACGCTACTATATGATTAGCAGGGAAGGGAGGAGGAGAAGGAAGAGGTAAAGAGAAAGATCTTCAATCTTTTTCGGAACTTAAGGAGGCCCTGCTCAAGACGCAGAAGGAGGCTATTCCATAGGAATAGGATCAGTGATGGGAAAGAAGAGAGCGGTGAAGACAGTAGGGGCACAGTTTCCATTATTACACAAGGGACTAGGGAGAGCGCAGTATATACCATGGGCCCACATGGATACAAATAATCTCATAAAGGCACTCCCGTCTCTCTCAACTGGAGGGGATAAGTGCATATATTCTTTTAAGAAGCAAACAGCTGGACGGCTTTGGCTGTAGGGGATTTGAAAAGTTATTAGTTTCAATACTGGGGGATCAGGCTGATGACATATGGGTTAAAGCTGGGTACCTGGGTGTGAAGTGGGGTTACGATAGTCATGGCAGAGTGCATTTTATTGACATTAGGCCCCAAGTGTGGGCAGTGTTACGGCATCCATACCCGGATACGCCTGATCTTCAATCAATCATGCAGAGGACGACGCAAAATCATGAGGACCCCGTTCAGTACATATTACAGATACAGGAAATGTGGAGAGCAGAAATGGGAGATTGTTCGGACCGAGCAATCCCATTCTTTTATTTTGATGTGAAACAGGAACTTCTGAAAGAGGTACAGAAATCCCTTGACAAGATAGGGGGTTTGAGGCAAAGGGCTGGGCGGACATTCAGTCTATTTTTGTACATTATTGCAAATGGTCGAAAGAAAAGGAGAAGGAAGCAGCACAGCGAGTGCAAGTGGAGAAAGCAAAACTGCTACAGAAGAAGTTGGTGAAGGTTGCATTGGAAAGGGCTGTAGCAACAGTACAGACAGAAGGACCGATAGAGCTCAGGGCAGTTCTTGCTGACGTGCGAGCTGCACGTGTTTGGGGAGGTGAAAACAATTGGGCAGGTGGGTATCATTCCAGTATCAAGGTGCATTATCGGGAGTTTTAGTGAGGTAGAGGTGGTTTTCGGGAGCTCGCAGAGGGCGAGGAGGATTTGGAAGAATGGGATTGCGAGGAGGAGGAGGAGGAGCAGGACAATGTTGGACATGCAGGTGAATGGGTCTATTTTCAAGAGAATGCAGAGTAGACAAACGTTTGCATACCCTCAACAACAGATGTATCCTTATTCTCTGGGAGGCTCAGCCCCATACCCTCAACTTATGGACAGCCGGCCCGGCAGTTCCCTGACTGTAATTTCTGCAGTTATCAGCCACAGGTTCCAGTAACATGCCACCATATGCAGAGCAATTAGGACAACAGCAGGGCCCTCAGATACCTAACGCAATACCCAATGGCACAGTGACACATTATCAGGGGACCACAGTGGTTAGAGGGACTCCATTTGTTTTTCCAGGAACAAACAAATACCCAAATCAGGACAGCCCACAGACAGCCTTAGCGTGCCCAGTCCTACATGCTAGAAGAGGAGCCCTTGGTGGGTGTGGCAAAAACCATTCATTTTTTTGGTAGACACTGGTGCAACCAAATCATGCGTTAGTGAGGTAGGTTTCCCTTTATCAGGTGAGGTAATTGATGCACAGGGATTCTCTTTGGCAGCTCAATTGGTTCCATTCACACATAAATTACCCATCAAGGTGGGGGGCAGGGAGGTGTGAGCCACATTGTTGTATTCTACTGCAACCCCGATCAATTTGCTGGGTAGTGACATCTTGAGTAAGCTCAACATCTCGTTGACCATCTCATTCACTGAAAGCAGCGTGGTGTGTTCAACGCCTAGTATGTGTACTGTGAGGGTAATGTTGACCATCCATGCATTGGAAATTGATTCAGAAGCGAGAGGAATACTGATGGCCCCCAATTTGTTCATATACAGCATTACAATACTTCTTAGTGCAGTGCCACAGGTAGCCGTCAAGTACTAGCGAGTACCCTCAGATTTTTTGCACGGGCCAGCTGAACCACAAAAAGCAGTTGTAGGAAAGATTATCATGCTTAACAACATAGACTTAGTTTTGCTTTCAAAGGACAGGATCGTGTTGATAGCAGTTGATTCTAATAATGGGAAGTGGTGCACAATTTTGGGTATTGATCATACCCACCCATTGAAAGATGTTTCAGATGAGGACCATTTTGAGAATAAAGATAATGAGGGGGAAAGAATACTGGAGGTATGTGTACCCTGTGAAATAATGATACAATGCAGGCATGTTTCATGTTCTATGCCAATACGCATCACATTAAAAACAGGCGCTGTGTTGCCCAAAGTTAAACAGTACTCTTTATCAATGGCAGCAGAGGAGGGCCTTTATGACACTATAATGGCTCTTTTAATGTGGGTATTATAGTACCATCCAATTCTCTGTCTAATAGAGCTATTTACCGAGTGAAGAAATTGAAGGGGGCTAGTTGAAAGATGATTCAGGACTTGCGCACTCTCCATGATGTAGTGGAAGCAGAGTTTCCTGTGGTTCCAAACCCAGCTACAATATTGCGCAATATACCCACTGAGGCAACCCAGTTTACTGTGGTGGATCTGAAGAATGCCTTTTTCTCAGTTCCTTTACATCCAGACTCTCAATGCCTTACAGCGTTTACGTTTGCCATGATCTGATTCCAACACAATATACTTCCTCAAGGGTACTGTGAGTCCCAAGTATTTTCAATAGGGTTTTACATGAAGATTTAGGGAATATTCATGTTCACAGCACCATTATCCAATAAGTAGAAGATCTATTGGTGTGTAGTACTGCTGTACAACAGTGTAGGGAGCACTCCATTACCTTGTTACAGTTGTTAGCTGACAAACGATATAAGGTGGACAGAGCAAAGTTGCAGTATTACCAGCAGGAGGTGTTGTATTTGGGCCAGTTGATTTCAGTGAATGGCAGAAAAGTTACTCCGGAATGCACTGCAGTTTTGCACGCTACCCCTCAGCCAGTGACAGTTAAAGATATGCAAAAATGTGTTGGCCTGTGTAATTACTGTAGAGCATGGATTTTTGATTATACATCATACACTTGACCACTGCTGCAGGCCCTCAAAGAAGCACAATGGACAAAAAATACTATTATTTGGACTGACAAGATGATTACTGGTTTCCAAGAGCTGAAAGGTGTTATCTCCACTGCTCCTGTTCTAGCAACCCTAGATTACACTAAAGAGTTTTATATTTTTTCAAAATCTAATAGTCAAATGATGACAGCAGTTTTGACACAGCACAGTACTATGGGCCATAAACCTTTAGCGTACTATAGTGGCATGTTGGACACTGTTATGCAAGGACAGTTTCTGTGTAAACAAGCATTGGCTGCAAATGCCTTTACTATTGAGAAGTCAGCCACCATTGTTATGGGATGTTCATTGACCGTGTAGGTTGAACATGCAGTATTTGTGATATTGGAGTGGTCCAAATCCACATTGACTACACAAAGGGCCTCTGCATATGAGGTAATTCTTGCAAACCCATCCATTCATATTGTGTAAGGTTAGGTCAACCTGTAACACTTCTAAAGTTTCCCAGCAGTCGCTAATTACCAAGGCGGTTGCGGCAACCCTTGTCGACCCTGAGTTATGGGGTTTCCTAGACTACGATCCAATCCCAAACACTCCAACATGGTGGCCACTTTGGTGCCGGTCCATTCAGAGAGAACTATGGAAACAAACAAAGGAGCACCTACTTAATTCTGTCGCGTATATGGTGACACGTCTAATATTGTTGAAACAACGGCGGACCAGTGTTACCTCAAAACATACACGTGGCCATTGTAATGCCTTTTCTGTCCCGTTTTGTCCACATCTAAACATCTTTGCTTCATCAAACTCCTGCTAAGTTTGTTCAGAAATAGGATGTATTCTTTTTTTCATCTCCTTCGGATCCTTAGCCAGAGAGAGAGTACGCCATATTGTTTTTGGATTATAACTCAACATGACTATTAGTAGCTGCTAGCATTTATACGTTAAGCCTTCTGCTTTACGATTTTTGTGCCAATTATGATACTGATTCTTAGGCTTTTTGAGCCTTAGCCTAAGGCGCTTTGCACAGAATGTGTACACCGTTTTCTAGATCTCACATCTCTGCGCAACTTGCGCTTGGCCAATTGTATTTCCATATAAAAAGGCATTGGCTTTTTATTCTCCAGCAGGGGTTGGGGCATTCCCTTCTTGCCCACATTCCAAGTTGGGATACCAGGGATGTCATTCGGTAAGTGGCCATTAATTTCTATGTTTTCCCACCCAGTGAGAATTGTTTTGCTCGCCAATTGATTCGAGGATTGTGAGCTACCAACCATGGCATTCCCAAAATCAACCGGAACAGTGGTGCCTTAATGAGGTCGAAAATGATAGATTCTTGGTGTCCATCCTGGCACAGAAGGGTTAAAGCTGCAGTGCATTGGGATACTGGACCAGAAGCTATTTCCGTGCTGTCGACAGTGGTAACAGTGTCGGTGGTTGATTTAGGGCGTAACGGAAACCCCATCTTTGCCGCAAGATCCTGGTCGATGTAATTCCCAACGGCTCCACTGTCTATGTACGCTCTTACTGCGTGCATCCGAGATGGTTGTTGGTTATTGATCAAGACCACAGATAGTGCAAAATGGGAGGTCTGTAGTTCACTTTCTTTGCTCGACAAGTGGACCTCTATACCTGCCGGGCTGGGGAGTTTTCCGATTCCTTGATGCGATCTTCCTTGTCCGTGGCCCCTACCGTCCTCCTCGGTGGCTTCACAGGGCACTCTTTAAGGAAATGACCTGACCTTCCACAGTACAGACATAACTGTTTGCATTGAACTGAGTTCTTTATCTGTGTCTTTTAGGTGCCATGACGTTTTCAGCGTGGATGCCGGGTAATGAAAAACAAATGCGGTGGGTAAGTGTGGTATGCGGCGCCTCTAGCTGTTTCCACGCTAACCTGGAGTGTCTTTTCCCTCTTGCAGATGGATGAGAAGTTCCGGAGACAGAGTTCCCCCAGAGCGGTTGGGATTCAGGTAAGCGTTTGAAGCTCGTACAGTATTTAAGAAATAAGCGAAGATTTGCAGAATGCTTACTAATGCCTTTTTTCTGTTCTTTTCCCTTTTCCTTAGGAAGCGGCATTCCGGGATGGGAATGACACCGCCGAAGATGCCCGCAGAACAGAAGGAGCGATGAATGATGGGTAGAAGCGCTGCAAGGTAAGGCTGTTCCTAACGGTGTTCTTGTTCTTGCAGGAGCTGAGCGCAGAAGAAAGATGCAGGCCTACTGGAGACCGATCTGAACATGGTGAGTGTCACGCTGCAGGTGCAGAAAATGCAAAGCATTTTTCTCAGCCTGGGTGTGGCTTAAATAGTCTCTGGGTATCCCAGGTGTCTCTGGGCTGAACCACACCCAAAAGACTAGACCGCACATCCAGTTCTGGGAATCGAAATATGTGGGGCCATCCATCTTGTCCCCATCAATGCACTACAAGTCCAATCCCCAATGTTATCCTATGGGAGTGGGTGAGTCTGGTGCCACAAGCGCCAAGTCTGACTCCAAGTGGGTCTTTGGAGGGATGGAGAGGCCCTTGAGGGCCATGTAGGTGATTGTGGCCTGGCTCCAGCCTGACATCTTGAAGGGCTGGGGACATGAGTGGCAGGAATCATGACACCTTGGGGTATAGTAGATGCATACTATTAACATCTTTTTGCGAATATCCCCCTGTTATAAGCCAACTTTCACTGCCAGAACATTACCACCTACGTCTATAGGATTAATGAGTGTTGAGGGGAAGCCTTGTGTTACCCCTATTAGGAAACCCCCAGAGGGACGGCCTAATGATCCCTTCTTT
The DNA here is from genome assembly GCF_040938575.1 of Ambystoma mexicanum. Lineage (NCBI taxonomy): Eukaryota > Metazoa > Chordata > Amphibia > Caudata > Ambystomatidae > Ambystoma > Ambystoma mexicanum. The sequence continues at coordinate 281,157,920 of NC_090923.1, read as the reverse complement.
GCAAGAGCCAGATATATCACATATCCATCTAAGTAAATAGGCTGACATAACCATGTTTCCTGCAACAGAAATATGTAAGAGTTCACAAGGGAGGCAAAGGATCCGCCGTCCGTTGTAAAATGGGAATGACCAGGCGTGTTCCAGGAAATTATATTGATTCAATCATGAGGCAACACAGCACCCGGTATAAGCCTCCTTAGCCAGTCCCATCCCTGTGTATTATCAATATTGGGGCTGCAGTTTTCTTTGGCAGTGATGCAGATTGTTGTATGTCCCTTTTTGAACCATTTTTACATTGGTCACAAACTTTAAGATTGGTCCTCAACAATGGTGAAGCATCTGATTTATATCTCAGAAATTCCAGTGAGTCTGTTTGTGCTTGTATCAAAGATGCCATAGATGGTAGTGAAGAGTGAATTTTGGTCATATCATCATAGATCTGACCCAATGGCTTCACAAAATCAATATCATTAGAAATTAGAATATGAAGAGAAGGAACTTTTACAAATAATTTCAAAATTAGAGTGCACCTGAGTAATAGTTACTATTCGAATGTCAAGTACCAAGTTGGAAGGCATCAGAGTTTGTTGGGCTATAACCCCGATTTCTCGCATTTGCCTATTTATTGTTTGTTTTTTTTGTTCTGATGTAATGCCAATAGAAGTGGACAATGCACATTGCTCACGTGCAGTACAATTCAGTACTTGCTCAAGTTGCAGAGGAGCCTAGCTGATGTTATTGTCTTTCAGTAGCCAACTAGTTAAAGTGCCTCCACTTAGGATTTAATTGTTGAATTTAAGAGTTGAGTATCTAAGCACAGTGTTCGAGTTTGAGGTTTATTGGGAACATTTAGCCGTAGCATTTGGCGTTTTTTAAGCGTCTTTCCTTACATGTGGGGTAATTTAGGGGTGATAAGGCCTCTTCGGTGGGGCCATTTGTAATACCCAATTCCTAGGAATCAATGGTTATGGGTTCCAGTTAAGCCATACCGTTAGCCCCCCTCCCCCGACGGATTTGACGACTTCTTCAATTGTGTTCCTTCAAGTAGTGTACCCATTATATTGCCCAGCCTTGTTACCTCCTCATGGATACACCCACATAATTTCAGTAAAATCTGTATTAAGTGTACAACATCATTATTCAATGCCAATGTTGAATTTGAGGAATTATGCTGTCTATTAATATGGTTGTTCGAGCAAGAGGGAAGCGTATGCAACAATGGTGGTGTGTCGTCCAGGACCATATTTGGTGAAGCTAAAAGACGCTGTGTTAAAAACCCAGAGCCAGGTTTTAGATTTCAAGAAGTAGCTGAGTAATTCATTAGGACCCCAGGGGGCCCAATTGCTTCATGATTTTTAATAACGCCATCTACCTCAGCTGCTGGGCGCATGGAGTTACTAACTTGGTATCACAATTCTAATAGTGAATTATTATCAATCCCACCAAATGTGGAGTGGGGATAAGATTTATTCATATTTTGTGCCTCATGAACTTGTACATTAGTCTCTGCATGCTCCACATTGTTCAAACACACAGTAATGTCCTGTTGTTTGGTAAAAATGAAGAGATTTCCTTTGAGAGCAAATTTGAGAGTTTATTTGAGAGTTTTGGCAGAGACAAGGGGCCCGGTGGAATTTGTTATCTCAGTAGTTTCCTCTAATGACAGGCCTCAACCCCAACATTGGGGCATGCTTGTAGCCGTTGCATTTACCCTATGGTTTTTGTCATTTCTAGGCTTTGGGGGAGCCTTCACCGGCATACTGGTTGGTTATTGTCTGGAAAAGGCGGACCAAATCCCATGTGGCGGCCTCTGTTCAATGTATTTTACCAGATGTGCAAGCAGCCTTATATGCAGAGAAAACAAGAATTCCAAGGTGTATTAAAAGTAGTCTCTTTTCTAAAGATCGTGGCTCAAAGGGACTTTGCCCCACAAGAAAAATGTTTTACACAGTACGATGACAATTTGGTAAAGGTAACTCTCTTTACTAAAATTGTGTCTCAAAGGGACCAGTCCCACAGTAACCATGAAAAAAGTCAGTGTTACTTTGTATAGATGGTTCAAAGAACACACAAGTCTCCAAATAGCTTTGTTTGCCCCACCAGAAGCACATACAGTACTAAGGTTAATACTTCAAAAACTGAGATGTCATGCCAAAAAAGGGAAGGTATTTCATGAGTCACTTACTTATTTTATGCTCTTTCACTTAGGCACCATACCCCTAACATACATAAAAGCTTGTTGATGGCCACACATAAAAAAACCAGGAGAGATCCAATTGCAAAAACACCAAAATTCCAGCAGGGCAGGTTGAAGACAACGCTCCTTTTCCGCACAAAGACATGGAACACTGATCACTCTACAACATACTGCTGTGGCATGCAGTGTAAGAGTGATTTGCTCTGCCTCCCCTTAATAGAAACAGGAGATAGACTCTCCATTGGTGAGAAAACTAAAGTTCCTCGTGCTGCACTGCTCACCACTGAACACTCTACAACACTCCGCCATGCTCTGCTGTGGCTTGGGGCGTAAGAGTGATCTGCACCACCTCTGCTCAATAGAAACAGGAGATAGACTCTCCATGGGTCAGAAAACGAAGGTTCCTCTTGCCGCACTGCTCACCACTGAACACTCTACAACACTCCGCCATCTACTTTGGTGAGAGAAGTGTTCCCCAGATGGGGTGTGTGTGAGATGCTCAAAAGTGACAATGACACTCACTTCTTTAATTAGCTGTTTATAGAACTTGTGGCTCTTTCGGGAATAAAACACAAATGGCTTCATTTATGACCTTCAAGCCAATGGTGTTGTGGAGAGGATGAACAGTCTGTTAAAAACGAAGTTTTCTAAATTATGTGTGGCATTAAAAAACTATTGGGTCCATGGCCTGGCCCTGGTCCTATTTAGCCTAAGGACTCAGCCCTGTAAAGATCATCACCTCTGCCCACATAAAATAGTAACGGGGAGACACATGCACATGCCATTCTCTCCTTTCCATAGTGCATCTCATGCTCACAGAGCTGCGTCAATTTTTGGGGACAAATTTCATTCATATTTGAGTCCTTTAACAAAAGGTGTATAATACCTTTCTCAACAGACTGCTCTACGTTGAAGGGAAGACGGTGAAAACAATGCTGCACCGGAATCTGCATGCTCGCCACCATTACAATTGTTTCCTGGGGACAGGGTTTATGTGAAAAACATTGTCCGCGGGTGGAGCGAGCTATGCTACAATGGACCTTACATGGTGGTGTATGCTACTCCGCTGGTGTCAAACTGAAGGAATTATGGTACTGGGTGCACCTGTCTGATGTTAGGAAGGTACCACAAACATTGCCTCCTACAGTAAGTATCTTATCTGATTGCTTTTAATTCAGCATTTTTTATGTGAACATTTTTTAAAGCATTTTTGATGATTGATTTATTTTTATTTTTTAACATTTTTTGGGAGTGCAATTGTTTTTTTGGGACATTTGTATAGTGTTTTTATTTGTTCAAATGTTCATTTTGCCGGTTTTCTCGCTTTTTTATGTTTAAGGTCTTTTTGCAGTAGGATATTTTTTCCTCTTATGTGCAGATTTGTCCTTGGTTTATTTTTATATGTGTCTAGTGAGTTTATATAGATGGGAAATATAAATGGGGGCTGGGGTGTAACATAAGGGGGGGTGAAAATGAAAACAGTTAATTTATTGATGCTACAACAACAATTGATGATCGTAGGACTATCGTTGTGAATTTTAAAAGAACGCAAATACAGGACACAGTAATATTGCAATTGAAGTTGCTGGTTAAGGGGGGACTAGATGAGGAAAACAAGTACAACCAGTATAAAGGTGTGGTTTTTGATACAATGTCTGATTTGCACTATCCAGAATTCAGTAATATGTGGTACAGACATATACCTCTGTTTCGCTATCAAATTCATAACAGGAGTTGATATGTCTGCTCCATCATCCCCTATGCGTCAGGAGCACCCAAATGTTGTATCCCAGGAAAGTTGCCTTTGGAAGCCCAGTGTTTTGTTCATTTAGCACTAAGTCAGGTTCACAGTTTGTTCCAGGGGCAACAAGTACAAGTTGTACTGAAGGAGAAAAATGTGCCAAAGATGATAGTACACCTCAATGCAAGCCATGGCCCATGTTAAAATTGGATGGAGTATTGTTTGTGTTGAACAGATGGGAAAAGGTGGTGTTGAGCTGTGCGGCAGCGGGGGTTGGCAGGGTTGGAGTAGAAGTAATATGGAATATCAATAAGAACTGTTTCACAACATGGATCGCATTTCTATCGAAACTGACATGGATTGAAGCACGTGAAGCTCCAGTAAATGTTCAACCCATTGAAGAATATCAATTTTGTTTTCGAGGGCATGGGGCTGTTCCTGTTTGTAAGCGCAATAAGACAATGTTGATTCCAGATCTTGCAAATGGAACAGCAGCTCTGATGGATCTGTATTTGGTGTGCGATCATCAGGCCTACCTGCATCTTCCTTCTTTCTGGTGAGGCAAGTATGCACTAACAACATTACACTCAGCTATCCTTGCAGTGCCTAAAGATCATCCGTCCATAGCATCTCAGCATGGTGCACACAATCCATCCCAGCTAAAAGCCAACCCCCCGGGTGAAGAAGAAGAAGCGGTCATTGACGCTGTGAAGGAAGAGATCGAATTATTTGTCAGAAGATTCATCTAAACTGCTCAAAGCAATTCCATACAAATACCGGCTGCACACCAAGATGCAGGTTTTCCTTGCATCCCTCCTAAAGTCAGGGGTCCAGGCTGCAGCCAACGGCTACAGATCATTCGATGGGAAGTGATCCTGTTGGCAAATGATACCGAACAAGGCCTAAATGCCATCAAGAGTGAGTTGAGAGCGATCTGGTTGATGACAATCCAAAACCGGTATGACCTAGATCTTCTGCTGGTGATGGAAGGGAGCGTGTGCAAAAAGATAGGGTGTGCAAGGCCCCATGTAATGTACATCATAGACCCATTCTCTGTGTTATTTGTGGGGCTGTATGTACAACAGGAAAGTTAGATTTGTGATACCAAGTTACTAACTTGGTATCACAATTCTAATAGTGAATTGTGTAGAGGGAGTGCAGGCCGAAGATTGGTTTGGCATGTTTCCATGTGTGCCATCCTAGCTTGGGGCAGTGGTGAAGATATTGGTTCTGAACGTGGTGCTTCTGTTAGTGTTGTTCTGTATGTGCCATATGATGCTTCCATGCTGTACAAAGACTATTACGAACAGTGCAATGATGATGGTGACCATTGGGACAAGAATGGCTTTCCCAGGTACATAGGATACGCAGGCTCAAACCGAAGACCCAAATAAGCCACATATGGTCAGGACTGAAAGGCCCATATATCCCCCATGGGCATTGACCTCTCCCCATAAGTTCCAGAAAACCACACCGAACATTGGGTTGATTTAGTGGGAGATGGGGACTGTATATATCTTACTTGTACTCTGGAGAAATATGCTCGGGCAGGGTGCAGTTTGCATGGGTCCCCAAGGATGAAGCGGATGGGGCGAGGGAAAGGGAAAAGTTAGTTAATGGACGATTAACTAAAGGGGGGAATGTTGGAATGCATGTTAAAATCACAGCCCCTCTCAAACGATTTAGATTGCAGAAAATATATCAACACGTGGGGAACGTGTAGAGGGTGGTGTGGGGGATAGAAACCTCATGGGTGGAGGTGACTGGCTGGAGACACACGTATTGTGGACACTTATACAAGGGAAACTACCGCTTTGCAACAGTGTCATGTAGAATACATTGCATGCACATAAAATCTATAACATTAATTAACACTATAATTGAGAGTAGTCCTGAATCCTCGCAGGCTGTGTTAGAAACATAGAACAATGAGGCCCCCTCTCCTGCTCGACTATTATATTATAATGGCCAGGCCTGGCAGGGAACATGCATGTACACACACATAAAAAAGTATCCAGCTAGAACCTTGTATATTAAGGCGGGAATGCAAGCAGCCAAATGGGAATAGAGCTGCGGCCAAGTATAAAGGCCATACTCATGGGAGCCAGGCAAGAGCTCCTGGGTGCTGCCAAAACATGAGTTAAGATTAAGGACACCAGTGCACCCAGCAGAATAATGGTTATCCTATTAGAACTTCCAGATGCCTAGGAATAATCCTTCATAAATTTGATGGATTAGTGGGACATGTACAGTTTTCAGGCCTACCCATTGCGAGTGGTAGCTGATAAATGGGGGGAGCAGAGAACAACATGGTCCATGATTTATACCAGGGAGAGCAAAGAGTGGTGCCAATGCTTATAAATTGCAGCGAGGAGGCATGATGGGGCGTCTGCGTGTCTGGGATGAGAAAAGAGTGGCTTTGTTTGCAAGGACCAGGTTGACCTCCGAGTTATCTGCCGAGTACATGTTGACGACCAAGTTCACATCACATGGTTAGGCCTCAAGACAGGGTGGTACATTTTAAAATCTAACCAATCATTTTTCAGTGACCCAAAGTCAGGAGGCTGTTACCCATGTGTGATGATGATGGAGGAGAAGATAAGGCCAATGGAAGAAGGTTCTTTATGTGAATATTAGCATGTAAATAGGCGTTAGCCAATGAGGGCGGGGGATGAACACTGTATATTGAATGCTTCATGAAATGACAATTTTTACGTTTATAATGTGATGTTCACTTTGATGAAGACAGAAAGCTCTGCGGCAGGGACTTATAATGTACCCTGTCACTATTTTCCTTTATGTATACAAAATAAAGTTCTTGTTCTTCTCAAAAAAGGGTGCACCAAACCTTTTTCACTAGCGGGTTGTTTCTTCTATGTCTGGTTGTTGTGCAGTTACCCTACACCCGCCTCGACCTGGAATCTTCTTGCCACCCAATAGGTATGATGCAAAGGCAGGACTCCGAGTTTAGCAGCTTCTTGATTTTCAGTGGCTTGGTGAATTGCCCTGAACATGTTTTTATGTTCATTGCTTTTCTGGCACTTCTGTAGCAAGTTGCAGTGGGTGCGTCAAAGAGAGCAATATAGGTGCTATTATGGAAGGTGCAGTCCACAATCCTGCCTTCCGTAGTTAAAGATAAGCAAAATAATAGTTACTGTAACGTTCAGTCGACTTAAGCGCTTATGTACAAATCTGACTCCTCTGAAAAATAAAATGCCATTGTATGCATGACCACTACCTTTATGTGTTATCAGGGTAACTATTATTTTGCACACTTACGAGAGCTAAGAAACAGTTTGTGGCTGGTGCTTGGCAGTTTGGCAACCACAAAACGACTTTGATTCTAGCAAGAGCATCACAACCAAAGTTGCTGTACACAGTGTTTACTCATGATGGGGTCAGGCTAAAATCAGATTATTGAAATGGTCTCATGGGGCGGGCATTGGTTAATGTGATTGGGACAGTGCTAAACGACACACTGCAGATGTTTTTAAAATGTTTATATTACATGTATTTAAAAGCTGGGGCACAGGTTAATAAGTGATTTTCCAAACATCACATGATTTTTTGGTCCAGCAAAGTATACAATTGGGTTCTCCAGATTCCAATATCATCAAATTGGCCACTAGGCCCAATCTTCTCAGATCATTTGTGTACTGCTATATTGGATTTGGAACAAATAATTTCACAGTGTTATAATCATAGCAAAATGTAGGTTATGACTTCTGACACATGTTATTGCTCATATATTGTGTTGTGGACACATATGTAGTGTTATGGAGAACACGGCAACTTGGAAATGGTTACTGGTGCTAATTTATTTCCAAATGTTTCTGTTATTTTGCCATTAGAGGACGACTTTTCTTTCTTATAAAAAGCTATATTCTAATTTCCAACAACCCATATGCACCAACAACCCTGGTTGTACTTTCCCAAAGATGATCCACGGGCTCCCATTAATCTTCCAGTGAGACTCCCACAAATCTGCCTTACAACATTAATTAGCCATATTCTCCCTGTACCTGCCAACATCTCCTTTTAGAGCCACAGATCTTCTGGTAAATTCGGAACAAGTTTGCATAGGCTTCAGCTGATTATTAGGAAACAAATGTACACAAAAAAAGTTTAAAAGGCTGCAGGAAGGGAGAACAAGATTTGAGGAAATAGAGGTATGGGATGATGCTGAGTAGGAGTGTTAGCAAGAGGAAAGTGTGTCATGTGCCTCTATTAATGTTATACGTATAGGACAGCTCATTACACTGTGCAGTAAGCTATCTCAGAGGGTCAATGCACCTACGGCAGATATCTATATCTAACCTGCAGGTCCCAGGTTTGAATCTGGGTAAGAACAACTCAGCCTCTCATCCTTCGAATATTGATTCATTTTGTGAAGGTGAAGTGGGTAACTAAGATTTCATGATACACCAGCAGAGTAAGACGCACGTAGTCATGCCTGCGTCTTCTTATTATCATTCAGAGGTTGATACATTGAGTATTATTAAAGGTTTATAAGGTTACAATTTATAGTACTCATAGCAGAAATGGGGCATTTAATATGCTACCAGGCTGGTCAGAGTCAGTCAAAAATTAGGTGTTCATGAAATTGCATTCTGTCCAGTTTGCTATCATGAGGACTTTCCATTATAACAGGTAAGAGCCCACGGCTGCTGGCCAATGAACTCAGAAATTGCAGAGGGCTGAGGAAGAGTCAGCAAAGCATGTCATGCATGGATGGAACATATTCACGATGCAGACTTTCATCCATCTGAAGCTGCTTAAACTAGTTATTTCTGTTCTGCTAATATTGAGATGTTATGAACTCATTAACACATAATATTGCTGTACAGTAAGAGTTCAATTTCCAAAGCATTTTTAGCACTATTGATGAAAATTGCTAGCTAAGGTAGCGCAATGCATTACAGGGTCCTTTCTGGCCCTTTCATATATTTGCTTTTACGTGGAAAAGCAGAATTAGAACTGCTGCTGTCAAATGTTCATGGCTATCCCACAATCAGGGATAGAAATTTGATTTTCTTTTTTACACATTTCACAATGACAGGCCCATTATGGTAAAATGGGCTTCCAGCAACCACGCTGGGAAGGGCTGGGAGAGCATTGGATGCTGCGGGCCAGTAGTACATTAGTGCCAGGTGTGCACTGCTGACAATCATGTTTGCAAGGCGGCTAGCCAGTGATTCATTTGTGCTGTATCACAGACACTTGGAAATATGCAATTCACCTTTGTGAATAAGGCACCATGTACATTTCTTCACGTAACACAAATAAAAAAAGCATATCCATTGTAATTCTTTTATTTGCAGTGCTCTATGGACTAAAGCTCTCTCGTGAGCTACTCTTACTCCACTCCTTTTCTCGGTATGCCTACCTCAAAAAGAATCCAGTAATCAGAACTTTTTGTGAGAGGTGGCCATTGTATTACCTTTGAAGTACCGGTTCCCAGCTGAACATCCGGGGAGTGTTCTTGTTTCCTGGAGTATGTGATAAGCTTTCTAAGGGAGATCAAAGGGGGGACTTCCTAGGTGGGACCCACATGTTTGTTGTGGGTAGAGCTAGTACAGAAATCCTAATACACACCAAGCCCTGACATGAATGAGTCTCGGTCCACCAGGCTGACAAAAATGACTTCAATTTCTTGTGGTTTCATAATTAAGTTTCCCCAGTAGCACCATGTCAAAACTAGACATGGCTTATATTTAGTTTTTACCAACTGCCACCGAGCTTCTGGGGCACCCAATTGTGATCTTTGAACCAGCCCTGTTGCCAGTGCAAGACAGCTGCTGGTGGAGACTGTCAGACCATCTCAGCCAGATAGATGGGTGCAATATGCGTTTTGTGCATTATGCAAGCAGGGTCGGAGTGGCAGAACCCACATTCAGAAACAACTGATCTAAATATGTTTTGGACTAAGAAAAGGGTCTAAATTTAAAGACACTCCCGTTCCCTGCACACCATTTAAGCTGAAATAAATCAGTCAGTATACTACTTAGATTTTTACAAATAGATTAAAAATAGGTAAACCCTCAGTCCCCTAAGTATGCATTCCCTAGAACCCGCACTAAGGAATATGTCCTTTTCAAAAATTAATGAGATTACCGATAAACACGCCACGACTTTTGCATTTACAAATGAAGAAGCTAAACACATTTTAGCTTTAATTGGCCAAACTGAGAAGCTTCCAGATACACAAGATAATCTGGATCGTCTCATCTCGAAACTTGAATGAATTATTAGACGCGAGATCTCACAAAAACTGCATGCCTCCACTCTTGTCGAGCATTATAAATCACAACGCATACCTAGGGGTCTGAGGGTTTACCTCAGGCCAACCCTATGCAAAGAAAATAAGGATGTTATCATTACATGGGACCAGATATTGAACAAGTGTTCATTAGATCTCATACTCCTGACCATACAAGAGTTAGCAAAATCTTTACATACAATTGATAAGGAGATTGCTGATTTAACGAGTCAATTATCTAAGTTAAAATCTGAACAGAACCTAAAGAGTATCCTAGAGGACATTAATCAAAAGCTTGCTTCATATAAACAAGATATCGAACAACGCAAATTCTGCAAATTTAGGAGGGACACCTTCGACTTTCATGATGATATAGTATATTCCTGGCAGGAATTCTACGCCCTACCTCATCAGGCTCTGATAACACTAGTGAGGGCAGCATAGGTGACCCTATACCAGGGAAAAATATACCTACACGGAAACCAACTGTGAGTGGTCATTCAGAGAAGGCAGGAGCTTCTCGGCCTGTAGCCCCAGGATCACCACCGGCAGTACCTTTTTTAGAAAAAAGACCCGACGTGGGCACAAGATCCAAAAAGAAAAACAAATAAGAGAGTCAATTATGGTGAATATTTCCAATAAATCTCTTACAGAGAATCAGCTTAATATTCTTAACAAAGGACTTTCATTTGTTCCAACAAGTAATTCTACGTTGTTCGAAGAGAAAGTGAATCTCCATCTACTGTGCGTAAAATCAAACTTAAACTATTCTTTGCCACACAAACAATGGATTCAATAGGAGAGGACTTTGATGATGAGTTTGAGATGAAACCCAAAAGTTTGTTTGATCCACTAATTGACAATCCGGTGATCAACATGTTCAAATTCAAAGTTGAAAATGATTTGAAAAAGATCAAGTTCAACTCAAGAGTTCCATTCAATCTTAAGGACACTCAACTTAAGGAATTTGAATCCATGGCGAAAGATCTTGAGCTCACAATTAAACCAGCGGACAAGGGGGGTGCAGTGGTTCTGATGGACTCTAGCTTCTACGACACCCGTAGGGACATGCTTAATGACAACAGTACCTACCTTCGGTTGGATAGAGATCCAACTACACAAATTAGGCGGTAATTGAAGACTGGGTGAACAGAGCATTCGACAATGAGTGGATCAATGTTAAGGCAAGGTCCTTTCTACTGAAAAATACCCTATAATTCCTGTCCTATATGGACTGCCTAAGATTCATAAAAATCAATCCCACCCCCGTTAAGACCAATTGTTGCTGGTACTGACAGCATTTTAGATCCACTGTCGAAATTTGTGGACTGGATTCTTCAACCCCTGGTTCAACTGAATAGAAGAGTCATTGATCCATTGGAATAGAAGATTGTTATTGGAATAGAAGATTGTTATTGAAACTGTAAGTACAAGGGCTGAAGCCTGACTTGTAGGTATATTGAAATCTATCTAATATTGGGCTATTGTTGTTCAACCTATTGAAATGGGCATTTTTTTGGTACATATCCCCTTTGAATTGAACAGCACGTGATTAGGAGTTTTCAAGTAGCCATACACTTTGCTTGAGTACTGGAGCCACATATCCATGACGCCATGAACAATAGATGTTGGTAGATTTGGAGATGTCGCATGGCAAACAGACGACATGACAAGACATTGAGGTAAATGTTACCCTTACTGTGACATTGTCATGTCTGAGTAGACAGACATTGACACCTATACTAATCACAGGTTTAATGTTTTTTTAGGATCTCTTTCATACTAATGGCGCAAGATATCAGGCTTCTCTATTTTTGATCTACACCGTGGGTCCCACATTCTTGTTGGTCCTCAAATTGAGGATTTTTGGAATTGTTCTTTAACTATCAAAGAAGTTGGGTAAGCATCTGGTTCTTTGCCTTACATCTATTCCTGCTGGAGTTGAGTTAGAAGATTTCTCTAAAATCAAGTATCTTTTTGATTTCCAATGGAATACCCCTAGATTTGATTGAGCAGTGGATACTTTTGAACTGCAGGAAATGTGTTCGTTGTGCATAGATTGCACTGTCATTTGCAAATCGTCCATTCTTTTCTATATAGTGTTGAAATCATCCTAACTGGAAGGCACATTAGAGGTATTCATTTTTTTATTACATTACACTTTTAGTTACACTTTTTGGAGTCACACCAGTTTGAAATTAGGGTAAACCATTTATGAAGTAAATTTAAATTATCATGTTTAGAAGAGAGCTAGTTCTTTGCATTGGGTTCAAAGAGATTGTTGGTAATTATGCGTTCAAATCATATTGCAAATGTATTACATTATGAGGTGATTAATGATTTTGTGTATATATGTGATTGCAGATTTTTGTTGCTCCTGAAGAAGGGGAGTTTCCCCGAAACACGTAGAGCTGGAAATCTCATCTCAGTACAAGAACTTTGTTTTCTTTCCTTTTGCTTTTTAGGATGGCCATATGTGAAGTTTACTATTGTTTTTGTACATTTAATTGTTAAATCAAAACTATCTATGCTTGTATTTGTGGTGTATTATTTAAGATTATTAATAATTATATATTTGTAAAAATCTAAGTAGTATACTGACTGATTTATTTCAGCTTAAATGGTGTGCAGGGGACGGGAGTGTCTTTAAATTTAGACACTTTTCTTAGTTCATGTTTTACACAGGTTCCAGTGTCAGGGCTTGTATTCCTCCCCAGCATCCGAAGTTTTCAAAAGTGGTTATGTAATTACTTTATGTATTGACAGATAAATAAGGTGTGCTCCTATTGATAATTGTTCTGCTAAATATGTTTTGGGCCATGCATGAAGATGAATCCTTTTATAACACTCTAGTTAGTGGCCACTTTATCAGTTCATAACACCACCTCTTCCAGTGGTACAAACATAGCTGTCTTGTCTATGTCACAAGAAGTGGTGATTTTATAAAACTGTCAATATAGGCAGGTACATACTCCATAGTAGGGGATCGCATTGTTAGATGAAAACAGTGAATTTTAATGTATTGTATCATTCGGAATTCAAATTATATGAGTGTTGGTAAAATGTAGTTAGTACCTGAAAATCTGTGGTTTCTCAAAAGTAGATTCGTTCATATTCAGACAGTGGAGTTGGTTTTGTTGTAGAGATGTTTATGTATCCTGGCTACCTTTGTCTCGCTGATGAATAGGACACGGATTCTGCTTATTTGACACTCAGTATTAATGTGTATATACAACAAAGAGTTGTACTTCACATATATTCAATTAAATGTTTCTTAAAAATTGATAAAATGATTAGAAGTCGACAAGCTTTCAGGCGAAAACACATTCCTGTAAGCTTACACAAAAAGAGATTTACCAGTGACTGGCGAGTAGGTAATTTAAGACATGCTATGGAAACCAGAAAAACAGGAAAAGAGGAAGAATGCAGCTACCAGCATGCGACCGAAACAAAACACCGTTGCAAAATAACACTAAAGTTGACCTTCAATTGTTTTGAGCTCACACAGATATTGTAACTTGAGAGTAGAAACTCCGTCTGAGCGCACTCGTATTTTCCACAACAAATATGGCGCAGTCCAAGGATTGGTAATTGAAGATAATGGTTGCTGTTCACATGCACGGCCTGAGATAGCCCGCTTTCAAGTACAGCATCAGCAAAGTGCCTTCAATATTGATTTGCAAAATGAATGCCCCTCATGATGGTACTTGAGGCTGTGGCAATATTCCACATCTGGAACACCCCTAGGTACCCCTGTTCAGAACAGGGGTACCTTTTCACTGCATGAAATTCGGCTCCTACCCCTTCACTGGCTTTCATTACCCAGCACCCAACACTATTCACAAAGCTACAGTGGACCGGCTTATGCCACGTTGGTGTAAAAAGAAACATGCAAAATAAAACCTGTGAAATGTAGTCAGTCTTTGTAAAGAACTTCAAAAAGAGGCAGCGCTAACGAACCTTATAGTGAAAATTCGTTTCACTGACTAGGCAGAAATGTATATTACGATTCAAAATAACGATATTATTATTATTATTAGCCTAAGAATTAGCATTGCCATTAACCGTAAACATGACAATAATAACAGTAAGAACGATGCAAAGGGCCTGATTTACAAAGCACTTTCCAATGGGATTGCGTCATTGGAGAACAGCTTTTTTAAATAAGGCCCTAGGAGGATTTACCATGACCGGGAGGCCCTATCACGACTGCGTGTGGAAGGTGTACCACAGCTTGGCTACTTGAGTGATCTCGGAAAAAGCTCAGCGCTCTGAGGCAGCTACTGTCAGGCCGGACCTTGGGGGGTGGATAGGGCGGGCGACTGCCTGGGGCACCACGCTCCCCAGGGCGCCATTAGCCCACGCCACGCCAGATGGGGGGAGTCTTTCAAGGGCTCCCCCGAGCTGGCGTTCCGGGAAAAGGCGCAGCAGGCGGGCGCATTCAATGTCAATCGGGTGCTCAGCACCCCATTGTCACCAAATGCGCCCCTCCGCCATGGGAGCCTTCAGTCGCCAGCTCGGGGGAGTCTTTCAAGGGCTCCCCCGAGCTGGCATAGTGGCAGAAGGCGTGGCAGGCTCCTCATTGTTAGTCAATGTGCCCGTGGCAGCGGGGCGCATTTAGGAACATAGGGTGCTAATGCACTCTATTCATAGAATTACCTCCTTGTGGAAGCAAGGAGGTTTCAAAAAATAAAATAAAAATAAGTGACACTTTGTGGCCACGCCCCTTGTTCACCAGGGGCACGCGGGTAAAGGGGGTGGGGGCGCCAATTCGCCTAGGGCGCTGCTGCCCCTAAGGCCAGCCATAGCTACTGTGGTGATTTGTCACAGAATACACAAATATTAAGAGAACATATGAAATGAACACCATCCTTTCGAGATATGTTTTTAAAAAGTCGCTACACATGAACATCAACGAAATGAAGTACAATTTTTCAGGAAAGTGAGTAGTCTCTAAATATATTTGTTTCTGTTTACTGCATATGAGAGCAAGTAAAGGAACACTTTCTGAGGCACCATAAACCAAGATGGAAAAAAATATATATATTTTTAAAATTGTGGTACTGCTTGTACTCAGACAACCTTACACAAAATAGATGATATGTATACACAAAATTAGAAAAAATGATTAAAAAACAATACATCAAAATGAAACACTCCCAATATATACAGTACAAGTAAGCATTTCATCATACGAATATTAATATGTTCACCACTTAGTTTATAACAAACCACGTAGCTAAGATGTTTCACTGCAGCAATTGTTAAAACCGCCTCTTCGCCACTCGAAATTCTGTTATAAAATTCTATTGTAAATAGCCATTGTGCACATACCTTTCCAGAAATATGTTTTATTTTTATTGAACATTTGTTTGGTCCCTATACAACAAAGTGTTTCTAGGCACCACAAAACAAAAGGGGGTGGGGAGATTGGAGAAAAAAAAGGATAACGGCCCTCGTGCAAGTGCAGTCTCAATAAGGGGGCAGGTCGGGGAAGAAGGGGGAGGGGAGAAGGAGAAGTGCTAAGTTTGGGGCCCAAGGGGCTAGGCAAGTGCAAGGAGGTGCCCAGGAGGACAAGTGCCAGGGGAAGCTAGGGTAGGGTAATAGTGCGAGGGGATGGAGAGGACCAGCTTCATAAGGTTACCCGGGAAGGGTACCTGGGGGAAAGTGCTGGTAGGGGACTGGACGAAGGAGGGCCTGAACCTAGGGAAATTCATAAGGGACACAGGCATCCAGTCATAGCAGAGGAGGAGACAAGCAGGGTAGTGGGGGAGGGAAGGAGTAGGATAAAAGGAAGGTCTTGAGGAGCTTCCGGAACTTAAGGAGATCGGGCTCAAGACATAGAGGGCCTGGGAGGCCGTTCCAGAGGGAAGCTCTAGTCAATGAGAGAGATAGTGTCCTCACTCTCTGCTTTGAGAAACACCTGACCTGCAGAGAGTTGGAGCTAGAGGGCTGAAGGACTCTAGCAGGGAGGTATTTAGGGAGAGAGAGTTGAATGTAGCCAGGTCCCAGCCCCCAGAAAGTCTTGTGGATGAGGCAGAGGGTCTTGATTTTGATCCTTGCAACCACCGGGGGCCAGTGGACAGATTTTAGGGCTGGAGAGATATGGTCCCTGGGCTTGAGGCCAAGGATAAATCTTGCAGTCCTATTCTGGATTAGTTGAAGAAGGCGGATTGAGGAGAAAGGTAGATTAAGGAAGAGGCTGTTGCAATAATCAAGCCTTGAGAGAACCAGAGCTTTGGAGACATTGCGTTCCTGGGGGAAGCTGAGGAAAGGGAGAATGCCTCTGAGGAGATGCAGCTGATAGTGAGCCTTCTTGGCAAAGTCTACAATGTGAGGTAAGAAGGAGAGAGAGCGGTCAAAGATGACATCCAAGTTTTTAGCATCACATGAGGGGGAGTGGAGGGGGTCCAAGGAGGGAGGCCAAAGATTAGGAAGGAAGGAGGGAGTAGGGGTCCCAATGAGAAGGATCTTTGTCTTACTGGCATGAATTGTTACGCTCACCTGGTTCCCACAGGGGCGTCGATCGGACCCGGACAGCTGCGGTCTCCACCAACGGGATGCGTAGTGAAGAGATGACTGTCTGGACTGGCCCGCCTAATCTTGTCTGCTGGACTCGTAGAAGTATTCTCCTGCAAGTGGAGAAAGGGATTTAGCCACCCGTGGACTTTAGTGATGGCCCCCTCAACTGTTCTCGTTCTCCCCACTAATCACCTCCGATATCCCCTCTTGGTAACCTCACCTTATGTTTTTAAATGATGAGCTCTCCATCCTGCATGGCATGCAGGGGCGCGTAGATACCAGTTACTTCACTGGTTTGAAGGTACTGGAGGAGTTCCGGAGGAATATTGACTCCAGTGTCTATAAAGTTCAAAGAGTTCAATATGTCCGATGTTCACTCTTGTTCCATTCCCTCGTTAGGTTGCAGCTGGGTCCAAAAGAATATTGCCTGGAGGCAGCTGATGGCGTTCAGGTAAGAGTCTGTATTACCAAACACTGTCCGGTAAAAGTTGCATGAGTTTAACTTGCTGTTTTCTCTCCCTTTATAGGTGCGGCATAGAAAGATGCGGCGAATTAAAGGATAATACCTCCGGTGGTAAAGCAGGTAAGCCTATGGTGGCAAAGAGATTGTCTTTGTCGGTTTTCTCGGCTCACCTTGTTATTCCTTTTGTTTTCCCCCCAGGTGCTGGGTTTCGACGAAGAAAATGATGGAGGCAGCGCCGAGTTCAAAGATGCGGTGGACTGGTGAGTATAACGCGGTGCTGCTGCTGGCTAAGCGACGCGTGCTGAAATAATGTCCTTTCCAGGCTCGGAGATGTGCTGGGTCTGGAATCAGATAAGGAATCAAATAATGTCCGTGATCTAACCTCTTCTCCTTTCTTTTCCTTTTGTCTAGGAGCTCCGGATTTGAGGCGGGCGTGGCAGAAGACTGGATGCTGACTTGCAGACACGGTGAGCGTTACGCTGCTGGATGCAGAATAACACGAAGCATGAGCTGCTGTTCGGGCGTGGTTTAAATAGCCTGCAAAGTAGTCCCAGGTAAGAACCACACCCGAGTAAAAAATAGTCCCTGTAATAAAATAGTCCCATCCAGGCCTCACGTTGGCTTGGACTCATTTGCAGCATGGTCTGCATAAGGTAAGTAAAGTCTATGAGCCTGGCGCCTATGGCGCCAGGACTGATTTCTATGATGAGCCTAAGGCGCCAGGACTGAATCCAAACAGCCCCCAGCCGGGGCTGTTGGGGTTTTAATGAGTATCTAGATGCCACTCCCGGGGCTGATGGACTCGATCCGGATGCCCGGGGGTAGGCATCATGACATTAATGTAGAGATCGTTAGCAGAACACCATGCCTGAACAGCAGTCAGTTCTATGCACCTGTAACGGCCTACAGTCAATTAATATATGCTCTCTCATTTGAACCAGGCCTTCCACTTTACAGATGTCACATTTACCTTCATCCTTCTTCTGAGGCCTTGACCTAATATGGCAGATCTGCCCGTTGGTAGGACATTCAATCTGTACTGAAGGAATTGATTCCACCAGGAGGCACTCAGGACATTTTTCAGATATGCTGGCATGGTTCTAAACCTGCATGGTTCCAGAAGGTTTGTCCAAAATAGACTCAGGGGTTATTCACCCAAGAACAGGTCATTGGGTTGTGTTCTGCTGTTAGAGAGATTCCCAGACTCCCCTTTGTTTTGCATAAATTAACTTTGGGTCTCACCCTAAATTACCAGGGCGATCCAGATGTGGACCCCTTGCTCATTATTCTAAGAGAGGCACAGCTTCACCTCACTGATGATGCCCAACAAGGCTAAAACACGTGTATGGGGTTGCTGTTGGTACTCTTGTTCAGAGGAGAATTGCCTAGCATTTCAGTGCTGGAATGCCCCTGGGCAAGACAAAGCCTGATATGCGGGGACATTTCTTCTCTGTGAAAGGGACAGTGAGCTAAAGACTTGGTAGAATCTCTCCCAGGGGTTATTCACCCAAGAACAGATCACTGGGCTGTGTTTGTGCTGGTAGAGAGATTCCCAGACCCCCCTTTGTTTTGCAAAATAGACTCTTGTACAGTTTATAGGACCTGACTTTCCCCATGGTCTTTTCCCAATCTTTTTCAAACATAATCTTTTTCACAAGGAGCGGGTTAGTAATTAATTACCCCACAGATTGTCCACTTTCCAATAGAATGAAATCTGACTTATAACATCCTCATCATTATATTTAGTAGATCAACAAATAATGATTTCTCAGGAGGATCCAATATCATTCTATAAAAAAAACCAGGATCCTCTACTTGAACCAGCAATCCATTGAGACAACACCTAGTTCAACACGTAGGGCGGAAATAGGCAAATATGCAGACCAAGGACTCTTTTCCATATTCTGGATTCAACCCTCTCCCATTTTATTGCTCTAGTTGTTAAATTAATCTCCTTACCATACTATAGGGCTGGAATTACTTTAATTTTGTAAAAGTGTTTTAACAGTATTATGGAGAATCTGCAGAATTTAGTCTTAATTATTTCCGTCTGCACTGCCAACTGGTCAGCTTTATCCATAACAATGGCAAAAGCTTGCCCTTTGTACATAATTAAGTCCAGGTAAGTAATACTCCTCACAGGGTCTAACACCCGCTTGCCCATTTCTCCATAAAGCTCATCGGCTTCTTAACATTTTTACAGAAACGTATTATATTGGTGTTCTATTCTTTGACCAACAATTCATTTTTTTGCACGTACAGCCTCATGGAATTTATAAGACGCTGTAGGCCAATCTGAGTTTGATTCAATACTAGGACTTTGTCCACGATTGTAAGCCACAAGATGGGCACATTATGAACTCTAGGCGGAGCAAAGATAGATTGATGCAGTCCAACATATTTCTCATGGAGCAAGGACGCAGCCTTGCCAGAGTTATCTATGCATTAGTAACGTATCTGTTAATGTTCCATGCCTGTTCAATCTAACCCGTAACAAACTCCCCTCGTGCAAGTAGACCAAAATTGCTAGCAATGCACTCGGTAGTTTCCACTCCCTAAGCTTTGCCCAGAGTAATGATTGGTTTACTGAATCGAAAGCCTGGGAGAAATCAACTGCCACAATGTAAGCCGGTGTTGAATCAGACTCCAATGCTTTTTCCTGGAGGCAGCTAACTATGAATCCATTTAGTATAGTAGACAATTTCCGTCTAGAGCCTATTTCAAACTTTTGCAAACGCCCAACCGACAAGGCCCAGGACTCTACTTCCCTCTATTAATGCTGCAAAGATTTTACTATCACAGTCAGTAGGCAAATCGGTCGATGATTTCTTAAAAATAGGTGTGACTATGGACTGTTTCAAGGTTACAGGAGTGGTGTTAGAAGCAATTACTGCAGAAAAGAGCAGGAATAGTACTTTGGCCAATAGTAGGGGGGATGGGCAATTTTTAAAAGTGCATTTCTCATGCCATTTCAACCTAGTGCATGTGAACTCCTTAATGATTTCAATCCATAAGATGAGAAATCAAGGACTTGCACGGCCCAGGCTAGAGATCCGTCACTCAGACTCTCTGCATAGTATCTTAAAGTGACGATCTCCAAATTCCTTCCGCAATCAGGTTATTTTGTAGGTGATCCTGAGGTTTTATGGCATCATTTATTAGTGCCCCAAATTACGAGAATATTTTTCTAGAAACTCCTTGAGCATTTTGTCTCCCTCCATTTGACGTTGGAGGTGTCTATAACATTTAATCCAGTTCTTTAATGTTTGTCTCAGCTTTCCTATCTTTCCCTGTTGCTCACTACCACTAGCACCCATTTTAGCTGGGCCCTGAATAACTTTCTGTAGCTCTTTCTTCGTAGACTGAACCACCATTCATTTCCCAAAAAAACATAAAGGAATTTGTGTCAATAAGATATAACTTTTCCTCTGAAGTGGTATTTATATATAAATTGTAAAGGCTGCAGTTTAACTTCTGTAGGTTGGTTATTCTGTTTACAATCCTATTTCCTCCAGCCTGTACCGTTAGGTTACAAAGATCCCTGTTTATTTCAGCTTTAACGCCAAAGCAAAGTTTTAATGACAACAAATTATGGTCAATCAGTGTTGTGTCGACTACCTTAAACTGTACACAAGAGTCTAAGAGTGATGTGTTCACGACTGTAAAATCTAAACACTTCTTTGTCCCGCTTTTCCAAGTTGGCTGTGCAGGCACGTCTCACTCAACGCAGCCATTTTAAATTCCATGTGTCTAAAAGGTTGCCAATCCTCCGACCATCAACATTTGTTATTTTCTTAATATCGGCCCATTTCTCTCTAGAGGAGAGACCATCTAATGTAGTAGGAAAACATTCTGCTAGAACACAGAGGATTCCAATATATACTCAACTAGCAAAAAGAACCTGTTCTCTGACAGACATGACAACACTCTCATCACAATGATCTTAGGTCGGTGTTATGATTCGCCTATCGCTTGCTATGCTTTGCACTCTGAAGTAAACTGCACTAAGAATGGGCGCATGTGGCTGGCTGACATACCCCAAAGCAGACGTTAGGGGGCGGTGAGAGTTGGTGTACTGCTGCTTACTGGGACCTGTTGTGCTCTCTCCCTATATCTCACCTCACCCTGGCGTGGTGCGGTGCATTGCGGTGGAAATATCTTGGAAACGGTGCATCCTAGTTTCTTGAAACATGGTTTTCTGGGACCTCGAATATTGTTCCTTGTGTTGAGACCAGTCCTTCTGTGACCACATTGATGCTTCACCAATTTGAGGCAACGTCTCATGTGTGAGGGTGTTGAAATACAGGGAAAGGGATGGGGTATCCAAATCTCATTTAGCCACTAGCGTCTGAAGGTTCCTAACAGGTAACTCTCCAAAATGTGGTGCAGATTGGAGAAACAGTGTGGAATTGTATAAGGAACAACATTTCGCCTAACCACAAAGCCACAAACAAATTGTGACTTTTATAAATATAGATAGATAAGACAAAGGGTGATTATACAATATTATTTTTAAGAGCATTTTTACAGCAAGAATACTGTAAATATTATCTGAAATTATTACATATTTCATCAATATTGTATTATTAATTGTGGTAATTAGGTCCTCTGCTGATCTACCCGCTTTAAAAAAAAATATATTGTGAATTGGTCATGCCAGGAACTTCTTACACATGTTTCCTTTTGTTTATCACATTAAAACATAAAAATAAGTAAAATGAATATAACCAATACAATCATACAATGACAAAGAAAAAGAGAAAATCAGATTTAAGTAACTAAATACTCATGATGGATGTGAATTAGCATCTGAACACTATTTTTCAATCACAACGATATTTTAATAAAGTTTAGTTTGTTTAAGAACTTGAGTAAAGCAATGCATAACGGAATCTCTTTCCAAGATGAGATTCGATAACAAAAGGCTTGAGTATAGAGCCAAGAGGGGTCATGGACAAAATGTGCAAAGTATTTGACTCTCAGGGGGAAGGTGGCAAAATGGGATATTAACAAATGTCGACAATCCTGTATAAGCCCCTCACAACAGAGAGAACATTCGTCAGCAGAAGGATCTAAATTCTGTCAAATACGTTGCATTTCATTGGTCTCAATCAGATTGAGTTGAATCGGCAACAGTTCGGCCCCCCAAGCTGGAATTGGAACGTGTCTAATATACGGAAGAACATAATGGCTGGATTTCTAACAAGGTGGATAGCTTTCAGTATACTTCAGATTACAGAGCAAGGCTCTAGCATGAATCCAGTTAGTACGCATTAATGCGTGCTTCACCTTATCTGGATTTTTCTTTGAAAGTATCATTAGTACACTCCCAATTATTGAGAATCCTTTCAGCATCATTATGTAACGTTGTCAAGTAAGAATTCTGGTATGTGGAAACCTTATTATGGATATCCACATACATAGAGGGATATTTGGGCATTGGAATGAGTCTGTATAGGGAAATAACCTTCCATTGGTAGTATGACTGCAACAAATGGAGACCCAGCTCATACCTTAGTTTTGCAATTGGTAAAGATAATGATAGAGATAAGGATTTCTTCCAAATCTGGCTGATCTACCACCAAATCCAGGAACGGCCAACTGCTGGATCACCGGATATCCATCTATACAAATATGCTTAGTTAGCCACACCTCCTGACGGTGGATCAAATCATGGTCCCTTAATATTGCACTTCTGCCATTCGATCCTGTAGCCCCATGTGTTGCAGCTTAGGACAGACAGCCAATGATGATTCAGGGTTTCCACGAAAGCCTCGTCGCTCTGTCCTAGAGTTTGTAAAACTGCCCACCAGAGATTGTAGTAGCCACCACCAAGCATTTAATTCACTTTCCTTTACAACTATGTCAGTGTTCAGCACCTACACTACCCGTTTCTTCTGTGGGCTGGGAGGGGTCAGTAATGTGAGGTGGACAACTGTTTTATGATTTGTTAATAAATGCCATTTTATTCTGAAAGGAAGTGGATTAAAAATGCCTCACTATTCCTGCTATGCTGAGTATATCCCTGCCTAACCACAGCTTAGGGGAAACAATCTAACACTGGATAACTGGCCCTCACACTAAGTAACAAATACACAAAGAAAATATATGGCAATGTATCATCACATGAACAACATTCACACTCTCTGAATATCCTTCTAATGTCCTGTGTGATTTGCCTTCCCCAAGATTCAAAGTCAGGTCTGTTGGTGTTCAACCAAAGAAAGAAGTGTCTCAAATGAGTTCCTGATATTTCAAAGTCAATGTAATGGTTTGTTAACCAAAGGTTCCACTAGCAAATCTCTTCTTCTTGGTGAAATATTCACTTTGCACATTATCCAAATAGCACCAATGGTAATCCCAGCCACAATGCTTTATCACCTTCCTCAAGAAGACTTGCCACAGTTCAAAAGAAATGCAATATCCACAACTACCAGCGATACACAGTTCTTGGTTAACAATTCTTATTCGCTTGGCTACTGATTTGGGCTTCACAATGGTACATTTGCAAGGATGAATTCTTAGTGCTGCTGCTTCAACTTTAACAACGGCACTTCTACTTCATTCAATATGAGAACAGTCACCTTTGTCTCACAGTGCTCCTCTTTGTTTGGACTACTACAATAATGCATCCACTAACAACCAGATAAACCACCCAAGCTTGAGTACTTTGGATTACTATCACAGCTTCAATGATTTGTACTTTTTGACAAGATATACTTCAGAGAACTTAAACAACTTTAAGTGACAAGGAATACTTCCTCTGAATAACTCAAAGGGGCAGTCTCTTTGCCGCTCTTGTCTGTCTGTCTGCCACAACAACAACCTGGGGTTGCTTTTGAGACTCACTTCTCTCTGTCTTCCACAGTCTCTGGCACTACAGCTTGTGTCAACTTCAAAATAATCTTTACAAGGAGCCAGTTTCCCTTCCCCAATGTTACCTAACAGTTGGTTTCAGTGGTTTCAGTGTGAATATGGGGAGGATCTTGGCTTGGGTAATGCTTGTTTTCTTCTTCAACTGTTTTGCACTTGAACTCCTTTAAATGAAAGGTATATTGCGATAGGATAAATAATTGAATTCAGTTTTTCTTTGAAAATCAGAATTAGGCACACGCGACCACTTGATGTAGTTTTCGAGGTTTAAAGATTGGTATATAATTATGCAAATATGACCATTCTTTGATGTAGTTTTCACAAGTTGCAGATTGTAACTCTTGTATTGTCAAGGTTACATATTCTGTAATGGTCTTATCAGCGTTCCTTCTCCTTAATTAGGGACACGCGACCACTCCTTCAAGCAATAACAATTATTAAATAATGGAACAATGGATTTTAATGATAATGATGTGTTATTTATATAGCGCCTTAATCCAAAGCACTTTACAGAGCTCATATTTACATACAATATCACCCAACCAAAGTGGGTACTCATTTATCGACCTTGGAAGGATGAAAGGCTGAGTTGGCCTTGTCGGGATTCAAATCTGCAACCTGCAGATCACCCTCAGATCGCAGCAGCGAGCGCTCAACCCGCTGAGCTTTCTTACCGGCCTTAGTAACACTAGCTTCTCACACGAGTAAAAGACCTTTCACATTATACACGAATGCTACATATCCATTGTTTATGGTATTTTATATACAACAAACAGCTTCTACACACTTAAAGTCTTATACAAGTTAACAGGGAGATGGATACTGTTGCTGGCAATGCTCGCGGAATGTGTTTGAATGCAGTGCTTCACTCACTGCTGGCTTCTTAGCCACTTGTTCTGCGGATCACACTGCTTTCTCGACTTCTATGACAACTTATACTGCTTCTGGCTTGCTGGGGACCCACACCCTTCTCCTGAAAAAATGTCTCCATTCTGGCCACACATTTTGGGAGCTCCTCTCGCTCCTGGGACCCATGGCTTGACAATTGCTTCTTGCCTTAGCCTCCTGCACGTCTGGAGCTCGGCAACCACAGCAATCAGGCTGACATGGAGAAAGACAGCTCTACTGCATGTCTTCCGCTATGTGCAGCCTCTGCACTTCAGAGTTTGGGGGAACAGGACCCTATCAGAACAAGCAGGTGAAATCTGCTAGCCCCACATTCCGGCATCCCTATTGTTCTCCCACTTCTGCCTGGTCTGACAGCCTTGTGCCTTCTTCCTTCTGCTACTACTGCTACAGCTCGCATTCCAGTCACAGTTCCATCTCCTTTCACTCCTTCTAATTGCCTGCACCGGAGGGGGTATTTTATGCTCCCCGGTTCCTTCAGGTGTGGGCTGTTAGGCTTAATATTGGATTTAATACATTTTCACTAGATCCTTTTATATTATAGCTTAGGTAGTAAGGAAGGTATTTATTCTTAAAAGATCCTTCTATTGACAAGGTTTGCTCAGATTTAACAGAGCTTGTACCCCGCGTCACTGATCTTATATGTGTGTCAGGGATACTATAATGGCAATAGGCCATTGCCTGTTTTGGCAACCCAGAAAGGGACCTCCCTTCAGAGGACAAATACTGTGTCTCCTCCTAGGTGATCCTCCCACAGTACACCACCCACAATGTCAGGATCAGGAAGCTTTTGCCTTTTCCTGGCCACCTGGGAGGAGATTTAAGGCAGGGTTTTAGTGAGGGATCTGTAGGATTCTTAATAAGACCCATAGGACAGGTCGTCTTCATAGATTCACAGACCCCTTTTAACCATCTCCCCTTCGACATAAGACTCTGGTTATCAATCGTCCCGTTGTCCACATTATACCATGGTATTAAGTCATAACCTATTAGACGTGGTGAATCTATTTCAGTCATCGGCACGTTGATTTTCACTTTCGACACAAAATCTAACTTGACAATATTTGTTTGACTATCATCTAAAAAGAACACCCTATCACTATCCTTAGAAGTAAGTAAACACAGCTGCAGAATTTCATGAAATAGTCTGAGAGTGTTCGATCAGTTCAACAAAATATCACCATCCGATTAAACAATCCATTTTAATATAAATCTTTTAGGTAACTGCAATATTGAGTGTGGTTGAAGCTCCGTTGAGACACAGTTAATGAAGCTGGACTTGGGCCCGTTGCACTACTGGGACCATTTGCTGCTCTCTCTCCAAACCTAGTCTTGTCATACCCACAGGGGCCACGCACCTAGGTCAAGGCGACACTAATGGATCGTTATTGGTCCATGTATCCTTTTCTAGTGCAGTATTAGACAGAGAACAAGATAGTGCATGTATTACAGGGTCCCTCTGAATACTCCTCTCAAATACCAGTCTTCTTGTATTCCCGCAGATGAAAGCCTGTGACGTCGCTGCCGACTGCTGCATCCGGATTGGATGGCCAGCACGATATGATTGCCCTGCCGGAGCCATGAGGCGCAAGCCGTCCCACTTCATAAGGACCACAAACAAGGACAAATCCTGTCCTGTGCCTGTCTCCCCTAGACAGGGTAGCTGCCCACATGGAGAATGCTCCCCTGGATGCTGCCGGAGCAGTGACGCCTGCACGAAGCCTCCTGAAACATATGCAGTCCATTCTGCTGTTTTAGGAATAGCGTTGTGCATGCATTTCCTTTTCGGTTGCACCCACGAAATTGGATGCTGCCTACTCTCTTTTTGAAAATCTCAGAGCTTTGACTCGCTCCTTCACCCCAGCTGCCTGCTGGAATACTGATGCTCGTGGACTCTTGATGCCGCCATAGGCACCCATGTGGTAAATACCACGCCAAGATGGCTGCTCCACTGAAGTGAGCTGCCTACACATCGCCGAGGCCACCCCGTGACATCGCCGCCGACTGCTGCATCCGTATTGGATGGCCAGCACCATATGATTGCCCTGCCGGAGGCGTGAGGCGCAAGCCGTCCCACTTCATAAGGACCTCAAACAAGGACGAATCCTGTCCTGTGCCTGTCCAGTGACTCTAGTGTCTGTGGCCAGACCCTTTTCGCCTATCAATGCGAACCCATGCGCCCACTGTCCGGTAAGTCTCCTCTCCATTGGAGATGCCCTCGCAATGCCTGCCACCCATACTTACTCACCCCTACAATATCTAACTGTATGCCGGCACTATTCAAACTTACTGCCAGTTTTACCAGTAACCCATGCGTGAACCTCTGAACATTTGCCTTCCCGCGACCTTGCCTGGGGCACTCGTGGGTCCATGTCCACAATATCGTAACTTCACCATTACCCTGCTATCTGATTTGTCTGAACTCGCCTATGACTTCCATATATGACACTTTATAAACTTTGGCTGCTAATGCAATCTGTACTCGAGCCTGACTATTTGCACTGTATGTTGACTATGTATAGGTCCTCATTGATTGCTAATGTGCTATTATCTGCCCCACTTTGACTTGGTCATATTACATGTCAGCCTATGCCTGCCCTGCTGCTGCATATCTGAAACTGCCCTTTTTGCACCTTATCAGCTATTTCGATATTAGCCTATGCCTGCCTTGCTGCTGCATATCTGAAACTGCCCGTTGTGCACCTTATCAGCTATTTCGATTCTAGCCTATGCCTGCCTTGCTGCTGCATTATGCCTGCCTTGCTGCTGCATATGTGAAACTGCCCGTTTTGCACCTTATCAGCTATTTCGATTCTAGCCTATGCCTGCCTTGCTGCTGCATATCTGAAACTGCCCGTTTTGCACCTTATCAGCTATTTCGATTCTAGCCTATGCCTGCCTTGCTGCTGCATATCTGAAACTGCCCGTTGTGCACCTTATCAGCTATTTCGATTCTAGCCTATGCCTGCTTTGCTGCTGCATATCTGAAACTGCCCTTTTTGCACCTTATCAGCTATTTCGATATTAGCCTATGCCTGCCTTGCTGCTGCATATCTGAAACTGCCCATTGTGCACCTTATCAGCTATTTCGATTCTAGCCTATGCCTGCCTTGCTGCTGCATATCTGAAACTGCCCGTTTTGCACCTATCAGCTTTGCATGTGCTCGCTCTGCCTAGCTAAATGAGTGCCTGCAACTCTAACTTGTGACCGCACTACTAACGTTGTGCCCCTCCCCTCTTTAATCTCGGTAACATGTTACTACACCTGGCCTCCCTACAGTCACTGCTTCCCTTACTACAAGTACCACTCTTAGTGTGGGCAATTACCTGGACGTTATACCTACCACCACCCAACTTAGCTGCACTCAGCGCCGTGCACACCACACCCATGGACTCCACACTTAGACTCGTTGATTCCTACCTAAGTATTGCACCGCAAAACAGCAACATCTACCTTAACGATCCGGCTTTATGGCTTGCCCATTTCGCCAAAAAGCCTTCTCCTAACCTACCGTGCTCCATCGCTCTCAGGAACGAAAGACTAGGCTCCAGACTCATGGGCAAGAAGGGTCACCCTATGTACCCGAACGTACATTC
Organism: Ambystoma mexicanum; assembly: GCF_040938575.1. Lineage (NCBI taxonomy): Eukaryota > Metazoa > Chordata > Amphibia > Caudata > Ambystomatidae > Ambystoma > Ambystoma mexicanum. The sequence goes on along the minus strand of NC_090923.1, from coordinate 281,129,362 downwards.
AAAAACAATGACGCTTAGCCCGCCCCTACAAACACCCACTTCACCTATGCCCTCTCACCCTCAGACCAACACAGCGTCAAAAAGCAACGCTGGTTTAATCAAAGCTGCCTTGATCAACGCTAGGTCCTTAGCTGCCCATGCTCTGGACATCGCTGATCACATCAATACTCAGGAACTTGACTTCATCGCCATTTCTGAGACTTGGTTACACGCGGCATCTGGCCGTGCACTCTCTCTAGCCATCCCCACACATTACTCTATTATCAGATGTGATTGCACCTCGAGAGGTGGAGGAATTGCATTTATCTCTAGAAACTCATTAGGACTCAGAACCATCCCAAGCACTAAGGTGGAATCCACAGAGGTACTCTCTGTCAAACTCGGACTGTCAGCCAACCAAATGGTCACCATCCACCTCATATACAGACCCCCTGGTCCACCCACATCCTTTGTGGATGACATCGCTGCTTTAGCACTCGACAATGCAAAATCTAACTCGCAAACCATCATTCTTGGCGACCTCAACCTAGGACACCAAGACCCTAATGATACTGCGGCCCTCGACTTTGCTAATACCTTATCAGATTTTGGATTTTCACACCACATACAGAAACCTACCCACATTAAAGAGTGGTCCTTGACTGGCTCAGTGACACCAATTGCAATATTAGCGTACTTTCCAACGCCCCTTGCATCTGGTCTGACCACCACGTCATCACCTTCAGTATTGAAGCAGCCTTACTACCTATGCCTCCGGTCGCCCCAGCCACCCTCACTAGAAATAAAAAGAACATTACTTCGGAAAAATTACTCCCACTCATCCTTCCCACCCTAAACAATGCTCCTGACACTTGTACAGACCCTACCATCTTAGCCGACATGTACAACCAGTCTGTGCTTGCAGCCATCAACTCTATTGCCCCACTCAAACTGAGGAAACCCAAACAACGAGTTCAACTCAATTCGTGGTTCACTCTCCAACTCAGAGCGCTACGCAAAGAGAAACTGACGGCAGAGTCACGTTGGAGAAGTCACCATTCCGACGCCCATAAGGACGGTCTCCTGATAGCTACCCTTAACTAAAAAGTAGCTCTACTTCAGGCAAAAAAGATTCCTACAACAACCGCATTATGTCTGCCCAGTCTAACACCAAGGAACTCTTTCATATTCTCAAGGAACTTGAGACACCTGCAGCCCCCCCCCCCAACTCCTGTACTGAAGATAGCTCTTGGTGCACAAATATTCAGTCAGCTCTCCTGGGTAAAATTGCCACCCTCCAATCTAAAATTAGAGACAAACAGAATGCCTTACAGTTGGACCAACCACTGACCACACCCACACTCAATACTCACCAAGTGAATCCTTCTCATAAACCTTTCACTTTCTCCCCACTCACCACCGTTGAAGTAGAGGGAATCATAAACAACTTAAAACCATCCAATTGCCAAGGTGACCCTTGCCCAGCATCCATTATCAAGGAAGCACCTCATGAATTAGCCCCTTTCATTACAGCTTTCATAAATGCTTCTTTCAAGACAGGTATTGTCCCGGATAACCTAAAGGATGCCTGGGTTATCCCACTCCTCAAAAAACCTACCCTTGACCCTAACATCCCAACTAACCTCAGACCAATCACAACAGTCCCATTCCTACTTAAGATCTTGGACCGTGCAGCTTACCTGCAGATTCAGGATTACCTCGAACTAAACAATCTTCTAGGCTTGAGACAATCAGGATTCCGCCCTAAACACGGCACGGAATCAGCCTTGATTGATTTAAAATCGCAGGTGGATTCACTAAAGGACAATGGGAAGTTAGCCCTGCTCCTTCTCCTCGATCTTTCTGTGGCTTTTGATTTGCTCAACCACCAAATACTATGCCAACATCTTAAATCCGCAGCCCATTTCTCTGACTCTGCCAATGCCTGGATCCACTCATTCCTGAGCAATAGATCTATGAGGGTCTTCTCTCCTATGGCATCAGCTGACCCCTCCCCCATTCATTGTGGCGTTCCTCAAGGATCATGTGTATCCCCTACGTTGTACAACGTATTCACTAAGCCCCTCTTCGACGTGCTTGACTATCTGGGTGTCTCCTATACTAACTATGCGGACGACACCCAGATACTCATCCCTATCACGGGAGACTACACAGCTGACACCAAAGCCCTCAATGATGTCTACTCGGTCATTCAGGTTTGGATGGCAATTCACGAACTCTGCGTTAATGATGATAAGACCGAGCTCCTACTTCTAGGTTCCAACCATCGGCTTTACAAATTAGACCAGACCTACAAGTCATTCACCATCGACGACAACAATATTAAGGTTTCCAAAGACACCAAGACCCTAGGCGTCTATCTTGACACCACGCTTTCCTTGAACAGACAAACAAATGCAGTTAGGTCAGCATCTGCCTATACTTGCAAACTCATCACCGCTTGTAGACCCTTCCTTAACTCGACCAACTGCATCACCCTTGCCAGAACTCTCGTCATGGCCAAAATTGACTACTGCACTGCTCTTTACCTAGGGACCAGCCAGTCTAACCTCAATAAACTGCAAACTGTACAAAATAATGCCTTGAGGGCAGCCTTAAAAATCCCGAGACGTTCCCATATCCCCTCTGTCAGATCGGACTTACGTTGGCTCCCGGTAAAACAAAGAATTGCCCTGAAAACGCTAGCGTTGACTCACAAATGTCTTAACAACAATGCCACACCTTACCTGTCTGCCCGCCTCACACTACACACATCATCTCGCCCAATTAGAGCAGCCCAAACTCACAGCCTCACGTTGCCTAGATTTAAACTCCAAAAAGCGAGCGGGGTGAGCTTCCCTGTCCTAGCCTCCAAACTTTGGAACAAGCTTCCCACTCCCATCAGAACTGAACCTTCGTTCCAATCCTTCAAGAACAACGCCAAAACTTGGCTGTTCTCCCATGATCTATGAGACCCTCACTCTATCTAGTACTCTTGTGTGTTTTAGGTCATGCTTATACACCTCACTGTACTTACACTACAATCTGCTATGGTACTCTTTCTGTATATTTCTGTATGTTACCGTATATTGTGTGTAATTTCCTTGGAATTAATTAATTCTGTAATTAATGTACTTAATGTAATGTAATTATTTGCTGTAACATGTTTTCAAGAGTATGCGCCCGGTTGCCCCTGGGCCTGGTTCTTTGCGCTTTATAAATAAATAAAATACAAATACAAATACAAAGGGATTCCCTCTTGTGACAATGGGGTGCAGGCATTTCTCTTATTGTTTACTATATTGGAAGATGAGGCCCCCTGCTCCGATATCAAACATGGGTCAGCTAGAGCAGATACTGACTCCTCCGTTTGTACAGCAGTTTCAAAGGATTCTCTGTTCCCTGATATTTTGGGGACATATCACTTGTTAGATGCGTTTTGTCCACCCATGCATCGCACACACTGCTGCTGAGACAGCCTCTTCTGTTGTATGTACATTTAGGAGAAATTTCGTTGAACTGGTCTTCTGTCCCTTTTTCTTCCCTTCCCTTTTTTGTTTTAGATACCCCTACTCCAGATGGACTAGCGAGCAACATGGGAGTCGTGGGCAAACTGACAGGGTTAGGGATTTCTTTACCCTTCTCTGGTAGTTTAGAAGGGGGAGAACCTGCTGCAGTTAGGCCTTTCATAGTAACATGAATGTTCTCCAGGTTCATTTTTATATCGCTTAGTTGCAGATTGTGGGCAGTCAGCTCTAATTTAATGTTGTTGTATAAAGTTGCAAAGGAGCTCAAAACCATGCTCAATGCAGGTATTTCCAGGGCCGTTAGTCTAATACGACTATCTAGCTTTCTCAAGATATGGTGTAAGCCAGAGTGTGGAGTTGATGAGTTTGATAAGTTCAACCCATTCAAGGCACTGCTTATATTGGAAGGGGGCTCTGTTAGGCACAATGATTTAGCCTCAAAATCAATCGGGGCATTTAAATCTACACAATCATCACCAACACACTTGTCTATCTGTGTGGGCACTTCCAACACCCACTGTAAATCCAGGCCCAACAAGTTCTGATCATTAATGAAGTTATGGCCTTTCAAATTTCCAGTTCTTATTTTACATGCCGGTCTTATATCTGTGCTTGTACTCTGGCATTCGCGTAAAAGTCTTTTATTTACCTTGGGGGTAGCGACCAGCCTTAGGTACCCCCTCTCCTTCACTCGCAGCATTAAACACCCAGACCCCCGTGATGTTTGGATACGGTCTGCGCCGTTGTTACCATCCTCCAATACTTGATAAGGGACCTTGTGTCACGGCTATTCGCTTTACCCACAGTGCGATGCCTGACTCCAACATGGCGGGTTGCACTGACATGCCTGATTCCAACATGACGGGCCTCGCGGACTGCTACAGTGTGTGTAGCAGTCTAGTCGTTGCGCCCCATCATGCTTTGCGATGTTTCCGGGATGGAACGCCGACGGCTTATCAACCTGCACATCCCAGACAAGGACGCGTTGCTACTCTCCAAGGAGCTGGCGAACGCTACGTGAGTTCGTGTTAGGGAATCTCTTACTCCCTCTCTTCAGACTTGCCTTTGTTAATTTCTAATAATTATGACTGTGCTCCTTTGATCCTTACAGAACCTTGTTGTTGATGTGTGTTTATTGTTTAGGACGTCTCGGTGCCTTTCAGTCTCGTGGGTTCTCTGAGCTTTTCTAAGCTACTCGCCTTTGAAGAATGTGTTTCCTGCCACCGCATCCTACCGTCTTGGTTCCCTTGTGGTAGGCACTTGTTTAGTTTGGAGCATTGAGAGGGGTTTTTGTCTCGTTACTTGTGGATTCTTAGTTTAGTTTTTATTTACAACACAGATCCACCACCCTTTGACTTCATTCCTTCTGGACATCTGTTACCCCTAAATATTGAGAGGGTTTCTGGTCATTCTCGGTAAGATTGCCTTCAGGTCTTCTCCTTGATTATAGGTGGCTCCTAGTTTTCATTTCATTTGTTTGTTTACCATTCTGTGCCTTGCTCTGCTTTGTCTAGCGTGCCCAGTCTCTTAGTCCATCCCTGGTCTTCTACTATTCTCGTTGCAAGGCCGTGTTACCAACTGATCCTTTGGTAAGATTCCTGCTTCAGGGGTTATCTATCTGATTTCTAGGCAGTTTTAAGACTTATCACTCTGTCTCTCTATCTTTCATCAGCCGGCCTGGCATTACTGCTCTGGCCCCGATCTTCTAAAGACACGACCAGTCATCTCCAAAACTCCCGGGATAGCGTAACCTACATCCACGGGACTTCTCAAGGAGTCTACGTTCCCTAGCAGCTCCACAGGGTTTTATTCCCCAAGAGGGTTTCCAGTGCTTTAAGTGGGGTAAGAAATTGAGGGGGGGCCCTCGTTTGGGGGCGTGATATCCGCTGTGGGCGTGGCCTAAAAGTGCACAAATCATAGTAGGGTGCGCAAACAAATATATAAATGTGGTAGAGCATTTATATATTTGTATGCGTACTGGTATGGTTTGTGTATTTTTCAAGCGTTCTTTTATAAACATAGCAACGTTACATATTTCTATGTTTATAAAAGGTGGCTTGAAAGTGTACAAACCATAGTCAGTTACGCACACTTGTGTGCTTACCTTACTATGGTTTGTGTACTTTTCAAGCCGCCTTTTATAAACAGACATTTGTAACATATTTCTATGTTCATAAAAGACGGCTTGAAACGTACAAGCCATCTTTTATAAAGCGTTGAGTTTGTCCGTCGACAAAGCTTTATAAAAGATGCCTTGAATTGTGTACGTTTCAAGCCGTCTGTTATAAACGTAGAAATATTTCTACGTTTATAAAAGATGGCTTGAAACGTACACATTTCAAGGCATCTTTTATAAAGATTTGCCAAAGGAGACAGGCACCTCGGGCTCAGTGATCGCTGCTCTGAGCAGCGATCACAGAGCCCAAGGCGTCTTTCACCCCCTGGGAACCCGCGGGCTCCGTGATCTAATCTACATATTAGATCATGGAGCCTGCAGGTTCACAGAGGGTCAGTGACCTGGCGAAGGCAAACAAAGGAACTGTAAATTCCCTGATGACCCCTCAGATGGGGGGTCATCAGGGAAGTTACAGTGACTGACAGAAGTGCCAGCCAGCCTCAGCGACGCTGTGGCTGGCTGGCACTTCTGTCCACTTGCCTAACGTTACACTGGCGGGCGCATCTCCCGTCGCGGCTGCGGCCGTGGCGGGATAATGCGTCCTGCCATGGCGTGGTGGGACCGGGGGGCCCCGGCAGGGCCCCGGCTCAGCCCCACTTTTTGGAGACTGGCGGGGCCCGGCCCCGGCAGGCCCCGGCCCACTTAAAGCACTGAGGGTTTCCCTGGGAACCTTCCTCTGCCCTGGCCTTTGTGCCGGTTCACTGGGAGTTTCTCGGGGGGAATTCTAATTGTCATCGGAAGATCGAAATAGACATCAATCTCCACCTGGATATTTGTTGTCTTCTAATCCTCATCAATCCTTGTTCCATTTCCCAGGTGAGAGACCCTTTTGTTTCTATGTAATCCTCACACGGGGTCGCTCTGAAAGAGATACAGTGAAGTTTTGTTTAAAGTCATAACAGTTAGCAACGCCCGAAAGAAGAAGAGTCGCTGTTTTCACTTTCAGTTGCCCCTGGTGGGGAATACATTTTGACTTTAAGGCTAGGATGGATCCACAGCAGCAACAGATTCAACAATTGATTGCTGCAGTGCAATCCCTAACTAATGAAGTTCAGCAATTGAAACAAGACAATACCTCCTTGAGACAGCAGCAGCAGCATGCGTCTCAACAGATTGCACAACAAGCTAATATATCTCGCATCCCCCATTGTTCCGAGGTTCCTCCCGGACCTCTTCCGGGTGGGCAATTTGATGGGAACCCGCATAGGGTGAAGGAGTTCCTTGAGGCATGTGCTGTGCAATTCGCATTTAAAGAACATTTTTTTCACACGGACCGGGATCGGGTTGGCTACATGGTATCTCAGATGGTAGGACCCGCATTGGCCTGGGTTACTCCTTTAGTTACAAATAATAACCCATTATTGGACTCCTACACAGCCTTCTGCAATAGCATTCGTACTATGTTTGGGCGACAGGAGATTAAGGTTGCTTCACAAGAACATCTCTTGGATCTCAAGCAGGGCAATCTAGACATACTGGCATATATCACCAAATTTAAACAAATGGCCAGTGAGACCACATGGTCGGATGATGCGCAGGTCACAATATTTAGGAGGGGTTTATCAGAAGATCTCAAGGATGAGGTCTCAAGAGTTCCACGTCCCACCTCTCTCACAGAGTTCATCGCCCTAGTGATGCAGATCGATTATCGTATGAAGAAGAGGATGGCTGAAAGGAGGAAGGGTAGGATCACAAGAACATCCTTTGTCCCTTCAAACTCTAAACCCCCGCCAACAGATGAACCTATGCAACTGGGATCTGCATCTCGTGGACCTTTGAGTCCCGAGGAGAAAAATCGCAGACGAAGCCTGGGACTGCGTATGTACTGTGGCGCCAACTCCCACTCTGTTCAAGAATGTCCTATAGCTCCAGTTCGGCGGTCGGGAAACGCCAACGCCCGGTCGTAAGAGGAACCACGATCCGGGAACCTAAGTCTGATCAAGGTTCCTCACATACTTCACATTCTTTCTATTGCACCAACCTTTCAACCACCAATATGTTGGTATTAAAGGTTTCCTTCACGATAGGAAGTCTCATCTTACAAGATGTTCCGGCCCTAATTGATAGTGGGGCTGCGGGAAATTTCATGGACGACCACTGGGCTGCTTCTTTAAAGATTCCACGTTCCCCTAAAGAGGAACCGATTCCTGTTGAAAGTGTGGATGGAAGCCCTCTGATCTCGGGTCCCATCAAAGATCAGATCGCAGCAATCCAAATGTCCATTTCTACCCATCAGGAGATTCTAACTCTAGATATAATACGAGCAGCTCATCATCCGGTAATCTTAGGATTACCTTGGCTCAGGAAACATAATCCATTTATCAACTGGACCGCTGGGTCCTTCTTTCTTGGTTCGGAGTTCTGTCTGACACACTGCATAGGAAATCACCAAAGGGTCGCCATAGAATCTTCTCCTTCCTCAAGTAATACTAAAGGGGTACATTCTCTCAATCAGATTGCGGGCCTCCCTGAAGTTTACGAGAGTTTTCAGGACGTATTTCTGTCCTCAGAGTTTAACCAGTTGCCACCCCACAGGAGAGACGACTGTGCTATAGATTTGATACCTGATCAACCGCTTCCCTTTGGACGTATGTATATTCTGTCTAACATGGAAAAAGAGGTGCTGCGTGAATATCTTCGCTCCAATTTGATGAATGGACTGATAACAGAATCTACATCCCCAGCTGCCGCCTCTTTGTTCTTTGTAGCCAAGAAGAATTCTAAGGAATTACGTCCCTGTATAGACTTCCGCGGTTTGAACAAGATCACTGTGCCCGACAAATACCCCATGCCACTTATCCCTGACATTCTTGAAGCAGTTAAAGGGGCTACTATATATACAAAGTTGGACTTAAAAGGAGCATACCACCTGATACGGATAAGGCCCGGGGACGAATGGAAGACGGCTTTTAGAACGCCGTTTGGGCATTATCAGTACAGGGTCATGCCTTTTGGGCTATCTAACGCCCCTGCTATTTTCCAACGCTTTATGGACCATCTCTTTTCTGACCTTCTCTTACACAGTATGGTGGTGTACTTAGATGACATTTTGATTTTTTCCTCCTCCATACAAGACCACATACCACACGTTCAAAAGGTGCTTCGACGTCTACAACAAAATCATTTGTTCTGCAACCCCGAGAAGTGTTTATTTCATCAATCCAAAGTTACTTACTTGGGTTACGTTTTATCCGCCAAGGGGATAGCAATGGACCCAGAAAAGGTCTTGGCTGTACGAGACTGGCCGACACCCACGTCTGTTAAAGAAATTCAACGCTTTATAGGGTTCGCGAATTTCTATCGGAGATTCATACCTGAATTCTCAAAACTTACTCAGCCACTTACCAATCTTCTTAAGAAAGGAGTCATGTTTGTCTGGTCGGCAGCTACTGATCAAGCCTTTGACAGACTTAAGAAGTTATTTACATCAGCACCGATTCTTCTAACGCCTAATCAGAACCGAAGATTCATCGTGGAGACTGATGCCTCCCAACATGCTTTAGGCGCCGTCCTACTACAACCGGACGACCTTGATCAGGAGAGACCTGTTGCATTTCTTTCCAAATCTCTTTTGCCCTCTGAGATCAACTACACGGTCCTGGAGAAGGAACTTCTCGCCATCAAGCGTGCCTTTGAGGAATGGCGGCATTTACTTTTAGGAGCCAAATTCTCGGTCGAAGTAAGGACAGACCATCATAATCTCCGAATTCTTCAATATGCTCAAACTTGTAACAGCCGTCAGGCAAGATGGGCTCACTTTTTCTCTCCCTTCAGGATTACGTTTTCATTTATTCCTGGAAGGGAAAATCTAAGAGCAGATGCCCTGTCTCGCAAGGACCATCCTACTGACAATCCTTTCAGATCAGAACCTATATTTCCACCATTAACCATGGGATTGGTGGCAGCTCCAGATTTTCTGTCTCGCCTTAGAGCTCAGTCTGATTCCATTGCAAAGAAGTCACTTTCATTATCTAACCGATCAGTTCTGGTAGAGGAGGATGGATGTTATTTCATGGGACAAAGGGCATACATTCCGACTCGTCCTCTTCAGAAGGAGGTTTTGGACATGTGCCATAAATCCAAGATAGCAGGACATCGAGGCTTCACCTCCACATTGGATCTTGTTTCACGTTTCTTTTGGTGGCCTGCTGTTCGAAGGGACACCAAGGAATATGTGAGTTCATGTCCCACGTGCTTTCAAAATAAGATACCTAGACAAGCACCATTGGGAGAACTGGTCAGAATGCCCTTGCCTTCCCGTCCATGGCAAATAATATCCACGGACTTCATCGTAGATCTGCCCCAATCTCAGGGCTATTCTACTATTATGGTTACAATTGACACCTTGACAAAACTGGCACATTTTGTTCCTTTGGTTGGGATACCCTCTGCATCTCAAATGGCACGTATTTTCATCAGACATGTTTTTACCCTTCATGGCTTACCTGAAACAATCATTTCGGACAGAGGTCCACAGTACACGTCCCAATATTGGAAACTAGTTTGTCGAATTCTGGGGATATCCAGGGCTCTTAGTTCTGGGTACCACCCCCAATCAAATGGTCAAACAGAAAGGCTAAATCAAACATTAGAAGGATACCTCAGAAGTTACATCTCGGCGGCTCAGGGCGATTGGAAGGACCTCCTGCCTCTAGCTGAGTTTGCGTATAATAACTCTTACCATTCGGCCATTCATACATCTCCTTTTCAGTGCACATTTGGGTTCAGTCCAACATCTTTTCCCACTATGAAGAGGTCTGAAACTAAATTCCCAGACCTAAATAAACTGACGGAACAAATCCGTCAAAGACACCGCTCCGCGGTTATCGCTCTACGACATTCCCAGGACAGGAGAAAACACTTCGCTGATCGTCATCGCACACCAGCACCTGTCATCAAACCCGGAGATTGGGTATGGCTTTCTTCAAGGTTTCTACCTAGACATCTTGTTCCGTCTAAACTCTCTCCTCGATATTTTGGTCCCTTCCGAGTAATCGCCGCCATAGGATCCGCGGCCTTCAAACTCTGTTTACCTAATTCCTGGTCAAGAATACACCCAGTTTTTCATGTGTCACAATTGAAGCCCGATAATCACAGTACATTCCATCCCACGGTTACAGACTGTCCTGCGCCCATAATTTCCAATTCAGGGCCTGAATTTGAAGTCAAAGAAATTTGCGACTCCCGATATCACCGGGGTCGTCTTCAGTACTTAATAGATTGGAAGGGGTACTCGCCTGCTGATCGTACCTGGGAACCAGTATCTGCCATCCACGCTCCTCGGCTGATTAAAAGATTTCATACGAGACATCCAGGCAAGCCGGGAGGTGCCAACCCTAAGGGGGGGCATACTGTCACGGCTATTCGCTTTACCCACAGTGCGATGCCTGACTCCAACATGGCGGGTTGCACTGACATGCCTGATTCCAACATGGCGGGCCTCGCGGACCGCTACAGTGTGTGTAGCAGTCTAGTCGTTGCGCCCCATCATGCTTTGCGATGTTTCCGGGATGGAACGCCGACGGCTTATCAACCTGCACATCCCAGACAAGGACGCGTTGCTACTCTCCAAGGAGCTGGCGAACGCTACGTGAGTTCGTGTTAGGGAATCTCTTACTCCCTCTCTTCAGACTTGCCTTTGTTAATTTCTAATAATTATGACTGTGCTCCTTTGATCCTTACAGAACCTTGTTGTTGATGTGTGTTTATTGTTTAGGACGTCTCGGTGCCTTTCAGTCTCGTGGGTTCTCTGAGCTTTTCTAAGCTACTCGCCTTTGAAGAATGTGTTTCCTGCCACCGCATCCTACCGTCTTGGTTCCCTTGTGGTAGGCACTTGTTTAGTTTGGAGCATTGAGAGGGGTTTTTGTCTCGTTACTTGTGGATTCTTAGTTTAGTTTTTATTTACAACACAGATCCACCACCCTTTGACTTCATTCCTTCTGGACATCTGTTACCCCTAAATATTGAGAGGGTTTCTGGTCATTCTCGGTAAGATTGCCTTCAGGTCTTCTCCTTGATTATAGGTGGCTCCTAGTTTTCATTTCATTTGTTTGTTTACCATTCTTGTGCCTTGCTCTGCTTTGTCTAGCGTGCCCAGTCTCTTAGTCCATCCCTGGTCTTCTACTATTCTCGTTGCAAGGCCGTGTTACCAACTGATCCTTTGGTAAGATTCCTGCTTCAGGGGTTATCTATCTGATTTCTAGGCAGTTTTAAGACTTATCACACTGTCTCTCTATCTTTCATCAGCCGGCCTGGCATTACTGCTCTGGCCCCGATCTTCTAAAGACACGACCAGTCATCTCCAAAACTCCCGGGATAGCGTAACCTACATCCACGGGACTTCTCAAGGAGTCTACGTTCCCTAGCAGCTCCACAGGGTTTTATTCCCCAAGAGGGTTTCCCTGGGAACCTTCCTCTGCCCTGGCCTTTGTGCCGGTTCACTGGGAGTTTCTCGGGGGGAATTCTAATTGTCATCGGAAGATCGAAATAGACATCAATCTCCACCTGGATATTTGTTGTCTTCTAATCCTCATCAATCCTTGTTCCATTTCCCAGGTGAGAGACCTTTTTGTTTCTATGTAATCCTCACACGGGGTCGCTCTGAAAGAGATACAGTGAAGTTTTGTTTAAAGTCATAACACCTTGCCGATGTAGTTCCATGTGATAATGTCTGCAAAAATGTCGTCTGACAAAAATGGCGCCCAAAAATGGCAGTGGTTTGCAAGGACATTATAACATTGAACACGAAGGGGACACTCCCGCAACCACCAAAACCTTGGAGGAACACACCCACAACCCATGCTCCCCTTGACCCCATATATATAGTCACCATATATAAAGCTGCCACTGCATTTTCCCGGTGACCATATGTATCGCAACCATATATATGGGAATAATATAACCGCTGATGTTACCATCTTCTAGTATTACAACATCCTGCAATACTTGATTAGGGACCTCACCATAGATACCATCCTCCAATAACTACAACCTCCTGAGTCAATACCTGTACCACTGGCATTGACATTTCTTCTGGAAGGTTAAATCACGTTCCAGCCTTCGGGGTATCATGGTCCACTGCTGTTGTCGTGCAAGCGTCAATTATAACAGAGGGGATAGCATCTTGCTGTTTGCCAGACTCCAAAAGATCTTCTGAGGTCTGAGTAAACTGTCTAACATCCATAGCCCCCCTATCAGCCACCGCCTGGAATTGACCATCACTGGTCGCCTCCCTCAGTCCAATCTCATCTGAGCAATTAGGCTGATTACTAACATTCGTGGGGGAATACCTCAGAGTTGTGTGCATTATTAGGTTTTTTACCAGCATAGCAGTCTCTAACCCCCTGCGTATCACACAATACAACCTCTGGGGTTGATTTACTCTGTACGTTATACATTCTATCAGGAGTGCAAAGGTGTCAAAAAGGGCTTCAGAAGTGTTATCGATAGACCAAACGCGTGATTTGAATCTGTAATTACAAATTTAAATTGGCAGCTTTACAAATTACATTAAACCATATCATGCTGATACAGTTTCATTCACTCATAATCCAATATAATAATACAATTCTCTCAGTATCTAATGAAAATGAGTCTTTAATTCTGATATCGGAACCTTCGACGCGTGTTTCGACCCCCTGGTCGTCCTCAAGGCTGTAATGTTTATAGTAAAGATGGTACAAGTATTGCAATGCGAAGTAACATTGATAGCACGTTAATAAACAGTGAGTGTTCACAAAAGTGTATTTGACCAGTGTGAAATAAATGAAAATGGTTCCATATACATACCCATAGTATAGTGCGTTATCAAGTGAATGGGAAAAGAAAGAACGGAGACAAAAATCATAAATTATTAAACAAATTCTGTTCTGGCCGATATGTGTGCCTGTACTGGTCTAAAACCAGTTTCAGAAAAAAACCCATGCAGTACATCAAAATGTTTAATTCTACTGTTGATACAATTGGACAATATATCACCCAGGGTGTCCATTATCTAGCATAATGCTTCTCTATTAGGTGATCTGCCAGTTCATATCTCTTATTCATACAAGTGATGTGTCAATTCGTTTAAATCTTCTGGCACTGGCGGCAAGCTTCACCTCAAAGTGCCTCACTATATTAGTGAATGTATTCATTATATGTGTGTGATCCTCAACCTCTAAATGGTCATGCGTGCATATGTGCCTAATTAATCTGATGCATCAACTCACCAATTTCATCTGTAATCTGAGTATCTGATTGGATGCAAATATTATGTTAATTATATAAACCCTACATTCATCTAGTCATTCTGTTGAACACCAAAGTGGGGTCAATTTACCCCTGCTGTATGCGTGTATGTTCCCTTTGGAGTATTTAATCTCAAATAATGGGACTCCGTTGGTCCTGTGGTCACTGCTGGAAAACCATAAATTAGAAACTTCTTGGATTATCCGTGCTCGATTGGCACTTAATTTGCCACCTAACCAATAATGGAAGTCATCAATTTATAATAGATTCAATATCTAGAACAAAGTTGGGAAATTGGAATAAAGCATGTGCTGTGTGGTGTTGGCCATCACGTTCCCTAAAAAGAGTGCTAGGTTCTAGATTGAGTTCAGGTCGGCTGATAAATACGGATTTACCAAACAGTCTCATTCTCTTAGTGTAGAATCACGTAAGGGACTGCAATAGTGCATGCAGCATTATGGTGCAAGTATTATGATGGTGACTTTTTGAGAATGTGCAGGCAAACGACATTCATGATTTCATTTCATAATCCATGTTTTGGGCATGCAATGGGAACATTTAGGTCAGAGACGAGGCACATGTTATGCTTGAGCTAAAACATGGCGTTGGTGCGCAGTGTATTCTGGGAGCACTCTGAGCCATGATGGATATTTACTTCATGTCGCAGTGAAAAGCTGTACTCATTTTGCTGAGAGCTAGATTCACGATGCTGAAGAAAACATGCTTTCCAAACCTGGTATGCAGTCAAGGACATTTCTGCTGGGAAAGCTAACTTTGTTATGTCTTGTTATGAGTTACGGGACTGTTTTCCGTGGTGCTTGTTTTTAGAGGAGGGAAGCACTTGCTCCTTGAGCTTACTGTCGGTTGACCCAGCTGGCAACCAACTGCTGCTCATCAATGCGCAAGTGCATTGCCAGAAGGTTCAAGAAATTGCCACCCCTTTTTGAGGAGTGCATATATGCGGAACCCCTTAGCGGTCAGGTGAGACCTCAGCCGGAGGGAGGATGCTTTTGTCCGGCATACCTGTGGGCTGTTGTGCTCTCGGCCTGGCTGTCATTGGGGTCTTCCAGCCGCTTCTGGGGAGATGAGGGATCCAGTTACGCCCACGGTGATTCTTTTGAACTCTCTGTTTCTTCTGTGATTTATTTCTATGTTATCACTTGTTGCTTCCAAGCTTTGAATAAGTAGGCATATAAGGGCTCATTATTTTCTAAGAGTGTGTGTGGTTGCAAGTTAATGCATCTACCTGCGTTTAAAGTATTGGCTCCGTAATTGCACTGGTGATTAATGACTGTCCGTGCACTCTGGACGAGCAACACATTTTGGCGCTGTAAGCAGGATATTTGTGATGGATTGTCCCAAATACTAAAGAATCTGTTTGAACGTAGATAGGCTTTGTATACCTTGCAAGCGAAAGTAATTTGGCAGTGAGTGTTGAACTGTGTTAAGCTGTTTTTTTTTTTTTCTCTCTTTGCTGGTGTGTGCGTGCTTGCGTGAGTGATTGCAGTGTGGAAAGAAAAATAAATATAGATATAAAGAGGTTTTGTACCATTTTGCAGTAATGAATAGTTTGTTCAGGAAAAAGAGCGTTCCCGCTGGCGGTAAATGTTCTGATGTTATCATTCCAGGCTGGACTAAGAGCCCATATGATAAATTGGCCCAGGTGTGGGCATGCAGCGCGGGGCTAAGTGAAACATGGGATCAGGGATTGGGAGATGCTGATTCGTCTGTTGTAATGTTGTGCTTACAACAAGTTCCAGTGGAACTGGGCAGAGAATGCGCTGCACTAGGTAGGCGAGGTTGGGTGCATGCCTATAGGAAAATACATCAAAGGAATTTGGAAATGAAAAATTAGGTTTTGCGATTGGAAAGCGAGCTGGCTGCAGAAAGGCAGACTGCGTTAATGCAGCAGATTCAAATGAAACTTTTTAAAGATAAGGCTAACACATACCAGGCCGTGGCCGAGTGGGCAGCAGTCAGAGTAGCCCGGTATAAGTATAGGAAAAGACGGTGAGGGGTGAACCAAAGAAAGGTGGCAGCTGTAATCACTACCGCCGGTGTGGACTGCGACCCAGATAATTGGGATGGTGATATTTTTGACTCAACCAGTCCAGAGAGTAGTTCCGCAAATGAGTCAGACCCCAAAATGGAAATTAAGCAAAAGACAGTGGCTGCTAAGCCAGTTAGAAGACAGAGAGCCGGGCCCCACCCGCAGAATCCTGCAGGCGGGGTTGTGGATTTAACCACGCTGGAGGATTACACCCAGCAGGAGGTTGGGGAAATTATTACCCGTTTGAGGCAAAAATCAGGGGAACTTTTATTGACATGGATGGTGAAGTTGCTAGATGGGGGTGCTGCAGGGTTATTGGTAGATTCCACGGACTCACCGCGTTTTCTACCCTTGTCAACTGAAACCAACTGATGAGAATGGTCATGATTCACAGGTGTCTTTGTTGCACCTAGCAGCCCATGCATGTAACCGTAAATACCCCATTACCACAGACTGGCCTAGTGAGGAAACAAAGTGGTATACTTTGAAAGAGGCAATTCAAAAGGTCAGAGAGCATGCTATGAAAGAGGCAATTCATGTAGATGCTCCAGGACACAAGGGGGCCGTGCCGCTCTCAGTTTCAACTAGAAACATGGTGATCAGAACTGCACCACCTGCATACAAAAGTGTCATTATGACTTTGCTCGTAGGTATGACGGGCAAACCCACTGATGAGGTAGTGGATGCCATTCGGCAACTGGCAGATTTAGGGGAGTGGGACAAGAGTGATGACAAGCCACGGGAGAGAGAGGGGTGTAGTGAGAGAAGAACTGAAGGCAGGAGGCAAGATAGTAGAGACTTCCAAGTGTCCAGAAAGGACATGTTTCTGGCTTTGTTAAAAGATGGTGTGCTACGAGAAGAAATTGATGGCATTGAAACTAGGGTAATGTATGAATTATACAAAAAAAGAGGACTTGCAGCCAAAGAGCGCTATAAACAGGTTAAGAAACAGGTAGTAACCAAGCCACAGGGGGACACCTCACCTTCCGCTCCTCCTGAGGAAGAACAAGAAGAAAGGTCTATGGGGACACCTTCCCCGTACCAGCCAACATACGCTGATTTGAGGAAGGTGGTGAGTGCAATGCTAGAGGCAGAGTCAGGTCACACTCATTTGAAATTTGACTAGGGCTACGGCCAAGCTCCGGCGGCGCCTGCTCGCATAAAAGTTGATAGGTCGGCCCCATGTTAATGTTAAGATTTTTTGGGGGCCAGGAAATACGCAAGGGGTGCGAGCATTGATAGACACCGGGGCGGAGGCCTCTCTGATTCATGGCAATCCAGCACGATTCAAAGGCAGACAATTTACTATTACGGAGCCAATACTTTAAACCTGCGTTTAAAGTATTGGCTCCGTAATTGCACTGGTGATTAATGACTGTCCGTGCACTCTGGACGAGCAACACATTTTGGCGCTGTAAGCAGGATATTTGTGATGGATTGTCCCAAATACTAAAGAATCTGTTTGAACGTAGATAGGCTTTGTATACCTTGCAAGCGAAAGTAATTTGGCAGTGAGTGTTGAACTGTGTTAAGCTGTTTTTTTTTTTTTTCTCTCTTTGCTGGTGTGTGCGTGCTTGCGTGAGTGATTGCAGTGTGGAAAGAAAAATAAATATAGATATAAAGAGGTTTTGTACCATTTTGCAGTAATGAATAGTTTGTTCAGGAAAAAGAGCGTTCCCGCTGGCGGTAAATGTTCTGATGTTATCATTCCAGGCTGGACTAAGAGCCCATATGATAAATTGGCCCAGGTGTGGGCATGCAGCGCGGGGCTAAGTGAAACATGGGATCAGGGATTGGGAGATGCTGATTCGTCTGTTGTAATGTTGTGCTTACAACAAGTTCCAGTGGAACTGGGCAGAGAATGCGCTGCACTAGGTAGGCGAGGTTGGGTGCATGCCTATAGGAAAATACATCAAAGGAATTTGGAAATGAAAAATTAGGTTTTGCGATTGGAAAGCGAGCTGGCTGCAGAAAGGCAGACTGCGTTAATGCAGCAGATTCAAATGAAACTTTTTAAAGATAAGGCTAACACATACCAGGCCGTGGCCGAGTGGGCAGCAGTCAGAGTAGCCCGGTATAAGTATAGGAAAAGACGGTGAGGGGTGAACCAAAGAAAGGTGGCAGCTGTAATCACTACCGCCGGTGTGGACTGCGACCCAGATAATTGGGATGGTGATATTTTTGACTCAACCAGTCCAGAGAGTAGTTCCGCAAATGAGTCAGACCCCAAAATGGAAATTAAGCAAAAGACAGTGGCTGCTAAGCCAGTTAGAAGACAGAGAGCCGGGCCCCACCCGCAGAATCCTGCAGGCGGGGTTGTGGATTTAACCACGCTGGAGGATTACACCCAGCAGGAGGTTGGGGAAATTATTACCCGTTTGAGGCAAAAATCAGGGGAACTTTTATTGACATGGATGGTGAAGTTGCTAGATGGGGGTGCTGCAGGGTTATTGGTAGATTCCACGGACTCACCGCGTTTTCTACCCTTGTCAACTGAAACCAACTGATGAGAATGGTCATGATTCACAGGTGTCTTTGTTGCACCTAGCAGCCCATGCATGTAACCGTAAATACCCCATTACCACAGACTGGCCTAGTGAGGAAACAAAGTGGTATACTTTGAAAGAGGCAATTCAAAAGGTCAGAGAGCATGCTATGAAAGAGGCAATTCATGTAGATGCTCCAGGACACAAGGGGGCCGTGCCGCTCTCAGTTTCAACTAGAAACATGGTGATCAGAACTGCACCACCTGCATACAAAAGTGTCATTATGACTTTGCTCGTAGGTATGACGGGCAAACCCACTGATGAGGTAGTGGATGCCATTCGGCAACTGGCAGATTTAGGGGAGTGGGACAAGAGTGATGACAAGCCACGGGAGAGAGAGGGGTGTAGTGAGAGAAGAACTGAAGGCAGGAGGCAAGATAGTAGAGACTTCCAAGTGTCCAGAAAGGACATGTTTCTGGCTTTGTTAAAAGATGGTGTGCTACGAGAAGAAATTGATGGCATTGAAACTAGGGTAATGTATGAATTATACAAAAAAAGAGGACTTGCAGCCAAAGAGCGCTATAAACAGGTTAAGAAACAGGTAGTAACCAAGCCACAGGGGGACACCTCACCTTCCGCTCCTCCTGAGGAAGAACAAGAAGAAAGGTCTATGGGGACACCTTCCCCGTACCAGCCAACATACGCTGATTTGAGGAAGGTGGTGAGTGCAATGCTAGAGGCAGAGTCAGGTCACACTCATTTGAAATTTGACTAGGGCTACGGCCAAGCTCCGGCGGCGCCTGCTCGCATAAAAGTTGATAGGTCGGCCCCATGTTAATGTTAAGATTTTTTGGGGGCCAGGAAATACGCAAGGGGTGCGAGCATTGATAGACACCGGGGCGGAGGCCTCTCTGATTCATGGCAATCCAGCACGATTCAAAGGCAGACAATTTACTATTACAGGTCTCGGGGGAAAGGAGACCCCCGCAGTACAAACATAAGTGGAGATGAAAATAGGCAATTTGAATAGGCAGAAATACCAAGTGTTGATTGTCCCGAGACCTGAGTATATAATTGGCTTTGACATTTTGGAAGGGTTGACTTTGGGACTTGGAGGTAAAACGTACCAGTTTGGGGTGAGTGCATTGACCTGCACACCCATTACCGTAGGCAAATTAAAGATGCCCCCAGTGCAAGTGCTTGTGGCAACCAAGCGGGTAGCAATGAAGCAATACCGCATTCCTGGGGGGCACAAGGAAATTTCAGACACCATCAAAGAGTATGTGGAGGTGGGTGTGTTACGCCCTATCACCACCGCATGGAACAATCCTCTCTGGCCTATTAAAAAGGGGGGTGGGTCTTGGAGGATGACGGTGGATTACCGTGAGTTGAATAAACACACTCCTCCCTTAGTGCACGCGGTCCCAGATGCCATTACCTTGATTGAGAATGTCCAAAAGTTTGAGGGGACTTGGTATGCAGTGGTAGATTTAGCCAATGCCTTTTTCTCTGTGCCAATTGCTGAAGAGTGTCAAGAGCAGTTTGCATTTTCTTGGAGCGGGCGTCCGTACACGTTTACAAGGTTAACTATGGGGTACATACATAGCCCGACTATCTGTCACCGGCTGGTGGCAGAGCACTTAGACAAGATACCGTGTAAACCTGACATACAAATCTCTCACTATATTGATGATATTTTGATTCAGGGCAAGGATGAGCACAGTGTGCAAAACCAGTTAGATGTCATTATGGAAGGATTGAAGAAGAAAGGGTGGGAGATTAACCGCAATAAAATTCAAGGCCTAGCTGAAACAGTGATATCCCTAGGGATTCAGTGGCATAATGGGCATCGAGAAATGGTGCTGAAGGCCCGACAGAAAATACTTGAGTTCACCACTCCAATGAACAAAAAGCAAGCTCAGCAGTTTATAGGGCTGTTTGGGTTCTGGAGACAGCACATTCCCCATTTAGGGCAGATATTGTCCCCCCTCTACAAAGTGACATGAAAGAAATATGAGTTTCAGTGGGGGGAAGAGCAGCAGAAAGCATTTGATTTGACGAAAGACACCGTGCAGCAGGTGCTTGATTTATGGCTATTGAAGGAAGGCGAAGTGGAATTGAATGTGTCTGTACAAGACAATTATGCTAACTGGAGTGTGTGGCAGAAACAGGACAGGAAACGTGTGCCATTGGGGTTCTGGAGTCGTAAGTTACCCGATGCTGGTAACTCATACACTCCGTTTGAGAAGCAGTTGCTAGCATGTTATTGGGCCCTTGTTGATACCGAGCAGATGATGGTGGGTCATGATTTCTTAATGAGGCCAGAAATACCAATTATGCAATGGGTATTGAGCTCTCCTAAAACACATAGAATAGGACATGCTCAAGAAGCCAGCATAATTAAATGGAAATGGTACATTCAAGACAGAGCCAAATCAGGGAAGGGTGGAGTTGCGAAATTACATGAGTAAGTAGCCAACATACCGCCCTGAGATTACATACCACCGGAAGTGCCTGAAAATCACGAGTCTCCTGTGAAAAGGGGAGTACCGTACGGCGATTTAACCGTGGAGCAGACAGAGCATGCCTGGTTCACGGATGGCTCAGCCCAATATGTGGGAACTGAGCGATACTGGAAAGCAGTGTCGTACAATCCCAAGACTTAAATGATTTTGACAACGTCAGGGAAAGGGAAGAGCAGTCAGTTTGCAGAGCTTTACGCAGTTTACCAGGCATTGAAACATGAGACCCCTGGTCGATGTCAAGTGTACACGGATTCATGGTCAGTGGCGAATGCGTTGGCGGTGTGGTTGCCAACCTGCCAAAAGAATGGGTGGAAGATTCATTAAAAAGAGTTGTGGGGAAAGGAACTGTGGCAAGATATTGTAGAAATGTTATCACAAAGTGAAGTCACTGTGTATCATGTGGACGCGCATTGTGCCACAGACTCATTAGAACGTTGGTTTAATTCTGTTGCAGATGAACCCACCAAGATTTCATCTGTGGATGCGGAGGCTCAGGAAGATGATTTGGAGGGTTTGACCAAGTGGGCTCACCAGAAATGTGGGCACCTTGGAGAAAAGGCTACTAACAGGTGGGCACAAGCTCGAGGAATCAGTATTCCTTTAGAGGTAGTGAAAATGATCATTTTGCAATGTCCAGTGTGCCAACACCAACAGCATAGGCCTATCCCTCAGATTGTTCGGGGTACATTGCGAAGAGGAAAACTACCAGGTCAAATTTGGCAGATTGATTATATCGGTCCCCTGCCAATCAGTAAAGGTTGTCAGTATGCATGCACTATTGTGGATACATACTCAGGATATATGATGGTTTTGCCGTGCAAGCGTGCCACACAACTGAACACCATTAGGTTGTTAGATCAGATCATATTGCATTACGGAGTGCCCTTGCAGATTCAAAGTGACAATAAGTCACACTTCAAAGGCAAATTAATACAGGAATATTGTCAGGAAAAGAGCATTGAGTGGCTCTACCGTGTGCCTTATTACCCTGCCACTTCAGGACTGATTGAACAAATGAATGGGTTGTTGAAAGAACAGCTGCGCAAATCTGGAGATGGCAATTTGGCAGGCTGGCTTGATCGTGTGTTTGATGCGGTGCAAGTCCTAAACAATAGGCCTGTGAATGAGCATGAAACTCCTTTGATGCGGCTAATTACTCCTGCTTTACAGATTCAACCCAATGCAGTCAGAGAAAACCTATTGTACTGGGAAATTACCCCAGGTTCTTTAGCTCCCTATCGGGCGACTCCAGAGTCAGCAGGGGTAGACTTGCATTCCCATGAGGAAATCAGATTAGACCCAAGAGGGATTGTTGTAATTGAAACAGGGATTGGAGTACAAATGCCCCCAGAGCATATGGGATGGATTGCCCCTAGATCTGGCCTAGCATTGAAGGGAGTTCAAGTATTGGGAGGGGTAATTGATGCCGATTACCAAGGCGAGATCAAAGTCATCCTGATGAATAGTGGGGACCAATTGTTACCGATCCACAAGGGTGATCGGGTGGCCCAATTGATTATCATTCCTGTTAAGTTGTCCATGATTAAGAAGGGGGAGCCTCCTACAGTGTTAACTACCCGTGGGGATCGTGGTTTTGGCTCTTCAGACAGTATGGTACCGGGTGCAAAGGTGTGGGTGGAAAGGCCAAGTGGCCCACCAGTGCCCGCAGATGTCATTGCATCAGGCAAAGACCAAGTCGTTTTAGTAATGGAGCCCGGTAGAAAGAAATGGCAATATGTGCCCACAGACAAATGTTACCTGAGAGAGTGATGTACAACACTGATATCTCTTTTCTGGGTTTGCCTTGTAGATCCTGTGTCTGGCTGGTGTAATTGTGGGACTAAATATACTCTGTTTGGGAGAGTTAAGCGGCATGCTGCTACCAACGTAAAATGTTACATCTGGGCCAGCGATCAAGGGGAAACTGATAATGATGAGTAATGATGTCCAAAAGCAGCCTTATACCGATGCCGAAAAGCCAGCCAGACCGAAGACATGGATTCGTGAAATGCGGCAAACACGTCAGGCGCAAGTGAAAACAACATTGATGCCAGTCATGCGAGAGGCATCTGCAGGACGGCGAAAACATTCTTCCATAATCACCCAAACGGAGAATATGTGGTTATACCTGGCACAACAGGTGCTCAACATTACGCACTTTTGCCTTACTGACGGGCATCACGCATAATGATTCTTTGGTTCAAGATTCCGATATCAGGCAATCTTTTTCCGTCTATGAGTACTGCAGGTTTTGCCAGGAAACAGATTGCAAATGGAGAAATGTAACACATATTATAACCTATAATATAACCCAAGGCGATGTGTGTTACCTTATGACATGCAATGCAAAAGAAATTGGCAAATGCCAACAGCTCAATTTAACCAAACAGCAAAATCACAATTGTGTTCGCGAGTTCCACGCACATGTACTAGCGTGAATAACACTATGTCTTGTAATCATACAGTGATAGCTGCCAGTCATCTGAATCATGTGAAACTTCCAACAGGATGGCTCTTTTCATGTGGCAATATCACATACACTTATATTCCAGCGAACATTTCCGGAGGTCCATATGCCTTAACTCGATTAGGACTAATGATGTTCCCTTTACACCCAGCGATATCTCGAGGCAAAAGGTCAACTTTTGAGTCTGTGGGTCTATCCCCCGATTGTGATTCACATGTGCATTTGCTATCAGAAGCTGAGGTTCTAGCATTAACTCTTTCATTAGTGGGTGTTTGGGGTTTAGCTGCTGGGGGTTACAAAACTTTGATCAATTTAGCATGTTTAGTAGTCAAAGGACTTAATCATACTTCTCAAGCATTAGAGGAGTTACTCCTTAATAGCAAAGTTATTAGAAAAGCAACTTTGCAAAACAGAGCTGCTGTTGATTATCTATTGCTAAAGCATAATTTAGGTTGTAACGTAGTTGAAGGTATGTGTTGTTTCAATCTAAGTGACCATTCACGATCCATTAAAAGTCATATTCGAGGTTTGAGGGATCTCATTTGTCAAGTGTCCCAAGATCATACTGGGAATTGGTGGGATTGGTTATTTTCCTGAGGTTGGGGGTACACTGTGTTATGCTTTTGCTTGCATTTGCATTATATTAGCTATCATAATAGCTTGTTGTTGTTGTATTCAATGCATTCCCAACTTAGTTTTAATATTTCGTCGGTTTCAGAGACCGGCTCCTCTGCCACTGGGCTATGGAAGATAAATATCCAAGGGTGGAATTGTTATGCTTGAGCTAAAACATGGCGCTGGTGCGCAGTGTATTCTCGGAGCACTCAGAGCCATGATGGATATTTACTTCATGCCGCAGTAAAAAGCTTACTCATTTTGCTGAGTGCTAGATTCACGATGCTGAAGAAAACATGCTTTCCAAACCTGGTATGCAGTCAAGGACATTTCTGCTGGGAAAGCTAGCTTTGTTTTGTCTTGTTATGAGTTACGGGACTGTTTTCCGTGGTGCTTGTTTTTAGAGGAGGGAAACACTTTGCTCCTTGAGGCTACTGTCGGTTGACCCAGCTGGCAACCAACAGCTGCTCATCAATGCGCAAGTGCGTTGCCAGAAGGTTCGAGAAATTGCCACCCCTTTTGGAGCAGTGCATATATGCGGAACCCCTTAGCGGTCAGGTGAGACCTCAGCCGGAGGGAGGACGCTTTCGTCCAGCATACCTGTGGGCTGTTGTGCTCTCGGCCTGGCTGTCATTGGGGTCTTCCAGCCGCTTCTGGCGAGATTAGGGATCCAGTTACACCCACGGTGATGTATTTTCTTTTGAACTCTCTGTTTCTTCTGTGATTTATTTCTATGTTATCACTTGTTGCTTCCAAGCTTTGAATAAATAGCCCCGTATAAGTGCTCATTATTTTCTAAGAGTGTGTGTGGTTGCAAGTTATTGCGTCTACCTGCGTTTAAAGTATTGGCTCCGTAATTGCCCTGGTGATTAATGACTGTCCGTGCACTCTGGGTGAGCAATACAGCACATCAGGATTGGCCTCTAGCAGACAGTGTATTAAGCAGCGTTAAATACAGAAAGCCAACCGGCTAGCAAATGGTCAATGTATTTGGGGGCATCCTGAGATGTGGCATTCATCTCATATGATGCTAACAGGTATGGAGCAGGTGCAAAGGTAAGTTGATCATGGTATGTGGAATACAGTTAGACATTGATTTATGGTACAGGTGTCAACACTATCAGTAATGGAATTTCAGGTGAAAATAATTGGTTAATATAGCTGAGAGGAACTGATTTATAGGTGAGGAGGTCTAGTGAGCTACAATAAAAAAAAATAACTTCCTTGCAGGTATCAGAACCAGGAAGTTCTAACTGAACTGTCAATATGCGGAGGCCTAACAGATGGGGACCAGTGACCAGGAAGCTTAGCATTAAGAGAACGAGACTGTTTGGTAAGTCCTTATTTATCGGCCAATCTGAACTCCACTCTTTTTAGGGGAGTGAGTGAAATGTGTGTGTGTGGAGGTCAGAGTGTCCCAGAAGCTCCTTCGTGCCAGTCTTAAAGCCTGCCAGGTGCACAGTATAATGATGAAGTAGCATTGTGTTAGAAGTGTAGTTAATTTGGTCTTCAACCTTTGGCAATGAGAAGAAGCTTATCTCTGCAGCACCCACGTGATGGAAGACAGACAGACTGGGCTGGAACCAATGACCTGGCATCCCTTATGGGGCAGGTGGATCCTGTATAGGTGCACACCAACCAGCCACGCAGGTTTTTACTGTATATATTGCGTCACAATGACCTCTGCTTGTACCCTTTTTCAGTAGAACGTTCTTAGCAACAGAATGTTTTGTTGTTGCTCTCATCTTTGTGTGAGATTAAAACTTTTTATCCTTACAAGATTGACTTGGGCCTTTCTTCCCTGAGACGCAGAGGAGGGTACCCCGGAGGCTGGCAATACGCCCTGTCAACAGGGGCAACTGGCACCATTAAGTGAATTTAATATATATCGGGGGACCCATCCAGCCTTGGGCCTCGTGGACCTCATGGGTTGAAAGACTGGAACTGTGTTTTGAGGCTGTCGAGGTCAGTGATAATGCGAAACAACTGACAATGCTGTACTCTGCGGGCCCAGCAGTCCAAAAGCTGTTTACGGCACTTTGGGCCAGAGTTCTCTCCTATGCAGCTGCCATTGAGGTACTACATGAATACATCATGCCCATGGGCATCCTCGATTATGAGCATTTCATGTTGATGTCTGCAAGACAGAGCGAGGGTGAGAGCCTTGACGCATTTCATGGGAGGCTGAGGCATCCTGCATTGTCCTGTGCTTTGGGAAACAATGAGGATGATGAAATCAGGCAACAGGTCATCTTAGCCTGTAGTTCTGCCAAATTGAGGAGGCAGGCATTGGCCAAAGAGGACGGGAGCGGTTGGGAGTGGTGCTCCTTTACTTCTTTTTAATTTAGTTTTACTCTTTCTATACTTTTTTATTTTAAAGAAAGCAGTCCGCAATTGTTTTGTATAAAAAAAAGTGTAGAAGCAGTTGAAACTTGTACTTAAGTGCACTGCAATGAGTATTCCCTTAAACAGCAGGCACATTTGTTTGGGGGGTTTGTATTGTGCATGGGAGGGGACGTGGCGATGGGATTTGTGGGGAATGGGGCAGGCCAACAGGGAACATAGTTCCATTACCTATACACTTTGACCACTGGAGGTAGGTCCTCAGGAAACCAGGCATAACGCTGGCTAGAATCCTATAGATGGGGCAATCTCATGAACTTGCAGAGGTTAGAGCATCTGCCATGGATGTGTCAATGCAGAGGGTGAAGCTGGAGGAGGTCTGTGAGGTGGGGAAAGCGCAGGGAGGCAAGACATTCAGGAAGGGTGAATGGCACAGAAAAGAGGCTGGCAGAGGACGTTTCCTATCCTGCCCACAGTGTGGATGGGACCTACCACATGTACATGAGTGTCCATCCAAAGACCACACATGTGGAAGGTGGGGGATAGCTGACCATTTCTCAAGGGTCTGTCGAGCCCCATCACCAGCCATCCCCTCAAGGGAGTATGCCAAACCGAGAGCTCGAGGACCACCTCCTAAACAGTCTGTGGCTCAGCTCACGCCAACAGCAGAAGGAAGTACTAAGTGGGAAGAAAAAGAGGATGAGGATATATTCTTCATGTTCACTTACCTGGGAGGATCAACCCAGAGCCGAAACATCCAGCAGAGAACTGGTCACCCAGCCCGGACCACTGGTGAGCTTTCCCAGAGGAGAAAGAAAAGGAGTAGGGAGAAGGTCAATGGCAACAGCAACCCCAACCCTCCAACCAGGCCTGCCTCAAGCCCTCAAAGCTAGGCGGCATGCCTTCTCTAGGGAAGAAAATGGAGAACACAACCACCATGGCCTGGGTGATGGGCCGGAATATTCGTTGGGCAAAGAGCAACTTGATCCAGGCATCTAGGATCACCATTTAATTAGAGGACTGTTGTGCCAGATAGTTAGTGGAATGGGTACAAAGACTTTAATGCATCCACTGCTGGGATGTTAGTTCACATAGTTTATGTATATGGTTACTGTTCATTTGTTTGTTGCGGAAAATAAGCCCGTCTGACCACAGCACTCTCATTTGCTGCGTGCCCGCAGACCTGGTTCCGCTTGCCTGTGCGATTACAGTTCCGGCCACACAACATGTACTAAGAACTCATCCTCCTAACGTCACTTGGAGTTCTTCATTTTATGTAAAGCTTTCACCTCAGACGCTATGGCTACAAAATGGAGTCCTCTCTGAGTTCTTAACAGCGTGCCTGCTTCACTGTTCTCTGTTCTCATTGAACCCGTTCGAATTCTGAACCTGAAAACCATTTTGTTCGCCAGTCCTTTCATCCAAAGGTAAAAAAGTCTGAGGTTCACAACCTATTTATTATACTCGGTGCCCTTTTCTTTGATTATTCACCTGTGATAGATAGTGGCCAGAAAAACGCGGTACTCTGCGTGCCAAGTGCTTACAGCAGCAGGAAGCCTCTGAAAATGTATGACCCTGCCCTCTCCTGATTGAATGCTCCCACAGCAGCCAGGAACCGCACAATCCGCTCTGCTTCCCCGTTCCCGCATCGAACCAGGGCTTCAAAAGGAAAACACGAGGCCTAGGGACAAACACCCAGTCCCACCAATTCTCCCACCCCCTCCAACGCAGCAAACGAGCAGCCGGCACTGCCATATCAGTGACTGCAATTCTGTGCTCCTCGCCCTCGGTATAACACCCTTTCTCGGACCATATGAAAGTAACACCACTTGCAAATGTGGGCATAGGCGTCACTAGAAAGGGCAACGAGTGTCAATTGCCGCTACCTCTATTTGCTGCTTTGCCGCCCCTAATCAGTGCAATGACCCCCTCACAGCCACCCCCACCCCCACCAGCAAATAACTCTATCCAGGAGTCATAAAGATGCTCCTTTGCCTCCAGACGTCATTCGTGCGTTTGGAGGCTCTGTGCTCCACGAGAATCAATGGGCCATGAATATCACTGCGGTGGGGGCATTACTGGTAAAAACAGGCTTCCAACATGCTGGACACAGTGTTGTTTTCCAAATGTGCAACTTACACTGTAAAAAAAAACGAAAAAAGGCATTTACAAACTGAAACATGCTTCTTAAACTTGCTTCCACTAGTTTTCTTTAAACTGTGTTTACTAGTTTGACTATCACACAGATAACCTAGTATGTGTGTGCCTCTTCCTTTGGTTTATCACATGATATATTGCTAAAGATATTCTATGCTTATCAAACTGCTTAATCACAAATAAAGGCTTCTATTGTGCTCACAGCAGTTATTAGGAAACTAAACTGGTAGCTCATGGGTGACAACTTTTGATTTTCACTACGGGAGCAGAAGTCCTTCGCCCCACACCCTGAATATAAATAAGCAAACAACCACCCTAACCCATTCCCTGGCCGAAAAGATTTTCAGCTCTGTTTTCTTTCAGAAGGAATTACAAAACGTCATAAAATTAACAGACAGTTTTAAAAATACCATCTCAGCAATAGTTGCTCAACCTGCTGAGCTACCCGGGTAGCCTTCTACTGTAGGGCAGGTCTACGGCTCCCTTAATGTGCTGCTCAAACCACTGCATTACCAACAGTGAATTTATTGTACATGACTTCAAAGTCAACAGTATTTCTTCTCCAGCCAACCTGACCCTGTGCATCGATTCACTGAGGATAAACCAGTGGCAGCTCATCCATATTGGGTGAAGGGGCACCAATCTACCTGTACCCTCGCCCATTATGGAGGAGCCGACCAGTCAGTCCAGTGTAAAGCGAGGGAGCGCTTTTGGGCTGGCTTGAGCTGTCAAAGGGAAACACGGTTTCCGTTTGACCTTTCTGTTCCTCAACCGCGCATTGTCCAATAGGCCATGCAAAGCCAGGGGTATTTTGCTTCCTCAGACTTGTATGTCCCATTGGAGATGATGGCTGTGGAACCGTTCTTACATGGGGTACTACCACATTTTGGAAGAACAAGCATGGATATGTTTTCGTATAGTATCATGACTCACATTATGTGCAAAGCAAACATCAGTATGTATGTGGTAATACTGGCATATATTGGTACAGCCAGTATGAAAATGTATGGGCACAGCGAGCATGAAAATGTGGTTATACTGGGATATATTGTGGGTAAAGACATTGATTGATTGATTTGTTTATTTATAGAGCGCCTTACACCAAGGCACTGTACAATGGAACAACCAATACAAAGAACAACAACAAACATTGGGAGCAAAAATTATATCATGAATCATTCTACAACAAAACAGTGCAAAGAGCAATTAACTGAGGGGGAGGGGAAGTGGAGTGGGAATAGGATTGGTGAGGGGGGACATGAGAAGGATAGAACGAGTGAAAATGGAAGGGAGAGAGAGTGAAATAGGAGTGGGGAGCGAGGGATTAGAAGAGGGAAAGAAGGGGGGAAGAAGAGAGGACGGGGGGCCTTCAAGGTGGAGAATGGAGGAGGAGGGATTTAAGGGAAGTGCGAAATGAGGGGAGGGTCGTGGAAGAGCGGATTGAGAGGGGGAGTGAGTTCCAGTGCAGAGGAGCAAGGAGTTGGAAGGAGCGGATTCCGGGAGGAAGCACAGGGGGAAGGAGGTACAGTGAGGAGGAAATGGTCAGCGGAACGAAGGGAGCGAGAGGGGGAGTAAAAGGTGAGAAGGGAAGAGAGATAAGGAGGAGCAAGACCATGTAGGGATTTCAAAACAAGGCAGAGAAAGCAAAATTTTAGCTGTAAGTTGGAAGGTAGCCAGCGAAGGTGAGAGAGCGAGGAGGAGATGGAGTCACGGGAGGTAAGGAGACAAAGGGTACAAACAGCGGAGTGGTAAATGGATTTAAGGGGGGCAAGCTGAGATGCAGGAAGTCCAAAGATTATGGAGGAGCAGTAGAAGAGTCGGTAAAAGATGAGAGAGGAGATAAGGAGTTTGGTAGCGTGGAATGTGAGGGAGGGACGGATTTTGCGAATATTGTAGAGGTGGTTTCGGCAGGAGCGGGAGGTAAGTGAAATGTGTTGTGAAAAGGTGAGAGAGGAGTCAAATAGAATGCCTAGATTACGAGCATGGGAGGAGATAGGGAGGTTGGAGGGAGGAAAGTGGATGAAAGGGGGAGGAGAGGGAGGAGGAAGTGTGCTAGAAGGGAAGAAAAGGACTTCAGTTTTATCAGTGTTAAGAGAGAGGAAGCGGGAGGACATCCAGTTCTTGATAGCTGTGAGACAAGAGGAGCGTTTAAGATGGAGGTCAGGTGTGAAGGAGGAGAAAGAGAGAAAGAGTTGAGTATCATCGGCATAGAAGTGATGGGAGATACCAAAGGAGGATATAACAGGGGCAATGAGGGAGGTGTAAAGAGAGAAGAGGAAAGGACCAAGTACAGAGCCTTGACGAACACCATAGATAAGAGGGAAGGAAGGAGAGGTCTGGCCTCCCCATGAGAGGGCAAAGGAACGAGAAGAGAGGTAAGAAGATAACCATTTCAGAACAGGGCCTTTGAATCCGAAGGAGGAGAGAGTGTGTAGCAGGAGTGGGTGATCGACGGTGTCAAAAGCTGCAGAGAGATCAAGGAGAATAAGGATGGAAGATTGCTTGGCATGTCGAGCAGAGAGGAGAGAATTGAGAATAGAGGTGAGAGCAGTTTCAGTAGAGTGTTTGGGTCGACAGCCAGATTGGAAGGGAGGATGGAGAGTGGAAGAAGAGACGAAGGAAGTGAGTTGAGAGTAGGCGAGACGCTCAAGGAGTTTAGAAAGGAAAGGTATAAGGGAGATAGGTCTGTAGTTAGTGGTGAGAAGTGGATCAGCAGAGGGTTTCTTTAGGATAGGAATAATCATTGCATGTTTGAAAGCTGAGGGAAAGGTAGATGAAGAGAGGCAGGAGTTGAAGAAAGTGGTAAGGTAAGGGATAAGAAGAGGGTAGATCTTGGGGATGAGAACGGAGGGGAGAGGGTCAGAGGGGGCGGATGTGGGGTGGGCTTTGGCAAGAAGGGAGGAGACATCCAAAGTAGAAACAGATGAGAAGACAGACATAGTGGGTGAGGGAGGAGAGGGGGAGGAGAAGAGAGGGAGCTAGTGGGGGAGTTAATTTTTTGGCGGAGTGAGATGATTTTGGAGGAAAAGAAGTTAGCAAAGTCAGAGGGAGAAAGCGTGGAGTTGGATGAGGGATCGGGAGTAGGAGGAGAAAGAAGGCGGCTAAGAGTTTGAAAAATCCGACGAGGATGAGAGGCTTGAGACTGGAGAAGGTTAGAGTAGTAAGAGGACTTGGTGGTTGCAAGACAAGAGTTGCAAAGTGCGTGGTAAGAGAAGTAAGAGGTTTGATTAGAAAGCGAGGGAGTTTTGAGCCAGAGTCTCTCTAATCGCCTGAGAAGGCATTGCATAGAGCGGAGATGGGAGGTAAGCCAGGGTTGAGAAGGTTTCCGAGTAGGGCGAAAGAGAGAAAGGGTGTAAAGTTGGTCAAGGGCAGTGGGGATAGAAGATGAAAGGGAAGAGAGAGCATCGTCAGCAGAGAGTAATGTAAAGTCTTGGTGAGATAGGAGAGAAGAAGAGCAAGTGTCAAAGAAGAGGGTAGCGTCAAAGTCCCGGAGGTCACAATGTGAGTAGATTGTGGGAGAGGGATTAGTATTAGTAGGTGGTGAGAGAGGGGAAAGGGAGAAAGAGAGTAAGTCATGGTCAGAGAGATAACCAGGGAGAGAAGAGACAGGGGAGGAGGGGCAGGAGGAGTTAAAGATGAGGTCAAGAGTGGAACCAGAGGAGTGAGTAGAGGGTGAAGGAAGGAGGGAGAGGAGGTAGGAATCAAGGATGGAGAGGAGAGGAGAAGATTGGGGGGGAGAAGGCAGGTGGATATTAAAGTCGCCAAGGACCACTAGAGGAGAGGTAGGGGGAGAAATAAGTGAGAGGAGGTGATCCAGAACTTCAAGGAAGGAAGAGAGAGGGCCAGGGGGATAGACGACCAGGAAGGAAATAGGGTGGGGAGAAGAGAAGGACTTGTAGAGGAATTCAAAAGTAGGGAAAGAGGGGAGAGTTGGAGATGAAGAGGAGGAAATGAATTTGGGGTGGAACAGGAGACCAACGCCGCCACCACGACCAGAGGTACAAGGGGTATGGATAAAAGAGGAAGACAAGGTCGTTAAGGAAGCAGGGACAGAGGTGTTATGAGGTGGAATCTATGTTTCGGTTAGGCAGAGGAAATGAAGGTTAAGGCGAAAGAATAGATCAAGGGTAGCTGCGGTTTTGTTGCAGATAGATCTGGCGTTCCAGAGAGCAGTGTTTATGAGGGCAGAGTGGTTGGCTGTGGGGGGGGGTAGAGAAGGTTAGGGCGGTGAGAGAAAGAAGGAGGTTGGCTAGAGGAGTGGGGGGGAGAATAGTGGAGAGGACTAGGCATCAGGAGGAACGAGTAGAATAGGAGGGAGAGGAGGAGATGGTAGGGAGGGGAGAGGGGGGAGAGTGAGGTGGGAAGGAGATATGGAGGATTGCATACCAAGGACTTAGGTACGGACAGGTAGGTAGGAGCAGTAATAGTAGGAATGGCAATGTAGAGGGTAGAGACCAACGTGTTAGTTATATAAAGGGGGGGATGTAGAGGGCAATGTGGAATCGGGAGTGAGGAGAATTGGCAGAAAGAAACAATTGGAGGAGACCAGGTGAGGATGGCGTTGACGGTGGATTCAAGTCAGAGGTGAGAGGGAGCCAGAAGGAACCAAAAGAGTCAGAGGGTGCAGGATCTTGAGACTGTGGATGGAGGAGTCCAGTGATGCCTGAGGCAGGGCAAAGTAGGTACTCAAAGTTATCACCACAGGAAAGTGAGTACCAGTTAACGGGTGCTGCACCTCAGCCTGAGCAAATAGGCACCGGTTGGCTGGATCGCTGAGGGTGGTGACAGGGTAGAGTTGAGAAAGCAACCACAGTACAGGGCTGCTGTAAGAACACTTAATGACAAAGTGGGCTGAGGAGGGGGGAGAAGTAGCACACAAATCACAGTCAGAGCCGGGTGAGCCGAGAACCGTGGGAGTAGAGTTGGAGCAGAGCCAGTGGAGCAGTAGAATGATCAGGTGCCAGAGGCAAGTAGTGGGCATCATGAACATGTGTTGGGGAAAGGCTCCTGTGCTCTTTTGGTGATTTGCATCTATTGGATTTTTTTCTGTATACCGTCCTTTTGCAGACAGTCATTTTTTCAATGAAATCCATCGAAACACCTCATTGAAATGTATATCTGGTGGGTAAGGTATAAAACGGGTGGGGAGAGGGTTGGGGTTGGGGTAACGATATAGGGAAATGGAGGGTTTGGAGGGACCCCCCAAATTAAAAACCTTTTGATGATTTTTTTGGATGTATTTTTTGTCAGCAAATCATTCATCGAAAAAACGAATGGCAGTAAAATGACATAAAACAATTTTTTCATGAGCTACCCGACAAAACCAATTGCAAACTGCCTGGCTTTTTACCCAATTTTTCAAAGAAAGTATGCAGTAAAATGCACCATTTTAAGCAATTTTAAAAAAAGAATTCTCAGTGGGGGAATACTCCGCACCCCTCCCCGCACTCCTCTTGATCGGTCCAGGCCCCCTCGCTATGCTTGGTCGCTCTGGGATATTTAGGGGAAATATTTACACACTTCCAATTAAAAAATTCACCAGCCACTAATGGGATGTACAGCTACAAAGTCAAAACTGTAAACAATTCTGTAGGGCCAACGTGAGATTCCTGCAAGCATTGCTAAAGAAAGAAGGGATTAATTGCCTGCTTTCTGCTTGTTCGCTGCGCCTGTTGGTGAAATGTCATCACTTTAACAGACTGTCCTTGACTATCATTTGAAAGTAAGTTATGAGTGATAGCCAGTCCAAAAGCGGTTGTTTAACAGAAGAGGTATTAATCAAAGCTGAGCTGGAAGTAGTGTCTCTTCTGCTAAATACCACCTCTATCTACACAATCATTGAAGCTATGTTGGGAGTGATGTCTGCTTGAGTTAAAAGAATGCAGTCTCTTGCTGAGTGCATAATGCGGTTTTGCAACTGCTTAACGTGAGTTAAACTTTTAGGATGTATATTAACTTGACGCAAAACATTGTTTTAAATCTACTCCAAACACGCTTAATGTCAATTTCTTTTAACCAGTTGGTAAAATATAGGTATATTTAAGTCAATTTGCCGCGTTGACCCTCACTTCATATGCCACCACCCCATGCCCCCTTGTTGTATTTTTGTCCCCTGGATTGCACCCCTAATACTGATTTCCAGTGATGCCACTGCAGTGCCAGAAAGTAGCTCAAATATAGCCCAACACCCTCTAACTGCAAAAAGAAAGATCACTACGCTACCTAGCTATCAAAGTGACACAGACACGTGACATGATACAGTACTCCTGATTGGGAAAAATTAAACAAGTGACTATTGGGTTACATTTGCGTAATGGTACAATAAATAGCATTTAGTGTGTAGGCTGATTATGCCACAGCTTTCTGGCGCCCCTTTGCACTCGCTCTTCTCTGTGGCAATGGTGTTGGTGATATTTTGGTGGCTGCACCAAAACCACAAATGAAGGGCGACTCATTAACAGTTTTAAAGGCAAGTGACAAATAAACAGATGGTAAAGAGAAATGTGCATGTTTTATTCAATTGCTCTTTGCCAATGGAAGAAAGAGCCAATGACAAATGTACATCTGTCTCTCAGAAGACTAATCATTAACACCCGGAAAAAAAAACAAAAGAGTATTGTTTCCTATAATTTTGCTGCAAAAGTATAAAAGGAGAGCACCTTTTAGACCTTAAACGCCTAATTCAAATATTCCCTGCACAGGCAAAACCTAAGAATATACTTCAAGGGGTTCTCTAAGCAGACGTCAACTGATGGTATGGTTGTCTCACCTCTAATCTTGACAATCTTGGGTTGAATCCAAGATTCAGCACCAGTTGTAACAGAACCTAACACACTAAATTACGGGAGGAAACTATTTTTTAAATTCCTCAAACACCCGAAAACAAGCATTGGCAACGCCAATAGTTTTGTCTTTTGATTAACCACTGTGATTAATCATATGCTCAGATACTTGTACCTTTTGTCTGCTGTTGGCCACATATATTGAAGCACTTGCATCATGGGATTGACTTCAAATGTCTAGGTAAAGAAACGATTGGCATGAATTTCTCTGAAATGACCAGGTATCCTGCGTGTTTGTCTCAGTGCACGGTGTTGGTGCGTGCAGTGTGTGTTGGGGAATTGTGTGCATGACAGGGTGTGCTAGTGTGTGTGTGTGTGTGTGTTTGTGGGCAGTGTGTGTGTGTTGGCAGTGTTATTGTGTGTGCATGTATGTGCGCTGTATGTGTGTATGTGCTTTTGAGATATGAGTGTGTGTATATGTGTGTACAGCCAGTGTGCATGTGAGGGGCAGTGTGTGGGATACAGTGGGCAAGATGGTTTTGTTGGTGGGGGCTGTGTGTCCGTGTGTGTGAGAGCAGTAGATGTGTGGGAGCAGCATGTGGGGGCAGAGATTTGAGTGGGAGATGCAGTGTGTGTGTGTGGAGGCAGTGTCTTTGTTGAGGGATTTGTCTATGGGGGTACAGTGTGTCTGGTGGTGGTGGTGCCTGTGTGTGTGGGTGCGTGGTTGGGTGGGTGGGTGTTTGTGTGAGAGTATAGTATTTGTGTGGGGGTGAGCAGATTGTGAGTGATGGGGTAGTGTATGCGCGCACCAGGCAGTGTGTTTTGGGGCAGTGTTTGTATGGTGAAGTGTGTGGGGTCAATTGGCGTGAGAGGAGAGTGTCTGTGGAGACAGTGTGTTCATGCGTACAGTGTGTCTGTGTTTAATGGCAGTGCGCCTAGGTGTGTGTGTATGTCTGAGGGGAAGTGTATAGGAGGGGCACAGTGTGAGTGTGGAGGGCAGTGTGCATGTGTCGTGTGCATTGGCAGCGTGTGTGTGTAGGACAGTGTTAATTTGAAGGGGCAGAGTTTGTGTGGGAGCAGTGTTAGTTTGTGAGCAGGGCAGTGTTTCTGAACAGTGTGTGTGTGGGGGCGGTTTTAGTGTGTGTGATGCTAGTCAATTTATTTATTTTATTTATTTATTTATTTGTAACGCGCCGAAGCTCGCAAGCATCAGGGCGCGACAAGGACACAAGGACGAAGAAGAACGGGACAACACATAGAGAGCATAGAGAGGGAGGAAGCAGAACGATGGCAACTAGAAGCGGTGTGGAGGTTGTCTAATTATATGAAGAGAAAGGTCTTCAATTGTTTCCTAAAGCGTTGGAGATTGTTTTCCAATCTGAGGCTGCAAGGCAGTTTGTTCCAGTGGAAAGTCGCCAGGTTCGGAAAGGCTCGGCCGAGACCAGTGGCTTTACCTGGAGGGCTGGGATTGATCAATCCTTGTTTTGCAGATCTCAAGCTACGGCTCGGCTCGTACCAGCTGAATTTATTCTTAAGGTATGCAGGTGCCGTGCCATATAGGCATCGGTGGGTTAGGATCAGTGATTTAGGATTTAGGATGTGTGTGAGGGGAACTCTTTGTATTGGGAAATGTGCACAGGTCAGTATGAGTGAGGGGGCAGTTTGGAGGCAGTGTGTAAAGGGCTCTGTGTGGGGGCAGTGGTAATATCTGTGGGTAGTGGGTATGCATGGGAAGTGATTGGGGCAGTGTGTGGGTTTTGTGTAGGTGTGAAGGGAGGGATTGTGCAGGTGCGAGGACAGTGTGTTATGGGCAGTGTGCATGGGAGCAGTGTGCATGAGGCAGGGTAGTTGTGTGTGGTGGGGCAATGTGGGAGGCAGTGTGTAGCATCAGTATGTTTTGGGCAGTGTGTATAGGAGAGAACTGTGGCTGTGGGAGGCAATGTGTATTGTGTGGGCAGTTTGTGTTAGTGGACAGCGAGAGCAATCATGTGTGTGTGTGTGCCGGCAAAGTGTGTTTGGAGGTCAGTGTGTTTGGTGGGCAGTGGGATATGTATATATATGCTGATTGTGAGTGTGGGGGGAAATGTGTAGTGGGCAGTGCATGTGTGGGGAAGTGTGTGTGGAAGTCGAAGAGTGTGTGAGGGTATTGCTACATGTGTGTGGGGGGGAGTGACAGTGTCGGTGAGGGCAGTCGCAGTGTGTGTGGAGGCAGACAGTTGGTGTGAGTGGGTAGAGTGTGGGGGAAGAATGTGTGTGGTGGCACTGTGTATGCAATGTGTGCTGGGATAAATGTGTGTGGGTCAGTGGGCAGGGGGAGTATATTTGGAGGCTAGCGTGCATTGGGGCGGTTTGTATGGGGGTAGAATATGGTTAGGGGTAGTTTAAAGTGTGTGTGCAAAGCATGTGGTGCAGTGTGTGGGCAGGCAGCACGTGTGGGCAGCAGTGTGTGAGGAGGCAGTTTGTGTGGGACGAATTGTATGTGGGGGAAGTGTATGGGTAGGGCAGTGCATGTGTGGGATAAGTGTAGAGGAGGCAATGTGTGGGTCTGTGGGAGCAGTGTGAGGGGACAATGTGTGTGTGTGTGTGGGCAATGTGGTTGGTCGGCAGTGTTTGTGTGTGTGGAAAGTGTTTGTGGGAAGCATGTGAAGGCAGTGTATGAGGGCATTGTATGTGTGTGTAGTGGGCAGCAGTGAATCTCTGGGGCTATGTGTGTGGAGGGAGTGGCAGTATGCGTGTGGAGCAGTATGTGTAAGGGTATTGCTAACTGTGGCATTGTGCACCAGTGTGTGTGGAGGCAATGTCTGTGTGTACCCATGTGTGCACAGTGGTTTTGGGCTGTCAGTGCGAGTGGGGGCATCTTGTGTGTGGACATTTTGCGTGGGAGGCAGTGTGGGTGTTCAATGTGTGAGAGCAGTGCATTTGTGGGATGAGTGTGGAGGAGGAAGTGTATGGGTGTGTGTGAGTGTGTGTGTGTGTGTGTGTGTGTTAAAAGTTAGTGCTTGGAGGGCAGTGTGTATTTGGGGCCAACCTGTGTGTGAGTGGGCAGTGTGTATGGGGGAGTATTAGTGTGCATGCAGTGGGTGTTGGTGTGGCCAGTGTGTGTAGCAGTGTGCATGGGGGAGTGTTTTGGGCAGTGAGTGTGTAATGGGCAGTATGAGTGTGGCTATTATGTGTTGGGGCAGTTTGTGCAGGGGCAGCATTTGCTTAGTGGTAGCTTACAGAGTGTGGGGCAAAGTATAACAACAGTGTGGGACAGTCAGTGTGTGGTGGTACTGTGTGTGGGGAGAACTGTGTGTGTGAGGCAGTGGGTCGGATGATTCTGGAGGTGGCAGTGTGTGGGTATGTGAGAGCAGTGTGTGAGGTAGAAGTAGTGTGTCTTTTTTTTATAGTACCTTTATCTAATTAATATGGCTTCAACGCAATTGTAGTGGGAACGCCATTAGGGGGCCGAAGTCAAAGATGTGGGAAAGTTGTCAGGAGAATTAGAATTCGTGTATGCATGTGGCCAAGAGAAGGAGTTAGGTGGGCTGGCCAAATTCCAGTAAACTACACATGAAGACCAGGCATGTGGATGGGTACTGAGGTGGCCAGGAGAGAGCGCAAGTGCAAGGGACTCGTTATGTGTCCAGCTAGCCCATGTTTTGTTGTGGGTCGTCACTGCATTCTACTGGCAGAGGTGTTGTGCTGCGTGTTTTAGTCTGTTGAATGGTAGCGAATCATTAGGTGTCCAGCAATACCAAATGTATTGTCATAGGTCATTGCTGTATTCTGATGCATGTGGGTGCGTAGCCATGGCTGCGGCAGATGTCCACCAAACTGTTGCGTGAATACGTACCTGAGGATCGGGTGGAGCATTGTCTTTGCTGTAGCTGTGCAATCAGATCATCTGTGGCATTGTATGGCAGTGTGTGTGGGGGCAGTGTATGTGTGTGATCAGTGTGTTTGGGTTGTCATTGCAAGTGGGGGCAGTATGTGTGAGGGATGTGTGTGTGGGAGCAGTGCATGTGTGGAAAGAGTGTGGAGGGGGAGTGTGTGGGAGTAGTGTAGGGGACATGTGTGTGTATGTGGAAAGGGTCAGTGCTTGGAGGGCAACACTGTGTGACACCACTCAGTGTGTGAATGGGAAGTGTGTTGGGGGAATGTTACTGTACGGGCAGTGGGTGCTGGTGTGCCCAGTGTGTGTTCAAAACGTATGTCAAGGCAGTGTGTGTGGTGGGATGTGTGTGTGTGTATGAGGAGTGGCAGTGTATGGGGGCATTATTAATGGTGACATTTTGTGTCAGCTTTTGTTAGGGCATTGTGTGTGTGTGTGTGTGTGTGTGAGCAGTGTGTTGGAGCAGTCAGTGTTGGTGAGATCAGTGTGTGATGAGGCAGTGTGTGTGGGGTCATTTGGTGTTTGGAGGGGCAGTGTGTGTATGTGTGTGAGAGAGAGAGAACAGTGTGAATATGTATGTGATAGAAATCCAAACTGCTAAATGCTCCCATTAGCTTCTAGAGATTTTCTACACACTTCCCAATTGTGGTAAATATAGCTTCATCCGTGTCGAAAAAGAGCCCAAATAGAACCAGCACCACAAAAAAAGCAAATAGGTTACACAAATTGAAAACTCTAACCGGACCTTTCCTGCCAGTGCAGACTTCCATGGATGGATAGAGACGTGCAGGGACTTCACAGACGGGTTAATGATTGACCTCCTTTGAGACCATATTTCAGGTCCTGCTTCTCGTAATGTCAATCAGTTCTACATCACAGGCTTGCTGATGAGCCCGTGAGATATGCAGCTGATCAGTAACATGGTAAGAGGTCTGCAATGGGCGTTGTTTGGGTGGAGAGGGGAAGGGAAGTCACATAGGCCTTAGCATGGCCATGGGTATTAAGGGGAAGACAATGAACTTAACATCTGCAGTTTGTATGTCCCTCCTCACATGCCTGAAATCTCCCTTGTATCTTCTATTCCCATGTAAATAGTTTCAGCGTGTTAAGTGGTTTCTGATATGATAGGTTATTTATAACCTGCTTAATACCCAGAGGTTTCTAAGCTCAGACACGTTGCCCCTGAGCTATCCTCCCGAGACACCTAATGGCCCCAGCTCAAAACATGGGAAGACGACGTGTTAACTTGACTTGAGCCCTGCTTTCAATGTAGTGTTATTCACAATTCTAACATTATCGTTTGTTTGTTTATTAATTATAATGCGCATACTACCCGGGGGTAACAGGGCGCAGCAGTTACAAGTATATGCGAAGCTTGGTTACACCACAATTATACAGCATACATACAAGTAAAAAAGTTATATACAGAGAAGGCATATTTACAAGCATGGTGTGCAGTAGGAGAGTATACGGACACAGGGATATATATACAAAATAGAGTCTAGAGGAGCGTTAATAACACGCTGTTGTGGTCATAACACTAATGAAGAGGGAAAATCGAGATCAAACCCATGCCCCCTCACCCCAGGCGCATATACAGAAGAACAGCAGGAAGAACAAGGAGCGCACTTATCATTTGAACCAGGCCCCAGCGCACCCATGGGTGACAAATATGCTGAAACACACCCACTTCACCAACAGTGCAATTTCCATGCTACATTAGAATCAATGCTGCAATATCAGAATCTACAAACACAAAAATCCCTGTTTAAAGGCTTGCAAATGCCTATATGAATTAACATGGTCTAAATGCACAGTGTAAAGCCATGTTTCAGGAAAATTACAGCCAAGTTCATTTCTCTCACTGAACACTGGCTGCGGGAGCCTTCAGCAATGTTCCTCGCAAAACCTCTGAGGCTGCCAAGGCCGCACATTCAAGATAAGATTGCTTTCTGCAGACAAACATTTTTTAATTATCCACAAATGCGAATAAATCACGGCAACCCAGTGTGCTTTTTTTTTCTTTCTGGGAAAGAAAGACATTTTCTCAAGGACTCGCACAACATTTGAAACATAAATTGTAACAAGAATGGCGCAGCCCAGCGCCCAGAGCCCAGGTGCGAACTGCTTGTTCAGCTAAAAAGTTATGGGAACAAGGTCATATTGCAACAAGTTAGAATTAGGTAATGGGGGCTGGCACAGCTAAACCAACCCACTGACGCAAAAGGCTAATATCCAATTATCAGGCTCTCTATAAGGGCTACATAGGTAACCTATCACTTAGCAGCCAATAGCAGGAGGAGATAGGTTTCTGGGAGCTGATCCAATTCTGTGAGGTCAGCCTGCAGTGTGATTACAAAGCTGGCTTGCAAGCCAGCCCCGGGGGAGACGGTGCCTGAACTCTCGATGTGCACGATGCTCTGCGTGTTTTTTTCTTTTTTGCTGCCCAGAAATAAACGCAGTTTGGAACATGCTGCTGCCTGCTTGGGACTCTGTTGCATTTCTGGGGGCCATATGGGAGGTGTTGGGGTCTCCCATAGATGGTGAGGGTATGGCTGCTGGCCCCCACTGCCCTGGTGGGGGTCCAGCTTCTCCCCAACAAGTTGGTGCCCTCTGTGAGGCTCATTGCTCATTGTAACATGGGTAAATGAGCACTGCCTGCGCAAGACCTGCGTTGAACTGAACTCCCTGCCACCGACTCAAGGAAGCTGTGGGACCCTCGCCTGCACCTCAAGACCACTGGAAAACGCGTAACCGGCTAAAGGCTTCGGGGGCCACTTGGAAATACCCCGCTTGAGGGCAGGTGAGAGCCCTGCAGGAGAAGGGGTCCGGTGAAGCGCCTTGAGGGGATGTCCAGCAGCGGAGCAACTGCCAGTGCAGCATAGGAAAATGTAAGTCAACCAGCAACATGGGCTTTGAGGGGGGGAAACGTTTAAAGTATTATGATGCATTGTTGATCAGTATGTTGCAGAAATGTTAAGTTCTTTTGTTTGGGTAGAAACTGAGGGAGGCATTGTAAATCGGGTGGTGGGTGATTGTACATTGTCGCAAAATTCAGCGCATTGGTGGTGATCGGCACGTGAATTGTAGTTGGGGCTGGGGCGTTGGCAGTGGTCCCTTCTTGTGTTTTTAGCCTATTGGGTGGGGGAGTGACTCCCCACATATAGGACAGGAGTGTCGCACTGGTTGGTCTGGAAGGCGATTTCATGTACGGGGGTCTGGATTTCCTATGAATTGACGTTATAGATCAATGAGTAGATGAGGTTCCCTGCTAATTGAGCGTTTTATTTCAGTGAGTGGATGATGTTTCCCCGCAGGAGGTAGCTAGATTGTTCCCGAGTGCGGAAGATAGTTGGCTGGTTAAGGTCCCCTGGTGAGGAGCGTATCACACGTGAGGCGACGCAGCGTGTGCAGTCCAATTATAAGAGTTTTTATTATAGTTTACCTTGTTCCAGTTGAGACAGGAAGACAGCTGTGGGGATTGTGGGGTTTTATTTTGGGATTTTTGTGGGGTTGGGAGAAATGGGTTATTGTTCTGTGTATGCACATTTGTCTGTTCATTTGCACTGTGTTTTTAGTTTGGTGACGTC
The DNA here is from genome assembly GCF_040938575.1 of Ambystoma mexicanum. NCBI lineage: Eukaryota > Metazoa > Chordata > Amphibia > Caudata > Ambystomatidae > Ambystoma > Ambystoma mexicanum. The sequence goes on along the minus strand of NC_090923.1, from coordinate 281,086,562 downwards.
ACCTTCAGATTGATGCATAGGACACAGAGTTTTGATGGTGAGGAGATAGTGGTGTGGTTTTGGATTTGGAGACTAGGTGACCCAGAGGCGGTGTGTGGAAGACACATGCGCAAGATTGTGGGGGTGTGCCGGAGAAGGCAATGGTTTGGTGAAGATGGGCTGCACGTGGAGTGCACTGGCTAAGGTGCGGAGCCAAGAAGGCTCACAGAAGTTGAAAAATGTTCAATTATCTTCTAACTTTTGCTCCCTGAACAGCGGACTATTGAAATTTTCGAATTGAATAGAGGTAAAATGTATCACACAATACAGAAATGACTCCCCTTCACCTGTTGTGTAGCACACAGCTTCCATGCCGAAATAAGTAAGTAAAACATAGTGTGCAAAGATTCAAAAGTACTGAAGGTAAATTAAAAAAAGACCATGGCTGCTCATAGGCGGCTTCTCCAGAAGCGTGCAGCAATCGCTAAGGACACACATACACAGCACTTACACGAGAATAGCTTCAAAAGCACATGGCTACAGTTGAACTGTGTGCACGAAGGAAAGGGAAGATGCGAGGGGTCAGCTGATGCTGAACCAGCGCGAGCAGAGGGAAGAGGGGACTCACCCTTCTGAACCTCCGGGAGTGTAATATTTGATGACACAGATGGTAAGCAAGGAATACATTGCATGAGAGAACTGAAAACAGCAGAAGGACATTTAAACACCACACACAGACAATCACAATACACAAACAGGAAGGTGCAGAACAACCCACTAGCAGCACAGGAGTGAGCAAAGGAGGGCTGCAGTGCATGGAAGCAGATTTGAAGGCACAGGTACAGAGGAATTAAATTTAAAGGGAAGATAACGGGGGAGGTGCAAGGAGTAACAATAGCAACAAAGAGGGGGAACTGGAAAGGGAAGAAAGGGATTGGAGGAGGAGAGAAGGACTGAACGAGACAGCACAGCCAAACATGATAGAGGATCAGTAAGGGGTGGTGCAGCATGCATGGGGTTATGGAAGGGAGGAAGGAATGATAGCGCGCTAGACATTGACTGTGTGCATTGTAGATTGTGGCAAGAAAACGCAGGGGCAGAGAAAGGCAGATGAGGACAAGTAGGCACAAAATAAATTATTAAAGTATGCAATGGGAGGGGCAGTTAAAAACAGCCTCAACACACACGCACAAGAATCACAATAGCAGTGTCAACAACCACCACAATATGCACCGCCCATGTGGGGAGGATACATGGGGCAGGATGGGATCATTTCAGCAGACACCACAAGCACCAACGCAGGTACTGTCACCACTACATGTACAGACACAACAAATGACAGCACCACTACCCCGGGACTGACTAGAATCACAACACAGGGGCACTGCACAGCAGCCAGCACCCATACAGAAAACTGACACAATAGCAATGGTACCTGTTACATGACTGGGTGGGGTCTTCCTGATGGGGAACAAACCTTTCAAAGGACATAGATTGACATTCTACCGCTAATAGGACAGCCCAAGACAAACTTGATTTGACTCACTCTGCCACACACACTCATGCTCCACCTCCCTGAAAGAGCAGGCGAAACGCACACTGACACACACACTCACGCACACTCAATAATGCAGAGGACAATTGCATAGGGGTGGTGATAGGTATCAAAACATTTTCTTTTCTGGGTGACAGTGGGGCGACTAGGCCATGCATTAGGGAAGAGACATTTGTGACATCATGAGCGATGTGGACATGACCACCTTATTAACAGAGAAATCCATAACTTGTTAAACACCAGGCATACACATGTTGAAAGTAAGGAAGATTGTTTAAGGATGATGGGGGTAAACGGTACAGAGGGGGGTGCATAATGATAGCGCATCACAAGAGAGTACATTTAGCTACATTTTGAGCACACATCTTTCAGTGAGGAGACTGGGCTCATGAATACACGATTAACACAGAACAATTAAATAAGACACACAAGGTGGAAGAAGGTGCACCTCAGGGGGGAGGCCTACATTTCATTGACAGTTCACCACAGGAGGAGAGAAATAGGGGTAAAGGGTGGATGATCCATGTTCCCAACAGAATTAATTTGGCGACAAAATGACAGTGCAAGTGGTAATGCCACTAGCGCTTTTGAAAATAGCACTGGCACAAATGCATTAGCCAACACACATAGGGAAAGAGGTCATTGCTGCACGAACTGGAGAATGATGGTTGTATTAAAATTTGAGAGCAGATAATGGGGGGATAAATATATTGTTTAAATGTAACAGTAATTAAAGTAGTGGAGCAATAAAATACTAGACTAAATGAGTAATTAACAGAGTAGGTAGGGTTTAAAAAGTGGACATGGGGTGGGATAGAGAGAATGGGAGTAAATTGTGACGGTTGGGTTTGAAAGAAAAGAGGAAGTAAATAAATAACTTAATAAATACAAAAGAGGGGGGAGAGACAGGTAGCGAATAATTGGTAGCGAATTTCATTAGTACCAGTTTAAAGTGCCTGCAGTTCACTGCGAGGCACGCCCTGAAAAGTTGAGAGAGGAGCCATAGAAAAAAAAAGATTTAAAAACCCTGCGATTATCTTAACTAAGTAACATGGTGCACTTAATTTAGAAACACAGCCACTCTATATGACAAATTTACCACCCTGATGTTTCCCTACTTAGCTTGTCAGTGCCTGATGCCCCACGGGACAAAGACACGCACTATAAATAGCTTACAACAAAAGCACAGTAAATATAAAGATCCAAAGGCCCATTTGTACACTAGCACCTAAATTGCATATATATGATCCAAGTGTGTAATGAGTATCTTCACATAAATTAAGTGCCTACCCATTTTCTGGGTACATTTCGAATTGTGTAACAATGTACAGTCAGACCGCCATTGAACGCTTCCAGGTGGTGACAGGATGGTGCATAGGTGTACCATTGGCTCCTCCACTAGGACACTGAATAGTGTGAGAGTAGTGCAGAGAGGTTAGGTCAAGAAATTGAAGAATATGTAAATGCTCAGGTCTCAAGCGCTTCCATTTCATTTCTCGCCAGATATAAAGGACCCAGGGCAGGCCTGAAGACAACGGACAACCAACACCCAATGGCTATGGACTACAGTGGGACATTTTCCCCTCCTGACAGACTTTGTTAGATGTGTGAGGCGTCAAGCCCTACAAAGCGGTGGCCACCCTGGCAACGAGGGAGCAACGATCAACAGGGCCAACGCAAGAGATTTTCATGAACTGCAAAAAGCACGAACACTCCCGAGTTAGGGAAACATGGCCATCCTATGGTCCAACGCACACTAGCAACTAGAATAGGGACCGACACACGCATTTCCAAAGTTTAATTGAGTTTCATATTACATTTTGTGCACCTACAGCTGTAACACTGTTTTGTTCCTTCTCTTTTCCCCGCACATGCAGGTTGTTGCGTATGTATGCTGTTAGAAATGTGTAGGAAATTTCCTTAATGTTATCTTCCATTAGAAACTGTGAGGCCTACTGATTAAAACATCGTGTAGCATTCCCCACTCAATTGCCCACCCTATCAAGAACCTCAGACCCCTAAGAGCATGTTTCCCTGAAGTATATTTCCTTGCTTCCATTGAATAAACAGCCCAAGATTTTCCCTACCCATATTGAGAAATTTTGAAAACACGAAATGTCCAGGGGGAGGTTTGATTTTTGCCCTTAGTGATTGTTTAGTTCGCGGAGCTTGAGGTTACTAACAAGTACTAACTATTAACGCCTTTCTTGCGATTTTCAGGCGGGCAACTTTATCATCTCATCAGCTGCAAGGACCCAGCAGCGTAAGTGGTTATGGGCAAGCAAATAAGGACTTTTACCTTCACGATGGGACTATTAATGATGAACGAAATAATGGGGTGGTAATTTGAAAATTATTTGTAATAGTGAGCATAACCGCTGTATCCCCTGCTAACATTCCCTAACCTAAGCAGGAAGAGCTACGGCGTCAGTGGGTGAGGAAAAGCTGCTGCTAAAGTAAGGAGAGTTAAGGGCAGACACAAAGGGAGTAAAACATACACATAACACACATAGTAGAAGTGACCAACAACATGCACACATGTACAAAATTGGTAGGGACACCGCTGGAGAGAGCTGTCCTGACTGTTCTTTAACATATGCTGGAAGAGAATTGATTACAACATACATTACTACAGCAGAGCACGACGCCCATGTATGCCAAGGTGCGAAGAAGATTGCAAGGGAAGCCAGCAATATTGAGATTGATAAGAAAAAAAAAAAAAAAGGGGTGTAATCCCCTATGGAAGATGATTACATAAAGCAGCTAATTGGAGAACAACTGTATGTGGAAAGTGACCAGAGAGAGAAGAAACAACGAGCAAATGCACCAGTGAGCAAGCTGCAAGAGAAAAAAAAAAAAAAAAAAATCAAGAAAAAATAAATAATAAAAGAAGAAAGAAAAACAAAAAGAGAAGAAAAAAATAAAATAAAAGAGACAAAAATATGATAAGTGCCTAACGGAGTGAGACAAAAGAGCACAGATGGTCACTTGGGTGGAGAATGAAGAAGGATGTATACTGTTTAGGTACCAGCGTTATGGTACCAGCACAACAGTGACAAGAAGTGGACAATCATTCTGGATGCAAGAAGGTTGAGAGAAGTTGCGAGATGAGAGCAGGAACATCACTGCCTATGGACTACTATTGAGCACATGCATCCAAAGATCAAGAGAAACTACCACTGAATTGGGGAGGAGAGTGTTCATTGGTGCGCATCAGCATGTCCTTGTTGGTGATGACCAAGGAAGATGTGAAGAGTGACACATTCACCAAGATGGAAAACAACGGAAGAAGAGAAACAGACAGAGGAGTAAAAAGAGGGGGGAATTACTTCTCGAGCGAGGCAGAAGAATAATTGGATGAAGTACCAGCATACTAAAGAATGATCAGCAAAACTGCACCTGAAAAGAGAAAGCAAAGAACTAGCTAGTGGTAATGGAGGACATCTTGACTGCCTGGTTAATTGAAGGTGATAACGGAAGGACTAGTACCGAGCACAGCATCATTGTGCAAGATAGAGATACATTGCAAGAGAACAACAGAAGAAGTTATCGGAATGCAAATAAGAGACATGGTGAAAGGAAGAGCCGGACTAAGGGAGAAGATAGCGGTGTGCAACATGGTTCCAGCAGTAATAAAGGTGCCCACTCCCTGTGATCAGAGGAAGTACGAAGGGAAGTGAGTGTGGTGGAACACAGAAGGAGAACACTCCTATATGTACTGTTCATCAACAACAATGCAAAAAATTATGGACACTTCAAGGAATTGACAAAGATATGCAGAGCGGAAGGAGGTGAATGTTGGTTGGTGGTGTGGTCGACAAAGTTGACCAGAGGGGGGACTGAAGAGGGAAAATCGAGATCAAACCCATGCCCCCTCACCCCAGGCGCATATACAGAAGAACAGCAGGAAGAACAAGGAGCGCACTTATCATTTGAACCAGGCCCCAGCGCACCCATGGGTGACAAATATGCTGAAACACACCCACTTCACCAACAGTGCAACTTCCATGCTACATTAGAATCAATGCTGCAATATCAGAATCTACAAACACAAAAATCCCTGTTTAAAGGCTTGCAAATGCCTATATGAATTAACATGGTCTAAATGCACAGTGTAAAGCCATGTTTCAGGAAAATTACAGCCAAGTTCATTTCTCTCACTGAACACTGGCTGCGGGAGCCTTCAGCAATGTTCCTCGCAAAACCTCCGAGGCTGCCAAGGCCGCACATTCAAGATAAGATTGCTTTCTGCAGACAAACATTTTTTAATTATCCACAAAGCGAATAAATCACGGCAACCCAGTGTGCTTTTTTTTTCTTTCTGGGAAAGAAAGACATTTTCTCAAGGACTCGCACAACATTTGAAACATAAATTGTAACAAGAATGGCGCAGCCCAGCGCCCAGAGCCCAGGTGCGAACTGCTTGTTCAGCTAAAAAGTTATGGGAACAAGGTCATATTGCAACAAGTTAGAATTAGGTAATGGGGGCTGGCACAGCTAAACCAACCCACTGACGCAAAAGGCTAATATCCAATTATCAGGCTCTCGATAAGGGCTACATAGGTAACCTATCACTTAGCAGCCAATAGCAGGAGGAGATAGGTTTCTGGGAGCTGATCCAATTCTGTGAGGTCAGCCTGCAGTGTGATTACAAAGCTGGCTTGCAAGCCAGCCCCGGGGGAGACGGCGCCTGAACTCTCGATGTGCACGATGCTCTGCGTGTTTGTTTCTTTTTTGCTGCCCAGAAATAAACGCAGTTTGGAACATGCTGCTGCCTGCTTGGGACTCTGTTGCATTTCTGGGGGCCATATGGGAGGTGTTGGGGTCTCCCATAGATGGTGAGGGTATGGCTGCTGGCCCCCACTGCCCTGGTGGGGGTCCAGCTTCTCCCCAACACTAAGGCAAGTGGTTAGGAGTGCTGGTTGTTGGATTTTAGCCATATGATGGTGTTGGCTCTAAACTTGTGGTAAGTTTGGTCTGTTCTAAGGCTGGGAGGCAAGGTGTTCCATAATTTGAACGCTTTCACCGGGAAGCTGTTACCTCCAATTGTGGACTGTTAAACTAGGTATAACAAGACGATCTTTATTGACAAGTCTTACTGGTCTAGTAGAGGTTTGCTTGTGAAATCTCTCAGGCAGGTAAATGGGTGCGGCATTGTTGAGGGATTTGTATGTCAGCGATAAAGTTTTTAGGGTGACTTTGTCGTGGGTTGGGAGCCAGTTATTCGGTCGGCTTGTCTCGGAGATATGGTCTCTTCTAGAGATGGCTAGACTGCTCGAAGGGCATTATTTTGTAGGATTTGGATTCTTTTAATGATGGCTTTGGATGATCCTAGGTAGAGGGCATTACAATAGTCCAGGCGTGACAGGATGAGGGCTCTGGCTAGGGTAATACAGCTGCATTCAGAGAGGAATGGCTTGCCAGTGCGAATCAGTTTGCATGTGTAGGCTGTGGAAGATGCTATGGAGTTGACCTGTTTAGTGAATGAGAGGTGATAGTCGAGGTGGAAACGAAGTGTTTTTACCTCATGCTCTACTTTTATGGTATTACCATCAATTATAAATGAAGAGTATTTGGGACCTAGTTTTTTTTTAGTTAGGCTTTGTGCCCAGGATAATGAGTTCGGTTTTATCATCATTCAGGCATAGACCGTGTGTGGCCATCCATGCCTGGATGATGATATGCACTCTATTCGCCAAGGCCAAATCCTTTTCATAATCCGCAGAAATCTGGAGGAGGATCTGAATATCATCTGCATAATTAGTGTAGGTGATACCGAGATGATCCAGATCATCGAAGAGGGGCTTAGTGAAAATGTTGTAGAGTGTAGGCGTGACACATGATCCCTGGGGCACACCGTAGGTAATGGGTATGGGGTCTGCGGCAGCTAGCGGCGAGAAGACCCTCATTGTTCTGCCATTTAAAAAGGATCTAATCCAAGTAAATGCTTCCTCAGAGAAGTGTGCTGCAGTGTTTAGATAGTTGCAGAGGATGGTGTGGTCGACTAAATCGAAGGCAGCTGAGAGATCTAGGAGGAGGAGTAGTGCTGATTTCCCGCTGTCTTTCAGCTCGTCGATTTGGGTCTTGAAATCAATGAGGGCAGTTTATGTGTCGTGCTGTGGGCGGAAACCTGATTGCCTAGCTCCTAACAGATGTTGTTGTTCCAGATGTTTTTGAATTTGTATGTATGCTACCTTATCCAAGATTTTTAGAAGGAAGGGCACAGTAGTAATAGGTCTATAATTAGTGGGTGTGGATGGGTCGAGGGTAGGTTTTTTTAAGAGTGGGAGTGCCCATGATTGTTTAAGGTTAGTGGGAATGATGCCCGTCGTGAAGGATGCATTAATGAGTTTGGTGATGAATGGAGATAGATCACGGGCAGCATCCTTGATAAGCTGCGCAGGGCATAGGTCTCCCTGACAATTCGAGGGTTTAAGAGACCGAATGATTCTTTCCACTTCAAGGATGGAGACCTTGGTGAAATTGAATTGCGTAGATTCGTCCCTGCTATCCTTATCAGTGGTGCTGGGGTCAGGGGGATCATTTAAGCTAATTATTTTGCATGAAATCCTATTTTGTTGAGTGGCTATTTTATTGGCTAGGGCGAATTGGATATCCTCACACCATTTTCTATCTTTCGTGCAAGTGTCGGGTGGTGCTATTGGAGTTTCTATTTCTTTAAGAATGGTGAACAGTTCCTTTATGTTAGATTTGGCATTGGATATGTGTGAGTCATAGGATGTTCGTTTTGCTAGGCAAATTTCTTTTTTGTATAGGGGTGAAATTTTAGTAAGTTTGAGTTTATTGGCTTCAGAGGGATGTTTAAGCCAAGTAGCCTCGCAGTTTCTTTTCTGTTGTCTTAAATTTTTTAAGAGCGGTGTGTACCAGTAATTCAGATGGGTTTTCTGCTTACTTGATCTTAGTTTCACAGGTGCAATCTGATCCAAGGAAGTGGTCATGATTTTATTAAATTCTTCGACCAATCTCTCAGGGTCCGTGTTGTCATGGAGAGAATTGAGAGTGGGGAGTAGCATCGGGATGAGTTTTTCCACAGTAATGCTCTTTTTATTTCTAGTTAGTGTGGGTGGAGCCCTGACGGCAGTGGTCGGTGGAGGTTTATTGGTGGAGAGCAAGAAGGACATGAGGTGATGGTCCGTCAGGAGCTTTTGAGGTTATTAGTTAGGGTGGAATTAATGTCATCCACGAAGGATCCAGAGAGCCTGGTGGGCGGTATGTCAAATGGATGTTTAATGTTTGGGCATTAGTTATAGGAACTTTGACTGATAGTGATTCGCACGACTGGAGGTCAATCTGGGTAGCAGATCTCATGGCGAGACCTCATTTGTAGATAAAATCGATACCTCCTCCTATAGCATTGGGTCTGTCATGTCTCAAGATGGAATTCCCCTCGGGGACTGCTAGCATGATCATATGGCCTGCAGCAGGGTGTAGCCATGTTTCAGCATTGGCAAGAAAGTCTAGATCCTCTTTCAGGATCAGTTCGGCAACTTCTGTAACATGTGCTACCAGCAATCTAGGGTTTATTAATCCGCCTTTTATCTGGGTACTCAAAGATGTTGGTATGGTAGGCAGGGGGGCAAGTGGGGTTTTAGGTTTGCTGTACTTAGTTGAACTTATTTTAGAAGGCTTGGAGCCGCAATGGGGGACAAAGGGCATGTTAGGGGTCCTAGAATTAGGGGATATGTTTAGTAATCTCGTGAGAGGCTCGTATATTTTGGCTAGTCTCGTTCTGATACGTAGATTTCTATCCGTGGCCGGGCATGGCTTGCATGGGAGGTAGTTTAAGGCATCTGCCATGTCTTGGAGAGACGTGGTAGACGGTTTGGGTAGGGTGGTAGATGTCACGGCTGGCAGTCTCCTATAGGCAGGGGTAGTAGGTGCCATGACGTAGAACGTGGTCCTCAGAACAAGGATTGTTATGTAAAGGGTCTGGTTGGAGACTAGAGGGGGCATGCTGATGCTAATGTAGTGAAGGATTGGTAGTTTGCCTAAGGCTGAGTAACCATGGAGGTGTAATAAGCTGTCTGTAAGTTTGAAATTAATGTCTCTCCTAGATTCAACATAGAATGTGCCGACTAGATGTTGCTAGGCAAGTTGGGATATAGTGTGCAGGTAGGGATATACAATTCAGTAAAAATAGTTTACCTGGATTCTCGTAGTTCTAGATTTAACTATGTATGCTAGTGTGTAGTGTGCAGACGCTGAATGCATAATCAGTGTCCACATTATCATTGAAACACACAGACCAGAAGACGACCAGAAGATTTGTGTGACTTAATACCAAAAAATCTTGGATGCACATTTATTGCACCATACTCCCGTTTTCAACACTTCTGTGCAAGGTGGACTTCCTGCCAGGCAATGCACACATGCTTAATCCCTCAACCACAAAGACAAAGAGACAAATAGAAACACATAAATAAAAACATCAGTTTATATGCACTACGCATTGCTCACTGAACCCTGGTCCAGTGTCTGCCCAAACAAACCTAAGCTCAGCATCTGCGCTCGGGATATTACCATAATAATATTAAATAATAATAATAATAATTTAGCATTTATATAGCGCTACGAATCCTCAGGTATCTGAGTGCTGTTTATTATTACCCACGGTGTGTGGTGCTCATTTATCGACCTCGGAAAGATGAAAGACTGAGTTTGGCCTTGATGGGATTTGAGCCTGCTTCAGCAGGCTCTGCACAGATGTCAAAGCGAGCGCTCTACTCGATGTGCTATCCGACCATGCTTTTTTAGGGGGCATCTGGGCCCAGGGTTGCATCTCCACCGAAAGGCAGGCTGCTAAGGATTTCAATCAGGCACACACCCAGATCTCGCATAGCATGTAGTGCGCAATGAAACCCTTATTTATTTGATGTCTATAAGTTCAATATTGCGGTGCCAATTGCAGTTTGAGGCAGGAAACCCTGATTCTGCCTTCGCTGTTGTTTGGTTGCGGGAGGACCCACTTTTAGCCTTCAAAGAATGATCTTCCTGCAGAGCGAATTGCGGTGCCAATTGCAGTCTGAGGCAGGAAACCCTGTGTCTGCCTTCACTGTTGTTTGGTTGTGAGAGGACCCACTTTCTGCCTTCAAAGAGTGATCTTCCCGCGGAGCGAATTGCAGTGCCAATTGCAGTCTGAGGCAGTCCGCAGCATCCAGGCTCCGGGCTGAGGTGCCGCTATGGAGGACAACTCCAGAACTTTCAGAAGCGGCCATCCCCAGATTACGGAGGCTGGCGGACGCGGCCGAGTAAGGGAAAATGAAAGTGACAGCTTGTCGCCCGGCACCCTGCCTGCAGCCAGAGTGGAAAATACCTGCTCGTTTGAGGACACGGGTTCATTTGAGGACACAGGTAAGAACCCCATTGGACAAACGAGTGGGAGAAAGGGGGGGAAGCAGCAATGTTGATCTGTGTCCCCCCTATGCTGATAATGTTGACAGCGTGTTCCCTTCAGCGCTCATCGGCCAAACGGACGGGAGGAAGAGGGGGGGAAGCACAACTGTAGATCTGAGTACCCCCTCTGCCGACCACGCTGTCAGTGTGCTCCCTTCAGCGCTCATTGAAACAGGAAGTATGCCCTCTACCGGAACTGTCCCCCCACTTAACGACTATTTATACCAACTAAGTCACCAACACAATGTGGGGTGAGACGGGCGGCGTATCCAGGACGCTCGAATACATTGATGCTGAAATTTTGCAGGAGAGAGGGAGTGAGGGGAGGAGAGGGGCTAAGACCCCTGGGGTTCCCATCTCGCTACAGAGAACTGGGTGGGGTGCTCAGCAAGGAGCAGCTGCCACCTGGGCGACCCCCTCGCTACCCTCACAGCACTCCCCGTTGCACAGGGGAACAACATCACTGAGTATGCCGGCTACCAAACTGGTAGTGGACTTCGTGATCCACCGTGGGAGGGAGGGAGGGGAAACCCCTATGTTGACTGAGCAAAATCTGGGGGTGCCTCTGGGGTGCAATCCCCTGGAGAAGGTGGGAGCTCTATTCCCTGAAGCGACGTGCCCTCAGAACAAGGGCAATGAGGAGTCTGTGACAACGGACTCGACAAAGGACATGAATGCGGCACAGAGCCCGCTAGCACAGGCCCTTAGCCCTAAGCCCTAAGAAAAGCCAGCAAGAGAAAATTGAGATGCCATCAGACAAACCAGGAGATTGTGAGAAAATGGAAATGTTACAAATCACAAAAAAATAACTCAAAAGAAATTCTCATCAAAAACTCGTAATGCCACCAACGCACTACAAAGGAAGGGGAAAGAATCGACAAAACAGATGGATGGACCAAAATTGAATCAAACTAAATCCCAGAAGGCCAAACCAATGTCCTTCACTTCAGAACAGAAAAAATTATTAACAACCTCACTTAAACTCTTCTTTCAAAAAAGAAATCATACAGGGGCATCAGGAGTTGATCTCACAGATGCAGAACTAATTGCCGGAACAGAAACCCTTGAAACAACCATCTATCCTCTAACATCAAAAAACAGCGAAAAGACAACAAATGAAAATACAAATCAGAATTCCCAGGAGTTGTAAAAGCCGATTTTAGATAAAGAGATAGTCACTACCCATAAGAGTGCAGGTGTTGGCTATGGGAAACCACGTGAATCCCTTCCTAATGGGAGGACTCCCCGAGATTGAGTAAGTTCCCAGGACCGTGAAGTGGCGCCCACCACCCAAAAATAGTTGGAGGGCAGTCACAAACAAAGAGAGGGGGTTGTTAAGCAGTATGAAGAAATAGGACATAAAAGAATCCACAATGTGGGTGATGAGTTCAAGACCGGACCACCGCCTCCGCAAGGATCAAATGACCCATTAAGGGAACCGTCAGGGGAAAAAGAGAACGACCAGAGGCTGGAAAATACAGACTTAAGGACCCCAGGGCCATTTGCAAAATCTAAGAAGGATGAAAGGAAAAGAGATAGGGAAAAGGACAAAAGTGGTGACCCGAGTCTCCTATTGCCTAGAACACCTTCAACACCTAACGGAAGACGGCACTGCGAAACTTCATCACTACCACAAAGAGACACACCATCACAGAAGATTGACTTAATGTCAATTATGTCTACCATAACAATTGCCTTGAACCCATTTTGCAAACTTTACGAGACACTAGGTGATACCCTGAAAGACCAAACATCCCTAATAGCAGCAATGAACTTAAAATTAATCCTCCTAGAGGGGTAAGTGCTGGCTAATTTGGGTGAAAAGCCCAAGCCGACGACACCCTTGAAGTCAACGAACATGGCATTTCAAACGGAGGATTATCAAGGCCAGCGTGCAAAGGGCAGGGTTTCATCAGTGTCTACAGAAACAGATACCCCCATTTTTATAATTTCTCCACAGAAGTGGGTGCTGGGAACAGGCACGCACCCGAAGGGGGTTTCGGCTCAACAAACAAATGGTTCAAGAGCACTTTCTCAGGTGGATGACACCACAATGGCAAATAACTCCCGACAGAAGCAAAATGCTACGGGTGTAGGAACACGTGTGCCTAAGTACAGAGGAAACGGCTCGATTGTCCTAAACCCCACCATTGTGCATAAGATTGCCTCCTTGCCACCGACTGAACAGGAACGAAACTCTAGAGACCCATGGACTAAGGACAAGCAACCGTCTTATGGTATTTTCTCACAGTAACTCGGTGGCAGTATAAAATACCAGCCGGACAAGGAAGCTATTTTTGATTTCGGAGCAAGGGGCGGCAAATGTAGTAGAAACTTTGGAAAAAGGGAGAGTAAAGTAGTACAACTTGAAATAGGAAAGTCAGAAAGGCGGGAGGCAAAAAAATCCACTGACTTGGAGGAGGAGGAACGTGACTTGGTTGATTTCATGGACCTAAGTCAATATCCATATCAGGACTCAGACATAGAGGACTTTCCAGCAATTCAACTGAAAAGAAAAGCTACACCTCCTCTAGAAATGGACCAAATATGTGAACCAAAAAGAAAGATCATAAGAAGCGACAGAAGGGTCACATATCCGCGAAGGGATCAACAGAGATCAACATCCTCTATTAACGCAACAAACGGAGTCTGGAGAGAATGAAGAGGAAAAAGTAGAGATAGAGTCCTAATTCCCAAGGAAACCCTCAGAGACAAGGGAAGAAGAAGAGAAGAGAGAGAGCTGCGAAGACTCCCCTCAAGGCCAAATCAGAACGAATCAAAAAAGGCTCTGGGGGAGTACTTGGACTATAGATGCAAGGACCTAAATGAAAGAGAAAGGGAAGGAAAAATGGAACCACAAAGTCGTAAATCAGCAATAAAAAGGGCTTTCTCCTTTAAGACCAAATGAAGACAAAAAGAGAGATAATAAGGTGGAATTGCAAGCCTCTCGAGCATTTAAATTAATGAAAAACATCAACAAAAACTAGAATTTGATCTTGAATCGACGGACAGTAATGAAACTTTGCACTCAAATTCCAACCTTAAGCAGTCTTCGCTCTGAAGATCTAATTATTGTGGAACCTATGCATGAAGGAAGAAAAGCTTGTTCATACTGCACATATGTTCAGTAAGAACAATAGACTTAATACGATCCTCCAGTCGAAACTTCTCAAAACTAGGATTCAGCTTAATAGATCTAACCACAGTTACATCACAAGACCATGAGGTAGATCTTAGTGATCGTACACAGACCTGGGAATCACGTCGTCAATTTTCTACACCATTATCAAAAAAGGATACTCCTGGTGATCCTCCACAGTCTTGGAAACCGCGTTGTGACCTTTCAACACCAGTCTTAAAAAAGGATACCCCAAAAGTCTCAAGGAAAGAGTGCGCCTGGGCAGAAACCCCAGGGGTCTATGTAAAAAAGTAAAGAAACTATGTAAGAGAAATAGTATAGAGGCGTTGGATAAGAAGGGACTATGAAGACCAGGAGGAGGACAAATACAGTTGTCATGCAAATAGAGTGGAAGAAGATGAGGGCCTCCACAACGATCACAACAGACATCCAAAAGGCCCGTAATTAAGTAGAAGGACGGCAAAAGAAAGTGATGACATGAGAAGACCTAATCCAGCCATATCTATTAAGAGAAGAAAAGCGGAGACAAAAAATCGAACGACCGACCCAAGAAATTGGACCTGGGTCTCTAAGGCAGTCCAAAAGAAGCCTGCGTTTTAGCCACCAAAACATGATCTGACCATGTCTTAGCTCTTGCACTATCTGAAATGTTGTCAGGCCGAGTACGATAGTTAATTTCCCATCCTTGCGGTTCATGGCCTGTAAGAATGTGGTTGTATTTTCCCTTGTTCCCTCCCTTGCCTTGAAGCACTTTGAAACACATTGTGTATAGGTGCAATATAAATAAACAATCATATCATATCATATCATATATCATATCATCCTCATCCAAACACCCAGTCCTAATAGGAACTGCCAGAGCCAAAAGGACCAGATAGTGATGGGCTCATGGGACACCCGGGGATTTGGCCATCTTACACGGACCTCGGACGTGAATTTTGGAGACTATGACATTCTATGTCTCCAGGAGACATGGCTGACGACAAGACCAAGTATGGATGGCTATGAAATTACGTTCTCTTCAGCTAAAAAAGGGCACAAGGGAAGACCCTTTGCTGGCCTATTGATTGCCATCTGTTCTGGAAGCGGGCTACTTCTAAAATCAACACTGATATCAACAGTTCTGACCCAAGCAGTCCTTATTGAATGGTCAAAATGGACAACTGAAGGAGACCAGGAAACACCCGTTTTGATTTTGATCATCAACTCCTACTGGAATCCTGCTGCAATCAACTACGAAGTTTTCATTCATACAATAAGAAATATTCTGGAAGGCTCAACTTTAACTCAAAAAATCGACCATATCATCGTTACTGGTGACTTGAATGCACAAATTGAGGAAAAGGACTACCCATTGAAAGAAAGTACAAAAACCTTACCCTCCTACAAAAGAGGAGTAAAATGGAAACAACTAATGGAGGCTTTCGATCTTCATAATCTACACACTACAAGACAGCACCAACATCCTATAGTTCCATCTTTGGAACAAAATGGTCAAGGGATGATGATTGACCATACGTTTGTCTCACGGGAGCTGCTACTAATCATCGATAAGTCCGAAGTTATAAGAACGAAAAACAGCGATCATAATATGTTGCAAACAAGGTGTAAAACTACCCAGAAGCTGATGGAAAAAAATGTCATCAGTCTTGGAACTGCATAACGGTAACACTCGACTTCGTTTAAATGAAAAAGCCATTCAAAAGCTAACCCAAAATTATCAAATCCAGTTGGAAAAGGACACACACCAGCAAACAACAGTCCTGGATTATCATCCCCTTTTAGACATTTTAAAATCAAGTAAGAAAAAAGGAACGGAGACCGAATCAATGAAAGTACACGTCTACAATGCCCCATTAGTGGCAAAAAGACGAATAGTCAGAATGCTTAAACGGAAAGCCAATAAGACGGGAGATCCAGTGATCATGGAGAAACTGGAGTAGGAAGTGCGAAGCTACAAAGCATGGGTACAAAACTACAGGTACATTTTGTACCAAAAAGACTCTGAAGATATGCTCCGCTCACTGCCTGGAAAATAATATAGAGATTTCTGCTCACTGATTCGAGCAACAGGAGGTGAC
This sequence comes from Ambystoma mexicanum, assembly GCF_040938575.1. Taxonomy (NCBI): domain Eukaryota; kingdom Metazoa; phylum Chordata; class Amphibia; order Caudata; family Ambystomatidae; genus Ambystoma; species Ambystoma mexicanum. The sequence continues at coordinate 281,070,394 of NC_090923.1, read as the reverse complement.
CCCAGTGGGAGGCTACAAAATGGTGACGGAAAAGAAACGTGGGTGACCCACTTTAAGGAATTGTATAAAATCGAAGCCGCCACAGTCAACATCAACGCCAAAAAAGAAGATAAATGGAAGATCACATGGGCGACAGAGGAAATAGAATCTAGGATAAGAAAATTGAACAACTCGCGGGCCGCAGGCCCCGACGGAATTATGAACCTTGAACTGAAGAGGCACCTGGAGCCCTGGGCTCCCCTTATAAGTACAATCTTTAAGGAAACAGTAAAGGCCAGTCGTATTCCAACTTCATGGAGAAGGGCACACATCGTACCAATTTTAAAATAAAGCGGTGATAAAGCGGACCCATGCCAGTATCGACCGATTGCTTTGCTCGATACAATAGGGACAATCTTTGGCTCAATTGCCCTGGAAAACCTGCAAGGCTGGATAAATCAATCAGAAAATGTTGACCTATTACAAACAGGCTTCGTGAGAGTTCTGGGTACAACAATTAACATTCTATTATTAAGTGCACTGAAAGCGAAAGTAAAGGATGGGAAACCATGAATGCACTTAATATTTATTGATTTAGTGCAAGCCTTTGACCGGATAGACCGGGAAATCCTGTGGGAGAAGATGGAAAATCGAAACTGTCCAAATACAATCATGGGTCCTATAAGAGCCTTGTATACCGAAACAGCAATAAAGGTGAGACTCAACAGAGCAGGAGACTTATCACGAGAAGTTCCCACCACTCGGGGTGTCAAACCGGGCTGCCCTTTGGCTCGTGTGCTTTACATATTATATACGTCAGACTTTATGGACACCCAGACTTCGATTAGATCCTTTCCTCCAACACTAGTTAATGAGAACATTCTGAGACTGATCTATGCCGATAATATTATCCTAATAGACCAAACACAAGTCGGCCTGCAGAGGCAGTTGAACAACCTTCTCGTTTACCTGGAAAAGAACAAATAAGAACTAAACAAATCAAAAACAAAAGTAATGTCTTTTGAAAAAGGAGAAAACACAAAAAAGAACATCACGATGTCTGCAGAAGGAACACAACTTGAAAAGGTAACAAACTTCAAATACCTAGGAATTATATTGAACAATAGCCGGTTGAACTCCCGATGCAGGAACATCTGTTCAATAAACTTAAAGCCCTGACCAGCCAGTCGAAAATGATTAATCGAAAGTTCGGGCGCTTCTCAATTCTTCCGATGGTGAACCATCATAAGGCAAAAGTTGTGCCAACATTGATTTATGATGTAGAAGTAATGCTGGTATTGCCACCAAATCTATGGCCAAAACTGGAAGGACGTTTTTGGCGCAAAGTCCTAAACCTTCCAAATTCAACTCCCGGTGGCGATAAGGAGAGAACTAGGCCTAAGCTCAATGAAAGTTCTGGTGGAACGAAATCCTTGATGCTATTTAAAAAAGTAACAGACCCATCAGCTAAAACCATTCTGAGAATCATCAAAAAAGAAATGGAAAATTAAGAAAATGGGATGTTACTTACGTGGAGGTCTCAAAACCGCTTGTTGTTAGAGAACATTGGTAGCACAGGAGAGGACCTGCTATCAAATCCCTCATCAATTTGTACAAAACTTCTAGAAATGGACTGGATTGAGACCAGTGCTACAGCAGACCAATGCAAACTGCTCGCTGACCTCGCACGGAACTCAAAAAAATTAAACGAGGTGGTTCCATATTTACTGAAATCCCCCGACCAACGAACAAGGCAAGCCTTTCTGCGGATTAGACTGAACTTAGTCAACACTAATGAAATCCTAGCAGTCAGAGAGAAGGTCCTCTCAAATAAATGCAGATTTTGCCCTCCTTCTACCCACGTTGTCATGGGCAGACCTGGGGGGGCACGCAAAAAGCATGCAGCGAAGCATGCAGCGAAACCTAACGTGAAGAAACTGGTGGGTGCCCAGCACTATGGGCCACGTGTTGTGGATGTGTGTAGTGTTCAGGTAGGATGGGGAAGGGTGCTGCCATACAGGAGACTGCTTTGTCCTCCCTGTAGGCTGCAGGCACTGCAAGTGCATCGAGACTACACTTCCCAGCATGCCTCGCGCACAGACAGCCAATCAGGGATGGATTGGGCGTGGTATGCCCCAACGCGCATGCGCGAAAACACCGGCACGGGGCTTGTGCTCGAGATCGCTGGGGAGAAGGATGTGAGACACCGAGCTCTGCAGGAAAACTCGTGCGAGGGGCCCCGCCCCGCCTGATTGAGAATCCGGCCCCTCGCCTATACTCAGATAAGTTGGGGACGCATATCCAGGGAATCGAAGCCGCGCAAAACTCAGTCCTGAGAAAGCCCGTAGAGAGAGGTTTGGGAAGCGCATGGGGCACAGTCTCCCAGTCCATATCGCTCGCCCCTGCGCCGGCATACGATATAAGTACAAGCCCTGGGATAACAGTGTTTAGCAGCGCGAGTCATGCAGATATGAGGAACGCGACATTGGCATTGTGACACGGAGATTACCTGCGCCCCAAGCCACGCGCGGCGAAGCTCGCGCTGGCATTTTTACTAGCGACTTGTTTGCTAAAAAGACAAACACGGCGAGCGGCATAGTCCGTGGGGAGCCGTATCATTAAGCCTGGGAAGAAAGTATGAGTGCGGCATGGAGTGAATGACCGTGTGTATGTGTGACCAAGAATAACACATATTCTTTCTTTGTAGCGGAAGACGTGACCAGTCTACACCGTTTTCAGAGACGCAGCACAGACTGACAGCTTTCCAAGGACCGAGCACTAGGACCGGACAATGAACCCAAGCTAAGTGTTGCATGCTAGTTAACTGTGACAGTGGTTGCCCACTGCCAATTGCACTGCTCAGAGGGGTCAAATGTTATTTATGTGATTCATACTTCAGAAGGCGTACAGTTTGGCCCAGCCTGTAGGCACTGCAGGAATTATCATGTGGTGTGCTATGAGATGACGATGAAGGTGTGCAGCAGTTGAACCTCACCCAATTTCCCTCTACCTACCCATTACCTCGCCCTACTCCTTTTCCTGGTTTTCCCACAACCCCCCAACCTATCCAATCAACGAGACCCTAACCCTCTTTCCCTGCCCTGGTCGCGAAGGCCTGCGTAAGCTTTGTCTTGCAGGTATCAAGACCAGTGTGGGGGTAGTTGGTTCATCCACTCCTGCGCCAGGTACCGGTGTGCAACCCTCACAGAAGCACAAGCCCACGAATAATTACGGCGCCTGAGTGGGTTTGATACCCTCCCCCGTTTCTCGCAACATGGAGGAGATTGCTAAAGTCCTGCAGGATCTGCAGAACGAATTGGCAGCATCTCGACAGGAATATGCTGCCTTATCGGTTCAAGTCCGAAGTCTGGCAGCGCAGACCTCGCCCTTACCTGGTTCAGCCCCGGTCCCCGTCCAAGTGCAAGTGTCACCAGAACCCACAGTTCCTCTTGCACCCCCAGAGCGTTATGCTGGGGACCCTCAGAAGTTTACTACCTTCATCACTCAGTGCCGCCTCCAGTTTCTTACTAAACCCACGGCCTTCGGGTCCACCCAGTCTAGGACGGCCTTCGTCATTTCGTATCTCACGGGGGATGCTGCGGCATGGGCCAATCCTTTGGTGCATAAGGACGACCCACTACTCTATGACTGGGATAGGTTTCTGGGTGAGTTTGAGAAGGTATTCAATCGACGGGCAGCCACCCTGTATAAGGATAGAGAGCTTTTGACGCTCAGGCAGGGCAACAAGGAACTGGTAACTTACGTTACACACTTCAACCGCTTAGTAGCGGAAGCTGAGTGGCCTGCCGACAAGCGAATATCTCTATTCTATCAAGGCCTGCGGGACGATCTGAAAGATCTAATTGCCCAGGTTGATCCACAGCCGGTGGAATGTTCCAACATGATCGATCTTGCCTTACGGTTGGATCATCGCCAGGCTGAGAGACGGGGCGATAAAAGAAAAGGTGAACCTCGCCCAATGGTCCGGTTAGACCAGTCTCGTGGACCTCGTGGGCCGGTAGAAAGGTCTGGTGGGGATGAACCGATGCAAATAGGTTCTGTCCGAGGACCCTTATCCAAGGAAGAGAAGGAGCGACGGAGGAAAGAAGGTGTTTGCCTTTATTGTGGTTTAGCCGGGCATTTCGTGCGAGAATGCCCCACAAAGCCTAAGAGTCAGGGAAACGTATCCGCTCGGCGGTAGTGGGGGTCACCCGACCGAGCTTTCCGGAGATTAGGGCCCCAGTCACGGACAATCCCGATTATGCTCCCCATATTAAGATATCGGGTCAATTGAGCTATTCAGGGCACCAGAGGATGGTATCCATGCTGGTGGACTCGGGAGCAACGGGAAATTTTATTGATACCAAGTGTGTTGTAGCATTAGGGATCTCCATTTACCCGAAAGAAACACCAGAGCCAGTTCAGGCGGTTGATGGCTCCCCTCTCAGTTCAGGTCCTATTACTCATTGTACCCAAAAATTGACCCTACAATGTGGGGAATCACATTGGGAAGAGATCATCTTTGACGTGATTGCCGCCCCACAGTTCGGGATTATTCTTGGACTACCTTGGTTACGTAAACATGATCCAGATATTCGGTGGCTTACTGGTCGGGTCGCATTGAACTCCACTTATTGCCAAACACATTGTAGACCAAAACCCCTCATAGCTTCGTGCACCATTGGTACTGTAGAGGACCAGCCGGCCAAGACGTGCTTCACAGATCTACCCAAAGAATACTCCGACTTTGCGGATGTGTTCAATAAAAAGGCTGCAGAGACTCTGCCTCCGCACAGATCGTTCGACTGCAGAATAGATCTTGAACCGGGAGCTGTTCTCCCGTGCAGTCGTATCTATGCACTGACAGAGGCAGAAAATGAGCATCTTCGTGAGTATATTGCTACAAACTTGCAGAGCGGTTTTATTCGCCATTCCAACGCGCCTGTCTCTTCCCTCTTATTCTTTGTTCCCAAGAAGTCCGGGGAGCTCCGGACTTGTATCGATTACTGTGGGGTAAACCGGATTACCATCAAAAACCGTTACCCCCTTCCTCTCATACCGGTTCTGTTGGACCAGGTACGAGATGCGGTCATCTACACCAAGTTGGACCTTAGAGGCGCTTACCATCTAGTGCGGGTGCGTGAGGGGGACGAATGGAAAACCGCCTTCCGTACAAAATTCGGATTGTATGAATACCAGATTATGCCATTCGGCCTCTGTAATGCACCCGCAGCCTTCCAACACTTCTTGGACGAAGTCCTCCGAGAGTTTCTAGACATATGTGCAGTTGTCTATATAGATGACATTTTAATTTACTCTCGTAGTCCTCAGGAACACGTCCAGCACGTTCGCGCCATATTATCTAAATTGCGGGAACATCAACTCTACGCTAAGTTAGAGAAGTGCGAGTTTCATCGTACCACCGTTGAATTTTTGGGGTATTTCCTGACACCCACCGGGGTCCAAATGGACCAGAAAAAGGTGCAAGCGATACTAAGTTGGCCATCCCCTACTAACGTGAAAGAGGTACAATCCTTCCTGGGATTTGCCAACTTCTATCGGCGCTTCGTAAAGAATTTTTCGGAATTGGTAACACCAATCACCAAATTACTACGTAAAGGATGCACCTTTGTGTGGGATCAAACTGCTGAACAAGGTTTTTGACTACTGAAGAGCGCTTTTACTAACGCACCTGTTCTGAGGCACCCTGACCTAGCTCAACCATTTATAGTGGAGACCGATGCCTCCAGCTATGCACTAGGGGCCATATTGTCTCAAAGGAATCCAGAATCAGGCTTACTCCATCCAGTGGCCTACTATTCGCGAAGACTGTTACCAGCTGAGGCAAATTACACCATTGCGGACCGTGAATTACTTGCCATCAAAGCCGCCTTTGATGAGTGGCGACATTATCTGATGGGGGCTCGGCACACAGTAACTGTGATAACCGATCAGCGGAACTTGCAATTTATCCGGACTGCTAAAAACTTGAGCCCGCGGCAATTGCGTTGGGCCCTGTTCTTCGCGGAATTTGATTTTATAATTACATATAGGGCGGGCACTAATAACCGCAAGGCCGACATTCTGTCACGATATCCTGATCCTGTCAATAAGACAGAAAGTGTTCCACAGACCATAGTTCCACTGGCACGCATAGTTGGTGCTACGACTGGACTATTTGAGATGATTCAGCAAGAATTATCCATGCAGGATTTGCACAAGTGGTGTGCAGAAGACCCGCAACATCAGGTAGTTGCTGGACTCCCGTATCACGGCCAGCAACTCTTCTTACCCGCTACCAAACTACAGAAAAAAGCCAAGCCTTGGTGCCACGATTCCCCTCTAGCGGGCCATCCAGGTAGGACAAAGACCCAAGAACTGGTATCACGGTATTTCTGGTGGCCTAATTGGCGGCGAGACGTACAACAGTATGTGAGTGACTGCGATACGTGTGCACGTAATAAATCCGACCACGGTAAACCAGCAGGGTTGTTGTGCCCATTACCAACGCCTTCTGCACCCTGGCGCTCCATCACTATGGATCTCATAGTAGATCTACCTGCAGTCCAGGGGTTTACCTCCATCATGGTGGTGGTTGATACGTTTTCTAAAATGGCACACTTTATCCCTTGTATGGGAGTACCAACTGCAGGTCAAGTCGCAGAGCTATTTCTTCAGCATATAGTACGCCTCCATGGACTGCCCTCTCACATAATTACGGATAGGGGACCACAATTCACCTCTCGCTTCTCGCGTGAATTCTGCAAAATCATAGGAATGGATGTGGGCCTGACATCGGGCTATCATCCGGAAACAGACGGCCAAACAGAGAGAGTCAATCAGGGGCTAGAACAGTACCTATGCTGTTTTATTGCCAGTCGGGAAGCAACTTGGTTGCAAAATGTGTGGTTGGCGGAGCTAGCGTATAACAACGCAAAACATACTTCCACGAAGCAATCACCCTTTTACTGCCTTTATGGCTACCATCCCATGGTACTCCCTGTTGCATTGGCAGAATCCAAGCCGACCCTTCCAACCATAATAGGATGGAGGAAGTGCATGGAACAAGTGTGGAAAGAGGCGCAGGAAAATCTTGTACAATCCAAGACCATCTACAAAAAGTATGCTGACAAACATCGTCAAGCCTGCCCTCAATATCAAGTGGGAGACATGGTTTGGCTCTCCACTCGAAATATAACTTTACACAGACCACGTAAATTACAACCACGATATCTGGGCCCATTCCCCATAGAACGAATCATCAATCTAGTAGCCGTGCGTTTGAAATTGCCCCCTCAAATGAGAGTACATCCAACGTTCCATAACTCATTATTGAAGCCAGCCCCCAAGACCCAAAAACCACCACCCGTCCTAGTACAAGGAGAACCTGAATATGAGGTCCAAGCAATCCTAAATTCTAAACGGGATAGGGCAGGACGGGTTTTGTATCTGGTAGATTGGGTCGGGTATGGGCCTGAAGACCGCTCTTGGGAGCCATCCGCTCATGTACATGCCCCAAGACTGCTGCGCACCTTCCATCGTAACTTCCCAGATAAACCCCGGCCTCCACCGGCCTTCTGTGGGGGGGGGGGAGTGATGTCAGGGGCAGACCTGGGGGGGCACACAAAAAGCATGCAGCGAAGCATGCAGCGAAACCTAAAGTGAAGAAACTGGTGGGTGCCCAGCACTATGGGCCACGTGTTGTGGATGTGTGTAGTGTTCAGGTAGGATGGGGAAGGGTGCTGCCATACAGGAGACTGCTTTGTCCTCCCTGTAGGCTGCAGGCACTGCAAGTGCATCGAGACTACACTTCCCAGCATGCCTCGCGCACAGACAGCCAATCAGGGATCGGGCGTGGTATGCCCCAACGCGCATGCGCGAAAACACCGGCACGGGGCTTGTGCTCGAGATCGCTGGGGAGAAGGACGTGAGACAACGAGCTCCGCAGGAAAACTCGTGCGAGGGGCCCCGTCCCGCCTGATTGAGAATCCGGCCCCTCGCCTATACTCAGATAAGTTGGGGACGCATATCCAGGGAATCGAAGCTGTGCAAAACTTAGTCCTGAGAAAGCCCGTAGAGAGAGGTTTGGGAAGCGCAGGGGGCACAGTCTCCCAGTCCATATCGCTCGCCCCTGCGCCGGCATACGAGATAAGTACAAGCCCTGGGATAACAGTGTTTAGCAGCGCGAGTCATGCAGATATGAGGAACGCGATATTGGCATTGTGACACGGAGATTACCCGCGCCCCAAGCCACGCGCGGCGAAGCTCGCGCTGGCATTTTTACTAGCGACTTGTTTGCTAAAAAGACAAACACGGCGAGCGGCATAGTCTGTGGGGAGCCGTATCATTAAGCCTGGGAAGAAAGTATGAGTGCGGCATGGAGTGAATGACCGTGTGTATGTGTGACCAAGAATAACACATATTCTTTCTTTGTAGCGGAAGACGTGACCAGTCTACACCGTTTTCAGAGACGCAGCACAGACTGACAGCTTTCCAAGGACCGAGCACTAGGACCGGACAATGAACCCAAGCTAAGTGTTGCATGCTAGTTAACTGTGACAGTGGTTGCCCACTGCCAATTGCACTGCTCAGAGAGGTCAAATGTTATTTATGTGATTCATACTTCAGAAGGCGTACAGTTTGGCCCAGCCTGTAGGCACTGCAGGAATTATCATGTGGTGTGCTATGAGATGACGATGAAGGTGTGCAGCAGTTGAACCTCACCCAATTTCCCTCTACCTACCCATTACCTCGCCCTACTCCTTTTCCCGGTTTTCCCACAACCCCCCAACCTATTCAAACAACGAGACCCTAACCCTCTTTCCCTGCCCTGGTCGCGAAGGCCTGCGTAAGCTTTGTCTTGCAGGTATCAAGACCAGTGTGGGGGTAGTTGGTACATCCACTCCTGTGCCAGGTACCGGTGTGCAACCCTGACACACGTAGAGACGAGAAGGCATTTACTCCTGGAATGCGTGGGTCTGGTGAAGAAAAGACACATCTGGCTAGGCCACTTCTTCAGGGATCGTCACGTTTGCAGTGAGGACGACTGGTGGGCTCGCCTAATGAGCGGGAAGAGAAAACCAGCTGGCTAATCGCTGTGGTGGGATTCTTTGGACATTTGGGTTTGGAGGAGCAAGAAGGCTTGGCCGTGAAAGTACTATGAAAACTCATTCACCTCGATACCGATGAAACTGCAACTGCCTTTTCTCGCCTCCTACAGGATATTTTTTTTGTACAATTATAAATAAATTAATAAATAAGTTCAATATTCTGAATGATATACCACACATATCACACCTGTCACAAAACACCCACCAGGTCACACTGAACCAGGAGTCAGGCTAGTTTATAAAGGTACATATTTAGTTATTTATTTAATATTCAAATCACACATAAGTTTAATATATATATATATATATATATATATATATATATATATATATATATATATATATATATATATATATATATGGGACAGCAATCACCAAGCGGTGACAATACAATTCAGTCAAGCAATTGAATTCACTTATAATGATGCAGAATAGAACACACAGGAAAAAGAACAATTTTGGGTTGTGAACCTATAGCGTTTAGGTTAATATTCCCCCTGCAAAGTGGTTTAGATACAAATGAGCAATCCTACACAGATGTAAGTAATCAGCAGGTATTCAGGAATGAAAGACAATGTTTAGAGTTTAAATAAATCTTCCCTCCCCAAACAACAGAGAAAACCGTTTTGTAAAATTACACTTTTAAACTGACAGATGAAAATGGCTTTGTAAAATACTGTAAAAGGGTGCAAAAATGCTTAAATGGAGAAAAATTCAGAGGAAAGCAACACTAAACAGGTCCTAACACACATGAACTATAATATAAACAACAGTACCCACTGTAGATCAGAATGGAATTGAAGAAGCATTTTGAACTGGGAAAAAGACACGTGTAAACATTTGAAAACTGCAAATTCGCGGCAAACTTTTACTATGCGATATTTGAGAAAAATGGGTCAAATACACTGTTCAGCGATGCAGTTTTTAGTTGTGGATGTAGCTAAGGGTCTTAGGTATCAATGAGAGTTGAAATGTCTTCAATTTTATTGATAGAAAAGAAGTTATATAGGATTTAGAGAGAGGCGTCTACAAAATAGGCGTGAAAATGAAGCAGAATGTCATGATTCCTGCCCCTCATGTCCCCAGCCCTCCAAGATGTTAGGTTGGAGCCAGGCCACGATCACCTACATGGCCCTCAAAGGCCTCTCCATCCCTCCAAAGACCCACTTGGAGTCAGACTTGGCGCTTCTGGCACCAGACTCACTCACTCCCATAGGATAACATTGGGGATTGGACTTGTAGTGCATTGATGGGGACAAGATGGATGCCCCCACATATTTCGGGTTCCCAGAACTGCATGTGCGGTCTAGTCTTTTGGGTGTGGTTCAGCCCAGAGACACCTGGGATACCCAGAGACTATTTAAGCCACGCCCAGGCTGAGAAACATGCTTTGTGTTTTCTGCACCTGCAGCGTGACACTCACCGCGTTCGGATCGATCTCCAGTAGGCCTGCATCTTTCTTCTGCGCTCAGCTCCTGCAAGAACAAGAACACCGTTAGGAACAGCCTTACCTTGCGGCGCTTCTGCCCATCATACATCACTCCTTCAGTTCTGCGGGCATCTTCGGCAGTGTCATTCCCATCCCGGCATGCTGCTTCCTAAGGAAAAGGGAAAAGAACAGAAAAAAGGCATTAGTAAGCATTGAGCAAATCTTTGCTTATTTTTAAACACTGTACGAGCTTCAAATGCTTACCTGAATCCCAGCCGCTCTGGGGGAACTCTGTCTCCGGAACTTCTCATCCATCTGCAAGAGGGAAAAGAAACTCCAGGTTAGCGTGGAAACATCTAGCGGTGCCGCACACCGCGCTTACTCACTGCATTTCTTTTTCATAACCGGCATCCACACTGAAAACGTCGCGGCACCTAAAAGACACAGAAAAATAACTCAATTCAATACAAATACGAAAGGGTCGCATTGCGCATCGCGCTCTCACTCACCTTCAGCGCTACTCATCTCAGCAGCACGTCGCCATCCCCAGACGCCGGCCATCATCTAAGGAAGCAAAGGAACGAAGTTAGAGAACTGTTCAAAAGACTCATTATACTTACCTGTCGGACTCTTGCCAGTGAAGTAACTAGGCAGCAACGAGCCTGCATCATTCAATGCACCCCTGCGCTGAAAGCAGGACAGAGAGCACACTTTCCAAGAAAACAAGGTGAGCTGTGGATCAAAGGGAAGGGTTGGACCCAGGGGAAGAAGGGATTCAAGCACACAGAGACAATGGGCCTCATTACGACCCAGGCGGTAAGTTACCGCCTGGGTCGTACCTTTACCACCATGGCGTAAACTATGTTTACGCCATGGTGGTTGGCGGACTTACCGCCCCATTCCGAGGTTGGCGGGGCGGTAAGTCCCCAATCCCCATTTACCCTTCCCCATTCCCATTTTTGCCCCATAGGGCATAATGGGAGTGGGGAAGGCGTTAATTATGCCACCGTAAATTACGGTGGCGTAATTAACAACAAGGTCCCTTAGCGCCATGGATTTTAACACCTGCTAAAAGCAGGTGTTAAATCCTCCATGGCGCTAAGGGACCTCGGAATCAGGCGGTAAGGGTCGGCGCTGTTTACGCCGCCGTAAACCCCTTACCGCCTGGGTCCTAATGAGGCCCAATAGGGAGTTAAACTCTACCAATCCTGTGTTTCAGGCCCAGTCTCCAGTCGAGTAAACTCCAGGGAAGGGTTCGAGGTCTTAAGAGGTCAGAACAGGCTAAGTGACGTCCCTGTGGATACCAGGTGAGCGTTACACAGAAGTTCAGTTTTGAAAGTGACACTATTACACTATATTAATGACTATGAAAAAGAGGAGGCCACACATGACTCTTCACAGTTACATGGCCAGCGCAATCATTCATATGGTGGATATTCAATTTCTTTCTGGGATTTACTTTAGTTACTCAAAATCACTAAAGAGTTATGGTTTTGTAAAACAGATGAGAAAAATCAGCGCAAGAAGGATTCTAACAATACTAGGGTTCTAAATTTAAAGATGGGATGCGTTGAGATTGGGATACAATGCAGATATACTATGGGTCACTTCTTCCTATTAATACTTACAGTCCTTTATAATTAAATTGGACTGTCAGCTCTGGTCATTTGATCGGGACAGGTCTACCGATAGCAGGGCACTTCTGGAGGAATTGGATCCGCGGCACAGTTCTGGTCAATTTTGGACTGCACCTCAGACTGGATTTGGATGGGCCCTTCTGGTCACTGGACATGGCAGATTACAGAATGCAAGTTTCAGCGGGCAAGCCTTAATGGTAGCAAGCCAAGCGGAATCAGAATTATTCTTTTACATTCTGGATGTTTGAAAGTGGGTCTAGCTAACAAGAGTTCAGCAATGCTAAAGGCTGGATTCTGCAAGGAACTCTGGATCTTCAAAGAAGTCTGGAGCCAGCTACAAGATGAAGAGTTCTGGAACAAGGTGCTGCGTGGAAATCTGGAGGGGTTCTGGAAGCAATGTCTCCATGTGAAGTGAAGTTCCTATATTTATACTATCAAAGGTCATCACAAAGTTTTACGGTGTGGGCAGAATTTCAAAACACACCCCCACGGCTGAGAGTGGCTGCAGGCATGTGCTTTGTTTCGGTTGGCAGTCAGAAAGAGCTGTCATCTTTACGATGGGATTTAGGAACTCCCACATTGATTTTTACCAAACATAACTTTTGCACAAATGTACGTTTCTAAAATTATGTACCCTAATAAAATTGGACACATACATTTCATATTTGATTGTCTATATTCACATTCAATCCTCATCTTTGTGACAGCTGTGTTTGTCATTCTATGGATTTTTATCAATTTTAACCATAACAGTTTGGATTAATCATTTTTAATTCGATACATCTCTGGGCGCTTATCAGTGGATCATGTACATACAATCTTAGTTTTGCAACATTAATCATTCTGCTACAATGAGAATTTTTTCACAACTTTGGTTCCTTAAATGGTGCAGGTGTCTTCAAATCAAAAGCCTGAAATTAGGTTAATGTCTAGCAATTTTCAGATTTATGCCTCATTAGGTTGCTCAGTAAAAGAATTTCAACTTTAATTCAAATAAGGATTTAAAATAAGGATTTAAAATGTCCCAGCAGCTTTTATTTCTTTGTACCTCCCCTTCAAGGCAACAGCTGTCCAGTACTTTGATCAGGGAGGTGTGTCCCCTTCCTGGAGAGGGAAGCCTCCTGCCCCTCCCAGCAGAGGTCAATGCTCAGCCTGTCCCTTGTTCTTGGCTCAGCCAGAGACGAATATCTGATGCTCTCTTTGTTGTCAATATGCGGGAACCATTAGGCTTCCTGTTTTCAAGGGAGTGTCAAGCTGAGATGTCAACTTTCCCAGCCAGGCACTGCCCAATCAGAATTAAGCAGTTACTTCCACTGGGCTACTGTAAGATTCACAATAAAGTCTTTTCTTTAACACATATAAAAATAAGCATAGTTTATAAGGGATTTGGACATTTAAAAGAATTAAGCCCTTCACAAACATGCTTTAAATAGGTGCATTTTGTAATTTCTTCCAGAAAAAGAAACACATTCAAACTGGGTTTGACAGCTAATTTCCTTAAGTAGCTGTCAGGCAGTGAGACCTGGATTCCTCTGACTGCCTGGAGAATCTATGATTTCAGCACACTTTTCCTTCCAATAATTTAGCACCAAAGCAGCACTTTGGAGTTTGCCATTGATTAGAAAGCTGTGTTTAAGGGCATTTTCGGATTTTAGCCCTTCTGTGGCCTTGCTTCAGGTGACAGGTGACATTCAGTGATTCCTGTTTTCCACCAACTTTGCCTGTGTGTGGCAGGGTGTGCAGCTCTTTTGTGGTTTATGAACCATGCAGTTTTGCAGATTTGGCACGCACAGGGGTTATCGCCTCAATTTTTGGCAGTTTTCTTTCACCATTGGCAAAGGGGTGTAGTAGGGTGCATTGGCATGGATAAAATAATTCCACACATCTCCCCCTGACTCCAGCGTGTTGTCCAGTCATGGGGGAGTCGGGCACTTGGGATTATTTTTCCTTCTGTCCATATGAAGAAATCTGGTTGCTTCTCCTGTCAGCGATGGATGCGACACGCTCTCTTTGCTGGTTCTGGTTGAAAGTGTGGAGCAACACTCGGGGCTCTTGTTTTTTTTTCTTTCCGGTCCCCGAGGAGTCCTCCTTGGTGATTAGGTGTTTTTTAAAAAAATGTATTTGTGTTTAATCAAAAATAGATTTTTACAAAATATGAGTCTGCTGTTTTTGGTAATGTCCATCTAAGAAATGTCTCTGAAGGTCTCTCTAAAGTGGGCCTTCTTGATTGGCTAAGGTTGCGGCAGTTTTGTAGGTTGCTAGTAACCACTGTGTCTTGTCGCCACCAATCAGTCGGGCCCAACACGTTGGTTCATCTGAGAGAATAAAGTCCGAGAAGATGTGTTTTTAGATATCGTTCTCTTATATGTTGGTTGCTGGCACATTTTAAAAGTAGGTGTCGGATGGTTTCTTTTTCTGTTGTGTTGCAGAAGCGGCACTGGTTAGAAGGGGACTTGCCTCTGATGGCCAAGATCTCATTGGTTGGAAGCAGCTCATTTAGTTTCTTTGTGTTTGGCGGGAGATGTGATGTCAGTTTGTTTTTCTCTGCTTCTTTCAGCGTGGCTATCCAGTCTTGGTGTTTCTGTTTTTTTAGAATTTTTCCCGGGTTACCAATTAGTGTATCTTCATCACACTCTATTGATTCCAGTGCTTCAATGTTCTCTCTTTTCCAGAGTGATAAGCTTTTGCTGCCATTCCTCTCCATTTCTTGGTTTATTAGGCTGTAGATTGACGGGGGTTTGCCATCCGACACTTCCTATACAACATCAATGTAGACTGTTTTACTGCTCCTTTTAAGGAGGGCATGCTTATTTCTCGGCGGATGGAAGCGGCTGGAGTGGAATTTGGCAAACTGAGGACTTTCCTCCAAAATGTTGCTTCCAATTTTGGCCAGATGTTCGGTGGTAGGTTTAACATGGCGTCACCTCCGTATATTAATGTAGGCGTCACCTTCTTTTTATAGAATTCCCATACTGGGACCATAGAGTATCTGCCAAATTTCTTGTCTATGGCTCTGCCTTGTGTTGACAGTTTGTTGACTTTGGATCTTAATGATTCTTGCATTGCACGATCTTGCTTTGTGGAATCCAGGATAACCCCCAAGTATTTGAAGTCTAGAATGTTTTCAATCGGAGTTCCTTCGAGGGTTAAACAAGTTTTTTCTCTTTCTTGTAGTTACTTCAAACGTCAAGAACTTTGTTTTTCTTTCATTAATTTCCAGGTTGTTTTCCTGGATATAGCTTTGTAGGTTAGTTAGTTGGCGTTGTAGCCCAATCGATGTGTGATCTAGCAGAACTAAATTGTCTGAATAGAGTAGTCTTGTGATCGCTGTTTTACATAGCTTTGGTGGAAATGCTCTTATTTCTGCATCTGAGCCTTTAATATCACCCATAAATGACAGAAAGAGGGCCGGAGCCAATGGGCACCCTTGCTTTACACCTCGAGATGTCGGAATCGCAGCTGACAATAGGCTGTTTTGGTCCAGGTGAATTCGCATACTAGTATCGGTATGCAGGGCCTTGATTGGGTCCAACAGGGCAGTAGGGCAGTCCCAGGCCTCAAGCTTTGACCATAGTCTTGATCTTTCTACCGGATCAAAGGCCTGAGTGAGATCGATGAATGCAATGAAAATTCGAGGCCCCTCTTCCAAAACTTTGTTCTTTAGGACGTTCAGTAGTAGAATATTTGCCGCTGTGCCTACGTTCTTCTTGAATCCCATTTGAAATGGGTCTTCACAGGGTGTGTTTTGTGCCCAGCTCTTAAATCGATCTAGTAGCAGGAAGCCAAAACTTCCCCCATTACGTCTAGTAACGAAATTAGTCGATAATTCGCCGGGTCTTTTTTGTTGCCTTTCTTAAATATTGGGACCACCGTTGCTGACCTCCACGATGGCGGGATGGTTTTCAAATCAACACATCTCCCAAAGATTTTACTAAGGAGACTCTCCCATTCGTTTGGTCGCATTTTTAGGTCCACATTGGTGATCCCATCTGGTCCCGGAGCTCTAGAGTTCATCAAAGACTTGATCCGGTCTAATATCACACTTTGGTCGTCCACTCTTACCCATGGTGAAGGTTTCACCCTGGCGCTGAAAGTTGTTGTAATTGTTGGAGTTAGGTATAAAGCCGCTAATGACATTTGTCACAGAGTTTTCGGAACCCTTAGCTGTTGTTCTCAAAAGGCTCCAAAATTCTCTTGCTTTGTTGCCGCTTATGGCGTTTATGATGTTTTCGGAGTCCTGTTGGTAAAGATGCAACCGATGAGTTTTAACCCAGGATTTGTATTGCTTTGAGGCAGCTTCTGCCTCTTTGGACGATGACGGAGTGGCAATGATTTTTGCCGTACGTTGAATTTTTCTCAGGTCTCGTCGTTTGTCTTCCAAGGTTTTATCGAACACATGTCTCGGTTGTCCTCTGAAGGTCTGCTTCGAGGTCGAGGACTTTTTGTACTTTGTTAATAATGGTAAATAGTCTGTTTTATTTGGGCAGTTGGTGTAGGTCATCACCTATGTTAAATCTACTTTCCAGCTCTTTAATTGATGTGGCTGACAGTTTTACTCTGTTTCCCTGGGTGTTGGAATCGATCTGAGCTTTCATGTGGTCCGTAGGTGGGGGTGTTGCCCACCAAGTGGTTGAGAGGGGGTTATGGTCGCTGGCGTTGGCTCTCGCGACTTCAAAAGATTTAGTCACTGACAGTATTGATTCTGATACGAATATGTAGTCGAGCGTGGCCTTGGCGTTGTTTCTCTCCCACGACGGTGGGCGATTTAAGTCTGGAAAGGCCTTGTCCAAGTTGTGTAGGTTTCTTGAATCCATCAGCTGCATACACTGTTTCCCACGCTGCCCTGCAGCAGTTTTGTTAAATTGACCATAATCGGCTCCTTTTGTTGGTGGACAAGTGGCATTGAGGCGCGGCATATCAAAAAGTGCTGTGCCAGGTGGCCTGCAAGTGCCTCATCTATTGCTTCTTCTGCCATTTTTAAATAGACTTGAGTATTCATGGTAGCTGGGTTCCAGTACGTATTTGCTATTATTAGTGTTGTTTTTTCGTACGTAGGCTTCTTCTTTCCTTGGTATGTCCATGATGCTATGACCATCAGAATGGCTTGGTTGCTGATTAGTGTCTGTTCCAGTTGGATCCCACATTCGTTCCGACAGGTGATCAACAGTCCAGATGACGGCCGTCCTAACAGGCCTTTTTTTGCCAGGGCCAGGACTAGCTCGTACCCTCGCATTGAAGGGTGCTCTGTCAGCCAGATCTCCTGGAGACATATTATATCATAAGTCCCGGTCTGCTGTTGTTGTTTCATTGGTTATTTGTTAGCCGATTTGTCAGAACTGGCACTGGTACCTCACATTCCTTGTTTTTTGACATGGGGCAGTTGTTGTTTATCTTTTTATATTCTGGTGGCCTATCACTTTCCTTACCGCATTACTGTGGTTTTTGGTTGTCGCGTCCCCCCAACAACTAGGTGTCTCATAAGGATGTTTACTAGACCTGTGGTTGGGCGGCCCCTGCCGCTTCTTTTCCTCGTGGCTAACTGATCTCTTTGTCATACTGCCTTCTGGGTATACACTTAGCTCGTATCCCATCCCTAGTAGTTAATTTGTATTGTCTCTGATGGTACACTTTAATGTTTTTGAAGCAATGCATAGGTGAGTTCTTGCCTTGCTATGTTTTGGCTGGGCTCCACCACTAGGAGATCTTCTGACTTAATGTGGGCCAAGTTTCGGATGTGTCATAATGCCCGCTCCCGGGGAGCCGGTTCAAGCCCTGCGTCCCCGAAAGCAGACATCCAGTCCCCAAGGAACGACCCAGCAACCCCATATAGGGGCCCTTTGGACAGTGTCCTGGCGTCTATGGCGTCAGGCTCATAAAAGACATCAGTCCTGGCACCATAGGCGCCAGGCTCATTATGGAAATGCTTGGGTGCACTTACCTGATGCAGACCATGCTGCAGGATCCCGGCCTCCTTGAGGCCTGAAAGGAACTACTTTACCTGTGGGACTAATTTACCATCCGGGCGTGGTCGGGGAAGGATACATATCTGATTGAAGGAAGGATACATACCTGGAACTTCTTCCAAGGCTATTTAAACCCCACCCGAACAGCCACACGTGCTTCGCGTTGTTCTGCATCTAGCAGCTGGACGCTCACCGTGTCTGCTCCTGCATTCTGACTTCTGCCACGCCTGCCAGCATCCTGGATCACCTGCAAAGGAAGAGAAGAAGAGAACAGAAGAAGGAAAAGTCCTTACCTACTAAATCCGCATCCCGGAGACAGCTCGCCGACAATCCTGAAAAGAAAGACTTTTATTTAAAAGCTCATCGCATCGATCGCTGCAGCGCCGCATTCCACTCACCTTTACAGGGCCCCTCCATGTTCAGCAGCGATCATCCGGATTTGCAGTCACGCCCCAGCGCCTAGGGAGAAAAAGACCAGAACCAAAGATGAGAGAGAGAAGGGAATAAGGAAAGCTAATTCTCCATGTTAAGACTTACCTGTTGATTCATTCCCTCTTCATTTCGGGTCCGCGCCGCATCCTGGCATTTCCGGACCCCGGCCCCTAAGGGGAAAAAAAGACATCCGCGTTAATGAGCGAATGAAAAGACATTAACAAAAAACGCTCATTAAAGACTTACCTGATTTCTACAAGGATTTCACCTCTCATCTCGGGTCGGTGCCTGTTCCCCGGCATTCCGTACCCGGCCCCTATGGGGAAAAAGACACTAGCATTAGTACATTAATGCATGGACACAAGGGGAACCTATTATCAAAAAATGTACCTGAAAGCCAAGCAAGTTTGGTTCTCACCAATCCGAAAATCCAGTGAAGTAACTGGATACCAACGCGCCCCTGCATCAGAAGCAGGATGGAGAGCTCGTCCTTCCAGACCCTATGGTGAGACGCTACGAGGAATCACAGAAGGGTTTCGAGGAGGGTGAGAGGGGAAAGTGGGAGGCTGATTGCATTACCCCGCAGACAGTTAATCCCCTATTTTCGCCTACAGAAGGATACTTCTGCGAGCCAGACAAGCCAGATTTGGGGGCCTGGTCCAGTCCATCTTCTGAACCCTGTGCATCACCTTTGAAGAGGTCACAGCAGCGCGAACTAGGCCAGCGCCTCTGTGGGAGTCAGGTGAGCGTTACATGATGTGTTTAAAGAGTGTTAACACTGAACTCCTATTCAGTGTAATCCTGTCATTTTTTCTTCCAATTGTGTCAGTTTAATTATCCATTTAGACTGTTCCCATTTTCTTGGTTTTTCATTGTAGATTTGAGTTCTGGATCTGTAATGCAGGCCCGTCTCTCTCATTTCCCTAAGTGTGTGGCGGAACGCCGACTCATTCTCTTTGCTCCTGTTGATCTTATCTTTACTGTGGTTACGAGGGGGCGATGGGTTGTATGGGCTATCTCGTTTGCCAAATCGGCCTTTGTGCTTTGGAGGAGTTTCATGTCTCTGTCTCTTCTTAGTTTTTTCTTTTGAGTGGTCGTGGTGCCTTGGCGTATTACGTTGTTTCTCCCTTACAATGATCTGTTCGTCGAGTGCCCTCTTTGTTTAACTTTCGGTTTCTTTTTCAATTACTTGCAACAGATGTTTTTGTTTCGCTTGCCTCGAAGTTTCTTGGTTCCAATGTACTCCTTTGTTTGTTCTTCTACACCTGTCCTCAAGTGTTTGATGGTATCTTTCCCAGTTCTCATCCTTCTCACCTGAGTTGACCTCTGGTGTGTTAGTAGTTGGTTTAGTCGATACCGTGGGGTTTTGTTCCACAGTTGGTTGTGTCAGCGATTGATCTAATAAATGCTGACTCAGGTTCATCAGAGGCTCGTTTTCAAGGAAGTCGTTGATGGTTTTGGGTGACGAACCCTTGTCCCTTTTCGCATTCCCCGCTGTTTCATTTGGCCAGAGGTTTACAAGAGACACCGGAGTTGATTTTTGCTCTTTATTGCTTGGCAGCTGGTTGAAAAGTTGGAAAATCGGTTCTGTCGTTAGAGTGCCTGGTTTTTCCATCGGAAGCATAGTTGTTTTCTTCCTAGTGGTTATGGACGTGGTCAATGCCTTTAGCGACCCACTCTGGGGATCTGCTGTATAATCGGCTATGTGTGATTTCCCTAGGTTTCCGCTTGATCCCCTTGTTGTTTCAGTGGCCAGTTGCGGAGTAGGTCCATCGTTGTCTGTTTTATTGACTGTTATATCAGTCATTGTAATGGTTTGTGTTCCTGTCATATTACAGACCACCCCTGTTTCTTAGCCTGTTGGGGCTCTTGGGGATTGGTGAGAAGCTGTTCCTGGCAGGACGCCAAGGTCTTTTGTCTTGATTCCAATGCCATGATGTAAGCTTCCAAGAAGATTACCTTACTATGGATCATTGCTTGCAAAGTCGTATGGTCAGTTAAGGAGTCAGCCACTGCTTCGTATAGCTTCATGAATGGCGCTAAAGCTATCGTCATGGCAGACATAGTTGAAAGTAAATCTGTCTTTTTGTTGGGAGTCCCCAACGGAATCGCTGATTGTTGCTGGACTGAGGGTCTCCTCGTTGAGGAGTCAGTTCTGGACATTGTCACGCTTGGGTGATGGCTTTTGGCGAGCTGATTTGTGTCCAAAGAACTTCTTCTATTCCTAGTCACATCTGGAAAGGACGGGAAGTAGTCGGTCCCCCCGAGGCTTTGATGAGAGTGCTGAGGATGCCTCATACTTTCCACTGCGCGTTTAGCTGGCGAGATAAGTGGAGTTAATGAGTTCTCTAAGTTTGCGTCGTGGTCCAGCTCTCTCAGATGGAGTGCAGACAGAGGAGAACCTCTTTTCTTGGACTCCGTCATGAGGGAGGTGTTTTTGGGTATACCATTTCCCGCATCTGGCGACAAGTCCTGCTCCATCTGGGGTGACAGTAGATTTTCTTCAGTTGTGGGCAATGATCCTGGTTTCCCACAACCATTCCCCTCATTTAGATCTGGCTGGGTATTTGGCAGGAGAGGTATGTTTTTGGGTATGTCTTTTTCCGCATCTGGTATCAAGTCCTGCTCCCTCTGGGGTGACAATGGGTTTTCTTCAGTTGTAGCCGATGAGCCTGGTTTCCCATGATCATTTCCCTCGTTTCGATCTGGCTGTTTATTTGGTAGGGGATGTGGATCGTTCGGTTCTACCAATGCCTTTGCTAGAGGCGGGGGCTGCTTGAGCGCCGTTTCCCCCTCTTGAAGTTCTTGTTGTTTTGTCACATACTCCCTTTCTTTGGAGCTCGGGAGCGGTATTGAATTCTGCAGGTTAGTTGTGTTAAGGTCCAGCCTACGATGTTTCGAGAAAGGTAAGCATTCTCTAATGGCCTCGAGTATTTCCGTGTTGGATAGCTCCAGTGAGCGTTGTCTGTTTTCCGATCTGGAACTTGCTCGTGTATGAAAGCAATTTATCACAAAGTTCCTCGGAGGTGGCTCCTCAGTTCTTTTTGCCTGTTTTTCAGCAACCAAAGGTGTGGTCGAATTCATTACCAGTGGTTTTTTAGAACACTGGATGTTTATCTTAAGTGTTGTTTTTTCATTTGTTTTTCATATTAGTCCTTAATGTTTTCTTTATTTTCAGGGATACTGAATCAGGCAATCTTTGTCTTTTCCTCAGGTTCGGGGCTATGATGGCAACCTCAGAGGTTGGTGCTCTGTCTAGCTCTCCTGTGTTGTTCAAAGCCGTTTCTGCAGCCACGTGGATCAGTGCCTCCACTCGTATTGAGATTTGCCAAGGGGGCATAGCCAGTTCCTCCAGAGCGTCCAGAGCAAGCTTCTCACTTCCGGCCGCTCCCTCCTCCGGTGCAACATGAGCGTGTTCACCCTCGTTCTCCACGCTCCACCCACACCCTGGACCCCCCTCTGCTCCCCACATGGGCAGCGGCCCCCCTCCGAGAGCCGCCGGTGTGTGGCATGGGTCGCACAGATGCTCTGTGCAGGGTGGGTCCAATCGAGCCCCAGGAGGTCGTTGCGGCTTGCCTGACGGTAAGGTAAGTGGAAGCTGATGATTTTGTTGTTTCTTGTTTTTTCCGCCAATGACGGCGGCGGAACATGGGCGCTGATCGCTGATTCATATGTGTGTGCTAGAAATGATGGAACTGAGTCAGCCTTGTTGGGATTACCGAGGGCAGGTCTCAGCTCCGGCATATTTGCAAGAACGTTGGAGTGGGCAGTAGGTGTGTTTATACAAGGCCAAGAACTTCTTAAACGGCGGCCTTCCTCGTCTTCCTTAGTCGACACAAAAAGTCCACTGGCCAGGGCCTAATGGCCCTGGCAGTCCTGACAGCCATGACTGCAGGACTGCCACTCGTCGTCCACTCTGACTTCCAGTACTAGAAAACAGAACATAGCACGGTTATGGAAAATGTACCCACTACTGTTCCCCGAGGGGTGTAGTGGGGCGGATGCATGCATTGAATACAATTTACAATATTCCCTGACTATATTTAATAAGGGTCCTAAGGCTCTCCCTGCACGTACTCAATGATCATTTAATAATTCTTTTTAGATCTCCGGATTTTCCCCCTCTGGGTTTCCGGTAGGCTCTTCTATTTGCTGCAACGTAGGCCTGGGATGGCAACTCTTTAGCTGATGTAGGGGGATCCACTTGTCTTTCAGCCAGCAAGTCACCTCTGGGAAGGTGGATTCTGTAGGTGAGGCCTGGGATGGTGACCATCCATTTCTGAAATTCCATTTCCTACCATAGCACTAGTGCTGACCGGAAGGCTTTCTTTAGGTCTGCCAGGACCCTGAGATTTACTCTCCAGTTGGGACCGGGCTTGGCAATAACGGGGGTCCAAATTAATCTCCAGTTGGTTGAGGAGGTGACTGCTCATATAAAAGGCGGAAGGAACAGCTCGCACAACCCAACAAGTATGTATTATGCTTTTGTCATCCCTAGAAAATTTGAACATACAACTGCTAAACAGAGGATGTTTGGAGCGGGACATTTCCAGGCTCTATACCCATTGCTGTACTGACTCTACGGTGGGTAGGGTCTGGTCTTTTGGGAGTTTTTTGAATAATTCTTTGCTGATGAAGCTTTCTTCGCTATTCAAGTCAACTCGGACGAGGACAGACTCCTTCCCATCATTTAACTGTATCCGGAGGAAGAGCTTCTCACCCTTCTTTAGAATGCCAGCTGCGTTTTGTGCTGGCTTGATATCAATTTTGGCTATGGACTTGGGATTTTCTGATTGTACTTTAGTATAAAATTTCAATGCATCTCCTTCCACGGTGCCACTTGAGACTGGAAGGGAGGCTGATTTACAGAAATGGAGAGGAGTTCCCATCACCAGTTTGTTGTCCCACAGCTATGATAGTGATGTCGGGTATGTCATTATTTTGAAGATAGAACTTCATTTGGTCCGGTTTTTGTTCAGCCATGTGGCATGTGCCATTTAGACTAACATGTTTGACACTTTGTTTTAATTTGATTGGCCTGTGAGCCTGGGTCCAGAGTACCTTATTCACACAATCTATTAGGGGAGACAGCCTACGGAGGATGTCATTTCCTAATAGACAGGGGGTTCCCTCTGGCATCACAACTAGGACCGGGGTACTTTATTTTGTGTCGCCCAATTTTAATTTCCAGCTCTGCAGACCCCTTGGCAGGAATTTCATTCCCATTGAAGTTCTGAAGTTGTCCAGGAAGAGGGGTGAGAGGGATCTGGTATCTCTTCCCGAATTCAGCTGATCAAAGGCCCTTTTTGACAGAAGGGTGGCTTGGGATCCAGTGTCCACCAGTGCCAAAAATATACATTGCCCCTGTATTTGGAATGGGGCATAAAATCTTCCCTCCTTTTCCTCAAGGGGGCAAATAAAATGCTGCATTTTGGGCCAATTGGTGGGTTAATTTCTTTACTCTTGATTCTGACAGAGGGGTAGTTTGGGCAGTATTCTGTGTGGGAACCTGGGGATCTGTAAGAAAAATGTGGCAGTTGGATATTGGTGGAGCTTTAGGCTCCCCTGGTTCTGATTCTGGGCTGTCCCCCCCCCCCCTTTTTGGAGGCAGTCACCAGAATTGGGTTGGGCAAGCTGATTTTTCAAGCAATCATTCTGGGGTTCAATGATGGGTGGTTTTAACTAAGTCCCCACATTTACCCAGTCTTCATTAGGATCTCTCGGGACCCATTTTTCTTTGGGAGGAGTTCCCCCATCCCTGAAGGAGATGATCCTTTTCCCAGAGTCATCTGAGGATCCCTTGGAAGACTCTAACCTCCTCCACAAAATGGGTCTTTTAAGGCCCTTTATTTCTCCTACCCGCCCTCTGTTCCTTAGGTTGCAGACTTTCGGGGGCAGGAGATTCTGGTTCCGGTTCCTGGGTTTCTAAGGGCTCTTCACAAGTGGGGAAGGAAGCTTCCTCTAAGGCTTTGCACCCCCTTCCCCCTGTGCCTCCTCCTTTGGAACCGGTGGGTTATCGGGGTTTTCTCCCCGTCATTGCTCTGGAGTACCAGACCCTTGATTTGAGGGGTTCTGGGCCGCCATGTTCTTCTGAGGGTTCTGCTGAGCCCTCAACATGCGACCCAGATCCTGTGACAAGGTCTGGACCTGGTGCTCCAGTTGGGACACCCGCTCTGGCTGGTACGGGGATCTCTGGTCCTTCCTAGGTGGATCACGAGAAGGGTAACAGTCCCTTCTCCCATAATACCCTTGGTTGGGATAGTTCTGGTAACCCTCCACCCTTGGCCTCCCATCTCCCGGATTGGGCTGTCTGGGCTCAGGAAAGTGGGGAAAGAAAAGAGGGTTGTTTTGGAGGTTGAAGTTTGGCGGGTACCGGGAAAGAAGCTCAACCCGGCATTTGGGGGATTACCGCCCTCTGGGGAAAGTTAGGAGGGAAGTTTCCTGGGTTGGCAGCTACCTAGTTGGATCCCCCCCTTCGGCTGGGGGAGTCCACACATAGCCCAGGATTGGTCTGTTGCCCTTGTAATGGGGGCTAATATAATCAGGGGAGTTAGGGGTCCCGTTTCTTGGATTACCTCCATGACTACCTGTTTGGGATTGGCCCAAGGGCCTTCTAGGGTCTTTGATTAGAAGGATTTTGCACAGGAATATTTTTAGGCCCCCCCATATCCAGATCTATAATGGGGACAACCTTCACCTCTGCCACCTTAGCAGCAGTAGGGGTGTTGACTAGTTTGGGTTTTTTATTTATATCTTTATTCTCTACCGGTTTCTGCACTTCATAAATACAAGTCGCCTGTTCAATGACCCAGTCTAGTGATCTCTTCTCGTGAAAGTCCCTCACCAGCTGGGTCATGATGTATTTAGGGAGTGCATGAAAGAAGGTATGAATGAACTCCCTCCTGGTGGTCTGCGCAAAGGCATATTTTAATTCTTGCACAAATTCTTGTGGGGCCTGGTCTTCCCCACATTGCAGATTGTAGGCCGCCTTGTGGGCCTCTTGGGGGTTCCTATGTACAGAAAAATGTTTTAAGATGGCCGCCCTATAGGTGGACCATCTTGAGTGGTTCTGATCCTCCAGCCCCGCAAAGAAGCGGGAGTATTCAGGGGAAAATGTCCATTTGACATATTGAATGCAACTCTGGCTATCTTTCAAATGGAAAGTATCCATCATTTGTTCGAATAACTCGAGGTGCTCCCAAACTGAATATTTGACATTTTTATGATAGGGAGTTATGACACTCCTAATGGCCTTGATCTGTTTTAGGGGATCTTTCAATGTGACCCTCTTAATTTTGTTGGCCTTTTTAGTCTTAGTCACCCGTGTCCACTCATCCTCTGACTCAGAGGCACTGCTACAGGAGGTGGCTATCTGATCCTCTAGGCTCTCCCTGATTCTGAGAGCTTGGGAATGGTTTGCAGAATGTGGGGGCCTAGTTTCATGATGCCTGGGGTGCTCAGAAGAGTCTTCTGACTCCCCCTTGCTCCCAGGATTGGCTGAGTAACCCCCCCCCCCACTGCCCTAGCTGGGAAGAGGTCTTTAAGATAGTCTTTGTGGGCCTAGTTTCATGGCGTTCCCCACCAAATTTTAGAGACTGCTCCTTTGGTACGCGGTATTTTTGAGGATCCAGTTCCCTGATTCTCCCCCCACTGGAGTCTTCCTGATCAGAGAGGCTAGCCCTAACATTTGGGAATCTGTACAGAGATGTCCACCCATCCATTTCTGGGAGGCGCTGATCTGTCAGTCCCATGTTACCCATTCTGCTGAAGTCTACCATCCCTGTGGCCCTTGGTTTATATGAACCAGTGGACATGAGGGTGGCAGAGTCCATGGTACTGAAGGGGTTAAAGTCCCTGGTGATAGGGGTCCTGATGTTATGCTCAGGGGTTTCTCTGTCTCTTCCTACCTCATCTCTTTCAGCCCATATTCCCTGGTGACATGCCAAAATCGGACTCTTTTGCTCCTCTATTAAGGCCTTACTGGTGTCAATGATTTGCTCTTGCATGGCTATCTGTTTGTGGAGCCCATTAATTATTTTCATAGAGAGCCTCATTGTCTCTCTGTGCTTCCTGCCTGGATTGGAAATACTGGGCCATTTTTTGCTGCAGGAGACTCACCTGCTGAGTGTTGTCCTTATTGGCCTGAGTGTTCTTTTACAGAGCATCCTCCACCCGCCTGGTGTGCTCTAGTAGCTTCTCATATTCGGTTTTAACTTCACTAAACTCCTGAAGGGCCAGCTTTCTTTCCTCTAACTTAGTTTTTAATTGGCTGACTTCCTGGCCTAAGGCCTCCATCTCCTGACTTAGAGTGCCCTTCTGTTCAGCCAGGTCATCCATCTGTTTTTTAAATGCACTAGATTTCTGGCGCTCCTCTTCAAATTCCTCTTGAGAGTGGATGTCTATAATAATTCATTTATTATTTTTCTCTTTCAAGGATTCTAGGCGGTTTTGGAAGGTGACTATCTGTTCTGCATAGACTCTATTATAATTCAATTGATGGCCCAGTTTCTGTTGACTCTGTTGTAGAGAGTCAACTTTTTCCTGATACTCATCTTGCAGTGTCTGTAATTTGGTATCTTGCTCTGCATTCTTTTGCTGTAAGAGAGCCAGATCTTCTTTTAGTTTGGTGATATACTGCTTAGCCTCTGGTTCTGATTTGTGACTCTTCTGTAGCCTTTGTCCTGCAGAGTCCAGATTAGTTTGGATTTTCTGCAGTATTTCCCCTTGCTTCTTTGCCAGATCTATGTTGTCTGCATGCCTTTCCTGTATTATTCCTATGTGGAGGTACAGGTAGGCCACTAATTTGGCAATTTTACACTGCTCCTCTTATTTTTGTGGCCATATACAGTTCGCTAAGCACTTGGTGTAATGGAACCTTGTCCTGTAATGTATATAGGTCTATGGCAGTGACTTGTTCTTTTATTTCCTGTAGCCATACCTGACATACAGTTTGTGCAGGAATTGTTCCCTAGCAATATTAATCTCTACTGGGATCGCCATTTCAGAAATATTAATTTCCTTCTGACTTATTTCAGGGTTAATTTACTTTTACAAACAGGCCCGATTTTTGGAGTATTTCTTTTGAGATGTGCTTGTACAGTGTAGCACAGTACACCAACCCAGCATGGTGTCTGTATCCTGCAGGCTAGTATGCTGTGTTAGACTGTCACGGGTGGTATTTCAAATTCAGAATCACGGCACGAACCCCTCAAGCTGTTAAGGATTTCAATCAGGCACACACCCAGGTCTCGCCTAGCATGTAGTGCGCAATGAAACCCTTATTTATTTGATGTCTATAAATTCAATAGGGCAGCAATCACCAATCAGTGACGACACAATTCAGAATATAAGTCAAGCAATTGAATTTACTTATAATGATGCAGAATAGAACACACAGGAAAAATAACAGTTTTGGTTTGTGAACCGATAGCGTTTAGGTTAATATTCCCCCTGCAAAGTGGTTTAGATACAAATGAGAAATTATACACAGATGTAAGTAATCAGCAGGTATTCAGGAATGAAAGACAATGTCTAGGGTTTAAATGCAATCTTACCTCCCCAAACAAGAGAGAAAACTGTTTTGTAACATGACACTCTTAAACTGACAGATGAAAATTGCTTTGTAAAATACTGCAAAAGGGTGCAAAAATGCTAAAATGGAGAAAATTCTGAGGAAAGCAACACTATACAGGTCCTGACACACATGAGCTATAATATAAACAACAGTACCCACTTTAGATCAGAATGGAATTGAAGAAGCACTTTGAACTGGGAAAAAGACAAAAACATAAACTTTTGAAAACGGCAAATTCGCGGCACACTTTTGCTATGCGATATTTGAGAAAAACGGGTCAAATAAACTGTTCCGCGATTTAGTTGTTGTTGATGTAGCTATGAGTCTTAGGTATCAGTTAGGGTTGAAATGTCTTTTCTATCTATAAAATTGAAGAAGTTATAGAGGTTTTAATGAGAGGCATTTTTACAAAATAGGCGCGAAAATGAAGCAGAAGTTTGGTTTTGAAAGTGACAGATAGGTTTTATTACACTATATTAATGACTATGAAAAAGAGGGGCCACCCATGAATCTTCACAGTTACATAGCCAGCGCAACCTTTCATGTGGCGGATACTCAATTTCTTTCTGGGATTTACTTTAGTTACTCAAAATCACTAAGGAGTTATGGTTATGTAACACAGATGAGAAAAATCAGCGCAAGAAGGATTCTAACAATACTACGGTTCTGAATTTAAAGATGGGATGAGTTGAGATTGGGAAGATACAATGCAGATATACTATGAGTCACTGTTCTTCCTATTAATACTTACAGTCCTTTGTAATTAAATTGGACCGTCAGCTCTGGTCATTGGATCGGGTCAGGTCTACCAGCAGAAGGGCACTTCCGGAGGGATTGGATTAGCGGCGCAGTTCTGGTCAATTTTGGACTGCACCTCAGACTGGATTTGGATGGGCCCTTCTGGTCACTGGACACGGCAGATTACAGGATGCAAGTTTCAGCAGGCAAGCCTTAATGGTAGCAAGCCAAGCTGAATCAGAATTATTCTTTTAAGTTCTGGATGTTTGAAAGGGGGTCTTGCTAGCAAGAGTTCAGCAATGCTAAAGTCTGGATTCTGCAAGGAAATCTGGATCTTCAAAGAAGTCTGGAGTCAGCCACAAGATGAAGAGTTCTGGAACAAGGTGCTGCGCAGAAATCTGGACGGGTTCTGGAAGCAGTGTCTCTATGTGGAGTGAAGTTCCTATATTTATACTATCAAAGGTCATCACCAAGTTTTATGGTGTGGGCAGAATTTCAAAACACACCCCCATGACTGTGAGTGGCTGCAGGCATGTGCTTTGTTTTGGTTGGCAGTCAGAACAGAGCTGTCATCTTTACGATGGGATTTAGGAACTCCCACATTGATTTTTACCAAAACATAACTTTTGCACAAATGTACCTTTTTAAAATGATGTACCCTAATAAAATCGGGCACATACATTTCATATTTGATTGTCTATATTCACATTCAATCCCCATCTTTGTGAGAGCTGTCTTTGTCATTCTACAGATTTTTCTCAATTTTAACCATAACAGTTTGGATTAATCATTTTTAATTCGGTACATCTCTGGGTGCTTATCAGTGGATCATGTACATACAATCATAGGTTTGCAACATTAATCGTTTTGCTACAATGAGAATTTTTTCATAACTTTGGTTCCTTAAATGGTGCAGGTTTCATCAATGTCTTCAAATAAAAAGCCTGAAATTAGGTTAATGTCTACCAATTTTCAGATTTATCCCTCTTTAGGTTGCTCAGTAAAAGAGTTTCAACTTTAATCACAAATAAGGATTTAAAATGTACCAGCAGTTTTTTTTACTTTGAACCTCCCCTTCAAGGCAACAGCTGTCCAGGCATTTGATCAGGGAGGTGTGTCCCCTTCCTGGAGAGGGATGCCTCCTGCCCCTCCCAGCAGAGGTCAATGCTCAGCCTGTCCTTTGTTCTTGGCTCAGCCAGAGACGAATGTCTGATGCTCTCTTTGTTGTCAATATGCGGGAACCATTAGGCTTCCTGTTTTCAAGGGAGCGTCAAGCTGAGAGCCAACTTTCCCAGGCCAGGCACTGCCCAATCAGAATTAAGCAGTTACTTCTACTGGGTTACTGTAAGATTCACAATAAAGTCTTTTCTTTAACACATATACAAATAAGCATAGTTTATAAGGGATTTGGACATTTAAAGGAATTAAGACCTTCACAAACATGCTTTAAATAGGCACATTTTGCAATTTCTTCCAGAAAAAGAAACACCTTTAAACTGGGTTTGACAGATCATTTCCTTTAGCAGCTGTCAGGCAGTGAGGCATGGATTCCTCTGACTGCCTGGAGAATCTATGATTTCAGCACACTTTTCTTTCCAATATTCACTGGGAAAATGACTGAATTTTGCGCCAAAATAGCACTTTGGAGGTCGACATGGAAAGCTGTATTTAAAGGCATTTTCGGATTTTTGCCCTTCTGTGGCCTTGCTTCAGGTGACAGGTGACATTCAGTGATATCTGTTTTTCCACCAACTTTGCCTGTGTGTGGCAGGGTGTGCAGCTCTTTTGTGCTTTTTGAACCATGTGCAATTTTGCAGATTTGGAACGCACAGGGGTTATCACCTCCATTTTTGGCAGTTTTCTTTCCCCATTGGCAAAGGGGTGTAGAAGGGTGCATTGGCGTGGATAAAATTATTCCACAAACCCTGGTTCCTGATGCCCCCTGGGTCTATTTACCTTAATACTTTTTGACAAACCCCATTTGCAGCTTGGAGGTCTGAAACATACACCTATCTCAACCACAGAAAACCTTGGACTGACTAAAAAGTTAGAAGTGTGAGTTTATCAATAGGTTCTTTATCATCAAGTTTGATACCATAGAGGGCTTTAAATACCCGGACCCCTCTTCCTTTATCCACCATGGGCCTACAATTACTTATCTACCCTCTTAATGATTTATCTCTTGTGCAAACGTACATTATTAAAACAGACCTCTTACACCAACAATGTCCTCTCAGCCACCATCCTTAAAAAGTGTGCCAGTCCTGCCCAATGGCTCTTCTTAGGATAGTCAACATATTCCTCAGTGGGGGCACATTCCCAGACGTCCTAAAAACAGGATGTATAGACCCACTACTCAAAAAACACCAACAAACTGCTGACTAAGTATGTGCCTCCAATTTATTAAGAAGGTAGTTCTTAATCAACAACTTACAAAAATAGAGCCACTTAGCCTGATCTAGGATTACTTACCAGGCTCCTGCCCCAAATGCCTCATTTTAACAACCACCATCCAGGTGGTCGATAACGCCATTCAGATTATTGATAAAGGCGATTCATGCCTGCTAGCACTCGTGGATCTCTGCAGTTGACATGGTTGACCATTACACACTACTCACCCACCTTATCACATGATGGGTTGTTCCGGCACTGTGATGAAATGGTTCACATCCTACCTATTTGACAGACACCAGGCTGGCCAGATGAGCTTCCTCACATTCAAACAAAACACTCAAACAACACTATGACCTGTGGAATCCCTTAGGGTTCCATTCCCTCCCGGGTCATCTTTCACCTTTATATGGAACCACTAGCCAACTCTCAGATGCCTCCAACATCACGATTTACACCAGTACACAAATGATACATTAGCATCTAATGTTATAGGGCAAACAAGTGTTGCTTACCATTGCTCAATATTTGCAACCATTCAAATGTGGATAACATGTGCCTGCATAAAGCTTAACCCCACCAAGACTGACATTATACTCCTGTGCAACCCATCCAAATAGGAATCCACTCAAAGGTAGCAAGATTAAATATTCTTGTATGGGTTCAACCTTCAACTTACCCACTCAGCAAAACACTTGGTTTGGTATTGTATGTCTCTATTCTGCAATATTAAGCCATTCCACCCACCATAGGACTTTCAAAGGTGTGGTGTAGACCCTAATGATCTTGGATATTGATAAGGGTACCACCCTCCTCACAGGGATCCCGGGTACTCACCTGGCATCCCTCAAAGTGGCCCACATGCTGTGGGTCACATCAATACTGTGATAATTATTACTAATGTTTACTTGATGACCTGTTAAATTCTACCATTGTTTTGCTCTATGACCTGTGTAGAGCTCAGTTACTCTGAAGCTATGCTTGCGTTATTAAAATATACAATACTGATGATTGAAATAGAACATGAGGAACACTGGGTGCTTGCCATTGTATGCCTGCTGCTGCACATTGTTACTTGATCTGAAAGGGTTGCTGCTTGTTGCATGCCGCTGGGCATCCAGCTGCAGCTGATTTCAGTGAGGTGGAGAGGCTGAGGGTCTGACCAGGAGAGAAGAGAGGGCTAAGTGTGATAGGGGCAAAAAACAGAAAGCAACTATCTGTCGGCGGCAGTTTAGAAGGGTTCATGAGAGTATATGAGGGTCATCTGTTCTGTTGTACATGCACAATTCGTGGGAATACTTCCACCATCTGCAAATATAATATTGAAATAAAATAGAAGACAAATACATTCGAGAATATAGTAAAGAGAAGGTGAGTTGCTAAAGGATACCATGGCCTCCAAAAAGTGCCTAAAGGCACAGAAGTGGGTGATCCGAGAAATGGGACCACGCCAGGAGATAAACAGAGCGGAATCATTAAGTGAAAACGAACCAAGGTGGTTTTCAACACTGGTACTTAAGTTCCCCTGAGAACCAGCTTGCATAACATAATATGAAATAACATAGCATTAATGTTCAACACTCACAATTGCTACATTCTTAATGGAACCATGATTTTAGACACTTGACTATGTACATTTGAAATATCATTGCAAGACCTTTGAATGCGTACTTTTTAAATTGCATTTGACACTGTAACTTTGAATATGTTGGTCAAATGTTTTATATTAGCATTTTTAAATCTTATGTTTCTGCATGAAAATGCCAAATGGTCGCAATGCATATTTTAACCCATGAGTATGTGCTGACAGAAATTTGCCTGTCTCATGTCTTTTTAAGAATGAAAGATAAGGGACATCTTGTGCATGCATCTCTAGGAAATTGATAAGGCAGTTGAACTGTTCACCAAACCTATTTTCTGGCTATTTTGTGTGGTCTGGCACAACCTATTTCAGAGTATCATCCCTTCATAACAGAACCTAGCAGATGGAAACTTTCAAAAGGACCATTCTAACTTGCAGACCACATTAATCAAATTAGTGCTTCAGCAAAAATGCAACGTTGGTCAAGAGTCAAAATGCCCAAATAATTAATTCATCTTTTGTAATGAGCTAATTAATGGAGACCAGTCTCTAAGTGCAGGACCAGGATTCGGAACTGGGTTGCTCTGCGTTGTCTCTCTTCCAAGACAAATGCGTTGCCCCCAGACAACTTCCAAGCCAAGACAAACCTGTTGCCCCTGAGCTATCCCTCCATGCAAACGAGAGATGAACCTGTAAAAATACAATATTGACGTAATAAAGAAGACTCCATTTTAAAAACATTGAGTAAATATATATTCGATTTCCACATGGGAAGAGAAAGAAAGCTGCAGAGAGAGGTTCCATAAAGCAAGCAGACACCATAGGGATCTCAAGCATTTGCACATGCACCAGCATTAAGCAGGCAGAGCCCATAGAGATC
This sequence comes from Ambystoma mexicanum, assembly GCF_040938575.1. Lineage (NCBI taxonomy): Eukaryota > Metazoa > Chordata > Amphibia > Caudata > Ambystomatidae > Ambystoma > Ambystoma mexicanum. The sequence continues at coordinate 281,036,679 of NC_090923.1, read as the reverse complement.
CATTGTACATGCTCCCTGTGCATCTATAAGCATGTTGGGCAGGTTCATTTCAATTGGGAACACTGCTTATCATTGTTATGATTGGGCCTCATGATGAATTGGCCGGTAGTACAGCAGTAATTGGTGTTACAACTTGGTGGGAGCAGGGACACATCACTGGGAGTAACAGGTATTCCGTCTGCCGGAATTTCTCCATGCACTGTAAGGGAAATTTGCATGTGAAGCAAAGGAACCATGAGAAGCACCCATGTGTGCTTTGATGGTCCATGTTGCCAACCACCTCAATGACAACAAGTAATATTGGCAGGCAACGTGCACATGCTTACGCCATATACGCCTACTGCAGACTCTCACCTGTACTCATGGGACTGAAACCAACCAGGCCCATCATAAATAATGTGTGTAGGAAAATCAAACTTCATGTTGCATGAGTCTTTGGCTAGCCCACTTACTTGTATGCATGATGACTGACTGCATGTCATTATCCACCCAACAGGTACAGAGCCGATTGAGGAGAACTCCTTCGTTGGCAGTACATTTACCTCCACCGCTGCACAGGCCAAACATGGAAGTAGCAGGAGGAAGAGCAGGAATGAGGCAGCAAGGCCACAGGAGACAAGCCCAGTGTCAGCCGTGCGAGGCAGGGAGATACTCACTGTACCCACATCTGTGCTCAGTGGCCCCTCCACCAGTCCTGTTGATGGCACAGAAGGCACTGTACCTGCTGCTGCAGGTGCTGCAACAGCTACACCATGGCCGGCACTTGTGGGGATCCCAAGGATCAACATGGTGCAATCCACACACCTGCACCCATTCATCTGCCCCCTACACACCCTTGTCACCTATGTTAGACAGCATCACCAGCACCAGGCTGGGGTGACACGGGAAGCAATAGCTCTCCAGATGAGGAGGAGGAGAAAGACATGGGATTCGGGTTGTCCTGCCTCAGCCACAGCCAGTGTTACAGCACTCACTGGTGTACAGAGGCAGATGTACACATCGTCAATACTGGCCACCCCCTCACCTCTGTCATACTGGCAGAACAGCAAGAGAGCACTGTGTGTGTTAACTGGTATCATCCCACTAACACATCGAAGGTATGAGAGCCGTTATGCACTCAGACAACGTATCAACTGTATCCCCAAACTGAAATGGTAGACATGAGTCTGCAGACACCACTGGATATAGAAGAGCTACAAGTCAAGTTGGACAGAAGCTAAGTGACATCATAAAGAGAGAAGATACATAGACATACTGAATCTGATGTATGGATGTCCAAAGATTGAAGATTTAACTGAAGCAACAAACTAAACATATATGCAAATATGAAGAAAACCATATACAAGAACAATATATATGTGACAAGAGATGCAGTAGATGTATATACGCAGAAATGCAAGGTAGATAAGACAAGGTAGAAGCCTGCTGAATTAGGAGATATAACACGAGTAAAGCAGCCATGTTAAGAAAATGGATGTTGGTATTGTATAATAGTACGCAAAAAATCTCAAGGAGAGAGACCACAGCTGCAGAGCTGACAGGCACTAGAATACAGCTTTGTGCAAGAACAAAGGGTATTTGCTTGGCTCAGGATCAAGGATGCCACAGCAAGAAGCAACTGTAAGGAACGAAAGTAGTCGATTAGAATAAGCCATGTACATGAGACATATTTCTCTCAGATTAAGTAAAGGAGTGAATAATTATGAGTTTCAAGTATTGGATAACCAAAGATGCATAAAGTGCATGCGAGGCAGAGCACCCAAGTCTTCGGAGGACAAGAGGAGTAATAGCAAATAATATAATTGAATTAAATAGCTCTAAAAAAGGTCAGAATGGACACAGTCGTGGTTTCCTAACATTTGATGCAAGTGTAGAAAACAAGGCCTATTCATAAAGCTCCAGACAAAGATACCAATGTACTTTCATTCCCTTAACAAATACGAAGAATAGAACAGCCAGCAAGGTTAACTACAAACAAGAAGCATTGGCTTAGGGCCTAACTGATGAGAGATGGTCAGCTAATTAGCTGAGAAAGGCAGTTATCTCACATTGTTCCCCTGCACCTGGGTTTCATTGCTTACGTGCTGCTAACAAGCTGAATGTCCAAGGTTGGAAGAGAGAGCCAATCAATCACGAGGGCCTATGTGGTGATGAATTATACATTGTTGCAGAAGCCTATCCACTGCTGGCATTATGCTACTATCTGTATTTTACATAGTTAGAGGGTGTTTAAGGCGTGCTTACCAGATAAGAGGCAGCCAATGATGTTACTAACACTTATATAGAATATATAACCAATCTCTTCACCTGATAGGTTTACAGTTTGCCATGTAGGATGCCATGATAGCTGACGTACATTGCAGCATAAAGGCTTTTGTGTAATGGAAATGCAATGAGAGTGTGTGAGCTACATTTTTTTGTTTGCCAGGTTTCCCTACTTTATTGAACTGAGAATAAAGTCGTATTGTTTGTCCTGTTATATGGGCCTGAGATCAGTTATAGGTAATCCCATTCGCCACTACGAATAATCCAGGTGCTATTGCACATTGGCAACGATAGGGGTGAGACTGGAAGCCATAGAGCAGCACCAGGTGTCCATCTGTTTGCACTCTTTTTTTTTTTATAACATATTTTATTGGTTTTTACAACACAAAACCACTGGTCCGAAGCGGGCCGGAACATAACATTACAACAACATTAACGTTTGATGGTAAACATGCTCACATAGATTGCATACATTGCATAACATTTCACATGATGTGATCTCCGCTACATTGTCCATATCTCGTGTCTCCTGGTAGCTAGGCTGCATGGTTCGAGGGTTCATACACTGTCTTCCCAGCATTGCCAAATCTTGTCTGCTTTTTCAGGACATCCCCTGGCTCTATAGACTCGTCTTTCAATGGATATGCAAATTTGAACGTCTGTGATCCACTGGTTCACCTGTGGCGGTTGTGCTGCACCCCAGAGTTGGGCTATATTTCTCTTGATTATTACAGTCGTGGTCATAAAGCATAGTTTTTCATATCTGGGCAGGTCTATTTCACTGTCCGCTCCCAACAGCATCAGTTTTGGGTCTCTGGGGATTGTTTGTCGCAGGACCCTTGTAAGGACATCGCAGCACTGTTGCCAGTAAGGACTGATCTGTGGGCATTCCCACAGTATGTGAAAGAAAGATCCTTCTTCTTCTTGGCAGCATAAACAGTTAGGCTCCGTTATTGTACCCCAGCTGTACAGGGCTACTCTCGGGTAGTAGATCCTGTGGAGTATTTTAAGCTGTACTAGTCTTAGCCTAGACGAGATGGCAGTTTCACGGGGGTACATGAGGATTTGGACCCAGTCTTCTGGCATAATTTCCCCCACGTCCTCTTCCTACTTAGTTTTCAGCCGTGTTAATTCTGGTGTTGCAAAGGAGGTTATAACGTTGTACATCACTGTGGTGACCTTCGCCTGGATGTGATCCTCAATTATATTCCGTTCCAGTGGGGTACTGTCTGGCATGTTGGAGAGGGCGGGGAGGTGTTGTTGTAGAGCGTGTCGTAGCTGCGTGTAGTGGTAACGTTCCGACTCTGGGAGGTTAAAGGACAAAGCCAGATCCTCATAGGGTTTAATGTTGTCATCCTCTACGATGTCTCCCACTTTTCCTATATCACACCTCGCCCATATGGGCCATTGTGGCAGTTTGGATATCTCGGGGAGGTTCCTGTTGTTCCATAGAGGTTGTAATGGTGTAATCTTGTCGTCCCACCCCATAAAAGCGTGTGCCTCTTTCCAGATGCGAGGTGTCTGAGTAGCCATGTCGTCGGTGCCTCTTCTAGGTATCGCAGCATATAACCTCAGCGGGGGTGATGCACTCACATGTGGCAGCGTGGGTTCTGCGTGTAGTGCGTCGTTTATCACCGACATTTGGCCAACCCAGTAGTAGGATTGCAGCCTTGGTAGGCCAATGCCTCCTTCCCATATTGATCTCTGCAGTGTCCGGAGGGCTATCCTCGGTCGTCCTCCACTCCATAGGAGTGTCCTGAGTATACTGTCTATTTTCTGGAACGATGTCACCGGTATGTGGAGTGGGGTGTTTTGGAGTAAGTATAGGTATCGGGGGAGTGTTAGCATTTTGAATAGTGCTGCGCGACCCAACAGGGTCAGCGGTAGAGCTTTCCAATGTCGCACATCTCCACCAAATCGGTCTGTAATGGGCTGTAAGTTATTGGACTGTAGTCCTTAAGGTTTCTTGTGATCTTGATGCTAAGGTACTGAAAGTGGTCAGGGGGCGTTTTGTATGGGCAGGGCTCTGGAGGCTCCATGCCTAGTTGGTTTAATGCGAATATCATAGATTTGGACCAGTTCACTCTCAGGCCACTAAAGGCCCCATATTTCCGGAGTAGTTGTGTCACCACCGCACATGCTGACCTGGGGTCGCTCATATATATCAACAGGTCGTCCGCATATAGTGACACCCTATCCTCCCAGTCTAGTCCGCCCGGGATCCCTCTCCATGTGGGTGCGTCTCTCAGGAGCTGGGCAAGTGGTTCCATCGCTAATGCAAAAAGGAGGGCCGACAGGGGACAGCCTTGTCGCATCCCTTTCCCCAAGGGGAAGGTTCGAGATGTCCAACCGTTCACTCAGACCTCGGCCATCGGTGTGTTGTATAGTAGCTGGACCCAGGCTAGGAACTACTCCTGGAACCCCATCTTGCGCATGATCTCCCAGAGTGCCTCCCAGCGGATAGAGTCAAATGCCTTTTCAAAGTCAATTGCAAGAACTCCTAGGGGAATGTTCAGGGTCTGGGCGCGTTCGACGGCCAAATGTATTCTTCGTATAGTCATTCTCGTAGACCTGCCGGGCATAAAGCCACACTGGTCTCAGTGAATAAAAGATGTTATGACCCGTTGCAGGCGTGTGGCTAGTAGTTTGGCCAATATCTTCGTCTCGGTGTTAATAAGGGAGATTGGTCTATACGAGCTGCACTCATCTGGGGGCTTATTTGCTTTGGGTATTACAATTATTGTGGCCTTTCTGAGGTCCGCCAGTAGGCTACCTGTGGTTCGGGTTTGCTGGTACATTTTGAGTAGATGGGGCGCCAGTTCGTTACCTCCTATTTTCTTCCATGCCTCAATGGGAAAGCCATTCGGCCCAGGTGTTTTCCCGGATTGGACTTGCATCATGGCAGATATGATCTCGTCTTCAGTGATTTCTTTTTCTAGGGTCACGATTTGTTCGGCCTTTAGGGAGGGGAGAGAAATCTGTTCCAACATAGAGGTTTCAGGGGCAGATGTCAATGCTCTATATAATTCCTCATAGTACCTTGCGAACTCCTCGGCTATCTCTGCATCCGTCAGGCATGGCTCCGCTTGTTGGGATGTGATCATTCTCACATGGCTGTGTCCCTCGTCCCTTCGTTCGAGCCAAGCAAGCATCGTCCCTGCTTTGTCACCCGTTTCGTAGATTCTAACTTTCATGGCATTATGTGCTTGTTTTGCATGGTCCAGTGCAGTGTTTTGCAGTTTTTTTTGTGCCAGGATTAGTGCTCTGTTCGTGTCAGTGCTATCTTGGCTTAGATGCTGTCTTGATATGCGCAAAATCTTCCTCGGGGCCAGCCCTTTGAGAGCAAAAAATACCCAATTCAGCCCAAAATACAGGTTCTATTGTGCTGAGCAGTGAACTCATGCTAGTGACAAATGACACCTTCAATAAGTTTTAGTATTTATTCTAAACAGTGAATTTCATATACATTTTGGGATTCAAGTTAGAAAAGATTAAAAAGCACAAAACTTAGAGAAATGCAAAATATAGAGAAACATAGAACTTAGATAAACATAGTGAAACATAGAGAAACATAGAGAAACACAGTTTTACTCCCCTTCAATCAGCACTGGGAGACCCTGGCCCTCATAAGCTAGCTGTAACAAGCCCCGCTCAGAGGACAGCGCTGCTGGGTGCCGTCAGAGCTCCAATTCCGGGCACTTGATCTTGCTCGAACCAAGTCCACAGGGCGATCTCCCACCTGAGTCATGTGAGCATGCATATTTTATAATCTCGTGCTGTCTGTCCATGACGCACAGTTCCAGAACTTTCCCTGTGCAAAATATAGGCTGGCTCATGGAAAAAACCCAACTCTGTTAATTTCCACTGTGCTCCTTCTTCTGAGCCCCTCCCTGGAGCCCATCTGCGCGAAAGCTCAGGAATGTCTTATCAGTGCCTTCCCAGAGAAAGGGAGATTAGTTTACAGGGCTACCGTTAGAGAGGCAGAATATTCTAAGGGAAGCCGAGATGTATTAACCCTATTAGAGCAAGCTCTAAAAGGCATGCACTCATAGTTTAGTGTTCATAGCGCTTAAGAGTGGCTATCTAAGCGCTATATAGGTGTCATAATGTTCCAAACACTCCAATATTGTCTATTAGCTACAGAGCTCGGGGCCCTCACCCTGCCTGCATAATGTGACCTATCACTCCTACTAGGCCTGCATATTCCTTGTAGCTCACTACTGCATAATGGAAGTGCTACAACAGACTACTGTCAGCATTTTTGGCACATACTTTGAATACACTATTGGCTTTCAGCGGCTAATGCTGTCATCTAAAGCCCTGATTGGCAAAGTTGCAATTTTGTGTATCACTACAGATGCGCTGTCTCAGCTTGCTGCACATTTGCTTCCGCCTCCTTTATTGATTCTAAATGCTTCTTCCTTTGTGCTGCAGTCCAGGAGATCATTTCTCCATGTAGCACTGGTTTATAGGCTTCCCACAGTGTGATAGGGCAGTCTACCGATCCCTCGTTCAGCTCAAAGTATGTCGTGCTAGCCTCTTATAGGTGTTCTACTAATTCAGGAGAGCCTAAGTGATAGCTGTTCAATCTCCACGCGGGTGGAGGCTTCGGTTTACATGTCTTTATTGATATAAGCAGAGGGGAGTGATCCGAGATGCCTCTTGGGAGGTATTCTGTTTGCGTTGCTGTATGTATCATTGCTGCGGGTATAAAGAAATAGTCTAAGCGTGATAGTGATGCATGCATCCCTGAGTGATCGGAGTATTGTCTCTCCCCGGGGTGCAGGTCGCGCCATACATCCTTGACGCCAAGTGCCTCCGCAAATGATGCTAGATTGGTTCGGCGGCTGGGGTCTCTGCTGCGTAGATGTGTGCGATCCTCTATGTTGCTTATGACATCGTTGAAGTCGCCCCCAAGAATCAGGATATCAGAGGCATCGTCAGACATCAGAGGAGTTATGTCCTCAAGTAGAGTTGGCTGCAGTGCAGGCGGGGTGTAGATCGCTAGCAGGGATAGTGATTTATTCCAGAGAGTGCCTGTGGCATATGCAAATCTGCCCCCAGTATCCTGCGTTTATTTTGTGAGAGTGAGTGGCAGTCTTTTATGCACAAGTATCAGCACTCTTCTGGCTCCCATCGGGAAACCTGCCTGCGCTGCTGTGCGATAGTTTGAGGGATTCAACAGTGCATTGATGTACCTGCCAAGTGGGTTTCCGTTAGGAAGACTATGTCTGGGCCATGTCTGTTCAGCAATTGGCAGCAATTGGTTTGGGCACCAGTCGCCTTTTCAGGCTGTTGCCCAAACCGTTCACATTCCAGGTAAGGAGCTTCAAGATCCGGGTTTTGTCGACTTGCGGCTGTACTTCAGTGCTCGTGAACCTGGGTGTTATCGCGTCTTCCTGAGATAGTGATGTTGCCTATGTTCATCTCGGGGAGGAGAAACGTCACCAGTATATGATTGTTTTCTAGTGTCTGTATGCTTTGATATTTTGTTGATCTTTCCCATCTTCTAAGTTTACTTCCAACTCCCCCCTCCCCACACTTCATCCCCAACTGAAGTATCTGTCGCCCTTTCATAACTTGATGTATTAATCCAAACTAAACTGATTAAATATCCTGTGGTTTCTACTTTCTCGGGGGGGGGGTGGCTTCGGTGTGGCCGCCAGCTATTGTATACTTATTGCCTCTTATTTACTGTTTGGAGCATGAGCCTCTTTTCTTTACAGTGTGTAGCGGCTGTGTCGGTTCTGGTTGACGACAGATGGTTGTTGCTTGTTTCATTATGGCGGTATTTCTTCCTGCTGTTGTTGGGGTCTGTTCTCTGGTAGTCTCTCAGGATGTGGTCCATTCCCTTCACCTCCTGTTTTCGTCTTAACGCTCCAGTCGTCCGCTATGTGTCTCTCTGCCCAGCTCCACGCTTCTTTCGGGTCTGTGAAATGTAGTGTGGTTCCATTGTGGAATATTTTAAGTTGGGCGGGAAATATTAAACCATATTTTTGTCCCTAGAGCCTGCAGCCGTTTTTTGAGTGGTTCAAATGATTGGCGCGCTTTTTGCACTTCCCTGGTGAAGTCCGGGAAGAAAGGGATTTTCGATCCATTGTAGGTGACGGCTCCCTTCGATTTCGCCATCTGCAGCACAGCGTCCCTGTCTCTATAGTTTAGGAACCTTGCGATGACAGCACGTGGCGGTGTCCCTGGTACAATTCTTCCAGTTGGGATACGATGTGCACGTTCGATAGAAAAGAATCTGGAGAAGGATTTTGCGTTGTGTATATCTGTGAGTCATTCCTCGAGGAACAGCTCCATGCTTCCCCCTTCGGCCTTTTCTGGGAGGCCCAGTATGCGAACATTGTTGAGCCTGGATCTCCCTTCATTGTAGTTGATTCTTGCTTCCAGGGTTTTTATCCGGTCTAGCATTCCGGTCATGCATCTGTTAACCCCTCGAAGACTGTCCTCTGTTTCCGAGATGCGGGCCTCGGCCTCTCCAGTGCGCGAGGTCAATTTTTGCAAGTCGTGCTGCAGCAGTGACACATCAGCCCCAATACTGTACATCTTCTTCTCCATTGATGTTCTGGAGCTGGCGATGGCACACATCACATCCCTGAGGGAGATGTCGTCCTCCATATTTCCAGCTTCCATTGGTGCCAGAGGCTCCAGCGAGCGGGGCATGGATGTCGTTGTGTATTGTTCTATCTTGCTCTGTGTGGATGTCTTCCTTGATCTATCCTTTCCCATACTGGACCAGTGTTGTGATGGAGCTGGGGGGGTCCTATGCTCCAAGGGAGGGTAAGTGGAATTTGAGGATCGGGAATTTCGAAGGGTTTCTGAATTTTGGCGTTCAAGGCAGGGTAAGGCTGTGCGGCTCCCGGAGTGGAATCTTACATCAGTATTGTTTCCCTCCGTGGAGGCATCCGTTATTCGTGTGGTGGCGTATGTGACTGTTTTCATGCAGATAGGGATAGCCGTTGTGGAGCGTTAGTATCAGGGTTGGATCAGCACAGTTCCATTTATATTAAGGTAGGGGCAGCTGATCTGCGTGGATTCGTTATCGGGCCGCTGCCTCGTGTCTCCCACCTCTCTCCCCGCTTACCGTTGGTAACTACAGCGTCGATCCCTCTCTCCAGCACCTGGCATGAAGGAGAATAGGCAGGCGCTCTTGCCGACCGTCTGCGGGACCTTTTATTATTCTCGTGCATGGGAAGGTGTGCACGCCATCCACCCGGAGCAGAACACAGCTCACACAGCAAGTCTCTGGGCTGTAGCAGGTGCCACGGGTCGCGGTCGGTCTTTGCTATCGGTTGATGATGGGGAATCGGCACGCTTCCCCACCCAGTGCGATGCGCTGGGAGCGTTCTTTGCCGTCTCGTGTCGCTGACTGCTCCGCTGTCGGGGGATGGGCAGGGCGGACCCGCTCCGCCTGATCGCAATCACTCCTCTTCACTGCCGGGCGGGGGCCCGTGCAATCCCCTCTCCGTGTAGGCTGGACTCTGCCGTTAGTTACTGTGCTTCGCCGCTCATTCAGCGGGTTCGGTGGCCATCTTGGAAATATATTTCGCGGCCTCTCATCTCCAGCTTATAGTCTCCGTAACTTCATGGAAACACACTGAATCTGGTCCGTCGCCGTGCGGCTCACTGCAGCGGATTATGGTGCTGAGGCGTGTTCAAATGTCTCTAGAGAGGTTAGCAAAGCAGGATGGATTCAGGATAAGGCTGGCGGCCTAGGAGCGACGCGGAATCACGTCTCCATCGGTCGCCCGCTGGCCACGCCCTCCCATCTGTTTTCACTCTTAACTATTTAATACTAGTTCACCTAAAGCAATGTTAGGACATTCTTTATTGTGTGAATGTGATGTATGAAACAGTGGCTGTGCACAAAGGTGAACAGCAGGAGGTTATCAATGTATTCAGAAATAATTGTCAATGCGTTCTTACTGCACCAGACAACCATCCATTTCCTCCTCCCCCTCACTGTGTGTCAGTACTGCACCTGCAGGTAGTGAGTCCTTGTCTTCTGTGTGTGGCATCTCCTCATCAGGGGGAAGGGTGACATTTCACCTAAGACAGATGTTGTGCAGTATGGTACAGGCAAGAAATATTCATCCAACTTTCTGTACATCAAGTCCCATCAAGTCCGGTTTAGACACTGTGATGAATCTAGTGATGTCATTACTCCCTCTTCAGGGAAACTCTGTTTCCATATGACCAGGAAAAGGCTGCTGCTAACTGATCCTGACCCTGGGGGTGGATGCCAGAAGTTGGTACGTATGCGGGGGAGACAACTCTTATGAGGCAGAAAGAGACTCACTCGCAGGAACATGATATCCCCCTTCCGATTTAGGGTATGACATCAACCCCTGTAATTCCCAATCCCGTACGGCCTATTGAAAAGTAGAACCAGACCATTCAATTTACACTGACAGTAAGACTCTTTCCTATACCTTTAGAAAAAGGACTGGGATGAGGATGAGCACTAGAGTAACACTGAGCGCTAAAGCCACAGAACCAGCGGTGCACTCTAGTTATTGGAAGGATCAGATAGGTGCCGGGACATTTAAAAACCCTGCACAGCGAAGGTCTGCGACTCTTGAAGCAGGTTGGGAAATGATGGAGAAGCCAGCTCTGCAGCGGGGAGTAGTAGAGCTCCAATCAATGGCGTCACGAGAGGCTTGGAGATCAGAGGTACGCCGAATTAAGGCCAGCAGCAGAAGGAGCTGTGGAGAGGAGTCCAAGGTGTTGCGGGTACCAGTGAGCTGACAAGTCACCAGCAGAAGAAGTAGGCCCCCTGCTGGAGGAATCACAGGCAACTGAGAATAGCAAAGCAGTCATGAGAGACTGGTGAGCCCAGAGAGTGCAATTGGGGTGCTGGGGTGCTTCGCACAGTGTATAGCACATCGATATGAGACGGTAATACTGATGGGTCGAACCTGAGCAAGGGAGCTGGGACGCCGAGTACATTACATATTGAAGTGGATGAAATAGGGTCAAAGACCCAGTTGCTGAATAAGTCAAACTGTTACATGTTCAGAAAGTCCTGGCGGGAGAGTATACCAGGCAATCAGATTGCGAGTCTGTGACCCACATCCAAATATAGATGAACACCGAGAAAGTCCTGGCAGGAGAGTCTACCATGGGAATTAATTGCGAGTCTAGGACCCACACCCAAAGGTGTGAAATCCAGGAGAAGAGAAAAATACCCCCTTAACTGGAAGGTGGAATTGGCTGTGAAATTGTGAGTCAACTGTGAAATTGTGGAAGTCAAGAAAAATCTCTTGTGTGTGAAATCCAAGGGAAGGCAACAATATCCTCTGGGCTGGAAAGTTGCATAGGGAGGAAAAGAAAGAGAAAAGGAAGAATCATATTCTGTTAAGTACTGAGAACCGTAAGGTGTCTAAGGAACTCAGGAAAAAGGAAGGACTCTTGAGAAATGAGATTGTGAACTGTAAAGAGCCCGAGAAACTCAAGGGAACCCCCTTCCTTAGAATTGTGGAACTTAGATTTTTCATTTCTTTTGACACTTTTGGACTTTTTTGTTGGAACTATTGCAAAGTCTACCAATGTTGAGAGAATATATCCCTTTTCACTTTATTTTGAGTTCAGCATGTAAGGGTCAGATTAGGATTTTGGACACAGGACGGAGAACTCTTTACTTCTGGATATTCTGACAATGACATCCTTTAGTTTCGTTTAGGCATGGAAACCCCTTATAGTGACAGGGCGAGACAGGTCTTTCTCCAACCCTCTTTTTACTTTAAATAAAAGTCTATAACAATCACCACAATGCCCCTGTATCCGAGTTTTACTCCTAATTCCTTACAACACTGAAAATGACCCTTCAGCAGGCCAATGGTCTGCTCTATGCACAGTCGGGTAATGATGCATTTCTCATTGTAGGCCAACTCCTGTGGCGTATGTTGATTGCGCACAGGTATTGATAGCTCTGGTAGAAGGGAGTACCCAGAGTAACTTTCTAAGGTCACAGGTGTCAGTCATAGTGCATTGTGGCTGTGTTGCCTTTTCTAAAGGCATGTTGATGGACACTCTGTGTAGGCATTTTTCCTAAATTGTCGTACAACATGATTTACCATCACAGTAATTGAATGTGGAGTCATTTACTATGCAGGCCCATACGCATTGTAATTTTACATCATGCACACAGGTCACAACCAGCATTCGTCGCTTTCATGGTCTGTGATTAGCATAGCAGAATGCATGTTGCCTGTGTTGGGCCTGTGCGCTGCTATCATGCCTGTGCCCTTATGGGAGATTAGTTGTTCTTGTGCAGGTCTGCAGTGTCTGAATTCCTTCCATTATTGCTTCACATAAATGGTTACCAGAGTACACAGCATTACTTTCTGCCAGTGTTGCATTGTCTTTGTGCAGTGTGACATTCAATGTGTAGATATGTGTTCAATTGTATTGTGGTTCCTAAAGTCCTCTGTTTGTGTATTGTTTACTTGTTGTGGCAATATGCATAGCTGACATACCACTGTATTGTCATGCATGTCCTGGTCCTGTGGGTTGGTGGCTGTCATGTGCGGGTGAGAGGGAAGGCTCTTCATGTACAGGACCTTGATAGGGCACGCATTGATCAGTTGTGGTAATGTCTTCCCTTTGTTCACATAACATTTCACTAGTGCTTTGTGATCAGTTTGAGAGATGATACTTCTACTCACCCAGTATCACAGTCTGTTGGCTTCTGTATTCAGGTGGTGTGCTGTTCCGCAAGACCATAGCATTATGTGTGGAACCTGGGACGCAGGTACCACAGTGTGTGATCATAAGTGCAGCATCGCAGGTTACCTAGATATTCATGGAGTGATACTGTTTCCTGTTGAGTTATACCTCTTTCGATGGCTGGGGGTGACCAATGCATGCAGTACAGAGCAGCAGGTGGGCTGCTGCAGAGAAACATGCTTTTTTGGCATTTATCTGTGCCAGGATGGTGGGCAGGGAGATGTGCAAGAGGGAAAAGCCTCATACCTTTCCACTTTTCCCTCTTTTATCTCAAATTCCTGAGAAGCCTTGTCTCTGTCTCACTTCACCCTGATTGGATGTTGGGTAGAAGGACCATATATTGCGCTCTTGGGCTGCTCTCTGCTTAATTGCTAGGAGCCCTCCCCAAAGACTGTCTGTTTTGGATATACCCCAGGGGTGGGAACTGACTGAATGGAAAGAGGTGTTAACTCACATTCTCTGTTGTAGGTGTCTAGTTTTAGTTGTGTTTCACAATGCCTGTGGTCCTGCCTGAGCCAGCCCTGTCTGAAACTGAGCGAATGCAGCGAAAGGCCATCGCTCTTGGATCTTGACCCTGGTGGTGGATATGTGTGGGAGGGTCTCCTGGGTGGTGTGAACCTGGGGACTGGGGCGAGGAAGTCCTTAGGTGAGACATGGTATCCCCCATTTCCTTTTCTTAATTAACCCTCTGTCCCCCCAAGCCTTCATAGGCTATTGTCAACCCCTTCCCTGCTCTGCCCGTAACAAAATCCCTAAGAAACCCCAGTTTAGTACTGGGACAAAGAAGAGGACAGCAAGAGCAAGACCAGACTACCTTTTCCATAGTCAGCGGTCTAGTCTTTCATGGACTAATTATGCTGACAGGAACTTTAAAAGCCGACATCCTGATGGAAATGGAGTCCGCTTTGGAACCAGTGGTCTTAACTGCTGGTTGCAGGCAGACCGCTCTGGATTATGCGCTGTGGCAAGTGAAGCGCTGGAGACCCGAGAAAGGATGCAGAGTTTATGCAGCGGGAAGCAGACTGAAGGACGCTGGAGTCCAGTAAGAGACCACAGAAGGGAAGCTGGCGTAGCTGAGCGAAGCAGTCATGTCAGTCCAAGGGGCCGCAGAGCGACAGAGAGCTACTGGGAGAAGACGCAAGGCACCGCACAGGAAGAAGAGAAGCTGTGGCAGTCGAGGACCTCGCAGCAAACCCTATGTTATGACTGGTGAGTGTACTAGACAGGGGCAACACCGGGTTGGCAGGCGAATAGGTAGAGCAGATAATGAACAGTTATTTAAACCAAACCAAGCATTACAATGAATGCCAAACTAAATGAAAGCAAAGTACTTTTGAATACCGAACAAAATTAAAGTAAAGGACTTTTGAATACCAAATGAAATTAAAGCAAACTACTTTTGAATATCGAATAAGATTATCACAATTATGAGCATTTTGGAATACTGAATAGAGTGAAAGCAAGTTGTGGGCACTTGTGAATATTAATCCAAGTGAAAGAAAGATTGTGAATCTACGAGATGCACAGAACTGTGTAATAAAAGAAGCAAGCATTGACCAAAGCCAAGAGAAGGCCAATAACTGTATATTATGAGAAAAACCCATTGGCAAGAGCCAGGAGAAAGTGTAACAAGTGCATTGTGAGCAAGAAAGAAACCGGACAGGTCAGGAGAGTGTGCCACAGGTGGATAAATCAAGGGGCACTGTCAAGTTGAAAGAGTGGCATTGTGTTGATGAAAACGCTGCAAGGAAGGGGGACTGGTTGTGTGACCTGTAATGCGTGGACCGTGTGGTCCGACAACTGCGCCTAGACGAAGTTCACCCATGTATGGAAAAGCCACAGAAAAGTACCCAAAAAGAAGCTGTGCTGTTACAACAGACTTTTGTGTGTTTTGAAGAACTGTCTCTGTGAACTAGTGGAAAAGAGCAATATCAGAAGAGCTGGGAAGTGTCCCAAGGAATTGTGTTATTTTGACAAGATGGAAGATTTGGACTCTTGGGGAAGGGAACCCTGTGCATTTTTTTGACTTTTTTTTAACTTTCGGGAAGCTGATTACAAGCCAAGAGCTGGAAGAACTCTGAACTTTACTTTGAACACTATTCATTTCTGATGCTGACATCCCTACACATTGCATGCAGTTAGACGTGAGGATAAGTATAGGTTTTGGAGACAGACAAACATTTGCTTTGGACTTCCTGACACAGAAAGCCCACCTTCGTATAGGGCAAGTTAGGCTTTACTCCACCCTGCAGTTTGAGTTCAATAAAACTTTGAAGATAAAACTTGACTGTGTCTGCTTCATGATGCCTTCACACACCCTCCTCCTCCTTTCCTCCTCCCCCATCCATCAGAAACATGTACCTCCACTCATGCACCTTGGGCCATCCTACCCAATCCTTATTCCACAAATATATTCACTGTCTGCCCAAACACCCCCCTGACTACCCTCCACCAGACACTACACTCACTGACCATCACTCTACTACCTCTCCTACTCATTTAATCTGCACCCTGATCAATGCCAGATCCATCGTAGCACATGCTCCAGACATCTATGACCTCATCACAACTAACAACGTTGACATCTTTGTCATTATCGAAGCCTGGCTCCATGCTGTCGCCAGCCCTTCACTCTACATTGCCATCCCGCTAGGATACTCTATAATCTGCGGTAGGCTCACAAACAGAGGTGGTTGCGTCACGCTTATTCACAGAGACGCAATTGCTCTCTGAGCTACTGCCACAAGCTCCCTCCCCAACTGTGATATACTGTCCACTAAACTCACACTGTCCCCCACCTCCACCACCTCCATTCACCTCCTCTTTCGCGCCCAACCACATTCTTCAAAGATGACCTCACACAACTTCTCTCCACCAATCTCAAGCCCAACTCCAAACCTCTTTCCCTGGGTGACTTCAAACTTGGCTACAATGATCTCTCTGATAAAGATGCCATTGCACTAGCCAACTCTACCACTGCCCTGGGATGTACTCAATGTATTCTATCCCCCTCTCACATACCAGTGCACACACTTGATTGGCTTATAGACCATAACTGCAACACCACTATCCTCTGAAACACACCATGTCCCTTGTCAGATTATCACATCATTGCTTTCCCCATCCCCACCGCCATTCAACCTCCTATAGCCCCCATTCTCCTACCCCTTACCATATCATGCTGAACCCTAAACCTCACCAAAGACCTGCCATTACTTGCCAACCAGCAACTGGCCTCTCTCCCCATGTCTAACCTTAATGTACCTGTTGACCACTAAACTAAACACCCATGCCCCTCTAAAACAGTGCAAGTCCAAACCTGTCAAACAAAAACATTCATGGCACACCCCTGACCTGCAAGCCATTTGAACCAGAAAACATGCCATTGAGGTAGAATGACATCAAACTCCATATGACACTAATAAATCTTGCTTCTCGAATATCTCCAAAGAATACAAACAAGCCATTCATGCCACCAATGCTTCCCTCTCAAATGACAGAATTGCTACTTCCAGTTCGAATTCCTGAGAACGTTTTGCCATCCTATTCAAATTAAAAACACCTTCTACCCCACACTTCACCATCACTAAAGGTAACCCTTGGTACTACAAGGTGCAAGAGGCTCTCTTTGGTAAAGTCACCCTACTACAAAAAAGATCCTCTCTAAACAAGCTACCATCGTACCATCAGCAACAAATCCCAGCTAACTAACCCCTCAACATCAACCCGACCATGTCCCTTGCCACTCTTCAGCTTTCACCCTGTCACTGAATCTGATGTCTCCCACCTCCTCAAAGGTCTCAAACCATCATGTTGTAAAGGCAATATCTGCGGTGCCCCACTCATCAATGAATGCGCTGAACCACTGTTGCCACTCATCACTGTGATCACCCATGCATCCTTTGCCTCATGCTCTGTCCCCTCATCCATTAAGGAACCTTGGATCTCTCCTCTACTTAAAAAAAACATTGCTTGATCCCTCTATTTCGACCTATTACTGGCCTAGCACTACTGTCCCCTTCCTCCTGAAAATGATCAATCGAGGAGCCTACAAGCAGGTCCAACAATATTTGGAACAACACCACATCTTCAGCCCACACCAGTCCAGCTTCTGCCCTGGCTACAGCACTGAATCTGCTCTGCTAGATCTAAAAAAAACAACTTTATGACATCAGAGACTCATGTAATCTCCCCCTCCTCTTGCTCCTAGACCTCTTCGCCACCGTCAACCTCGTCAACCACCCGACACTAGCAGCACCCACTTCACTCCTGAACCCATCAAATGGATCACATCCTTCCTGGCTAACAGATTTTCTCGAGTGTTCTCCAGGGATTCCACTGCCCTGCAAACGCCAATCTCATGTGGCGTTCCACAAGGCTCTTGCGTCTCCCCCATCCTCTACAATGTCTACATGAAGCCTCTCTTCGATCACATGGACTCACTTGGAATCATATATACAAACTATGTAGATGACACACAAATCTTCATCCCTCTCTATGTTGACCACCAGCAAGACACCATCAAACTTAACTCCATTTATGAAACTATCCAAGTCGGTATGGCCTCCCACCTACTCTGTCTAAATGACACAACACAACTGCAATCTTGCCCATCAGGAACCAAGCCTGACTTGTCAAACTTGATCCAGCCTACTGAGTATTCACAATCCATGATCTCACAATTACAGTCTCACCTACAGTAAATACTCTGGGCATCCACCTTGATGCCACCATTAACATGACTTGCCTTGTTAGTGCCATTGCCTCCTCTGCAGCTCACACCAACAAACTAATAAATACCAGTAAACCATTTTTCTCCTTCAACAAGCTCCTCACCATTGCCCGATCTATCATTTGTTCAAAACTAGACTACTTCAATGCATTCCTGGCTGGCACTACGGAAAGGAACCTCAACAAGCTACAAATCATCCAAAATAATGTCATTGCTGCGGCCCCAATTCTCTCTAAACAGGATCACATCACAGATGCAAGAAGAAAGGGTCACTTGCTCTGCATCAATGAACATATCAAATTTAAAGTTTGCCCCATCTCTCCCCGCTGCCATTCTAATGCAGGCCCGTCATACCTCTCACAAAGACTTATAAAGCTTACTGCTACCAGACCATCATGCCCTACCTACAGCCACCGCCCCAATGTTCCTAGGTTCAAAGGCAATAGAGCCGGAGGCTATAGCTTCCCAGTTACTGCCCCCATTCTCTGGAACTCGCTACCACTCCCCCTGCAGGCGGAACCTTCCTACGGTGTCTTCAGGAAACAATGAAAGACTAACTGACAAACCCACTTACGGATTCTTCTCATACCACCTATTTTCTTTCTGCAACTTGTGCCTAGATGCCCTTGGGTTACGCGCGCCGTCAAATGTAAACAATAAAATAAATGCTATTCTTATACCTCTTTCCTTATCCAACAGAACATAGAAATAGCACTTCCTCTCTGCCTCATTCACCTTCAAACAGCCCCTATCCTACTTTCCCCTCTTCCTACGAGCACTTTCTCCTTTCCCTTACGCCACCCTTTTTATTGTTCTCCTTCCATTAGCCTTTACTTTTCCGCTCATCCTCCCCATACCAACCCTTCCCCTCCTTCCATTTTTCCTCCCTTCCTCCCTTCATTTGCTTCTCATATGCCTGCTAAGTGTCCCTATGTTGTGTGTGATACCTGTGTTAAAGATAGCTTTTCAGCCATAATCAGTTTTCATTCTGAGAGTTGTAGATTCATGTTTCCATTCTGAAATATAGGCTTTCAAAAAGCTATAGGTCTGCATGTGCCAGAAGGCAAAGTGCTCTCTGTTGGCTAAAAAGCTAGGATATGGGACAACTAGGAGACATGTTTCATACTTTCTCCTTGATCTCTTCCGTTCTGTTGCATTCTTCTGCAAGGTCTTCATCTCCACTGTCCCTTATCCCTTCCTCTGAAAACCTACCCTCCACCAATCTTCTCTCTCTCATCTCATTCTCTACCGGTCAGCAAATCATTTCCCACTCATCCATTCCTATATCCGCCGTTCACTTTTTCTTTGCTGCAGGCTTTTTTTCGACGTCACACATTCCATCCTTCCATCACCTTCTCCTCTACCCCTCACCCCATTTACACTCTTGTGCTTCCCAAACTTTCTGTATGACATTTCTGGACTCACTCCTTCAGCTCAGCCACCTTCCCCCTTCTTGCAGTGAAGCTCATCAACCCGGAACGATGCATTCAGCTTACTACGCTCTATTGCCCACTCTTCTTACCCTCATAACCTGGCTTGGAAGTTTAGACCTGTAATACAGAGGGGGCATGTTATGCGAAAGGGAGTAAGAGGGCTAGCCTGGGCCATCAAACAGATCAAGCCCAAGCCTCTGCATGCCTGCTGAAGCTAGGATAATCCCTAGCAATCACATACACATGCACATCTATGCACGCAATATGAGTTTAGGGGTAGTGTGTATATTGCTTTGTTTAATATTTATAAGGATGCCTAGTCTGAAAAATAATAAAAATAAACAGACCTGCCTTGCCTGTGCCCAGGCTGCTGGGCTGTTGAACTCTGTGACTTTCAGTTGAGTGTGTGTGTACCTTCAGGCCCTCAGGGTTGCGTGTGGACTGGGCCTGGAGTGCAGTTCACATCCTAGCCCTGTGAAGGTGTAACTGCTACAGTTTCATTTCTTGCTAATTGTTCCTCCATAAAAACATTGCTAGGGTCTCAGGAGAGCAGATGCACAATGCATTCATAGGCGCTCAGCCTAAGCTAAGAAAGGAAAAGGCCTGCTTCCTTACTGTGAGCATTGGAAGGTCCCAATATGCCCTCTCCTCGCCTCACCCTAAACCCCCTCTCACCTCCTTTTTGCCGCTATATCATTGAATGGCTACCTGTGAGGACAATTATGAAAATAAACTCCACAAAGTGAATTCATTTATGAACACGGTGCGAATTTAGAGGAAAGTGCATGATAGCCTCTTCATAGACTGAGTTCTCCATAGGCAAGCACCTAGTTGCTCAAGTGGTAGCACCAGCCCTGACTAAAGGCCAGACAACTGAAGTATGTGACTTAGCACATTCGTGGAATCTCTATTATACCCATGTCTGTTTCCGTTATGACCAGATAGCTTATCTTGGTCAGTTTAAGCTCGACCCATTTAACCCACCTTTACCAGTTTCCGTTGGGACAGTTAGCACATTATTGGCCATTTTCGTTTGACTAATTAACATCTTACATTGTTGTCCCTTATCACGTTATCAATACCTGTTTTCAGTATACCAAGTTAGCACATAATTATGGTGATTTAGTGAATCCTAATATGTCCACGTAGCACATCATTTCCATCTTACAATTGTGCAAGTTGGTCTATTGATCGTTTTATTTTTGGTCAAATCATTCAGCTCAGGTTTTTCTGCTTGAATTTCTCCCAAGAATGTAGATGGGTAGTTGGGGATAGGCAATATTGGTGGATGTGGGAAGAAAATGTGAACAAAGGAATTCGATAAAAAATGATTAGAGAAAAAAAACAATCAACACAACCACAATTTTACATTATGCCATTCTGCCGCATCATGGCCAGCTTACTTTATGTCCGGTCACCACATAATTACCAGTTTACATTATGCCAACTAATTAACAGAGCCTGTCTGGTACTTAAATGATGACCTGGAAAGTTCAGATGTGAATTTTTGATTGTCAGGGTCCAGTGTCAGGATGTGAAGGAAAGCAGCACTTGTAATAGCACTGGCCACTGCACACTGGTCAAAGGTGTGCTGGTCTTGGAACCGTTCACGCTCAGAGCTATACCCAGAGAGACATTCATAGTTCTTAACCACTTCATTTGTGTGGCAAGTAGTTACAGCTATCCTTTGAAGAGTATTGATTAATCGGCAGATTCATCCATGAGCAGATTTAGCATCAGAGTCCGTTTAGTGACAGATTATTCCCTGATGAAGAAATTATATGATATGATAAGTCATTTATAACGATCCTGTACACAGGTGTTTCTAGGCGCAACAAGACAAGGGAGGGAAGACAGAGGGAGGACAAGACAAACGATCTTACTAGGCCTTCTGTCATTCAGGATCTATGATGTGAAATGCATTGGATTTGTAGGATCTTCTGTCATGTTTTTCTTGAAAGTTTGTGAATAAGTATGGACTCTTTTTCAAGTGACGAAGCTGACTGAGTATCATTTTGATGGATTTTCACGCTATGTTTTGCATGAAACTATTTCTAATTGTTAGCAGTGACCACCTGGCTACACCCAGTACCGAAGGAGTTCCTTTGTTCAACAAAAATCATTTTGTCACATTTTCACTGTTTTCGATTTGTGCAAGTTCTTCATGTGTGGTCATTCCATTATTTGAGTAGACTCGTCATTATCTTTTCCGCATAGTATTTCATGGACACTGTTTTACATCTGCATATCATTTAGAACTCCCCTACTTCAGTTATAGGTTGGCTTCTTAGTCAGTGTATTATTCCTTTTCTAATGATCCTTTCAGTTATTTTCAATTGGAAGTGTTTTATGACCTTTTTTTCATCTAGACACATGGACATGGTCTTGTTTGCTAAGAACGAATGTTACTTAACAGCACCTACGGATATGTTGTCCCTATGCACAGTTTTGAGGAAAGTAATGCAGTTAAGTTTAAGAGTATGTTAACATGCCACCGAGTCATGCTGTTCACAATTGATTCTGGTATAAATGTACTCCCAGGCTGGTACTAGAATTGTGGTAGGTCCTTCTGCCCTGTCTAGTGTGGAAAAAAAAGGGGGTCCTGGGAGTCGCTCTGCCAGACATTAGTCCTGGTTATTAGAGCCTTACACAGATTCTTTAGCTCACTATCTTTCACAGAGGAGAAATATCCCAATCAGATCAGTCTTTGTCCTGCCCAGGGGCAGTCCAGCATCGAAATGCTAGACAAAGACTGATATGCTTTGGATATTTCTCCTCTGTGAAAGATAGTGAGCTAAAGAATCTGGGTAAAGCCCTTGTAACCAGGACTAATGTCTGTTAGAGGGACTCCCAGGACTCCCCTTCTCCCCCCCCTTGTTTTTCTGCATATTTTAAGTAACTTTGGGTCTCACCCTAAGTTACTAGGAGAATCCAGACGTGGACCCCTTGCTCACTATTCTTAGAGATGCACAGCTCCACCTTACTGATGAGGTCCAATCAGACTGAAACACGTGTCTGGGGTTGCTGTTGGTACTCTTGTTCAGAGGAGCATTGCCTAGCATTTCGGTGCTGGACTGCCCCAGGGCAGGATAAAGACTGATATGCTTTGTATATTTTTCCTCTGTGAAAGATAGTGAGCTAAAGAATCTGGGTAAGGCCCTTGTAGCCAGGACTAATGTCTGGCAGATGGACTCCCAGGACCCCCCTTGTTTTTTTTGCTGTCTAGTGTGGGGCCTGGCCATCTATAGGTGCGTTAGCAGGCACCTTAACTACATGCCCACCTCATATTTCCAGCCATAGTAAGCATTTACTGAGGCTGCTTGGAGAATGAGAATGAAGGTTAAAAAAACAAATGGGAATGTACCTATGTGCTATGTGTCCTGTGTGATTGCTGTATATTTGGCTATACAAATGTTGTGCCACTTTACATTTTTCTGTGCTGTAGTCCACTTAAGCAACCATGCTTGCCCACAACTCAAACTGAGTAACTATCGCAGGGTTCAGAAACTGCTAAGGACTGGCCTTACTGAGCGCTCTTGAAGTTGGCAATCACAAAATGTGTCTGATACTCTAAGGAAGCCAATCTGTCAGTAGGTCTGGTCCTGCCATCCAGGTTACCCCAAAAAGAGAAGAAGCAATCCTCTGAAGGAAAAAACCCCAAGACTGGGGAAAACTATCCTAGGAAATTACAGCCGGGCTTCTTAAATAGCGCGACTATGAAGCATTGAAGAAAAAATAGGGAGACTCCCAAGCAAAAGGAAGGAGCCAGAGTACCAAAGCGAACACAGGAAAGAGTAGGGTTTCCAGGAGAGAAACAAAGGAAGCACACAATGCAGGAGAGGTAAGGGAAAATCGAGAAGAGCCACAAGTTCACAGACGCAGAATGAAGAGAAACACTTGTCGTCAGTGTACTGGCCAGGTGATGCCCAAGTTTAGGGGACTCACTTCTCTGCAGCTTCTTAGATGGAATTGGAACTCCACCATGTTGGTAAGGGGCAGCGTAGAGATGGAAGTGTCATCTTGGGAAGGGCATAATTGGCCCGTATCATCACTCAGAATGAGTTGGAAGACTGGAACTAGTGCACTCCTTGAAGGGGCAACAGCGCCAGTTTTGGTGGTTGCTCAGGTGGGTGAAACTCAGTGTCGGACTTGACAATACAGGCAGTGGGTTGGCGCCTATGCCATTCGTGTTTTGATGGATATGCCAGTCAAAATCTACTGGGATGGTCCATGGACTCTTTCTCTCAAGTCCTCGTTTCTGCAGGGGGATCGGACACACAGGAAGCAGGAGCGGAGATGACCCACAGGATACATATCTTCAGGGGCCAAAGTGCCATATAGCCCCTATGGTGTTGCTGGCAGGAATGACAGTCAGGGACCCATAATAGGCAGCAGCAGGGGCTGTTGGGTAGCATCAGATAGGTTGCCATGGTCCATGGAACTGATAGGGGAAGTTGGTGGCATAGAGCATGACGTTTGTACATGCAGCTCAATGATATGGAGGCTTGTGGCAATTATATGATATGATGTGGCATTTATAACACGCCTGCACACTAGTGTCAAAAGGGGAAATTATATCGTACCTCCTATTGCAACGATTATATGTATATTGGCCTAAGCCAAGCTGCTTGTAAGCCACTTGCGAAGAAATCCGTGTTGCAAGGTCCTGCCCTTAGAAATCAATGTAAACCGCCATTTTAGGTCAATCCGACATTTTTGGTTCTCTCTGTAAAGTCACCCTGTGAGTTAAAATGGTGGACGATGTCATTCCGAAATACAACATGGCCGTCTTGACCTCTGTGTGTAATTAATATGTAACTTTCCTGCAGGTCACTTGTTGGGGTCGTGAACTGAGACCTTGTCCTTCGCTGACCTGTGTGTAAAGGATTACTTGTGCAATTAAACTAATCCACGAGCATATGTTAAGAACAATGTATCCAAATACTGAACTAAGAACACTTGTTTTACTACATTGTATTAATGTTGGAGAAGACCTTTATGAGAAATCCTAAAATACACTGTTACCATGTAGGCTTGTTGGCGAATGTATTAAAGGCAATCCCTATGCATATAGTGGTATGAACCCGGCATGAACCCTAGATCAGTAATGTATTAGAGGAATATTAACCCGAAGTAGGGTTGGACATCATGTTCGTAGATGGTATAAAAGAGCAACGAATTCTAATGTACAGCGTCTCTCACTAAGCACACTGAACCACGCTGGAGTTTGTTGTGTTGTACTGAGGGCCGATAGCTATCTGTTACTTTTCTTGGAAAACTGTTCAGTATAAAATAAAGATCTTTGTATTTTCCTTTGTAACCCGTGTTCGGTGTATTTCCTTTTGGGGTACTCAGCCTCGATATTTTGATTTTTGTTTCTAGACGTGACAAGACAAGGAAGGGGAAACAAAGGGTGGACAAAATTATGATTGTACTAGGCCTTGTGTCATTCAGATTGCGCACGTGAGGGGAAGCGGGAAGGGGAGAAGTGCCAGGGGGGAAGGGTAGGGGTAAGTGCAGTTAACTCACAAGTGCAGCCAGCGAGTAGCTCATAAGTGCAGAGAGAAGGGACTGTAGGGTTGCAGATACAGTCCCTTAAGTGCTGGGGAGCCCGGAAGCAGTGCAAGGGCAACTGAACATCCAGGAGCCTGTACCCAAGTTCAGAGGGTGACCAGGTGACCAGTGCGTGGAGCATTCATGTGCATCAGCAGGGGAGAGGAAGAGAGACAGCGGAAGCGACAAGGAAGGTCTTGAGTTGCTTCCGGAACCAGAGGTGGTTCTGCTCTGTAGTTTGAGAGAGGCAGGGTGCTGTTCCAGAGGGAGGCCCCAGCAGAAGAGATAGATCTGCCCCCAACTCTCTGCTTGGAGAAGCATCTGACCCTCAGAGAGTTGGAGGTGTATGAGCGGAGAACTCGAGAAGGAAGATGTTTTGGATGAGAAAGTTGGAGGTAGAGCGGTCCCATGTCACAGAAAGCCTTGTGGATGATGCAGAGGGTCTTCAACTTTATCCTTGCAGCCATGGGGAGCCAATGCAGAGATTTCAGAGCTGGAGAGATACAATCAGGTAACAAACAAGGAGAGAGGAGGGAGCATGAGCCCAGGCTCAACAGACAATTGGCCAGACACGAGGTAATGGAGGCCGACAGGAGAGTGCTATACCAAACATGAAGGAAGAAGAGAGACATTTGGAGTAAAGGGAGGAAAAAGAACACCACTGGCCTCAATGGAGGAAGGGAGAGACAGCGAGGAATTGAAAAGGGGGAATGCATGGTATGCCTTACCATTAAACAGTTAAGGAGAGCAAACGACAGTGGCAAGTCTGATTTAAGGAATAAAACAAGGACAAGGACATGAGAAAGGTCTTGATACTTGGTTTCATTATAGCAAGGAGAAGAAGCTTCATACTCCTAGGCATACTGAGGGGAGTGGAAGAGCCCTGTTAACATTGAGTGAGAACTGCAGGACACACAGTATAGAACAAATTCGCTGAGCACAGATTGTCCCAAAGGCTAGCCATGCCCTCAGAAATGGCCAGATCCGAAGTGCCAGTCACATGAGCTATTTCATTTTAGACCTCTCTTTAAATGAAATGCCCTGAGATGGTATCAAGGATTGTATGAGACACTTTTAGCAATACTGAGTAAAGTAGAGTTCCTTCAACAACCAGTTGGTGTTTCTATTGCTAAACCCGGATAGACCTGTCCATACTGCAGGAGCCACAGGTCCAGAATCTGCAATGTCTACTTTTCCACCTGTCTGGGATATGACATGTTACATGCACCAGCAATAGTCAGAACATTTGAAATGTATTTTGAATTGCTATTGGGTAAGTGAGAGTAGCTCCCAAAAGTGAACCAGTTTTATCCGGTGGTCAGGGCTAAAGCTGATATATGAAGGATGTAGTCGGTCCTATTGTTCCACATACTTACATACTTACATCTGTGCATGGTAACCACCTTTTGTGATAGTTTTGCTGAGAGCAACCCATTTGAAGTATGGTAACAGTTGTACATGGGAGGCATACACTATCCTATGTTGTGTGGATGGACGTACCGTCTGGCGTTTTGTTTCATAACGTGGGGGCAGCCTGGGTCATATGAGGAAAGATGATATGGCCAGGCTAGAATTGATCATCTGAAGTTGATGGCAAACCATGAGGAGCAAAGGATCGTGAAGAAACTCACCTTTATCGACAATTATTACAATTAACTATCTTCCCGTAGTGGATTGAATATGTTTTGCTTAATTGCATTGTTCTTGTCATTAAGGCCATCCTGAAGGTTAAACAGACTTGGCAAAACAGTTTTGTCAAAATCTGTAACCTAAAACCAACTTAACAAGAAAGTGTGAGCTGTATTTTTTCGGTCTGGAGTGATGCATTTCAAACAACACTCATGCAAAGAAAAGGTTCAGCAATGAGACAAGTCTAAGGTGTAACTGTTTTTGAGTCAAACATGATAAACATAACCATTTTAAAGACCTTAGATTCATAGCCCTAGACCTGGGCTCTGGGATTTCATTCTATTCTCAAGTGCTGTGTTCAGAAAACGCACAGGTTTACATCTCATCTTGCAAGATTGTTTAGAAAATCACTTCAAGGAGAAAACTGGATCGTTTGTCAAAAAAAGACTGAATTGAAACTTAGGCCTCAAAGGACAGGACGTACTTACATCAGATGCCAATCAAGACACAGTGCATATACCAACATTTCCAGCTCATTTTAGAACAGATCATGCAAGCTAGGGAAACAAATTAAATGATTAGTTAATTAGCTGTGTCTGTTGCAAGGAGATTATATATGTATATTGTTATGTAATAATGCTATCTGTTTTTGGTAAGCTTGTAAAAAGACAGCGCATGCTTTTCTAACATACAAACAATCAAGTAGAAAAACTGCATGCCAATATTCAAAACATCTGAAGTTTTAAAACAAGTATAGATAAGATTGGACAGCAGTCATTAAATTCCCTTGTATCATTTAACTACAAGGCAACCTTTATACTCGTAACTAGCAAACCAGCATGCCCAAATTTAAAAGGTTCTATTTTCATTTTAATTCTATAAATCACAACAGGTTTAAGTCAAACAAAGATGTGTGTATATGAGTCAAAGTGAACAGCAAAGTGTCCACTGCTAAGTGTTAATTCTGTGTCCTTTTTTTAGAGGCGGACCTTGTGGCTACGAGCAGGAGAGAAGTCCTTTCATCCCTCATTCGAGCGTGGAGTGCTGCGCGGAGTGGAGCTGTGAGTGGTTGGCAGTGGTTGGCAAGGGATCGGCTAGAAGGCACCAGGAACCAGGATCTTTGTCTATTGACTGTTGGCCTTTTCGTCAGGTAACATTTACTAACTGAACTCGACTCAATTTCCCTTTCATCTTTCTTGACTGAACTGTATGCCCACTCATTGTTTACGAGTACAGGGCTGTTAACGGGCGGCCGCCATCTGCAACTTGTTTAGTGCTTCTTGTTGCTGTTGCTAATATGGGGAAAAACTGTGTCGGATTGCTATTGCCAATTTAAAAAGGAAGAGTTTCTTCACGGACACGTATGGATACTGAAGTATTCTATGGGCTTTGCTGGCAGCATTCGGTGGACAATGGAGACGGAGGGGCGGGCTGCGGGGGACTTCCTTTGATCTGAAGTGCAAGCTTTTCGGCATGTGCACTGCAGAGACTTCATGAAGGCCCACTTTTCATCTGTTGCTCTTTCCCTTTAGCCCCCACTGCCCTAAGATTATTTGGTTCCCTACTTTTCAACTTTGCTGCGACCTTTATACCAACACTGTTGCTACACTTATACATAACTTGAAGACAGTGCATCAACTTTCTACCAACTCTGCTGTTATATTTACATCAACCCGCTGCTATATTTATACTAACTCTGTTGCTATATTTATATCTAACTTGAAGTCAGTGCATCAATTTATATGACTTTTTTATACATATATATTTATTTCCCTAATTTTATTATCAATCCTAATAATTACAATTTGCAACTTTTTAATTGTGTTCATTTAGAAAAGTACTCCTCTGGACAATTCTCTTTCAAACCACTAGCCTGTGAATGATGTACAAGGGATTAAGGAGCCAATCAGTAACAACGGAACACTCTGAAATACAAATTATGGAAATAAATGAAGTTGCTGTGGGATCTGTGTCTCAGGTGAGCAAAGGGAATAAGGTGATTAAAGAAAAGTTGGTTGGTTGTCAGGAAGATCTGATTGTGGCGGCCCTCATTCATAATTTGGATGAGGATGAACCAAATACATTACGTTCTAACTTATTTGACTCTGCTGCAATGAAATTTGGACCAGTAGGTGTGGGCTCATTGGTTTCTATGGGCCGGTTAAAAATGCCCACTGCTAAAGTAATATCAAAAAAATTGAGACAATCAACTCTCTTATCCCCTAATGCAGGACAGAGAATTTCGATTTCTTTTAAACAAAAAAACATGTATGAGAATCGAGGTTAAATCCTTTATCCCAGTTGGGGGATACCTAAATTGGACTATTCATTGATAAATGCGGTTACCACGTGCCTTGAGACCTTGAGCTGCATGACCTCAGTAGTATAGAATTCACAGACCTAGCAGTGGTGAACAATGCTATTACAGAATTGAATTTAGCAACACACAGTGTGATACAACAGACATGTAATGCCTCAATAGGGGTGGGGGGTTGTCCCCCACTGAGTTAACAAATTATATTACTGACTACACGGAAAAAGAACAACAATTAAGAGACACTGAAAGTAAATCTTTGGCCTATGAAGTTGACCAGGTAGAAGACTTGGACGAGGCGGATGTTCACCATATCCGAAGGGAAGCAGACGGTAGATCATGATTCACACACCGTACTGTGTCTGCTTTAAATATGGTGCTCAGCTCATTTGTGAAACTTTATGATAAAATCTGGAGTGACGTGAGATGCACACTGAACTAATGACGGAGATCTATGATAGACTGGAGGGTTTGGAAAAGAACTATGAAACTGTCAAAACAATGAGTAGGGATGTTCAGGGAAGAGCCTGCAGCTGGCGGTCGGTTGGAAAACAACTTAATAACTAATGTGGTTGATCCCAATGAAGTAACAGAGATGGTTGGAACAACATTAGGGTCGCCTGATAAGATTGAGGCACTATGGTCCCCCATGGTTGTGAGTTTTAAAGCAGTAGAATATAAGGAGTCGATAATAGACAGTTGTTGAGGCCCCTAAGGGGGATAAGCAAAACATCCATAAAGAAAATGGCTATAAGGCAAAGAAGCCGAATAATTTGAAAAATATTAACAAATGTAACACCATGTCTCGTAAATATTTCCACAATGTAACTAATAGAGTTACTCATTAAGGGTGGAAATAAAGCGACCTGTGTACATAGGGTATTGACCCCAGTTTTAAAGGGAAGTATGACTCTGGCTGAACCAATTGAGATGGAAGTTTGTGAACATGTTTGACTGGAGGGGGTGGTAAGACCCCCTTGTACTGAGCCCAAGATATTGGTAAAACATGTAGTAATGGGTGACCAAGTGAAGAGGTTTGAATTGGGAACACAAACTGACCCCCTAATGGGTACTATAGGGGTCCAAAAAGAGGGCATTGAATAGGGACAAGGAAACTTTAACCGAAAAGAAGATTTAGGGGTCGATCCTTTGCCTAAACAAAAATGTAAAGAAATGGCTGACTCCCTGAGAATTGAACGGAGAATGAAAGATTCCAGGGGTTACCTAAGAGATAACCCCATCCCCTGAACCTCTGTTTCTGAAAAAAATAGACGGAGGTTTCAAAGTATTTATGTTATTTATTTATTTACAATGTTTATAGAGCGTGAACAAGGCAGAGCATCTGAGCACTGTACATCATACACATATACACATATGATAAACCACAAATAGTACAAAGAACAATAAGAGTAGAATAACACTTTTTTATTATTATTCAGAAGACCGTGTTCCAGAGCCATGCTTTAAGTACTTTCTAAATTTCAGATACTCAGAAACGTTCTGCATGTGAGCCGGTAATGAGTTCCTGTCCTGCATGGTAGCGCCAGACAGGGGAGTTGCTAGGGGTAAAGACCCGGGGCTAAGCTCATGTTGGAACTGTTGGGACTGGGGGCTAGCTAGTCTTTTGGCTGTAGCTCCTGAGATTCTATCAGGGGCTACAACCAAAAGATCAGGGGCTATAGCCCTCTTACCCCCCCCCTAGCAACGCCCCTGGCGCCAGAGAATAAACATGTCTAAACTGATGAATCTCCTGACAAAGAGAATCAAAGGCACAAAGCCTTCGAAATCCACCGGAAATCTTTACCTGACTGGGAGGATGGGGGTTTTCAAGTACAGTGCTTTATGCACAATACACAGCAATTATTTAAAAATAATTCTCTCAATGAAGTGGCATTAAAATAGGGGTCGCGTGGTCCTACTCCAGTGCTCCAGAAAGCAAAGGTGCTGCAGCATTAAAAACGAGTTTCACAGGAGCCAGGGAAGAGATAGGAAGCCCAGTCAAAACCGACATTGATACGCAACAGGACAAGGGACGGTACCAAAATACGAAAATGTCTAGAGGAAACAAAAGACTTGACAGCCCCTAAATATAATATCTGATATTGAGTGGCATTAGCCAAGGCATTAACGTGAAGCACTGAGGTCAGCCTGGCATCTAGTGTAAAGTCCAACGATCTGGCTGAAGGAGAATGCTCCCCAGCAGAACCCAGCATCTGGACATTACTGAACCAATTGCAGACTACCACAGTATGGGAAGGAGGAGAAAATAAAAGACACTCGGTTTTGGACTGATTTCATTTGAGGAAAATCCCAGACATCGAGCCTTGAATATCCACTAGGCATTCTCTCAGTCAAAACTGATAGTTTTCGGAACACATTTTCAAATAAGGTTTAGTTTCATTAGCATACTGAGGTGTTTCCACTCCTTGCTTAATAGCAAAGTCCACCAACGGTTACGAATTATTATACAAAAGAGGACTCAGAATGGACCCTTGAGGGCCCCGAAAGGAACGTCAATAGGGTCTGAATGATCTTCTCCAACAGCAACTAACTCTAAGCTTATAAAGCATGTAGTGAAGCCCAGGCTGCTAGCCCCATTGTGGAACTTGCTTATTTCTCACCCAGACTTAGCTCTCAGAAGTACCCTCTCCTAGCCTGTTGCCACGCAAGACCCTGAGACCCAGATATAGGGGTCTCCTTTGAGAACGAAAGACAGAAGGAGAAAGGAAAAGGAAGACTTTATCGTGGGAAGGATCCCTGAATTGGAGAAACTAAACACCCAAGAGTTTTATTTGCGGCTAAAGTCTTTTTTGTGTCTCAGAGACCATTGATCTGAACATAGGTAGAAGCCATCATTAGCAGTATTAAGGAGGACACTTAAAAACCTCCTATCATCCTAACAGAGAAAAACAACACCAAAAACTTTATGAATAGTGTTGCGTCATATGTAGCATTTGTTCCAAGACCTAAGCTGTTCACAGTCCCCTCAAGCATTTAGCAGAGGAGTTCTCCCCCTCCAGCACTATCTGAAATATCATCAGGCCTAGTAGATAGTCGCTTGTTTTGTTCCTCTCCCTCCTCTCTTCTCCCCTCTCCCTCACCTCATGTAACTCTCCGGCTCTACCAGAAATGCCGTCAGGCCTAGTACGGTAGTCGCCTGTCTGTTCCCATGTCCTTCCTATCTGTGTCTTAGCTCTTGCACTACCTGAAATGTTGCTAGGCCGAGTACGATAGTTAATTTCACATTCTTGTTGTTCATGTCCTGTAAGAATGTTTTTTATTTTCCCTTGTTCCCTCCCTTTTCGTGAAGCGCTTTGAAACACATTGTGTATAGGCACTATATAAATAAACTATCATATCATATTGTATCAAAGATGGCGATGACCGTTACACCTAACCCTCTGGAAGAAAGCCAATAAATAACTGTGTACTTCGCCCTATGACTTGTAAAGCGCCCCGTTGCTTCCTGAAGCCAGGTCTGTGCTCAATGCACACTTTAATAAAAACAATAAAATGTTCCTTTCATTTTAAAATCCTGTAGCACCCGCGTCTTGTGATTGCGGTACTGATAGGATATTTATAACGTGCTTAATACCCAGAGGATTCTAAGCGCGGACCCAGGGATCGAACCTGTGGTGCTCGTGTCATCTTGCTTCTAATGCAGGCACCTTGCCCCTGAGCTATCCTCCCGAGAGCAGCACTGTGGGCAGGAGAAACTAGCTTGCGCCTTTAACTTGGGTGGCTGGCCATTGCGGGTGTGGTCGGTTCACTGTGGTGGGTCTCATTTAAAGAGAATTTCCCTCCATTACATGGAAATGAAGGGAACTTTTGTTTGCATGCAAACGTCTCAGTACTTAACATGCACTTAAAGATCCACACCTTGATGGAAGGGCACAGTGTGTTGTGGCAGCCCTGGCGTGGGTGTTTGGTTGGAAGTACTTTTAGTTTGCATCATTCCTTGTAGACACACTCAGAGGCCGATTCATGGAATAATTAGCGCGGCGCAAGTGGCCAAAAATGTGCGAATCGCAGTGGAATAGCGAAAATCGCAGTGCAAGTGCGAAAATCGCACGAAAAGCAGCGCACATCGATTCATGGAAGGCCGTGCGCGAGAAAACCATCGGATGTGCGATAATAAAGTGCGCGGGCGCACGTTAGCGCACAGGCCATCTAACTGCGTGCGCCAGGTCACAGCGAAAATCGCACAGCCGGGCTTCTTAAATAGCGCGACTATGAAGCATTGAAGAAAAAATAGGGAGACTCCCAAGCAAAAGGAAGGAGCCAGAGTACCAAAGCGAACACAGGAAAGAGTAGGGTTTCCAGGAGAGAAACAAAGGAAGCACACAATGCAGGAGAGGTAAGGGAAAATCGAGAAGAGCCACAAGTTCACAGACGCAGAATGAAGAGAAACACTTGTCGTCAGTGTACTGGCCAGGTGATGCCCAAGTTTAGGGGACTCACTTCTCTGCAGCTTCTTAGATGGAATTGGAACTCCACCATGTTGGTAAGGGGCAGCGTAGAGATGGAAGTGTCATCTTGGGAAGGGCATAATTGGCCCGTATCATCACTCAGAATGAGTTGGAAGACTGGAACTAGTGCACTCCTTGAAGGGGCAACAGCGCCAGTTTTGGTGGTTGCTCAGGTGGGTGAAACTCAGTGTCGGACTTGACAATACAGGCAGTGGGTTGGCGCCTATGCCATTCGTGTTTTGATGGATATGCCAGTCAAAATCTACTGGGATGGTCCATGGACTCTTTCTCTCAAGTCCTCGTTTCTGCAGGGGGATCGGACACACAGGAAGCAGGAGCGGAGATGACCCACAGGATACATATCTTCAGGGGCCAAAGTGCCATATAGCCCCTATGGTGTTGCTGGCAGGAATGACAGTCAGGGACCCATAATAGGCAGCAGCAGGGGCTGTTGGGTAGCATCAGATAGGTTGCCATGGTCCATGGAACTGATAGGGGAAGTTGGTGGCATAGAGCATGACGTTTGTACATGCAGCTCAATGATATGGAGGCTTGTGGCAATTATATGATATGATGTGGCATTTATAACACGCCTGCACACTAGCGGGAAATTATATCGTACCTCCTATTGCAACGATTATATGTATATTGGCCTAAGCCAAGCTGCTTGTAAGCCACTTGCGAAGAAATCCGTGTTGCAAGGTCCTGCCCTTAGAAATCAATGTAAACCGCCATTTTAGGTCAATCCGACATTTTTGGTTCTCACCCTGTGAGTTAAAATGGTGGACGATGTCATTCCGAAATACAACATGGCCGTCTTGACCTCTGTGTGTAATTAATATGTAACTTTCCTGCAGGTCACTTGTTGGGGTCGTGAACTGAGACCTTGTCCTTCGCTGACCTGTGTGTAAAGGATTACTTGTGCAATTAAACTAATCCACGAGCATATGTTAAGAACAATGTATCCAAATACTGAACTAAGAACACTTGTTTTACTACATTGTATTAATGTTGGAGAAGACCTTTATGAGAAATCCTAAAATACACTGTTACCATGTAGGCTTGTTGGCGAATGTATTAAAGGCAATCCCTATGCATATAGTGGTATGAACCCGGCATGAACCCTAGATCAGTAATGTATTAGAGGAATATTAACCCGAAGTAGGGTTGGACATCATGTTCGTAGATGGTATAAAAGAGCAACGAATTCTAATGTACAGCGTCTCTCACTAAGCACACTGAACCACGCTGGAGTTTGTTGTGTTGTACTGAGGGCCGATAGCTATCTGTTACTTTTCTTGGAAAACTGTTCAGTATAAAATAAAGATCTTTGTATTTTCCTTTGTAACCCGTGTTCGGTGTATTTCCTTTTGGGGTACTCAGCCTCGATATTTTGATTTTTGTTTCTAGACGTGACAAGACAAGGAAGGGGAAACAAAGGGTGGACAAAATTATGATTGTACTAGGCCTTGTGTCATTCAGATTGCGCACGTGAGGGGAAGCGGGAAGGGGAGAAGTGCCAGGGGGGAAGGGTAGGGGTAAGTGCAGTTAACTCACAAGTTCAGCCAGCGAGTAGCTCATAAGTGCAGAGAGAAGGGACTGTAGGGTTGCAGATACAGTCCCTTAAGTGCTGGGGAGCCCGGAAGCAGTGCAAGGGCAACTGAACATCCAGGAGCCTGTACCCAAGTTCAGAGGGTGACCAGGTGACCAGTGCGTGGAGCATTCATGTGCATCAGCAGGGGAGAGGAAGAGAGACAGCGGAAGCGACAAGGAAGGTCTTGAGTTGCTTCCGGAACCAGAGGTGGTTCTGCTCAAGTTTGAGAGAGGCAGGGTGCTGTTCCAGAGGGAGGCCCCAGCAGAAGAGATAGATCTGCCCCCAACTCTCTGCTTGGAGAAGCATCTGACCCTCAGAGAGTTGGAGGTGTATGAGCGGAGAACTCGAGAAGGAAGATGTTTTGGATGAGAAAGTTGGAGGTAGAGCGGTCCCATGTCACAGAAAGCCTTGTGGATGATGCAGAGGGTCTTCAACTTTATCCTTGCAGCCATGGGGAGCCAATGCAGAGATTTCAGAGCTGGAGAGATACAATCAGGTAACAAACAAGGAGAGAGGAGGGAGCATGAGCCCAGGCTCAACAGACAATTGGCCAGACACGAGGTAATGGAGGCCGACAGGAGAGTGCTATACCAAACATGAAGGAAGAAGAGAGACATTTGGAGTAAAGGGAGGAAAAAGAACACCACTGGCCTCAATGGAGGAAGGGAGAGACAGCGAGGAATTGAAAAGGGGGAATGCATGGTATGCCTTACCATTAAACAGTTAAGGAGAGCAAACGACAGTGGCAAGTCTGATTTAAGGAATAAAACAAGGACAAGGACATGAGAAAGGTCTTGATACTTGGTTTCATTATAGCAAGGAGAAGAAGCTTCATACTCCTAGGCATACTGAGGGGAGTGGAAGAGCCCTGTTAACATTGAGTGAGAACTGCAGGACACACAGTATAGAACAAATTCGCTGAGCACAGATTGTCCCAAAGGCTAGCCATGCCCTCAGAAATGGCCAGATCCGAAGTGCCAGTCACATGAGCTATTTCATTTTAGACCTCTCTTTAAATGAAATGCCCTGAGATGGTATCAAGGATTGTATGAGACACTTTTAGCAATACTGAGTAAAGTAGAGTTCCTTCAACAACCAGTTGGTGTTTCTATTGCTAAACCCGGATAGACCTGTCCATACTGCAGGAGCCACAGGTCCAGAATCTGCAATGTCTACTTTTCCACCTGTCTGGGATATGACATGTTACATGCACCAGCAATAGTCAGAACATTTGAAATGTATTTTGAATTGCTATTGGGTAAGTGAGAGTAGCTCCCAAAAGTGAACCAGTTTTATCCGGTGGTCAGGGCTAAAGCTGATATATGAAGGATGTAGTCGGTCCTATTGTTCCACATACTTACATACTTACATCTGTGCATGGTAACCACCTTTTGTGATAGTTTTGCTGAGAGCAACCCATTTGAAGTATGGTAACAGTTGTACATGGGAGGCATACACTATCCTATGTTGTGTGGATGGACGTACCGTCTGGCGTTTTGTTTCATAACGTGGGGGCAGCCTGGGTCATATGAGGAAAGATGATATGGCCAGGCTAGAATTGATCATCTGAAGTTGATGGCAAACCATGAGGAGCAAAGGATCGTGAAGAAACTCACCTTTATCGACAATTATTACAATTAACTATCTTCCCGTAGTGGATTGAATATGTTTTGCTTAATTGCATTGTTCTTGTCATTAAGGCCATCCTGAAGGTTAAACAGACTTGGCAAAACAGTTTTGTCAAAATCTGTAACCTAAAACCAACTTAACAAGAAAGTGTGAGCTGTATTTTTTCGGTCTGGAGTGATGCATTTCAAACAACACTCATGCAAAGAAAAGGTTCAGCAATGAGACAAGTCTAAGGTGTAACTGTTTTTGAGTCAAACATGATAAACATAACCATTTTAAAGACCTTAGATTCATAGCCCTAGACCTGGGCTCTGGGATTTCATTCTATTCTCAAGTGCTGTGTTCAGAAAACGCACAGGTTTACATCTCATCTTGCAAGATTGTTTAGAAAATCACTTCAAGGAGAAAACTGGATCGTTTGTCAAAAAAAGACTGAATTGAAACTTAGGCCTCAAAGGACAGGACGTACTTACATCAGATGCCAATCAAGACACAGTGCATATACCAACATTTCCAGCTCATTTTAGAACAGATCATGCAAGCTAGGGAAACAAATTAAATGATTAGTTAATTAGCTGTGTCTGTTGCAAGGAGATTATATATGTATATTGTTATGTAATAATGCTATCTGTTTTTGGTAAGCTTGTAAAAAGACAGCGCATGCTTTTCTAACATACAAACAATCAAGTAGAAAAACTGCATGCCAATATTCAAAACATCTGAAGTTTTAAAACAAGTATAGATAAGATTGGACAGCAGTCATTAAATTCCCTTGTATCATTTAACTACAAGGCAACCTTTATACTCGTAACTAGCAAACCAGCATGCCCAAATTTAAAAGGTTCTATTTTCATTTTAATTCTATAAATCACAACAGGTTTAAGTCAAACAAAGATGTGTGTATATGAGTCAAAGTGAACAGCAAAGTGTCCACTGCTAAGTGTTAATTCTGTGTCCTTTTTTTAGAGGCGGACCTTGTGGCTACGAGCAGGAGAGAAGTCCTTTCATCCCTCATTCGAGCGTGGAGTGCTGCGCGGAGTGGAGCTGTGAGTGGTTGGCAGTGGTTGGCAAGGGATCGGCTAGAAGGCACCAGGAACCAGGATCTTTGTCTATTGACTGTTGGCCTTTTCGTCAGGTAACATTTACTAACTGAACTCGACTCAATTTCCCTTTCATCTTTCTTGACTGAACTGTATGCCCACTCATTGTTTACGAGTACAGGGCTGTTAACGGGCGGCCGCCATCTGCAACTTGTTTAGTGCTTCTTGTTGCTGTTGCTAATATGGGGAAAAACTGTGTCGGATTGCTATTGCCAATTTAAAAAGGAAGAGTTTCTTCACGGACACGTATGGATACTGAAGTATTCTATGGGCTTTGCTGGCAGCATTCGGTGGACAATGGAGACGGAGGGGCGGGCTGCGGGGGACTTCCTTTGATCTGAAGTGCAAGCTTTTCGGTATGTGCACTGCAGAGACTTCATGAAGGCCCACTTTTCATCTGTTGCTCTTTCCCTTTAGCCCCCACTGCCCTAAGATTATTTGGTTCCCTACTTTTCAACTTTGCTGCGACCTTTATACCAACACTGTTGCTACACTTATACATAACTTGAAGACAGTGCATCAACTTTCTACCAACTCTGCTGTTATATTTACATCAACCCGCTGCTATATTTATACTAACTCTGTTGCTATATTTATATCTAACTTGAAGTCAGTGCATCAATTTATATGACTTTTTTATACATATATATTTATTTCCCTAATTTTATTATCAATCCTAATAATTACAATTTGCAACTTTTTAATTGTGTTCATTTAGAAAAGTACTCCTCTGGACAATTCTCTTTCAAACCACTAGCCTGTGAATGATGTACAAGGGATTAAGGAGCCAATCAGTAACAACGGAACACTCTGAAATACAAATTATGGAAATAAATGAAGTTGCTGTGGGATCTGTGTCTCAGGTGAGCAAAGGGAATAAGGTGATTAAAGAAAAGTTGGTTGGTTGTCAGGAAGATCTGATTGTGGCGGCCCTCATTCATAATTTGGATGAGGATGAACCAAATACATTACGTTCTAACTTATTTGACTCTGCTGCAATGAAATTTGGACCAGTAGGTGTGGGCTCATTGGTTTCTATGGGCCGGTTAAAAATGCCCACTGCTAAAGTAATATCAAAAAAATTGAGGCAATCAACTCTCTTATCCCCTAATGCAGGACAGAGAATTTCGATTTCTTTTAAACAAAAAAACATGTATGAGAATCGAGGTTAAATCCTTTATCCCAGTTGGGGGATACCTAAATTGGACTATTCATTGATAAATGCGGTTACCACGTGCCTTGAGACCTTGAGCTGCATGACCTCAGTAGTATAGAATTCACAGACCTAGCAGTGGTGAACAATGCTATTACAGAATTGAATTTAGCAACACACAGTGTGATACAACAGACATGTAATGCCTCAATAGGGGTGGGGGGTTGTCCCCCACTGAGTTAACAAATTATATTACTGACTACACGGAAAAAGAACAACAATTAAGAGACACTGAAAGTAAATCTTTGGCCTATGAAGTTGACCAGGTAGAAGACTTGGACGAGGCGGATGTTCACCATATCCGAAGGGAAGCAGACGGTAGATCATGATTCACACACCGTACTGTGTCTGCTTTAAATATGGTGCTCAGCTCATTTGTGAAACTTTATGATAAAATCTGGAGTGACGTGAGATGCACACTGAACTAATGACGGAGATCTATGATAGACTGGAGGGTTTGGAAAAGAACTATGAAACTGTCAAAACAATGAGTAGGGATGTTCAGGGAAGAGCCTGCAGCTGGCGGTCGGTTGGAAAACAACTTAATAACTAATGTGGTTGATCCCAATGAAGTAACAGAGATGGTTGGAACAACATTAGGGTCGCCTGATAAGATTGAGGCACTATGGTCCCCCATGGTTGTGAGTTTTAAAGCAGTAGAATATAAGGAGTCGATAATAGACAGTTGTTGAGGCCCCTAAGGGGGATAAGCAAAACATCCATAAAGAAAATGGCTATAAGGCAAAGAAGCCGAATAATTTGAAAAATATTAACAAATGTAACACCATGTCTCGTAAATATTTCCACAATGTAACTAATAGAGTTACTCATTAAGGGTGGAAATAAAGCGACCTGTGTACATAGGGTATTGACCCCAGTTTTAAAGGGAAGTATGACTCTGGCTGAACCAATTGAGATGGAAGTTTGTGAACATGTTTGACTGGAGGGGGTGGTAAGACCCCCTTGTACTGAGCCCAAGATATTGGTAAAACATGTAGTAATGGGTGACCAAGTGAAGAGGTTTGAATTGGGAACACAAACTGACCCCCTAATGGGTACTATAGGGGTCCAAAAAGAGGGCATTGAATAGGGACAAGGAAACTTTAACCGAAAAGAAGATTTAGGGGTCGATCCTTTGCCTAAACAAAAATGTAAAGAAATGGCTGACTCCCTGAGAATTGAACGGAGAATGAAAGATTCCAGGGGTTACCTAAGAGATAACCCCATCCCCTGAACCTCTGTTTCTGAAAAAAATAGACGGAGGTTTCAAAGTATTTATGTTATTTATTTATTTACAATGTTTATAGAGCGTGAACAAGGCAGAGCATCTGAGCACTGTACATCATACACATATACACATATGATAAACCACAAATAGTACAAAGAACAATAAGAGTAGAATAACACTTTTTTATTATTATTCAGAAGACCGTGTTCCAGAGCCATGCTTTAAGTACTTTCTAAATTTCAGATACTCAGAAACGTTCTGCATGTGAGCCGGTAATGAGTTCCTGTCCTGCATGGTAGCGCCAGACAGGGGAGTTGCTAGGGGTAAAGACCCGGGGCTAAGCTCATGTTGGAACTGTTGGGACTGGGGGCTAGCTAGTCTTTTGGCTGTAGCTCCTGAGATTCTATCAGGGGCTACAACCAAAAGATCAGGGGCTATAGCCCTCTTACCCCCCCCCTAGCAACGCCCCTGGCGCCAGAGAATAAACATGTCTAAACTGATGAATCTCCAGACAAAGAGAATCAAAGGCACAAAGCCTTCGAAATCCACCGGAAATCTTTACCTGACTGGGAGGATGGGGGTTTTCAAGTACAGTGCTTTATGCACAATACACAGCAATTATTTAAAAATAATTCTCTCAATGAAGTGGCATTAAAATAGGGGTCGCGTGGTCCTACTCCAGTGCTCCAGAAAGCAAAGGTGCTGCAGCATTAAAAACGAGTTTCACAGGAGCCAGGGAAGAGATAGGAAGCCCAGTCAAAACCGACATTGATACGCAACAGGACAAGGGACGGTACCAAAATACGAAAATGTCTAGAGGAAACAAAAGACTTGACAGCCCCTAAATATAATATCTGATATTGAGTGGCATTAGCCAAGGCATTAACGTGAAGCACTGAGGTCAGCCTGGCATCTAGTGTAAAGTCCAACGATCTGGCTGAAGGAGAATGCTCCCCAGCAGAACCCAGCATCTGGACATTACTGAACCAATTGCAGACTACCACAGTATGGGAAGGAGGAGAAAATAAAAGACACTCGGTTTTGGACTGATTTCATTTGAGGAAAATCCCAGACATCGAGCCTTGAATATCCACTAGGCATTCTCTCAGTCAAAACTGATAGTTTTCGGAACACATTTTCAAATAAGGTTTAGTTTCATTAGCATACTGAGGTGTTTCCACTCCTTGCTTAATAGCAAAGTCCACCAACGGTTACGAATTATTATACAAAAGAGGACTCAGAATGGACCCTTGAGGGCCCCGAAAGGAACGTCAATAGGGTCTGAATGATCTTCTCCAACAGCAACTAACTCTAAGCTTATAAAGCATGTAGTGAAGCCCAGGCTGCTAGCCCCATTGTGGAACTTGCTTATTTCTCACCCAGACTTAGCTCTCAGAAGTACCCTCTCCTAGCCTGTTGCCACGCAAGACCCTGAGACCCAGATATAGGGGTCTCCTTTGAGAACGAAAGACAGAAGGAGAAAGGAAAAGGAAGACTTTATCGTGGGAAGGATCCCTGAATTGGAGAAACTAAACACCCAAGAGTTTTATTTGCGGCTAAAGTCTTTTTTGTGTCTCAGAGACCATTGATCTGAACATAGGTAGAAGCCATCATTAGCAGTATTAAGGAGGACACTTAAAAACCTCCTATCATCCTAACAGAGAAAAACAACACCAAAAACTTTATGAATAGTGTTGCGTCATATGTAGCATTTGTTCCAAGACCTAAGCTGTTCACAGTCCCCTCAAGCATTTAGCAGAGGAGTTCTCCCCCTCCAGCACTATCTGAAATATCATCAGGCCTAGTAGATAGTCGCTTGTTTTGTTCCTCTCCCTCCTCTCTTCTCCCCTCTCCCTCACCTCATGTAACTCTCCGGCTCTACCAGAAATGCCGTCAGGCCTAGTACGGTAGTCGCCTGTCTGTTCCCATGTCCTTCCTATCTGTGTCTTAGCTCTTGCACTACCTGAAATGTTGCTAGGCCGAGTACGATAGTTAATTTCACATTCTTGTTGTTCATGTCCTGTAAGAATGTTTTTTATTTTCCCTTGTTCCCTCCCT
Source organism: Ambystoma mexicanum (assembly GCF_040938575.1). NCBI lineage: Eukaryota > Metazoa > Chordata > Amphibia > Caudata > Ambystomatidae > Ambystoma > Ambystoma mexicanum. Next base: position 280,994,728 of record NC_090923.1, on the reverse strand, counting down.
TTTCGTGAAGCGCTTTGAAACACATTGTGTATAGGCACTATATAAATAAACTATCATATCATATTGTATCAAAGATGGCGATGACCGTTACACCTAACCCTCTGGAAGAAAGCCAATAAATAACTGTGTACTTCGCCCTATGACTTGTAAAGCGCCCCGTTGCTTCCTGAAGCCAGGTCTGTGCTCAATGCACACTTTAATAAAAACAATAAAATGTTCCTTTCATTTTAAAATCCTGTAGCACCCGCGTCTTGTGATTGCGGTACTGATAGGATATTTATAACGTGCTTAATACCCAGAGGATTCTAAGCGCGGACCCAGGGATCGAACCTGTGGTGCTCGTGTCATCTTGCTTCTAATGCAGGCACCTTGCCCCTGAGCTATCCTCCCGAGAGCAGCACTGTGGGCAGGAGAAACTAGCTTGCGCCTTTAACTTGGGTGGCTGGCCATTGCGGGTGTGGTCGGTTCACTGTGGTGGGTCTCATTTAAAGAGAATTTCCCTCCATTACATGGAAATGAAGGGAACTTTTGTTTGCATGCAAACGTCTCAGTACTTAACATGCACTTAAAGATCCACACCTTGATGGAAGGGCACAGTGTGTTGTGGCAGCCCTGGCGTGGGTGTTTGGTTGGAAGTACTTTTAGTTTGCATCATTCCTTGTAGACACACTCAGAGGCCGATTCATGGAATAATTAGCGCGGCGCAAGTGGCCAAAAATGTGCGAATCGCAGTGGAATAGCGAAAATCGCAGTGCAAGTGCGAAAATCGCACGAAAAGCAGCGCACATCGATTCATGGAAGGCCGTGCGCGAGAAAACCATCGGATGTGCGATAATAAAGTGCGCGGGCGCACGTTAGCGCACAGGCCATCTAACTGCGTGCGCCAGGTCACAGCGAAAATCGCACAGGCCACAGCGAAAATCGCACATAGCGCGGCGCACGCAACAAAAGTAGGCGGAACACGGGGCGTAACACTCGGAATGGGGAACAACTTGCCAAAATGTGGGCGTCACGGGGGAAGTACAGGGTACAAGTGCGCGGAACGCCCACACGCTCGCCTACAACACGTATTCATGGAATAAAATAGGGCAAAAAAGCACACGCTCAAACCAGCGCACAGGCACAAACACGACCGCCACAAGAAAGCAGGCGGTAGCGTCTCTGCGCCTGTAAGAAATGTGCGCCAAAAGGTGCGCCAACAAATAGCACCTATATACAGCCATGATGAATGTCCCATACTGTGGCCCTCCAGGACAAATGACGTGCAAAGGGGTACCCACAGACACGGACACCCGCTGACAAAAAATATGTGTGCGTGTATACCGGGGTGCGCGGGAAGTCTCACACGCGAATTGGCAGGGCATGTGAATTCCAGGGGTTTGCGGGAAGTTTCACACGCGATTTGTCAGGGTACGTGGATTACAGGGGTGCGCGGGAAGTTCCACACGTGATTTGGCCGTGTACGTGGATTCCAGGGGTGCGCGGGAAGTTCCACACGCGATTTGGCCGGGTACGTGGATTTCAGTGGTGCGCGGGAAGTTCCACACGCAATTTGGCCGTGTACGTGGATTTCAGGGGTGCGCGGGAAGTACCACACGCAATTTGGCCAGGTACGTGGATTTCAGGGGTGCGCGGGAAGTTCCACACGCGATTTGTCAGGGTACGTGGATTTCAGGGGTGCGCGGGAAGTTCCACACGCGATTTGGCCGTGTACGTGTTTTCAGGGGTGCGCGGGAAGTCCCACACACGATTTGGCCGGGTAAGTGGATTTCAGGGGTGCGCGGGAAGTTCCACACGCTATTTGTCAGGGTACGTGGATTTCAGTTGTGCGCAGGAAATTCTACACGCGATTTGGCTGTGTGCTCCCAGGTATTCCCTGTACACCCTCCACGGCCCCTGCAGGCAGCACACACCACAGGGGACTACCCTGCACACCTGCTCATGTCACCCAGCACCCCCACCCCCCAGCATCCAGGGGCACCCTCCACCAGGCCCCCACTCATGTCTCCCACCACCCCCACCCCCCAGCCACCATGGGCAGCCCCCACCAGGCCCCCACTCATGTCTCCCACCACCCCCACCCCCCAGCCACCAGGGGCAGCCCCCACCAGGCCCCCACTCATGTCTCCCACCCACCCCTACCCCCCAGCCACCATGGGCAGCCCCCACCAGGCCCCCACTCATGTCTCCCACCCGCCCCCACCCCCCAGCCACCATGGGCAGCCCCCACCAGGCCCCCACTCATGTCCCCTATCACCCCCACCCCCCAGCCACCAGGGGCACCCTCCACCAGGCCCCCACTCATGTCTCCCACCACCCCCACCCCCTAGCCACGAGGGGCAGCCTCCACCAGGCCCCCACTCATGTCTCCCACCACCCCCACCCCCCGACAGTGCAGGGGCACCCTCCACCAGGCCCCCACTCATGTCTCCCACCACCCCCACCCCCCAGCCACCAGGGGCACCCTCCACCAGGCCCCCACTCATGTCCCCCTGCACCCCCACCCCCCAGCATCCAGGGGCACCCTCCACCAGGCCCCCACTCATGGCCCCTATCACCCCCCCCGCCACCAGGGGCAGCCTCCACCAGGCCCCCACTCATGTCTCCCACCCACCCCCACTCCCCAGCCACCATGGGCAGCCCCCACCAGGCCCCCACTCATGTCTCCCACCACCCCCACCCCCCAGCAGTGCATGGACAGCCTCCACCAGGCCCCCACTCATGTCTCCCACCACCCCCACCCCCCAGCAGTGCAGGGGCACCCTCCACCAGGCCCCCACTCATGTCCCCCAGCACCCCCACCCCCCAGCATCCAGGGGCACCCTTCACCAGGCCCCCACTCATGTCCCCCTGCACCCCCACCCCCCAGCATCCAGGGGCACCCTCCACCAGGCCCCCACTCATGTCTCCCACCACCCCCACCCCCCAGCAGTGCAGGGGCACCCTCCACCAGGCCCCCACTCATGTCTCCCACCACCCCCACCCCCCAGCCACCAGGGGCACCCTCCACCAGGCCCCCACTCATGTCCCCCTGCACCCCCAAACCCCAGCATCCAGGGGCACCCTCCACCAGGCCCCCACTCATGTCCCCCTGCACCCCCACCCCCCAGCATCCAGGGGCACCCTCCACCAGGCCCCCACTCATGTCTCCCACCACCCCCACCCCCCAGCAGTGCAGGGGCACCCTCCACCAGGCCCCCACTCATGTCTCCCACCACCCCCACCCCTCAGCCACCAGGGGCACCCTCCACCAGGCCCCCACGCATGTCCCTCTGCACCCCCACCCCCCAGCATCAAGGGGCACCCTCCACCAGGCCCCCACTCATGGCCCCTATCACCCCCACCCCCCCGCCACCAGGGGCACCCTCCACCAGGCCCCCACTAATGTCCCCCTGCACCCCCACCCCCCAGCATCCAGGGGCACCCTCCACCAGGCCCCCACTCATGTCTCCCACCACCCCCACCCCCCAGCAGTGCAGGGGCACCCTCCACCAGGCCCCCACTCATGGCCCCTATCACCCCCACCCCCCCGCCACCAGGGGCACCCTCCACCAGGCCCCCACTCATGTCTCCCACCACCCCCACCCCTCAGCCACCAGGGGCACCCTCCACCAGGCCCTCACTCATGTCCCCCTGCACCCCCACCCCCCAGCATCCAGGGGCACCCTCCACCAGGCCCCCACTCATGGCCACTATCACCCCCACCCCCCCGCCACCAGGGGCAGCCTCCACCAGGCCCCCACTCATGTCTCCGACCACCCCCACCCCCCAGCCACCAGGGACACCCTCCACCAGGCCCCCACTCATGTCTCCCACCACCCCCACCCCCCAGCCACCAGGGGCACCCTCCACCAGGCCCCCACTCATGTCTCCCACCCCCCCACCCCCCAGCAGTGCAGGGGCAGCCTCCGCCAGGCCCCCACTCATGTCGACCACCACCCACACCCCCCAGCCACCAGGGGCACCCTCCACCAGGCCCCCACTCATGTCTCCACCACCCCCACCCACCAGGGGCACCCTCCACCAGGCCCCCACTCATGTCTCCCACCACCCCCACCCCCCAGCAGTGCAGGGGCAGCCTCCACCAGGCCCCCACTCATGTCTCCCACCACCCCCACCCCCCAGCCACCAGGGGCACCCTCCACCAGGCCCCCACTCATGTCTCCCACCACCCCCACCCCCCAGCCACCAGGGGCAGCCCCCACCAGGCCCCCACTCATGTCTACCACCCACCCCCACCCCCCAGCCACCATGGGCAGCCCCCACCAGGCCCCCACTCATGTCTCCCACCCACACCCACCCCCCAGCCACCATGGGCAGCCCCCACTCATGTCCCCTATCACCCCCACCCCCCAGCCACCAGGGGCACCCTCCACCAGGCCCCCACTCATGTCTCCCACCATCCCCACCCCCCAGCCACCAGGGGCAGCCTCCACCAGGCCCCCACTCATGTCTCCCACCGAACCCCACCCCCCAGCCACCATGGGCAGCCCCCACCAGGCCCCCACTCATGTCCCCTATCACCCCCACCCCCCAGCCACCAGGGGCACCCTCCACTAGGCCCCCACTCATGTCTACCACCACCCCCACCCCCCAGCATCCAGGGGCAGCCCCCACCAGGCCCCCACTCATGTCTCCCACCCATACCCACCCCCCAGCCACCATGGGCAGCCCCCACCAGGCCCCCACTCATGTCCCCTATCACCCCCACCCCCCCGCCACCAGGGGCACCCTCCACCAGGCCCCCACTCATGTCCCCCTGCACCCCCAACCCCCAGCATCCAGGGGCACCCTCCACCAGGCCCCCACTCATGTCTCCCCCCACCCCCACCCCCCAGCAGTGCAGGGGCACCCTCCACCAGGCCCCCACTCATGTCTCCCACCACCCCCACCCCCCAGCCACCAGGGGCACCCTCCACCAGGCCCCCACTCATGTCCCCCTGCACCCCCACCCACCAGCATCCAGGGGCACCCTCCACCAGGCCCCCACTCATGGCCCCTATTACCCCCACCCCCCCGCCACCAGGGGCAGCCTCCACCAGGCCCCCACTCATGTCTCCCACCCACCCCCACCCCCCAGCCACCATGGGCAGCCCCCACCAGGCCCCCACTCATGTCCCCTATCACCCCCACCCCCCAGCCACCAGGGGCACCCTCCACCAGGCCCCCACTCATGTCTACCACCACCCCCACCCCCCAGCATCCAGGGGCAGCCCCCACCAGGCCCCCACTCATGTCTCCCACCCACCACCACCCCCAGCCACCATGGGCAGCCCCCACCAGGCTCCCACTCATGTCTCCCACCCACCCCCACCCCCCAGCCACCATGGGCAGCCCCCACCAGGCCCCCACTCATGTCCCCTATCACCCCCACCCCCCAGCCACCAGGGGCACCCTCCACCAGGCCCCCACTCATGTCTCCCACCACCCCCACCCCCCAGCCACCAGGGGCACCCTCCACCAGGCCCCCACTCATGTCCCCCTGCACCCCCACCCCCCAGCCACCAGGGGCACCCTCCACCAGGCCCCCACTCATGTCCCCCTGCACCCCCACCCCCCAGCATCCAGGGGCACCCTCCACCAGGCCCCCACTCATGTCTCCCACCACCCCCACCCCCCAGCAGTGCAGGGGCACCCTCCACCAGGCCCCCCACTCATGGCCCCTATCACCCACACCCCCCCGCCACCAGGGGCAGCCTCCACCAGGCCCCCACTCATGTCTCCCACCCACCCCCACCCCCACCCCCCAGCCACCATGGGCAGCCCCCACCAGGCCCCCACTCATGTCCCCTATCACCCCCACCCCCCAGCCACCAGGGGCACCCTCCACCAGGCCCCCACTCATGTCTACCACCACCCCCACCCCCCAGCATCTAGGGGCAGCCCCCACCAGGCCCCCACTCATGTCTCCCACCCACCCCCACCCCCCAGCCACCATGGGCAGCCCCCACCAGGCCCCCACTCATGTCATCCCACCCACCCCACCCCCCAGCCACCATGGGCAGCCCCCACCAGGCCCCCACTCATGCCCCCTATCACCCCCACCCGCCAGCCACCAGGGGCACCCTCCACCAGGCCCCCACTCATGTCTCCCACCACCCCCACCCCCCAGCAGTGCAGGGGCACCCTCCACCAGGCCCCCACTCATGTCTCCCACCACCCCCACCCCCCAGCCACCAGGGGCACCCTCCACCAGGCCCCCACTCATGTCCCCCTGCACCCCCACCCCCCAGCATCCAGGGGCACCCTCCACCAGGCCCCCACTCATGGCCCCTATCACCCCCACCCCCCCGCCACCAGGGGCAGCCTCCACCAGGCCCCCACTCATGTCTCCCACCCACCCCCACCTCCCAGCCACCATCGGCAGCCCCCACCAGGCCCCCACTCATGTCCCCTATCACCCCCACCCCCCAGCCACCAGGGGCACCCTCCACCAGGCCCCCACTCATGTCTACCACCAGCCCCACCCCCCAGCCACCAGGGGCAGCCCCCACCAGGCCCCCACTCATGTCTCCCACCCACACCCACCCCCCAGCCACCATGGGCAGCCTCCACCAGGCCCCCACTCATGTCCCCCTGCACCCAGGTCCTCACAATCACCAACCATGTGCGTAATGGTCAGTCTCCACAGCCAAAAGGCCCTACCAAGTAACCCATTCACCCACATGGAAATGAAAATTACATGTTACACCCCCAACGTACATAAAGCAAATGAACCCATGTCTGTCACACACAATGGTTGCAAATGAATTTGAAAACACCCAACATGACATGCATGAAACCAATGAGATGATACCACACAGTGAAGTATGAAAACAAAAATGTATTAAAAAAATATGAATGCAAATGAAATTAAACAAACTACAATGCAAATGAAAAAAAGAAAAGGTGCATGTCCGTCCCAAAAAATGAAAAACACCAAATCCAAAAAAAATGTACTTCAAAGTCACATTAAAAATTAAATCAATCCGACAGAAAAAAAATAAAATCCAAACACCATTGCTCCATGGAGAAGAAAAAATAAAATTAAAAAATAGAACAATCCAATGAAGAACTATGTACAAAATATCCAAGGGTCCATGAGCCCAACTGAACAAAGGAAACCTACTAAAAACCCTAACAAAAAAGCAACTATATACAAAAAGTGGAGCTGTGTCCGTCGACTCCAAATCATAAGAATAAACAAATGAAACCTAAAACTAAAGAACTATATACAAAGGCGGCGGGCAACTCCAGCGGCTCACTCCATAGTGTTCCGGGCCAGGGCATCATCAAACTCCTCGTCTATGTCCCGGAGGCGGTCCTGTTCCATGGCCCCGAGGGTCCGCAGGGACGACGCCATCTGCTCCTCCAACCCCCTGTGGATTGCCTTGAGGCACTCGGCCCGCCTCAGGGCCCTCCGCATGGAGTTCTCCGCCCTGACCATCGTGAGCCGCTCCTCTTCCGCCCGCCGCCGCTCCGCACCTATCTGCTGGCCCAACCGCAGCCACACGGAAGACACTTCCTGTCCTGGGTCCTCCTGCCCTCCGGCCGATGCCTGCCCCTCCGATGTTGATGGCCCCGAGCCATGATGCCTCCCACGTTGACTCTGCTGCTGCCTCCGACGCAACTGCCTCTGCCAGCACGACGTCATCCAGGCTGATGGAATCCACCGACGCCGTCGTGCACGTGCCCTGCCTGATGATGCCGGCACATCCTCCATCTGCTGGGGTACAGTTGCTGTGGTGTCCACCCCTGCTTGACCTCCGACTCCCGACTGTGGCAGGGATGGGATCCCCACCGAGCTGGCTGCATAGGTCAGGGCAGGTCCACAGGGGGCCCTGGTGGCATCTTGGCCGGAAGACGGCAAGGAGAACGACTGGCGTATAGCCTCCACAGAGGAGGAGAGGGCCGCCAGATTGGCCGACACATGCAGGAAACCCCCGAACATGGAAGATCCCAATTGGGCCACGTCGGCACTGTGCTCTTCGTGATGATGTGCGTGCTCCTCCCGGGAAGCACACACGTCATCACGAATTGCACCCGCGCGCATCGCAACCCCAATCAGGACCTTCTCCATACGGACACGGGTCCCGTCGTCCGCAGGTGGAGGGGAGTCAGGTGACATGGACATCCCCTCTACCTGCGGACGGGCCTGGGACGGGGCAACCCTGCTGGTGCATGGTGGTGCACTCACAGGGTCAGGGACAGCGACATGCACAGGCCCCTCCACGGTGACCTGTGCTGCCTCCTGCCCCTGGCCCTGGACTGCACCACTTGCACCAGCAGGGATGCCCCCACCAGGCCACATGTGTGCCCCTGTGGCGGCCTCCTCCTCCTCTGTGGAAACCACCAACCTGGATGGCTCCTCACCGTCTTCCACCGTAGCAGGCCCCTGTGGGGGCTCACCCACCCCTTCCGCTGCAGCCGTGGGGGCATCCCCGCTGCCTTGCTCCACAGCGCCGTCTCCGCCCTCTTCTTCACTAGCCGCTGCGTAGAGGGAGACAAAGAACACAAGCATCAGGGTACTGTACAATGGTCCCCTAGACAGGAAGCAATAGCAGATGAGTACCACTGTCAAAGTACACTTCCATCATGTCCCTCCACAACACATGGGTCAGTCCAGGCAAAACACACACAGTAACAGGCATGGTGCATGCCATGGACATTTCCATAGATGTCCAATCGACTCTTGAAACATACAATGATATGGAACTCACATGCATCATGGGTCATGCCTATCACATGCACACACTTCACCTCAGTCACATCCATCTGGCCCCATACACCCCAAACACAGCGGATACAAGGGTAACTAGGCTGCATCAGTGAATCTGTGCATTGTCACACACATGTGTCATGCATCCATGGCATGCACAAGACACAGACACGCAGGTCAGGCACACAGACATGGCTACCATATATGTACCTGCCATCAGCACCCATCCCTCACCCCCACCCATGTCCAGGAACAGAGACTGGCATGCTCTCATGTCTAAAATCTGCATAGGGCTCCCCATGTGGCATTTAAACACATGCAACAACCATGTGGTTCACACATCACTGGTCGCACATGCATTACCATGATGTCCCTGCACACATACATGCATACATGGCCTATGTCACACATACAGGCAAGTATCAGAGAACCAGCACACCGCAACATGCCCTGTCTCACACAGCAATGCTTGGACACTTACCGCTCAACTCCAGACGGGTCTCCCTCTCAAGGATCTGGGCGTGGAGCGCTGGGCGTACGCGTTCCAGGACCCTCATCTGGATGGAACTCATGCGGCCCCGGCCCCCCTCCACAAGGGGCCGGGCCTTCACGAGGGTCCTGGACCTCAAGTCCTCCCAGCACTTCTTGATCTTCTGGACGTCGCGGGTTGCCACCCCCTCCGCGTTGATGGCAACCACACAGTCGGCCCAGATCCTCTCCCGTCCTTCCTTGCTGGCGCGGGACGATCCAAAGAGGGCATCATACTGCCCCAGGACATGCTCCACCAGTACACCAACTTCGGTGGCAGTGAAGCTGGTGCCCCTCTGCCCCTCTGGCCTGGGGTTGCCACTGGTGCCAGATGTGGAAGTGCCCTACATGGCAACCCCAGAGGCAGGTGTGGGTGGGCAACTGGGTCCTGGGGCTGGGCTGTGGAGCGATGTTATCCCTGTCGGGAGTCTTCAGTTCCAGCAGAGGTGGACACAGCAACTGGACCCCTGCAGATGGCTGATGTGCAGGCACCAAATGGCAGTGCACGGTGATAGCAGGCAGGCAGGCAGGCAGCAGCAGATGGCACGTGGGAGGCTGCTCGGGGCACTGGGGGGCAGTAATTCGGCCTTCTGGGCAGGAGCGTGGTCTTCCGTGTGTTTTCGCGTGGCCAGCTTGATACGGAGTGATTTGGCACGTGAAAATCCTGCACGTCAGTGTGAAATTCGAGGAAAGGCCCTTAGCGCGTAAGCGCGTCAGCACGCATACGCGATTCTATTGGACCAAAGGCCCTCAGCGCGTAAGCGCGTCTGTGACGTGACCCGCACGGGTGTTTCCCACACAGCACGTGATGACAGAGCACACGTGGAAAGACTGCACGTCAGAGTGTCATCGCGTGTAATTGGACAGCACGTCAGAGTGTCATCGCGTGTAATTGGACAAAAGTGCGCGTACACGCGATTGGCCTATGTACGTGTATATCAGGGGTGCGCGGGCACTTACACACGCAAGTACGTCAGCGCACCTGTATCCCGGGGTGCGTGGGAATTTCCACACGCTATTGGACTGGGTACTGGATTTCAGGGGTGCGCGGGTCACACGCTCGCCTACAACACGCGCAACGCATAAATTTGCGCGCTAACAAAATAACAAGCTCAGACCAAGGATGAACATACCGTTCCTAGCAGCAGTGGGTGTGGGCTACCAAAGGAGGAGGAGGAGGATAGTCAGGGCCAGAATATTCACACCCAGAACCAGCCTTTTCGGGATGCCTGATGACCAGGTGTATGGGAGGTACAGGTTTCCACCACACATAATACTGGACCTGGTGAGTGAGTGGGAGGATGACCTCACATCACCCACCCAGTGCTCCCAAGCACTCAGCCCCCTGGAGAAGGTCCTCAATGTACTGCACTTCTTAGCCACTGGATCATTTCAGCAGACAAGTGCCATAGTGGGTGGGGTATCACAGGCCACCCAGTCACGCTGCCTACACCAGGTCTTGAACATCATCACTGCACGCCCATCAGTCCGCAGGCACATATACCTGCCCAGAACACCTGCAGAAAGGCATGATGCCGCCCTGGATTTTTACGGTGTGGCACGATTCCCCAAAGTGCTAGGTGCCATCGACTGCACCCATGTGGCTCTACGTCCCCCCAGGGCATCAGAGCACATCTATAGGAACCGCAAGCACTGGCATTCCATCAACGTGCAGGTAGTATGTAATGCCAAGGGAATCATCACCTCAGTATATGCCAACTATCCCGGGTCCACCCACGACTGCTTCATTTACCGAATGTCCACCCTAAGCCGGGACCTAGAAGCTGGGCGGCATGGCGATACATGGCTGCTTGGTGAGTATGAATGCCACTGCACATGCATGCATGTCAGATACTGAGCAAGGTCACAACCCCACCAATGATACCAATCACCACCTCCACAGGGGACAGTGCCTACCCTCTCAGCCCCCACATGATGGCGCCAATTCGGAACCCCACCACGCCACCCCAGGTAAGATATAACACAGCCCACATTACAACCCGGGGCATAGTGGAGCGCACATTCGGAGTGCTAAAGTCACGCTTTCGCTCCCTTGACCGTTCTGGCGGCCAGCTGTTGTACGCTCCCCCAGTAGTGTGCAGGATCATAGTGGCAGCATGTGTCCTGCACAAAGTTGCAACACGCCGGGGCCTGGCCGTGAACATGGTGGTGGCCCCACATCCCCAACCACATGCACAGCCGCTGCGCATGGGAGGGGAAAGGGCACGGGGGGAGGCAGCCCGTACGCAGCTAGTGGCTAATTACTTCACATAGAAATCACACCCCTGTGGAGTGAACACTGCCCTGGCACATTCCATCTGACAATCAATGATGACTCAACCTGACACTGATCCTGAATGTCTGGAGAATCAACCGTGAAAACCATATCAGCCTGAGATTGTTCACCTGGAAGTGTTACAATGTGTGCATCCCTACCCACACAGACACCACCAATGCAGTTTTGTGAAGAAACACATTCAAGCAGCTAAAATGAATACCCACTTGCAAAATGCAACAAGAGGACAGTGCCATGTCAGCCAACCCATCCCCAGCACCGCCACACGACACACCGTGCCATGTCATGCTATTTGCAGGTAAACAAAGTAATCCCCACAACATGACACTAGTGTCACAATGTACAGTGTCCCTAATTGAAACTTGCAACACCTGAAATGCTCACAGTAATGCAGGACCAACAACAAACTTGAGCAGGTACTACCATTAACATGACATCACAAATGTAATAAATTAGTAGTCTCACCACCTGGAAATGCCTGCACTCCCACCACTACCAACTGTGCAGTGTTGGCGCCATGTAGAGTTGTAGGTGCACTGCTGCCAACATGGACCCCATCTCCAAACTAGAGGGCCTTGTGTAGACATGAGGAAGGGACCTGCAAATTGGGAGGTAGACACAGATGATGAGTTACACATCAATGCAACATGCAGTGTACAACACAACAGCAATATGCACTAGGAATTTATACACAGTATTGACTAGACTACCCACACATGTAGTGGGAGTCCAATGTCACCATGTACGTCAATGTCACTTGGGCACACCCTTTGCAAGCCCATGGAAACGGGAAGCAGGAGGGGTGTGTGTGACTCAAACCCAAGCATCTGAACCAAATACATGACAAGCCTGCATGTGCCCAGCCACAATACAGCGTATGCCCACAGGAACCACGGAAGGCAACAAATTGTCCCAAAAAAATTGGGAAAAAAATAATTAAAAATAAAAATAAAAATAAATCAAAAATGGCCATTGATGGGCCCGGGGGGGGGGTTGGGGAGGCCACCCAGGAGGTCCGAGGACAGGGTGCACACAAAAACCCACCTGTGTGGATCCTGGGAAAAAAAAACACCTCCATGGGCTCATGGCCCACACGGCTACCCTATTGTGGGAGTATCACTATCACTACTGTCGCTATTATCACCCTGTGCAGCTGCATCCGGAGGTGGTTGCACTATGGGAGGCAGCCCACACAAGGCCCTAGTCTGCTCCTCCATGGCTGCAAGCATGCGGGTGTGGTAGGTCTCGTTCTGGAGGATGAGTGTGCGGAGGTCCCCATGCAACAACTCACGGGATGCCCGGACCTCCGCCCTCGTTGCCTGCATCTCAGCTGAGAGCGTACGGGTGAGACGCTCCAGCTGCTGTTCTGTCCTTTGGTGTGTTGAAGCCTCAAGCTCAACAAGAGTCGTCCTGAGGTGAAGGAGCTCCTGCCTCAGGGCTTCCCTGTGGCCCTGGGACTCTATGGAGATGGCCTCCTGCAGAGTCGCCAGTGCCGCCCGCCTGTCCCTGTTGGACGCCAACATGTCCTCCCTGTGTGACTGGCAGATGGAGTCGGTTGCCTGCTGTAGTCGCTCCATCAGCCTTTCAGGGGGGACAATGGAAGTGGCCACCCTATCCATGGCCTGAGCCATCATCTCGGATGATGCTGCCTGTTGGGTTGCCATACCGTAAATGGATTGCTCCCATGCGGTATTGCCAGGTGGCGTACGGCCACCACGTCGGCGGGCACCACACCTGTCTGGGGCAAGGCGAACTGCGCCTTGCTGTGCCGGCACTGCCTGAAGCTGCAGGACTGCATTCCCCCTCTGATCTGCTGGCCCAGGAACAGGATCAGATGTCGCGGAGTGTGACCCTGCATCCGTAACCACCAAAGGCGTAGCTGCCAACACTGACATCCCCATTGAGGGTTCTGACCCTGGTGCAGGTGGGTGGGACAGAACAGAATCCCTCCCTGGAACACTCACCTGCGACGGCACGTAGGTCTCATCATCCGAATCAACATCTGAGTACAGCTCGGGGGAGGTGCAGCCAGAGACACCCCTTGAGAGCACGACCTGCAGCACTTGTGGGTTCTCACCCACCACCACACCACGTCCCTCACTAATGGGTGGTCGGCCCTCGGACCCCTCCTGGGTCTGCACCATCTCCACAACCCCAGCAGTATCAGGTGCGTCTTCCCCTGCAAAGACATAAAAACAAAAAAATGGAAACAGGCATTAGCACCATGGCACATAATGAGGGCTGAGAAGCAAGAGAACCAGTACTTGATTGACACATGTCCCACATGACTAAAACCCTCCCATGCATGCACCCTCACTGCGTATGAAGGGGAGGCAAATGGCACACATTGATGACACCAAGATGGAAGATGAACACATTTTCTGCATGCTGCCTGGCAGTGGAATCACACATTGGCCTGTGATTGCCAGGTGAAACACACATGCCATCACACAGATGGCATGTACCATTGCTATTGAGTGAAGATGGAGAGGAGGGCAGCACCTATTCATTCAGTCCAGTTCCCGCATGTAATAGCTTTTCTAATTCAAACAGGTCAGATTTTTCTCCTGGAGCTGCCAGTCCAAAATGGTCCAATTGCACAGGGACATGTGTGAACAAATGATATCCAGGTAACAAAGTCACTCCACTTTACCATAGCCATGTCAGACATGTGACTAGAGGACTGCGAAATGCCTAGTAAAAGTGGTGGAATGCAAACAATCTGACTGAATGAACAGTGAAAAATAAGCAACAATGTTGTGGCAAGGTGACACTTCAAGGGCAACTGGCGTGCAGTTGGGCTAGATGTCTACTGTTGGCAGAAGGGATACTGCTATGGCCAAATGCAGCTGCGCAGGATGTATTGCATGAAGCACATGGCTGACCCATACGACTCAGGCGCACACACTCTCACCTGGTACACAAACAGAAGCCCTAACACACACACCATGCACATGGATGACACACACATGCATGTGCACTCACCGGACAATGCCTCGTAATCAGGCAGATCTCCCACGCCTTGGATCTGTTCCTCCGTGACGTAGGTCCCAGCGACTGACTCATGTGGAGTGAGTTCCATGTCTACTACTAGAGACCCACCTCCAGTCACTAGAGTTGCGGCATGACTTGAGGCCAGCTTACTCTTTGCCCTGCTCTTTAGGTCATTCCAGCGCTTATAGCAATCATTGGCTGTGCGCCTCACGATTCCAAGGGCACTTATGATGTCCGCAACGGTCTGCCAGTGTGCCTGGCGTTGTGCAGGTGTGGTCTTGGATCCTGCAACAATGACCATCTCATTATCATGTGCGGACACATACTCGACAAGTGCATTCAGTTCGTCATCCGTGAAGCTGGGCTTCCTCGACGGGCCGGACTGTGTAGCCGTGTCTGGGGCATCAGCCTGTGCCGGACAAGCACTCTTCCTCTTCCGCTTGGAAGGTGGTGGTGATCCTGAGTGTCCTGCGCCGCTCTGGACACTAGGGGCAGGAGCCCTGGTGGACTCTGTATCAGGAGTGTGGAATTGCACACTCAGCATGGGAGTTGGTGCAGGCATTGGCTCAAGTGTAATGGTGTCAGGGGGAATGTCAGCAGGATGGACTAGGACCGACACTGTCCTGGCTGGGTGTGTGAGAGCTGGGGTGGATGGAGCCGCAGCTGCCCCTGCAGCCTCTCCGCCCTGCCTACTTGGGGCAGCAGATGACCTTGCTGCCCCAGATGCACGTCGCATGATGACATCAACGTGCACCAGCGCACGTGTCATAGGCCTGCTGACCTGGAAGTCAACCATGGAGTCAGCCAGGTCTGGTGCCACAATGGGCTGGTCCAACAAGGGCTGAGCATGGATGGTGTCAGCCACATCAGCCTCAACGGGAGGGGTGGAGGGGGGGATTATGGGTGCCCTTGACTGGTCCTCCACACATGGGGGGACAGGCTCACCCTGCAAGTAACGACCACGTCCCCTACCGGATCCACCACAGCCACCACTTGTGGCTCTTCCACCTTTGCCACCCTTACGGAATCCTCGCCTCCCAGCCATGGCACTGTTGTTAATGTGCGTATGTGAGTGGCTGTAAACTATTGTCCTGGGCAATTGGGGTTCAAAGGGGTTGGGTACCAGATGGTAATTGTACCCTAGTGCTCTAGCAAGGCTGAATGTAACCCCTGGGGAAAGATGACGGATCACGCTACGCACAGGAGCCCCAAAAAAGGGAGATGACGTGCACGCAACCCCTCCTAGACCACGTGTGCAGAAAGAAAAACCTGCACTACGCTGTGGCACCCAGTAACACAAGAATGAACGTATGCGTGTCACACGCAGCCTAGAATGACCTCTGAAGGGGTAGGCGACACACGGGGCAAGCACAGATGTTAGATACGTGCGTGACTCACCGTCTGCCAGGTAAAAGAGCGTGAAAAAGGAGCGCGTTTGGTTGGCAACACCCCCGCCAAAAGAAGATTTGTACGCTGTCTGAGGAGACAGGACAACAGTAGAAGGGAACACTGTTTGAGGGAACAGGCCCAGGTAAACCAGTAAAAGAGAAAAAAGAGAAAAAGCTGTCAGAGGTAACAGGGAATACGAACTTGAAACGCCGTGAAGTAAATCGCGTGTGAAACGACAAGAAGTACAGAATTCACCCACTCGCTCTCCACGAAAAGCACGTACAAGGAAATGGTGTTCTACACGTACCATTTATACAGGCCCACAAGTCCAGCGTCACTTGCGCAGCGTGTACGCGCTAGGGCCATTTCCACCAATTACACGCTTTGTCACTGCCGCGTGTACGCGCTAGGCCCATTCCCACCAATTACACGCTTTCACACTCGGACGTGTCTTTCATTTTTTTAACACGCAACATTTTCAAACGTGTGCCCAATTCAACGTGCACGTGACTTCATGGACGCGCATACGCTGGCGACGCCTTTACGCGCTAAGGGCCTTTGGTCCAATGACATTGCATATGCGTGCTGCCGTGCATACGCGCATGGCCCTTTCCTCGTATTATACGCGGACGTGCAGTTTTTCACACGCGCTGAAATGCGCATGCACGTCTGTACGCGTCACGTCACAGGGGCGCTTGCGCTTGAGGGGCCTTCTGTCCAATGAAAATGCGTATGCGTGCAGACGCGCTTACGCGCTAAGGGCCTTTCCTCGAATTACATGCTGACGTGCAGATTTTTCACGTGCCAAATCACTCCGTATCAAGCTGGCCACGCGTATGCACACGGAAGACCACGCTCCTGCCCAGAAGTGCGAACTACTGCCCCCCAGAGCCCCGAGCACACTCCCACCTGTCATCTGCTGCTGCCTGACTGCCTGCTGCCCACGTGCACTGCCATTTGCTGCCTGCACATCAGCCAGGGGTGCTGTTGCTGTGACCACCCCTGCTGGAACCGAAGACTCCCGACTGGGATTCCATCGCTCCACAGCCCAGCCCCAGGACCCAGTTGCCCACCCACTCCTGCCTCTGGGGTTGTCATGTCGGGGCAAACACCATCTGTGACCACTGACAACCCCCGGCCAGAGAGGCAGAGGGGCACCAGCTTCAGTGCCACCGAAGTTGGTGTCCTGGTGGAGCAAGTCCTGGGGCAGTATGATGCCCTCTTCGGAAGTTCCCGCGCCGACAAGGAAGGACGGACTCAGATCTGGACTGACATCGTGACTGCCATCAACGCGGAGGGGGTGGCAGTCCGCGATTTACAACATGTCAGGAAGCGCTGGGAGGAATTCAGGTCCAGGACCCTGAACAAGGCCCGGCGCCTCTTGAAGGCAGCGGATGCCAAGGGGCGCCGGGGCCACTTGTCGGAAGAACAGATGAGGGTCCTGGAACGCATATCCCCAGCGCTCCACGTCCAGGTCCTAGAGAAGCAGACCCGTCTGGAGTCGAGCGGTGAGTGTACATGCATCCTGATTGTGAGCAGTGCGTGTGGTGATTATTCGGTAGTGTGCAGGTTGCATATCTGTTTGTATGGGGTCGAGTATGGCTGGGGGTGTACAGGGCCGTGGGGCTGACACATGCGAGGGCTGTAATGTGTGAGACATGGATGGTGCTTGTGTGTGTAGGCTTGCATGCCAAATGCAGTTGTGTGGGCACACATGTTTGGATGAATGTGTATGTAAGTAGACATGTCCGTGATGTCACGCATGTATGTTGTTTTCGGCTGCATGTATCAGCACTGTGTCCATGTGCATGTGTGTGTATTTGACAAGGGTGCAACAGTGATGCAACATGGATGCATGTGTCAGCGGTATGTGGAAGCCTGATTGGCAGATGTGACATGGATGCCCGTCTGAACAGTGCGACACTTGGCAGAGGTGTACACATGCATGCCAGTGTGGTGGTGTGTGTACATGTGTGGTGCACTTCCTGTGTTGCATGTGATGTCGGGCTCACCTTTGGCTGCTCATGCTGTTGTATGTGTAGGGATGGTGGTGGCAGTTGCAATATGGCTGTGGTATGGCTCATGTGTGCGAGTTGTAATGACATGTGTGTTGGGGATTGTGATGACATGTCTGAGGTTTGCCAATGCCACTCATGTGCAACTGTCATGTGTGTATGTGTCCATTGTACAGTGCCCTGATGCCTGTGTTTTGTTTCTCCCTGTCTGCAGCGTCAACTGATGAAGAGGGCGGAGAAGGTGCTGTGGAGCACAGCGGCGGGGATCCCACCGCCAGCCGGAGACGCAAGGCCCGGCTCCCCTCCCGTATTGTCATCTCGTCGGGGAGTGAGGAGTCCGGTGCCGCGTCCCAGGCCGCAGCTGCCGGGGGGAGGTCCAAGAGGCGGAGGTTGGAGTTGGACTCCTCGGAAGCAGAAGGGGCAGCTGGGACCCCACAGGGCCCAACAGGGGAAGATGGCACGGAGTCATCCAGGTTGGTGGGGGGTTTGGTGGAGGAGGAGGCCGTGCAAGCACCAGAGACGGGGTCTGGAGGTGGGGATCCCGCTGGTGCTAGTGGTGCAGTGCAGGACCAGGGACAGGAGGCAGCACAGGCCGCCGCGGAGGTGCCTGTGTGCAATCCTGTCCCCGATCCTGTCCCTGCATCATCTTGCACCAGCAGGGATGCCTACGTCCAGACCCGTTTTCAGGCAGGGGATGAGCTGACGTCAACTGGCCTTCCTCTGCCTGCGGACGTGGCTATCCAGGTCCGGGTTGAGCCTGTCCTGGCTGGTGTGGCGTTGCGTCAACGGGCCATGCGAGGTGACCTGCAGTCTTTTCATGGAGAGACTGCACGTCATCTCGAATGGCTCGTTGACCACGTCAGCCTGCTGGGACAGGTCACCCAGGCCGGATTCCTCCGTCTGATGGGGCTTGCTCCGACCCCCTCCTCAACTGGACCCCCTACGCGCCAGTCGTCCTCTGTGCCATCTTCCCACCCATCAGTCACCTGGGTGCCCTGTGGAGCTGCCTCTGACGGTGCGGCCAGGCTGGTGGAGGAGGCATCCCTGCCACAGTCGGGAGTCGGACGTCCAGCAGGGGTGGCCACATCTACGACTGCACCCCAGCCGGCGGAGGATGTGCAGGCAGCAGGAGGCAGTGCACGGGCAGAGGCAGAGCAGCAGCAGCAACATGGTGGGAGCCATGAAGGCTCAGGGCCTTCGACATCGGAGGGGCAGGCATCGGCCGGAGGGCAGGAGGACCCAGGACAGAGAGTGTCTTCCGTGTGGCAGCGGTTGGACCACGCCATAGATGCGGAGCGGCGGCGGGCGGAAGAGGCGCGGCTCACAATGGTCAGGGCGGAGAACGCCATGCGGAGGGCCCAGAGGCGGGCCGAGTGCCTCGAGGCAATCCGCAGGGGGTTGGAGGAGGACACGGCTTCGTCCCTGCGGACCCTCGGGGCCATGGAACAGGACCGCCTCTGGGACATCGAACAGGAGTTCGATGATGCCCTGGCCCAGAACACCACGGAGTGAGCCGCTGGACTTGCCCGCCGCCTTTGTATATAGTTCTTTAGTTTTAGGTTTCCTTTGTTTGTTCTTATGATTTGGAGTCGACGGACACAGCTCCACTTTTTGTATATAGTTGCATTTTAGTTAGGGTTTTTTGTAGGTTTCCTTTGTTCAGTTGGGCTCATGGACCCTTGGAAGTTTTGTACATAGTTCTTCATTGGATTGATTTTATTTTTCATTTGACTTTGGACAACATTTTTTTGGATTAGGATTTGGTGTTTTTATTTTTTTAAACGGACATGCAGCTTATCTTTTTTTCATTGACATTGTAGTTTGTTTCACTTCTTTTGCATTCTTACTTTTTTTAATACAATTTTGTTTTCATACTTCACTGTGTGGTATCATCTCATTGGTTTCATGCATGTCATGTTGGATGGTTTCCCATTCAATTGCAACCATTGTGTGTGACCGACATGGGTTCATTAGCTTTATGAACATTGGGGGTGTAACATGTAATTTCCATTTCCATGTGGGTGAATGGGTTACTTGGTAGGGCTTTTTGGCTGTGGAGGCTGACCATAACGCACATGATTGGGGATTGTGAGGACATGGTGGAGGCTGCCCATGGTGGCTTGGGGGTGGGGGTGGTGGGAGACATGAGTGGGGGCCTGGTGGAGGGTGCCCCTGCACTGCTGGGGGGTGGGGTGGTGGGAGACATGGGTGGGGGCCTGGTGGAGGGTGCCCTGGTGGCTGGGTGGTGGGGGTGGTGGGAGACATGGGTGGGGGCCTGGTGGAGGGTGCCCCTGGTGGCTGGGGGGTGGGGGTGGTGGGAGACATGAGTGGGGGCCTGGTGGAGGGTGCCCCTGCACTGCTGGGGGGTGGGGGTGGTGGGAGACATGAGTGGGGGCCTGGTGGAGGGTGCCCCTGCACTGCTGGGGGGTGGGGGTGGTGGGAGACATGAGTGGGGGCCTGGTGGAGGGTGCCCCTGCACTGCTGGGGGGTGGGGGTGGTGGGAGACATGAGTGGGGGCCTGGTGGAGGGTGCCCCTGCACTGCTGGGGGGTGGGGGTGGTGGGAGACATGTGTGGGGGCCTGGTGGAGGGTGCCCCTGCACTGCTGGGGGGTGGGGGTGATAGGGGACATGGGTGGGGGCCTGGTGGAGGGTGCCCCTGGTGGCTGGGGGGTGGGGGTGGTGGGAGACATGAGTGGGGGCCTGGTGGAGGGTGGCCCTGGTGGCTGGGTGGTGGGGGTGGTGGGAGACATGGGTGGGGGCCTGGTGGAGGGTGCCCCTGCACTGCTGGGGGGTGCGGGTGTTAGGAGACATGAGTCGGGGCCTGGTGGAGGGTGCCCCTGCACTGCTGGGGGGTGGGGGTGGTGGGAGACATGAGTGGGGGCCTGGTGGAGGGTGCCCCTGCACTGCTGGGGGGTGGGGGTGATAGGGGACATGGGTGGGGGCCTGGTGGAGGGTGCCCCTGGTGGCTGGGGGGTGGGGGTGCAGGGGGACATGAGTGGGGGCCTGGTGGAAGGTGCCCCTGGTGGCTGGGGGGTGGGGGTGATAGGGGCCCTGGGTGGGGGCCTGGTGGAGGGTGCCCCTGCTGGCTGGGGGGTGGGGGTGATAGGGGCCATGGGTGGGGGCCTGGTGGAGGGTGCCCCTGGATGCTGGGGGGTGCGGGTTCAGGGGGGCATGAGTGGGGGCCTGGTGGAGGGTGCCCCTGCACTGCTGGGGGGTGGAGGTGGTGGGAGACATGGGTGGGGGCCTGGTGGAGGGTGCCCCTGGTGGCTGGGTGGTGGGGGTGGTGGGAGACATGAGTGGGGGCCTGGTGGAGGGTGCCCCTGGTGGCTGGGGGTGGTGGGAGACATGGGTGGGGGCCTGGTGGAGGGTGCCCCTGCACTGCTGGGGATGGGGGTGGTGGGAGACATGAGTGGGGGCCTGGTGGAGGGTGCCCCTGCACTGCTGGGGGGGTGGGGGTGGTGGGAGACATGAGTGGGGGCCTGGTGGAGGGTGCCCCTGCACTGCTGGGGGGTGGGGGTGATAGGGGACATGGGTGGGGGCCTGGTGGAGGGTGCCCCTGGTGGCTGGGGGGTGGGGGTGCAGGGGGACATGAGTGGGGGCCTGGTGGAGGGTGCCCCTGGTGGCTGGGGGTGATAGGGGCCATGGGTGGGGGCCTGGTGGAGGGTGCCCCTGGTGGCTGGGGGGTGGGGGTGATAGGGGCCATGGGTGGGGGCCTGGTGGAGGGTGCCCCTGGATGCTGGGGGGTGGGGGTGCAGGGGGACATGAGTGGGGGCCTGGTGGAGGGTGCCCCTGCACTGCTGGGGGGTGGGGGTGGTGGGAGACATGGGTGGGGGCCTGGTGGAGGGTGCCCCTGGTGGCTGGGTGGTGGGGGTGGTGGGAGACATGAGTGGGGGCCTGGTGGAGGGTGCCCCTGGTGGCTGGGGGGTGGAGGTGGTGGGAGACATGGGTGGGGGCCTGGTGGAGGGTGCCCCTGCACTGCTGGGGGGTGGGGGAGGTGGGAGACATGAGTGGGGGCCTGGTGGAGGGTGCCCCTGCACTGCTGGGGGGTGGGGGTGGTGGGAGACATGAGTGGGGGCCTGGTGGAGGGTGCCCCTGCACTGCTGGGGGGTGGGGGTGATAGGGGACATGGGTGGGGGCCTGATGGAGGGTGCCCCTGGTGGCTGGGGGGTGGGGGTGCAGGGGGACATGAGTGGGGGCCTGGTGGAGGGTGCCCCTGGTGGCTGGGGGTGATAGGGGCCATGGGTGGGGGCCTGGTGGAGGGTGCCCCTGGTGGCTGGGGGTGATAAGGGCCATGGGTGGGGGCCTGGTGGAGGGTGCCCCTGGTGGCTGGGGGGGTGGGGGTGATAGGGGACATGGGTGGGGGCCTGATGGAGGGTGCCCCTGGTGGCTGGGGGGTGGGGGTGCAGGGGGACATGAGTGGGGGCCTGGTGGAGGGTGCCCCTGGTGGCTGGGGGTGATAGGGGCCATGGGTGGGGGCCTGGTGGAGGGTGCCCCTGGATGCTGGGGGGTGGGGGTGCAGGGGGACATGAGTGGGGGCCTGGTGGAGGGTGCCCCTGCACTGCTGGGGGGTGGGGGTGGTGGGAGACATGGGTGGGGGCCTGGTGGAGGGTGCCCCTGGTGGCTGGGGGGTGGGGGTGGTGGGAGACATGAGTGGGGGCCTGTTGGAGGGTGCCCCTGCACTGCTGGGGGGTCGGGGTGGTGGGAGACATGAGTGGGGACCTGGTGGAGGGTGCCCCTGCACTGCTGGGGGGTGGGAGTGGTGGGAGACATGAGTGGGGGCCTGGTGGAGGGTGCCCCTGGTGGCTGGGTGGTGGGGGTGGTGGGAGACATGAGTGGGGGCCTGGTGGAGGGTGCCCCTGGTGGCTGGGGGGTGGGGGTGGTGGGAGACATGAGTGGGGGCCTGGTGGAGGGTGCCCCTGCACTGCTGGGGTGTGGGGGTGGTGGGAGACATGAGTGGGGGCCTGGTGGAGGGTGCCCCTGCACTGCTGGGGGGTGGGAGTGGTGGGAGACATGAGTGGGGGCCTGGTGGAGGGTGCCCCTGGTGGCTGGGTGGTGGGGGTGGTGGGAGACATGAGTGGGGGCCTGGTGGAGGGTGCCCCTGGTGGCTGGGGGGTGGGGGTGGTGGGAGACATGAGTGGGGGCCTGGTGGAGGGTGCCCCTGCACTGCTGGGGGGTGGGGGTGGTGGGAGACATGAGTGGGGGCCTGGTGGAGGGTGCCCCTGCACTGCTGGGGGGTGGGGGTGCTGGGAGACATGAGTGGGGGCCTGGTGGAGGGTGCCCTTGCACTGCTGGGGGGTGGGGGTGGTGGGAGACATGAGTGGGGGCCTGGTGGAGGGTGCCCCTGCACTGCTGGGGGGTGGGGGTGATAGGGGACATGAGTGGGGGCCTGGTGGGGGCTGCCGATGGTGGCTGGGGGGTGGGGGTGGTGGGAGACATGAGTGGGGGCCTGGTGGAGGCTGCCCCTGCACTGCTGGGGGGTGGGGGTGGTGGGAGACATGCATTGTTGATCAGTAGTGCAAGGTGACATGTGGGTTGGCTGGGGGGCATGCCCATGGTGGATGGGCTGCCTGCGGGACATGAGCAGGGGTGCAGGGTAGTCCCCCGTGGTGTGGGCTGCCTGCAGGGGCCGTGGAGGTTGTGGAGCGTACACCTGGGAGGACCCACACGGCCAATTCACGTGTAGTACTCCCCAGAACCCCTGAAATACACATAGCCTGCTGAAATCGCGTGTGGAAGTTCCCGCGCACCCCTGAAATACACGTACCCTGCTGAAATCGCGTGTGGAACTTCCCACGCACCCCCACTGGAATACACGTACCCTGCTCGCACTAAGCCAATCGCGTGTGGAACTTCCCGCGCACCCCTGGAAGACACGTACCCTGCTGAAATCGCATGTGGAACTTCCCGCGCACCCCTGAAATACACGCACCCTGCTGGAATCGCGTGTGGAACTTTCCGCGCACCCCTGGAATACACGTACCCTGCTGAAATCGCGTGTGGAACTTCCCGCGCACCCATGGAATACACGTACCCTGCTCGCACTGGTCCAATCGCGTGTGGAACTTCCCGCGCACCCCTGAAATACACGTACCCTGCTGTAATCGCATGTGGAACTTCCCGCGCACCCCTGGAATACACGTACCCTGCTGAAATCGCGTGTGGAACTTCCAGCGCACCCATGGAATACACGTACCCTGCTTGCACGGGGCCAAACACGTGTGGAACTTCCCGCGCACCCCTGAAATACACGTTCCCCGCTTGGCGTTTGCTGTTTGCCAGCCCGGTGAACTGGTCCAGGGTTAGCGCAGCCCTTTGCGATGATTTTGCGATTTTGATGGCTTTTCCTTGCGCGAGGGCGTTCTTGGGGGCGTTACTGGCGCTGCTGCAGGGTCGCTGCGATTCTCTGCGCCACGGCTGGTTTGGGAGCCTAAAATCCATCAATACGCTGTGCGCGGAAATCGGTTTTAGCGCACGTGCCTGGCGCAGACAATCGCACGCGGACACTCTCCGCCAGCCGCTTGCGACACTTTTCTGCGAAATTCTATGAATTACCCTGTCAGTCTCCCCATAAAACTTTGGCATTAGGCTCATAGAATCACAATGGCAGTTTTTACATAATGAGGTGTCTCGTGCTTCAGTGCCACCTATAAACCAGCACTAGTGTATTGGAGTACAGCAAGGAAGGAGATGACAAATGAACAGCGACACACAGACTGTGTATGTTGTTTAGTTGTGTACTCACCCAGTGACTGCCCATGACCAGGATAATCCCTATGGCCACTTCCACCCACTGCCTGCCTGGGGTCTCTTTTAACTAACTCTATCAAGCAGCAACATCAAATGTTGGCCTGCCAGTGTTATTACCAAGTAGTCTGCTGAAAGTTAATGGCTAAATTGCGGCTGTGAATGAACTACTGGTGGATTAATAAATAGTGATTCAAGCCACTTCATTTGTATCTGTTCTTTGCATGAAGTCTTCAAGCATTGACGAAGCCAACAACTTTGGCTCATGTATCGGTATTTGATAGTTTTTTTTTGTTTTTTAGACACTGCTATCATAGGCCCAGGTGATCACACCATTTACCAGCTGTTGTCATTTTATGGCCAGGCAGCACCAATATGGAATTGTTGGCAAACGCCTGCCCCGAGCTGACACAAAAGCCAAAGCTGTTGGCTTTCCCAACGCTTGTTTTTTTACAGCATGAAAGAAACGGCAGTAAAGCCATGTTCAGCACCAGTGTACTATATCACTAAGTTCTGGAAATAAATGCTAAACTTCTATTTACTGACAGTACCAGATCCCAGAATAAAATAAGGAAACCGTGCTTAATCTCCATGTATTTCCATTGCCCAGATAAGACTTACTTCACTGTCCACTGTGAACGATTGCTCGAGGGAACACAGCTGTGAGCCCACATCCTCTGGATGAGTCAGAGGCACATCCAACTCCTTTTCCTTCCAGGGGTTTTGTCTAGTAAATGTTTGCAGTGGAAACTCGCCAGTGCTGTAGTCTCATCTTCCTAAAGGTTTTTCTTGTTCAGCTCGAGGAACAGTAATTACTTGCATTATATTTTCTGGAACATGTTGACACTTTCCTCCTCGCTCTTTGTGACATTTCACTGTCGGAATTTTACAGTAATTATCAATGTTTATTTAGAAAGTGTAAATTAAATTTCCAACAACCAAAGCAATGGACATCTTATAAAGAAAACGTAGAAAAAGTTCACTTAATGCACCTGATTGATTACAATTTTGCGTAAAGGATTGCATTTAAAGAAGCAGATTTAAAATGACATATTAATCACTATTATTTGGGAAATACTTGATGATTTCTGATATTGTGGTTTGTACACTTCGGAATAGGCCCCATTGTAAGACCAACTGATCAGCAATATCACAGATATTAATTTTCCAATTAATGATAATCATTAATATCATGTTTGTATATAGCATGCCATAATGGATTGCCCTTCAAGGCTCATTAGCATATGGGATAAAGTACCCCATACCATATGTTTAAGGATATTGCAAGTCACCACAAGTTCAGTGACTAAATAGAGGAACGAGGCCGACAGCCGAGTTCCTTCAGCTGAGTTCCTTCATAAAGTGGCAGAACTTATAATACCCCTTTTAAGTACTGGAGTGGGTATTTTATTCCTTATGATACATAGTCACACATTGTCATCTTCTTTAGTACTTGCTTCTTGCTTATCTTATTGGAAGAGATCTTCCCTCTCCTGATCCCACATAATCACTGTAGCATCTGTCTGGATTTAAGTAAGCTAATATTTGGCTCCTAATAGGTTGCAGAAACGTAGTGTAATCAGTAGTGTAATCAGTTTAATCAAATGCATCAATAAAAGTGTTCATTTTGTGCGTCAAATTAAAGATATTCAGATTCTTGTTCACATGTGTTAAACTCCAGCAGAACACACACAAATTGAGCATTTCCATAAACAGTTTCTTGTCAATTGGCCCCATTGACGCACCCCCTCCCATGCACAATACAAACCCCAAAACACATGCACCTGATGTTTAAGGGGACATCTAGTGCAGTGCACTGAAAGTGCAAGTTTCAACTTCTTCCTACACCTTTATTTTAAAACAAAACCGTTCCGGAACGGTTTCTTTTTAAAATAAAAGTATAGGAATGGTAAAACCTAATTAAAAGAAGTAGAGGAGCACCGCTCCGACCGCTATCCCCCATTTCAACCACTGGTATCGATTGTAATTGATGGCTTTTGAATTTGTTCATGTGTCTCATTGAAAGAAATAGCTTCCTCAATTGACTCAAAAAGATAGGGGCTTAGACCAATTAACTTAAATTCTTTCCCAGGCTGCCAGACCAAATCTACAATGATTGAAGATTGTAATTTTTGATTATTGACAGCCGGAAGAGGAATCCAGTCAATATCCCGGAAGTTTAAAGTTCTCAAAGCTGGCATTTTATGAAAAGCCTGTAATAAAAAACAGCGATTGAGCCAGTTGTCACCATTAATTTCAACATTACACAGCCACCCCATAATGGTTGAAGAGGTAGGCGATATGGTCTCATTCACGGTGGGACAACGCACACAATTTTTGCCCAGTTGCGAGACCTTACCCAGAGATTCTTTTTCGGGCATGACATAATCTTGTTCCATTCCCGTAGGCTTGTTAGGGTTTCTGATATTAATATTAATTGGTACCTTTAAGCCAATCCCACCAGGCGTGTCAGCCGTTGCGATGTGGGTCAAGTTTTGAAGTGTGCAAGAAGCCGTCCTTGGCAATTACCCCTGAGCATCAAATGGAGGATTGCCAGTGGTTGTTTTTTATTCACAATAGGCTTGCAGAACATTGATATTTGCGTTTGTTGGGACAGAGATAAACTAGAAGTATATTTCCTTTGCTTTGCGTAAATTACTTTAGCAACTTGGTCATCCCACACAATTTTCAGAGAAGGTGCAAGTTGACAGTTCAAGACACAATTTCGATTATATTTTTACAATTAAGGTTGTTGGTAGTCTCACTACCTAGTTGTTAGGCTCTTTTACTTTCTTCAGAAAGTTCGTCTAAATTAATACCATGTTCTCTGTTAGGAGAAGTGATTTTTACAGGTTCGCATCTTCCCACTTCGTTTTGTTGAGGCTTTAAAGCTAAGCTATTTTTTTTTTTTTTTGCCTGTTATAGACGGGGCAGCTTGCCGATCGGCTTTTCTTTTTAATGGACGGAAATACAGCTGTTTTTCTTTCCGCGATGCAAAATGGAGCCCAGAGCCAACATAACTGGGCTTCTCATGGTCAATATCTCTCTCTACTTGTAGTTGTTCACTTTGCGCTTCAGCCACAATCAAGGCGGTAAAGGGCAGATGGACTATCAGGATAGTACAGGTCTCCTGATGACGGACTAGGATGTCGTATTTCCTGACCCTCAGATTGTGCAGAACTCTCAACCTGAAGAAAGAAGTATATTTGGTCTATTTTCTCACTGTTTTGTATAACCTTCTGACACAGTTGCGTGTGTGTTAAAATTTGGATAATAGATGGATCATGCAATAATGTTAGTGTCTGTGCAAATGTGTGCGGAAAACTAAAGGTAGGAATTGCAGCCTC
This sequence comes from Ambystoma mexicanum, assembly GCF_040938575.1. NCBI lineage: Eukaryota > Metazoa > Chordata > Amphibia > Caudata > Ambystomatidae > Ambystoma > Ambystoma mexicanum. Next base: position 280,966,717 of record NC_090923.1, on the reverse strand, counting down.
CTGATGTTGTATCTGATCGTCATTCCTTCCTGTTGGTGCTGTTTGAGTTGCAACAGTAGCTGTAGAACAATGAGCCAGTTTAGGAGGATTAGAACACCCTCCTGCTCGTTTCGTTAAAGATATAGAGGCAGATTCATGGAATTAATGTGCGCTGAAAATTCCTGCGCAAGCGTGCGAAAGCGTGCGAATCGCAGCGCAAGTGCGAAAATCGCAGCGAAACCCACGCACAGCGATTCATGGAAGTCCGTGCGCGTGTAAATCCATGGATGTGCGCTAAAATCCTGCGTGGCGCACACTGGCGCACACATCTTCAAACAGCGTGCGCTATGCGCCCAGCGAAAGCGCACATAGCGAAGCGCATACAACAAAAGTAGGCGTAACACGGGGCGTAACACACAGAATGGGGAACAACGCATGAAAATGTGGGCGTCACGGGGGAAGTACAGCAGGCAAATGCGCGGAACGCCCACACGCGCGCCTACAACACATATTCATGGAATCGAACGGGGCTAGCGCATGCGTCAAAAAAGACACACTAATCCAGAAACATGTAAGCCAGCAGGAAGCAGGCGTACGCGGACCTGCGCAGCATAAATGTGCGCGCAAACAACAAACAAGCTCAGACGCCAAGATGAATATACCGTTCCTCGCTGCAGTGGCCGTGGGATACCGCAGGAGGAGGAGGAGGATAGTCAGGCCCAGAATTTTTACACCCAGAACCAGCCTTTTTGGGATGCCTGATGGGAGGTACAGGTTTCCACCTCACATAATACTCGACCTGGTGAGTGAGTGGGAGGATGACCTCTCATCACCCACCCTGTGCTCCCAAGCACTGAGCCCCTTAGAAAAGGTGCTCAATGTACTGCACTTGTTGGCCACTGGTTCATTTCAGCAGACTACTACCATAGTGGGGGGGTATCACAGGCCACGCAGTCACGCTGCCTGCACCAGGTGTTGGCCATCATGACTGCACGCCCATCAGTCGGCAGGCACATATACCTGCCCAGAACACCTGCAGAAAGGGAGGCTGCCGTCCAGGATTTTTACGGGGTGGGACACTTCCCCAAAGTGCTAGTTGCCATTGACTGCACCCATGTGGCTCTACGTCCTCCCAGGGCAACTGAGCACATCTACAGAAACCGCAAGCACTGGCATTCCATCAACATGCAGGTAGTATGTGATGCCAAGGGAATCATCACCTCAGTATATGCCAACTATCCAGGGTCCACCCATGACAGTTTCATTTACAGAATGTGAACCCTAAACAGGGACCTAGAAGGTGGGTGGCATGGCGATACATGGCTGCTTGGTGAGTATAAATGCCCCTGCACATGCATGCATGTCAGATACTGAGTAATGTCACAACCCCACCAGGGGACAGTGCCTACCCACTGAGCACCCACATGATGATGCCAATTCGGAACCCCACCACACCACCCGAGGTAAGATACAAGACAGCCCACATTGCAACCTGGGGCATAGTGGAGCTCTCATTCGGAGTGCTCAAGTCACGCTTTCGCTCCCTTGACCGCTCTGGTGGGCAGCTGCTATACGCGCCCCCAGTAGTGTGCAGGATCAGAGTGGCAGCATGTGTCCTGCACAATGTTGCAACACGCCGGGGCCTGCCCGTGGACATGGTGGTGCCCCCACATCGCCAACCACAAGCACGGCCGCTACACATGGGAGGGGAAGGGCACGTGGTGAGGCAGCCCGTACGCAGCTGGTGGCTAATAACTTCACCTAAAATCATACCCCTGTGGAGTGCACACAGCCCTGGCACATACCAGCTGACAATCAATGATGATGACATAAGGGACAGTCAACTGTCACAACCATACCAGCCTGAGATTGGTCACCTGGAATTGTTACATTGTGTGCATCCCTACCTGTCGAAAGACAACCAATGCTGTGTCACAAAAAAACACACATGTATGCTGCATGAATGACTACCCCCTTGCAAAATACAACATGAAAATAGCGCCATGTCACCCAACCCCTCCCCAGCTCCGCCACCGAACACGCCATGGCATGTCATGCAATGTGAAAGCAAACAAAGCAATGCACAAGACCTGACACAAGTGTCACAAAGTGCACTGTCCCAAATGGAAACTGCCCACAGACAGTATGCTCCCAGTAATCAACAATAAACAGCACACATGAACAAATACTTACCACCAACACAATACAGCAACACACCATGAAACATTGCAAAAACATGACAGTACTAAGTCAAAGTAGTGGTAGTCTTACAACCTGAATAAGCCAGCACATCGACCGCTTCCAACTGTAGAGTGTTGCTGCCACGCAAATGTGTCAGTGTACTGCATACAACATGAACTCCATCTGCAAAGGAGGTGGCCTTGTGAAGACATGAGGAAGGAACCTGCAAATTAGGAGGAAGACATGGATGCACAAGCACATATCAATCCACCATGCAGTGTACAATACAACAACAATACCCACTAGGGATGTACACACAGTATTGACTACAGACTGCCCACACAGCTCATGGAAGCCCAATGTCACTGTGTAAGTCACTGTCACTTGGTCACACCCTTTGCAAGCCCATGGAAAGGGGAAGCAGGAGGGGTGTGTGTGTCATGAACCCAAGCATCTAACCCAAAGACATGACAAGCCTGCATGTGCCCAACTGGAATACACAGTGGATGCCCATGAGAGCCACACAAGGCAACACACTGTAAAAGAAAAATATACAAAAATACAAAAATCAAAAATGGCCATGTGAGACAGGGGGGGCACCAAGGAGGTTCGAGGACAGGGTGCACACCAACACCCACCTGCATGGATGCTGCGAGAAAAAAAATACCTCCATGGGTTCATGGCCTGCACGGCTATGCCATTGTGGGAGAACTGCTGTCACTCTTTTCACCCTCTGCTGCTGCATCAGGAGGTGGTGCAACTATGGGAGGCAGCCCACGCAAAGCCCTGGTATGGTCCTCCATGGCAGCAAGCATGCAGGTCTGGAAGGTCTGATTCTGGAGGAGTAAAGTGCGGAGATCCCCATGCAGCAAGTCAGGGTTGCCTGCACTTCTGCACGCATGGCCTCGTGGGATGCCCTGATCTCCTCACGTGTTGCCTGCAGCTCAGCTGAGAGCAAACGTGTGAGCTGCTCCAGCTGCTGTTCTGCCCTAACATTTCGGAAAGCCTCAAGTTCAAGCAGACTCTGCCTGAGGTTATGGAGTTCCACCCTCAGGGCTTCCCTGTGGCCCTGTGACTCTATTGATATGGATTCGCGCAGAGTCTCCAGTGCCGCCCGTCGGTCCCTGTTGGACGCCAACAACATGTCTTCCCTGTGTGATTGGCAAATGGAGTCTGTTGCCTGCTGTTGTTGCTCCATCTGCCTTTCAGGGGGGATAATGGAAGTGGCCACCCTCTCCATTGCCTGAGCCATCATTTCTACTGATGCTGCCTGTTGAGTTGCCATACCGTACATGGAGTTTTCCCATACAGTATTGCCTGGTGGCGCACGGCCACCGCGTCGGCGGGCACCACACCTGTTTGGGACAAGGCGATCTGCACCTTGCTGTGCTGGCACTGCCTGAGGCTGCAGGACTGCATTCCCCCTCTGATCTGCTGGCCCAGGAACAGGATCAGATGCTGTGGAGTGTGACCCTGCATCCGTAACCGCCAAAGGTGGACCTACCAACACTGACATCCCCATAGAGGGTTCTATCCCTGGTCTAGGTGGGTTGGACAGAACAGAATCCCTGCCAGAAGCACTGACCTGCGACAGCACATAAGTCTCATCATCCGACTCAGCACCTGAATAGAGGTCTGGGGAGCTGCACCCAGAGGCACCCCTCGACAGTATGGTCTGCAGTACTAAAGTGTTTTCACCCACCACCACACCACGTCCCCCCACTGGTGCCTGGTCATGGCTGAGAATCCTCCTGGGTCTGCACCATCTCCTGAACCTCACCAGCATCAAGTGCATCGTCACCTGCAAAAACATGAAACACAAGAAATGGAAACAGGCATGAGCACCATAGAACACACATAGGTCTGACAAAACAGAGATCCTGTACATGGTTAACACATGTCCCACATGACCATAACCCTGGCATGCATGCACTGTCAATGATTCTGAAGGGGAGTCAAAAAGGCAGACAATGAGGACACCAAGATGGAAAAGCAACACATTCGCAGCATGTCGTGTAGCACTGGCATCACACATCAGCCTGTGAGTGGCATGTCCAATACACATACATGACACATGCCAGCACACATATGTCATGTAGCATAGCCATGGTAAATTAGACAACTACAGCGATATGTCAGTGAATGAGTACTGTCACACATCCATGTCACATGGACATGATGAGAAGATTAATGCACAATAGTGTTGCAAAATATGCATGTGCCGCACACTGCAACACATCCAGTGTACAATTAGACAGCGATTGTAGGCTGATATACACATCAATGGTTTGTCACTTCAACATGACAGGAAACAACTATCATGTTCCCAATGCAAACAGGCCCTAAAAATAAATTTTATCAGGCCAATACTCCCTCGCCCTGAATGGTTTAAACAGTCACATAACCATGTAACTAAAGTGGCACAATGTGGGGTGTAAACAATGACAGAAGCATGTCACATATGTGGCATTAGGGATGAAAAAAGCATATGAAAAATGGGATAATCTAAACAATCAGCCTGAATGAACACAGAAAAAATCAGAATAATGCTGTTGCAAGATGATAGTTCAAGTGCAACAGCAGTAATGTGGGGCTAATTGGCTACTGTGGGCAGAAGGGATACTGTCATACCCAAATAAAAGGCACATGAATGTATTGGAGGAAGCACATGGGTGACCCATAACACTCACCTGGCACTCAATCAGAACCCATCACCCAAACAACATACACATGGATTACACACACATGCATGGGCACTCACCGGACAATGCCTCGTAATCAGGTAGCTCTCCCACGCCTTGGATCTGTTCCTCTGTGACGAAGATCCCAGCAACAGACTCAAGTTCAGTGAGTTCGTTGTCCTCTGGTGGAGACCCACCGCCAGTCACCAGAGTAGCGGCATGATTTGAGGCCAGGTAGTTCTTTGCTCTGCATTTCAGCTCATTTCACCGCTTGTAGCAATCATCAGCTGTGCGCCCCACAAATCCAAGGGCACTTATGCGGTCCGCGATGTTCTGCCAGTGTGCCCTATGTTGACCAGGTGTGGTCTTGCACCCTGCAGTCACCACCTTTTCGCGGCTATGTGCCGACACATAGGTCACAAGTGCATCAAGTTCGGGGTCATTAAAGCTAGGCTTCCTTGAAGTGCCGGACGGTGTAGCCGTGTCTGGGGTCTCAGCCTGTAGTGCCAGAGCACCCTTCTTCCTCTTTTTCAAAGGTGAATCAGAGCCTGAGTGGCTTGCGCCGCTCTGGTCAGTAGGGGCAGAAGCGCAGATGGACTGGAGTGTGCGAAGGCACAATGACCATAGGTCTTGGTGCAGGCATTGGCTGAAGTGTGATGTTGGCAGGGGCAACGTCAGTTTGATGGACCAGGACCGACACTGTCCCAGCTGGGAGACTCAGAGCTGGGGTGGATAGAGCTGCAGCTGCCCCTGCAGCCTCCCCACCCTGCCTACTTGGGGCAGCAGACGACATCGCTGCCCCAGATCCACAGGTGCCACAATGGGCTGGTCCAACAAGGGCTGAGCTGGGATGGTGTCAGCCACGTTTCCCTCAACCATGGGGGGGAGCATGGGTGTCCCTGATTGGTCCTCCACACATGGGGGTCTGGGGTACCCTGCAAATCCTGGCCACATTCCCTACCATGCCCACCACGCCCATCTTTTGGAGGTCGGCCACCTTTGCCTCCCTTACCGCTTGGTCGCCTCCCAACCATGGCACTGATGTTGTTGTGCGTATGGGAGTTGCAGTAAACAATTGTCCTGGGCAATTGGGGGTGAAAGGGGTAGGGTACTAGATGGAATTCATACCCTAGTGCTCTAGCAAGGCTGTCTGTGACCCCTGGGGGAAGATGACGTGTCACTCAATGCACAGGCACCCTGAAAACAAAAAGTAACGTGCATGCAACCCCTCGTAGACCATGTGCGTGGTAAAATGAACCTGCACTACGATGTGGCACCCAGAAACACAAAAATAAGTGTACGCGTGTTACACACGGCCTACAATGACCTCTGAAGGGGTACGCGACACACGGGGCAAGCACAGTTGGTAAATGCGTGCGTGACTCACCGTCTGCCTGGAAAAAGAACGTGAAAAAACACGCGTATGCGCGTTGGCAACACCCCCACCAAAAGAAGATTTGTACGCTGTCTGAGGAGACAGGACAAAAGAAGAAGTGAACGCTGTTTGAGGAAACAGGCCCAAAAAAAAAATGAACGCTGTCAGAGGTAACAGGGAGTACGAACTTGAAACGCTGTGAAGTAATCGCGTGTGAACCGACAAGAAGTACAGAATTCACCCACTCACTCTCCACGAAAAGCACGTACAAGGAAATGGGGTCCTACGCGTACCTTTTAAAGCGGCCCACACATACAGCATCACTTATGTGTGTACGCGCTAAGGCCCTTTCCTCCAATCACACGAGCTGACACTCGGACGTGCAGTTTTTGGACGTGTACGATGAACATGCACCCGTGTTGATGGAAACGCCCACGCATGTCACGTCATTTACGCGCGTAGGCCCTTTCCTCGGATTACACGCATTCACACGCAGACGTGCAGTTTTTCACTTGCGCTGAACTACTATGCCCACGTCACGAGGGAAACGCCCGTGCGAGTCACGTCACAGAAGCGCTTACGCGCTAAGGGCCTTTGGTCCAATTAAACCGCATACATGTGATGACGAGCTTACGCGCGAAGGGCCTTTTTTCGAATTACACGCAGACGTGCAAGATTTTCACGTGCCAAATCACTCCGTATCAAGCTGGCCACGCAACAACACACGGAAGACCACGCTCCTGCCCAGAAGGCCGAATTACTGCCCCCCAGAGTCCTGAGCACGCTCCCACCTGCCATCTGCTGCTGCCTGCCTGCCTGCTGCCCACGTGCCCTGCTATTTGCTGCCTGCACATCATCCACCTGCAGGGGTGCAGTTGTTGTGACCACCCCTGCTGGAACTGAAGACTCCCGACTGGGATACCATCGCTCCACAGCCCAGCCCCAGGACCCAGTTGCCCACCCACACCTGCCTCTGTGGTTGCCATGTTGGGCACACCACCATCTGGCACCACTGGCAACCCCCAGCCAGAGAGGCAGAGGGCCACCAGCTTCAGTGCCAGGGAAGTTGGTGTTCTGGTGGAGCAAGTCCTGGGGCAGTATAATGCCCTCTTTGGAAGTTCTCACGCTGACTATGAAGGACGGACCAGGATCTGGATGGACATCGTGACTGCCATCAACGAGGAGGGGGCTTCAAACATGTCAAGAAGCGCTGGGAGGACTTCAGGTCCAGGACCCTCGACAAGGCCCGGCACCTCTTGAAGGGAGCGGATGCCAAGTGGTGCCATGGCCACCTGTCCGACCACCAAATGAGGGTCCTGGAACGCATATGCCCAGCGCTCCACATCCAGGTCCTTGAGAGGCAGACCCGTCTGGAGTCGAGTGGTAAGTGTACATGCATACTGATTGGACGCTGTGTGTGTCGTGGTGTGCCAGTAGTGTGCAGGTTGCACATGTGTTTTTGTAGGGCCATGTATGGATGTGTATGTACAGGGGCATGAGGCTGACACATGCAAGTCCTGTCATGTGTGAGACACATGGATGGTGTATGTGTGGATAAGCATGCAGGCCAAATGCATATGTGGGAGCACACATGTTTGAATTACTGTGTATGTACGTTGGCATGGTTGTGGTGTCATACATGGATGTTTGTTCCAGCTGCATGTATCTGCACAGTGTACTGTGCATGTGTGTGTATTTGACAAGTGTGCAACTGTGATGCAACATGGATGCATGTGGCACTGACATGTAGAAGGCTGAATGCCAGATGTGACATGGATGGCGATGTCATCACTCTGACAGTTGGTGGACATGCACACATGCATTTAAGTGTGTTGGTGTGTGTGCATGTGTTGTGTACTCCCCATGTTTCATGTGACGTCAGGCTCACCTTCGGATGTTGATGCTGTTGTATGTGTATGGATGGTGCTGCCTAGTGCAATATTGCTGTGGAATAGCTCATGTGTATGAGTAGAAATGACATATGTGTCAGGGAGTGTGATGCCATGTCTGAAGTTTGACACTGCCACTCATGTACAACTGTCATGTGTGTATCAGTCCATTGTATAGTGCCCTGATGCCTCTGTTCTATCTCTCCCTGTCTGCAGCGTCAACTGATGAAGAGGGCGGAGAGGGTGCTGTGGAGCAAAGTGGCAGGGATCGCACTACCAGCCGGAGACGCAAGGCCCGGCTCCCCGCCCAGATTGTCATCTCATCGGGGAGTGAGGAGTCCCAGGCCGCAGCTGCCGAGGGTAGGTCGAAAAGGCGGAGGTTGGAGATGGACTCCTCGGCAGCAGAAGGGGCAGCTGAGACCCCACAGGTTCCGACGGAGGAAGATGGCATGGAGTCATCCAGGTTGTTGGGGGGTTTAGAGGAGGAGGAGGCCATGGAAGGGCACACATGGGGTCTGGAGGTGGGGATTCCACTGGTGCCAGTGGTGCAGTGCAGGGGCAGGACAGGAGGCAGCACAGGCCATGGCAGAGGTGCCTGTGTGTAATCCTGTCCCTGATCCTGTGACTGCATCATCCGGCACCAGCAGGGATGCCTATGTCCAGACCCGTTTTCAGGGAGGGGATGGGCACACAACAACTGCCCTTCCTCTCCCTGCGGACGTGGCTATCCGGGACCGTGTTGAGCCTGTCCTGGCTGGATAGCGTTGCGTCAACGGGGCATGCAAGTTGACCTGCAGTGTTTTCGTGAAGACACTGCACGTCATCTCGGATGCCTCTTTGACCACGTTGACCTATTGGGACGGGTCACCAGTGCTGGATTCCTCTGTGTGCTGGACCTTCTTGCGACCCCCTCCTCATCTGAACCCCCTACACGCCAGTCGTCCTCCATGCCATCTTCCCACCCATGTATCACCTGGATACCCTGTGGAGTTGCCTCTGACCCAGCGGCCAGGCTAGTGGAGGACACATCCCTGCCACAGTCGGGAGTCGGACGTCCAGCAGGGGTGGCCACCACGACAACTGAACCCCAGCCGGAGGAGGATCTGCAGGCAGCAAGAGCCAGGGCGCAGGCACAGCAGCAGCAGCAACATGGTGGGAGCAGTGATGGCTCGGGGCCTTCAACATCGGAGGGTCAGGCGTTGGCCAGAGGGCAGGAGGACCCAGGATTGGAAGTGTCTTCCCTGTGGCAGCGGTTGGGCCACGCCATAGATGCGTAGCGGCAGTGGGCGGAAGAGGCACGGCTCACAATGGTCAGGGCGGAGAACTCCATGCGGCGGGCACCGAGGCGGGCCGAGTGCCTCGAGGCAATTCGCAGGGAGTTGGAAGCCAACATGTCATCGTCTCTGCGAACCCTCGGGGCCATGGAAGAGGACCGCCTCCAGGACATTGAGCAGGAGTTTGATGATGCCCTGGCCCGGGACATCCAAAAGTGAGCCGTCGGACTAGCCCGCTGCCATTGTAAATAATTAGTTAGTTAGTTAGTGTTAGGTTTCATTTTGGTTTTCATTTTCTTTTTGGGGCGCTTGGACAATACCCCACATTTTTGTATATAGTTCTTCATTAGTTAGTGTATTTTTGTAGGTTTCATTTGGACAGTTGGGCTCGTGGACCCAGGATTTCATCCTTGTAAATAGTTGATAGAGTGTGGATTTGTCGGCATTTTCTTTTTTGATTTTTCCATGGCGCAATGGATTTTACTTTTTCATTTCTGTTTGGATTTGCTTTGTTGGAAGGAGACTTTGGAGACATTTTTGATTTCATATATTTTGGATTATGATTTCCTTTTTTTATCATTATGTGACATTCTGCATTGTTTTCCTTATGTCCATTGTTTGGTATTTGATTTTCTTCCACCACATTTTTTGTTCAATACATTTGTTCCCGTACTTCAATGTGTGGTATTCTCTCATTGGTTGCATGCATGTCACGATGTGGGTTTTCACATTCACTGGCACCCATTGTGTGTGTGTGACGGACATGTGTTGATGTACATACATGCCATTTGGGTTGTTTCATGTAATGGGCATTTCAATGTGGGGTGTATGTTATGCTTGGTTGGTTATTTGGGCAGGGGTGGCGTTCCGTGGGATTTTGGTGGCCATGAGGGCCATGATTGTGGGTCATGTTGACATGTTGGGGGGGGGGAAATTAGTGGGGGCCTGCTGGCAGGGGCCCCTCACTGCTGGGGGGTGGGGGTGCTGGGGGACATGAGTGGGGGCCTGCTGGCAGGTGCCCTCACTGCTGGGGGGTGGGGGTGCTGGGGGACATGAGTGGGGGCCTGCTGGCAGGTGCCCCTCACTGCTGGGGGGTGAGGGTGCTGGGGGACATGAGTGGGGGCCTGCTGGCAGGTGCCGCTCACTGCTTGGGGGTGGGAGTGCTGGGGGACATGAGAGGGGGCCTGCTGGCAGGTGCCCCTCACTGCTGGGCAGTGGGGGTGCTGGGGGACATGAGTGGGGGCCTGCTGGCAGGTGCCCCTCCCTGCTGGGGGGTTGGGATGCTGGGGGACATGTGTGGGACATGAGTGGGGGCCTGCTGGAAGGTGCACCTCGCTGCTGGGGGGTGGGGGTGCTGGGGGACATGAGTGGGGGCCTGCTGGCAGGTGCCCTCACTGCTGGGGGGTGGGGGTGCTGGGGGACATGAGTGGGGGCCTGCTGGCAGGTGCCCCTCACTGCTGGGGGGTGAGGGTGCTGGGGGACATGAGTGGGGGCCTGCTGGCAGGTGCCGCTCACTGCTTGGGGGTGGGAGTGCTGGGGGACATGAGAGGGGGCCTGCTGGCAGGTGCCCCTCACTGCTGGGCAGTGGGGGTGCTGGGGGACATGAGTGGGGGCCTGCTGGCAGGTGCCCCTCCCTGCTGGGGGGTTGGGATGCTGGGGGACATGTGTGGGACATGAGTGGGGGCCTGCTGGAAGGTGCACCTCGCTGCTGGGGGGTGGGGGTGCTGGGGGACATGAGTGGGGGCTTGCTGGCAGGTGCCCCTCACTGCTGGGGGGGTGGGGGTGCTGGGGGACATGAGTGGGGGCCTGCTGGCAGGTGCCCCTCACTGCTGGGGGGTGGGGGTGCTGGCGGACATGAGTGGGGGCCTGCTGGCAGGTGCCCCTCACTGCTGGGGGGTGGGGGTGCTGGGGGACATGAGTTGGTGATCACTAGTGCAACGTGACACGTGGCCTGGCTGGGGGGCATGGCCATGGTGGACGGGCTGCCTCCGGGACATGTCCAGGGGTGCAGGGTAGTCTCCTGTGGTGTGGGCTGCCTGCAGAGGCCATGGAGGGGGTAGAGGGAACACCTGGGATAACCCACACTGCCAATTCACATGTAGGACTACCCGTGCACCACACTGGATACACGTAACCCGCTCTGATAGCAAATTCACATGTGAAAGTTCCAGCGCACCCCAGTAACACACGTACCCCGCTCGCACAGGGCCAATCGCGTGTGAAAGTTCCTGCGCACCCCAGTAACACACGTACCCCGCTCGCACAGGGCCAATCGCGTGTGAAAGTCCCTGCGCACCCCAGTAATACATGACCCCGCTCGCACAGGGCCAATCGCGTGTGAAAGTTCCCGCGCATCCCAGTAACACACGTACCCCGCTCGCACAGGGACAATCGTGTGTGAAAGTTCCCGCGCACCCCAGTAACACACGTACCCCGCTCGCGCAGGGCCCATCGCTTGTGAAAGTACCCGCGCACCCCAGTAACACACGTACTCCGCTCACACAGGGCCAATCGTGTGTGAAAGTTCCTGCGCACCCCAGTTACACATGTACCCCGCTCGCACAGGGCCAATCGCGTGTGAAAGTTCCCGCACACCCCAGTAATACACGTATCCCGCTTGCACAGGGCCAATCGCGTGTGAAAGTTCCCGCACACCCCAGTAACACACGTACCTCGCTCGCGCAGGGCCCATCGCGTGTGAAAGTACCCGCGCACCCCAGTAACACACGTACTCCGCTCACACAGGGCCAATCGTGTGTGAAAGTTCCTGTGCACCCCAGTTACACATGTACCCCGCTTGCACAGGGCCAATCGCGTGTGAAAGTACCCGCGCACCCCAGTAACACACGTACTCCGCTCACACAGGGCCAATCGTGTGTGAAAGTTCCTGCGCACCCCAGTTACACATGTACCCCGCTCGCACAGGGCCAATCGCGTGTGAAAGTTCCCGCACACCCCAGTAACACACGTACCCCGCTCGCACAGGGACAATCGTGTGTGAAAGTTCCCGCGCACCCCAGTAACACACGTACCCCGCTCGCGCAGGGCCCATCGCGTGTGAAAGTACCCGCGCACCCCAGTAACACACGTACTGCGCTCACAGAGGGCCAATCGTGTGAAAGTTCCTGCGCACCCCAGTTACACATGTACCCCGCTCGCACAGGGCCAATCGCGTGTGAAAGTTCCCGCACACCCCAGTAATACACGTATCCCGCTTGCACAGGGCCAATCGCGTGTGAAAGTTCCCGCACACCCCAGTAACACCCATACCCTGCTCGCACAGGGACAATCGCGTGTGAAAGTTCCCGCGCACCCCAGTAACACACGTACCCCGCTCGCACAGGGCCAATCGCGTTTGAAAGTTCCCGTGCACCCCAGTAACAGACATACCCCGCTCGCACAGGGCCAATCATGCGTGAAAGTACCCGCGCACCCCAGTAACACACGTACCCCGCTCGCACAGGGCCAATCGCGTGTGAAAGTTCCCGTGCATCCCAGTAACACACGGACCCCGCTCGCACAGGGCCAATCGCGTGTGAAAGTTCCAGCGCACCCCAGTAATACACGTACCCCACTCGCAAAGGGACAATCGCATGTGAAAGTTCCAGCGCACCCAAGTAACACACGTACCCCGCTCGCACAGGGCCAATCGCGTGTGAAAGTTCCCGCGCACCCCAGTAACACACGTAGCCCGCTCGCACAGGGCCAATCGCGTGTGAAAGTACCCGTGCACCCCAGTAACACACGTACCCCGCTCGCACAGGGCCAATCGCGTGTGAAAGTTCCAGCGCACCCCAGTAACACACGTACCCCGCTCGCACAGGGCCAATCGCGTGTGAAAGTTCCCGCGCACCACAGTAATACACGTACCCTGCTCGCAAAGGGCCAATCGCGTGTGAAAGTACCCGCGCACCCCAGTAACACACGTACCCCGCTCGCACAGGGCCAATCGCATGGGAAACTCCCTGCGCCGGGGTGTACATGTATGAGGGGTGCACGGGGAGTTTTACTGGCGTTTTCGTGGTTCGGGGCCTGTGGCCATGTACAGGATTTGTGCGCTGTCCATGGCGCACGGGGGGCTGGTTGGCGGCGTAACTGGTGCTGCTGCAGGGTCGCTGCGCCACTCTGCGCCACGGCTGGTTTTGGAGGCTAAAATCCATGAATATGCTGTGCGCGGAAATGGATTTTAGCGCACGCGGATGGCGCAGAAAGTCGCACGCGCACACTGTGCGCCAACCGCGTGCGCCACTTGTGCGCTGAATTCTATGAATTACCCTGAGAACCTTCTAATTTGTTAATATCTCAAAAAGGGAGGTTTTTAAATCCCGAAATTCATAATGAGTGTAATCATGCCCCCTGTCCAGTAGATTAAGCACTCTTGATCGCACCGGATATGACGCTTCTAAGGACTGCATGTCCACAGAAGGGTCTAATAAATCAAACCCCAACGGGGCATGCTCTCCGTTTTAGGGGGAGTTGTGGCATTTTGTTCATTTAGGGCTATGGGATTTTTAGCACTATTCAGTGTCTTGCTTATGGATAAGTCACTAAGCGGCACATTAGCTGGGCATGCTTTTGGAGGCAGAATGTCCTGTAAATTATTCATTCCAATAGGAGAGACTGCCTCTCTATAATGCAGGTGTCCATTTGCCAGAGGAGATCATCTCTGTTCCTCCACAATGCCATTCAAAGCAGCAGATACCACATCCTCTCGTATGCTAAAAAAACTTTTTCTGGAAACATGGACTGTCGGGGCTTCTATGGGTTCAGGGGGGATCCGATGTGACCGTGGGAAGGGGTATACAGCTAGGACATGTCGCTAGAGTAATAACAGGAGCCCGCCTTGTAAGCTTTTATCAAAAGTGCATTAAAACCTTTGCCAGAGTCCTGCTGCTAAAATAGAGGTACATTGATCTCCCTTTTCCTGGGTTATTCCTGTGTTGTGTAAGATACATTGCTTCCTAGTTCACGCATTCGCAGCAGTTCAATGTGTTTGGTTCTTCATTGTGTGGGGGTAGGGTTGATTGGAATATAATCCACCAGAATTTGCATTTATCTGAGTGTGCTGGGGGTTGCATTTGGCAGCTGTTTTTGCTGGCCTTTAGAATATTCTTCAAAGATGGTTTGTGAGTAGTAAGGCTTTTCAGAACTGGGGGCTGGGGAGCCATTACGTAGTTGTTTGCGGGCAATATGTGGGGGACCATGGATGTGATGTGGGTGGAGCAGCCTGGCTTTAAGGCTCTCGCAGATTTTCTTTTATCATGTGCTAGATTGATATGTGCTAATAATGAATATGCCTGTATAAGTATGGATATACTATAGTATGAATAATATGCATGTGCACGGTCTGTGTAGTATATCCTGTCTATACATACACATGGCTGAATATGTATTCCATGCTATAACTAATTTAATGAAATTAGCTCACCTCTGCAACAATACACATTTTCGTCACCCTGGCTGAGGGCTATATATATATTATTTTTTTGCCCTTGGCATATTGTGGTTATCCCTCTATTTCTTTTGTGGTGTCTTGCCTCTCTGATTAGCTGGATATAATGGGACTTTTAGACTTCATTCCGCAATTTTGTAAGGTAATTAGGTGTGTCTGTATGACCCAGTTAATGTATGTAGCGTTAGAGTTTAGCATATAGCTGTGTTATAGCTGGCTTTGACTCTTTTACTCTTGTTTGTGCCCTCCCCGTTTTACACGTGCAAAGAATAAAACACACACCCCGGACGGGGAATAAGGCAAAGAGAGCAGGCTGCGAAAGTTCAAGGCAAGGTTTATCTAATGAATGGCATTCAAAAGATCTCTGAGAGCGCTCTGTACAAGTTATCATTACTTTACATTTTATAGGGTAAATGACGCAACTAACATAGGATACTACGTTGGTCCCGGATTGGTCAATCTACACGATGCCTCAGGTGTGGGTGGCATCTCTTCCTCCGGGTTGAATGCTTGGTTGGTGGGAGGATTGACATCAGTCATCTGTGCTCTGAATGGGTGAAGGTCAGGTCGCTGGAGGCAGGGTGGTCACTATCTAAGCTAACATAATATATTCTCAAAAATGCATGCACTAAATAACAATTGTTCAAAGTTTTTCAGTAGTTTATCATGTATCTATAAAAGTCACACATATCTATACTATCAATAACATTGGATTATACAGGTCTTAAGTTAAGGGTCTTGACCACTATAATACACTGGTTGAAGTTAAGGTCTGCACTCATAAGAATCTCTGGTACGTGGCATTTGTTAGTGGTAGGCAACGATATACTGCACAGAGGTCTAATGTTAGTTGGGGATCAGCTGGGTGGGCATCATGGCGTGGTCAGTAGTCTGGCACATGAAAGGAATATCTTGCAGGGACACAGGGTCACAATAGCAGTAAGTTTCCACTGGCGAAGGTGCGGGGTAAGGACACGTTTGTGGAGATGGACGAGCTATGTGCTTAGCTCATGCTGGTTCACATGCAGGACAGTGATCTCAGAGGAAGAGTGATGTGTTACATTTATTATTTGTTGCAAGCACCTCCGGCTTCAGCGTGAGAATGGAGCCGCAGAGTGTTCTAGTCAGAGTGGGAACGAGGGTGGGGCCCTGTGCCCTGCGCGCCTGGCTGCTGCGGGAAAGGGAAGAGAAGCGTTTTTGTAATATCGCAGTGAGGCCTAGTCACCAAGATGGAGTCGAAAGGGGGTACAAAAATGGATACCCCGTGTCCTGCTCAGTGGTCCCATCTACGCGAAAGTCAACCAAAGTTAACATTGCATAAGGGCAAGGGGCGAACCCACTACTGGAGGCACTTGGTCCGAGTTTTGTACTGAGAAGTAAAGGATGCGAGGGGCCTGATGGCCCCTTGCTCCCACACACACTCTGATGATGCATGTAGGGGGCAGGGTGTAATAGTTTGAGAGGGGAGGAAGACTGATGGCGGACATATACTTTGCTTATAATTTCTTAGGGTTTTTAGGATCCTAGGTGGTCAGTATTTGCTCCAGATAATTTGACATCAGTATCTTCGATGTTGATTAGTGTGGAAGAAGTGTTTATCGATTTATGTTCTTGTTTCATTGTTTCTGGACATGTTTAGGTTGGCTTTCATGTATGCGGCCATTATAGAATTGTATCTTCAGATAAGTGTTGACAGGGATTTAGGGTGGGGACAGGAGACTTGGGTTTGGTGTTTCACTTTAATTTAGGTGATTTGTGATTTTCTATTTACTTGTTGCCTTGCTGCTGCGTCTGTGCAGTGGGCCATCTACTTGTAACTGGTACTAGCACATCCTTGTAGTTTCGCACTATTGGGACATGCACTCTGCCTTCTATCTTTTCTTTCTTCTGCTCTTTCTTTCTATCCTGTTATTTGAATGTAATTGCATATGTTATTCAATGAGCTGAAATAAGAAGCATAGCCTGGGCTCTAAAATTGTTAACCACCTAAATATTATTTCATGGAACGTTAATGGACTCAATAACGTTGTGAAAAGGACCAAAATATTATCTCATCTACGTGCCAACTCGTGCGACATTGCTTTTCTACAGCAGACGCATTTGGGAGATCCTGAGGCTGAGAAGCTGAAACAGTGATGGGTAGGGGAAACTTTCTTCTCAACTCATCCATCCAGCAAAAGAGGTGTTTCGGTGCTTATTAAAAAGAATCTGCCTATATCTGTCATCACAAGCAAAGGCGATAAAGAAGGAAGAGTTATTTGTGTGTTGGTAAGGATTCAAGATGAGCACATTCTCTTATGTAATATATATGCAGCAAACTTATATGATCCTATGTTCTTTCATGATGTCGCTCAGATGCTTCAAAGTTTCAACATGGACTCAATTGTGATAGGAGGGGATTTCAATCAGGTGATGGACTCTGCATTATACCGATCAAATCGGGATTGTACCAGAACTCCAAACAAGTGCAAACGGTCCTTGGAGGGTGTGATCAGAGAATTCAACTTGAATGACATCTGGAGACGGGAACACCCGTCCGATAGGGATTATAGTTTTCATTCCCCATGTCATAATACGTACCCAGGAGTGATTTATTTTTAACCTCTGGACGGGTGACTTCGAGTTGCTATGATACAGCAATTGGGCTCCTTGCCCTCTCAGATCATGCACCTGTTTCGCTTCGATTATCGTTGCATCACTCTCTGGTTAAATCTTCAAGGTGGAGAATGAATTCTAATATTCTAAAGAATGACCAAATCAGGCGAAAGGTGGTAGAGGAAATTGAAAGCTTTATTCAAATCAATAAGACTGCTGACGTCAAATTCTCGTCGGTCTGGGAGGCGCTGAAATGCTTTGTCCGTGGGGTGCTGATTTCAAAAACTGGGAAAGAGAGAAAACTGAGGTCTAAAGAAATCCAAAGACTCTCTTCTGAAGCAAAGCGTCTGGAAAATCTGTTTTCAACTAGTAAGGATGATGTGATAAAATCTGAACTGAGAAAAGCAAAATATGAACTGAATAAAATCATCTCCAGCCAGGTTGATTATGCCCTATTCAGACAAAGGATTAATGACTTTGAGAACGGTGAGAAAGCTGGGAAATTGCTGGCACATAGACTGAAGGTAACTGAAAGTGACTGCTTCATTACTGCAATCAGAGATCTGAATAATACACTGGAAACGCAGCAGAGGGAATTAACAATTTATTCTGTGGATTTTATGGGAACCTTTATGACTCTGAGTTGGCCTGTGGTAAAGTGGACATTGAGAGGTTTCTTGATTCACAAACTTTCTCTTGTTTGACAACTGATGGGGCGGCAAGCCTTGAAGGAGAGTGGAGTTAGATGATGTGCAACAGGCAATCTCAAAGCTGACTGTGGGTAAGTCGCCTGGTATTGATGTACTACCTATTGAATTCTATAAAGCCCTCCCAGATTCTGCACTGCAACTTTTGAGTGAAGTTTTTAATGATGCATTTGAGTCTGGCTCGCTACTGGATACAATGAGACATGCATTGATTACAGTACTGAAAAAGAAAGACAGGTCTGTTACCAGGTGTGAAAATTACCGACCGATCAGTTTAATAAATTCCGATTGTAAAATACTGGCTAAAATCTTGGCTGTTCCACTTGGAAAAGTCATTTTAAGTTTGGTACATGAAAATCAATTGGGTTTTGTTTCTGGCAGAGCGGTGGCAGATAACATGAGACGCCTGTTACTGACCATTGAGAAGGGACACAATCAGCCTGTTCCCAATGCGGTCATTTCACTAGACGCCGAAAAAGCGTTTGATCGTGTGGAATGGGAATTTTTGTTCATGTGCCTTGAAAAAATGAACTTTGGGCAAGACTTCCAACGCTGGGTTAAGCTTTTATATAATAATCCTTCTGCAAGTGTCCTAACAAATGGCCTTATTTCAGAAACATTTGTGCTTCATCGGGGTACAAGGCAGGTCTGCCCACTTTCACCTCTCCTGTTCATTTTGTCTATGCAACCTCTTGCGGTATGCTTACGAGCAGATGTGAACCTTCAACCTATTCTTGAAAATGGCCGTAATAATCTAATTTGGCTGTACACTGACGATTTATTGATTGCACTTCAGGACCCTGCTGTTGGTATTCCGTACCTCATGCGTGATATTCAATTGTTCTCCTCGATATCAGGCTATAGGATTAATTGGAGTAACTGCAAAATCCTCCTGGTTAATTATCTTTGTCAATGGCATACCTGTGCCCAATTTCAATTTAGGTGGTGTGCAGAAAAAATGAAATATCTAGGCATCTGGATTGGAGCAGATATAACGAAACTTGCAACAATTAATTTTGCATGGATCCTCCCGAAACTCAAGTCAGATTTGGAAAGATGGGGTCTTTTGAATCTGTCACCCTGGGGCAAAATAAAAATGAATTTGGCTCCTTGGATAAATTATATCTTATCCATGCTACCGATCAAGGAGCCTGGAAGCATTTTCAAGGAGATTAACAGACTTATGCAGCACTTTATTTGGAATGGGAAGCCTCCAAGGCTCGCAATCTGGAAGCTTCAGCTCCCATTGAAACTTGGAGGAATGAACTTGCCTTATTTCTTGGATTACCACTTGTCCTTCTCCATTCGCCACTTATGCAGGGTTGCTGGCTCGATGAATGAACAGTCTGGTCAATCTGAATTCTTGTCATGGGAGTCTGGTGCAGTTTCCCAACTGGACCCTAAAGCCCTTCTTACTACTAAAAGATGTAAATCGAAAAAATCCAGTGCTCTCCCTTCCTTCTTGCAAGACTGCTGGTGTGAACTCTCAAGTCGTTTGGGTGCTGATCCCTATTTGCACCCGGATACATCCATATGGAATAATCCAGGATTGCTGTACCAGGGGAAGTCCCTCTTCTGGACGGAATGGTTTATGGCTGGTATGAAGTACTTGAAAGATTTGTTTGAAGAAGGAAGTTGGATTCCATACGCTCGATTTGGTCACATATATGAGATGGCAGACTGCTCATTTGCTGAATACAGGAAATTGAAGATTATTATTTCTGCTTGTGTTGAAGTGCCGCAGTTGGCAAACCAGAGTACTGCCCGGGCAGCTTTAGAGGTATGCTCGAATGCATCACACCCCGCTTCTACCATGTATGAAATCATAAAAGCAAATCGAAAAGATGATCCGAGATTACCTGCAGGTTGGGCAGAGGAGATAGGGGAACACGTTGACTTGAGATGTTGGCGAAGGTGCTGTGATAACACTCGGTGAATGAGTTTGGATTGGGGCCTTCGAGCCTCTCAAACGAAATTGCTATTTAGAGCCTATTAGACACCTGTGGAATTGTTTGGGAGACAACTTTTGGACAGTGATCTCTGCTGGAAGTGTAAGTTGGCAAGCGGTTCCCTCAGTCACTTGATTTGGTCATGCCCCAAAACAATGCAGTTCTGGGGAAAAATCTGTGAAAGAATTAGTCTAGTCTTGAACGCTGCGATCTCCATGAACGCTTCTTTATTGGTTTTGGGTGATATCTCTTTGTTGGATGACATTGGGCCTCATTACACGGACGGCGGTGGACCAAGGTGCTACTAGCACCTTGGTCCATGCCGGTAAAATACCGGCACCGCCTTGGTGGAAAGGGGAATTACTGCCCTATTCCAAGGTTGGTGGGGCGGTAATTCCCCCTTCCCCCATTGCCCTTCCCCATTCCCATTTTTGCCCCATAGGGCATAATGGGAATGGGGAAGGTGCTAATTACGGCACTGCAAATTGCGGTACCTTAATTAGCTCCCTGGTCCCTTTGTGGGTTGGTTTTTAACGCCTGCAAAAAGCAGGCGTTAAATTCTCCAACCCGCAAAGGGACCTCATAGTAAGGCGGTAAGGTTTTACCGGTACCAGTAAAATACCGGTACCTGTAAACCCTTACCGCCGTCCGTGTAATGAGGCCCATTGACTTTGGCAGGAAAGTATGGTTGCTGCGCGCATGCATGGTTGCTAAAAAATAATATTGAGGTCCTGGAAATCAAGTAATTCCTTTAATATTGATGACTGGGTGAAGGAGCTTCTTACTGTTTCAACGTATGAAAAAGCCATTTAAAAAAACATGGATGATGTTGACAAATTCTGGGACATTTGGAGCTGTTTTCTTGATGTCTATGGGACAAACTGGACTTTATTTGGGGTACAATACACCTCTAGCTTTGATTATTCTAGATATGAGAATGTCTTTGTTAGCTTATATAATGGGTCTATAATATTGTTATGTTTGCTACATGGTTTAGTCAAATGCAGTTTTCAGTCATTGGCTTCACTGCTTTCTTCCTTTTCCTTTTTCATCCTTTTCTTTTTCCCCCTTTCAGCAGTTTTGGTTTAAGGTGATTTTCTTAATATGTTCTGATTTTTCTTGATTGTGTGCATATTTGTTGGATGTTATGTTTTATTTTTTATTGTGAAAATAAAAATGTTTTAATCGCATAAAATCTGTTAGATTTATATCTCGCCAGTTTGGGCCCCATCACAACAGACAGGAATAACTAGTAGAAGAGCCATTGCAAGCACCACGTGTCATCACAATGTCAACAACTGCAGCTCTTTCCAAGAGATAGCATCTTCATTCGCACCCGTGGAAAGATTCTAAATTCCTTGGACCCTATACAGTGATCTATGCTACTCCCACAACCATCAACGTCTATGGACGCAAGACATGGATACACCTCTGCAACATCCGAAAGGACAAGAGTACCATCTGAGAGGGGGCAGAGATGTGAAGTGTACAACTTTGTGAAGGTTTTTAGTAAGATGCCATTTTATTAAATAGAAAGGGTTTGATGAACGCCTCACTATCCCTACTCTAAAGAGAATTTCCATGCCTATCCAAATAACTAAAGGAAATACTCTATCGAAAGGAATCTGTCCATCACACTTATGCACACGACAAACATATAAGGCACTATATTGCAATTCAAAATATAACAAAAGCACAGTAAACTTCATGACAAATGGTGTCAGCATTTTGGCTAGTGAAAGGTAAATGTAATGATCCGGCAGCTTCTCTGTTTTCTAAAGAAGCCACCGTATCATTGAGTCCTCCTTATTGATCGGTATATTGATAGGACGGTAAACTAGGTTGTTTCTGGATGGAATTTTTAACAATGCACCCACTACGCAACCTTGAAGACATCATGGGTTCCTAACAAGGTAATCCCTGCAATACACACAATGCAAATTCTTTCTTTCGTATCCCGCTATCAAAAAGAGAAATGCAATACCAAATTAGCCTGTTTTGAAGTAAACAACACCAAATGTCTAGTTAGTGCAATACCGTGGGTAAACCCAGCGCATACTCACTGTGCCACGTGTTACACACGGACCATGTAACTTACAAAAAACAATGTAAGATAACTGATAGCAAAATTTAAATAGATGCCAATACCACATACCAGCGCCAAGATGGCTCGGCTTGGCTCACCCTCACCCCTCACACCTGAACAGCCAAACAGCCACTTGGTCCACTTGGGGTGCGGGTGCGCTGGGACGTGAGCTGATATTGGCTTGCTGGGTAGGGAGGGGCGGGGCCAAGAATGAATCAATGACGCTGCAAGAGGACCAAAAAAAACATGTGTAAGAAACACAAAGTCCATACACAAAGTATGTGAGTCTTTGCACAAGTGAATACAGAATATCATTACTGGAGAGTGCTTCAGGTGGATTTTCGCTGCGTTTACAAAAGTAGCAAACTTCGCCTTGAGGACAGCGTTTGTAGACAGGGCAGAACTCACAGCGTCCACAGCCAAACAGCCACTTGGTCCACTTGGGGTGTGTGCGAGGGTGCGCGAGGACGTGAGCTGATATTGTCTTGTGGGGCAGGGAGGGGGGGCCATGAATGAATCAATGACGTGGAGAGTGCTTCAGATGGATTTTCGCTGCATTTCCACAAGTAGGAAACTTCGCCTTGAGGACGGCGTTCGAAGACAGGGCAGTACTCACAGCATCCCAAGCCAAACAGCCACTTGGTCCACTTGGGGTTATTAGTTATATGTTTCAATTGTTCGGTGTGTGGGACCTTGCTGCACCTTTCTGTTCACAACCAATCCCTGCGCGCCTTTACCGCTTCTCCTCACGGGGGCTGCTCATAGTCGTAATGTCGGAATAAGTCATGCTTCTTCATTCTATGCCTGGGAAAGAACTTGACCTCATAATTCTGACCAATTGCAGCGTGACTTTGCACCATGTTTCTTGTTTGATTGCGTCTTTCTATTGTAAGCTGAAACTGACTATACTTTACTGTGTGGATTTTAACATGGGTTTCTAAGGCCAAGTGCATTAAAATGGTTCATACACCTATCATTATTCTGAGGCCTACTCTATGTGTCACCTATGACGTGTTAGCATATTACACGGCCTGCAGTAGCAGCCGTGTATTTATGGTTAAGTTGCCCAAAACTTAGCAAGAGCACTTTTTGAGTGGCTTATAAAAAACTTTACAAAGAAAGTATATGGCACCATCAGATTGATCTGCAAGGTTTGGTGAGCTTTCGTACATCGGTAGCAAAGTTATAGAAGAGGGGCCCAAAATGTGTGATTTTTCCCATAGAAGCAATGGAAATAAAATGTTGCTCACGCCTATATGTGCCAGGAGCAGTGGCTTGGTCCCGAAAGCGTGCTTTTGTACATTTGGTGAAAAATGCGTCCAGTAGTTTTTTTTTTAAATGGCCCAAAAGTAAGTAAAACGTGTTTAGTGATATCTGGGTTCGGTCCACGGACTTACTTCGCTGTTCGGTCTGCAGATGGGCCTCCGATTGGTCCACAGGGCGGCGTAATGTCTGCAGACATCGGACGTGCCCGCTGATTGGATGGTGAAAAGAGTGAGGTGCGTCATATTTGTTGGAAACGCCCACCATGTTGGATTCGCGGACAGCCACCGTTGTCCACGAACATCGTGGTAAAAACATAGTAAAAAACACAACATTGCACTTGTCAAACTAATAAAACAATCTCTGAGGAGGTCAAGGGTGATGAGGATGTGGATGAGATACGGACATAAAAAGCCAAACAACTGATGGTTTTTCATCTCCGATGTCTGTGAACAGTTTGGGGACAGCCCTGTAATGTTCGCGAACATCTCAGAAGTTTGGGGGCCTCCATACACATTTTTGCATTACTGGGTTGGTGAAGAGCAGTTTTTGGATGGCGTATAACTTTGGCACCACTCAATGAAACTCTATGATATTATTCTAGATGTGACCTTGAATGGTCCTACAAAGTTTGGTGCTGTTTTGCCCAGAGGGAACAAAATTAGAGAGGGCCCCAAAGTATTTGAAAGGCTTATAAATTTGGTGCTGTTTCACGAATTTGCACAAAAGTTTGCAAAACGATTTAAGACCCAGATGTGAATGTTTTTTGAGTTTGGTGGGAATTTGTGAAGAGGAGAAAAAATTAGAGGGGGGTTTTTACATTTTTTTATGGGTTATAATTTTTTTGCCGTTTGATGAATGTTTACAAAAGATTTTAGAAAGATTATAGACCCAACCCTGAATTTTGCTGCCAAGTCTGAATGGATTTTGTCCACTGGCAGCTCAGTTATATGACTATTTTATGTACATACGTTTTGACACTTTTCAAAAAAATAAAACATGGATGGATTTGCAGGAAAGTTGTGCAAGGAGCATTGGCAAGGACTTGAAAGCATGGTTTTGCAAATGTGTCATAATGTAGGTACAGAAAATAGTGATATACCATCGGTGACTCGGGTATAGCCGGTGGCCATGGGCAGTGCCCAGATTGTATGAGTCATGGCCTGTGGCTATGGGCAGTGGCCAGATTGTCCGAGTATAGCCAAACCCTATGTTTGAATGGGAAGACATATTTTGCTTGCACTACAGCCTGAAGTGCTGGACGAGATTGCAGCAGAGCTGTGGGCATTCGGCCGAAGCTGTAGTTTTAAATGGGAGGAAAAATGTGATTGCAGCGGCAGCCCGCAGTGCTGGACGGGAATACAGCAAAGTTGTGCGAGGAACATCAGCAAGGACCTGAAAGGATGCTTTTGGAAATCTGTCCTGTGCTTTACTTTTTTTTAAATTGTGAAAAAAGGTTTGGGTGTGCTCTCTCCACCTATAAAATGAACACGTGACTAACAATGCGTTGGTCTGCTGCTTTATTCCACCTAAAAATAGTGTGCACTTAAGAATGTGACTAACACAAATTGTGCATGCCCTCTTCCCACCTACAAAAAAAGCATGCTCTAAAAATGCATTGGCGTAATCTCCTTAGCCTATAAAATGACATGTGACTAAGAATGCTGTAGTGCGCTCTGTCCTCTGCCTATAAAATGAACGTGTGACTTCCGAGACTTTGGCAGACTATCTTCCCACCTACAAAATTGGGCATGCTAAGAATGCTCTGGAACGCCCTCTTCCACCTATAAATGAGGTGTGACTAACAATGATTTGGCATGTTTTGTTCCAAGTTGCAAGAATGACATGTCCCTAAGAATGATTTGTCATGTTCCCCTCTACCTGTGAAATGATGGGTGACTGAGAATGCTTTTCATCATTATTATTATTATTATTGTTGATTTCTTGTTCTGCACCACATTCCCCTAGGCCCCAGGGCACCTGTAGGCCTTTGGCTTGCTTATTATAAAATGAATGTGTGTTCTCTTCCCACTACAGCAATGACATGCACCAAAGAATGTTTTGGTGTGCTCACCTCTACCTGTAAAAAGATGTGTGATTAAGAATGCCTTAACCTGCTCTCTTCCCATCTACAAATGTGAGCTTTGACTTAGAACGCGTGACTAAGAATTCCAGGAAGAGATGTTCTTTGTCCTGATCTGATTCGGATGGTAAAGAGGGTCTTTGAAGACAGCAAGATGGCATCTTTAAAGACATACCACAGCAGGTAGCTGGTGTTTAAAAATGCTAGACACCCAAAAAGAGGGTGAAACAACAAGTAAGACATGGTCCGGCTTTCGGCAAATGAAGACGGCATAATCCTTCTACATCTACATGCACAGAAAAGTACAATACCTGAACAGCCATCTCAGTAGAAGGGGACCACCCAGTGGGAGTTCAACTCCAGGCATTTGCTTACCAATGGAGTACAAAGAGACCGGAACCCTGGGTTTGCAGTAATGTGAAAGATTGATAGAAAGGAGTTCACAGAGATCCCTCTTTCTTAAAGAATAAGATACACATCTATTTCAAAGGACCAGGAAAATGCCTAAGCCCTTTTGGAGGGCATGTAGGAACTACTTCTTTCTTTTTCTTGTAGCTTCCAGAGAGGACTTGATCTAACTTCAGCCTAATTCTCCTCCACCCTTGCACCCACCCCCTCAAACACAATACTCCCTTTCTTCCAGGATGTTACACCACATCTATCCCCCACCTACTGCACAACACCTGCTCCATGACTGCACCTCCAATCAATCTTTCACTTGGCCTCTCGAATGCACAATCCCTCTTCATTAAGTCTTCCTGCATCACTAACCACCTTGACTCAAATCACCCTCAACTTTTAACTTTTGATAGCACAGAAACCTGAATCTACACCCATGACGCTGCTACACTGGCGACACTCTGCTTTGGACAGGGTGGCAGTGTAGGGTTATTTAGCAAGAAGACTCAACACTGCCATCTACCCCCTCTGACAACACCCTTCCCCTTTCTCCCTACTACTGTTCTCACTGTTCTGGCTACCCCCTTGGACCTCTCAATTCCTTCTTCCCTGACCTGAACCTTCAAGTTGACTTAGTTCTGGCAACATCCCCATTGTCATGCTGGAGACACATTACTCTTCCCAAGCCCTACACAGTCACACACCTACAACTTAACTCCCTCTTATTTCACCGCTCCCTCTTTGACCTCCACTGCCAGCTTGCCAACTCCTTCTCTGACCCTCAATCTGGCTGCTGTAGTAAACCTTCCACTGACCCAGCAATCATACATGTCTTCAGCTTTCTCACTGATACTCAGTATCCAAACTATTTTCTGTACTCATCCTTTTGGACCTCTCTACTGCTTTCAACGCTGTCACCACTTCTCTCTCCTCCTCATTCTCCAGGACATTGGGTTTTGCAAATCTGCTCTCACCTGCATCATCTAATACCTGGAGGGTTGATCCGTTAAAGTCTCCTGGAACTCTCAAACCTCTGACTCCATCCGCCTTCTTGTTGACATCCAGCAAGTATCAGTCCTATCACTATCACCTCTTTGTTGATGACACTCAATTTATTTTTCTCCTTTCCCTCTCTTTTCCATCTTGGAACGGATTACTAACTGTCTCACTGCAATTCGTCACTGAATGGCTGTGCCCTGCTTCATGCTGAACTCTTCAAAAATGAAAGTCATCTTTCTCTTGACTTACAATGCCATCCCTACTATCCCATCTCCTATCTCCTTCCCGCCTGACATTCTTGCTCCCTCAACCAAGGGTCACAATATTGGGATCATCTTTGATAGGAGGCTCCAACAGCAACAGTTCTTCACTGCCAGTGACTCAACTGCTTATATTAAACTTGAAAATGTAAAAGGTAACAATGAAATATCCACTGGGTCCAATGGGAAAGTTAGTGCACACTTGGAATACCTTTTCTCTAACCCTTCAATAAGAAGAGCATCTTCCGTCCTAGGGGTATTGCATAATGAACTGAGTGACCATGCAAGGCTAAGCCGGACCATTGATTGCGATTCCGTGAGGAAACAACATTAGTCCTTGACTAACATAGAGATGAACTCGCAGGGAAATAAGCTGATTTGGAATGCCCGGAATGTGAGTACATTCAACAATTATTTAGTTCACTGTGTATATCCCAATGTGCCATTACTAGATATGGATGAGTGGGATCTCAGTAGTTTAATTAATAACACTATTGCTCGTATTCAAGTGACACAACCAATAGCCCATTGAAAAGATATGGCTTTGGGCCTCTCATTGTAAAAAGAGAAGAGAATTACGCAAGAAAACAAAAAAGATTCAAAAACATCTCTAGAGGGCTTTGTCGGACAAACTGAGAAGCATTAGACATTTTAGAATGCAATATAAAAATTGGATGCGCCACCACAAAACTAGTCTTAATAATGTCATTTGGAGATTTGTTTTTACTCTATTAAAGTCCAATGATACCCACACATTGTGGCACAATTACTGAAAGTACTTGGCAGGTGACACTCCTCAGGTTGTGAGCCCTATACCTGAGGAGAATTGGGTTACCTATATCCCTAATAATCATTTAGCCATTCAAGATACTGAGATTGCGATATTCACTGCTAGCACTGGTAAATTAAGTTTGGAGGGGTTTGAGGAAAGTGATATCCTGATGGCCATAAATAAGTTTAATGGATGCCGCTGGACAAGACCGACTTGTTAACTTTGTCATTAAAAGCAGTCCTGAACATTGG
Organism: Ambystoma mexicanum; assembly: GCF_040938575.1. NCBI lineage: Eukaryota > Metazoa > Chordata > Amphibia > Caudata > Ambystomatidae > Ambystoma > Ambystoma mexicanum. The sequence continues at coordinate 280,938,522 of NC_090923.1, read as the reverse complement.
GCCAAGATGTTGGCAGTGGTTTTGGCCAGGTGAAATCCTAGTTAGCTGGAAAGAGTCCATCATTATTCCTGTGTATAAAAAGGGATACAGGACTAATCCTGTGGTCTACAGGCCATTGCCCATGATTTACTCTTGTAGTAAATCTTTGCAGGCACAATTCTTAAAATATTTAATCTTTCGGTGGACATTGTGTTCTATTGTCCCCCTTCCAAATGAGATTTAGAAGTGGATTCAACACCTCCCACAATATCTGGAGCTTCAATTACAACAGAAACCGCACGCCACTCGTGGAGGAGACTCTATCTATACTACATTGATTATTCTTGTGCATTTGATAGGGTCTCCTAACATAGGCTATGGGAAAAATGTAGTTCTTGGGGCATTGATTTGAATTTGCTTCATTTCATTAAATCGCTCTATATTGACAATACGGTATCGGTCCGCCTTGATTCAGAAGGTCATCTTTCTGCTACCGTTAAAGTTAATTTAAGATTGAAGCAAGGATCCGTACTCTCCCCCTTGCCATTCAACCTTTATATGGCAGACATGGATAGGGCACTGAGAACAGCACGTCATTTTCCTTCTCGTGTTGATGGAGTTCTGGTTGCGTGGTTTCCATATGCTGATGATACTATCTTGGTGGACCAAACCCCTATAGGTTTGCAACACTCTATCAATGCACTTGCCAACTACGCGGCCCTCAATAACATGAGGATCAACATCTCGAAAGCCAAGGTAACGGTATTCAGCAAAAAACATTGTAAATCTAAATTCAATTGGACTTTGGGAAAGAAAATTGGAAGAAGTTTAATAATACATTTACCTTGGTATACCAATGGATTCCACCCCTAATACTACCTTTGTAGGTGACCATGTCTGCCAGAAAGTAATGAAGAAATCGATAGTCATTAGAAACTTCATTGCTTGAAAGGGAGGCCAGAATATCGAAGGATTTAGGAAGATTTCTGAGACCGGAATTGTCACTTTTCTTCTTTCTGGTTTCTTGGATGGACCGCTTGGAGGGCAAACTGTTACGTTCAATCTTGGGTCTCCGACAGGCAGTACCAGTCGAAGCCCTAAAGTGTAAACTAGGTCTTTTGTCACTTAGGGCCAGTTGGCTGGGATGTATAGCAGAATTTTTCATTAATTTCTGTAGGGCTGGAAACAATGCCAAAACGCTTCTTCACATTGTTTCAAAAAATGCTCTTGGTGAACAATAGAACACTTTATATATTGATTTAAGAAATTCAGTGAAGATATTTCTGGATTCTATTGGCCTTACCTTTCCTAATGAAAACACCTATCCTGTATACTCCAATGAACTGAAGAAGAAATCTCTTGCCTGTGATCGTGCACAGAATTTGAGGAAATTGGCCCTAAAGAAAACATATATAGAATATACACATCAGGGCTATAGGCCGGGTGCGCCTTGTTCTTATTTAACGAAGATCTGTACAAATGAAGAGAAAAACTTTTCATTAGTTACTTGCGTCTTAAAATTCTCCCAACTTTGGACTATACTGGTGCCTGGAAAGCTAAGGGCATTAATGAAAGAGTCTGCTGCCTGTGTGGTCATACAACAGAAACAAGTAGACATCTTTTGATGCAATTAGCTCTTTTATTCAATATACAGTTTAAGTTACAGGTGATTTGTGCATACTACTCAGATCTTTGATTCAGACCAGTTTTGGAGCACGATCCTAGGTGAGGAATCGTTCATTATTATGATGGCAGCCCTGCATATCTGGAAAGAGATAACAAAATCTTGCAGAGATTAAATCATGCTAGGCCATTGATTTTAAAGATAAAATGTATATAGGAGCTATTTGAATCAGTTCAACAGTGATATTATAACAATACAATAACATTTATTTGTTTTTAGTTCATGTAATTAACTTTTACAAAAAAATTACTATTTAGACCAACAAACCAAACAACATTAAAATTCATTGCAATTCATCTACCTTATATTACATGTATATGTATATTACCTTTAAAAGTGTTAATTTTGCAATACTATACATTACCTTACACATATCATTTCCTTTAAAAAAATGTCCTTTTAATATTTCATTTTAAAAATGTTTCATTTCATATAAGGTTTCATTTAGAGTTTCCACCTCCATTAAGCATTCAAATGCATCCACCCCAACCATATTTTAACCTGGGTCCACAGTATATACAATGCAATGTGTACTTTCTCCGTATCAGTTTTAAGCAATAGGCCCAAAAATCATACAATTTGATGGCATCGTATCGGCTCACAAAATCACCCAAAACATTCATATACCGGGTACACATTTCAGGACATTGTGTCAAAACATGCCTGGCACTTTCGGGTTCATATCTATTTCTGCAAATACGACAAAACTGCTCTGATATTAAGGAACTACATTTAGATTCTTGTGATAAAGTGGAAACTGGATAAATATGCTTTTAAATCTTTGTATTTGACAGAGATTAATTGTATTTGTGATGTATTGTATTTGCAATGATTTTGCAACTGTTTTTAAGATGCTTATATATGGGTAACTATGTTTAATAAAGTGTTGAAGGTTGGAATTGTCTAACCAAAATAACACTTAATAGAAAATAGAAAATGAAACTTCTCAACATTTGGAAAATGCATCACTCTCTTACTAACCACTCTATGAAATCTCTAATCTCCACCATTGTGCTGAATAAACTTGAGAACTGCTTGACTTTACTCCTAGCCTTTCTGCTCGACTCCTTCTCAATCAAGACAAAGTCCTCAACTTTGCTACCCGCACGCCCTACAACCTACCCAGATCCCCCCACTTCTACCTAACAACAACATGCTGTTTGGCTCTCCATGAACAACCGCTCCATTTTCAAGTTCCTTCTTCTAGTCTACAATACTATTGATGGTCTTGCTCCTCCGTACCTGCCTGATTGTATCTGATTTTACTCACCATCTTTTTCCCTCAGTTCCTCCTCTGCACTCAACCCTGCTGTTCCATTATACACCTGTGCCTTCTCACTTTATCCTTACTCGCCACACTTTGCTTGGACCCTCTGCCCATCACAATGAAAGCCATCCCAACTGTGGATCTCTTGGCTTAAATGTTGCATGCTTTCTAAAGAAGGAAATAACCTTTCCCTCTCCCCCATCATCCCTACTTGAACCCACCAATCTCTCCAGTGATGCTTTATAATGTAATTTTGTAAATGTATATAGTACTCCTTTTAGTTTGATGCATCCCTCTTAGGTTAATGATATCTTTGTAAGTCACATTCTTATGCTGGCTCCACTATTTGAAACCTGCTCTTTTTGCGTGTGCAATCAGCCAGGGTCTGACCATTAGCTCACCTGTTAGAAATCCGGGGTCCCGCAGGCCCCGCACCTTTTCGAAATCTCCACGGTCTAATCCGTATGCGCTTGTTGCATCGCGGCCGACACAAATTTGCTGCTCCTTTCCTATGGCGTTGGCGGTTGCCCTGGAGACGGGTATCTGCTTTTTTATGCTTGGCGAAGCGTTATGCCATGAAACCACTCCACATCACGTTGGGCGCTCATGTGACTGCAGGAGCCCTTTTCCATGGGAGAAAACGTCTCCAGCATTTGTATAAGAGGCGTTCCCACCCAAAGCCACCTGCTTGATGGACTTGTGCTTTCCGGTAGCGTCTTGAAACTATATTCATTGATCTTTTCCTGACAAACCTTGCCTGTTTTCCCGGACACCCTTGCCTTCTGATTTCTTGCCTGAATTCCACGCCCGCTGCTGAAACCTTGCCTGTTTCATCGGACTGCCTCCTGCTTACTGTTTTGTTCCTGGTTGCTCCGCCCGTTATCAAACCTTGCCTGCATTAGGATTGCCTTCCGCTCATGCTTTGAGGACACAGACTCCTCTCCGCAACAAAAGGTACCAGTGCTTTCTTTACTGCATCCCGTAGGACTGTCTGTTTACTAAACCCGGTCCTGGTTACTTAGCATTTTTTCATGGTCGCCACAGGGCTTGCTCTTTCCCATATCACTCCTCTCTGCTATAAGTGGTTCTCCCCTGGATATTGTGCACACTGTTGGACTCCCTGCTGATTGTGCTAGTGCACCATCCGGGAAGTAGAGCGACCCTCGTGCCGCCCCGGTTAGCTTCCTTACTAACCTTCCCTTTTTTTTTATTTTACACTTTTTGTTTGATCTTGTCTACTGGATAACAAATTCTATTGTCTTCAGCAGTCAACTCCAGTGAACTTGTCCTGTATTACACTGGTAAGAAACACTCTGTTTATCCTAAACCAAAGTTCCTCATGATAGGGTTTTTCCATTGCTAATATCCTCGTGTCCTAGCTTAGGTACCTGTACCTTGAGTCAGCTGCCCGATTATTCCGTGATCGCCAAGCGACATAGATCAGGTTAATAAGCTACCTTGTGAGAGTATTGTCAACCTTATCCTTGGCATCATTAACCGCTTTGTTTTTCCTTTACAGCTTGGTATTATAAGCGGTGTGTGATCTCTGATCTTCCGTTTGATCCACGCCTCTGTCTGGCCTCATTCGGAATATCGCAGAGGGGTGTATCAAGAGGAAGAGCTCCCTCATGTGAGGAGGGCTGGGTTAAGGAATAGCTCAGGCTCTTCAATTAAGCTGATCATGCCGGAATTCATACTCACCTCTTGGTTCCCCATTGATCCCAGTCATTGAGTAACATCACCCTACATGAAATAATCACAGTTAGAAGGCTGCACACACCTCTCACACCTGCTCACACAGCCTCTGATGCACACATCTCTGCTGAAATTCTTGGAGAAGAATTCCAGGGGTACCTTAGGAAACTAATAAAATCTGTTAGATTTATATCTCACCAGGTTGGGCCCCATCACAACAGTCAGGACTAACTGGTAGAAGAGCCATCGCAAGCACCACAAGAGTTATCACAATGTCAACAACTGCAGCTCTTTCCATGAGATAGCATCTTCATTCGCACCAGTGGAAAGATTCTAAATTCCTTGGACCCTACACAGTGATCTATGCAACTCCCAAAACCATCAACATCCCCGGACGCAAGACATGGATACACCTCTGCAACATCCGAAAGGACAAGAGTACCATCTGTGAGGGGTCAGAAATGTGAAGTGTACAACTTTGTGAAGGTTTTTCGTAAAATGCCATTTTATTAAATAGAAAGGGTTTGATGAGCGCCTCACTATCCCTACCCTAAAGAGAATTTCCATGCCTATCAAAATAACTAAAGGAAACACTCTATCGAAAGGAATCTGTCCCTCACACTTATGCATACGACAAACATATAAAGGCACTATATGGCAATTCAAAATATAACAAAAGCACAGTTATGTCAAACATGAATTTAGTAACTGTTTCTCGTTGTGACCTGGGTAACATCCCTTTCCCAAGATTCAAAGCCGACATTTGTATTCACAGTTCAAAAGATAGGAACGTTCAGTTTTACAGCAAAGTTCTGGTAATAAGGTTCTTCTTTCTCCAAAAGTCTCTCAATGGATCTTCCCAATAGTTCAAAAGAAATAACAAGTCGTTGTTTATCCACTTGTAACAAAAGAGTTCAACACAACTTCTTCAGAACCAAAAACACTTTTGCATTTCCTTAATAACAATTGAAATTGTTTGTCAGGATGATTTCATAAATATTCACAATATTATGTGGCGGTCTTGACACTTTGTTTTCACAGTCTTTAACCACAATACAGTACTTCAATATCTTTACCTTTTCCACTCATCGGCCAGGGCTACCACTGGTATAATCACCTGCCAAGACTAAAAGCTTCTAACTCTACTGCAAGTACTTCTCTGTTAAAAGTTGCATCAAACAACTTGGTAAAGTCTTTTGACTTTCAACAACCTCATTAATAAACACTTCTTCTAAAAAGACATGAACCACATTGGTGCTATTTATGCCACATGTAATGCAGATCATTCTCCTCACCTCCTGAATACTCTTTATCTTGAGGGCTGCTCTTCTGACACAAAAAAGACTTTTGGTTTTCAACAATATTAGCATCAACAACTTCATTAAAGGCTACTTCTAATAGGAAAACATAAACACATTGATGTTGCTTGTTCCACACTTGAGATTGCCACCTGTTGGGCCCATTATGCTCCTCACCTCCTGAATGCTGGCTATCCGGAGGGCAGCTAGTCTGCCACACTTGTTTCCCCACACTTACATCAACCAAATGCTGATAATGGCTACTTGCTCCAGTTTGAATTAAAAAATGCTTGTTTGGGTCTTTATAAACTATCGCCTCTTCCTCTCTTCGACAATAGGGTTTACCATTGGTCTGTTTCTTAATTGCCCTCTTTAGGTTTTTCCAATATTGGCTGTTGGTAATGTCTTCTAATATTGCACTCTCCTGGCTCTGGCAATGGTGGTTTTTGTTACCTTCTTATTCTGACACTTTAGCTGGCAAGCATCAATGATTAATATGTAAAGTTATTCTGAGACTGCCATTTACTCTTCTTTACTTTAGTTTGCTAATCAATATTGTCAACACAGGCTAGCAGGCGATTACTGAGCGTTCCGGGGTCACATACAACTTGTGAACTCACTGGGTGCTGCATACGCATCCATTCGCTCCTCTGCCTTCGTGTCTTGTGAAGGCATCATGAAGCAAGACACAGACAACAGATTCAAAGTTCAAAATAATATTATTTATTAACTCAAATGGCAGGATGGTTGAAGGTTGAAGGCCTAACTTGCCCTATGCTAAGGTTGGATTTCCCTACCTGAACAAAACCAAGGAAAGTCTGAGTCAGAAGGTTCAACTTAAAAGTCTGTCTATCCGTGCCCTCACAACTAAAGCTAAACAATCTGTAGGGATGTCAACAATCAAAGAAATGGTAATCAAAACAAAGTTCTGAGCTACTTCCAGCTCTGAGCTTCCTTTTCAGCTCCCCTGCCCCAAGTTCAAGAAAGCTCCACAAATTCTTGGGGTTCCCCCACCCCAGGTTCAATGCAACACAGTTCCACACTATCCACTGGGTTCCCTTCCGCAAGTTCAGAAAACACAATTCCACAAGACAGTATTGCAGTTCATTAAGCCTCATGGTTCCCTTCCCCAAGACTCCAATTTATTAATGTATACTTGGCTTAAGTACCTTAAGTACTTCAATGTTTATTTATTTATTGTTTATTTATATAGCGCTTATACACAGGTGAAGTGCTTCAAAGCGCTTCAAGGCGGGAAGGTAATAAGGGAATAGAGTAATCATTCTTAGGCCTTGAAGATTACGAATGATCAAAACAGAAAAACTAGCGTACTAGGCTTGACGACATTTCACCTAGTGCAAGTGCATGAAGTGGTACAGTTGAGACCAAGCTCGGGGGGGGGGACGAAAAACTGTGGAGGGTTGGCGGGGGGGCAGGACAAACTAACTGGTACTAGTACATTAAGGTCATGCATACATACAGACGGAGGTGCAGAGATAGGGATTTGGGGGGCAATAAGGAGTCTGTTCCTGCATGGCCCTGGGTTAAGTGCAGAGAGGTTGCCCCGCTCAAGGGCCATAATCTGAAAGTGCAGTAATGTTTAACAAAGTGCAGCGGCCCGGAAGCAAGTGCAAAAGACTGGCGGGGGAGCCTGGGGCCTGTAGGCTCTGGAGGTGAACCAGGCAACCAGCCAGCAAAAACTGAACAGAGTTAGGGAGGAGAAGGAGGGTGGGTGAAGGCAAAAGAAAGGAAGCTAGCAGTGGAGAGGGAGAGAGAAGGAGGAAGAGAAAGGGAAGGTCTCGAGGAGTTTCTGGAACTTAAGGTGCTCCGGCTCAAGACAGAGAGAGGCAGGAAGTCTGTTCCAGATGGAAGCACCTGCAGAGGATAAAGATCTACCCCCAAATCTCTGTTTGGGAAAGCGGCTCACCCGCAGAGAGTTGGAAGAGGATGAGCGGAGAACTCTAGAGGGAGAGTATTTAGAAAGAGAGAGTTTCCCCAGCACCAGAAAGCCTTGCGGATTATGCAGAGGGTCTTGAATTTGATCCTTGCAGCCACAGAGAGCCAGTTGAGGGTTTTCAGCACCAGAGAGATGCGTTCCCAGGGCTTGAGGCCAAGGATAATTCTTGCGGTTCTGTTCTGGATATGTTTATTTATATATTTATTTATGTATCAGTTTGTATAGCACACCAAACCTGAAGGCATCTAGGCGCTGTTCTTGACAGAAAAAGAGAGTAGCAAGTTGCAGGGTTTCATAGTTGCAAAAGTGTTCTAGTCATTAATGCAGTACAATACAATTGTTTGTGATCGTGACATATCAGGTGACATGGTTACAGGTTAGAAGTGATAAAAAGTAAGTACAATAATTACGAGGTTACGCAAATGCATCAGTGTGTGGCCTGCCATCTGAAAAAGCAGAGTGCTGTGTGAGTTTGTAGGTTGAGTGTTGAGGTTATTTTAGTAGTTCCTGTGTAAAGAGTAACGTTTTGAGGTGTTTTCGGAAGGCCCAGTCTGAGCTTTCAGACCTTAGCACTGCTGGTAGGTTGTGTGGTGTTGTGTTGTACAGGACGGAGAGTAGAAGTAGGAAGATTGAGGAAGAGGCTGTTTCAATAGTCCAGCCTAGAGAGAACCAGGGCTCTCAAGGTGATGAGCCTCTGGGGGAAAGTGAGAAAAGGTAGATTACCTCTGTTGGACTTTTTTGAGAGGTCTGAGATGTGAGAAGAGAAGGCGATCGCCCCCAGAATGTTTTGCCTCCTTGGTAGGTGAGGGTGCAGGGCCAAAGGAGGCAGGCCAGAGAGAAAGTGGGAAAGTGGGAGCACGGGTCCCAGTGAGGATGATCTCTGTTTTACTGGCCTTCAGGCATACATCAATAGCAGCACACCAAGCCGGAATTGCGGATAGACAGTCAGGGATGAGAGAGGAGGAGGAGAAGGCCAAGGGTAGCCTGAAAGAGAGCTGCTTTTCATCCGTATACCACTGAAAGTTAGAGATAAAGGTAGATATCCTGTGGGCCAAGGGGGCCATGTAGATATTGAAGAACCAGGGGGATAGGTTAGATCCCTGGGGGACACCGCAAGTAAAGAGAGTGGCAGAGGAGAGAAAGGGCCCAAGTTCCACCTGGGAGGGGCGGTCAGAGAGAAAGTAGGATGTTCAGCATAACTTTAGGTCAACTTGACACTCCTTCTGTATTGCACTAACAGTTCACTTACAGTACTTCTCCTTGGATTGTTTCACAATGTCTTTAACTTTCACAATTGAGGGCTCCCTGATCCAAGCGCAGTTGTCAGACCACACTGTCAACCCATCACAGGTTAACAACCAGTAGCCCTGGGCTCTGCAGCCAACACAGGTTCTTCTGTATCTGCCCCTGTGTACAGATTCAGGTTCACTTGGTTTCTCCTTGTCGCGCTCTTGGCTTTATATGCAGGGCCAAACTCTCCTGGCTTCTACAGGTTAGCATTTTAGCACTACCACAATTTGTCACACACCATATGTGTCATGATTCCTGCTCCTCATGTCCCCAGCACTCCAAGATGTCAGGCTGGAGCCAGGCCACGATCCCCTAAATGGCCCTCAAGGGCACCTCCATCCCTCCAAAGACCCATTTGGAGTCAGACTTGGCGCTTGTGGCACCAGACTAACTCACTCCCAGGATAGCATTGGGGATTGGACTTGTAGTGCATTGATGGGGACAAGATGGATACCTCCACATATTTTGGTTCCCTGAACTGCATGTGCAGTCTAGTCTTTTGGGTGTGGTTCAGCCCAGAGACACCTGGGATACCCAGAGACTATTTAAGCCACGCACAGGCTGAGAAACATGCTTTGTGTTTTCTGCACCTGCAGCGTGACACTCACCGTGTTCGGATCGGTCTCCAGTAGGCCTGATTCTTTCTTCTGCACTCAGCTCCTACAAGAACAAGAACACCGTTAGGAACAGCCTTACCTTACAGCGCTTCTGCCCATCATTCATCGCTCCTTCTGTTCTGCGGGCATCTTCGGCGGTGCCATTCCCATCCCGGCACGCCGCTTCCTAAGGAAAAGGGATAAGAACAGAAAAAAGTCATTAGTAAGCTTCAGCAAATCTTCGCTTGTTTTTAAAGACTGTACGAGCTTCAAACGCTTACCTGAATCCCAGCCGCTCTGGGGGAACTCTGTCTCTGGAACTTCTCATCCATCTGCAAGAGGGAAAAGACATTCCATGTTAGCGTGGAAACATCTAGAGGCGCGGCATACAGCGCTTACTAACCGCATTTCTTCTTCATAACCAGCATCCACACTGAAAACATTGCGGCACTTAAAAGACACAGAAACAGAACTCAGTTCAATACAAATACGAAAGGGTCGCATTGCGCATCGTGCTCTCACTCACCTTCAATGCTACTCATCTCTGCAGCACATCGCCATCCCCGAACACTGGCCGTCATCTAGGGAAGGAAAGGAACGAAGTTAGAGAACTGTTCAAAAGACTCATTATACTTACCTGTCGGACTCTTGCCAGTGAAGCAACTAGTTAGCAACAAGCCCGCATCAATCAATGCGCCCCTGCACTGAAAGCAGGACGAAGAGCACACTTTCCAAGAAAACAAGTTGACCTGTGGATCAAAGGGAAGGGTTGGACCCCGGGGAAGAAGGGGTTCAAGCACACAGAGACAATAGGGAGTTAAACTCTACCAATCCTGTGTTTCAGGCCCAGTCTCCAGTCAAGTAGACTCCAGCGAAGGGTTTGAGGTCGTAAGAGGTCAGAACAGGCTGAGTGACATCCCCGTGGATACCAGGTGAGCGTTACAGAACACAAAGCCTCACATCAAAATCCACCTGGGCATCATGGAAAGGTCAGAAACCGACCAGTTAGCCCACATGTTGGGACAGCTACGTTCCGAAGTACATGCAGCCAGGCAGGAGACCAACACCCTGAGGAGAGAGCTGATAGTAGCCAAAGAACACACTGATGATTTAAGCCGGCACCTTCTCCAGTCACAAACAGGGCATGTACCATAGCCGGGTAGCGTGCCCTCGATGCCAGCACCATCAGCCAATCCCGTTCAGATAACCCTTCCTGGGGCAGTTCCCTTGGCCCCACCCAAACGATTTACGGGGGATCCCAAGACGTTTGCAACGTTCATGAACCAGTGCCATTCCCATCCCGGCACGCCGCTTCCTAAGGAAAAGGGATAAGAACAGAAAAAAGTCATTAGTAAGCTTCAGCAAATCTTCGCTTGTTTTTAAAGACTGTACGAGCTTCAAACGCTTACCTGAATCCCAGCCGCTCTGGGGGAACTCTGTCTCTGGAACTTCTCATCCATCTGCAAGAGGGAAAAGACATTCCATGTTAGCGTGGAAACATCTAGAGGCGCGGCATACAGCGCTTACTAACCGCATTTCTTCTTCATAACCAGCATCCACACTGAAAACATTGCGGCACTTAAAAGACACAGAAACAGAACTCAGTTCAATACAAATACGAAAGGGTCGCATTGCGCATCGTGCTCTCACTCACCTTCAATGCTACTCATCTCTGCAGCACATCGCCATCCCCGAACACCGGCCGTCATCTAAGGAAGGAAAGGAACGAAGTTAGAGAACTGTTCAAAAGACTCATTATACTTATCTGTCGGACTCTTGCCAGTGAAGCAACTAGTTAGCAACGAGCCCGCATCAATCAATGCGCCCCTGCGCTGAAAGCAGGACGAAGAGCACACTTTCCAAGAAAACAAGGTGACCTGTGGATCAAAGGGAAGGGTTGGACCCCGGGGAAGAAGGGGTTCAAGCTCACAGAGACAATAGGGAGTTAAACTCTACCAATCCTGTGTTTCAGGCCCAGTCTCCAGTCAAGTAGACTCCAGCGAAGGGTTCGAGGTCGTAAGAGGTCAGAACAGGCTGAGTGACATCCCCGTGGATACCAGGTGAGCGTTACAGAACACAAAGCCTCACATCAAAATCCACCTGGGCATCATGGAAAGGTCAGAAACCGACCAGTTAGCCCACATGTTGGGACAGCTACGTTCCGAAGTACATGGAGCCAGGCAGGAGACCAACACCCTGAGGAGAGAGCTGATAGTAGCCAAAGAACACACTGATGATTTAAGCCGGCAACTTCTCCAGTCACAAACAGGGCATGTACCATAGCCGGGTAGCGTGCCCTCGATGCCAGCACCATCAGCCAATCCCGTTCAGATAACCCTTCCTGGGGCAGTTCCCTTGGCCCCGCCCAAACGATTTACGGGGGATCCCAAGAGGTTTGCAACGTTCATGAACCAGTGCCGCCTGCACTTTCCGAATGACCAATCACAGGTCGCTTTTGTGCTATCCTACCTGAGTGGTAATGCCGCGGACTGGTCTGTACCCTTTGTGGCTCAAGATGATCCTTTGCTGCATGACTTCAGGGGCTTTCAGCAGGAGATGGAAAAGCTGTTCGCCCGTTTTACTCATGGACAGGCATTAGACAACAAACTTCTGCAAACTTGATTCTACGCCAAGGGAATCAAGACCTATTAACATACATAGCCACGTTCAATAGACTCGTAGTTGAAGCAGAATGACCAGTGGAGAAGAGAACCACGTTATTTCATCAGGGGTTGCGGGGGGAGCTCAAGGATGTTCTCGCACAAGTAGTGAACCCCCCAAAAGACTGCTCAAAATTCATTGACCTTGTTGTTCAACTGGATCATAGGTTGCAAGACCGAAGAGCAGATCGAACCAGACCGGACCCTCGCCCTATGTATGTGTGTTCAAAGGACAATATTGCCCGCACAACGAAAGGTTCAGGAGAACCAATGCAAATCGGGGTGGGGGGGGTCAGATCCCCCTTGACTAAAGCGGAAAGGGATAAAAGGAGACAGCAGAAGTTATGTCTGTACTGTGGAAGGTCAGGTCATTTCCTTAAAGAGTGCCCTATGAAGCCACCGAGGAGGACGGTAGGGGCCACGGACAAGGAAGATACCATCAAGGAATCGGAAAACTCCCCAGCCCAGCAAGTGTAGGGGTCCACTTGTCGAGCGAAGAAAGTGAACTACAGACCTCCCATTTTGCACTATCTGTGGTCTTGATCAATCACCAACAACCATCTCGGATGCACGCAGTAAGAGCATACATTGACAGTGGAGCCGTTGGGAATTACATCGACCAGGATCCTGCAGCAAAGATGGGGCTTCCGTTACGCCCTAAATCAACCACCGACACTGTTACCACTGTTGATGGCACGGAAATAGCTTCCGGTCCAGTATCCCAATGCACTGCAGCTTTAACCCTTCTGTACCAGGATGGACACCAAGAACCTATCGTTTTCGACCTCATTAAGGCACCACAGTTCCGGTTGATTTTGGGAATGCCATGGTTGGTAGCTCACAATCCTCAAATCGATTGGCGAGCAAAAGAATTGGCCTTTCCTTAGACTTGCGCCCACACATGTTATCGCCAAGAGAAACAACCAATAGACACCAGAACCTCCACGCTTGTGACTGTGGCAATCGGCACCCTACCAAGTGAATACCAGGACTTTCAAGATGTCTTTCAGAAAGAACAGGCTAATACCCTGCCACCGCATAGACCATACGATTGCCAAATCAACCTGATACCAGCGCACAAATCCCTTGTGGGCGAATTTACGAGCTCACAGAACCAGAAACCAGCACCTAAAGGCCTATCTTGACCAATACCTGGCCAATGGGTTCATCCGTCCCTCGAAGTCTCCAGCAGCCAGTCCTCTATTCTTTGTACTGAAAAAGGAGGGGGACTTGAGAATGCGCATCGACTATTGCGCACTGAACCAGATTACCGTAAAAAAACACTACCCCCTGCCACTGATCCCTGAATTGCTTGATCAAGTCAATGATGCCCAAATCTACACAAAACTAGACCTGAGGGGGGCATATCACCTTGTTCGCGTAAACCAGGGGGACGAATGGAAAACCGCTTTTCGCACCAAATACGGCTTCTACGAATATCAAGTAATGCCCTTTGGCCTTTGCAACGCGCCTGCAGCATTTCAATACTTCATGAATGATGTCCTTCGGGAATTGATTGATGTCTGTGCTCTAGTGTACATCGACAATATTCTAGTATATTCTGCATCAAAGCAGGACCACGTTAAACATGTCTGATCCGTATTGGAGAAACTTGGTCAACACCGGCTCTACGCCAAGCTCGAAAAGTGCTCATTCCACTTCTCCGAGGTGGAATTCCTGGGCTGTATTCTCAGCCCAAATGGAATCCAAATGGATGTACACAAGGTAGATGCTATCCTGAACTGGCCATCCCCAAATTCATTCAAGGGAGTTCAAAGTATGCTGGGTTTTGCAAACTTCTACCCCCGGTTAATCCCAGGATTTTCGCAAATCGTGCATCCCATCACGTCATTGCTAAGGAAAACCAACAAAAAGTTCTAGTGGACAACAGAAGCTGAGGAAGCTTTCCATGAACTCAAAGCAAGATTCACATCTGCCCCAATCTTACGCCACCCTCGACCGGATCTCCCATACCTGGTGGAAATGGACGCCTCAAGCAAAGCTATGGGAGCCGTCCTCTCACAAAAGGACCCCGAAACGGGCCAGGTATACCCTGTTGCCTTCTGGTCATGTAAATTCACACCCCCTGAACTCAATTATGCTATCACAGACAAAGAACTCCTGGCCATTAAGTGAGCCTTTAAGGCATGACGGCACTACCTCTTGGGCGCCAGACACACAATCACCGAAATAACTGACCACCGGAACCTACAGTACCTAAAAACGGCAAAGGCCCAATCCTCACGACAACTACGTTGGGATCTTTTTTTTGCTGAATATGACTTCATGATTACATTTTGACCAGGGGTGAAAAACGGGAAGGCCGATGCCCTTTCCCGTATGGGGGTGGAAGAGCAAGGGTATCAGACCCCTGACCCAATAGCAATCATCCCGAGTGACAAGCTCATATGAATCACAGCAACCATAACTCAGAAAGAATTACATGAAGAAATCCAAAACCTGATGAGTCCGGAGCAATTACAAGCGTGGAGTGCACAAGGGGAACATTACATGATAAAAGATCAGTTGCCCTACTTCAGGAATCGTTTATTCTTACCAAGCCAAGAACTACGAGAACAAGTCATGTCCGGTTATCATGATTCCTTGATCGAGGGCAACCCCGGAATCGCTAAAACCCTAGCCAAGGTAAAACGAAATTATTGGTGGCCCATGTGGCGTAAAGACATTATCCAATTCATCCTATCTTGTGGAGTGTGTGCTCAGAACAAGTCATCCACGCAGAAACCGGCTGGGCTATTACAACCATTGGAAATCCCACCAGCACCCTGGCACAGGTCCCTCGATTTTATTACTGATTTACCACCCAGTCAAGGGTTTAACACTATTCTTGTGGTCGTGCACCTATTTTCAAAAATGGCACATTTCATTCCTCTTAAGGGGCTCCCCAATTCTTCCACTCTGGCAAAGGTATTTCTTGAAGGCCTCGTACGTCTCCATGGGTTTCTTTCAGTTTTAGTCACAGACCGAGGTACTCAATTCGTATCTAACTTCTGGAGAAAATGCTGCTCTATGGCCCAGATCGACATCCGCCTATCCACCAGTCACCATCCCCAAACGGATGGTCAAACTGAGAGGACAAATCAGATGCTCGAGCAGTATCTGAGTTGCATGTTACACCAGGCTGGTGGAAGCTGGTTCAACCTAT
The DNA here is from genome assembly GCF_040938575.1 of Ambystoma mexicanum. Classification (NCBI taxonomy): domain Eukaryota; kingdom Metazoa; phylum Chordata; class Amphibia; order Caudata; family Ambystomatidae; genus Ambystoma; species Ambystoma mexicanum. The sequence goes on along the minus strand of NC_090923.1, from coordinate 280,922,930 downwards.
TATGGATAGCTGAATATGCTTATAATAATTCCCTACACACCAGCACTGGGAAGACACCCTTTTATACCATCTATGGCAGGCACCCACGTACTTCTGAGTTGGACGTTCCTACAACCCTGGAAAAGCCAGCAGTCAAAACCTTGCACACAACCATTTCTCAAACCTTTAAAGGGCAGTTGAACACCTACTTCAAGCTAAGAATCGCCAAAAGAAGTTTGCTGATCTACACCGAGCAAAGGTCCCCAACTACCAAGTGGGAGACAAAGTCTGGCTGGCATCTAAACACTTGTCCATTAAAGGAACCGAACTTTCCGTCCAAGATACGTGGGTCCGTTCACCGTCTACTCCGTGATAAATCCTGTGGCAGTCAGAGTAGCTTTGCCCTCAAACATGCAGATTCATCCTGTGTTCCACGTGTCTCTCCTTAAACCTGTTCAACTTGGGACCAAGGTAGCAACGCCACCGCGGCCAGTAGTAGTCGCCGGGGAGCCAGAATTCGAAGTCAAGGACATCCTGGATTCAAAATACGTCAGATCCAAATTATACTACTTAGTAGACTGGAAGGGGTATGGTCCACAAGACAGGACATGGGAGCCTTGTGAGTATATACATGCACCTCGCTTGCTTAGACGATTTCATCAAAACCATCCAAAGAAACCAGGACCAGACAGAAGAGCCACTTTGAGAGGGGCCTTGGGGGGGGAGTGCTGTCATGATTCCTGCCCCTCATGTCCCCAGTCCTCCAAGATGTCAGGCTGGAGCCAGGGCATGATCACCTACATGGCCTTCAAGGGCCTCTCCATCCCTCCAAAGACCCACTTGGAGTCAGACGTGGCCCTTGTGGCACCAGACTCACTCACTCCCATAGGATAACATTGGGGATTGGACTTGTAGAGTATTGATGAGGACAAGATGGATGCCCGCACATATTTTGGTTCCCTGAACTGCATGTGCAGTCTAGTCTTTTGGGTGTGGTTCAGCCCAGAGACACCTGAGATACCCAGAGACTATTTAAGCCACGCACAGGCTGAGAAACATGCTTTGTGTTTTCTGCACCTGCAGCGTGACACTCACCGTGTTCGCATCAGTCTCCAGTAGGCCTGCATCTTTCTTCTGCGCTCAGCTCCTTCAAGAACAAGAACACTGTTAGGAACAGCCTTACCTTGCGGTGCTTCTGCCCATCATTCATCTTTGGCGGTGTCATTCCCATCCCGGCACGCCGCTTCCTAAGGAAAAGGGGAAAGAACAGAAAAAAGGCATTAGTAAGCATACAGCAAATCTTCGCTTGTTTTTAAAGACTGTACGAGCTTCAAATGCTTACCTGAATCCCAGCCGCTCTGGGGGAACTCTGTCTCCGGAACTTCTCATCCATCTGCAAGAGGGAAAAGACACTCCAGGTTACCGTGGAAACATCTAGAAGCGCGGCATACCGCGCTTACTCACCGCATTTCTTCTTCATAACCGGCATCCACGCTGAAAATGTTGCGCCACCTAAAAACACAGAAAAAGAACTCAGTTCAATACAAATACGAAAGGGTCGCATCGCGCATCGTGCTCTCCTTCACCTTCAGCGCTACTCATCTCAGCAGCACGTCGCCATCCCCGGACGCCGGCCATCATCTAAGGAAGGAAAGGAACGAAGTTAGAGAACTGTTCAAAAGACTCATTATACTTACCTGTCGGACTCTTGCCAGTGAAGTAACTAGGCAGCAACGAGCCCACATCAATCAACGCGCCCCTGCACTGAAAGCAGGATGGAGAGCACACTTTCCAAGAAAACAAGGTGAGCTGTGGATGAAAGGGAAGGGTTGGACCCCGGGGAAGAAGGGCGTTCAAGCACACAGAGTGTCATGATGCCTACTTCCAAGGAGCCGAGTCCGACCCAGCAACCCCAGAGGCAGGCATCATTCCCCCCAGGGAAGTGACAGCGGGCCCAAGCTGGGGCCCTTTGGACACAGTCCTGGCGCCTTAGGCGCCAGGCTCATGTTGGACCCCTGTCCTGGCGCCTCAGGCGCCAGGCTCATAAAGCTAGACATGTGTTCAAGTGTTTCAATGTGCACTTACCTGATGCAGACCATGCTGCTACATCCAGGCCCTCTTGAGGCCTGAATGGAACTACTTTACCTGTGGGACTACTTTCCACCTGGGTGTGGTCGGGGAAGGATACATACCAGATCGGTGGAAGGATACATACCTGGAACTTCTTCCAAAGCTATTTAAACCACGCCCGATCAGCAACTCTTGCTTCGCGTTGTTCTGCTCCTCGAAGCTGGACGCTCACCGTGTCAGCTCCTGCATCTGGACTTCAGCCACGCCTGTCAGCATCCTGGGTCACCTGCAAAGGGAGATAAGAGAGAATTGGGGAGAAAGAAGACCTTACCTGCTAAAGCTGTAGCACGGAGACATCACACCGACGATCCTGAAAGGGAAGACATTACTTTTAAAAGCATTTCGCTTCGATCGCTGCAGCGCTACATTTCACTCACCTTTCCTGGGCACCTCCATCTTCAGCAGCGATCATCCGGATCCGCAGCCACTTCCCAGTGCCTAGAGAGAAAAAGACAAGAAAACAAGGTGAGAGAAGGAAGGGAATAGGAAAAGCTCAGTTTCCTTCTAAGACTTACCAGTTGGGTCATTCCCATTTCATTTCGGGTCCTGCCGCTTCCTGGCATTCCGGACCCCGGCCCCTATGGGGAAAAAGACAAAGACATTGAATGAGCGAATGCAAAGACATTACCCGAACGCTCATCCAGAACTTACCTGTCATTTATTGGAACTGCACGTTTCACTTCGGGTCGGTGCCATATCTCCGGCATTCCGAACCCCGGCCCCTAAGGGGAAAAAGACATAAGCGTTAGTGCTTGCTGCAATAAAACAATGAACATTATTATTAAGCTTGAACTTTTGAACTTGCAACAGAACTCTTACAGCGCCTTACCTGAATAGTCAAGCTTATTTGAACTTCCATCAAACCTCAATCCAGTGAAGTAACTGGGTTTCAACGCGCCCCTGCATCAGAAGCAGGATGGAGAGCTCATCCTTCCAGACCCTAAGGTGAGACTTCACGGGGAATCGTGGAAGGGTATCGTGGAGGGTTGGAAGGAAGTGGGAGGCTTGAGCATTATTCCGTCAGTAGGTAATACTCACTTTTCACGCACAGGGGAATATTCCTACGAGCCAGAGAAGCCAGAGTAGAGGGGCCCTACCTGTCCATCTTCAGAGTCCTGCGCTTCACCATTGAAGAAGCATCAGCACTCGAAGCCAGACCTGCGCCTCCGTGGGAATCAGGTGAGCGTGACAGAACATGAAGCCTACCCACAATTTCCCACCCGGGCGCTATGGAGACTTCCGAGACAGATCAGCTGGCCCAGCTTTTGGGAGAATTACGGGCAGAAGTGCACTCAGCCCGCCAGGAGACTAACGCTCTCAAAAGAGAACTGATCCTATCCAAGGAAAGAACAGATGACCTGGCCAAAAGGTTATTGCAGGCCCAGGCAGGGCACACTCCTTTACCTAATTCCGGAGGTACTTCCACATCAATGGGTTTGATTAACCCGGTACAAATCAATCTACCTGGACACATGCCTTTGGCCCCGCCTGAACGTTTTGCGGGGGATCCCAAGAAATATGCCATCTTTATGAACCAATGTCGTTTACACTTTCTATGCAGACCTGGGGCCTTCCCTAACGACCAGACCAAGGTAGCCTTTATACTATCTTACCTCAGTGGCAGTTCTGCCGATTGGTCTATTCCATTGGTAAATCAGGATGACCCCATTCTCCAGAATTTTCAGGGTTTCCAGGCCAGCATGGAAAGATTGTTTGGTCGACACTCTCAAGGACAGGCCCTTGATAACGAACTGCTATCCTTACGACAAGGTAATCAGGATCTCCTCTCCTACGTTGCCACCTTTAATAGACTGGTTGTGGAAACTGGATGGCCAGAAAACAAAAGGATCACATTGTTTCATCGAGGCCTGCGCGGAGAGCTTAAGGATGTTCTAGCTCAGATAGTAGATCCACCCCAGGTCTGCGCAGACTACATAGACTTGGTGGTTCAACTAGATCACAGACTTCAAAATAGAAAAGCAGATCGGTTCAAGTACGAAACCCGAGTACTGATCAAAACCCACGCCAACTTCAAGAGTACCGACGTATCCGAACCTATGAAAATCGGCGGTGTTAAAGGACCATTAACGCAGAAGGAACAGGCTAACACGTTACCTCCCCATCGGTCTTATGATTGCCAAATCGATCTGGTACCCAATGCTCAACTACCTTGTAGTAGGATTTATGCTCTTACGGAACCTGAGAACCTGCATTTGCGTCAGTATTTAGATCAGTACCTAGCCAATGGTTTTATTCGCCCGTCCAAGTCTCCTGTCTCCTCAGCTTTGTTCTTCATGCCGAAAAAAGAGGGCGACCTTAGAACATGTATAGACTATCGCGCCCTAAATCAAATAACGATTAAGAATCGTTATCCTCTGCCCCTGATCCCTGAGCTTATCGACCAGGTGAAAGACGCTTGTGTGTACACCAAGTTAGATCTTCGAGGAGCTTATCACCTGGTACGTATAAAAGAAGGCGACGAATGGAAGACTGCATTCCGCACCAAATTTGGGCTCTTCGAATATCAGGTGATGCCCTTCGGTTTGTGCAATGCACCTGCCGACTTTCAGTACTTTATGAATGATGTTCTTCGGGAACTTATCGATGTCTGTGTCATTGTTTATATTGACGACATCCTGGTGTACTCTTCTTCAGAATCCGATCACAGAAAACATGTTAGGGCAGTTCTTGAGAAATTGCGCCAGCATAGACTATTTGCAAAGCTCGAAAAATGCGTTTTTCATACCACAGAAGTTGAGTTTCTCGGATTCATCAAGACACCACAAGGAGTTCGAATGGACTCGCGAAAGGTGGACACCATCCTCAAATGGCCATCTCCTAGCTCGGTGAAGGGAGTTCAGAGCATGCTCGGCTTCGCCAATTTCTATCGAAGATTCATCCCGGAATTTTCCCGAACAGTCCAACCCATCACAGCTCTCCTAAAGAAAAACAAACGCTTTGAATGGACTCTTGAGGCCGAACAAGCCTTTCAGGACCTGAAAACCAAATTCACCTCTGCACCTGTATTGAAGCACCCGCACCCAGATCTCCCTTATATTGTGGAAACCGACGCATCCAGTTCGGCCATGGGAGCTGTCCTGTCGCAAAGAGACCCAGAAACTAACCAACTACACCCAGTGGCCTTTTGGTCCAGGAAATTTTCTCCTCCTGAAATCAACTACGCAATTACTGACAAAGAGTTACTGGCTATTAAATCTGCTTTCAAGGCTTGGCGTCACTACCTTCTCGGGGCAAGACACACCATCACCGTAATTACGGACCACAGAAATGTACAGTATTTAAAGACGGCCAAAGCTCAATCTTCACAACAACTCCGATGGGCTCTATTCTTTGCGGAATTTGATTTTGTAATTACCTATCGCCCTGGCTGCAAGAATGGTAAAGCGGGCGCCTTATCCCGGATTGGCATGGAAGAACCCAATTCGAGTTTAGAACATGTGCCAATCATACCTGAACAAGGAATCTTAGGCCTAACTTCATTGCAAACTATTGAGGACATCCAAACGCAAGTAAAACAACTTCTAGACTCTTCAGCCTTACTGGAATGGAGTCAAAAGGGTCCTCATTACACCGTTAAGGATGATTTACCCTACTTCCAGGAGCGGTTGTTTCTGCCAAGTAAAGAATTGCAAGAACTTGTTATTGCCCATCATCATGAATCATTAATGGAAGGACACCCTGGTATCGCTAAAACGGAGGAAAAAATCAAACGTCACTTCTGGTGGCCTTCTTGGAGAAAATACATAAATTCTTTTGTATTGTCTTGCGAAATTTGCGCCCAAAACAAGATTCAAAAGAAAAGGCCAGCCGGCCTACTTCAACCCTTGGATATTCCACCGGCACCATGGCACACCTTGTCAATGGACTTTATAACTGACCTGCCTCCTTGTGCTGGTTACAACACTATTCTTGTAATTGTGGATCTATTCTCCAAATTGGCCCACTTTATCCCTTTAAAAGGTTTGCCTTCAGCTTCCACCTTGGCCAAGGAATTTCTGGAGAATATAGTTCGCATACATGGTTTCCCTTCCATATTAGTCTCGGATCGTGGAAGTCAATTTATCTCCCATTTTTGGAAGAAGTGTTGCCAACTAGCACAAATAGATGTGCGGTTATCCACCAGCCACCACCCCCAGACCGACGGACAAACCGAAAGAACCAATCAGACTCTCGAGCAATATCTTCGGTGCATGTTACACCAATCCGAGTTAAATTGGAAAGACATCCTTTGGATCGCAGAATATGCATACAACAATTCAGTGCATTCTGGAACCGGACAAACTCCTTTTTATACTTTGTATGGTCACCATCCTCGGACCTCTGACCTAGATCCACCTCTGACCCTGGAAATGCCCGCAGTAAATCATTTGCATTCCACAATAACCTGAGCCTTCAAAGAAGCTGCAACCCATTTACAGCAAGCCAAGAAAAAGTATAAAGAAAACGCTGATTTGCACCGAAGTAAAACTCCTCCTTACCAAGTAGGAGACCAGGTATGGCTAGCAATGAAACATTTACCCCTCAAGGGCCCGCGAACCTTCAATCCCAGATTCATAGGACCTTATCCCATCAAGGCTATAATCAATCCCGTGGCCTTTAAACTGGATTTACCGTCCAACATGCGTATTCATCCAGTTTTTCATGCATCACTTTTGAAGCCAGTACAACCAGGGACCCGACTGTCCAAGCCTCCAGACCCAGTTCAAATTGAAGGGGAATTAGAATCCGAAGTTAAAGATATTTTAGACTCCAAGGTGTTAAAGTCAAAACTCTTCTATCTTGTTGACTGGAAGGGATATGGACCTCAGGAGAGATCGTGGGAGCCTAGTAACCATGTTCACGCACCTCGATTAATACAAAGGTTCCACTGGAGATTTCCGAACAAGCCAAAACCCACGGAGGGAACAACCTTGGGAGGGGCCTTGAGGGGGGGTACTGTCATGCTGCCTACCTCCAAGGAGCCGAGTCCGACCCAGCAATCCAAGAGACAGGCATCATTCCCCCCAGGGAAGTGCCAGCGGGCCCAAGCTGGGGCCCTTTGGACACAGTCCTGGCGCCTTAGGCGCCAGGCTCATGTTGGACCCCTGTCCTGGCGCCTTAGGCGCCAGGCTCATAAAGCTAGACATGTGTTCAAGTGTTTCAATGCGCACTTACCTGATGCAGACCATGCTGCTACATCCAGGCCCTCTTGAGGCCTGAATGGAACTACTTTACCTGTGGGACTACTTTCCACCTGGGTGTGGTCGGGGAAGGATACATACCAGATCGGTGGAAGGATACATACCTGGAACTTCTTCCAAAGCTATTTAAACCACGCCCGATCAGCAACTCTTGCTTCGCGTTGTTCTGCTCCTCGCAGCTGGACGCTCAACGTGTCAGCTCCTGCATCTGGACTTCAGCCCCGCCTGTCAGCATCCTGGGTCACCTGCAAAGGGAGATAAGAGAGAATTGGAGAGAAAGAAGACCTTACCTGCTAAAGCTGTATCACGGAGACATCACACCGACGATCCTGAAAGGGAAGACATTATTTTTAAAAGCATTTCGCTTCGATCGCTGCAGCGCTGCATTTCACTCACTTTTCCTGGGCACCTCCATCTTCAGCAGCGATCATCCGGATCCGCAGCCACTTCCCAGTGCCTAGAGAGAAAAAGACAAGAACACAAGGTGAGAGAAGGAAGGGAATAGGAAAAGCTCAGTTTCCTTCTAAGACTTACCAGTTGGGTCATTCCCATTTCATTTCGGGTCCTGCCGCTTCCTGGCATTCCGGACCCTGGCCCCTATGGGGAAAAAAGAAAAAGACATTGAATGAGCGAATGCAAAGACATTACCCGAACGCTCATCCAGAACTTACCTGTCATTTATTGGAACTGCACGTTTCACTTCGGGTCGGCGCCATATCTCAGGCATTCCGAACCCCGGCCCATAAGGGGAAAAAGACATAAGCGTTAGCGCTTGCTGCAATAAGACAATGAACATTATTATTAAGCTTGAACTTTTGAACTTGCAACAGAACTCTTACAGCGCCTTACCTGAATAGTCAAGCTAATTTGAACTTCCATCAAACCTCAATCCAGTGAAGTAACTGGGTTTCAACGCGCCCCTGCATCAGAAGCAGGATGAGAGCTCATCCTTCCAGACCCTAAGGTGAGACTTCACGGGGAATCGTGGAAGGGTATTGTGGAGGGTTGGAAGGAAGTGGGAGGCTTGAGCATTATTCCGTCAGTAGGTAATACTCCCTTTTCACGCTCAGGGGAATATTCCTACGAGCCAGAGAAGCCAGAGTAGAGGGGTCCTTTATGTCCATCTTCAGAGTCCTGCGCTTCACCATTGAAGAAGCATCAGCACTCGAAGCCAGACCTGCGCCTCCGTGGGAATCAGGTGAGCGTGACACAGAGACAATAGGGAGTTAAACTCTACCAATCCTGTGTTTCAGGCCCAGTCTCCAGCCGAGTAGACTCCAGGGAAGGGTTCGAGGTTCGTAAGAGGTCAGAACAGGCTGGGTGACGTCCCGTGGATACCAGGTGAGCGTTACACTATGCCAGTCTTTGGTCTTGCCGCACTTATTAATTCATAAAGGTCACTTTGTGGTGGTCTTATTGATTTCCCACCTTTCTGTCATGCTCTTTCACACCTGCACTCTTATTTCATCTGCTGCTTTGAAATGGGCTTTTTCTCTTTTAACTTTCATCAACCCTGAGCTTTGCCCATAAAGTTCTCATTCAGTTCGGTATTCAATATGCTTGATTTAAATTTACTGCTTAGTTCTCATTTCACCCGTGGCTTTGGTTTTACTTAAATCTTTGTGTCCTTTAATTCAGCATTCTATTTTTCTTCATACGGCACTCCTTTTACTTATATGTAGCCCCAGGAGTTTCGAGTGACATTCCCCTGTACTCACTGGTGCTCTGAGTTCTTCTACGACTGATAGGTCGCACTGCTTCTACTTCACCGTTTGGCTTGCTGGTCACTGCAAGCCCTGCTCTCACACCAAGTGCTTCTCTGCACACACCAGCAGCTCTGCTTCCCTTATGCAGATGCTGGCAGCGTCCTTTCTTCTTTCTCCACAGCTCCAGGTGCTCTCTCCCGGTCAGGAAGGCTCCCACAGTCATGCGGCCCAGCTTGCCCTGGGCTCAACAAGTCCTCTGGGTTGCCTTTCGGCATCCTGGCTTCCTCTCAGGTTCTACCACGGGTACCCCCTCACAAGTAAGGTCCCCTGTTGGCCTCTCCCACACAGGCCCCGCTATTGGTCCTTCTGTTGCTCTTTACTTCTCTTTTTATACACCTGCAACCACTTGACAGGTTGCAAGTGTGAACTCTCAATTGGATTTGTCTGACTGTAGAGGGACATGCCTGACCTTCACAATACTTTGCAGGCATCTCCTTCATCCCTGTACTAGAGTGATGAAAGGAGTTACTAGTGTTCATTACTCCTAGTTGCTTCTTCCTCGTCCCAGTACTGCCATGGGAAAATTGCTGGAAAATTAGGGGAGATGTTTTATAATAGCCCATAAAGTCTGGGGGAGGGTTAGGTTGGTTTTCAGAAGGGAATGGGGGATACCATGTCTCGCCTGTGGGTATCTCATTCCCAATCCCCAAGGACCACCCACCTAGGTGATCCTCCCTCATTTCTCCACACCCAGGGTCAGGATCCAAAAGTGATGAGCTTTCCCTGGCCACATCATAGGATCCAGGGGGAGTAGAGATGATGATACCTCAGGTTTCTTCCATACCATTCCCCAATGCAAGTTGGATTGGGGTGCTTCACAGGGAAACTGGGAGAGAAAATCTAAGTTACCTTGCTCTCAGAACTTCCAGTGTCCTTCTGTCAAGCAGTATGGTTGAAGGCCCAGGAACCACTGCATTACCCAAGGGTTGGATTCCTTCCTCTGACTGATCCATCCTAGAGGAGAGTGGTCTGTTATTAGGCGAAACCTATGACCCAGGAGGTAATACTTTAGGTGAATCATGGCCCACTGGATTGTCAGTGCCTCTAACTCAATAACTGAGTAGTTCTTCCCCCTGGTGAATATCTGCTGATTGACAAGATTGGATGTTCCAAACCATTATGGTTTTGTGACGGAACAGCTCCTAACCACATTAAAGAAGCAGTAATCTGGAGAATTAATTCTTTGGAAAAATCTGCAACTTTCAAAATGGGGCTCTGACATAGGGCTTGTTTCAAGGTTTGTTTGTTTGTTTGTTTGTTTTATTATTTATATTGCGCACCAGACCCGAAGGTATTAGGGCGGGAAGGCATAAAGAGGGTTGTTTAGCTCAAGTTACATTGGTACAAAGGATAAAGAACAGCTATGGTTACAGTGCTGTGTGCATGATCAACAGTCAGAACGAAATTAAACAAAGGTAGGTAAATCCTACTGTAGGCGAAGTATATACAATGAGTGCAGTAAGGTACTGTAGGAAGCATATATACAATAAAAGCATGAATGAATGATTATACAAAGGTAGGCAAGTACTGCTGTAGGAGGAATATATGCAATGAGTACAGTAAGATAGTGTAGGATACATATATACAATAAATGCAGTAGGTTCTAGGAGGGTGCATGTGATGTAAGATCAGTTATCGTGTTCCTTGAGCCAATGGATAAGATTGGATCTGAATTGTAGATAGGGTAGATCTTCTCTTCTATAACTGGTCTCATCTTCCTCTTCCCAGCTTATTAATGTGTCTGTCAACCCGGATGTTTTGCTGGAGAAATTTGGAATAAACCTGCGGTAGTACCCAATTAGTCCCAAAAAGGTCCTTAGATCTTTCTTAGTTTTTGGAGTGGGGGTATCGAGTATAGCTCTCACCTTCTCTTGCTGTGGTTGGACTGTACCATTACCCACATAGAACCCCAAATACTTATCTGCAGATTGGGCAAGCTTGCATTTTCTGTGATTAGCGGTCAGCCCTGCTTTTCTTAACACACTCATGATTGTGTAAAGGTGGTACTAATGATCTTCACGTGTCCTGCTATGTATCACAATGTCATCTATATAGGCTCTGCAAAATTCTGAGTATAGTTGTAAGATTGTATACATGATTCGCTGGAATGTTGCAGGAGCACCATGGAGCCCCGAAGGCAGGACTTTAAAATGAAACAACCCTACGGGAGTGGAAAATTCAGTTTTTTCTTTATCAGGCCCATGCAAAGGAACTTGCCAACACCCTTTCGTTAGATTTATTTTTAAAAGTTAGACAGGATTATCCTGCTGGTCTGTCAGATCATTGATACGGGACATTGGGTAAGCATCAAAGGCAGAGATGGTGTTCACCTTTCTAAAGTCTATACAGAACCTCCAACTTCCATCAGGGTTTGCCACCAACATAATAGGGGAGGACCAAGGACTATTAGAAGGTTCGATGATGTTAGCCTCTAGCATGATTTTAACTTCTTGAATGATGGTATCTTTTCTAGCCTCGGGTAAGGATTACATACTCTTCACTCTTGCAGGCTCCTCTCGAAACACATCAGTAAACTGTATTATAAGGTCATATAGGTCTTGCTTCTGATTGTTATTGAGGTCAGGTGAAATCAGGGTTTTGTTTTCTGTGTGTTCTGATAAAAGATAGGATAATATTATAGCCTGGGACTCTGAAGGATTTTCCTTCCATTCCTTCAATAAGTTTACCTGGTCGACTTGGGTTTTAAGACAGTGGTCTGGTTGTGAGATCTTATAATTTCAGAGACCCATTTGTTCTGGTACCTCACATGGTCCATGCCATCTGGATAACAGTTTATTTTCAGAAGTAGGCAAAAGTACCAGCACCTTTTGACCAAGGCAAAAGGACCTTAAAGAAAACTTTTTATCATAGGAGGTTGTAATGAGGGAAGGATACTCGTGGAGGTTGTAAGAAGATTTATTATCAGTGTAACCCTGAGCCCAGCAGGACTCATAGAGCAGCAATCTCAACTGTCCCTGAATGGCACCTAGAACCACTTCCACAAGTAAACAAGAAAACAGTACACGCGCCGAATGGAATCCCAAGGTAAGAATTCCAGCCCACACTATAACACTTCTTCCCCCCTAGAATTCCATCACACACACAAGCACACACTCACACACTCATACACTACGCACCCACCCCTCACATACAGACACACCACAGGGAATTTTAATTTTCAGCAGCACCCAATACGTAGTCCTTGAACTTGGCCGGCATCCTCCTCTCCCACTCAGGGTAGCAACTGTCTCTCCTGAACTCTTCTCCCCCGCACACGGGCAACGGTGACCTCTCTCCTCGGCACACAGACACCAGCGCCCCAACGAGGTCAGCGTCCCTCACTGGCTCGGTTAAACTCCTGCCGACCCCGTGAACATTCCTTTCTCCCTCCACACACAAACATATCAGGAATGCTTTCCTCACTCGCCCTGTCACACAGGCTCCTGGCACACCCCTTCTCAATCACAACAGCTCGCCTCATACTCCATTTGGGTCCATCGTCCAATTTCACATACCCTCGCCCACCTTCACAACTAGGCAAGGTTGCATATAAACACTATTGCCCTTGGACACATGTCTGGGATTCTTTATGTGCACACGGTCGCCTACCGACACAGACAAAGGTTTCCTGTGACCATAACACTCCCTGACCACCTCCTGCTTCAAGCAGACCCGCTCCAGTACCTCCTGCATGTTTACAACAGAATGTGCACCACCGCCCAAAGCAGGCACACTTAGCTTGCTACCCGGTTTCCTACCCTGCATCAGCTCGAACGGTGAACACCTCGTCAACACCGAAGGCGTGCACCTATATGCCTTGAGAGCTTCTGACAGAACACTCCTCCAAAACAGACCATTTGCCATAGCAAATTGAATAGCACCCTTAACCCTTAGTCTTGTTTTACAAACTCTTAACAATCTTGCTCCACCCTACCTTTCCTCTCTCCTCTCATTCTACACTCCCTCCGACTCCCTCCAATCTGCTGATCTCTTCCTACTTACAGTACCCCTGTCCCCATGTGCTTCTTCTCGATTCCGTTCATTTCAACTTCTTGCCCCCCTACATTGGAACTCTCTGCCTCTCTCTATTCGGTCCATTCCCACCTACTCCTTCTTTTGTGCCTCTTTGAAATCTCTTCTTCTCTATCCCCCACCCTGACAGTCCTCTTTACCTCCCTTACCTCTCTTCCTCTTCCCTCATCTTTTCCCTGCTTACCTTTTCTCTCCCGCTCCTCATTTTTATCTCCTTGACCTGCCTCCCTTATCTCTCCCCTTTCCTCCTCCTTCCTTCCTCGATTCTAAACCAGGTAAATTGCCCTACATATTGTTTTTGTAGCGTGTTTCATGTTTGTAATTTGTAAACAAAAATAAATACAAATACAAACAAACCTATTCATTCTTTCAACCAGTCCATTTGCCGCAGGGTTGTACAAAGTGGTTTTATGATGACATATCCCCATACTCCTCATGAATTCTTGCATATGTCCCAACACAAATTGCACACCATTATCAGTGACAATGCCCGGCGGCACACCCTCTCTATCAAACACCTTTTTGAGGAATGCCACCACCTTTTCTGCAGTCACGGTTTCCAGAACGGTTGCCTCAACCCTCCTCTAGGTATAGTCCATGAGAACCACAAAAAATCTAAAACCGCCGCCTAAAATGTCCATGGGACCCATGATGTCAACTGCAACCTTCTCCCACACTTCACCAGGTACCTCCACCGGATACACCGGTTGTGGTTAAGGCGCCTTACTCTTGTCACTGATGGCACACGCTGCACATTCTTTCATCTCTACCTCCATATCGCTGTCCATTCTAGGCCACCAATAGGATTCTCTCAACCTTCTTTTCCTCATAGATCTACCCATGTGTTACGCTCACCTGGTTCCCACGGGGATGTCGATCTGGACTGGCCTGGTGCCACGTAGAGCCGAGATGACTGACTGGACACCCCCACTTACTCGTTTGTCGGCTCGTATGAATATCTTTCTGCAAAGGAGAAAGGGAATTAACCTCCCGTATTTCGAGCGTTAACCCACCTTCCCCCCCGTTGTCTGCCCACTGACCACTCCCGATGTTCCCTCTTGTTCTCACCTGATGGTTTAGAAAGGTGAGCTCCCCATCCTGCATCGAGCGCAGGGGCGCGTTGACGACCAGTTACCTCACTGGCGTGGAGGAATTGGTGAGTTCCAGTATTGACTCTAGGATCCAACATTTTGTAAGAGTTCAAATGTCTGATCTTCACTCTTTCCGATTCCTTGCAGGTTGCCGACTTAACCACCACGAAGAGTCCAAAGGGCAGTTGGTGGGAGTCAGGTAAGTCTATAGTGGTTTTCCCCCTGGGGGCCGGGATACGGCGATGATGCAGAGTTAACTGCGCCGACCCGATATGAGGCGAGTACCCCCTGCGGTAAATCAGGTAAGTCGTTGGGGGGTAGCTTGTAATGTCCAGTGGTTTCCCCTTAGGGGCCGGGGTGCGGCGGTGATGCAGAGTTAACTGCGCCGACTCGAGATGAGGTGAGTACCCCCCGTGGTAATCCGGTAAGTCTTTGGGGGTAGCTTGTGTTGCCCTTTTGCATTCCCGTGCTCACCTGGCTTTTCTTGTCCCCTTAGATATCGGAGAGCGATTTGGAAATGCAGCGTCTGCGATGGAGTGAGGAAAAGCTGCACTGGATGGTGAGTACAGCGCGGCGCTGCGAGGTTCGTGACGATGCGCGTGAGATGACTCCTTCTTCTAGATCGACGGCGCAATGGATCAAGAATTCAGGTAAGGTTTCAAGTTTGAACCTCTTCTCCTTCTTTCTTTTCGTTTCCAGGTGGTCCAGGACTGCAGCGGGCGTGGCTGAAGACTGGAAGATGCTGGAGGCATGGTGAGCGTTACGCTGCTGAATGCAGAATAACGCGAAGCACGTGTGGCTGTCCGGGCATGGTTTAAATAGCCTAGGAAGAAGTCCCAGGTAAGTATTCTTCCACAGCGACCACCCGAGAAAAAAGTAGTCCCTTAGGTAAAACAGTCCCTCCTAAGCCCCATTTGGTTTGTGGCTTCGTGCAGCATGGTCTGCACCAGGTGAGTATGCATCTTGGTCTGCATTAGGTAGGTTTTCAGTAATGAGCCCATGGCACCAGGACTGACTTTATCCTTATGAGTCTGGCGCCATAGGCGCCAGGACTGCACCCAAACAGCCCCTAACTGGGGTTTTTGGGCATGCTCCAAATGGCATGATGCCTGCTTCCGGGGTTGCTGGGCCTGGTCTGGCTTCCCGGGGGCAGGCATCATGACAGCACTCCCCCTCAAGGCCCCTCCTAAAGTCGTTCTTCCCCCTGGCCTTCGTTTGTTAGGAAATTCTCGGTGGAACTTCTTCACTAATTGAGGTGCATGCACGTGGTCACTAGGTTCCCAAGACCTTTCCTGAGGACCGTAGCCTTTCCAGTCGATTAGATAAAAGATTTTTGATCTCACTTTTATTGAGTCCAAGATGCTCTTAACCTCAAATTCGGGCTATCTCCGTCTATGAGTTTGGGTCCGGAGGTTTGGTTAGTCTTGTTCCTGGTTGTACTGGCTTCAAAAGGGATACGTGAAAAACAGGATGAATCTGCATATGAGCAGGTAGGTCCAACTTGACAGCCACCGGGTTAATGATGGCCTTGATGGAGTAAGGTCCTAACTACCTAGGGTTAAAGGTCCGTGTTCCCTTGAGTGGGATGTGCTTAGTGGTCAACCATACTTGGTCCCCTATCTGGCATTGCGGTGCTTCACTCCTGTGTAGATCTGCATCTTTCTTGTATTTTTCCTTAGCCTTTTGCAAATGTGCAGTTGCTTCCTTAAAGGCTTGTGTAATAACAGCATGGAGATGGTCCCCCGCAGGCATCTCCAAGTGTTGGGGCGAATCAAGGTCCGAGGTCCGAGGATGGTGTCCATAGATAGTAAAAAAAGGGCTTTGTCCGGTTCCCGAGTGTACGGAATTATTGTATGCATACTCGGCAATCCAAAGAATGTCTTTCCAAGTACCCTCAGACTGATGTAGCATACAACGCAAGTACTGCTCAAGAGTCTGGTTGATCCTCTCTGTTTGACCGTCGGTCTGAGGGTGGTGACTGGTGGAAAGCCTAACATCTAGCTGCGCCAATTGGCAACATTTTCTCCAAAAATGCAAAATGAATTGACTGCCCCATTCCGAAATCAACACGGATGGAAAGCTGTGTAGGTGAACAATGTTTTCAAGGAACTCTTTGGCCAGGACTAGAGCTGAAGGTATCCCTTTTAAAGGAATAAAGTGAGCCATTTTGGAAAAAAGGTCCACAATAACTAAAATGGTGTTAAAACCATTGCACGGGGGTAGATCGGTTATAAAGTCTAATGCCAAGGTATGCCAAGGAGTGGGTGGGATACCCAAAGGTTGCAATAGTCCAGCGGGTCTTTTCTTTTGACTTTTATTTTGGGCGCAAATGCCACAAGACATGACAAACAATTTAATGTCTTTGGGCCAGGTGGGCCACTAGAATTGTTTCTTAATTTTGGCTTCAGTTTTTGCAATACAAGGATGTCCTTCCAGTAAGGTATCATGGTACCGGGAAATGACAAGTTTTTGTAGTTCCTTTTGTGGCAGAAATAGCCGGCCTTGGTAATAAGGTAAATCATTGGTGACAGAATACTCTGGACCTTTCTTGGCCCAGTCCTGTAAGGCCACTGAATCAAAGAGCTTGTGGATCTTTTCTTGAATGTCCTCCAGTGAATGTATGGACGTCAGGCCAAGGATCCTTTGTTCGGGAATTATGGGTACAGGTTCTAAGGCTATTTCTGTTTCTCCCATTCCAATTCGGGACAAGGCGTCTGCTTTACCATTTTTACAACCTGGTCGATAGGTTATTATAAAATCAAATTCGGCGAAGAACAATGCCCAACGGAGTTGGCGCGAAGATTGGGCCTTAGCTGTCTTTAGGTATTGCAAGTTTCGGTGATCAGTGATGACCGTGATGGTATGTCTGGCACCCAGCAGATAGTGCCGCCAAGCCTTGAAGGCGGACTTGATGGCTAACAGCTCCTTGTCAGTAATGGCATAGTTTAATTCAGGAGCCGAAAACTTCCTTGACCAGAATGCCACTGGATGAAGCTGGTTAGTTTCGGGATCTCTTTGGGAGAGCACTGCTCCCATGGCTGAACTGGATGCATCCGTTTCCACTATGTATGGAAGCTCAGGGCGCGGGTGTCTTAATACAGGGGCAGATGTGAATTTGCTTTTAACTCTTGGAAGGCGTTTTCGGCTTCCTCAGTCCACACAAAGCATGTATTCTTTCGCAGTAGAGTTGTAATGGGATACACAATGTGTGAGAAGTCCGGGATAAACCTGCGGTAGAAATTGGCAAAGCCAAGCATGCTTTGGATGGCTTTGACTGAAGTTGGCGAAGGCCAATTAAGAATTGCGTCCACCTTACGTGTATCCATCCTGATTCCTCTCGGGGTCAGAATAAATCCAAGGAATTCCACTTCCGTAGTGTGAAAGACGCACTTTTCCAGTTTAGCATATAATTTATGCTGGCGTTATTTCTCTAGGATTGCTCGGACGTGCTTTACATGATCAGATTCTGATAAGGAGTATACTAAGATATCGTCGATGTAAACGACCACACAAACATCGATGAGCTCTCGGAGGACATCATTCATGAAGAATTGGAAGGCTGCTTGTGCATTGCATAGTCCGAAAGGCATCACCTGGTACTCAAATAATCCGTACTTGGTGCGAAAGCAGTCTTCCATTCATCACCCTCTTTGACACTTACCAGATGATATGCCCCCCGAAGGTCTAGTTTAGTGTATATACAAGCGTCCTTCACCTGGTCTAGTAGTTCAGGTATCAAAGGCAATGGGTATCGATTCTTGATGGTTATCTGATTCAGAGCGCGGTAGTCTATGCATGTTCTAAGGTCGCCTTCCTTTTTTGGTACGAAGAACAAAGCTGAAGATGCAGGGGACTTGGACGGGCGAATGAAACCATTAGCAAGGTACTGGTCAAGGTACTGGCGCAAGTGGAGATTTTCGGGTTCCGTAAGGGCATAGATTCTGCTGCAAGGTGGTTGTGCTCCCGGTACAAGATCTATTTGACAATCATACGATCTGTGAGGTGGTAAAGTGTTTGCCTCTTCCTTTTGGAAGACATCCTGAAAGTCCTGGTATTCAGCAGGTAATTGTGTGGCGGCTGGGATTACTGGGGCCAGGACTGAGTTTTGAGTTATCTTAGGGTAGCAGGTGTGAGCACATTCTGGGAAGGTTAGTCTCTTCTCTCGCCAATCAATGCAGGGATTATGTTTTTCTAACCAAGGTATTCCCAGTATTAGTTGGAACTGTGGGGCCTTGATCAAATCAAACACAATAACCTCTCGGTGCCCATCTTGACACTGCAATGTCATTTCTGCAGTGGAATGAGTTACGGGCCCAGAGACAATTTCCGTTCCATCCACTGTGGTGACGACATCGGCAGTGGTCTTTCGGTTGAGAGATAGATTCATCCTGGAAGCCAATTCACAGTCCAAATAGTTTCCTATGGCTCCACTATCAACGTATGCCTTTACCGCGTGCATGCGTGATGGCTGCTCAGGATCTACAAGGACCATGGGTATGGTGAAATGCGAGGTCAGAGTGTCCTTCTTTAGGCTCGGCAAGCGGACCTCTACACTTGCTGGGCTTGATCGTTTCCCGAGTCAGGTTCTAAATGGCTTTCGTCTGCTGCTCCTGTAGTTTTCTTGGGTGGTTTTACTGGGCAGTTCCGAAGGAAATGACCGGTGGCTCTGCAATAGAGACATAATTGCAGTTGTCGTCTTCTTTCTCTTTCCTTCTGCGTTAGGGGTCCTCTAACCCCCCCCCCCCCGAAGTTGCATAGGTTCAGGGGCATCTACTCCCTTGGAGCTTACGTGGGTTTAAATCAACACCCTATTCTCAAACTTGGTTCGGTCAGCTTTTCTGGTTTGAAGTCTGTGATCCAACTGGACCACTAAATCTATATATTCAGCACAGTCCTGAGGCGGGCTCAATATTTGGGCTAAAACATCTTTGAGTTCTCCTCGAAGCCCTCGATGGAATAATGTGATTCGCTTGGCTTCAGGCCATTCGGTTTCCAATACTAATCTGTTAAAGGTTGCAATGTAAGATAAAAGATACTGATTACCTTGCCGTAAGGATAAAAGTTTGTTATCCAAAGCCTGTCCTTGGGAGTGTCTGGTGAATAGTCTTTCCATGCTTGTTCGAAAACCCTGGAAATCTCGAAGAATCAGGTCATCCTGATTGACTAGTGGAATGACCAATCCGCCGCACTGCCGCTGAGATATGACAGCACAAAGGCCACCTTGGCCTGATCGTTCGGGAAGGCTCCAGGTCTACATAAAAAGTGCAAGCGGCATTGATTCATGAATATAGCAAACCTTTTTGGGTCTACGGCAAAGCGTTCAGGCGGAGCCAAGGGAACGGCTCCAGGTAGATGTATCTGCACCGGGTTACTCAGTGGTACAGGAGCTGGACTTGCCCCGAGTCCTGGTAAAGGTGTTTGCCCAGCCTGGCTTTGCAATAGTTGTCTGGCCAAATCATCGGTTCGTTCTTTTGATAATATCAGTTCTCTCCTAAGGGCATTAGTTTCTTGACGGGCGGAATGCACTTTGGCCCTTAATTCCCCTAATAATTGAGCCAACTGATCCGTTTCCGAGGTCTCCATGACGCCCAGGTAGGTATTTGTGGGTAGGCTTCGCGTTCTGTTACGCTCACCTGGTTCCCACAGAGACGTCGATCTGGACTGGCCTGGTACCACGTAGAGCCGAGATGACTGACTGGACACCCCCACTTACTTGTTTGTCGGCTCGTATGAATATCTTTCTGCAAAGGAGAAAGGGAATTAACCTTCCGTATTTCGAGCGTTAACCCACCTTCCCCCCCGTTGTTCAGCAGCACCCAATACGTAGTCCTTGAACTTGGCCGGCATCCTCCTCTCCCACTCAGGGTAGCAACTGTCTCTCCTGAACTCTTCTCCCCCGCACACGGGCAACGGTGACCTCTCTCCTCGGCACACAGACACCAGCGCCCCAACGAGGTCAGCGTCCCTCACTGGCTCGGTTAAACTCCTGCCGACCCCGTGAACATTCCTTTCTCCCTCCACACACAAACATATCAGGAATGCTTTCCTCACTCGCCCTGTCACACAGGCTCCTGGCACACCCCTTCTCAATCACAACAGCTCGCCTCATACTCCATTTGGGTCCATCGTCCAATTTCACATACCCTCGCCCACCTTCACAACTAGGCAAGGTTGCATATAAACACTATTGCCCTTGGACACATGTCTGGGATTCTTTATGTGCACACGGTCGCCTACCGACACAGACAAAGGTTTCCTGTGACCATAACACTCCCTGACCACCTCCTGCTTCAAGCAGACCCGCTCCAGTACCTCCTGCATGTTTACAACAGAATGTGCACCACCGCCCAAAGCAGGCACACTTAGCTTGCTACCCGGTTTCCTACCCTGCATCAGCTCGAACGGTGAACACCTCGTCAACACCGAAGGCGTGCACCTATATGCCTTGAGAGCTTCTGACAGAACACTCCTCCAAAACAGACCATTTGCCATAGCAAATTGAATAGCACCCTTAACCCTTAGTCTTGTTTTACAAACTCTTAACAATCTTGCTCCACCCTACCTTTCCTCTCTCCTCTCATTCTACACTCCCTCCGACTCCCTCCAATCTGCTGATCTCTTCCTACTTACAGTACCCCTGTCCCCATGTGCTTCTTCTCGATTCCGTTCATTTCAACTTCTTGCCCCCCTACATTGGAACTCTCTGCCTCTCTCTATTCGGTCCATTCCCACCTACTCCTTCTTTTGTGCCTCTTTGAAATCTCTTCTTCTCTATCCCCCACCCTGACAGTCCTCTTTACCTCCCTTACCTCTCTTCCTCTTCCCTCATCTTTTCCCTGCTTACCTTTTCTCTCCCGCTCCTCATTTTTATCTCCTTGACCTGCCTCCCTTATCTCTCCCCTTTCCTCCTCCTTCCTTCCTCGATTCTAAACCAGGTAAATTGCCCTACATATTGTTTTTGTAGCGTGTTTCATGTTTGTAATTTGTAAACAAAAATAAATACAAATACAAACAAACCTATTCATTCTTTCAACCAGTCCATTTGCCGCAGGGTTGTACAAAGTGGTTTTATGATGACATATCCCCATACTCCTCATGAATTCTTGCATATGTCCCAACACAAATTGCACACCATTATCAGTGACGATGCCCGGCGGCACACCCTCTCTATCAAACACCTTTTTGAGGAATGCCACCACCTTTTCTGCAGTCACGGTTTCCAGAACGGTTGCCTCAACCCACCTCTAGGTATAGTCCATGAGAACCACAAAAAATCTAAAACCGCCGCCTAAAATGTCCATGGGACCCATGATGTCAACTGCAACCTTCTCCCACACTTCACCAGGTACCTCCACCGGATACACCGGTTGTGGTTAAGGCGCCTTACTCTTGTCACTGATGGCACACGCTGCACATTCTTTCATCTCTACCTCCATATCGCTGTCCATTCTAGGCCACCAATAGGATTCTCTCAACCTTCTTTTCCTCATAGATCTACCCATGTGTTACGCTCACCTGGTTCCCACGGGGATGTCGATCTGGACTGGCCTGGTGCCACGTAGAGCCGAGATGACTGACTGGACACCCCCACTTACTCGTTTGTCGGCTCGTATGAATATCTTTCTGCAAAGGAGAAAGGGAATTAACCTCCCGTATTTCGAGCGTTAACCCACCTTCCCCCCCGTTGTCTGCCCACTGACCACTCCCGATGTTCCCTCTTGTTCTCACCTGATGGTTTAGAAAGGTGAGCTCCCCATCCTGCATCGAGCGCAGGGGCGCGTTGACGACCAGTTACCTCACTGGCGTGGAGGAATTGGTGAGTTCCAGTATTGACTCTAGGATCCAACATTTTGTAAGAGTTCAAATGTCTGATCTTCACTCTTTCCGATTCCTTGCAGGTTGCCGACTTAACCACCACGAAGAGTCCAAAGGGCAGTTGGTGGGAGTCAGGTAAGTCTATAGTGGTTTTCCCCCTGGGGGCCGGGATACGGCGATGATGCAGAGTTAACTGCGCCGACCCGATATGAGGCGAGTACCCCCTGCGGTAAATCAGGTAAGTCGTTGGGGGGTAGCTTGTAATGTCCAGTGGTTTCCCCTTAGGGGCCGGGGTGCAGCGGTGATGCAGAGTTAACTGCGCCGACTCGAGATGAGGTGAGTACCCCCCGTGGTAATCCGGTAAGTCTTTGGGGGTAGCTTGTGTTGCCCTTTTGCATTCCCGTGCTCACCTGGCTTTTCTTGTCCCCTTAGATATCGGAGAGCGATTTGGAAATGCAGCGTCTGCGATGGAGTGAGGAAAAGCTGCACTGGATGGTGAGTACAGCGCGGCGCTGCGAGGTTCGTGACGATGCGCGTGAGATGACTCCTTCTTCTAGATCGACGGCGCAATGGATCAAGAATTCAGGTAAGGTTTCAAGTTTGAACCTCTTCTCCTTCTTTCTTTTCGTTTCCAGGTGGTCCAGGACTGCAGCGGGCGTGGCTGAAGACTGGAAGATGCTGGAGGCATGGTGAGCGTTACGCTGCTGAATGCAGAATAACGCGAAGCACGTGTGGCTGTCCGGGCATGGTTTAAATAGCCTAGGAAGAAGTCCCAGGTAAGTATTCTTCCACAGCGACCACCCGAGAAAAAAGTAGTCCCTTAGGTAAAACAGTCCCTCCTAAGCCCCATTTGGTTTGTGGCTTCGTGCAGCATGGTCTGCACCAGGTGAGTATGCATCTTGGTCTGCATTAGGTAGGTTTTCAGTAATGAGCCCATGGCACCAGGACTGACTTTATCCTTATGAGTCTGGCGCCATAGGCGCCAGGACTGCACCCAAACAGCCCCTAACTGGGGTTTTTGGGCATGCTCCAAATGGCATGATGCCTGCTTCCGGGGTTGCTGGGCCTGGTCTGGCTTCCCGGGGGCAGGCATCATGACAGCACTCCCCCTCAAGGCCCCTCCTAAAGTCGTTCTTCCCCCTGGCCTTCGTTTGTTAGGAAATTCTCGGTGGAACTTCTTCACTAATTGAGGTGCATGCACGTGGTCACTAGGTTCCCAAGACCTTTCCTGAGGACCGTAGCCTTTCCAGTCGATTAGATAAAAGATTTTTGATCTCACTTTTATTGAGTCCAAGATGCTCTTAACCTCAAATTCGGGCTATCTCCGTCTATGAGTTTGGGTCCGGAGGTTTGGTTAGTCTTGTTCCTGGTTGTACTGGCTTCAAAAGGGATACGTGAAAAACAGGATGAATCTGCATATGAGCAGGTAGGTCCAACTTGACAGCCACCGGGTTAATGATGGCCTTGATGGAGTAAGGTCCTAACTACCTAGGGTTAAAGGTCCGTGTTCCCTTGAGTGGGATGTGCTTAGTGGTCAACCATACTTGGTCCCCTATCTGGCATTGCGGTGCTTCACTCCTGTGTAGATCTGCATCTTTCTTGTATTTTTCCTTAGCCTTTTGCAAATGTGCAGTTGCTTCCTTAAAGGCTTGTGTAATAACAGCATGGAGATGGTCCCCCGCAGGCATCTCCAAGTGTTGGGGCGAATCAAGGTCCGAGGTCCGAGGATGGTGTCCATAGATAGTAAAAAAAGGGCTTTGTCCGGTTCCCGAGTGTACGGAATTATTGTATGCATACTCGGCAATCCAAAGAATGTCTTTCCAAGTACCCTCAGACTGATGTAGCATACAACGCAAGTACTGCTCAAGAGTCTGGTTGATCCTCTCTGTTTGACCGTCGGTCTGAGGGTGGTGACTGGTGGAAAGCCTAACATCTAGCTGCGCCAATTGGCAACATTTTCTCCAAAAATGCAAAATGAATTGACTGCCCCATTCCGAAATCAACACGGATGGAAAGCTGTGTAGGTGAACAATGTTTTCAAGGAACTCTTTGGCCAGGACTAGAGCTGAAGGTATCCCTTTTAAAGGAATAAAGTGAGCCATTTTGGAAAAAAGGTCCACAATAACTAAAATGGTGTTAAAACCATTGCACGGGGGTAGATCGGTTATAAAGTCTAATGCCAAGGTATGCCAAGGAGTGGGTGGGATACCCAAAGGTTGCAATAGTCCAGCGGGTCTTTTCTTTTGACTTTTATTTTGGGCGCAAATGCCACAAGACATGACAAACAATTTAATGTCTTTGGGCCAGGTGGGCCACTAGAATTGTTTCTTAATTTTGGCTTCAGTTTTTGCAATACAAGGATGTCCTTCCAGTAAGGTATCATGGTACCGGGAAATGACAAGTTTTTGTAGTTCCTTTTGTGGCAGAAATAGCCGGCCTTGGTAATAAGGTAAATCATCGGTGACAGAATACTCTGGACCTTTCTTGGCCCAGTCCTGTAAGGCCACTGAATCAAAGAGCTTGTGGATCTTTTCTTGAATGTCCTCCAGTGAATGTATGGACGTCAGGCCAAGGATCCTTTGTTCGGGAATTATGGGTACAGGTTCTAAGGCTATTTCTGTTTCTCCCATTCCAATTCGGGACAAGGCGTCTGCTTTACCATTTTTACAACCTGGTCGATAGGTTATTATAAAATCAAATTCGGCGAAGAACAATGCCCAACGGAGTTGGCGCGAAGATTGGGCCTTAGCTGTCTTTAGGTATTGCAAGTTTCGGTGATCAGTGATGACCGTGATGGTATGTCTGGCACCCAGCAGATAGTGCCGCCAAGCCTTGAAGGCGGACTTGATGGCTAACAGCTCCTTGTCAGTAATGGCATAGTTTAATTCAGGAGCCGAAAACTTCCTTGACCAGAATGCCACTGGATGAAGCTGGTTAGTTTCGGGATCTCTTTGGGAGAGCACTGCTCCCATGGCTGAACTGGATGCATCCGTTTCCACTATGTATGGAAGCTCAGGGCGCGGGTGTCTTAATACAGGGGCAGATGTGAATTTGCTTTTAACTCTTGGAAGGCGTTTTCGGCTTCCTCAGTCCACACAAAGCATGTATTCTTTCGCAGTAGAGTTGTAATGGGATACACAATGTGTGAGAAGTCCGGGATAAACCTGCGGTAGAAATTGGCAAAGCCAAGCATGCTTTGGATGGCTTTGACTGAAGTTGGCGAAGGCCAATTAAGAATTGCGTCCACCTTACGTGTATCCATCCTGATTCCTCTCGGGGTCAGAATAAATCCAAGGAATTCCACTTCCGTAGTGTGAAAGACGCACTTTTCCAGTTTAGCATATAATTTATGCTGGCGTTATTTCTCTAGGATTGCTCGGACGTGCTTTACATGATCAGATTCTGATAAGGAGTATACTAAGATATCGTCGATGTAAACGACCACACAAACATCGATGAGCTCTCGGAGGACATCATTCATGAAGAATTGGAAGGCTGCTTGTGCATTGCATAGTCCGAAAGGCATCACCTGGTACTCAAATAATCCGTACTTGGTGCGAAAGCAGTCTTCCATTCATCACCCTCTTTGACACTTACCAGATGATATGCCCCCCGAAGGTCTAGTTTAGTGTATATACAAGCGTCCTTCACCTGGTCTAGTAGTTCAGGTATCAAAGGCAATGGGTATCGATTCTTGATGGTTATCTGATTCAGAGCGCGGTAGTCTATGCATGTTCTAAGGTCGCCTTCCTTTTTTGGTACGAAGAACAAAGCTGAAGATGCAGGGGACTTGGACGGGCGAATGAAACCATTAGCAAGGTACTGGTCAAGGTACTGGCGCAAGTGGAGATTTTCGGGTTCCGTAAGGGCATAGATTCTGCTGCAAGGTGGTTGTGCTCCCGGTACAAGATCTATTTGACAATCATACGATCTGTGAGGTGGTAAAGTGTTTGCCTCTTCCTTTTGGAAGA
Organism: Ambystoma mexicanum; assembly: GCF_040938575.1. NCBI lineage: Eukaryota > Metazoa > Chordata > Amphibia > Caudata > Ambystomatidae > Ambystoma > Ambystoma mexicanum. Next base: position 280,896,945 of record NC_090923.1, on the reverse strand, counting down.
CATCCTGAAAGTCCTGGTATTCAGCAGGTAATTGTGTGGCGGCTGGGATTACTGGGGCCAGGACTGAGTTTTGAGTTATCTTAGGGTAGCAGGTGTGAGCACATTCTGGGAAGGTTAGTCTCTTCTCTCGCCAATCAATGCAGGGATTATGTTTTTCTAACCAAGGTATTCCCAGTATTAGTTGGAACTGTGGGGCCTTGATCAAATCAAACACAATAACCTCTCGGTGCCCATCTTGACACTGCAATGTCATTTCTGCAGTGGAATGAGTTACGGGCCCAGAGACAATTTCCGTTCCATCCACTGTGGTGACGACATCGGCAGTGGTCTTTCGGTTGAGAGATAGATTCATCCTGGAAGCCAATTCACAGTCCAAATAGTTTCCTATGGCTCCACTATCAACGTATGCCTTTACCGCGTGCATGCGTGATGGCTGCTCAGGATCTACAAGGACCATGGGTATGGTGAAATGCGAGGTCAGAGTGTCCTTCTTTAGGCTCGGCAAGCGGACCTCTACACTTGCTGGGCTTGATCGTTTCCCGAGTCAGGTTCTAAATGGCTTTCGTCTGCTGCTCCTGTAGTTTTCTTGGGTGGTTTTACTGGGCAGTTCCGAAGGAAATGACCGGTGGCTCTGCAATAGAGACATAATTGCAGTTGTCGTCTTCTTTCTCTTTCCTTCTGCGTTAGGGGTCCTCTAACCCCCCCCCCCCCGAAGTTGCATAGGTTCAGGGGCATCTACTCCCTTGGAGCTTACGTGGGTTTAAATCAACACCCTATTCTCAAACTTGGTTCGGTCAGCTTTTCTGGTTTGAAGTCTGTGATCCAACTGGACCACTAAATCTATATATTCAGCACAGTCCTGAGGCGGGCTCAATATTTGGGCTAAAACATCTTTGAGTTCTCCTCGAAGCCCTCGATGGAATAATGTGATTCGCTTGGCTTCAGGCCATTCGGTTTCCAATACTAATCTGTTAAAGGTTGCAATGTAAGATAAAAGATACTGATTACCTTGCCGTAAGGATAAAAGTTTGTTATCCAAAGCCTGTCCTTGGGAGTGTCTGGTGAATAGTCTTTCCATGCTTGTTCGAAAACCCTGGAAATCTCGAAGAATCAGGTCATCCTGATTGACTAGTGGAATGACCAATCCGCCGCACTGCCGCTGAGATATGACAGCACAAAGGCCACCTTGGCCTGATCGTTCGGGAAGGCTCCAGGTCTACATAAAAAGTGCAAGCGGCATTGATTCATGAATATAGCAAACCTTTTTGGGTCTACGGCAAAGCGTTCAGGCGGAGCCAAGGGAACGGCTCCAGGTAGATGTATCTGCACCGGGTTACTCAGTGGTACAGGAGCTGGACTTGCCCCGAGTCCTGGTAAAGGTGTTTGCCCAGCCTGGCTTTGCAATAGTTGTCTGGCCAAATCATCGGTTCGTTCTTTTGATAATATCAGTTCTCTCCTAAGGGCATTAGTTTCTTGACGGGCGGAATGCACTTTGGCCCTTAATTCCCCTAATAATTGAGCCAACTGATCCGTTTCCGAGGTCTCCATGACGCCCAGGTAGGTATTTGTGGGTAGGCTTCACGTTCTGTTACGCTCACCTGGTTCCCACAGAGACGTCGATCTGGACTGGCCTGGTACCACGTAGAGCCGAGATGACTGACTGGACACCCCCACTTACTTGTTTGTCGGCTCGTATGAATATCTTTCTGCAAAGGAGAAAGGGAATTAACCTCCCGTATTTCGAGCGTTAACCCACCTTCCCCCCCGTTGTCTGCTCACTGACCACTCCTGATGTTCCCTCTTGTTCTCACCTGATGGTTTAGAAAGGTGAGCTCTCCATCCTGCATCGAGCGCAGGGGCGCGTTGACGATCAGTTACCTCACTGGCGTGGAGGAATTGGTGAGTTCCAGTATTGACTCTAGGATCCAACAGTTTGTAAGAGTTCAAATGTCTGATCTTCACTCTTTCCGATTCCTTGCAGGTTGCCGACTTAACCACCACGAAGAGTCCAAAGGGCAGTTGGTGGGAGTCAGGTAAGTCTATAGTGGTTTTCCCCCTAGGGGCCGGGGTACGGCGATGATGCAGAGTTAACTGCGCCGACCCGATATGAGGTGAGTACCCCCTGCGGTAAATCAGGTAAGTCGTTGGGGGGCAGCTTGTAATGTCCAGTGGTTTCCCCTTAGGGGCCGGGGTGTGGCGGTGATGCAGAGTTAACTGCGCCGACCCGAGATGAGGTGAGTACCCCCCGAGGTAATCCGGTGAGTCTTTGGGGGTAGCTTGTGTTGCCCTTTTGCATTCCCGTGCTCACCTGGCTTTTCTTGTCCCCTTAGATATCGGAGAGCGGTTTGGGAATTCAGCATCTGCGATGGAGTGAGGAAAAGCTGCACTGGATGGTGAGTACAGCGCGGCGCTGCGAGGTGCGTGACGATGCGCGTTGCGATGACTCCTTCTTCTAGATCGACGGCGCAATGGATCAAGAATTCAGGTAAGGTTTCAAGTTTGAACCTCTTCTCCTTCTTTCTTTTCGTTTCCAGGTGGTCCAGGACTGAAGCGGGCGTGGCTGAAGACTGGAAGATGCTGGAGGCTTGGTGAGCGTTACGCTGCTGAATGCAGAATAACGCGAAGCACGTGTGGCTGTCCGGGCATGGTTTAAATAGCCTAGGAAGAAGTCCCAGGTAAGTATTCTTCCACAGCCCCCACCCGAGAAAAAAGTAGTCCCTTAGGTAAAATAGTCCCTCCTAAGCCCCATTTGGTTTGTGGCTTCGTGCAGCATGGGCTGCACCAGCTGAGTATGCAGCATGGTCTGCATTAGGTAGGTTTTCAGTAATGAGCCTGGCGCCCATAGCGCCAGGACTGACTTTATCCTTATGAGCCTGGCGCCATAGGCGCCAGGACTGCACCCAAACAGCCCCTAACTGGGGTTTTTGGACATGCTCCAAATGGCATGATGCCTGCTTCCGGGGTTGCTGGGCCTGGTCTGGCTTCCCGGGGGCAGGCATCATGACACCAAGTGCCCTTCATGAGCCAGACCAACAAGCCTGCTCCTTAGGGACACAGGAGGCACCAACCTTTGGCCTCTGGTAATGCCCCACGGCCCTTCTGACAGCTCGTCCCACACATGACCATAGCTACTGTTCAATTCCTTATCCATGCCACCAACCCTAAGTGCAGCTCTAATTTCCGTCAGAGTCAAGTCAGCGGCGCTTTCCCTATGCCACTCCTCCTAGCAGGAATTATACTTGCAATCATGGTGCACTCCTCCACATTCACTTGGTCGCCCTCGACTCCGCTAACAGAACTAGGAAGGCGAGATAGACAGTCAGCCACTGCATTCTTAGTTCCCAGAATACATTCCACCTTAAAGTTAAATTCTTGCATGTCTGCCATCCATCTAGAGTTTCTGGAAGAAGCATTGGACAAACCCTTGGTGGTTAAGACATGCACAAGGGGCTTATGGTAAGTCCGTAAAATGTATGGAACACCCCATAAAAAGGTCCTAAAATGCTTAGAAGCCCAAACTGCAGCCAACGCTTCTCTTTCAATCACTGCATATCTCTGTTCGGCGTCTCTCAATACTCTTGAAGCAAACGCTATAGGGCGGTAACCTCCATCATCCCACTGCTGGAGCACCGACCCGATACCCACTTCACTGGCATCAACAGTCAGTACTGTCTTGTTTTTTGGTGAAAATGAACCCAATGATGGAGCATGATCAACCTCCTCCTTCAACCCTTCAAATTCATGCTGACAATTTTCAGACCATACAAAACGGACACCCTTATTTAATAAGGCCCTCATGTTAGTCGTCCCACCCCACTACTGAGTCTCCCTTGTGGGCCACATACAACTTCCCTCAGGTGGAGCGCCCACCAAATTCAATTGTGACCCATTCATATACCAACACCTTGACCGGAACCCGCCCATACGCACACAGGTTGATGTCCGACAGTAAAAAATGAGCCACCTCCTTATGATAACATGCCACATACAACTCAGGGGAGATCATGGTGTATGGCGATCCGGTGTCAATCATCATTTACATTTGTACATCATTCACAGTTAACGTGGCCCACAGACCCTTCTTCCTGTGGCCAATACCCACACTCAATAACACCCCTTTGTGAACTCTTTCATTTCACTGCACAGGGGTGGTATCACTCACATAACCCACAACAGACATATTGTCCTCTTCTGGCTCTACCATCTGTCTGTTCTGGATGGCACTGCTACACATCCGGGCCAAATGTCCTCTCCCCCTACACTTACTGCAGTCTGCATTGTTAACAGAACACTCCCTTGAGCCAGCGGCGTGTCCCCGCCAACCACATCTTCTACAGCCTTCTCTTTGAGTAAACGTTCCTCTGTTGTCCTTGGCCCTTCCCTTCTGATCATCAGATCCTCTTTTGGTCATTATGGCATGTACACCCTCACTTTTGTCGGTGACTTCTTGGACGCTCTTCTTTGACTCCTTTTTTGGCTCTCACAATTTCTATTACTTTATCTAGGGAAGGATCCCTTTCAACCCAAAGTCTCTCCCTTACCCTGGAATCACTTGTTTGCATCATTATCTGGTCGCGGATATGCTCATCTGTCACCCCAGTGAACTTGCAGGATGCAATGAGAGAGCGTAAAGCCGTTATGTCTGTGTCAATACTTTCTCCTGCGGCCTGGGCTCTTGAAAAGAAATTATATCTTTTTAATACCACATGTGTTCTTTTCCCGAACCGTGATTCCAGTTTTCCCAAGGATGTATCAGAGGCCAACACAATTCCTTCGCCGCCTGCTCCATCACTATCACCATCATGTGTGGCGCGTACATCTTGGCCAGGTAGATGCCTAAAAACTCTCAAGCCTTCAGTTCCCAGACAATTTAAAAGGGCTGCCTCTTTATCATCATCGTTTAGTCTGGCACCTCCTGCTGCCCTCAGATAAACTTTAAATGTGTCCACCCACAAATCCCAAGAGATGGGAGGTTGCCCAGGGTTGGGAAGAAAAGCTGGCAGTGAGCTCTCATTACTTTGCTGCATGTTTGATAGTAGCTTGAGACTGGTTTTGTTTCAACTCATGCAGTAGCTGTTGGTACTGATAGGCCTGGTGTTTTTTTTTTGGTTACTTTTCAAAAGTATGCTATTTTGCTGGGTTATTTACTGCTCTGCCTCCTCGGTTTCTCTGCCGTGCCTCCTAGCCCTCATTGATATGCAATGGCAACACTCTGCCTAGCATACTGATTTCTGCTTTCCTCCGTAATGCGAGCGTATGCAGCGCCGCGTTGCTGGGGCCCTGCACGCAGGTCAAGTCTTTTTCTGATTGGTTACGAGAGGGGAAAGGGAGTTCTCTCTTACCTCCGGTGCTGTTCCCTCCCAAGCTGCCTTATGCTCATCTGCTGAGCACTACTTCCCATCAACGCTCGACCCCAACAACTCCAAGGGGAGCGCGATGGTGGCAGTCTGGTTCTGGTTGCTTTGTCACTGGCGCTCAACCCTAAGTACCTCAAAGGGGAGCGTGGGCAGCCGTCACAGCTGTCTCTCTCGCTTCTCGCTGGTTTCAATCACAGCACACTTGGTTGTCAGTTGCCGGCAGCCGTAATGCCTCCACCGCCGCAGTCTTGCGTGGGCTATTCTTGACACTATTTATTCCGTACGTGCGTGGGTTCGCACAGGGTTTGCTGACAGCAATCCTCATCGCCACTGAATTGATGGAAGGACACTCGTAGAGGTTGTAAGATAATTTATTGTCAACATAACCCTGAGCCCAGCAGGACTCATGCAGCAGCAACCTCAACTGTCCCTGAATGGAACCTAGAACCACTTCCACAAGTAAACAAGAAAACAGCACCCGCTCCAAATGGAATCCCAAGGTAAGAGATCCAGCTCACACTATAACAGAGGTCTTTTGTTGCTCCTGTGCTTTAACCATGTGGGTCTGGACTAAAGATCTAACAGCCGTCATATGTTTCTTTCAACCTATTTGCAGATTGGGAGAGTGGAATTGGGACCTCCTCTCTATCTTCCCATGTTTCTATTACCATATCCAGAACATCCCTGGGTTCTCGTCGATAAAGCAGTTCTTACGGGGAAAATCCTGTTGAGGCCTGAGGGGTTTTCCAGACTGCGAACATGATATCATTTGATCCCAGTTCTTACCATCCGGTTCAAATAACTTTCATAGAATGGTTTTGAGAGTTTTATTAAATCTTTCCACAAGGCCATCTGTCTGTGGATGATACACAGATATTCTTTGTGTTGTGATATACAGCAGTTGTTTAACTTCCCTTATAAGCTGTTCATGAAAGTAGAGCCCTAGTCAGTCAATATCTCCTTTGAGAACCCTACTCGAGAAAAGAAAGGGAGGAAGTGTTTCAGGATTTGTTGTGTTTTGTTGGCTCTCGGGACAAAGGCCTTGGGATACAGAAGGTGTCTCACTAGCTAGTCCCCAGGGATATGTCATCCAGGTGGCCAGGACACGGCCATCATACACGTCCTCGAGTATCTGTCATCCAGGTGGGCAGGACACAGGCATCACTAATGGATCCAGTTCCTGGGGGTGGACCAGTGAGGGAGGATCACCTGGATGGGGGGTGTCCTTGGAGGATGGGAGTGGGATACCGACGGGTGAGACGCAGGGTCCCCCTTGTTTGAACATCTTTTCTACGTAACTGCCTAGTCACATTTGTCTGCTTAAACTGTGGGGATTATTCCATGCACATACTTATCTGTCTGCCACCCGTGTGTTGATACCATAATAACTGCTTAACTGGCTCAACTGTATATTTTGTCATAATCCATATTGGTATGTGCTTTTTGCAATGAGTTACCAATACCGGTACTTCTTTGATAATTTACCAGTAACCAAATAAATATTCTTTGTTGCTGCACAGTTGTGATACCACATTTTCTACTGACCCTTCAAGTGCTACACACACTTCATTCTCATGGCTTGTGGCTCCCACAGTACTTCTCCTTGCTACTTGCCACTGTTATATGCACAGGATTTTTTCCCTCCTCTGCATTTTGGCATATGTTTTTGCTGCATTTTGATATTTGCACTACTTTGGTACTTCAGTGTATGCTGAGCTCACTTCCCTGTTTCATTGGTAGCATTATCATCATAAATACTGACAATGACCCTGATACCACCCCCACCATTTCCTACCGAATCCTGGTGAACCCATAATACCATGGGAAACATGGAAACAAGATTTCACAGATTATGTAATATGGAGAGGCGCAGGCCCTTCCTCATGCATTGCTTGGGATATGAAGGTGGAAGAATTTTAAAAAGCTTTCCTGATCTTTCCACTGACACTCAAGCAGCTGGAGATTTATCTTCACTTTATGACATTTTATTTGAAAACAAATTGACAAACACTATGAAAGGAAACTCAGTATAGTACTACAGCATAAACATTTCTGCACTAGGGAACATTACGAAAATGAATTAATTGAAGCTTTGTATTACTGCTCTTAGAGAGTAAAAAAAATACTTGCAATTTTGGTTCATCATATAATGAACAGTTAAAAGATCAATTAATGTGAAAAGTTAAAGAATTAAAGATAAAGGAAGAAATGTGGGCGAAAGGGGATCCTTCTCTAGAGGAAGCTTTGGACATTGCAAAATGTGTCGAACACATGTTATCTTGTGTCAAACCATTTGAAAATAAAGACCCCAAAGAAACTGTGTGTGCCACCATCTCTCAGGACACTAAAAAGTGATAAAAAAGAAAGATGTGGCGATGGAAGGTGATGATAAAGAATCCACTTTCTATAGGCCCTCCAAAATCCCAAGCCTCAGGAAAATGTTCAGGTGTGGCAGTTCCTCCCATCTAGCCAACAATCCCTCATGCCCAGCTCACAATGCCAAGTGTAGTAAGTGTGGGAGGAAGGGACACTTTACCAAGTGATGCCAAAATGTGCTGAATAAGGTTGTGAAAGAAATACATGAGAACACTGAAATTGAGGGATCTGAAGAACATACCTCAGACGAAGAATCCTCTTAGGACAGATGTCATAAGAATAAGTTGAAGAAAGGGTCCAAACCCGTTTCTGCCAAGATAATGTGCATCCTGCTTACATTAAGGGAGGAAGTTACTAAAGAAATTTCTTGCCTGATGGAACACAACATTATAGAACCTGTAGAAGTCTCTGAGTGGTGTTCCCCAGTTGTAGTTGTAAGGAATCCAAATGGCAGTGCTCACCTCTGTGTAGAGCCCAGGGCCCTTAACAAGTGTGCTGTGGTGGACCGCTTCCCACTACTAAATATTGGTGAGTTGGTCAGCCTTACTGCTTGCTTTGAAGTATTTTTCACTCTTCACCAAGTATCAGCCGATCATCAAATCCGCTTGCATCTTGATGCACAGGATCTCACCACCTTTATTATACCAGATGGTACCTTTTGCTTCAGATGAATGCCCTTTGGACTAACATCTGCTGTGGCATTCTTTCAAAGAATGATAAAATAAGTCATTGGAGATATCCCAGTCTTATTTTATTATCAAGATGATATTCTGGTCATGGGGTCATCTGTATTGGATCATGATGTCAAACTGAATGAGGTGTTAAACAAATTAACTAATTGTCATGGGTACCAGGCATGTAGTCGGGGCAAGCTGGGGGGAGGCTTGGCAGGCCTGGCATAGGCACACAAAAAAACCCTTAGCAGATACCTTCTTTTAATTCCTTCCTGGTGTTTGTAGTAACTTCCTGGTTACCACTTCCTGTTGCCAAACAGGAAGTGCATGAAAGTCCATGAGCTTTCTAGTGTTCGGGTGTGGCTGGCTATATAAGCCACACCCTAGATTCTTCCAGTGCTTCTTGTTGCTTTCTGTAAACTGCATCAGCAACACACTCACCATGCTCCTGCTTACCTGCTCTGGATCATCCTGCTTCTGCTTACCTGCTCCGGATCAACCTGCTTCTGCTTACCTGCTCCGGATCAACCTGCTTCTGCTTACCTGCTCCGGATCATCCTGATTCTGCTTACCTGCTCCGGATCAACCTCTGTGCTTTCTACACGCCGCAGCTTTCCCCGGGCACGAGGAGAAACCTACACCAGCACCTGTAAGCATAAAGAAGAACTTTCATTAGTGCGCTCGCTCCAGTAACACTGCGCATACTCTCCGAATCTTCCCGCTACGCTGGAATCCAGGTTCGTAGCCCGAGCGCCCAAATTCCTGCAAAAGAAAGGAGAGACATTACTTACTGCGCTCGCTCCAGTAACGATGTGCATACTTACCGAAGCCTCTGTGCATACTTACCAGACCTCTGAGCCTCTCCAGTAGCGCTAAACCCAGACTCGTGGCGCAAGCACTCCATAATCCACTCCTGCAAGGGAAAGGAGAGACATTATTAGGTGCGCTAGAACCTATAACGCCGCGCATACTAACCAGCGGTTCTGAGTTCTACACGCAGCGCTACTCACCCAAGATACCTTTGGCAAAATAAAGACAATTCGCACAATACCGGACTCTCATAATCCAGCGCGCAACATTCGCCTTGTGGAAAGGACCTTCTTGCTAGTGAAGAAACTAGCACATTGAACACTCTGCCTCGCTGTGAAGACATATAACAGTGTGTGGCATCAGAACTCGGCAAACAGTCATTGCCATCATCCCTACGAGTGTAGGGCTGTGATTCTCCCATAGAATCGCACCCCTGCGAATGCAGAATGGAGCGCACACCCCACTAAACACCAAGATGTTCCTCCGGGTGAAACAGGGGAAGTGAGAACTAGGGATCAAAGGAGGCTCATCCATCGCTCCTGCAGAGACACAGGTGAGCGTGACTCTAATAAAGGCCTCACCTTACAAAAGTCAAAATGTTTTTTCAGGACCTCACACGTTGATTATCTTGGTCATCGCTTATCAGAAAAAGGAATATCACCCAGAGAGAGTTTGGTGTCCTCCATTTTACAATCTACAACACCCAAGAATAGACAAGAAGTCATGTCTTTTTTGGGGCTACTTGAGTATTACTCAAGGTTTGCAAGAAACTTTTCAGATGGATGTTTAAATATTAGAAATTTGTGTAAAAAGGGTCAGAGTACAATACGGTGGGTGACCATGAGTTTAATGAAATAAAGAAATACATTTACAAGGTTTATTTATTTATGGTTTGCTTGTTAGGCGCTTATACAATAATAATATACTGTTTCAAAGCACCCACAGGGCAGCGAGGGAGGGTGGGAAATACATTACAACACAATAGTAAGAGCCGAGGGGGAAGAGGAGGAGGGACGAACCTACAATGCCAAGTGAGTATTCAGAACGTACAAGTGCAGAAAGGAAGAGGGAAGAGGGGGTAAGTGCTGGGGGGTCCCTAGCATTTATGTGAACTATGGGCGAAGTGCTATGAATGATGAGTGCTACACGGCCTGGGCCGCGGGAGGTGTAAGTGCGAGTCTCCGGGACGGAGGTTGTGCGGATGCAAGTGCTGTGGATAGAACAGGAGCTGGGAAGAATTGGTGAGGGAGATTGTATTGCTCTCCCCAAGGTGCACGGAACAAACATAAATCACCAATGCAATTACAGAGCAAATACTTTGAACGTAGAAAGACTCAATAACTCACAGCCACGCACTCTTAGAAGATATCAGCTCTTATACGGCTATTTATTCAAAGCTTAGAAATACATAGAAATAACTCACAAAAATAATATGGACATAGATCACAAAAGAAGTAAAGAATTCAAAAGGAAATACATCACCGTGAGCGTAACAGGATTCCTCATCTCGCCCAGAAGCGGCTGGAAGACCCCGGGAACAGCCAGGCTGAGAGCACCACAGCTCACAGCAGGGCCGGACGTAAGCGTCCTTCTCCGGCTGAAGTCTCACCTGACCACCTCCGGGCTTCCGCATATATACACACTCCACAAAGGGGAGTTAATTCTCGAGCCTTCTGGAAATTGCACTTGCGCAGTTGAGGAACAGCCGTCGGTTGCCAGCTGGGTCAATCGAGAGCTCCCCCCAAGAAGCGCAGTGCCTCCCTTCTCTAAAAACATGCTCCACGGAGAACAGTAGAAAACCATAACAAAGTTAGCTTTCCCAGCAGAAATGTCCTTGACCACATACCAGGTTTGGAAAGCATGTTTTTCTCAGCACCGTGACTCTAACACTCAGCAAAATGTGTGCAGCTTTTCACTGCGGCACAAAGTAAATATCCATCATGGCTCCGAGCGCTCCCAGAATGCATTGCGCACCAGCGCCATTTTAGTTCAAGCGTAACAGAGATCAAGGCCCCGGAGATGTATAAGGGCAAAGGACACTGATTCAGCAACTGTGGGATTAGCAGAGGAGAGAAGATGGGAAGGAGCAGGAAAAGAAGGAGGTCTTAAGGAGCTTCTGGAATTTTAGAAGGTCCTGCTCAAGGCGCAGAGGTATGGGAAGGCTATTCAAAGGAGGGAGCCCGCAGAGGAGTGAGCGACCCTCTGCCATCTTTTTAGCAAAATGCTTTACACACAAAGAGTTGGTGCCAGAGGAGCAAAGTGGTCTAACGCGAGATTATTTAGTGAGATAAAGTTGAAGATAGTGTGGTCCCCAGGTCTAGACAGCCTTGTGGATAATACAGAGGGATTTGAATGTAATCTGTGCAGCAACTGGGAGCCAGTGAAGACTTTTTAGTGCAGGAGAGATGCAGTTCCTGGGCTTAAGGCCAAGGATAAGTCTTGCTGCCCTATTCTGGATAAGATGAAGGGGTCGAAGAGTGGAAAAGGAAGATTCAGGAGGAAGCTATTACAGTAGTGAAGTCTAGAGAGAACTAGGGCTTGAGTCGCATTCAGCTTCTGAGGTAAAGTGAGAAAAGGTAGAATTCCTTTGAGAAGGAAGAGCTGATAGTTGGACTTCTTGGCAACGTCCAGAATGTGAGGGAGGAAGGAGAGAGAGGAGTCGAAGATGATTCCAAGGTGTCTGGCTTCGGTTGAAGGAGCAGGGGGAGAGCCCAAGGAGGAAGGCCAGAGTGAGGGGAAGAAAGAGGGATCAGGGGTCAAATGGGTAGGATCTCAGTTTTACCGGCATTGAGGCAGAGATTGTTGGAGGTGCAACGGGACCAGATGGCAGATAGGCAGTCAGGTATGATGGAGGGTGCAAGAGTGTCAGCAGGGAGTCTGAAGAAGAGCTGCGTGTCATCTGCGTAAAACTGGAAGTTGGATGAGAAGGAGGAGATGAGGCATGCAAAGAGAGCAAGGTAGATGTTAAAGAGCCACAGGGAGAGAATAGATCCCTGGCTGGGGCACCAATGTTAGAGATAGAAGTAGGATAGGAGAAAGGACCCAGGATGACATGAGAAGTGCTGTTAGTGAGGAAAGAGGACAGTGCCCGTTCTGAGATACTAAGTTTATCGTGGAGCCTTTGTATGAGGATGGAATGGTTAACTGTGTCAAATGCAGAGGAGAGGTCAAGAAGGGTAAGGAGAGTTGGGGAGTTGGAGTCCAGAGATGCGAGCAATTCTTCACTGGTGTTCAGAAGAGAAGTTTCCGTGCCTCTGGATGCTCATAAGCCAGATTGATGGTCGTGGAGGCCATCAATGAGAGTTAAGCTTGAGAGTTGGGGCAAGAGAGCCAATGTTATCATTGATGGATGAGCAAGGGGAGACCTGTTTAGAAGAGACCTTCATGGAGCGGATAACTCTGGTAACTTCCTCAGGTGTGACAGGAGGGAAGGATGATAAGGAGGAAGGAGGAAGGAGGGGGTAGGCTTGTGGAGGGGGTGTGGGATGGGTTGTGAGGGAGTGTAGAAAGGGAGGTCAGAATGTCCTGCGTTTTGATGGCAAAGTGTGAGGCCAGTGCTTTGCAGAGGGCCTGGAAGGAGAAGGAGAGGTAGAGACTGCAGAAGAGTTTGCTAGTTCCCTGCAGATTTTGAAAAGTTCAAGTGAGTTGTTGGATGCGCTGGAGACCCGTGCTTGAATGTGGGTTCTTTTCTTTGCACCGAATGCGAGTCTGTATTGCCTTTGGAGCAGGCGGCAGGCCAGTTTGTCAGAGGATGAGCCTGAGGTTAGCCACTTCTGTTATGCTGCCCTGCACTTTTGTTTCAGGGCTGCAAGTTCAGTGTCGTACTAGGTGTTACACTTTGAGGCAGGTTTCAGGCAGATCTTCATGACTGGGGCCAGAATGTTAAGAGTTTTGGTGATGGAAAGATGGAAGTTTTTTGAGGGCAGTGTCAGAGGTAGAGTCAAAGGTGGGGGGATGAGGTGGCATGAAGTTGGAGTCAAAGGCAGCTGCAGTCACTTGTTTCATCGGGTGGATGTTAGTGAACGAGGATGGTGCGACATTTGGCGAGGCGGACAGGGGGCCAACGGGACCTAGATGTGAGGAAAGGAGAGAGTGGTCAGACTAGGAGAGAGGAGTGACTAATGGGATCCAGATGTGTAGGATGGCCCAGAGGGGAGAATGGAGAGGGAGAGAGAGGGGCATAGGTCAGTGAATAGAGTGGTTGCAGAGCCTAGGGAGAACAGTTGAATGCTGAAATGTTGAAATTGCCCAGAACGAGACGATTACATTCCAGTTCTTTCACCATTTGACACTGAAAAGGACAGATATATAATGACTGATATAGTGGAACTGGACTAGGGGCGGTGCTTATGCAATCAGACAAACAATGTGACAATAGGACAGCTTTTGCATCTAGAGCTTTGAAAGAGGTTGAACAAAAGATATGCAGTCATTGAAAACCAAGCTCTGTCTGGAACATGGGCTGTCAAAAAATTCATTCATTTTTGTGGGGTATGTAAGGAAGGCATGGTATCAATAGTAAGACAGACAAAAGTGACCACAGTTCAAGGGTGTTTATTAAACCTTCACAAGGGTGGTATAAACGCCTATCTAAACCTAAATCTACCGATGGGAGAAAGCTACAAATAATAATACAGTCCTAGGGAGTCGTGTCAACATAAAAGGGTCTATACTAAGAAAAACCTATTGCCAATCCTTTGTACTTTTGTACTAATTTACAAATAATGTGGGGTGATGTTCATGAAAAAGAAAGAAGTGTTCATAAAATGATAAGTTAGGATGTTTGGGCCGTTGGCCTCCGTTCCCCACGTTTTCAGCACAGAGGTTCACTCGAGCAAAGCACACACTCTGGCTTAAGCGGCACAATGCTATAGTTCAATTTTCACAATTCAAGACCGTCTGTGGTCAAGTCTCTTTACTTCTTTCAAGTCTCTTAACTCAGAGGGTCTAGTACACAAAAACAACAAGAAAAACGTTATTTTCCTTTTCCAGTATTCAATGTGGGTGTTAACCTTAGATCAGCCGGGCTGAGACCCCTTCCAAAACCAAAGTTCAACGTTGGATCCCCCTCAGTCGAGCTCAGATCCGTTTCTGTTGGTCAATTTGTCTCCCTCAGCCGACCTCGGACCAATTGCGATGTACTTTAAACTATTGAAGGCTTTCAAATGTGCACGGGATTTAGCAAGACTTATTGCATGACCGCTTCAATCTTAGTATTCCTTTTCTTACACTCATCATCAGTAGGATACCCAACAAAAACCCATGAAACTTTGAATGAGCACCCACGTGGCGCTGGACCACTATGTGTAAGGTATCTTTTCTTAACTTCCAAAGTTGAATTATAACGTTCAATTACTCCTATTGGTTGTCATCCATATCTGCGTCAGTCACTGTTCTCTTTGTACAATGTTACCGCTTGCAACTTTGGTTCAAAACATAAGTTGGTTCAGTATCAGTCTCTCTGACTCACCGGCTGTGCTGCTTTATCTAAAGCTGCTTTGTAGTCAGAGGCAAGGACAGTACCACAGCGGCAATCTCTCCTCCTTGCCTTGTTTATCTACACGGGGGAGCCCTCGGTACCTATGCCACACTGTGCAGGTTTGATCAGCCTTAGTTCCGGGTATTCAGTTTCTTACTTTCCAAGACTCATGAAAGTAACGGTCTTTAGTGGTCAAAGGTGCTTCCCTCCTTACGACTCTCTCTGATCTCAATGTCTTCCTCCTTCTATGAAATTTCCCTGTTGGAACTGCTGTTTCCTTGTGTGGTTTGCCTCGCTCAGAGTATGCTTTCGTGCTTCGCCTTTTGTCCATTTGGGAAAATGTGATGGAAGTCAGGTGTGTGTAATAATCCATAATTGCCTGACCTTGCCTGCCCATGGTGTTGGGACATGTCAGGTATACGGCTCTGGTGTTAGTCTGTTTTCGCTCATGGTGAACTGCCTTTGAGAAAGAGTTTGTGTCAGAAAGGGGGGGTGGGTTGAAATTCCAGGTATCCTACCTCTTAGGACAGGGTAAAGGTGTTACTGGAAAGGGGATACCGTGTCTCCTTCTCCGGTGTCCCACTTCCACTCCCGAGGAACCCCCTCCAGGTGATCTTCCCACACTGGTCTACCCCAAGGAACTCTGGATCCAAAAGCGATGGCCGTGTCCTGGCCACCTGGTTGACAGATCCCGGGGACTAGCGCGTAAGACACATTCATGTTTCTCACAGGTAGAACATGCTCTATCGTCACTGATCACAACCCCCTGATGTCAATATTTATATCAAAAGGGTTGGGTGGAGTATCAAGACAAAACATTTATTGGGTAACCTCTATACATACAAGGTTATGACTTTGTGATTAAATATGTAGCAGGTAAAGATAATGTTATAGCTGACTACATATCTAGATCATCAGTTGACACAAATTATGAATATTCTGAAGAACTTGATGAATACATATCTAAAAATGAATGGGAGAAATGTCAGCAAGAGGATGATGAACATTTGAAAGTAAAAGAATGTGTCCCTATTGGTGGGTCAGGATGGTCACTGGAGAAGGGATTAGGCGGATTCCATAGGGTAAGGAATTAACTTATTAAAGTATTGGAGGACATGTCTATGGGGACAGCTGCAGGAAGTGAGTGATTTTTTTGTTGTTGATTCGCAACTTCTTGTAGCAAATTCTGTACAGTTGTATAAAAAGTCTCCATACTACCACAAATAGGAAGGGTACCATCAGTCAGTGCAGCTAGTAACATTTCATTAGCTCTGCACAATTTGATTCTATTCCATTTTATACAGTTCCCTTGTTATTAATACAGTAATCACCCTTCAATTGCTTATGAATAGTTTAGGAGCAATTTCTAAGGAAAATTCAATTATAACATGATCACTAAGTTTGTTAGCAATAAGCTTGAAATCAGTTCTAAACGCAAACCTGGATAATTCAGTTAATATAAAATCAGTCCATGAGAATTGGCAACCATTTGTCCAAGGATATTACAAGTCTTCGTGTCCAACATGAATTAATTGGTATAGTTGGCAGCTCTTGATAAATGACGTCCAGGGGCTTCCGTTTAGAGATATATCCTCTTCTTCTGGGCCAATAGCCCATACATCAAATTCATTCCTAATGTAAGTATGCCATTCCAAAACCTTAACCAGTTTATCCGGATAGTGGGGACACTGAAAATTCAGATTTTCTATAACATAATATTGCCATTTACAATGTTTAATTTTCCCAGCACTCTTACAATTATTCTGTCTGGTTTATTATTGTCATCATATGACCATTACCTGGTGGATTATATACGTTTATCAATAAGATTTCCTCATTTCGCCCCAGCAGTGGGATATCTACCATTATGGTTAATACATAGTCAGATCTACTATCCAATAATGCATTGTTGCCTTCAAATAGTTTCATACTGCTGTAGCAAGACCCCCAAAAGGCCTTCCTAGCTTATTTTTTCTGAGAAGGAACCTGGTAGGTTATGTATCCATCTATAGAAAGACTGTCCCTCAACCAGGTCTCTTGCAATAAAATGATATCGGCCGCAAGTAATAATTGTATCCCTTCAGAGTCAGACATAAAAGAGAGATATCCCCTACTATTCCAGGACCGATTTTTATGTGATTAGGTCTAGGGACTGAGCATCAATCCACTTCTTCCAAATTCTTAGCTTTCAAGCGATAGTCATTTTGTCTCACTAGTGAGCTGCCTTTTGATTGTAGCTCAAAGCATATCCTAATGCCTATGTCTTTCATCGTGTTATCTGGTGGATGGGAGCTTGTCCCCAAGAGGGGATATCGATTATCTGAAAGTACCTTGGGGATCGGTACCTTTACAAATTCATAAACAAGGTCAAGGAAAAAGGATGCATGTGTCATGATGAGCTTGACAATAACAGGAGATACCCAATGTAGGACAGCCAAGTTAGGTCCTCATTGTGATTGAGGAATATCGACTCTCTTTAATTCATGAGAAGAAATCTTACATAGTACAGGGAGTAGATACAGCAATTCTAAAACATTACATTGATTTAGAAAAGGACTAGCAGCGGTTGCATAGAGGTCAGTGACCGTGATTTTTTCAAAACTCATATTCTTCGAAACATCATCAAGATCGATCATAGTGCTTTTCAAGCCTTCCCCAAGGTATGTATTGTATTTTCCTCGCTTATCCGTGAGGAGCCATCTCTCAAGGCATGCTTTGGTAGATGTGTGCTCATTTCCGCTAGAGCAACTCTTCATCATTTTGGGATCTAGCATTATGTAATGACTGAAACATTTTCTCTCGAATGAAAGCATTTCCACCCAATGAATCGTTGCTAGATGATTTGTCTGATACTAGCTTTAGACCTGGGATATATCCCTTGGGTTTTTTCAATTTGACATTTCCCACTATTTCAAACCCCTTAGAGGTTTCTATACAAGACATTCTCTTAGGGAAATCAGAAGCTAAGGCCTGTGATGCCATCTTATTGTTGCTATTATCATTAGTGCTAATAATAGCAGGAGGTGCACCATGCTTACTCTTTTTCGTATGCTTCCTGCCAGAAACTGAAGATCCAATTCTACCATCTTTCAAAGGTAACTCATTTCCCAACAGGACATTTGTCTTAATCCACCATTTTACATTTGTAATGGGCTGGCTTACTATTTTAGTGGTGTGAGGGAGGGACCTTGATAAGTCCTGCATGTCCTGAATGGTTATAATAGGACCATCTGTCTTCTCTCCACCCAATATTTGTTTCCCAGATTCTTGTGCACTAAAAGTTAAATTTACTGCCTTAGCAAGTTCAGATTTTAAAATATGTTGTTCTTTTTATATGTTTTTACACACATCAAGTCAAGAATTCAGTATAATTAAACATTCTGTCCCCATACTAAAATTTCCTAAAACAGGAGAGTCCGGAGAGGGAGTGTTCACATAATTATGCGTCAGTGATGCATATGCATTCACGGCAATCACCGTTAAATTAGGAGAGTGTGACAGTTCAGTAGTAGTGATGCAAATAGAGTCCGTAGCTTGGCTGGGATTAGTGGGCATAACAAAATCCATGTTTGATCAGCCTCTAAGCTCATAGCTGTGGCCATCAGCAATTTGCCTTGAGGAGATGGATTAATTTAGTTTACAGTGGATTCTGAAAAAACAGCAGTCATAGGGGGAGAATTAATCATGCTGGTAGGATTAAACTTTGGTTTTAAGAAAGGTGTTATTTTCCCTCGTTGATTTTCGTCAATGCCATTCAGATCGCAGATGGAACTAGTCATATCCGCAATAGTAGTCATCACCTGCTTTAAAAGTCTCTTAGTTGCTTGCTTTTTTAGATTCCGGGCGGCATTTAATGTTCCAGTACATACTGCACGTTGACAGGAGAGTAATGGACGATTCCTAGTGACTGCAGGCATTTCCGTGCTAACAAATATATAAACGTGGCAGTGTTCTAATATTCACAATGTAAGTGAATGCACAGAAAGTGTATTTTGTTAAGGCTCCGATGTACACAGTGCCAAAAAAGCAGAGAATAGCTATAAAACGTGACAGTGTTGTTCCAATTTCCTGGTATGCATGCATACACAAAGTTAGTAGGCAGTAACTATAAACGTAGCTCTGTTGTTCAATTACCTATGGGCATGCAGGCACAGAGGGCGTATACTGTAGAGGTTCTAAGGTTTACAGAGCTCCGCGATCGCCTCTCGGTCAACAAAGGAGGGACTATTAGCGAGGACACGTTAGTATAGCTCGACTTGCTGGCAGTCACTCGTCCTAGCAATAAGACCAACCTGCTTATAGTTTGTTCGCCTTGTTCCACGGTATCCCACAGTGATCACAGTAACCACTTCTGCCGCTTCCGTCTGCATTTTAGGACTGTTAAACTCCACAGAGGGAAGAAAAAAATATGTGCCAGTTATAATTTATCGATACTCTAAGTGGGTTGAATTACGTTCTGTGTATGAAGCTGACACCAACGTAGTCATCACGTTTATGGATGACATCTTTCAGAGAGAGGGCACATCAAAGAATATACAGACAATGGTTTTCAGTTTACCTCTGGTTTGATGAAATATTTTGGGGAGAAAATGGGAGTTGGACATCATAAATCATCTGTGTTCCACCCATCCACTAATAGTATGGTGGAGAGAATAACAGGACGTGAATGCAAAACATTTATTTGTCAATTCAGGCAGGAAGACATTGGGAGGATGACATTGAGAAGCTCACATTAGCTTACAGACTGTCACCCCATGCTACCACGGGATTATACCATTTAAAATACTGAGGAGGAGGAAAGCTGCCTCGCATGTGTGTCGTCCATGGTTAGGAAGAATGAAGTTCATTGAATGGAATGAGGAACACGTTTATTTTAAACTCTTTTCATTTCCATTTATATTCGTACATCTTACATGAATAAGCATTAGTTCAATGTGTATCAGACATGTAATCAGAGCAGTTTGTCCTCATGATAAACATAATAAAAATAGTCAAATGGAATGAGGAACTAAGAGAGAGAGTGAAAAAGAAAAATGAGTCAGCAAAAGACATTTATAATAAAAATTCAACACTAGGCTATCAAGAATTGAACATGGTGACAAAATACGGGTTGGGAGTTCTCAAAGGGGAAAGCAAGTTTAGTGGCCCATTCAGAGTAGACAAAGTCATGAATGATGCAGTTGTCTTAAATGATGGTCGAACCTGGAATAAAAGTAGAATTGCTGCACGACCAGTTAGATCATTTTTTTCAGTATAGGAAGGGAGGTTTGTTATATATTACAAACATATGGGGCCTCATTATGACTTTGGAGGCAGCCTCCAAAATAGTGTCTGGGTCCGTGTTCCTTGAATGGGGAAATACCGGGCCATTCCGAGTATGGCGGGCCCGGTATTTCCTCCTTCAGGGAACCCGGGCCCGGTCCTTCCCCATTCCCATTTGAGCCCTAATAGGGCTCAATGGGAATGGGGAGGGAACTCACAACGGGCCCATTACGAACGGGCTCGTTGTTAGCTCCCTGGTCCCCTCAGAATGGGTTTAACGGCTCCGGCACCATTACCGGTGCCGTTAAACCCATTCCGCACAAGTTATAATGAGGCCCATAATCATGCCTGGTAAATAAAGATTGCATTTGTCATTATAAATGCTTTAGTAATAAACGTCCTTACAAGGAGTTTTTATCTGTTATAACAATATGCATCTTTCAGATCAAATTGAAGTTGTAAACATGTTATGGATACAAATACCATGTAGGGGCATACACATCTCTGTAATAGTAAATAACACACGTGGTATGCTTCTCGATGACTGTATTCCAAACATGTTCTGCTGTTGTTGCCATCTAGTTGCCTAATCATAATAAACATGATATGTGATCTCCTTGGAGACATGGAACTTTCATAAGGTTCCACAGCACTGTATATATACATATGGTCATCACCCTCGCCGTTGAGCATTTCACCATTAACAGGAGGGCCTTCATTTTTATAAGAAAAAATACTCACCAGAAACTTACCGTGGCTCCTGGGAGTTCTTCACTTCAATATCCTCAAAGAGTGATCAAGTACCTTTAAATAGAATATCACTGATTTCCAGTTTAAAAGAGCTATTAAAGATAACAAGCCAAATTCAAATCTAATCAATGTAACCGGAAAGGATGGCAGCAGACCCAAAACATGTCTCCACAACAATATTTACAACTTGTCCCACCAGTTCTTAACATTAGGGTGGAGAACTTGGCGCCATAGAGCAACATGGGAGTCACCTTTAATTAAAATACTTAATAATCAGGGCCAGTGAAAATGTTGTGTATCTTATGTCAATTCTAATCATATGTGCCCCCACACGGCCACAATCTTCTGGCGCATCTTTGACTGTAGTGACATACAGGATGGAGTGCCTGATATGTGAAATCCCAGGTAGGTAATCTCTTCAACAATGTGCAGCTTGCTAGGGATGAATCTCTCCAGAGAGGGGTTCACATCCCCCCTCTAATAGTAGAAAATCTCATTACCTTTCACTTTGTTTCATTTGTTGCCAGATTATTCAACTCCATGTATTGCTTTACGGCAGCTAAAGATCTAGCAAGGCCAACTGGAGTGACGTCAAACACAACAATATTGTCAGTATATAGTAACCAATGAATCCGGGCTTCACCTATTTTAGGTGGAAAAACTCTAATGTTCGCCAATGTATCCCCTATATCAGCTGTAGAGACTAATCAAGAAGGTGGCCAGCACATACCCTTGCCATAGGCCATTTAAGGTAGATACTATGGCAGATAGCGAACCTACAGAATTCAATCTAACACAGAGACAGATACCTGTATGGAGATCTATAACTAGATCTAGAAAAGAGGGAGGTAGACCACATATCTAGAATTTCTTCCAAAGCCTCTCCCTATTTACTTTATTGAAAGCAGCCGCTAGATCGATAAAGTCTACATAGAGACAAGTTTTCCTATTCCAAGTCTTTTGACAAAAAGAGACTTAATGATCAGTCATTCAGGGCAGTGCCAAGCCACCTGCGAAAACCTAATTGCATTTTATCTATTCTTTTCATCATAAATGCCCAGGCATCCAACCATTCCAGTATGAAATCGAGGAGAGTAATGTACCTATAATGTCCAAAAGGGCAATTGGCCTATAGCTGTTGAGAAGGCTTCTATTGCCAAGATGTAGGTATTTATTTATGTTGCATCACTTGTTTGATTAATCTGTAGATAATATTCACCCACAGCAGGGGCGCAGACTTTATGGTCAAATTCAACAAGCCACGACCTCCTCTCCATCCACAACCTAGATCTACTAGCCATAACGGAAACTTGGCTCCATGATGCATCCGGTCCTGCAATATCCCTAGCCCTCCTGCCTGGTTACTCTATACTCAGAAAAGACAGACTATTGATGAGAGGAGGAGGAGCTACCCTCATTACTAAAGACTCGTTTTCCATCAGGCAATACGACACTCCTTGGGAAGGTCATGCCGACCTTATCTCCGCAAAACTGTCGTTATCGCCCAGCTGCGCCCTAAATATTCACACCATCTATCGACCATCCACCTCTACTCCTGAGTTTCAAGCTCAGCTCTTACACCTACTAGGAGACAACCTTAAAAAATCTACCAAAACAATATTATTAGGAGACCTCAATCTCGTGTTTAATGATCCCAATGATAAAATTGCAACAGAACTACACAAAGAACTCACTCACATGGGATTCCAATAAAATGTCACTACCCCCATGCACTGCAAGGGCCATACCCTTCATTGGGTGACAGACCACAATTGCCATACCTCAATCACCTCTATCTCTGCCCTCCCGTGGACACACCACAATTGCATACAATTCTCCATCCCAGCTAACCAACCAGCTAGAGCTCTCATACACTCACCACCAGCCATAGTAAGAAGTTAAAAAAACCAACTAAGGAAAACCTCCTTCCCTTCCTGGACACCCCTGAACTCCGGCTGCCCTTCTCCAATGACCCAGCCACCATCGCTAACATCTATGCCCATACGATGACCAATGCTATCGAAGCCATTGCTCCACTTGAAAACAAGAAAGAGAAAAAATCCTTAAATTCTAACACATGGTTCACAGATGAACTAGCTACCTTACAGTCTGCCAAGCATCAAGCTTTGACCACATGGCAATCCAACCATAACAACAGTACCAAAGAAGATTTTAAACAAATATCCACACAATACAAAAAAGCTATCATTCATGCCAAATCTACCTCCTTCAATGAACAAATCTCAAAAGGGAATTCTCAACCAAAGGAACTATTCTCCATCTTTAGAGAACTCATTACGCCAGCCTCTAGCCCCGATGAGATTGTTTTTTTAAACTTTAGATCGTTAAAGATGAAGCTTGGTGCCCCAGCATTCAAGCAGCCATGCTAAAAATAAAATAGAATTGCTTCAGAACAAAATTGTAGCACAATCCAAAGACTTGCCCAAGGTCAGCTCAACCACTCCACATATCTAAATGCATGAAGAACCCCCTAAGGAGCTTTTCTCATTCCAAGATGTTACAGAACACGATGTCCTCAATCTCCTCAAACAACTAAAACCATCCATGTGTAAAGGCGACATCTTCCCCTAACTTAGTCAAAGACTGCGCCAAGCAACTAGCTCCTCTCCTTAAAGCATTCATCAACGCCTCCTCACTTCTATGTCCGTCCCAGCCAGCCTTAAAGAAGCATGGGTACCTTCCATGGGTACCCCCTTTACAAAAAGAAATCATCATTAGACCCTCTCTTGCCAAACAACTACTGTCCCATCACCACTGTCCCCTTCCTTCTAAAAATCTTGGACAAAGCAGCTCATAATCAAAAGCAACTATTTCTTGAGTCCAATAATATCCTTGGCAGAAGACAATCAGGGTTTTGCAAAGGACATGGCACCGAAACTTCCCTCCTTGATCTCAAAAACCAAATCACTTCAATCATGGATAAGGGCAAGCCGGCTCTCCTCCTACTCCTTGATCTTTCGGCTGTTTTCGATCTCATAGGCCTTCTTCTGATATTGCGCCTTGAAACACTTGTGTATAGGCGCGTTATACATGCCATATCTTATCATATCATATCATATCAAGACCATCACCTCTCACCTCATCAATGCAGCCCAATTCTCCAACGAGGCCACTACATGGATTACATCTTCCCTTAACGGAAGAGCCATGAAAGTGTTCTCCAACCAGGCAAATACAGCTCCCACAACCATACACTGCAGAGTCCCACAGGACTCTTGCACAGCTCCCACTCTCTATAACCTGTTCACTAAACCACTTTTCGACAAGCTGGACTCACTCGGCATAGCCTACACGAACTATGCCAATGATACGCAGGTACTCCTACCCCTCTCCAGCGCCTACGACCAGGATGCGGCTGCACTCCAATTAATCTAGAGCACGATCCAAGCTTGGATGGCCACAAATGGACTATGCCTAAACGGTGACAAAACCGAGATCATTATTATAGGCCCCAGAGAGATTCTATCAAAGCTTGACCAACAATATTTCAACTTCACTATAGACAACTCGATCATCCCCGTTTCACCATCTCTCAAGACACTAGGGGTTTACATAGACTCGACTCTTTCCATGACACGTCAGGTTAGTGCCATTGCCTCAGCCTCTGCCCACATTATAAAACTCATGAATGAGGTTAAACCCTATCTGTCCAAACAAAACTGCATCTCTATCGCTAGAGCCACTATCAGAGCAAAACTAGATTACTGCAGCGTCCTCCTTGAATAACCTAAGCTGTCTCCAGGTGATCCAGAACAACGCTCTTAAAGCGGCTCTCAACATACCTAAAAGGGACCATATCTCTCAAGCAAGACGTGACACACACTGGCTCCCCGTGAAAGACCGAATCACACTCACACACAAGTGTCTCTCACTTAATGCTCCATCCTACCTCTCTGACACCATTGTACGAGATGTATCCTCTCGCCCGAAAAGAGCCTGTCATGCCAACAAACTCTGCATTCCGACCATTAAAAGAACCAAAGCAGGCATTGGCTACCCCCACATTGCACCCAAACTCTGGAATGCTCTCCCTAACTCTCTCAGAGCGGAACCATCCCTCTCAGCTTTCAGAAAAAATCTGAAAACCACCCTTTTCAGCTAAACCTCTTGCTCTCCATGCCTTCTCCTCTAGACTGTCTGCTACGCTATGATTCTGTAATTAAGTCTGTACTATATGCATTTCCTTATGTTTTCAGTATGTAACTAAGCACGAATCTCATGTAACAAGCATCAGGATGCACAAGCGCTGCTGTGCGCTCTACAAATATGAATAAATAAATAAATAAATCCGGCTTAAATGCAGTATGCTTTCCCTGTGGTCTCTATGGTTATATCAAACATGCAATATTCCGAGGGGATTCTATCAAAATCATTAACCCCTGCATTATCATTAGTAGGTGCATGCAACATATTAGAACAATATGGAACCAAGTCTTTAGATCTGATTTTAACCAGCATTTTTAACATTGTCTCGTTATCTCTCTGTTTCAGGGTGGCTCAAGGATTAATTAGCCAGCTTTTATATTGCTGGTGTAATTGCATAGAGTGCTGCTTTTGCAGGCGTACATTTTCAAAAGCCCCACCCCCCTCTGGGTATTTATATAGAAAGTTGTAAAATGGATCGGGCGATATCAAATCACACTTTTGCTGCTCTGAAAGATTGACATACAACCATTGCATGTTCGATTTAAAAATCCTAACAGTGGGAGGAGCCCATCTAACATGATTACAAGCCAAATGTATGTGGACACTTCCCTGCTTCACTTTCCTGACCACCAGTTTGAACCTATTGTTCAATGTGCAGAGTAGAATTGCATGATCACTCAGATTACTCAGGATAATGACACGATTATCACATAAGTGCATCAAGGAACATGACAGAAATATATAATCCAAGAGTGCCGATGAGCACCCTCTATGCCAGGTGCGATGCAGGGATCCAGATTCCTCCAATTTTCCATTTAGTCTCTGCAATTCCCAGGTATCTAAAATATTTTAAATGAGTCCACCCCTCTCTTTAGCAGATAGCTCACACATCTTTTTCTTTTTTTATATTGGATACCCACTCTACAATCGCCCTATTTGCTTGTTTCTACACAATCTGCATTCAGATCCCCCACCCAGTATTACTGATGCTTTACTGGTCTGACGGTGCCATTTTTCAAGTATAGAATCAAACATTCCCAAAGAAACTATCAGTGTTGTGTGCTGCTGGATTTAAAGACAAATTTAACACAAACAACTCATTGGGTATACAGCCATTACACATTTACAGGCCCTTAATTCCCACTGCAAAGATCCCAGAGAATTCTGACGACCACGGTTCAACCGCCAGTCCAAGATAATTTTTTACAGCAACCTTGACCCCCTTTATGCGCTTTCTGGAAGAGTATAATGTCTGTTTTGTCATGCACCACCAACCAACCAAATTCATTCCCCAACAAATGGGTAAAACCCCTTGTATTCCAGGGTAAAATTGTTATTTTGTTTTTCTTAAAGATGCCCCTTTGAATTCCTGTACATTGGGCAGTTGACTCTCTCATCCCGTGGCGTGGACATTAGTGCTGCAGATAACCATGACCAATTCTCAGCACGTGGCTCTTGCCTATGACCAGTATCTGTTATGACATAAGAGATTAAACCTTTCACTTCAGAGCCCTTAACAGGGTGAGAGGTCCTACTAAAGTTATGACTTTTTGTTTGAACAATAGAGTGGCATTGGAGATTATAATGTGAAGTTGTTATTAGCTCATAACCATAACGAAGAGAGAGGAATTCATCCGCCTCTGCTAGAAGGAGGCCATATTCACCCATACACAATGGATGAATGGATATGCAAAAGGACGCGGTTTGCACGCTTCTCATCTAGGAATTTAATTAGGCTGATGTCTTGCTATTCCACTTAAATCTGGTATGCTGTAAAAGAGACTCAATACATTTGTATAATTCCGAAGAATTTTCGGGTTGTGTTTCCCAAAGATCGATTCTAAAAGTAAACATTTGGTGGGGTTTACAACGCTCACTTGTGAATTTTGCGGCTTAAGGCCAGCCCCAATTATCACAAAATAAGGTTTCCCATCCGTGTCCAATTCTACCTCATGGAGACTGTCCTCTCCTGATTCTTCTATCGAGACCACATCATCCTCTTCAAATTCCTCCACTTGCATTGAGTCAATTTTTTCCTGTCCATTTTTCTGAGTCGCTACAGAACTTTTATCATGTGCTTGCTGCAGATTTGCAACCATTACAACCACCTTCAACTTAGATGGGGGTTCCAAGGATGGGTTTGATTGATCCCTTCCACCCAATGGCTTTTTCCTGTTTTTCCTTTTGTCCAGAATAGGGGGAATTTAAATTCCCTGCTATCTCTATCCTCATAGGGTTGAACTCGGCCCATCCATTGAGGCTATTTGTTGCGTTTTGCTCATTGCGACTTTTATCATGAGCTGCCACAATTGCTCTTAAGAATTTTCGTGACTGTTCCTACACGGACCCTGGTTATTGTTACGCTTTTGATTTTTTTGCCTTGTTTTTCTGGATATTTACCAAAGGATGATCCCCTCCATAGGGTAGGACTTCCAAAGCTACTGCAGTAGATGTAGCGTGAACTTCCAGATGGTCAGCCTGCCCCAAGGTAACACTATCCCCCAGCCCGACTGTTTTCCCCGTAGGGGTGCAAACATGGACAGAGGACATACCAGTAACTGTATCCAGCTTTAGAAGATTTTCCTCCAAATTAAGAAAACCAACTTGACCTCAATGTGTGACAGCAGTCTCCATTGTGGAAAGTTGGTCAAGAATGGTCACCAAAATATTTCCATTTTGCTCCAGGTCTTCAGGCATGATGTGGGTCTCAACTCCTAGCTGCTCCATAGGGTCCACGGTTACCTTGTGAACGTGATCTGTAATCCCTTTCATTTTCTTCGCTTCAGCCCCAACTTTTTTTGTGAGAGGTGCTCAATAGTCTTGACCCTTCTCTACACTGGCGCTAACCCAGGGTCCTTGTCTTGAACCGAGTGAATGGATTGTCTAGATTTTTTTCCGTCTGGTCAGTATTTGTTCCCCCCGCCTCCTTTTTCCAACGTTGACAAAGAGGTCGGCTTTGGCGATCACACCTAGGGATTCAGTCCCTACTGCACCTTCCCACTCATATTTGAGGATTTCACACAGATCACTTGGGGACTCTGATATATAAGCCTCCACAGACTCTGCAGGCCCATCCACTTCTAAAATAAGGGATGCCACACTCTGGGTCGCTGCACATTTCTCAGGATCATCTTTAAATCACAATACAAATTTTGCCTCTCCACAACACTACAACACCCATAATCCCATTCACCTATTGAAATCCACAAGGAATGGGATGAGGAAGAGGTAGATGGGAGTAATGAGGATTACCCATATAAATCAATGGGCAAAAGAGTCCTATGAGCAGTCTCCATGTTGTCTCGATAACGAGGTCAGGCAGAGTCAGGTAGGGAGGGACAACTACTCACACCTGACTCCAATTACCTCTAGCTGGGAGTATAAACGCAGCAGTCAAAAACAGCATTGGGAGCGAGTCAGGGATGCTGTAAGGTACCGGAGAGCAGGGGAGAGCCCCAGTGAGCTGGAGAGACCCTGGGGGTCTGGAGGAAGAGAATAAAAACCGCCCAAACACTGGCCCTGCTACCAGAGAGGAGATTACAGTGTGGAGGAGGAAACTGTCCCTTCAGAAGGCAAGACCAGGGAATGCTGGGGAGCCTGGCGGTACCAACAGTTAAACTCCTCTCCTGGGCCAGGCAGGTGAACCCATGTCTTTGAGGGGCAGATGGAGAGACCCAGACCTCCTACAGACATCCCCCTTTCTCTCCTTCAGTTCCCAAAGACAGAAAGTGCCATTTCGGGATTCAATGAAGTGGGAGCAAAACCAACCCAATGCATTTGGGACTAGAAGTACCAAAACCTTTTTATTAAAATTGTGACTTTTTGGAAGCAGGGTCTGAGTCTGGCCGAGGGAGAACCTTGAGAAACTTCAAGAAGTTTCTGAGTCCGACAGAGGGAGACCCAGTGGTACAGCAAGGCAGACCAAGCTATCCAAGCACGGTAGTTCAAAAGGAGGAGAAAGGTGGGGAGTATCAAAGGGGTGACAATGAGAGAAGCGGCCTTGCCCTTTCCCACTGAGACCCGCGAAGCCTCTTCAGAAGGAAATATAAGATTGTGAACAATAGCCCGACTGTGTTGCAGTAGATGTCAATGGTACACGGAGTGTTCCTTTACTTTACTTTAATGTATTTATATTGTGCAGCAATGGACACAGAGGCATAATGGTGCAGACATTACACAAAACAGACACATACACATGTAAGTAAACAAAGTCAGAACCAAAGGGGTGTCAAAAGCAGGGCAGGGTGAACATTTAGGCACAGCCAGGTCTTCGAGCCTTAGGTCCAGCAGGAGGCTGTTCCAAGCTGCAGGGGCTGCCACAACAAAGGATCCCTTTTCTGCCTTGTTTGATCTGCTTCTGGGGATGGTCAGCATTTTAGACTTGTTAGATCTGAGCGTTCTGGTAGGGATCTTAAACATTATCAGATCACTCAGGTAACGCAGAAGGAACCCCATGGTCCCCAGAAGGAACTTAAAGGTAATCGTAAGGAGGCAGAGTGAATTCTCACCTTCACAGGGAGCCAGTGCAGGACTCTTCTTGCTGCTGAGACATGATCATGTCTGGCTAGGCCCATAACCAACATAACGGCCCCATTTTGGATTTCCTGGAGTCAAATGGTATCAGTTTTACTAATGCCAGACAGAGACTACAACAATAGTCAATTTTAGCATCTATTATGGCTCTCGCTAGGGTTTCAGCGTTGGCTTGGGAGATGAAAGGGCGCATATGGGTGAAGAGTCTGAGATAGTAAGCTGTTCCAGACACCACACTCCCCACATGGGCTTTCATAGAAAGATGCTGATTTAAGATGACCCCAAGGGATTTCACCTTCTTGAGTGTGTTACTTTTCACATCACCTAGTTAGAAACTACCATAGGCAGGTTCCTGCTTAGCAAGTGTGCTAGAGGACACTACAATCATAAGCTCGGTTTTGACCTACTATGGGCTAGACCGTTCGCAGCCATCCAATTGTCTATGCATGTATAGGCTTTATTCAGCCTGATTTTGTCTGATGCACGGGATCCTTCCAGCGGGACAATACACTGGGTATCATCTGCAAAATGTGTGAACCAGTTCCCTTCCTGTTCCAGCATGGCAAAGAACGGGGCAGTAAAAATGTTATAGAAACAGGGGGATAAACTGGGTCCCTGTCGAACTGCTTATGCAGTTTTTGAACAGACACAGCTTAACCTGTTATGGCGAAATGATGCAACCCAGCAGGAAGCTGCTGGTGAAAAGAAGGCCACTTCTTCGAACCTGGAGACCAACAAAGTGTAGTCTACCAGGTCGAAAGCGGTGGAAATATCTAAAAGTATAACCATAGAGGCCAGGCCTTTGTCAGTTCGTGAGAGAAGCCATGATTTGAGTTCCAACAAACCCGTCTCAGTACTGTGACCGGCTATGAAGCCTGATTGTCGGCAGTTAAGGATGGAAGAATTGTTGAGATGGAGGGCTACCTGTTTATAGGCAACCCTGCCCAATATTTTCAACAAATAAGCAGTATTAGTAATGGGCCTGTAGTTCAGTGGGTCTTCCTTAAGTAGGTCAAGTTTTTTTTTAATAAAGGAGTAACCCAAGACCGTTTGAGATCATCAGGCACGATGCCCTCTCTAAATGATGCATTAACAAACTGGAGTATAGCATCAAAGAGGGGAGGAAGGCAAGTTTTAATAATGACGGTGGAGTATGGGTCCCCTTTACAGCTGGTCGACTTGAGGTGAACCACCACTTCCAGCAGCTCCTTCAAAGAAATCGGGGAGAATGGATGTTGGCCTTAATGCCCTGAAGTTTAGCGCCCATCGCATCCTGGATCGCTTGACACCAGGCCGAGTCTTTCACCACTGCGCCCATGTCAGGGGCTGAGGTAGACTCTAGCTGCTTGAGGATTTTAAACAGAGACAATCCTATCATTGAGGGAATTTTTTTTTGCTTCCAGTAAGAGCGGTTTTGTATGCTCTAACGGCCATTTTATAGAGGAGGCTGGAGATAGGATTCCATTTCCAACTGTAATAAAGCTTAAGCATGATAAGCTCCTACGCTGATAAGATGGACAGCGGGAGATGCCTGCTACTGTGGTACCGGACTTGACTCCAGATAGAGTGAAAAGCCAAGTCGTTCATTGAACGACTTGGAAACACAAGGGAAGTGAATCGTGCATCAGAAGAAAGTAAAAGGAATTGTGAAATGGCAAGAGTGATCCCAGCAGAGGGATGCCAATAAAGAGGGGTGAAGTCCCACGAAACAGTGTGTTGGCAAAAGTGAACCCGGCAGAGAGAGGTCCACGGAGAACTGTTTAAAAAGACCTTAAGATTTGTGAATGCCAAGGAGAAAAATATCTTTGCAAAAGCCAGAGTGAACCCGACGGAGGGAGGCCAATATTCGAGACGGGTCTGAGCCCGGCACAGGGAGATCCAGGCAGTAGAAAGCCATTACCCAATCGACACATGAAGGCAAGAATAAGAGATTGCTAGAATACAAGCCAGAGTGAACCCGATGGGAAGGAGGCTGATATTCGAGAGGGGTGTGTGCCTGGAAGAGGGGGACCCAGACGTGAAGAAGCATCACATCAAGTGTAATCCGAAAATACCTTTTTGTTTGTGGTTTGAGCCTATCAGATCATTGGAAGCAGGAGAGACAACCTCCGAAATCCTGATATTTATCAAAACTATTTGAGGGGCCTGAGCCCGGAAGAGGGGATCCAGGCGTGAAGCCAGCACCCAACTTACATCTGGAACAGAACTCCTTTGGTTTTTTATTTTTTAAACCCATCAGGTCCTTTGGTCAGGAGACTTTTTTGTAGAAAAGAGACTTAACCACCCAAGATTCTGATAAGCGAAGTGGAACTGTTGTCTCGAGCTGGGAAAGCTTGAGAGTGTGCTTTGCTCAGGAATCCCGCCCTATCCTGTGCTCAAAGCGTGGGGAATGGAGACCTCTGGCTAACATAGCCTGACTTATCATTTGTGAACACTTCTTTCTTTCTTGTGAAACCCTATCCCACACTCTTTTTTGTATTTACAGTAAGGTTTGACAATAGGTTTTTCTTAGAAAAGGCCCTTTTTATTTGACACGACGTCACAAAGACTGCCGTATTATTATTTGATGTTCGCAGCTTGCTCCCATCTTAGATTTAGGTTTAGATTAGGCATTTTGCCAACCTACCTACAGTTTAATAGACACCTTTAAACTGTAATCACTTGTGTCAGTCTATTCTTGATACCATGTCTTCCTTACACTCATCTACTATTTACTCGCAAAGTTGTATAACTGTTTTCAGCACGAAAGAGCAGATGAAGAAGCAGGGCATAGAATTACTGCTTTTTGAAGGACTACAGAATTTCACATAATGAGTCTTCCAGCTCCGTAGAGCATTCCTGAAGGGTATTTGTGGGCTCTTGAAAAATCAAAGAGGAGATGGATAAATGCTAATTTTTTACTTCCCTCCGTGTTGACAACTATTCATTTCCGATGATATCGGCTATACTAGAGAGTAAGTCATTAAGTATCATAATAATTCCTTCCCCACTAAAAGAAAATCGTTGCACCATATGTTTCTTTCGGGGGGTGTGCAGTAATTTTCCCCTTCAAAGAGAGACCAGATATAACTGGACTGTGAATAACAACGGGTTTGGCAATATAAGTAAAGCAAGGTTATCCATCTCCGTGAGATCAGGTTCAGCAGAAATTACAGTTGATATTGGTAGCCCTGACAGCTAAGAAGGGGAGAGAGCCTCAAGTCATGGATCAAAACGATAGATGAACGATAGACAATAATTCTACCTTTTCCCACAACGTGATCCGTGTGCTGCCAACAAACTGCCAATCAATTGCACTCCACTCGGCTCTGCCAAATAACTGCACTGTGCAGCGCACACTGCTTTAGCGCTCTGCGTCTGATGAGACATTTTGAATAGTTAGAGTGTCTCCTCCAAATCAAACTCCAAATCACTCCACACAGCAGCAAGACACCACTAAACTCTGCAGAACAACTCTGTGTGGGTGTTCGAGTGAGCTTGTGTGAGATTGTGTATGCAGGTCTCAGTCTGGTGCATGACGTTTGTCTGTATGACTGCTTCTCTGAGTATTTCTGAAATGTATTTTTCTGTTCTTTTGGATGTATGGGGTTGTGTTGTGACTTGAGTCTAAAGTCCTTTACTGCTTGCATGAAAATGCCTGTGTGCCTATTGTAATGAATCCTGCAGAGTCATCACTAATCCACGGCCTAAAATCTCCTCCCATGTTGCCAGGGGAAGGAAGTCGCTACCTGATCTTGACTCTGGGGGTGGTAATATCAGGGAGGGTCACATGAGAGGAGATGGCTGTCAGGGAGATGTGATGACTTCTGTAAGAGAGATGCAGTATTCTTCTATATATGAAGAAGAAACCACATAATCCCTGGTATTTTGTCCTTTTGCAAATCCTTCCCATGCTAAAACCCAAACCACTGTGTATGAAAATCTTTTCCCAGCAGAATAACATTTACCCCACAGGTATGCATGGTTTACATTCAACATCCCTTGATGATAATTATTTTTAGCTGGATAGGAGTTCTGAGTAAATCATCACCACACATACAGCCTCATTATGAGTTTGGTGGTAAGTGGTAAAGTTAGTCGTAACTCTGTTACCACCAACTTTACAACTACACCAAATTCTGAGTTTTGGTCTGGAGTGGAAGATTCCTTCAACTCACCGTCGAAAAATCAGCAGAACTCGGTGGAATTAGTGCAGTGGTAATTCTGCAGTGGTTATTCTGCCAAAAAGACTCATTGGGCCTCATTACATGGAAGACGGTAGCCATGGTGCTATTAGCGCCATGGCTACCCCCTTACCGCCGCCGGAGGCTGGGTTCCCGGAATAGGGACTTACCGGCCTACTCCGACCTTTGCGGGATCGGTAAGTCCCCATTCCGGGAACCATTCCCCATTCCCATTTGAGCCCCCAATTTGCGGTACCGTTATTTGCACTGAAGTGGTCAGACCACACGTTAAGGACACGACCCACTGAGGGACCTCATAGTAGGGCGGTGGGGATTACCGGCACTGGTGCCCTTACCGGTGCCGGTAATCCCCTACCGCCTTCCGTGTAATGAGGCCCATTGAGTCCAATAGACTCAAATTAAATGGGAAATTATACTGCCACCACGACTTGGAATCTGGAGGAAATTCTGCCAGATCAAGCAGTGGTAACGGTAATTCAGGTAATTCAGTTTGGTGGTATCTGGGTGGATTTACCGCCCAGATACCATCAAACTTGTAATATGGCCCATATAATGCTCAAATAACCTCTCCTGATTCTGATACTATCTATTCCAACAAATATTTAAAACAATATCGCCTTGAGAAGTCTAGAACATGTATGGACTCCAATTCCAATATCAACTGGGGTACTGAGACGAAGAAGAAGAACAAGGATTCAATTGGGAGGCAATGTGACTTTAAGCATGAAATGCAGTTTGGTTGTCCAAAAGGTAATCAACTGCGGAGGACATTTAAACCTGAAGGTTACCTGCAGCTGGAGAATCAAGAAGGAAGTAAAGAGAGATGCTGCAGAGTATGCAGAGCAGGATGTGATACTGGTAGCAGAAGCAGTCCAAAGAGGAAGAGCCGTGGGCAGAGCATTAAACATTTGCCTGCAGCAGGTTGGCAGCATTCTAAACCGGAGAAGAGAGACTCCGGTAAGTGAATGATGCACTTCAGGGTCAGCGGAGACAAGGCCCTGCAGAGCTGCTGCGGTTATGGCAGCAAAGGAAGCAAACGCCAACACAGGAACCAAACAAAACTCTGCTCAGGCAAGGAAGCCGGCCCCGCGATAGACTCTTGCATCAACAGCATGGTATACCAGTGAGTCAGACTGAGAGTGAGAGGGGCCCCGGGACGTGCAAAAACGTGAAAGAGTATTTGAAGGATATTTTTGAATATCGACCCCAAAGAGAATTAAAAAGAGAAGGCAAGCATGGTATGATTCTCCTGACATAAGATGTCAGTTGGGAGAAACTTGGAACCAGCATTGCCATAAGCCAAAAGACATTGCAAGATAATTAAAGCGGCCTAAAGACATTGTGAGAGAATTAAAGATGCAAATATGGTACGATTCTCCTGACATGATATGTCAGTTGGAGGAAACTTGAAACCAGCGTTGCCATAGGCCAAAAGACATTCTGAGAGAGATGACGAGACAAAGGTTGTGCAGTTCTTCTGGCATGAGATGTCAGGTGGGGAAATCTGGAACAAGCATTGCCAAGAGCCAAGAGAGACTGAAAGAAAGGTTGACAGAAAGAACTTGAACAACTCCTCATATATGAAATGTCGTATCAGGGAAATTGGTGCAAGTAGTCACTTAAGTCCACAAGTTGTGTTATTGAAGAAATTTGATTGTGTAAATAACTAAAGTGGAAGGACGATTACTGAAAGACCTGATAAAAGTAACAGGTAAGGATACTTTTTGGTAAGAGATACCTGGCAGAAGAGTGTACCAGGAGATCTGTGTGAGTCAAAGAGGAGAAATTGTTGGCAGGAGAGTACCCGGACCTTAAGAGTTTTTTTTCTTCAGTTAATGAGATATTCCTGGCTTGAGAGTAAACCAGGACATCAGAGGATTGAGTAGAGCAATTCCGGGCAGGGGAGTATAACAGCAGAGGAATAATCGTGTATAAGAGAAACCTTATTGTTATAAACTGTGTTTTGTGAACAGGACATTTGGTTTTGCCATCCTGAGAAAAGTGTTCTATGAAAGAGATATTTGGTTTTGCCATCCTGAGAAAAGTCTTCTATGAAATAGACATTTGGAAAAATGTTCTTTGGAAAAGATGTGTGTTTTGCTATTCTGGCAACAGTGTTCTATGGATGAAACATCTTTGCTATGTTTTTTGTGAAAAAGGCATTTTCAAGTATTTTGACAGAACATTGTTGGAGCAACATATATCAATAGGCCACCTGAATTGGTTCAGGGTAAGAGAGCAAACTCCTGGATATAAGGAGTGCTTTGTTGGAATTACCTATTTGAACTTTCACACTCTTTATTTGTTAACTTAGAACCAGAGACATTTTCCCTGTTTTTATATGTTACTGTGAGGGTCACATATCATTTGGACACAAGGTCAACTTGCTTTAGGTTTAGTTTTGTAGGTAGGAACATTCTCATTAGAATAGGGACATATAGGCCTGTATCCCACCCTTTTTGTTAAAATAAACATGGCCACTTATTTGTGTAAAGTAGCTAATTTCTCCCCCCTTGCATGTAAATGGGTCTTATCATTCCTTAATAACCGTGTTAGCAGAGTTTTTTGCGGCATGGCAGAATCTGAGTCCGTTACAACTACCTGCTGTGTTCCCCAGGGTGCCTGCAACTCCCCCTGTTTTTATAATATCTTCACAGCTCCTCTGTTCGCAATGCTTGACCATGAGAACATAATATTTACCAACTATGCGGATGACACACAATTTGTCACCCCACTCTCTGGTTCCCATAGTGCAGATGAACTTGCCATCAATATAGTTTTTACCCTAATTGAAACCTGGATGGTCCATAACAAGTTGGCCCTGAATAAATCAAAAACTGAGTTGCTCGTCATAGGATCACCGCATATTATAAAGAAACTCGGCCCACAATATGATGGTTTTTAGATGGGAGAAGAATCTATCATGCCTCTAAAAAAGGTGAAAACACTGGAAGTGACCTTTGACCAACATATGACTATGAAACAACATGTTAGTAGTTTGGTATCATCATGTACTCATTACATCAAACTCTTAGCGCACTTAAGGCTCCTCATATCTCAAAATAATGCAGAAACCATCGCTAGAGCAATAATAGGTTCAAAAATAGATTATTGTTCTAGCCTCCTTATGGAATTGAATAAGTCTGATTGTAACAGACTGCAAGTATGCCAAAACGGGGCAATCGGAGCCGTTATGAAACTTAAATATAGAGATCATGTTACGACGGCAAGACGAGAGCTCCACTGGCTGCCCGTAGAGTCCAGATTTCTTTTTAGGACTTTGACTATAGTACAAAAATGCAGATCTGGTAACATGCCTGAATATCTGCAACAGCTCCTTACCATGAGAAACAACACTAGAACATTAAGGTCTAATAATCAGCACCTTTTATTTGAACCGAAATGCCGAACCACCAGAGGGGCCAACTCAGCTTTCTTCTCCACTGGACCGAAGGTCTGGAATGCCCTACCATTGGACATGATATGCATTGAGTCACTTGAAATTTTTAAGAAAAGACTGAAGACCTACCTTTTTAAATAAATTATTTTTTAGTTTTTATCTGAGTACTATCCTTCTTAGCCTCTCACTCCCGTTCCTCCATAATCCTTGTTACATGTTGTATGTGTCTTGTAGCGCCCTCACGCCTTTGGGTCTATGGCCGCGCTATATAAATGTAATAAAGTAAAGTAAAGTAAAGTTAATGTTAAGAGCCCTACAACTTTGTGTTCGTCTCCCTCATTTCTGACACCTCACACTATGTTTTCAGAGTGAATGCTCCGTGTTTGTGCAGGTTTGAATGAGCATTCCATCTGAGGTCAATTAATCCTGGCATGAGGTTGTTAGTGGTCCACCTATCTGTCCTATCGCAGCATGCCCTTTGATCCTTTTATCCTTAGTTACTTCTTGCAAAGAAGCCTGCCTTGATGCTTACAAATGGCTCCTGCATACTCCCTTGAATCATAATAATACTCCTTGTTTTGTGCCATCTATGGATCCGTATTGTGTCCCAGGTTTATGTAATGCAATTCCATATTCATCAACGGGATATGTACACATTGGTCTTTGTTTACTTTTGCTTTTGTAAGACACCTGCTTGTGGAACTGACCTGTGTACTGCATGCTACTCTGTACCATGCTTCTTCTGATCGAAGAACCATGTCCTCATAAAATACAAAATACAGAGCAAAATACACATCATCCTCTCTGCCCCTACCCTTCTACAATCAACAATGTTTTTTACTAATGATTTTTTTTCTCCCTCACGCATGGCTCGTAACCTGGGGTTCTCCTAGACAGTGACCTTTAAGTCCACCAGTTTATCACCTATACAGCTACAGCCACCAGGCTCTGCCTATTTCACATCCAGAAAATCGACTCATTTTTCACCTAACACTCCACAAAAATATTATCTTCAAAATAGTACTCTGTCGCCTTCACTATTATTGTAGAAATTCCTTCTGAGTCTTTCACTCTATTTCTTTGGTCCCCTCAACACATTTCTCAACTTTCCAACTCTTTGAGTATCTCCTCCCTCTTCTTCCATCTCTTCTTACTGCATTCACAGTGGCTGGCTCTTGCTGCAACACTGGACCCTCTCTAAACTCCTCCTACTTTTTAAAACTCAATTGTTATGTTGATATGTTGTGGTGCATTTGTATAGTGCCTTATGTAGCGCCTTATGTAACATTGGTATGATCTGAAAGCGCTGTGGGTTGAATGCCCTTGGGGACCGTAGTCTAGGTCAGTGGAGAGAGTAGAGGGGTGGAGCTGCATTCTAGTCTAGGTCAGTGGAGAGAGTAGAGGGGTATAGCTGCATTCTAACAGATGTTTGAGGTGCACAGGGAGGAGTGTAGGTATGTGTGCAGCCAGGCCTAAATTGATTGAGAGGTACAGCTGCGTTCTATTGTTTGTTGGTGTAAGGTCAAGAGTAAGCATATCGATATGCATAGGTGTCTGTGGTTGCCTGTGGGAGGCTCCTGGTTACTATCGGTGCCTGATGAGCCAGCCTTGTCTGTTCTGGTGGTTTGTGGTAGTGGATTTCTGGGAGGAAAGGGATACTCTGGCTGGTGTGGAGAATGTTGTGTTAGCCTGGATGGACGGTCCATTTTGCTTAACACTCTTTATCTCAATGCCCCCATCTCTTGTTCCCCATCTCCATGCCTCAGTCAGCGCTAGTATGCATCTATTATTCTGTCCCTGATGCTTCTTGTGCGCCTTCTTCCCCTACACAACCCCCTGACCGGAGCTCCCTATCCCCACAAACCTAAAACATCCCTAACACATCTCCTTTAATTGGAAAGAGCTCCTGCACAGTCCTCGCACATTACCTCCCCCACGTCAACCCTCACAAGCTCCACTCAATGAGTACATAATCTCTGTGTGCCTTTGTGTGTGTGCTGAGTATCACAAGACGCATACTCCTCTATGTCCCCTGTATATTTGTATTGCCCCCTAATTCCAGTGCAATCATGCTCCCATCTTCAAATTCTACATTCTCAAATAACTATTGTCTATAAGGCTTGCAGAACACCTCTCAGATGTATTTACTAATGTATGTGTTTTTTGTCAGAACGCCAAATAAAGACAATAAAAAAGCAGCATCTTAAAAACCTGCATTATAAATTTAAAATCTGAGATATCCAGGGTCTGTCTGTCGAAGAAATTTAATATTTCAGGAGCATAGAGAAGTATAAGGAGTCTAAACCCATCTAGATTTCAATTCAAGAAATGTCAAAATAAAATACCAGAAAGGCAGCCTTCTATCACTACACCCATACACTGGAATAGCATCCATCCACACATCAGCGCAGCCCCAACACGTCTGTACATGCCTAAAGAACTGATCTTAAAAGAACACCTCATCCAACACTGACAACTCCCTCTCAATAAATGTTGTCTCGATATCTGCAACCTCCGTCACAACCTGCCCAGTTCCCCCCTTGCTGGAAACAATTACTACCTAGACCTCAAGACATATGATTCGTTAGGTTGCTTTCTACCGCTGTTCCCACTCAGCCAAACCGAAATATAAATACCACACTTCCTCCTCACAGCCTTCTTCCCATGACAGTTTTTGATCCTATTTGGAATGTTTTGATGGTAATGGCCCAAAATGTCGCCCTCACAATTACGATGACTGAAAAGGCTGTCTTGTTTTTTTTTTAAGACCCACCTTACACCATATATATATGTAGGGTGGTATGCAATATAATGGTAATATGAGGGGATGTGGGGGGTCTCCCCCGCATATGTAAGCGGTGTAAGGGGGGTTTAAACATTTTTTTTTTAAAGTCGGCATTTTCAGCCGTCGTATTAAAAGTTGACGCAATAATCATATAGATCTGTTTTGATAGATGTTTGATGGTATTGCGGAAGCAGGGAATGCGAGTATTTATACCTCCTGGTGGATAGATGTTTTGTCTGTGAAATCACCTCATTGTGTAAGGACTGTGATGGCAGCGAGTAGGACCGTAAGGAAGACTCGGATGGACATCCAGGCATTTATGCTTCCGTTTGTGAAGCAATGGCACCACCTGATTTGCTCTGCTCTACAGCTCAGACCACAGTGTCAAGGCTCCCTGCACGTCATGTATCATAATCTTGTTAATGATGATGGTAATAATGCAAACATGTTATTCTTATAAACACGAGAAGACTAATACCACTTACAGACTTACAAAAGAAAAACACAATAGAGATTTTAGCCAATCATTTGAATCTGCAGTTGAGTAGAACAGGGCAAAGGGAAAACTTTATAAAACCTCCCAGGGTGGAACAGGGGCTTCAGTTGTCCCCAATAATGACAGAGTCCTCTGCTATTAAGGGATTGAGGATGTCATCATGGAATGTGGTGGGGATCCACAGACTGTTGATGGACTCTGAATGGGTCCGCTTCATTCATGGATTTGATATTGTTTGTCTCCAAGAGTCGTGGGCCACACATAACATCAAATTACAAGGTTTTAGATCTTAGAACCTCAGTGCAACTAAAGGACTGAGAGGCAGACCTAAGGGTGGTCTGTTGAAACTGGTCAGCTCAACACTGAATGTGACTATTAAACCCCTTGAGACAGGCACAGATGACCTACAGTGCCTGGAGGTGATAGGCCCTAATGGGAAGCACATACGGATATTCAATATCTACAACAGGTCAGCAGGGAGCGTTCCCCTGGATTGCCTCAAAACGATGTGTTATATGATCGAGGAAAATCAGAGTGCTAGCAAACCACCACCCCTTATTATAGCTATGTGGTATCTGAATGTACAGTTTGAACCTATGGAAGAACTATAGGGTGCCTGGGATGACCAGGACGAAGCATATTGCATCCTTAGAGTGGAGACTATTACAACGTGCAGGCTCCGCTCTGGGGCTATTGAGGCTGTCAATCTGGAAAAATGAATACCCAGCCAACCGTCTTATGCACCGAATTATAGAAATATAAACTGCTATGCTTGACCAAAGACCGGCCATCTTAAATGTAGCAAGAATCGCCATTTTGCTTGTTAACCATTGCTCATTACTTTCTGTCTAAAAACTGCTTTGCAGCTTGCAATTCTTGCGGATTCTGCTTACTCTGCACAACTTTTAACATTGTTGTCTGAATATGAAAGGACAAGGTCGCGGGACTGAAGAGTTTGTTGAAACTCCTCATGAGTAGCCCAGAGAGGAATGCCCACGCTCCCTGTCTGTAGCCTTGGGAGGGAGTTGCAGGGCATTTAATCACTTTAGAGCAGCGAGCAAGTCTCGTACGATGGTAGAATATGTTAGAATAATACAGCTAAAGGCTTGAATTATGCTTTTCTTACGGCCCCCCTTCGCAAAACCCTTTAGAACGTGTTGGCTCCCAGGACACGAATAGTACCTCATAGATAGCAAAGCTTGGAATGTGGCTCTTCCCCCGTGTGCAGCTTGCTTCCAAGAACAGAACCACTGTGTTTTGTTCAACAACTAAAAGATGCCTGCGCACTTTCTAATTGCACATTGTTACTAGAATAGACATCGAAAATGTTATAATCGTCATACTCGTCGGATATGTCCATCTTCATCCCGAGTTCAAAGGAACTTAATAAAGAGGGATGTTGAACATGACTTTGCTGATTGTATGATATGCATTTTGTATATATGTAACTGATGTACGTAATTCGCTCCCTTGCGTCCCTCGAGGGCTAGGAAACTCACGTTGCGGGGTGTGAGATCAGAATTGGCCAATTGATACTATCTTTTGCTTGCAATAAACCCTAGCATTGGGAATTTGAACCTCGTGTCTGGCGCATCTTTTCGTGTATGGTTATTGCCTTGTTTCCATAGCACGAGGGATCCCTAGGGGCCCCTTTCAAGATGGCGCCCGAATAGGGACCCTCCCCCACTTGCCCCATCGTATACGTTGTAACGGAGTAAAGGCGGAAGAACGGCGAGGACGGGACGGTCGAGCCGGGATCAAGAAGTGGCACGGGGCACCGTAGAAGAGAGGAGAGATTCCTTCCGCAGATCTGCACACATCTGATCCCTGATCAACGTACCGGGCCAGAGGGCAAAGGAGGCGAGGGTTCTGAGACGAGGCAGAAGCCAGAGAAGCGCAGACACGACGTTGGGAGAGGTTGCGTTAGAACAGGCGACTTGTTTTATCAGGTGAGTCATTCCCCGATTCAAAGAAAAACCTGATTTTTGGTAGAGTGTTGATTTTGCAAACTCAAACGTCCAGGTAAAAGTGGCTAACCAAAGGGGAAGGTTAAAGAAACATGCCTGGAGTACTGTCCACTTTAGCGGGGCTTTTCAGCTGCGGCAGACAATCCTTGGAATATGGCCAAAGTGCACCGCCTGGGGGAACGCCGGCTTATGATATGTATGCAAAATATGGTGTGGGTGCGATAATATTTTGCGACCTACAGCTTTTGAGACTGTCAAAGATTGGAGGAGGGAAGCAATGCTCCGATTTAGGAGTAGAGAGAAGCATGCGCGTAGGCACAAAACAAATCTTGAGATAGCAGAAGAGAAGGAAGAGGAGGAGTGGACTGCGAGTCTAAGACGGGAAGGGAGACGTGACCAGATGAACATAGACAGAATATACCCGCAGCGGGAAATACACATAGCAGACAAATTAATGGAACATTTGTTAACTAACACGGGTCGAGGCCCAAAACCAGAATAGAAACCAAACACGCCAGCAGTGACTACGCAGGCCCAACCAGTAGCTCTCATACCCCCTCCCGCAGCCCAAGCACTTCCCCTCACGCAAGCGTTAACCCAAGCCCCGCCCACAGCGCGAGCACTCCCACAAGTGCAGACCGCGGACACACAATTTCCCAGCACCCAGCAAGGCCCTTCACAGATGCCACCTGTGTCACTTGTCCCTTCCGCACCTCCCGCTCTAGAGACAGATTCAGCACCATCCGCCCCCCCAGAAGTCGAAATTGAGACCGGGGAGGCGAGAGGCGGGGCTCAAGGAACAGGATTTGGATGGGTAACTCGAAGCGCGATCAGCAAAGAAAGAAAGATTGAATTGCGACAAGAGGCAGAAATGTACATAGAAGGAAATGATGAGACGGCAGCATTGGTCTCATTGTATGGGTACCAAAGAAGAGACGAGAGACAGGTAGTGTTGGAATGCATGGGGGAAATTTTGGTGGGAGAATGGCAAAAGATACTTGGGAATTTACCGCCACAGCGATTGTTAGATTTGAATAAATTATCACGCAGTGAGCAAAGAGATGAGGATGTAAGAAAGCATGTGTACAAACTGATTGAAGTAAAAAATGAAATGTAAGACAGATATGCTGAAATGTTTGCTACACCTGAGTATAGAAGAGAGTTTATTAAGAAAGGTAGGAAGGAGGCGTCAAGATTGAATATGAAAAAATCATGGCCGAGAGTTTTTCCAGGTGGTACAAAGCATTTGCCGGTACCGGGACAAATAGGCGATAAACAAAGATTGCAGGTATGGGTAGAGGAAACAATGCGATGGATGTCGAACAAAAGAACGTCAGTAAAGGAAGTAAGTGAGATATGTAATGGGTACCCATTGGAGTTGAGAAAAGAAGTGATGTAAACGATAGTAGGGGTGTTACTGCAGCAGGTCATTGAATACAATAGAGGTAGAGGAAACGCACAATGCCGGGGAAATTTGAATAATATGCATGGGGTGTCATTGGGATTAAATCAAT
Organism: Ambystoma mexicanum; assembly: GCF_040938575.1. Taxonomy (NCBI): domain Eukaryota; kingdom Metazoa; phylum Chordata; class Amphibia; order Caudata; family Ambystomatidae; genus Ambystoma; species Ambystoma mexicanum. The sequence continues at coordinate 280,853,191 of NC_090923.1, read as the reverse complement.
GTGCGTACTGTAAGGAGGAAGGACACTGGCGAGCACAATGCCCGCACCTACAGAATAGGGGTGGGTTTGGTCAGAGAAGGCCTCATAGAGGACATCAGGGGTCAAACGGCCCAAGCAGAAATAACATGCAGCAGCAGCAGGGATATACCAATGGAGGTACTCAAACCCAATCATATGGTCAAAACCAAGCACAACAGAACCAGACACTGAACCAAAGTGTTTTGAACCAAAATCAGGGCGGGCAGGGCTAACAGAGAAATAATCAGAGTGGAGGACATCGAGGGGGAAATGGGAATATTTTTGATACACAACCAAACACGTATTATAGCAGTAGCAGTGACTACACATCGGACGATGTGTTATTTTCGCGATAGGACAGCCCACGGCAGGGGTCGGAACCAGTGTCTATTCCCGTGAATCAGAGAGGACGCTACGTAGAAATGAGAGTCAGGAATAAGGAGCACCGTTTCCTTGTAGATACGGGGGCACAGAAGTGCTCTATAGACCACCACTTGGTTCCGGAGATACCACTGTCGGGGCAGAAGAATGTTTCTGTAGGGGTCGCAGGTACACCAGTAATTAACCCCATGGCCGAAGCTGTCCCGATTACAATAGGACCATTTACGGAACAGTGTCCATTTCTTTTGACAGAAAATTGTGGAGAGAACTTGCTAGGATTAAATTTGTTGAGAAAATTGGGGGCTGTCATACATTGTACGGCAGACGGGGTGTTCCTCACGATGTGGCCTCAAGATGCACCAGTGATGGAATTTATGTCAAAAGAGTTGCCAAAAGAGCTAAGTAGAGTACCAACCTGTCTGTGGGCAATGCAGGATAATGATGTAGGATGCTTGAAAATAGAGCCAGCAAAATTTACTTTGAAAGAAGTTGTCACACTACCACGAATTCCCCAGTATAAAATTTCTGTTGAAGGTGAGAAGGGATTGAAAAGCATTGTTACTGACCTGGTGAGATTGGGGGTGGTTGAGGAAATTGCAGGTAGCACATGCAGCAGCCCGATTCTTCCAGTTTACAAGAAAGGAGGCAATGAGGTACCCTATTGTTTCATAATTGATCTGCGCGCATTAAACAAAGTGGTAGACCCACAATTCCCTTTGGTCCCAGATGTCACAACAATACTGACAATGATACCGGCCACTGCAGAATATTTTAGTGTAGTTGATTTGAAGAATGCGTTCTTTAGCATTCCAGTGGATAAAATCAGTAGATATCTGTTCGCGTTCTCTCTAGGAGGTCGATCATTCACATTCACACGCATTCCAAAAGGATATACAGAAAGCCCGAGCATTTACAGCAGAGCGTTAAAAGAGCAGCTAGACATGCTAGAATTACCCGAAGGTTGCGTACTCTTGCAGTACATAGATGACTTGTTATTAGCTGCTGACACAAAAGAGATCTGTAAAGAAAGTACTATATTACTATTGACACACTTAGCGACCCATGGTCATAAGGCAAGTTTGAAGAAATTCCAGTATAATCAAAAGGAGGTGTCTTATTTGGGTTACCTACTTTCGAAAGAAGGGAGAAGATTAACACCAGAACGCATAGAAAGTATTTCTAGTATGCCTATTCCAAAAACTCAAAAAGGAGTGAGAGCTGTAATAGGCATGGCCTCTTATTGTCGGCAGTGGATCAGTAATTTTGCGTTGATTGTGAAGCCGATGATAAAGTTGACAAAAAAGGATGCAGAGATGCCTTTACAGTGGGATGAGGAATCTCAGAAAGCGTTTGAGCAATTGAACGCTGCATTGTGTGTTGCGCCAGTTTTAGGCACTCCTAACTATAAAAAGATCTTCAGATTATTTGTGAGTGGGAGTGAAGGATGTGCATTGGCGGTTTTGACACAGGAACAAGGTGGAAGAAATAGGCCGTGCGGCTATTTTTCTTGCGCGTTGGACCCTGTAGCGGGCGCACTACCACGATGTTTGCGATCCGTCGCAGCGGCTGCTGCATCAGTGAAACAAACGGAAGGAATGGTATTGGGGCACACTTTAATTCTGATGGTGCCACATGCTATAGACTTTCTATTAAATAGGACGCAGACGCAACACCTCACCTCAGCTAGACTGACAAGATATGAGCTCATCTTGTTTGCACCCCACATCCAAATTATGAGGTGTAGCGCATTGAATACTGCAGAATTAATGCCACTGCCCATGGCAGAAATTGGTGACAACGAATCACCACCCCATGATTGTTTAATGATCACTGAAGAAGAAACAAAGGGAAGGATTGATTTGAGCGATATCCCACAAGAAGAGCCAGATGGGGAGTTATTTTGTGATGGCTCTTGTTTTAAATTACCTGATGGCACATCAACGGCCGCATATGCAATTACTACCCTAAAGAGTGTTGTAGAAAGCAGGAGAATCCCCTACAATTCGGCGCAAGCTGCAGAAATAAAAGCCCTGACCCGAGCCTGTGAACTCTCTGAAAATTTGAACGTGAATATTTATATTGACAGCCAGTACGTCTTTGGCGTGGTTCACAACTTTGGCCGACTTTGGGCTGAGAGGGGTTTCTTGACATCACATGGAACCAGGATTCAGCATGGCCCTTTGATTGTGCGATTTTTGTCTGCACTCACGTTTCCAAAGCGCCTAGCTATAGTGAAGTGCGAGGCGCATAAGAAAGTAACATGTAGAGTGGGAGAGGGAAACGCATTTGCAGACAGGATTGCAAAGCAAACAGCCACAGATTTGGGGAATAAAATGATGACAGTACAGACTGAGGAAGTACCTTGTATGATAGAGAATGGAGTTGCCACAGTCAAAGAAATGCAGGCTGAGGTCACGACTGAAGAGATTCAGGGGTGGGCTGAGGGCTCTGCTGAGTTAGATTTGGAAGAATGTTGGGTGGACAAGGAAACAAAGAACTGGAAGTTGCCAAATTGTTATGTAACTGCAATGGTTATAATGGCGCATAGCCCTACCCACATTTGCGCGAAGAAGATGATACAGCATTTATCCACAGTATGGAAGAATGAGCACATAAAAAAGAATGCAGAAAGACTAGTGCAGAATTGTATTACGTGCCTGCAGCACAATGTAGGGAAGGGAACCGTGACTCCAGCAGGTAGTTTTGGCCCACCCTCTATGCCATTTGAGGTGGTCCATTTTGATTTCATAGAAATGGAGAGGTGCCAGAACTACAAATATATGTTAGTGGTAATTTGTGCATTCAGCAAGTGGGTGGAGGCATATCCATTAAAAGACTGTACTGCCATGTCCACAGCAAAAGTAATGCTAAAGGTGTATTTCTCCCGGTTTGGGTTGCCCCGTGTCCTGTGGTCAGACAACGGCCCCCACTTTGTGGGCGCAGTAGTGCTACAGATCTGTGCAGGTCTGCAAATAGAGAAGCGATTCCACAGTTCCAGGCATCCCAGTTCTGCCGGGCTTGTGGAGAGGCATAACGGAATCTTGAAGTCAAAAATAGCAAAATTTTGCACTGGGAGCAAGTTGAGTTGGGTGGATGCATTACCCCCAGCGCTGTTGTGTATGCGCACGTCTGTGCAGGCTAAGACTGGGCTCTCCCCCTATGAGATTATAATGGGGAGACCAGCAAATGTATGGTGCGCACCGCAGCCCAAAAGATTATGTAAGGTCGAGCATCCTATGTTAAGCACTTATTGTGGACTTTTAATACAGAAGTTGCATTTGATTCATCAGCAGGTGCAGGAGGCGTTACCAGTGCGATATACCGGACCGGGGCACTCGCTGGAACCTGGAAGCTGGGTGTTAATTTAAAACTTTGAATGGAAGACAGCATTAGCACCCAGGTGGCGCGGCCCCTATCAAGTACTTTTGGCAACGCAGACGGCCATCCGAGTAGACGGACGGAAGGCATGGATCCACGCGACACATGCCAAAAGATTCCCAGGACTGCTGACAACTTCTGATGACCAGAGAAAGGAAACGGTCTCGGAAACTAAAGAAACTGTTGCCAGTCCAGTGCCACAGCATCAGCCTGAGCGAGAAGTGAAAGTTGAAACAAAGCGCAAACGAGAAGTGAAACTTGAAACAGAGCCTGAGGAGGCTGCCAGGAAGGGGAAAGGGCAAAAAGTGCCCCAACGTTGCTCAGCAGAAACAACATCACTGCCAAGCGACACAAACCCTGCATTGCAAACACAAGCAGAAACAACGCGTGTACCCCTTTGGCGCCCACCAGTTCCTGCGAATGCACCTAAGCCAAAGAAAGAAACTACATCATTGCCACGGCGCTCATCGCTACCCATCATTGTGCCACAGGCTGACACTGAGCCTGATACTGGAAATGCAACGGCACTATTCACGGATCATACAATACCAGGAGTGAATCGGTATAATTTGCGGCCTTGACAGGCAAAGTGATCCACAGATCTTTGGTGCTTTTCTTTTTGCCTTTCGTTCCACTCACGGACGGAGTAGGAACCAGGGGCATAGAGGAGAGAAGTGTGAGAATTGTGCAAGTCTGACAATTCAAGACTCAAGGCTCCTCGGTGCGCTTATAAAAGTACATGTGTCAGGAGCCAGAGCAGGTCAAGCTGGACGCACATAAGTACTAAGGCTGATAGAGTACACGTGTCCTAAGCCAGAGCGGGACAAGCTGGATGCACATAGTACTCTATCAATAAAGAACTGTCTGGAAATAGTCTGAGCAGTGGGAGAAAGAACAACTAATCTTGCTCGGAGTGGATAGATGATTCAGGATGTGAAAAGGCTGGCAGAATTGAACTGTGACATTTCTCGCTGAACTTTTCTGGCATCAAGAACGAGAGACATTCGCGATGAACTTTGCCAGCAAGAAGAAGGACGATGAAGAACAGACCGGTTTCAACTTCCTCCTGCACCCCTGCTGAAAAGATAATAGATTTAGAGACTGTAAATTTAGGGAAAAAGCATGGTAAAAAGAATAAGGTACTGATTTGGACATTGGTCCTATGTTTTTTAAGTATGATAGTACCAACAATAACAGCTATTACACTATGGTTCCTGGAGTACGTTCACCCATTAGAAACACTCTTGCCAAAAGCAGCTACTGAAAGCCTGGTTCATGTAATCACTGGTACTTTCCCCCCAATGGAAGAGAGACATAGAGAAGGATACGGCAACAATACATTGTTGCTCATCATGAATACGACTAATGCGGTTTTAAAGAAAAAAGATTGCTGGGTTTGCGCCCATTTACCACAGCACGGTGGGAAAGGGATAGGCTGGTATGTACAACCGTTGCCATTGATTTATTCATGTGAAGTAACATTAAGTGCAATGTTCTTTGGGAAATGGAACAAGAGTAATACGGGTCAGCTAGATGAGACCAATATGAATGAATTTGAGGAAGTGATCATGAGACCTGTGGGTTGTTCCATATTCCAAAAAGCTTGCGTGTTTGCACTAGAACCCATGAGAAAGAATACACGAAAAATAACAAGACTAGATAGATTACATAGGCAGAATAGACCAACCCCGCCAGCAGAAAGAACATCAGTAATTACATTTCGGATGAGGGATGAATAGAACAAAGATGCTGTGCCCCTGCCTACACAGTGGATCACAGCCCCAAAACTGCTCCCCTATGTCTACAGAAAAAGGGCTCCTATAAAGTAGGAACGTTTAGCAACTGCCTGAACACAGTGGTTTTAAAACATGAAATAGAACCAGTGTACGTAGGAGACCCTCTTTACTTTATATGTGGAGAAAAAGCATATCCATGGTTACCTAGAAACTAGGGAGGTACATGCTACCTAGGTCTACTGTTTCCAGGAGTGTTCCTCTTGGAGACAGCAGAAGTAGCCAAACGAACAAAAGGTAGAACTCAAAGGAGTAGCGAGGATGGAATGATAGCAATGGATATAGCCAAATCATTTATACCGTTCTTGTCCCAAATAGAACATTCTTACAATATAAGAAAACTGTCTGGAATATTACAAAAAACAATAGATTTCACAACGGATATTTTATTGAATATGACGTTAGAAGAAAAAGGAATAAGACTAATAGCAATTCAAAACAGGATGGCTCTCGATATAATATTAGTTGATCGTGGGGGAGTTTGCAAGCTCGTAAAAACTGCATGCTGTGTGTATATAGATGACTACTCCCCTACGATATTTAAAGCAATCCGGAAATTACATGTCATTAGTTCCACACTCTCTACTGATGAAGGGGGTTGGGGGATAGGATCGGGTTTTGGGGATTATTGCGGTCTTGGGGATGGAAGTTAATTTCGATACTAATGATGGTACTCAGGGTATTCATAACATGCTGCTGTTACATACAATGCTTACCAATAGTGTGCACTGAAATAACTGATGGATGTACTAAGGGATGCATGCACATGGTGTTGAGAGGAAAACAAACGCATGGCCGGAATAACAGAGACACTGAGGAAACATAAACAGTAAAACAATTCATGGCGATAGACATTAATGATGAAGATGATTCAGATGTAGATACCCCAGACCTATCCTCATTAGAGGAGGATACAATGAATAAATAAGACGTTTGGCATACGGCCAAAAGGAGGGTTTGTCAATCTGGAAAAATGAATACCCTTCATTTGAATGATAGATGTAACTTGATGGCCGTGGGCCAACCATCTTATGCACCGAATTATAGAAATATAAACTGCTATGCTTGACCAACGAGCGGCCATCTTAAATGTAGCAAGAATCGCCATTTTGCTTGTTAACCATTGCTCATTGTCTAAAAACTGCTTTGCAGCTTGCAATTCTTGCGGATTCTGCTTACTCTGCTCAACTGTTAATATTGTTGTCTCAATATGAAAGGACAAGGTCGCGGGACTGAAGAGTTTGTTGAAACTCCTCATGAGTAGCCCAGAGAGGAATGCCCAAGCTCCCTCTCTGTAGCCTTGGGAGGGAGCTGCAGGGCATTTAATCACTTCACAGCTGCCAGCCAGTCTCGTACGATGGTAGAATATGTTAGAACAATACAGCTAAAGGCTTGAATTATGCTTTTCTTACGGCCCCCCTTCGCAAAACCCTTTAGAACGTGTCGGCTCCCAGGACACGAATAGTACCTCATAGATAGCAAAGCTTGGAATGTGGCTCTTCCCCCGTGTGCAGCTTGCTTCCAAGAACAGAACCACCGTGTTCTGTTCAACAACTAAAAGATGCCTCCGCACTTTCAAATTGCACATTGTTACTAGAATAGACATCGAAAATGTTATAATTGTCATACTCGTCGGATATGTCCATCGTCATCCCGAGTTCAAAGGAACTTGATAAAGAGGGGTGTTGAACATGACTTTGCTGATTGTATTATATGCATTTTGTATATATGTAACTGATGTACGTAATTCGCTCTCGTGCGTCCCTCGAGGTCTAGGAAACTCACATTGCGGGGCGTGAGATCAGAATTGGTCAATTGATACTATCTTTTGCTTGCAATAAACCCTAGCATTGGGAATTTGAACCTCGTGTCTGGCGCATCTTTTTGTGTATGGTTATTGCCTTGTTTCCATAGCACTAGGGACCCCTAGGGGCCCCTTTCAAGGCTGCGCGGTTGATAGGGGAGGTAGTAAGTAGGACTGTGCCCTTAAATGGGAGGATTTGCCCTGACAAACCAGCTGCTGCCACTTGTTCAGGGCATAAGGGAGACTATCCTATCGATTATATCCTGATCAGTGCCATAAATTGGGAGGTGGCCGTTAGAATGGAAGTACTGAACAGCAACCACTTCATTTTGAGTTGCATTTTGCACCTTGGGTGGGGAGTAAAGAATAAGGAAGTCAGAGGGGTAACAGCTTGATTACAGTTGAAGGCAGCCCCTAAATGGTGATCAAATGGAAATCAGTTGACCAGAATGTCACCTTGCCATACATTTATGCAAATATAGATTGCCATATAGCGGGTATTTGTTTGATGGATTCCTCATCTCTAACTGTGGACTCCCCATCTTCAAATGTGGGTGAACTGTACAGAGATATGGTGGAAACTCTCTCTTCCTTCGTTTTAAAACCAGTAAGTAGAATCAGAAGTTACAAACTGGCCAACAAAGGGTGGTTTGACATTTGTTAAGGATTTCAATCAGGCAACACACACCTTGGTCTCGGCCTAGTATCAGGCGCACAACTGAAATACTTATCTTGTTATATTTATTCAATATTGAGATGGTACGCCACTCATTTCACACATCCGTTTTCAAACACCCCAGGTCGCAATGGACCACAAGTCAGGCTGGTTGGTAAAATACAATATTTATTTATTTATTTTAAAACTCAAAAGAAATCACAAACTTTTAATATGGGGCAGCAGTCACCAATGGGGTGATAATTACAATGAGAATGCGAGTAATGCACTGGGTTTAATTTTCTAGTGGAATATATGCACAGCACAGCGGAATAGGAGCACTTTTGGATTTAGGGGAAGATAGCACCCAAGTTAGAATTTCCCCCTGCAATGCTTCCTCAAACCACAAAAAATAAATTCTGAGTGGATAAACAGACACAGCAGGTAATCAGGAATAGGAGGCAAGAAACGGAATCCAAATCCGAACTTCCCTCCCCAAATAAGAGAGAAAATGGATTTTAAACCCCTTTCAATGTTTTAAAATGACACTCGGAAATGGACAAATAAATAATGAATGTGTGTTAAAAACCTTTACGCGAATATAATTCCACAATAAAGCTTCAATGCAAATACACTAACAATCACAAAGAATGGATTATCAAGAGCATACAGTTTGAAAATGAGTGGCAAGTTTAAAACATGTTAACCACATGTGTGAAAGTTGCATTTTTTCAGTTCCTGCCTGAAATTACCCAAATGTTTTTTAATAAAAACGGGTGAAATACAGTAAATTGAGAGAGATATGGAAGGTAGAGTGAGGTTCGTTTTTAGGAAAATAGAACAGTGAAAAGAGGAATCGGCTTTAAAATTGAAAGGCAAATCTCACTTAAACTAGATTTAATGGCTAAGAAAAGAGGAACGCCACCCGTGAATATCAAAAGTTACGCTGCAGTTGTAACCCTTCACGCAGTGTACCCCTTTTCTTAAAGGAAAATTAATTTATTTAAACACAATATCGCTAATGACTTAGGATCGTTGCAAGACAGAAATGAAGAGAAACGTGGCACTAACACGAGAAATCAAGGCCAAGGTTGCACAGATAATTCTGACAGTTTTACAAGTTATCAGGATAAGGATAGGATGAATTAGAGAGTGGGATAAGGACCAATGCAAGTCAAGATATACTATGGGTGCAGGGTAGTGATGATACTTGCAGTCCACTTTTAGTTTGGGATTTTGGACCGTCAAGGGTTCTGGTCACTACACGGAAGGGTGCCTGGCAAACAGCTGGGCAGTTCTGGTCACCTGATGGCACTGGACTGGCAATTCTGGTCACTGGATACTAAAGATCAGCTGGATGGCAGGTTTGCAGGATGCATGCAGTTAATGGGATCAGAATGCTTCCCAAAAACAACACATCTTTCGCCTTTATAATGGGAGATTAGTGGGTTTTCAGAATTGAGGCCTTGCTGGAGCAGGATCAGCAATCTGGATGGATGGAACAGGAACGCAGCGCAGGAACATCAGAAAGAGTGTGTGTGTGTCTGTCAGGGACTCTTATTTATAATGCTAGTGACATCATCAAAGTATATGACTGGGGCAGGCTTAACTAAACACGCCTCTAACAACGGAATTGGACAAGCGTGATAGTGTTCACCTCACTCTCAGCTGGTTGGATTTCAAGAAAATGATGTCAGATTTAAGGTGTGAATTTTGCAAAGGCCCAAAACGTCCCACAGTTATTTTAACTAAAATCCGATTTTGCTACAAACATACATTTAAACAATTGCAATCTCTTAGCAAATTATATACACAGGTTACATATTTTGTGCAGTACATTGCAGTCCAATCCACCATTCCGTGAGACCTTGTTTCGTCCTTCTACCGTTTTTTCGCGCTTTTCAATGAGATTTTTATTACTCAAAATTCTAGAACTTTCTTCATGGGTGTGGATTATCATAAGGGACGTATGTACAAAAACTCGCATTTCCAACCTGGATGCTTTTCTCGTAATCTGTCATATTTTGCCATTTCTGTCCCCAAGGTGTCAGAAAATTCTACCAAGTCTTAAAAGAAAGCACATAAAATTATATTTAAAACTGAAAACTTTTTACATTTTTACTAATTCCAGCTGCAGAGATAAAAGTCTTTACAGTTTATTTATAAAATTGTCTTTGGAAGAAAATGGCAGTCCATGTCACTGGTTCATTTTTTTTCTTCCTTCAACTGTTACCAACTGTCATTTCCTACAAAGCAATGTGGGGGTTTCTCAGCTTAATTGAAGGTTTTATTGCCCCTTCAAACTTCACAGGTTAGTGTCCCAGGACTTCTATTGTCCCAGCCTGGAGCACAGACGAATGTCTGACGGGCGTGTGAACTTCCTTTGTCCTGGCCCATTCAAAGTTTTTCAAGCTGGAAATTATCACTTTCGTGTCCTAGAAGTTTATGGTGTGCCTCCCTTCCTAGGGGGAAGTTTCAGGGTTGGCAACTGGAATAACTGTTTTTTTGGGAGCTTGCAATCTTTATTTTCTTATTTTGGGCGCGGAATTAAAACAAACCTGTGTAATAAAAATAGCCTATGTGTGTATTATCACCAGCCACAAACCCCCTCACACTGCTAGGTAACTTTAGCCTTCCTTCAACAGTATCCCTTTTAAATGGGCATTTTCCTCCTTCAGTTTTGCAAAAGCCCATTTTTTCACATGTGGTGAAAACTGCTAGCTTTTCCTTTCAAATTCGATTTTGCCATCTGCCTTCCCAATATTGCCTTGCAGCCATAGTTAGCTTCTTGTACACAACAGTCTGTACAATGCAAAAGACTCCTGGAATGGACATGTGCACAGAGCTATGATTTCTTTTGCAAGGTTCATTCCTTTCACACTTTATAGCACAAAATAAAGTGTTTCCTGTGCACAGCAGAAAGTGAAGTTTCTTGTTGATTTCTCTCAGAGTTGGTTTAACAGAGCCTGTCATTCAGAAATCATGCCTGGTTTTACTGAGGCACAATGTGATATCCTGGGCATGGCAGAGCCTTTTTAATCACAGTAGTTTGAGACAGAACAGATAGAATTAGCATCAAAGCAGTATTTTAAAGGGTGAAAATATTTCATTTTGAAGGGGACTTTTGGGTTTTCAGCAAGCAGTGCTGCCTTTTCACTTGATTCCATTTATATGTTTCAGAACACACTGGCACGCTCCTTCAGTGTGTCCCCTTGTTCCATCCTGCCTGAAAAGTGCTTGGCAGGACGGTGCAGCCATCTTTTTGTTGCTGAAAAAAAACACAGTTTTGAGATCCAGGTGCGCACAGGAGCCAGCGCACCCATTTGCTGTTTTCTGCAGACAGGCAGCTTGGTGATGTGGTGAACTACTGTTGGGTGGGTCAATATATCCCACATGATCACTGTCTGTCAGCCAAGCAAGAGTTACTAAACTATATTAAGAAAGTGGCTGTGGTTGACAAGCCCAATTTGAGGGCTTTATGGGCTAACTACAAGGCGGTGGTTGCTCATAAACAAACAAATCGGAGGAACTGTTGTCCTGCAGTATGCAGGGCGACCAGGTTAATTTCTGGAGGATGGTTGCTGGATTCAAAGTTGAAACGATGGGCCCTGTTCTAAGCCATATCCCACCAGGGGAGTGGTTCAGACACTTCAGCAATTTATATACGAAAGAACTAAAAGAACAACCTGAAGAGCAGAGCTTCAACAAGTAGCTGGTACATGATGAACCCCCCCAACTGTTGTTCTCAATTTGCGAAGTGGAGAAAGCTATATCGGGGCTGGGGAAGGGGAAGTGGAAGGCGCCAGGGCCGGGTGGTATTCCGATTGACTTCCTAAAAAATGAGTTAACAATTTGGGCCCCTCTGCTTGTACGAGTGTTCGATTATGTTGTAAGAACAGGGGATGTCCCTCAGTCTTGGCGCAAAGCAATCATAATCCCATTGTATAAAAAGGGTGATAACACGGACCCGGGAAACTATAGACCAATCTCTCTGCTTGACGCAGTGAAAAGGTCTATGCAAAGGTGTTGCTGGCGTGCCTTCAGCGCTGGTTCTATGAGGGCAATCACCTGAATCATCTACAGGCTGGATTTCAGGCGGGAATAGGCACTGTGGACCAATGCTTCAGATTGCATACAGTCCTGTCCAAATATATTAGCCTCCGAAACATCAGGATCTATGCTGTATTTGTGGATCTACGTACACCGTTTGACAGCGTTTCAAGAAGTAAGCTGTGGTCAGTGCTAAGAAGCCAGGGTGGCCCCGGGTTATTCTTGTCCAGTATACAAGCACTGTACTCAAAAAATTGAGCATCTGTAAGCTGGGGATTGGGTGGGGAGACCAGTAAAATATTCTCGGTAGAAAGGGGTGTCCATCAAGAATGCATGCTGGCCCCCCTTTTATTCTGTTTATATGTCAATGCAATAATAGAAGATCTGTCAAAATGTGGTCTTGACCCCCCGAAACTTGGAATCGATAAATTCCCGCCCCTCTTTTATGCAGATGATGCAGTATTGTCATCTACAAACCCCATGGGTTAAAGATGTGATCTGAACATCTTTGTTAAAAGATGTAATTAATTGTCAATGGATCTTAACACATCAAAAACCAATGTAACGGTGTTTGGCTGCAAGCATAGTAAAAAAAATCAGCTTGGTGCTTGTATGACTGTGTTTTAGAGCAGGTCCATTTTTACGATTACCTTGGGCTATGACTCTCAGAAGACTTAACATGGACTGCGCATTGCACAAAGGCTGTGACTAATCTAGAAAAGCATAGTGGCGGAATTCATCACTTCTTTGATACACATGGCAGAGGGGCTATTTCTCCCATGTTAAAATTGTATCAAGCCCTGGGATGGTCATCAACCCTTTATGGGGCTGAGTGATGGAGTCACTGTATGCGCCCTCACATTAAGGTGGTTGACAACCAGTTCCTGAGGTCTTTGCTTTTGCAGCCTAAGGGAGCCCCAGTGGCTTGTTTAGGTGGGGAGTGTGATTTAATGCCCTTTACAAAATTGCAGGTATCGAACCATTACTATTTTGGACCAGACTGTGGTGTACTCCTGAACTGGCAAAATATAAGGAAGCTATTATAAACTTAGATAATGTACCTGGGGTGGGAGCTTTACCATGGTTAAGGCATATCCGCTCAGGATTTGCGGATTTAGAAATGTTAAACTTCTGGTTGAACCCTGAGGGTCTTCCATTAGGCTCAAACCAAGTGGTGAAAATAAGCTGTTATGATGCAATAACAAGGAATATGAAAAAGACGGGTGCCCCATGCTTATTTCTGAGGCAAACAGAGGGTATTGAATTCTATTTAGATTGTGTGACCCCAGGGTATGTGAGAGCACTGTATTTTCCGCTCCTGACTGATATACTCGATGGCGCTGAACATTTCTTATTCCTTTGCCTGGGATATCAGAGGTTTGGGAAGTGTGAAAAACATTCTGCACATAGAAGCGGGCATACTCTATTGTAAAAGTGCCACCAATGTGAATGAAGTCTACTTCACAGGGCTTGGTTAAAAAGAATGACATTTATTTTATGAGGTTGTGCAATTGCTGGTTAAATAAATTATCTTCTTTTTAATGGTGCATTTCTATGTATGACGACTGGTACATTTTATGTCTGGCAGGTATTTTGATGTGTCTTAAATATTTTAATTGTTTTGATGCTTTCATGGTTTTGTAACCAAATAAAGCTTCTTTGAACACAATAGAGTGTCAATTAACTTTACAAATGCTGTAATGGAAGTAATATAGAACAGACTTGGAACTGAATTGATCATACTTAAAAAAAATAAAAGTCTGAGTTGACTAGGAATCGATTCTGAGACCGCCTGGTTCCACGGACACCTCTGCAGCAGGTGCATTACCCTACTGAGCTATTTTACCAGTTGAGACAATTATTTGAGCCTGTACAAGGTTTGAGTCCCACCTTCGTCACACGAAAACTGGAAGAGTTTGGACTTGAGGAAATAGTTTGAATAAAGGAGTTTCCATGACGTTGCATTGGGAAAATCCCAGCTACGTATGTAATAAACCATTACTCAGAGCGCTCAGGGTGCCTTGCTCTGTGTAACGTTCTCTTAGAAAACTTCGGGCACTGTGGTAAATTACGTGGCTCACCTGCTCTGCCCTCGGTAAACAAAGTCTTAGAAGCAAGCAGGGGAGTTGCTAGGTCTGGAAAAGACCCGGGGCTAAGCTGATGTCGGAATTGTTGGGACTGGGGGCTAGCTAGTCTTTTGGCTGTAGCTCCTGAGATTCTATCCGGGGCTACAACCAAAAGATCAGGGGCTATAGCCCCCTTACCCCCCCTAGCAACGCCCCTGGCAGCAAGGGTTCCACGATGTCTGAGAACAGGCTGGAAAATCTACATTCAAACAAGAGCCATGCTTGGCAGGAATGACCCCGAAGCTGTTCACTTTTGTCCTATCCTAGGTGCCATCTTTGCTTAAGAGGTGACACCTCCCCCACCTGCAAAGTGCTGCATTATCTATGACATAATACCACGCATGGCACGGTGCTTAGCTTGTAATGTTTACCCAGCCATTAATAAAGTTGCTCTTGGCTACAAACGGAAAAACAACGTCATAGAGCTAACCTACTTGGATCAGGACTTCACGTGGGCGTTTGTATTTCTCTACTCGAATGTAACACGAGGAAGGGGTGTGGCCAGGTCACACACCCATGACTAAAGCTGACAAGGCTTGCTTCGCAGCTATAAATGCAGTGTGTGCTATTTTAACCAGTGTCAGTCTGTTACTGCGACAGCAAACACGCATTATGTTTGTTAAGAAACCTGCATAAGAGTGCCAACTATCGACATGTTTGTCAGTGGACGATTTTCAGTACTTTCTCACAAGCAGGAGTTATTTTAAACTGTAAAAGTTGAACCTGCGTTGCACTCCGGTGGCAAACATGCGGAAACACCAGATGAATCAGTCTACAACATTCGCTCACGAATATCGCACATTCTTGACATACTGGCCCCAAAGAAGCTCTTCTAACACTGAAAAAATAAATAAGTCAACCAGCTCGAAAAAGAAAAAAAGTAGGTGCATGTAAACCTGGAGGGAAAGTCACTCACCAACGGACAAAATAGCAGACTCCAATAACACAAAGAATAGTCAGTAGAACAGTCAAGAGTGTCAAGAAATAAAAAAAAACTTCAATATGCAACGCACCTCTGATCACTTCTCACCAACTCTGCAAATCCGTGTCTGCAAACTTCAGAGAAAATTCAACAGATCTAAGACCACTTGGACAAGCAAGTCACGATAAAACGAATGCTAACATTGTATGTAGCGCCACACTCTGGTCGCCTCCTGCACATTCTCAATACAAGAACACATAACCACTGTCAATGCCAGTAATCTAGCAGGTCCCCATAGACAACTTACTACCAACATCTAAAAAGACATAAATCCAGCAAAAAATGGACTGCACCCAACGTTTCAGTCCCTACTCACATCATCTATAGAACAATGCATTGTCTCACAAGTTTGGAAAAACAACTTTTGGTACGCATCTATTCTAAAACTTGGCTGCTTACCTGAATGTACAGGCAAGCTACTGCCCTATTTCCTAGACACTTCATAGCTAAAATCTAGGCAAAATGAATCTATGTATATCAAAACCAACATCCTCATACATGAATCACAACACAAGGGGGGCCCCGGGGGAGGAGGGGTGTTATGTGCGGTGCACCATCCGTCCATAGGTCTTTTGGAAATGATTTGAACCACAACGCATTTCTAGAGACTTGTCTTTGTCCTCTCCTGGCTGTTATCATGGTCCCATGCTTTTGCGTTATCGTCCATGGGACGGAGTCATATTGTGTATCTGGTTTGGACTTGGATGGATTCCTCGCCAGCACCACTTGGTCGCCTACTCGGTGACAGGACCTCTTGGCGTTCCTTATTGCTCATGTGTTTGTTGGCTGCGGTTCTCCTCCGTTCATTGCGTGCCCTGTCGTACGTGTCCATGCTTCTGCTCGGGTGATGCGGGATGAACAAATTAATGATGGTTCCGAACATTATGTCCGCTGGCGGTATCCCCGTGGTGCTGTGTGGTGTTACCCTGTAATTCCTCAGGAATCTGTAGAGGTCCACTCTCCAGGGGCTTGAGTTTGCGCGCGACATGCGCAGGACTTTGTTTATTGTTCGCATGAAGCGTTCGACGTCGCTGTTGGCTTGCGGCCATCTTGGCATGACGTGATGGTACCGAATGTTGAGTTCGTTTAGGTATTTCCAGAACTCCTCTCCTTGGAATGGTGGACCATTGTCACTCCGAATCCGCTTTGGGAGGCCGTGAGTAGAGAACATTTTCTCCATCGCTGGGATGACCACTTCCGCTGCCGTGGATGTCACGATTTCGACTTCTGGGTACCTGAAGTGGTCGTCAATCGCCACCAATAGGTGTATTCCATCTTGGATCTTACAGATGTCTATGCTGATGACATCCCATCTGGAGGACCCTCGCTCCGCTGATAGTATGTGCTCGGGAGAGGCCCCCCCCCTTATTTGGCATGGGAGACTTGTGCTGATCAGTTGCTCCACTTTTCCATCGATCTGTAGGAACCAGACGCGGTGTCTGATCCGGGCCTTGGTTCTCACCATTCCTTGGTTACCTTCATGTGCCAGTGCCACGATTTTATCCTGCATGCTTGTGGGGATGACAATGCGGGTCCCTCTTAGAATGAGCCCTTCTTCTGTGATAAATAGTAGGTCTTGTCTCACTGCGAAGACGCCGGTTAAGAATTCTTTTGCCTCAGCCGTACGATTGTGGATGTGCCGCAGGAAGGACCTCCATTCCTCCGATATGATTGTGTCTTTGACTAAGTCACAGCACGGGTCAGCTTGCGTGGCCTCTACAATGTCTTCAATGCTGATGGCCCTTGGCTTCATGGTGTGTATCACCTGGCAAATGTGTTCCTCCGTTTCTTCCGCTGTGTGTTTCTCCCCCGGTGTGGCTGCTCATGGGTGTCGCGATAGGAAGTCGGCTGGGTTTCCACTGCCTGGATGATATGCTAATTCGAAGTCATACTGTTGTAGGTGGGGTAACCATTTCCCTATCCTAGCCGGAGGGTGTGAGGATGAGCCAGTGAAGATGGGGAGTAGTGGTTTGTGGTCCATGTAGGCCTTGAATTTTCAGCCGTATAGGTAGAGATGAAAGTGGCGGCAGCCCCACAATACTGCGATCGCTTCTTTTTCAATGTGGGAGTACCGTTGCTCCGTCGGCGTCAAGGCGCATGATGCATTTGCGATTGGCATTGATTCTCCTGTGTTGGCCACTTGTATGAGGATAGCTTCTAGGCCCACCGGGCTGACATCAACGTACAGTTTGGTCGATAATATGGGGTCGTAATATGCCATGGTGGTGTCTGCCGAGAGTGATGTCTTGATTTTCTCGAATGCTTCTTGGCAGGCAGGGCCCCACGTCCATTTTGTGCTGGCTTTTGTGAGTTCTCTCAATGGTTCTGATAGCGTCGCCAGATTGGGGATGAACCTCCCGCAGTAAGTTGCCATTCCAAGAAAACCGCATACTTCGGTTGGTGACATGGGAGGTGAAGCAGCTTGGATGTCTGCTACTTTTTGGGGATCCGCCGATATGCCTGCACTGTTGAAGGTGTACCCAAAAAACGAGATCTCCCCCTTTAGAAATTCACACTTGTCCTTGTTAATTATTAGGCCTGACTCTTCCAGCCTGATGAGTAGCATGTGGAGCTGTCGCATGTGTTCTTCCCTGTTCTCTGTGTGTATGAGGATATCGTCACTGACGTTTAATACTCCCGAGATGCTGCGTATCACCTTCTGGATCGTTTGCTTAAATACTTCGGCTGCAGAGAAGATCCCGAAGCTGAGCCGCTTGTATCTGCGTAGGCCAATGTGAGTGGAAAATGTCGTGATGTACCTGGAATCATAGTGGAGTTTCAGTCGGTGATACCCGGCATTGAGGTTGACCTTCGAGAATACCTTGTAGCCTGTGAGGTCTGCTGCGATCTCGTCAAGGGTTGGGGTGAAGTGGCGCTCCCGCTTTATTGCTGCGTTGGGGAGGCGCATATCAATGCATATTCTCCCCTTCCCGGGTTGTTCGGGTTTCTTGGTGACGACCATGGGGGGCACCCATGGTGTGGGTTCTGTCACTTCCTTAATAATGCCCGCTTTCTCGAGTGCCCTGAGCTCTTTCTCCACCTGCCCTCGTATGTGAAATGGAGTTCTTCGGTGTCGTACTGCTCGTGGTTGGACGGACTCATCAATGTGCAGCTTGATGGATTTCCCTCTCAGGCACCTAATCCCCTTGAGGAGGTTCGGGTATCTTCCGAGAATGCTGTCGACGTCCTGTGACTCGTTCACCTCGCATATGAAACTTATGAAACCAAGCTCCTCCACTGCGTCTCAGCTTAGTAGACACTCGATTCCGGCATCCACCACATAGATCTTGGACTGTAGCGACTTGTCACCCTTGCTGAGTGTGGTACAGAACCGGCCTACTATGGGCAGTGGAGTTTTGCACCCATACGCAAATAGCAGTGTGTCTGTTGTTTTCAGGACTGGTGGGGGCTGTAGATTGCTGAATGCGGTGAGCGGCATGGCGTTTACGGACGCCCCCATGTCTATGGTCATTTGCGTGTCTTGTCCTTGGATAGCTATATTGCCTTTCCTCCTACTTAGTTTCCGCTTGGGAGTGGTGTCACCGTAGATCAGTACTGAGACCAGGTACACTTTCTTTCCTTTCTTCCATTGCTCGATTGCGACCCCTTGTTGGGATTGTGTTACATCGTCCCCTTCCTCTTCGGTCGATGAATTTGCAGTCTCGACTCGGCAAGCACTGGCCTGCTTCTTCTTCTTTGCTGATGCTGGTGTCCTCTCTTGGGGAGTCTGGGTTTGTTGTGGCAGCCCTGATGATCTGCAAACTTTGGCGTAGTGGTCTTTTCTGCCGCATGCCGCACACGTGGTGAATTGAGCTGGGCAATTGCGTCTGCCATGGCGAGGTCCACCACACCACCCACATTCTGTGGGTCCTGGAGTCCTTGGTTGCCATCCTCACCATCCTGGAGTGTGCGTTGTTACTGCCAGGCTCCTCCCTCGTGTATTGATGGTTTGTGATTTGGGCCACCGTCGTGAATGCCGGTTGGAGTTTCTTCAGGGTCGTACCCATGTGCGCTGCTCTGGCATGGGCCAACTCCCTCTGGTGGCCAAGTTCCAGGATTCTGGTCAGAGATATTCCTTTTTCACTGAGCACCATCCTCCTCAGCTTTTCTGAGTGCATTCCATTAATGATCTGTTGATGGATTTCCTTTTAAACATTAGTAAATTCACATGAGATTGCGAGTTTCCATAGCCTGGTGTGATAGGCATCCAGTGTCTCGTCCTCGAGCTGAATGGTGGTGCAGAATATGAATGTCTCATAATCGGGGTTGAGCTGCGGCATGAAGTGGGCCGTGAGCACGTCCTTGGTTTGTTGGTAGACGTCAAGGCCATCAGCTATTGCCAGCGAGTTGTATATGCGTAGGACCTCATCCCCGACATTCAGTAAGAGGTGCGACCTCAGTTTCCTTGATGTAGTGATGTCTTTACAATCCATGGTATATATAAATGGGTAATCCCTATTTTTTGTTAACGGGGGGTCAAAACTGTAAGAAGGGATTTTCTATGGAGAAAAGGTTTGTGAAAAAACAGATCGACTACCCCTCTCTTTAAGTCCTGTATGGGTCACAGGTGAAGATGAAGGTTAACCTGTACAATTTGTTAGTAAGGTTATCGCCTTTTTGGGAAGAATTGCAAAAAAATGCTGCTAGGTACAAAAAATTCTATCTTTTTAATAGTCACAAGAATGCCTAAAAACGTTACAAGCTTAACAAAACATAGCAAACTTAATACATTTTCAATTAAAACATTCAGTCATCATTCATCTATTCTAACAGGGGAATACTACAACTTAAACAGCTTTGTGCATAACAGTGAGTCAAAATATGCATTAGTGACAGGGGAAAAAACATTAGGTTTTCCCTTTAGCAGTCGACATATGTTTCGGCCCTTTGTAGTGTACCACCTCTGTCAACAGTGATCACTAAGGTAAATGTTGGGCCATCTTCAGGACAAATGGTTACTTTGTGGTAGATTATTCTTGTTCCCCATTAGGCACACTAGCACATCTAAAAGGATAAATATACATATATTAATGTATAAGAATGAAATAGAAAAAGAGTTGCAATTCCCAACTGGATAGCATCAAGGCGATGGCTAGATTACACTGTTCTAGACACGCACACTAAACCCACCTATGGTCCATAGACTGAAGTTAGGACTATTGAGACTGGTCAGACTCTCGGATGTGGCCGGGTATTGCCATCTCTGGTCTTGGTTCCTATAATTAATTAGAAACGACCATTACTTAGTGTTATGTTACTGCTACTACAGGCTATTTATTAAGTGAACTAAATTGACTTACAGATTAGCAACTTCTGTGGCTTTGTTTTCAAGGTTGGTCTTTGTATTTCTGTATTTCACTTGGTACCATTCATTGGCAGGGCATGTACCGTTATTCTGGTGGTTATAGTGCTGCCTAAATCAAAGGAGAAAAAGAACTCGCTGTTGAATGAATATATTACAGCATGTTAGAATAGTCATCATTCTTTTATGACTTTATTGTTGCTGTATTTATTTAAACATGGACTGTGGGCCGCAGGCTGTTTGCAATTAATGAAAGCCTGTGCTATAATATAGTCGGCTTTATTCTTTTATGACTTTATTGTTGCTGCATTTATTTAAACATGGACTGTGGGCCGCAGGCTGTTTGCAATTAATGAAAGCCTGTGCTATAATATAGTCGGCTTACAAAGCGCCTTTTGCATTATTGCTTGTGAAACTCTAAAGGATATTGCCCAAAGATGCATGACATGGCTATGGTTCATTTTTCTATTTTCTATAGTTATTTTAAATGTACTACTGTCGCGAATTATAAAGATAGACAATGTGCAAGCATTTGGCCCCGTGTTCACCGCCTTGCAAACTGCAGCTTGACTTTTGCATGTTTATTTAAAATGCACGTGTTTCTATGACCTGTTGTAATCAGTGCCGTTCGTGTCAGATTTTACGAGCAAGCTTATCAGTCATTGTGATCACTGTGTCATGCTGACAGTGCGGTTAAGGCTTGTATAATTTAAGACTCTGAATTCATTGAAGCTGTTCTAACGCTTACCTTGATCTGTGTTGTTTATGTCCGAGTGAAAGCTGGAAGTCTGCAAGAGCGGCAAGAGCTCCTTCTGCAGAGTAATGGTGTGTTTTTGAATCGAGTCACGTGATAAGAGACCCGTATTTACCTCACATTTGTAGCCTTTGGAACGTGACTATAAGGCTGCTGGAACTTGTAGTCAAGGGCCAGAAAAGGCCATGTTTTGTATTATTGCAAATCAAATGCCGGCCGTATGAATGACACCTTTTGTAATATTGCACCTGGTAATGTGATATACTCAAGTGATTTATAACAGCTACTGGCATCATATATTAGAAAGCGCCTTTGTATTATCCGGTTGTGCCGCAATTATATTGGGTAATTTTGCACTTGCATAGCCCCCTTTCTTTTCTCCGTTTAATTCCAAAAAATAACACCTATAGATAGTGTTATCGGTATTGCAATAGTGTGTGGGGAAAAGCAGTGTTTCTATGTGTTGGTGGTCTGTTTAGTGTTACTGTGTTAAAGATCGCCCACTCCTTTTGTTATGCAGAACGCAGCCTGGCCTTCATTATCTAGCATTTGATGTGTCCACGGGCCATTGTTTGTTTGTTAAACATGCAAAAGTCAAGCTGCAGTTTGCAAGGCGGTGAACACGGGGCCAAATGCTTGCACATTGTCTATCTTTATAATTCGCGACAGTAGTACATTTAAAATAACTATAGAAAATAGAAAAATGAACCATAGCCATGTCATGCATCTTTGGGCAATATCCTTTAGAGTTTCACAAGCAATAATGCAAAAGGCGCTTTGTAAGCCGACTATATTATAGCACAGGCTTTCATTAATTGCAAACAGCCTGCGGCCCACAGTCCATGTTTAAATAAATGCAGCAACAATAAAGTCATAAAAGAATAAAGCCGACTATATTATAGCACAGGCTTTCATTAATTGCAAACAGCCTGCGGCCCACAGTCCATGTTTAAATAAATACAGCAACAATAAAGTCATAAAAGAATGATGACTATTCTAACATGCTGTAATATATTCATTCAACAGCGAGTTCTTTTTCTCCTTTGATTTAGGCAGCACTATAACCACCAGAATAACGGTACATGCCCTGCCAATGAATGGTACCAAGTGAAATACAGAAATACAAAGACCAACCTTGAAAACAAAGCCACAGAAGTTGCTAATCTGTAAGTCAATTTAGTTCACTTAATAAATAGCCTGTAGTAGCAGTAACATAACACTAAGTAATGGTCGTTTCTAATTAATTATAGGAACCAAGACCAGAGATGGCAATACCCGGCCACATCCGAGAGTCTGACCAGTCTCAATAGTCCTAACTTCAGTCTATGGACCATAGGTGGGTTTAGTGTGCGTGTCTAGAACAGTGTAATCTAGCCATCGCCTTGATGCTATCCAGTTGGGAATTGCAACTCTTTTTCTATTTCATTCTTATACATTAATATATGTATATTTATCCTTTTAGATGTGCTAGTGTGCCTAATGGGGAACAAGAATAATCTACCACAAAGTAACCATTTGTCCTGAAGATGGCCCAACATTTACCTTAGTGATCACTGTTGACAGAGGTGGTACACTACAAAGGGCCGAAACATATGTCGACTGCTAAAGGGAAAACCTAATGTTTTTTCCCCTGTCACTAATGCATATTTTGACTCACTGTTATGCACAAAGCTGTTTAAGTTGTAGTATTCCCCTGTTAGAATAGATGAATGATGACTGAATGTTTTAATTGAAAATGTATTAAGTTTGCTATGTTTTGTTAAGCTTGTAACGTTTTTAGGCATTCTTGTGACTATTAAAAAGATAGAATTTTGTGTACCTAGCAGCATTTTTTTGCAATTCTTCCCAAAAAGGCGATAACCTTACTAACAAATTGTACAGGTTAACCTTCATCTTCACCTGTGACCCATACAGGACTTAAAGAGAGGGGTAGTCGATCTGTTTTTTCACAAACCTTTTTTACAATCCATGGCCATCTCAAATTTCTGCAAACATAGCTGCCAACGGGGGCCAACCGATGACGGGTCAGTGTAGGGATTGAAAGGGCCACGTGCGATCGACTTTCCCCCTTGTGGGTGTGCGTGTGGCGTGTATGGTGACAGATTTGCAGCCATTCTGGAGGGCGTGTTGGGCCTGAGAGTCGAGCTTCCTGTCGCCATGGTGCGTGGCTCCAGTGAATGCCTGTTTGCACGTGTTGCAATGCATCCTCACCTTGGTAAATGCAGCCCAAATTAGTTCTGCCGTCGTGTGGTGGAGGTATGGGTTCGACGCTCTTGCCTGTTTCATTCTTCTCAGCAGGTGGGACCCCACAGAGCCTGCCAGTCGTTTCCGGGCCTTCAGGATTTGATGTGGGGCCACTGTGTTCACCTTGCTGGATGTGTGGCATGTAGTTCTGGTCCTTTATATGTGTAGTGGACCTGAGGGATGCATGGAGGCAAAGAGGAACGAAAATGAGAAGAGAGAGAATTTTATTTTTCTGGTGGGGGATGCGCCCCCCACCGTGCTTCTAGTTACTTGGGCGTTGTGTGCGCCGTTCGTATCAGTAGCCTTGTCACCAATGTTATGTTCCTGTTCCCGGCCGATGCGTTGACGGGAAACAGGATGAAGGGCCTGGGCTTCCCAGGCTGCGCTGCGCAGCTCCAGCAGGAGCAAAGAAAGACACGGACGCAGCTGCGTTACTGTCATGCCACGGAATTGCCCTTCCTGCTCGGGGCGGGGCTTTTATTCAGCACGCCTTACGTGGCCATGTAGCGGAACGTAAGGCGGATATAACAGGGGGTTGTTTTGTTATATATTGGGTTTTTATAGTAGGGGGTACTGTAGATAAAGATAAAGTACCCCCACGTACCTTGGGATACATTTTCCGCCTGGGGTGCTGCGCTCCGCTCTGCGTGTGGGTGGCCGTCCGGCAGTGCAGGGTTTATCTGGCAGCGCGGTCATCACTGGAGCCGCACACTTGTCAAGGTGTGGGGAGGCCATCAGGGTACCAGTGGTCGACGCCCAGCCGGGGGGAGGGGAGTGTTGTGGCAGCAGGAGAAGGGCAGTTGTTTCACACGCTCCTTCCAGCAGTGGGGAGGGGGTTTCAGTGAGAGGGAGGACGTGCGTTGTGCCGGGAAGCCCCGGTTTTTGTGCTCACTTCGAGGAACGTTACGCGGTGCGGTGTCCTCATCGGGCCATCAGAGGGCAAGGCAGAGCCCTTAAAGGTGCCACATGCTTCTTCCTTCTCCCCTGTCAGTCAGTAGCAAATCCCTTAGGGGACTCGCGGTCACAAGGGGTGGACCTTTGGCAATGAGGTAGCGCACTAGCGTGCATTGCCTTGGGCACTTTAGGGTGCCAGTAATTAGGTCAGGTGCCTTGGTTGAGCTTCTAGGGCATTGCTGTTTGCAGTGTGCCAAAAAAACAGGATAAATGTAATAATTTGTCTACAGGAGGAATATATACATGGACGCGGTAGCATCCATGTAGTTATGGTTAAGTTGGTGTTTCCATAGGAAGAGCATTTTTTGGGCGGCTTATAACTTCGCTCCCTCTGGACGACTCCTAACCAAACTTTGAAAAACAAGTATATGGCCCACTCTGAAATTATTTGCAAAGTTTTGAGAGGTTTGGTCCAGGGGGGGCAAAGTTATAGGGGGGGTCCCAAAACTTGTGTTTTTTCCCATAGACATAATGGGAAAAAACTTTTCACACGCCTACAGCCCAAACCGCTGGACGGATTTACACCAAATTTGTGGCAGGAGCGGGGGCTTGGTCCCGAAAGCGTGCTTTTGCAAATTTGGTGTAAATCCGTCCAGTAGTTTTTTTTTTAAATGACCAAAATGTAAGGCAAAAAAATTAGTGATATCTCTGTTCGCTTCGCGGACAGACTTCCCGGTTCGCTCTGCGGACAGTGCCCTGATTGGCCGAGCGGCTTGCGCGATGTCCGCAGACATCCGACGTGTTCGCTGATTGGACGGCGTGGGGCGTGGAGCACGTCAGATTTTTGGTGGCGCCCGACATCTTGCATTCGCGGACGACCGCCGACAGCGAGGTGAAACTTGGTTTAAAAATTGTATTTAGTGGAGTGTGTTGGTGTGTAAGAGTGTTTGGGGAGGGTGGGGGAGTATGAGATAGGTGCAATGTTGTATTTTTTTTATGTGCTAGACGCTTTTGTTGTGTTCGATTTATCTGCGGACAACGCGGCTGTTCTGAAATGTTCATAAATAAACAGAATGGATTCGGTGTCAAGTTGAAAGTGTTCTAAGAAGACGCGTGGGGTCCTGGAATGTTCGCAAGCGGTGTCCTGAAGATGTTGTCTGTATTGTTCGTTGTCAAGCTGAAAGTGTTCTAAGAACACTCGTGGTGTCCTGAAATGTTCGTACATAAAGAAAATGGGGGTGTCCTGATGACGCTGTCCGTATCGTCCTCTGGCAAGTTGAATGTGTTCTAGGAACTTCCTTGTGTCCGCGGACATTAAAATGGTTGAAATGCTTGAATCTATGTGTTTGATATGCTGCGGTGGTTGTGGCCAGGGTATAGAATGTTGGGTGCACCCAAAACTCTATGCCCTGGCCACAACCACTGCAGCATATCACACTCATATGCCATGCACCCAAGAGTCTATGCCCTGGCCACAAGCACTGCAGCATATCACACTCATAGTGGCTTATAACTTTGGGTCAAAAACAAATTTATAAGGAACAATGTCATAAGCCAGTATGGGTGTGATATGCTGCAATGGTTGTATTTATCATGTTATACTTACTATTTGGTTTAGTAACGTGAGTCCATGTTTTTCTTGTTCATTTCTGTGATAAAAGAAAATAGCATGTTAGTATTAGTATTTTATTAAGACTTATTACATTGTACAATCACAATGTTTTCTTTTTTTTTACCCTCATATTTAGTAGATGACAAACCAGAGTACTGTGCAATTTGCTCAGTTTCTGTGTTTGTTGCTAAAATCATTGGGTCTGTGGGAGAAAAAAATCAATGTTGGATTAAAAAAAACTTTTTCTGTTATGCTACAGTTTATTTGTTTGTTTGTTTTCAGTGTTTACTTGTTGTTTCTGGCTAATGCTTTATACATTGGATTGTTCCAGTTTTTGGGAGCAGTACGATATTAGGTATTTGTTTGGATATTGTAAAATTTTGGAGCAGTTAGATACCAGTAGGCGTATTCTAACTGTTTATTTTTTGATATAATTTCATGGTATTGCTTTATCTATTTGGATATTTTTAAATTTTGGGACAGTTAGATACCAATTGGCGTATTCTAACTGTCTATTTTTTTGCTCTATTTGAGTGGTATTAATTTATCTGATTAGTTGTTGTAGCATCTTCGGGCAGATAGATAGCTTTTGGAATATTGTGACAGTTTATATTTTTTTACTACAAGTGTACTTAAGGTTTAAGTAGAGTTTAGTTATCAAATTTTGGTTTTAAGAACATTAAATAAGCGTTTGTAAGATTTGCTGGTAATCTCTGCTTTATAGTAACGGTACTATCATTACATTCAAACCATCCACATTTCTTTTTTATATATGCAGTGTAGTGCCCTGAGTTGTTTGTGGCTCCTGCGTGGTAGATTATACCTATTGTTGTGAAGGCTTTCCTACCAAGTGACATTTGACCATGTGTGAATCCAGTCAGCTTGCAGTTCTTTTTGGTACCATCTGCATTGTAACATAGAAGCATTAGTATTACGTATTTACTATGTGTTTGTATTACTAACGTGGAGCGATTATCTGAATTGCAGGTCGAACATAATCTACCGTGGTTTGCATTTTGTACAAGTTGCTGAAATGGAACGGATTCACAATTAGGTATTGATATATACACAAAGCGCTCATTGGGGATTTGTTCTTGTGTCACATTGTTGCAGAGAGTACATGTATGTTTCCACATGTATGAAATCTGGAAGATTTCATTTATAGGTATGTTTTTGTTTTCCAGTATTAATAGTAAGTACATTAGAAATTCTTGTGGAACTTCCTGTGAGTTTATAGTGAATTTCACCATTCCAGCACAGTAGTCCAATTGTTGTCTTATTCCATAAACACTATACGTGTTGTCAGGATTGTTTGCTGCATTTCTGTGAAGTACTAACATTTGCAAACACAATGGGTCTGTACTGTGTAAGTAAATGTTCTCAATAATTGGTGGTTATTGAAATAGAATATTCATTGCTACATTTGCGTAGCAATTTACACCAACTATATTTGAGAGTTTAAATGGACCAGGTAGTTCTGTATCTGACTGCTTTTTTTGGAGTTTGTCTTCCTTCTTTGAAGAAGTACCTGGTTTACTTTCCCTAATTGATTCTTTTTTGTTTGTGGCACTTGATGAAGTATTACTTTCTTTTACTCTCTTTGGAGGATTTGCAGTGACATCATGTTGCTTTTCTGTTTGATTTATTTTTCTTTTATAATGTTTTACTTTTTGTGGAACAGAATATGTGTTTAGATGGGGAGTGTATAGTGAACAAAGTCTATTGTATTCTAAAATGCAAGGAATATCAGCGTTTATTTTACTTGCATCAAAGTTGATTAGAAATAGACCGTCAAGTGTATGTAAGCGTGATAGTGCTACGCATCTCATGCCTTCTTTAAAGACTGTGTTACCAATGTCTATCATTGCTTTGTCTAGGGTAAGACCTTGTGATTTATGAATGGTGACTGCGTATGCAAGAGTTAGAGAAAATTGTTCTCTGCGTACATACATGTCTTTGAAGAGAAGGAATCGAGCAGTTGAGCGTCCTATTCTTTTTACTTCTGAAAGTTTGTCAAAGAGAATATTGACAAACTGAATTTTGTTGTCTTGTGGGTATGTTTGAAAGCCGACAACTTTACCCAGTGCTCCATTAACTAGCCCTTGGTCCATGTCAAGGTTACGTTTCAGCATTACTCTGCAAGTTAAGGATAATTTTAATATCTTTTCCAAGCCTGCTGTGTTTGAGATTGATTTTTCTAAACTATTTAGTCTTGTTGTGGCTTGGTCACACATGGGTAGTGTCATTCCATGTACATCTAGTTTGTCTGTGGCGCTAATTTCCATTATTGGTTGCATTTCTTTACTTAACATTATTTCATTGAATTTGAAACAGCTTGCAAGAGTTGGCATTAAGGCCATACAATTGACAGTTTTGTGGGCTAATTGTTCCATAACATCTGCAGCACATGCATTATCACCATAAAGTGCATGAATGTGCCGGGTTTTCAATATTGCTTCTGCTTCTAAAGAAAGTATACCAACTCTGATACTTTTTAAGATGTTTGCATAAGTGAGATCTGCAGATTGGTGAATGTTTTCTGTTAATTCTATGTATTGGAAATGTTGCCAAAGATTGACATTTCCAATGCTGCCAACAGTTTTACGGCAGAGTTTGTGTCCTAATGTTTTAAAAATAGGCTCCCTTTTACTGGTGTCAATTGAAGAAGATCTCCGAAAACAATAATGTGTTTTCCTGCAAAGAGCTCTTCATAGTTTGTTTTGAGTACTTCTTGTAATCTGAGGTGAATCAAAGCCAACATTAGGTTGGACACCATGCTCACTTCATCTATTAGTAGCATTTTCATTTGTTTCAATACTCTGCGTAGTTCCATTGCAGTTTCTGCAGTAAGTTTGTAATAATCTAATTTGTTTTGGTGTTCTACTGGCAGGAGTAGTAATTGGTGTAAAGTGACACCACCTATGTTGTAGGCAGCTAAACCTGTGGGGGCAGTGACAACAGCTGACAGTTTGTTGTTTGTCAATTGTTGAAGGAACTTACTGATGATTTTGATTAGTAATGTTTTGCCAGAACCAGCTTCACCACTGGCATACAATAGTATAGGTTTGTAATTTTGACAGGTGCATTCTTTGTTTTCATGTTGTACACCATGTGCAATTTCTTTTGTTACTTCTTGAAAAATGCTACGTTGCTGTCATGATGCCTACCCCCGGGCATCCGGATCAAGCCCATCAGCCCCGGGAGCAGGCATCCAGACATTTACAAAAACCTCAGCAGCCCCAGCTAGGGGCTGTCTGGGTTCAGTCCTGGCGCCGTAGGCACCAGGCTCATAATAAAAATCAGTCCTGGCGCCATAGGCGCCAGGCTCATAGACATTACTTACCTCATGCAGACCATGCTGCAAATAAATCCAAGCCAACGTGAGGCCTGGATGGGACTATTTTACTACAGGGACTGTTTTTTACTCGGGTGTGGTCCTGGGGAACATCTTTCCTGGGACTACTTTGGAGGCTATTTAAACCACGCCCGAACAGCAGCACATGCTTCGTGTTATTCTGCATCCAGCAGCGTGACTCTCACTGTGCCTGCAGCCAGCATCCAGTCTTCTGCCACGCCCGCGAGCCTGCAGCCAGCATCAGTCTTCTGCCACACCCGCCTCGAATCCGGAGCTCCTAGAGTAAAGAGGAAGAAAAGGACAAGGTTAGAAAATGAACTTATTTCAAATTCCTCACCTGATTCCGGATCCATTTCATCTCCCGACCTGGAAAGTACATCAGTCCTGGACGCGTCACTTCGCCAGCTCCAGCACGGCGCCATACGCACCAGTTCTCACAGCATCTTTCGATCCGGCACTGTCTCCATAATTTCTTCGCCATACTCCAGCACCTAGGGGCATAAGAATAACAGGGTGAGCCAAGGGAATCACCAAATACCTCTTACCACCATAGACTTACCTGATGTACCACCGGCGGTATTATTCTCCATATCTTCATATGCCGCATCTGTAAAGAGGGAGAAAAACAACACGTTAACGCATGCAATAGTTACCGGACAGCGTTGGGTAACACAGACTCTTACCTGAACGCCAGCAGCAGCTACGAGACCTTCTTCTCACAAACTCAGTTGCAATTTAAGGAAGGGGACAAGGGTGAACATCGGGCACATTGAACTCTTTGAACTTGATACTTACCAATCCCGCTTGGGACTTCAGAGTCAATGCTTACCGGAACTCTCCCAACGCCTTCAAACCAGTGAAGTAACTGGTATCTACGCGCACCTGCAAGACACGCAGGATGGAGAGCTCATCTTTTACAAACATAAGGTGAGGTTACTAAGGGGATATCAGAGGTGATTAGTGGGGGAGAGCGAGAACAGTTGGGAGGCCATCACTAAAACCCACAGGTGGCTAATCCCTGTCTCCACTTGCAGGAAAATACTTGTTCGGGTCCAGCAGACAAGACTAGGCGGGCCAGTCCAGACAGTCATCTCTGCACTACGCATCATGTTGACGGAGACCGCAGCTGTCCGGGTCCGATCGACACCCCTGTGGGGTCCAGGTGAGCGTAACAGTTGCTCATTGTTTAGCTTTGATTGTAGTATAGTTAAGTCTTCTTTTTCTTCATACTGACTATTGGTGTTTTCTACTTCTATCATAGCTAATTCTGCCTCATTTGTTATTAGTGGTTCTTGGCTTCCTGTGACAGAAGGTTGACTACTGTCAGGAGTGTCCTTATCTAGTTGGGCCTGGAGTTCTTCTTCGTGTTGCTGTTCATTGTGCAACATTGTTTTGTAGTGTGCAAAGTTTACATCAGTTATACTGCTTTCATTTGCTTTGAAAGCGTCTTCATATGAGTCATAGGTATCTAGTATTTCTTCTTCTTTTCGCCATGGTTTAAAGAGTTGTAGCAGGGACATTTAATATACTTCTTTATGTTGAGGAGTCTTTAATGACAATTTGATATGATTAATGAAATTTGGTTTAGTGAGTTTTACTAAACTGCCTTCACAGTTTGTCACTTTGTATTTACGGTTTTGTTCATCAGGTTTTATATTATTTTTGTATGTGTAGTTTTGGGCTATGTGGTATAGACTCATGGTTTCCAAAGTGGTACTCCTGTTTGGATAGTATGTGTCCAATAAATTGTTTTTTAAAATGTCTTGGCTGTTGGGATCATGTTTAGCTATTGTTTCTATATCTTCGTATGATTTTAGAACTCTTTTTCTAGATTTAGCCGGACCAAGACTTAGCCATACTATATTTGCAGATTTACCATACAATGCAGTACCAGTTAATCGATCAGCTGCTTCATAGGATCCACATTCTTTATGGGACAACATTTTTATGCCCAAGCTGTATAATGTTATGATATACAATTACACATACCCCCCCAGAGTTTTTAGGTGGTGGTACTGTTGTCCGAACATGTCCGCGTACCGTCAAATTCAGTAGAAAGGGTTCAGTATGTTCCATATTACATGTACATAAAGTCAAAGTTATTATTGTTAAGTTGCGCTACTAAAAACCTATGAAATTCAGTAAAAAAACTTTGTTAAAGGGACGTTATGGTTAAGTTGCGCTACTGAAAACCTATCAGATTCAGTAAAAAAACTTTGTTAAAGGGACATTTTGGTTCCAAGTAAAAACGAAAAACCCCTGAAATTCGCCAGTTATGGTAAGCTAAGCAACCATAACTCGCGCCACCACCGTGCACTGCTAAGACTAACATCCAGGACATCAAAGAGGACATCACAAATGTCATTGATGACATCACTGACCATCAACTTAACCATAACGTCCCTTTAACAAAGTTTTTTTTACTGAATATATATATGTATATATGTATTATTTCATGATTTAGTGCAGGGTATTGGGGGGAGGTATTTGGGGTGTTGATGGGAGCCCAGTATCCCCCCCTCACAGCAGGGCAGTTCACATGGGTTGGGATTTGTCTCAGGGGCTAGTTTATTGAGGGTTTAGTATCAGGGGGCAATTTTTGCACCCAGTTAGAGTATAACTGGTGTGCCATGGTGGGGTAGGGGTCTTAAAAGAAGGGACTGGTGGACGCCAAGGCGCTGAGAGAAGCTTTGGAAATTATTAGCAGGGCAACCAAAGCCCAGCTTCAGGGGGCAGTGGGGGAAGTTACGGGGAGAAGGAGGACGGTGGGGGGAGGCCACAGCAGAGAGCTGCGGCGGATGGGGCTTTTGCTGCAGTGGTGGCTTGCAGCCCTGCGGCTGGGAGAGGGGAGGTTTGGGATAATGGGGCGAGGAGAAGTAGAAGGGAGATCTCCAGGAGAGCGGCCAAGGGGGCAAGAGGAATGGGAGAGGGGTCAGGGAGGGGTCTGGGGAACAAAGACCCAGTGGAGTGTGCGGGTGATAGGAGATTGCGTAAGGGTGCAGGGCAGATGGGGGGATAAGGGCGCAGGGGAGAAGAAAGGGGCAGCAGTGCAAAGGGGAAAGGGAGGAAAATACCTGCAGAAGAGGGCAGGAGGGAGGAGGAGAGAGCAGTCCCCTTCGAGTGGTGAAGAAAGGGAGAGGTGCGGAACGGCCTCCCCGGCTAGGAGGATTTCAGGTGGAGGGCACAATACGGCCCCCGCTGTTCCGGAGGGAGAGACGGGAGAGGGATTAAGAATGGCCCCTCCGCAAGGCTCACGAGGACAGACTAGGGGGCTCAACACGGCCCCTGGCACGGAGGACCAAAGAGTGGAGGAGAGCACCACTCGCCCGAGAGAAGAAGACGAGGACGGGGTTTCTACGGCCCCGCCGAGAAGACGCAGATGGAGTGGCGGGGTGGATGCAGAGGAGCTGCCCGGCCAGAGCATGTGCTCGCAACAGGTATGGTATTACATTAGGGATGACGAAGGGGAGGAGGAGCATGTGGGACAGTGGGAGGATGAGGGGTACTGCGGTGTAAGGAGGAGGGAAAGGGTGAGAAGGGGTGTAAGATGGGAAAGATAAAGTCAAGAGCGGGGGGGCTGGGGTGCAGAGGGCTCGGGGGAGACTGGTTGGGTGAGACTGTTGGCATGTTTTGTCCCCGCAGCAGGAGCCCAGTGAGGAAGGAGATGAGGAGCGTTGTAGTGGAGGCTGCTGCTGGGCGATGCAGGGCAGAAAGAGGTGAGCGGCAAGGGGAGTGGTCAGTGGCTTGGCGCAGGGGTGACACGAGGTGGGGGGCAGGAAGAGAAGGGGTTGGGTCCCAGGTGACAGGGGATGAAAAGGGTTCACAGGCTGCAGGGACCATGGAGATGGAGAAGAGGGTATCCTCAGTGGAGGTTCAAACATACAAAGTGGACGAGCCTGTGGCACCCGAGGTAGTGCAGGCCCCGGAGGAGAGGGTGGCGGAAGCTACCAAGAAGGATAAACGGTTGCCATATATGGGCATTATGAAGCCATTAAGGTGCACATTTGATGGGGGCAACAAAGGACAAGATATGGGCAGGAGAATTTGTGGATGTTTTTAAGCTCCTGCATATGGAAGTATGGGCTAAAGAGGGGTCTAAGGAGGAGGAAAAGGAGTTGCCCTTGCGTCCAAAGGTGCCAGTGACGATTGAGAATTGGACATCGGCTTTTACTATTTATAAAAGTGTTTACTGTGAAAAATGTCCAGAGAGGTACGTAGCACTGTGGAAATATATGGATGTTATTCGGAAGGCATTCACAAGTTTTGGGGGTTTCGCGTTGGTACGTTATGACAAGGAAATCATGACGAGGATGGCAGAGGACAGCCAGGCGGTGTGGTGTGAAATCGACATGGATATCTGTAACGCTCACCTGGTATCCACGGGGAGTTCACTCAGCCTGATCTGATCTCTTACGATCTCGAACCCTTCCCTGGAGGCTATTCGACGGAAGACTGGGCCTGAAACACAGGATTGGAAGAGTTTAACTCCCTATGTCTCTATGTGCTTGAACCCCTTCTTCCCCGGGGTCCACCCCTTCCCTTTGATCCACAGCTCACCTTGTTTTCTTGGATAGTGTGCTCTCCATCCTGCCTTCAGCATAGGGGCACGTTGATTGATACGGGCTGGTTGCTGCCTAGTTACTTCACTGGCAAGAGTCTGACAGGTAAGTATAATGAGTCTTTTGAACAGTTCTCAAATTTCGTTCCTTTCCTTCCTTAGATGATGGCCGGCGTCCGGGGATGGCGGCGTGCTAGTGAGATGAGTAGCGCTGAAGGTGAGTGAGAGCGCGATGCGCGATGCACCCCTTTCGTATTTGCATTGAACTGAGTTCTTTTTCTGTGTCTTTTAGGTGCCGCGACGTTTTCAGCGTGGATGCCGGTTATGAAGAACAAATGCGGTGGGTAAGCACGGTATGCAGCGCCTCTAGATGTTTCCATGCTAACCTGGAGTGTCTTTTCCCTCTTGCAGATGGACGAGAAGTTCCGGAGACAGAGTTCCCCAGAGCAGCTGGGATTCAGGTAAGCGTTTGAAGCTCGTACAGTATTTAAAAATAAGCGCAGATTTGCTGAATGCTTACTAATGCCTTTTTTCTGTTCTTTTCCCTTTTCCTTAGGAAGCGGTGTGCCGGGATGGGAATGACACCGCCGAAGATGCCCGCAGAACAGAAGGAGCGATGACTGATGGGCAGAAGCGCCGCAAGGTAAGGCTGTTCCTAATGGTGTTCTTGTTCTTGCAGGAGCTGAGCGCAGAAGAAAGATGCAAGCCTACTGGAGACCGATCCGAACACGGTGAGTATCACGCTGCAGGTGCAGAAAACGCAAAGCATGTTTCTCAGCCTGGGTGTGGCTTAAATAGTCTCTGGGTATCCCAGGTGCCTCTGAGCTGAACCACACCCAAAAGAGTAGATCACACATGCAGTTCTGGGAACCTAAATATGTGGGGGCATCCATCTTGTCCCCATCAATGCACTACAAGTCCAATCCCCAATGTTATCCTATGGGAGTGAGTGAGTCTGGTGCCACAAGCGCCAAGTCTGACTCCAAGTGGGTCTTTGGAGGGATGGAGAGGCCCTTGAGGGCCATGTAGGTGATCGTGGCCTGGCTCCAGCCTGACATCTTGGAGGGCTGGGGACATGAGTGGCAGGAATCATAACAGCACTCCCCCCCAGGGCCCCTCTCAAGGTGGCTCTTCTGTCTGGTCCTGGTTTGGTTGGATGGTTTTGATGAAATCGTCAAAGCAAGCGAGGTGCATGGATGTACTCACAAGGCTCCCATGTTCTGTCTTGTGGACCATACCCCTTCCAGTCTACTAAGTAGTATAATTTGGATCTGACGTACTTTGAATCTGGATGTCCTTGACTTAGAATTCTGGCTCCCCGGTGACTACTACTGGCTGCGTTGGCGTTGCTACCCGGGTCCCAGGTTGAACAGGTTTAAGGAGAGACACGTGGAACACAGGATGAATTTGCATGTTTGACGGCAAAGCTAGTCTGACCGCCACAGGATTTATCATGGAGGTGACGGTGAATCGACCCAGGTATCTTGGACAGAAAGTTCGGGCTCCTTTAATGGACACGTGTTTAGACGCCAGCCAGACTTTGTCTCCCACTTGGTAGTTGGGAGCCTTTGCTCGGTGTTGATCAGCAAACTTCTTTTGGCGATTCTTAGCTTGAAATAGGTGTTCAGCTGCCCTTTTAAAGGTTTGAGAAATGGTCATGTGCAAGGTTTTGACTGATGGCATTCCCAGGGTTGTATGAACGTCCAACTCAGAAGTACGTGAGTGCCTGCCATACATGGTATAAAAGGGTGTCTGCCCAGTGCTGGTGTGTAGGGAATTATTATAAGCATATTCAGCTATCCATAATAGGTTGAACCAGCTTCCTTCAGCTTGGTGTAACATGCAACGCAGATACTGCTCGAGGGTCTGATTTGTCCTCTCAGTTTGACCATCCGTTTGGGGATGGTGACTGGTGGATAGCCGGATGTCGATCTGGGCCATAGAGCAGCATTTTCTCCAGAAGTTAGATACGAATTGAGTACCTCGGTCTGAGACCAAAACTGAAGGAAACCCATGGAGCCGTACGATGCCTTCAAGAAATACCTTTGCCAGAGTGGAAGCATTTGGGAGCCCCTTAAGAGGAATGAAATGTGGCATTTTTGAAAATAGGTCCACAACCACAAGAATAGTGGTAAGTCAGTAATAAAATCGAGGGACAACGTGTGCCAGGTTGCTGGTGGGATTTCCAATGGTTGTAATAGCCCAGCCGGTTTCTGCTTGGATGACTTGTTTTGATCACACACTCCACAAGATAGGATGAATTGGATAATGTCTTTACACCACGTGGGCCACCAATAATTTCGTTTTACCTTGGCTAGGGTTTTATCATTCCTGGGTGGCCCTCGATCAAGGAATCATGATAACCGGACATGACTTGTTCTCGTAGTTCTTGGTTTGGTAAGAATAAACGATTCCTGAATTAGGGAAACTGATCTTTTATCATGTAATGTTCTCCTTGTGCACGCCACGCTTGTAATTGCTCCGGACTCATCAGGTTTTGGATTTCTTCATGTAATTCTTTCTGAGTTATGGTTGCTGTGATTCCTAGGAGCTTGTCACTCGGGATGATTGCTATTGGGTCAGGTGTCCGATACCCTTGCTCTCCCACCCCCATACGGGAAAGGGCATCGGCCTTCCCGGTTTTCACCCCTGGTCGAAATGTAATCACATAGTCAAATTCAGCAAAAAAAGAGCCCAACATAGTTGTCGTGAGGATTGGGCCTTTGCCATTTTTAGGTACTGGAGGTTCCGGTGGTCAGTTATTATGATGATTGTGTGTCTGGCGCCCAAGAGGTAGTGCCGCCATGCCTTAAAGGCTGACTTAATGGCCAGGAGTTCTTTATCTGTGAGCACACATTATAGCGTAATTGAGTTCAGGGGGTGTGAATTTACGCGACCAGAAGGCAACAAGCTGTAACTGGCCCGTTTCGGGGTCCTTTTGTGAGAGGACGGCTCCCACAGCCATGCTTGAGGCGTCCGTTGCCACCAGGTATGGGAGACCAGGGCGAGGGTGGCGTAAGATTGGGGCAGATGTGAATCTTGCTTTGAGTTCCTGGAAAGCCTCCTCGGCTTCTGTTGTCCACTGGAACTTTTTGTTGCTTTTCCTTAGTAATGACATGATGGGATGCACGATTTGCGAAAATCCTGGGATGAACCGGTGGTAGAAGTTTGCAAAACCCAGCATACTTTGAACCCCCTTGAATGAATTTGGGGATGGCAAGTTCAGGATAGCATCTACCTTGTGTACATCTATTCAGATTCCATTCGGGCTGCGAATAAAGCCCAGGAATTCCACCTCGGAGACGTGGAATGAGCACTTTTTGAGCTTGGCGTAGAGCTGGTGTTGACAGAGTTTCTCCAATATGGATCAGACGTGTTTAACGTGGTCCTGCTTTGATGTGGAATATACTAGGATTTCGTCGATGTACACTAGAGCACAGACATCAATCAATTCCTGTAGGACATCGTTCATGAAGTGTTGAAATGCGGCAGGCGCGTTGCAAAGGCCAAAGGGCATTACTTGATATTCGTACAAGCCGTATTTGGTGCGAAAAGCGGTTTTCCATTCGTGCCCCTGTTTTACGCAAACAAGGTGATATGCCCCCCTCAGGTCTAGTTTTGTGTAGATTTGGGCATCTTTGACTTGATCAAGCAATTCAGGTATCAGTGGCAGGGGGTCGCAATGTTTTACGGTAATCTGGTTCAGTGCGCGATAGTCGATGCACGTTCTCAAGTCCCCCTCCTTTTTTGGTACGAAGAATATAGGACTGGCTGCTGGAGACTTCGAGGGACGGATGAACCCGTTGGCCAGGTATTGGTCAAGATAGGCCTTCAGATGCTGGTTTTCTGGTTCCGTGAGTGCGTAAATTCGCCCACAAGGGATTTGTGCGCCGGGTATCAGGTTGATTTGTCAATCGTATGGTCTATGCGGTGCCAGGGTATTAGCCTGTTCTTTCTGAAAGACATCTTGAAAGTCCTGGTATTCACTTGGTAGGGTGCCGATTGCCACAGTCGCAAGCATGGAGGTTCTGGTATCTATTGGTTGTTTCTCTTGGTGATAACATGTGTGGGCGCAAGTCTCGGGAAAGGCCAATTCTTTAGCTCGCCAATCGATTCGAGGATTCTGAGCTACCAACCATGGCATTCCCAAAATCAACCGGAACTGTGGTGCCTTAATGAGGTCGAAAACGATAGATTCTTGGTGTCCATCCTGGCACAGAAGGGTTAAAGCTGCAGTGCATTGGGATACTGGACCCAAAGCTATTTCCGTGCTGTCGACTGTGGTAACAGTGTCAGTGGTTGATTTAGGGCGTAACGGAAGCCCCATCTTTGCCGCAAGATCCTGGTTGATGTAATTCCCAACGGCTCCACTCTCTATGTACGCTCTTACGGCGTGTATCCAAGATGGTTGTTGGTGATTGATCAAGACCACAGATAGTGCAGAAGGAGAGGTCTGTAGTTCACTTTCTTCACTCGACAAGTGGACCCCTACACTTGCCGGGCTTGGGAGTTTTCCGATTCCTTGATAGTATCTTCCTTGTCTGTGGCCCCTACCGTCCTCCTCGGTGGCTTCACAGGGCACTCTTTAAGGAAATTACCTGACCTTCTGCAGTACAGACATAACTGCTGCTGTCTCCTTTTATCCCTTTCCGCTTTAGTCAAGGGGGACCTGACCCCCCCGATTTGCATTGGTTCTCCTGAACCTTCCGTTGTTCGGGCAGTATTGTCCTTTGAACGCACATACATAGGGCGAGGGTCCGGTCTGGTTTGATCTGCTCTTCGGTCCTGCAACCTTTGATCCAGTTGACCAACAAGGTCAATGAATTCTGAGCAGTCTTTTGGGGGGTTCACTACTTGTGCGAGAACATCCCTGAGCTCCCCCCGCAACCCCTGATGAAATAACATGGTTCTCTTCTCCACTGGCCATTCTGCTTCAACTACGAGTCTATTGAACATGGCTATGTATGTTAATAGGTCTTGATTCCCTTGGCGTAGGGACAGAAGTTCGTTGTCTAATGCCTGCTCATGAGTACGACGGGCGAACAGCTTTTCCATCTCCTGCTGAAAGCCCCTGAAGTCATGCAGCAAAGGATCGTCTTGGGCCACAAAGGGTACAGACCAGTCTGCGGCGCTACCACTCAGGTAGGATAGTACAAAAACGACCCGTGATTGGTCATTCGGGAAGGCCCCTGGCCTACAAAGGAAGTGCAGGCGACACTGGTTCATGAACGTTGCAAACCTCTTGGGATCCCCCGTAAATCGTTCGGGCGGGGCCAAGGGAACTGCCCCAGGAAGGGTAATCTGATCGGGATTGGCTGATGGCGCTGGCATCGAGGGCACGCTTCCCGGCAATGCTGCATGCCCTGCTTGTGACTGGAGAAGTTGCCGGCTTAAATCATCAGTGCGTTCTTTGGCTACAATCAGCTCTCTCCTCAGGGTGTTGGTCTCCTGCCTGGCTGCATGTACTTCAGAACGTAGCTGCCCCACAATGTGGGCTAACTGGTCGGTTTCTGATGTTTCCATGACGCCCAGGTGGATTTTGATGTGAGGCTTTGCGTTCTGTAACGCTCACCTGGTATCCACGGGGACGTCACTCAGCCTGTTCTGACCTCAAACCCTTCCCTGGAGGCTGTTCGACTGGAGACTGGGCCTGAAACACAGGATTGGTAGAGTTTATGTGTGCTTGAACCTCTTCTTCCCCGGGGTCCAACCTTTCCCTTTGATCCACAGCTCACCTTGTTTTCTTGGATAGTGTGCTCTCTGTCTTGCTTTCAGCGCAGGGGCGCGTTGATTGATGTGGGGTTGTTGCTGCCAAGTTACTTCACTGGCAAGAGTCTGACAGGTAAGTATAATGAGTCTTTTGAACAGTTCTCTAACTTCGTTCCTTTCCTTCCTTAGATGATGGCCGGCGTCTGGGGATGGCGGCGTGCTGCTTAGATGAGTAGCTCCGGAGGATGAGAGAGAGCGCGCGTTGCGCGATGCACCCCTTTCGTATTTGCATTGAACTGAGTTCTTTTTCTGTGTCTTTTAGGTGCCACAGCGTTTTCAGCGTGGATGCCGGTTATGAAGAACAAATGCGGTGGGTAAGTGCGGTATGCCGCGCCTCTAGATGTTTCCACGCTAACCTGGAGTGTCTTTTCCCTCTTGCAGATGAATGAGAAGTTCCGGAGACAGAGTTCCCCCAGAGCGGCTGGGATTCAGGTAAGCGTTTGAAGCTCGTACAGTATTTCAACATAAGCGAAGGTTTTGCAGAATGCTTACTAATGCCTTTTTTCTGTTCTTTTCCCTTTTCCTTAGAAAGCCGCGTGCCGGGATGGGAATGACACCGCCGTAGATGCCCACAGAACAGGAGGAGCGATGACTGATGGGCAGAAGCGCCGCAGGATAAGGCTGTTCCTAACAGTGTTCTTGTTCTTGCAGGAGCTGAGCGCAGAAGAAAGATGCAGGCCTACTGGAGACCGATCCGAACACAGTGAGTGTCACGCTGCATGTGCAGAAAACGCAAAGCATGTTTCTCAGCCTGGGTGTGGCTTAAATAGTCTCTGGGTATCCCAGGTGCCTCTGGGCTGAACCACACACAAAAGACTAGACCGCACATGCAGTTCTGGGAACCGAAATATGTTGGGGCATCCATCTTGTCCCCATCAATGCACTACAAGTCCAATCCCCAATGTTATCCTATGGGAGTGAGTGAGTCTGGTGCCACAAGCGCCAAGTCTGACTCCAAGTGGGTCTTTGGAGGGATGGAGAGGCCCTTGAGGGCCATGTAGGTGATCGTAGCCTGGCTCCAGCCTGACATCTTGGAGGGCTGGGGACATGAGGGGCAGGAATCATGACAATATCTGGCTCCAGTGGATGGCGCCGATGAGGCCAGCTCCAACGTTACACACAGCGAGTAGTTTGCCTGTGCCTTACCGGCCCTTTCTTGGTCGCCCTGCCCCAGATGGGGTGGGGGGAGGAGGCAGAGGTCAGCCCTCAGCAGCATGTTGGGCAGGGGAGTTGCTAGGTCTGGAAAAGACCCGGGGCTAAGCTGATGTCGGTACTGTTGGGACTGGGGGCTAGCTAGTCTTTTGGCTGTAGCTCCTGAGATTCTATCCGGGGCTGCAACCAAAAGATCCAGGGCTATAGCCCCCTTAGCCCCCCCTAGCAACGCCCCTGATGTTGGGCCTTCAACAAGGAAGGCTGCACAAGGACAGTATGTAGGTTCAGACACCAGTGCAGCAGGTGTGCAGGCCGGCACCCGATCATGCAGTGTTTCCAGCAGGGGGAAAGGGGGAGAGGGTGAGGAGCAGGTCGAGAGATTCTGGAGAAAGGCTTCTACTCCAGTTAAGGTGGAGGTTCTGGAGAAGTGGCTTAATTTTTACCCGGACTTGGAGGGGTGAATATTTTGGGAGAGGGTTTTCATGACGGTTTCAGGTTGGGTTATCAGGGTCCAAGGATGCAGCGCTGGGAGAAAAATCTGAAGTCGGCCAGGGAAAATGTTGAAGTGGTAAGGGAAAATCTGCACAAGGAGATGGCAGCGGGGAGAGTGGTAGGGCCATTTACAGATTTGCCGGGGGATTTGGTAGTGTCCCCATTGTGGGTCGTGCCCAAGAAGGTGCAGGGGGAATTTAGGTTAATACACCATTTATCATGGCCAGAGGGCATGTCGGTAAACGATTTTATTGCCCCGGAAGAGTGTGGGGTCTTGTATGCGAGTGGGGATCAGGCGGTGGGATTGGTGAGGAAGGCTGGGTGCGGAGCCTTCATGGCCAAGTGTGACATTAAGGCGGCTTTCAGGTTGCTGCCTGTGCACCCAAAGGGTTTTTGGCTGCTGGGAATGCAATTTGAGGACCGCATTTACATAGACAAGGCCTTGCCTATGGGTTGCGTAAATTTCTTGCGCCTTGTTCGAGTGCTTCAGTTCCTTTTTGCAGTGTTTCTTTTCATATAGCTCGGGTTCGGAAGGCGTATTACATTACTTGGATGATTTTCTGTTCATTAGTGGGCCGGGCAAAAAAAGGAAGTGCAGGGAGTTGCTTGGGATGTTTCAGGCTATGATGCGGGAGTTGGGGGTGCCATTGCCAGAGGACAAAACAGAAGGTCCGTCACTGGTGTTGACATTTTTAGGGATCGAATTGGACTCGGTGGCCATGACCTCACGCTTGCCACACGACAAGGTGAGCAGGCTGGTAGGTTTGATGGAAAAGGCCGTAAGTGCCCAGAAGATGACATTAGTGGAGATGCAGTGGCTAGTAGAGCATTTGAATTTTGCATGCAGGGTAGTGGCCCCAGGGCAAAAAAAGGAAGTGCAGGGAGTTGCTTGGGATGTTTCAGGCTATGATGCGGGAGTTGGGGGTGCCATTGCCAGAGGACAAAACAGAAGGTCCGTCACTGGTGTTGACATTTTTAGGGATCGAATTGGACTCGGTGGCCATGACCTCACGCTTGCCACACGACAAGGTGAGCAGGCTGGTAGGTTTGATGGAAAAGGCGGTAAGTGCCCAGAAGATGACATTAGTGGAGATGCAGTGGCTAGTAGAGCATTTGAATTTTGCATGCAGGGTAGTGGCCCCAGGGCGTACTTTTTGTAGGAACATGGCGCGGTCGATGGCGGGAGTAAAGTGCCCATATCATCGGGTAAGAGTGTCAGGGGCGCTTCGGGAAGACTGTAGTATATGGCTGTGTTTATTGGAGAGTTTTAACGGGGTCTCCATGTGGCTACAGGGGGATCCTGTGTCATGGGAAGTGCAGATATTTTTTTTTTTTTTTATTTTATTTTTTTTTATTTTTTGTTTTAATTGTATCACAATTTTTACAAAAAAAGAAAAAAGGAAGATCGAAAGTCCTTATGACCTTGAATTCATCCTGATTTGGCTCCTTTACTCGACTTGACCTCAGTCCCGATTCTCAGATGAGGGAGAAAAAGGGACTTCGACGTGATGTTATTTTTGTGTGTCTTTGAGGGTTGGACTTCCCTTCGCTTGTTCGATCTGTTACAAGTTCAGAGCTTTGAAGAACAAGGTCACTCCGATGACAAAGCGCCTGTTGTTACCACCGGACAGCATAGCCCATAGATCTTCCATGTCTAGGGTAGAGTAGTTCTTCAGTGGGTCTGCAAGGAATCGATGTCGTTCTGTCATCAGACCTGCGCATTCGAGAATCAAGTGTTTCGTGGTTTCTATTTTGTTCTCAGTTTTGCAGAAGCGACAGATATTCGTTTCAGCTTGCTTGCGTATAGCCAGGATTTCATTTGTTTTCAGTTGGTTTAGTTTAAACCTCATGAACAGACGGCTTAAGCTCTTATCAGGGAATTTCTGAAGATAGCCTCGTACCGCGTCTAACTTCATTGGAACACATGGGATATTTGCTGTCAGAGAATAAGTATTGGCAACTTCTTGAGTGTTAATCCAGTCCGCTTCGAGCATTTTTTTCGATACTTTGTTGGGATTTTGGATCAGTGTCTCCACGTTGAGGTCCAATTCCTTTAAGATAGTCAGATTTCGTTCTTCCCAGATGGAGAGCATACGATTGTCGCCGTTTTGGATTTCCTTTCTGATGAGGTCCAGAACTTTTGCTTCAGGTTCGTTAATTACTTTCCGGTACAACATAAGGCTTGCTCTCATTTTTGTTACTAAGAGAGATGGTAAACACAGTTCTCTTCTTATTAAGGCAATAGGGGTGCAATTCGCCAGACCCAGGACTGACCGCCAGAAGTAGCTTTCAAATTTCTCCCATATAAAGTCCGGGGCCAATGGCATTGCGTCCATGCCATAAATCAGGGCCGGCACCACTTTGGCCTTGAAGAATCTCAGCGTTGGAACGATCGAGAACCGACCGTATTTTCTATCCGCCGCCTTGGCTTGCGCGGTTAGGCTCTTCAGTTTTGACCATAGTGCTTCTTGCATAGTTTTTTCCTCTTTGTCATTACTTATCATAATTCCCAGGTATTTAAATGCTTTTACTGTTTCCAGGTTTTGCCCCTCACAGTGCCATGTGAATTTTTGTTTTTTCTTTGCAGACTGTCCAAGAATGAGGATTTTCGTTTTGTCTTTGTTTAGCCTTAAGTTATTCTTTGCCATGAATACCACCAGGTTGTCTATTTGGCGCTGTAAGCCAATAGGCGTCAGATCCATCAAAATAATGTCATCCGCGTAGAGTAATCGTTCTATCTTAGAGCCGCCTAATGATGGAGGGAAGTGACGGATCGCTGCACTTGATTCACCGAAGTCTGCGATATAAGAATTGTACAGCGTAGGCGCCAGAGGACAGCCTTGCTTTACGCCTCTTGAAGTCTCAATTTCTTTTGATAGGCGCCCCTCGGCGCTGAGACGAACTCGGATGGAGGTTCCTTGATGTAGTGCTTTTATTGGTTCAAGAATTGAATCCGGGCAGTCTTTGGCTTTGAGTTTTGACCAGAGACGTTGTCTATTGACCTGGTCAAAAGCTTGGACCAGGTCAATAAAGACAACGTAGATGGAAAAGCCACCTTGTAAGACTTTGGCTTTCAGAGCGCTCAGTAGCAAGATGTTAGTAGTGGTTCCTGAGTTCCTTATGAAGCCGTTCTGAAAAGGGTCCGCGAGATTGTTAACGCGAATCCAGATTTGCAGTAAGTCTAATACAAGGGATGCGTATACCTTCCCCATCACGTCTAGGAGGGCGATTGGTCTATACTGATTAGGGTCATCAGTAGCACCTCTCTTGAATATTGGAACGATGTTAGCTTTCTTCCAGGACGATGGAACTTCATTGGAAAGGTTGCAATTTGAGAAAATTTTACTCATTATGCTGGC
This sequence comes from Ambystoma mexicanum, assembly GCF_040938575.1. NCBI lineage: Eukaryota > Metazoa > Chordata > Amphibia > Caudata > Ambystomatidae > Ambystoma > Ambystoma mexicanum. Next base: position 280,808,513 of record NC_090923.1, on the reverse strand, counting down.
CCACAACTCCGGGTGTTTTTTTAGTTCTAGATTGCTTATGCCATCTGGCCCAGGCGCTCTGGAATTGTTCAATTTCCTTAATTTAATGAGGATTGATTCCTTGTCATCTGGGATTTCCCAGGGGGTTTTGGCTTTGGGTTTCTGCCTGTCTACCACTTGATTTGTGTTCGATGGTGAAATCGGAGCAAACAATACGGAGAAGTGGTTTATCCAATGGCTCTCTCCTACATTGTTTTGTATATTGTCATTGGTCTTGTTTGCGGCACCTTTGATTAAGTTCCAAAAGTCCTTCGGCTTATTTCCACAGATGGCAAGCAGCATCTGTTCGGAGTCGTTCTGGTATAGTTTATGCCGATGGTGTATGAGCCAGCTCTTATAGTTAATGACAGCATTTGTCCAGTTCGCCAAAGTTTCGTTGGAAGGAGACTTTTGATACATTTTTTTCAGTCTCCTATGGAGTCGTCTTTTTTCTACCAGTTCTTTGTTATATGAATGTGGATAGCCAATCTGTGGTTTGGTTAATTTGGCTGATGACATCTGGAACTTGGTTAGTAGAGGAGTGTAGTCTAGGCCCTCCCTGTTCTTTTTAGCAGATAGCAGGTTCTTGTGATCGATTCTAATATAGCGTGCTTCAATCTCACGGAGGCCTTTTTCAGAGATTTTTACTCGTTTTCCCTTCTCCGACGTCTCTATTGGTAAGGAGCAGTTTGAAGATTGATCAATGGACACTAGACCTTCTGAGACTAAAAGGTTGTGGTCACTGAAAGCTGTTTGCACGATCTTGAAAGAATGAATTTCCGGAAGGAGATCTCTTGAGACGAATGTATGGTCGATCGTCCCTTGTTGCTCCCCTCTTTGCCATGACGGGATCTCAAGATTAGTCTCTTTACGATAACAGTGAAGGTTATATCTCTGGCTTCCATTAACTCATCAAGGAGTTTTCCTCTTTTTCTCGCCAGGGAGTTCTGGTCTGTAGGTTTTTGATAATTTCCAATCCCTTCACACTTCGCATTAAAATCGCCATTTATGATTGTGCTGTGATCCGGGTTTTTTCCATAAGCCTCTCCCATCACGTTCTCGAGGACTGAGGTGAATTCATCACTTGTTGTCGACTCAGGGTTCCAGTAAACTTTTATCAAGAGGATTGTGCCCACTTTTGAAGCAGCGGAAAGTGTCTTACGTTTTAAGATTGTTGCTTGGATCCAGTATGGTGACGGGAGAGTTTCCACAACATCCACTCCGGAGGCCGCTCCGACCATGATTAAGAGTCCTGCGTACGGGCGTCCTGCTGCCCCTTTCTTTGCAGCTGTATATATGATTTCATATCCATCCAGCTGCGGTTTGGAGGTCAGCCATGTTTCTTGGAGACACATAATGTCGAAATGCCCTAGGTTCACATCAGTTGCTTTAGTTAAATGCCAAAAGCCCCTCGTGTTCCAACAGCCGAGTTTTAGAAGCTTCTTTGGTGGTGCGTTTCCATCAGTTAGTTCTTCCTGGATTGACGATAGTAGGTCGCGTCAACCACTGATCGTGGCTACTGGTTACCTCGCAGGGTCCTCTTAGAGTTCGGCCAGGACCAGGGCGTTGATTGATTTGACCCTGTTGCATCATGCTTGTTTGGTGCTTGTCCATTCCTTGGGAAACCGGGATGTCTTTCGTTTAGTGTTTGGTGCTGTTCCGTCCGTCCTTCGCCTTCTGGGGCGTTGTTATATTTTTTTCTTGCCCCCTGGTTGGATTTTTGAGTTCTGTGCGTGTCCGTTTTTTGCTCCTTATAGACCGGACGGATATGTTCCATCCTGCTGATATAATGAACACGCGTGTCTCTTTTCGGTAGTTTAGAAGTGTTGTGGTTGGGTATTGCCCTACCCACTTCTAGTGAAGAGTCCGTTTGTTTATTCAAACATTTTATTTCCACTAGTTCATAGCCCAACCGCAGGAGGGTTTCAATTTCCTTCAATAATTGAAATTCGATGTTCTTGGATTTGAGATGTATATAGGAATAATCAAGTCTTCCAGCCGTGCTTGGCTCCACCATCCAGAGGTCCTGGTTTCGAATATGTCTTAAGCTTGGAATTTGCCTTAGGATTTTTAGGATGTTAGTTCTGTTCATGGTCACTCTACCCAGATTTGGGTTTGTGCTTTTCAATCTTAGAATACAGTCGCTTACTATTTTCTTAGATTCCATTTTTGGGGGTCTTTCGGGTTCCGTTCTTCTAGTGCCTTTAGAATTCGATTCCACCCGAGGGGAGTGTTGCACATGTGCGGTTACGTTTCTGCGACCCATTTCCACCTTCCAGTTTGAAGTTTTTGTGTCAGTCGTCAACTCGTTTCGTCGACGATGTGCTGGCTCAGGTGAGGGTCGGGCGTTTCTCCAAATGTTCGGACTTGTTCTATGCGCTGGTTCCGTTATTTTTGTGCACGCTGAGTTCAACCTTGGTTTCAATACCCCTCCAAATCGCAGTTTTTGGCTTTTTTGAATTTTCTCTGAGTACTTCGGCGATGATGCCGGGTGGTCATGTATTTGGACTTTGATCGGAGGTTCCTTGTTAGGGGTATCTGCTTCCACTTCCCCCACTTTTCTCTTCGGGGTTTTCCTGGTATTGTTTTCGTACCCAATCTCATCGATGGTTATCGTACTCCAGTCTGACTGGTCATCCACCGTGAGAACTGGGTGTGTTTTCTTTGCCTGACTGCCATCTACTTCAGTGGCCCGGATCCCGCATGCAGGGATACCCTCCTTTGGTTGAAACATAGGGGTTACTCTTCTTGCAGCTGTCTTTGTTCGCCGCCGCGGAGCTTGTGGGCCAGACACCACAGCTGGCGTGTTCTTGTCTTTCTTGGAAGTAAGGTGGACAATCGACTTTTGCTGAGAGAATATACCATAGGAAAAAACCTTAGGGTTATCCCGGAGGCCTTTGACAGGCCTGCTCATCCCTTCACCTGACTTTGTATAGGAGAAGGGATTTGGTGCGTGTTTGGTGAGTCCTTCTGTTACCTCGTTTGAGCGATCAGCCGGAGAGACTTCATCCTCTTCCTCTATTATTGCAATTATCTCATCTAGAGGATCCTTCTGTTGTACCATTGTTGATGCACTTTTTCTTGTTTTTTGTTGAGCAGCTGTTAAGTCTGTCTCAGAATTGGCAGTCGACATTAGTGTCGGATTTCTTTCATTGCAGTCTGGCCCTCCCATGGCGTTTTCTCTGACCGGTGTGAACAGCTCCAGAGGGGGCTGAATTGTTTTTGGATCATTCCTGATGGGCGGTCCAACTGCTCTGGGTATCGGGATGCCTCCTGTCCCGACAATGTACCCTTCCAGATAGTTTAATTTTGACTGCATAGAAGCCAGCATTGACATCTGATCGCGGAGGATATCATTTAGGCTCTCATATAGCTTACTGAAAGGTGCCATCGCAATTGTTACAGTAGACATAATGGTCATTATGTCAGCCTTTTGTTGAAGAGGGTCTTGTAACGATGGTTGTTGTGTTTCACTCAGTCTACGCATGCGTATAGGAGTGTATACCAGCGTTGGAGTTTTTGCTGACTTTGTAGCACTTGCCCGCACACACTCATCATGCTTAGGCTCAACTGATGGCATTATGTTTCCTGACCTCAAAGATGAGCATAGTGCAGTTTGGGAGTCCGATCTATGTAGGCTTGTGCTTGTCTCATTTCCTCGCTCAGAGGATGTCAGATGCTGGATTGGTGAAGTATTCGCAGGACTTTGGAGTAGCTGGAGAATTGTTTGTCTTTCGACTGAGCTTCTACTTTTGGCTCCAAGTTTCACAGGGGATGGGCAGTCCCTCGCCTCCCCGTTCAAACATTGTTCTTTTCTCACTGTTACAGTTTTGTTGGTATAGTGCCATCTCAGTGCCGGCAAGCTTTTTGTCAGCGTCTTTGCAGAAGCAGAGTCCGGAAATTTTAAAGGTGTAATCGCTTCTTCTGCGCAGCTTTTTAATGATGTCATTTCTGTTTCTGTTTGCGAGCAACTTTCCAAGATTTCACTGTCCGACAACTCCTGCTGCATATTCAGTCGAGTTTCTAATTTCTTTTTAAAGAAATCATTCATTGCTGCGACAGTAAAAGGCATGCCAGGTCCGTTCTTTGGGCCCATTTTTTTACTTAAAGGTACTTTTGGTTTTAAGGTCGCTCTTCTTCTCGTCCTGTTAGGATTATGTCGATATATTTTGGTTAGTGCGGGAGTAAGTTGTTTAGACACACCATCCGTTTGAGGTCCTTGTTTATCTTTTTTTTTCTTTACTTGAATTGCCGCCCCATCATGCTTTTTTAGCATCGTTTGGTCGGCCACTGCATGTGAACCAGATACACTGGAAGTGCCTGGCCCACAGCCGTGGTCAACTCCGTCCTGAGGATTGCAAGAGACAGGAGCGTGCAAGGGATTGACATTCTTGGGGTTTTTCGACACTGGGGTGATGTCTATTAGTTGGACGTCCTCTGCAGTGATCTGGGCTTCGGTTGGACTCTCCAGGACCTCGCTCGCTTGCACGTTGTGGACTATAGCAGTGCATAAAGTTTCAGTTGAAAAATGCGTAGCCTTTGTCAGTCTGACTTTTTCACCTTTTTTGGGAATTGTTGGAGTCGTAGTTTGCTGCGTGCGGTACTCCAGGTTGCTGACCCCGCTCAGACTCATAGCAGTATAGATTTCAGTTACTTTGTTAGTGGAGTGGTTGTTTTCCAGACTAGATGTTTCGTTTGGGGTTTGTCTCTCCGGAGCTAATGAATTACTCGAAAGGCTCGACTCCTCCTCCACACGGGAGGTAGACAGGGCTTGCGAGTTCTGCTCCTCCTGGACTAAAGAAGCTGGTTTCGAGGACACGAGATCCGGCTGAATTTGATAAGTCACTCGAGGTGGCTGTGAGCCAGGTGGCACCTCAGACGGGTTGGCCAGAAGAGACTCATCACATCTCGACAGATTCATCCTCGGTGTCTTCGCGGTCTTCACCGAAAAGTCTGGCGAGGAGTCAGGCGGGTCTGACGAGATTGTCCGCTTCGGTACCCGCTTCGGCACCGAAGACTTCTCGCCCCTCCTCTTCGAGTTCGGTTTCAGAGCACTGGCTTCCTTCGGTGCTTCCTTCGCTGCTTCCTTCGGTGGCCGCAAGATGTGGCGGATGACCTCCATTTCAGGAGCGGGTGGGCCGGTAAGACTAGGATCCACAGGGGCTAGCGGGGAGGCCAGCACAGGAAACGGGGGACCAGACAAGGGGGAGGCAGAGGAAGATTCCACCTCCAGGGGAGAGGAGGGTGCGGGGGGGGCGTCATGCCTACCCGATTCCTAATGCTGTATTTAGCGTAGTTTGCTAAGTCCTGGGCCCCTCGTCCCTAGTCCTTATAATAGAGGTTTGTTCAGAAATGATCACCGCCCCGTCACGGCGGCCGAGGAAGGTCACAAATCTCACAGAAAAAGGACTCACCGCACAGACTGACAGGCAGGCTCCTCCATTCCTCCACTCCCTGCCACGGTCTGCCAAAGTCTGCAGTCACTCAGCAGCTCACTCCGCCATTTCTCTAATGGGAACTAGCCTTCAGATATTTTCAGATGCAGCAGGTTCAGGGGGATTTGGAGTTTTTTGGGGGGGCAGATGGTGCGCCGAAAAGTGGCCATCGCGATGGCTGAAAGAAGGGAGAAGTATAGCATTTCTGGAATTTTTCTTTTGGTGGTTGCAATGGAATTGGGCGAAAGGTATTGAAGAACAGGAAAGTGAACTTCAATAGTGACAATGAATGCGTGGCTCTTGTAGTGAACATGCAGTCAGCAAGGGACCAGAGGGTGGCGTGGTTAATAAGGGAGTTTGTGTTGCGCTGTATGGAATTGAATGTGGTGTTTAAGGCAACACACGTGCCGGGGAAAGATGCATTAGCTCATTTTCAATGGCAGAGATTCTGTGGACTGGCACCAGGAGCGGAGCAGTGGGGAGAGCGGATCCCGGAAGAGCTGTGGAAGATAGGAAGTTGAGAATGCTGTCTTTAGTGGAGGGTTTTCTGGCCCCGGCGTCTAAGGTGGCATACAGGAGGGCATGGGCAGAATTCATAAAAGGGGGAGCGTGTAGCTGGAAGGGTAGGAGGAAGCTTGACGATGAGCGAAGAAGGGATGATGTGGTCAATTTCCTACTAGGGTGTATGGACAAAGGATGGTCGAAAGCAACAATAGCGGGGAAGCTGGCTGGCATAGCATTTTATGGGAAGTGGTTTTGGAGCTTTCAGCCCAGCGGCAGGGAAATGGCAATCAGGATGTTCAAGGTCTGGGCGAGGGAGAATAGGAGGGAGAAGGACAGCAGAAGGCCCATCTCGGCGGCTTTGTTGACCAGATTATGCCAGGCTTTGGACAGGGTTTGCTGGTCGGCTTGGGAGGGGGTAATGTTTTCGGCATGTTTTACTTGGTTATTTTTTAGGGCGTTCAGGGTGTCTGAGCTGCTGGGGGCACAGAGGTCAAGGTGGTCTACAGTGGCAGGATGTTTATTTCTTGGAAGCGGGGTTGGATATTAAGATCAAAAAGGGAGGGGATGTTGGGTGTTGCTGGGGTAGGGTAGCAAGGAGCTGTGCCCGGTTTGGTCAGGTTTGACTTGGAAGGAGTTATGTGGGGGGAGATTGGGGTTGGTTTTCAAGCATGAGGATGGGGCGGTAGTGTCGGCAGCTCAAGTGTTGGAAGTGTTGAGGAAGGCTTTGGTGGCTGTGGGGGAAAACTTGGAGGAGTTTGAAACTCATTCATTCAGGATGGGGCAGCATCTGAAGGTAGCCGGTTGGGGTTATCGTAGGATAAGGTTAAAAGCAGCTTGGACCGCTGGAGGTCAGGGAAATACAAAGGGTATATTAGGGACCTGGTAAATGGGGCTGTCTGAGAGGGGAATAACGGGGGTAAAGGGGGAGGATGTGGGGGTTCCAGGAGGTTGGAGAGTGGTTAGTGACAATGTAATTTATTTTGCAGATGCGGCTAGGAGGACAGGGGAGATGCCTCAGATTTGATTGTTGGTCATCCAATTGTGAAATGGGCGGGGAAGGCGGCGGAGAAAAGGATTTTTGGTACTCAATTGGGGTGCAGTTACAATGTGGCACTTGTGAGATGGTCGGATTTAAGGAGGCTTCTATGGGATCAGCTCCTGCCCATGTTCGCGGGGCTGAAAGAGCATTATGGGGTCCGGAAAGGGTGATAATAAATGTGGGGGAGAACTATCTGGTCCGAGACACAGGTGTGGCTCTGCTGAGGAAAATAAAGAGGGATTTGGCATGGATCAGGGAGATATGGCCAAAGGTAAGTCTGGTATGGTCTAAGCTGCTGCCAAGTAGAGCATGGAGGGGAGCGGTAAGTGAGGGGGTAGCAGAGCGGACTAGGAAGAATATTAATAGGGAGATGACAACATTTTGTAGTCTGGTGGCGGTGCAGGTTCTGCTGCATAGAGAGATAGTGTATAAGGATTTTTCGGTTTTCTGAGAGGATGGCGTTCATCTGTCGGTGTATTGTAACAGTTACTACCTTTTGGATATGCAAGTGCAAGTGCAGAAAATGATAAAGAGTTGGGGTAAGAAGGTAGAATGGTAGGGGTGGGGCAGAAAGAACACTTCAGGGGAGGGTTTTTCTGATGCCGGGGCATGGCCCCTTTGGATGAGGGGGGAGGGAAGCACAATGGGGGAATAGAACGGGAAAGGATGAAGGTGGTGCTGTTTGCACCAACGGGCTACCCCAGGGATGCAAAGAGGGGGAACACGTATTGAAGATGGAGGGGCATGGCCCGGGGAGAAGATGGGAGAAAGCGGGACGGAAGGCTGGAGAAGATGGTAAGGAGACAGTAGGGAGCAAGGTATAGGTAGGGAGGAATTTAAACAGACTTATTTATTTAATTGTTGGGGGAATTGTAAATTTTTAATTATTACATTTGTTTTGGCAAGTTGTTCAAAACAGATATGTTAGCCTGGAAGGCCAGGGGCCAGGTTAGCGTTTATTTGTGAGCTTTGGCCTGTCACATTAAAGCGACCTTTTCCACTACAAGCGAGTCTGTGTGTTTTTGTGCAGTAAGCCTAAAAGACAGACCTGTCAGGGAAACACTCTCTTGCTTGAGGGGCACAATAAAAAACAATTTGAAAATGGTTTCTGCAAACACCTTGCAAGTTAATATCACATAAAGGCTTTGTGACACTGTGCACTAATCCTTATAGATTTTGGGATTGCACATTTTAGTTACCTCGCTAAACATTTACACAATTCATATCTTAATTTGATTCTAAATCTTAATTTGCCACTTGCCAACACGTGTTTTGAGCCTATGCTTGTTTCAGGGCAAGATTTTACGTGGATACATTTCAATACAATTACATTACACATGTTGCACTTAAACTGAAAGGTCCTAATATTCACTGTGTCACAAAGAAAGACAAATGATGTGTTATATTAGTAAAAAGAAAGCGTGAAAAAGTAAAGAGTGAAAAATACAAATAATCAAACAACACAATTTGTTGTTGTTATGCAGATGAACTTTGTTAATCAAATGAGGAAATATTTTTTCATCAAACACTATAAAAACACATTTGTGTTTAGTCCTACTCCGAAATGCAGACGTATTTGGCCTCTTCTCAATGCATTTCGAATTCACAATCACGTCTCTATCTTTGTTTTTATCATAATCATTCAGAAGAATCTAAACCCATTTGTGCTGCTGTTGGCCTGTTCTTTGTGCCAATGTTGTGCCAGTGGGGCTCGCTGGCTGTTTAAGGACTGCTCCTATGGCTCCATATGGCACATCTGTCTCCTCTATAAGAGGTATGGTTTGGTCAGGTTGACAGAGGATAGGAGCGGAAGAGAAAGCCATCTTTAAGGTGTGAAATACTATTTCGGCCGATTCATCCCAGCAAAAGTTAACTCCTTTCTTAAGGACTCTGGAAATAGGTAGGACGGTTTCTGAGAAGCATTGCATAAATCGACTGTAGAAAGGTTTTACTCCAAGAAACTGCAGGGCTGAAGGCTACTGCAGTAGGAGAAGGCCATTTCATGATGGCAGAAGTTTTCACTGGGTCCATTTTGATGCCTTTATCAGATAGAATGAATCCAAAGTATGGAACAGAGTTACTTCAAAGAGACATTTTTTAGGTTTGGCTATAAAATGGGTTTTGCATAAGCATAGTAAGACTTTGGTAAGATGTTCTTGATGCGTCTGGATAGAAGAAGAATACAAAAGAATATTGTCTAGATAGACAATACATAATGGAGAGAACTTGAACGAACAAACGGTTTATGAACCTTTGAAATATAGTTGGTGCATTCAGCAAACTGAACCGCATCACTTGATACTCCAAGTGACCAAACAGAGTACGAAAACCGGTCTCCCTCCTTAATGTGAAGCAGGTGATAAGCTCAGCGTAAATCTAGTTTGGTGAATATATTAGCTACTTGTACAGCGTCCAATATGTCGTTAATGAGAGGCATAGGAGACCTGTCCTTTACTGTAATTTGGTTTACAACACGATAATCGATACAGTGCCTGAGTTCTCTTGTATCTTTCTTTGGTATGCTTTTTTCTCCAAAATAGAACCACAGTATTTGGCAGTGGAGATCGACTGACCAATCATCTGGTCTGTGAGGAGCAATTATCTTGTTCACTGCTCTTCACATACATCCAGATATTCCTGATATGCTAGGGGTACCATATTGATTTCCTGTATGACAGTATTTGTAAGAACTGGACCTAGAACAGAAGCTGTTGCTGCAGTTATATTGGCTTTTTTCTTAAAGCACTGTTGGTTACAATATCCGTATAGAAAATGGACTGTATTGGTTGTCCACTCAATTGTAAGATTATGTTTACACAATCATGTTATCCCTAAAATAAGAGGAAAATGAGCTGCTCAAATAATATCGAAAGCAACTTCTTCCATTACCCAATACTCCAAGGATTCGTCCATACTATACCAATTGGCTCTGAAACATTGGTATTTACTGAAACTGGATAAGGACCTTATGTATCTGATAAACCTAAATTTACATTTACCAAAGCCCCAACTATGAAACAGAAAGTTCGCCCATCATTTCTCAACACTACTAAAGGAGGAAACGAGAATTGGTTGAAAACTCCAAAAGGTTTATTTAAATGTGGGAACTCCAATTTCTGTAGATATGCACATGCAAGCTGTAAATCTTTTACTGACAAGTATGGTGTTACTGTGACAATTGAGGATTTTATTAACTGTAAAACCTATTTTGCCATCTATGTGATTATTTGTGTGTGCTGCAAGTTGTACGTGGGGAGCACGATCTGGCAGCTGAGAGTGCAGATCAGAGAACACTTGGGTAGCATGAAACGTACAGACTCCAAGTTGGAACATCAGTTACCTAACAAAGATGATTTAAGATTTATTGGCCTGATGAAAACTAAGAGGGAAAGGAGAGGGACGACACTCAACTTAAATTGAGGCAATCTAAGTGCAAACTTATTTGCTTTCTCAGAAGTACTGTCAATGCTCTTAACGGTGACCATGAGATGAATGTGTTTCTGTAATTATTAATTGACAATTACATTTTCTGTCTGATCTTGGAAATGATGGCATGCCGTGGGAATGTGAGACCTCAGTGGACTCAAAGAATAGATTTGATGAGGTCCAGGAAGGGGATTACTGTTACGCTCACCTGGTTCCCACAGGGGCGTCGATCGGACCCGGACAGCTGCGGTCTCCACCAACGTGATGCGTAGTGCAGAGATGACTGTCTGGACTGGCCCGCCTAATCTTGTCTGGGCCAGAAATGTCTTGTCTGGGCCATCATTTCCAAGATCTGTCTGATCTTGGAAATGATGGCATGCCGTGGGAATGTGAGACCTCAGTGTACTCAAAGAATAGATTTGATGAGGACCAGGAAGGGGATTACTGTTACGCTCACCTGGTTCCCACAGGGGCGTCGATCGGACCCGTACAGCTGCGGTCTCCACCAACGTGATGCGTAGTGCAGAGATGACTGTCTGGACTGGCCCGCCTAATCTTGTCTGCTGGACTCGTAGAAGTATTCTCCTACAAGTGGAGAAAGGGATTTAGCCACCCGTGGACTTTAGTGATGGCCCCCCAGCTGTTCTCGTTCTCCCTACTAATCACCTTCGATATCCCCCCTTGGTAACCTCACCTTATGCTTTTAAATGATGAGCTCTCCATCCTGCATGGCATGCAGGGGCGCTTAGACACCAGTTACTTCACTGGTTTGTAGGTACTGGAGGAGTTCCGGAGGAATATTGACTCCAGTGTTTATAAATTTCAAAGAGTTCAATATGTCCGATGTTCACTCTTGTTCAATTCCCTCGTTAGGTTGCAGCTGGGTCCAAAAGAATATTGCCTGGAGGCAGCTGATGGCGTACAGGTAAGAGTCTGTATTACCAAACACTGTCCGGTAAAAGTTGCATGAGTTTAACTTGCTGTTTTCTCTCCCTTTATAGGTGCGGCATAGGAAGATGCAGCGAATTAAAGGATAATACCTCCGGTGGTAAAGCAGGTAAGCCTATGGTGGCAAGAGATTGTCTTTGTTGTTTTCTCGGCTCACCTTGTTATTCCTTTTGTTTTCCCCCCAGGTGCTTGGTTTCGACGAAGAAAATGATGGAGGCAGCGCCGAGTCGAAAGATGCGGTGGACTGGTGGGTATAACGTGGCGTTGCTGCTGGCGAAGCGACACGTGCTGAAATAATGTCCTTTCCAGGCTCGGAGCTGTGTTGGGTCTGGAATCAGGTAAGGAATCAAATAATGTCCATGATCTAACCTCTTCTCCTTTCTTTTCCTTTTGTCTAGGAGCTCCGGATTCGAGGCGGGCGTGGCAGAAGACTGGATGCTGACTTGCAGACACGGTGAGCGTTACGCTGCTGGATGCAGAATAACACGAAGCATGGGCTGCTGTTAGGGCGTTGTTTAAATAGCCTGCAAAGTAGTCCCAGGTAAGAAGTTCCCCAGAACCACACCCGAGTGAAAAATAGTCCCTGTAATGAAATAGTCCCATTCAGGCCTCATGTTGACTTGGACTCATTTGCAGCATGGTCTGCATAAGGCAAGTAAAGTCTATGAGCCTGGCGCCTATGGAGCCAGGACTGATTTCTATGATGAGCCTGGCGCCTAAGGCGCCAGGACTGAATCCAAACAGCTCCCAGCCGGGGCTGTTGTGGTTTTAATAAGTATCTGGATGCCTGCTCCCGGGGCTGATGGACTCGATCCGGATGCCCGGGGGTAGGCATCATGACAATTACAGGGATTTTACAATGTTCCAACACAATCAGTGTATGTGCCTAGACACAATGATCATATCAAGTATATAATGTATGTATCTCCAATATCATGAGTAAGAATAAATCATTGGTGCTAGTTAATATGGATATGATGTTGAACGTTGGGGTTATGCAAAATCATTCTCATATTTTAATTTAATACCAGTATACATTTTTTTAAATTGAACTTAGGTGTAACACTGACAACATTAAAAATGTTGGGGTTATTCAAATTTACACTCCGAACAGTATACTAATTTATTAACGAGACACCTATTTGTTGAATTACCAGCTCATGGCAGATACAATTAACAGAGCATTTTGTAGCACAACGAGATCTGATCCAGGCATGACGTTGTTGTAATGTGTTTACATGTTATGTCACGTGTAACGCAATGCGCGACGTCATTGTGTTGAAGTTGCAGCGCAGGCATTTCCTTCTACATAATGTATTGCCTCCACAGCCCCTGGAGCTGCCTTAGTCGGATTTTGGGATTAATCCCGTGATATCTTATAGTGAGCCTATTACAGGTAAGATACAGCGGCAACAATGGTTGTGTTTTTTGGGAAATTAGATTTAAAGTAAGGGACTGGTATACCATATACATTTTTTATAGATGTGGTACATGAAACCATCGGATTGATTGTGATTTATAGTCAGCTGAGTTCCAATAGATATACAGGGACACATTTAATTAGATGAGTTAACACACACACATCTAATTGTTACGGACTAAGTGTGCTATTGGTGATACCTCACGCTAATTTTTGAATACGCCTTTTTTTACATTTTAGGCCATGAATTGAATGACTTGAGCATCTATGCTCTCAAATTGTGATAGAAAATTCTAGTAGCTGCAGATTATTCACCGCAGACGAATTGTGACGTTTTGACACTATCTGAAATTATCTTCAGTTAGGATTTGATTACAGCATATCATTACACTGGTTAGCAGAACGGTGTCATTTTAGAATCTGATTATAATTAATGGTCATTTTGTAGGAAGAATGGTATTTGAACCTAATCGGCAGGATAACACAGTGTAACATTGCTTTCACCGTCTAACGACAGAGTGGTCCAATAAGGTACGTGGCCATTAACATGCCACGCATTATTAGAAATTCAACGACACCTGGTTACCATTTTTTTTCTCGGATTGGTAGGTACATTGAATTTAGCTGAAACACTTTGATAAACACAGAACAGGGTAAACATGAACTCTAATATCTTGTGAACTTCAGTAATTTGGCTTTATTGACCAAGACGACACTCCACAATTAGAATTCCCAATAGACACATATTTGTTTATAGATCAGAGCTTGACAAAATCCTAAATTGAATAAGAATGACTGTCCCACAATACAGTGCTCAAGTTAAGGGAAGGTTCTCTGGGTTCCACATCCTTATGGCATGTCTAATCACTCACTTTTTTACTCTTATCATCAAACTTAACTTAAGTGAATTTAAATGTCGGAATATTGAATTCAGAGCATCTGTTCATTGTGGGATTTTTATTTTTATTTGCACATTTGAATCTTCGACCTGCCTCCATCCTGAAAAGCGGTATGTTTGGTTTTGGTTCATATATACATATTTTCTTTCTCATTGTATTAATTTACCAATGAATGTATGTTTACATATGAATTATGGACATTCATACTGTATGACCATGGGAACATTTGTGGTCTATGTTCTGTTAAAATCAATATATACATCATTGTAATGCAATTATGAACAGCCTTGAAAACGACCAGGAGGTCGAAACACGTATCGGCTGTACTGCTACACCGATATGTGGAATAAACCACAAACTTGTTTCTATAGAACTGTGTGAAATTATATTTTGGTTACTGCACAATTCTCAATCAGAGCGCAAGTTGCCCTCCCAGATCCTTAATTCTTTTGTTTAATTTTCAAATCGTAGTGGATGATTTGTAGGGAGTGAGGCGTTTTGCTACCGATATAGAACAATACACTTCACATTAATTTTGAAGGTGGTAAAGAGCGCACAGGAATTTTTGTCGATCCCACTATCTTTCAATTCTTCCATATGTTTATTGACAGGTATGTTTACAGGAATGGTTTTCTTAGTTATAGATCCAGAGCACAAGGGACGTCCATCCACCCCTTCCACAGATTGATTAATTACTTTATCTAGCAGTGGGATGTTCTGTTGTTCTGCCCATAAGATGTCCATAAATATACCAGCAGCACCACGGTCAAGTAGGGCATGTACATCCAATGGTGGGTGTTGAGGGCATAGAAGAGTTACATGAAGAACCATCAGGCGATCATCCAAGGGCTCTTTTGGAGTGGTCAGATGGCTGTAAGGACTGAAAAAAACACCCCTGTTGCCTGTCCCTTATAGGGTCGGAGTCTGAAATTTCCCTGCTTCCTGGGGGGTACTTCAGGGCAATGTCTCAGAAGATGTTCCACAATATAAGCATAAGCCCTGGTATTTTATTCTACTTTGTCTTTCAGTAGTTGTAAGAGGTCCAGGGGATGCTTTTATTTGCGTTGGTTCATCAGTATTTGGAGTCTATTTATAAGATATTGGGGTGGTTTGTCGATGTACAAAAGTGCTCCCTCTAGTCTTTTTCCATTCCTCACATATTTCATTTTGGCGATATTCAATTTGCAACACTGAAGAGATTAATTCAGCCAAACATGCTGGGCGAGAGACATGAGCAAGTTCGTATTTTATATCTTCTGTCAGCCCTCTTCTGAAGATAGTGAACTGGGTGGTCTCCAGCCATCCCGCCTCTCGCGGATATTTCTTGAATTTTGCTACATAGGCTAAAACATCCATGTTTCCTTGTCTCAAATCAAGTAATGACTCATAAGCATTGAAAGTCAACTCTTGTTATTCGAACATTTCTTTCATTGGAAACTGCATAGAAAGCCACAGGGGGACTAGCATTGATGACTAAGGGAGTAGCCCAAGACAGTGCATTCCATGTCATGTTGGATACCATAAATCCAATTTTGGCTTTGTCTGTGCAAATATGCTATCCCGGAAAAGAAAATGCATGGTACATGAATCCAAGATTTCTTTTCAAAGTCTTGTGTACCATCAAATTTTTCTCAAGGTAAGCACCCCACAGGGGCATCTGTAGATAAAGAGCCTTTTGCAGTGATCACATGCCTTAACGTGGCATTTTCTGTGTTCAAGGTTTGTACTTCAGTCGACAGGCTATGCACAGCATTAACAAGAAACAGTATGGCGGAGGTGTGTCAGGTATTTGGAAGCGCTTAAGCTTGTATATTTAAACTAAATACTTCCTTAAGAAACCCCTGAAACTAGCTGCAGCATCGGGGTGGAACAAATAGGCACCTCTAACCCACATAACATTACAGGCAAAACAGTGGATGTTCCACAATCAGATGCGCTGCCAGCTTACATGCGTTAAACATATATGGCATTAGACCTCCTAATAGTCATTCCATCTACAAAGTTCATAATGGTTGAGACATAGATAAATTATGTCGTTTTTAATTATATTTATAGTCCATGATCCAAAACCAGATTTGTAGGCCCAGATGACAGTCATATGCCAACACGTGTTTCGACCTCCACAGGTCTTTTTCAAGGCTAGAACTCTGATTGGTAGTTTTGCTAATGCTTATCCACTCGGAATTGTGCTGGTAAATTGTCATTCTCGGAATTGTGCTGGTAAATTGTCATTACATTTTAGTCGGTGTCCTGCACTTGTTGACTGTTTGGAATAGTCCTGGTGAAATTATCATTCTGATGAACAGCCTGCCTTAAGTGGCATTACATGTGATGACTTTCGTCCGCACCCGTCCATCTCATGGTGAGTTGAGTCTGTAGATAAAGAGCCTTTTGCAGTGATCACATGCCTTAACGAGGCATTTTCTGCGTTCAAGGTTTGTACTTCAATCGACATGCTATGCACAGCATTAAGCAATTCCTGCATCTCCGCCATCTCTGGTTGTTTTAGTTGACGTTGCAAATTAAGAATTAAGTACTTTCTGTTAGGTCAGAGAACAATATTTTAGAGGAAGCGATCACAACATAAGCAGTCTGCCAACTGAACACAAAGCGAGAGAAGGTAGAAAGTAGGAATTTTCGTTTCAGTGCTAATATGTGGTTTCTCCCAAGTTGCCAGCTGTCACTCCATGAGAACACCTAGGCTAGTCTGCAACATGAACATTTCAGGTAGCAAAACTAAATTTCTACATGCGGTCTTGTCAAATGGTAAAGTTTACATTTGAAATATATGCAGCTCAGGCAGATTTAAAAAAATGTTGATTAAAAATGACAAAACCTCCTTCTCATGGTTACAGCTCTGCTGTTAGCAGGGGGCAATCATGAGTGAAGGCAAGTTACCACCTGCTGCAACCCATGTACCGCTAAACCATTGGGCTGGAATGGCATTAAAAGATGGGAAAATCGCAAGTGAGATTTGTAAACTCTGCCTGGGCATAAACACCTCATTGGAGTAAAGACAGGTATTGAAGGTTGTTGAATGCAGAGCATTCTCATGGTGGACTAATGGATAAGGGTGATCCTGCACATTCCTGGGTGTGATGCAACATCATTTGTTAAGTGCTTAGAGTTGGTTGGAATGTGCAATACATAGTAACATTTTGAGATGTGTGAGTTATAGAAATAGATTTAGATTTCCTGCTGCCGTTTGAGGTACAGTTTCATAGTAACAGTTCCAGCTTGTATTAAAAGATAATTCATGTAAAGGTTACTTATAAACAGAACTGTTATACAATGTGTGGCATACTTTGTAGTTGTTCTCCAAGTACTACCTAGTGTGCAGCTGAATGTCATCAGACTTATGATAAACCCAGCAGGGATGCCATTTGCCTGTGTAGCACTGGGCAGCTTCTGTAAAGATGGCTGAAGGGATATCTTGACCGGACCCTTCAGACCTTTCTGTTTAACAGCTTTTTTTCTCTGCCTTTCTATGGTTTGGGGTTTCAGAGGCTTCTTGATGCACTTGCACATTAAGATTTGTGAGTTGTGCTATGCTCCGACAGGGGAGTTATCGGAAAAGAAGAAGGCGCTGGCAAGATTGTGCATGGTGTGAGGGTACTGCCAGGGCTATCCGGCCCTCCATGACTGCAGCTGGTAAAATGAAAGATGAGTGCTATGTGGTGCTGTCCTAGTTGTGACAGATGAACACGTGCATACTCTGAAGAGGAAGCCCCAGTGTCAAATGTCATCGTGCACCAGGAAGGAGTATTCCATCTGGGCATACCATGCAACAACTGATAATGCTTTCTGTACCACACCAGCCTGGACACTTTGGTGACGTTAACAGGTTTGCCATTTCAGCTGCCCACTTACCGTACAGCATGAACATGATGGACTGAAGAAGAAAAAAAGAAATCTATGCCTTGGTGCATTTGAAGGTGAAAGGGCTCCGCTCCCAATGTCCCTGGAGAGACAGCCAGCTCTTCGAATGACAGACAGTGCCTTCAGCGCAGCAAACAATAACTGTGGACACTTATCTGTTTGCAACTTCACGCTTTCAATGAGACGAAGAGCTGCTATCTGCCCAGCTGGTTTTGGCTTCACCTGATGATCTCTGTACTTGGCAAGTCCCCAACATATCAGCAAAAAGGAGCCTGAACATGGTTTCTCAAGAGTGTCCTCCTGCGGACTGGTTGTTGTCCCCGTCATGGACTGTGCTTGGCCCCAGCAAAGGAGCAAATAAGAAACAGCCTTCCTGTGCCAATAACCATAGAAGTTGGAATAGTGGGCTTAGAATGTTATGAGACATGCTGCCAAAAGCCGTCACCTGCCGACCAGCAGTCGACTTGTCAGTCTAGAAATACGGATAACTCTACTTTGAGACCGCAAACGCATTTTGGTGGCCGTGGGCCAACCGTCTCATGCACGATTTGACAGAATATAGGTTTTTGAGTTTGCCAATGAACGGCCATTTTGATGTAACAAGAATCGCAATTTTGTTTTCTAACCATTGCTCATTGCTTTCTGTTCCTATTGCTTCGCAGTATATTTTCCGCTTACACTGCTGGACTGTGAAATGTTGTCTGTATGTGAAAAGGACAAGGCCGCAGGGCCATGAGGATAACAAGAGTTCGCTGAAACACAAACGTAGGCAGCGCCAGGAAGAATGCCCGGCTCGCTCCCGAATGTAGCCTTGAAGCAGAACTGCAGGGCATTTAATAATTTCACAGCTGCCATCCAGTCTTGTTATATGGTAGAATATGTTAGAATAATACAGCTAAAGGCTTGAATTATGCTTTTCTAACGGCCCCCCTTTGCTGAGCCCGCTAGAGCATGTCAGCTCCCAGGACGCGAATAGCACCTGATAGATAGCAAGGTCCGGAATGCAACCCCCCCCCCGTATGTAGTTCGCTTCCAAGAACAGAAGCGCTGTGTTCTATCCAATAACCGAAAGATGCCTTCGCACTCACAAATTGCAAATTGTTACTAGAATAGATGTTTGAAGGTGTCATAGTGGTCGGAGATGTCCATCATCACACCAAGTTCAAAGAAACCCAATAAAGGGGGGTGTTAAACATGTAATAGCTGATTGTTTGATATGCATTTTGTATATATGTAACTGATGTATGTAATTCACTCTCTTGCGTCCCTCTAGGTCTAGAGATACACGTCGCGGGGCGTGAGACCGAGTTGGCCATCTGAGACTTTTGCTTTGCAATAAAACCCTAGCTTTGGGAATACAGCCTCGTGTCTGGCCTATCGTGTGTGGTGACCCGCCTTGTTTCCATAGACGTCAGGGTCCCCTAGGGCCCCTTTCAAGATGGCGCCCCACTTGTTCCTTCGCGTAACGTTGTAATTGAGAAAGGCAGAGAATGTCGAGGACGGGACGATCGAGCCGGGATCAAGAGGTGTTTGGGGCACCCTGTAAAAGTGATGAGAGACTCTTTTGCAGATCTGCACACATCTGATCCCTGATCGACGTGCCTGGCTAGAGAACATGGAGGCGAGGGTCCCGAAACGAGGCGGAAGCCAAGAAACGCAGACACGACGTCCTTTGGTGCGTCAGTATACAGACGACTTGATTTATCAGGTGAGTCATTCCCCGATTCAAAGCATCCTGCTATTGGTTGAGAGTTAACTTTGCAAAATCAAACGCCCTAGGTAAGGTTGATTAACCAGGTGGAAGGTTGAAACATGCCTGGGGTATTGTCCACCCTAGCAGGGTTTTTCCGCTGTGGTAGACAATCTTTGGAAGATGGCCAAATTGTACCACCTGGGGGAACGCCGGCGTATGAGATGTATGTGAAGTATGGAGTGGGTGCGATAATATTCTGTGAGACTTGGCATAGGCAAACCAGAAAGCAACAAGACCATCAGTGGCCGATTAATGGTAGTTTTGAGATGGCGAGGATGGATAACTTGGAAAGGGTGTTGATAAGAAAGAAAGCAGGTCCTGCAGCATTTGAAACTATTAAAGACTGGAGAAAGGAAGCAATGCTCCGATTTAAAAGCAGAGCAAAGCATGCGCGCAGGCATAAATCAAAAGGTGAGGTAGCGGAAGAAAAAGAAGAGGAGGAGTGGACTGAGAGTCTAAGAAGGGCAGGCAGGCGTGACCAGTTGAATATAGAAAAGATATACCCACAACGAGAATTACACATAGCAGATGAATTGATAGAAAATATATTGACCCATACAAAACAAGGCCCAAGATCAGAAGTAAGACCAGACACGTCAGTAGCTATTGCCCAGACCCCGCCTGTAGCCCAAGCTCCCCCACCGGTAGCTCAAGCCCTCCCAAAGCCACAGACCACGCACGTAACACTTCCTATTAGCCAACCAGGCCCACAACAGACACTCCCTGTTCCCATTGTCCCATCCGCACCTCCCGCCTTAGACACAGACTCGGTACCGTCCGTTCCTCCCGGGTTGAAGTTGAAACCGCGGGGGCAAGAGGCGGGACTGACCAACGGGGCTGCACGAGGGTAACCCGCAGCGCAATCAGCAAAGAAAGGAAGGTGGAATTGCAGCAACAGGCAGAGATGTATATAGACGGGAATGATGGGACGGCAGCAGTGGCTTCGATATATGACTTCCGTAGAAGCAACGAAAGACAGGTAGTGTTGGAATGCATGGGTGAATATTTGGTGGAGAAATGGAAACAGCTAAATTGGGAAATTACCACCACAGCGATTGTTAGATTTGAATGCATTAGCACGCTGTAGGGAGAGGGATGAAGAAGTGAGAGAACATGTGCATAGACTTTTTGAGCTTAGGGATGAATTAGATAATGATTATGTCGAAACATTTACTGCACCTGTCAAAGTGTTTACTACACCTGCGTACAGGAGTAGGGAAGTCGGGAGACCTGGGAAGGGGGAAAAGGGGTCGCATAATAAACGGCAGCAGTTACCATCGCCGGGGCAGAAGGAGATGGTGAACGAATTATCGTTGCTAAAACAGGTGGGGGCAGACTTGAAGGAATGTCTAATAAGAACACAGGCACTATTGCAGCAAGTAACAGGACATAATATAGGGCGAGGGAACGCACAAGGAATGAGTAATTCGAATATGCATGGGGGAACAGTGGGGCCGAATCAGTGTGCATATTGTAAAGAGGAAGGACATTGGCGAGCGCAATGCCCGCATCTACAGAATAGAAATGGGTCTGGTCAGAGGCGACAGCATGGAGGACACCCAGGAGCGAATGGACCAAATAGGAATGGTATGCAGCAGCATCATAATAACGGAGGTAATCAAAACCAAGGTCAAAACCAAAATGCCCCAAACCATAGTCAGGGACAGCAAAATCAACAATATGGAAATCAGTGTGGGGGAAATGGAGGGAAGAGTGGAAATGTTTTCGATACACAGCCAAACACGTATTACAGTAATAGTAATGATTACACATCAGACGATGTGTTATTTCCCCAATAGGACAGCCCAGGACAGGGGTCGGAACCAGTGTCTATTCCCGTGAATCAGAGAGGACCCTACGTAGAAATGAGAGTCGGGAATCAGGAGCACCGCTTTCTTGTAGATACAGTAGCACAGAAGTGTTCAATAGACCATCACTTGGTTCCGAATATACCACTGTCAGGGCAAAAGAATATTTCCGTAGGGTTCGCAGGTACACCAGTCATAAACCCAGTGTCCAAACCAGTCCCAGTTACCATAGGACCATCCGAACATTGTCCTTTCCTTCTAACAGAAAATTGTGGAGAACATTTGTTGGGATTAAATTTGTTGAAAAAACTAGGTTCTGTTATACATTGCACGGCAGACGGAGTGTTTCTAACGATATGGCCACACGACGCCCCTGTGTCAGAATTCATGTCTGAAGCGTTACCAGTGAAGCTAAGTAAAGTACCAACCTGTATGTGGGCAATGCATGACAACGATGTGGCATGTTTAAAGATAGAGCCAGTAAAGATTATTTTGAAAGAAGGTGTTACCCTACCGCGAATACCCCAATACAAAATTTCGGTTGAAGGTGAGAAAGGATTTAAGAGTATTGTTACCGATTTGGTGAAATTCGGGGTAATAGAGGAAATCACAGGCAGTACATGCAACAGCCCGATTCTTCCGGTTTATAAGAAAGGAGGTAATGAGGTACCATACCGTTTCATAATTGATCTACGCGCATTGAATAAAGTAGTAGATCCGCAATTTCCTCTAGTGCCAGGCGTCACTACAATATTGACAATGATACCTGTTTCAGCAGAATATTTTAGTGTAAAAGATTTGAAAAACGCATTCTTTAGTATTCCAGTGGACAGTAGATATTTGTTCGCGTTCACATTAGGAGGACGATCATTTACATTTACGCGGATTCCGCAAGGTTATACGGAAAGTCCAAGTATTTACAGTAGAGCATTAAAAGAACAGCTAGACATGCTGGAATTACCCATGGGTTGTGTACTTTTGCAATACATAGACGATTTATTGCTAGCTGCAGACACAGAGGAGATTTGTAAAGAGAGCACTGTATTAATACTGTCACACCTAGCGGCACATGGCCATAAAGCTAGTTTGAAGAAATTTCAGTATAATCGAAAGGAGGTGGCTTATTTGGGCTACCTACTTTCGAAAGGAGGGAGAAGACTAACGCCAGAACGCATAGAAAGTATTTATTGTATGCCTATTCCAAAGACACAAAAAGGAGTCAGAGCCATAATAGGCATGGCTTCATATTGCTGACAATGGATTGGTAATTTTGCGTTAATTGTGAAACCATTCGTGAATTTAACTAGAAAGGATACGGTTATGCCTTTGCAGTGGGATGAGGAATGTCAGAGAGCATTTGATGGATTGAAAACTGCATTATGCTCGGCTCCAGATTTCGGGTACGCCGAACTATGAGAACATTTTTAGACTATTTGTGTGTGAAAGTGAAGGATGTGCATTGGTGGTTTTGACACAGGAACAAGGTGGAATGGCCCACAGTCCTACGCACATCTGTGCCAAGAAAATGATACAGCACCTTTCTACAGTATGGCAGAATGTAAACATAAAAAAGAATGCAGAGAGGTTGGTGCAGAACTGTATCACGTGTTTACAACACAATATAGGAAAGGGAACAGTGACTCCAACAGGCAGTTTTGGCCTGCCCTCCATGCCATTTGAGGTAATCCATTTTGATTTCATAGAGATGGAGAGGTGCCAAAACTTAAAATACGTCGTGGTGGTGATCTGTGCATTCAGTAAGTGGGTGGAGGCATATCCTTTGAAAGATTGCACAGCAATGAGTACGGCAAAAGTAATGTTGAAGGAGTACTTTTCCAGATTTGGCTTGGTCTGATAATGGACCGCATTTTGTGGGTGCAGTGGTATTACAGATATGTGCTGGTCTCCAGATTCATAAGAGATTCCATAGTTCAAGGCATCTGAGTTCTGCCGGTCTTGTGGAGAGGCACAACGGGATTTTTAAATCAAAGATTAGCAAGATTTGTGCGGGAAGCAAGTTGAGTTGGGTGGATGCATTACCAATAACACTATTATGCATGTGTACGTCTGTACAGGCTAAAACTGGGCTTTCCCCGTATGAAATCGTAATGGGGAGGCCGGCAAATGTTTGGTGCGCACCTCAGCCCAAATGACTTAGTGAGATAGTGGCAATTTTAATGCAGAAATTGTGTTTGATTCATCAGCAGGTGCAGGAGGCATTACCAGTGAGATACACCAGTCCGGGGCACGCGCTGGAGCCAGGAGACTGGGTGCTGCTAAAAAACTTTGAAAGAAAGTCATCATTAGCACCCAGGTGGCGCGGGCCCCATCAAGTACTTTTGGTGACGCAGACGGCAATAGGGGTGGATGGAAGGAAGTCGTGGATCCATGCCACCCATGCCAAGAAGATTCCAACTGCACTGAAAGACTTGCCTGACACTGATGACCGGAAAGAGACAGCGGTCCCAGAAACGAAAGAAACTGTTGCCAGTAAGCAGCCACCTAATCTGCCAAAACGAGAAGTGAAACTCGAAAAACAAAGCCCGAGACGATTGCCAAAGAGGGGGAAGGGCAAAGAGTGCCCCAACGTTGCCCAGCAGAATCGACATCACTGCTGACCGACGCGAAATCTGCCTTGCAGACACCAGCAAAACCAAATCGTGTACCCCTTTGGCGCCCACCAGCACTTGCCAGCACACCAAAAAACGGATCTGCATCATTGGCGCGGCACACACCAGCACCTGCAGTAGCGCCACAGGCTGACTTCGAGCCTGAATCTAGAAGTGCACCGGCACTGTTCACGGATCATACGATACCAGGAGCAAGGCGATACAACCTGCGGCCTCGGAAGACAAAGTGATCCGCAGTTCTTTTTGGTGTTTATGTCAACTTCTAGTTCAGCTCATGGACGGAGAAGGAACCAGAGGTGTAGAGGAGAGAAGCGTGAGAATTGTGCAAATCGGACAATTCAAGACTCGCGGCTCCTCGGTGCGATCATAAAAAGTACATGTGTCCGGAATCAGAGCGGACAAGCTGGGCGCACATGGGACTATGGCAAGTGAGATAAATGATTAACAGTACGTGTCCGGAACGAGAGCGGACAAGCTGGGCGCACATGATACTAAGGCGAAAAGATAACTAATCAAAGGTCCTCTGAGCAGTGAAAGAGGGGACAAGTGATCTCGCCTAAAAACGAATAATCGAATCCAGGCTAAAAAGGACAGGCAAAACTGAACTGTGACAATTCCATTGAACTTATTAACATCAGAGCAAGCGCAACGAAGAAAGATATCCACAACGAGCTGCGATAAAAAAAAGAAGAAGGACGACGAGAAACATGCCGGGACCGGTTCCAGCCTCCTCCTGCACCACCACCGCTGAAGAATGAGTCAGGGCCTGATCACGACCTCGGCGGTAACGCTAACCCGTGTGGTTAAGTAGTTCCAAAGATAAAGTAGTCCCATTCAGGCCTCAGAAGGCCTGGATGTTGCAGCATGGTCTGCATCAGGTAAGTTAACACTAAGCACCTTTAACACAAAGTCCCCTTTTATGAGCATGGCGCCTATGGCGCCAGGACTGTGGCCCGATATGAGCCTGGCGCCAAAGGCACCAGGACTGAGTCCAAAGAGCCCCTACTTGAGGCTGTTGTGACTTTCCTTAAAGACATGATGTCTGCCTCTGGGGTAGCTGGGTCTTGTCTGGCACCCTGGAGGTCGGCATCATGACAGTACCCCCTCCCAAGGCCCCTCCCAAGGTCGTCCTTTCCGGGGGTTTCGGCTTGCTTGGGAATTTTCGGTGGAATCTTTGCACTAATCGCGGGGCGTGTACATGGTCACTTGGTTCCCAAGATCTTTCCTGAGGTCCGTACCCCTTCCAATCAATTAGATAGAAGAGTTTTGATTTTAACATTTTGGAATCCAATGTGTCCTTAACTTCAAATTCTAATTCCCCATTGATTTGAATCGGTTCATGTGGTTTGCTTAGTCTGGTTCCAGGCTGCACCGGTTTTAACAGTGATGCATGAAAAACGGGATGAATTCGCATGTTGGCTGGTAGATCGAGTTTAAAGGCCACCGGGTTAATTATAGCTTTGATGGGATAGGATCCAATGTATCTGGGATTAAAAGTCTGCGGCCCTTTGAGAGGCAAATGCTTGCTTGCCAGCCACACCTGGTCTCCAATCTGGTACGAAGGTGCTTCACTCCGATGTAGATCAGCATTTTCTTTGTATTTTTTCTTGGCTTGTTGCAAATGAGTTGTAGCTTCCTTGAAGGCTCGGGTTATAGTAGAATGCAAATGATCAACTGCAGGCATTTCCAGGTTGTGAGGAGGGTCTAGGTCTGAGGTTCTAGGATGTTGACCATACAAGTGGTAAAAAGGGGTTTGTCCTGTTCCAGAATGTACAGAATTGTTATATGCATACTCTGCGATCCATAGAATATCTTTCCAGCTGTTTTCAGATTGATGCAACATGCACGAAGATATAGTTCAAGGGTTTGGTTAGTCCTCTCGGTTTGACCATCGGTCTGGGGGTGGTGACTAGTGGATAAGCGTACATCAATTTGTGCCAGTTGGCAACATTTCCTCCAAAAATGGGAAATAAATTGGCTTCCTCGGTCTGAGATTAATATGGATGGAAAAACATGCATACGAACTGTTATCCAGAAATTCCTTGGCCAAGATGGAGGCTGAAGGTACCCCTTTTAAAGGGATAAAGTGGGCCATCTTGGAGAACAGATCCACGATTACCAAGATAGTGTTATATTCATAGCAAGGAGGCAGGTCGGTAATAAAGTCCATTGACAAGGTGTGCCAAGGGGCCGGTGGAATATCCAAGGGTTGTAGGAGACCGGCTGGTCTCTTCTTTTGACCTTTATTTTGAGCGCAAACTCTGCAAGACATCACAAAAGATTTTATGTCTTTTCTGCAGGATGGCCACCAGAATTGTCGTTTGATCTTTTCCTCAGTTTTTGCGATACCAGGATGTCCATCCATTAATGTATCATGATAGTGAGCAATGACCAATTCTTGCAGTTGTTTATTGGGCAGAAATAACCGCCCCTGGAAGTACAGTAAATCGTTATTAATGGAAAAGTGTGACCCCTTTTGAGACCATTCTTGCAAGGCTGTGGAATTTAAAAGTTGTTTAACTCGAGTTTGAACGTCCTCTATAGTTTGTAAAGAGGTGAAGCCTAAAATTCTTTGTTCGGGTATAATTGGTACTGGTTCTAAGTTTGAATTTGTTTCATCCATTCCAATCCGGGATAAAGCGTCCGCTTTGCCACTCTTGCAACCAGGGCGGTAGGTGATTATGAAGTCAAATTCTGCAAAGAATAAAGCCCATCGGAGTTGGCGGGATGATTGGGCTTTGGCCGTTTTTAGATATTGCAAATTCCTGTGATCTGTAATCACCGTAATGGTGTGTCTTGCGCCGAGGAGGTAATGACGCCAAGCCTTGAAGGCGGAATTAATAGCTAGTAATTCTTTGTCGGTGATTGCATAATTGATTTCAGGAGCCGTGAATTTCCTGGACCAAAAGGCTACAGGGTGCATCTGGTTAGTTTCTGGATCCCTTTGAGACAAGACAGCACCCATGGCCAAACTGGAAGCGTCGGTTTCAACAATGTAATGGAGATCTGGGCGCGGATGCTTCAATACAGGGGCGCAGGTGAATTTGGTCTTTAGGTCTTGAAAGGCCTGTTCTGCCTCAGGAGTCCATTCGAAACGTTTATTCTTCCGTAAGAGGGTTGTTATGGGTTGAACCACTCGAGAAAATTCCGGGATGAATCTTCGATAGAAATTGGCAAAGCCAAGCATACTCTGAACCCCCTTAACAGAGTTAGGAGATGGCCATTTGAGGATGGCGTCCACCTTTCGTGAGTCCATTCGGACTCCTTTAGGTGTCAGGATGAATCCAAGAAACTCGACCTCTGTGGTATGAAAAACACATTTTTCGAGTTTCGCAAACAGGTTGTGCTGGCGCAATTTCTCAAGAACTGCCCTGACATGTTTTCTGTGTTCGGATTCCGAGGAGGAGTATACCAGGATGTCATTGATATATACGATGACACAAACATTGATAAGTTCCCGAAGAACATCATTCATAAAGTATTGAAAGGCGGCAGGTGCGTTGCATAATCCGAAGGGCATCACCTGATATTCAAAGAGCCCATATTTGGTGCGGAATGCAGTCTTCCATTCGTCGCCTTCTTTTATACCTACCAGGTGATAAACCCCTCGGAGATCTAACTTGGTGTATATACAAGCATCTTTTACCTGGTCAAGAAGTTCAGGGATCAGAGGCAGAGGATAACGATTCTTAATCGTTATTTGATTTAGGGCGCGGTATTCAATACATGTTCTAAGGTCACCTTCTTTTTTCGGCACGAAGAACAGAGCTGAGGAAACAGGAGACTTTGACGGGCGAATTAAACCGTTGGCAAGATACCGATCTAAATACTGATGCAAATGAACGTTCTCAGGTTCAGTAAGAGCATAAATCCTACTACAGGGAGGTTGAGCATTGGGTACCAGGTCGATTTGACAATCGTACGACCGGTGGGGAGGTAACGTGTTCGCCTGTTCTTTTTGAAAAACGTCTTGGAACTCTTGGGATTCAACCGGTAGTTGTATCGTGGTGGAAGTTACTGTGGCCAGACCCATATCTGGATTTCTTGGATAACAAGTCAGTTCACAATCAGGAAAGGTTATTCTCTTTGCTCGCCAGTCAATTCGAGGATTATGTGTTTCTAACCAAGGGATTCCTAGAATTACTTGAAATTGTGGAGCCTTGATTACATCGAACACAATTGCTTCCCGATGTCCATCCTGTCCCACTAGTGTCATTTCTGTAGTGGAATGTGTTACCGGCCTTGAGGCTATTTCGGTTCCATCTACTGTAGTAATGACATCCTTGTTAACTTTCGGACGGAGAGGAAGATTAATCCTGGAGGCCAATTCACGATCTACGTAGTTTCCAATAGCTCCACTGTCGATGTATGCTTTTATAGCATGCAACCGCTGAGGCTGTTTCGGGTCCACGAGCACCATTGGCAAGACAAAATGCGAGGTCAAAGAGTCTGTTTTCAAGCTCGGCAAGCGGACCTCTACGCTTGTCGGGCTTGACCGTTTCCCGAATCAGGTTCTATTAAATTGTTGTCCGTGGCTCCAACCACCTTCTTAGGTGGCTTTACCGGGCAGTCTCGTAGAAAGTGACCAGAAGCCCCGCAATAGAGACATAGTTGCTTTTGCCGTCTTCTCCCCCGTTCCTTCTGCGTCAATGGTCCTTTAACACCGCCGATCTGCATAGGTTCTGAAACGTCAGTACTCTTAGGGTTAGCGTGAGTTTTGATCAGCACTCGAGTTTCGAACTTGGACCGATTTGCTTTTCTAGTTTGCAGTCTGTGGTCAAGTTGGACCACTAAGTCTATGTAGTCTGCGCAGGCTTGAGGTGGATTTACTATTTGAGCTAGAACATCCTTAAGTTCTCTGCGCAGGCCTCGATGAAATAGTGTGATCCTTTTATTTTCAGGCCACCCCGTTTCTACAACCAGCCTATTAAAGGTGGCAATATAAGATAAGAGATCTTGGTTACCTTGTCGTAAGGATAGTAGTTCGTTGTCAAGGGCCTGTCCCTGAGAGTGTCGAGCGAATAATCTTTCCATGCTCGCCTGGAAGCTTTGAAAATACTGGAGACTTGGGTCATCCTGACTTACCAACGGAACAGACCAATCGGCAACACAGCCACTGAGATAGGATAATACAAAGGCTACCTTGGTTTGATCATTAGGGAAGGCCCCAGGTCTGCATAGAAAGTGTAGGCGACATTGGTTCATAAAAACGGCATATTTCTTGGGGTCCCCCGCAAAACGTTCAGGCGGGGCCAAAGGCATGTTTCCAGGTAGATTGATTTGTACCGGGTTATTCGAAACCATTGACAAGGCATTACCCCCAGAACTAGGTAAAGGAGTTTGTCCTGCTTGACCCTGCAACAATCGTTTGGCCAGGTCATCAGTTCTTTCCTTGGATAAGATTAATTCTCTTTTGAGAGCATTAGTTTCCTGGCGGGCGGAGTGTACTTCTGCCCTTAATTCCCCCAAATGCTGAGCCAGCTGGTCTGTCTCGGAAGTTTCCATAGCGCCCGGGTGGGAAATTATAGGTAGGCTTCGCATTCTGTTACGCTCACCTGACTCCCACGGAGGCGCAGGTCTGGTTTGGAGTGTTGTTGCTTCTTCTATGGTGAAGCGCAGGACCCGGAAGATGGACTGGACCGGACCTTCGAATCTGGCTTGTCTGGCTTGCAGGAATATCTTTCTTAGGGTTTGAAAGGTTGAGCTCTCCATCCTGCTTCTCATGCAGGGGCGCGTTGTATCCAGTTACTTCACTGGGATTTTGATTGTAGAGGGTTCAAGTTTTGTTTTCCCGGTATAGTACCGTAAGGATTCTGTTAATGAGTATGATTCCGCAATAATAATTGTTCGTTGTCTCTTTTTCAGGTGCGGAAACTATTCCGAGAAGAGCTATGGAACCGAAGAATGAGACTCTGGTGAGCTTGATGAGAGTTCTCTCAGTGTCCTTGTATCAATGCGCTCACTAACGCTGATGTCTTTTTTCCCCATAGGGGCCGGGGTCCGGAAATGCCTGGATGCGGCACCGACCCGAAACAAAGATCAATCCAGAAGAAATCAGGTAAGTCTTTAATGGGCGTTGGGTAACGTCTTTTCATGCGCCCACTAACGCTGATGTCTCTTTTTCCCCTTAGGGGCCGGGGTCCGGAAATGCCAGGATGCGGCACCGACCCGAAATGAAGTTGGAATAACCCAACAGGTAAGCTTTGTAATGGAAATTAAGGTTTCCTTGTTTTCTTTCCCCTCTCACCTTTATTCTTGTCTTTTTCTCCCTAGGCGCGGTGATGTGGCTGCGAGTCCAGATGTCGCCGTAGAACGTGGTGGTACCTTGTACAGGTGAGTGAGATGCGGCGCTGCAGCGATCGATGCGATGTGCTTTTAAGTGGATGTCTTCCTTTTCAGGACCGTCGGCGAGATGTCTCCGGAATGCGGATTTAGCAGGTAAGGACTCTTCTTTACCCTTTTCTCTTCTCTTCTCTCTTTGCAGGTGTTCCAGGATGCTGGCAGGAGTGGCAGAAGACAGAATGCAGGAGCAAACACGGTGAGCGTCCAGCTGCTAGATGCAGAACAACGCGAAGCGTGAGTTGCTGCTTGGGCGTGGCTTAAATAGCCTTCAAAGTAGTTCCAGGTATGTATCCTTCCTCTCAGGTATGTATTCCTCCCCTGACCACACCCGTGTGGTTAAGTAGTTCCAAAGATAAAGTAGTCCCATTCAGGCCTCAGAAGGCCTGGATGTTGCAGCATGGTCTGCATCAGGTAAATTAACACTAAGCACCTTTAACACAAAGTCCCCTTTTATGAGCCTGGCGCCTATGGCGCCAGGACTGTGGCCCGATATGAGCCTGGTGCCAAAGGCGTCAGGACTGAGTCCAAAGAGCCCCTACTTGAGGCTCTTCCCTTGAAGACATGATGTCTGCCTCTGGGGTAGCTGGGTCTTGTCTGGCACCTTGGAGGTAGGCATCATGACAGGAAATAGAACCAGTATACGTAGGTGATCCAATTTATTTTATATGTGGAGAGAAAGCATACCCTTGGTTGCCCAGAAACTGGGGAAGTACATGCTACCTAGGGCTACTGTTCCCAGGAGTATTCCTCTTAGAAACAGCAGCCATGGCCAGATTATCCAGAATTGGAGTCAGAAGGACTGACAAAGGTGTTTTGATAGCAACTGATGTAGCGAAATCATTCATTCCATTCTTAGGACAGATAGTGAACTCCTATAATATAAGGCAACTGTCCAGAATCCTAAAGAATACAATAAACACAACAACAGATATATTATTTAACATGACGTTGGAAGAAAGAGGAATAAGGTTAATGACGCTGCAAAATAGAATGGCTCTCGATGTAATCCTGGTTGATCGTGGGGGAATTTGCAAAATAGTGGGATCAGGATGTTGCGTTCATGTCGATGACTATTCCCCCACGATCTTTGAAGCAATAAAGAAAATGCACGTTCTAAGTTCTGAACTCCCTACTGGAGAAGGGAGCTGGGGAATAGGATCTTGGTTTTGGGGAATACTACGATCTTGGGGATGGAAGTTGATCTCAATATTAGTAGTGGTGTTTGGAATATTCCTAACGTGCTGTTGTTGTATACATTGTTTACCCATAGTTTGCGCAGAGGTAACTGAGGGATGTATGGAAGGATGCATGCATATGATAACAAAGAAAAAACAACCTCATGATCGAACTAGCCCAGACCCAAATGAGATGAGAGCAGTAAAAGAGTTGATGGCAATAGATATTGATGAAGACAATGATGTCCACGATAGCATGCAAGACTCAGACATAAGTACTTCAGATTCATCATCACTAGAGGAGGTTTCAATAAATAGATGAGACGTTTGGCATACGGCCAAAGGAGGGTTTGTCAGTCTAGAAATACGGATACCTCTACTTTGAGACCGCAAACGCATTTTGGTGGCAGTAGGCCAACCGTCTCATGCACGATATGACAGAATATAGGTTTTCGAGTTTGCCAATGAATGGCCATTTTGATGTAACAAGAAACGCCATTTTGTTTTCTAACCATTGCTCATTGCTTTCTGTTCCTATTGCTTTGCAGTATATTTTCCGCTTACACTGCTCGACTGTGAAACATTGTTGTCTGTATGTGAAAAGGACAAGGCCGCAGGGCCGTGAGGATAACAAGAGTTCGCTGAAACACAAACGTAGGCAGCGCCAGGAAGAATGCCCGGCTCCCTCCCGAATTGTAGCCTTGAAGCAGAGCTGCAGGGCATTTAATCATTTCACAGCTGCCAGCCAGTCTCGTTATATGGTAGAATATGTTAGAATAATACCGCTAAAGGCTTGAATTATGCTTTTCTAATGGCCGCCCTTTGCTGAGCCCGCTAGAGCATGTCGGCTCCCAGGACGCGAAAAGCACCTGATAGATAGCAAAGTCCGGAATGCAACTCCCCCCCCGTATGTAGTTTGGTTCCAAGAACAGAAGCGCCGTGTTCTATTCAATAACCGAAAGATGCCTTCGCACTCACAAATTGCAAATTGTTACTAGAATAGATGTTTGAAGGTGTCATAGTGGTCGAGATGCCCATCATCACACCAAGTTCAAAGAAACCCAATAAAGGGGGGTGTTAAACATGTCATAGCTGATTGTTTGATATGCATTTTGTATATATGTAACTGATGTATGTAATTCACTCTCTTGCGTCCCTCGAGGTCTAGAGATACACGTCGCGGGGCGTGAGACCGAGTTGGCCAACTGAGACTTTTTCAATAAAACCCTAGCTTTGGGAATACAACCTTGTGTCTGGCGTCTCTATCGTGTGTGGTGACCTGCCTTGTTTCCATAGACGTCAGGGTCCCCTAGGGGCCCCTTTCAGACTGCTCCATGTTGTGCAACTGTGTGGTTTTGGCTCTCACTACTCTCATGCTCTGCTTGAACACCTGGTGACAGTGATACGGACGTGAGGATTGTGAGAGAGAAATGCATAAGCAGTAAAGCACTGATCATCGCTATGAGAAGCAACAGCACCCATGATTATGGAAGGGAAATGAATGGATTGGCTCCAACACCCTGCCACTAGTGTCGCCCTGCCCGTCCTACCATCTTTGGACCAGCCGATGTGGCCTCAGGTGCGGGTCGTGCCAGCCCCTGAACCGAGACTGCCCCTTTATCCTGCTAGAAAGGAAGGAAGATAGGACTGGCCAGAACTGCTGCCCCAACAACAGCAGTGGCTCCTGCCTGAGGGAGGCAGTCTTAGACAGATCTTCACGCTATCCTTGTTTCTTCTTTTGTGTAGCTCAATCTTTGTGGCTCCTCTTGCTTTTCCAATTCTGGAATGGTGTGAAAATTGTTGCAAGTGTTAGTAATTGGTGTGTTGTTCCCTTATTGTGAAAACATATTGCTAGTTGGAATCAACCATGCATGTTTAGCCTTGAGGCACCCTCTTGTGACTTCTGTGCCCTATATGGTGCCAGCAGCTAACAATGGCATCATCCAGTGGTTGAAGCTCCCCAGGTTGATAAAGGGTCTTGTAAGATGGGGTAGAACCGCTGATGTACCACCAGCAGTTCGCCAACACTGTCACTCGCTGAATACATGTAGATTAACGGAAATGTGTTATATGTCTGCAATTACCAGAGTCCCTCTGTATGCATCATTGGGTCATTCCACGATTTGTCTATTTAATTTCTGTGTGGCCCAAGTATTGTTGTTCTGTTACGGGGCGCAGGGGAGGAAGGGTGAATCAGTTAATGTTTCCCTAACACTTGTTTCGTTCATTATGAAAAAAGAGGAGTGTGGTGGGTCACCCTACCAAGTGGGTTGCTCTTTTAAGAGGGGCGGTGTTATGGGTGGCCTTCTACGTGCATTGCCCTTTTAAGATGGGCCATGACTGTGTCGTGGCCCAAGCTAATAAAAGGAGCAACTGCAGATACGTGTCTCAGGCCGGTTGCAGACTCCAAAAGGGAATAACCAAGTCCGTGCCTCATTTAGCCCTGCATGTCCACCTCATGTGAGCATGGGCCTACAGGCCATGCTGCCACGGGACCTTTGTGCCAGCAAGGTCACTAGGGTCTGCATGGTCTGGATATGGTCTGCTCTGCCCCTCAAGAAGACCGGGTGTTCCCTGGCAACCCCCTGAGGCACTGGGTCTCTAAGGTGTTGATGTCCATAGCACCAATGGGGCCAGCTTGGTGCCACTAGCCGGCCCCCATAACAATGGGGAAGCTATAGCGCTGTGGAGCGACTCATTAAAGGGAAAATCTAGAGCAGTAATTACACAGGGCACAACAGAATATGCTATCCAGCAATCAGCAATGGTGGGGCCAGTAAACTGCTCCCCAAAAACAGGTGAGGAATTGAATGTTGTGGAGCAGTCGCATGTTTCACCTTTAACCTATTTATTATGCAAGGAAAATAGGGTGAAAACGTAAAGTTAAAATGACCCAAAGGAATCCTTCTTCTTTTTCGACCCCCGACTGAAAATACCAACCCGTGTATTAACAATTAGGAGGAAGTTGCCCTCTAACTGTAAAAAAAACATAAATAGTCCAGATTTGTTAAAACGTTTCCATAAAGTTCTGTCGCTTCACATTTTAAATTCAAGCGACTTTAACTTTATCGAACCATTGGGAGCAAGCAATGACAATATATGCGTATTCATTGTTCCCTTCCAGAGTCTGCAACAATGATATGACTCCAGCACGAATCGTTACACTTTTTGGGCTTTGAACTTAAAGGATAGTTCCGGGACTTTTTTTTTATTGTCCCTACGGTTCGGCCATGTGTTTTTAAGCATAAATCGGTAGATCGTAGAAAACTTTCCTATGGACCTTACCCGACTTTTCGTCCATTAACGCACTCGAAATCTGCCGCCATTTTCTGATAATCCTATCATTTCCCCCCATCGCCCTGGCTCACCTGCTTTTGCGGCACTAAATCAAATCCCCCGCCCCTGAAACAGACTTTATCAAAACATTCATATTCCCCGCCTCTATCCGTGACGTGACTGTGCTGCGTAGGCAAACACGCCCAGGCGTCTTCTACGCGACTACACACAGAACCCAGAAACCAACACAGATCAGCTCACAACACAGCGCGCCACAATTGGGAATATGAAACTGTACTGTTAAATCAAACCGCAAGATTGTAAATTTGGTAAAGTACATTTATTTGACATCAAATGTTTAGAGAATATTCAGCGATTTTCATTTTTATTTGCTCACGTTCCAAAAAGTTCATTTTGAGGCACACAATGTTCCTTTGCTGTACACAGGGTCTTAGATCATCTCAAAATACAGCGCCACAATTCGGAATATGAAACTGTGGTTTAAAAGCAAACGGCAAGATTGTACATTTGGCAAAGTACATTTATTGGACATCAAATGTTTAGAGAATATTCAGCGATTTGCATTTTTCTTTGCTCTCGATCCAAAATAGTTCGTCTTGAGGCAAGCGATGTTCGTGTGCAGTACACAGGGTGTTGGTTTACGATAAAATAAGCTCTTCGGTCGCACTGATAATCGCATGGCTGTTCCAACAATGAGGCACTAGGCCACCACAACGGTCTGTATGTTGCATCTAGCCGTTAGTACAGCGTAAGGGCATACTTGTACTTGGCGATCGTCCCATAAAATGGTCAGGGTGGTAACGTTGTTCACGCGGAGATGCAACTGGCGGTTGAAAAAGCCATCCGCCGGTGTCTGGTACTCGTGACACATACAATAATGAAGGATGTACCTGTTTTAAAAACAGAAAAAATGAAATTAGTCTCACCATCAGATCTTTATTAAAATTATTCATTTTATATATTAGGTCGGGAAATTA
Source organism: Ambystoma mexicanum (assembly GCF_040938575.1). Lineage (NCBI taxonomy): Eukaryota > Metazoa > Chordata > Amphibia > Caudata > Ambystomatidae > Ambystoma > Ambystoma mexicanum. Next base: position 280,772,963 of record NC_090923.1, on the reverse strand, counting down.
TTTCATAGCTAGGACAGTGCAACTGGGTATTATACGTCAAGGGGGGGCTGTAGGATACTGAGACAGTCCCCCAGTGCAGGGGTTGACAGGGAGGCAGTGCAGGTGGAGAGTGGAAGGGCCCAGGACCGAGGTCGCAGACAGTGGACCAGTTGTAGCAGGGGAGAGGGAGAGAGAAAGCAGAAGCAAAGAGGAAGGTTTTGAGGTGCTTCCGTAAAAGGAGATGGTTCTCCTCAAGATAGTGCGCGGTACAAAACAATATGCCACATAGAACGAACAAGTACAACTTAACCCGTCTTTAAAGCTACTGTATAGTAATTAAATTGCGGTATAAACTCATCTAAAGAGTTACTTACATTATATTTGCATTTTCCATTGTGTCTGTGCGTAGGGCAGCCCCGAAATACCACTCCTTCTATGCCGACGTTATTTCTTCTAATGAACGAACATTAAATGGCTTTCGTTTCTGAAATTATATTCATTATCGTTTACGTTATTGCACCACACCCCCAAAAAGAAGTCTTTCGGGATGGTCCCGGCCTGTCAAGGTCAAATAACAGTAGAACCTTATACTGAGTCGTGGGCCATTCCAGCACCCGAGCAAAAAATCAAAGCAGCTGACCTTCACTTTGAACGAGCACACATTCCTAGTTAGCTACATTCAGTGTAAGGCCATCTCACAGGACTTGAAATTTACACTCCATCTTTGCATTTTGTGTGCGTGTATTTGCAGCCCCAGAGAACCATAAATACGGAGACATTCTATATATTTTGAAAAAATGATTTATATTACTGTTTGGTTTAATTCAATGCGCAAATGAACAAGGTTGGAGAGACACATTGCATGTACACCGAGCAATCACTTTTATTTACACAATACATAGCTACACATATTCAATGGGCCGCGACATGAGGAGACTCGAGAGCAAAGTCACAGGTGACACCCGGGTGGTTCGCACTACTGCACGGTGAAGGGAGGGGCAACGGTGGAGAGACACATTGCATGTACACTGAGCAATCACTTTTATTTACACATTACATAGATACACATATTCAATGGGCCTGCAACATGAGGAGACTCGAGAGAACAGACAATCAAATTACAATCATTTAAACCGCGATGTGTATTTCTCAATGAGCTCTGCTTTAGGTGGACATGGAACAGAGGCAATGTTGGGTGGCAATGCAGTTGTCCCCTGCACAGGTTCGTTCACAACTCCATGTATGTGCCTATCTAGGACATCAACAATAAGTCTCTCAATAAAGTCATATTGCATATCCTCAAACACTGGTTTGATAACCCATTGTTTACTTCTTTTTGTGAAGACCTTATTGTAGCGAAGCGTCCCTAAAGTTCCGGTCGTCCTACTTTGTTGACGGCCAACATTATGGTTATGTGCCAAGACCGCTAGAAGAGTCCGATTTATCATGCCCTCCATGCCAAAATGCAATCGTTTTGGCCTGTACTTTAGGCACATATTGTGGAACACCTCCAAATCTCCTGTGTGGCAGAATTCCGTGAGTCCCCTCAAATCTCTTGTTATAGTTTTATCAAATACAATCTTTTCAATGGCTTTGTGAGTGGGTGATGAAGGAATCAACCACTTCTTCTTCCGTGCCTCCTCTGTGGACAAATGGCCATGTTCACAATTGTGGAAATGTTGGTTTGTGGTCCAGCGGTGAACGTTGCTACAGTGTAACATTACTGACCGCCATTTTTCCAGTAGAATTTCCAACGACCCTCCACATGTTTTTGAGCTCCACCAAAGATGGTTGCTGATTGACTTGGACCACTGTGAAATACCTTGCATATCTTTTTTTTTACCCGCAGCCGACATTTTTTTATTGATTGTTTTTGCAAGATGCCAAACGTCAAATTGGTGATTTATATTTTTGTACTCTTCTCTCATTGTCTTGGCAATTGAAACGTGTCTGTCCGTGGCTATCAGGTCGATCACCATTCCCCGCGATTGTAGTTCTTGCAATGATGCTACAAAGCCAACTTTCTCCATGGCCACTGAGGATGTACTTTGTGACACCTGCACGACCACCGAACTCACAATTTTCTTACTTTCCATGTCCTGAAAGTGGTAGGTGCAGTACTTGGCTGAAAATCCTGGGCTGTCGCACTGTCCATCACCGGCTAGCCTGAACCGTTTGCCCGCGAATGTACTGTCAATAGACATTTTTTCCATTCTCCAAGCTTCGCTAATGGCTGGAAATAGATAATCGGTTTGGTATTTGTAGAACTGAGTTTTCGCAATGAAATGGATTCCCACAAACTGAAAGAAAGACTCTAACTTTTTAAAACTTGAACCACTAAAAAGTGCAGCCACTGCACAAAGTAGATTGCCTGCTGGCAGTTGCCCCAGCATGGGTTGTGCAGACCATGAGAAAGGATGATATTTTGTACAGGTGGCATGTATTTTAACGTTAGTGCCTCGAATTGCACGAGTCACATTAATCAATGGCTCCCCACATACTTCCCCACCAACCGAATGCCCACATTTCATCCGAATAATAATATCAATCAAACAACTATCGAATACAATGAATTTGGCCTCTTTCCTTATACTGTCACTCTGCATCCCAGCTGGTTCGGCCTGTAACGTTGAGGACATGTCACTCACATGAAAGGTAGAATCTCTGATATCGTCTTCCGCTATGTTCAGTGATATTGATGGTGTTTCATTGTCGTCCACTTCATTCTCTTCCATTGCAACATCTGTTCCTTCTCCGGCGATGGGTGAATAAAACAATTTCTTCAACTTTCTTGCAGTCTTAGTTTTTGCGGGTGTGGATTCTGTGAATTGATCTCCGACTGCATCCGAACTACCAGGAGCACATTCACTATCAATGGCTGGACGTGGTATAGCTCCGTTGTCAATCACTTCATATTCTTCCCATTGGCACGATGCATCTCCAGTCTCAAGTCCCTGCCAAAAGGTTTGACAAGCAACATCTCTCGTTCGCTTCACTGTCTGTGTAGATCTAGTTTGTACACCCACTCGCAACTAGAGGACAGATTGGAAAAGGGATGTTCAGTTTAAACACAACTTACAGTATTGAACTATTAACAGTGAAAAACAACATAATATAGTGACCAGGACACTAACCTTCTTTTGCTTTCTTTTCTTTGAAACTTTCTTGCCTCGAACTTCAACATCGGGACGCTGTTGCTCCGACTCGTGTGTGCATGTCTCCACTTCCTCTTGCGCTGCAACGACTATATTTTCATGATAAGCACATCCATCACGCACTGACGCTCCATCGACTCCCTGAAACATAGAACTTTCATTAGTATGTATAATAATATTGAAAACACAAAATGTACTTGGGGACCAATACCCACGTACATCTCAATAGCAAAACACGAATGAACACTTTGTGGAGAACATTCAAACGACAATTATTCACGCATTGTTGATCTAGTTAGATGGAACTGTCAAGATCCATACCTCGGGCTCCTCATAGACTTCCATTGATGATATTATTGAAGATGATGCTTCAGTAACTCCCTGAAACACAGTAATTGCATTAGTATGGTTTTCTATTTTGTTAAAAAGAACATACACTTTGTGCAGGCATCAACGGCTCATCTAAATAGACCTGCACAAATGATCAGTTGTCTAAAATAAATAAAGGATATCTAAATATGATTCGATTTGCTCGATCGTTGGAAGTGTCACCACCCAGATATCTGCATCAACTACTAGGGGTGATGTTCTTGTAGAAGAAGCTCCGTCATCTCCCTGAAACATAGTACTTGCGTTAATAAAGAAGGAAGTATAGCGGATGTAATCACGTCATATGATTTCGCTTGATCGAACTGTCAGTATCCATACCTCGAAATGCATAAGAACATCAAGGGACGATGTAACTCCGGTGCACACTTCTGCAAGCTGTTGCGCCGACCCGTAACTGCATGCTCCCCCTTCTTCTTGGACTAATGCTCCATCGACTCCCTGAAACATAGGACTTTCATTAGTAATGAACACAATATTGAAAAAAGAAGACACATAGGAGGGCGACGACAGAAGGACATATCAATGGCTAAAAACGAAAGAAACATTGTGTGTAACAATCACGCTACAAGAATGCAAGATCTGATGATCTCCATCGATGGAACTGTCCGGAAACGTACCTCGAGCATCTGAGTGACATCAACAGTTGTCGTCAATACGTTGGACTCCTCAGCATCTCCCTGAAAGACGGTACTTGCATTATTTTGGATAACAATAATTATAACTGAAAACAAAGACTAGAGGACGAGTACAAGGGTGTACCATTAGGTAAAATAATCACACGATAAATTAAAACTATTGATTTACATGCCTAAAACAAGTCAGTGGCAGAATAGCTAAGTAAGATTACCCGATAGGCGCTTGAAGTGGCTGATGACTGCAATAACGACACGGATGGAGAATCTTCCGCCTTCATATTGAGTGGATACATAAATGGGGAAATTATTGTTAGCTAATGCTACACACTACCGCAAGGCCGAGAGATAAATACGTAAACTTGACTCACCAGTGGAGGGATGTGGACGAATAGAGTGGGAATAGCGGTTGAGAGCAATTTTCGCCTCGCTCGCGGTGTGTTCTTCTTTATTAGCAATGATGTGGAGTACATGTCTGAGCTAAAGTGCCTGCTGCAGATGCGGTATCGATCACCCCTCTTGTCCGCAAAGACTTCTAGGACTCTACTTTCAAGCTCAGACGGTGGATATCCGCAATATCGGACCCATTCTCTTATCTGATCTATTGTCTTAGGGAAAACATGCATTATAGTACCTTCAGATTTATTATGGGTCTTCGAAGGGCAACCGCCAATGGAACAGGCAGGCATTGTGGAAAGTTCTGAAAAGTAAAGATCAACAATTCTCTATGAATACCAATATGTTAAAAAATTAAATGACACATAAAAGGTTCAATGCAAGGTTCGTTTTGGTTCTTGGAACTATACACGTTATTCACATGCGGATAAGTATTTGAATAACTTTAAAAAAATAGAAAGATAATTTGACTAAACTCAGAACATGTGACTAGTTCCTTGCATGTACTGTCTTGAACGAAAAGAAATTGGACGCAAAATGATTGTGGTACATGGCCTTACCTTGACGAACAAAAAGTTAGATGCAGGGATCAGAGTAGTTTCTTGTCGTAGAACAGGGAGCAGTTCACAGGTTGCAAACTGACGAGTTTCCTCGAAGTGGTCACGGAAGTTCACAGAGACGAAGAGCAGATAACCAGCACCTTCGCGGGTTGACTAGCAAAGCGCAAAGAAGTTCTCATTAGAATATGAAGTGGGTTATAAAGAATTCGAAACAGGGGTGTGTTTGTGAATGAATGACGTGTATATGTCGTGCCATTATGCGGTTTGCAGGGGGCCGTCCAGCGTGAGGGGGATGCTTGGCAGGAGACACGGGGTCTGGAGGTAGACATGGGAACAACAACCCATGCTCTATAGACCACTTTGAAGTGTACATGGTCTTTGGCACCTCTTGGCCTTTATCGCTCCCTGACAGCTCCACTTGCCAGCACAAGTACCCCGGTGCGAACTGCCTTTGATAGGGCGGGGGGGTGGATTGGGGCGGTGGTCGTGCAAACAAGACTCGTTTGCCGCAGGGCCTCACCAAGGAGAGGCCATCTAACTGCATGTAAGAGGCAGGCTGCAGGATCTAGTACATGGAAGGCAGGGGGGTGAGTTTATAAATACCTCACCCTCCCAGGAGAATATATGGGTGCAGTTCACCCTGGAGACCCTGGATGCCTAGGCAGTTAGTCAGCAGCAGGCTGGCCTGTGGTGGCAAGGCGGCACGGGCCAGAGGGGGTCATCTCTGTACCCGGTGCCCAAAAGGATGATTTATTATGATCAACCATATGGATTATTTACCTATAACCATGTTTTGTATCAATAAAATCCAACGGCCTTCCTTTTATTGCCAACGCTTGAACAAAGTGGTGTGGTAAGTATTTTTGGGGGAGGAGGCAAGGCCGGGAGTCTTGATGCCAACCCGCAAAATAACATATGTATGTCTGCTGCATATGGGTTCAACGGTTATGTGGATTGAAGGTGGGCGGCCAGCGTGAGGGAGGCTGCTGGCCGGAGACATGTGGTGTGACAAGACAAGGCACAGGAAGACTATTCAATGGAGACACACTAGATTCATTTAAAAAATCAAAACCATTGTTAAAATATATGTTGGGTTTTATTTTAGATCTTAATTTCAATTGAACATAAATAATAAACATTACACATTGTAAAGTTCCGGTTGCAGCACATCCAGGGAAAATCTGCGGTATTGTCCACTGTCGCTGGGGAAATGTTGTCTAATTGCAAGTACCGCACAGGCAGGTATTACTCTCCGAACACGGTGTCCGAGCCTCCCGTGAAGCCACCAAGTGAAGCAACGATAGGCCACCAGCCTGTACCACCTGTGAAAATGAAAGATGCAAACTGTATTAAAATGACAAAACTTTCTTATCACTGTTGATTCAGGTAAAAAATGTCATTCTGCTTTGAAAAAAATTCTATCTAGAAAATGCACAATATGGAACCAATTTACATGCATTCGAATGATATGTAGATGTAATTTTATATGTGGGAGACAACCATGAAATAGTAGTGGCATCACTGACATCACAACCAGAGTATACTTACTCGTTACTCGGATTACGCGGACGAACAGTGCCGCGAAGTTCGTGCATAAGCACCATCATCATCCTCAACACGGTCCATGAGAGGCAGGCTTCCCTGAACTCTGGCAGCTCGGTGATGCATTGCGGACTTGGCTCGCCTTCCGAAATGTAGGCCAATCACCCGGAATTTTCACGGCAGCAGCAGTTCTCCTCCTCAGTTGGCATTAGCTCGCACCGATTGCACGTGCACCAGGTGGAGACGCCGTCCATGCGACATGGTCCAGGCTCTTCATCCGTTGACTGGTCCTCCCAACTGCTGTCCGAATCCCCATCGTTTTCGCGTGCTTGCCTTTCCAGTAGTTCTTCCTCGGTGTACTCGGGCTCGTACATATACGGCATTATTGTAGCCATTGTGTGGTAAAGAAAGTAAAATAATTTACAGAGATGGTACAGGTGTTCACAAGGCCTAGAAGCGGCTAAGGTAGCTGACCAGAGCACAGAAACGAGTCACAGAATACTCAAAGTAACACAGAGAGAGTAATGAATCGAAAATCTGCTGCTGTGTGTTGTGAAACGGTGTGTTTATTTACCTTTAGAGGAAAGAGGCGTCCTGCCATTTCCATGGCGACACTTCATTAGCTGAGGCGCAGCGATTGTTGACACGAAACGTGCTTTGGCGTTGGGAAATGGGCGGTACGCGTCTGCTGATGTCAGGCTCAGGGGCGGGGGATTTGATTTAGTGCCGCAAAAGCAGGTGAGCCAGGGCGATGGGGGGAAATGATAGGATTATCAGAAAATGGCGGCTGATTTCGAGTGCGTTAATGGACGAAAAGTCAGGTAAGGTCCATAGGAAAGTTTTCTACGATCTACCGATTTATGCTTAAAAACACATGGCCGAACCGTAGGGACAATAAAAAAAATGTCCCGGAACTATCCTTTAACAAGGAAACAAGTCTGGCTGCATTCACTGTAAGGGTTTGGGGTCCATTGGGGATCCATTGTAAATCCATTGTAAGTCCTGTACATGTAGTCAAAGCTCCTGCATCTAATGTAGCAAGTTCGGACAACATCAAAGTGTGGAAATGGCTTAAGAGCGTAATTCCGGAATTGGAGACTTCACAATGACGAATGTTTAGAGTGGCCACCTGGAATACCAGGGGGCGCTCTCAGTTTCTATCTCGAAATACATCACTAAACTGGCTCCTAGAATTTCAAATAATCATGTTGCAAGAAATATGGTTGACTGCACCTACACAATTTGATGGCTACACCATATATGAAGCACTTACAATGAAAGGAAATAAGGGTCGCCTTTTTGGGGGTCTGCTGACTGGGGCATCACACAAGTTAAACTCCATTCTGGTAACTACAATCGATCCCTCCTCTAATGTGCTGGTGGTGGAAATTAAACATAAAGAGGTTTCCTTAGAAAAACACATGCTATTATTAAACATTTATGATCCCCCTGGTGGCCATAAGACCGATGACATGTTCGATTATGTTGATTCTACCATAACTGCACGGTGGTCTTTTCTTGAAAGTGATGCATTACTGATTGGTGGTGATATCAATGCAAGATGTGGTGAAATCAATCTATGTGCATTATACCAGTATGTTAAAAGTAGTAATGAGATGATACAAAAAAACGGTTATCTGAGGGGGCGCTGTTGCGCACGTACATGATGGCTGCCTAGCTGTAGAGCTCCGATACGGACCAGATCCTAAATCAAATAAAATCTGCTTTTGGAGCCACCCCACAACGAAATTTCTTGCAACGTTTGTACATGAAAGGCTTGAGAATACCTTGCGTGAATATCAGAACAATCCGACAACAACCAGCCCAGAAAGCCGTCTTGAAAAAGCTGAGCTAGAGCTACGCGGTGCGGAGGAGGCTGACCACGGGAACCACAAGTTAAATACTCAAGCCCACAGAGGAAGCTGAGCACTGAGGCCGTGAGGGAGGAGGAGCTAATTTTAATTGCAATTACTCGGCCACGCTCAGTGCAGACATCCTCCCCACACGGGAAAGCCCTACTGCAGCAGGACACACTGGTCATCCACCCTATGCGGAGAACATGTTGGACTGACGGACGCTGTGTGCCAGGGTTGATTGCGATGTGTGTGGCCCATTGAACTGAAGCAACACATTTTGATCAGGTGGTCACACCAACATACTACAGCCTGTGTGGGCCCTGGAGGTGCCACTGGCTGCACAGCTGCAGCGCTGGCGACACCGCCCAAGCCGGCAGCTGTGGTGGGGCAAGCTCTGGTGCGCCGTGGAAGCCACCACGGTAGTAACCTACGGAACAAGTTGGGCTGAATATCAAGCTGCAGACTTCCTCTCACCCACCTCCTAGGGCCTCAACACCCAGCCCGGAGGCAGCGTGAGATACACATCCAATGGTTAGACTTTACGGAGTGGACCTCCATCGACCACCACTCAGCTGGAATCTGTGAACACAATGGGTAATGAGCGACAACCTCTACCCGGCCCAAGCTCCTAGCCCCATACATTGACCGGGCTACATTATTAGTTTGCCGCAAGGCCAGTAGGGGCAGTGTCACCCACCCCGCTGGTACTATACGCCACACGTGCGGCAGAGGCTTGCAGTCCTGGCCAAAATCAACGTCCTGACCACTTGGCCCGACGCATATCCTTGCAACTAGGAGAAGGGACTACAGGTTGGTGATTTGGTGGGAAACCCTGCAAAACCGCTGGGTAATTGCACTCGGACAGAGATTAAACCGGTGCTGAAAATTGATAATACGCCCGCACTGAAATGGATTGCCCAACGTGAAAGCCACAATTCCCCATAACGTGGAAGAACACAGTCCACTCCTTAACCCGTGTCGGGGTTGGTGCAGGGTACTCATTGATACAATATTGAGGGCACTCAAAACAACCCATTTAAGCCGTAATTCTGTAACTCGAACTTTCTTAATACGAGTGCACAGTGGTTGGTGTGGATCCAGCGACAGACCACACATATCACAGCGCCTGCCACTCAAACTAATCTGCCGGACTCTAATGCGATGGACGCCCTGGCACAGGGTAGAGACAACGAGGCAGGACTTTCCTCCAACAACGTCTAGCTGATTGCCACGAACACTGTGAGTAAGAAGTGATTCCCTGCCCAGGATTACATTATTGTCCTGTTACATGACTTTGGTCACATAGCAAACCAGTGACACAGACTAGAGTTAAGCAGGACAGCATACTGCCCCCAGCCGTGTGCCTTACACCACACGTGCAACTGGTACTACTTAATATGATCAGGATATAACCCTTGACGCAATTGGCCTGGAGGGGACACTGTTGGATGAGAGGCAGAGTTTACTACTGCACTGTGAGCTGTGCACATGTTGTGGCACTATTGATCACTACACTCCGAAAATAATATACAGAATGCATTGGCATATAGCGCCAACATGAATAAACGGTCAGTACCCTTAAGACATGGCAGAACACAATCCACCCCTCTAACCAGAATGCAGTAAATGTGAAATGCTCTACGACAACATAGTGCAAACATCCTGAGTAAATTGGGCTGACTGAAACTCTGACATACAGCCTCGAGCGTCAGTGCGCCGCAAGCGTGATACTGGACCCAGGGAGGTCCGGGTAGAAGACAGTGGAGCCTACGCCACTTGATACAACTCACAGGACCATAGAATCTGGCCCCTCGGCCTGGTTGAACTCTTGGAGAATCATTGCGAATATATTACACAGTGCAACTTGGGTTAGAAAATACGAGAATGCTGTCGAAGGGTGCTGAATGGTCTGACCCTGTGATTGACCCTTCTGACGCCAGACAAATATCGAAAGACTAGGACGGTGCTTATGGTCCCCATGAGGTGTTGGAATACAGACACATGGTTGTACTGCACTGAGAAGCACGGCCACTGATAGCGACACCCACCCTGAACACACCAAACTCATCAAACCGCGGTGAAGGCCTCAACTGCGCAACTCCGCAAGGAAAACTTCCACTGCACGAAACAATTGACTTCTGAGCATTATCCCATTAACAATCATGTTCGCATCTCTCGTCAGTTGGGCTATAGAGCAGCCTCTATACAACTTATCGTTGGTAATGACAAAGGGCTCGGAGACAAGGAAAAAGGGTCTGATGGACTCGTTCATGAACACTTAGACTCTGGCAGCAGCGTCAACAATGCCCTCGAATGGAGATGCCCCCAACAACATCCGCAACCAACCCTAGAGACGATCATCTTCTCGCCACATGGAAAGTGGATTTTTATCCAGAAATGTAAAACTTGACGGTATTGTGTCCACCATAAGGTCACTCAAGGCGTGATTAGATAAAGAAAGTGCCCGTGTAACAGAGACTGAGGCCAGAATAAGTACAAATGAAGATGCAATTGGTGAACATGGCCGCGACATCGCACAACTGAAGGGGTAATTCCCTAAGATGCATAGCAAGTGCAAGGAACTGGAATCCAGATCCAGGAGGAACAATATCTGCATAGTTGGAGTCGCAGAATCCTTTTGCAAAGGACCCATGGAAATGCATGTCGAGGTTCTCTTGAAATCCCTATTCAGGGCGACGTCGTTCTCCGACCATTTTCTAGGGGAAAGAGCTCACCGCACCCTATCCCTGGCGCCTAAGCACGGGGCTCCACCCCGTACCATCATCACTCAGCTACTCAATTATAGGGACAGAGATTCGATCCTCAGAATGGCTAGAGAGATGGGGTCGCTGCAATCTGAGGGCAACAACATACACATTTATCCTGAATTTGCTGCAGGAATGCAGGGTCAGAGAAGATTCTATGAACAAGTTAAAAGGCAACTCCGACTGTCTCAAATTCCATATGCTTTAATTTTTCCGGCCAAGATGCGAATACATCACGGTGGCAGAGCACATTTCTTTCAAAACCCGCCGGCGGCAATGGACTACATCGAAGCTTCTATTACACTACCATCCCGCGACCGTGGAGCAGATCAGAATAGAAACCCCTGACCCGGAGATGAGAGGGGAGATCCAGCAGACTGAACATTGCGGAATGTAATGTAATACCCTTTTGGTATGTGAGTGAGAGGTGTCAATGGATGGCACCGAACTAATTGGAAAGTTTGAACTGGACCGGAAGCGTCCAGCAGTGGGTTGTTAGGAAAGATTCTCTTTACTGCACCTTTCCTTCCATCTTTATGGAACCCCCAAACTTTTTGCTTTGATTTTTCAATCTGACCTTAAGCTTCACTGTACTGGCCTTTGCTCACATGTTATGGGGAAACTTATATGTCCTTAAGGCTATCAGTACTGGGAAACAGTGTTTCCCTTAGTCTTGTGACTGTGTTGATACTTGTGGTTATTTTTGTATCACCTGTGGTAACTTTTTATCATTGCACAAAGCAGCTTACACTGCAGTGCAATGGTCTCATTTTTGTTTTGCCCTAGACTAACACTCAGAGGATTGTTTGGTTATTCTGAGGTGCTTAAAAGATGGGCTGGTAGCAGCAGTGACTTTCCCCACTTTTTGGGGAATTTCGTGTTAGCTTAACCGCCTTTACCACGTTTGGCTACTTACTTTGGCTACTGGCCAAACATGGCCGTGCCACAAGGTTTTTCGCCCATTCTTTTTGCATCTTTTTGTTTTGCCTTCTTTCTGGCCTCAGAGGTCAGAAAGATCCTTATGAGGACTTCCAGTGCCTGGGAAAGCAGGAGCTTTTGGCGGGCTACTGGAGGGCTTTGTGTGTTTGCAGGCAGGATGTGGGCTGGGTAAGTCTGACTCCAATCCACATCCTAGTTTCTGTGTGTCTGAGTGGTATGCATGAGTGTTCCCACCAGTGGATCTGATTGGACCACTGTGGGGTGTGTGTGTGTGGGCTAGTTCTGCCATTGGCTAATGGGAGTTTCGACTCCTACCTGGCTTTTAGGATAAGAAGAGGGCCCCTGCAGGCAATTCTCAGAGATCCTGGAAGAACCTGAAGGATCCGAGAATCCGTCCAGCTGAGAAGACCCGCAAAGAAACCTGTAACCTGTCTGAAGGAGGCCTGGCAACCAACTTCTGCTGCAGTCCTGGTGGAGCCCTGTCTGTCTCTTGATCTCCAGTAGGCCTGCGAAGGTGCTACAACCCCTGGATTGGAGGGACCATCCATTCCCGAAGCCTACTCGGTGCCCAGCACAAAAACCGCCTTCGGGAGTGCCTGGGAATCGTCCTGTGGCTGACCAGCTTCGTTTTTGGGCTACCAAGTTATCTTCGTTGCCGTTCCAAGTTTCTGCTGTCACTGAACGACACCCTCTGCAAAATGTCTGCGTCCTAGCACCAAGGGGACCCGAGAAATAGCCGAAAGTCTGACTGCGGCTACTGAGTCCTGCTGCATCGCTGTGCGCGGTGTGCACGGTCCAAAATCTGCTTTTCTGACCCGCCTCCAGTCCCGAGAAGTGCGCTGCATCGTTTGTTTCTGCATTTCTTCACCAAGAGTCTTTGCACCAGCAAAAGATCCTAACCGGAGAATCACTCGAACCTGCAACCCGTGAAAATCGAGGACCACGTAATTCGGTGGGAAAAGCAAGCCAGGACACTCTTCCTTTGTTCTGGAAAGTCTTGGGAAGAGTAGGAGTGAGGGGGTAAGTTATTGAGCTTTTAACATACTCCTACACTCCCATTGTAAGTCAATGGACTTATGATACTCTTTATCTTAAACCTATTGGCTTTCCCAATACTTGCCTTGGCAAGACTTCTAACTGTTGGGGGGAATTTTGGGCACTGTCTACCTTGAACCCTGGTTCTAAGAATCCATCACTGGACCCCAGAGACCCTACCTACATTTTCTCCTGCCTCCTGAGTGCTGTATCTTTGTATCCTGAACAATAGGGCACAAGGCCCCAGGCAATTTAGGGTTGGACAATATTAGTTAGGAGTAAATCCTCTGTGGACCTTTTTGTGCTTAATACTCATCCATTCATTCCCTTGCAGGAGTATCTTGAGCTGTATTATGCACTTGAACCTGTGACTGTATATATGTATTTTAGTTTGATGGTATTGGTTGATAAGTCTACATGCTTGTGTTAATTTTTCTTATAGTGTATTTGGCCATAATTAAATAACTGTATTTTTATACATCCTGTCTAAGGGTAATTTGTGACTCCCATTGTGTGACCTCATTGTGGACCCTTTACAATCTCACCCCTCTGTAGATCTTAGCCTAGACCGCCTGTCACTGCTACCTTAAAATGGTTTGGCTGCAGCTTCCCAGAGTTGCCCCTTTCACAATATAGGTTGGCCATCTATACATCTGTCCACCGGGCCAGAGTATAGGAAATCATTCTTAACTTGGGTGACATGAAGCTGCAGCATACGCACCTCTGGAAGGTTCCACAAGTTCAGGGGGAAACATCGTCATGTTGTTGGGGTTGATGGTGCGGGAGGGGTGTGGGGTTTGCAATGGTTATTCCCTGATATACTTGGTAGGAGGGAGGTATGTGTGGGGGTAGCTGACCGACTTGGGGATATTAAAAGTTTTAAAAGCAAAGGTCATGTCAATGTGAACAGTACCGGAATCACAAATGCGAGTAAAGAGATTGATAATCATGGTGACTACAAATGGCACATAACACAATGGGAGGCAATGGGCTGAAGATTAAGCTGTTAACTTGGAATGTGAGGGGCCTCAATAATCCGGGCAAGACTAGGAAAGTGGGTGCATATGTGACACGACACAACCAACCCTCAGATACTAATGCTCCAAGAAACCCATGCATTGAAGAAAGTAAACTCTGACTTTAATACTAGTTGGGGCCCACTCTGATATTACACAGAATACTCCACCCAGGCCAGGGGAGTCCTAACCCTTATCCACTCATCACTAGGCTTCCGACATACATATAGTAAAATAGGTCCTTTGGGACGCTATGTACTAGTGTGGGGGGGGAGTTAGCTGGTCATTCAGTGGTACTGGTGAATACATATGGACCCAATATAGATGACCTGGAATTCTACCAAGATGTGTTGGATATGCTCACCCCACTGGACGAGAACTGAGTAATTTGGAGAGGGGACTATAACACGATTCTTGACACGGCACTGGATAGGTCATCTGATGCTCCCCGTGTACTCACGAAAGTGGCTGCTACCCTTCACCAGATAATGCAAAATAAGGCAAAAGCAGCAGTAGCTGTGCTAGATGCCAAAAAGGCATTTGATTCTGTTTCCTGGGTGTATCTATTCTCCATGCTTGAGTGCTTCGGACTGAATTCGTACTTTATAAAATGTGTTTGACTCCTCTACTCCAGCCCTTGGGCGAGAGTCCTTACGAACCACACCTTGTCAGCACTGTTTCCCCTGGGGTACGAGACAAAGGTGTCCTTTTTCTCCCATTCTGTTAGACCTAACAATTGAACTGATGGCTGTGTTTGTTCCTAAAACTATGGACATAGAGTTGTCAGAATGACCGGCCACCCACGAATATCACTGTATGCAGATGACACCTCTCCTATATATCCAAGATGCCGAGATAAATCTGGCACCTATCATGAAGGACATACACGAGTTTGCACAGTATTCTGGCTATAAATTTAATAGCTCAAAATCAGAACTGTTTCCGCTTACATCTGCTACCGAATGCCCACTAAATGCCAGTGGATTCAAATGGGCACCTGTCTGAGTTTGCTATTTGGGCATAATCATGTCCAGAGAAAGACAAACACTATATGCGGACAACCACAAAACTTTCCTACAGCTATTAACTGTGAAACTCCAACTGAGGCCCAAACTTCCCATCTCTTTATACCTTTGGGTAGCACTCCTGAAAATGGTGGTTCTTCACAAACTATTCTACTATTTTGGCAATATTCCCTTTTGGCCTGGCAGAGTATTTTTTACTAGACTACAATCCCTGGCTACCTCGTTTGTATGGGGTAAGGGAGCTGCAAGGATGTAATGGGACAAGTTAGTGGAACCGTACTCGAGTGGGGGCATGGCTGCACCAGAATTCGAGCTCTATTATTTAACGGCAGAAGCCAAATTCGACAATGTTAAGACGGATTTCTGAACTCTGTCCTGGAGGCGCAGAGGTTCAGAAGGCCAACCTAATTACTTGGAACAGGGTAACCTCTGGACAAGCCAGACCAATCAGGGTAGCGATCGCGGCGGTCAAGATTAGGTCTCAAGAGGGGTGAGGGTGACTGAAAGCCCGCAATGAGCACACAAAGCAAGGACACTTACAAATTACTCCAAACAGGTGTTATATTAAAAATATATACACATTTATTCCAAGGCCTTTGCAACAATGACCGTAGCGAGAAATCACAATAAAACTCTAGTAAACCAACACATACCAAAACCAATACAATATATATACAAATACAAACGAGTCTAAAGCGTTAGATGCACGAAATGTGTAGTCCACCTAGAAGGGGAGGAAAACAGGCAGTGCGAAATAATGATTAGACCTAGTCCGCCTTCAGAGGCACCTAACTAAAAGGAAGTCCAAGCCCTACGAAGAGTGGAGCCTTGTGCTCAAAAGTACCTGCACACGCTGGTGCCAACGGGCAAAAAGGGGAGTCTCTTCGAGGGAATCAGGCAGTTCAGTTTGGTGCACAAATGAAGAAGAACAGAGTTCCGCGACTCAAGCGCAGCCTCCACTGTGGGCAGAAGCAGAGCGCGGGTACGGAAAGGCGTGCTGTTTGACACAGCGGGGAAAAGCTATGGGCTCCTGCAGGAGGGCGACCAGTTCCTAGCTATGCTACTCACCGGTCCCCGATGCAAGCAGACCCAGGCTTCTCCGCGTCGGTTTCAGTGCTGGCAGGTTCAGGGGAGCAGGGGATGTCTCGTCGTCGTGTAGATTCTGCAGCAGCAGAGTTGAGTTAAAGATGTCCCAAACGAAGTGAACCCGCACAGTTTGTTACCACAGCAGGGCAAAGGAGCAGCCGTGTGTATCTCAGCCAAATGTACACTACTCACTTCAGACCTGGGAATGCCAAGTGTACGAATCGTGTGAGAGTGACAAGGACTCGAAAATACAACACAACCTGGCGGCGGTTACAGAGCAAGACTCCTGGGTAGGCTGGTCAGACTGCTGGATGGCCCAGAGACATTTCCGAAGGCTTACGTGCAGGAGATGGTGAAGATGCCGAGAATAGCTGTCCCCGCTATTCCAAGGGTCGAAGTACCAGTACAGGCCTTCTGGTTCGATCAGAGGTAGAAAGGGTTTCATAAAGCGACAGCAGTGCAGAGGAGCAGTCCTTCAGCGGGTCACCAGCGATTCCTCGGTTCAGCCTCGTGGTTGCAGGATACTTGGCTCCTGTATTCCCTTGTTCGTGAGAACTCAGGAGATCGACATGGTAGTGGCGTTTGCAGCCCCCTCTTATCCACGGTTCCCTTCGTGCCAAAACGGAGGGGACCCAATGGGAGATCCGCTCATCAAAACACTCACACCATACGTGGACCTATCACGGACCATGGTGGTCCCATGCATTCACACCACACTAGACTCTCTGGCACCCAGGATGTGTATTGGGACCAGACATCCCAGCCCACATCCTGGAGCCACACACAAGGCCTGTAGAAGTCCGCGAAAGCATCTGTTTTTCGTGGGAAAGTACATGCCCAAATAAGGAAGGCCCCGGGTCGGCTCGACCTGGGGAAGGTGAAGGGGGCAAGACGGTCAGCGGACAGGACAAAGAGCCTCGTGGTCTGGCCATTTTGGGAGCCAGGCCACCATTTTGGGCTAAGCGCGAGAAACGCGCTTAAAACGCCAAAAGGAGCTCAAAAACACAAGAAACGATCGCTGCCACCATTCCCGTCCGTGATTCACTTGCACCGATCATTTACAATCCAAACAGAGTATCTAGGGCCTGTAGAAGACTAGAGACCCAAGAGGGCAGTAACTTAGCTTACAGTGCCCTCTTGTGTCATGTTGCACGAAAGCTGCAACATGATAAAGAAACTACGGAAAACAGCGTCTTAAGGGCATGTCAGTTTCCCCGTAAGAATGGAGCGAAAGCCCAGAGGAGTGCTGCAGAAGGCTGCACTTCTCTGGCAAAGTCTAGATCATGGTGAAAACAATAGCAAAAAGTTTAGGGGTTGCCACATGGAAGGAAAATTACCCACAATTAAGAAATCTTTCCTAACAGACAAACACTGGCATGATCAAGGAGATACCGCCACACATATCCCTATAGAAAGATATGCAGCATCTCCCACTGATCTCAGACCAATAATGTTTAGTATTCGCCATAAAGATTCCTGTAGATTTTACCCTATCAGTGTTACAGTCCATGCATGGTCCATGATATATAGGAGAATAAATGTAGAGGTACCTTACGACCCTGAGTCCCCGCTCTGGCACTTCCCCGGAATCTCCCCCACATTTGACGACGCCTTACAGACATGGGACCCTGATAAACAACTGAAGATGCAGGACCTGTTCCCGGAGTGCAAATATGTAAACCTGGGGGATTTCGTGAATACTATTGGGGGACGGCAGCTAAAATTGCGTCAATATCACCGCATGAGGGCAACTTTCGGTGCGAAATGGCTGACATTTCCAAAAGAACCTATCACAAAAGAGTGTATACGTGCTATAACAGCCAGAGATGGGGGAAGGGCAGGGGTCTCCACTCTATATGCCCTGATTCAAACACACTGCAAATACCTGAACACTATTAAAACAATGTGGGAATCAGACCTGGGTATAACATTGGATGAAGAACAATGGCGCAAATGCTGCCAATTGACAAAAATAGTGTCACTAAACGCGGGTTTACACTTGATCCAGTTCAAAATACTAAATCAACTTCATTACACTAAAGGTCAAAATGACCAAATTCACAGAGACCTGCTCGGGGAAGGTTTGAAATGTGGGGACCCACACGCAAACGCTGTTCATATGTATTGGGCATGACCGCAGATTGCTGTGTTTTGGAATGGCGTTGCTGAGATACTAGAACAAATAACACAAATCCCAGCCACCCTTAATCCCCTGAAATATCTGTTCGGAGACATGGGTAAAGTAGCTGAAACCACTAGAAGACTATTCAATGTTACATGTGCAGTAGCGAAACGATGCATACTGAAATGTTGGAAGGCCACATACGCTCCCCAAACGAACAATTTCCTCAGAGAGTTGCCATTTGTGAACGAATGTGAACAGCAATATGTATTATATATGCCAGTAACGAACCGCCCTAAAGATATATGCGCTTCATTTAGAAGTTATTTATGTGAGATGTTATCTGAGAATGACTTATCCCCAGCCTCTACACCTTGATCATCTAATTCCTGTATAAATGAATACTGTTGTGACCACATTGCACTGGAGAAAATAGTGTTGTTCTGTGTTAACACCGACATGGCTTTCAATAAACAAAGTTTAAAAAAATAAATAAATAAAATGAAAGAGTGGGAGCCATCAATGGTGAATGGTCAGAAAAAGAGTGATTGTCTGGGCAAGGAAACCTGGCATTCGAGACACAAGTGGGCAACTCCAGATTACTATTTTGGTAACAATTAATTGCTAGAATGTGTAAATGATCTGGAGGTGATTGCAACCCAATATAGTGATCATGCCTTGTTAAGTTTAAACTTGAATTTGAACTACGAACCTTCAAATGGCTACTAGATAAAAGAAACAGAAGTTAATCAAGCCGATAATCACCTCTTCTGGTCTCAGGCCAATATATTGAAAGCCCGTGTGGCCCTTCACAATGAGGTCCTTGTCGACCTGAACACTTTTTGTAGTTATTCAGCTACATAAATTTAATTCTGCAAGGTGTTAGTGGTAAGTTGCCATCACGTCCTTTTGACTTGGATATTCGTGATGTTAAACCTAAGATAGTACAGCTATCATAATTGGCTAAAAAGACATAAAGCGGCAGGGATTAATGTAAATTGGCAGCGTATGCTGGGAGCTTTGAGGAATAGGAACCCTTGCACGTTGTAACAAGTTTTAACGCTAGTTAGGGGCCCTAAGAACGCCCAAATGCTAAACCCCATTTCAGAGGATTTGTGGAAATGTTATATTGAAGCTAAAATGTATTCTCCAGGTGATTCGGACACCTCTGTAGGAGAAGGGGAGGTATCTTGGGCCCTTAACTTTGAACTGGAAGACCTCTGTGTAATTATGGGCCAATTGAAAAATGTAAGGGCCCCAGGCCCGAAAGCCTATGTAACGCTATTTTAAAGCATGACCCACATGGCTGGGGATTCCTTATGATGCTGTTATTCAGGAAGGTCTGCCTAGAACGAGTCGTTACAATCTCTTGACAGCAGTCTGTTCTAATCCCACTGTTTAAAAAAGGTGGTTGTACCATCCCAGAGAAATATACACTGCTGTCAAGGCTGGAGGTCTCAGGGAAGATCTTTGCCTCTTTAGTGTTAAGGGAACTGCAACCCATGGTTGACAAAAGTGATATTCTGAACCCCTTTCAGACCAGCTTTCGTGCCGGATCCTCTACAACTCACAATATAAGATGCCTTAATATTACAAGCAAGAGAAAGACAGGAATCTGCCCTACATATAACATACGTGGACTTTAGTTCTGCGTCCAATCAGGTTGATCCTGAGATTTTGAGGAGATAAATGAGAAATGGTTATTGCAAATCATAATATCATTGCACACGAAGACGGGGGGTAAGGTGTTTTTGGGTTGCGTTGGAATATTATCTGTGAGGTTCTCTATTAATAGGGGAGTTAACCAGGAATGCATTTTTGTCTCCCTTGCTTTTCAAGTTATATATAACGGATTTGCCGGCTGGAAACAAAAACAAACTGCCGTCCGAAAGTAGGGGGTACCCGGATCACAGCAATGTTGTACACTGACGACCTATTTTTAATTCCATCAGATGTATTCAGGCATGAAGGCCATGTTAAATGAATTGAAACTGTATATTGGAGAGAATAAACTAACCATCAATTTAAGTAAAATCAGAGTACTGTTACAAGAAAGTAAGTAGGCTGGCTTTGAATACTGCCTTGGGCACAATCGAGTATGTTGATGTTTAAGCTTATCTGGGTCTTGATATGTCAAATCGTTTAAATCATGATAGTGTAAGAGGTACGAAAATGAGAAAAGCTAAACAACGCATTAATTTAATAAGGAAATATACTGGTCAATATGCAGGATACTCTTTGGAGGGCATCTTAACCTTAAATAAACAGTGGTTTGCCATACTTTTTTGTACGGACTCAGAGCTTTGGCCATAAGAGATCTGAGATGGTTAAATAGGTTAGAAGGTAATGGTAAAGGTTTTGAAGAGAATTCTCGCTTTTATGAGGAGCCAGTGTGCCTCTTGTCTGCTGGAGGTGATGTGATCGCTCCGTTTTCATCCAAAAACAGCACGTAGGACTTTGTTCTGAAGTAGTTGCAATTTGGAAAGGTTTGAAGTCGTGGTTCCCAGTAGGAGAATATTGCAATAGTCCTGTTTAGAAAGGATCAGGGCTCATGCTATGATCAAGCAATTCTGGGGAGACAAGAATTGTCTGCTAAGAGATGTACGTTTTGCAGTGTAGGCCATGAAGGAACATAGGGTGTTTATGTGCCTGGTCATAGAAAGATCAGCTTTGAGGTAGACACCTAGGGTTTTTACCTGTTTCAGGACCGGGATGGATGTGCCATCAATATTTATGGCGCAGTAGTTGTTGTCTAAGGATTTAAGACAGGCAGGCGAGCACACAATGAGGAGTTCTGTTTTTTCATCATTGAGGCATAAACTATATGAGGCCATCCAGTTTTTGATGGTGGTGTAGATCTTATTGATTATGGTGGTGTCATATTTGTGGTTACCTGTGATAGGGACCTGAGATAAGTTGAATGTAGATTTCTTTAAGGAAAGATGTTGGGTACCAGACTTTGGGCTCGGGACAAGTTTGAAGGTATTTAGCGAGAAGATCGAAGCGATGGGATTGGTGTAACAATTATACCCATCTCTCAAATCTGAGTAGCTATAAGAATGTAGCTACAGATACTCATTATTTTATGAAGTCACAGCCCTATTTAATTCAATGTCCGGACCCGGCGGTGCACAGATTGCGTTTGATATTGTGCACCAATCAGTTGCCTTTGTTGGACATCTGTGGGCCTAGAATGAATTTGCCCTCTGAGGAGATGATTTGTTGTATATGTGAGGCCCTGGGGATAAGAGAAACAGCAAAGCACGTTTTTACAGAGTGCCCTAGATTAAGCATTCACTACATGTGCAGCCTGGGTAGTTTAGTACACAATAACGAGACGATTAAAACCCAGGACATCTGGAATTTGTGCCTTAATACTGACTCTGTCTCTACACACATTGCACTTTACCAAGGCGTTCTAGGTGATTACTAAGTAATTGAAAAGTTATTGGATGTACTGATGATCAATTATATGTCCATGTGGGACTCCTGGCAGTGCAGCTCTTCCTAGTTTTGGTTTGGTGTACAGACCCTTGGGATACCCTTATGGCACCCATGGGGGGGGGGTACAACACTGTGCCCCTGGTGTATGTTTTTGGGCACATGTTTGTGACCCAAAGAGCAGGGTATGGGCTGGTGGCAGCTCCATGCTGAATGTGACAGGTGCTCTGAGTATCCTCCATTTTGGGGATACCCTGCCCCTGCCATTGGAATCAGTTGATTCCTGATAGGAGACAAGATGGCCCCTGTGGCCTCTTGCTTTCTATTGCCTGTTGTCTTGTTTTTCACAAAGTCCTGGGAAACCCTGCCTCTGTCCCATCCCCCTGACTGGCTGTTGGGTGGGAGTTCAATATATGGTATTGTGGGGAAGTCCAGGCCAGACTTATGGTATGTTGTGGGTACACCCTGTGGGTGGGACCTGGGTGAATTAAGTGGATGACCAATATGCACTTCTTTTTATGGGTGTCTAGTTTCTGGTATGTGACACAAAGACTGAGACAGCCTTGCCCGAAACCGGTATGAATGCAGTGTGTAGTGCTGAATGGCTCGGTACTTGTCCCAATACACATTCCTTGTTGTGATTATCTGGGAGGGAGGAGAATGGCCTGAATGCACTGTAAGCCTGATTGGCTGCCTGACTGCTGAATGTCCTTCTGAGTGATTGTTGCCTGACTGTTACCCAGCAGAATGAATGAGAGACAGAAGAATATATCTGCGGCCTCTCACTGGTAGAAATCGTTCAGAAGCTGAAGTTGAAACTGATGCTTAATCACGAAGCCGAGCCCGAAGAAGAAGGTCGACTGCTGTTACCTTCACCGCAATCCAAAAGCTGCTGTGCTGTCTAAACTGATCCAAGAGAGGACCTTGTTAGGAGACCTCTTACCGAGCTATGAGGGATCATCGGGCACTGCTAACCTTCAACAAAGCGCCCTGGAAGTCAGCCTTCAAAAGACTGTCAACCGGAGATCGGGACCACTGAGGAGAACGAGCGCCGGACAGCCGTCCACCGTCGTCAACCAGGGTTTGCAGGTTTGCTATAACCGCTGGAGGCCCATTGAAGCTGTGTTGCCCAGAAGCGGGAACCGCTTGATGCCGAGCTGCCGACGACCGAAGCCGGAATGCTCCACCTGATTAAGACACTTTGAATCCAAGGACACTCTCGCCTGCACCGTTGACTGCTTTGTCACACCAGAGAAGTCGAGGTCACCGCCGCCATGCTGAGGTGCCTCTAGTGGTGGGTTTCCCACCACCCGAAGACCACAGAGACACCGGACAACTGGACGCCCTTGCTGGGCCTAGGTTGCCCAGGTGGGGGATCCTCATACATAACTATGCCTGGTGGAAGGGTCCCAGTATTCTGCCTATTGTTCTAACCAACTACTTTCCTCCTATGTCTATTGTTGGTTTCCTTTATTAATTGATTTTTGTGACATTTTACCAAAGTACATTTGATGCACTTTAATGAAATCTGATAGTAATTGTGGTACCACGTGGAATTGTATATATATATTTGCCATTGTAGATTAACTGAGCACAAAGTGAGTTATTATGGTTGTGTATATAACCTTGAACCTTAATTATATAAAGACTGTGTTTTTACTAATACAGCGTGTAGACATTCCTTTGTGGGTGCTTGGGGACTACGCTGTACTTAAGAACCAGCTTTCATCACCTCCTGAGAGCTAGGCCTTGTTTGCTCACCCACGTTTTACCAAATAGAGAATCTTGGCTGGGGTCCTCTGTGCCTCTCTTCTTGTATAAAGAGAGCAGTAGTACAGATACACCTCCCCCCAGTCTTTACACAGCCTCTTTGGCCACTCGAAGTAACTGTTTCAAATGGCAATGGTTCCATTGGTCTTTTCTGTTGGGTGTTTATTTATGTAATTAACCACTAATATTTTACACTGCTCCCCAGGGTTGGTAAACGGGAGATGACACACAAGAGTTCCTTCTATCAGGTAAATGGAACCCCCTGGGATCGCAGCAGTGCCTCCAAAAGTGTAAGGTGCGTCTCCCTAGGAGTGGGGGGAAAGGAGCAGCAACCTGTGCGAGTCCTGAGACAGGGATACTCCACTTTACCGCACACATGTGCAAATGTGAACCCAGAGGGGAATTTTCTAGGCTAATCCCTGTTTTTTGACAGCCCAGGCCTGGTGGCCAGCCGTCCTAAGGTTGCCCTTGTTTAAATAAACAGACACAGCCTCAGGTGCTTTGGATAGAGTAAAACCCATTGTTTATATTACAGGAATAGACTAGACAGGTGTGCTCTTAGGTATGTCCAATTAACAGGGCATTTACAATGTACACTAGTTCAGTTGGTGCGCAGACATTTAGGATTCATTCTTACATGTCCTCCCATAGTTCTAGTTTGATTTGTTTTTCTTACTATCCCAGTGTGCTCATTGGGTGTGCAAGACCCTTCAAAGTGGATTAACCAATATTACAGTGTGAGCCATTCTGAGTTAGCTAATACTCATCGGAGAGCTACATACCGGGCTTCCCTATGGTGGGAGTACGTTAGCGCCTCATCCTACACTTATGGTAAGTAACCAACTGTTTCACAGGGATGTGGAGCTTTTGCAAATAAGATTCTTCACATTTGATAGATAAACAACACCTTCATCTCAACGGGACCATTAGCAAGCTAGGTTCTTCACATGTAATAACTAAATAACCCATTCACTTCATAAAAGACATTTGCAAGCCAGTTTTATCACATTTGATGAATAAGCACCTCTTTCACCTCAGTGCAGCATATGTGATCAGGATTTGTCACAATTGTTAAGTAAACAATTATTTCACCAGGTTGGGGCATTTGCGAGCGGGATTTCTTAAATTTGGATAAATAAATAACACTTTTACTTCATAAAAGGCATATGCGAGCAAGGTTGGTCACATTTGATAAGTAAATAATTCTTTCACCTCAGTGGGGCATTTGCGAGCAGGATTTCTCACATTTGGATAAATAACTAACTCTTTCACTTCATAAAAGGCATATGCAAGCAAGATTTGCCACATTTGATAAGTAAATCATTCTTTCACTGTGTAGTGTTTCCCCGCAACTGCCGGTTAGCATCAATGCTCCCTCATACTCTATGGCCATCCATCAAGTAGTCCAGTAGGTCCTGAGAGAGAGTATCCCTCATACAAGTCACTTGGTGGTCCAGGTCAGTATTGGCCGTTACCTAGTTACCCCCTGAAACACCTGCAATGAGCTTGACACCCGGCTTAGGGGCCCAATGTGAGGGGGAGATCTAAAGGAGCACAGTCTGGCAGAGTGCCTTGACACTAGCTCTTTTCTGACAAGAGCTGCCAGACTGATTTATCCTCCCATGTACAGCAGTACACGTAGTGAGGCATATGCCGATGCCCCTACCCGTGATGCGTTCGCTAATTCTTCCCTTCTACAGCTCGGCTTACATGAACCCGCCGCTGACTGAAGTATACACTACTCTGCTAATCTGTATCCCCCTACGCTTTCCTACGTTCTATTAGATCAAGCTGTGACAGGAAATCGACATATGCCGCCAAAGCTGAAAAAACTGCCATACAGTTCTACTTTTCTATCTCCAACGTGCCGCCCAAGGTGCCGGCTTCGCAAAACTTTTTCTCTAATACCTCCTGTCCTGGAGAGGGGAAAAGCAGACTCACATCTGTCACGGGCTGTCCCATCGACTGATACAAACACCGTGGGAGCTAACACCGCGTGGTGGGCTTCTTCCATACCAAGCGGCTTGCTTCCTCGACCCCGGAGAGGGGAGAGAGCCAGCTAGCCTGGTTCTGCTTTCCGAGAACCTCTTCAGCGCGGAGGGCCGGGAAGCCCTGCATGCTCATCAAAATGACACTATCTACGCCGCTTGCCGACTCTATAACAATCCATGGTCCTGTCCACCTGTCCCCCAGGGCGGGGAGATGGTGACATGATTTTAGATAAAATCACCTCATCCACACTCCCATTCCACCTGCCGACGGGCTGTACCAAGCCCCCAGGATCTAGGAAGAGAAATACCTGCAAACATAAAAACAGGACTGACATTATGCACATAAATTCCCCTCCATACATTAAAATGAAACTCACACGCTGGAATGTGGGGGTTTACACATAGTATTACAATTCTCTTGAAACCCCAATTGACATTTAGGTAAAATATTAGAATTATTAATCCCATAATGTTTTGAGGAAGTTTCTGCACAAGATCTTAGCATGGGAATCAATCAATGAGATGAGGTCTGTACTCACATCTATTTTCCTTTTCATAAACAGTTACAATTTGAACATGTCTTCATGAAATCTGAATTGTTTTTGTGTCTAGGATCTGATCAAATGTTCTGGTTAGCATGGCGAGCAAAAGGTCTGATTTATTTAAAGCAGTGGTGGTTCGGGCCATTTTTCATACATATCATAGCAGCTGCAACTGCTGTAGTTTTAAGGCTTATATTATGACTGCCATCATTTGCCATACAACCTAGTCTAGCCTCAAATAATTCTCTCATAAGATAATAATTGTTAATTGAGCCCTCCTTATAGATTGAGATGAAAAACCCATACCACCTGGTTGCATTAATTCCAGTTTCACACGGTCCATTCCCTGAGGTACCTCAAGCAATGATGTTCCAAAAGGCACTGTGGACAGAACCAGAAGAAGCACCCAGACTATGATGTGCCATGTTAATTGGATGTTTATTTAAATAAAAAGAAAACATCTATCCAGCTCTACTGCTGTGAGGGACGTTCCCTGCCAAACCAACTAAAAGTAAGTGTGCTCGTCCCAGTCCAAAATAAGTAGTAATTGGTCCAAATCCTATAAGCTAACTGACACTACCACAGAGCAAAAGAATAACTGAAATAAGGAGGCTAGAGCAATAGCCTCTGTCCTTGGCTTCTGCCTGGCCCAATCATTTGGATCTATTTCCAATCGATTATAGAAGCCTCTCAATGTCCCAAAACACAGTTCTGCAGGTTCTGTATGACAAATCTCAATTCCATATAATTTTCCTAATACAATTGCACCAATTCCAACTTGGTGCTTGACAATGTTCTTGTTTTATACTTAAGGACTGGAACCCTCCAGGTTCTCTCTCTATTTCCAGTTCTGTTTGTAGCTTATAGTTCTTGTACTTCCCAAAGTCTTCTAGCCATCTAAAAGGCGTACTTTGTCTTGGTCTGGGTAGGGCGGCTGCCCATTCAGGTTTTCTTGGTTCCCGTAAATGTTATCGCTTTCCCAGGCTTGAATGTAAAAGTCTCTCAGTTTCTCAGGACTCTCTGAAGCCTCCTGGCCTCTAATAGGCTTTCTTCAACTCGAATTAGGTAGGGCCTTTGCCTGTTTGGTTTTATTAGGCTCATGTGATCCTTGTGGATATCCCAGCCTCGAATGCTAATGCTCGCACCACTGAACGGCGCTACCTCTTCGGGAGCATTGCTTCCCTTCTGTTGCTTGGCAGGTATTGCACTTGACTTCCAGAACTTGGGGTTCCAGGCTTTCTGCTGTAGGCTGGTCTCAGTGTTGGTGAACAGGCACAAGGCCCATCTCGGCTTCCGTGTGGTCGCACCACCAAGCGAGAGAACAATGAACTCAGGCTCACCGAGACATGGTTCACGGCCAGCTCTGTCACAGGTTTTGACACTCTCCTCCCAGATGGCTACAAGATCCTCTCCGAACCCAGAACCAACCGTCCAGGAGGTGGAGTAGCTCTGATCTTTCAGGAGCGGATCCCTGCTTCTGTCATTCCTACGCAGGCCTACTCCACCTTTGAATGCCTGATCTGCAGGCTCTCTATCTCTCCTGGCCTCTCTCTAACTGTGGCCACCTTTTACAGGCATCCTGGCAAGGTTGCCCTCTTCCTCTCAGGGTGGGCTGACCTCTCCTCTTCTTTCCTTGCCTTTACCTCTTAGCTTCTTCTCCTCTGAGACCTCAACATCCATCTGCATGCTTCTAACCCCTCATTTGGGCTCTTTCACAATCTCTGCGACTCTCTAACTCTTTCTATTATATCCTCTGGCCCGACACACTCTGTCAGGTACACCCTGGATGTTCTCATCTCCTCTGGCATCCCCCTATGAAACCCTCTCACTACTCCTCTCTCTTGGACTGGCTACTTCCTTCTCTCTTCCCACCTGACGCTCTCTGTCCCTCAGGTGAAGCTGACCCCAGCACTGCCACCCACCTTCTAGGCCATCCGACCCATGAAGTGTGTGTCAGTAGAGGCTTTCGCGGCTACTTTCTCACCTCCTCCTATGCCTGCTGCTGACTCACACTCTGACACAGACCTCTCCAACCTGCATCTCTCTATCACTAACACTCTTGATGTACTTGCCCCTGTCATGAGGATCCATTTGAAGCTCACCTCCAAGTGCAACTCTTGATATCTCCGACCTCACCACCCTTAAACGCAAAGCACATCCTCTGACAAACTGGCCTGTCGCCTGCTCCAAAGGCAATACAGACTCTCTGTCCTGTTCAAGAAGAGAGCCTACATCCAAGCCCGCGTCTCTGCAGCCTCTATCAACACAGCCAAACTTTTCAGAATCTGCAAGGAGCTGGCCAACCCTGCTGCATTCTCCACCTCTTCTGTTCCCTTCCAGACCCTCTGCACGGCATTGGCTTCTCACTTCACCACTAAAACTCAGGACATCCTGTCCTCTCTCTCCTCTTCCTATCCCCTTACCTCTCTCAGCCCCTTCCTGGCTGCCTCTCCCTCTCCTCCTCCATTATCCTCTTTCCCCATGTTCACCCCTGACAATGTTTGTATATAAGTCTGATCTATGAAAGTATTATCCAAGCAGGTGCTCTCCTGCTCCTCTAGAACCATCGAGGACCACATCGACACCCTTGCTCCAGGCTTGTCCGATTTCTGCAATCACTCTTTTGCCACTGGAACTTCCCCCTCCCCCTAAAGCACTTCCTTGTGCACCCCCTCCTGAAGAAGCCAGAGACAGTTGCGAAACCACATTCGGACAATCAAGTTTGCACAAACTAACCAATCAAAAGAATACTAAATCAAATATGCATGCTAGATCCAAAGTGAATCGATCAATTAAGAACGCATCACTCACTACGAAAGAGCGGATGAGCAAAAGCGCAAGCATCGCGAAATCAAAAAAAACAAATACTATGCGAATGCTGACTGACTTTTTTGAACTCCAGCTACTGAAGAAATCACGAAACTACATGGAAATTTCTGATGCAGAAATGTTAACAGCCATAAGCAAAAACATACCACACGCAAAACAACGAAGAATGGACCTCACACCTGAAGCTGGATCGCCACAAGCAGACAAAACCGCAGTTCAAAGAAGTACATCAACAGACTCAACTGTCAAGGACGATAAAAAAACAAACGCAAATAACGAGAATGCAACAGGTCAAATGGCAAAAATCAGCCCCTCTATGAATATAGACGAAGACACACCTAATAGAAAAAACGCACCTTATCAAGACACCATAGAAGGTGTGTACTCAACATCGTTTAACACAGACCAAGAGAGCGCGACAAGCGATGAACAACCGACTCGAAGCAATAACGAACTTAAAGAGCCTCAAAGGGCCATTGCGGTCATAGCAAAAACACAAGAACAAGAAAACCCACCTCAGACCTCTGTGTCAGAAGTATCCCCATTACGAGCTGCATCCAGTCAAAGTCTCAGCCCACGCTCAACCAGTCATCACGCGACAGAAACAAAAGAACCAAATAAACATTTAAAGACAGCGGAACTGGATATGCAAGGGGATAAAATAAAAGATCGACCTCAATGGATCTTTCCGACAGAAAAAACAATACAAACGGAAGCAAGAGGTTCTCATCATCCACGAACACCTAGGAGAAGCCATAGCGAATTTGAACATCAGTCAGGCAGGCAGAACCTCATGCCCACAAACGCCAAACGCAGTACAAGAAGCATCCTCAAAAAAAACGGACCTACAAGGAATTATGTCTGTCATAACTATTGCACTCAATCCCTTCTGCAAATTATATGAGACCATGAATGACGCAGTAAAAGATCAACAAGTTATCCTAGCAATGTTGCTGACAAAAATAGTATACTTGGAAGGTTACATCACAGCAAAAAGAAATCACACAAACAACAAAGGTACAATAGAGTCAAGTAGCAATGACACGATCATCAACCGCACAGAAACGATAAACGAAACACTGTCTAATCAACCAAGCAAGTCTATCAACACATATCAAGTAGGAACACAAACAGAGACCATCATCGACTTAACAGTTGACAGAAAAGCAATTGATAAAGAAAAAACACAGCAAAACTCAGCAAACAATAACGAGATCACAAACATCAAAAATAATGTGACCACGAAACAACAAACGCCATCGGTAATGTTGGTACTAAATCAAGCAAACGCTAATGACAAATGCGAGACCAGACTTGTAACACCCTCATTTGGCATTTTTGAAACAACTGGCCGAAAAGACAAACCGAATAACGGTCTCAACCTGCACCAACAAGGATGTCTTAAAAGCCACCGCCAATAATCAGAACATAGAAAAAGAATCGAACCCAAGTTTTGAAACAATAGCACCAGCCGCAGCATCAAAACGGAACACGAGTAGCTCAACGCCCACCACAACAGGGGAAAACAGTAACTCAGAAAGCGCAACAAACAACAAAAGTAAACAAATTAAAAACCAGAATTTCAAGGATAAACTGAATTTAACAGATCCCCTAACGAATCTGAGCACATACTCGGATGAAATCAGTGATTCACCAATAACACCAACCACAGTCAATCAAAAGACAGAACAAACACAATCACTGAAACAAAAAACTACAACAACTACAGAAGAAAATCACGCGAAAATGCTGCAAGAATGTAACTTTGAAACTTTAGAACAAAAACGAAATCGTCTAACAAAGTACGCAGCATCCCGTGAGAACAAAAAAGAGCACAAGCAAATACATACCACAATCAAACATACAGAAACCAACAAAAGCAAGAACACCGATAAAACAACTCACATCAGAAACAAGACAGAAGAACTGTCGACAAAAAAGAATAAGAAAATGGATAGAGAGCCAATAACCACTTCACAAGTACAAAACAAAACACAAGAACTTCAAGTGGACAAAAAACGAAAGTCAAAGGCGAAGTAAGAAGATCTAACAATAACACCAAATACAATCCAAGCTCAAGAACTAACCAACAGAACGAGACAAATAAACGAGCATCTCATGCTTCAAAAACAAGAAATACAGAAACTGAAGAAAACGACGAGTTATATTCCACGAAAAATGTCTCAAGATATTTCATCAGACTGACCCAACGAAGTTGCATAAAAGAAGAGATCATATTAAATCGAAGAACGGTCTTATAAAAATTACGTCAAGTTAAAGACTTGCAGAGACTTCACACAGACAACCTGAAAATTGTCGAACCATGGCACACACAACATGGGGCAGCTACAATACTGCATTTAACGTCGTTAACAACATTCAAAAAAATTCTAAACAACAAAAGAGATATCTACAATTCTGGTTACCACATGGAAGATCTCACAACTCACAGACACGAAGAACACATGGAATCAATTAAGATCAGAGAGACCGATGCCACAGAAAGCAAACCCTTAACCACGAAACATGAGAAGCATGTCACAAAAGACACAGAGGATTACCCTCAGAAAGACCACAAAGTAATAATGGAAGTCGAAACATCAAAAAAACATCAGAGATCACATCATGATACGAGCAAAAATGAAAACTACAAAACCAAGAACGACTCAGTACACAACAAAACAACAAAGAAAGAAAATACGGCAACGCTACAACAGAAATTAACCATAGATGGTACCACAAAAATAACTTGTACGCAAAGAGTCGGCTCAACACCCACTGCTCAACACAAACAAAGTTCAAACACAAGCAACAAAACAGGAATCTGGGCCTGGTTACCACGAGCTTTAAACCTACATCGTAAACAATAGCCACTCAAGACAGCGGAAGCAGTCACATGCAACGAACCAACAGAAATCAACAACGACATCAAGTTATGTTCATGGAACACACGAGGTCATGCACATCTGACTGCTCCGGGAGGCCCCAATCTTGGAGAATTCCACATAATCTGTCTACAGGAAACTTGGTTGCAGCAAACTCCTACACTAGAAGGTTATCAAATCATTCTATCCCCTGCTGCAAGAGGATCCAAAGGACGTCCAACTTCAGGTCTACTAATAGCCTGCCGAAACGGTCATGGAGCCTCCATTGTACAAACGATGATTGCAAATCAATCAATCTTGGCAGTAGAAATTGCCTGGCAAAGCAACGCAAATCATAAGACAGCTTTTTCAAAACTGGCGATAATAAACCTTTATTGGAACCCAGCTGCAATCACTACAAAAAAATTCATAAACCTTTGTGAAACAACAATTGACGCAATAAGAACCGAGCACGACATAGAAAACACCCTGATATGCGGAGATCTAAATGTCACCCAAAAAATTAACACGAACGCAACGGAATCACAAAAGGCGTCTGTATACCGCGGCACAATCTGGCGAAAGTTCACCGACTCGAATGAGCTATGCAACTTGGATGAAGTGTTCGTAGAAATAGATAGAATAGCAACCTGGCAGAGAGCATCCTCAGCCTCCACGATCGATTATATCTATGTATCTAAATCCATGTTGCAACGCCTACAATTTTTCAAAGTACGGCACACTCCAACAAGTGACCACAACTTGCTAGAAACTGCATGGAACCTCAAAACAAACAAAAACCGTCAAATGAACATACAAATTGAGGCAAACGCGAAAGGCACCAGAATTAAATTAAGCAGTGCTGAAATACTTAAAATCACAGCAGAATACAAGGCCATTACCACATCAGCGACATGCCTCAGTATCAATTACCAACCCCTACTGCTGCCGTACATACAATCAACAAAAAGAAAAAGAAATGCAACAAACAAAAATCCAAGGCACGTATACAACAAAGTTCTAATTGATAAAAGACGCGAATACAGAAGACTCCTTCGAACAGCCTCCAAGCAAACGCCCACAAATGGCATATCAGAGATGGAAAACATCAAAACAAAATACAAAGCCTGGGTAAGATCATATAGACACAATTTGTACCAAGAGGACGCCGAACAAATAACAAAAGCGCTCATCAACAACAATAGCAGGAACTTCTGGTCCTTAATACACAACGTTGAACAATCCCAGGATAATCAAATTCTAAATAACATCAGTCAATACACATGGGAAAGTCATTTCGGCAAAGTCTTCAAATCCGATCTAAACGCAAAACCACAGGCACAACAACCAACAGGTGAACAATGGTTGAACTTAGACAAAAAAGAAGACATTATCGATATCATCAACAAATTGAAAAACTCTCGTGCGCCAGGCCCAGATGGCATCAGTAATGCAGAACTAAAAAACCATCCAGAGGAATGGGCCACTTTAAGCGATGCAACGAAACGAGATCACTACCACAATCCTGGTCCAAAGCAATTGTGGTACCAATCTACAAAAAAGGTAGTCTCACGGATCCAACAAACTTCCGACCTATCGCTCTACTAGATGTCATGGGGAAAGTATACGCCTCACTACTCTTGATGAGATTCCAAAGATGGGCGGCCTCTGCAGAATGTAATGACGAAATGCAAACAGGGTTCAAGAAACACACAGGTACAACATGCAACATACTAGTGTGCAGTATATTAAAAGCAAAAACCCTAGAAAAGAAGCACCGTCTATTTGCTGCTTATATTGACTTTTCACAAGCGTTTGACAGAGTTGAAAGATCTCTCCTGTGGAACAAACTTGAAGCATGGAAATGTCCCCACGCTCTGTTAGAGCCAATCCAAGCTCTGCACCAGGAAACATCCATAAGAGTCAGACTCAGCCGTGAAGGTGACCTATCATCCGAAATAAACACCACGCGAGGAGTCAAACAAGGTTGCCCATTAGCATCAGCACTCTTTATCACCTATATAGGTGACATTCAAAATATGAAAAGTCCAACACGAGTCTTCCCACCAACATTAGGTAAAACACAAATTGGACACCTACTCTACGCTGACGACCTAACGATTTTTGACCAAACCCAAATTGGCCTGCAGCGTAAACTTGACGCCCTTCTAATCTACGCCAATAGCAATCACCTGGAAATCAATATTAACAAAACAAAAATCATGATTTTCCAATCCCATCCAAGAAAGGAAAACTTTCAATGGCATTTGGGCAAAACCAAAATCGAAGTGGTCACAAACTATAAATACCTAGGAGTCCACATGGACAGCTCTCACCATGAGACCACAATGCAGCAGGAATTACACACAAAAATGAACAAACTAACAGCGCAAGCAAAAAATATCAACAGCAAATTTGGAAAATTCTCCCTGAAACCAATAATAAACTTTTACAAGATGAAAGTCGTACCAACCATCATATACGGCAGTGAAGCCATGCCAATGATTCCACAGAAAGTCTGGTGTAAACTAGAAGCTCATTTTTGGCGCAAAGTTCTCAATTTACCGAATTCGACTCCAGGGACAGCAATACGACGCGAACTTAGTTTACAATCCCTAGAATGCGCCGCAACCTGTAATGGAGTCATGCTATACCGCAAATGCAGAATGGACAGCAAAAACAAAATCTTCAGCATCATTAAACAAGAAATGAATGACAACACGTGCAACATGATAACCAACTGGCAAAGGCAAAATCAAAAAGTATTAGAGACAATCAACTCAGATGAAGATGAACTTATCACAAATCCATGCAAAGTGCTGAAGAAGATTAAAGACTTGGACTGGGCCAAAACGATCGATGACACCTCGATGTTAAAACTCATCGCTCACCTACCAAGTTTCACTGCAAAAAGAAATGAACTACAAAACTATATAAAGCAATTTCCAAACAGGCAAGCACAGATCTTAATCCTACGCGCCAGGCTTAACCTATTCAAAACAAACGAAATAAGACACATACGAGGACAATCACAGTCAAACATCTGCAGATTCTGCTCCAACGACACACAACCCCCAACGGAGACAATAAGACACTTACTCATGACATGCACAGCGACCGCAGCACTCAGACAGTGCTATCTGCCAATGATATCAGGTTTCAGCGCACTGCCAGAAGAGCAACTGTGGTGGTGCAGACTCATTGGGGGAGACAAAACAACGTGGCAAATAGCAACTGCAAAAATGCTAGAACACATCGATGAAAAGTTACTAAATGCGAACAATGAATAGCAAAACAGAAGTCTGCAAAACAGAAAACAAAGACATGTCTTTCTCTGATCATCCTTTGTAGTTAACTACAAAAAGTGTAAAATTGTAAAATCATATTTTGATAAAACAATAAAAAAAAAAAAAAAAAAAAAGAAGAAGCCTTCTGCCGATCCTTCCTCTCTGTCAAACTGACACCCGAACTCTATCACTCCTTTCCTGGGCAAACTCCTGGAAATGCTGCCATCTCCCAGCTTACTCTCCATACCGAATCTGTTGGTTGTCTCCATGGCCACCAGTCTGGTTTTAGAGCAGCCAAAAGCATGGAAACTGCCCTCATGATCACCCGTGAAGACCTGCTCTCAAATCTCGACTCTAGCCTTCTTTCTGTCCTCATCCTCCTGGATCTTTCCTCTGCTTTCGACACAGTCAATCACACCATGCTGATCCATCGTCTCGGTAACAAACTGGGCTTTGTGGATCAGGCTCTAGCCTGGTTTACCTCCTTTCTCTCTGATCGACCCTCCCAGGTCCAACTTGAGCCCTTTCTCTCCGCCACCTCTCTCTCCACGTGCAATGTTCCCCAGGGCTATAACCTCTCACCCTGGCTCACCAACCTTTACTTGGCACCGCTGGCCCATCTCATCTCTACCTTCTCTCCTAACTTTCAGTGTGATGCGGATGACAATAAGCTCTCCTTCAGGCTCCCCTCTGCCTCTTTTCCTCTCTCGCTCATTCCTGATTGTCTATCCATGATTCAGGAATGGGGCACCTCTAATGATCTCTACCTGAATGCCAGTGAGACTGAGACCCTTCTCATTGCGACCCCCGCTCCTATTTTCTCGCTTTCACTCTGGCCACCCTCCTTGGGCAGAAGCAGGATAACCAACCTAGGATGCAGAGAGGTGTATCAGAAGGAGACGACAAGCAAGGCATGAATCAATACCCAGGGTCAGGCCCTCACCCTGGACCCTCACTAACAGTCAGTTAGTAACCCTGTACCACCTCAACAGGGAGACCATAAGTGAGCTGCTCAACACAATCCAGGGGGACATATAGAGCAGGATCTCCAGGGGGACATATAGAGCAGGATCAACATCAGGACAGCTGTGCCCCCACTGCTGAAGCTAGTGTATGTCCAGCAATTCCTAGGAACTGGCACTTTCCAGCACTCTGTGGCCATCCTGTGGGCAAAGCATGGCACAGCCAACATTTTCTGTCGTGCTAGTCCAGGTGCTCGAGGCATTCCCGCGGCATGTCTCACGCTACATCTCACTGCCCACCACACAAGCACAGGTGCACACCATGAAGGCACAGTTCCATGCCTTTGCACACATGCCAAATGTCATTGCAACCCTGGACTGTACGACAACAGGAAGCACTACCACTAACAGAACATGCAGGTGACCTGCAATCCCAACTTGTACATCACCCACTGTTGTGCCTTCTACCCTGGTTCCACCCACAGCACCATGTGCTGCAATTCATCCAACCACACTAGGGGCTGTATGTGCACAACTGCAGAATGCATGTTGTCACAAGTCAATGTACAGGTTGGACCTGTCCTCCTCCTACATCAATGACACTGTACATCCCACAGAACATGTCCATGTCAGAAGTACCTGTATGCATACACCGATGCACATCAACAGTGAGGACTACCAACACACACATGAATACAGGCTCCACAATACAACATGTAATATCCATAGTCAATGTTGCAGAAAGTGTGACATTACATCCCACACAAGTGACCTTGACAGAACCACAGCCAAGTACTGAGGTACATTTACCCTGCAAAATAGATCCACTGCCCCAGAAGCCTAGGGAGGGCTGATGAATGATCCATCAGGCCACATGAACGATAGCAGCATATAGGCACAAGATAGCCACCATGTCATCTTGACATTACAACGACAGACACTATAATACATCTGCTGCAAGGGAACAGAGTGGAAGTGGTCACACTAGGATGTATGAAGCAATAGATGCAACATGCACATGCAGTGAGTCAAACACATGCCACACAATTGAGCCCATATGCATGCACATGACACCCTTTGCCCTGATGCTGTGAAAGACCATATCCACAAAATACACGGAGGCGCACGGCTCTGCCTTTCTCCTTGCAGGTGTCTCCGGCTACCCGCAGCTGCCTTGGCTCATGACAGATGACATCCACAGACATCACAGGAGTTGGCCTAAAATCACGCTCATAGCAGTACCTGTGTCTGTACAGAGCGTACCTTTGGCCTCCTGAAGGCCCCTTTCCGCTGCCTGACCCGTACAGCTGGTGCACTAATGTATAGTCCAGAAAAAGTGGGGAGAAACGTGCTGGTGTATGCCATGTTGCACAATATCTACCTCCAGAGGAAGTTCCTCTACCCCTCATGTGGATAGGCCACCCCCAGAGGATGAGGATACAGTGCCTATGGCAGAGGCGTCTATAAACCCTTCTCCCTCATCATCCTCAGCCTCTTCCTGTGCGTCTATACGCATTTGCAGAGATGACATCAGGGCACCACTGTGTACCCACACACATCAATGATTAAACACAATGACACAATGAGAAATGTCCTTGCCATGATTCAGTTGAACAATGGTTTAATGATGTAGTGCACAATCTACCCCTACCCCCACAACACCACCACAATAAACTATCTTGTCTCCACCCACCCACAACACTACCCCAACACACTATCCCCCACCCCACAACACCACCCCAACACACTATACCCCTCCCCCACAACACCACCCTAACAAACTATCCCCCCACCCTTACCCCACAACACCACCCCAACACACACTAACCTCTCTTCCCCACCCCTCAAAACCACCCTGACACACTATCATCCTCCCTCACCCCACAACACCACCCCAACACGACCACTGTGGACAACCACTAGGACTGAGTCACTTGTGTGGCCTCTTCCCCCTCAGTGCATCCCCAAGTATCTTTTGGACCCAATTGCGCTCGGACCGGCGCCTTGGGGAGCTTGGCAATGACCCCTCTGTAGTAGTAGCAGATCTCAAGGGAATATAACCTGGCATCTGGATATGTCGCAGACTCAGTTTCATTGCCTGTTGCCTGTTGCATGGACTGTTGCATGGACTCTGCAGAGGCAGAGATGTCAACTTCCTCACACGCTGGCCGTACATTGTCAGTGCGGCAGTTGTTGCAATGGCCTGTGTCTGGTTGCACTCAATGCTGCGCATGATCCTGCATGTGGCACCCTGCTGGCAGTCACGTATGGCCTGGAGATGGAGGGAGTGGGTGTTAGCCATGGCCTCCATGTCAACTTGCCACCTCCCCATGGTGTCCAGCCTCTGCAGGATGTTGTGGCCTGGTGTTGGCTGGTGAATGGGTTGGGGACTATGTAGTGAGCTAGGACTGTAACATGGAGACCCATACTATGAGGGGGTGTCCATGTCACCTTCTGGTGTGTGGGCCTGCTGGCTGTGTAGCATGCTGTCAGGGCTGTGCAATTCAACAGTGCCCTGTGGCTGTTGAGTGGTTTCCTTCAGACTGGCTTAGTCGGTTCTACGTTATTTCGCCGTGGTATTTTTCATCGCGGGTTTTTTCATCACCGTTTCTTTTCGAAAAACTCCTCGTTTTTTGTTTTTTCTGGGGGGGATTAGCCCCCCTTTTTTGATTTTATTCCCTTACACCAGTGGTCTTCAAACTTTTTTGGCCAGGGCCCCCTGAGCAAAATTTGGGCAGGTCGGGACCCCCCAGAAATGCCAAATGGACAGTATATATTGCGCGCCGTCACCTGCTCCCATCAAAGTCGCTGGGCTCCCTCATCCCACTCCTACCCAGTCGCTGGTCTCTCCCCACCCCATCACACACCCAGGGCTCTCCCCACTCTGCTCCCATCACTATCCCATGGTTCCCGCCCATTGTGCTCCCACCATAGTCCCTCGGTTCCCCCATCCCGTTCCCAACACAGTCTGAGGGCCAGTGGCGGCTGGTGAATCTTTTTTAAGTGGAGGGGCATTAAGGGGAGGTTCGGGGGGGTTTCCCCCTGTGAATTTTTTTTTAAATAATAGGTTAGAATGTTGCATTGTAGAGCATACTTTTAACAAAAAATGGGTAAATAGCCAAACAGTTTGCAATTGTTGCTGGGAGTCCAGGGGGCAGGCATTGATATTTTATTTCTATCGCGCTCGTACACAAGTGTTTCAGAGCGTGACAAGGCAAGGGAGGGGAACAGAGGAGAATAAAACAGCGATCTTACTAGGCCCAGTGACATTGAGAACGCGCAAGTGTGAGGGGAAAAGTGCATGGAAGGGGGGAGAAGTGGAAAGTGCGAAGCAGAGGAGAAACAGATAAATAACAATAAATAAATAATAAAGGCAACAAACAGTGGTAGTGCAGCCAGCAATTTGCAAGTGCTACGTTTAAGGCAGCAGACAGGGTAGGT
The DNA here is from genome assembly GCF_040938575.1 of Ambystoma mexicanum. Lineage (NCBI taxonomy): Eukaryota > Metazoa > Chordata > Amphibia > Caudata > Ambystomatidae > Ambystoma > Ambystoma mexicanum. The sequence goes on along the minus strand of NC_090923.1, from coordinate 280,733,338 downwards.
CTGATAAGTGCAGGAAGAAATATGGTTCTCCTCAAGTTTTAGAGTGGCAGGGCGCTGTTCCAGAGGGAGGCCCCAGCCGAAGACGGAGATCTACCCCCAGCTCGTTTCTTTGATAAACGACTGACCCTGAGGGAGTTGGAGGTAGAGGGGTGAAGAGCTCGAGAGGGGAGGTATTTGCGGAGGAATAGCTGAAGGTATTTTGGACCGAGGCCCCAGAAAGCCTTGTGGACAAGGCAGAGGGTTTTGAATGATAGATGTCCGGTAAAAAGATACCATCACTGTCCCCTGGGCCCCACTGGTCCTAACACAATGAACATGATTATGTGTATATGCAAGGCGCTGCACATTCATACAGCAATCACTCTATCATTCACATGAGCATCCATCACCATACACTCACTCATAACGCATCCATACACATGTTTAAATAAAAACAATGAACATAAACGTACCTTCTGCATTGGCCTGTGTGTGGGTGCTGCTCCAGCTGCTCTGTCCGTATGTGCGAGGAGGCGCAGGAGCTCCCCCTCGGACATACAGACATGCAGTGCCCCAGCCAGCATTTCCAATGAGCTATGCAATGCTGGCGAAGCAAAACGCCCCAGCACTTGCATGGCTCAGTGAGCATGTGCGGCTGGGGAACTAAACTGAACTGTCAAAGGGAAACAGTGTTTCCCTTTGACAGTTCAGCCAGCCCAGGAGCACTCCATTAGCTGGATAAAGCAGCTGAGGGAGTGCTCACTGTTTCACTGGGCTGGCTCCTTAGCTCCTCCATAATGGGTGAGGGGCCACTATGCAGTTAGTAATGTTGACCATTGTTGCTGAATATATCACAATTTACTTACATTTTAACACAAAGCACCCCTTTGGGTACTATTGAAACAGTGGGCTTCATAACTACTCTGGCGGTAGCTGTGCCGGTAAAACCGGCACGGCTGCCACTGGAGTTGCATCCGGGTCTGGCACCCGCGAATGGGCAATTACTAGGTCATGCCGAGTTAGGCGGACATGATAATTGCCCTTTCGAAGGTGCCGGTAGATCCCCATTCCCATTTGAGCCCCATATGGCTCAAATGGGAAGGGGGAGCTCGGATGCACCGGCACCGTTAATAACGGTGCTGGTGCATCCGACGAGCTGAGGTCAGACCTGGCGGGGGCTGTCAAGCACCCACGAGCACAACTCTTACTATGGCGGAACGGTAGCAACGGTGCCGGTAGCTTACCAGCACCGTTGTTACTGGTCCGCCATAGTAGTAATGAGGCCCAGTCTGTGACTAAAGGAATGAATATCCATTTACAACTGTGGGCCACTTTTTCATTGTTGCCTGAGACAGTTTCATGCTTCAGCCCGCCCATGTGGGCCACCCCTGCCCATTTCTTCCAATCTAAAAAAAAACCACAAAAAAAAAAAAAATCTTTTTTCATGCTGAGCTCTCAGGGCCCCCCTGGGATGCACCCGCGGACCCCTAGGGGGTCGCGACCCACAGTTTGAATACCACTGCCTTACACCCACAACCATATATTTAATTTTTTAACCCCCCAAAAAATGTTTTTCTCGAAATAAAAACGGCGATGAAAAAACACGCGATGAAAAATACTGCAGTGAAATGCGTGTATACCGCTTAGTCACCCCGCCAGCGCGGGTATCATCAGTCACAGGTACAGGCCTGGTCTTGCTGGGGCCAGGTGTGGCATGCTGTGGCTGGCGCATCACAGTTGGTCGCCCTTCCTGGGTTATAGTGGATGTTGTTGCCCTGGCGGCACAAGTCGCCAAAAGCCCTTCTCCCTCATCATCCTCAGCCTCTTCCTGTGCTGCCGGAGAGCCTGTAGGGGAGATATGGCATGCTGTCAGGCATCATGCATTCACATGCATTGGCATGCAAGTCACACATGCGATTGATCAGAGAGACACCCCACCCCTGTGGCCAGATGGGTATTGATGTATAAGGCCCAATGCATGTGCCCACATCAGTGTAGGACTGGTTGCAGTTGTGTGTGTGTGACCCATGGTCAGTGGCCTTTTGCCCTTGTGCGGTCAAGGGTTCCTGTCCATACACGTGCAGCTGACTGGGTCAACCATGCATGCAAGAAGCCCTGGAGGGTCATGCATATTGTGTCAAGAAGCTTTGCATGGTCATGCGTATTGTGGCATACTCTCATGGTCATGTGCTGGCATCCAAGCCCAGCCTTAGGTTTAGTAGACCATGGGAAATGGTATGTACTTATGCCCCCACATCCCCTCCCTTGGAGACGCACACCTGGTGGGAGTGGATTTAGTTGCATCATCTAGAGCACTGCCATTTGTGAGAAACTCAAGAGTATTCTCACTTATGTTTCCCCTGGATCCTCTGGTCTGGTGGCCAGGGCACAGCCATCGACTTTTAATCCAGACCCTGGGGGTGGACCAATGTGGGAGGATCACCTCGGTGGAGGGACCTTGGGAATTGGGAGTGGGATGCCTATGGGTGAGACATGGTATTCCCCTTTGCCTCATTATCAAACATCCTAGTCTTTCCCAACCCTAGCGGGATATTGTGAATCTTACCCAGTCTCCTCTTCCCCAATTTGGAAAACCACTGGGACGAGGAAGAAGAGGAACAGAGCTATGAAGATTGCCCATAGAAACCAATGTACCATGTATTCCTATGGGCAATCTCCATTGTGTCCCCATAATGAGGCCAGGCAGGGTCAGGCCTCAATTCTTAACCATTCCCACTTGTTCAATCTCCCAGACAGTATAAAGGAAAGAGCACACAGGCACACTTTGAGCGAGCCGTGGATTCTTGGCGGTGCAGAGAAGCCAGAGTTAGACCAATCAAGCTGGAGAGAACCTGGAAGGCCTGGAGGAAGAAGAATTGCCCAGACACCAGACATGTGAGTGCAGGGGAGATTGCAGTGTGGATTTGGAATGGGAGCTGTGCCTCCAAGGAGCCAAACCAGAGGCAGCTGGTGTTGACTGGCGACACTCACATCAGAGCTCCTCCACTGGGGCAAAAAAGGAGAGCCCAGGCCTCTGAGGGACAGGTGGTAGGACCCTGACCTCAGTCAAACATCCCCTTGTACTCCTTCTGCTCTCAAACTGTGAGAATGTCGTTTTCTGGGAGTTGGTGAAGTGGGAGCAACATACAAGAAAGTGCATTCTGGGACTGGAAGTCCAAAACCATTTATTTTAGAAAACTGAGAGGGGTCCAAGCCCGGCTGAGGAACACCCTTGTGGGAACATTAAGGAGGGGTCTGAGCCCAGCTGAGAGAGACCCTTGTGTGAACATTAAGGAGGGGTCGAAACCTGGGTGAGGGAGACCCTTCTGTGAACATTAAGGAGGGGTCCGAAAATCCTAAGAGCTTTTGGGGAGAAGTTGAGAGCATGGAGAGGACCCGGAAAGCCAAGGTGCAGAAAGAAGCCTTGAGAGACCAGAGGGGAACATGGATCGTAGACGCCGACTCAGTGCTGGAGAGAGGCTGCGGCGAGATGTATCTCCAGGAAGCTGGGAATAGGGAGACAGCAAGCTGCTGGTGATGCCCTGAATGAAGGTGAAATACAGGAGAGCTGTGAACACGGCAACCAGTGAGTTTCCGAGAATGAAAGAAACCTGGTGCGTGTAAGTGTCAAAGGAAAGGTAGAAAAACAGAGTAGTCCGGCTTTGCGGGTGTTCCCAGTCGAAGGTCTCTGTTTTTGGTGTATCGTATCAGAAAAGGAATGAATGTGAAATACATCAACGTGGTCATGCAGAGGTGAAGCAAAGGACTCGCACAGTCGAAAGTCTTTGCTTAACTAACCCATTAGAAACCGTGAACACTTAAACTTGTGAATTTTAAGGAAAACTTGAAGAAGAGAAGAAACTTTGTTATTTTGCAGGTGTCCAGAGAGAGAGCCTGTGAATGAGAGACTTTGTTTTGGGAAAAATACTTTGTCGCAGAATGCCCTGACTTATGTCCTGAACTACATCCTCGAGCCACAGAAACCAGAGGGTGTTCAAAGCTCAAGTGAGCCACCTTGTCCCATGCTGAAACGTGGAGAAGTGGGAGTTTACCACTCAACTACCCTGACCTATTATTTCATGAACACTACTTCTTTTGCATACATCATTTTCCCACACCATTTGTATTTTGAAGTAAGGATTAGCAATATGTTTATTAGTATAGGCCCTTTTTATTTCGGCAGGATTCCACTAAGACTGTGTTATTTTTACCTTAATGGTTGTAGCTTGCTCCCATCTTTAGACTTAGGGTTAGATATTCATTTTACCAACCCATTAAAGTTCAATTAACACCCTTGAACCGTGTACCACTTGTGTCTGTCTTCACTATTGTCACCATGAGTTCCTTACATGGGCTCAATGGGATGCTGCTGTGCAGTCGACAGCAGTGTTCTGTCTGGTTTTGTGTTTGGCTCACTGCACCCATGTAGGTTCAGGGAGTCGAACACTGCTCTGGGGCAAGTTTGTCATACCAGCATGGGGCTGACCGCCTAGGCCCGGAACATGTTTGTGTGACAACTGTGCTGTGTCAGGGATACTCACATGCCACACTCCTACAGGCACTGAGAGCACCAGCAGGGAAGTGGGGTGCATTGCACTTGGATAGGCCGCTTGCCACACCTTCACGCTCCATACCAGCACAGGGGTGCACTTGGGGGCTTCCCCCAAGGCTGCTATGAAGGAGGGCATGTGTTGCACCCCATCTGGTCACCCTGATTACCTGGCCTAGCTACTGGGCCTGCTGGAATGTGTCCCTGTCCATTAGTACATTTTATGCTAAGGGACATATATGGTTGGTCATTAGCAATTTGAAATGGAGGGGGGGTGACTCACCTCCTGCCTCCTGGCTGCTGGCACCTGCCTCCGCTCTGCCAACTTCCTGGAACCCCTCCTTGTTGAGGATGCTGCTAACCTTCTCCTCCCATGGTGTGAGGACAATGGGCTCTGTGGTTCCAACTCCTATGGGCATGGCCTCCAGCCGGTGTTGGGAGCGGAGGCCCCACTCCCTGACCCTTAGGACATTCCAACAGTGGCTGCTGCTATCACAGGGCGGCAGGGCGCCACCTTCCCCCCACCTAGGACCCCCACCTAGGTGTGAGTGTTACTTTTCTGCAGTAGTTGAAAGATATATGTAGCTCATGCAGAGCTCATGCAGCACGCATCTGCCAGCAGTGCAGGGCGCTGTGGCAACAAACAATAGAGTATTAGACCTGGGCCGGCTGCAACAGTGGGACGCGTCCCATTTTACTCACCTTTTCCTCATAGTAAAGTGTGTGGAGCTCGTAGCTCCACGGACTCTACGTAAACCCTTTCACTAGGAGGCTGGCGGGCCGCTTGAGGGGCGGCCCTGCCACTGAAATATGTGCACAAACAGCGCACCGAAGATTCTCTGCATTAGATACAGTAATGTGATTGTGGGTGAGGGTGCAGGGCGCGCGCCTGCGCCACCTACACACTTCTCTTGAGTGATCGTGTGTAAAGAGTCTGTGTCGACGCTGAGATGCCCGTGACCCCGAACAGCAGGCCAAAGCAGTTTGCCAGGTAAGTGACTGTTGGGGCTGTCACTGTGTATTAGCACAGCATCTTGGCCTTTCCAGGCCAGTATAGTGTGCTCCAGGGGACCGTGGTGGACAGGCTGAGGCCGGTTAGTAGGCCCCTGGGCCTGCTGCATCAGCGTACTTGGCGTCGTGTATGCATCGTTGATGAAAATTAATGGATGATTTTTTGTTTGTTTAGTTAAGTAACTTAACTTGCAGCCTTTAAATTAAGTTACTTCATGTTACACAGGGTTGTCTCTTTAAGAGACATGGACTGTGTCACGTGGTGCGAACACGTGACGCGTGACGCTGGGGGGAGGGAGTGCCTACGGGCAGTTAGAAGTTGTATGTTAAATAAAGAAGACGTGTTCCAGAACCCTTGGTGTGCCTGTCCTTATTACGCGGGCCCTTCCGGGCTCAACAACTGGCGATGAGGTGTCTCCCAGGGCCGCCTCCTCCTCCTCGCCTACGGCGCCGCTCCAGCTCCGCAGAGCACGTCGGGCACTGTTGGCCCGCGAGCGCTCGCCTCCTCCTCCACACCAGCTGCCGCACGCCGATCCCGGCCCGCCAGCAACACGCTTCTCCGCGGCTCCCGCGACACGCAGGAAGGACGCGTGTATAATCCCGAGGATTCCTCCTCCAACGAGAAAAATAAATAAATAAATAAACAAACCAGAGCTAACGAAATATCCACGTGTGCTCCAGCGGCAAGCCTGATCCCAGGCCCAGCTCCACGTGTCCTCCAGCGGCAAGCCTGATCCCAGGCCCAATTCAGCAGCAGGCCTAGACCAGACGCCCCCAGCACGCCTGCCCTGGGCCCGGCCACTGACAGCAAGACACCGACTTCGGGGGGTACGACCATCCGCCTGCCACACCATCCAGGCTCTGGAGACCGCCAGCGAGACCCCGGTGAAAGGTGGGTGACACCCTGCGCTGCCTGCCAGCCCGCACCACCCGCCACCAAGGCAACGGTCCCCCAGAGACAGACGCACGCAGGTGAACTGCATCGCTCACCATCACAATGAGCGCACCCCAAGATCAGCAGGCCCCGGCCCCTCCTGTCCCAGCGGGGAACACAGCAACCACGGCATGGCGCATGCCCCCCCCCTTCTCCATGATGCCGCAGGCAGACAAAGGCCCAAGGTGGGTCGAGTGGTTGGAAGATTTCAACACCTTCATTGACGCCGCGGGTGAAGAGAAATCCCCAAGACTACGCAGCATGTTTCTGAACCTCGCGGGGAACGACATTAAAATACTATTGAAAACCATTCCATCGGCAGAACAAGCGGACTTCCCAGCCCTTATCGCAGCCCTGAACAGACGGCTGGTGATTGAACCCAACAGGGACTACGAAAGATACATCTTCAATCAGTGCACACAGAGGGCAGATGAAACGGTCGACGAGTTCATCACCCGCTTACGAATAAAAGGCGCAAACTGCCAGTTCCACGCATTCTCCCTAGATGAAGCCATTAGGTTGAGAGTGATTGAAGGGTGTGTATCCCAAACACTAAAGAAGCAACTGTTAAAAAAACCTGTCACGATTGATGAGGTCAGCCAGATGGCAAGGATTCTGGAGAGAGTCGAAAAACAAGTGACGCAGATAACTGGCACCGCCTCCTCCAAGCATGATAAGAACGAGATGATCGCAGCAATGCAGGCCAATAAAGCCAGGACAACAGAGAGAGGACCCAACCTCAACTACTCGACGATTCCGAGAACACAACGCCAGTGTTACCGCTGTGGAATGCCGTATCCCCATGCAGGGACATGCCCCCCATTGTCCCAGAAATGCGGCAACTGCGGAAGAGAGGGACATTTCCAATCGGTCTGCAGAGAGGGCAAACCATTCCCGACCCAAAGAACACCAGAGCCCCGCAGTTCAATATACCCTACAGGAATCCACAAGGCCAAAGCTACCCATCGCGCCCCTTTCAACAAAACCCGAGAAGGTACGTCAGAGTAGTTGAAGACGTCTACCCTTCGGAAGAACCCCAAGGCGATGGAGAATATGAACAAATATCACGCATTAGAGATGAGTACGACGGGCCACCAGAGTCCATCTCTCACTACGAGGCAGACCAGCAGCACCTCGAAGAGGAAGGTTATCAATATAATCACTATCGGCAAGATGAGTACGTCAACCTCATCTTGGACGAAGGACAAGCGCGTGAAGCACCCAAGATACCAATGGAAATAGGAGGCCACCAATTCTGTTTCCTGGTTGACTCAGGAGCTACGGTCAACATAATGGGCGAAAAGGAGTTCCACCAAATTCCCAAGAAACCGGCCTTAGTGCCGTCTGAGTCCAAAATATATCAATGGGGCGCCGACACTCCACTACAATCAATTGGCTTCTTCGCCCGTCACCTCATCCACGGCAACCCTGCCATAACGACAAGCATACACGTCATTCGCAGTCCAACGAAAGGAAGGTGGCTCCTCAGCTACAGGATCTATTCATCAGAACCAACCCAAGTAGCGAAAGAGAGCGTGTCAAACGTCCAAGCGGAACCCAGGGAGATGGACTTGATATCAAAAGACGCCATCGTGGAAGAATACCCCCTCATCTGCAAGGGCCTAGGAAAATTGAAAGGACCCTCAGTCAAACTACATATTGACCCCACAGTTCGTCCGGTCCCCCAGCACCCGAGGAGAGTTGGGTTCCACCTCCAAGCTGCAGTGTCAGCTGAACTCAGACAACTCCTAGAAAATGACATAATTGAACCTGTGGTGGGTCCGACCCCGTGGGTCTCCCCACTAGTCATCGTGCCAAAAGAGGGGGGACAGCTCAGACTCTGCGTCGATATGGGCGTTGCCAACACCGCGATCCAGCGTGAGCGACACCCTGGCCCCCGAATCGAGGACATGATCGTCCAAATAAACAAGTCCACCCTCTTCTCAAAACTGGACCTTAATGAGGGTTACCACCAGTTGGTACTTCATCCAGAATCCAGAGGCATAATCACATTCGCCACGCATGATGGCCTATTCCGTTATAAGCGCCTCAACTTTGGCATTTCGTCGGCCGCAGAGATTTTTTCATGAAACCATCAGACAAATCATTCGCCCAATCAGAGGGGCACTCAACTACAGCGACGACATCCTAGTATTCGGGAAGTCGAAGGAGGAACACGATGTAGCTCTCCGCGCCACCTGCAAAGCCATTCAAGACGCCGGGCTCACCCTCAATGTCGACAAGTGTCGATTCAGCAAGACTAAGCTGAAGTTCTTTGGCCACATATTCTCCGCGGATGGAATGACACCAGATCCCGACAAAGTGGCGACAATTTTCAGCCTACAAGAACCAAGGCAAATAGCGGACGTGCAATCGTTTCTGGGGATGGCAGGATACTGCGCGAGATACATACCACATTATGCCACAATCACGGAACCGCTCAGGAAACTCCTTCAAAAAGACATGCTTTTCGCCTGGACGGCAGAATGCCAAGACGCGTTCGACTCAATCAAGCAATACCTAGCGGAAGCCAGAAAACTTGCCTACTTTGACCCCAGCTGGCATACTGAAATCGTGGTCGACGGGCTGGGTGCCATCCTCGCCCAAACAAATGGAACAGACACCCACCCGAGACATGTGGTGGCCTATGCCAGCAGGGCTCTCTCGAAACCTGAGTCTGCGTACTCGCACGCGGAAAAAGAAATCCTAGCAGCAGTCTGGGCATGCGAGCACTTCCACAACTTTGTCATAGGAAAAAAATGTACCCTAATAACGGACCATCAAGCCCTGCTCTCACTGTTCGGCAACCCACGAACCAAGATGCCGCCACGAATTGAACGGTGGGGCATCCGCCTGCAAGAATCAGATAATACATCGTCCGGGGGGGGAACACAACCCAGCGGACTACCTGTCGAGACACCCCACAGGAGAAGCCACGCAGCGAAAGGGAGACGTAGAATACATCAGTTACGTCACCACGAACGCACTCCCTCCGGCAATATCACTGGAGACGGTCGCAGAGGCGTCAGCTGCAGATCCGTCCATAGCACTGGCTATCAACCTCACAGAACACAACAGATGGAAGTCATACAGGAAGTTTCTGACGGAACATCCAGACGCAAATCGAGATGAACTGGAAAGGTTGGCAAAAGTTCATACAGAGCTAGCTGTCAAGGACAAGTCCATACTCCTCCGAGGGTGCAGAATAATAATCCCAGCAGCCCTGCGGTCGGACATTATAAAGACGGCCCATGAAGGCCATCGCGGGGCGGACAACACCAAACGGCAACTTCGGTGCCACGTATGGTTCCCATTCCTTGATGCGCTAGCAGACCGTTGGGTACGAAACTGCATGGCATGTCAATGCACAGCCAGGGCCGAAGCCCCCGCACTGCTACAGTCCCTTCAGATCCCTGATCACCCGTGGGAAAGAGTGGCAATAGATTTTTACGGGCCCCTCGAGTCCGGGGAGTACCTACTCTTGTTCATTGACGAGCACTCTCGCTTCCCAATCGTGAAGAAGTCGCCGTCAACAGCCTTCGCCCACATAGCAGCTGTATTTGACAAGGTTGTGAGTGAGTGGGGCATACCAGAAGTCGTCAAGTCGGATAACGGCCCGCCGTTTTGTGGCCACGACTTCGCAACCTTCGCCAAGCATCTGGGATTCAGACACCAGAAAATAACACCATTTTGTCAACACAGCTCTGCATCAGCCAGGCCGGGCAGCAGGCCTTTTACCCGGGGCTCGGACCATCCTGGAGCAGCACTGCACTGTGCTCTGGGACAGCACCAGCGCCGGCGCTCACGTGAATACCCTGGGTGAGATATTGTCATGATCTCTGCTTCCAAAAGATTAGGACTTGCCCGACTCCCTTGGAAGCAGACCCATAACCCCGGTTCCGAGTGCTAGCCAGTCCCAATTGGGACCTTTTGGACCCTGTCCTGGCGCCAGTGGCACTAGGCTCATAAAGATGCCCAGTCCCAGCGCTGGAAGCGCCGGGCTCATAATGCTTGGGTGGACTTACCTGCAGCAGACCATGCTGCTTACTTACCTGCCAGTTGAACCCCTGATCCTCTTCTGTTTGGGACTACTTTTCCTGTTGGGTGGGGCAGGAGCCACTCCCTAGGTTCAGAACACTGGAACTCTTCTGGAAAGCAGGAACTCTTTTCTTACCTAGGCGTGGCTGTGGAAGGAGACACCTAAGCACTGCAGGAGGCTATTTCAACCACACCCGATGGATGAATCTTGCTTTGCGTTATTCTGCATTCTCTGCAGCAGAACGCTCATCGTGTCTTCTGCTTCTGATCCTGGGCCTAAGGGAACAAAGGCTTACCATCCTGGAATCCAGTCTTCAGCAGCACCTGTAAAGACAAAGAAAGAACAGGTTAGTACTATGGTCTTCAGTGGCAGCGCATCTCTTACCTGGTCCATCGGCTGTCACCAACGCCCCTCGCGCTGCATTCCGGCATCTGAAAGACAAAGGCTTACCTACTCTTCGCATGCTCCGGAGGTCTTCGCACTGCATTCCGGCATCTGAAAGACAAAAGCTTACCAGCTCTTCGCACGCTCCTGAGGCCTTCAGCGCTGCATCCCGCATCTGAAAGACAAAAGAAGGTGCGTTTAAAGACATTGGGCAACTTTATTACTCACGTGCCATTACTCCTTCCCACGCCGAATCCAGTGGGTATTCCAGCACCCTTCAGCTTCTCTAAAGCTCCGAACTTGTACCTGCAAGATAAAAGGGACAGTTAGTGCGCATCGTGAAGCAGGCTACAAGCGCTTACTTACGTGCTTCCAGGCGCTTCTATTCCTCACGCGGGTTCGATCCTCAACTCTCATCAGCCCGCCATCCGCCATCGCCGGAACCCTGCAAAACAAGAGATATCATTACAAAAGACTTTTAAGACATTTGAAGTGCCCAGAACTTACCGTTCGTGCAGTTAACGACGGACAGCAGTCCTCTGAGGTCAAGAGGCATGCACCCTTATCCAGTGAAGAAACTGGTTACGGCACCCTGCCCCGAGGCAGATGGAGAGCTCGGCGTTCACTTACCTAAGGTGAGGGTGTTAACCTTTGGGGTTCTACAGGAGAAGAGAAAGGGAAGAGGAGAGAGGCACCCAATAACCCCAGTTCATTAATCCCATATTTTCTATCTGCAGACATCTTACTCTTCGAGTCAGACATACAGTGCACAGAGGTCCAGCCCAAAGAGCCAACCGTGTGTTACACATCACCTTTGAAGATACGGCATTCACCCAGTCAAGACCGGCGCCTCTGCGGGAATCAGGTGAGCGTTACAGATATGCACTGCACTGGGCTCTGGGCCAGCACCAGCGCCGGCGCTCACATGAATACCCACCGGGTGAGATTTAAACACTTTCGTGGTGTGTACTCTTTTTCCACAAGGTTCATATTTGCTTAATTAATTTTCATAGGTGAATATTGTTTTAACCATCACACACGGTAGAAATGTTATTAATGATTGCCTTTTCGTATGTTTAAGGCGAGGTCGGAGCTGATGTGACGGCATGGGCGACAGAAATATACATTCACGGCTTTAACTGAGTAGTTTCATATTCAGAAATAGAATATGAATTAGAGAAATGCAAACGTCCAAACTCTTTAAATAAGTGCACAAAAGGTCGTTGGATAGACTGCAATTCCACATGTGATGTTGCCTATGCGCCGGGCGTGTACCCTTCTATGGGAAGATGTGCAACATTTGCTGCGACTTCAATATGTACTTTTAAAAGAACGCGGGTTTAAGGACACCAGCCCCTCATTTCTCGCAACGTTCCCACGACTGTTTTCATATGTTTTCATATGAGAAAGGCGAATGCGTTCAATCGTGAACCTTGTTCTTATAAGCACACGTTGGCAATATTGTTAACATTGTTAATGCGACTGAAGTGGTCCTGCGTGGTGACCTGATGCGTGGACCACTTCTGGCCTTTGTTTTGGGTTACGGCGACAGCATCAAACCTGAGCGGCTACCCAGGAAGTCTTTCATGGCCCTTTTGTCTTTCCCATTGAAGCTCCTGTCCAGTTTACGCGGGTCTCATGAGGGGGAGAGGCTGCTTTGAATGTAGCCTCTTTGCCAAAGAGTCTTTGGTGTGTTTATCTGTCTTGCACAGAAGTGTAAAGTTTAGGCGGTCAGACAGTGTCTCAATTGGAGGTGACCGTATTCACCTCAATTTCTTTCTTGTCTTTTCTTCCAGTGCAAAGATCATTTTGCATTTGGTATGGACAGGTTCAAAATAAGTGTTTCTGGATCGTGGTTAGCCGATATGACCAGTCTGGCAAGTGCTATGCCAAATACATACGATCATGGCTATATAGGGCATGGGTTATCAACGCCTTAAAATGATTTTTAGTTATGTTTAAATGGTAATCTTTTTGTTTTTATAAATGTATGCAGACTTTTTTAAAATCGTTTTTATACGATACACTTTTATGGATTATGATTTAAGAGTTCCTAAATATTGAGCATTTGATTATTATGGATTGTATTATATTATTTTAATTGGTAGATGTATCCTATACTCAAAGCTGTTGTTGCTTAGGTCACACTGTGTGCTCCATATACTGTACTCAGTAATTGCTGCTAGGAGCACTCTGTTTAGGTTGTGTGAGTGGCGTCTGCAGTGCACACAGGGTAGGCCACTTTTTCATTGGTGCCCGAGACAATTGTATGGGCCCAGTCCGAGTTGGACTGGGCCATACAATTGTCTCAGGCACCAATGAAAAGGTGGCCCACCACAGTTGCAAATGGCAATTCATTCCCCTTGTGACACTGTTTGAATATTAACCAAGGTGGAGTTTTTTGATAAAATGTGGTGCAAATGTGTATTTTAAAGAATATTTACTCAGCAACACTGGTCAAAACTATTAGCTGCATGGTGAAGTTATTCATCATCAACCTGCCTCAGTCACAATGGCCAAAAGATTGACCCACTTTGACCAAATAAACTGGCCCACACCAGCATTTTGGGTTTTTGTTTGAGCCATGGGCATATTGCCCTATAGGCCAGTGCAAGTGATGGCCTAAAATCCCACCTTAGGAAGAGGATGAACGCATATGAATGCCAGTAACAGCATGACAAAATAATATTTTACATCATTACTGACTATATAATGCATAAACCATAGTACTACCTGTTTTCAATACAAGCTACTGTAAAATACACCATCCTACCTGCACACTTAAGAACAATGTACTGCCATTAGTATGTAAAACCTAAAGCTTTTTATGTCATATTTCGGTGGGTTTGGACAGTAAATTGCACATATTGGAGGCCATTTTTCAAAAATGTTCGCGGGGGAGATCCCCCCCTGCTCCCGCCTTTGGTGGTGTGGGCTTGCGCGCCCGCTCCCAAATTCTCCCCAGGAAATGTACGCCCCACTAGCTTTCAAACTCAACAGCCGCCACTGCATTCCAATACTTGCAACAGTCTTCTGCTTCCCGGGGGATCATGCCAACCGCTGTGACCTTCTGGCTTGCCTGCCAATTTGGGGTCTTACGTTGCCCCGAGGTTTTCCTCTGCCTGTTCCTGTAGAGCTCATCACAGTGTCCCACCACCTGATCAGTAGCTCTGCCTCACTGAATTTGGGCTTCTGGAGCCAGTTTCCGGACACCTTGCCTTGGGTCCACTCCTGTGACATGATCTCAGTGGCTTTTGAGGTTGGATGACTGCAGGAAGTAGAGGATTCAGGGTGGATTCTGTTCTTAAAGATGGCGACAGCCATGCTTCCTGTTCAGGCGATAACGCCATTTCTGCTGGCGCTAATTGCGCCAGCGCTTTTAGCACTGATTACTGTCCAGCAGTAGTGGTAATTGCACTGGATTTTCAATGAGTGCCCTGTTTTGGCACTGATTCCGCTGGACATAATTAGCGTTATTGTCGAAGTGGTGTGCGCTTTCACAACACATTATGATCCGCCGCAAATTGCGCCACAGGTAACACTAATTCCAATCTCGGTGGAATTAATGCTGGAATACTGTCAGACTTCTGATGAGACCCTTTGTGTACACCAAAAATTCTTCTGTTCTTTACCATCTGTAGCTGAACATTCTTGGACAGGTAGACTGGATGCTGTAACTGATTGCCCTTTGCACGGCCCGAGACCCTGCCCAATGCTATGTTCACCACATACAGTGTGTCTGCTAACTCTACTTCATTTGAGATAAACACCCTAGGCACAGCAGAACCATGGGGGATGAGCGAGCAAATGTAGCAGAATCCAACAGATCTCTCTCTCCCAACTTTCCTCATGTGGCTGTATCAAACATTATCTGTTCCAAAACCATGTGCATCTACTATTGGGTCTATTTCATCGTCCCCCCTGTTAAAAATATCAAAATCAGTATATCCTCTTGACCATAGCAATATATTCTTAGATCCTGTGAAACTAGATAAATGTAAGCCATCTATATCCATACTTGTTGCTATCTTCGAACATGATGATAAATTAACCACAAAAGATACATAAACAATCGTCATAATCAAATTCAGTTTTCTTCCTTTTTTTGTTTAAAACACAGAACTTGAGCTCCTGGATCTCTATCCGCACCCCCCTATCCACTGGAATGAACCACAAATCCTTAGGGCATACTTAACTTTGAGCCAGCTGAGGCATACCGGTATCTCTTTGTGTATCGCTAAGGTGCAATCAGCTCTTGTTGCTCTCCACTTTCACAGCAGTCAGAGTCACATAAATCAATCAGTGCGGGCCATGGAAACACTGCTCGTTGCAGAGCGAACAAACATCCAAATGTAGATCCAGTCGCCCAGAAGTAGTGTTTGCTTGTCCTGATTGTTGGTTTCCTTGCCGCTTTCTCCTGTAGACTGTTGGTTAGAAGGAACAACCTGTGGAGTTATAATCTTGACACTTTTGGTTAAAGCTCTAAGATACTCCCTAAACTCCACACCTAGGACCTCTGAGGTCTTAAAAGCGTTGGCTGCAGTGTGTGCATGTGAGGGCGGTGTGCCAAAATCTTGTGAGGGATAAGGTGGTGCTCTTTCCCAGGCTTATTTCTCAAATAAAACAGTGCTGGGGCAGCCAGTGCAACCAGGGCTTTTTTTAATAATAATTCCACATCCTGGTCAGCCAGGCCTTAAGGGCCCTGATTAGCCTCTCCATGATCCCGTTGGCCTGTGGGTGGTGAACGTAACATAACCTGTGATTGATTTCCAAGGCAAAGTAATTTTTGCGAACAAGGCATTCAAAAAGTGGGTTCCACTGTCGAATTTCAAGAACTCATTTCCTCAGTGTGGAAATACCTCTATCACCAGAGGTCTTGCTGCAGACTTGGCATCAGGGTGTACGCAGGGACCAATCTCAAACCACCAGGAGAATAGACAAACCACCACAATGAGGTACCATTACTGGTTATGTTTCATGCACATATCCACAAAGTCAATATGGAGCTCCCAAAATGACCGAGAAGGCCTCTGCAAAACTCCCCTTACTGACCTCATGGTATTTCCAGGCTTGAATTCGGTGAGTAATCAGAAATGCGAGGCGGACAACGTTTGGATGATTATTCAAAATATGCCATTTTATTAAAATATAATTAAGTTATAAAATGCCTGACTATTCCTACTCTGACAAGGATTTCCCTGCCTATCAAAACTAAGGGATACACTTATTATTTATTTGTATTTGGCACAAAGCACCTTTACAAATATTAAAACATAAATAAAATAAGTTCAAAGAAAGAAAGAAAAAGCTTATTTAAATCTCATAAACAAAGAAAAACTAACATAAACATATAGTTAAAACTAATTATACTTAAAAACTCATAATTAAAATCAGGTGTTACATATTCACTATATATTCCTGTATAACAATATGTCTTAATGTTAATCGGAAACACCTTGTTCCATTTCACTTAAATGAACCTGAATTATTGTTAAGAATTGTGTTAGTGCCAGTACCAGCGACTGCCTTGTGCCCCACATACATTGTGTCCACAAAAGATCTCAAGGGAATGGCAGATCTACATCAAAATACTTCCCCAAATGGGCTATCGGCAAGATTTCAAAATACCAGCAATGTATAACTAGATATTCCAATGTCTCGCAACTTTCATCTTTTCCACAAAATCTACAACCAACATTGTCCACCCCTTTTTTGTTCTTATCCCAATATTTCATCTTTTCATTTGTATGGAAGAGATTGAGCTTGAATTTCAAATACAGACTCTTTCTTTGTCGCAAGGAAAAATGACCAGGTATTGAAGCCGTGGGTGGTGTTTGTGACTAAAACACGATTGATCAGCATAGGATTTGTACTTAGTGTTTCGATCAGTAGTATTTTCCCAATCTTTTGGGAATTTTTTTTTACCACACCAGGACACTCATACAATTATTTTTGATCCAAAGCAATTAACTGTAACATCGCTTGCATCTTCTTAACATATCTATGAATCGATACAGGGTAGGGATTCAGCGCCATTTTACCGAGATCCTAATAAGACGAATTTGGTGGAGGATACATTTTACTGTAATTCATCAGCATTCTTCAATGAAATTTAGCAGCAAGGGAGTTCAGTCCCAGTTCATGAAGGATCAACAAATTAGGCACAGATTTCTGAAATCCCAAAACCGCTTTGCAGATCCTTCCCTGTGGTTTGTTTAGGACTTTTGTCAAGTCAACTATACAGAGACCAATCCATACAAAATGATTGGTTAAACCTTTAAAGTATAGAACTCAATGGTCGGTAGTAATGAGCATTTTGAGTACCTGTGGTATATAATTTTAATTTGTGAAATGAGGGGACTACTTTTCGGTTAAATGTGTTGCTCCACATAAACAAGGAATTGGAGTCACACAGATTATATCCCAAATATCTAGCTGCCAAGACACGTTGAATTGTAGCTCCATCCATCTTGCATGTAAATCTGCAAACTTTCTTTCTGTTAGCAAATACTATTATGTTAGATTTACAGGGGTTGGTAGCGAGGTTCTTCATTTTAGCATATGCAGAAAACAAATTCAATTTTCTTTGGAGGCCACATGGCATCCGGTCAAACTAAATAATGTAATCGGCAAATGCTAACCAGTTAATTCTGACACCTCCCATCTTGACTGGAAATATGTCCTAGTTCTCCCATATCTTGTCAATATCACATACATATAAGTTAAAGAGTATAGCTGCCAATTGACACCCTTGCTTAACTCCTATTTCTGTATCAATTGACTCGGTTATAAACCCAGCTCGATGTATACGTACCCTGTAGGATGTCTTGTTCGGACGAAGCGCTATTAACCCTACAAGATGTTCTGGTATGCCATATTGAATCAACTTACTCCATAGCTGAGTCCTAATAACACTATCAAAGGCTACGGACAGATCTAATGATGCCATGTAAATAGCTCCAGAGAATGGGAGTCAGCTGCAGAGTCTTTTGGAGATTGCCAGCGAAGGATCTCTTTTGTTCTTGCTACGGACTCCTGTTTACTGAGAGCCTTTCTTAGTCCTATCTCTACTACCATTACCAGCTCACTTAAAACACCCAGCATCCCGCGGAGCGGGCCGCGGAGTCGGCTGCAGAGTCTTTTGGAGATTGCCAGAGAAGGATCTCTTTTGTTCTTGCTATGGACTCCTGTTTACTGAGAGCCTTTCTTAGTCCTATTTCAACTACCATTACCAGCTCCCCTAAAATACCCAGCATCCTGCGCAGTGGGCCGCAGAGTTGGCTACAGAGTCTTTTGGAGATTGCCAGAGAAGGATCTCTTTTGTTCTTGCTACGGACTCCTGTTTACTGAGAGCCTTTCTTAGTCCTATTTCTACTACCATTGCCAGCTCCCTTAAAATACCCAGCATCCCGCGAAGCGGGCCGCAGAGTCGGCTGCAGAGTCTTTTGGTCTTTGGGCTCTGCGGGCTCCGCGGTGCCGCTCCCTGATCCATTGCTTGCTGGCTCAGATGATGTTCACCTCGATGTCACTGCGTTCCTGACTGCAGCGCCCCGGGGGTTCCTGAGCCCACTGCCACCTTACACTATGATTGAGCGGACTGGCATCTATAAATTTAAAGACCTCCCGCCCCAGCCAGCTTACCCCGTGTTCCTCACGGACACACCTCCACCCGCAGAAAACCGCGTTCCACACCAGCTGAAGCCCGAGCAACTTATACTTCTGCCGCCCTGCATCTACTACAATCACTGAGGGAGCTGGCCCCACTGATACGCCGAACACTCCCTTTCATCCACCTCTGGGTGAGTACGCCGCCTCGGCAGGCGTTGTTGCAATTGCCAAACTACCCTCTCTTCTGACCCCCCTACATGTCTGCCCCTGGCTCTCCCCCCTCCTACTGCTCTCTTCGGCTGCGACGCCTTTGCGGAATATCTTCTCCACGATCTTGATGGCCTCTCTCCTGTTTGTCTACACCGAGGCAGCCTGCCTTCCTCCTCCGTGACCACGCAGCCGGAACGCTACTCGTCCTAACCACCGTTCTTCACAGCGTCAGCTGTTTTTCCTTGCCCCTCAAAACTCAATCAAATTTTACCCTGTCTTCAGACCAACCGGGTGATTGAAAGGGCAACTGCCTGGACCTTGCTGATCCGGCTCTAGATACCTGGTACGAGACTAAAACGGCCTGACACTTGGATTCCACTATCTCCCTCATTTTTCTGCAGCTGTGCCACAACCCACCACGAGACTGAAAGGGCCTGATCTCTGGCTCTCGCCAACACTTATAGCAAAGAGCATTGCCTTACAATAGTCACTGAACTTGTATTGGAAAGACTGGCAGGAGACCGAAAGGACATGACCCTTGGATCCTGCTAGCTATCTCAACTTCGTGCAACTGTGCGACAATCCAGCAGAAGACTGAAAGGGTAAGATCTCTGGAACTACCCGATACCTACAACAAATCGCACAGTCCTATCATAGCCACTGACTCTGTATTGGAAAGATTGTCAGGAGACTGAAAGGGCCTGACCCTTGGATCCCGCCAATCTCCTCACGCTGTGTAGAACTACTCCACAACGTGGTTGGAGACCGAAAGGGCTTGACCCTTGGATCCAGCCAACACCCTCAACAAAGCCCACAGACCTTTTAACAGTTACCAAAACTGAACTGAAAAGATTGGCAGGAGACCGAAAGAGCCTGACCCTTGGATCCCGCTATTAACGTCCGTTACTGTGCAGCTGTCCTATAACCTGGCAGGAGACCGAAAGGATTCGACCCTTGGATCCAGCCAACAGTTTAAACAGTGAACACAGCTTTCTTCCAGCCTGACAAGACAAGGAAAGGGCTCGTCCCTTTACACAGTCGACAGCTGCTCCCCAGCTTGCCTGGAACAGAACAGGGACACACTCTTTTCCATGCCCTATTAAAACGCTTAAGAGATCCCTTCTAACAGGTGACGCACGCTGTCTCACTACCACCAAAGGAAGGTGCGACCAGGCCGGAAAAGTGGCACAGGCCCCTTGTGAACCTACCCCTGAAGCAACAGAAAAGAGCCAGCACATATCATTGGCCTTGTACTGTGAAGATACAACACCTGCTACCTCAATCTACTTCAATTCTGCCATTATGTCCACAAGTCGCCCAACCAAACCCCCTAACCTTGGTTGCCCTAAGACAAGACTACGATGCAAACTAGGCGCCACTGCCACATCACAAGTGGATTCCTCACAACTAACACTGGAACAGTCGCAGCTGATACCAACCAAACAAAACGCTGCGTTAGAACATCCTATGCACAAGCTCGAGCTTAACCTAGCCAAACCCCAAGATTCCCCAACTTCAACTGATTTATCTACTTTTCCATCCATTCCACAGAATATCCATCAACCTGATCCCTGCCAAATAACCTCTCCTGGCCAATGCCGGCCGTACTCTGATGAGAAATATAGCAACGTTAGCAAAACACACGCACAGATCCATATATCCACAGACCCAATCCATCGAGCTGCTCTTTACCCTCAGACAAATCAACAAACTCCTCATGCTGATCTATCATCTTTGACAACTTTTGCCCAACCTGTTCTCAAACTGGACCAACCAGAGTCCCTCCAACCGATCTCTCGAGCCTCAGAAAAGACAGCAGAGACTCACGCTTGTATTGCCACTCAGGAACCCTCCATAATCACCTCAAATTATCTCACCATGCAAACACTGGAAAAAGGTATATCAAGATCTTCAGGAACTCAACAAAAAGAAACCAATCTCAATAACAGTTCCCACCAGGCGCCAATTTCAGTAACTTCTATAACAAAGAAAGAAAAAGCAAGACTAGCGAAATTATCTTGATTACTAACCCATAAATCCCTCAAAATCTCACAACCGTTGGAACCTGAACCAACCAAAGAAGCAGCCAAGGTCGCAAGACTCTCTATGGACATTACTGAAATCAAATCAATAATGACAAATGTGGATAAAAGAAAGGAACTATTTGGCACTTTAACTGACAAACAACAACCAAATCTAACCTCCACTCCTTGCATAAACCCAGTAAACCACCACAAACCTTTACAGTTGCATGTCAAATTTGAGCAACAAAACTCTATCCCGGTGACACAACCACTGATGACCCACTTACACTACGACTCAGATGAACCCTACCATACCCCGGATTTAATGACCAAAAACCAACAACTTCTACCGCCTCTAAAACCTACACAAGACAAAAATACAAACACAATACCAGAAGACTTTTGCTCTGATGAGTACAACAATCCGAGGATACCCACCACCATGCAGGATCTGCAAAACATGCTGATCTCAGTATTGTCGCAATCTATGATACCCTTCCTTAAACTTCAAGAAAGCATGAAAGACAATATTCGCGATCAAGCCACTCTATTAGCCTTGATTCATGGCAAACAAACCTACACAGAAAATTTCATCACCACCATTGAAACTTCTCTGAATACTGAAGCAGAACAATGTAACCGTTGGCAGCAAAGATTGTATGAAATTGCAAGAGGTGATCGACAAGAAAAATCCTGGTTAACATCTGAAGTACTCTCTCTTCTGAAGGCTCACTCCAACACCAACTACTATTACATTCCCCCCAAACTATCGAGCGACCCAAACCAGCCCCTCTGAATTCACACTTAGCTCAGGATTTGCCAACCCTGACTCTACCCATCCTACACTGCTCTTGAAAAGAAACCATTGCTAACTTTTCCATTGTTCAGCCAACAACCTTCATTCCCCTGACCAAGACTTCTACAGTACCAGATCTTCTCGCAAGGGAAGAAAGCATCTGATAATAAAACAGTAACTTCAAAAAAACAGAACAAGAAGCAAACAGGATCAAGAGCCTTCTTACGTACTATAAAAATGTTGAAGGATCAAAGGCCCCTCCAAAAGAAAACTCACAAAACTAATTTGCCTCAGGACATAACCAAAACCCACAAATGCAACTGAAATTAATCCCTGGAAAGAAGGCAGCAAATGCATTGCCACAAGATATTACACCCATTGCTGATGATCATCTTAATCTAACCACCCATGAAGATCCACAAATGACAGACACACCACCTTCTTTACATTCAACAACTGCCTTAAGCTTCATAATCATAGCCGAATACTGCTCCGAAATTCCTCCTAGACATCGATGAAGAAATCTCGGATGTATCCTTGAGTGACGTGAGAACGGATCCAACAACCTCCGTAACGTACGATCAGATCTCAAATGACACACTTGAGTCTCCAATCTGCAGCTACACGGAGGATAGCTGCTCTTTTCTCTCTTTCATTAATCCCTTACTACAAAAACAAGCTCATGCAATTTGCATTGAAAACATCTTTAACAGATCAGACATACTTATTCTAAATAGAACAAACGTCTTACAAATTTTTCAAGCTATACCGCAGCTAGCCCGGATCTCTACAAGAGACATTAACCTGGTAATGTTCCAAGATGACCTCCACCTAGATAAAATCTACATAGAGTTACGGGATCCAACTAATCTAGAACTGATACTATCAATGTGCACTCAATTTAGAAAGCTTGGCTTTAACTGTTGGTCTACTACAGACACTATTATAAACAACACACCAAATCCCACATTAATCAGATCCAAAAGCTACCCTTTGTCATCACCCCAACTCGAAAACCCAGAATGCAGCTCTCAGAGCACTTCTAGACACCAACCAACTTCAGCTTCCAACCAGAACCAAGCTCAACAACTTGAACAGTCAAACAGACTCCAGCAACAATTCAGAAGGGACTATGACACTGATGCATCATATACAGAAAATTCCCCAACCATCAGCTCATAACCATTAATCAAACCAGGCGTCACATGGTCTTTATGCTCGTGGAACACCAGAGGAAACTCCCACCTCTTCATCAACCCCTCACATGAATTCGACAACTATGAAATCATTGGGATTTGTTACTTTTCTGAATCCAGCAATAGTGAAAAACAAAGGTAGACTGGCATCTGGTCTCCTTACCCTGATCAAAATCAATGATATGATATGATATGGTATTTGTAACGCGCCTATACACAAGTGTTTCAAGGCGCGACGAGGCAGGGAGGGGGGGAAACAAGGGGAAGACAGACAAACGATCCTACTAGGCCAGGTGTCATTCAGATCGCGCAAGTGCAGAGGTAAGGGGAAAAGGAGAAAGTGCAGGGGGAGGAGGTGGGGGGGAAAGTGCAGTACAAGGTAAGTAGCGTAATAAAATAATAAATAATAATAAAAGGGCCAGCTGGTGGCAAGTGCGAGGTAAGTGCAGAGCAAGTGCTGGGAAGGGGGCTGTAGGGATGCAGTGACAGTCCCACAGTGCAGGGGGAGCCAGGGAGGCAGTGCAAGTGGAGAGTGGCTGGGCCCTGGACTGAGGTCACAGAGTGGCCCAGATGCAGGTTTAGTGCAAACTTCAGTGGGGAGTTTAGCAGGTTTAGCAGGGGAGAGGGAGAGAGAAGGCAGAAGCGAAGAGGAAGGTTTTGAGGTGCTTCCGGAACCGGAGATGGTTCTCCTCAAGTTTCAGGGAGGCAGGAAGGCTGTTCCAGAGGGAGGCCCCTGCTGCGGAGAGAGATCTACCCCCAGCTCGTTGCTTCGAGAAGCGGCTGACCATGAGGGAGTTGGAGATGGATGAGCGAAGGGCTCGTGAAGGCAGATATTTAGGAAGAGAGAGTTGAAGGTATTGTGGCCCCAGGCCCCAGAAGGCCTTGTGGACAATGCATAGGGTTTTGAACTCAATCCTCGCAGCCACTGGGAGCCAGTGAAGAGATTTCAGTCCTGGAGAGATACGGTCCCTGGGCTTGAGGCCAAGGACAAGTCTCGCAGTTCTGTTCTGGATAAGTTGCAGAGGGCGGAGAGTGGAGGCAGGCAGATTAAGATAGAGGCTGTTACAGTAGTCCAGCCTTGAGAGAACCAGGGCTCGGGAGACAGTGAGCTTCTGGGGGAAGGAGAGGAAGGGAAGAATACCTCTGAGGAGGTGCAGCTGGTAGTGTGACTTCTTAGAGACGTCAGAAATATGAGGAGAGAAGGAGAGTGTGGAGTCGAAGATGACCCCGAGGTTTTTAGCTTTGCAGGTAGGGGCAGGAAGAGGGCCAAGGGAGGCCGGCCAGAGAGCTGCAGGAAAGGAGGGAGTGGGTGTGCCGATGAGTAGAATCTCAGTCTTACTGGCGTTAAGGCAGAGGTCATTGGCGGCACACCATTCCTGGATAGCAGACAGACAGTCGGAGATGAGGGAAGGAGAGGAGGAGGCCGAGGGTAGCCTGAAAATGAGCTGGGTATCGTCCGCATAGCACTGAAAGTGGGGGCAGAGAGCGGCGATGCGGTGGGCAAGGAGTGCCAGATACTGATTGAAAAGCCAGGGAGAGAGGTTGGATCCCTGGGGGACACCACAGGTGGAGAAAAAGATGTCAGAGAGGAAGGAGCCCATTTGGACCTGGGAGGGTCGACCGGAAAGGAAAGAGGTCAGCCATGCCAGAGCCTGACCAGTGATACCCAGGTTATCACGGAGATGGTTGAGCAGGATGGCATGGTTGACAGTGTCAAAGGCAGAGGAGAGATCGAGCAGAATGAGAACACAGGGAGTGTTGGAATCGAGGTTCAGGAGCAGGTCCTCACGGATGTTCAGGAGAGCAGTTTCCGTGCTTCTGGCTGCTCTGAAGCCGGATTGATGGTCATGAAGATTACCAACATATTCAGCATGGAGGTTAAGCTGGGAGATGGCCAGTTTCTCCAGGAGCTTGCCCAGGAAGGGAGTAATGGAGATTGGGCGATAGTTGGCCGGGCAGGAGGGGTCGGAAGAGGGTTTCTTGAGGAGGGGGTGCACAAGGGAGTGCTTGAGGGGGGATGGGAAGACTCCAGAGGCGAATGAGTGGTTGCAAAAGTCAGCTAGGGCAGGAGCCAGGGAGTCGATGTGGTCCTTGATGGTTTTGGAGGAACAGGGGTGAACCTGTTTAGACGAGGTTTTCATAGATCGGACTTGTCTGGAAACCTCATCAGCAGAAAAAGGTGGAAAAGCAGAGAAGGAGGGCGGAGGGGCGGCTGCAAGAGAGCAAGAGGAAGAGCAGGGAAGAGAGGGAGGGAGGTGAGAGGAGGAGAGCGAGGACAGAATGTCCTGAGTTTTTTAGATGAAGTGCGAGGCCAGTGCAGTGCAGAGGGCCTGGGAGGGGACAGGAGAGGTAGAGACTGCAGCAGGGTTGGCCAGCTCCTTGCAGATTTTAAACAGTTCGGCCGAGTTGTTAGATGCC
The DNA here is from genome assembly GCF_040938575.1 of Ambystoma mexicanum. Taxonomy (NCBI): domain Eukaryota; kingdom Metazoa; phylum Chordata; class Amphibia; order Caudata; family Ambystomatidae; genus Ambystoma; species Ambystoma mexicanum. The sequence goes on along the minus strand of NC_090923.1, from coordinate 280,708,190 downwards.
TCAGAGATGCGGGCTTGGATAAGGGCTCTCTTCTTGGTGAGAACGGAGAGCCGGTATTGGCTTTGGAGCAGGCGGCAGGCCAGTTTGTCAGAGGATGAACATCCACAATGGACTGTACTGAACACTGAAAATATCAACTCGAATGCAAATCGCAACAATAACAACCACAGAAATCCATGCAACAACCCAGGTTAACCCACCTCCCAAAAAAGATGTAAGCGTAATTGCAATACTGAACCTTTACTGGAATCCAGTGGCCATTGCGAATGAAACGTTTATTGATGGGGTCTTCCTATCAATTCACAGACTAGCCACCAAGCATCAGACAATTGAAATTATAATCTGTGGAGATTTAAATATCCATCTACACACTCAAGAAGGCACACTCTCAAACCGAACAAAACTATCTGTACAAGCCAGAAGGTGGATGAAAGAAATAACCATTCGTAACCTCATCTTACTCGACCATGCCACCGACAACTCAAACCAAATCATCCTGACATGGTCTAGAGGAAATTCAAGTGTGATAATTGACTATATTTTCCTATCACAACACTTAAATGGATTAATATCGAAAGTACAAACGGTGCTCTATGACAAAAGTGATCACAACCAACTAATTATACATGCATGCGGCCTACCGTGACAAATGAAACCTACAGCAAAATGTCCTCTTGAAGTGACTAGCACATCAACTAGATTCCTCAGCAAGCAATGTCTGCACTCCCCAACGCCTTTCAAAATTCTACTATGAAAGATATGGATAAACTTAACTATCAATGGATCCTAATACCCTTCCAAAAATTGAGTGCCACCCAATCCTTGAAACATCATCAGCACACATATAATCAAGAAATAGCTGAAAGAAAAAACTCTTAACAAAATCACTACGTCAACTGAACAAGATCAAAACCGTAGAAAATACTGTAACAGCAAAAAAAATAAAGCAAAAATACTTGAATTGGAGAAAATCTCAAAATAAAATCCTACACCAATTGGATGCTGAAAATATCATGAAGAAATATAAGTCTCACAATACGAGAGAACTGTGGAATTTTCTAAATGACAACTCCCAGAATCAACACAAACTGACGGCCAATGTCTCTCAAGAAACCTGGACTCTCCACTTCTCAAACATGTACAAAGCCCGACCAACACAAGCAACTGACAAAAGTACTCCTAGCAAAACAAAATGGCAAGTAAACACAGATCATGATGACTTCATGCTGATGATTAAAAACGTAAATGCCTCAGGAGCACCAGGACCAGATGGCACTTCCAACGCCATCATCAAAGAAGACCCCCCACATGGGCAACGCTTATGTGCAATCGTCTAACTCTGATCAATGACCTTAATCAGATTCCTAATTCATGGGGGACTGCCACAATTATTCCTATACACAAGGAAGGAGCCTAAAATGACCCAGCAAATTTTCGTCCTATCGCTCTCCTCGACCCCCTCGGAAAATTGTTTGCATCTATCCTTCTAAAACATTTGACCACCTGGGCCACAGATACTGGCAGGTTCTCTGCCAGATAAACTGGCTTTACCCCCAATGTAGGAACCAACATCAATCTGATGCTGATAAATCTAATCAAACACGAGGCCATTAAAAACCATACCACCGTACATACAGCCTTTATAGACTTACACATGGCATTTGATGCAATATCTTAGAGAATAACTTTGGACCAAATTGAAACATGGCAATGCCTAACAAACATCTTAGAGCCTATCAAACTCCTATACTCTAAAACATCAATTAAGGTCAGATTATCGAAAGAAAGCTGCCCAGCTTTGGAACTCCCTCCCGCCCGGCCTGAGATCTACCCAATCCTACGCCCTCTTCAGATCTAACTGCATCAACTGGATCAAAGAAAATGACCGATAGTCCCGCCCTACACCAATATAACTACTGTCCTACAGTCGTACTATGTACATAATTAAATACTCTCTATCTTCCTACTGCATATTTCCTGTATATACTATGCTATATGTCTATATTATGCACAATGTATATTCTCCCTATTGTCCTGCATTATGTAATTTCTACTATGTATAACTACCATCTGTAAGCATGCGTAACCTGTAAAGTTTAAAGTATCCTTGAACAACGCGCCCGGTTACCCTCGGGTTTGGTGCGCGCTATAAATAATAAACAAACAAACAAACAAATGTGCAACCACAGAATCCATCAACATAGAAAACGGCCTAGAACAAGGATGCCCACTTGCGGCAACCCTATACAACCTTTTTACTGCTGACATTGAAGACCACATATTCAGCACTCTAACAAACCCACCAAAGATAAATGCCATCCCAGTTCCCATCATGTTATATGCTGATGATATCATCCTTCTCGATAAGACTATATCAGGACTGCAAATGAGCTTGACATCATTAAGCAGATATATGACCACAAACGAATTGGCTATTAACATCACAAAAACCAAGACAATGGCCTTAGCCAAGATCCCATTCAAAAAAGAAAAACAAGCTACTTTTATCCTCGATGGGATACTACTAGAAACGTTACCACCTTCAAATATCTTGGTATTCCAATAAACCAGTCCAAAACAGAAGAACAATGGCTAGATAAAATCGAACAGAAATAACAAGCATTAGCGCGGCAGCGATGTTTGATACATCACAAATATGGAAAATTCTCCTTTAAACCCATCATAGCTTATTACAGGCAAAAATTCATCTCTATTATCGTCTATGGTACAGAGGCAATGCTCAATGCAAGGTCAATAAATTGGATGAAGCACAAGGCAATCTTCTGGCGCAAAATTCTACATCTGCCACCGTCATACCCAATGCCAAGAATCAGATATGAGATGGTAACCCAATCATTGGCCTCTATTGTACTCTGGAAGCGACTAGACATATTTCGTAAAATACTGACTGACCAGAAAACTCCAGCCATACAAATCCTGAGGCTCCATCTGAACACATTTAACAACACAGTGCTTCAAGATTGGAAACAGAAGCTTCAGCAAGACATGGTCAATGAGGACATATCAGAGGAACTCTTAACGCTGCGTCCTCAAAATGCAAAAATCAAAATCTTGTGCAATGACTGGATAAAAACAATTCAAATCAAAAACACTTATCAACAGAACCTCCAGTGTACAACAGACATGCGAACAATTCATGAACTACATAAATATCTCTCACTGTTTCCAGACCCTATCATCAGAACAACGTTCCTGAGAATACGTTTAAACACAATACCTACAAGATCAAATCTCGTTATTTCTAGACAGATACCCTTCATGGAACAATACTGTTGATTCTGGAAAGTTCAAACCATACCTGAAACCCTATTCCACCTTGTGATGGAACGCCAGTCACTCTCGACTCATAAGGAACAATTTGGTCCCTTCTCTGAACTTTCAGCGCAACAAATGGGCACAGAGGAAAGATGGTCTGCGCTACTTAGTGGCCTAAACAATAAATACACCTACAAAATTACTCTATTTCTTCAAACCATTTTGGAACTTAACAAGTAAACTCACTGAGACCAATCTATCTTCGACCTCTTTCAAGTCTCTCTCTATAAATGAAAAAGTTTATAATTAAACTACAACATTTTAATTAAAAAACAAATAGCCCCTGAACCAGTAAGATCTGAAGTTTCCAACAGATGGGCTAGGATCGTGGCATTAAGAGGGGTACCCATCGCCTTCCTGAATCCCACCTGGAATCTTGAAAGAAGATGATTGTCAGCTACCCCCTTCTCCAATTCCCTTAATATAAGAGTAGCAAATACCGTGGCAGGCACATCAATCAATGAAATAGGGCGGTAATTGCCTGGGACATCACTTGGCTCTTTTTTGTGGATAGGTACAAAAATTGTGGTAAGCCAGGAAGGATAAATCATTCTGGTTTCAAATAGCAGATCAAAACTAGTTTTGATCATTTTGGCCCAGAAGTACGGATCATCTTTTAACAGACATGGCAGAACCCCGTCGGGCCCTGCAGCCTTCAAATAGGTTAATTTATTAATAGCCAATCTCACGTCCTCCAGTTGCGACGGGCATTCCATGGGTATCTTTGCGACAAGAGAGTTACTGTCAACAGGGAGGAAACCTATAGGTAGAGCATATCTAGCTTTAATATATGTACTCCACTCCTGACCCGTAATTGATTAATCAAATTCCGTATGGTCTGGTCTACCAGAAGAGCAAAGTATGGCCCAAACATCTTTAGTTTTCCGCTTGCATAAAAGCCCAATCATTTTTTCATTGTCTGCCAATCGACTTGCCCTCTTTACATTTTTGAGTGAATATTTACAGCAAGCTTGAATTTGTTTTTTTGTCTTGTTCAATAGGCTATTATCCAGTAGCAACTCTCTTGCCCTTCTAATTTCCCTGTTACGTGCCCTCTTTAGAGCAGCAATCTCAGTGCTATATCTATTGGGATGCAGAGTACTCAGTCCCATCTTTTGGGTTTGAGCAAGATCGTGCAGATGGTATTTTACCACAGCAATGTTATAAGCTACAATATTATGTTTTGTCCAAATAGATGTTTCGTTAATGCCTCTACTCCACATGTCTCGATTTACAAGAAATGACAAATGTTTACATAATTTTGGGTTCCATCTAATTGACTTCGGATCTCTCTCTACCTCGATTAATGTCAACTGCCTTGATTTCGTAAGCACTTCTACTGGAACATGCAGACTGAGCTTCAGCATCATATGAACACTAAAGCACATATTGATAATCACAATAGGACTACAAATCTTGAGTAGATTTTCTGATACCGCGATATAGTCAAAGAATGTGAGTTCCCTCTTATCCAAGTAAAATCAAGTTGGTCCTTTGCATGAGTGATCATATGGATGTTCCAGTTTACCAGAAACTCCATCCAAAAATGCCCTCTTTCATGACACAAGGTGGTATAAACCTGCTTCGAGTGCGCCAGTTTGTATGGTGAAGAATCATCCAGGATAGAATTGAAGTCTCCCCCAACGATTACCTAGTATTCTGCATTACGAAGTAAAGCTTTATGTAAGATTGCATCTAATTCCGTTAATATACTTAACTGAGACCGCAGCTTAGAATTGCAATACAAGTTAATGATCAATATATGGCTGTGATTTGATATTGCTTCAATGACAAGTAATTCATTTGACAAAAAAATGTATTTTGCTACCATCTTCAATCTATTGTGCACTAAGGTCAAGAGACCTCCTGCGGGTCATCCAAGTTCCCCACATCTAGCCATGTGACTAAATGAAGTAAAGCCATCCAAATTAATGTGTTTCACAGCCATAGTTTCTTGTATTAAAATGATGTTGGAATTATTAAATGCAGGGTTTGTTTTATAACATTTCTGCAAATTGTTAAAGCCATAACAATTCCAACTAAGAATGGAAATCTCTGGGAGTTATGAATGATTTTGCTTGGTAATGACGGAGCTCACATCTTTCAGAAGTGGTTCTAAACATGCCAACCCCTTTATAGCTTTAACTACCAAAGTTAACTGGTTGAGCAAGTTCTTGGTCAGAACTACATCTGCACCCAAATGCACCGCTCGGGTCGTAGTACATATCATCTTCTGTGTTTGAAATTCAATAAAGCTAGTTGATTTTTGCATACTTTCAAAAGAGTGTAGTTCATAACCCAACAGTTCAAAATTGTCTCTTTGTTCCCGTAACATTTTGGTAATCAGGAGAGATTGTACTTTACATAACATCCTGTTATTATTAATGAGAGGAAATTTTATCCATTCAATGTCATGTGTATTTAAATTCCGCAAAGTTGGTATTTGTTGAAACACATTCAACAAATAAGTGCGGTTAATTCTATCATTTCCATGCATCAAGACCTTGCTAATCCACCCAATAAACATTTGCATTTTCTTTGGGATGTCGTCATGTGTCTTGATGATGTCGACATCAGGATGAAGCTGATTTACATTTCCAACCTTAATCCCTTCTCTTCCTGATTGCTCACCATTTGAGATTGTGTCCTCCTGGGAAACCTCAGAATTAGTCTGGTTTTCACTTTTGTTTGAAGCAAGCTGGTGCCCTACATTTACGATCAAACCTGAAGTACCTGTGTGACTGACTCTATTCATATCATTATTTACAGAATTTCCTTTACTAGGATTGCTATGCTTCAGACATATGTATGGAGGTTTTACTTCTGTTTGTACTTGGGGTCCTAACAAGGTTATCGTATGGGCATGCTCTCCATCGCTTCTAATAGTTTTTTTTATTTTTAGTTGCTTGGGAGAAAGCTGCCAAATTAGATTGTTTCATATTGCTCCCTTGACAGTTGGCACTACCAGAGGTACTAGCACAAGGTCCTCCTTTAGTGGCAACTGTAAGTTTGGATGCAGTTTGCACCATTTGAGGTGATTGCGACTTGTGTGCTGTTTGTCCAGACGTTTGCTGGATATTACTGGGTTCAGTAAGAGCGTCCTGAATGTCCATCTGTTAGTGAGCCCTGGATTCATCATCCAACTGATTTAAGCCTAGACCAGGCTCATGTACCAAGTGTATAGCAACATCTTTGAGTTCTTTGCTGTTTATGTTCGAGTCAGTTCTACTATTTTGCTGCCCTATTTGACATTTTGACTGCTGAGGTGCTAGCATTTCGTTTAAGAACTTTCTGCTGTCGTTTTTTGCTCTAAACTGCAGTTTTTTAGCTTGCTGAGACATAAAATATTTCCATTCCTGATTGCTCTGTCTTGCTTTCTTCACTATTAGCAATAACCTCCTTGTTATTAACCCTTTCTTGTTGCTCCAAAATTTCAGTCAAGACAGAAGGACTATCAGGTGTCTCGGGATGATCTACCACATGCTCGACATTTGACAACTCAACCTGATGGTATCCACTACCGTCACAGTTTACCACATTAACTTTAATCAATATACTTTCCAATACTAAAAGTCTGTCATGATGCAACTTCGCTACTGTGATTAACTCAATCTTATCAATCTCTTCCTGTGAAGGAGTATATGTCTCAATTTTTCCTAGCAATTGTACGTACTCGGTGTAAGGCTTCTCTACTTTATGATCTATACTAGTAGTTTGTGTCTCTTGAGTTGTCATCTTAACATGCGGGTGGAAAAAACAAGGTGGATTTTGGCAACTAGTATGCATGTTATTCATTTGGATAGGCTGGAACTTTCCCAAAGCTTTGTGTGCCAACATGAAACCCTCTAACTTGTTTAATTTCCCCAACATCTCCCCCATTGACCCTTTCATCTCCCTTATGGCAAAGTGAGTAAATTCATGCCACTTGTCCAAAATGTTAAGAATCTGCATCAATAGGGGAAAGATTTGATAATTCTGCTCATTCAGATCGAGCATCGTTTCATCAGTAAGATTATTTTCTTGAATAACCCTTGCAGATGTGAGAGTAGCCATAGCTGCGTGAAATTGCGAGATATAGCAAGTGGATCAAACTCTCGATACTCCTGGTGTGGCCATTCTTTGTGTCCCTCAACAGATGGTGGTGAGTGAACCAACCCGCTCGATTTGACAGCTTCCCTGAAAACGAACCTCTCAGAGGAGATTGGATTGCAACACAAGTCACCATCCTTGTTACTGTGTAAATGTACAAAATCTCTTTGTCTTCGAGGTTTGGAAATTGGATTAGATGGCCCCAAAGACAAACACACGCGTGTATCAAGTTCTGCCATTATAACTGGTGCTAGCATGGAAACATCTGCGATATCACTATTTCGATTTAGTGCAACTGTGGGTCCAATCTCATCTACCTGGGCGCTCCTAGGTTGCATCATATCATCCCCAATACCGTGAAGCCCATTGAGTTCACTTAAATAAAGCACCTTTTTATCGATCATTATGGGCTGGGTCATTTGTTGTTGTTTGCCACCTAGATCTTGCCCTTCAATGTGCCTTACAGAAGCATTGTAGGGCAATTTCGATAATAGGGGGATTATTGATGGTACTGTAAAGGAGAGCTCTGTAATCAAGGGCTCTAAATGTTGATCTACATCCATATCAGTCGCCACCATTCCATGTATAAATTGCGGTTTAGGGAGCACATTATTCTTTTTTACTACGGGGCCTGTCAGCCGTTTTCCATTTCTGAGGCTCGTTTTCATTTTGGTATGTACCTTCACACCAATAACACTATTTACTCCTCAAGTGGATAAGACGAAACAGCACAGATCTACAGTGCTTTTCCTAACAATATACCCAGGGCTCTTATACCATGAGACACCCTAGTTTCACACACTGATAAAACTACTGTACGTGTGTTCAGCCGCCAGTTATAGCCCATTTAAGCAAGGGGCTCAAAGGCTCTCAGGCCCACAGTCACCCCAATGACACCACACTCGAAGCACACCGGTCTGTACTTTAAATACTGATACTTATCTCCAAATTATCAGGGGGTTCCAAGGCTCTCAGGTCCACAGTCATCCCAAGCCACCACACTCGTAGTACACCGGTAGAGACTTTATATATCGATACTTGTGTCCAAGTTTGCATGGGGTTCCAAGGCTCAGCGGCCTGCAGTCACCCCAATTTTACCTCACACCTTGAGTAGAAGTGCCTGCTTTAATAACAAACTCTTAGTGCCAATTTAGCATGGGGCTCAAAGGCTCTCCGGCCCGCAGTCACCCCAATGCCACCACACTCCTCACTCACCGGGAAACACTTTTTATATAGACACTTATATCCGAGTTGACAGGGGGAACACAGGCACTCAGGGCTCCTTCAACCCTTATCCGATATTCTGCACTTTCGATGTTATGAGCATCTAGCCCCTGTAAATCATAACTCAACTCAGCAATTATATTTGCACCTTAAGCATGAAAACAAACGTGCACAATGCTATCGGGCTAAATCACAGCTCAAAAAAGTTCTGCCAGTACAATTTAAATTCCACGATAGCTTCCCGCTCGAGCAAATTGTTCGATGACAGTCACCAATTTAGCACGAATTCGTACAGCTCAAACGGAGCATTTTTCTGTCTGTGTCAACAACCCAGCCAGCAACGCGTAGAAGAGTAAGTGGGAACACGACTGAGCAGTATCAAAGTCCTCCAGATCAACCATCACAGCAGTGCAGCAATGATGCTTACACCAGCAGTACTAAAGAATCCGGACGCTTCCCAAACGGCAGCGGCTCCGCAATCCGCAAAACACCAAAAAACACTGCTGGCACACCACGCAGTGCTCCACGCATGTGCGGTGTGTTTATTGTCTTGAACTCCTCCCAAGGCAATAGAAAGAGGACTGTAGAAGTAAGTCCAATTCCCGGCAAAATCAACAGAGCAAAAACAAAAATCACCTTCCTCCAACTGCTACAAAACAAAATGCTGGCACATTGCAGAGCTCTCCACGCATGCGCAGTGTGTTTATTGTCTGGAACTCCTCCCAAGGCAATAGAAAGAGGACTGTAGAAACTGTAGAAGCAAGTCCAATTCCAGGCAAAATCAACAGAGCAAAAACAAAAAGCACCTTCCTCCACCTGCTCCAAAACACACTGCTGGCACATAATGAAATGTATAGTTTCTTGATAACCTCTTAGAAACTTGGGTAAACTTCCTTCCCCAGGATTCAAGGAAAATTCAGCTCCAGTGTTCAACAAAAATAAACAAGGAAATCCATGTCGGTAGGTCAGTCTCAATTCAGTTCTTGAGGTATCAATGCCAAGATAACGTTTTGTTAACCAAAGTTCCAACAACATCAAAGCTTTTCTTCTTGGTGAAATATAGACTTTGCCTTTCCTCAAAATAGCATCAATATTGTTCCCAGCCACAATGTTTTGCCACCACTTCCAGTTATCCAAGTATTTGACAGAGTTCAAAAGAAATACAAATTCTGTAAATGTCAGTGAAACACAGTTCTTGGTTAACACTTAGTATGTCTCTCCTGAAAAGATTAGCCATCACTGTATGTATCTTTTTCAACATGACTTCACAGCACTTCTACTTCCACTTCAACAGCTTTACCATGAGAGCATACTCCTTTGCCTCAAAGTGTTCCACTTCATTTGTGCTACTTAAGTCTTGCATATACTGACAACCAAAGACACTACTACAGTTTCAGTGCCCTGTAATACGACTACAGCTTCAGTACTTTGTAATTTCAAACATGTTTTGGTTCTGACAAGATTCAGTTTCAGGTATTGCAACACCTTCAAACGGGAAAGGCACTCATACTCTGAATATCCCTTTTCAAAGGGCAGCCTCTTTGCCTCTCTTGTCTGTCTGCAACCCACAACAACCTATAATTGCCTTTGGAACACATTTCTCTCTTCCATCTACAGTCTTTGGCAATGTAGGTTGTGTGAGACAGGCATGGTATCAAGAGAGACACAGACTGAAATATGTTAGTTTCAAACCCTTTACTAACGTTCCTGGGTTGGTGTAATGCCTAACTGGCCCTAACACTAAAGGGATGGTTCCCTTAACTGATGTTTCTAATGGTCATCGAAGTCTGAAATTCCAAAGTAAAAATCTGTCTGTGTCTAAACCTATGCTTGACCTCACTTTTTGACTAAATGTATTAGGAAGTCTCTTAAAAGAAAGATATAGTGGTTCAACAGAAAATAGGAAACCAAGGTTGATTTTAGGTCTTCTCACCAGGTGTAGGCTGGTCAGTTTCACAAAAATGAGTTCAATGTAATCCTCCCTCACTCATCTACCCCCAGGGATGGAATGCAAGAGTGATGGCCCTCCCCTGGCCACCTTAATAGAGGACTCTCGGGGTCTGGATGGGAGAACACCCCTAGGTTTCTCACAGTTGTATCATCTTCAAAGAATATTTATAATTAGCAAGTTTCCCCTCCCCAACCTTGCCTTTATCCCTTTGCCAACTGTTAGCCAGGATAGTTACCCAGAAGCTTTGGTGTCACTCTCTTGGTTTCAGGTAATGCTTGCACACTTGAATCTTGTGCAATGCTAAGGTTCTATTGGGCTTACAGTATTGTTTAAACTGCTCTCTGGATTTAGCAAAGGCTGCTTTCAGTCTCATTAGGGGAATACTCTTAGCTTGGGCAATGCTTGCTCTCTCCAACTTCCAATACAATGGTTTAAACACTTGACAATTCTTCAGAAGATATTGATATTGATATTTAATTTCTATCGCGCTCATACACAGGTGTTTCAGAGCGTGACAAGGCAAGGGAAGGGGAACAGGGGAGAACAAAACAACGATCTTACCAGTGACATTGAGAACGCACAAGTTCATGGGAAATGGGGAGGGGAAAAGTGCATGGAAGGGGGGAGACATGGAGAGTGTGGAGCAAGGAGAAACAGATGAATAATAATAAATTAATAAATAATAAAGGTAACAAACAGTGGTAGTGCAGCAAGCAAGTGGCAAGTGTTGGGTTTAAGGCAGCAGACAGGGTAGGTCTGCAGGAATAAAAAGGGGGGGGGCTGTATGGGTACAGACACAAACCCCAGTGCAAGGGGTGGCCGGAAGGCAGTGCGGGGAGGTGGCAGGGTGAGCAGGTACCTGGGCCCGGACGACAGAGAGTGGCCAGGTGTATAGTGACGAGAGAGAACAGATCAGCAGGGGAGAGGTGGGCAAAGGCAGAAACAAAGAGGAAGGTCTTGATGTGCTTCTGGAACCATAGATGGTTCTCCTCAAGTTTTAGAGTTTCCAGAGGGAGGCCCCAGCCGAAGACAGAGATCTACCCCCAGCTCGTTTGTTTGAAAAATGACTGACCCTGAGGGAGTTAGAGGTAGGGGAGCAAAGAGCTTGAGGAGAGAGGTATTTGCGGAGGGATAGCTGAAGGTATTTTGGACTCAGGTCCCAGAAAGCCTTGTGGACAATGCAGAGGGTTTTAAATGTAATCCTTTCATCCATTGGGAGCCAATGGAGAGATTTCAGAGCTGGAGAGATACGATCCCAGGGCTTGAGGCCAAGGACAAGTCTTGCAGTCCTGTTCTGGATTAGTTGCAGAGGGTGGAGAGTAGAGGCAGGTTGTCAGATTGCACCAAAGTATCAACCGAAAAGGATACAATATTCAAAAGGATACAGGAGGTAGGGTCTTCCGGATCCCTGTTCACCCGACTTGATAGTCGTGAAGTCAACAAAGACCTTCCAAATGATACAACCCTCTGGCTGATAAAACAGGCAGAGCGATGGATCACTGGAAAGGGCGTGGGTAAGGTATAGTAATCCAGCCTAGGACAAATTAAAGTATCATGATTAACTGCTCCAACATGAGTATGATGAGTTAGATAATGGCAGGAATGATCACACTGACCTGTATCTCTGGGTAGAACAATCCAGAAGTCTCTTGATGGATTTGAAATGAAGAACAAAACGACAGGGAAGGGAAAATTAGTAAGGGAGACTTATCCCGGACGGAACGAGGCTCACGCTAGATACGGGTTGAATTCACCACAGGATAGCGTCCAAAGTTCAGTTCAAAGTCACTTCCAATAATCCTTGAAAGGCTTCCTTCCCACTTAGGGATCAATCCTTCTGTTAGTTCCACAGATGCAGGAGTTAGAAGAAAATAGTGTTTGAAGACAACATGAGCGTGTGGATTTACACGCGGGCAGGGTTCGCGCAGCCTTGGCCAGCCGCACTTGAAGACGAAGAGCGCGTGTGGATGTTACACGCGGGCAGGATTTACGCAGCCTTGGCCAGCCGCGTTTGAAGACGAAGAGCGCGTGTGGATTTACACGCGGGCAGGATTCACGCAGCCTGGGCCAGCCGCACTTGAAGACGAAGAGCGCGTGTGGATGTTACACGCGGGCAGGATTTACGCAGCCTTGGCCAGCCGCGTATGAAGACAAAAAGCGCGTGTGGACTTTACACGCGGGCAGGATTCACGCAGCCTGGGCCGGCCGCACTTGAAGACGAAGAGCGCGTGTGGATTTTACACGCGGGCAGGATTCACACAGCCTTGGCCAACCGCGTATGAAGACAAAGAGCGCGTGTGGATTTTACACGCGGGCAGGATTCACGCAGCCTTGGCCAGCCGCGTATGAAGACAAAGAGCGCGTGTGGATTATCACGCGAAGGGATAGCTCCAGGAATCAGCGTGTGGCGGAACACACGCTATCGAAGGCCCAAAAGTAGCTGTAGGAATATACCAGGATGTAGATCAGAGGTTCAGCTACACGACGCCAATAGAGACGATCAGAAGCAGCGAGTGAAGTTTCTACGCTGCTTAAATACGTGATACCGTAGTTCACGTGACGAAGCAAAAGTCACGTGAAGTTAGCGACGTGAAAAGTGTAAACGTCGTTTTCCCGGTAACGTATCGAATAGCCTCCATTTGGAGTAGAACGGTCTAGCTGTTCTACGAGCATAGCGTCCAGCATGCATGACAGTGCCATCCCCCAAAGGGACAACCTCTCCCCTTCTTGTGTGGAAGCGCTTCAATAAAGCAGGAGCATGAATGTTGGAAAGAGGTTCCCAGGACCTATCTTCGGGTCCATAGCCCTTCCAGTCCACCAGATAATACGGTCTACCAGAACGGAGTTTCATATCCAGTATGTCTTGTACCTCGTATTCATCAGACCCCCGCACAGAAATAGCAACAGGCCGTACCGGCAGTCTAGTAGTGTCAGAGAAAGGCTTGATGAGCGAGACGTGGAATACAGGATGCACCCGCCATCGTTGTGGCAAAGCCAGACGTACAGCAGCAGGATTAAGAACATGGAGCACAACATACGGACCGATGAATCTAGGCAACAATTTCTTTTTGCCCGGAATTCTTAAGTTCTTAGTGGATAGCCAGACTTTCATCCCAGCCATATAGACAGGTGCGGACACCCTATGAGCGTCGGCATAGAACTTGTCACGTCGTTTGGCCTGCTCCAATTGCTGCTTCACCTTTCTTTGTAATCTCTTCAGATCATGAAGCGTACGGCCTGCGGCAGGCGTGTCCAGGGATAGACCGGAATCTAGAGGTATTGATCGGGGGTGTTGTCCATAGAGAGCATAGAACGGTGAAGTGCCTATGGCACTATGATAAGAGTTGTTATAGGCGAATTCAGCCGCCGGCAGTACCGTGAGCCAATCCGATTGGTATTGCAAACACAGACACCGCAGATATTGTTCCATAGTACAATTGACCCTTTCAGTCTGTCCGTCGGTTTGAGGATGATAAGCGCTGGACATTCTATCATCAATTAGTAATGCAGATGTTAAGGCTCTCCAGAAGCGTGACGCAAACTGCGAGCCCCTGTCAGTAATGATTACTGATGGTAGACCAAAGAAACGGAATATATGTTGGATGAATAGATCAGCCAGAACAGTAGCAGTTGGTAAACCAATACAAGGAATAAATAGGGCCAATTTAGTGAAATAATCCACTACGACCCATAGGGTATCGTATCCTTGATTTGGGGGGAGTTCCACCACAAAGTCCATAGATATCATGTCCCATGGTTTGGTAGGGACAGGCAGGGATTGGAGTAAGCCCACTGGTTTACCAGGAGTGTTTTTACATTGGATACATACGGAACAAGAAGATACGTAGTTTATAACGTCTTTTGCCATGGATGGCCACCAGCACCACCTTTTGAGTAGGTCCAGTGTTTTCTTCTGTCCAGGATGGGCTGCAATCAAGGAATCATGATTCCATTTGAGGGCTTTATCCCGCATTGAAGGAGTTGATAGATAAAGCACCCCCTGTGTGAATGGTAAACCGTTATGCACGTCTAGATTCATATCCTGGACTACTTGTGGATTATTTTTTACCCACTCTTGTATTTCGGTTTTTAAGGATGGTTGAACCGAACAACCACAAATCACATGATCTGCCAACAGCTGGATCTGTACTTGTTTTTCTTCCTGCGCCTCTTTACTCATACGGGACAAAGCGTCCGACTTAACATGTTCTCGGGCAGGACGATAGGTGACCTGGAAATCGTATTGGGCAAAAAAGACATGCCATCTGGCCTGACGGGCCGTAAGGCATTTCATGGATTTGAATGCTTGGAGATTTCTATGGTCAGAGTACACCAACACCTGTTGTTTGGCCCCAAGAAGATGATGACGCCATTCTCGGAAGGCATCTTTGATAGCCAGTAGTTCCCGCTCAGTAACGGTGTAGTTCCGTTCATATGAGGTGAGTTTACGAGAGAAGAAAGCCACTGGGTGTTCCTCCTTGGTTTCTGTGCAGACTTGTGAGAGCACTGCGCCAATAGCGACACTGGATGCATCCGCTTCAACGACAAACTGGCGATCAGGATCCGGATGTTGAAGCACGGGTGCAGTGGTAAATGCTTCCTTCAGTTTTTCGAATGCTGCTTGGGCATGTTGGTTCCAACAGAAAGGTACTTTGGAACTAGTTAAAGCCGTCAAAGGAGCTACTGTTTTGGAAAAGGAATGGATGAATCTGCGATAGAAATTCGCAAAGCCCAAGAAAGACTGTAGCGACTTGACGTTATGTGGAATTGGCCAATTCAAGACTGCCTTTACCTTGGAACGACTCATTCGAGCACCTAGATTGGTAATGTCGTAACCAAGGAACTCCACTTCCTGCGAATGAAAGACACATTTTTCGGCTTTCACATAAAGGTGGTTCTCCCTAAGTCTTTGTAGGACTGTAGAAACATGTCTGACGTGTTCCGATAGAGATGAGGAGTAAATCAAAATGTCGTCCAGATAGACAACCACAAATCGGTCCATGATGTCTCTGAATATATCATTCATGAAGAATTGAAATGTGGCGGGAGCATTGCACAGACCAAAAGGCATCACCAAATATTCGTAAAGACCATACCGCGTCTTAAAAGCGGTCTTCCATTCGTCGCCTTCACGAATGCGAACCAAATTGTATGCACCTCGCAAGTCCAGTTTGGTGAAGTAGCTGGAAGTGCCTAACTGATCCAACAGCACGTTTATTAGCGGTAAGGGGTATTGGTTTTTGATGGTGATATCATTAAGTGCCCTGTAATCAATGCAGGGTCTGAGGTCTCCCTCTTTCTTAGGAACAAAGAATAGAGGAGATGCAGCAGGAGATTGCGAGGTTCGTATAAAGCCCATGGCTAGCGCCTTGTCAATGTATTCCTTTAACACGACATCTTCTTTAGGTGTTAAAGAATAAACACGGCCTGTAGGAATTTTGGCACCCGGAATCAGTTCAATAGGACAGTCGTACTGTCGATGAGGAGGTAATTGTTCTGCCTGGCCTTTATCAAAGACATCAGCATAATCAGCGTATTCGCATGGTATGATATTGTCGCATTGATGTACCACGCTGATAGCAGAAACCTCCACCACAGAGGCCAATAAGTGTTGTTTATTTGACACCTCCTGACTGGTAAAGCAATGTTCGTTGCAATGAGTCGAAGGATATTGGAGCGAACCCGAAACCCAGTCAACAGTAGGATTGTGAAGGGTTAACCATGCAAGACCAAGTATGATCTCGTACTGCGGAGCAGCAATAACATCGAAGACGATTTCTTCTGAATGGTTATTTGATAGCGTCATCCGAACAGGTACCGTCTCCTGGGTTACCATACCAGAAGTTAACACAGATCCGTCCACGGTATTCACCGTTTCGGGTTTTTTTTTGTTTACTAGGGGTAAGGAGCGGTTCTTAGCATAGGTGATGTCTATATAATTGCTGGTGGCGCCAGAATCAACCATGGCCTTGGAAACCACTTCTCGCTCATCACAATGTAACGTCACCTGAACTATTACAGGTGCATGTTTAGGAATGGTACTGGAGTCCGATGAAACACTCGACATAGGGACTCCTGCTAATGTCGAGTTCTGGCGTTTCCCGCACGCTTGACGGGTTTTTTAGGGCATGTTGCCAATAAATGCTCGGAAGAACCACAATACATACATAAGTGGTTTTTTCTTCGGTTCTCCCGTTCTGTATTGGACAATCGGCCTCTCACGGCGCCTATTTGCATGGGTTCAGGGTCGTTAGAGATGACTGCTGGTGTCTCTGACCGCCCCGAGACTGGCATGAAGGGCTTTTTCTCTCCCTTTCGAGCATTCCTTCGGGCGTCGATTTGTAGAACCAAATCAAGCAGCTCTGGGAAACCCGTAGGAACCACAGGAACAGTAGATAAGGCGTCTTTCAGTTCTTCAGAAAGACCCTTGTAAAAAACAGCCGTTTTCTTGCTGTCAGGCCATTGGGTTTCCGCCGTCAGTTGATTGAACCGGGCGACGTAAGACATAAGGGGTTGGCTGCCTTGTTGTAGGTTAAGCAACTCCAAATCTGTGGCTTGAGTAGAGTAACGCATGTCAAAGACTTTACTCATAGCAGTCAAGAGATCGTCACAATCGTACAACAAAGGGCTATTAGTTTCCAACAAAGGGTTAGCCCAAGCAGCAGCCGTGCCCCCTAAATGGGAAAGCACGAAGGCTGCTTTTGTGGTTAGGTCAGGAAAAGATGTAGGACGGCAAAGGAAATGGAGTCGGCACTGGTTTACAAAGGTTCTGTAGGTTTTGGGATCACCCGTGAACCTTTCTGGAGGGGCCAAGGGAAACTGAGTGGGCATAACCACGTTAATAGTCTCCTGTGGGGGTGCCGTAGTCCCAGATCCGGATGCGGTAGCCATCGGTGCTTGTGTTCCCTGAGGACTACCATGTAGGGCGTCTTGCATAACGTCCATACGGTGCCGTAGCATGTCCTGTGCAGTAACCATTTCATTCCTCAAATCGTGGATCAACTGTGTCAAAACAGTTAAAGGATCCGTACCCTCCATGGCTTCTGATTCTGTCAGATTGCACCAAAGTATCAACCGAAAAGGATACAATATTCAAAAGGATACAGGAGGTAGGGTCTTCCGGATCCCTGTTCACCCGACTTGATAGTCGTGAAGTCAACAAAGACCTTCCAAATGATACAACCCTCTGGCTGATAAAACAGGCAGAGCGATGGATCACTGGAAAGGGCGTGGGTAAGGTATAGTAATCCAGCCTAGGACAAATTAAAGTATCATGATTAACTGCTCCAACATGAGTATGATGAGTTAGATAATGGCAGGAATGATCACACTGACCTGTATCTCTGGGTAGAACAATCCAGAAGTCTCTTGATGGATTTGAAATGAAGAACAAAACGACAGGGAAGGGAAAATTAGTAAGGGAGACTTATCCCGGACGGAACGAGGCTCACGCTAGATACGGGTTGAATTCACCACAGGATAGCGTCCAAAGTTCAGTTCAAAGTCACTTCCAATAATCCTTGAAAGGCTTCCTTCCCACTTAGGGATCAATCCTTCTGTTAGTTCCACAGATGCAGGAGTTAGAAGAAAATAGTGTTTGAAGACAACATGAGCGTGTGGATTTACACGCGGGCAGGGTTCGCGCAGCCTTGGCCAGCCGCACTTGAAGACGAAGAGCGCGTGTGGATGTTACACGCGGGCAGGATTTACGCAGCCTTGGCCAGCCGCGTTTGAAGACGAAGAGCGCGTGTGGATTTACACGCGGGCAGGATTCACGCAGCCTGGGCCAGCCGCACTTGAAGACGAAGAGCGCGTGTGGATGTTACACGCGGGCAGGATTTACGCAGCCTTGGCCAGCCGCGTATGAAGACAAAAAGCGCGTGTGGACTTTACACGCGGGCAGGATTCACGCAGCCTGGGCCGGCCGCACTTGAAGACGAAGAGCGCGTGTGGATTTTACACGCGGGCAGGATTCACGCAGCCTTGGCCAGCCGCGTATGAAGACAAAGAGCGCGTGTGGATTATCACGCGAAGGGATAGCTCCAGGAATCAGCGTGTGGCGGAACACACGCTATCGAAGGCCCAAAAGTAGCTGTAGGAATATACCAGGATGTAGATCAGAGGTTCAGCTACACGACGCCAATAGAGACGATCAGAAGCAGCGAGTGAAGTTTCTACGCTGCTTAAATACGTGATACCGTAGTTCACGTTACGAAGCAAAAGTCACGTGAAGTTAGCGACGTGAAAAGTGTAAACGTCGTTTTCCCGGTAACGTATCGAATAGCCTCCATTTGGAGTAGAACGGTCTAGCTGTTCTACGAGCGTAGCGTCCAGCATGCATGACACAGGTAGACTTAGAAAGAGACTGTTACAATAGTCCAACCTAGAGAGAACCAGAGCTTGGGAGACAGTGAGTTTCTGGGGGAAGGAGAGGAAAGGCAGAGTATCTCTGAGGAGGTGCAGTAGGAAGTCTGACTTTTTAGAGACATCAGAGATGCGGAGAAGGAAAGTGTGGAATCAAAGATGACCCCGAGGTTCTTAGCCTCACAGGTGGGGGTAGGAGGAGGGCCAAGGGAGGCCTGCCAGAGAGAGAGGGGGAAGGATGGTGATGGTGTGCCGATGAGGAAGATCTCCGTCTTGCTGGCATTCAGAAAAAGATCGTTGGCGGCACACCAATCTTGAATGGCAATTAGGCAATCGGAGATGAGAGAGGGAGAGGAGGTGGCCGACGGCAGCCTGAAAATGAGTTGAGTGTCATCAGCGCAGCACTGGATTTTTTAGCAGAAAATGGCAATGCATTGGGCGAGAATTGCCAGGTATTGGTTGAAAAGTCAGGGCGAGAGGTTAGACCCCTGGGGAACACCACAGGTAGAAAAGAAGATAGATGATAGGAAAGACCCAAGTTGGATCTGGGAGGGTCGATCAGAGAGGAAAGAGGTCAGCCAGGCCAGAGCCTGATCGGTGATACCCAGGTTATCACGGAGTCGGTTGAGCAGGATGGTATGATTGAATGTGTCAAAGGCAGAGGAGTGATCGAGTAGGATGAGGACAGAGGGAATGTTAGAGTCAAGGTTGGAGAGCAGATTCTCAAGGATGTTGAGCAGAGCAGTTTCCATGCTTCTGCCAGCTCTGAAGCCAGACTGGTGGTCATGGAGACAGCTAACAGAATCGGAATGAAAGTTAAGCTGAGAGATGGCCAACTTTTCCAGGAGTTTGCCCAGAAAGGGAGTAATCGAAATAGGCCGATAGTTGGCCGGACAAGAAGGATCAGCTGTGGGTTTCTTGAGAATGGGATTCACAAGGGAGTGCTTCAGAGGTGAGGGGAAGGATCCTGTGTCAAAGGAGTAGTTGCAAAAATCGGCAAGGGGTGGAGCAAGGGTATCAATGTGGTCCTTGATGGTTTTAGAGGAACAGGGATGAACCTGTTTTGACAAGGCTTTCATAGACCGGACTTGTCAAGTGACCTCATCAGGGGAGAAAAGAGGAAAGGACGAGAAGGATGGTGGGAGGTGAGGGAGAGGGGTGGCTGAAGGAGGGTCAGCAAGCACAGACGGAGAGGAGAGACGAGAGGGAGTGGAGAAGAGGGTGGACAGGATGTCCTGAGTTTTTGAGATAAAGTGAGAGGCAAGGGCATTGCACAGAGCATGGGAGGCAAGAGGAGGTGTAGAGACTGCAGCAGGGTTGGCCAGCTCCTTGCCGATTTTTAAGAGTTCGGCCAAGTTGTTAGATGCCACAGAGACACAGGCTTGAAAGTGGACTCTCTTCTTGGTGCGGACAGAGAGTTGGTATTGCCTTTGGAGTAGGCGACAGGCCAGTTTGTCAGAGAATAAACAGGAAGCCCTCCATCTCCTCTCAGCTGCCCCATATTTGCATTTAAGTGTAGCTAGGTCGGAGTCACACCATGGAGTGCACTTGGCTTTGGGCTTCAAGCGGATCCTCATGACAGGGGGAAGAACATCAAGAATATCAGAAATAGAGGATTAGAGAAGGGACAGGGCTGTGTTAGGGTATGAGTCAGTCAGAGGATGAACAGGCGGAGAGAAGGTGGCAGCGAAAGCCTCAACTGACACACGCTTCATGGGCCGGATGTCCGAGAAGGTAGGTGGCAATTTTGGGTAGGCTTGGCTTGGGGGAAAGAGAGAGAGAGATGAGAGGAGAGGAGGCAGTGGTCACTCCAGGAGAGAGGAGTGGTCAGAGGAATAGAGAGGGGGAGGCCAAAGGAGATCAAAACATCAAGTGTGTGTCCTGTAGAGTGAGTCGGGCTAGAGGAGAGGATAGAGAGGGAGAGGGAATTGCAGAGGTCGCGAAAGAGTGCATAGGAGGAACAGGGAGAATCGAGGTGGATGTTGAGGTTACCTAGGAGGAGGAATTGAGTAGAAGAGGCAAGGAGGGAGGCGGAGAGATCTGCCCACTCAGAGAGAAAAGAGGTGATGTGACCAGGAGGCTGGTAGAGAGTAGCAACAGTAAGAGAAGGGCAAGGATAGAGAGAGCCTGCAGCCAAGGCATTCAATCTGAGTGGGAATGATAGTGGCAGGGACCCACTCAGGAAAGATCAGGGCTGCACCCACTCCAGGCTGGCTGGATCTGGGTGTGGAGAGGATCTTGTAGCCAACAGGCAGGAGAGTGTCAAAGCTTGTGACAGATCTGGCTGTGAACCATGTCTCTGTTCGACCGAGGACATCAAGGTCCTGTTCTTCAAGGAGGTGGCAGATGTCAGACGAGTGTTTGACAGCAGAGAGAGAGTTGAGAGTGGCAAGATGAAGAAGGTTGCCAGCCTTAAAAACCAAATCAGAGGAACGCCCTTCGGAGGTTTGGAGGTAGCCTGGGGTGGGGCAGAGGAGGGAAGAGTGGGCAAGGTAGCCAAGTGATGAGAGGAGAGGACAGCCAGGGAGGAAAGAAAGTTGTTGAGGCGGGGGAACCGCCTATCGAAGAGGAGGAGATTGGCCTGAGGGCCTTGGACCATGACAGTGCAATTTAGGTAGACATGTAGGATGATTTTGGAGGAGTGGAAGGAACCCATGAGGACTTCCCAGTGAGTGCCACCATTAATGGGGAGGAGGAGGCAGGACAGAGCACAGATATCATATGCAGTGTCCATAGATCTGGCGAAGGAACAGCAAAGAGGATGTCAGTGTGAATAATAATTCAGAGTTCACTCTTCCTCTGAGAAATGTAAAAAGGCACACACAACCACTTCTTCATAGATTTTACAAGGTTTTATAGGATTAATAATGGCCTTTTTTCCATAGCGTTTGTTCTTCATGCGATAGAAATAGAAATACTCGATCACACGAGAGAGCTACATTTCAAGTGTTCCATTGTTATCAAAAGAACAAACAGCTTTGTCTCTCTTCTACTCTTACGCTAGTGTTTATTACGCTGGATACTGTTTCCGCCAGGGCTCGTGCAAGGAATAAGAATGCCAGGTATAACTCACCGGCTTATGTTTTCCTTTCTCCATGTGTTGCACCACTTGTGCGACTTCTGGCTTCACTTGGGACCCACATCCTTCCTCGTTGAAGGTGTCTCCAGTCCAGCCATTCAGTTAAGGAGCCCCTCTTTCTCCTTTGACCCACGGCTTCACATCAGGTGCTCACCACAGTCTCCAACATACTTCTTGTGGAACCCTCATAGGTTGGTTCTCCCACCTCTGCCTGGATTGCCAACAATGCACCTTCTTCCTTCTGCCTTTGCTACTGCTGGATATACTCCAGCCATAGTTCCAGCTCCTTCTAACTGTCTGCGCCTGAGGAGGCCTTCTATGCCTCTCAGGTT
Organism: Ambystoma mexicanum; assembly: GCF_040938575.1. Taxonomy (NCBI): domain Eukaryota; kingdom Metazoa; phylum Chordata; class Amphibia; order Caudata; family Ambystomatidae; genus Ambystoma; species Ambystoma mexicanum. The sequence continues at coordinate 280,685,815 of NC_090923.1, read as the reverse complement.
CCTTTAGGTGTGGGCTATTAGGCTTAATTTCCTGACTACTATTACAACATCATTCCTCAGCCCTCTTCCTTGTCCCAGTACTTATGGGTATGGGACTTGTAGTCCCCTATAACAAAGTTAGATTTTCTGATTTCTGCTGTTTGGCAAACAGCCATCAAAATTGTGGAATTATGGGGAAAGTTAAACAGGGAGGTTTCCCAGTCTTCCTGGCCTTCCCCCGGCCCCCATGTGATCCTGCTGCAGTACACCACACCAAGGTTCAGGACCAGGAAGTGTCTGCCTTTCCCTGGCCACATGAGAAGAGTCCCAGGCAAGGTTTCTGGAGGAATCATTACTGATTCATCAAAATCCCTTGCAGACTATACAGTTCCCTATGAATCTACGTACCGGGTCCTGGAGGGTGGGTATGAACCATTCCTCCTGGAACTCTGCTGCAATTTGTCATGGAGAAGTGTGTGACGGGAAATGTAGTTGCTTTAGAGCCACAAGGAGCAGTTCTACAGGCATTACTACCTTCCCCGTCAGCTCCTATCTCCATGGGACTGCAGTATATGGGGCTGGCAACAGTATCTGCTGGGACACGGCTTCCATTTTCTGGGAATTTCTAAATGGCATATAAATGACTTCCTTCACCGCCCTGTCTACAGCATCATTTCCAAGTGCTATTGGGTTAGTACGACTAGTATGCGCAGCATACTTTACAAGGCCTACCTCTGTGGACAAGGTTAACGCTTCAATTAGTCTGGATAGCAGCGCAGCATGCTGGACAGAGGTCCCTTTATATCTCCTAAAACCTCTTCTCTGCCACCTTGATAACCCAGAGAGTACAGTGAGGTCACATACACAGAGTCATAATAGTGACGGCCTTCCCCTTACTCATTTCTAGCACCTCTATAAGTGCCACTAGTTCCGTCACTTGCACAGAGCAATGGGAAGACAACCATTTCTTCAGTCAAACCTGGTTTGCCCCAACCACAAGGCCCACAACGGCTGCACCTGTATGCCTCTCACCAGTGTCCTGATTAAGTATTGATGACCCATCGACAAAAAGTACCTTAGCTCCCTCCAGGCATCTTCTTTAACTTTCATCCACTCTTCCTCTTCTTCCTTTATAAGTTGCACAATCATGAACAATGTCACCAGGTTTCACTGGCTCTGCTACAAATGTCATAGCCTTGAGTAGTTGACACTGCACAGAATGTATCAGTGCATTTGAAAAAATAACCTCATATCCGAAACTCTTTGGGTAGTCAAAGTTGACTCAGACTTTTCCAAGATTGCAAAGACTCTATGCCGTACAAACAATTTCACCAGGCCACCCATGGTAATGCTTGAAGACATTTTTAAATTGCAAAAGATGCTGCCCCTAAAGCTTGGTTAAAAGTGAACTGTCCTTGCATCACTGAGTCTAGGAGTCTGCTATAAAATGGTAAAGGTTTGTGGCCAATGTTTGCTGGGTCAGGACCGCTGTCATCACCTGCCTGTTTGACTGAGAAAACAGAAAACAAATAAAATGGTTTCTTGTAATTTGGAGTCGCCAAGACCGGAGAATTACTGATCGCAGTCTTGAGTTCCCGGTAAGTAAGTCACCCTTTCTTCAGAAAATTCTATCGGACCCTTCTCCTTATGCACTTTCTTAAGTCCCTGCAGTAAGGGCCTCACGTAACTAGAGTAGTCAAAGATCTATGACCTACAATAGTTACAGAGTCCCAGAAACTGCTTCATTTGTTTCACTGTTACTGACTGAGGCGTATTTTGAATTGCAGTGGCTCTGTCTGGCATTACATTCCTTCCTACAGGTGATATCACGTGCCCTAAATATACTACCTCTGTCTGGCAGTACTGCAATTTTTCTTTGGCCACTTTGTACTCCTTCTCCGCAAGCAGGATGAGGAGCGTTATTGAATCTCCTCTACATTGCACCTCTGAAGTGCTACAGACTGGCAAATCGTGCACATACTGGATTACTATACTGAACACATGTAAATTACCCAAATCCATCTGAACCACCCTGTTAAAACACTCAGATTCACAGTACCCCTGGGGCAACCTATTTTGTTCGAATCTCTGACCTTGATACGTAAACGCTATGAGGTACTGAGAATCAGGGTTTAAGGGGACAGAGAATTTACCCCAAAATATTTCCACAAAATATAACACCAAAGGTGAACCTACGGCACAACATTTCCACCCAAAGGACCTCCCCTTTTTCTCCTTCATGCTTTTTGAATCTTGCCCACAATCACTCACCTCATTTGCTTTCACTGCACTCACCTTGCTTAGCTATTCACTTTAATTATACTTTTCACTTTTACTCAAAGGGCAGCATCTTATCCAACAAAACACATGCCAGCCGATATCTCTGAGATATCTCATTCACTCGAGCATAAAAGGAGCGCAATGTTTTTCACTATAATACCCCTGGTCTCACTCTCTTCATCACTAGTACGGTCTTCTCTAATACAATATTGTCTTTCCCTGACTACAGAAGGTTTCCCATTCACTACTTCAACTAACCAAGAAAAGTGAGGTGAGCTCCGCCTGCACAGTCAATACAGAATTAAGAATTCCAAGGGTATACTCCAGGGAGGTATCTACGGCTGGATTTATCATAAGATGCTGTCTCACCTCTAGGTGAGGGCTCCAGCCAACCAGACAAGCACACTGAAGGGTATCAGGACAAACCTCACAATGGACGTGCTGGTTAGGATATCTCCTCACACATCTAAAATAACAAACTAAGTACAAATATATACAAAGGACTTACAATGTAAAACAGTTCATTCACTCCTTCAAAGAATTCACCCTTTCAATCCCTGTAACCTCAACTAACTCCACGCACACACTCCCATTCTACCCTTACCAAACCCCTTAAATCAAAGAAAAACCCTCTTTCCCCCTATTTCTCCTCTTTCTTTACAGCCCAAAAGTGCACTCACGTGAACCTGAAGCACTCTGATGTGGTGCTGTGTCAATTCATCCTGCACAGCTGGACCATGGTACCACGCCTCCGGGAACAGATGGCCCTTTAACCAATATGGCGCCCGCAAACCTCTCTCTTTCACTGTGCACAGAAGACTGGTCCCTGCGGTGAGGTGCCACAGCTTGTGAGGACAGGAGACCCCTTATGTCTCAGAAAGCATGGGGTCCCTTTGTGGTCACCAAATGTATGGATGGGCCCTTAATCACCTTCATCAAGCAGGCCCACCTCTTAAGAATGGAGAGCACTTTTATATATAAAGCAAGTTTATTGTACAATCGTCCGGGGAGGAGCTAGATTATCCTGTCGAGTCAAACTAACCCAAGACTCACTGAACCACATAAATTGACTCAGTATGTACATTTTTGCAACAGTTAAAACACTCCCAAATATGTTATTACAATCCACCCCATACATAATTGGTCAAAACCTATACAAAGAAATCCCATCTTTCTCCAATTCTTCCATTCCCATTTCCCATTGTTATCTTAACTACCATCTTCAGCTCATGTATAGAACACACCACTTCTTAGGATTCGTCCATGTTAGATCATGACATCACCACATGGTTACACATTCATATACATAGTTCAATATGGGTCACAACTGGCCAGAAACCTCTTAACGTTAAACATAATTGCACATGGTTTGCATGGATACTTAAAAAAAGCACAATAAACAAGTTCCCTTTAAACTGGCAATAACTATCTCATCCACTCTAACTTTACTGGCGCCCCGGAACATTCTAACCTAAATAACTACCGTTTCAACACGCATTGCCCCTGTCCACATCCTGAATAAATAATAGAATCACAAGGAATATCAGTCACTTTGGCCTCGAGCATCGCTTTACCCCATGTTTATTGCTGGTCAAAAACAAACAGCCGAAACCTTTTGTCAAGCTCTCATGCACTTAAGAGATTACATCTCCTTTCTGTGATACTGCCAGGCCATAAAAACCATGGCCAGTTTCTTTAGCTGAGTTGACTACCGACTAAGGTCGTAGTTAATTATTTACCTATCCTCTGCCCTCTAAAACTCTGCAAAACCAGTTTCTCAAAGTCAAACCCAGACTGCTGCATTTTAATCCATTTATAAAAAAAAACCTCTACATGCAGTTTTATAAATGCCCTGTGTATGTATATAAGTGTGCATGCATGTTTAGTAACTGCCATGTTTTCTTCACAGTGGTTTCTCTATGACCAGTCCCCTTCCTTGCATGAGCATTATGAAAACTCCTTGTTGCTCGCTTTCTATGCACTTCATCGTACATTATATCTGGATCGTGTTTTACATTTCATTTGAAAGTTTTCCCATTTATCTTTCTACGCACGTGCAAAGCCAATTTGTATCAGCTTAACAAAAAGTAACACTAAAGTAACATATCACATTTACATTTAACTTCACTGGATATATGCAGAGCTACTTTGGTTTTCTTGGTTGCTTACGTGCCTGGCAGTGTGAGCTCTCCTAGGAAGATGCTGCTGGAATGGTTGATAGTTGATGTGATGATGAGGTTGGTGATATCATCCAGGAAGGCTTTGTTACTCTGTGTTGTGCGTTAGATCAAGTGGAAATTAGCAGTTGGACAGTGACAAGTGACATGTCATCCATGGGTGTAAGGAGTGAGGAATCCTAGAGCGTGCATGTCATTGAAGTATTTTGGTTGATCAGAAACCACTGCAGTATTTCTCTGTAAAGTTGACATGATGCAGTCGGCAGGGATGAGGATAGCCAGGATGTGGGAGGAGGTGAGTTCAAGCCTTGTTTCTGATAAGTAGAGTGCAATACGTTTGTGTGGTGATGATGTCACCAATGTCTGCCATGTAGAGTATAGTGGAATGAATGCTAGTAAGCATTTGGTTGCGTGTGTGTTTAGGTGGGTTAGATGATTCTGAATTGGATTATGATGAGTTTGTATTGGTTACATCTGGGATGGTGTTTGTGCATGAGGAGTGCTTGTGTGTGAGTGCTAGGGTAGGGATAGGCTGGGGTGTATAAGGAACGAAGCACATGGTGGTATGATCCTTTGGTGCTGTGCTGGAATTCACACCCATTACCCTTTCCAGGATCAAACAGTTGTTGGATTGGCCGAAACCCGTTTTTCATGAACTTATTGCTTAGGGTGCCTGGCAGAAGGCTGACCTAGTGCGCAGTGTTTCTAAAGGCAGGAGGGAGATGATCCACATAGAGTGAGGAAGAGAAGGCAGCAAGCTGTCACAAGAGCAGGGCAAAAACAGCAGGGGGAAAAAAGAGGAAAAATAGAAAAATAAAACAGAGGCAAAATGCAGACAAACTCGAAAATAGCACAGGGTTTTTTAAAGACATGAGTCCCACGGAGGGAGTGACGGAGGGTAGGAGGGAAGGGACAAAGGGAGCTATCACTGGAGCAGGGAAAAAATTGAAGAAAAAAAGAGGGAAAAGGCAGCAAAAAAGGGAGACAAAATGAAGACAAACTAACACGAAATATAGGGTCTTAAAGGAAGAGGGTTCACACAGAGAGTGGGGATGCGGAAAGTTGTCACGAGAGCAGGGAAACATGTACATGATAAAGTACAGGATAACCTTATTTAATAATGTTTCACATCTGCTGGGGAAGTCGGAGAAGAGGTGGGTGAACATTTGAGCAGTGCCAAAACCACACATTTAAACAGTCAATGAAATCACAGGTGTTGAGTGGGAGTAACATTGCTCCCGCACTAGGGATGTCTCTCTCTCCATCAGAGGTCACTGCTTACATCCAGGGACGTCATTTCACCGAAATACTTGGGGCAGCAGAAGTGACATCACATGACCCGTGACATCTGATGACATCACAGGAAGTTATGTTATTTGACCCCACCCTGAAGTGACATCACGGGAAGCGATGGAACACGGCCGTTTACCTCTTGACAAAATAGGAAGTGGCATCACACAGGCCCTCATTACGACCCTGGCGGAAAGCGACTGACCGGAGCGCCACAGCGTAAATAGCGTTTCCGCCATTGCACGAAGGAGCAAAGTGCGGCCCATTCCGACCCATCGGGCACGAGCACCACGCCACGGCGGAAGTGCAAAGTCCCCGATGGCGGAAATGACCCCAAAACGGCCCACACCGCCGCCGTACGGCGCCCTAGGTGCAATACCGCCACCCCTCTTAGCGGTCACCGCAGTGTGCGCCTACCGGAAAGTACGGTGACCGGAAATATACGGAAACGGAAATTAAAACATGGGCCCGGAACGGGAAACATCCCGGCGTACACCTATAAAAACACTAAAACCACACAACCACTAAAATCACTACCCTGAAACACACCCCAACCCGTCAACCACCCTAGCGAAACCAAGAAAAATGGGAAAAGTAGCGAAGAAAGCGTGCGACCGCAAGCGGCAGGTCCACTTCGCCCGTGAGGAACTCACCGTGCTAACAGAGACCCTCCAGGAGAATGCTGCCGTCGTCTTCTGCACGCAAATGACCAGGACGGCACTTGCAAACAAGAAGGCCATATGGGCTCTGGTGGCACAGCGGGTAAGTGCGGTGGGGACCGCACCCCGCACCCCACAGCAATGCCGCAAGCGATGGGACGACCTGCGGATACGCGTCCGCAGCATACTCTCTGCCAACCGCAACATTGCCACAGCCACCGGGGGAGGTCCTGAATCACCCATCAAGTTGACCCCCTGGGAAGAAATCTGTGCCTCCACCATCGGAATGGAGAGCATAGAGGGAGTCGGAGGGATGGAGAAAGGAGTGCAGACATCCGAAGATTCAGGTAGGTGGGCCAGATAAAACAATGCCAAATCCACACAGTCCATCCATGTGAAGTACCATGCGTCCACATAGTGCAACAGAAACACATGTCCAGGAGAACGGCCACACACATCGGCCTGATAGCGCACGTTAAAACCCACAATAAATACATAAATAATTAAAAACCCCTAATACACGCACTACACGTGCAGCAGGCACACCCTAACTGCAGGCTGCCAAACAACTGCACCCTCACTCCACACACAAATCAAAGCACCTCCAAGGCCCCGACCCAAATCACCCTCAGGTACCACCCCAAAGCATGTGATACAATGCCATTCCAATTCCCACAGACCCATCAATAACCCTCGCCCTCCTTTACTCCACCACAGGGTCCGATCCAAACGACGAGCTACAGGACACCCCTACCAGCACACCTGCAAAGAGGGCCAAGACCAACGGCCAGAGACCCTCCACCTCAGCTGCACGCATCAAGACACGGCAGCAGCACAAATCAGGTGGCAGCACAGAGGAGGGAACATCAACAGGCACCCCAGCAGCCAGCATGCCCACAACACCACCACCACAGGTCCCCCCAATGGATGCCACAGAAGGCACTGCCTCTGGTGGCAGCAGCACCATAGGTGACACCCCATTGATGGCAGCATGCTCGGACACAGAAAACGGGGATGCCGAAGTCAGATCCATCCATGACCTGTCCCAATCCCCCTGTCTGTCCCATCCCGTACAACATGAGGATACCACGCAGGGGCACCCACAAGACGACGACTGGCCATCCCCCACAAGCCCTGTGGCAAGGCAACATGAGGACAACAGCCCCTCTGTGACACCCCCGCAAATGGCCATGGCCCAGCAGAGGCAACAGTCCCTCGACCAGTTGATCGAACAACAGCAGCAACTGGCCACACTCCTCAAGGACCATGCCGATGAATGTGGGGGCACTAAGGCAGACATAGAAACATCAACTGAGACACTTAGGGCAGAAATGGAGAGAGGTACAGAGACGCTAAGGGCACAAATTGAGAGAAGCACCGAGAGCCTGAGGGGGGAACTGCATGCAACGTCCAAAGACGTATGTGCCGAACTTGCCGCAGTGCGCCGTGTGCTCACTGAGCTCTCGCAAACCCTTAGGGACATGCATGGACGTGAGCAGGCAGACACATCATCCGTTGCAAGTTCCGTCCAGGGCAGCCCCCAACGTAGATCTGGAAGGAACCTGCGCTCCACAGGCAGGGGTGCCCCTGATACCCGCAGAGGGGGCATGCAATAGCGACAGCCCACTGACAATGAGCATCTTTGGACACTGGTGTTCGGGGGGGAGGTAGGAGGGTGGAGGGGGTGTGTTGGGCTCACTTGGGTGGCGGGTCGATAGGGTGTTCAACATGATATCACATATGCCATAAAAAGTGCACGATCAACCAATGAGAAGTGTGGACATTGATCTTTGTGTACTAGGCCATCATAGGCGTACAGTCCATATTGTGCATGTCCCAGACACACGCAGTGCCACGAGTCCCGTGTCCATGTATCAGCCACCAGGCGTGAGTGCTAGAAGCATACATCAATGAGATGCTGACGAATGTCACGGGCCTCCGGTGCCTCGCAGACTCCATGAGGTGCTGCCACATCCCCACCCTCATCATGACCATCATCAGGTGCTTGCAGTTCTGCGTCAGGGGGCATGGGCACATTTCTACGTACGCACATGTTGTGGAGCATGACACATGCCATCACCATCTTTGCAACCTTCTCATGGCGGTACAGGAGTGCCCCGCCAGACCTGCTGAGGCAGCGGAAACGAGTCTTCAGTAGGCCGAATGCCTGTTCAATGACTACACGGGTACGTGAGTGGGCATGGTTGTAGTCCTCCTCATGCTGGTCCCGTGGGTTCCGGACTGGTGTGAGGAGCCATCTCTTCAGTGGATATCCAGCATCACCTGTATGTGGACGAGAAACGTATGATGTGGAATGCCATTGATACGTACGCACACCCCCCCCCCTTCCTGGCAGGTCATTGCCAATTCACATACCCCACATCATCATGCATGTAATGAGACTCACCGAGTAGCCAGGATCTGTTCCCTGCGTGTCGCTCCATGTAGCGTGGTATTGTAGAGTTCCTCAAGACCATAGAATCATGGGTTGATCCAGGGAATCGGGCACAACAATGTGTAATGATCCTGTTGGAGTCACACACCATCTGTACATTCAGGGAATGAAATTGTTTTCGGTTGCGGTACTGGGCCTCCATGGCATGTGGGACGACCAATTCAACATGGGTGCAGTCGATGGCACCAATGCAACCCGGTATGCCGGCAAGTGCATGGAATCCCACTTTTGTGTTGGTTATTTCCTGCTCCGAGCGTGGTAGAGAGATGTAGTCGTCTGCGTGCTGCAGGAGGGCATCGAGCACTTGCAATAGTGTCCGTGAGAACAGTGGCTGAGAAATGCCATGCAACTGTCCGACTGTGTGCTGGTAGGTGCCTGTGGCCAGGAAGTGTAGTACAGACACCACCTTCAGTAGGGGTGGGATGGCGGTTGGGCTATCTATCATGCTGACAAGGTCAGCCTGTGTCATGTCCACAATGGCGGCTATGGTGTCCCGGTCCAGACGGTAGAGGGTGTGGATCTGCTCATCAGTGAGGTTGAACGGATGTGCTCGGAGGCGTGGTATTGCGGGCTGCCTGCGTGGTGGTAGTGGCTGTGCTGGTGGGCCTTGCTGGCCCTGCCTTGGCCTCCTCCTCCTCCTGCGTCTCCTCCGTGCGGCTGGTTGTAGTTGGTGTTCGTCTTCTTCTTGGAGTCGGAGCACTTGCAGTGCTATCAGGTCCCCCAGGGCCAACATCGCGAGTCCTGCCGGTAGCATTTCGGTGTGGTTGTGGGAGGAGACTGGCTGTGCAATTTATGTGTTTTCAGGCTGTATGGCCTCCACCTGTGGTGATTGATTCCACCTGTGCAAACTGCTCTCCCCTTTGGCCGAGCACGTCCCGCGCACAACGCTGCAATTCGGGGAATTGTATCTTGCTATTGCAATCATGTATTTGTACCCGATGGCCGTGTAAGATTGGTTGATATGTTCATTCTGCTGTGGTCCCATTGTTTCACATACTATCTGTGCAGTCGCGAACAGACTTGTGAGGGGTCAGTGGAACGTAGTACTCGAGTAACGGTGGGCCCTCATGCATCACTGTACCGAGTTGCAACGACGGGCGGGGCGTCCCATTTGTGGGTGAAGGCAGTTGCCATTTTCACACACAGCCGCACTCGATGGAATAATTAGTGATTTCAAACGGCCACAGATGCCTTTTCGACGTGATGTTGCAAATGAGGAATTCGAAGGGCGGCGCTTTCGGTTTCCAGCTAGCGGCGAGGAGATGCCCACAGGTCTGACTGCAAATATAACGTTCTATTGTTCTATGTCCTTGAGACAGGGCCCATGGCGAGGGAGCAATGATTGATATGAATAGTTTGGGATGCGCAATAGCTACGTGGGCGATGAGGCCGTCCGTTCCCAAATACATGTTACTTCACAACACTGGAATTACGGGCTGGGGCACTGTGGATTTAGCAGGCTGCATAACGCACAGACTCAATGGATGTTTCTAATGTCATGTGAGTAATTATTCAGGCGTTTTGATCCCGGGATGAGGGAATGATGGATGGATGCATGGGCAGGTGATTTGATACAGAGTTTGCCATGTACAGGGCTTCTTGGGATCTATCCGCCTCCCCTACGCTATGTGATGCAGGGCTGCCATAGTGGGACCATCGTCCATCTGGCCTTGTTGAGCCCTCCCTGTCTCGAGGCGCCCTCAGACACTTGTGTCCATGCACGTTAACATTCCCATCTGATGGAATCTGTTTTGACAGACGCATGCACAGGTACACTCGTTTGTGATGGTGTTTGCACCTCGATATAGATGGTTATGAGTCGCAAGTGGTTTTGGGGTGGTGATGATCCTTTGGAGTGGGCTAGCATGCATATGGTTGTGGATTTCGTGTGATCATTGAAGTGAGTTGTTGGAATGTAGTTCTGATGGCCATTCTGTTCTTTTTCTTTTCTTTTGGTTGACAGGTATCTCCTCCCCTTTTGCCACTGCCATCTGTATGCCACTCCTGCAGATGGATTTTACTCCCGACACCTGCTGCTTCGTGTTAATCAGTGGAGCAGCATTACGATCTTATGGGACGATCGCCAATGGCCCACATGCCCTTACGCAGTACTGGTGGCTCGGAGCAACATTTCGGCCTTTCAGCTGGACTAGTGCCTCCCCATTGGGACGGCCCTGCGGTTCTGTGCGCTTCCATGTTGCCTTTTCGTACGTGAATGTGGCTCTGTGTACCATGGGGGAACAGGGCGACACACAGGTAGTGGCTGGTCATTTCTTGCGGAAGCAGCCCACAATGGTGATTAGTGTTTTGGAGTTCATGGCCTGATGGCTGTATGGGCTTGGTGATTTTGATGTGCATAAAATTTCTATTCTGATTTGGCCCGTGTAGCGTTTTTCTTTGCAAGTGATGTGGCATATGCCTATTTGGGGGGCGATGTATTGTGAGGAGATCTGCATTGGGTTCCAGCTTCGGGGTTTAGTTGCGTGGTACTGTGCTGGGCGTGTTTGCCTACGAAGCCCAGTGAGGTCAGGGATGGGGGCTGCCAATATGACTGTTTGAATGTTGTCATGCTCAGGGGCGGGGGATTGGGTTTTGTGTAACAGATGCCGGTCAGCCAGGTGGACTGGTGGAATGATGTGATTTTCGGAATATTGCTGGTCACAGGTGCCTGTGTTTGCGTGCGTTTCTTGGTGGGGGACTGTGGTCATGTCCATTGGGATGGCTTCTGTATTCGTGCCATCTGTGCCCTGCAGCTCCCATTGGCCCCTCTTGTGTTTCTTTTGTTCGTTGCCATGCATGGGTGACTTGTACATTTCAATGGTTGCATTGTGGCTTCATTGCACCTACGGGGGGTTGTACTTTGTGGGCAGGGAGCGGTGTACAGGCACTCAGTGGGGCCGTTTACGGTTGATTTGCGATGCCGTACTTCTCGCCATGGCGGAATGGTACATTACGCCATGCCTGATGGCGTTAGGTACATGTCCGCTAGGGTCGGAATTGGCGTACCGTTGCGCCATGGTGGTGTTTGCGGTTTGGCATGGCGCGCGCGCGCGTGCTTGGTGCAGTTAGCGTTGGCGTTCACTACGGTGTCGCTAATGGCTTCGTACTTTGCGGTGACGGGTCATAGTCGCACCGAGCGCTATTCGATGGCGGTATTGCATTTCCGCCATCGTTTTTCGATTTCCGCCAGGGTCGTAATGAGGGCCACAGCATTGTTTCTAAGTACACTATGAAAAATATGCTTACAATATTACTTTAATGTGATATCCATTTCATACAACAATGAATCACCATATCTATAATCAGAAAAAAGCATGCTATAATTGCAACTTTCGAAAAGCAAAATACATAGTCCGAAATGGATGCTTATTCTACTCTAAATACTTTTTGGAGGATTTTGTCAACATTATGAATTTGAGGCGTTTAAGAACAGACTAAATCAGTGACTTACCCCCTGAAGTGTGCCTGAAATAAACCTTCAATGTGTCTAGCAATTATTGTATGGAATTCCAGAATGACAACTAGCTCAAATAGCTACATGGCATTGGCCACTGCCCAGGAGCTTCAATTTGTATAAAAAAAAAGAAAAGATTGTTTAAAAAAGATTTTTATTTTTAGGAGTAGCAAGGGAGACCTCAGGGGTCACAAGTGCGACCGCTGGCGACCCCTAAACGACATCCCTGCTTACATCTCATGCATCTCTTTCCTGTGACCCCAGGAAATTACATTTGAAGAAAGGTGAATGTTAGTGATGTGATGCATTTTCTGTGCAGCAAACTTCCATTTTCAGGAACACGACTTTGTAATGTTGCTTCACCAGCAACATCTTTTGCTTCCATTCTGAAAACATGTTGATGAGCAATGAGTATTTATGCCAATGATGTCCTATTTTTGGTGCTCATACTGTCAAAGATGGCAAGCAATATTAAATGCATAGGCAGATGATCAGATTATCATTGATTCAATGAGTTAGTTTCACATGCTAGCTTTTCAGAATACCTGTTTGACATCTTCTGTGACAGGGAAGCCACTCCAGTCAGTGGATGATTGTAAATCTGTACCTTTTATCCAAGACCCTAATAATTATGAAGAAATAACTATCTGGTGGCAGGATGCACTTTTATAATAAGCCATAACTGGGTTTTGACTGACAGCTCACACAATTATTAAAGCCACATCAATTTTGTATCATACTCATGTCAACACTGTGAGCTCAGGACAACAATCGAAAGGCTAAGTCGATTCTAGTCAGACAGCCTGCTTCTGCTCAGCCAGGAGGTTAGGTAAGAAGTCAAAAGTCACTTGTCACCTTGACAGTGGTTGGACCCCTTAAACCAGTTTTGTATTTATCACATCCCCTATGATCTCTAACTTCATAAGAAAGGGTTCTCCCACACTTTCTTTGATTCATCTTGGACTCTTAAGGACAGAAGAATTTATTTGGACCGTTTTCGTAGAGCAGTCCTTTCCAAAGCCCTCTGCCAGAGGTGAAGACAGGTGTTCCAAGGCAGAGGCAATCTCTGTTCCCTATCCATCCCCAGATAACATTGGGAGCGACCTGCTATTGGACCAGCTCCTGCACTCTCTGACAGCTGCACCAGTACCCATGCTCCTCACTCTCCTGCAAGATCCAGCTAGACTTTGTGGACTCGGAGTGAAGAGTGAAGAGGAAGGACTAGTCTTATCCCTAAACCCCTGGATTGGGACTCACGCACCAGAAGAAGCCAAGCAGCGGGATTCCTGTATTCTGCTGCTTAGAACCATCCTCACACGTGCCGACCACCTTCAAAACACCATGACCCGCTGTACTGCTTTTGGCACTCTCTTCAAATTGGTTCAGTGACTAATCATGCTAGCAGAGCATGTGTCACGCACTCCACACACTCACCCCTCAGTGTTCCTAGTGTTCCCCTTGTCCGTCCTCGCGCCTCCACCCCATCCCGTCCTCTTTCCCAGTTCCGGGACTCACTTGTGCTTTCCACGAGTCCCCATGTGCCACCGCGCATGGTTCGATATGCTGCCTACTCGCGGAGACGCCCGTTCCATTGACGTGTCCCTTGGCGATTGCGAGACCAGCTTCTTCCGCGTCACATGTCCAGCATCTCCTGCTCACGTGTTTCTAAGTTACACTCACGTGATGCGGTTGTGACTCATGTGACCGTAAGGTAAGAGGCAGCGCCGGTATTTAAACAGCCGCATCGCAACACTTTGGTGCTTCACAGCTGTTTATTTGGACACCTGTTCGGCGCTACACTTATTCCTTCGGATTACTTGGACACTGACCTCGGATTACACTAAGGACTTCTATCGGATTTCCCCTGGCTTCTGGCTTTTGCTTCATTGGATTCCTTGTTACGATTCACGGACTGCCTTCTGGACATTCTACTTACTTAACCCTTTGGTACTACGTTCCGCTCAGCTTCCTTGTCCGGATTATGGCATCAGGTGGGCCCGGCACACGCAGCTCAGTGCCATCTACTGCCCTGCAAAAGGAAACAGCCTTGCTGGGTCCCGGAACCTCCTCTATAGGTGCAACAATTACACCACAGCCACTTATTGGTAAAACCGTTCCACTTCCTTGTTGTCTAGTTTGTTATTGCTTATTTTAGGCTTTTTACTTAACCGGTGCTTTCTTTACAGTGGTTCGGGGTTCCCAGAGGTCCACGGTTCCGGAAGATCATCTCCCACCTGTTGCCTCAAAGGTTGTACAGAGAGTGATTTAGATTCTCTCTGTGCGGCACTTGTGGACAGAGGACTCTTCTGACTACACAACAGTCAAGACACAACAGCATGTCACTTGTTCATCTTAAACGTCAGCTCATTGCAGCGGATGACTTTGAACCGCCACCTCTTCGAACAATGCATCAAACCACCAAAACAACATCATTGAACTTTTCCAAACTTTGAATCAGACTGCTGGAAGTATCGTTTCACTTTTCATCAGCGGTAAGCATCATCTCGAACCGGCATGACCTTCGCACCATCCCAGGTGGGCTCAATGAACTGCATGAGTCGAATGCCACATTCAAACCGCATGGAGCTCCACTTCGAACACACTCAATGCTGACTCGCCGCTTGGACCAGCACAACTAACTGCATCCGGACCAGGTTCGACCTACAAAAATACCATCCCATAGCCTGGTTCAAAGGATGTATGTCTTTACTTTGCCAGCATTAACTTCACTAGCACTTACTTTATCATGTTTACTTTAACAGACATTTACTTTGTCTGAATTCACTTTGCCATACATGTGCTTTGTGAGTGCAAATGGAGACCCCCTGCAACCCTCTTCTTTTCTGCTCCATATTCTTCACCCCTGCTACCCCTTACCCCAAACTTTACCTTACGCTATCCCTAACCACAGTCATTACCCTCTTAACAATATGAAGATGCATAGAAGGTAAAAGCATAACAAAGTCAATGTATGACAAAGTAAATGTCTGGCAAAGTGAATAAATGACAAAGTAAGTGTATTTGGCGAAGTAAAGGGGATACTGGTTCAACACCTTCTAACTACCCGAGAACAGATTCAGGTACGTTTTTAAGGTCCAGCCCCCATGGTACACTTATGAGTCCTCAAAGACTGACAAGGCACCCAGTTAAATGTTTTTTCTGCAAAGACATATCCTTTTAGGTGATAGCGTTGCAATTTCTTGCCTTTCACCCCTGCTACATTACGCAGAGTATTTGGCACATCTGCATTCTGCCTGATCTGTGTTCCTTTCACATGGGTGAGTTTTTGCTACTGTTTTTACGGTCAGTTGTTATTGCAAATTAGTGCAATCAATTTAAGTATATGTTTGAACAGAATCTTGATTGGACATTCCTTCAATTTGGACGTATGTACTATTGCGGTTTGGGTTGCTACTGCCCTCAACCCATGTTACTAAAAAAGGCAAAGGATGTTTATCTCTTGATTGTGCCTTGTAGGGAAATCGATACCAAAGGAAAGGATGAAAAGGAAAGCTCTACATTTAGAAATACATATATGAACTGCAGCCTAGGCACATCATTTGATTAAATGTTGCAATCTCAACAGCCCTGCTACAATAAAAGAGTTTTTGTCCATAGTAGACAGAAAGGCTCAAAGTAAATGTGTTCAGTTACATGGAAGCATACAGCAATCTTTACTAAATGGAGAATAGACAAATCTAGGATGAGAAAACACAGCACATTATAGAAAAGTATAATTTGGACCTACATTGTGTCTGTTTTGTTCTTTGCAGGACTGGGAATCAGCATGATAAAAGAAACTACAGAGACTTTGGAGTGTAAATCTTTGACAGCACCCTGATTGCAAAAATGTAATAATCTTGCCTCTGTTTAAAAGTGCTAATTGCAGTTTGGAAGGTGGAAAACAAAAATGAGTGCATAGACGTCCTTTTTGCAAGGATTTGATTGAAGCTCTGCAGTTAAGGGGTTAAATGTTACATTTGTGAATGAAACAGCAATATTGGTTATAAAGCAACATTGCATTTTCCCTGGCAACAGCCTCATGGCTCAGGGATGTTTTCACAGGCTGTGAAGCTGTGCTATACACTTGTTGGTACAGCCTGAGTCACCAAAGGACCAATTGTTTTTCTTTGTTCTGGGAACAGGCCTTCGGAGGAAAACAAATGCTACTCATTCACAACACCCATTTTAGATTGTTCCGACCAGGGATGCCTTTAAAATACAAGGCTATATTTTGAGAACTGGGCCTGTGCTCATCAAGTAAGTATCACAAGCAAGATGCAATTCCCACATACTCAAACCTGAGGTCTGGCATTTGTGACTCCAAGTTATTTATTCATATACAGAAGGAACAATGCTCTTTTGATCACAAAAGAATGTACATTAGATAAGATCTCAAATTTGACTGGAAACGGTGAGCTTCTCACGATGGGGTGAGTTTGAGGGACCTTCTGGTCAGGTTGTGGAGGGGAGTAAATGGAACAGTCACTGTGGACGATACATTAAGTAGACATACATAGATTAGCGACAATGAACATTTGACATTCTTTAGTGCACGTAGGCGGTACGGCCAGCTGTGCTCAGGATGTGACCATGATGGGTGAAGTGCTAGAGTGGAGGCAGCAGAGGAAGTGAGGGACAGAGGCAGGTTAGAGGCGAGGGAAAAGGGTGAGCTATCAGGCAGATGAGAGTTAGGTTGAGAGGCTAACCTGGATGTAAGGAGGTAGGCTTTGTGTTTGGTTTTGAACAAATCTGTGTGGACTGTTTCCCAGATGTCCTGGGGAAGCGAATTCCATGCATGTGGAGCAAGAACAGAGAAGGAGTGGAAGTGAGAGGAAGCGCACAGAGGGTGAGGGGCAACACGGGTAGTCGAGAAGGTAGAGCAGAGATTACTAGAAGGCTTGCAGAGCTCGACAGAGGAGGATATATACAGTAGTGCCTTACTATGGCTAGATTTGTGAAGCAGGAAAAGAGATTAAAACTGGCCCTGTTTTGCATCACCAGCCATCTAGCCTGGTGACGGTACGAGGAAGTAGGTTTGAAGTGAGGGAGTTCATAGAGAGTCCTGGTAGTGAAGTTAATGATCTTGTTGAGAGAACAGAAAGCATAGTTGGGTAGACCAAAGAGGATGCTGGCACAGTAGTCCAGTTTAGAGAAGGCAAAAGGGGTCAAGAGATGCTTGGCAGTGCTGAAAGGAAAGAGGTGCCTGATTTTCCTAACATTTAAGAGGTTGAGGCAAGCTGCTGTTCCAGCTTTGGAGATGAAAGTAGAGAAGTTGTCAGAAGGGTCATAGATGATGCTGAGGTTTCTAGCTGAAAAAGAGTAGTGTGGAGCGTTAGGTGGGATCTGGATAGGCTGAAGAAGATATGAGAGAGAACTTTTGGCAGGGAAGAAGAGCGCTTCTGTTTTGTTACTGTTTAACATCAGAGCATGTGAAGCCATCCAATATTTAATGGCAGGTAGACAGTTTGAAATTTTGATAAAGAGATCAGAGGAGATTCCAGGAAAAGAGAAGAAGATTTGGATGTTGTCTGTGAAGAGTTGGTACGATAAGCCAAAGGAAGAGGGTTCTGACCCAAGAGCAGAGGGGTAGAGTGTAAAGAATAGTGGACCCAAGCCAGAGCCTTGTGGAACACCAACAGTTAGAGGAGTGAATAGAGGTGTTGTTGCTCCAGGAGATAGAGAATTGGCGAGGTGCAAGGTGGGATGCAACCCAGGCAAGGGCTCGATCACGAATCCTAAGAAGAAAGATAGTACTAAGGAGATCAGAGTGAGTGGCAGTGTCAAAGGTGGCAGACAGTTCAAGGAGAAAGGAGAATTAGGATAGAGGATAGGTTACAATGCTTAGCAGAGGCGATGAAGCTTCACACATTCATGAAAAAAGTTTCAGTGGAGTGACAGGAGCAGAAACCTGCAAGTATGCAGTCTCAAAAAATGTTGATGTTTTAGAAATATTTAAGTCACTTGAAAACAACCCTTTCGAACACTTTAGAGAAGTGCAGAAGGAGAGACACAGGGCAAAAGTTAGCCAGCAGGTTCAGGTCAGCCCCCTTGCTTTTTAAGGAGAGGGGTGACTGTGGCCATTTTGAAAACCGAGGGAAAGCAAGTGGAATCGAAGAACAGGTTGAAGAGTTCAGGTAAGTGAGAGGCCACTAAAGGGGCAATAGGCTTGACTGCTGCGGAGCAAGAGGGTCTGATGGGGCACAAGAGGGGTACCCTTCATCAGTAGAGATAGAACTTTGGCAGTATTAGTGTGACTAAAATAGGAGATAGAGGCAGAGGATGATGTTAAAGTATGCAGTGTATAAAATGTAGGAGGAGGGAGTGTGAGGAAGGTGACTAGAGAGAAACTCTAATTTAGAAATCTTTACTGTGAAGTATCCAGCTTGGTCATTAGCTGTGAGAGTGGAGTTGATAGTCAGAGATTTAGGAGGAGTTAGGAGTGACCTGCTCTTCTTTAATCCTGCTGTGTAACCTTACTGTAAACACTCAAGGGGCATGGACCTGAGCCAATAAATGGGCCTGTTCATCCTAATTTCAAAGAAACACCTGACAAAAAGTCCCATGACAACCACTGACACAGGAATCCTAAACGTACAGCTCAAAGGATCTGATACCATTTGACTGTTACCAGGACCGGAACTGGAAATACCATTAATATGTTGTTAAACCAAATGCATGTAAAGGAATGAACCGCCTCTTTGTGTTTTACATATGGAATATTACAAACCTTTCACAAATCAGGATACATAAAGAATGAGAGGTAAACAAGTACATCAATGAAATTCTAAATTCATATTCCAAAAATTACATGAAAGAAAAACCAGCATCCATTTACCACTTTCAGGATAGGTTGTTCATAAAATACAAGTTAATGCAATACTAAATTAACTGATACAAAATTATTGCTGCTTCACTCAAAGACATCTGGCTTAAACTAATGATATAAGTCCAAATACTACTAGAAGTTATATTATTAAAAAGGTCGAGAAATCTTGCAAAATAGCCTGTTTTGACTGAAGCTTGTGGCTGACCACAAACAAATGTTCCACAGTTTATTCAGTTGATTTCTTCCCACAGAAGCTACAAACATTTAAAGCTCCCAAAATCCTTGATCTACTTTAACCGATTTTGTGAGTAGGGTGTAAATTAAGCATGAACCTAAGAAAGTTCATCCTCCACTTTCTGTTCAGAGACTTTCTTAAGTATAATGGAATATTTCCTGAAACATTTTTACAGATAAAACAACATTTAAACAATTTGCAATTCATATTAGAGGATCTAGTTTGTATTCAGTCCATCAGGTTTAACTTATTTTTGAATCTCAAAGGTGCCTCCAGAAGCTCTTGTTCTTTATTATGTAGTTTATTTAGTAGAGTCTACATCGTTAAAACCCAATTGTTTGATGCCACACATAACAGTTGCACTTTAAGAATTCTCAACTTTGGAAACAGAGAAGCAGAATGGGGATTGAGCACTTTTGAGTAGAGAAATAAAGATTTCCAATTAATATAAGTCTGCAGGGATTTCATTCCAAACTAGTATGGAATAATGCAAATGGGCACTCATCTAGAGAGGCTTAGAGTGTGTCTCCATTAGCTACGCAGCACTTTCTCCCAATTTACTTCGTCTCAGCTCTGTAGGTTAGACAATGGACCAGTTTGCCTCTGTAAAATCTAAGAATCTTTTTTATATCAATTTTCACCCATTTGACTTGAATATTGTTAATGTGTCATTTGAATGTACCCTGTCGGTTGGGCCCTGGATTGAAGATCAATACATTTGTTTTTGATGAATTGATTTCCAAGTGTATGTCACATATATAGTTGGAAAGGGAATTGAACAGTCTGGAGACCAATAGGTGTTAGATCCAATATTATGCCCAAAACAAGACGAATAATCCATAGAGGTACGGCCCCCTTGTTAGAAGTACGGAAAGTAAACACTGCAGTAAACGTGTTTCCCAGTCCAGAACGAGTCCAGATCCGAAAGTGTGACTGAATTGCCTTCGATAAACAGAGTGTATAGTGGAGATATTTGAACATGTCAGATCTCCATAAAGGAAGGCAGAGTTACTGAAAAGAGTGTGCAAAAGAGACTTCCTAATCCATGTTAATACAAAGCTACGAACGGAATTAATGGTAAAGGTGCACACAAGATACAGTCTGGTTTACTTGAAAAAAAGCTACATAGAGATGGTGTCAGACAACAATATACGACATAATCGTCAGAAAGAAAGACTAGAGACACTGTGTGTATGATATATGATAAAGATATTTCAAAGAAAGAAGATGGTAATAAGAGAAAACACTGTATATTAAGAAGAAGGAAAGGAGGAAACTAAAAGAGGAAAAAACAAGACTTACCAGAACACTTACCATCACTGAGAAGGTTATTTTACAGCAACTGGCAGAGACTCCAGCAACACGTATACTTTAAACCTAAAAGATAAAAAAAGATGAGATTAAAGTTAATAAAGTTATGTTGTTGACAAGTTGCCACTGTTCCAGCGTATTACTCTTATCCTCACCATGCAAGCAGTGACAGCCACCTTGTGCATTTCCTGTCCCGAAAGAGGAGGGAGGTTGTAGGTAATCAACCTTTTTAAACGGGTGTATCCCAGGATCATAAAAAGAACTCAGTTTAATTAATACAAAAACTGTTAGTAGGTTGAAAACGTCCCCAAACTCGATGTCGCCGATTAAAATATCCTACAGCCTGTTTCACCTTTATGAAAGAGATCACTGTTGGTTTGTAGCAGTGTGGGGTTAGAGTAGGCAGTTTATCTTCTACACATCCTTGTACTCCTGCAAAGCAGTAATGATTGTGTCACACCTCTCCCCACTGCACTTTTGCCATCCCGCATCTTGCTGGCATTTATTTCATGTTGAAGTGTGTTATATACTCCTAACCCTCTCCCTGATCGGCTTTATATACAATCTTCGAAAAAAACCTCCCCTGAGCTTCTCCCACTGACTCTATGGTTCGCCCCGAAACCCCCCTTAAATCCGATCCGCCGCCTGCCTTCACCCTTTAAATCGGGTGGTTTTGCTGCCCCACCCCCCCCCCCCCCCCCCCCGCCATAGACATTCATACACAATCCCACCCTCTCCTCATGGACACCCACACAGACAGAAACACAGACTCTCGAACATCAACAGCCTCACTTCTATGCAACAAACACAGCTCCTCGACCCATACACTTACATTCACCCTCTCCCCGTCCTCCCTTCATGCTACACACGAATGCACCCATACACAGAGACACAGAGACACACAGACAAACACTGAAACACTTGGCTCTCAGGCCTGCGACTTCTGTCATCTTAAACCTGACCCAGCCACACTTGTGAGCCCCTGCGCACACTCATGTGTGCAGCGGGATGACAATTCTATTTTGAAATACCGTTCTGAGCATTCTTAGAGCGGTCTTTCTAAATTGGTCATTTTTGTTTTCGCACAAAAAAAAGAAATTTTCAACTGACACCATTTCAAACAGGAAAGACTTGCAAATATTCCAAGACTTTGTCAGAGGCCAGAAATGATTCAATAAAGTGATTCACCCTGTGCATGTTAGATTTTGTGTACAAAAAAGACATCTGTAAAAAAATAATTATGAATTGAAAAAATAGAACAATAATCAACAGAACAACACCGTCATCCCTAATTTAAATAGGAGCTTAAGCCATAAAAATGTAATTGATGTCTTATAAAACTGTCTCCAAATGTTTCGCCCACATATTAACTTGGACACATTTTCAAAGGGAATGACTAGATTCAGTAAATAATCTTATTGCATGTACTATTTCCAGAAATCCAACTAAGTATGAGAAATCCACCAGGTTGGTGGCAACAGATGCAGATTTTCAGAAATAATGCATGAGGGATATCCGCATGCATTATTGGCATTCTTTTTAACATCTATTGCCACCTTAATTTTGAGGATGGAAACGGGTTGTATGCAGTAGCAGTTAACAGGTCTTCTGTACATTATGTTTTACATGCACAAAAAGGCAGCTGAGACCCCTTTATCGAGTGCATGGCAGAGGTGGGAAGGAGGTCAGCAGAGATACCCACTTTTTCAACCCATTTGATTCTCCCATTAAAACAATGTTTTTGTTGCTATGAAAGGAAGAACCTGAATGTGTCAATACAGGGGAAAAACAGGGGAATGTTTTACAATATTTAGGCGCATTTCTAAAATCTTTCCCTCCACCTTTTGTTTGTTGGTAAAAACTGAAGTAACAAACTGAGGTATTTGCTCTTAGAATACAGCATGTGGTGATTCTGGTGTGCCCATAATCAGGGGTGGGGCGGGTGAAGAGTGGATAAAAACAATCAGGATTTCCAAATACTGCCTCTCATTACCAGTACCGGCATACTCATAACAAGTACATTTTTGTTCTCAGTTGACTTAAAGGAATAGTGCGGTTACAAATATTATTGTCCCTATGTTTCAGCCATGTGTTTTGTCAGGAATAAGGGCCTGTGGTGCAGGAGAAAGCAGGTACGGCATATTTCAAAACTACAATTCCCAGTAGGCATGGGGAATGTGTACTTCCTTGGGCCCGCCAGTACTCAGCTGCCGGCACTTTGTAATTAGGGAGTGGGCTCTTAACGGCCGCTTGCCCATGCTCAGTTGCTGTTGATTAATGTTGGAGAGCATGGGCGGTGGCAGCGGCGGCGGCAGGAGCGAAGCAGCAACGCGAACGCTAGAAGGGTAATCTGGCGGCGAGAAGGAGTCACGCCGGCGATGCCTCCAAGCATCTTCTTTCCCCGGGCTGCGGCGTTGAACACTCTTTAATCTGCCTCGGTTCTACAGGTCCGGGTCAGCTGCAGGAGGCTCCCGGACCCTCAGTTAAGTGCTTCTGTGTTTGTTTGTTTTGCCGGGTTGCGCCGGTGATACGGAGTGTACAGACGCTTCATGCATTTCTGTCCGGACGTAACAAGGAAAACGTCCGGACCATGAGTTAAGTGAACTCTCATAAAAAGAACGTATATGGGTGCTTTTACCCTTCTAGGTCTAATGTGACAACTAGGGTTTGGGCAAGATAAACGCCAGTCTGGTTGCAGGCGCATTGTTTTCTTCACATTCTAAAAACAAGGGAAAAACAACCCGACTAGTCTACATTTCCAATTAATTGGCTTTTCCACATGGAGAAAAGCATCTGTCTATGTGCAGTGTGTTATGTTAATCCATGTTATATGTATGTCTCTATGTTCTCTGCTCACGAAATAAGTACTGTGGCTTTAAAGTCATGAGTGCTAAAACACCGGAGGTCATATGTAATAGGTTATGTATGGTATGAAGATTATGTTATGTTCTACGAATTGCTGAAGGTAGAGTCAGGTCAGGTTGCAGGAGTATTACATTATCGAGTCAGGAATTGTAGAGGTCTTTTGCTGTTTATGTCTTGTTCCCCTACTTCCCTTTATTTGTCCATCCCATTTCCCTAACTCCTTCTTCCCCCCATTGGCTGCCACGTGGCTACCTGTAATTCGAACATCCAGGCCCCCGTGCCAACCACGGTGGGAGGGGTCGATCCATTCGGCTTCTGTGGTTCGGGAGAAGGGATTGAAATCCTCCTCCCTAAGTTCAGTTGTGACATGTTTTTAACCATAAGTCAATCGATCGTACAAACATTTCCTATGCACCTTACCCGAGTTTTCGTCTCTTGAACACAAGCGAAATCAGGCAGCAGGGCGCGGCCATCTTGTCATAATCTAATCACTTGCCACATCGCCCTGGTTGTCCTGCCTTGCGGCACTAAATCATATCCCCTGCCCCTGAGCCTGACATCACCAAATCATTGATATTCTCCGCCTCTCTCCGTGACGTTACTGGGCAGCATAGCCAAACGCGCCCTGTTGTCACCTACGCGACTTGACGCAAAACCTGGAAAACAACACACATCGTCGCACAGCGCAGCGCGTCACTGTTAGGAATACGAAACTGTACTTTAAAAGGAAACATCAAGACTATACAATTGGTAAAGTACATTTATTTCACATGAAATGTTTCGATAACATTCGGCGTCTGACATATTAAATCAAAATGGGACTTTTTTTCTTTGCTCTCGATCCGCAAATCCGCAAATGTTTATCGTGAGTCACGCGCTGTACCTTTTTGGTACACAGGGTGTTCGTTTTGGCTAAATGAAGCACTTCGGTCGCACGGTGAATTGCAAGGCTGGTGCATCAACTTGGCACTAGACCACCGTAAATGTTGTTAAGTTGCTCCTAATCGCTGGTACTGCGTAGGGGCATATCGGCCCTTGTCTGTCGTCCCAAAAAATGGTCAAGTAAATCCAGTGATTGACATGTAACCGAACTGCAGCTGGCGATTGAAGAATCCATCGGTCGGGGTCTGGAATAAATGACAATAGCAGAATAGCACGATGTACCTGTTTGCAAAACATAAAAATAGAAATGTGTCTCAGTAGCCGATCTTTATTCTAATTAATCATTTTCTTTATTATCGCCGAGGTGACACAATGTGAACCGAGAGAATACAACGTGGAATTTCAAAGTACTCCACTATTTGCTTCCAAGGATAGTGCAATGGAGTATGTTGAGCTCTAAGCGTAAAGTGTAAACTGAGGCAACAATTTCGAGGTGCACACACAATGTAATGATTTATTAGCGTAGAACCAGGGGGAAACTAGTGGTGGTGTACATGTGCCCGGTAGATAGCCCAGCACACAAAGGTTGTACTAGCACTTCATTGCAATATGCCACACAGAACGAACAAGTACAATGTAAACCAGCAATAACGATCAGCTATTCCTATTACGACTACTTCTGGTATAAAATCGTATAAAGAGAAACTTACATTATATTCAGCATTTCCATTCTCTTGGCATAATGCAGACCGTAATGCAGACTCCTCCGTTCGTGTCAACGATTTTTCATAAACTGAACTTACATGTAATCAGGTCCAGTTTTGGAATTGACAACCTTATCATATCATACGTTATTACACCCCCCCCTTCAATTCAATCCCTTTCAGAATGGTCCCTGTCTCTCAAGGTCAAAAAACAATAGAACCTTATACTGTGCGCGGGATGTGTGGGCCTCCCAGCTCCCAAGCAAAAATTCAAAGCTGTTGACCTTCACTCACAATGAACATACATTCTTACTTTGCAACATCCCATGTCAACGCATCCATGAGAACATGAATTTTGAAGCACGGGCCCTAGAGGAAAAAATTGGGGGCTGTCACTGCTCGTTGTTCGTTGCACTGCTGAGGGGTAGGGGAAACTTGCCAATGACAGAATGCCCCCTACTCCAAAATTAGAGTCGATGTAACACAAAAACTGAGTCAAAGTGTGTCTAGTAATAGGCCCACCTCTGCTTATCTCATGGCCTCCTACCCCGTGGCATGTTTTCACAGTCAGTACTTCTTGCGTGCATAGTATGTTATGTAGCCTTGGTCTAATCCCTTTTGTGTGATGAGCAGATATTCAGCTTTTTGTCGAACCTTATGGCACTGTCATCCATTGGTCATTAACACGAAAAACGAAGGTCCCAACGTAGCTCGACTAAACTGTGAAATGGGAAAGCAATCGTAATATGTGTACTATTTTTTTTTAATGGACTAAGAAGATAGATTTCAAAATAGAAATTGCATACTTTATTTGGGCACTTTATAAAAACATTTTTGGCAAAAATAAAAACAGATGGTAATTATTTGTACCGGGATTTGAACCTTTCAACAAGCTCTGTTTTGGGTGGACAGGGCACGTTGACAATGTTTTGTGGCAATGTATGTGTGCTCTCAACAGATTTGTGCACAATTCCATGAGTATGCATCTCTACGACATTAATAATAAGATCTTTCACAAAATCGAATTCCATTTCTTCATATATTGGTTTGATAACCCATTTTTTGCTTGTTTTCGTAAAGTCCATAGTGTAGCAAAGCATCCCTAAGTTTCCTGCAGTCCTAGATTGTTCACAGTCTACATTCTCGTTATGCGCTAATACCGCTAGTAAAGTCCTAGATTTTATCCCTTGGATCCCGAAATGCAATCTCTTTGGCCTGTACTTTAGGCACATATTGTGGAACACCTCCAAATCTCCTGTGTGACAGAATTATGTGAGTCCCTTCAGATCTCTTGATAGAGTTTTATCAAACACAATCTTCTCAAGGACTTTGTGTGGAGGTGAAGATGGGATCAACCACTTCTTCTTCCGTGCCTGCTCTGGGGACAAAGGGCCATGTTCACATGGTTGGAAATGTTGGTTTTCTGTCCAGTGGTGAACGTTGGAACAGTGGTGCATTAGTGACCGCCATTTTTCCAGAGACCCATCAAATGTTTTGGAGCTCCACCAAAGATGGTTGCTGAAAGACTGGGACCATTGTGAAATAGTTTCCAAACCTTTTTTTTTTCCCTGCAGCAGAGAGTTTTTTATTGATTGATTTAGCAACATGACATACATCACATTGATGTTTAACATTTGGATACTGCTCTCTCATTGTCTTGGCTATTGAAACGTGTCTGTCCATGGCTATGAAGTCAATCTGCATTCCCCTCGATTGTAGATCTTCCAGTGATTTTATAAAACCAAGTCTCTCCATGGCCACTGAGGATTTACATTGGGACACCTGCACGACCACCAAACTCACAATTTTCTTACTTTCCATGTCCTGAAAATGGTAAGTGCAGTACTTATCAGAAAATCCGGGGCTGTCACACTGTCCATCGCCGGCTAGCCTGAACCGTTTGTCAGAGAATGATGTACTTTGAATAGCCAATTGTTCAATTTTCCAAGCTTCACTAATGGCAGGGAATAGATAATCACGTTGGTATTTGTAGTATTGCGTTTTAGAAAAGAAATTGAGTCTCACAAACTGAAAGAAACTGGATAACTTTGTGAAACTAGAGCCACTCAATAGTAAAGCTGCTGCACACAGTAGATTGCCATCTGGCATTTTCCCCAGCTTCGGTTGAGCGGACCATGAAAATGTTTTATGTAACTTTTCACATGTGGCATGTATTTTGAGGTTACTGCCTTGTGTTAGACGAGTCACATTCACGAATGGCCTCCCACATACTTCACCTCCCACTCAATGCACACATTTCAGCATCTTTATAATCTCCATCAAGCTGCTGTCGAATACTATGTATTTGGCCTCTTTTATTAGATGGTCATCCGGCAACACTATTGTTTCGGACTGAACCGTTGTGGACATATCAGCCAAACTGGACATACTATAGTTGCTATCTTTGTCTAGTTCGTCGGTCAGTAATGTTGATGCTTCAGTCTCTGTCATTTCAACATCTGTTACTTGACCATGGATAGGAGAAAACATCAATGTCGACTGTTTTTCGGGGGGCATTATTTTAGCGGGTGTCGATTGTGTCAAGTGTTCATCGAGTAATGTAAAACTATCTTCTATAAATTCAATTTCATCTTCAACTGGCGGAGCAGGCGCATTGTAGAAATGGTCCAAAAACACTTTGCTGGATTCGCCGGTCACATTAAATTCATTTTCTGGGCATTGGATGTAGGCATCTCGAGTGTGAACATGCCGTGCCTCAATTAATAGTTCCTCCATGGTGAAAACAGTTTGGCAAGCAGCATCTGTCATTTGTATCGCTGTCTGTGTCTGCATAGTCCGTACTCCATCGGGCAACTACAGGACAGATGGGAAAAGGGATGTTCAGTGTAAATCCAACATACAGTGTTGTACAATTTACATTAAAAAAGGCATGTAATGTAGGCCTCAGCACAAAACAATTGACAAAAATATAAACTGTTTATAACTAATCTTATTTTTCTTTCTTTTCTTTCAAACCTTCTTTACTCTAACATCACCATCAGCAAGCTGGCGCACCGACTCAGATCCACGTACCTCCCGTTCAATATACAGATCTTGTATACAGCCCTACAAAAAAGAGTATCCATTTGAAATAAGTTATTTGCATTGCACATAAAATTAGCCCGACTTTCTTTCATTAGAGGGTACTGTCAGTATGCATACCTCTGGCTCCGGATCAACTACAAGGTCTGGTTCCGGAACAACTACAAGCTCTGGTTCCGAAACAACTACAAGGGATAATGTAATTGTAGAGGACGCTCCAGCATCTCCCTGAAACACACTACTTGCATTAGTATGGATTAAAATATTAGAAACCGGACACACAATTTGGAAAGATGACAAAGGTACATATCAATAGCAAAGTACAAATGAAACATTGTGTAAAACAATTCCACGATATGTAAATCTGATCAGATTATCTCGTTCAATTGAACTGTCAAGACCCATACCTCTGCCTCCGGATCTACTACAAGGGATGTTGTAATTGTAGTGGATGCTTCAGCATCTCCCTGAAGCACAGTACTTGCATTAGTAAGGATGAAAATATTGGAAATTGAACACACACATTGGGACGCGGACAAAGGTGCATATCAATATCAAACCACGATAAACATTGTGTAGCAATGATACGTGGCGAAAATATGATCACATTATCTAAAATTCCGTGCATAAAACCAGTCTGGAACAGAATAGCTAGGTAAGATTACCTGATACACGCTCGAAGTGGTTGATGACTCCAGGCAAGACATGGATGTTGAATCTTGTTTATTCATATTCGGAGGATAGTCATGAAGTTGTAAAGGGAAAGTATTATTCGATTTAGAAATGGCAACAGTAAAATGTAACATGTAAGGAGACTCAATACGAGAAAATTTGGCTTATGTAAATGCATAATATAGCATAGTTATCTGTGCCCATAAATCAATTTTCTATGAGGGTTCTCAAAAACAAGGACTGATGTTTACCAAAATAGTCATTATTTTAACAGCTATTCAATCATATAAATATCGAAAGTATTATAAGTGACATTTACACCGAAAGTTCTGGCGTAAAGCAAAATCCGGAAGCGTGACTCACCTGTGGGTGCATTTTCACGAATAAAGTCGGAATAGCGTTTGGGAGCCATTTTCGAGTTGTTCTCAGTTGATTCCTCTTTGTGTACAAGGATGTGTTGTACATATTTGGGGTAAAGTGCGGGCTGCAGATGCGGTATCGATGACCCCTCTTGTCCTCCAAGACTTGTTTGACTCTACTTTCAAGCTCTTCTGATGGATATCCGCAGTATCTGACCCATTCTCTTATTCGATCAACAGTCCTAGGGAATACATGCATTGTAATACCTTCAGATTTTTCATGGGTCTTCGATGGGCAACTGAAAATAGAACATGCAGGCATTGTTGCAAATTCTGCAAAATAAAGGTCAACATTATTCGAAAATTATTTTGCATAAAAATGTGAGAACGAAGGAATTGGACCATACATTGTTTATTGCACGCTTTCTTTTGGGAACCACAGCAAAACCAGTGCAGCGTGGGCGGCTGTATTATAGGATAACTTTAACAAACAATTCATTGATGTGTTGAAAATCAGAACATGTTACTCGTCCCTTGAATGTTCTATCGTGAATGAAAAGGAAACATGCTTATGCTATAGACAAGGTCCGCGAAGGATGCATCTCGATGCCAATTGACACTGATAAAAATAGATATATCGATAACATAACAAAAGAAACTGAAGTCAATAGCAATGAGACAAATTAACATAGTACTACTGAGTATGTTACTTTGAAATAGATATGAATTTACAAATTAAGGAAATATGATTAGGATACATGCCCTTACCTTGACCAACTAACAGTTAGATTCAGCAAGCAGAGTAGTTAGTGGCAGGAGAATAGGGAGATGTTCACAGGTAGCACACTGACGAGTTCACTCAAAGCGGTCACCGAAGTTCACAGATAACACGATGAAGAGCAGATTAACATTGGTCACCGGTCTTCTCGAGTAGCATGTTCACAAGTTGACTTGCACTTACAATGCTCAAAGATGTTCTCATGATACATATCAAGTGGTTTATAAAGAATTACAAAAAGGGGTGTGTTTGTGAATGAATGACGTGTATATGTCGTGGTATTATGTGTAATGCAGGGCTGCGGCCTGCTTCAAGGGGAGCCTGCCTGGAGACACGGGGTCTGAGGAGGTGTTGTAAATAGCGTCACGAGAACGCTGCGTACCTGTTCGTCCGGTTGGGTTCCTTGGTGATGAGGCCAGGCTGTCAGATGATCCGTGGAGACGTGACTGATGGCGCGGGGAACCAGCCCAACACCAGCCCGAATGGAACCGGATTGGAGGTGAACCGGCTCCCAACGCCACGGGTTGGCTCACCCCTGATTTGCGTGGCGTCAGGACAGTGCAAGCACTGACAGGGGGAGCCTCTGGGTAGAAGGTTCAAGGTCCACAGGAGGCAGTGTGATCCCGATGGATGCTGATGAAGATCGGGAGACCAGAAGCTGAACAGTTCCTCCAGGAGCGATGACTAGGCAGCAAGAGGAGTAGACTGGCAGGCGAGAAGAGCTACGAGAACCAGAAGGAGCAATGGGAACTCTGAACCAGATGGAATCAGGAAGGACTGAGCCAGGCAGGAAAGGAATAACAGGGACCAGAACCAAGGAGGGCCAGCGGGAACTGAGAATCAGAATGGAAGCAGGAAGGAGGGAGCAAGGCAGACCAGGTAAGGAGGCAGGGGTGCCCCAGGCAGAACAAGGGCAGGAGGAAGACAACAGGAAACGGGAAGGCAACACAAGGGCAGCGAAAACACGATCCGTACAAACCGCGTTGAGACGCGGTTTGGAAAAGGATCAGGGCTCCTTAAATAGGCCCACCAGCACCTGGGAGGCTTGCAACGCAAGCCGTGCCGCCTCCCAGGCATTGGATAACCCACAACGAGGCTTGAGCCGCAGATCTTCCCGAATTGAGCATCCTGTGCACCGCGCATGCGCGGAGAGCGGACGCCCGCACATGCGCAAAGCAGTGCGCACAGGAGACCCGGAAGCGCCCGAGACCCAGGACAGCCCCAGACCCCGAAGCCGAAAGCGGGGATACAACCTCCAGGACGGGGAGCGCCGTAGCGGGTAGGGAGACCCCAGGACAGGCGGCGTGACAGGAGGCCATGTGAACAATGACCCCTGCGTGAAAAATAGCTTTGAAGTGTACATGGTGTTTGGAACCTTGGCCGTTCGCGCCCCTGACAGCACCCCTTGGCAGCGCACATCCACTGGTGCGAACTGCCTTTGATAGTGGAGGGGGGATGGATGGGCATGGGGCGTGCAGACAAGGCACCAGAACACTGCTGAATGGAGACACACTTATGTGTATTGCAGGGGCGCGGCCTGCTTCAAGAGGAGCCTGCCTGGAGACACGGGGTCTGAGGAGGCCATGTGAACAATGACCCCTGCGCGAAAGATAGCTTTGAAGTGTACATGGTGTTTGGCACCTTGGCCGTTCGTGCCCCTGACAGCACCCTTGGCAGCACACATCCACTGGTGCGAACTGCCTTTGATAGTGGAGGGGGGATGGATGGGCCTGGGGCATGCAGACAAGGCACCGGACACTGCTGAATGAAGACACACTTATGTGTATTGCAGGGGCGCGGCCTGCTTCAAGGGGAGCCTGCCTGGAGACACGGGGTCTGAGGAGGCCATGTGAATAATGGCCCCTGGGCGTAAGATACGTTTTGAAGTGTACATGGTGTTTGGCACCTTGGCCGTTCGCGCCCCTGACAGCACCCCTTGGCAGTGCACATCCAGTGGTGTGAACTGCCTTTGATAGTGGAGGGGGGATGGATGGGCCTGGGGCGTGCAGATAAGGCACCGAAACACTGCTGAATGGAAACAGGCTTGATTCACTTAAAAACTGAAACAACCATTGATAAAAAATATGTTGTGTTTTATTTGGTTTCTTATTTTGAGGGCACAAAACTACTACACATTGTAAAGGTCTAGTTGCAGCACAGCGAGGGAAAATCCCCTGTACTGACCGCTGTCACTGGGGAAAGTTTCTCTAATGGCACCAACGACACAGGCGGGTATTACTCTTCGAATGCGGTGCCCAAGCCTCCCATGAAGCCACCATGTAAACGAACGATAGACCACCAGCCTGTACCACCTGTGAAAAAGAAAGATAGAAACTGTTTTTTCAATGACCAATATAAGTGTACTAAACCTTATTTGTCAATGACAACTATTGTATCCAATGGTATTTTCCCAGGACAAATGCTAACTAGACACTGCACAATATTGAGCGACTTTTATGCGACTATTACTAGAGAATTGCAAGACTAAACTGATATGACGATATATTGAAGTTACGAGAATATAGGAGACAACCATGAAATAGTAGTGGCCTAACTGACATCACAACCAGAGTATACTTACTTGTTACTTGGATTACGAGGGCGAACTGTTGCGCGAAGTTCATGCATAAGCACCATCAAAATCCTCAACACAGACTGTGTGAGGCAGGCTGCCCTGAAGTCTGGCAGCTCGGTAACGCATTGCGGCTGTGGATCACCTTGCGATATGTAGGACAAGCATCCAGAGTTTTCTCGGCAGCAGCAGTTCTCCTCCTCGGTTGGCATTAGCGTGCAATGATTGCAGGTACACCAGGCGGAAACACCGTCCATGGCTCTTCATCTGTTGAATCGTCAACCCAACTGTCGTCCGAAGCCCCATCGTTTCCGCATCTTTCTCTTTCCAGTAATTCCTCCTCGGAATACTCGGGCTTGTACTGGTAGGGCATTATTGTTGCCATTGTGTGATAAACAAACGAAAATAATTTATAGCAGTGGTACTGGTATCTGTTCACACGGGCAAAAAGCAACGAAGGTAGCTGACCAGAGCACAGAAACGAGTCACAGAATACTCAAAGAAATACAATGTGAGGAATGGAATAGAAAATCTGATGTCATGTGTTGTGAAACGGTCTGTTTATACTTGTTGAGGAAAGAGGCGTCCTGCCATTTCCATGGCGACACGTTATTAGCTGAAGCGCAGAGAATGTTGACACGGGACGTGCTTTGGCGTTGTGAAATGGGCAGTAGGCGTCTAGTGATGTCAGGTTCAGGGGCGAGGGATATGATTTAGTGCCGCAAACGCAGGTCAACCAGGGCGATGTGGCAAGTGATTAGATTATGACAAGATGGCCGCGCCTTGCTGCCTGATTTTGCTTGTGTTCAAGAGACGAAAACTCGGGTAAGGTGTATAGAAAATGTTTGTACGATCGATCGACTTATGTTTAAAAACACATGGCCGAACCATAGGGACAATAATATTTCTAACCGCACCATTCCTTTAATCTAAGACAATGGTCTCATTTTGAGTATGTGGATAACGGTAAAAACATGTGATAATTTAGATATATCCCATCTTTAATATGTCAACTAATTATGAGTTGGTATTTGGGTATAATAAAAAAAAGGCGGTATGGAAATGCCACATATTTTTTACTATTGCCCTAAATCTCATAATGATGACCTAGTGGTGAGTATTATTCCTCACTTACCTCATGAAAATTGCAAGTCATGTAGACTGGTCTATTTTCAAATAGTCATTGGTGGTGATGCCATTTTCTTCCGTTGTGGTTGATGATTGTCACATACTTGACAAACATCAGCTTTTCCACTGTGAGTGTTTTAGAAGACACGTTTCTTTTTAGGCATGCCACAAATGGTACCATGTAATAATGTCCCTGCAAAAATGTCGTCTGGCAAAAATGTCCCCAAAATATGGCCGTTTTTTGCAGGGAAATTATTGCATTGAACATGCAGAGGACACCCCTGCAACTCCCCAACCTTTTTTTTTTAAGGAGACTCGGGGTCACCCCAGCAACCCCTGCTCCCTTGACCCCATATACAATGTTACCACTACCTTTTCCCAGCGACATTATGTAGGGCGACCATATATATTGAGAAAATATTACTGGACACACCACAAATTAAGATTTAGAGGGAAGTTTAGATGGCTGTATTAAGATATGATTTAAGCTTAATCGTGAATTGATTAGACTAAGTTGCAGGCTTGTTGTATGGTGGTAACATTAAACACATGTGGCATTTAAAGTACCCTATTTTGTTTAAATGCCTATGATGAATACGGTACGCACATGATATCTAGAGCATGGAGTATACAGAGAGATAAGTGAACCACCTTAAGGCATTTATTTCTACCCCCGTGATGTAAATATCCCATGCAAGCCAAATGTATATTTACGTGGCATTTTAAAATGAAGAGGTAATTAAAATACTGTCTGTTTTAATGAGGGTGTTACTTACTCTTACTGTGGAAATGATACTGTTAAGAGTCTTGGTTGCATTTAGCATTTGTAGTTGCTGTTCTTGCAATGCAACCCATTAGGAAGAAGCAACAATAACTGCTAAATGAAAGATTACAGTCTCGAACAACAGCCAGCTGAGGTTTATTTTTATTTATTTATTTATTTGAATGTATAAAGCGTGCAGCGGCCCTGTGGCATCGTGGCGCTGTTACAGGATATTTACTTAGGTGCACCGCATTTTACATCGTGTGCTGCAGTGGTATGGCACTCAACAATGGTGAGATACATTGAGAGTGGCATACGAATAAGGGCAGAAAGCATGGTAGCAGGTAAATTAAGGCCGTGTGGCCTAGAGCTGTGG
Organism: Ambystoma mexicanum; assembly: GCF_040938575.1. NCBI lineage: Eukaryota > Metazoa > Chordata > Amphibia > Caudata > Ambystomatidae > Ambystoma > Ambystoma mexicanum. The sequence continues at coordinate 280,651,005 of NC_090923.1, read as the reverse complement.
CACTCATACGGTGGTGAGATATATTGACAATGGCCTATGAATGAAAACAGAAAACTTGGTAACTGGTGGAGGAGGTGAGAGGGCAGCGGTTATCAGTGGGGCATACAGAACTCGTGGCGAGGCTATCTGAAGAGTTGTGGAATGCTGTGAGGGACGTCTCGTTCCTGAGGACAGGTGGTAGGGTATTCCAATTCTTTGGTTAGCAATGCTTATTAGTTACAACGGCATCATGGGTGTGGTTTGCGCAAAATGTTTGGAGATCAAGTTGCCAGGTGCCTGGTGGATAACTTCTGCAAACCGAACAAACTGCGTAGTTGCTTCTCAATTCGGATCATTGTGTCCTCAAGTCCCACCTATGCAAGTGGGGTGCGTTTAGGTTTTAATAAACATCAAGTATTTGCCAGGCTTGGCGTCAGTGGTCTGCACGTCCTCCCACAGCCTCACAGAGTGCTTGTTTATGCATGCATATCGAGTCCTCATTATGGATGTTTATTGCCTGAATGACTTTCTGGCTGGGAGCTCACATTCCAAAAATCCGGCGACGCCTGAACGTGCAAGTAAGTCAGTGAAGTGAATACATTTTGTGTGGTATGACCTTAATCATTGTTCTTTTGATACCATGTTATGATTTAAATGCAGCGTTTGGATCAGTATTTTGCTTTGATGCACTAACGATGACTACACACGCACCCCTGGTACAGCAATGAGCTATCCTCCACACGACTTCCTCTTATGCTTCTAACCTGGTGTCTGTTCATTACTATCCCTAAACAGGCTCTTCTCATCCTCTCCCTGTTCCCCTTTCCTTTCCTGTGCGCACATAATCTGCTAACTAGTGGGGGCACAATACACGCCTTCCAAACAAGTCTTGGCGGCAGTGATTGGTGCAGTATAAAAACTGATTAATATAACACATCCTTCAAGAAAGATATACATGCAGGCCAAGTCTGTGCTAAGACATGAGGTCAAAGAAGTTTGGACATTCAAGAGAAAGTTATAAGTAAGAAAGATGATTCTAGGAAGTATGAGCTCCAGTGCGTGCAAGACCCTGGGAATGTCAAACTAACAACTACCAGAGCCACTGTACCTGGGAACATAGCATCCAGGTGCCTGAATGCATTCGAGACATTGAACACGAGGACATCTAGAAATCAAGTTTAGAGATCTCCACTAGCTGAAAAATCGTTTAAGTTAAAATACTGAACTCTATGTTTTTGTCTGTCATCTCTTGTGTTGACATTGTCATATATGATGCTTGAAGTGGGAACACATTTAACCCATCAATTGCAAATGTTATCATCATACTCATGAGGATCCTAGAAGGTGAATTACAGAAACGCAAAGCCCCATGAAGAAAAACACACTTTCTTTCAGGCATGGGTGCACAACCTCTGGTCCTCAAGATTTGTTATACTACAACTGCTATAAGCCCCAGCTAGCACTGTCAGTAGTAAATACTCATGGTAGTTGTAGTCCAAAACCTCTGTATGGCCACAGGTTATGCACGCATGCTTCACAGGGTCTACTGAGAGGAGGATGAAGGAAGTCCACAATCATCAAGAGCTCTTGCCCATTCATGAGGGCACTCTTCTGAATATGACATATCACATTTCTGCTCTGAATACCAGAACAAGCTGACATTGCAAGGGTTACTGCTGCTGCCACTGCTACTATCATTATCCTCCCTAACAGACCTGTAGAAGGATTGCAGGGAAATACTACCACAGAGGGAGCATCGTTCGTATTCTTTCTTAGAGCAAAGAGAGAACAACAGTTGGCAGCCCCGGAAAGTTAATCGCTCTCTTATGCCCAGTTAAGGTAAGTCATTGCTTTTTCTTGCATTCACCTGAATAGTCCAACATTGCTTTTCTAAAAAATATATCAACTGGAAGGATCCTGTAACTTTATTTTACCAACTTTCAAAGGATAATCCGAAGTGGCATTTAGCTGGAGGAAAGGCGGATTCAGTATATTGCTCATCTTTTGGTGAAAGAATCAGAGCACCCATATCATAATGCCAATCCTGCAGGAGAAACGGCCCATACTAAAATCAGGAAGGACATCGTCCAGAGATATCTGAAAATAAAGAGACCCTACTGACAAATGTTTTGGAATGCCAAGTTACTGCCCCAAGAAACACCTAGGCTGATGTTCTATTGCTTAACTACATAGATGCAGCTAAACTGTTGGATACCATTTACAGGGTAATTCATAGAATTTCGCACAAAAGTGGCGCACGCAGCTGGCGCACAGTGTGCGTGTGCGAATGTCTGCGCCAGCCGCGTGCGCTAAAATCGATATCCGCGGACAGCGTATTCATGAATTTCAGCCTCCAAAACCAGCCGTGGGGCAGAGTGGCGCAGCCACCCTGCAGCTGCGCCAGTTATGCCCCCAAGAACGCCCTCGCGCAAGGAAAAGCCATCAAAATAAATTCCCAATTCATCGCAAAGGGCTGCGCTAACCCTGGACCACTATACAGGGCTGCCACACAGCAAACGCCGAGCGGGGAACGTGTATTACTGGGGTGTGTGGGAAGTTCCACATGCGATTTCAGCAGGGTACGTGTATTTTGGGGTGCGGGGAAGTTCAACACGCGATTTCAGCAGGGTACCAGTATTACTGGGGTGCGCAGGAAGTTCCACACGTGATTTCAGCAGGGTACGTGTATTTCTGGGGTGCGGCAAAGTTAAACACGTGATTACAGCAGGGTACGTGTATTATAGGGGTGCGTGGGAAGTTTCACACGCGATTCCAGCAGGGTACGTGTATTTCTGGGGTGCAGGGAATTTTTACATGCGATTTCAGCAGGGTACCTGTATTACTGGGGTGCGCGGGACGTTACACACGTGATTTCAGCAGGGTACGTGTATTTCTGGGGTGCAGGGAAGTTTAACACGCGATTTCAGCAGGGTAGGTGTCTTACTGGTGTCTGTGGGAAGTTACACACGCGATTTCAGCAGGGTACGTGCATTTCTGGGGTGCGCGGGAAGTTACACACGCGATTTCAGCAGGGTACGTGTATTTCTGGGGTGCGGGGAAGTTCAACACGCGATTACAGCAGGGTACGTGTATTACAGGGGTGCGCGGGAAGTCCCAGAGGCGATTCCAGCAGGGTACGTGTATTTCTGGGGTGCGGGGAAGTTTTACACGCGATTTCAGCAGGGTACCTGGATTACTGGGGTGCGCGGGAAGTTCCACACGCGATTTCAGCAGGGTATTTGTACTTCTGGGATGCGTGGAAGTGTAAGACGCGATCACAGCAGGGTACCTGTATTATTGGGGTGCGCGGGAAGTTCCACACGCGATTTCGGCAGGGTGCGTGTATTACTGGGGTGCGCAGGAAGTTCCACACGTGATTTCAGCAGGGTACGTGTATTTCTGGGGTGCGGCGAAGTTAAACACGCAATTCCAGCAGGGTACGTGTATTTCTGGGGTGCAGGGAATTTTTACATGCGATTTCAGCAGGGTACCTGTATTACTGGGGTGCGCGGGACGTTACGCACGTGATTTCAGCAGGGTATGTGTATTTCTGGGGTGCAGGGAAGTTTAACATGCGATTTCAGCAGGGTAGGTGTCTTACTGGTGTCTGTGGGAAGTTACACACGCGATTTCAGCAGGGTACGTGCATTTCTGGGGTGCGCGGGAAGTTACACACGCGATTTCAGCAGGGTACGTGTATTTCTGGGGTGCGGGGAAGTTCAACACGCGATTACAGCAGGGTACGTGTATTACAGGGGTGCGCGGGAAGTCCCAGAGGCGATTCCAGCAGGGTACGTGTATTTCTGGGGTGCGGGGAAGTTTTACACGCGATTTTAGCAGGGTACCTGTATTACTGGGGTGCGCGGGAAGTTCCACACGCGATTTCAGCAGGGTATTTGTACTTCTGGGATGCGTGGAAGTGTAAGACGCGATCACAGCAGGGTACCTGTATTATTGGGGTGCGCGGGAAGTTCCACACGCGATTTCGGCAGGGTGCGTGTATTACTGGGGTGCGCAGGAAGTTCCACACACGATTTCAGCAGGGTGCGTGTATTACTGGGGTGCGCGGGAAGTTCCACACACGATTTCAGCAGGGTACGTGTATTACTGGGGTGCGGGCAAGTTTCACATGTGATAGGCCCTGTGCGAGTGGGGTACGTGTATTTCGGGGGTGCACGGGGAGTCCCACACGTGATTGGCATTGTGGGTCCTCCCAGGTGTTCCCTCTACACCCTCCACGGCCCCTGCAGGCAGACCACACCACAGGGGACTACCACGCACCCCTGGTCATGTCCCGCAGGCAGCCCATCCACCATGGCCATGCACCCCAGACAAGCCACCTGTCCGCTTGCACCACTGATCAACAACTCATGTCCCCCTGCACCCCCACCCCCCAGCAGTGTGGGGCACCTGCCAGCAGGCCCCCACTCATGTCCCCTTGCACCCCCGCCTCCCAGCAGTGTGGGGCACCTGCCAGCAGGCCCCCACTCATGTCCCCTTGCACCCCCACGCCCCAGCAGTGCGGGCACCTGCCAGCAGGCCCCCACTCATGTCCCACTCATGTCCCCTTGCACCCCCACCCCCCAGCAGTGCGGGGCACCTGCCAGCAGGCCCCCACTCATGTCCCACTCATGTCCCCTTGCACCCCCACCCCCCAGCAGTGTGGGGCACCTGCCAGCAGGCCCCCACTCATGTCCCCTTGCACCCCCACCCCCCAGCAGTGTGGGGCACCTGCCAGCAGGCCCCCACTCATGTCCCACTCATGTCCCCTTGCACCCCCACCCCCCAGCAGTGCGGGGCACCTGCCAGCAGGCCCCCACTCATGTCCCCTTGCACCCTCACCCCCCAGCAGTGTGGGGCACCTGCCAGCAGGCCCCCACTCATGTCCCACTCATGTCCCCTTGCACCCCCACCCCCCAGCAGTGTGGGCCACCTGCCAGCAGGCCCCCACTCATGTCCCCTTGCACCCCACCCCCCAGCAGTGTGGGGCACCTGCCAGAAGGCCCCCACTCATGTCCCACTCATGTCCCCTTGCACCCCCATTCCCCAGCAGTGCAGGGCACCTGCCAGCAGGCCCCCACTCATGTCCCACTCATGTCCCCTTGCACCCCCAGCAGTGCGGGGCACCTGCCAGCAGGCCCCCACTCATGTCCCACTCATGTCCCCTTGCACCCCCACCCCCCAGCAGTGTGGGGCACCTTGCAGCAGGCCCCCACTCATGTCCCCTTGCACCCCCACCCCCCAGCAGTGCAGCGCACCTTCCAGCAAGCCCCCACTCATGTCCCCTTGCACCCCCCACCCCCCAGCAGTATGGGGCACCTGCCAGCAGGCCCCCACTCATGTCCCACTCATGTCCCCTTGCACCCCCACCCCCCAGCAGTGTGGGGCACCTGCCAGCAGGCCCCCACTCATGTCCCACTCATGTCCCCTTGCACCCCCACCCCCCAGCAGTGTGGGGCACCTGCCAGCAGGCCCCCACTCATGTCCCACTCTTGTCCCCTTGACCCCCCAGCCCCCAGCAGTGCGGGGCACCTGCCAGCAGGCCCCCACTCATGTCCCACTCATGTCCCCTTGCAGCCCCACCCCCAGCAGTGCGGGGCACCTGCCAGCAGGCCCCCACTCATGTCCCACTCATGTCCCCTTGCACCCCCACCCCCCAGCAGTGTGGGGCACCTGCCTGCAGACCCCCACTCTTGTCCCACTCATGTCCCCTTGAACCCCCAGCCCCCAGCAGTGCGGGGCACCTGCCAGCAGGCCCCCACTCATGTCCCACTCATGTCCCCTTGCACCCCCAGCAGTGCGGGGCACCTGCCAGCAGGCCCCCACTCATGTCCCACTCATGTCCCCTTGCACCCCCACCCCCCAGCAGTGTGGGGCACCTGCCAGCAGGCCCCCACTCATCTCCCACTCATGTCCCCTTGCACTCCCACCCCCCACCCCCCAGCAGTGTGGGGCACCTGCCAGCAGGCCCCCACTCATGTCCCACTCATGTCCCCTTGCACCCCCACCCCCCAGCAGTGCGGGGCACCTGCCAGCAGGCCCCCACTCATGTCCCACTCATGTCCCCTTGCACTCCCACCCCCCAGCAGTGCGGGGCACCTGCCAGCAGGCCACCACTCATGTCCCCTTGCACCCCCACCCCCAGCAGTGTGGGGCACTTGTCAGCAGGCCCCCACTCAGGTCCCCTTGCACCCCCACCACCCAGCAGTGTGGGGCACCTGCCAGCAGGTCCCCACTCATGTCCCCCAGCACCCCCACCCCCCAGCAGTGCAGGGCATCTGCCAGCAGGCCCAGACACATGTCCCCCAGCCAACACGTCATCACAATCTAGATCCCTGGCCCTTATGGCCAGCCTCCACATGCCAAAGAACCACCCAAGTATTGCATCCACCCACATAGAAATGCCAATTTCATGATACAACCCCAATGGCAAGTATGTAAATGAACACATGTCCGTCACACACACACAATGGGTGCAAGTGAATGTCAAAACCCATATCATGACACGCATGAAACCAATGAGATAATACCACACATCGAAGTATGAAGAAAAAAATGTATTAAAAGCAACATGAATGGAATTAAAAATAAACAAACGACAATGGGAATTAAAAACGAAAAGCTGCATGTCCGTAAAATAATGAAAAACAACAAATCATAATCCAAAGGAAAGGTGTCCAAAGTCACAGTTCAAAAAATCAAATCCAAGGGAAAAACAAAAGTGAAAACCATTGCTCCATGGGGAAATCCAAAAAAAAAAGTAGAATCCAACAGTTAACTATATACAGATGAACAATCCAGGGTCCATGATCCCAACTGAAGAAATTAAACCTATCAAAAACTACTACCTAATAAAAAAACTATATACAAAAATGTAGTCCATTGTCCAAAAGGTCCAAAATAAAGAAAAAACCAAAGGAAACCTAATACTAACCAAATAACTATTTACAAGGGCAGCGGGCAAGTCCAACGGCTCACATGTTGATGTTTGGGGCCAGGGCATCATCGAACTCCTGCTCGATCTCCCGGAGGCGGTCCTCTTCCATGGCCCCGAGGTTTCGCAGGGACGATGACAACTGGAACTCCAGGTCCCTGCGAATGGCCTCGAGGCACTCGGCCCACCTCAGGGCCCTACGCATGGAGTTCTCCGCCCTGAACATCGTGAGCCGTGCCTCTTCCGCCCGCTGCCGCTCCGCATCTATCGCATGGCCCAACCGCTGCCACACGGAAGACACTTCCCGTCCAGGGTCCTCCTGCCCTCCGGCCGATGCCTGCCCCTCCGATGTTGATGGCCCCGAGCCATCATTGGTCCCACCTACAGCCTGCTCCTGCTGCTGCTGCTGCTGTCCATGTGCCCTGTCCGATGGTGCCTGCACATCCTCCATCTGCTGGTCTCCAGTTGTGGTGTCCACCCCTGCTGGACCGCCAACTCCCGACTGTGGCAGGGATGGGATCTCCACCAAGCTGGCTGTGTTGGTCAGGCCAGGTCCACAGGGGGCCCTGGCGGAATCTGGGCCAGAAAACGATTTGGAGTACGACCGGCGCATAGCCTCCACAGAGGAGGAGCGGTCCGCCAGAGTGCGCGTCACATGTAGGAACCCTCCGACCAGGGCCCCTCCCAGCAGTGCCACGTCACGACGCTGCTCTTCGTGATGGCGTGCGTTCTCCGCCCAGGAAGAACACACGTCATCACGAATGACACGCGTGCGCAACGCAAAACCCACCAGGACGGATCCCATACGGTCGCGGGACCCCTCGCCCGCAGGTACTGGAGAGGCAGGTGATATGGCACTCTCCCCTACCTGCGGACGGGCCTGGGACGGGGCCTCCCTGCTGGTGCATGATGGTGCAGTCACAGGGTCAAGGACAGCGACATGCACAGGCCCCTCCGCGGTGACCTGTGCTGCCTCCTGGCCCTGGACTGCACCACTTGCACCAGTGGTACTACCCCCATCAGGCCCCAGGTGCGGCTCAGTAGCGGGCTCCTCCTCCTCTGTGGAGACCACCAACCTGGATGTCTCCACACCGTCTGCCGCCATTGGAAGCCCCTGTGGGGGCTCACCCGGCCCTTCCGCCACAGCCGTTGAGGCAGATGCAGCACCAGCCCCCTCTCTCCCGGATGATGGTAATTCCTGGGAGGGTGGCTGGGCCTTGCATCGCCGCCCAGTGGAGGCATCCCCGCCGCTTGGCTCCACAGCGCCGTCTCCTCCCTCTTCTTCACTTGACGCTGCCTAGAGGGAGACATAGCATCAGGGTACAGTACAAAATACCCTAGACAGGAAGCAATAACACATGAGTGGCACTGTCAAATGTCACTTCCGTCCTGTCATTCCACAACACATGGGTGAATGCACACAACACACATGCAGAAACAGTCCGTGCGCCTGCAATCAACATCAACATCCATGTAGAAGGGCCCCTGTAAACCAAGATGTTGCCTTCAAAGTCACATGCATCCATGGCGTTTCAAAGTCACACACACACTTCTCAGGCACACACACACATGTGCACCACACATGTACATGACATCAGCACCCATTCCTCACCCCCCCTCCATTACCAGGAACAGAGACAGCCATGCATTCATGTGTGCCTTGCCAGCAGGCCCCCACTCATGTCCCACTCATGTCCCCTTGCACCCCCACCCCCCAGCAGTGCGGGGCACCTGCCAGCAGGCCCCCACTCATGTCCCCTTGCACCCCCACCCCCCAGCAGTGTGGGGCACCTACCAGCACGCCCCCACTCATGTCCCCACTGCACCCCCACCCCCCAGCAGTGCGGGGCACCTGCCAGCAGGCCCCCACTCATGCTCCACTCATGTCCCCTTGCACCCCCACACCCCAGCAGTGCGGGGCACCTGCCAGCAGGCCCCCACTCATGTCCCCTTGCACCCCCCAGCAGTGTGGGGCACCTGCCAGCAGGCCCCCACTCATGTCCCCTTGCACCCCCACTCCCCAGCAGTGCGGGGCACCTGCCAGCAGGGCCCCACTCATGTCCCACTCATGTCCCCTTGCACCCCCACCCCCCAGCAGTGCGGGGCACCTGCCAGCAGGCTCCCACTCATGTCCCACTCATGTCCCCTTGCACCCCCACCCCCCAGCAGTGCGGGGCACCTGCCAGGAGGCCCCCACTCATGTCCACTTGCACCCCCACCCCCCAGCAGTGTGGGGCACCTGCCAGCAGGCCCCCACTCATGTCCCACTCATGTCCCCTTGTGCCCCCACCCCCCAGCAGTGCGGCGCACCTGCCAGCAGGCCCCCACTCATGTCCCCTTGCACCCCCACCCCCCAGCAGTGTGGGGCACTTGCCAGCAGGCCCCCACTCATGTCCCACTCATGTCCCCTTGCACCCCCACCCCCCAGCAGTGTGGGGCACCTGCCAGCAGGCCCCCACTCATGTCCCACTCATGTCCCCTTGCACCCCCACCCCCCAGCAGTGCGGGGCACCTGCCAGCAGGCCCCCACTCATGTCCCACTCATGTCCCCTTGCACTCCCACCCCCCCAGCAGTGCGGAGCACCTGCCAGCAGGCCCCCACTCATGTCCCACTCATGTCCCCTTGCACCCCCACCCCCCAGCAGTGCGGGCACCTGCCAGCAGGCCCCCACTCATGTCCCACTCATGTCCCCTTGCACCCCCACCCCCCAGCAGTGCGGGGCACCTCCCAGCAGCCCCCCACTCATGTCCCACTCATGTCCCCTTGCACCCCCACTCCCCAGCAGTGCGGGGCACCTGCCAGCAGGCCCCACTCATGTCCCACTCATGTCCCCTTGCACCCCCACCCCCAGCAGTGCGGGGCACCTGCCAGCAGGCCCCCACTCATGTCCCACTCATGTCCCCTTGTACTCCCACCCCCCAGCAGTGTGGGGCATCTGCCAGAAGGCCCCCACTCTTGTCCCACTCATGTCCCCCAGCACCCCGACACCCCCAGCAGTGCAGGGCACCTGCCAGCAGGCCCCGACACATGGCCCCCAGCCAACACATCATCACAATCTAGATCCCTGGCCCTTATGGCCAGCCTCCACATGCCAAAGACCCACCCAAGTATTGCATCCACCCACATAGAAATGCCAATTTCATGATACAACCCCAATGGCAAGTATGTAAATGAACACATGTCCGTCACACACACACAATGGGTGCAAGTGAAAGTCAAAACCCATATCATGACACGCATGAAACCAATGAGATAATACCACACATCGAAGTATGAAGAAAAAAATGTATTAAAAGCAACATGAATGGAATTAAAAACAAACAAACGACAATGGGAATTAAAAACGAAAAGCTGCATGTCCGTAAAATAATGAAAAACAGCAAATCATAATCCAAAGGAAAGGTGTCCAAAGTCACAGTTCAAAAAATCAAATCCAAGGGAAAAACAAAAGTGAAAACCATTGCTCCATGGGTAAATAAAATAATAAAAAAGATGAATCCAATAGTGAGCTACATACAGAACAATCCAGGGTCCATGATCCCAACTGAAGAAATGAAACCTATCAAAAATACTACCTAATGAAAAACTATATACAGAAAGGTGGTGCATTGTCCAAGCGCAACCAAAATAAAGAAAAAACCAAAGGAAACCTAACACTATCTAACTATTTACAAGGGCAGCGGGCAAGTCCAACAGCTTACATATTGATGTTCCGGGCCAGGGCATCATCGAACTCCTGCTCAATCTCCCGGAGGCGGTCCTCTTCCATGGCCCCGAGGGTTTCGCAGGGACAATGACATCTGGAACTCCAGGTCCCTGCGAATGGCCTCGAGGCACTGGGCCCGCCTCAGGGCCCTACGCATAGGAGTTCTCCGCATCGTGAGCCGTGCCTCTTCTGCCCGCTGCCGCTCCGCATCTATCGCATGGCCCAACCTCTGCCACACGGAAGACACTTCCCATCCAGGGTCCTCCTGCCCTCCGGCCGATGCCTGCCCCTCCGATGATGAAGGCCCCGAGCCATCATGGCTCCCACCTTGTTGCTGCTGCTGCTGTGCTGCTGCCTGTGCCCTGGCTCTTGCGGCCTGCACATCCTCCTCCAGCTGGGGTGCAGTTGTTGAGGTGCCCACCCCTGCTGGACGTCCGACTGCCGACTGTGGCAGGGATGTGTCCTCCACCAGCCTGGCCGCAGGGTCAGAGGCAGCTCCACAGGGCACCCAGGTGACACATGGGTGGGAAGATGGCATGGAGGACGATTGGCGCGTAGGGGGTTCAGTTGAGGAGGGGGTCGGAACAAGGTCCACAAAACGGAGGAATCTGGCCATGGTGAGCTGTCCCAGTGGGTCAACGCGGTCAACGAGCTATGCGAGAACACGTGCAGTCTCCTCATGAAAAGACTGCAGGTCAGCTCGCATGGCACGTTGACGCAACGCCACCCCACCCAGGACAGGCTCAACCCGGTGCCGGATAGCCACATCCGCAGGGAGAGGAAGGCCAGTTGGTGTAAGCCAATCCCCTCCCTGAGAACGGGTCTGGATGTAGGTATCCCTGCTGGTGCAAGATGATGCAGTCACAGGATCAGGGACAGGATTACACACAGGCACCTCCGCGGCGGCCTGTGCTGCCTCCTGTCCCTGCCCCTGTACTGCACCACTAGCACCAGTGGAATCCCCACCTCCAGACCCCGTCTCTGTCCCTTGCACGGCCTCCTCCTCCACCAAACCCCCCACCAACCTGGATGACTCCGTGCCATCTTCCTCCGTTGGGCCCTGTGGGGTCTCAGCTGCCCCTTCGGCTGCCGAGGAGTACAAATCCAACCTCTGCCTCTTGAACCTCCCCTCGGCAGCTGCGACCTGGGACGCGGCACCGGACTCCTCACTCCCCGACGAGATGACAACATGGGAAGGGAGCCGGGCCTTGCGTCTCCGGCTGGCGGTGCGATCCCTGCCGCTGTGCTCCACAGCACCTTCTCTGCCCTCTTCATCAGTTGACGCTGCAGACAGGGAGAGATAGGAGACAGGCATCAGAGCACTGTTCAATGGACTCATACACACATGACAGTTGTACATGAGTGGCATTGTCAAACTTCAGACATGGCATCACAATCCCCAACACACATGTCATTGCAACTCACACACATGAGCTATTCCACAGCCATATTGCAACAGCCAGCACCATCCATACACATACAAACAGCATGAGCAGCCAAAGGTGAGCCAGACATCACATGAAACACAGGGAGTGTACTAGACATGCACACACGCCACCACAATTACATGCATGTGTACACCTCTGCCAACTGTTGCAGTGATGAGATTGGCATCCATGTCACATCTGGCAATCAGTCTTCTACATATCAGTCTCACATGCATCCATGTTGCATCACTGTTGCACCCATGTCAAATACACACACATGCACATGTACACGGTGCAGATACATGCAGCTGGAACCAACATCTATTTGTGACACCACAACCATGCCAACTTGCATACACAGTAATCAAAACATGTGTGCTCACACATCTGCATTTGGCCTGCATGCTTACCCACACATACACCATCCATGTGTCTCACACATGAAAGGACTTGCATGTGTCAGCCTCACAGCCCTTTACATACACATCCCTACATGGCCCTACAAAACCACATGTACAACCTGCACACTACTGGCACACCACCACACGCACAGCTTCCAATCAGTATGCATGTACACTTACCGCTCGACACCAGACGGGTCTGCCTCTCAAGGACCTGGACGTGGAGCGCTGGGCGTATGCGTTCCAGGACCCTCATCTGATGTTCTGACAGGTGGCCACGGCGCCCCTTAGCATCCGCTGCCTTCAAGAGGTACCGGGCCTTGTTGAGGGTCCTGGACCTGAGGTCCTCCCAGCACTTCTTGACATGTTGGAAGTCACGGACTGCCACCCCCTCTGCGTTGATGGCAGTCACGATGTCTGTCCAGATCCGAGTCCATCCTTCCTTGTCGGCGGCCGACCTTCCGAAGAGGGCATCATACTGCCCCAGGACTTGCTCCACCAGGACACCAACTTCGGTGGCAGTGAAGCTGGTGGCCCTCTGCCTCTCTGGCTGGGGGTTGCCAGTGGTGCCAGATGGTGTAGTGCCCGACATGGCAACCCCAGAGGCAGGTGTGGGTGGGCAACTGGGTCCTGGGGCTGGGCTGTGGAGTGATGGAATAGCAGTCGGGAGTCTTCGGTTCCAGCAGGGGTGGTCACAGCAACAGCACCCCGGGCTGACGTGCAGGCAGAAAATGGCATGGCACGTGGGCAGCAGGCAATCAAGCAGCAGCAGATGGCAGGTGGGAGCATGCTCGGGGCTCTGGGGGCAGTAATTCAGACTTCTGGGCAGGAACGTGGTCTTCCGTGTGCGAACGCGTGGCCAGCTTCATACGGAGTGATTTGGCATGTAAAAATCTAGCACGTCAGCGTGTAATTTGAGGAAAGGCCCTTAGCGCATAAGCGCGTCAGCACGCGTACGTGATTTCATTGGACGAAAGGCCCTTAGGGCGTAAGCGCGTCTGTGACGTGCGCGCACGGGCGTTTCCCTGAACCCGGGTGCATGTTACACATCCGAGTGTCAGCTCGTGTAATTGGAGATTAGGGCCTTAGCGCGTATACGCGGAAGTGACATTGGATTTGTGGGCCGGTTCAAAAGGTACGTGTAGGACGTAATTTCCTTGTACGTGCTTTTCGTGGAGAGCGAGTGGGTGAATTCTGTACTTCTTGTCGGTTCACACGCGATTTACTTCACAGCGTTTCTAGTTCGTACTCCCTGTTACCTCTGACAGCTTTTTTCTGATTTTCTGTTGGGCCTGTTTCCTCAAACATTGTACAATTCTTCTTTTGGCGGGCGTGTTGCTAACGCGCACACGTGCGTATTTTTCATGCTCATTTTCCAGGCAGACGGTGAGTCGCGCACGTATTTACCAACTGTGCTTGCCCCGTGTGTCGCGTACCCCTTCAGAGGTCATTGTAGGCTGCGTGTAACATGCATACGTTCATTTTTGTGTTTCTGGGTGCCACAGCATAGTGCGGGTTCATTTTTCCACGCACGTGGTCTACGAGGGGTTGCGTGCACGTTATTTTCTGTTTTTGGGGTGCCTGTGCGTTGCGTGACCCGTCATCTTTCCCCAGGGGTCAGATACAGCCTTGCTAGAGCGCTAGGGTACGAATTCCATCTGGTACCCTACCCCTTTGACCCCCAATTGCCCAGGACAATAGTTTACTGCAACTCCCATACGCACAACAACATCAGTGCCATGGTTGGGAGGCGACCAAGCGGTAAGGGTGGCAAAGGTGGCCGAGCCTCAAGAGGTTGCCGTGGTGGGCGTGGTAGGGGACGTGGCTGGGATTTGCAGGGTACCCCTAGCCCCCATGTGTGGAGGACCAGTCAGGGACAACCATGCCCCCCCATAGTTGAGGGAAATGTGGCTGACACCATCTCTGCTCAGCCCTTGTTGGACCGGCCCATTGTGGCACCTGACCTGGCAGAGGGTGACTCCCAGGCTGACTTCCAGGTCGCCAAGTCTAGGCCACGTGTGGCGGTGCAAGTTGGTGTCACCAGGCCACGTGGATCAGGGGCAGCTATATCATCTGCTGCCCCGAGTAGGCAGGGTGGGGTGGCTGCAGGGGCAGCTGCAGCTCCATCCACCCCAGCTCTGGCTCTCCCAGCCAGGGCAGTGTTGGTCCCAGTCCATCTTGCTAACGTTCCCCCTGACTACGTAACACTTCAGCCAATGCCTGCACCAAGTCCCATGCTCAGTGTGCATTCCCACACTCCAACTACCCAGTCCACCGGTGCTCCTGCCCCTAGTGGCCACAGCGGCGTAGGCCACTCAGGATCCCCACCACCTTCCAAAAAAAAGAGGAAGAGTGCTTGTCCACTACAGGCTGATACCCCAGACACGGCCACGCAGTCCGGCACGCAAAGGAATCCTAGCTTCAATGATGCCGAACGTGATGCACTTGTGCAGTATGTGTCCGCACATGACAGCAAAATGTTGATCACTTCAGGGTGCAAGACCACAACTGCTCAACACTGCCTTTGGACAAGACAGGAGGACGTCCCTGGCAGCTACACACTCTGCCTGACTTGTGGATAGAGGAAAAAGGAGAAAAAAAAAAAAAGGATGTGCACTTTGCACGAGGCCCTGCCCCCCCGGCGTGGTGAGGCTTCCCTGATTCCCATAAGACACATGGCCCCAGCGCACCCGCGCGCGCACCCGTGAAGTACATAGAAGTACTGTTTACTGCGGGCGAGTGCTGCTGGAGGCGTGTCCTGATTTCATTCTGTGTGCTTCAGCTGCTGTCTCTGCACCTCCGTGCCTTCGTGCTCTAACACTGTTTTTGGACAAGACAGGAGGACGTCCCTGGCAGTTACACACTCTGCCTGACTTGCGGATAGAGGAAAAAGGAGAAAAAAAAAAGAAAAAAAAAGGTGACTGTTTTAGTTTCACGAGTGGATTCACTGCCACAGATTGGTTTAAACCATTGACTGTGTTTTTCATAAGAACGCAGTGATCCTACGTGATCCTACGTGATTCTACGTGACACCCGCACTCTGTGCTAGTTAAAACTACACGCTGAGCCCTAGTGGCTGCTCTTGTCACGCCCCTCTGAGCAACTCTCTGTTTTGAATTTCTTTAGCAAACCGGCTCCTAATTGCTTTCCTTTCTTTTTTAGGGTGTGCACTTTGCACGAGGCCCCGCCCCCCGGCGTGGTGACGCTTCCCTGATTCCCATAAAACACATGGCCCCCGTGAACCCGCGCGCACCCGTGAAGTACATAGAAGTACTGTTTACTGTTCACGGTGCGCGGGGGCGCTGGGGCCATCTGTGTATATGATTTAAAGTTCTGGGAGCGGCTGCTTATGTTGGCATCTTAACTCTATGTGGAAATCCATTTTATAAATGGTGACAGCGGTAAGCGGATGCTTAATACTATGGGGGACTCATTAAGCAGGATCCAGGGAGGGGGCTAGTTTTGTGTTATATTGAAAGCCGCCTACCATGCATGGTGTTTGTTCCGTTATAGAACCATTATCAGGCGAAATCATTGAGCGTCCTTATCTAGGATCGTGGTTATAAAATCTCCTGACTTTGCAATCAGTAATTTGTAGTCTGTAATTGAGCACAGCCATACCTGGATAACTGGTAGATTAGCACATGTGTTTTGTACTTATGTGTGTGGTCGGGCGATCAGAGTCAGGGTGGTAATGATTTGTGGTGCCCACTAGATTTCTGCTGCATCTATGTATAGACCTTAAGTAGTCGTGGTAAACACGGCGGGTACAAGTTAGACCTTCTAATTCTGAAGCAAACTGTAAAGTTAGGCACCCTGAATAAGGGAGTGCTGTGTACAGTGTGTTGGTCTCGGGTGGGGGAAAAAGGCATTTGTATCTGGCCTCCAAGTGAGTGGGATTCCCGCATTCGGAGTATGGTGGGAACCCTAAGGAGTGGAACGATACCAACAGTGTGTGAGACTCAAAAACACCCAAAGCGGCAAAATATAAGAAATAATCCTGAGAGACACAATACAATTATTGCAAGTAGGACTTTTGTGTTTACCCAAACAAGTAAGACCCACATGACAAACCCCAGCTCCCCCAAAATGAACGATAAAGATTCTAGGGACACATTGGGGGTAGGTGAGACAGAAAAGTGGGATTTAAGCGGTACTGATTTCCCGCCTTTGCCCAATGTTGTAAATGACCAGATAAAGACCCAAATGGACTCCATTCAGAAAATGGATCTCGTCGAAGAGGCTGCACAGAAAAACTTTCAAATTGTCCAAGAAGTACCCGTTAGACCCTCTGTCCTAAACATGGACGATTCCATGCCCATCACACCCCAGCTGGATATGTCTCTTCTGGCTCCTGTGGTGTCTGCCGAACTGGATAGGAGGGTGAGACTCTCAACGGGCCCCTCAACACCTGCAAGGGCCAGGAGTGGAGGGCTCGAAAATGTCCACCTACACAAATCCATCCTGGAAAGTAGGGAGAAGCTAGGCGAGTACATAAAGGGCCCCACGTTGGACCTGTCTGGTGGTAGAGAAATGGGAGAACATAAGGTATCTGGAAACAAATGTTCCAGCCCGACTCATCCTATCTCCCCTGGGCAAGGAGAGTTGGAGGAAAGCATTCACAACCAGCATAGCAAGAAAAGTGAGGTAGATGAGAACATGCTAGAACCAGAGGCTTTCCCGGTACTAACTAGGATCTTGAACCTTTTAGATAAAGGTCATGAAAGGACGCATGGGGAGTTACAGGAATTACGATGCATGGTGGTTGAATGCATAGATAAATTGAGTAGGTTGGAAGGGTTTGTTCATGCTTTAAGCATGAAAGAAACCCTCCCAATTCCGCCATTGGAAAAAATAAGTACATTCAACCAAGGTTCCCAAACAGGAAACAAATTATGTCCACAAGAAGGGGACGTAACTTGGGAAAATATGAATGAACTAAAAAGATTGATAGCAATAAATCCGTTATAGAACCATTATCAGGCGAAATCATTGAGCGTCCTTATCTAGGATCGTGGTTATAAAATCTCCTGACTTTGCAATCAGTAATTTGTAGTCTGTAATTGAGCACAGCCATACCTGGATAACTGGTAGATTAGCACATGTGTTTTGTACTTATGTGTGTGGTCGGGCGATCAGAGTCAGGGTGGTAATGATTTGTGGTGCCCACTAGATTTCTGCTGCATCTATGTATAGACCTTAAGTAGTCGTGGTAAACACGGCGGGTACAAATTAGACCTTCTAATCCTGAAGCAAACTGTATAGTTAGGCACCCTGAATAAGGGAGTGCTGTGTACAGTGTGTTGGTCTCGGGTGGGGGAAAAAGGCATTTGTATCTGGCCTCCAAGTGAGAGGGATTCCCGCATTCGGAGTATGGTGGGAACCCTAAGGAGTGGAACGATACCAACAGTGTGTGAGACTCAAAAACACCCAAAGCGGCAAAATATAAGAAATAATCGATTGATAGTAATAAATTGATAGTAATAAATCAGGATAATATCGAAAAAGTGGAACATCAAAATCAAAGTAAATTTGGGAAGGCTGAAATTACCACATCAAGCACCCCAGAGCGGTCAGTAGGGATTAAGCTGGACAGCCCATCGGCACTTTTTGAAGTGATGGTAAATGAAGAGGCCACAATGCAGGCTCAGAAGCAGAAAGCTGGGGGAGAACTAACCCAAGAAGATGCGACACCGTTCGTGTATGTTATCACACGACGAGAAAAGAAAATGCGGGCAAGGGCTCTCAAGAGAAGAGCAAAGAGTGAGAAGGGCGCGAATATAATGGAAGCAAAAAAAAACAAAAATCAACCTTCCCCCAAGATGAAAAACACCAACATTAACTTCAAAGGCATATGTAGTCTATCAGTAGAGGGAGGACATCTAGAGGCAGGACATCTAGATTTTACACAGTTAAATGAAGAAAGCAAAAGAGCTTTGGAAGTGAAGGAAGTGTCAGATAGACATGGACCAACTAAGAAGGATGACTCAGTCATTATAGAGGGAAAATTGCCGGAGACAAATGGCAAGGAATACGGAGAAGCCAAGAATACTCTCTCAGAAGCCATGAATCATAAGGGAAAAATGGATAAGGGAAATTCAAAATGTAGAATAATGGAAACAAACAAGAAAAAGAACTTAAAGCAGATGACTGGAAGCAAAGCAGAGGGACACAAGGAGGATAGGGGTATCCAGCAATTTTTCGGTATAAAAAATAAGCAAAAGTTGACTGTGGATATGGTACCGGAAACTGCAGAGAAAGCCCAAGAGGTCATAATAGCACCTCAGGCAGAGGAAAGCCTCAATAAATGTAGCAATTCTAGGCTGCGAGAGGAAGTCGAACCAGAGGGTGACACTGTGATTGAGGTGGCTAACAACAATGTTCCACTATTGATACCCAGTGAAGATATCAATAAATTGGTTCAAGAGGCACTTTTCAAACTACTCCAAATTCCATCAAACTATGTCCATCCTCTACCACCTCGTTCACTGTTATTCGATGAAAAAGGACTCGAGGGAGCACAGCACAGGCTAATAGTGGTTATAAAAGAAGAAGAGATAGAAACAGAAAAAAACCAGATGGATCAGAGATCTAATACTCAAACTCAAACTACTAACAATGGTGTCAAAGACATGCGGGACAGCATACCCAGCCAAGCACCCGCCCCTAAAATTACACAGGGAAGTGGGAGGGACATGAGAGAGGAATGTAAGGATGGGGGATACCAATAATTAAACCCCGAACTGAGGGTATGGGCTTTGAAGAGAGGATACGGGAGATAGCTGAAAGGTGGAATACAAAGCAAGATCCTGAACAAAACAAACGAAACAATGAATGGAATAGGGATAATATGAGAGGAGAAAACAAAGAGGGGGAGATAGGAGGATATCCGAGGGCCGAGGGACATGATCCAATGTTATCTAGTGCCTGGCCAGAAGATCAAAGTGAGTGGAGAGAGCCGAAATTTGTGGATGACCCGAGCGTAATATTAAATTTTATGCTCCAATAGGAGGGCTTCCATCCCTGCATAGAGGGCGGATCTTGTCATTATTTAATGAAATCCCCCGGCTATCTTTAATCACTTCAAGTGACATTAAGCTCATCGATTACATCCACCCGACAAGATATGACTGTGTCAGGATTGTGTTCTACTCCAGGGCTACATACGAACTTGCCCTTACAGAAGGAGTTGCTTTGCAACGTTTTGGGTATGATATAGTGAACTTTAGCCAAGGTGCAGGGAAACAGCAGGGAGGGGAGAGGGGAGGATTCTCCAGAGAGATGCAGATGAGAAATGATAGAGAAGGGGCAAGAGCCAAGAATGCTGAGATACACCCCAATGAGGTGGCGGAGCTGAGATGGCTGGCCTCAACCTTGAAGGAATCTATATCCAAAATCCAAGGCATGAAAGATTCAACCTAGAGTATCGTGAAACTCACAGTGCTATCATGGAACTCGAGGGGATCACTTGCTTTATTGCATTCTTTTGATACGTGTGCAGAGCTCCTGCCTTATTCGTTTCTATGTATTCAAGAAACTTGGGCAGAGACCGCTATTGTTTTGGATGGCTTTACTATTTTTCAGGAACCCGCCATAAAAAAATCTAAGGGGAGACCGTCGGGTGGGCTATTAATCGCGATCAAGAATAATATAGACTTTAAAATCCAAAAGGAGTTTCATGTAAACAAAGGATGTTTAGCTGTCCTCGTGGAAATAGATCGCAAGAGTGCCCCTATGTGCCTATTAATAATAAACATCTATTGGCAACCTGAAGGTGATTTAAAGGCAAACATTGAGGGAATAGACTATGTAATTCAAGAATGCCAGGATATGACCAATGAGCTATATATGATTCTGTCTGGGGATTTTAATTCTAAAATATGCCTAGAGGAAGATTCAAATGAATGTAGGTTTGGACGACTGATCGGTGAAAGAATCGACCAGCGGAAATGTCATCAGGGGGATACATGGGCCCTCTTCCTAGGAGGCTGGGGCTTCCAAGGTGCAAATGGATTTTTAGATTCGGACAATTCAACATGGTCGAATGGAAGATGGTCATCCACCATAGATTACATTTTTGTCTGTACAAACACTTTTGACCTTGTCCATGATTTTTGCCTGCTGGACACAAAGGAAAGTGATCACAGAATGCTTAGAATGTCTCTTTCGGTGGATATGGAAATGAGAGAGGTACAAAAGTGGGAAACTCAAGTTTCAACGAACATCCAATCAAATAGAATTTCCTGGCATACAAATAATATTGAGAAAGTTAATATACTGTTTCAGGCTGACTTTCAAAATAGTGCTTATGATGTGAAAAAAAAGATGTATTGTCACGATTCCTTTGAGAATTATGTTGAATCGGTAATCAGAGGAAAGGCTAGAATAAAGGAAAAGGCCAAAGGTAACAAACGACACAAACATATTTACTCTGCAGATATGAATACACTCAAGCAGGGTAGAAATTGCGAAATTCGTGCTTTCCGCAGACGGCATCCAATCCCTTTTACAGAGGTGGAAGCACATGAACTACATGCAATAAAAAATAAATGGAAAAAAAGTTAAGATTCTTGCGTGCAAAGCTCTATCAGGGAGACGCAGAATCTATGCTAATTTCGTTGTGCAAGGTAAATACCCGTAGATTTTGGTCTTTAGTCAACAATGGGGGGCACGAACAAATGAAGTCCCAAACCTCCTGTATAAACTCAAAGAAATGGGAAGGGCATTTTTCGAGTCTTTATTGTCCCACTAATGCAGCGTGGGTTGTGCCTTCAGATATTGAAAATGCCACATGGAACATCACTTTCTGCGTAAAAGATATCGAAGATATTATTGTAAAGAGCTCACCTTCCAGGGCATCTGGTCCGAATCTGCTCTGCAACAAGGTTATGAAGGAGAAGCCAAATTTATGGGCTAAAATCCTATTCCTGTTATATAAAGACATTGGGCCTCATTACGACCCTGGCGGAAATCGGAAAACGATGGCGGAAATGCAATACCGCCATCGGATAGCGCTCGGTGCGACTATGACCCGTCACCGCAAAGTACGAAGCCATTAGCGACACCGTAGTGAACGCCAACGCTAACTGCACCAAGTACGCGCGCGCGCGCCATGCCAAACCGTAAATACCACCATGGCGCAAGGGTACGCGAATTCCGACCCTAGCGGACATGTACCTAACGCCATCAAGCATGGCGGAAAGTACCATTCCGCCGTGGTGAGAAGTACGGCATCGCGAATCAACCGTAAACGGCCCCACTGAGTGCCTGTACACCGCTCCCTGCCCACAAAGTACAACTCCCCGTAGGTGCAATGAAGTCACAATGCAACCAGTGAAAAGTACAAGTCACCCATGCATGCCAACGAACAAAAGAATCACAAGAGGGGCCAATGGGAGCTGCAGGGCACAGATGGCACGAATACAGAAGCCATTCCAATGGACATGACCACAGTCCCCCCCCCAGAAACGCACGCAAACACAGGCACCTGTGACCAGCAATATTCCGAAAATCACAACATTCCACCAGTCCACCTGGCTGACCGGCATCTGTTACACAAAACCCAATCCCCCGCCCCTGAGCATGACAACATTCAAACAGTCATATTGGCAGCCCCCATCCCTGACCTCACTGGGCTCCGTAGGCAAACGCGCCCAGCACAGTACCACGCAACTAAACTCCGAAGCTGGAACCCAATGCAGATCTCCTCACAATACATCGCTCCCCAAATAGGAATATGCCACATCACTCGCAAAGAAGAACGCTACACGGCCCATATCAGAATAGAAATTTAATGCACAACAAAATCACCAAGCCCATACAGCCATTAGTCCATGAACTCCAAAACACATATCACCATTGTGGGCTGCATCCGCAAGGAATGACCAGCTACTACTTGTGTGGCGCCCTGTTCCATCATGGTACACAGAGCCACATTCACGTACGAAAAGGCAACATGGAAGCGCACAGAACCGCAGGCCCGTCCCAATGGGGAGGCAATAGTCCAGCTGAAAGGCCGAAATGTTGCTCCGAGCCACTAGTACTGCGTAAGGGCATGTGGCCCATTGGCGATCGTCCCATAAGATCGTAATGCTGCTCCACTGATTAACACGAAGCAGCAGGTGTCGGGAGTAAAAGCCATCTGCAGGAGTGGCATACAGATGGCAGTGGCAAAAGGGGAGGAGATACCTGTCAACCAAAAGAAAAGAAAAAGAACAGAATGGCCATCAGAACTACATTCGAACAACTCACTTCAAAGATCACACTAAATCCACAGCCATATGCATGCTAGCCCACTCCAAAGGATCATCACCACCCCAAAACCACTTGCGACTCATAACCATCTATATCGAGGTGTAAACACCATCACAAACGAGTATACCTGTGCATGCGTCTGTCAAAACAGATTCCATCAGATGGGAATGTTAACGTGCATGGAAACAAGTGTCTGAAGGCGCGTCGAGACAGGGAGGGCTCAACAAGGCCAGATAGACGATGGTCCCACTATGGCAGCCCTGCATCACATAGCGCAGGGGAGGCGGATAGATTCCAAGAAGCCCTGTACATGGCAAACCCTGTATCAAATCACCTGCCCATGCATCCATTCATCATTCCCTCATCCCAGTATAAAAACGCCTGAATATTTACTCACATAACATTAGAAATTTCCATTGAGTCTGTGCGTTATGCAGCCTGCAAAATCCACAGTGCCCCAGCCCGTAATTCCAGTGTTGTGAAGTAACATGTATTTGGGAACGTCCGGCCTCATCGCCCACGTCGCTATTGCGCATCCCAAACTATTCATATCAATCATTGCATCCTCGCCATGGCCCCTGTCTCAAGGACATTGAACAATAGAACGTTATATTTGCAGTCAGACCTGTGGGCATCTCCTCGCCGCTAGCTGAAAACCGAAAGCGCCGCCCTTCGAATTCCTCATTTGCAACATCACGTCGAAAAGGCATCTGTGGCCGTTTGAAATCACAAATTAATCCATCTAGTGCGGCTGTGTGTGAAAATGGCAACTGCCTTCACCCACTAATGGGACGCCCCGCCCGTCGTTGCAACTCGGTACAGTGATGCATGAGGGCCCACCGTTACTCGAGTACTACGTTCCACTGACCCATCACAAGTCTGTTCGCGACTGCAAAGATTGTATGTGAAACAATGGGACCATAGCCGAATGTACATATCAACAAATGTTACACGGCCATCGGGTACAAATACATGATTGCAATAGCAAGATGCCATTCCTCGAATTGCAGCGTTGTGTGCGGGACGTGCTCGCCCAAAGGGGAGAGCAGCTTGCACAGGTGGAATGAATCACCACAGGTGGAGGCCATACAGCCTGAAAACACATAAATTGCACACCCAGTCTCCTCCCACAACCACACCCACTCCGAAATGCTACCGGCAGGACTCGCGATGTTGGCCCTGGGGGACCTGATAGCACTGCAAGTACTCCAACTCCAAGAAGAAGACGAACACCAACTACAACCGGCCGCACGGAGGAGACGCAGGAGGAGGAGGAGGCCAAGGCAGGGCCAGCAAGGGCCGCCAGCACAGCCACTACCACCACGCAGGCAGCCCGCAATCCCACGCCTCCGAGCACATCCGTTCAACCTCACTGATGAGCAGATCCACACCCTCTACCGTTTGGACCGGGACACCATAGCCGCCATTGTGGACATGACACACGCTGACCTTGTCAGCATGATAGATAGCCCAACCGCCATCCCACCCCTACTGAAGGTGGTGTCTGTACTCCACTTCCTGGCCACAGGCACCTACCAGCACACAGTCGGACAGTTGCATGGCATTTCTCAGCCACTGTTCTCACGGACACTATTGCAAGTGCTCGATGCCCTCCTGCAGCACGCAGACGACTACATCTCTCTACCACGCTCGGAGCAGGAAATTACCAACACAAAAGTGGGATTCCATGCACTTGCCGGCATACCGGGTTGCATTGGTGCCATCGACTGCACCCATGTGGAATTGGTCGTCCCACATGCCATGGAGGCCCAGTACCGCAACCGAAAACAATTTCATTCCCTGAATGTACAAATGGTGTGTGACTCCAACAGGATCATTACACATTGTTGTGCCAGATTCCCTGGATCAACCCATGATTCTATGGTCTTGAGGAACTCTACTATACCACGCTACATGGAGCGACACGCAGGGAACAGATCCTGGCTACTCGGTGAGTCTCATTTCATGCATGATGATGTGGGGTATGTGATGCGGCAATGACCTGGCAGGAAGGGGGGGGGTGTGCGTACGTAGCAATGGCATTCCACATCATACGTTTATCGTCCACATACAGGTGATGCTGGGTATCCACTGAAGAGATGGCTCCTCACACCAGTCCGGAACCCACGGGACCAGCATGAGGAGGACTACAACCATGCCCACTCACGTACCCGTGTAGTCATTGAACAGGCATTCGGCCTACTGAAGACTCGTTTCCGCTGCCTCAGCAGGTCTGGCGGGGCACTCCTGTACCGCCATGAGAAGGTTGCAAAGATGGTCATGGCATGTGTCATGCTCCACAACATGTGCGTACGTAGAAATGTGCCCATGCCCCCTGACGCAGAACTGCAAGCACCTGATGATGGTCATGATGAGGGTGGGGATGTGGCAGCACCTCAAGGAGTCTGCGAGGCACCGGAGGGCCATGACATTCGTCAGCATCTCATTGATGCATGCTTCTAGCACTCACGCCTGGTGGCTGATACATGGACACGGGACTCGTGGCACTGTGTGTGTCTGGTACATGCACAATATGGACTGTACGCCTATGATGGCCTAGTATACAAAGATCATTGTCCACACATCTCATTGGTTGATCGTGCACTGTT
Source organism: Ambystoma mexicanum (assembly GCF_040938575.1). Classification (NCBI taxonomy): domain Eukaryota; kingdom Metazoa; phylum Chordata; class Amphibia; order Caudata; family Ambystomatidae; genus Ambystoma; species Ambystoma mexicanum. Next base: position 280,625,694 of record NC_090923.1, on the reverse strand, counting down.
TATGGCATATGTGATATCATGTTGAACACCCTATCGACCCGCCACCCAAGTGAGCCCAACACACCCCCTCCACCCTCCTACCTCCCCCCGAACACCAGTGTCCAAAGATGCTCATTGTCAGTGGCCTGTCGCTATTGCAAGCCCCCTCTGCGGGTATCAGGGGCACCCCTGCCTGTGGAGCGCAGGTTCCTCCCAGATCTACGTTGGGGGCTGCCCTGGACGGAACTTGCAACGGATGATGTCTCTGCCTGCTCACGTCCATGCATGTCCCTAAGGGTTTGTGAGAGCTCAGTGAGCACACGGCGCACTGCGGCAAGTTCGGCACATACGTCTTTGGACGTCGCATGCAGTTCCCCCCTCAGGCTCTCGGTGCTTCTCTCCATTTGGACTCTCAGGCTCTCGGTGCTTCTCTCCATTTGGACTCTCAGGCTCTCGGTGCTACTCTCCATTTGTGCCCTTAGTGTCTCTGTACTTCTCTCCATTTCTGCCCTGAGTGTCTCAGTTGATGTTTCTATGTCTGCCTTAGTGCGCCCACATTCATCGGCATGGTCCTTGAGGAGCGTGGCCAGTTGCTGCTGTTGCACGATTAACTGGTCGAGGGACTGTTGCCTCTGCTGGGCCATGGCCATTTGCGGGGGTGTCACAGAGGGGCTGTTGACCTCATGTTGCCTTGCCACAGGGCTTGTGGGGGATGGCCAGTCGTCGTCTTGTGGGTGCCCCTGCGTGGTATCCTCATGTTGTACGGGATGGGACAGACAGGGGGAATGGGACAGGTCATGGATGGATCTGACTTCGACATCCCCGTCTTCTGTGTCGGAGCATGCTGCCATCAATGGGGTGTCACCTATGGTGCTGCTGCCACCAGAGGCAGTGCCTTCTGTGGCATCCGTTGGGGGGACCTGTGGTGGTGGTGTTGTGGGCATGCTGGCTGCTGGGGTGCCTGTTGATGTTCCCTCCTCTGTGCTGCCACCTGATGTGTGCAGCTGCCGTGTCTTGATGCGTGCAGCTGAGGTGGAGGGTCTTTGGCCGTTGGTCTTGGCCCTCTTTGCAGGTGTGCTGGTAGGGGTGTCCTGATGCTCGTCGTTTGGATCGGACCCTGTGGTGGAGTAAAGGAGGGCGAGGGTTATTAATGGGTCTGTGGGTATTGGAATGGCATTGTATCACATGCATTGGGGTGGTACCTGAGGGTGATTTGGGTCGGGGCCTTGGAGGTGCTTTCATTTGTGTGTGGAGTGAGGGTGCAGTTGTTTGGCAGCCTGCAGTTAGGGTGTGCCTGCTGCACGTGTAGGGGGTGTTTTAGGGGTTTTTAATTATTTATGTATTTATTGTGAGTTTTAAAGTGCGCTATCAGGGCGATGTGTGTGGACGTTCTCCTGGACATGTGTTTCTGTTGCACTATGTGGACACATGGTACTTCACATGATTGGACATTGTGGATTTAGCATTGTTTTATCTGGCCCACCTACCTGAATCTTCGGATGTCTGCACTCCTTTCTCCATCCCTCCGACTCCCTCTATGCTCTCCATTCCGATGGTGGAGGCACAGATTTCTTCCCAGGGGGTCAACTTGATGGGTGATTCAGGACCTCCCCCGGTGGCTGTGGCAATGTTGTGGTTGGCAGAGAGTATGCTACGGACGCGTATCCGCAGGTCGTCCCATCGCTTTCTGCATTGCTGTGGGTTGCGGGGTGCGGTCCCCACCGCACTTACCCGCTGTGCCACCAGAGCCCATATGGCCTTCTTGTTCGCAAGTGCCGTCCTGGTCATTTGCGTGGAGAAGACGACGGCAGCATTCTCCTAGAGGGTCTCTGTTAGCACGGTGAGTTCCTCACGGGAGAAGTGGACCTGCCGCTTGCGGTCGCACGCTTTCTTCGCTACTTTTCCCATTTTTCTTGGTTTCGCTAGGGTGGATGACGGGTTGGGGTGTGTCTCGGGGTAGTGTTTTTAGTGGTTGTGTGGTTTTAGTGGTTTTATAGGTGTACGGCGGGATGTTTCCCGTTCCGGGCCCATGTTTTTACTTCCGTTTCCGTATATTTACGGTCACCGTACTTTCCGGTAGGCGCACACTGCGGTGTCCGCTGTGATGGGTGGCGGTATTGCACCTAGGGCGCCGTACGGCGGCGGTGTGGGCCGTTTTGGGGTCATTTCCGCCATCGCGGACTTTGCACTTCCGCCATGCCGTGGTGCTCGTGCCCGATGGGTCGGAATGGGCCGCACTTTGCTCCTTCGTGCAATGGCGGAAACGCTATTTACGCTGTGGCGGTCCGGTCAGTCACTTTCCGCCAGGGTCGTAATGAGGGCCATTGTAAAGATTCATCTTCTTCCAAATAGCTGGAAAATGTCCTATATAATATCAATCTATAAGAAAGGGGACAGGGCCCTTCCTATAAGATATAGACCTATAGCCCTGTTGGATATCGACTCCAAAATATTTGCAAGCCTCGTTCTGGAGCACATTCGGAGCTGGATGGACCAACATAAAATACTTTTGTCCCTGCAGTTTGGTTTTAGAAAAAACGTGGGTACTGACGCAGGAGGTTTGTTAATCAATGTTATGCAAAATGCGGCTTGGACCCCTGGAAATCTCCCCATATATTTGGCTTCAATCGATCTCACATCTGCTTTTGACTTAGTGGATAGAACAATTCTATGGACCAAATTAGCGAATCTTGGGATGCCTGTTTCGCTCCTCTCAATTGTATATAACATGCATCAAAACTCTAAATTAAAGGTTCGTATGAGCATGGATGGGAATTTGTCACAGGATATCAAGGTAACCAACGGTCTGCGGCAAGGATGCATATATGCTCCAACGTTATTTAACCTTTATTTTTCAGATTTGGGAGCATGTTTCGGCAAATTGGTTATAAACTCACCTAAAGTGGAGGGCATCAAGGTACAGTGGACTGCTTATGCAGACGATGTAACTCTTTTTGACCACACCCCCATAGGTCTTCAACGACTCCTAACTGCGTTCAAAGATTATATCTTCACAAATGCCCTGAAAATCAACTACTCTAAAACAGTGATACTATGTTTGTCCCATAAGAAAAATCAAAAAATTAATGCACTGTTCCTAAATCATGAGAAACTACCAACAAAATCAGCAATAAGATATTTGGGATATCCAGTGTTCGGTAATAAGAACAAGGTAAACTTTAGAGCTCTACTGGAAGCGAAAATCGCCCCTATGAAAGCCCAACTATGCAAAATTGACCTAAAGTACGGCAAATTCTCCCTAATGCCATGTGTTCGCCTTTATAAAAATAGACTAGTGCCCCAATTCTGCTATGGTCTAGAACTGGCTCCTTTATGGTGCAGAAAGGAGGTGGCTGGGTACGAATCAAAAATCCTAAAATCTATGGTAAAGTGCCTGCCGAAGTGTGTTCCTTTGGTGGCAATAAGATATGAGCTTGGCCTACACTCGATTAGAAGTACGATCGAATGGCGTAGAATGGCACTATTCAGGAAATTGTTAACCAGCAAAGATACCACCTTATATGACATCATGGGTAGGGGTATCAGGAGTGGTGCTCCTACTTCTAAGTACCTTAGGGATATGCTGGAAGAAGCAAAGGATGTTCTCGACAAACTGGGGGTCCCCAGAGATATGCTTATCGCAAATCCTATGAAAGTAAAACAATTACTGCTTCATGCTGACTGGAATTTAACAGTTCAAGAGGTTAAAATGTCTAAATTATACAGACACATTGTTTCTGATTGTAAAAAGATGGGGGAACTGGAACCATATTTAACTACATTTCCTGATAAAATGTGGAGGCAGGAATATATGCGATTCCGCTTTAATGTGTTGAGTACGGGACAAATACTTGACATTAGAAGTGGACAGAGTAGTGGATCCTCCTTTTGTAAATTTTGTAAACAAGGGGAGAATCAAGAGACTCTGCAGCATATACTTACTGAGTGTGATGGTCTAAGGACTGAACGCATCAGTCACTTTAGTAAATATGTTCCAAATACTGAGTGCGTGGACCTGGACCTGCTGTGGTTAGACATGCTCCATGGTAAACGTATCAAGCTACAGATCGCTGTTGTCAGGTCCTTGAAGCGCTATTGCTGTTTTTAAGTGAATGTGAAAAAAAAGCAGTAGATGTTTTGAGTATCAACTCCCGTTAGGAATATCTAGAGGAATTCGTTTTTTTTTGTGAGAGTGACCTACATTTTAGGTTTCAGGATGAAAAAAAATAAATAAATTTTAAAGAGAAGAAAAAATATTTTTAAATGAATTTCTTTTTAAACTGCATATTGATGTTATGTTACTATTCTGAAAATGAATTGAAAATGGAAGTGGCAAATGTAAACTCTTGTATGAAGAAATTATATCTGTATATTAAGCCTTTGTAATGCTCATGTGATGTTTTAATTTTTTTTTACTTGTTTGTAAAAGTTACTATGTAAATATAAACAAATAATAAAAAAATAAAATAAAAAAAATAAAAAAACAACTGCTCAACGTCAGGCACACTGGCAGACTGTCGCGGACATCATAAGTGCCCTTGGATTAGTGAGGCACACAGCTGGTGAGTGCTACAAGCACTGGAATGACCTTAAGCTCAGGGCAAAGAAAAAGCTGGCCTCAAGTCATGCCGCTACTCTGGTGACTGGAGGTGGGTCTCCACAAGAGGACATTGAACTCACTGTACATGAGTCTGTTGCTGGGACCTACATCACAGAGGAACAGATCCAAGGTGTGGGAGAACTGCCAGATTACGAGGCATTGTCCGGTGAGTGCACATGCATGTGTGTGTGATCCATGTGTATGTTGTGTGTGTGAGGGGTTCTGATTGAGTGCCAGGTGAGGGTGTGTGTGCCTGAGTGGTTTGGGTCACCCATGTGCTTTATCCAAAACATTCTGCGCCCCTGGATTTGGGTATTACAGTATCCCTTCTGCCCACAGTAGACATTTTGTGCAACATCACGCCAGTTGCCCTTGAAGTGGCATCTTGCAACAACATTGTTCCGTATTTCTCATTGTTCATTCAGGCTGATTGTTTCGATCCCCCCACTTTCACTACGCATTTCTCAGCCCTATTGTCAAACGATATGTGACATGCCTATGGTACATGCCATCTGTGTGATGGCATGTGTCATATATGTGGATTGGACATGCCACTCACAGGCCAATGTGTGATGGCTCTGCTAGCCAGCATGCAGCTAATGTGTTGCTCTTCCATCTTGGTGTCATCAGTGTCTGACATTTTCCTCCCCATCAAACTCAGTGACAGTGCATGCATGGGAGGGTTATAGTCATGTGGGACATGTGTCAATCAAGTACTGGTTCTGTAGCTTGTGAGGCCTAATTGTGTGCCATGGTGCTAATGCCTGTTTCCATTTTTTGTCTTTCTGCAGGGGATGACGCACTTGATGTGGTTGAGGGTGAGGAGATGGTGCAGACCCAGGGGGATCTAAGGCACGACCGGGCACCAGTGGGGGACAGGGTGTGAGGGACAGGGTGTTGTGGTGGGTGGTGTCTTTCTGCAGGGGATGACGCACTTGATACTGTTGAGGGTGAGGAGATGGTGCAGACCCAGGGGGGATCTCAGGCACGACCGAGCACCAGTGGGGGATGGGGTGTGGGGGACTGGGTGTGGTGGTGGGTGAGAACCCACTCTTGCTGCAGACCGTTCTCTCCAGGGGTGTCTCTGGGTGCACCTCCCCAGACCTCTATTCAGGTGTTGATTTGGATGATGAGACCTATGTGGCTTCGCAGGTAGGTGTTTCTGGAAGGGATTCTGTTCTGTCCGACCCACCTGCACCAGGGGTACAGCCCACTATGGGGATGTCAGTGTTGGTAGGTCCGCCTTTGGTGGTTACGGATGCAGGGCCACACTCTGCAACATCTGATCCTTTTCCTGGGCCAGCAGATCAGAGGGGGAATGCAGTCCTGCAGCCTCAGGCAGTGCCGACACAGCAAGGCACAGTTCGCCTTGCCACAGACAGGTGTGGTGCCCGCCAACGGGGTGGCCGTATGCCACCAGGCAATACCGCATGGGAGAAATCCATATACGGTATGGAAAACCAACAGGCAGCAGCATCTGAGATGATGGCTCAAGCTATGGAGAGGGTGGCGACTTCCATTGTCCCCCCAGAAAGGCAGATGGAGCAACTACACCAGGCAACAGACTCCATTTGCCGATCACTCAGGGAGGACATGTTGGCGTCCAACAGGGACAGACGGGCGGCCCTGGACACTCTGCGGGAAGCCATTTCTTTAGAGTCCCAGTGCCAGAGGGAAGCCCTGAGGGTAAAAGTCCATCACCTCAGGCAGACTCTTGTGGACCTTGAAGCTTCCACTGTCACGAGGACAGAACAGCTGCTGGAGCGGGTCACACGTATGCTCTCAGCAGAGATGCAGGCAACTCAGGAGGAGGTCCGGGCATCACGTCAAGTGGTGCATGGGGATCACCGCACCATATTCCTCCAGAACGAGACCTTCCACAACCGCATGCTTGCTGCCATGGAGGACCAGACTAGGGCTTTGCGTGGGCTGCCTCCCATAGCACCACCACCTCCTGTGGAGGCAGCAGCACAGAGTGATGAGAGCGACCACAGCGATTCTGAATCTCTCACGATAGCGTAGCCGTGCAGGCCATGAGCCCATGGAGGTGTTTTTTTTCTCGCAACATCCACACTGTTGGTGTGCACCCTGTCCTCGGACCTCCTGGGTGGCCTCCCCCACCCCCCTTGGCCCCCACATGGCCATTTTTGATTTTTGATTTTTGATTTTTGATTTTTGGTTTTTGATTTTTGAGCTTTTGTTACAGTGTGTTGCCTTGTGTGGCTCCCGTGGGCATCCACTGTATTCCGGCTGGGCACATGCAGGCTTGTCCTGAGTTTGGGTTAGATGCTTGAGTTCATGAGACACACACCCCTCCTGCTTCCCATTTCCATGGGCTTGCAAAGGGTGTGACAGTGACTTACACAGTGACGTTGGACTCCCATGACATGTGTGGGCAGTCTGTAGTCAATACTGTGTATACATTCCTAGTGCATATTGTTGTAGTATTGTACACTGCATGGTGTATTGATGTGTGCTTGTGCATCCATGTCTCTCTCCTAATTTGCAGGTTCATTCCTCATGTCTTCACAAGGCTGTCTACTTTGGAGATGGAGTTCATGTTGTAAACAGTGCACTTCCAGATTTGCGTGGCACCAACACTGTACAGTTGGAAGTGGTCGATGTGCTAGCATCACCAGGTTGTAAGACTACGTATCCTTTAATTTAGTACTGTCATGTGAATGCTATGTTTGGGGTTGGCTAGCTGCATTGTATTGTGGTAAGTCTTTGGTCATGTGTGTTGTCAGTTCTACATTAAGGGGAGCATATTGTGTGTGGCCATTTTCCATTCGGGAGACTGTACTTTGTGACACTTGTGTCATGTTTTGGGGATTCCTTTGTTTGCTCTCACATAGCATGACATCCCATGGTGTGTTGGGTGGCGGTGCTGGGGAGGTGTTGGGTGGCATGGCACTGTTGTCATGTTGTATCTTGCAAGGGGGTAATGATTTTAGCAGCATAGAAGTGTGTCGTTTGATGACACAGCATTGGTGGTGTTTGTGTAGGCAGGTATGCACACAATGGAACACTTCCAGGTGAACAATCTCAGGCTGGTATGGTTGTGACAGTTGACTGTCACTTGACTCATCATCATTGATAGTCAGCTGGTATGTGCCAGGGCTGTGTGCATTCCACAGGGGTGTGATTTTAGGTGAAGTAATTAGCCACCAGCTGCGTACGGGCTGCCTCACTCCGTGCCCTTTCCCCTCCCATGCGCAGCGGGCATGCATGTGGTTGGGGATGTGGGGGCACCACCATGTCCACGGCCGCCCCGGCGTGTTGCAACGTTGTGCAGGACACATGCTGCCACTATGATCCTGCACACTACTGGGGGAGCGTATAACAGCTGCCCGCCAGAACGGACAAGGGAGCGAAAGCGTGACTTGAGCACTCCGAATGTGCGCTCCACTATGCCCCGGGTTGCAATATGGGCTGTGTTATATCTTACCTCGGGGTGGCGTGGTGGGGTTCCGAATTGGCGTCATCATGTGGGTGCTCAGTGGGTAGGCACTGTCCCCTGGGGAGGTGGTGATGGGTATCATTAGTGGGGTTGTGACATTACTCAGTATCTGACATGCATGCATGTGCTGTGGCATTTATACTCACCGATCAGCCATGTATCGCCATGCCGCCCAGCTTCTAGGTCCCGATTTAGGGTTGACATTCTGTAAATTAAACTGTCGTGGGTGGACCCTGGATAGTTGGCATATACTGAGGTGATGATTCCCTTGGCATCACATACTACCTGGACGTTGATGGAATGCCAGTGCTTGTGGTTTCTATAGATGTGCTCAGATGCCCTGGGGGGACGTAGAGCCACATTGGTGTAGTTAATGGCACCTAGCACTTTGTGGAAGTGTGCCACCCTGTAAAAATCCTAGACGACAGCCTGCCTTTCTGCAGGTGTTCTGGGCAGGTATATGTGCCTGCGTACTGATGGGCGTGCAGTCATGATGGCCAAGACCTGGTGTAGGCAGCGTGACTGCGTGGCCTGTGACACCCCCCCCCCCACTATGGCACTTGTCCGCTGAAATGATCCAGTGGCCAAGAAGTGCAGTACATTAAGGACCTTCTCCAGGGGGCTGAATGCTTGGGAGCAGAGGGTGGGTGATGTGAGGTCATCCTCCCACTCACTGACCAGGTCGAGTATTATGTGAGGTGGAAACCTGTACCTCCCATAAACGTGGTCATCAGGCATCCCAAAAAGGCTGGTTCAGGGTGTAAAAATTCTGGCCCTGACTATCCTCCTCCTCCTCCTGCGGTATCCCACGACCACTGCTGATAGGAACGGTATATTCATCCTGGCGTCTGAGCTTGTTTGTTGTTTGCGCGCACTTTTATGCTGCGCGGGTCGACGTACGCCTGCTTCCTGCTGGCATACGTGTTTCCGGATTAGCGCGTATTTTTTGGTGTATGTGTGTGGGCGTTCCTTGCATTTGCCTCCTTTACTTCAACACCCACCACAGTAATACACGTACCCCGCTCGCCCAGGCCCAATCGCGTGTAAAACTTCCTGCGAGCCCCTGAAGTACACGTACCCCGCTCGCCCAGGCCCAATCGCGTGTAAAACTTCCCGCGAGCCCCTGAAGTACACGTACCCCGCTCGCCCAGGCACAATTGCGTCTGAAACTTCCCGCGCACCCCCGAAATACACGCTATTTTTGACAAAGCGGGTGTCCGTGTTTGTCGCGTACCCCTTTGCACGTCATTTGTCCTAGAGGGCCACAGTATGGGACATTCATCAGAGCTGTATATACAGCTTTTTGTTAGCGCACATTTTTTTAATGCACAGGGACACTACCGCCTGCCTTCGAGTGGCGGACATGTGTTGATGTACATAGTTGACTTTTGGTTTGTGTCATTGGATCGCCATGCCACTGCTGTGGGGTGGGGGTGCAAGGGGACATGAGTGGGACATGAGTGGGGGCCTGCTGGCAGGTGCCCTCAGTGCTGATGGGTGGGTGTGCAAGGGGGCATGAGTGGGGGCCTGCTGGCAGGTGCCCTGCACTGCCGGGGGTGGGGGTGCAAGGGGACATGAGTGGGACATGAGTGGGGGCCTGCTGGCAGGTGCCCTGCACTGCTGGGGGGTGGGGGTGCAAGGGGACATGAGTGGGGGCCTGCTGGCAGGTGCACTGCACTGCTGGGGGGTGGGAGTGCAAGGGGACATGAGTGGGGGCCTGCTGGCAGGTGCCCCTCAGTGCTGGGGGTGGGGCTGCTGGGGGACGAGTGGGGGCCTGCTGGCAGGTGCCCCTCAGTGCTGGGGGGTGGGTGTGTAAGGGGACATGAGTGGGGGCCTGCTGGCAGGTGCCTCTCAGTGCTGGGGGGTGTGGGTGCTGGGGGACATGAGTGGGGGCCTGCTGGCAGGTGCCCTGCACTGCTGGGGGTGGGGGTGCAAGGGGACATGAGTGGGGGCCTGCTGGCAGGTGCCCTGCACTGCCGGGGGGTGGGGGTGCAAGGGGACAGGAGTGGGACATGAGTGGGGGCCTGCTGGCAGGTGCCCTGCACTGCTGGGGGGTGGGGGTGCAAGGGGACATGAGTGGGGGCCTGCTGGCAGGTGCACTGCACTGCTGGGGGGTGGGAGTGCAAGGGGACATGAGTGGGGGCCTGCTGGCAGGTGCCCCTCAGTGCTGGGGGTGGGGCTTCTGGGGGAGGAGTGGGGGCCTGCTGGCAGGTGCCCCTCAGTGCTGGGGGGTGGGTGTGCAAGGGGACATGAGTGGGGGTCTGCTGGCAGGTGCCTCTCAGTGCTGGGGGGTGTGGGTGCTGGGGGACATGAGTGGGGGCCTGCTGGCAGGTGCCCTGCACTGCTGGGGGTGGGGGTGCAAGGGGACATGAGTGGGGGCCTGCTGGCAGGTGCCCTGCACTGCAGGGGGGTGGGGGTGCAAGGGGACATGAGTGGGGGCCTGCTGGCAGGTGCCCTGCACTGAAGGGGGGTGGGGGTGCAAGGGGACATAAGTGGGACATGAGTGGGGGCCTGCTAGCAGGTGCCCCTCAGTGCTGGGGGGTGGGTGTGCAAGGGGACATGAGTGGGGGCCTGCTGGCAGGTGCCCTGCACTGCTGGGGGGTGGGGGTGCAAGGGGACATGAGTGGGGGCCTGCTGGCATGTGCCCTGCACTGCTGGGGGGTGGGGGTGCAAGGGGACATGAGTGGGGGCCTGCTGGCAGGTGCCCTGCACTGCCGGGGGGTGGGGGTGCAAGGGGACATGAGTGGGACATGTGTGGGGGCCTGCTGGCAGGTGCCCTGCACTGCTGGGGGGTGGGGGTGCAAGGGGACATGAGTGGGGGCCTGCTGGCAGGTGCACTGCACTGCTGGGGGGTGGGAGTGCAAGGGGACATGAGTGGGGGCCTGCTGGCAGGTGCCCCTCAGTGCTGGGGGTGGGGCTGCTGGGGGACGAGTGGGGGCCTGCTGGCAGGTGCCCCTCAGTGCTGGGGGGTGGGTGTGTAAGGGGACATGAGTGGGGGCCTGCTGGCAGGTGCCTCTCAGTGCTGGGGGGTGTGGGTGCTGGGGGACATGAGTGGGGGCCTGCTGGCAGGTGCCCTGCACTGCTGGGGGTGGGGGTGCAAGGGGACATGAGTGGGGGCCTGCTGGCAGGTGGCCTGCACTGCCGGGGGGTGGGGGTGCAAGGGGACATGAGTGGGACATGAGTGGGGGCCTGCTGGCAGGTGCCCTGCACTGCTGGAGGGTGGGGGTGCAAGGGGACATGAGTGGGGGCCTGCTGGCAGGTGCACTGCACTGCTGGGGGGTGGGAGTGCAAGGGGACATGAGTGGGGGCCTGCTGGCAGGTGCCCCTCAGTGCTGGGGGTGGGGCTGCTGGGGGACGAGTGGGGGCCTGCTGGCAGGTGCCCCTCAGTGCTGGGGGGTGGGTGTGCAAGGGGACATGAGTGGGGGCCTGCTGGCAGGTGCCACTCAGTGCTGGGGGGTGTGGGTGCTGGGGGACATGAGTGGGGGCCTGCTGGCAGGTGCCCTGCACTGCTGGGGGGTGGGGGTGCAAGGGGACATGAGTGGGGGCCTGCTGGCAGGTGCCCTGCACTGCAGGGGGGTGGGGGTGCAAGGGGACATGAGTGGGGGCCTGCTGGCAGGTGCCCTGCACTGAAGGGGGGTGGGGGTGCAAGGGGACATAAGTGGGACATGAGTGGGGGCCTGCTAGCAGGTGCCCCTCAGTGCTGGGGGGTGGGTGTGCAAGGGGACATGAGTGGGGGCCTGCTGGCAGGTGCCCTGCACTGCTGGGGGGTGGGGGTGCAAGGGGACATGAGTGGGGGCCTGCTGGCATGTGCCCTGCACTGCTGGGGGGTGGGGGTGCAAGGGGACATGAGTGGGACATGAGTGGGGGCCTGCTGGCAGGTGCCCTGCACTGCTGGGGGGTGGGGGTGCAAGGGTACATGAGTGGGGGCCTGCTGGCAGGTTCACTGCACTGCTGGGGGGTGGGGGTGTAAGGGGACATGAGTGGGGGCCTGCTGGCAAGTGCCCCTCAGTGCTGGGGGGTGGGAGTGCTGGGGGACATGAGTGGGGGCCTGCTGGCAGGTGCCCCTCAGTGCTGGGGGGTGGGTGTGCAAGGGGACATGGGTGGGACATGAGTGGGGGCCTGCTGGCAGGTGCCCTGCACTGCTGGGGGGTGGGGTGCAAGGGGACATGAGTGGGGGCCTGCTAGCAGGCGCACTGCACTGCTGGGAGGTGGGGGTGCAAGGGGACATGAGTGGGGGCCTGCTGGCAGGTGCCCCTAGTGCTGGGGGCTGGGGGTGCTGGGGGATATGAGTGGGGGCCTGCTGGCAGGTGCCCCTCAGTGCTGGGGGGTGGGGGTGCTGGGGGACATGAGTGGGGGCCTGCTGGCAGTTGCCCCTTAGTGCTGGGGGCTGGGTGTGCAAGGGGACATGAGTGGGGGCCTGCTGGCAGGTGCCCCTCAGTGCTGGGGGGTGGGGGTGCTGGGGGACATGAGTGGGGGCCTGCTTGCAGGTGCCCTGCACTGCTGGGGGGTAGGGGTGCAAGGGGACATGAGTGGGGCCTGCTGGCAGGTGCCCTGCACTGCTGGGGGGTGGGGGTCCAAGGGGACATGTGTGGGACATGAGTGGGGGCCTGCTGGCAGGTGCCCTGCACTGCTGGGGGGTGGGGGTGTAAGGGGACATGAGTGGGACATGAGTGGGGACCTGCTGGCAGGTGCCCTGCACTGCTGTGGGGTGGGGGTGCTGGGGGACATGAGTGGGGGCCTGCTGGCAGGTGCCCCTCAGTGCTGGGGGGTGGGTGTGCAAGGGGACATGAGTGGGGGCCTGCTGGCAGGTGCCCCTCAGTGCTGGGGGGTGGGGGTGCTGGGGGACATGAGTGGGGGCCTGCTGGCAGGTGCCCTGCACTTCTGGGGGTTGGGGGTGCAAGGGGACATGAGTGGGGGCCTGCTGGCAGGTGCCCTGCACTGCAGGGGGGTGGGGGTGCAAGGGGACATGAGTGGGACATGAGTGGGGGCCTACTGGCAGGTGCCCTGCACTGCTGGGGGGTGGGGGTGCAAGTGGACATGAGTGGGACATGAGTGGGGGCCTGCTGGCAGGTGCCCCTCAGTGCTGGGGGGTGGGGGTGCAAGGGGACATGAGTGGGGGCCTGCTGGCAGATGCCCTGCACTGCTGGGGGGTGGGGGTGCAAGGGGACATGAGTGGGGGCCTGCTGGCAGGTGCCCTGCACTGCTGGGGGGTGGGGGTGCAAGGGTACATGAGTGGGGGCCTGCTGGCAGGTTCATTGCACTGCTGGGGGGTGGGGGTGCAAGGGGACATGAGTGGGGGCCTGCTGGCAGGTGCCCCTCAGTGCTGGGGGGTGGGGGTGCTGGGGGACATGAGTGCGGGCCTGCTGGCAGGTGCCCCTCAGTGCTGGGGGGTGGGTGTGCAAGGGGACATGAGTGGGGGCCTGCTGGCATGTGCCCTGCACTGCTGGGGGGTGGGGGTGCAAGGGGACATGAGTGGGGGCCTGCTGGCAGGTGCCCTGCACTGCTGGAGGGTGGGGGTGCAAGGGGACATGAGTGGGGGCCTGCTGGCAGGTGCACTGCTCTGCTGGGAGGTAGGGGTGCAAGGGGACATGAGTGGGGGCCTGCTGGCAGGTGCCTCTCAGTGCTGGGGCCTGGGGGTGCTGGGGGACATGAGTGGGGGCCTGCTGGCAGGTGCCACTCAGTGCTGGGGGGTGGGGGTGCTGGGGGACATGAGTGGGGGCCTGCTGGCAGTTGCCCCTCAGTGCTGGGGGGTGGGTGTGCAAGGGGACATGAGTGGGGGCCTACTGGCAGGTACCCCTCAGTGCTGGGGGGTGGTGGTGCTGGGGGACATGAGTGGGGGCCTGCTGGCAGGTGCCCTGCACTGCTGGGGGGTGGGGGTGCAAGGGGACATGAGTGGGGGCCTGCTGGCAGGTGCCCTGCACTGCTGGGGGGTGGGGGTGCAAGGGGACAAGAGTGGGACATGAGTGGGGGCCTGCTGGCAGGTGCCCTGTACTGCTGGGGGGTGGGGGTGCAAGGGGACATGAGTGGGACATGAGTGGGGGCCTGCTGGCAGGTTCCCTGCACTGCTGGGGGGTGGGGGTGCTGGGGGACATGAGTGGGGGCCTGCTGGCAGGTGCCCTGCACTGCTGGGGGTGGGGTGCAAGGGGACATGAGTGGGACATGAGTGGGGGCCTGCTGGCAGGTGTCCTGCACTGCTGGGGGTGGGTGTGCAAGGAGACATGAGTGGGACATGAGTGGGGGCCTGCTGGCAAGTGCCCTGCACTTCTGGGGGTGGGGGTGCAAGGGGACATGAGTGGGGGCCTGCTGGCAGGTGCCCTGCACTGCTGGGGGGTGGGAGTGCTGGGGGACATGAGTGGGGGCCTGCTGGCAGGTGCCCCTCAGTGCTGGGGGGTGGGTGTGCAAGCGGAAATGAGTGGGGGCCTGCTGGCAGGTGCCCCTCAGTGCTGAGGGGTGGGGGTGCAAGGGGACATGAGTGGGACATGAGTGGGGGCCTGCTAGTAGGTGCCCTGCACTGCTGGGGGTGGGGGTGCAAGGGGACATGAGTGGGGGCCTGCTGGCATGTGCCCTGCACTGCTGGGGGGTGGGGGTGCAAGGGGACATGAGTGGGGGCCTGCTGGCAGGTGCCCTGCACTGCTGGGGGGTGGGCGTGCAAGGGGACATGAGTGGGGGCCTGCTGGCAGGTGCACTGCACTGCTGGGGGGTGGGGGTCCAAGGGGACATGAGTGGGGGCCTGCTGGCAGGTGCCCCTCAGTGCTGGGGGTGCTGGGGGACATGAGGGGGGCCTGCTGGCAGGTGCCCCTCAATGCTGGGGGGTGGGTGTGCAAGGGGACATGAGTGGGGGCCAGTTGGCTGGTGCCCCTCAGTGCTGGGGGGTGGGGGTGCTGGGGGACATGAGTGGGGGCCTGCTGGCAGGTGCCCTGCACTGCTGGGGGTGCAAGGGGACATGAGTGGGTGCCTGCTGGCAGGTGCCCTGCACTGCTGGGGGGTGGGGGTGCAAGGGGACATGAGTGTGACATGAGTGGGGGCCTGCTGGCAGGTGCCCTGCACTGCTGGGGGGTGGGGGTCCAAGGAGACATGAGTGGGACATGAGTGGGGGCCTGCTGGCAGGTGCCCTGCACTGCTGGGGGGTGGGGTGCAAGGGGACATGAGTGGGACATGAGTGGGGGCCTGCTGGCAGGTGCCCTGCACTGCTGGGGGTGGGTGTGCAAGGGGACATGAGTGGGGGCCTGCTGGCAGGTGCCCCTCAGTGCTGGGGGGTGGGTGTGCAAGGGGACATGAGTGGGGGCCTGCTGGCAGGTGCCCTGCACTGCTGGGGGGTGGGGGTGCAAGGGGACATGAGTGGGACATGAGTGGGGGCCTGCTGGCAGGTGCCCTGCACTGCTGGGGGGTGGGAGTGCAAGGGGACATGAGTGGGGGCCTGCTGGCAGGTGCCCCTCAGTGCTGGGGGGTGGGTGTGCAAGGGGACATGAGTGGGGGCCTGCTGGCAGGTGCCCTGCACTGCTGGGGGGTGGAGGTGGAGTGGGTCATGCGTTGGTGATCAGTAGTGCAAGCTGACATGTGGCTCTCCTAGGGGGCATGCCCATGGTGGATGGGCTGCCTGCGGGACATGACCAGGGGTGAAGGGTAGTCCCCTGTGTTGTGGGCTGCCTGCAGGGGCCGTGGAGGGTGTAGAGGGAACACCTGGGAGGACCCACACTGCCAATTTACGTGTAGGACTCCCCTGCACCCCAGATATACACGTACCCCACTCGCACAGGGCCTGTCACGTGTGAAACTTACAGCGCACCCCCGAAATACATGTACCCCGCTCGCCCAAGGCCAATCGTGTGTGAAACTTCCCGCGCACCCCAGATTTACACGTACCCAGGCCAATCGCGTGTGAAACTTCACGTGAACCCCAGGAATACACGCACCCACTCGCACAGGGCCTATCGCATGTGAAACTTCCCGCAAACCCCAGATTTACACGCATCCCGCTCGCCCAAGGCCAATCGCGTGTGAAACTTCCCGCGCACCCCTGGAATACACGTGTCCCGCTCCCCCAGGCACGATCGCGTGTAGAACTTCACGCGCACCCCTGAAATACGCGTACCCTGCTCCCCCAGGCCCGATCGCGTGTAAAACTTCCTGCGCACAGCCGAAATACACGCACAAGCTAATTTTTCACACAGCGGGTGTTGCTGTTTGTCGCGTACCCCTTTGCACGTCATTTGTCCTAGGGGGCCACAGTATGGGACATTCATCACAGTGTATATTTGTGCTTTTTGTTAGCGCACATTTTGGCGCACATTTATTTCCAGCGCAGGGAAGCTACCGTCTGCCTTCGTGTGGCGGACGGGTTTGGGTCTGTGCGCGTCTTTGCCCGTGCGCTGGTTTGCCCTATTCGATTCCATGAATACGTGTTGTAGGCGAGCGTGTGGGCGTTCCGCGCACTTGCCTCCTGTACTTCCCCCGTGACGCCCACATTTTCACGAGTTGTTCCCCATTCCGAGTGTTACGCCCTGTGTTCCGCCTACTTTTGTTATGTGCGCCGCGCTATGTGCGCTTTCGCTGTGGCCTTAGCGCACGCCATTAGATGACCTGTGCGCCGGCGTGCGCCGCGCACTTTTTCAGCGCACATCCCTAATTTTACTCGCGCACGGACTTCCATGAATAGATGTGCGCTGGCTTCCCTGCGATATTCGCACTTGCACTGGGATTTTCGCTCTTTCACTGCGAATCGCACGTTTTCGCAAGCTTGCACCGAAATTTTCGGCGCACATTAATTCCATGAATCTTTGTCCTAATTGGGGCAAATGCTAGGATTATTACTAGTAAACATCCAACAGTTGTTGAGACAACATCAACCCCCAACACTATAAGAAGTTATCAATTTCGACATTGCTTACCAACTGGCAAGTACATAACGTGTCACAAAACCTTGGACCCAATAGAGCAGATTACCCTTGAATCTTCAAAAATGATGACTGCTCGGTCTGAATTACTCTGAAGGGCCCAAAGAAGACCAGAAACACCCTTGGAAGATGTAAGTAAAATTGAGCCATCAGCTTACCCATCTTGGGTAAAGCACTGTTATGCCTGAGATTATTTTTTTTGTATGTAGTGTGCCAAGCCCAGAGGCATCTGGGTGCTGGTTGCAAGCATTCTTTAAAAAGAAAATGTTTGTTGATGTATGGTTTTTTTTATTTTTAAATGTATGGTTTTTAAAAGAAAAACCTTTTATCATTTACAGCATTTACATCGAATACCCTCAAATGATGAATCATTCCACCCTGGATAGAGGATAATTTCACAAGATCATCACGCTGTCAATTAAATTTAAGGTTTTAAATTCGAGCAAAAGATTCCCTTAAAAAAATGTATCAGAGCAATTGTTATTGAAAGTCTCTCTCCTTGTGAAATTTTCCACCATTCGTCTGCAGAGAATGACGGTAGCTCTATAATGAATCTTCCAAGCCATTTGGTCCTCATTTCTGTGAGTCCTGGGCAAAAGAGGACCAACTGTTGTAGAGTTTCCTTCAGGCCCAAATGAGGGCATAATCTGCAGGTTTGCTCCTCTTTGACCCCAATAGATCTGGCGCTCAACACCTCTCGAGTCGGATAGAGGTTAAGTCAAAAGAGCAAAGTTCGATGATATGGGCTTGGAAACTTCACAAGATATTTTGGTAGCACATTTAAGCAGCAGGTTTTGAGTTGACTGGCCCCATAAAGTAAATAATCAGATCTTTCATCTTGCTTCCTAATCCAATCTTGCGCCCAAGCTTGCATTTCACACTTGTAAGATAGGTGATCAGTGTGACTTCTGAAACGACAATATTGTCAAGGATTGTTGTGCAAATAAGCTTTCATTCACACAGCGTGTCATCCAAACCTTCGGAAATCGCTTCTTGCACCAGCTTGAAACTAAGAAGCAGTTTAGGATCAATACATTTATGGTACCAGCTCAGTGACTTCCAAATCACCATGGAACACATGGCGGTCAAGCCTAACTCCATTCGTATAACTTGAATAGGAATACTTATTGGCAGGTGCAAAACTTTCTTCCAGAAAAGTCCCTCCAGGAGAGGCCAGGTTTTAGCCGAGAGATAAAAGAAAGCTTCTGCACCATATGTAAGGATGGGGACCACCTTCATGCGATAGAATCCCAAGAGAGGACTAATGGTAAATGTACAGTATCTATTAGAAATTATCTGCACCTGGGGTGCTAAGATCTTAACCTTGATCTGCAAGATGGCCTCTCATGGGCCGTTGTTGTTGCTGATGTTTATGCACATCCCTAAGTACGTGAGCAAGCTTACTTTCACTAGTTTCTCACCATTCAGAAACCGGGAATGCTTATTACTTCTTCTTCTGGTCGATGTTTCCAGTATAAGTATTTGAGATGTCTTTGCGTTGATCTTAAGGCCATTATTGCTGGCATATATTAGGAGTGTGTCAGGTTGCCTTGTGAAAATATATTTAGTTAGTGTCCTATTGGTATTCATATTGGCCTAAGCACATTCGCATCACGCTACAAACCCACTGCTACAATAATGGAGGCCACCTTTCCATTTTGTTTCTTTCTCCATCTTGAATGCAATGTTCAGTTCAGTTCTTGCTCATTTTGCCTTTCTCACTCTGAACGCGATAGAAGACCGCGGCATGAACCTTCTGTCATTTACGAGACAGGAATGCACATTCTGCTGAGCGTGTTGTTTGTCTTAAACTGTAGAACCTTGAAATCCTTGCAGAAGCGTATTCATGAATATGTGAATTCGATCCACTGGTTTTGTTGCCACTAGGATGTTCAGTGTTTGCAAACAAAAGCACCTTCTATACTTCTACTGCCAAACATTCTGACAAATATTCCAGATTTTACCAATCAATGATGTCTTTTAAAATGACTCCAGTAGGGAATAAGGAGGTCCCTCCTCCATCGTACACCATCAACCAGGACCCTGACTATGTCCCATTCTGTTTGCGAAAAGAGGGTTCTCGACCCATAGGCTCGTTTGATATGTGCATGAACATAGCTGTTTTAGTAAAAGAAGACAGGCCCCTGTATATATGTGGCTCAATCCATTTCATCTGTGGAAGTGAAGCTTATCTTTGGTTACCAAAAGATCATCAGGGTACATGTAATTTGGGAATACCTTTACCTGGGGTATATATCACTTCCACCGCCGACATCTTGAAACCTCGTCCTAGAAGGGAAATAGAAGGTGACACCCCCCTGAATGTATTGGGGGATATTGCTAAGTCCATGGTCTCATTCTGGGGGCAGATAATTCACTCCCAAGATATTAGGAAACTGGCTAGAATTCTGGAGAAGACCATCAAAGAAACTACCAATATCATGTTCAATAGGACACTGGAACAAAAGGCCATTAGACTAGTGGCTCTTCAGAACAGGACGGTGTTAGATTTCATTCTGGCTGAGCGTGGTGGTGTATGCAAAATGGTCGGGTCTGCATGTTGTGTTTACGTACCTGACTCCGCCCCCACCATTTTCCAAGCAATAAAACGACTCACATTCTGAGTTCAGAGGTGCATGTTCCCCGAGGGGATTGGGATCTTAGTACATGGTTAGGGGCTCTACTATGAACTTGCAGTTGGAAGATATTCTCTGTGCTAGCTATAATCCTTGGCATAGTCCTATTCTGTTGCTGCTGCATCCAATGTCTACCTGTCCTGGGTTCCATGATAGGGGATTGTTGTGCATGATCATTAGTCGAATTGAAACCAAACCCATTCTTGCCTGTACACATCACCAATGCACTGGCCATGCAGGATGTGGCTATAAAAGAATGTATGGTCATCAGTGACTATGATAGTGATGACTCAGGGTGATCTGATGATGACTCTGCAACCTGGTCTTCTGAGGATGCCATGTTTGGATGATGTTCTTGGCTTAGGCCAAAATGAGGGTTTGTTAAAATATATTTAGTTAGTGTCCTATAGGTATGCATATTGGCCTAAGCACATTAGCATCACGCTACAAACCCACTGCTACAATAATGGGGGCCACATTGCCATTTTGTTTCTTTCGCCATCTTGAATGCAATGTTCAGCTCAGTTCTTGCTCATTTTGCCTTTCTCACTCTGAACGTGGTAGAAGACCGCAGCATGAACTTTCTGTCATTTAGGAGACAGGAATGCACATTCTGCTGAGTGTGTTGTTTGTCTTACACTGTAGAACCTTGAAGTCCTTGCAGAAGCACACCTAATCTAAATGTTAGGTGCCCTCCTGTCTCAACCATGTTTCTCCATTGAAACATTAATTGTAATAATGAGCAGCTGCAATGTGCTCCTCTGGTAAAAAACCTGTTTTCTAGGTTTTAGAGCATATTGACCTCAGGCTTCAAGAGCAACATAGATAAACTGTACAGCAAATGTTACCTGTGCCAGGGAACACAATATGCCCCCACGCACGGCTTTGCCCCACTCCCAGGCAGTAAATTGTCAATAGGAGGACGGAGAATAATGCACAAACATTGTTTCAGTAAGATCACCTATGTGGAAAGGTCATGAACCCTATGGACCCTGTTACATGAGGAGGCTGGACAAGTGTATCATATGCTATTCCTCTAATGTATATATGCAAGACACGTCTCGCCAACTATGTATATTATATGTACCAAGCCCTTATTTGACATATTGGACAGACTGGGTGTCACCTACACTAATTACGCAGACGACACCCGGATCCTCATTCCCCTTTCGGGCAATGTTGTCTCTGATATGGCCTTGGTAAATGAAATATACCTCCTCGTTCAGGCATGGATGGCAACCCATGGCCTCTGCCTGAATGACGACAAAACAGAGATCCTGCTCCTCAGCTCCGTTGCCTACCTAAAACAACTTAACCCCAACTACTCTGCTTTCAACATTGATGGTAATATAATTACAGTAGCCAAAGAAGTGAAGACGCTAGGCTTTTACCTTGACTCCACCTTGACACTGAAGAAGCAGGTAAATTCTCTAGCATCCTCCACTGCCTATACGTGCAAACTTATTAGGGCATATCAAGCTTTCCTAACACAAGCTAGTTGTATTATCCTCGCCAATGCCCTAATACTCTCCAAATTAGACTACTGCAATGCCCTGTACCTGGGAGCTAACAAATACATTATTGACGAAATTCAGATACTGCAAAATAACGCCCTTAGAACAGCCCTGAACCTACCTTTTAGAGAACACATTTCTAATATGAGAAGAGAACACCATTGGCTAAAAATCAGTGATAGGATTTCACTTAAATAGCAACGCTAACTTTTAAGTGCCTTAATAATGCTGCTCCTCCTTACCTTGCGAAGAGAATAGTCAGAAGAACCGTGACGCGCCCCACTAGAGCTGATAACTCACACTGTCTACAAATATCTAGATTTAGGCTAAACAAAAACAGGTGGAAGTAGCTTCCCGGTCAAAGCAGCCCAGTATTGGAAGTTCTAGAACGCACTCCCACTTGACCTCAGGACTGATCAATCCTACTATAGCTTTAGGTGAAATATTCTTCAATGGCAATGTTCCAATGACCTCCATGACTAACCAATGCACTTCGTACTAGTTAGTTGCTGAACCCCTCCTGGCTCTTTGCCAGCTACCTTACCGTCGATTCTCACCTGCTTGTTTCCAACCATATGTATGTATATATGTATAGTCCCTTACCAAATGTGTCAAAATGTATATGGAATGTTGTATGTACACCTCCTTTACTATGTAAGTAAGCTTGAAGTATCCTTGTATCTTGTACTCTGTTGCACCCAGTTACCTATGGGTCCGGTGTGCCATACAAATTAATAAACAAACAAACAAACTTTGGTTGTTCTGGGCTTTCTCCCTTCACAGTGTCAGTACGCATGCACCCCAATCCGGGCTGTTAATGTTGAACCTCGTGACCGGCTATTTCCATTTCTGTGTAGTAAGCCTCATTTTGTGGTCTTTCAGCCTCTGTAGACCAATTGGGGTTTGGTCTATAAAGACCAGGTCATCTGCATACAAGAGTCTATCCAGAGGCTCACCACCCAGTTGGGTGGAAAACTTCTTGCTTCCGTCAGAGTGTTCCCGACGCCTAAAATGAAAAAGTTAATAGCACGGGGCTAAGGTGAAGCCTTGCTTCAAGCCTTTCGTTGTCCTGATTGCGTCCAAAAGCAGGCCCTTAGGGTCAAGTCTGACCGTTAAAGAAGTCTCTGTGTACACGTCTTTCATGGCCTCCAAGATGTCCGACGGGCAAGCATACAGTGGTAGAAGTAGTTGTCAAACATTCATTTCGAACATAGTTTACATACAAATGTGAGTCAATAGTCATTAGCATAGAATATGGAGGATTAATGATCTTCGTTAAATAGCAATGTTTTGAGGCCTTTGTGGAAGGGCCAAAGGGAAGGTTCTGATCTTAGTGAAATTGGTAGGGCATTCCATTGTTTAGCCGCTTTGATCTGGAAGCTACTACCACCTACTTTTACCAGTTGGAACCAGGGGATTGTGAGAAGGTGCGAGTAGGTGGTCTGGGTAGGTCTATTCGATTGTGATTTAGTGAATTTTCTAGACATGTATTTAGGTGCAGTATTTGACAGGCATTTGTGTGTAGCGAGAGAGTTTTGAACAGAC
Source organism: Ambystoma mexicanum (assembly GCF_040938575.1). Lineage (NCBI taxonomy): Eukaryota > Metazoa > Chordata > Amphibia > Caudata > Ambystomatidae > Ambystoma > Ambystoma mexicanum. Next base: position 280,603,066 of record NC_090923.1, on the reverse strand, counting down.
TACTTTCGAGGACAGGCGCCAGTGTGCGTTTCATCTAGCAGATGATATATGGTCCTTTTTAGGAAGATTCAAGGCTGCTCTTAGTGCATTATTTTGTAAGATCTAGAGTTTTATGATGTTGGGATTTGTTGAGCCTGCAAAGAGGGCATTGCAATAGTCTAATCTAGAAACGATGAGTGCTCTAACAATGGTGATGCAGCTGTCAGTAGACAAGAATGGTCTGCAGGCCTTGATAAATTTCGATGTGTATGCAGAGGCGACTGAATTTACGTGTCTTGTTAGTGATAGCGTAGAGTCCAGGTAGACCTTCAAGGTGTTTACATCATTTGAAACTGGAATGATGTTTCCATCATTGATGAATGAATTGTATTTGTGGTTCTTTAAGCAAGCTTGCGTTGCAAGGAGGAGCAACTCAGTTTGCTTGTCCTTTAAGCAGAGAGGGTGTAAAGCAATCCAGGCCTGGTGTATACGCATCAGTCTTGTAGGTGCCAGATAGAGGCATGAGAATCTGGGTATTGGCTCCATAGTTAGTATAGCAGACACCTAGAGTGTCAAGAAGGTCGAAGAGGGGCTTTGTGAAGATATTGTATAGCGTCTGGGAGACACATGAGCATTGAGGGACAACACAGGTCACTGGGGCTGGAGAGGCAGACGTGGAGAAGACCCTCATAGTTCTATTTGATGGGAATGACTCAATCCAGGCTATTGCATTGCTGGAGAAGTAAGCAGCTGAGGAAAGATGTTGGCAGAGGATATTGTGGTCCACCAGGTCGAATGCAGCTGAGAGTTCAAGCTGGAGGAGGAGGGCAAGGTTACCTTTGTCTTTAATTTCACCAATTTGGATTTTTAAGTCTAGGTGTGCCGATTCGGATCCACGACCAGGACAGAAACCAGATTGGCATAGTCCAAGGAGGTTATTGGATTCAAGGTATTTTTGAATTTGCAGGTATGCCGCTCTATCCAGTATTTTTAGTAAGAAGGGGATTGTTGGGATGTGTCGGTAGTTGGTGGGGATGTTGGGGTCAAGTGACAGTTTCTTGAGGAATGAAAGCAGGTACGATTCTAGAGGTGAAGGAGTTGTTGATGGGTGATGCAATAAAAGTGGCAAGTTCTGCTGTGCAGTCTATTATGATCAAGGCAGGGCCAATGTCTCCCTGCCATCTATATGGCTGCAACCCTTTAATCATTTTAGTAACTTCTGGGATAGAGACCGGGATGAACTAAAACCGGGGAGTAGCGTGGCAAGGATGGGGTAGAGGGGCCGCTGGTGTCTCTGTAAGTAAGTGTGTTTTTTGGCAATGATTTTAATTTGTAGTAGGTAGATTTTAAACAAAATTGCATTTTGGATATTCGAACACCAAGTGATGTCTTTGTGGCAACTAGCTGGGGGTGGAATTGGTGATTCTCGCAGGAAATCAGCATATCATTGTCCTAGGAATACTAGAAATGAACCAATGTAGATCAGTTATATGGAACAATAACACTGAACGATTTTCAAGGAGGACATACCCTCCAAATATGGGTAATATGGGCATGTAGGATGGTTTGGGGATACAATTCTATTTCCTTGTTGGTGTGGAAAAGGAGACCATGCCCCTCTCCAAAGCACGGAAACTCACAAATGAGTTAGAAGTTTAATCCATATTAAACTTTGGGTACAACTTAAACCACTCTGAGAAACACAACCTTCAAATCAAGGTGCATAACCAAATATAATGAAAATCATGTTTGCTTCCTAAAATAAATATACTACCATAGCCCTGAACTTAGTCTTTCTTCCCTCTCCTTTAATTTTCTCTGCCCTCAAAGCTGATGAGGCAGAATCTGCTCTTTCCTCATCTCTTTCCCTTGGTCTTGATCAACTCTATCCTTTGTCTGCTTTCCACCCCACTGATAAACCTTCTCAACCCTGGCTTTCCTCTCACCAAATATCTTCCTTCACGAGCCCTTCGCTCATCCATCTCTAACTCCCTCATGGTCAGCCGCTTCTCGAAGCAACGCGCTGGGGGTAGATCTCTCTCCGCAGCAGGGGCCTCCCTCTGGAACAGCCTGCCTGCCTCCCTGAAACTTGAGGAGAACCATCTCCGGTTCCGGAAGCACCTCAAAACCTTCCTCTTCGCTTCTGCCTTCTCTCTCCCTCTCCCCTGCTAAACCTGCTTAACTCCCCACTGAATTCTGTACTTAACCTGCATCTGGGCCACTCTCAGCGACCTCGGTCCAGGGCCCAGCCACTCTCCACTTGCACTGCCCCCCTGGCTCCCCCTGCACTGTGGGACTGTCACTGTATCCCTACAGCCCCCTGCTCAGCACTTGCTCTGCACTTACCTCGCACTTGCCACTAGTTGGCCCTTTTTATTTATTATTATCGTTATTATTTCACTACGCCACTTACCTTGTACTGCACTTTTCCCCCCACCTCCTCCCCCTGCACTTTCTCCTTTTCCCCTTACCTCTGCACTTGCGCGATCTGAATGACACCTGGCCTAGTAGGATCGCTTGTCCGTCTTCCCCTTGTTTCCCTCCCTCCCTGCCTCGTCGCGCCTTGAAACACTTGTGTATAGGCGCGTTACAAATACCATATCATATCATATCATATACCTTCGCTTTATGCAACGTCTTCTCCACCGACTTGAAAGGCGTTGGTTCAAATCAAAATCTGCATCTAATCCTTCTTCCTACTTCTCCTATCACACTCTCCATGACAAGTGTCTACTTTCTGCAAAGCGTGCCTACATAGTTGCTCTCTCCTCCCAACCCTGATCATTCTCTTAACTCCCCAACCCATTCTGTTTTCATTTCTCACTTTGTTGCTGTTTCTAACACTGATGTACTTCTCTTGCTTGCCAAAGCCCACCCTACTGCTTCTCCCATTGATCCCATTCCGCCTGCTCTTATACTGAAGGTATACCCTCTTCTCATACCCTTGTTTCTTTCTTTAATACTTGCCTCTCTACCTATGTTTTTCCGGTGTTCTTTAAACATGCAACTATTTTTCCTATCTTAAAAAAACCCAGAGCTAATCCTCTGATTGTGTCTAATTTCCATCCAATCTCTCTCCTACCTCTTTCTAAACTCTTAGATTGTCTTGTGTATTCTCAGATTTCATGTTTTGTCACTGATCTCTCTCTTCTTCCTCAATTTCAGTCTGGCTTTTTTCCCCTCCACTCTACTGAAACTGCTTTCATCTCTGTGCTTAACTCTCTTCTCTCAGATCAATACTCCAAACATTCCTCTTTTCTTATTCTTCTTGATTTATCTGCTACATTCGACACTGTGGATCACTCTTTGCTCCTGTCATCACTTTCTTCTTTGGATCTTAAGGGTTCTGTTCTATCTTGGTTTAGCTCCTATCTGTCTAATAGAACTTTCTCTGTCTCATGGGCAGGTAAGACCTCTACGTCTTTCCCCCTTGACCACGGAGTACCCCAAGGGTCAGTCCTAAGCCCCTTCCTTTTCTAATTGTATACCTCACAACTCAATGCTATTATCTCCGCTATTGGCCTTTCACATCACTTCTATGCGGACGATACTCAGCTTTTTCTATCCTTCTCTTCCTTCACTTCTGATATGCACCACACCCTGACAGCTTGTCTTACTGATATCAAATCTTGTATGGCATCTCATTTTCTCACCCTTATTGCAGGGAAGACAAAGCTCCTGTTCTTCCTTGCTAATACTCTCCCTCCTCATCCTCCACTCCCGTTCATATCCTTTCCTCCTTGTAATCTCCCAATCTCTACTACAGCTCGCAAACTTGGCTTTCATTTTGATTCAAATCTTTCCTTTGCTCACCATATCTCTCTCACCTCTCATTCCTGTCGTTTCCACCTCCACAATATCCGTAAAGCTCCTTGCTTCCTCACTTTTCAAGCTTCTAAATTTCTAATTTCCTCACTGATCTTTTCTTGACTTTTCGACTGTTCCACCACTGTGTTTGGTCTTCCTAGCTCTCGTCTTGCCCCTCTAAGATCAGTCTACAATTCTTCCATTCGTCTACTTTGTCTTCTTCACTATCGAGACTCTATTTCCTCTTCTCTTGCTATGCTTGGTTGGCTACCGTTTCACTCCCAAACTGAATTCCACTTCTGTTGTCTAGTTTTCAAATCCCTCTATGGACTTACCCCCGGTTATCTTGCTGTGCTTTTATCTTTCTACACTCTGTCTCGCTCTCTCTGGTCTACTTCTCTCTTCAGACTCAATGTTCCCCGTCCTCCATGTGCCCAGTTGCACTTTCGATCTTTACACCTTCTTGCTCCCCTTCACTGGAACGCTCTTTCACTATCTATTCGCTCTATTACTGTCTACTCTCTCTTTCGCGTTTCCTTTGAAGTCTACCTTCTTCAACATCCCTGAATGATTGCTACCAGGATTTGATTGTTTAACCTCTCACCACTTTTTGTACCGTATCTTGTTTTTAAAATGTACAGCGTTTTGGCTTAAGGCGCTTTATAAAACAAAAAATAAAAATACAAATACAAATAAAAAACGCAAAAATGACATGAGATCATTTGCTGTTACAGGGCAAAATGTTTTACATCAAGGCTAAGATCATGTTCAAGATGGAAGGCTCTGAAATCCTGTGAAGGATGGTTGAGATTTAACATCCACCTAAGTCAGTAATAGCAAAGACATATTTTCCACACTTTTCAGAACTGTTTCAGCAGTGAAAAAAGAAACAAAATATCATGGCTAAGTAGGTACTAGAAGAGTTATGCCAGGAGTAGAAACCTTTCCAGGAATGGCAAAAGTAATGGCTTCTACCTTGTTTATTTGGCCCACTTGATCTCTTCCTTCTTGCCTCACTTCCAGTTATGCAGACGCCACACTGCTCTCCTTCAAGCTTCCCTCCTCTTCCTCCTCTTCCTCTTCTCTCATCCCTGACTGTCTGACTGCTATTCAGTCATGGGGGGCTGCCAATGATCTCTGCCTTCATGCCAGTATGACTGAGATCCTTTTCATTGGGACCCCAGCTCCCACCTTCCCTCCCTCCCTCTGGCCACCCTCGATGGGTCCCGTCCCCTCACCCTCTTGTGAGGCAAAAAATGTTGGTGTCATCTTTGTTTCCTCCCTCTCCTTCTCTCCTCACATTGCTGACCTTGCCAAGAAGGCCCACTATCAGCTGAACCTCCTCAGAGGTATTATCCCTTTTCTCACCTTCACCCAGAAACTCAATGTCACCAGAGCCCTTGTCCTCTCTATGCTTGACTACTGTAACAGCCTCTTTCTCAATCTTCCTTCTTCCTCCCTACGTCACCTCAACTAATCCAGAATAGGACTGCAAGACTTATTCTTGGCCTCAAGTCCAGGGACAGCATCTCTCCAGCCCTAAATTCTCTCCACTGGCTCCCGGTTGCTACTAGGATCAAATTCAAGACCCTCTGCTTCACCCACAAGGCTTTCTGGTTCCTGGGACACCGTTACATCCAACTCTCTCTCCCTAAATATCTCCCTGCTAGAGCCCTCCAGCCTGCTAGCTCCAACCCTCTGTGAATCAGACGATTTATTAAGCAAAGAGTGGGGGTAGATGGCCCACCTCAGCAGGAGCCTCCCTCTGGAGGGGTCTCCCTGCCCCTCTCAGGCTTGAGCCGGATCTCCTTAGGTTCCAAGCTCCTCAAGACCCACCTTTTCTCCACCTCCTTCACTCTCCCCCATCCCCTGCTAACACCTTCGGCTTATGCTTCATTGACTGGCTGCCTGGTTCCCTCTGTGAACTACATGCCCCCCGCCAAGTATCTCTTCCCTGCACTTACCTGCAGTCCATGGCACTTGCCCTCTGGCCTCCCCTTAGCACTTGCACCTCGCCTCTTCACCTTTTTCCCTTCCCACCTTAGCACTTGTTTTTGCGCAGACCAGCACTCCCACCTCACACTTCTTGTTCTGCACTTGCACAATCCGAATGTCACAAGGCCTAGTAGGATTGTTATTGTATATTTCTCCCTTGTGCCCCCCCCCCTTTTTGTCTTGTGGCACCTTGAAACACCATTTGTTGTATAGGCTCCTTACAATTATCCATTAAATAAAAAAAAAATTCAGAAAATGGCCATAACGCAAAACATACAACATCCGTGTCATGAAGACATAGGGAAAACAACCTGAAAAGAAAGTTTTGGTTTAGCACTTAGGTGTTTTATATGGAGTTAAACAGAAAAAGCATTGTTGTTTTTTTCAAAGGATATTCTCTTCAGGATTAAATAAAGGATTATTTAGACTAACAGCCATAAGGGTATATGTCCCTACCAATCTGCTTTGGCATGGTCCAAACATGTTTTATGAAGATGCCATTTAAGAAAGCATCTCCCAGGAACCCTCTCCTGGGGAAATGTCCTTGGTAGGCTACCTTTCCGGGTGTACGACTAGGAAGCCTCCTGCCATCTGCACAAATGAGACAGGGTTGCAAAATAAATCTGAGTCCAATTACAGGTTGGTTCTTATTCTAACTCCACAAGGAAGGACCTCAAACAAATAGGTCTCTCCCGGACATCACTCCCAGTCTGTTACACAAGGCTCCTTCTAGTTGGACAGCATCCTTCTCCTAGCTTGGACTTAGCCTATAGCTGTGCATTGGGCAGCATCCTGCAGGTAAAGCAAAGGCTTCTGTTGAATTTTCAAGGATTGCTGCTGTATGACCCACACCATCTCCCAAAGGTGTAGATGGACAGGAGGGTTTCCAGGTGCCGGGTGAAGTTCTACTGTGCTCCCCTGTCTCAGAGGCCTGTCTACTTTTCCTTCTCCTCAATGATTCGATGTGCAATCATGTCTGGAAGCCCGACTCCACCTCTGAGCATTGGCCCTTGGGATATTGGCTGTCAGACCTGCTCACCATTCTACCAAAGGTTTGTTCCTGCTCCCACTTTTCCCATACAACTGATCCACTGGTTCCCGTCTGGTGAGGGTAAGAGAGCCGACTCATTTTTGATTATTTTAATAAATAAATCGAGGAATTCATTCCTTCTCCCTCAGGGGGAGCCCCCTCCTGTGCAGCTAGGGAGGTAAATCTGTTCTGCAACATCCTCCCTGGGGGTCAAGGCAAGTGGGGCCTCACTGGTAGAGACTCCTCCTGTGGGGACAAGGACTCCTGTTCCTGTGAGAAACTCCCTAAAGAACAGCACAACATTACCTCTATAGGCATATCCTGCAAAGACTTACATGAAACAAGAAATTGTGAGTGTCACTTTAAAACGGAAAATGCCATTTAGCTGGGATGAGGAGGATGGAGCAACATGAAGAGAGGCCGCAGTCAGCAGAGAGAGAGACAAGGTACGCCAGGAAAGACCAACAGCTATATAGTACCCGAGAGGCGAGGAGACTGGGAAGTGAAAAAAGCCTGCTAGTTACAAATCTTCTTGCATAGAGAAACCCAGGAGCTGGACATGCAAAGTCCTGTAAATTGGAGAGAGCAGGAAACAAAGAGTGGTGGAGTGACCACAAGGGTCCAGAGGTGGAACGACAGTACCCAAAACTATGCCAAAACCACTACATGTGTGGATCCATGTAGTGTCCCGGTATCTGAAAGACCGGACATCCAGCATAAAGGAAGATATGGAATACAACGCATTGAAGGAATAAAGGAAATCGGACAGGCGAAGAAGAGAACCTACCTCGAATGAAAAGAAACTACAGTGACGTTATCCCTGAGAGTGACAGGTAACAGGGAAAACATAATGGGACTGCTCATACTTTTCCAAGTCAAGGTAACGAGAACTTAACATTAAAAGCCCTAGAAACCAGAGAAGTGAATAAGAATCATTATGGGTGTACTCCTACTCATCTCAGTCAAGTTAAAGAAAGTAAAATTAAAAAAGAAAGCAAAGCTACAAGAGAAAAACCTAAGGAGAAGGGAGAACAAATATGTATAGCCAAAAACATTACAGAGACCAAAGCATGTGAGCTACGAAAAAGGGAAGAACATCTCAAGGGAGAAAGTAATAAACGTTGGATATCCATACCCTGGGAAAAGAGAAGAATAACTCTTTGTAGTAACAGTAAATGGGCAGTAACAAACAAACTGAAACCCTTAACAAGAGAGAGGAAATCAGTATAAGGTCAAAAGATGCTAATTTTGAGAAGAAGCAAAAGTATAATACAGCCCTGAAAGAACTGTATGAACTGATCAAAGAAGTCACAAGAGACTTTTGGAAAATCACCTTGAACAGAGTTTTGCGAGAACCAAAACCTAGGAAAAGGTAGTCATTCTCCTGTCTTTAGTTGTTAATATAGTGGGTCAGTTAGGGTTAGTTTTGGACTGTGGACAGATTCTTTTAAGACGATCACGGATTACTTATGAGCACCGTAGCTAGTTTTGTTAGGTAGGGAAATCCCCATAGAAATAGGGAATGATGGGTCTAAACCTTTTCTTTAAGAAAAACGCACTTGCAATGTCTTACAAGAGGCCCTGCTGATCAGTCCCCCTTTCACAAAGCTCCATACAAAAAGCATACTGGACATATGTGCCATGCTGCATCAGTTTACTAGCATCTGCAGAACCCGCCCTTCAGTGCCACAGGGCAGGTTCAAAGGTCTCATGTGCCTTCTTGACAGATGCTGTGACACCACATCCCTGCAGATATAAGGTAGGTACATTTAACTTCTACGCCTCTGATCCAAAATATCATAATTGTGGGATTATGAGTCCCGTGGAAGGCTAAACTCTAAGAATAATCTGTACCTGTTTTTGATATGGTGACTGATAAGAGCCCACAATTACTAAGGCCACACAATGTTTGATATCATGCCAGTGTCAACCCTGTAAGCCCATGTCAGCTATGCCAAAGCTATATGGATTCAAGGCTAGGTTGCCTGTCTCCACTTTAGCAAGTAAGACAAAGGGTCGTTCTCTTTTGATCCTCTTGGAGGATGGGTAATCTCCCCTCTCCCCTCAATCCCAGGAGTTCTCACCAGGAGATCATATAGGAACCATACTTCAAAGAGGCACACGCATAAGTAAGGACAGCTTGACACCAGGGAGTTGCACACCAAATGGCCTTTGACGCTGCAGGTTATGGAAAGGTATTGGGTTGGAGTAGTCAGAACATACGAAGGAGAGATAAGAAGGGTTTCACCATCTTGTTTTTCTGTGAGGCTCTCTTGCCTTTATGTCCCCTCCACTTCTCGTGGAACAAAGCATTCTGGATTTGATGCACGCAGACCAAGGCCGCTTGTTACAACGACAGGGATTGGATTCCATTACAGCAGGCTCGATTTTGTCCAATCCCCTGTAACCTTTTACCTTTATAGGGAAGGAGTCTCCCACACATTCCTTGATTCTTTCATAGGCATATAGAAGAATACATGTCTGGAAATGTGTTGGGATCACAGCCCATTTCAAAGCCTTTTCCATAGAAGTGAAGACAGGGGCATCCAAGACAGAGGAGTGCTCTGTCAACATTGGGAGTGGCTGTTTGGACCTAGGCATGCCACTTTGCCAGCTGCACTTGAACCATGGTCCTCACTGGAGAGTAGGGAACCCCTGCCTACAGGTGCCAGCAAAGCTCACTGGACTGGGAGTGCAGACTGTAATGGATTCATTTGACCTTCGGCCATTGGAGCGAGACACAGAGCACCCTGAAAAGGGCAAACCAGCTAGGACTCTTGTTTCTGCCACATCAAACAACCCTCAACTGATCTGACTGTGTTCAAAGCTTTTGAATCACACAGGACCTGTGGTGCTGTCTTTGTCACTCTGCTCGACCTTTGAACCACTGCTTGCTTCCTTAGAACTGTTTTGCGCTACAACACCCCAGCAGTGCTCATCACTGCTTTGGCTCAACCAGAACCGCATTCCTGTGGAAGACTTTGAACCACTGCGTCTTCAAGCAAATGTTCAAACCACCAGGACCTTCGAATCGACCCAACACGGACCTTGTTTCGACCCAGAGCTACCCATCATCAAAATCATCATCATCAATACCAGCTCAACCATCGAATCAACCATGGTGGAGTCATTGAAGTGCACCTCTCAAATGCTGCATCACACTGAACAGGGCTCTGCTTCAAAACGGACTCAAAGCCGGCTCGCCACCAGAATAAATGCCACTTGCCTCATTCGAATCCAGTTTGCCGTGCAAGGGCAGTGCCCAGAAGCCTGGTTCAAAGCTGTTGCTCCACCAAAGAACCAGAATAAGGTGCTGGTGAGAGGCCTAGACTCCCTGGCCCATTTATGGGACCATTGCGGCTTACATTTTTCTAACAAGAAATCCTTTTTAAGTTACATTGCTGCAATTTCTTGCCTATTCACCCCAGCTCCAGTACCCAGAGTGCTCTAACATATATGTACTGCATTTTCTGTGTTCCTTTCACAGGGGTTTCTGTTAGGGCTTTTAGCTCAGGTATTTGCATATTGGTTTGCTTAATTAAAGTATATATTAATTAAGACAACCTTGATTGGACATTCTTTTATTATTGAGTATGTGTGCTATTGCTGTTTGGGTCGCTACTGGTATTACATTCACACTCCTCTTAGGAGTATGACCTGGCCCAGCCAGAGTTACCACAAAAGGCAAAGGAGATATATCTCATAACTGCGCCTGTATAATCCACACCAACCAGGACACCATGAAATTCAGGAAAAGCCTAAAAACCTGGCTTGGTAATACAAAACAGACAGAAAAGTTTAAGCTACACCCAACAAGCAACGGAAACAACATCTTTCAAAACGTGCACCTTGAAACACCTTTTGCTGTATAGGCACATTATAAATACCCAATAAATAAAATACAAAATAAAATAGTTTGACTTTCACACGCCGACACAGTTAACGCTATACCGCCTCCTGACACTTCAACTGGAACACAATGCCCAACACTCAGTATGAGAGATCACATCATTGCACCACCAATACCCTAAGAGAACGCCTTCCCTGTCTCCTAGAATTTTTAAACCGCAAAAAAGGACACCTTCATGCACCAACAACAAAAGCCAAACACCTTTCACAATAGCGAAACTGAGAGCAAACCAATCATTTGAAAAAAACACGAAAACCCAAGAACACCCCCACGTTTTACCGAACCATCAATTTCTCTGCACCTTAACTGCCACACACAAACACAAACCAACCACTCGCACACGGCTTTAAAAAACAATGTACCTTCTCCACAGACACAGAACATCAGAAATATATGCTTCTAACTACAAGTTATATACCTAGCACCTAGCCAACTCATGCTTATACTATGAGCACAATGGCACCTCTGTGGACTCAAAGCCCACAATGCCTACTACATTTCACACCTAAAATGCTTACATGCTCAGATAGCTCAGGGTGCCTCTGACTTGCAACCTCATCACAAAACACTGCAATCTTGCCTTTCTCTATCTTTATAAACTAGATGTTTAGCTTCATGTGCAGGTATAACACCTATGGCACCCGACAGCTGGCCCCACCAAAGTCAAGCCTGTCTGTGCCTGTCCAATGTCTCGGCTGGGTCAGGCGGGCTGACTCGGTGCTCCCAGCTAGTGCTCGCCCCACCTGACACCCTATTTCCACGCAACTTTGATTACACAGCGACCCCATTGACAACTGAAGCGGCTGGGACACACTCCCAGCTGCGGTTGACATTACTTAACATGCGGTCTCTCACGGCTCACGCAGCCTTTGTCTTTGAGCTAGTCTCTAACCACGCACCTGATATACTATGCCTCACTGAAACTTGGCTTGCTGAGGACTCACCTTTTACACTTCATTCTGCACTCCCTGAGAATTCCAGCATCTTACATCCAGACAGAATAGCTCAACACCAGGGGCGAGTGGTGGCAGTTATTGGAAAATGTCCTCTGACTCTCACAGAAATTCCCATCTCCCACTCCATCAAATTGGAAGCCCCTCTGGTAGGAGCCGACGGTGGGGACAAGTCTGTACTGCACCTCCTCACTCTATATTGCCCCCCTCGTTCGTACTCAGAGTTCTGTGATGCGTTCCCCAGGGTCTGTGGCTGCTCTTCAATTGAAGTATCCTAACATTCTGGTCGTAGTCGACTTTAATGTCAGGTTTCACCCTCCTCTGTCCAGCGGCCCTGCCCACTTCCACGACTCTATGGCAGATTTGGGCCTCCACCAGCTGGTGGTGGAGCGCACCCACAAGCTAGGTGGTATTCTCGATCTCATCTTTTCAAAAAATGAACACCTGCAAAGTGAACCCCCCATCCTGGTGATGAGGTGCAATCATCATCTTCTTTCATTTTGTATTCGGAACGTCTTCGGCCCACAAATGCCAGGTTCCACGGCGATAGCGTGCTGGAACTGGCAGAGGTTAGATCCATTGGCATTGGCCACTTTGATGGGCGATAAATGCAACCTGATGGCTACACCTGACTTATCTACTTTAACGCAGACTACTTGAAGTAGCAGACACTGCTGCACCGCTCAACTTTATACGTCTGCATAAAACTCCCTTCGCACCTTGGTTTTCAGCAGAACTGAAAAGAGCCAGCCTAGAGGTAAGGCAGGTGGAACGTTTATGATGACGGAACTAGGACATACAGGAAAAGGTGCGGTTTTAGAAGCTGACCTATAATTACCACAACGCAATTAAAATCGCTAAGCAGTCGTTTTTCACCGGTATGGTTAAGACAGCATTTAGTTCTACTAGCGCCTCTGCACCCAAAATACCTCCCTCGCAGACTCTGTGTGACTCCCTGGTGAAATTCTTCATCACTAAAGTGATTGCTATTCGTGACCTCATTCAGAGCAACTGCTCGGTGACGCCACCTATGGAAATAGTTGATCCCAAACCATCCCACAACTGTTCGGAATTGCCAATGTTTTCAATGGAGGATGTGTTGAAAGTAATCTCCCAATTGAAATCAGCAGCCCCTTCTGATCCCGTACCCTTGGCAGTACTGCAGGAAATTCTCCCCGGAGTTATAACTGCTGTCAATCGTTCCTTTCAGCAGGGAATTATCCCAACAGAGCTGAAACAAGCCATTGTTCTTCCCCTTTTAAAGAAACCTTTGCTTGACCCTATGGTTTTAATTAACTACCACCCTATCTCTCTCCCCCTTTCCTTATGAAAGTATTGGACTCTCAGGTGTCCCCCCTTATTTCCTCCTATCTTGCACACGCAAATGGCCTTGATCCCTTTCAGGCCGGTTTCCATCCAGGACGGGGAACAGAGAGTGTCCTAGTATCAGCAGTAGACGACCTGGCTTTGCTGGCAGATCAGGGTGTAGTTGGCGCTCTGATGCATTTCGATCTGTCAGCGGCATTTGATACGGTTGACCACTCCATCTTGCTGTCCTGCCTGGCCAGTGTAGGGCTCTCGGGAAATGTCCTGGCTTGGTTCTCTTCTTTTCTGTCTGGACGTGGTCGGTCACTTTCTCTCCCTCCGTTTCTCTCCCAGTCTCACAGTCTATCCTGTGGTGTTCCGCAAGCCTCAGCCTTTTTCCCGATACTATTCAATCTTTACGTTCAGTCGCTAGTTGCTCTCATCCGCTTTCACGGCTTCAGATGCTATGCATATGCAGACGACAACCAGATTCTAGTACAGTTAGATCGTGACCAAACTGAGGTGTTGTCGAGACTGTGCGAATGTCTGTAGGCTGTGAAGAGTTGGATGGATAGCAACTGGCTCAAACTGAACGGGCATAAGACAGAGGTGATGTGGTTGGCTCTTCTTCGGGGGCCTCCCTCTGGACCCCGGCGTTCTGGCCGTCTGTCCTGGGTGTTCCTCCCCCCAGTCTCGTCAGTCAAAAACTTGGGAATTGTGCTGTCTTCATCACTGTCGATTGGCGGTCAAGTTAGGTTGGTCTGTAAGACGGGCATCTGTCTGTTGAAGCTACTGCATAAGATCATGCCTTTTCTTCCAGAGGACCTGCGTCCTCAGCTGGTAGCTTCAGTAATCTTGCTGTCCTGCCTGGCCAGTGTAGGGCTCTCGGGAAATGTCCTGGCTTGGTTCTCTTCTTTTCTGTCTGGACGTGGTCGGTCACTTGGTAGCTTCAGTAATCTCTAGCCGCATCGACTATTGCAATGCCCTCTATATGACGCAACCTAAGGGCTGGATTCAGTGGTTACAGCAACTGCAGGATATGTCGGCTAGAGTGGCGACGGGATCATCTTATGGTGCCCATATGAGTCCAGTGATTCAGGACCTTCATTGGCTCCCGGTGGCAAAAAGAATTAAGTTCAAAGCCTTGTGCCTGGTTCACAGGGCGTATTATGGGTTTGGGGCTGAATTTCTCCAGGTCAAGCCATACATCTCCTCGAGATCCTTTACGATCAGAAGCGGCAAACCTGGTAATTATAAAAACAATTCCAGAATGCCCGCTTGGGTGGGCAGGCTTTTTCAGTCGCAGCCGGAATCTTATTGAATGAGCTTCCTGTGGGCACACGCAATTTAACAAATCACCTGCAGTTTCGATGTATGCTTCAAACATTGCACCTCAAGCCATGCAGTCAACTGCCTTAGCGAAATGTCCTAGCGCCAAGGTGCCCTTGTGGTGGATGTGCGCTTTATAAATATGTGTAACATAACATAACAATAACCAAAACCACAACTCTCTTCCAGATCAGACCGAACAAATGACAGCCATCTGTGGTCCAAATCTTAATAACATAGCATGATATAACATTTCAGATCGTGCCACAATTATCTACTGATCAATCAAGTCTTAAGAGAAACAGTGCACAGTGTGATGGATTTCCATCTGCTAGCAAAATCTCCCAGGTTCTTTCAAAATGTCATGAGTTCAAGTATATGGATTCTGCATGAAAGTCTGTTCTGCTAATTATTTTACCTTTCATAATGCAATTTGTGCTTTAAAAGTAGGGTCTACCCTGTTGCCTGCCAGTACGTAGGGTGCATAACTGAATCACTGACATCCATATATAAAACAGCAATGTTTACTTGCTGTTGTGCATCAGATATTTGGTCTGATAGAAGCTATTAGGCCACATACAATGTGCATCTGAAGACTCAAAGCATCCTTCATGTAACTATCCATTCAATCTCTTTCTGGCATTAGGACAAGGGACAAGGGACTCATAGAATATGCATTTGTCAAGTGATACGCCTGAAACAGCTAGCACCAAAGCTACTGTGAAGGGAAACATATATTTACTTCAGATCCACTATCAAAGTCTTTCCTCTCTCCCACCTGGATGGTGGCAATGCCTTTTTGGAAAACCTTCTGGTGACTACCCTGGCACCCTGAGATGTGTCCTGCATGCTGCAGCAAGACTCATCAAAGGACTCTGCAAATTCAACCACATCACTGACCCTTATCAAACTGCACTGGCTCCCATTGCAAGCCTGCATCATCTTCAAATCCTGTTACATCACCTACAAGACTGTCACCCTGAAGTCCCCAAGCTACCTCACTGAGGAAGACAGCATCTCTGGAGGCCTGAAATCCACCACAAGTAAGGAAATTTGCAGACTTGAACTCTGACGGTGCAGGAAGGGACGAACCAGGAGACAGGCCTTCTCTGTCTACGCTCCAAGATTCTGGAACTATCTCCCCATTGACATTGACTTGCCCCATCGCTTCTACAGTTCATGAGAGAGCTCAAGACCTTCCTCTTCAAGGTCATGCCATTTCAGTCTTCTAAGATACAGTTTGATACTTACATTTGGACCCTCTAACATTATATTCCCGATTATTTCCGCCTTCAGAATATGAAAACTTAATGAAAATCTATCCAAATAGGAATGCATCAAGACCTTTAAATTCTTACATTCCATGGTCTGGTGTTGGAGGGTCTCAATTTGCATACCTTTACAAAATCTGCCTATTCTATTTTCCCTCGAGATATTCTGCCTAGCTCCCAGTATTTCATTGTTGTTAAGCAAAGTTTAGCCTCATTTTTAAAATGTATTTCCTCCATTTACTGTCTGGGTACAGAGACAGATACCTCGGGAACACATTTACTGATGTCCCCTCTACGATCACGTAATATTGCTGCGCATAGGTTTTACAAATCTCAATTGTACAAATCCGATCTGAAGCAATGAGTAGTTTCCTCACTATATGGGGACAGTCTTTTACGGTTTGCACAATTGTCTCCAGCACTAATGGCAACATGTTCCCATTGCCTCAATCTATATTGATTTTGTCTTTTTATAACTATATGTAGCTTCACAGCAGAGATTGTTTCTCTGCCATTAAAATCTTCCTGTAAAATCTTCCTGCAAAACTTTCCACGCAACCAAGGACCACATGGATGAAACACTCAGCTCATATTGGACTAATGCATGTGGATAACCTAATGGCAGGTCAAAAACCTTATTCCAAAAGATCCCCTTGAAGCTTGCCCAATTCACATTTTTCCATTATAACAGCGTGTCCACCACATATGTGAAATAACTTTCATTTGATAAAATTGCAACAGGGGACAAGCCGAAAATTTGCCGTAACGATAGTCAATTATAATTGCTTTAGAAATCAAGATTTTTATCTTTTTCCTAAATTATTGTTAGTGAAGCTGAGGTCTGTCAGTTTCAAGAATAAATATACGAAGAACCATACCTAAAACTTCATCTACAAGGACCCACTGAAAATTCAGTATTTCTTTGTCCCCGTGCTTTACATTTATAATTGTTCTTTTATTACACACTTAACACCGTCTAAGCGCAAATGCAGGATTCAAACATGTGTTGCTATGAGTTGTATTGCTTCCAAGACAAACGAGTTCACCTTGAGCTATCCCCCATCCTACAATCACTATCTTTTTAAAATAATATTTATTTCTAGACCATTGGATTAAGAATATCACACCATTGTGTCGATTTGGTGCTGGAGGCCAATGGGGGTTTGGTCGCACAGCACCAAATCATCTACATATAAAAGCCAATTGAAAGGTAAAAAGTCCAACTTGGGGGGGAAAAGATCAAGCACCCACCAATGCTTGTCCAATGTATGCAATGAAAGATTGAAAAGTAGCTAAAACACAGCCTTGTTTCAGGACTTTTTTAGTATTTATAGGGCTGGACAAAATCCCCTCTGCGTTCAGTCGGATTTTTACAGAATTTCCTGAGTAAAGATCATGTAAAATATTAATTAGGTATGGTGGACAGCCCCAAGTTTTTAATTTACTCCAAAGCAAAAACCCAGAAACAGAATCAAAAGCCATTGTAAAATATATAAAACAAATATAAATCACATTTTTAAAATCCTGAAATTTTGCTTGGATAAAAAAAAAACATTTAAAGTAGTGCCCACTTCCCGGGTGAAGCCAGATTGCCAAGGGTCAAGGACATTTGCATTTCCTGCCCGGCCTCAGTTTCTTTTCTTCACGTTTCGTCGGGATGTCAGGAGTGCTATGGTCCTATAATGCATGGGATTTGCATGATCCACTTTTTAGAAAATAGTTATAATAATAGAAGATTTCAAAGACTGAAGGATTCTCTTTGCACTTAAAATAGTCCTAAATAAGACCAATATAATCGCAGCCCACATCTTGGGGGTGCTCTTTAGTGTCAAATTTGATAACCCATTGGACCTCGGGGCTCTAGAAGATTTACTGTCCTTTCTGACCCTAAGGATATCATCTAGATCCAGCGGAAGAGACCATGGCACCTCACTATGGACTGTACCGTCACCCATATCAGAAGCTGTGTCTGTATACACTCTACTTTAAAACTCCACCCACGTAGCGTATGCCTAATGGGATTTGTTTTTAAATGTGTGGCCCAGCTGTTTTTAAAACCTTAAATTGGCATACTGTTTTTGTTTGGCATGCCTGCTAGGAATGGAGGGCACATTTCTGAAAACCTAAGGAACCTTGCTTCAAAGAGAGTTGTCTGTGGTATTCATGGACACAAATCTATAAGCAACTTCGCTTTCTTGGAAAAATGGAGATGAAAAAAGGAAGGCAGCTTTTCAAGTTAACTTGCAATAAGGTTAAATAAATCCCGTACCTGCTGGTAGAACTGCAGGCTTCTATAAACTGGAGGCTCTGTTGAACTAGCAGCAAGCAATAGCCTGCCAAAGGATGGATACAGTGCTATAAAACGAATTGAAGGTTATTGCCAATCTCAAATATGCTGCTCAAACATAACCTATGTTTTAGCAGTCTATTCATGGAATCAGCAGATAAAAAGGACATCTGTTGAAAGCCTCTTCCTTTGAGTCTGAATTGCTAACAGCAGGTCCTGATGCACCAAGGAAATGCTTGGTGATTCTAGTGAGTATCTTGAGACCTCAGCCCGCAGGACAGGATCATGTCCCTTTCAAAAAGAACCTGCTAGGCAAGGGTATGCAGCCATGGGAGAAACAAATACAATGGCGCATCATTGAGCTGTAGGAGTCAAGGATTGGGTGGAGGAGTACAGATAATGCAAGTGCCCCAAAGAAGAAACGTCCTGCCACCTTGAAAAAAACATATTTGCATCAATTTCTTTTTCCCTGCATGAACCCTGGGGTTTAAAGCTCAGCAGAGTGAGAAAACACTTTCTAACATGATAATGTTTGGCTCCTGCCAGACAGGAATGCAGCTATGTAGGGTGTAAGTGCCCTTCACTATGTGGAATCTTATTGGTAGTGATCCAGTTCTTCAGGTAAATCCCAGGCAGAAGATCACCTTTCAAGAGTGGAGTGAAAGACACACCTCTTACAAGTGACTTTGGATCCTTTCCTGGCTTGGGAAGAGCAAAAGAGGGTTCCTCCTCTTCAACGGAGCTTGCACTTCAGCCTGCTGCAGTGATTCCAAAATACAAGGTAAATACACCAGGCACCTGCTGTTGTTCAGAAAATTAGATTCTCATCCAAGAATCAGTTGAGCGTTTCTTGAGATTGCAAACCACATTCCGACCCCTAATTTAGCTGGCTGATGCTTCATTCCCCTGTCTGCCTACGGAGGCTGCTGTGCCGCCTGCCACACCAAGACATCTGGACAGAATCTTATTCTTCTGCTGCAAGGAGATGAGCTATGAATCCTGCCTGTTGCTGTTGAGCATGCTTATGAGGCTAAGGTAGTGAATGCAAGGAGATGAGCTATGAATCCTGCCTGTTGCTGTTGATCATGCTTATGAGGCTAAGGTAGTGAATGCAAGGAGATGAGCTATGAATCCTGCCTGTTGCTGTTGAGCATGCTTATGAGGCTAAGGTAGTGAATGCAAGGAGATGAGCTATGAATCCTGCCTGTTGCTGTTGAGCATGCTTATGAGGCTAAGGTAGTGAATGCAAGGAGATGAGCTATGAATCCTGCCTGTTGCTGTTGAGCATGCTTATGAGGCTAAGGTAGTGAATGCAAGGAGATGAGCTATGAATCCTGCCTGTTGCTGTTGAGCATGCTTATGAGGCTAAGGTAGTGAATGCAAGGAGATGAGCTATGAATCCTGCCTGTTGCTGTTGAGCATGCTTATGAGGCTAAGGTAGTGAATGCAAGGAGATGAGCTATGAATCCTGTCTGTTGCTGTTGAGCATGCTTATGAGGCTAAGGTAGTGAATGCAAGGAGATGAGCTATGAATCCTGCCTGTTGCTGTTGATCATGCTTATGAGGCTAAGGTAGTGAATGCAAGGAGATGAGCTATGAATCCTGTCTGTTGCTGTTGAGCATGCTTATGAGGCTAAGGTAGTGAATGCAAGGAGATGAGCTATGAATCCTGCCTGTTGCTGTTGAGCATGCTTATGAGGCTAAGGTAGTGAATGCAAGGAGATGAGCTATGAATCCTGCCTGTTGCTGTTGAGCATGCTTATGAGGCTAAGGTAGTGAATGCAAGGAGATGAGCTATGAATCCTGCCTGTTGCTGTTGAGCATGCTTATGAGGCTAAGGTAGTGAATGCAAGGAGATGAGCTATGAATCCTGCCTGTTGCTGTTGAGCATGCTTATGAGGCTAAGGTAGTGAATGCAAGGAGATGAGCTATGAATCCTGCCTGTTGCTGTTGAGCATGCTTATGAGGCTAAGGTAGTGAATGCAAGGAGATGAGCTATGAATCCTGCCTGTTGCTGTTGAGCATGCTTATGAGGCTAAGGTAGTGAATGCAAGGAGATGAGCTATGAATCCTGCCTGTTGCTGTTGAGCATGCTTATGAGGCTAAGGTAGTGAATGCAAGGAGATGAGCTATGAATCCTGCCTGTTGCTGTTGAGCATGCTTATGAGGCTAAGGTAGTGAATGCAAGGAGATGGGCTATGAATCCTGCCTGTTGCTGTTGAGCATGCTTATGAGGCTAAGGTAGTGAATGCAAGGAGATGAGCTATGAATCCTGCCTGTTGCTGTTGAGCATGCTTATGAGGCTAAGGTGGTGAATGCAAGGAGATGGGCTATGAATCCTGTCTGTTGCTGTTGAGCATGCTTATGAGGCTAGGGTGGTGAATGCAAGGAGATGAGCTATGAATCCTGCCTGTTGCTGTTGAGCATGCTTATGAGGCTAAGGTGGTGAATGCAAGGAGATGAGCTATGAATCCTGCCTGTTGCTGTTGAGCATGCTTATGAGGCTAAGGTGGTGAATGCAAGGAGATGAGCTATGAATCCTGCCTGTTGCTGTTGAGCATGCTTATGAGGCTAAGGTGGTGAATGCAAGGAGATGAGCTATGAATCCTGCCTGTTGCTGTTGAGCATGCTTATGAGGCTAAGGTGGTGAATGCAAGGAGATGAGCTATGAATCCTGCCTGTTGCTGTTGAGCATGCTTATGAGGCTAAGGTGGTGAATGCAAGGAGATGAGCTATGAATCCTGCCTGTTGCTGTTGAGCATGCTTATGAGGCTAAGGTGGTGAATGCAAGGAGATGAGCTATGAATCCTGCCTGTTGCTGTTGAGCATGCTTATGAGGCTAAGGTGGTGAATGCAAGGAGATGAGCTATGAATCCTGCCTGTTGCTGTTGAGCATGCTTATGAGGCTAAGGTGGTGAATGCAAGGAGATGAGCTATGAATCCTGCCTGTTGCTGTTGAGCATGCCTATGAGGCTAAGGTGGTGAATGCAAGGAGATGAGCTATGAATCCTGCCTGTTGCTGTTGAGCATGCCTATGAGGCTAAGGTGGTGAATGCAAGGAGATGAGCTATGAATCCTGCCTGTTGCTGTTGAGCATGCCTATGAGGCTAAGGTGGTGAATGCAAGGAGATGAGCTATGAATCCTGCCTGTTGCTGTTGAGCATGCCTATGAGGCTAAGGTGGTGAATGCAAGGAGATGAGCTATGAATCCTGCCTGTTGCTGTTGAGCATGCCTATGAGGCTAAGGTGGTGAATGCAAGGAGATGAGCTATGAATCCTGCCTGTTGCTGTTGAGCATGCTTATGAGGCTAAGGTAGTGAATGCAAGGAGATGAGCTATGAATCCTGCCTGTTGCTGTTGAGCATGCTTATGAGGCTAAGGTAGTGAATGCAAGGAGATGAGCTATGAATCCTGCCTGTTGCTGTTGAGCATGCTTATGAGGCTAAGGTAGTGAATGCAAGGAGATGAGCTATGAATCCTGCCTGTTGCTGTTGAGCATGCTTATGAGGCTAAGGTAGTGAATGCAAGGAGATGAGCTATGAATCCTGCCTGTTGCTGTTGAGCATGCTTATGAGGCTAAGGTAGTGAATGCAAGGAGATGAGCTATGAATCCTGCCTGTTGCTGTTGAGCATGCTTATGAGGCTAAGGTAGTGAATGCAAGGAGATGAGCTATGAATCCTGTCTGTTGCTGTTGAGCATGCTTATGAGGCTAAGGTAGTGAATGCAAGGAGATGAGCTATGAATCCTGCCTGTTGCTGTTGAGCATGCTTATGAGGCTAAGGTAGTGAATGCAAGGAGATGAGCTATGAATCCTGCCTGTACATTATGCCCTATTCCAAGGCTTGTGTAGCTATCTTGCTACCATGACATTTACTGTGTTCCCTAGAGACTAGCTAAGTCACCTTTCATTCTAGAAATGTCTCATCAGAGTTCGTGTCCTTCTTATGAACTACCACAGACCTCAGCCACAACTTCTGGGGAAACAGGATGTGGACATTGAGGCTGCTGTCCTATAGATTGAGGCAGAAACACAAGAGCTGGTATTCTATGTGTTTTGGTGAGATGGCAAAATTGGCTGAAGATATCTGTAATGAGTTTAGAAATGGTTCCTGACATTTGCACCAGGATGATGTGGTGACTGAGGAAATGTGGCAAATTATGTATAGTATACCCATCCCAAAGTTGGGCACAGAATGCACTGTGGAACTGAAAGCACATTTTATGCTTACTGAATCGGATAAGGTATGTAGGGAAATGCCGAATGGGGAAAGCCCAAGCTTGGATGGCTTCACACTGGAGTTTCTGAAACATTTTCATGAGCCCTTGCTAGGCCTTCTGCTATATATTTTTTTGGTAAAGGCAGAGAGAGGGCAGAAGGTGCCTACACAGGGGCAGGCATTGATTCCAGTTCTACATCAGGATGGGTGGCATAAGGAATACTGTTCATGCTACAACATATCTCTCTCATTAAATTAATATGTAGCTATGTGCCAAGGTGATTGCTGACAGATTAAGCAGATTAAGAGGACTTTAATCAACAAGGACTTATTAGGGAAAGAGAAGGGGTCAATGTCACCAACTGTCTGCTCCACTTACCGAAGATTATGCGCACCATGATTCACCTACTATAGCTTTGGCCCTGGATGCAGATAAGGCTCCCGATATGTTGCATTAAGCACCAGAGACATGTGAAAAAGTTACTGGATCTGGCCTTCTTCTTTCAGGCTACAGCATGGAATTAGACAGTTCCCAACACTTCTCTTCAACCAGGAAAATACATAAATAAATGCCATAAATGTTGGAAATAAAGTTTCCAAGATGAGACTATGTGCAGACAATACGCATTTCTTCACCTCTGACCTTAAAAGCACCATGCCAAGGCTCTTCAACACACACTGAGGGAGGTTGGCAGACGGAGCATAACATAAATCAGTGTAAATGTGAAATTCTGCACCTGTCAAGAAACTGCTTCGCAAATCATTTCCGAAACTGTGAGAAGAGATGGGAGCTGACAAAATACAAACACCCAGGCATCATCTTCTCAAGGAAAGCAAAAGATTTACTGAAGGCTAATCTTGACTGCTGATTTCAAGCATTACGACGATGGTAGTACATGGGATGTGCTAAACCAGTGAGCTACAAAACTGTGGTGTTGTCCCTCCTAAGGGGGTATGAAGAATAGGGGTGCGAGACTCTTTATTTGTTTGATTGTTTTTATTAGTTTCTAATGTGCACCAGACCCAGAGGTAGCAGGCCGCAGCAATAAGAAGGTGCAAAGCTTACAAAGTTTCAGAGTGGTTGACAATATAGCATCATGAATGCACAGGTAAAAAATTACGTATAAGGCAGAGAATAAGGTACAATACAAATATATACAGTTCAGTTACAACAATAGATTACAATTTACAGTGATGGGCGGCATGGAATAGGCAGTTGTGACAGTTTGAGCTAGCCTTCAGTCAAGTTGAGATAAGTGATATAGTTCTTTCTAAAGTGTAGATAGGGTTGGTCAGCTCTCAACTCGTGGGGCAAGGAGTTCCAAAGTTTGGCAACCTTCACAGGAAAGCTGCTGCCGCCATCCTTGGTGAGTTTGAATCTCGGTACCATAAGACAATTCGTATTACTAGCTCTTGTGGGCCTGTTGGAGGTTCTTCTCTTCAGTTTGTCTGTTAGGTAACTAGGGGCTGCATTGTTTAAGGCTTTATGTGTCAGAGAGGCGATTTTTAGCTGAATTTTGTTATGGGTAGAGAGCCATTTGTATTGATGTCTTGTCGAAGTCATGTGTGCTCTTTTGTTAATGCCTAATGCTGCTCTTAGAGCGTTGTTTTGCAGGATTTGTAGTCTCTGGATAGTGGCTTTGTTGGCGCCGCTGTAGAGAGCATTACAATAGTCTAACCTGGAGACAATTAATGCTCTAGCCAGGATGATGCAGCTGTCGTTTGAAAGGAAGAGCTTACCAGCTCTGATAAGCTTGAATGTGTAGGCTGTGGTAGAGGCCAGGGATTTCACTTGTTTGCCGAAGGACATAGAGAAGTTCAGGTAAAAACCCAAGGTTTTTACCTCCGTAGATACTATAATGTTATTTCCATCAATGGTGAATGATGCATATTCATGACCTAGTTTAGTGATGTTAGAAGGGGTCCCTAGAATTATAAACTCTGTCTTATCATCATTCAGGCAGAGGCCATGGGTGGCCATCCATGCCTGAATGATGAGATAGACCCTATTCACCAACGCCAGGTCCTTGCCATGATCCCCAGAAAGCGGGAGGAGAATCTGTGTATCATCTGCATAGTTAGTGTAGGTGACACCCAGAAGGTCCAGATCATCGAACAAAGGTTTGGTGAATATGTTGTATATAGTAGGAGAAACGCAGGAGTCGTGAGGTACACCGCACGTAATCGGGGTGGGGTCTGCTGCTGCCGATGGAGAGAACACTCTCATGGTTCTATCGCTCAGGAATGATTCTATCCATTTGATAGCATCCATGGAAAAGTGGGCTGCTGAATCCAGGTGGCTAAGAGGACCTTGTGATCTACCAGGTCAAATGAGGCTGAGAGATCAAGTAATAGGAGTAGCGCTGTCTTCCCTTTGTCTCTCAGCTCATCAATCTGTGTTTTCAGATCAATCAAGGCAGTTTCTGTCCAGTGTAGCGGGCGGAAGCCTGATTGTCTGATCCCTAAGAACCTGTGTAGCTCAAGGTATTTTTTAATCTGATTATAGGCGATTTTGTCCGGTATTTTAAGTAGAAATGGTACCGTGGTGATGGGGCGGTAGTTGGTGGCAATTAGTGGATCTAAAGTTTGCTTCTTTAGGAGTGGGAGAACCCAGGATTGTTTTAGGTTGGCTGGTATGGTGCCCGAGGAGAATGAAGCATTTATCAGTTTAGATATAAATGGAGAGAGGTCTCTGGCAGCATCTTTTATAATATGTGCTGGGCAGATATCTCCTTTGCAGTTGGTTGGTTTGAGGGATAAAATGGTCTTTTCTACCTCTAAGACCGAGGTTTTTGAGAAGCAGAATTTATTATTCTGATCAGTAGTCAAATTGTTGGGTGGCAGAGAGTTGGCAGGCTGTGGTAGGTTCAGAGAATCTTTCTTTAGTTTTATTTTCTTTTGGAGAGTGTTTATTTTGTTGGTTAGTGCTTGTTGAATATCCAAGCACCAGGTTTTGTTTTTGTTACATATGTCAGGCATAGGTATCGGGGACTCTAGTTCTTTTAGTATGGTAAGCAATTATTTCATACTTGAGTTGGATTTGGCAATGCGATCATTGTAGGAGTTTCGTTTTGCCAGACAGATTTGTTTTTGTAGTGCGCTGAGGTGGTGGTTAACTGCTTTCTATTCTCACTGGAGGGGCATAGTCTCCAGGCAGTTTCACACTTTCTTTTTAGTAGACGTAGGTCCTTTAATTGTGGAGTGAACCACTTGTTGAGGTGGGCTTTGGCTTTACTTGATCTTAGCTTGAGGGGGGGCAATTTTATCCAGTGTGGATAGCATGATTTTGTTATATTCATGCACCAGGGTGCTTGGGTCAAGATTATCAGGCAGAGAATTTAAGGTAGGAAGGATGGCAGGAATCAGGTTGTCCACTGTGAAATTTTTTTTATTTCTGGTTAGACAGGGTGGCGCCTTTTGTGGGGCCATAAGAAGGGGTCTGGTAGTTGATAATGTGAAAGACACGAGAGAGTGGTCGGTCCATGACTGCGGTGTGATAGAGGTAATAATACTTGTGCAGTTGTAATCGGCTACCCAGTCTAGGGTTCTGCGCTTGATGTGAGTGGGTTTGTTTACTTTTTGTGATAGGCCGAGTGCATTAAGGGAGTTGGCTATTTCTAGGGCATGCTTGTCTGCTGGATTCTATCCTAGGTTAAAGTCACCTAGCAACAGTAGCTGGGAGGTGGGTTTGAGGTTGTTGGCAAGTATGCTATGCAGGCCCTCCTCAAAAGTCCTGAGGGGACCAGGAGGTTTGTAGATTAGGTGCATAGTGAGTGATTGGGTGTTGTTTAGCGGGAGTTTGGCAGAGAGGATTTCGCATGATTGCATGGTTTGGTGAGGGATTAGTCTCAATGATAGAAATGATAGACTATCTCTAGATATGATGGCTATTCCGCCACCTCAGATGGTTATGGTTATGCTTATGGTTAAGTTGCGCTACTAAAAACCTATCAAATTCAGTAAAAAAACTTTGTTAAAGGGACGTTATGGTTCAAAGTAAAACCGAAAAACCCCTGAAATTCGGCAGTTATGGTAAGATAAGCAACCATAACTCGCACCACCGTGCACTGCTAACACTAACACCCAGGACATCAAAGATGAGATCACAAATGTCATTGATGACATCACTGATGACATCACATGTGCATTTACTTTTCATGAAAACTCTGTAGGAGGGATTCTTATAATGTTGACCAAAAAGTGTCAAGGATCATTTGAATAAATATCATGAGCTAATTAGTGCATTAAGCAATGCATTGATATAAATAGCATTCTATTATGAAGTTCTATCCAGTATACTAAGCAACTGATGCAGAAACGTAGGCAGTATGTGCAGTATACATGATGAAGGTGCAATATTCATAATCTTGCCATGTAGAATAATGAAATGATAACTGCTTTCTTATTAGAGTTTTGCGTACTGTGAAACATGTAATAAGTAGCTAATAAAACCCACTTAATACATAATTACATTATTGCAGACAAAACACAAAGAGACAACAACACATACAAATATGAGAATATACAGGGACAGAGAAGTAAGCAAAAAAGCAGAAGTAGTAGCAGAAAGAGTTCATAACCTGACTGATTATCTTTATGCAGAGAAATGATTGCTCTGTTTGAAAGCTGCTACTTACTGTATGTATGTGTATCAAATGATGTCTGTGAGCCCTAAGGAAAGGAGTGTGAGTACAATGTATACAAATATGAGCATATACAGGGAAGATATAGTAATACAAATAAAACTATGAGAAAGTGCTGATAACTCTAATGATTATCTTCATGCACAGAAAGGATTGCTCTCTTTCAAGCCTCTGTCTTCCGCTATATATATATGTTTCATATGCTATGACTTGACCCTAAGTCTACAAATATAGTACCTTTTCAATTTTTACTTCCTGACTGTTACTGAAGAAAACTATGTGGCTTAGATATGTCAGTAAAGGAAAAAAAGGAGAGCCAGCCATGTGATGTCATCAGTGATGTCATCAATGACATTTGTGATGTCATCTTTGATGTCCTGGGTGTCAGTGTTAGCAGTGCACGGTGGCGCGAGTTATGGTTGCTTATCTTACCATAAGTGCCGAATTTCAGGGGTTTTTCATTTTTACTTTGAACCATAATGTCCCTTTAGCAAAGTTTTTTTACTGAATTTGATAGGTTTTTAGGTGCGCAACTTAACCAGAACGTCCCTTTTAACAAAGTTTTTTCATTGAATTTCATAGGTTTTTATTAGCGCAACTTAACCATAATGTCCCTTTAACAAAGTTTTTTTACTGAATTTCATAGGTTTTTTATTAGCGCAACTTAACCATAACGTCCCTTTAACAAACTTTTTTTACTGAATTTCATAGGTTTTTAGTAGCGCAACTTAACCATAACGTCCCTTTAACAAAGTTTTTTACTGAATTTCATAGGTTTTTCATAGCGCAAATGAACCATAACGTCCCTTTAACAAAGTTTTTTTACTGAATTTCATAGTTTTTTAGTAGCACAACTTAACAATAATAACTTTGACTTTATGTACATGTAATATGGAACATACTGAACCCTTTCTACTGAATTTGACGGTACGCGGACATGTTCGGACAACAGTACCACCACCTAAAAACTCTGGGGGGGTATGTGTAATTGTTATATCATAACATAGGAACATTTAACAAATTCACAAAGCAGCACACATACAAAGTATATGTAGTAATACTTAAGAAATGTAACCCATATATGTAACACAATAACCATTCATTTAAACACAATGGCCCTCATTACGACCCTGGCGGAAATGGGAAAACGATGGCGGAAATGCAATACCGCCATCGAATAGCGCTCGGTGCGACTATGACCCGTCACCGCAAAGTACGAAGCCATTAGCGACACCGTAGTGAACGCCAACGCTAACTGCACTAAGCACGCGCGCGCGCGCCATGCCAAACCGCAAACACCACCATGGTGCAACGGTACGCCAATTCCGACCCTAGCGGACATGTACCTAACGCCATCAGGCATGGCGGAATGGACCATTCCGCCATGGTGAGAAGTACGGCATCGCGAATCAACCGTAAACGGCCCCACTGAGTGCCTGTACACCGCTCCCTGCCCACAAAGTACAACTCCCTGTAGGTGCAAAGAAGTCACAATGCAACCATTGAAAAGTACAAAGCACCCATGCATGCCAATGAACAAAAGCAACACAAGAGGTGCCAATGGGAGCTGCAGGGCACAGATGGCACGAATACAGAAGCCATCCCAATGGACATGACCACAGTCCCCCACCAAGAAACGCACGCAAACACAGGCACCTGTGCCCAGCAACAATCCGAAAACACATCATTCCACCAGTCCACCTGGCTGACCGGCATCTGTTACACAAAACCCAATCCCCCGCCCCTGAGCATGACAACATTCAAACTGTCACATTGGCAGCCCCCATCCCTGACCTCACGGGCTCAGTAGGCAAACGCGCCCAGTACAGTACCACGCAACTAAACCCCGAAGCAGGAACCCAATGCAGATCTCCTCACAATACATCGCCCCACAAATAGGCACATGCCACATCACTTGCAAAGAAAAACGCCACACGGGCCAAATCAGATCAGAAATTTAATGCACAACTAAATCACCAAGCCCATACAGC
Source organism: Ambystoma mexicanum (assembly GCF_040938575.1). Classification (NCBI taxonomy): domain Eukaryota; kingdom Metazoa; phylum Chordata; class Amphibia; order Caudata; family Ambystomatidae; genus Ambystoma; species Ambystoma mexicanum. The sequence goes on along the minus strand of NC_090923.1, from coordinate 280,574,348 downwards.
CATCAGGCCACGAACTCAAAAACACATTTCACCATTGAGGGCTGCATCCGCAAGAAATGACCATCCACCACTTGTGTGACGCCCTGTTCCAGCATGGTACACAGAGCCACATTCACGTACTAAAAGGCTACATGGAAGCGCACACAACCGCAGGGCCGTCCCAATGTGGAGGCACTAGTCCAGCTGAAAGGCCGAAATGTTGCTCCGAGCCACCAGTACTGCGTAAGGGCATGTGGGCCACTGGCGATCGTCCCATAAGATCGTAATGCTGCTCCACCGATTAACACGAAGCAGCAGGTGTCGGGAGTAAAATCCATCTGCAGGAGTGGCATACAGATGGCAGTGGCAAAAGGGGAGGAGATACCTGTCAACCAAAAGAAAAGAACAAGAACAGAATGGCCATCAGAACCACATACGAACAACTCACTTCAATGAGCACACGAAATCCACAGCCATATGCATGCTAGCCCACTCCAAAGGATCATCACCACCCCAAAACCACTTGCGACTTATAACTCTCTATATCGAGGTGTAAACACCATCACAAACGAGTGTACCTGTGCATGCGTCTGCCATAACAGAATCCATCAGAGGGGAATGTTAACGTGCATGGACACAAGTGGCTGAGTGCGCGTCGAGACAGGGAGGGCTCAACAAGGCCAGATAGACGATGGGCCCACTATGGCAGCCCTGCATCACATAGCGTAGGGGAGGCGGATAGACCCCAAGAAGCCCTGTACAAGGGAAACTCTGCATCAAATCACCTGCCCATGCATCCATTCATCATGCCCTCATCCAGGAATCAAAACGCCTGAATAATTACTCACATGACATTAGAAACATCCATTGAGTCTGTGCGTAATGCAGCCTGCTAAATCCACAGTGCCCCAGCCCGTAAATCCAGTGTTGTGAAGTAACATGTATTTGGGAATGCCCGGCCTCATCGCCCACGTAGCTATTGCGCATCCCAAACTATTCATATCAATCATTGCTCCCTCGCCATGGGCCCTGTCTCAAGGACATAGAACAAAAGAACGTTATATTTGCAGACAGACCTGTGGGCATCTCCTCGCCGCTAGCCGGAAACCGAAAGCGCCGCCCTTCGAATTCCTCATTTGCAACATCACGTCGAGAAGGCATCTGTGGCCGTTTGAAATCACTAATTATTCCATCGAGTGCGGCTGTGCGTGAAAATGGCAACTGCCTTCACCCACGAATGGGAAGCCACGCCCGTCGTTGCAACTCAGTACAGTGATGCATGAGGGCCCACCGTTACTCGAGTACTACGTTCCACTGACCCTTCACAAGTCTGTCCGCGACTGCACAGACAGTATGGGAAACAATGGGACCACAGCAGAATGAACATATCAACCAATCTTACACGGCCATCGGGTACAAATACATGAATGCAATAGCAAGATACAAATACCCGATTTGCAGCGTCGTGCGCGGGACATGCTCGGCCAAAGGGGAGAGCAGTTGGCACAGGTGGAATCAATCACCACAGGTGGAGGCCATACAGCCTGGAAACACATAAATAGCACAGCCAGTCTCCTCCCACAACCACAGCGAAATGCTACCGGCAGGACTCGCGATGTTGGCCCTGGGGGACCTGATAGCACTGCAAGTGCTCCGACTCCAAGAGGAAGACGAACATCAACTACAACCAGCCGCACGGAGGAGACGCAGGAGGAGGAGGAGGCCAAGGCAGGGCCAGCAAGGCCCAGCAGCACAGCCACTACCACCACGCAGGCAGCCCGCAATCCCACGCCTCCGAGCACATCCGTTCAACCTCACTGATGAGCAGATCCACACCCTCTACCGTCTGGACCGGGACACCATAGCCGCCATTGTGGACATGACACAGGCTGACCTAGTCAGCATGATAGATAGCCCAACTGCCATCCCACCCCTACTGAAGGTGGTGTCTGTACTACACTTCCTGGCCACTGGCACCTACCAGCACACAGTCGGACAGTTGCATGGCATTTCTCAGCCACTGTTCTCACGGACACTATTCCAAGTGCTCGATGCCCTCCTGCAGCACGCAGACGACTACATCTCTCTACCACGCTCGGAGCAGGAAATAACCAACACAAAAGTTGGATTCCATGCACTTGCCGGCATACCGGGTTGCATTGGTGCCATCGACTGCACCCATGTTGAATTGGTCGTCCCACATGCCATGGAGGCCCAGTACCGCAACCGAAAACAATTTCATTCCCTGAATGTACAAATGGTGTGTGACTCCAACAGGATCATTACGCATTGTTGTGCCCGATTCCCTGGATCAACCCATGATTCCATGGTCTTGAGGAACTCTACCATACCACGCTACATGGAGCGACACGCAGGGAACAGATCCTGGCTACTCGGTGAGTCTCATTGCATGCATGATGATGTGGGGTATGTGATTTGGCAATGTACTGGCAGGAAGGGGGGGGGGTGTGCGTACGTATCAATGGCATTCCACATCCTACGTTTCTCGTCCACATACAGGTGATGCTGGATATCCACTGAAGAGATGGCTCCTCACACCAGTCCGGAACCCACGGGACCAGCATGAGGAGGACTACAACCATGCCCACTCACGTACCCGTGTAGTCATAGAACAGGCATTCGGCCTACTGAAGACTCATTTCCGCTGCCTCAGCAGGTCTGGCGGGGCACTCCTGTACCGCCATGAGAAGGTTGCAAAGATGGTCATGGCATGTGTCATGCTCCACAACATGTGCGTACGTAGAAATGTGCCCATGCCCCCTGACGCAGAACTGCAAGCACCTGATGATGGTCATGATGAGGGTGGGGATGTGGCAGCACCTCATGGAGTCTGCGAGGCACCGGAGGCCCGTGACATCCGTCAGCATCTCATTGATGTATGCTTCTAGCACTCAAGCCTGGTGGCTGATACATGGACACGGGACTCGTGGCACTGCGTGTGTCTGGGACATGCACAATATGGACTATACGCCTATGATGGCCTAGTACACAAAGATCAATGTCCACACATCTCATTGGTTGATCGTGCACTTTTTATGGCATATGTGATATCATGTTGAACACCCTATCGACCCGCCACCCAAGTGAGCCCAACACACCCCCTCCACCCTCCTACCTCCCCCCCGAATACCAGTGTCCAAAGATGCTCATTGTCAGTGGCCTGTCGCTATTGCAAGCCCCCTCTGCGGGTATCAGGGGCACCCCTGCCTGTGGAGCGCAGGTTCCTCCCTGATCTACGTTGGGGGCTGCCCTGGACGGAACTTGCAACGGATGATGTGTCTGCCTGCTCACGTCCATGCATGTCCCTAAGGGTTTGCGAGAGCTCAGTGAGCACACGGCGCACTGCGGCAAGTTCGGCACATACGTCTTTGGACGTCGCATGCAGTTCCCCCCTCAGGCTCTCGGTGCTTCTCTCCATTTGGACTCTCAGGCTCTCGGTGCTACTCTCCGTTTGGACTCTCAGGCTCTCGGTGCTACTCTCGATTTGTGCCCTTAGCGTCTCTGTACCTCTCTCCATTTCTGCCCTAAGTGTCTCTGTTGATGTTTCTATGTCTGCCTTGGTGCCCCCACATTCATCGGCATGGCCCTTGAGGAGTGTGGCCATTTGCTGCTGTTGGACGATTAACTTGTCGAGGGACTGTTGCCTCTGCTGGGCCATGGCCATTTGCGGTGGTGTCACAGAGGGGCTGTTGTCCTCATGTTGCCTTGCCACAGGGCTTGGGGGGGATGGCCAGTCGTCGTCTTGTGGCTGCACCTGCGTGGTATCCTCATGTTGTACGGGATGGGACAGACAGGGGGATTGGGACAGGTCATGGATGGATCTGACCTCGACATCCCCGTCTTCTGTGTCCGAGCATGCTGCCATCAATGGGGTGTCACCTATGGTGCTGCTGCCACCAGAGGCAGTGCCTTCTGTGGCATCCGTTGGGGGGACCTGTGGTGGTGGTGTTGTGGCCATGCTGGCTGCTGGGGTGCCTGTTGATGTTCCCTCCTCTGTGCTGCCACCTGATTTGTGCTGCTGCCGTGTCTTGATGCGTGCAGCTGAGGTGGAGGGTCTCTGGCCGTTGGTCTTGGCCCTCTTTGCAGGTGTGCTGGTAGGGGTGTCCTGTAGCTCGTCGTTTGGATCGGACCCTGTGGTGGAGTAAAGGAGGGCGAGGGTTATTGATGGGTCTGTGGGAATTGGAATGGCATTGTATCACATGCTTTGGGGTGGTACCTGAGGGTGATTTGGGTCGGGGACTTGGAGGTGCTTTGATTTGTGTGTGGAGTGAGGGTGCAGTTGTTTGGCAGCCTGCAGTTTGGGTGTGCCTGCTGCACGTGTAGTGCGTGTATTGGGGGTTTTTAATTATTTATGTATTTATTGTGGATTTTAACGTGCGCTATCAGGCCGATGTGTGTGGACGTTCTCCTGGACATGTGTTTCTGTTGCACTATGTGGACGCATGGTACTTCACATGGATGGACTGTGTGGATTGTTATATCTGGGCCACCTACCTGATTCTTCGGATGTCTGCACTCCTTTCTCCATCCCTCCGACTCCCTCAATGCTCTCCATTCCGATGGTGGAGGCACAGATTTCTTCCCAGGGGGTCAACTTGATGGGTGATTCAGGACCTCCCCCGGTGGCTGTGGCAATGTTGCGGTTGGCGGAGAGTATGCTGCGGACGCGTATCCGCAGGTCGTCCCATCGCTTGCGGCATTGCTGTGGGGTGCGGGGTGCGGTCCCCACCGCACTTACACGCTGTGCCACCAGAGCCCATATGGCCTTCTTGTTTGCAAGTGCCGTCCTGGTCATTTGCGTGCTGAAGACGACGGCAGCATTCTCCTGGAGGGTCTCTGTTAGCACGGTGAGTTCCTCGCGGGAGAAGTGGACCTGCCGCTTGCGATCGCACGCTTTCTTCGCTACTTTTCCCATTTTTCTTGGTTTCGCTAGGGTGGTTGACGGGGTGGGGTGTGTCTCAGGGTAGTGTTTTTAGTGGTTGTGTGGTTTTAGTGTATTTATAGGTGTACGCCGGGATGTTTCCCGTTCCGGCCCCGTGTTTTGACTTCCGTTTCCGTATATTTCCGGCCACCGTACTTTCCGGTAGGCGCACACTGCGGTGACCGCTAAGAGGGGTGGCGGTATTGCACCTGGGGCGCCGTACGGCGGCGGTGTGGGCCGTTTTGGGGTCATTTCCGCCATCGCGGACTTTGCACTTCCGCCATGCCGTGGTGCTCGTGCTCGATGGGTCGGAATGGGCCGCAGTTTGCTCCTTCGTGCTATGGCGGAAACGCTATTTACGCTGTGGCGGTCCGGTCAGTCGCTTTCCGCAAGGGTCGTAATGAGGGCCAATATGTTCTAAAATGGTATATACCAAAAGAAGATAAAGTGACTTCCAACATAATTACCTCACAGACACTCCACAACTAAGAGCAAGACCAGACGTACAGACTACTCATCACATACTTTCCTGAAATAGTAAGTGCACTTCATTTTTCTCATATATTTATAAACTTTCGGTATTAGATAAAAAAAATATATTACCTTTTTGTTTTCTCACAGAAATGTGTAGTACTCTGGAGTGGCTAGAAGAGCATTTCCCACAAAACGAAATGTCAGAAGATAGTGCACCTAATGGTACACACTTTACTATATAAACCAATTAATAAATATTATTTTGTATACATTTAACATATACATTTTCTTTTTTCCAGACCATACAAAATTGCCACTACCACAGAAAAAGAAGCGGTGGATAACACTCTGGAACACATTAACCAAAAAATGGACCAATTTATGGCAAATGTTAACGATTTAAAGAACTTTGTGGAAGATCACCTAAAACTACCAACAACATACCATTGTCCCACCTGTACTTGTCCCCCCTCACCATATCCCACTCATTTAATCCCAAACCCTCTCCATAGACCAAAACGTTTTGATGACATTTCCATCCCTTCTTCACCTGATCCCAATTATGTTGAAATCCCTAATTCTCCTGTTTTTGTTTCCGTTTCTGCCCCACCTTCTCAGTCATAAATTGTTTATATATGTCAAATAAAGTTACTTTTTTATATTGTGTAGTAATTACTTTCAGTTCTTTGTGTTAAAACCAATTTAGGCGTCCACGGACAGCGCGGTTGTTCGGAAATGTTCGTAAATAAACTAAAATGTAAGTGTCCTGAGGACACTATATCTGTCTGTAATGTTCTCATGCAAGTTGAAACTGTTCTAAGAACACTCGTACTGTCCTGAAATGTTCGTAACTAAACGAAAATGTTGGTGTCCTTAAGAACACTATGCCTGTTCGTAGTGTTCGCTAGCAAGTTGAAACTGTTCTAAGAACATTCCTGGTGTCCTGAATTGTTCGTAAATAAACGAAAATGGAGGTGTGCTGGGGACGCTATGTCTGTCCTTATTGTTCGCAAGTAAGTTAAACTGTGCTAAGAACAAACGGCTGTCCGTAACTGTTCGTTTTACGTGTGACGCACTTTTAATTAGTACAGAACCCGAACACTGTCCATAGAACATCAACAAGCATGCGCAAAACAATGTCCGTACATTGAGTGTCCTGCGGACGGCCGCTTCCTTAGCGAACATGCTCACGAAGCAATCATGTGACCGCGCCCACGCTGATCGCGTGTTCTGAATGCGGACACTGTTCGTATCCCCGAACAGTTTAACAGAACATTTCCAAGTAATCCACAATATTTCTCATTAAATACTCACCATACCACAAATCCCACATACTAATCCTAAGTTTCCACATAGTTTTTGTGACTTTTTGAACCTTTTTTGGTGTTTGATCTGTCTTGGGGAAGGCGCGCATGTCCGCGAAATGCGTACAAGCACCCCTATAAAAGACCACGCCCTAGAGCTCATTCTCATTGTTTTTCTAGCTATTCCACAGAGCACACTGCATTTTGCTGCATACTTTGCAGATTTTGAGATTTCCATCTCCAAGACGATGACATCCATGGCTCCACTATTGCCACCTGGTGCTACATCTGCCTCAGCACCACCCCCACCCCCTCCACCACCACCATCTCCCCAAGGGCCTGAAGAGGGGAACAGGAGTGAGGATACAGAAGAGGAAGAAGAGGATGACGAGAATGAGGTAGAGGAAATCCCTACTACCCGCCCTCGGCGTGATTCTTGGGTGTGGCGGTTGTTTACCGTTCATGGGAATGTTCCTAAGGCTCGTGCGAACCGTGTCACCTGCGATGAGTGGTACTCAGTCACGGGAGGCATGGTGCGTACAGCTTTGGGACCACGACCATGAAGCTACACCTGAACTCATTCCACACTGGGGCCATTCGCCAGGTTGTACCTTGCAAAGAGCGTAGTAGGTTGATTGCCTCTACTTCAGCCTCCGTTTCTGATCCTGTCACCACAAGGAACACCTCTGTGGGACAGTGTCTTCCTCAAGCTGCCTCACAGGCCATACAGAATTCTGATGACCCTTACCTTTCGAGGGTCACAGTTGTATGTATGTACTGTGACGCAGTACTCTGCAGGGGGAGCGACTTCGGAGTGCTTTTGAGACTATCATCTCAGAGCACGAGAAGACCTGCTCACTACCCAAATAAAACTCACTCTACATCTTCCTCTCTCAACTCACCCTTTCTTATCCCTGTGGTTGGTGTCCCCCCCTTTTCCCTCCTTTCCCCTCCTCTCCTAGTGTGTGGTGTATAAAAAAAAAAACAAAAAAATACAAAATAACAACAACAACAAAAAAATATGGCTCTTTTCCGAGCCGCCTTTCCCAGTTAAAAAATAGAAGTGAAGATAAATAAAGCAGGGCCCTTTGTATATCTTAAAAGTCCGCGGACAGTTTGCGAACATAAAAAAATTGGGGTGCTACCCTATTGTAACCATTGCATTTTTCTCTGGGGGCAAGTGGTGGCTCTGAAAAGAGCCTTTGGGAGGTGTTTGTATGTCAAAAATTATAAATACTTAACACCTACTTCAAAATGGATGCTGTATTTCTAAAAAAGGTTGCAATGCATTTTGTACATTTCTCAGAAAAATCTGATTGCCAGCATAAGTAAGATGGACTCCATCTCTGTGAAAAATGTATGTACTACGAAACATGATATTTTCATTGTGAAAAGAGGACATGCCAAAATCTCTTAGGAAGGCACAAACAGCCTTATTGACATTACGCCTGCTTTCTCCATTTGTGGACCACATGAGAAAGAACGAAGCCAGATTTGTCTCTGCGCAATCCGTGAAAAAATTACTTGGGAGTTTGGAAACATGTCCACGATCTTCTGAAGTCCTTCTTTCATTGCAAATTGCAAAGAAATTCCAGACACATGTCCTAAACTGTTCCCTCCACAATGAATTAAAATTATGTCTGGATGTTCCTCTATCTTCAAAGTTGCACAGAGAGGTAGCAAGTCCAACCACTTCATTCCACGCACTCAATGCCAGTGCACTTAAACATGTGGGAATCCAAGATCTATAGATACTCCACAGCTTTCTGCATGCACCTTCAACCAATGTATCCACGAGTCTCCCAAAATCCACACAATCTGTTTTTTGAAACACTCAGCCATAGCTATCTGTTCTTCTCTCAGCAAAAAGAATATCTGAGAAAACCTCTCCTAGCACAACACACTCACTAAACTTTACTGACCAATCCCTTGCTACATTCAATCTCATTTGCATGCCTCCCCACCCCAAATTCCCCGGATGTAACACGCGGTGTCCTAGAACTACCGCCATGTCCGCAAACATATCGTAACACGGACAGCCATTCTACCATTTCCACTTCACTCTCTGTACCATTCCCTCATTGGATGTAGCTAAGAAATCACATGACCATCCACCAATCAAATCCAAGACCTCTACATGTAACTGCATAATCATAGATCAGCACTGCAAATGTACGGTGAATCTCTCGGAGTACAAGTCTCATACCATTGGCAAGCACGATCTACGAGAAATACTATACAAGTCTCCAAGATTTCTACTTGCAGCTTCGTCCATATCCATATGCATGAACACAAACTACAGGTATGCATAGTTTCTATACAGTACATGAACACATTTTCTAACCGACTTTTACCTTGTATAATCTGTAAAATGAATCCACGATCATTTTTTCATTGTCCTAAAATGAACTGTGACTTGCAAACCTTTATACCGTTTAATTTCTTCATACACACACACACACACACGCAAATAATGTTAAACCAACATTTTTGAAATAAAATATATAGACTACATATAATCAAACAAAATTACATGCACACTCTATGATCAAATCTCAAACAATAATATTTGTACAAACACATAATTGGTTTTAATTTTTTCAATTTATATAATTATTTACATTTATATAGGACAAGCAGGCTATGACATTGACTCACTATTACATGGAAAAGCAGGCTATGACATTGACTCACTATTACGTGGAAAAGCTTAGTTACAGGAATAGTGGTATGCAGTGGTACATTATGAATTTCACAAGTCATAGTAAAGATATTTTCTTTCCTACAGTTAGTCATAAGATAGTTTTAATGGTTTTGAGGAAGGCGCTGAACATGTCAATTTAAAACATCTATGTCTAAATTAAAAACAGTGCTATATACAAACCAAATTACTAATTTCTTTCTTTTACAATTGCAGTGAAGACCATTCTCCAGAAAAGAAGCAGCCGAATTTGAAGTACAAAGAACAACTAAGAAGCAAACTGCTCATTTTAGAAAAAAGTAAGTAAAATGTTACCATAATATTTGAATTATTACTCAAACACACTGTAAGGTTAATTCATGCTATTTATGTGCCTAGAAATAGAGATTCTGCACCATTCTGACCAAAACCCCCCGTTTTAAACAGTGATTTACTGGCAGAATGGCTCACAACTTCCTATTATTCGACACACAAATTACCCAACTCAGCTGCTAGAATTTAGATGTTGTATAACAAACAACTGTTTTAATTGTATAGCTTTAGATATACTATGTATACTTCTCCAAAACACTGGCTTACTTTTTTCTGTCATCTGAACCCCAGTTTAGTAACACATTAATTCAAGAATACCCATCCCTAGTAGTTGTACTTCCCAAAGCATAATCACACACCATTACATACATCTTTATCATCTTACTCAAACACTCATGCACATAACACACATGCATTCCAGAACGCCCCAACCCATACCTTCTGTATTTTTTTCAACAGACCCTAAAGAATGCCTACCAAAAAGCAACTCCGTAGAAAGGAACGCAGAAGTAGAGCAAATGAAAAGAAAACTCTCCAACATAAACATCCATCTATAGCAGAATTTGTAAAAAAAGTTTAAACACAACAGCTAATACAGTCATGTAGTGAAACAGAAGAAGTTTCTAGTACAAAAACTTTGCCTCCTCTATCAAAAAGTAAAACAAACCAGAAGTAAATGGATGGGCTGCCCTTTCCGCAGTTACGCAGGCGATGATAAAACAGAGCCAGTTGCAGGGCTGAGTTGCACTCTAAACCAACACCAACATGGAAGAAAGGCGAGGGGAAACGTCTGCCTCACCAACATCAGGAGGAGAAGACAATGAAGCTCGGTGGATGAGAAGCTCAAGCCAAAACTCAAGGCTTGTATCCCTCCGTTCTGACCTCCCCCACCCGCCGGAGCGTCCCTCATTAAGATCAAAGCAATCACAAAAACTGGGACTTTCAAACGTCAGCTCTCTGAAACATTTAGACTTTACGTCCGGCAAAGATGACTTGCAAGAAAGATATGCATTTGTACAAGGGCGTAGTCCAAACGCTCCGCCCGGAAAAGACGCCCCCAGCGAAGGAGCTCGGCAACTTGGAGTCACCGCCATCAAGGAGGCTAGCGGGGCCAAAGAGAGAAAATCGGCGACAGAGAAGGGAAAACCGCATGCATCCAAGTTCCCAGTGCAGCGGACCGAAGGGTGCGCAGCGAGAGAACAGCACGCGGTTCCCCAACCCCGATCGCCGGCCATAGCCCATGAGGACTCGCAACAAAAGCATTGCCAAATGGCCCTGAACTCACCGGGGGCTTGAAGTCTCCGGCGCCGGGACCTGCTCGAAACAGCACGCCGAGCCCCAATCAGGGGCTCCCTGGTCACAGAGCTGAAGAGCCGCTGACGCCTGTCGCCAACGCTGCAAACTCACGGGAGAGCGAGCCGGAGGAAAGCCTGACGGCAAAAACGTCATCAGAGCACAAGGAAGTCAGCGCTGAAGTTCACGCGGATGGAAGCGAGGCTCCACTTCCTCAAGGGGGTGGAGCCAAAGATCAGCTGGCAGCAGAGGAGAGATCAAACAAAGACGTTCAGTTTAACACGCCGAAACCTTACCAACGAGAAGTCAGTGCAACCTCTCCCTCAGATCAGCTGTCTATTTTCAACTTCTCGAAAAAAACTGCAAAAAAATCACACTTGTCAAAACAAAAACAAAAAATGTTAAAAAATCAGAAGAAAAAGAAAGGAACACTGGGCAATTTGCCACATCAAAAAAATAAGAACTCTTTGGACAAGCTTTTGACTAACGCAGCAATCTGAAACTCGTTAAAAGCATACTTTGCCAGCCAAGGAAAACGGAAATATGACGTCCTCCTTGAACTGACAGATGCAGAAATGCTGGACGCAACGCTAGACTTGGCAGGAGGTCCAAAAGCATGCAAGTTCCCCTATACACCTAAAGAGGGTATGTCAGACTTTGGCTGCAAAGAAAATATCCAGGAGGATTTTTACTCTCATGAATGTTCTGGGGAAGACCAAATCGGACTACCGGATAGCCAGAGACCTGAATCTGTCAACCATTCTCCAACGAGTCAGTCCCCCCCCTTTCAGCGGGTCCATTGACAAACAGCACAAAGGGGCCCCGTGCCCCCCACTTGCTCCTCGAACTAAAGAGACCCAGCCAACAGATAAGAGCACAAATGAGGGACCCAAAAGGTCTCCCGTCGAGAAGCAACCACTGCTCCCTGCCCTGTCCCCAGTCAGAGCGCAACCATCACAGGGCCTACCAGCAGCCTCACCAGTAAACGAATTCCCGCAACCCAAACTCAATCACCGCCTTCTATTCAACCTTGTTGGTCCCACACTCCTACTATAAGGAAGAGTACAGGGGCAGATCAAACAGAGGAAGGGATAAAGGAGACCCCACCGGAGAAGCGAGACCTGACGACACTGATGTCAGCATTGACAATTGCGCTCGCTCCATTCGGAAAGCTATATGAAGCTATAAACGATACGTTAAAGGATCAAACTACACTGATCGCCATGACTGACACCAAAATGACCTATTTTGAAGGCTACATAACCGCCAAAGAAAAAGTCGACAGTGTAATATACGACAAAACAATAGGAGACCCAAAACGAACCAATCCCGCAATCCCAATTACTCTACCACATTCCATTCTAATTAAAGACTCAAGAGACTGCGCATCACAAACAGTCCCAATTATTGAAAAAGAAACAGTAATGAGTATACAGACACAGTCAGTCGACAAACGACCTTTGAATAAAATCTGTTTTGATTTTGGGAAAAAGTCTACCATAAACCTGAAAATAAAAGAAAAACCTGAACCCCCTCGTCATTTCCTATTTAAAGGAGAAAAAAAGGGAACGGTCAAATCATGTCTGAAAGAGACAGCTCCGAAGCAAACTGACCTACCACTTCTGATCTGTACATCAAAAACTCCAACAAAATACACATCAACTCAGCCAAACAATCTGAAAAGAGCAAAAAATAACTTCAATCTTCAATCCACGATGGTAGCCCCTCCGTCGCTGTGCCTCGCTGGCCAGGTCCTGAGAAAAAACCAGACACCTCAAGCGGAAAACAGAAAGTTGGCTTCGAAATTAAGTGTACCTACTGCTTCGCCAAAATCGCGAATCTAAGTCTCCCACTTTGTCAGAAGTCCCTCAGAAGTCTCACAGAGACACTCTCCAGTCACAGTTGAAGACTTTCTACGAGACGAAGCGTCGATGAACATCACTCTCCATTCATCCCCTGAAAGTGGCAGTCCATCTCACACTGAAAAAGGCGACGGGGAAAGATCGCCTACAAACAAAAACTATGTAACATCCCCTACATCCAAAAAATGCAGGACGAACAGTGAGCAAAAGAAGGTTGATTTCAGTCCAAACCAAAGATATCCTAGAGGCCCGGATGCCACAAGAACAAATACATTAAAAAGAAATGACGCAGAACTAAATTCACCAAAAAACACGGACAACAGTCGGAAAGATGGTCTCAATTGGCACGAAAAACCAAGAGACCCACTGAACAGAAAGGAGAAAGCCGCTCTAGAGATAGCAGCCAGAATCAACAAACAGCAAAACAACAAAGGCTCGCTCTTGTGACAGTTCTCAAACTAGAACAGATCCCGGAAAACTTTGAAAAGACAACCTTAGATAGGGGCACAATTTTGAAAATCTTGAAACATATCAGAAATCTCGAAGATTTAAAGAGCACCGACTTGATATTAGTAGAGCCTTACCACAAAGACAAAAAAGCGAAGGCGTATCTACATGTAAGCGCAGAAGCCAAAGGCAGATGGTCTAAAGAAGGAGAAGAAGATCTCTTGAGAAAAGGGTATTTTATCACAGAGATAAAAAGAGGGTCGACTAGAAAGAACTTTAAATTTAAAGAACACACTCATCCATCTGAGAAAATTCATTATAGATCAAGATCAGAGCTCAAAGTGCAAAACCGGCCTCTGTCCCTAAGGAGATATTCACGCCAACGACTGGACAAAACAGGTAAAACAAAAAATCGACTCTCCCCGAGCAGGAAACCTACAGAAAGAAACTTATACAGAGCAAGAGAAAGGCAAGAAGGAAGATCGCCTACCAAGAAAAGAGCTCTGTCTTATTCAGAAAAAAAATCTAAACAAAAACTGTCTAACAGAAGTCAAAAATATTCAAGAAATCGGGAATCTCCAGAAATGGTAAATGGAGTACCTACAAAAGACAACAACTGGTAGATTTACTTAAAGTTAGAGAAACCCTGCAATATCTTAAAGAGAATAATGAATATTACAAAGAAATTAATATTGAAGAAAACTTGAAAGATACAACTAAAATAATTCAAGAGACACAAGAAGCTGGTCAATTTGAGCTCCTAGATCCTGCTACAATATCAAACACTTTAGACTATTATACAATTCATCCATTGCACTCTAATGACACCATAGAAGATGCACTGGAAACGTACCAAATGCGTCAAACAAAAGGATCACCAATCAGCATATGGGAAAAAAGTATAGAAGCACATGCTTTTCCTCTACTCTTTCCGACTGGCAAAAGAGGAAGATACGATGATAGACCTATTCAAATATTCGCATCAGAATATTGCTCATTACGAATGTATTCTGAAGATCCACATTTTGTCGAAATAAGTGAACTAGCAACTTTATGTTACGGAGTTGCACACATATTAAAATCAGGATCACACTTTCGAAATATGACAGCTACACAAATATTACAAAAAGTTCAACAGAAAGATGAGGTTTTACAAGCAAATCTTACAAATCTATTAGCAAATATGCGTGGTACTAAAGAGTACTGGTTTCGACGTCATGGAGATGTACGTTGTACGATCAGAAACCTTGGCCCACCCACTTGGTTTGTTACATTAGGTTGTGCAGAATATGCATGGGAAGATTTACATGCTTTCCTACGCAAATCAAACATAGATATACTAACACCTGGAGAACTTTGTTCTCAGGATCTTGTTAATGTTTCAAGATATTTTCACCATCGCTTCATTGCTATGCTGCATTTTATTTGTAATAAAACTGTTCCTCCCCTTGGAGAAGTGCAACACTTCTTTTGAAGAAAAGAATACCAAGCCAGAGGAGCACCACATGTCCACATGCTTTTATGAATTAAAGATGCTCCTAAATTTGGTCAAGACATTGATTCCACTGTTTTACAGTTTATTGAAAAATATGTCACTTGTGAAATTCCATCAGAATCCACAAATAGTGACCTTCATGCAAAAATTTTACAATTCCAAAGACACAAATGTGGCAAATATTGTCGTCGCAAATACAAAAACAAAGGGAAATACTACACCAAATGCCGATTTGGTTTCCCTAGACCAGTTACAAATACAGGTCAAGTGAACAACCTCATGTCTTCAGGTAGACATAGTGTTAAAGGTAAGTCACCTAAAAATACATATTGCATAAAAAGAAAAGAAGAAGAAAAATATATCAACGATTGCAATGCAATCATTGCCCACTTATGGAATGCAAACATAGATGTGCAGTACATTGCAGACAATTCTACTGCAGTTGCACGATATGTCACAGCATACTTAACCAAATCAGAAAAGACAGACCTCCAAGACCTCTGGAATGACCTGTCATTAGATAAAACAGTGTCTCAGAAATTATACAACTTGGGCATAAAAATGCTGTCCCATAGAGAATGTGGATCCTATGAAGCAGTGGATCGATTAACTGGTACTGCATTGTATGGTAAATCTGCAAATATAGTATGGCTAAGTCTTGGTCCAGCTAAATCTAGAAAAAGAGTTCTAAAATCATACGAAGATATAGAAACAATAGTCAAACATGATCCCAACAGCCGAGACATTTTAAAAAACAATTTATTGGACACATACTACCCAAACAGGAGTACCACTTGGGAAACCATGTGTCTATACCACATAGCCCAAAACTACACATACAAAAATAATATAAAACCTGATGAACAAAACCGTAAATACAAAGTGACAAACTGTGAAGGCAGCTTAGTAAAACTCACCAAACCAAATTTAATTAATCATATCAAATTGTCATTAAAGACTCCTCAACATAAAGAAGTATATTACATGTCCCTGCTACAACTCTTTAAACCATGGAGAAAAGAAGAAGAAATACTAGATAACTATGACTCATTTGAAGACGCTTTCAAAGCAAATGAAAGCAGTATAACTGATGTAAACTTTGCACAGTACAAAACAATGTTGCACAATGAACAGCAACACAAAGAAGAACTCCAGGCCCAACTAGATAAGGACACCCCTGACAGTAGTCAACCTTCTGTCACAGGAAGCCAAGAACCACTGAGAGACCCACTAATAACAAATGAGGCAGAATTAGCTATGATAGAAGTAGAAAGCACCATGTGTCAGTATGAAGATAAAGAAGACTTAACTATACTACAATCAAAGCTAAGCAATGAGCAACGTAGCATTTTTGAAGAAGTAACAAAAGAAATTGCACATGGTGTACAACATGAAAACAAAGAATGCACCTGTCAAAATTACAAACCTATACTATTGTATGTCAGTGGTGAAGCTGGTTCTGGCAAAACATTCCTAATCAAAATCATCAGTAAGTTCCTTCAACAATTGACAAAGAACAAACTGTCAGCTGTTGTCACTGCCCCCACAGGTTTAGCTGCCTACAACATAGGTGGTGTCACGTTACACCGATTACTACTCCTGCCAGTAGAAGACCAAAACAAATTAGATTATTACAAACTTTCTGCAGAAGCTGCAATGGAACTACGCAGAGTATTGAAACAAATGAAAATGCTACTAATAGATGAAGTGAGCATGGTGTCCAACCTAATGTTGGCTTTGATTCACCTCAGATTACAAGAAGTACTCAAAACAAACTATGAAGAGCTCTTTGCAGGAAAACACATTATTGTTTTCGGAGATCTTCTTCAATTGACACCAGTAAAAGGTGAGCCTATTTTTAAAACATTAGGACACAAACTCTGCCGTAAAACTGTTGGCAGCATAGGAAATGTCAACCTTTGCCAACATTTCCAATACAGAGAATTAACAGAAAACATGCGCCAATCTGCAGATCTCACTTATGCCAACATCTTAAAAAGTATCAGAGTTGGTATACTTTCTAAAGAAGCAGAAGCAATATTGAAAACCCGGCACATTTATGCACTTTATGGTGATAATGCATGTGCTACAGATGTTATGGAACAATTAGCCCACAAAAACGTCAATTGTATGGCCTTAATGCAAACTCTTGCAAGCTGTTTCAAATGCAATGAAATAATGTTAAGTAAAGAAATGCAACCAATAATGGAAATTAGCGCCACAGACAATCTAGATGTACATGGAATGACACTACCCATGTGTGACCAAGCCACAACAAGACTAAATAGTTTAGAAAAATCAATCTCAAACACAGCAGGCTTGGAAAAGATATTAAAATTATCCTTAAATTGCAGAGTAATGCTGAAACGTAACCTTGACGTGGATCAAGGACTAGTTAATGGAGCACTGGGTACAGTTGTTGGCTTTCAAACATACCCATGTGACAACAAAATTCAGTTTGTCAATATTCTCTTTGACAAACTTTCAGAAGTAAAAAGAATAGGACGCTCAACAGCTCGATTCCTTCTCTTCAAAGACATGTATGTACGCAGAGAACAATTTTCTCTAACTCTTGCATACACAGTCACCATTCATAAATCACAAGGTCTTACCCTAGACAAAGCATTGATAGACATTGGTAACACAGTCTTTAAAGAAGGCATGATCTATAACTCAAACAGAAAAGCAACAGGATGTCACTGCAAATCCTCCAAAGAGAGTAAAAGAAAGTAATACTTCATCAAGTGCCACAAGCAAAAAAGAATCAATTAGGGAAAGTAAACCAGGTACTTCTTCAAAGAAGGAAGACAAACTCCAAAAAAAGCAGTCAGATACAGAACTACCTGGTCCATTTAAACTCTCAAATATAGTTGGTGTAAGTTGCTACGCAAATGTAGCAATGAATATTCTATTTCAATTACCACCAATTGTTGAGAACATTTACTTACACAGTACAGACCCATTGTGTTTGGAAATGTTAGTACTTCACAGAAACGCAGCAAACAATCCTGACAACACGTATAGTGTTTATGGAATAAGACAACAATTGGACTACTGTGCTGGAATGGTGAAATTCACTATAAACTCACAGGAAGATCCACAAGAATTTCTAATGTACTTACTATTAGTACTGGAAAACAAAAACATACCTATAAATGAAATCTTCCAGATTTCATACATGTGGAAACATACATGCACTCTCTGCAACAATGTGACACAAGAACAAATCCCCAATGAACGCGTTGTGTATATATCAATAACTAATTGTGAATCCGTTCCATTTCAGCAACTTGTACAAAATGCAAACCATGGTAGATTATGTTCGACCTGCAATTCAGATAATCGCTCCACGTTAGTAATACAAACACATAGTAAATATGTAATACTAATGCTTCTACGTTACAATGCAGATGGTACCAAAAACAACTGCAAGCTGACTGGATTCACACATGGTCAAATATCACTTGGTAGGAAAACCTTCACAACAATAGGTATAATCTACCACACAGGAGCCACAACCAATTCAGGGCACTACACTGCATATATAAAAAAGAAATGTGGATGGTTTGAATGTAATGATAGTACCATTACTCTAAAGCAGAGATTACCAGCAAATCTTACAAACTCTTATTTAATTTTCTTAAAACCAAAATTTGATAACTAAACTGTACTTACACCTTAAGTACACTTGTATTAAAAAAATATAAACTGTCACAATATTCCAAAAGCTATCTAACTGCCCAAAGATGCTACAACAACTAATCAGATAAATTAATACCACTCAAATAGAGAACAAAACAGAGAGTTAGAATACGCCAATTGGTATCTAACTGTCCCACAATTTAGAAATATCCAAACAGATAAATCAATACCACGAAATGATATAAAAAAAATAAACAGTTAGAATACGCCTACTGGTATCTAACTACTCCAAAAGTTTACACTATCCAAACAAATACCTAATATCTTACTGCTCCCAAAAACTGGAACAATCCAATGTATAAAGCATTAGCCAGAAACAACATATAAACACTGAAAACAAACAAACAAATAAACTGTAGCATAACACAAGCAGTTTTTTTTTTAATCCAACATGGATTTTATTTCTCCCACAGACCCAATGATTTTAGCAACAAACACAGAAACTGAGCAAATTGCACAGTACTCTGGTTTGTCATCTACTAAATATGAGGGTAAAAAAAAGAAGAAAATGTTGATTGTACAATGTAATAAGTCTTTATAAAATACTAATACTAACATGCTATTTTCTTTTATCAAAGAAATGAACAAGAAAAACATGGACTCCCGTTACTAAACCAAATAGTAAGTATAACATGATAAATACAACCATCGCAGCATATCACACCCATACTGGCTTATAACAATGTTCCTTATACATTTGTTTTTGACCCAAAGTTATAAGCCACTATGAGTGTGATATGCTGCGGTGCTTGTGGCCAGAGCATAGACTCTTGGGTGCATGGCATATGAGTGTGATATGCTGCGGTGGTTGTGGCCAGGCCAAATGGCCATGCACCCAACATTCTATACCCTGGCCACAACCACCGCAGCACATCACACCCATAGATTCAAGCATTGCAACCATTTTAATGTCCGCGGACACAAGGAAGTTCCTAGAACACATTCAACTTGCCAGAGGACGATACGGACAACGTCCTCAGGTCACCCCCATTTTCTTTATGTAAGAACATTTCAGGATGCTGCGAGTGTTCTTAGAACACTTTCAGCTTGACAATGAACAATACAGACAACGTCTTCAGGACACCCCCTGCGAACATTCCAGGACCCCACGAGTCTTCTTAGAACACTTTCAACTTGACATCGAATCCATTCTGCTTATTTACGAACATTTCAGAACAGCCGTGTTGTCCGCAGACAAATCGAACACAACAAAAGAGTCTAGCACATAAAAAAATACAACATTGCACCTATCTCATACTCCCCTACACTCCCCAAACACTCTTACACACCAACACACTCCACTAAATACAATTTCTCAACCAAGTTTCACCTCGCTGTCTGTGGTCGTCCGCGAATGCAAGATGTCGGGCGCCACCAAAAATCTGACGTGCTCCACGCCCCACGCTGTCCAATCAGCGAACATGTTGGATGTCTGCGGACATCGCGCAAGCCGCTCGGCCAATCATGGCACTGTCCGCAGAGCGAACCGGGAAGTCCGTCCGCGAAGCGAACGGAGATATCACTAATTTTTTTACCTTACATTTTGGTCATTTTAAAACAAAATACTGGACGGATTTACACCAAATTTGCAAAGGCACGCTTTTGGGACCAAGCCCCCGCTCCTGCCGCAAATTTGGTGTAAATCCGTCCAGCGGTTTGGGCTGTAGGCGTGCGCAAAGTTTTTTACCATTATGTCTATGGGAAAAAACAAAAGTTTTGGGACCCCCCTATAACTTTGCCCCCCCTGGACCAAACCTCTCCAAACTTTGCAGAAAAATTCAGAGTGGGCATATACTTTTTTTGAAAAGTTTGGTGAGGATTCATCCAGAGGGAGCGAAGTTATAAGCCACCCAAAAAATGCTCTTCCTATGGAAACACCAACTTAACCATAACTACATGGACGCTACCGCATCCATGTAATGTATATATATATTCACTGAAATAACTTTGTTGAAGAGACGTTATGGTTAAGTTGCATTAATAAAAACCTATGAAATTCCATGGAAAAACGTTGTTAAAAGGATGTTATGGTTACAAGTATAATTGAAAAACCCCTGAAATTCGCCAGTTATGGTAAGCTAAGAAACCATAACTCGTGCCACCACCGTGCACTGCTAAGACTAACACCCAGGACATCAAAGATGACATCACAAATATCACTGATGACATCACTGATGACATCACATGTCTAGCCCCTTCTTTTTTGTTCACTGCCATATCTAGGCCAGGTGGGTTTATTTACTGACAGTCATAAACTTAACTTTCAAAAGGTATTTCATTTATATATATTGCTATTCTCACATGTTCTTACATTACTTTCCTTAGAATTTAATCGCATCTTATGATGTACATATATAGGGAAAGAAGCAGGCCTGAAACACAGCAATCATTTTTGTGCGTGAATACAATCATGTAGATTATACACAGTTGCTAATGATACTGCCTCTTGTTTGCTTACTTTACTCTCCATATATAAGCCCCATATTCATATGCATTGTAGTCTATTTATGTTTTGTGTGTATTAGTAGAAATATGTGGTAAGTGATGCATTATTAGCTACTTAGTACATGTTTCACAGACTGGAAAAGTATGATACAGAAGCA
The DNA here is from genome assembly GCF_040938575.1 of Ambystoma mexicanum. Classification (NCBI taxonomy): domain Eukaryota; kingdom Metazoa; phylum Chordata; class Amphibia; order Caudata; family Ambystomatidae; genus Ambystoma; species Ambystoma mexicanum. Next base: position 280,553,234 of record NC_090923.1, on the reverse strand, counting down.
TTTACCGTTTTATTATATAACTTTGGAAAATTACAAATATAGCACCTCTGTGGTGTATGCTGCAGCCAATACCTACATTTCTGTATGAGTAGGTTCCTGTACTAGAAAGAACACTGTAATGGAATTTTTTTTAGAACACTACATTGCGTGATGAACTATGTAGTTTATTACACATCTCCCGATAATCCCTGATACTTTTTTGCCAACATTACATTCACAACCCCTTGTATGAAAAGTAAATGCACATGTGATGTCATCAGTGATGTCATCAATGATATTTGTGAAGTCATCTTTGATGTCCTGGGAGTTAGTCTTACCAGTGCACGGTGGTGGCGCGAGTTATGGTTGCTTAGCTTACCATAACTGGCGAATTTCAGGGGGTTTTCGATTTTACTTGTAACCATAACGTCCTTTTAACAACCTTTTCTCATTGAATTTCATAGGTTTTTATTAGTGCAACTTAACCATAACGTCCCTTTAACAATGTTTTTTCAGTGAATTTCATAGGTTTTTATTAGTGCAACTTAACCATAACGTCCCTTTAACCACGTTTTTTCAGTGAATTTCATGGGTTTTTACCAGTGCATGCTATTTTCCTACAACTTACTAATATCATACTTACCAAATATAACAATATGTGTGTCCAATTTAGAAATTGTCACCTTAAAACTCTGGCTGCCATTTCCCACCTTCTAGAATCATTTTTTAACACTTCTATACACTTTTTGCAACTATTTCAACTAGTTTTGCATTCTTACACATCTATGAACATCTGACATCATTGCGGACCTTCCAGACAGTGCCACATGACCATACGCTGGCACGCGGCATGATGACGTGTCCGAGAACCCGTCCGCACTGCACGATAAGATCTGTCTTTCGCTGACAGTTCGGAACTGCTTTTTCTACTGATCTAGGAACTTTCAGCTTAAACATGTCTTAAAACACCCCTACAACTTTTCGTACTCATTATCCTTTACCAATCTAGTACACAGTACATACTTGGAAGAAATGTATCAAAACTGCTATTTATCTTAAAAATGGCATAGGTTATTGCCATCCCTCCTTCCCAAGAGCCACCACCACCACCAGCTGGCGGACCTTCACAACAAAAAACGCGCAGTACTTTCAAAGACAATGAACAGGACCAAGAAGATGAGGTAGAAGAAGTGCCTACTTCTGGCACCAAGATCGAATCATGGGTGTGCCAGTTCTTTGCTACTGTTGGGAGTGTACTAAAGGCTAAAGCTACCAAAGTGAAAGGCACTGAGTGAAATTTTGTACTCAGTCACAGACTACCTGGAGAGTACTCCAACGGGACCACCTCCATGCGCTGCCACACGAAATCCAATGACCGCAATGCTCTCAGAAAGGTTATTCCTTTCTCAGCAAGTAGTAAGCTGTCTTCCTCCACCTCATCTTCCTCAACAAATACTGTAACCACACAGCCTGATGTCTAAGGGCATTGGTGCCTTATAAATAAATAAATAATGAGGGCTATGGGCTATTATCATCCATTGCAGCCCCTGAAATGGCAGATAAAGGCCATTAGCACCCCTGGTTCCCAAAGCGGGAACCCAGGGTACTAAAACATAGATTTTTCTTCCTATAGTGGGACGCCTGCAGCGTCCCGCTGTAGGAAGGAAAATCCTTTTCCAAGACTGCCAACATGGAAAGAGAAGGCAGGGCTCTATACACAGCCCCTCTTCCCTTGCCAAGGCAGCCAGCAAAACCCTATGAACATATAACCACAAGCACCTTTTTCCCTTTCAAACCTATCCTACCTTCAAATAACTTTACCACATAGCTGGCCCCAGGTAGACATAGCCACTTTAACACCATTTTCCGTCCCTAGCGGTCATGGCCAGTAGCCACATTGTCCGTGTCATAACCTTATGCCATGACCCAGACAATCTGGCTATACCTCAGTCATCAAAATGATATGACTATTTTTTGTACCGACATTATTACACTTGTCAAAAAATAAAACACGGGCACATTTGCAAAACCATGCTTTAATGTCCTTGCCAATGCTCCTCACGAGTTTGCTCGAAATCCGCCCCTGTTTCATTTTTTAAAAAGTGTCAAAATTTATGTACATACAATAGTCATATAACTTAGTCCCCACTCGACAAAATCCATTCAGTCTTTACACAAACATTGAAGGTTTGGTCTAGAATCTTTCTCAAAACTTTTGTCCACATTCGTCAAATAGCAACAAAGTTATAAGCCATCAAGAAATGTTGAGAACCCCCTCTAATTTCGCCCCCTCTTGACAAAATCCCACCAAACTTTAGAAAACCATTTATATCTAGATCCAAAATCGTTTTGCCAAATGTTGTGCAGATTTGTCAAATGACACCACATTTATATGCCTTTACAATATTTTGGGACACCCCCTCTAATTTTGCCCCCTCTTGACAGAATCCTAAAATATTTAGCAAAACCATTTAGGATTAGTCCTAGAATAAAATTACAAAATTACATGCAGTTTATTGAGTGGTGCAAAAGTTATAAGCCATCCAAAAACTGCTTTTCCCCAACCCTGTAAAGCAGAAATAGGTACAGATGTCCTAGAACATCTGAAGTGTTCGCAAACACCACAGGACTGCCCCAGGACATCCGTAGTGTTTGCAGACTTTCGGGGGGTGAAACAACCCGGTTTTTTGCTTTTTATGCCATATCAAATCCAATCCTCATCCCCCCCAAATCCCCAGATATTGTTTGTCCAGTTTGACAAGTGAAATGCTGCTTTTTAAAAAAAAGTTTTCACAGCGCTGTTCGCGGACCCCCAAAAAGTATGCAAATCCAAGATGGCGGGCGTTTCAGGAAAACAGACGCATCTCACGTTTTCTCACCACCCAATCAGCGGCTGCGTCTCAGTGTCCACGGACCCCACAAAAGTCAGCTCATTTTTGTGGCCAATCGGTGGCCAGTCCGCGGACAGTGCATCCAATCAGAGGTCAGTCCGCGGACCGAACAGGGAAGTGAGTCCGCAGAGCGGACATATAGAGATCACACATTTTTTCGCCTTACATTTTGGTCATTTAAAAAAAAACTACTGGACGGATTTACACCAAATTAAAATCCGTCCAGCGGTTTGGGCTGAAGGCATGAGCAACGTTTTTTCCCATTATGTCTATGGGAAAAAAAAATAATTTGGGACCCCCCTATAATTTTGCGCCCCCTGGATCAAACCTCACCAAACTTTGCAAAGAAATTCAGAGTGGGCAATATACTTTTTTTTGCAAAGTTTGTCGAGGATTCGTCCAGGGGGAGCAAAGTTATAAGCCACCCAAAAAGTGCTCTTCCTATGGGATTAGCAGCTTAACCATAACTACACATAGACAGCAACTCCATAAAGGTGTCCAAGGTAGTAAAAGCCCTAGGTTTCTACCTGGACTCAGTCCTTACCTTAACCAAACAAGTTAATGCCACAGCCTCTGCCGCAGCTTACACTTCTAAGCTTAACAATGCTTGCAAACTCTTTCTATCCACTAACAGCTGAATCACCTTCACCAGAGCACTCATCCTGTCCAGATTGGGCTATTGTAATGCCCTATACACTGGCACCAAGAACCACAACATCAAAGCACTACAGGTGATACAAAATAACGCCCTGAGAGCAGCCTTAAACATAACGAAATACTCTCACATCTCCATGGCAAAAAGGAACTCCCACTGGCTAGCTGTCCAAGAACGCATGCTTTTCAAAACTCTCACTCTGATACATAAATGCCTACACAAGTCAGCTCCTACCTACCTGACAGACAAAATCTGCAGATCCCAATCCAGCAGGCCCACACGCTCAGCTTGCCTGAATCTGCTCTCCACTCTGAGATTCAAATTACAGAAAGCTGGAGGAAGCCGTTTCCCAGCAATAGCTGCTAGACACTGGAACATTCTACCAGCCAAACTAAGGGCAGAAGACTCATTTTAGGCCTTCCGAAAACAACGGAAAACGTGGCTCTTTACACCGGAAGCTCACTACTAAGTCGAGACTATCAAGCAACAAACTAGCCACATAAGCAACAATCTAAATACAATGTCGTTGTAGCCAATTTAACTTACACTGCCTGTCTTTTTTATCTACAACTATGTAACCCTGTACTGTTTTGTCCTCTTCTGTAAGAACAGCACCTAGATGCATTCGGGCTGGCTGCACTATATGAATTGCAAAAATAAATAAATAAATGGTGACTGCTTTCAATAGACAATAAAAGCATATCATAGACTATATAAGCAGTTAAAGCTTGTGGGGGGCTACAAACAGTATTTTTACTAATGGAGGCTCAGTATAACAGCATTTGAATACTACTGGCTTAAACTATAATTTTGTGGCAGAGTGGATAGTTTTAGAATGATGCACTTACCTGAAATATTGTATGAGCTATGGTTCACAACTCATACGGGTAGAAACCGATGGCATTACAAAAGAGGTTGCTGTGCAGAAATAGTAAGAAACATCAGCTGACATAGTGAAAATAGGGAGGGGAGGATTCAACCGACCATATTTGAGGCATTTTTGTGAGGCTGAGGTCCTACATCGGGCTGCTATATGAGAAAGGGATGAACCCAGTGAAATTCCAATCTGCAAAAGTGCCGAAACATACAGTGGATGGCTGAGATAATACTCAAGCTCTATAACCAAAGCAAAGGAAGCACAGGATGTGGAGGTTGACACCAATCAGATATTCCAGTGGTAAATGGACATACGCACCCAGGGAAGGACGCTGAGCCAATCTGGTGGCTGAACAGCGGGCGAGAATACACAGTCTTCGCCCGCTGTTCCGGCCTCCCGAGGCCCATCATCTTCTGCCCTGTTGCCCCCCCCCCCACTCTCCCAAAACCAACCAAATCCCTTCCTCAACCCCTACCTCCCTCTCTACTTACCTGATGGACCGGAGTAGTGTGCTCTGGTCCCGGCGCACCTCCTGTCTCCCGGCCGGCACCATAGAAACGTTGTTTTATTTTACTTTTATGTTATTGTTTTTTTATAACGCGCTAAATACCTGAGTTGGGTTTCTAAGTGCGGCCGGGATTCGAACCTCTGTTGCCCTGCGTGGTCTTGCTTCCAAGACCAACTCATTACCCCTTTGCTATCCTCCTTTCTTGTTCCTTTTCCCTATGGCGGCGGTCATCTTTTTTTTCTATTCCTCAGGAGATTTCTCCCAAGAAAAAAAAAGAAATCATTTGCACTCCGGATGAACCCTGGGGTGCAAATTGCTTTGCTCGGGCCTACCTAGGCTCGGGCAGGCCGTTAAAGGCAATGGCCGACCCCACAGCGGGGGTGAAATCCAAAATCATGACAGAACCGTTGGGGATGAACCCTTGACACGGATGCACCATTACTGGATAATCCTGCAATAAGTCTCAGCAAGGATGCTAGTTGGCAAATATCCTCACCATCCTGGCATTCAGATGAAGTGAAGGGACGAGTTGAGCATAATCCATGCCCCCGGTCTTAACATAGAGTAAGTTGACAGGCTACACAAGCATTACAGCTGGATTAATTGAACCCATTACAGGTTTGGTGGTATTTCTGCTGGCATTACCACCAAATTATTATTATTAATATTATTATTATTATTATTAGTAGTAGTAGTATTATTATGGTATTTATTGAGTGCTGACCTAGCTCCGAGAAGCAACAGAGTGCTTTACAGAGGTATTCAACAACACAGATACACAACAGAGCACTTTACAGAAGTATACAACAGTACAGATGCATAATGGAGCACTTTTCAGAGATAACGATAGAACAGATATACAGCAGAGGGTAGGATACAGAGGGGCACAGAGGAGGGCTACAGCAGTACAGTGTGGCAGGGAGGAGAGGGGCGGACGGCGTCTAGTGAGTCAAATGGGCAATGTAATGCCCTCAGTGTTGAGGGGAGACTATTTGAAGAGGTGGGTCTTCAGTTCTTTTCTGAATTGTAGGAACATTGGGGGAGTCTGATGCTGATGGGGGGGGGGTATTCCATAGTCTTGGGGCATAGGCAGAGAGGGCTGGGTTTCGGTCCTTTCCTTTTGGCATCAGCGGATTTCAAGTCTGCAAGTGTCCTGGCTTGTGGTGGTGCGCTGTCTGCCGGAGATGCTGAGTTTCTCCGTAAGGTAGCTGGGTGACGATAGGGCGGCTGCCTTATAGATGATGCAACAAGACTTGAAGATGATTTATGTGTGCAGTGGGAGCCAGTGAAGGTCGATGAGAGCCAGGGTGATGTGGTCGTATCTGCGTTGACGCTTGATAAGGCTTGAGACTGCGTGTAGGACACTTCTCAGGGGCACATGGGAGGACGACGGGAGGCATTTGAGGAGGGCATTGCCCCATCCAGGTTGGATAGGACCGGTGCTTGAACAGTGGATCTAAAGCTGTCTAGAGGGAGGGAGAGCTTGACTTTCCATTGAAGGTAGAGCTGATAACAAGGTGTCTTAGTTTTCTTAGTTATGTGTGTCTTGAAGGAGAGATGTTTGGGACTGGAGGTGAGCTCTGGTGTGAAGCCCTTGGGGTTCATGGTTGATAGCCAGATCTGTATGTCTGGGTGTTCGGTGTTGTTGGTGAAGAGTAGGAATTCCGTCTGGATCGGTTAGACACAGGTTTTGAGCCTGTGGATGTCCTTGATGGAGTCAATCTTGAGATATAGCTTAGTGTCATCGGTGTATTGGTGGATGTGGATGTTGTGTGTGCCTAATAGGGCTCCCAGTGGCTCTATGTATAGATTGAAGCTCACTGGGAAGAGGATGGAACCTGTAAGACTCCACAGGTGATGGGTTAATTGGCAATCTAGAGGATTTCATCTGAACAACTTCTGGTGGTTGGTGAGGTAGGATTTGAACCAGCGTAGGACAAGGTCGCTGATCCCTATGCGCCAATGTAGAGTGTCTGTGAGCGCTGGGTAGTCTACTGTGTCGAAAGCGGCCGAGAAGTCGAGTATAGCCAGGAGGCTGGGATGGCCGTCCACAAGGATGTTGAGGGCGTTGTCAACCACCTGTATGGTTGCTGTCTCTGTACTCCATTTGGGTCTGAAACCGGATTGGTCGGTTTGGAGGAGATTGTTGGTGTTGAAGTGTTGCTGCAGTTGTGCGGCTACTGCTTTCTCAATGATCTTACCTAGGAAAAGGAAGATGAATGATGGGGCGATAGTTACCTAGGTTGTCGGGACCCAGAGTGGGTTTCTTCAATAGAGTGAGGATTTGTCCTGTCTTTAGGGTCGATGGGAAGGGGCCTTGAGTTAGGGAGCTGTTGATGATCTCCAGGTAAGGAAGGAGAGCTTCTGTGGGTAGGGTTGTGAGGATGGATGCTGAGAGGATGTTGTCTGTATAAAATATGGCTTTAAGGGTGGCCAGGATTTCTACCAAGTCCTCTGTAGAGTGTGTCTTAAATGTAGTCCAGGGTGTGGAGATTTTGTGAGGAGGGAAGTGAGGTCAGTCTGTGGATGCAGAGCTGGTTGTGCTGGCAAATATTGCTGAATTTGTCGGTGAAGAAGGTGTTGATGGTGGAGGATTTCTTGATGGTGTGTGGTATAGCAGGTTAGGGTAGTGGGTTGATGCAGTGCTTGATCACTTTGAAGAGGGCTCTGCTTTTGTTGTTGGATTCTGCTATGGTGTTCTGATAGGAGGCCTTGGCTGCGTTCATTAGTCATCAGCAGGTTGCTCAGAGTTCCTTGTGCAGCGCCAGGTCGGATGGGGTCCTGAGTGGCGCCACGTTATCTCTTGTTTCCTCCTGACTGTTTTGCTGATTTTGAGTTCTTGCATGTACCAGGCTGCTGACGGTTTCGGTTTATAGGTGTGTTGTTTCAGAGTTGAATGGTGGTCGATGGAGGCTGAGAGGGTGGCGTTGAGTGCTTCTAGGAGAGAGTCGCAGTTCGGTTGGGGTGTAGGGTTCATGCGAGGTGGAGGTTGGCGAGGTCTTCCATGAGGGCTTCCATTGGGAAGTTCTTGAAGGACCAGAAGCTTTGTCTGATGGATTTCTGCTGGCAGTGCTTGACTGGGGTTGTGTGCAGGATGCTGAATGCATGGCTATGTAGCCAAACCAGTCAAGCAGGAAAGGAGAGCTGTAGAGGAGGGAAGGCAATGCGGTGATGATTAGGTCAAAGTTGTTACCTTTTTCATGCGTTGGGTCTTTCATGTGCTGTGCGAGACTGCGGGTGTCGAGAAGGCTGAGGAGAGCTTTCTTCATCGGTTTGGTGGCCTTGTTACCTGGGAGGTTGAAGTCGCCTAGGAAGAAGTTGTTGTCGTGCATGAGGGACACAGTGTTGACCAGTTCAGTGTAGTCTTTGATGAAGGCAGTGTTCAGTTTGGGTAGTCTGTAGGTGAGATGGAAGGTGACTGTGTCCATCAGGGAGAGCGTGAAGTGGCAGGAGAGGACTTTGCAGGTGTCAATGTTGTCGACGTCAAGTCTTGTGCAGGGCCACAAGGTCTTCTGGATGACTGCAAAGCCTCCGCTTGTCTTGTTCGGCCGGTCTCTGTGCTGGATGCTGTAGCCATCGGGGACAGGGACGTCTAGGAGGTGGGTGTCAACCAGGTCTCAGTGATGAAGATGATGTCAAGGTCATGTGTAGTGATGAGGTCAGTGATGCCGCTGCATGGGTGATACCTGAGCGGACCCTGGCCAGCATCAACTTCCGTGTTGTGGATAGCGAGGAGGTGCTGATGGGCTTGAGGCTTATGTCGGTCCGGTAGCTGCATTGCAGAATCGATGCCAAAGAGGAGGGGCAATGTCATTGATGTTGGCATTGCCTGGTGTTGGTGGGGATGGCCTGTGGGGACAGAGGGAGAAAACACATGTCTGTGCTTGCTTACCTGTTGACTGAGCAGGGGTTTGGGCCCTTGGTTTTCCCGGTCCGAACAGGCCCAAACAAGAATTGCCCTTTTTTTGTGTGCCCTTCACTTCGGACTCTAGGGCGAGGTTTTAAAACATATTGTATTGAGCATTTGTAAGGCGCTTTATACAGCAGAATTGTGTTTCAAAGCGTCACACGGCTAAATGGGAAGGAAACAGAGGAAATAAAAAACAATTTCAAAACAGTACTATACAGTCGTGGTCCTACTAGGCCTTGTGGCATTCGGCTGTGCAAGTGCATTGAGAAGAGGTGCAGAGGATGGGGCGGGGAACAGAGGATTGGGCAAGTGCTGGGGGAGGACGTGGGAGGGAAGTGCTATGGGGAGCCAAGGAAGAGAACCTCAGGCTAAGTGCTGGTACATGTAATTCTCAAGGAGGGATGTGGCGCCACCGAGCAGGGGCCTGCAGGGCAGTGCAGTGGGGGAATGGGTGCTGGTGGTGACTGGGAGAAAGGGCCTGGGATACTGTGAGATTCATGAGGAACATGCCATTAATCACAGCGGCAGTGGGGTGATTAGCAGTTTACGGAACTTAAGGAGGTGCGGCTCAAGTCTGGCAGGGGCAGGGAGGCTGTTCCAAAGGGAGAAAACAGCCGAGGAGAGAGACCTTTACGGTCAGAGAGTTGGAATTGGAGGAGCGTAGGGCTCTAGCAGGGGAGTAATTAGGTGGGAAACCTGGAGATAGCATGGACCCAGGCTCCAGAAGGCCCTGTGGATGTTGCAGAGAGTCTTGAATGTGATCCTTGCAAACACCGGGATTCAGTGGAGAGATTTTAGGGCTGGTGAAAGGCAGGCTCTGGGCTTGAGGCAAAGGATAAGTCGAGCAGCTCTGTTCTGGATTAGCTGGAGGGGGCGATGGGACGTAAGAGGGAGATTGAGAAAGAGGCTGTTGCAGTAGTCCAGCCTGGAGAGGACCAGAGCTCTGGAGACATTGAGCTTCTGGGGGTAGGTGAGAAAAGGAATAATGCCTCTGAGGAGGTGGAGCTGGAAGTGGGTCTTCTTGGTAAGGTCGATGATGTGAGGAGTGACGGAGAGAGCTGAGTCGAAGATGACCCCAAGATTTTTGACCTCACAAGATAGTGGGGTTAGAGGGTCCAAGGAGGGTGGCCAAAGGGTAGAAGGAAAAGAGGGTGCAGGTGTCCCGATGAGGAGGATCTCTGTCTTACTGGCATTGAGACAGAGATCATTCGCTGCACACCATGCCTGAATGGCGTAGAGACAATCAGGGATGAGAGAGGAGGAAGAGGGGGAAGTAGAGGGAAGGTTGAGGGAAAGCTGTGTGTCATTGGCGTAACAGTGGAAATGAGGAGATCAGGTGAGCAAGAGGTGTGAGATAGATATTGAAGGCTGGATCTCTGGGGGACGCTACAGGTTGAGAGGGTGATGGAGGAGGAGAAAAGGCCCAGTTGCAGCTGGGAAGAGCAGTTAGTGATGAAGGAGTTCAGCCAATTCAGTGCCCTGTCAGTGATGCCGAAGGTGTCATGGAGTCAATTTATGAGGATTGAATGGTTGACTGTATCAAAGGCAGAGGAGAGATTGAGGAATATGAGAACAGCAGTAGAGTTGGAGTCAAGATTTGCGAGCATGGTTTCATAGGTGTTCAGGAGAGCAGGTCCCGTGCCTCTGGATGCCTGGAATCCAGATTGATGGTCATGAAGGCAACTGTAACGCTCACCTGGCTCCCACGGAGGCGCTGGTCTGGTCTGGGTTGCTGTGGCCTCTTCAAGCGTGATGCGCAGAATTCGGACCACCAATTGAACTGGACCCCCAAATCTTGCTTGTCTGGCCCGTAGGAATATCCTTCTGCAGATGAGAAAGGGGATTAACTGTCTGCTGAATAATGTGCTTGCTCCCCCCTTTCCCCCTTCGATCTCCTCTGACTTCCTCCAAAACCCCCGGTTTAAGCTCACCTTATGGTTTGGAAGGATGAACTCTCCATCCTGCTTCTGGTGCAGGGGCGCGCGTTCGTTCAGTTACTTCACTGGTTTTAGAATGGCGTTGACAAATCCACTTGACTTTACTGAGCGATACGCCGTAAGTATGAAGATGCAAAAGTTCAAGTGTGAGCCTCCTTTTATCTTGTCTTTTTCTGTCCTTTATTTCAGGTGCAGAACAAAGGCGATGCGTTGAGGGGTTAAACTGCCAGGGTAAATCAGGTGAGTCAGTGATGAGGGAGACCCCTCTAAATGTCTTTATAATTCCCCAGTAATGTCTTTTGTCCTTTCCCCATAGGGGTCGGGGTGCGGTACCTGCCAGAGATGTGGCGCCGACCCGAGATGTGGAATGGTTCACCAAGAATAGCCGGTAAGTAATATGGCTGAAAATCCGGCTTTCTTCTTGTGTTCCCTTGCTCACCTTTTGTCTCTTCTTCTCTCCCTTACGTGCGGTGCAGGGATGTGGCGACCGGCACTGAGAGCCGCGATGGAGCCGGGCGGCGTCTCGGGAACAGGTGAGTGAAGCGCGGCACTGCAGCGAGCAACGCGGTGCTTTTAAATGGAAGTCTTCCTTCAGGAATGCTGGCGTGAAGATTCCGGATGCAGGTAAGAAGGTTGAAATAGTTCTTGGTTTACACCTTTCTCTTCTCTTATTCCCTTACAGGTGTTCCAGGTTCGAGGCGGGCGTGGCTGGAGTCCAGGTGCAGGAGCTGACACGGTGAGCGTTCAGCTGCTGGGATGCAGTACAATGCGAAGCACGTGTGGCTGTCCGGGTGTGGCTTAAATAGCCTTGGAAGAAGTTCCAGGTGAGTATTCTTCCACAGCCCCACCCAAGTAACAAAATAGTTCCTTCAGAAACATAGTCCCTCCTAAGCCTCAGTTGGCTTGGTTCTTCATGCAGCATGATCTGCATCAGGTGAGTGTGCAGCATGGTCTGCTTCAGGTAAGTGCACCAAACACTTTCCCTTTATGAGCCTGGTGCCTATGGCGCCAGGACGGATGTCCAACATGAGCCTGGCGCCAACAGCGCCAGGACAGAGTCCAGAGAACCCCTATAAAGGGCAGCTGGGCTTTTACCCGGGGGCGTGATGCCTGCTCCCGGGGGTGCTGGGCCTGGCCTGGTGCTCCATGGCATCATGACAGCAACCAACTAGATCAGTGTGGAGGTTCAGTTGGGAGGGAGCCAACATTTCTAAGAGTTTAAGCAGGGAGAGGGTAGTAGAGCTAGGGTGACAATTAGCCGGGCAGGAGGGATCAGCAGACAGCTTTTTTAGGAGAGGGTGCTTCAGGGATAGAGGGAAAGAGCCAGTTGCGAGGTTACAGAAGTCAGCAAGAGCCGGGGGCAAGAGAGGAAATGTGTTCCTTGATGGTTCTGGAGGAGCAGGGGAGCACCTGTGGAGGAGGCCTTTATAGAGCCTTCATAGAGCGGACCACTTTAGAGACCTCATCCAGTGCTACGGGTGGAGGGGGGTGGTAGTCGAGGGGCCAAGGGAGGCAGCGGCACAGGTGTCAGAGAGGAGATTGGGGTGGAGGAGAGTGAGGACAGGATGTCCTATGTTTTGGATGTGAAGTGAGAGGCCAAGGCAGTGCAGAGAGCCTGGGAAGGGGAGAGGTGGAGACTGCAGGTGGATTGGCAATTTCCTTGCAGATTGGCCGTTTGTTAGTGCCTCCAGAGATACAGTCTTGGATGTGGGCCTACTTTTTGGAGCAGACAGAGAAGCAATATTTCCTTTTGAGCAGGCAGCAGGCCAGTTTGTCAGAGGATAAGCCCAGGGTCTGACATTTCCATTCAGCAACTCTGCACTTGCGCTTCAGAGATGGTTGATCAAAGTCATACCAGCTATTGTTCTTGGTGGCATGTTCTAGGCAGAATCCTCATGGTAAGGGCAAGGATGTCAAGGGTGTTACAGATGGAAAGATGCAGGTTAGCAAGGACAGAGTCTGGGCCAGGGGTGGGGGAATTAAGGTTGAGGCAAAAGCCCCAATAGACACTCGCTTCATCGCTGAATGACAGCGAAGGAGGCTGGTAGTGCAGGGGGTGGCTTAAATAGAGGGCCAAGAGGCCCCAGGTGGGAGGAAAGGAGAGAGTGGTCAGATTAGGATAGGGGGGTGGTGACTGGATAGGGATATCGCCAGAGATGAGGGCATCGAGAGTGTGGCTGGCAGAGTGAGTTGGGCCAGAAGGAAGAATAGTGAGGGAGAGGGAATCACAGAGGACCTGGAACTGAGAGGTGGAAGATTCAAGAGAGTCGAGGTGGGTCTGGGTTTGGAGAGGATTTTGTAGCCCACAGGAAGGAGAGTCTCAAGAGCAGTGACAGAGCTGGCATTGAACCACATCTCTGTAAGAGCTAGGATGTCCAGGTTAAAGTCTTCGAGAAGGAGACAGATGTCAGAAGAGTGTTTGACAGCAGAGCAAGCATTCAGAGTAGCTAAGTGAAGCTGGATACCACTTTTGATGGTTTTCCGAGGGGGTGCACAGGAGCGTGGTACTCCTATCGGTGGTGGTGGAGAAGTGAGGCAAGAGGAAGCAAGAGTGGCAGGAGAAGGGAGGACGTTTATGAGAGAAGTCAGGCACTGGTCGAGCAGGAGAAGAGCAGGTTGAGAACCTTGGCCCATGATAGTGCCATTGTGATAGACATTAATGATACACCTAGAGGATGAGAAGTATGCAAGGAGTACTTCTCACCTGGTGCCACCATTAATGGGTGAAGAAGAGAAAGGAGAAAGAGTGGAGACCAGTTGGGGGGTCCATAGTTGAGGAGAGGGGACAGTGAAGAGGATGCCTGTGTTACTCTGTCTGGAAGTGGCAGTGATGTTAGTGTCAGTGGTAGGTGGGCCTGGATTAGAGTCCAGGAAAGCTTTCTTCAGCTTCTTTCTTCCGGACTTTGTGAGGCAGGAAGGATAAGTAATAGAATAGCAGTTAGAATAGATAGGAGAGATGGAGAGTACCACGGGAGTAGAGGGGCGAGAAAGAAACGCAGATGACCTACACAGTGCATGGGAATTCACAAGGTGGCCTAGCAGCCGGACAGGCAGAGAGGAGCATGTGTGCAAAAGAAGGCAAACAATGCACAGAATAAAAGCACACATAGATTCAAATTTGCCAAAAAGCAATAGAAACAGCACATAATGGAGGATGCATTGAATTAAAAAAACAAAAGGTTAAGAGCAAAAATGAAGATGCAGGGCTAGGAAGGTGGGTAGGGCTTACCATTATGACCACTTTGTTCAGTGGAATTACCGCCAGATTACAAGTATGGTAACAGTGGTGGTAATCCCTATTTTTTACACCATGGGGATTTTAGAGGAATTATCATGGTGGTAATACGGCTGCAGTAATTCCTCTGGTTTCTTCCGGTAAAGTGGGGGAGATACCTCCTGCAATATGCCAGATGTATCATCTCCACTTTTCTTTGAAACCTGTAGCATACTGGCTCTCAGGACGTGTCTAGCACAGCTGAACAGGCACGTCATCCTATGACTCGTTGTGTTCCATGCGAGCGAGCCACTGGCTGGATAACATCACGTTGGAAGAGTACGGATGGAAGATGGAATGTGATTCAAAAGGAAACAGTTACCGGAGCCGACCTGACTAGCTGACACTAGCTTCCTCTTAATTACAGTTTATTCTATATTCTTATTAAACATAATATAAATTCAAACTATATATAGCACTGCCCATTTATTATTCATACCCATGCTCCAGATACTACAAATTGGCGACGAGTACGCTTCGATCAAATCACTGTGTGACGGTTACCGAGCGTAAGCAGCTGTGCTGCCGAGTCACTGTGGCCACTCCGCTCATGTGAGAGCGTTGTAGCGGCCCCTGAAATATTCATTCAGTGAAAGACCACTCCACTCAGGTCAGAGTGTTGTAATGGCTTCCGAGATCTGCATTCAAAACAAGGTACGACTTTTCCTTATAAGCATTTCGCGTTTACATTCATTTTCCTGTCTGACCAATAATGCGCGCATTTGTGTTTAATTTCCAATCTTGCTTCCGCACGCTGGAGTACGCAATGAGGAAGTGAACAGGATTCCTCTTAAAGCTATATACACGCCAATACGGCAGTCTGCAAATTACATTCAATTGTGCACCACAGTCAAGGCCACTTTGATGGTGCACGTGATTTAATCATACATAGTGCATGCACATGCTGATTGGATTCTCCATCCATTCTTTTGACTTTACAATAACTGCACATAAGTCATCATCAGGTATTGTGCACTCTTGAAAACGAACCTTTGTCAGCAGCTGGAGCTGCTTTTCTTCCCGGCATTTCGAGCTCTCCATGGCTCTTGCCGGCAACGCTGATCCAACGCTTCCTGGAGGAGGCAGGGCTTTGTTTACCTCGCGATGCGATCACGTGACTCTGGGCTTCCCTAAAGGTCAGAGCCTGCCGCCCGCACTGTGTATTGTGCACTCTTGAAAACAAACTTTTGTCAGCAGCTGGAGCTGCTTTTCTTCTCGGCATTGCGAGCTCTCCTTGGCTCTTGCCGGCAACGCTGACCCAACGCTTCCTGGAGGAGGCGGGGCTTTGCTTACCTCGTGATCTGATCACGTGACTCTGGGCTTCCCTAAAGGTCAGAGCCTGCGGCCCTTGCAGCGTTTGGCGCTGGAGGAGCGCAGTGTGATATTCGTGCTACTCGGGGAAGCGAGTAAGGAGGAAGCCCTGATTTAGCTGACAGCACATGGAAAGGCACAGGTACTATATTTTAAAAGCTAAACACTGCAAGACTCTTCCAAATCTTTCTCTCCACTGTGCATTATCGTTTTGTAAGCCCTGCACAAACAACAGCTTGCTGTCAACTGCCGGATATTCTGGCAACCCTTTGGGAGTGAGGCAATAATACTGTCATAGCACTAGGTAGCAGCGCTATTCAAAAGCGGCATTTTATCTGCTGTCCTCCGGTGGCTTCAAGTGGAGCAAAAGATAAGAGCTGTAACTTGATCAATTCTTCTCCTTCCCCTCCCTCCATCCTTTCCTTCCTTTATCCTCCAACATTCCCCCCTTTCTCAGCTTGGACAAATCAGATAAAACGTGAAGATGCCAGGAAAGGCAATTAGCCAAATTAAAACGGCAACTGCAAGGGGAAGGAAACCATATGGGTTACGGTCAAACAAAGGAACCTCAGTAGATAGGGACAAAAACCCCACGGGAGAAAACAGGGAAAACAATGCCCCAGAAGGAAAAGCGATGGCTCCCCAAAAGGGCCCTCTGGACGCTTACTTTACCTGCAAACCTACAGAGGGAGGTCCTGCGACTGGGCCCAAAAAAGGGAATGCCTCGCAAATAGAAGGTGAAGGCAGTTACCTCCCGCTAGACCTAGACAATGACTCGCTTTTACAGCTATGCTATGCCCTTCAGGAGCGGGTGGGCACACAAGAGGGGAAACAAATTGAGGAAAAGGCTGCAGGGTTCCCTGTAGCTAGCGAAATGATACCCGATACCCTTGAGGAAAAAGGGCCTACGATCCCGACATTGGAGGAATCTGTAAAAACCTCTTTAGGGGACGAGGATCAGCCTATCCTCGTGTCCTCGGCCTCTCAAACAGACCCCCCTACCTACCAAACATGAACCCTACACCTTCCCCAAAGGCACCGCGACTATCGGCCAGCCCAAATATGGCCTTTGAATCCAGAAATTCGTCACATGATCAGGCACAGCCAGACTACAGTACCCATGATACATCACAAACTGGAAATGCTACCCTTAAAGGCATGGTCTAGTAAAAATGTTTATTGTCCCTACAGGTCGGCCATGTTTTTTTAAGCCTAAGTGGCTCGATTTTAGAAAACTTTCCTATGGACCTTACCTGAGTTTTCGTCCATTAAACGCACGCGAAAACAAGCACCAGGGAGCCGCCATTTTCTGATAATCCTATCTTTTCCCCCATCGCCCTGGCTGAGCTGCTTTTGCGGCACTAAATCAATTCCCCCGCCCCTGAGCCTGTCATCAGCAGACTCGTACCGCCCATTTCCCAACGCCAAAGCACGTCTCGTGTCAACATTCGCTGCGCTTCAGCTAATGACGTGTCGCCTTGGAAATGGCAGGACGCCTCTTTCCTCAATAAGTATAAACAGACCGTTTCACAACACACAGCAGCAGATTTTCGATTACATTGCTCTCTCTGTGTTACTTTGAGTATTCTGTGACTCGTTTCAGTGCTCTGGTCAGCTACCTTCGCCGCTTGTAGCCCGTGTGAACAGATACCAGTACCACCGCTAAAAATTATTTTAGTTTGTTTAACACACAATGGCTACAATAATGCCCTACATGTACGAGCCCGAGTATACCGAGGAGGAACTACTGGAAAGGGAAGCACGCGAAAACGATGGGGATTCGGACGGCAGTTGGCAGGACGAATCAACAGATGAAGAGCCTGGGCCTAGTCGAATGGACGGCGTCTCCACCTGGTGCACATGCAATCGGTGCAAGCTAATGCCGACCGAGGAGGAGAACTGCTGCTGCCGAGAAAACTCGGGATGCCTGGCCTACATTTCGGAAGGCGAGCCACGACCGCAATGCATCACCGAGCTGCCAGACTTCAGGGCAACCTGCCTCACACGGGCCGTGTTGAGAATAATGATGGTGCTTATGCACGAACTTCGCGCAACTGTTCGTCCTCGTAATCCGAGTAACGAGTAAGTATACTCTGCTTGTCATGCCACTCCTATTTCATGTTCTTCTACTATATCCAAAATTACATCTACATATTATTGTAACGCATGTAAGTCGTTCATTAGTGTGCATTGTCTAGCTAGCATTTGTCCGTGAAGAATGCCATTAGTTACAATAATTGTCATTGACAACAAACATTTATTAAACTTATCTTGGTCATTTAAAAACAGTTTGTTTCATTCCTTTTCACAGGTGGTACAGGCTGGTGGCCTATCGTTCCTTTACATGGTGGCTCCACGGGAGGCGTGGGCACCGCGTTCGAAGAGTGATACCCGCCTGTGCCGTTCGTGCCATTAGAGAAACGTTCCCGAGTGACAGCGGTCAGTACAGGGGATTTTCTCTCGCTGTGCTGCAACCTGAACTGTACAATGTTTAAAGTCTTGTATTTTTGTGTCATCAAAATAAGATACAAAATAAAACACCACATATATTTTAACAAAAGTTGTTTCGATTTTTTAAATGAATCAAGTGTGTCTCCATTCAAGGATGGACGTCAGACATCTGTGCTCCGAATGGAAGAAGGTCTGGTCGCTGTGAAGCAGGGTGGTCACTATCTATCTAAGCTAACATAACATATTCTCGATAATGCATGCACTAAATAACACTTGTTCAAAGTCTTTCAGTGGGTTATGTCTCTGTAAAAGTCACACATATGTCTATACTAAAAATTACCATTGGATTATACAGGCCTTGGGTCTTGACAACTATAATACACCGGTTGAAGTGTGGGTCTGTGCTCACAAGAATCTCCGGTATGTGGCATTTGTTATTGATAAGCAACGATATACTATCATTGATTTAAAGACGATATACTATTTATTGATATAAAGGCGGTTCGCGCCGGTGGATGCGCGCTGGCATGGGGGGCTGTCAGGGGCGCGAAAGGCCAAGGTGCCAAACTGCATGTACACTTCAAAAGGTGTCCCACGCCAAGGGGCCATCGGTCACATGGCCTCCTCAGACCCCGTGTCTCCAGCCAGGCCTCCCCTTGAAGCAGGCCGCCGCCCTGCAATCCACATAAGTGTGTCTCCATTCAGCAGTCTTCCTGTGCCTTATCTGCAAGCCCCAGGCCCATCCATCCCACCCCCCTCTATCAAAGGCGGTTCGCACCCGGGGATGAGCGCTGGCATGGGGGCTGTCAGGGGCGCGAAAGGCCAAGGTGCCAAACTACATGTACACTTCAAAAGGTGTCCCACGCCAAGGGGTCATCGGTCACATGGCCTCCTCAGACCCCGTGTCTCCAGCCAGGCCTCCCCTTGAAGCAGGCCGCCCCCCTGCAATCCACATAAGTGTGTCTCCATTCAGCAGTCTTCCTGTGCCTTATCTGCATGCCCCAGGCCCATCCATCCCACCCCCTCTATCAAAGGCAGTTCGCACCCGGGGATGAGCGCTAGCATGGGGGGCTGTCAGGGGCGCGAAAGGCCAATGTGCCAAACTACATGTACACTTCAAAAGGTGTCCCACGCCAAGGGGCCATCGGTCACATGGCCTCCTCAGACCCCGTGTCTCCAGCCAGGCCTCCACTTGAAGCAGGCCGCCCCCCTGCAATCCACATAAGTGTGTCTCCATTCAGCAGTCTTCCTGTGCCTTATGTGCACGCCCCAGGCCCATCCATCCCACCCCCCTCTATCAAAGGCGGTTCGCGCCGGTGGATGCGCGCAGGCATGGGGGGCTGTCAGGGGCGCGAAAGGCCAAGGTGCCAAACTGCATGTACACTTCAAATGTGTCCCACGCCAAG
The DNA here is from genome assembly GCF_040938575.1 of Ambystoma mexicanum. Lineage (NCBI taxonomy): Eukaryota > Metazoa > Chordata > Amphibia > Caudata > Ambystomatidae > Ambystoma > Ambystoma mexicanum. The sequence goes on along the minus strand of NC_090923.1, from coordinate 280,534,035 downwards.
TGGCCATCGGTCACATGGCCTCCTCAGACCCCGTGTCTCCAGCCAGGCCTCCCCTTTAAGCAGGCCGACCCCCTGCAATCCACATAAGTGTGTCTCCATTCAGCAGTCTTCCTGTGCCTTATCTGCACACCCCATGCCCATCCATCCCACCCCCCTCTATCAAAGGCGGTTCACACCTGGGGATGAGCGCTGGCATGGGGGGCTGTCAGGGGCGCGAAAGGCCAAGGTGCCAAACTACATGTACACTTCAAAAGGTGTCCCACGCCAAGGGGCCATCGGTCACATGGCCTCCTCAGACCCTGTGTCTCCAGCCAGGCCTCCCCTTGAAGCAGGCTGCCCCCCTGCAATCCACATAAGTGTGTCTCCATTCAGCAGTCTTCCTGTGCCTTATCTGCACGCCCCAGGCCCATCCATCCCACCCCCCTCTATCAAAGGCGGTTCGCGCGGGTGGATGCGCGCTGGCATGGGGGGCTGTCAGGGGCGCGAAAGGCCAAGGTGCCAAACTACATGTACACTTCAAAAGGTGTCCCACACCAAAGGGCTATCGGTCACATGGCCTCCTCAGACCCCGTGTCTCCAGACAGGCCTCCCCTTGAAGCAGGCCGCCCCCCTGCAATCCACATAAGTGTGTCTCCATTCAGCAGTCTTCCTGTGCCTTATCTGCACGCCCCAGGCCCATCCATCCCACCCCCCTCTATCAAAGGCGGTTCGCACCCGGGGATGAGCGCTGGCATGGGGGGCTGTGACGGGCGCAAACAGCCAAGGTACCAAACTGCATGTACACTTCAAAAGGTGTCCCACGCCAAGGGGCCATCGGTCACATGACCTCCTCAGACCCCGTGTCTCCAGCCAGGCCTCCCCTTGAAGCAGGCCGCCCCCCTGCAATCCACATAAGTGTGTCTCCATTCAGCAGTCTTCCTGTGCCTTATCTGCACGCCCCAGGCCCATCCATCCCACCCCCCTCTATCAAAGGCGGTTCACGCCGGTGGATGCGCGCTGGCATGGGGGGCTGTCAGGGGCGCGAAAGGCCAAGGTGCCAAACTACATGTACACTTCAAAAGGTATCCCACGCCAAGGGGCCATCGGTCACATGGCCTCCTCAGACCCCGTGTCTCCAGCCAGGCCTCCCCTTGTAGCAGGCCGCCCCCCTAAAACCACGACATACATATGTCATTCATTCACAAACACACCCCTGTTTCTAATACTTTATAAACCACTTGATATGTCTCATGAGAACATCTTTGTGCTTTGCAAGTCAACTCCTGAACGTGTTACCTGGCAACCACTGAGATCTACGCTAATCTGCTCGTCGTCGTGCTATCCGTGAACTTCTGTGACCGCTTAGAGCAAACCCATCAGTGTGCTACTTGTGGCCACCCACCTATTCTCTTGCAACATACTGCTCTGCTTGCTGAATCCAACTGTTTGTTGGTTAAGGTAAGGCCATGTATCCTAGTCATATTTCGCAGATTTTTAAATTTCTATCTATTTGCGAGTAGAGTACACAATAGTGCTATGTTCATTGGTCTCATTCCTATTGACTTGAGTTTCCATTGCTATGCTATCAATAGATCTATTTATTTTCATCTGTGTCTATTGTCATCGAATTGCATCCTTCGGGGGTCCAGTCTATAATGTAAGCATGTTTCCTTCTCGTGCAATACAGAACATCCAAGGGACGAGATTTTAGACACATAATTTATACATTTCTGAAACTTATGCAAATACTAAGCCGCACATAATGAACTGGTATAGTTCCTGCGACCAAAACAAACCTTGCATTGATCATTGTATGATTCATTTACTTTTGTATCAAATCTTTATTCTTTAAGATTGTATAATAATGTCGATATTTACTTTTCAGATTTATCAACAATGCATGCCTGTTCGATTAGCGGTTGCCCTTCGAAGACCCATGCGAAATCTGAAGGCACTACAATGCATGTATTCCCGAAAACTGTTGATCGAATAAGAGAATGGGTCAGACATTGCGGATATCCACTGGATGAGCTGGAAAGTAGAGTCCAACAAGTCTTACAGGACAAGAGGGGTGATCGATACCGCATCTGCAGCCGGCACTTTCCTTGGACATGTACACAACATCTTGGGTAACAAAGAAGAATAAACGGCGAACGACACGGAAATTGCTCGAAAACGCTATTCCCACTCTATTCGTCCACATTCCGCCACCGGTGAGTCAAGTGTCCGGATTTAGCTTTAGGCCTTGCGGTAGTGTGTAGGTATCCGAACGGATTAATTGATATTGTAGGTGTTCTATCCCTTGTAATAATTTCGATATTGATATGAGGGTATAGTTTTTTGAATAATGACATTTACCAATATATTCTTTTTCCATTTCATAACCCACAAACGCAACGTATATATATGGGAACAGGGAACTGTGCTGTATTGAGCATTTTACAAGTATTCTGTCGCCTTACATGGCTATTTTTAATATTGGCATTTCATTATCAATCATTAATTTACCTTTACAACTTCTTGACTATCCCTTGAATCTGAAGCAAGAACATTCTACATCCTTGACGTGGTCGCAGTTATCAACCACTTCTAGCGCGTATCAGGTAATCTTACTAGGCTAATCCGCTACAGACCTGTTTTATGCATGTCAAGTAATATTTTTATTTTATCATGTAATCATTTTACCGAATGTTTGGCTAGTGCTTTCCAATTGATATACACCTTAGTTATCGTCCACTGGTGTTTGTTTTCAGTTATAATTAGTGTTATCCATACTAATGCAAGTAGTGTCTTTCAGGGAGATGCTGAAGCGTCCGCCACATCTACAACATTTCTAGATGTTCTTCAACAGCAAGAGGTATGGATACTGACAGCTCCATCGAGCGTCATCATCAGAGCTGGAATTCTTGTCGTTTGATTGTTCTACACAATGTTTCATTCGTGGTTAGCCGTTGATATGTACCTGTGCTGTCGACCCCAGGTCTGTGTTATGTTTTCACTATTGTAATCCTCACTAATGCAAGTACTATGTTTCAGGCAGTTGATGGAGCGTCAACCCCTGCACTTGATGCAGAGCCTGACATTTAAGTAATTCCAGGGGAAGTGGAAGCGGGACCATGCGTATACGAATCGGCGCAACAGCTTTCGGAAGTGCGCACTACATTTGCAACATCCATAGATATTGTTCAGCAGCACGAGGTATGGATAATGACAGCTCCATCATGCGTGATCATATAACGTGATTCCATTTGCTATACTTTCTTCCCTATTAACGCAAGTGCTGTGTTTCAGGGAGACGACGAAGCTTCCACTACAATCACAACATCCAATTTAGATGATGCAGATGTAAATAAATCGGAGAAATAAGTCGATGAAATGTGATCATATTTAGATTTTCCTTGATTCTTTTGGACAATGCATCATTTGCGGTTATCTCTTTATATGTACCTGTGCGTTCGACCCCAAGTGTGTGTTATGTTTCCAATATTGAAAACCATACTAATCCAAGTACTGTGTTTCAGGGAGACGACGGAGCTTCCACCACAATCACAATATCTCATTTAGATGATGCAGATGTAAAGGAATTGTTGAAATAAGTCGATGAAATGTGATCATATTTGGATTTTCCTTGATTCTTTTGGACAATGCATCATTTGTGGTGATCTCTTTATATGTACCTGTGCCGTCGACCCAAAGTGTGTGTTGTGTTTCCAATATTGAAAAGCATACTAATGCAAGTACTGTGTTTCAGGGAGATGCAGATGCCTCCTCTCCAATACAACCATTCATGGCAGTCCATGCAGAGCCAGAGGTATGGATACTGACAGTTCCATCGAAATAGATCATCACTGGTCGAATACTTGTCGTTTGATTGTTGCACACAATGTTTAAATCGTGTTTGGCTATTGAGATGTACATGTGTGTTCGTCCTCATGTGTGTTTTATGCTAACAATATTTTGATACATAGTTATGAAAGTACTATGTTTCAGGGAGACGATGGAGCCTCATTCCATGCTGTCTATGCGGATACAGAAAATATAGTTGTTGCAGCGCAAGAGGAAGGGAGGACATGCGGAAACGAATCGGAGCTACAGCGTGCAGGTGTTGAAGGTCGAGTCAAAAAAGTTGCAAAGAAAAAAAAACAAAAAAAGGTTAGTTACAAACAGTTCATAACTTTAAAAAAATGTTTGTGCTGGGGACTATTTTATGTTTTTTTCCAGTCAATTCTACTACACTCCATCTTGTGTTTAAACTGAACATCCCTTTTCCAATCTCTCCTGCAGTTACCCGTGGGTGTCAGAACTATACACACACAGACAGTGAAGCGAATGAGAGATGTGGCTTGCCAGACCGTGTACACTATGGAGGAACTATTAATTGAGGCGAGGCGTGTTCAGGCTCGAGATGCTCATGTCCAATGGCCAGAACATGAATTAACTGTGTTTGGAGACTACAGCAAAGTTGCATTGGACCATAGCTACAGTGTGACCGCACCACCACAAGAAGATGTTAATGAATGTATTGAAGATAGCTCTGAAGTAGTTGCAGATCAATTTACACAATCTACACCCGCCAAAAATTTGCCACCAAAAAACCTGTCAACATTGTTGTGTTCTCCCATCAATGTTGAAGTAATAGATGTCGAAATGACAGAGAATGAACCAGCCGCAGCATCCATAGACGCATCAGAACTTGATATCAGCGATATTACTTTCCAATGTGTTGAAATCTCCACAACGTCACAGCCCGAAACAACGTTGACGCAGGATGACAGTCTAATGAAAGAGAGCAAATACATTGTATTCGACAGTTGTTTGATGGAAATTATAAGTATGCTGAAACGTGTGCATTCCATTAGAGGGAAAGTATGTGGGAAGCCATTGATTAATGTGACTCGTCAAATAAAAGGCAGTAACGTCAAAATAAATGCTGCCTGTAGATTAAATCATAGGTTCTCATGGTCTGCACAACCGATGCTGGGGAAACTGCCAGCAGGCAATCTACTGTGTGCAGCTGCATCACTTTTTAGTGGCTCCAGTTTTAGAAAGTTAGATGCTTTCTTTCAGTTTGTGGGACTCCATTTCATTTCTAAAGCGCTGTACTACATATACCAAAGTGATTATCTGTTTCCGGCCATTAGTGATGCTTGGAAAATTGAACAATTGTCTCTAGCAAGTACATTCGAAGGCAACCGATTCAGGCTAGCCGGCGATGGACAGTGCGACAGCCCTGGATTTTCTGCCAAGTACTGCACCTACCACTTTCAGGACATGGATAGTAAGAAAATTGTGAGTTCGGTGGTCGTGCAGGTAACACAATGTACATCGCCAGTGGCCATGGAGAAACTAGGATTTATAAAATCAGTGGAATATCTACAATCAAGGGGAATGCACATCGACCTCATAGCCACGGATAGACACGTTTCAATTGCCAAGACAATGAGAGAGCAGTTCCCACATATTAAACATCAATTTGACGTATGGCATCTTGCTAAATCAATCAATAAGAAAATCTCGGCTGCAGGGAAAAAAAAGGTTTTGAAAGTATTTTGCAGTGGTCACATTCTATCACCAACCATCTTTGGTGGAGCTCAAAAACTTGTGAGGGTTCAGTGGAAATACTACTTGAAAAATGGCGGTCACTGATGCACCACTGTACCAACGTTCACCGCTGGACAGCAAATGAACATTTCCACCAATGTGAACATGGCCCTTTGTCCCCAGAGGAGGCACGGAAGAAGAAGTGGTTGATTCCATCTTCACTGACACACAAAGCCATTGAGAAGATTGTTTTCGACAAAGCTCTATCAAGAGATTTGAGAGTACTGACATAATTCTGTCACACAGGAGATTTGGAGGTGTTCCACAATATGTGCCTAAAGTACAGGCCAAAGCGCTTTCATTTTAGCTTTTAGGGCATGAAACATCGCACTCTACTAGCGGTCTTGGCCCATAACAGCAATGTCGGACGTGAACAGTCTAGGACTAGGGGTAAAGTAAGGATGCCTCGCTACACTAAGGTGTTTTCAAAACGAAGTAAGCAATGGGTGATCAAACCAGTCTATGATGAAATGCAGTTCGACTTTGTGAAAGGCCTTATTGTTGCTGTGTTAGAGAAGCACAGATTTGGAATTTTGGATGTTTCTGTGCAGAGCAGTGATCCATTGCCACCGAACATTGCGACTGTGCCATGCCCACCCGAAGCACAGCTGATTGTGAAGTACAAATCCCGGTTTAAATAATTGCAATACGATTGTCTTTTTGTAAATAAATGTTATTGTACAGTGTACCTGTAAACCTAACCCCTACCTTCACCATCATGGGTGGCGAACAAGCTCTGTGTCATCTTTGAATTCTCTCTATTCACCTCACATATGTGTATGTATATATTTTTCTCATTTCTCATCTCATGTAAATGTAAATGCTGCGCACTGTTAACGGAGGGGAGGCTTGCGTATTGCAAATAATAAAACAGACAAACAAACAATAAATCTCACTTTTAACTCACTCCTCTGGTACTTTATACTTTCCCTGACCTTCCGCAAAAAATTAAATGTCTCAATTTGGGCTGCAAAGCTCGCAGACAACGGGGACAAAATTGTGGCACTTAGAACGCGCCAGCCAAGCGGGCCGTGGCATTTGGGAGAGAAGCCAGTTCGCATTTGCACATTGAGGCGCACTACATAGACGGATTCGAAACTTCAAGTTCTCACAGATGCCTATACTACGTGATGTTGCAAATAAAGAATACGAAGGACAGCGCCCAGATGAGGCCCACAAGTCGCACTGGAAGTATAAGGGTCTATTGTTTTTTGACCTTGAGACAGGGACCATGCCGAAAGAACTACATTTGAAGGGAGTGCGCAATAACGTAAGAGACGATAGGGCAGAAAATTCAGAGACTAGACCGAGTTTCATTTTAGTCCAGTATACGAAAAATCGTTGTCAAAAGCACGGTCCGTTTTACAGACTGCATTACGAAGAGACACAATGGAAATTTCAAATATAATGTAAGTAAATCTTTACACGCTTTTATACCGGAATGAAGATTTAATGAATGGATGCATGAATAAATGAATGAATGAAGAGCTAGGAAAAGCAAGTAAAACGTGTTCGTAGTGGGCACATGGGCATGCAGGTCCACTGGTCTCACCGATCTCGATCCTTGGCCCAGCCACTTTTCCCTGCACTGCCTACCTGCACTATGGGACTGTCTCTGTATCCTTCAGCCCCTTCTCCCGGCATTTACCTTGCACTTGCCACCAGCTGGCCCTATTATTTCATTTGTATTCAACTAACCATGTACAGCCCTTCCCCATGCGCGATCAGAAAGACACCTGGCCTAGTAGGATCGTTGTCTGTCTGCCCTTGTTCCCCACCTGCCTCGTCACGCCTAGAAACACTTGAGTATAGGCGCGTTACAAATGCCATATCATATATCATATCATTCCTCACGCATGTAGACTAACTGTCGTTTATCATTGTGTGTTGGCCTCGATTTATCTTGTTACTTTTCGCATTGATTTTAGAGACAAGCATACTCCATTGAACTATCCTTGCAAGCAAATAGTTTCTGATCGGCCGTAATAAATAAAATGAGTAATATTAATGAAGTTCGGCTAGCGAGACTAATTATATTTTTTTTGTTTTCATAACAGGTATTTGATCCCATTCTGCCACTGCCATCTGTTTGAGACACCGGCGGATGGATTCTTCAGCAGACACCTGCAGCTTCATGTCAACAACTGGAGCACGATCACCATATTATGGGACGATCGTCAAGGGCCCACATGCCCTTACGCTGTACTAGTGGCTAGAAGCAACATATCAACCTTTAGGCTGGACTAGTGCCTAGTTGATGGAACAGCCTTGCGGCTCACCGTGCTTCCAAAGTGATTCTTTTTACGAAAATGAACACCCTGTGTACCATAAAGGAACAGCGCGTGACTCAAGATGAAACGGAACAGTTATTGCGGATACAGATAAAAGAAAATAAATGGCTTTCGGAGTTCATATGGCAATTGCTGAATATTCTCTAAACATTTAATGTCAAATAAATGTACTTTACCAAATGTACCGTGTTGCTGTTTCATTTTAAAGTACAGTTTCATGTTCCGAATTGTGGCGCGCTGTGTTGTGAGTTGATCTGTGTTGGTTTCCGGGTTCTGTGTGGAGTCGCGCAGAAGACGACTGGGCGCGTTTGCCTATGCAGCACAGCAACGTCACGGAGAGAGGCGGGGAATATGAATGTTTTGATAATGTCAGGCTCAGGTGCGGGGGAATTGATTTAGTGCCGCAAAAGCAGGTCAGCCAGGGCGATGGGGGAAAAGATAGGATTATCAGAAAATGGCGGCTCCATGGTGCTTGTTTTTGCGTGCGTTTAATGGACGAAAACTCGGGTTAGGTCCATAGGAATGTTTTCTAAAATCGAGCCACTTAGGCTTAAAAAAACATGGCCGACCCGTAGGGACAAAAAAAAAATTTACTAGACCATGCCTTTAACTTTGCAATCAAAATATTGTTAAAACTCTCTGGTACGATTCACGAAGATCAAAAAGCACATGGGAGAGTGGTCCTTGCGCTCTATAAATTACTGAGCGCATCTACTAAAATATCTAATATTCCCTGTATCGATCTGAGGGAAGTCCCGCCCACTGCCATCCCAGAAAAAGGACGGGACAGGGCAACTCCAGCGCCATCCTTAGATTAGGAAACCTCGATCGAAGAGGAACATAGACCCTCTCTCACAGGCGAGGGTGCGCCGGAAAACAGAGCCCAACCCTCTAGAAAACAGAGAAGACAGGCAAAGAGAAGCGAGGAAAAACCTGCTAATCCCCCTCTATGAAATTCTACCCCTCAACCACCAGCTAATAATCTATCTAAAAAACAACGTAAACGGGCTGCCAGAAGGAAAAGAAGATCAGCCCAAACAGTGGGCACTTTAACCAGCTGGCTAATGGATGAACAACTTGGGCAACCCAGCCAGCATTTGGAAGCCCAGTTGTCAAATTGTTCTGAAACAGGCACTGCTATGCAAAACTGAGTATCCTTACCCAGGCAGGAACCTGAGGCCCCCAAACATATTCGTCCCAAAACTCCCTGCCTGGGTGGTGCGGGACCTTCGAGGCCTGATAAAGTGGATATCAGAAATGTGACCATAGCGCCCATTGAGGGAGGAAAAACGGGTATTCAATTAAATAGACCCTCACTCTTTGCCCTCTTTGCAAAAATACCATCACTAAGAATACTGAACACCAGTGATGTCGATTTTGTTGAACCTTCGTGCTTAAAGGGAGTAAAAGTTACAACAGTTCATTGTTGCTTACCTGAGACAGCCGCTATGATAAGGGCAAATCGGCCGTCTTTGGAATACTTGGGATACGAATTAGACGTACCTACACCATCTGCCTCAATGGTAGATAAGTGCCAAAAATGCTCCTGCGCCTGTACCTCTAGCGTTGCTGTATCAACGACAACAAAAGCGGCACAAAAATTTAGTGATGAACAAGGGTGGGTGTGGTTACAAGGAATGTTTGCCCAGAGGAAAAGAGAATTAACCTCTACTATTATTAGTTGGAACACAAGGGGACACAGCCACTGGATAAGCGAGGGATTGTCTCGCAGTGCCCTATTATCTGCCGACATATTCGTATTGCAAGAATCCTGGGTAACTTTTGCTATAGAACTTGATGGCTATGTCACCTTCCAATGTATAGCAGTAAAAGGAGATTGGGGAAGACCTAAGGGGGGTCTGTTAACTTGTGTCAAGTCCTCATATAACCCTAAACTGATCTACTAAGACAGCCATGGAGGAAATGTGTTGGCGATTCAAATAAACCCGCCGGGTGGTTGGGCAGGCTTCAATGAGGTTTTGATAATTAATGTTTATGATCCCCCGCGTGAGCAGAATACAGAACCTATTGGGGATAGATTGGATACTTTGTTGACCGCTTGGTGCACTGGGGATAATAAGTCAGCTACCATACTCTGTGGAGACTTGAATTCGAAATGTCTTGATCTGGAAGGGTGTGGGACGTACAGATATGTTCAGAATATGTGTGATATGTCCCGGCCCAAGAGCAATAACAAAGGGAGACTTTGGCTTGATATCCTTAGAGAATGGAACCTGACTATACTAAATGGTCGTGTAAGGGGGGACATACCAGGGAAAGATTCATGGTCAGTGGGGGGAAAATGGGCAGTCCTTGACTACATGGCCGTATCAGAGTGTATGCTCCCACATGTTATGCAACTAAATATCAAGTTGAATGATTTTAGTGACCATATTACCCTCACATTATGTATGGAGGGTGGGGGGATAGCATTAAGGTGGACTCCTGCAGAGAGTGGGCAACTAACCAAGCGGGCAACAAGATTAGATGGTCCAAAAGATCCATTGAAAAAATGATTACCATTACATTCCCTAGCGATAAGACCATTAAGCAACTACTGCGGGACAAGAGCCCAGAGGAAATTGAAAGGTGGATCACTCACTTAACACACTCACTCTTAAAAGCTAACCCTACCCCGGGGATGATTTGGAAAAGTGGTGGTACGCAAAAATTCGATGCAAACATTAGAGACCAGAAACGCCTCATACGACGAGCCTTAAGAGTAATAAGAGCACATAAAACTATCAATAGTGTGGTGGACACATTTAATCTTGAGGCATTAGAGATAAAACGCAAATATCGCAGTTGGCTAAAAAGGTACCCCCAGTCCCAAAATAGAAGCCAATGGCAAACGTTTGCTGAAGCCCTATGTAGCAAAAATAGCCGTAAGATTTGGCAAATACTGACATGGGTGGGGGGGGGAACAGAAGCTGAAGTCCTGAATCCTATTTCGGGTGAAAAATGGGTTGAATATATCTCTAATAAATTCCATAGAGAGTATACGACCCACACACAAAGCAGTACAGGGGTTTTTAGCTGGCCACTCCCCCGTAGTTATAGATGCATAAAACAGACAATTTTGAATCTAAAATCTTCAAATGCCCCAGGACCAAATGGCCTGGCCAATGCGGTATTGAGGCAGGACCCACATAATTGGGCGCAAATACTACTTACATTATATTCTAGGATATGCAGATCCTGCCAAATTCCTTCCTCTTGGAAGAAGTCTGTATTAATACCAGTCTATAAAAAGGGGGAGAGAACTCTACCTGCCAACTATCGCCAACTCTCTATGCTGGATGTTAGTAGCAAAATCTTTAACACCTTGGTCCTTAAAGAGATTGAAAATTGGGTCACGGAAAGACAGATCCTGCACTACGCACAAACAGGCATTAGGCCAGGGGCAAGCACTATCCATAACATCAGGGTCCTAGATCAGCTGATTAATAACACCATGAGCTGTAAGGATGCCACACTCTATATTGCCTTTGTAGACTTCACCAGTGCCTTTGACCTGGTGGGGCGGGACATATTGTGGCTTAAGCTAAAAGAAATGGAGTTCCCTAGCTGGATATTAAACATCTTGATAGCCCTGCATAGTAACACCACTACAAGGGTTCGCCATAACGACCAGGGGGAGGTATCAGAGGAGATCTGTATTAATATAGGAGTCAAGCAGGGTTGCGTAATAGCACCTATGCTATATAATCTGTATATAGCAGACCTGCTAGACAGTATGGCATCGAAATCAAATTGCCCACCGAAATTGAAGGAAACACCTATTTCGGGAATGTTATATGCAGATGATCTGATCCTATTTGATCGTACTCTATCTGGTATCAAGAACCTACTTAATGAACTTCAGGTCTATTCAGCACAATTGGGATTGGTCATAAACCTGGAAAAAACAAAAATAATGGCTATTGCAAGAAAAGGGCCAAGACGATCTGGCATCGATACCAACCTGGGAACTAATGCTCTGGTGGAGCAATACCCATATCTGGGGCTGGATTTCAAGGCGCTATCAGATTACAAAGCCATTATTAGAAACAAATAAAGGAGAGCAAAACTGCTCACCCTCCAGGCCTGCAGATTTGCTAAGGAGACTGCAGGCTTTAGTATGGCTGGTATTATGAAGCTGTACCAGCAGTGCTTTGTTCCCGAAGTGCTATAAGGCTTGGAGGCCTTAGCAATGCAAGACTTGACGTGGTTGAATACACTAGAGGGACACTATTGGCACAGTGTCTTTGGCCTGGGACCTTCTTGCTCAGTACAATATCTGAGATTGGAACTGGGTCTAATTTCCCTGAGAGGGATGGCACTGCGTGCGCGAGGTTCCTTCTATCTGAAAGCCTTAGCAAATCCTCGATGTAAATTGCTAAAGTTGGTAGGACAAAGCTCTAACCTAGAAAAACACCCTAGGGGCGGGTCATATAAAGATTTGAATGAATCATTGTTCGTGGAGATTGACTGGCCTCATGAAAAGCTAAAACATCTACCATTTATCCACCAGAAAAGAGCTTTTCAAGATAAGCTAAATAAGTGGGACTGGTGTATGAATACAGATCACCTAGCTACACTTAAAGGTTATGAGGCAGTCTCCCATATCACTCATAGATATCTAAGACCCCAAGTGTACCTACTGTTATCCCCGGCGCCTGAAGTTAGATGATTCCTCCTGCAATTGAGAACGAACCAGCTGCCTGAACTCAGTTGCCCTAAGCCTACAGCTAGCTCTTTTTAGGGTATTGTAAGAGGATTCAATTCAACACTACAGCTAAGTCAATGCCTAGTCTGGGATACTGAATGGAAACCCTTATTGATATATCTTTATGTCCAGTTCATGCGTTCTGGATGACTACCCCTATATAACACCCCTCTCTTGGAATCCCCCTGACCCCACTCAGCCAAGAAGTAGTTCTGTTTTGCAAGTTAAAAGGTTTATTTGATAATTTAAACAATAGATATATATATATCACACTTTATAATAATTTAATAATTGAATATGACACTTAATATGAGCAGTAATCAATAATGGATAGTCTGGCACTGGCACACTTGTGAATAGGAACAGAAGAATAAGGTGGTAGAGAATGCTTTATATAAGTTCAGATGGATGCAATGTTGAATGAAAATGCAATACAGAAAATACTCAATATGATTTCAACAAAACAATGTAATCACTTTTCTCTGGCAATCCCCTCCCCCCTTTTATGCAATGCAAGGAAATGTAAGGAAAGCACACAGTTCTCAGAAATGTAATCAAATGTAATTCAGTTCACCCCAGCAAGCTTAGACTACAGAAGTTTGAAACACAGGCCCAAAATGCTTTTATATGTGCTGGCAATGAAGTGAAAAATATGCTAAAATGCTTTTAATTCCCTCTTGAGGTTCAGGGTGAGTGGTATCAAGTTAATATTAGTCCAGGCTCACTCTAGCAATGATTCAGGGATGGTTCTTAAGAGGCAAACGAAATTTTAGCAAGGAAAGCAAGAACTGCTGTTTTCACACGTGGAGAAATTTGCAAATCGCGGCAAATTCGCGAGTGCGTTTTTCGCGATTGCAGCGACAGTGTATGGAATAGGAATGTGGTTCTAGGTTCGTTGAAAAGCCAAGATTCCCAGCTTTCAGAGGAAAGTTACTGCAAGTCTCTAAGACAAACGGTCACGGAGATATGAGCGATATGGTAAAGGTCGTTTTTCAGATTTGAAATTTTAAAGTTCAAAGTGACAAGTGACAGCTAGCAGCTAGAAATGACAGGTGACAGTTAGGAGGCAGTTCTACTCAGATTAAAATAGATTGAATTATATTATTTTAACTAAGAGATTGGTTCTGCACAGTCTGCTAGGTACTCACAATATATTTTTTAAATAAATGGGCCTCGCCACGGATCTGGTCAGGTTTTAGACTGGACTCTGGTCTGGTCTCTGCACTTCACAGTGATCTGGGTCAGCTCTCTGGTTCTGCTAACAGTGGTCTGGATCAGCTCTGCTCTCTCTGGGTACAGCACTGCTTCTGGATCTTTCTGCACAGCTTTCTCTGGAGATTGATGGATTTGAAGTCTGGATCTCTGGATGTGGTATGGTCCGGCAGAGCGCGTTACAGCAAATGGAATTGAATGTCTCTATCTGTCCCGACTGTCTGCTTTTATGTGTTTTGAAAATGGGTGTGTGTGCAGCATCACTAGGCTCTACCCCTCTCCACTTGTCATTGGCCACTTCATCCTCTTCCCCTTGATTGGGGGAATGAAATGAAGTGTCATCATGATGAGGTCTGTTTATGGTACAGAGAACCCACCCCTGTCAAATTACACACAATCTATATTTTGACCCAAAAGACATATTTGCACAGGTGCACATTTGTTTAAAATTACATGCACCCATCACATATCACAGGAGGTATACCCTGTCAAAATCTGCTCTTCCTGGGAGCTTGCATTCAGAAATGGCAACATTTGCACTTTTTAACTGGTTTCGTAATATCGGACATTAACCCAAATTTACACACATGTGCGCAAGGAGTATGGACATTAAGTGATGAAGTGTCAGATTTTTAACATGCATACATTTTAAGTAATACCCTCTTAACTGCTAGTTTGCCCCCAGATCATACCACCGGTTCTAAAAACCTCTTAAAATGTGGACAGAAAAATCACAAGAATTATGGTATCATTTAAATAATTTTCACAAGTCCGTACTATGAGTTATTCATCTTTTTCTAAAACCATATTCTGGCTACAGGGGTGTGGTTTCCCCCCAGCACAAGGTTGAATTTCTGGTTTTCCAGTTCTGCCAAGCCAGCTTGCTCTAACAGGCAGTGCTCCTCCCCTTTCCTTCCAGGAGGAAGCCACTTTTACGGCCCCATAATAAAACATTTGCCTGAGTCAGGACAGGGCTTTATTCAATTTCCTGCAGAGCCCAGGTAATTCAATCAGAGAAGTGTCATATCCCTTTTGGTGGGAGCAGCAAAAGGCAGGTAGGCCTGGGAACACAGCTGTTGTGCAAGTCTCAACTCCTGTCGGGGGTAGCTGGTAGGCAGAATTCAGTTCCTTAAGCCAGCCCCCAGCTAATGTCACTTTTAGTTACCCAGTTTTCTGCATTCAAATAAAATTAACCATTTTTACATATGCAGCTAGAATGCTGATTCTAAGTTTAAAACTATGACATTTAAACAATTGCAACCTATGTGACACTCAAATGTAGGTCACTCATTTATTTTAAACATTTAGATTTCTAGTGTCTTTCAGTCCAAATTTACTTAAACTGCTGAAATCCACAGCTCAGCCAGTCTTGTTATAAACCTAGCAGGATTTCAAGTCACTTCAGAATATAACTTTACATTGTATCCACCCCTCAGTAAGTCTTTCTTTGGCATGCTTTGGGTTCATTTATTCAGTTTTACACAAAAACACACAAAAAAAAGTCTGGTGTTGTTTTAAAACGCCGGCTTTCAGATAGTGGTGAGTACTGGTAATGCACCCATTTTTGGGATTTAAGAAAATTAATTCCCCACACTTCTAGGTTGCTTTTGGCAATCAGCATTGCCATTCCCAATGGTTTCAGACTACTGTGTGGGTAGTCCAATGGTGGTTTTAGGCAGTGCCCTTCTGTGCCCATAACATCGGCAAAATGGGTGGCAGCCTATTCTTCATGCACTTCCCTGTGCATTTTCTGGGAAGCTCTGGCCATCATGATGTTTTCCATGTCAGTACTGCACAGTTTTGAGGTAGGGCTCGGGTGCATGGGTAAAAACATCCCACAGTATGGAATCAAATAAAGCCCTTACTCCACTCTTCCACTTCAGAAATAAAGTGATACCCATGGGTATTTGATATTCTGCTGTCTGGGGATAGTGAATCTTATGATAGAACGAATGAATGATTGATAGTACTACACCATCATATTGTTTGTTGTTTGTTTGTGCTATACTATTCTTATCCTCTATTCTCTATAGGGTACTCCCATGGCTGTGCAATTCTATTTATTACTTAGGTTGCTGTTATGTGATTTTATGTATTTTATGTATTTTCTATATAGAATTTAATTGAGTTGATATGTATGATTTGTTTGTCTGTGTTTTGAGATCTGTATAAATATATGAGTTGTGTAAAATCCAATTTCTGGATTGTACCACAATAAAGTATTTATTATTATAAGTCATCATCACACATCAATCACTGTGTTGCACAATAACTAAAACTGGGTGAACTTGTGTTGATAAAGAAGCACATATAGGAATATTATCAATAACCATTGACTATGGCATTCAGCAGCGTTCCTCCATCTATGTTTTTTATGCCTGATACAAGTGAACCCAGCATACCATGGAAGAGGTGGATCAGGTCATTTGAACATTATGCAGGGGTTGTTTGTGGCCAGAATTGTAGTGCTGAAAAAAAGGAAATCACTACTACTACATTGTCTAGGCCCGGCTGGTCAAGAAAAATACAAAACATTGCCGGAACTTCCTACTGATGAAGATGTAGACCTTAATGAATACGAACGCACAGTAAAAAAGATTGATAAACATTATGAAAAAAAGTTGAGCATCATATTGGAGAGATATACATTTGGGAAAAGAGCACATGAAGAGGGAGAAAGTGCCGAAAAGATTATCACTGCACTTAGAAAACTTGCCCAAGACATGCAATTTTAAAGAGCAGTTAGATGAAAGATTAAGGGATCAATTTATGTTGGAGTGCAGAAGTACTAAAGTAAGAGAAAGATTATGGTCAGAAAATGATCCACCCTTACATACTGTGTTGCGAGTAGCAAAAGAAGTAGAACATACTGAAGAATGTGTGAAAGAATTGGAAAACAGAGTCAAGCCTATCCAAACTGATTCCAATTTAGTGAGATCCACTAAAATTCCAATTAATACTATTGAGAACAATGAATCAATATTTATGATTAATAATGCCTCTGTCAGATGGAAAACTCTTGGCAAACCATACAGGTCATTGCAATTTGAAAAAGGAAAGAACAAGACAACTCAAAGAGGAAATTTTAATAGCCAAGTAAAGAGAAACAGCCCGGATAGACAGAGAGCAAATTCAAGAAAGAAGAGATAAGGCAAGTGCTATAGATGCGATGGCATTAACCATTGGGCAGATGACCCGGAATGTCCTGCATTGAAAATAATATGCAGTAAATGCAAGGGAAAAGGACACTACTCCAGGTGCTGAAGATTTCGCAACGCATATACTAACTGGATAGAAGGCAACACCGATAGTGGTCACAGTGATGATGATGAAGGAGAAGAATGTGTATTTGTTATAATGAATGACGAGGATGAAGAAGTCATGGAAAGTCCCAAAGCCACAGTTGGTGTGGATGGCGTAGAGATGAGTATAATGATAGATTCTGGCGCTAAATACACATTAGTGCCACTGCATTTATGGGATAGCAGAAAGTATGAATATTTACATGAAACAGATATTAACCCCAGAGCATATGGCGGAGTGAAAATTGACACAATTGGATGGTTCTGGGGCACTTTGAAGTTCAAGAATAGGAAAGCCAATGGGAAGATATACATAACCAGTGTTGGTAAAACACCTCTTTTGAGTTGGACCCATCAAAGCAAACTACAAGTGAAATTAGATTCCACTGCAGAAGAATCTGTTTTTGCAATCAATAGTAACATCATTGATTCAGACAAGACCAGTGATGCACTGGTAGACAAGACAAGTGATGTCATGAGAACTGTATTCAGAGAAGGTATTGGATGTCTCCGCGGATATGTGCATGAAATCCAATTGAAACCTGATCATGTCCCAGTAGCACAAAAGTTAAGGAATATACCTCTGTCCATGCATGATGAAGTGAGAAAGGAAATCAAAATACTCGAAGATCAGGAAATTATTGAGAGCATAGACGCCAGTGAGTGGGTGTCACCGCTGATAGTGCTTAGGAAGAAATCGGGAAAACTCCAAATATGTGTAGATATGCAAGATTTAAACAAGTGTTTTGTCCCAGATAGACATCCTCTTCCCAACATTCAAGAACTTATTTCCACGATTGGCCCATCGAATATTTTTACGACATTAGATTTAACATCAGCGTACCATCAAGTGAAGTTACACAAAAACTCTAAACATCTTACAGCTTTTATCATGGCAGATGGTCTATATCAATATAAGAGGATGCCTTTCGGACTAGTCTCTGCTGCATCTGTGTTCCAAAAAAAAATGCATAAGCTTTTTGAAAGAGTACCAGGTATAATATGTTTTCAAGATGACATCCTGATATATGCCACGAACAAAAAAATACATGATGAAAGATTGAGATATGTATGTATCAAATTACATGAGGCAGGCATGACTCTAAGCAAGGACAAGTGCAAAACTAGGTGTTCAGAAATTGAATATTTAGGACATAACATTTCTGCAGATGGCATATTACCGAAGACGCAGTTGGTTGACACCATAAAAAGAATGCCCAGACCGTGTAACAAAGATGAAGCACGCAGATTCATTGGAATGGCAAAGTACTACTCTAAATTTGTTCGTGAATTTGCAATACACACTGTTCCTATGCGAGAATTACTCAAAAGGAAAACATTTGAATGGAAGGACGAAGAAGAATTTGAGTTCATAAAATCTGCAATAGACAAGGCTCCTGCATTAAAAGATTTTAGAAGCGACAGGAAAACCATTATTACCACAGATGCAAGCAATGTAGGTCTGGGAGCTGTTGTTACTCAGGAGACTGAAGGAAAAGAAGTATTGATTGCATTTGCCTCAAGATTACTTAAAGGAGCTGAAAAATCATATGCTGCTATTGAGAAAGAAGCATTGGCCATAAAGTGGACAGCGGAAAAGTTCAGAAGTTTCATATGGGGTGTTGAAGTAGAATTCTGTACAGATCATAAACCACTGATAAATGTCATCATGTGTAAAGATTTAGACAAAGTATCTAATCGCATCAGGAGATGGCTGATGCTCCTACAAGAATTTAACTGTACTGTGCGATATGTTCCAGAAATCAAAAATATTACTGCTGACTGTCTTTCTCGTCTCACCAATGTATCTGAAGTGGGAGATGATGAAGATGATGACATTGAAGTTGTTTTGAACAGAGAGGCATCATCCATTCGTGGAAGGAATGCGACGATGCTGAAAAAGAGGATGAGATAATGAAACAATTGAAAGAGCTAGTCAATGGTCAAAGCTCATGGAGAAAAGCAAGATTGGAACAATCTGATCTCAAAAACTATTGGTCCATTGCAGATGAACTACATGTACATAATGACATCATCATGAGAGGTGATATAATGATCCCGCCTTCAGGAATACGCCAAAGAGTGATCGAGCTGGGTCATGAAGGTCACCAGGGGATAGAAAAAACTAAACAGAGGATACAAAATGATTACTGGTGGCCCGGATGTAAACTTCAAATAGAGCACTTCATCAGAGATTGTATCCTTTGTAATAGTAGTGAGAAGAGTTGTGTGGGGGTGAAACAACCCATGGTGTTGACGGAGATTCCGAGAAAAGTGTGGGAGGAATTGGGCATGGATGTGTTAGGCCCTGTGAATAGTAACATTATGCAAAAATATTGTCTGGTTGTGATTGATCTTCTGACTAGATGGGTGGAGGTATTAATTGCACTGTGTATCACAGCAAGAACTGTCATTGATTTTCTGTCAGAAATCTGTATGAGCAATGGATTTTCTAAGACCATCATGACTGGCAATGGAACACAATTTCGGTCTAAAGAGATGATGGATTTCTGCAGTAAGAATTCTATAGTACACAAAAGAAGTGCAATATATCATCCACAAACCAATGGGATAGTAGAACGTTTTAACAAAGTGTTAAAGGAGACCATCAGGTGGGCGTGGTCGAATGGTTTGAATTGGGAAGAAGCTGTTAAGGAAAGAATTGTGGCACACCGTTTTACTCCACATATCACCACAGGTTTGTCTCCGTTTGAATTAAGCAGAGGGAGGAAGGCTAACACTAAATTGGTACCATCATGGTTGGATAAAAGCAGTGAGGTGGAGAAAGACTATGTGTCTGTATGTGAAAAGATCAGAGAAGCCCAAATAAAAAACAAATTTGCTTATGACAAACGCCTGCCTGTGAATAGAAATGACAGACAATTTGTAGTAGGAAACATGGTAAGGTTCAAGCTTCCTCCTGCTCTGAGCAAGGGTCCATGTAAAGGGTCCAAACCGGTCAGAGTTATTGAAGCATTCAAACATGCTGTCAGAACAGAGGATGGGAGGATATGGAATGCTGAGAGAGTATGTGTTGTATCACAGAATAAAATTGACAGTGGATTTTTGGATGGCAGTAGTGGTGAGAGTGAAGGTGTGAAATTGAGTGATGCCAATGTGAGAGCAAGTCATTTGAGAACGGTACAGAGAGAGAAGAAAGTGCAAGAAGTATGTTTAGATAAAACAAAAGGTATTTCCTTACCAGTTCCCATCAGAGATTCTCCTCCCAAGTCCAGATGGGGAAGAACCTGCCGAAAACCACAACACAAAGAGGACTATGTGTGAATTTATATATATATATTATTTCATGAATGTTGAGGAGTTATGACTTTTGTATGTGTTACTATAAAGAGGGGAAGATGTGTAGCATACTGGCTCTCATTATGTGTCTAACACAGCTGAACAGGCACGTCATCCTATGACTCTTTGTGTTCCATGCAGCAAGCCACTGGCTGGATGACATCACGTTGGAAGAGTGCGGATGGAAGATGGAATGTGAGTCAAAAGGAAACAGTTACTGGAGCTGACCTGGCTAGCTGACACTAGCTCCCTCTTAATTACAGTTGATATGAATTATCATGGTGGCTATACGGCTGCAGTAATTCCTCCGGTTTCTTCCGGTAAAGTGGGGAAGATACCTCCTGCAATATGCCGGATGTATCATCTCCACTTTTCTTTGACACCCATAATTCAGCAGTGCAGAAAAGTAGAGGTAAAGTGGAGGTAACATAATGACTGCCATGTTTACCTGCACTGCCGAACTCGCATTGAAGACATGTATGTGATTTACATTTAGTTCAATGTTAAGTGCTGTTTGACTGTTGATGTTCAGCTTAAGACCCGACTTTCTACAGGGCTAATAGGAATTCGCATTGTCATAAGGAAGCCTTGCTAGGCATCCTGAAATAATTTATTGGCAATGTGTGTAAGTGGAGTGGCGTCCATTAGACATTTACTTTCTGGATGCTATTTTATTAATGCAAGGAGATTACGAGGAACAATACAGGAGTATAGTTTACCAGTGGAACTCAAAACACTTGTTTACTGTGCGCTTATGACAGAGAGGATCAGACTGTAATAACTTAAATGGCGTCATAACCAGTGATGAAATGGCTAGTTCTTGGGGTTTTTTTTAAATGTCATTCAATTAAAAAAATCGCCATTATTAAGACCTTATATGTAATGGAATTGTCATATTGTTAATTCCCCGATTTATCTTTGCTCAGGATATCGGTACTGAATTTACTGAAAGAATTATTGTTTCTGGTAAAAGTTAATTACCTTCACGTAAATCAGCGTCATTCATATGAGGTTTTCAGTCGCACATTCTTGTAAAAGCAGTGGTCGTAGTGGGCGGGAGCGGTTGGGAACTCCTCTACTTCTTTAATTTAGGTTTTACTGTTACTATACTTTTATTTTTAAAAGTAACTGTTCTGGAATGGTTTCACTTTAAAATAAAAGTGTAGGAAGCAGGTGTAACATGTACCAGGGGCGTTGCTTGGGGGGGGGGGGGCTAAGGGGGCTGTAGCCCCTGATCTTTTGGTTGTAGCCCCGGAGAGAATCCCATGAGCTACAGCCAAAAGACTAGCTAGCCCCCAGTCCCAACAATTCCGACATCAGCTTAGCCCCGGGTCTTTTCCAGACCTAGCAACTCCCCTGACGTGTACTTTCCTGTGTGTGTGCGTGTGCGTGTGCGTGTGCGTGTGTATGTATATAAAAGAGTGATTGTGTGGAAGGGTGGGTGCATGCATTGGTGGATCGATGGATATGGATAAGTGAGTGGCTTGGTAAGTGGATGAGTGAGTGAGTGAGTGACCGAGTAAGTGGCTGAGTGAAGGATAGCGGGCTCATATTTGTACATGGATAGTTTTTGTTTATTTTTTTATTTTTAGTGTTTTATTGGTTACATTATAATCTTTAACACAACCAAATAAAAACAAAATACATAATACCGCATACATGTACAACGAAAACCCATTTTTTGATAAATGTGCCAATGGGTAGATGGCAGAGTGGTTGATGTAGTAGATTAGTGGGTGGATAGATGGCAAATGAGCAAGTGAGTTTGGGGGTGGATAGGTGAATAGGTGAATGAATTACTAGTTAGTTGGTATCCTGCATGTGGGTGGCTATGTGAGTGGATGAGTGGAACGTGAATCGTGGGCTGACGGGGCTGTTTTGTGGGCAAGTGATTTTGCGTGGATGAGGTTGTGTGTGACTGTATAGATATTGTTGTGTATGGCTTGGTTTTGCAGAAGGAATGTTGTGATGTCATGTGGAGTGTTTATGCCTGAGTGATGGAATGCATGAGTGAAGGTTCTAATCTGGAGTTGGTCAGCCAGAAGCCTGGGTGATGGGCTGCCAGTGTTTTCATATGTCCTACTTGTAACTCATATGTAACCTGTTTGACTGCTTGTAAAGATACCAATAAACCTAGCAAGTCAACCTAAGAAGGCTGGGAGTCACTTCACTACAATGGCGACGAGTTGGTCTTTTAAAAGAAGAATCTACGCGTGAAACTGATGTAAAGCTGGTGCCCTGCTGCGGGGGGTGCAGGAAGGAAGAAGAGGACAACACTGTCCCCAAATGAAGGCCCATCACCCAGGTAGGAAGGGTACTCCAGGGCTGAAAAAGGGAAGCTAACCCTTATGTTGAGGAAAGGAAATTGGCTTTCATCAGCAGGAGAGAGAGGCACAGCTCGGTCCCATAAAATGGAGAGGGAAACTGTGATCAAAAGTTGAATGGGGAAGCTATGTCCGTAAACTGATAGGGGAAGGTGACCCATCGGTGGAGTGAAGGGAGTTGTTCTATCATACAGAGAAAGGTGGGCCTCACAGGCAAGAATGGTATCTTTACAAGCGTCCGATGTGATGTTGATGAAGAGGACGGGAAAGTTTTGAAAGAAAAGGACCTTGCGACGTCCTAGACGTGACCAGGAAGTTATGGTCCAGGAAGCTGGGATGTGTTTTATCTTCACTCCAGTCAATGCGGACCCCGTTGGACGAACGGGGAGTGTGTGGCGCAGCAACCGGAACTATGAGAACATGGGGGCAGGGTCAGAATATGGCAAGCTTTGAGAGGGCCGGTGTTTGGAAAAGTCAGGAACTCTGCAAGATGGTGTGACGGCGTGGGACAGATCCATGTTGGTGGAACTGTGTGAGATTAGGTCAGGTCATGGGATGGTGAGAGGCGGACCAGCGTTTACTTCAGGTAACTGTGTTTGTGAACAAGGCACGGCATGGGACAGATCCATGGAGCCAGGATTTGGGTAAAACTATGTATGCTTTAAGCTATAGAGCTATGGTTTTGGGTAAAATGGTTGAAGTTACTTGCTCTATGGTTTGAAGGAAAATTAACTATGTGGAACATCTTAGTGTGTATTTTGCTTATATGCTTATCTGTATTTAATTTACTTAGATGCACATACATGGATTGCAGGCTGGTATCGGGTGATATGTTTTTGAGTATGCATGGATATGGCTTGGATGTGATGAGTGTGTTTTAGATTTAACACTCTTGAGGATTTGCATTTTAGGGTTGCAGCAAGTGACATGGACTTATAGTATGGAGTAAAGTTTATGGTATAGCACAAAATAGTATGGAAGTCGGGTTTCGTTAATGTTTAGTTTTTGACTTCTTTGAGGATTTTCAGCATTTACGTTGTCCCATGACAACATGGACTTTTAGTTGACAGCATGGACTTTTAGGAGTAGATTTGGTTTGGGCTTCATGACATATATAGTGTCTTTTAAGAAATGCATCAAAACAAATGCTGAAAAGGTTGCAATGTAAACTGAATACTGAATACTGCAAAAGTGAAGTATGGAGTACAGTATGGAAGATCTCTATTGATCTGGGAGTTGGGTGAGAATGGGGGTAGTGCCTTCAATTATCCCTTGTATGGGTGTGGATATGATCGTTTGTTGACTGAGGGGGTAGCGCCTCCCATGTTTTTGGTTTTGGGTGAAGCTTATATGAAGTTTATAAGTATGGTTGCTGATGGTGTGAGTGCCAGGTCAGCATGTCTTACCTCTAAATACGATTGCTGGGGGGTAGCGCCTTTAGCCTAATATTTAGTATGGTTGTGGATGGGCATGACATAAGGGTATTTGAGAGATAATGCCACATGGTATGGTATATGGGGGTAGTGCCTTATGTTTGTTATTGGCATGATTGTGATGAGTCGTGCATGGTTAAACAGTGTACGTGTGTTTCTGGTGGTAGCGCCATCACTTATGTCGGGGTGTGACTATAACAAGGTTATGCATGGTTATCTCTCGTACGGCTGTGTATGGTGGTAGCGCCTCCAATTGATGGGGCGTAACTGAGTTGAGTTATGCAAGGTGAATGGTTTGGTGTCTGGGTGGTAGCGCCCCCAGCAGGTGTAGGGGTGTGACTGCAGCATGAGTCACGCATGGTTAGGGGTATGTGTGTACGGGTGGTAGCGCCCCCGGTTATGGTATTGGCGTGTCTGTGATTTTAGGCATCGCATGGTCACACATGACCCCATTTTTGTGGTTTATTTACCACAAATAATGTTTCTTTTCTATGTGCACGTGCGGCAGAGTTTAGCTGTACTGTATGCGCTGTTATGACTCTTTTCACCCTCATCAGGGTACGAAGTATGACAGTGATATTTGTTGTTGGTGGTGGTGTGCCTAGCCAGCGCATCGGGTGTGAGGTGCCTGATAGAGTGTCAGAGCACGCGTTGTGTGCTAGCCCTGATGATGGAGTCGGTGTGAATGGTTTATGTTGGTGTGCGTGGAGGTGTGTTGTGTAATGTCTTGCCCTGTTGTCGGAAGAGGGGAGATGTGTTGTGTAATGCTTTGCTGTGTGTGATGTGCAATGTAAGGGGAGGAGATGTGTTGTGTATGGCTTGCTTTTGCAGAAGGAATGCTGTGATGTAATGTGGAGTGTTTATGCCTGAGTGATGGAATGCATGGGTGAAGGTTCTAATCTGGAGTTGGTCAGCCATAAGCCTGGGTGATGGGCTGCCAGTGTTTTCATATGTCCTACTTGTAACTCATATGTAACCTGTTTGACTGCTTGTAAAGATACCATTAAACCTAGCAAGTCAACCTAAGAAGGCTGGTATTCACTTCACTACAGATATGTGATGGAGTACATAGATGAGAGCGTGAATTGGTCAGAGGAAGGATCAGTCAGCGATGTGAGGGTGGATGAAGACTGGATTGAAAGAGTATATACATATAGATGGTCATATCGTGTACGGTTAAAAATAATGACGATCAGGTCTCCCTTTTACATAGCGTCCACACAGACTGGCGCGCGCGTGCACGCACGCACGCACGCACGCACCCACAAACACACTCTCGCTCTCTCTTTTCTCTCTTTTCTCTCTCTCTCACTCCAAATCAGCAGACCAGCACACTTCCATGACACACAGAGCAGGCACAGCACTGGAATTAGCAGTACACGCTTTGGTAAAACACGGATTAGCTGTGACATGTGCAGCAGCAGCAGTGCAACCATCCCTATAAGAACAGATCAGGTTGTAAGATTTTCTCACACAAAATACAGGAGGGGTATCAGCCTCTCTAATTGTAAGATGCAACACTGGTATCGCTATTGGAGGTTGTCTTGGGAGTGGGACAACATTAGCTAGGTGGCCCACGTGTTCCATAACTCAACCAGTGCGGGTGTGGATCCGTTTCAGAGCCCGCAGGGTGCTATGATGTGTGTGGGCATTGCGTATGCGCGTTAGAGCTCCAGAATTCTGCTATACCTGGGAGGGCGACTAGGCAGTGAGGAGACATTTCAGTCCCGGAGCAGTGTCTGGAGGCGCGCTGTCGGGTTGATAAGAAGGGAGTACTTAGGACATTGGGTGGAGCATCCCATTGCATTCTTAGTCGGGCTGTAGTTATTTGAGAATCGGGCCGTCAAAATGTGACTGTCCTTGGGGTGCTGTGGACACTCTAGTGGTGGTGGAGCATTTAGTGAGTTTAATTGCATTTAGTGTCAGGTGGCAGGTTAGGAACGCTGATCCTTCAAAGAATTATGCGAGCATGTCTGCGGCAGTGCTTTTGCGATGGCCAGTGCTTAGGCTACGCTGTTTCATGTTATACAAGAAGAAATTGCCCTTTTTCTTGTTATGTGATAACTTGTGTCAATCTGTTCCGGCTCTGAGAGGTGCTCCGAGTACAAACTTCTCCAGAGCAGATGCAATGGGACACACTAGAGAATGAAGATTCCCCCTGCTAATAGCGCAGGGAGCTCTTGATTCTATTAAAGACGGAGGCGAGCATTATGCTTGTTCAAAGCTTCTTACCATAGTTTCTGCTAGTGTGTTAATCGGTTTAAAATAAAACATTCTGAACGTATTATCACTCACCCAATCAGCTGCTTTCAGTATATCTTGCAACGTGGCCCACTGTCTCAGTGCTTTCGATGCGCCTCGCACTGAGTGTGCTTCAAATTTTGCCATGTCTATCCCTGCTAGAGTCATAACCTCCCTATCCCATCTCGCTATGGTGGCTGTCGCAACGCCTTTATGCGGCCTCAGTAATTGCGTCGTCCCCATCTGTCTCAGCTCAGCTGTCTTATTTGCATATTCTTTTATACATGCGGCTACGCACCATTTTGGGTGTTCTTGCATATATGGGTATGTTATTGAGGAGGAATCTGTCTTCGTTCTCCTGGCCAGATGGAAAGTCACTCTGTCTGGTCCATATACCATTCTGTCTATTTCTAGTGCTCTGACATCTGCTACTCTTCTACATGATACCATGCATAGTAGCATTGCCAATTTTTCTGACCGTCTGCCTAACGATATATATCTGTTGCTGGTCCTGTCTGCTAATAGTTGTAGTACGACTGTTACGT
Organism: Ambystoma mexicanum; assembly: GCF_040938575.1. Lineage (NCBI taxonomy): Eukaryota > Metazoa > Chordata > Amphibia > Caudata > Ambystomatidae > Ambystoma > Ambystoma mexicanum. The sequence goes on along the minus strand of NC_090923.1, from coordinate 280,507,099 downwards.
CCCATAGAGACTTGTATCTTGGTTGCAGTGGCTTCCTAAATCTTATCCCTTTTAGAGGTCTAATCACCGCCACAATCTCCCCTACTGGGACTCATTCGATAGGTGTATGACCTGATGATATTGTGGATCTATATACTCCTATCGTTCTGTAGGCTTTGCCGTCCTGTAGTAGTTCTGCTAAGAAATATAGTATCTCTACTAAAGGGGCAGAAACGGGATGAAAACTTCTCCTTTTGCACCACCTTGACCATCTGTTCCACAGTGCGTTGCAGCTCCTTCTAGTCAACGGAGCCAATGACTCTGCGATGAGGCTTGCAGCTTGCGCCGAAATTCCTGGGAGATTCCAGCATCTCCTGCTATCCTGCACGCCATCAGCGGCTGTGTCCCCTTTGCTCTCAGAGGGTTACACGACCCAACTGGGTCGTGAGAAGGTTTTCTCTTTGAGGCAACATTCTCGGATAGTCGGATATTAGCTCCATAAGCACTGGAAACCATACTTGCGACTTCCATATCGGAACTACTATTATCAGATTTGCTGCTTCTCTGCGTACTTTCGTTAAAGCTCTGCTTATCATTGCGAATGGAGGAAACGCATATAGTGTCTCTTCTCTCCAATTTTGTAGGAAAGCATCCGTCCCCGCTGCCGCTGGGTCCAGCCTCCAGCTGAAAAATCTGTTCTTCTGTGCGTTCAGTCTGGATGCAAACAGATCTGTGTGAATTGGCCCTCAGAGCTCTTCTGTCTGCAGAAAGATTGCTCTGTCCAGCATCCAGTCGCTGGAGACTGTTAGATGTCTGGAGTTCCAGTCCGCCACTACATTCTGAGCGCCTAGTAAATATTCTGCTACTACTACAGTTCCTGACTCCAAGCAGGAGTGACAAAAGTCCTTGGCTATCTCCGCTAATAATCTGGACTTCGTTCCACCGAAGTGATTTATGTATCTGATCGCTGAGATGTTGTCCATCTTCAGTAGGATACATGAATTCACATTGTCCTTCATGAAGGCTTTGATCTCAAAAGAGCCGGCCAATAGCTCTAGGCAGTTTATGTGCAGTTTGAGTTCCTCCGAGCTCCATCTGCCTCCCGTTTGGAGTTCCCCACACTGGGCTCCCCAGCCTGCCCTGCTGGCATCCGATTCTATTACCAGGGGTGTTGCTAGGTCTGGAAAAGATCCGGGGCTACACTAGTGTCGGGGCTGTCAGGACTTGGGGCTAGCTAGCCTTTTGGTTATAGTCTCTGAGTTTCAATCCGGGGCTACAACCAAAAGACACGGGGCTATAGCCCCCTCGGCCCCCCCCAGCAATGCCTCTGTCTGTTACTATGTCTGGACGGTCGCCGAAAATGGCTCTGCCGCTCCATGCCTCCATGTTCTGTAGCCACCATTCCAGCTCTGTTCTGGACTCTTGGTCTAGAGGCACTAGCTGGTGGTAGCTGAGGCCCTGCTGCAGGTGTCTTATTTTCAGTCTCTGCAGTGCCTGATAATGCAGCGGTCCTGGGAATATCGCCTGGATTGACGCTGCTAATAGGCCTACAATCCGTGCGATTGTTCGCAGTGATGTGACTGGTCTGCTGAGACAGTTCCTTATTTCTCTTTTTATGTCCCGAATCTTCCTGTTCGGTAGCTCCAGGGTTGCAGTCTTGGTATCTATGATGAAACCTAGGAACTCTATCCTCTTCGTTGGTATCATCCCGACTTCTCTCGGTTCACTAGAAAACCTAGTGAGGCTAGGAGATTCGCTACCCAGCTGGTCTGGTAGCAGAGTATGTCCTTGCTGCTTGCCATTAGCAGGATATCGTCAAAGTAGATGATGATCTGTATTCCTTTCTCCCTGATCACTGCTGCTACCGGTTTCATCAGTTTCGTAAACGCCCAGGGCGCTGATTCTAGTCCGAATGGTATTGTCGCAAACTGCCTTAATTGCCCGTCCCAGTCTAACGCTAGGAAGGGTCGGTATTCTCTTTGTACTGGAATCGTGAGATATGCATCTTTCAGATTTATCCTTGCGAGCCAGTCGCCCTCTTAATTGGTGAGTACCTTCCATCTTGAAATGGTTGTAGGCTACCCACTTGTTCATGTCTTTCAAATTTATGACTGGTCTCACTTTGTCTTTTCTGTGAACCAAAGAAATATTGCTTATGAACCTCGGGGCCTTGCACGGCTCGATAGCTCGTTTCTTTGCTAGACTCTGTACTTCTGCGTGTAACAAGTCTTTCTCTGTTCGCGATGATACTATTGGTCTGGGGGCTTTGTACTGGGTTGGGGTCTGAGTAAATTGTATGTGCAAGCCTTTGACCAACTGCAGTACCCAAGCGTTGTTGGAAAGCACGTGCCAGTTTTCCCAGTATTTTGCTGTCCTCCCCCCTATTGAAGGATATGAGGGTGCTCTCGCCTGTGGGGACGTTTTGTCCTCTTCCCTGTCCTCTGCCTCGCCTTCCTCTGGGGAAGTGGCCTCTGTGTTGGAAGAAGGTTTCTGGCTGCTTATTCTCCTAGTAATGTGCTCTGTTCGATTGAGGCCTTCTGGACGTCTGATAGCGACCGGTCGCTCGACCTCTATACCGACCGGTCCCTCCAAAAACTCTTCCGGGGAAGATCTTTTTTATTGAGGCTTGTGCCTTTTCCAAGGAGGTGTAGGTCCCTACGAATCTCCCCATCTCCTTTTCAAAAGTCTCACCGAACAGCAGCCCTTGCGTTGCTTTGCCTGCTTCGTATGAGGACAGGTCTCCTCATTTTTGGTCTATTTTCAGCAGTAATGCTCTTCTGCGTTCGGAGGATATTGCGCAATTGGCGTTCCCCAACAGACATACTGCCCTCTGTGCCCAGTTTGCTAAGACCTCTGGGTTCACTTCTTCCCCGGTGTCTTTCCCTCGCTCCGCCAAGTCCATAATCTTGGCTAGAGGACCCGCCAGATCCAGGACTTTCTCCAGGCAACTCCTCCATGAGCGGTCGATCCCTTTCCTGGGATCCCTGTTAGATTTGGCGACGAAAGCCAGCATCTTGGGGTCTAGCTCTGGTGCTTCCGCTACTTTGCCTGGAAGTTCAGGTCTTGGGCACTCCGCCCTCATCCTTTGCCTCACCTCTTTCTCGAGAACCTTGCGCAGCCTTTGAGTCATGTATCTTGCGACTCTTGGGGAGGGCACCCATTCTGAGGATTTCGGGTTCCTAAGTTCCTCTGGCTGAAACATATCTGAGGTTTCTTCCTCCTGTATATTGTTTTACTTCCTCAGCCTCTTTTTTGGTGGCGGTAAACTTCCTTCGTCTCCTTCCCTATTGCCTTCCTATTGCGAGGAGGTTGGAGACTCTATGGGTTCCTCTTCGGAGGGAACCTCTTCCTCTGTGTCACCCATATTTTCTTCCCCTGGGTAGGGCGTCATGAGGCTCGGCACCACCGACTTAGACATAAAGGCTTCTTTTAGCCTAACGAAAGCGTCGGTCGCCTCTGGGCCTTTGGAGCTGCCCCTTCTGCTTGGCCAGGGGGGTCAGAAGAGTTCTTGCTCTTCCACGCCTTATTACACCCCTGTGGGCCCTCTGGCCTGGCCCCTGTGGACGTGCTTGCTTGTGGTGCTTCTGTCTCTTTGGCTCAGAAATATTTCAATTGTCTCTAGTCTTTCCTAAAGAGGTGTGACCCCTTGAGCCACTGCCTCTACGAGTGATTCTCCCAGCACTTCTTTGAAGCTGTAAGCCAAGTCTTCTGGGTACATGGCTTCTTGCTCCTCCTCACTCCATTCAAACTCAGCCATACTGTGTGCTGCTAGGTGCCTAGAAATACCTTCTCAGGTGTGGTGGCACGTCCACTGATCACTCTACTCAATTTGATGCTGCACCGGTGCTGACAATCAGCTTCTTTCTTATTCAGTCCTGGGCACTGTGTTCACCATATGCTCTAACCCGAGCTGTAATGTGTGTATACACTTTATTCCTGGGCTGTAATGTGCGTATACACCTTATCTCCTATCCAGAATGATGTGGGCTTCCCGTTCAATTTCCTCGATCTGACAGATCAATTTCCTCGATCTGTCACTGAAGGGAGACCAGAGTGCAATGTCTGTGAAGCGTTAGGCCCCTCCTTTCCAAGGGTGGGGGCCTTGCGCTCTTCCAATTGTATTGCTGGCTTCTCCAGCTTTAAGCCCCGCCCCCGCGAGCGTGGGGGCTGTGTGAGCGGCTCTCCGTGAGCTGCCCTTGCGCCTTTGCACGCTTGCTCCGCCCCGACAAGGGCGGGGGCTCCTCACTCATTCACGCCTGCCGCGGGCAGGCAAAGCCGTCTCTGGCAGGTCCTTGCAGTACTTTGCTCCGCCCCCACAAGGGTGGGAGCAGAGCAGAAAAGGCCTCAGGCAAACCCCCGGAGTGCTGGTAACGCAGCATGGGGCTGCCAGATACATTCTCAGTTAATGGATTATCTAATCCTTTCTATGCTGCGTGGTCCCTGCGCACTAGCCTAGCGTTGTGTGTAAATGACAATCTTTAATTATCCAGGTAAAATAGTCAATAACCCTAAAACAAATGTTGACTGAATACGCAGCTAAATGAAAGGGTACTTATCTCTGGAGAGCAGGAAAAGAAGAGGAGGTTACTGGAAGAGGAAGGACTAGCTCACATGACCAGGACACTGGGGACAGGCACCTAAGACTGATGGGAAATGAAGTTTTTTGAAAAAAAAGAAGAAAAAAAAACTTTTGTTTCAAGGAAAAGATTGAAAATGTTTATTAATTTGTTGAATCTGCTGGATAGTAATAAATAAGAAGATGAAGCATAATGCTCGCCTCCGTCTTGACATAGAATCCGGAAACAGACTCTGCTGCAGTCTTGGTTCAAGAGGGGTGGGGGCGACTGTGTCTTCGGGGCAGTGTCTATGGTCCTTTAATAACATCAGGTAAACAGACATCACGGAATGAACAACAGGCAATTGAAGCACCTTGCTTAGAAAGTCCATCCTGAAGACCCCCATACCACTGTTCACTAAGATCAGGGCAGGCAGATGAAGTCCATGGGCCCCTTGCAAAATAATATTTGGTCTCCTTTGCCTACAGCTGGAAAACCTACCGGCATGTGTTACTAATGCATACAGCTGGTGTAGTTCAAAGTTTGCAAATGCAAAAGGGAAGCGGAGATGGGTAAATACGGCATTTAGGGCACAAGCCTTTTCAGTTGGTGCAGGTCTGTATGGAGCACATATCCGACCACACAATCAATATAATGTACGGAATGGGAAGAATGGATCCAGTGCAACATCAACACTGTGTGGGAGGCAGTTTAGCTTTGCATTGATTATAACAGAGAATGTGTTTCCTAATGCAAACTGAAATAATTGAGTTGAATGTTTATATTATTAAGGTTTCCTAACATGAACCCTATCTTGAAGTTAATTAATTCCCAGACATATGCATTGCCCCACCACATTTAAAGTGACACAGCGTTTAGTTTGTGAGGCATATGGGTACACAATTAACCTAGGGACTATGTTCACACCATCAGACCCACCTTCAGGATTCCTTTTGTGGCAACAGCCTACATAAAGCAATTGAGGGAAGTGGTGCGTCAATGCATATTATCATGTGCAGGTGTACCCTCTGCACAGCTGAACAAAGAAAGGCAGCCAACGGAGAGCTGATAAACTGAATTACCACTTGCTAAAAGCTATTAACCTTTCTTTATCAGAGTGACAGGCCCCCACAAGCCCATACATGGTGTGGTTGGCCCGTTCCAAAGGGTAAAAAAGAATGTCTGTGACTGCAATCAGTTCTGAGGCTGAAACAGCATCAAGAGACATGGCGTGCTTCACCAAAGCCATGGGGAAAAAAAACCACCTGTGAATCTCTGGAATCATGCAGATAGGGCTGGGCACTCCTGATCTATGGGATCACATACGGAGCAAACTGTGTGATTTCTTGGTCAACCTTGCAGAGATCGAGAAAGCAGACCTCGCACTCTTGAAGCAAATACAGGAAATAGCATCAAGTATTTGGACTGAAGTGAAGACAAGTTGATGTTTCTTCCAAGTTGGGAACAAGGGATTTCTAAAAGAGAACCGTCGCTAGCTCTCCCCCGACCTGAAAGAGCGTTGGAGCACCTTTAATGTACACCTTGGTTGTTGTTATAATTAGCTCAGAATGCCTGTTCCCTTCTTTTCTCCATCAGGCTAACTTGTTCTCAAGCCTGGAGTGGGCATCATTCATAGATACGGGTAGCTGTGAAAATTGGAAAGGTTTGCAGCAAAGCAGGCTGGCGCAGTTCGTTGTCTGTTTGAAGTGTATACTGGCCCAGCAAAAGTCAGTGAGAATGGCACTGCGACCATCCAGGTGTGAAATAACAAGGGCCAGAACGGTGTTCCAGAAGGGATCTGTGACAGCTCCCTGCACTAGACATGTTAACACAATATTTGGCAGTAGCCCCGGTTGTAGCTCTGCTCATTCCCTCATCCCTATACTCCCCATTTTATTACCCCGGACCCTTTACTGCCCATACAAATGCAGCAGAAATGGGCAGAAGAATCACAGCACTAAGTATTCAATTGAGGTTTCAGGAGGGGACAAGAAGGGATTATTTCAGATAAGGAGGCACTTCAACATTGGAATAGGAGCAGCTGATGATGGTGGTTATGACAGGCCCAAGGTGTTCATGTTCTTTTTCATTGTGATGGTAGTTTGATGGTGGCTTTGCAGCGAGGACGCTTCCTTTTAGAAACAGCATTGATCATATGTTTAGAGCTGAATGGATGGAAGGAGGAGAAGGTGGAACAACATGGGGTGGGCGCCTGCAGCAGTAGAAGGATAGCTCAGCGGCATCTTGCGCGCCTTGCAAGTAAGACGATACTAAGCTGCACAGGTTCGATCCCCTGGTCTGCGCTTAGAAACCTCTACGCGTTATTACGAAAACAAAAAAACAATTCCTATTACAGCGCCTCGATGCCCGCGGGCTGTGTGAGCACTATGAAAAATAAATAAAGCAGGTTTACTGCAGCTGAGGAGCTGATGTTCAGGGAGATTTTAGTTTTGTCCTGGGACAAGGCTGCAAGGTAAACGGTTTGTTTACTGAACCTGGATCAGTGTTGTTCTACATTAAACAGGTTCTCAGGAACTCACGTGAGATTTTAAAGACTTATGCAGATTTGCTGTGTGCAAGCATAATACCATGATGGAGGAAGGTCATCTTTATGATGGCATAGTGGCATCATCGTTGGTGCCTAGAGCATGCCACACGATCTGCAAAGTCTTTGGTTTTGTGCTGTTGGTGTTCGAGGTGGTTTTCAGACCCACACCCACCAGACCCTATTTTGCATTATCTGTAATGATTGTTCCTCTACCTGCCACGTAATGATATGTACTGATATGCAATGTTTTCTTGTGTAACCTAAGCAATGCGCCCAGATACCTTTGGGTCCAGGTGTGCTATACAAATAATAAATAAATAAAATAAAATACTAACTTTTTTAAACATCGATTTGGAGAAATGTCATTGTAAAAATAAAGAGTGCTTAAATATTGTGCACTGGTAAAAATAATGGTATGTATCGCTTTTAAAATATCGCAGAGGAGACTGCAAGAAGACACTTGACTACATCTGGTCGTCCAGGAATTTCCTAGACAAGGTTTCATACCTTGAAGTCATAAAGCAGGAAAAAGTGACCATGATGCTCTGTTTTTGTCTTGGAAGATGGCACCAAGGACAGTGAATGACAAATTTAGAGGCAACATCACAGTAAATAATGGTGCAAATAGATTACGCTTGAATGCTCCTCAGCTGGCCTTGATGACAAAGAATTTCCTAAATGATAATTCAACCACGGCAAGGATAAACTACCTGATGTTGTTACACAATTTTAAAACGGGGAATAATATCTGCAAAGAAAAAGAAATTGAATTGAAACATCCTTTTAATTTAACAATAAACAGGGAAAAGAAAAAATTAAGGGATGATGATGTAAGATTGATAAAAAAGAATTTTCCAAGCAGAAATCTCGCCCAAATAGAAAATCGGCGCCAGCAATATCGAAATTGGATCAAATCGTTCAACCTGATTCGGGATCAAGATGAAGCCGAACAAATGTTAAAATTGATCCTAAAGAATGACAGTCGCCGTATTTGGGAGCTCATTAACACAGGCAGTGTTAAACATACATACGCAATGTCAAACAGCGTAAATGGAGCATGTTGGGTTGAACACTTTTCAAAGGTATTTGATGATCTCGACTGTACTGATGTCCCAGGTTTATTGACAACTGCGTAAAGGTGGAATGTGGCTGACTCTGAAGATGACATAAAGTGGGCGATTCAGAAGCTTAATTCCTCTAGGGCGGCTGGCCCTGACGGCATCTCAAATGTAATGTTAAAAACTCATTGTGGCCTTTGGGCAAAATTGATGACCATTCTTTTTGGAAGAATTGCGTCAGGAAAAGTGCTGCCTGAGTCCTGGTTAAAAGCGGTAGTTGTGCCTGTGTTTAAGAAGGGCAATCGGGACGATCCCAACAACTATCGCCCGATTGCCCTCTTGGACACTATCGGAAAGGTCTTTGCTTCCTTCTTGCAAAAACGACTTGCACGTTGGGCAGCTGAGAATGCAGTCGTTGATCCACGTCAAACAGGATTCACGAAAGGAGTGGGAGTAGAGCTGAACCTGGTCCTTTTGAACAGCTTGAAATTGGACACAATGAAGCGGAAAAGAAAGCTGTTCATTGCCTTTATTTACTTGAATATACTAAACCAAAAATTTCAGGGTGGGAGGTCAGAAAGACAGTTCCAAAAATACCGAAAAACAACAATTGATGATACTGCAGTCCTTTTTACACAATAAATGTATATTTTTAATAACAAATGAATAGTATTAATGGGGATAGAGTAACCAGGATATATTATAGACACAACAATACAAAATGAATATGGTCCAGTATAAACAACTGGAACTCAATGTGATAATACAAAAAGTGCTGTTCTAAGTGATGTAGAGACAATTATACAGTCACAAAAACAAAACATAATCCCACATTGATGGACATGTATATAAAAGACACAAAGAAATCAATGCTTCCAATATGCATTGTTTAGATGGGAATATCGTCGACACAATGGTGTTTCGGCCTAAAGGGAGCTGTAAAGTGCAGCTGTGTGAGCAGGCCTTCATCAGGACTTGTGGGAACCTAGAAGGTGGTCCTGGGGTCTCTATCTAAAAACAAACAAATAGGGAATTGTCAGTGGAACTGTGACCTCTAGATAAAATGAATAATTCAACAAAGCTCTCACAAGATGCTGGAGGAATACTCCTTACGTTAGGAGCCTAAAATCTTACCTAAGATTTATCCAATGCAATGATATGCTTAAATATCCGTCATGAGTCAAGATATCTGGGGGGCACTAAATGCGTCATGAAGGAACAGGACTTCGACCTGTAAAGACATGTAGATAAGACTGTGATATTACTATACAGAAAAAACTTACATCGTGATCACTGAATGCACAATGCAGGAAATACAAAATAAAATAAAAAATAAAAATGGAGGAGTCTTACCTAGACAGGTTTAATTGAACTCTGCCCATAAAAGTGGAATGAACCACTATATAGCGTGTTTTCACGGTCAGAGATGTCCAAAAAAGGCTCAACTATATGGAAAAAACGACAGAAAAGAGTAATAGTGAATGTTCATTGTCGCCCTATATCGCGCACTGAGATGCCCTGCCGTTGAGTTCAGCCCAATTTTGCGCATACCTTCGTAAGTAACCATGGTTGCCATTTTATATATATTGTAATGGTTTGGCCTCCATTGAATTTTTCAATTGTTGAGTGCCTCATACTTTGAACATTCGTACACTATATAGGGCGACAATGAACATTCACTATTACTCTTTTCTGTCGTTTTTTCCATATAGTTGAGCCTTTTTTGGACATCTCTGACCGTGAAAACACGCTATATAGTGGTTCATTCCACTTTTATGGGCAGAGTTCAATTAAACCTGTCTAGGTAAGACTCCTCCATTTTTATTTTTTATTTTATTTTGTATTTCCTGCATTGTGCATTCAGTGATCACGATGTAAGTTTTTTCTGTATAGTAATATCACAGTCTTATCTACATGTCTTTACAGGTCGAAGTCCTGTTCCTTCATGACGCATTTAGTGCCCCCCAGATATCTTGACTCATGACGAATATTTAAGCATATCATTGCATTGGATAAATCTTAGGTAAGATTTTAGGCTCCTAACGTAAGGAGTATTCCTCCAGCATCTTGTGAGAGCTTTGTTGAATTATTCATTTTATCTAGAGGTCACAGTTCCACTGACAATTCCCTATTTGTTTGTTTTTAGATAGAGACCCCAGGACCACCTTCTAGGTTCCCACAAGTCCTGATGAAGGCCTGCTCACACAGCTGCACTTTACAGCTCCCTTTAGGCCGAAACACCATTGTGTCGACGATATTCCCATCTAAACAATGCATATTGGAAGCATTGATTTCTTTGTGTCTTTTATATACATGTCCATCAATGTGGGATTATGTTTTGTTTTTGTGACTGTATAATTGTCTCTACATCACTTAGAACAGCACTTTTTGTATTATCACATTGAGTTCCAGTTGTTTATACTGGACCATATTCATTTTGTATTGTTGTGTCTATAATATATCCTGGTTACTCTATCCCCATTAATACTATTCATTTGTTATTAAAAATATACATTTATTGTGTAAAAAGGACTGCAGTATCATCAATTGTTGTTTTTCGGTATTTTTGGAACTGTCTTTCTGACCTCCCACCCTGAAATTTTTGGTTTAGTATATTCAAGTATTCCCACCTGGGTTTTTCAGGGTTTTGCCAGGTGCCCTGTATCTAATCTACTTTATTGACTTGAGCCTAGTGTTCGACAGCATCAATCGAAATCTGTTATGGAAAAAACTAAAGGCTTGGAAGTGTCCTAGTGATTTGCCTTCACCGCAGATTGCTTTGCATACAAATACCTCCATTCGAGTACGGCTGAATGAGGAAGGCGAGCTGTCCGATGAAATTATAACAAAAAGAGGAGTAAAACAGGGCTGTCCTCTGGCAGCACAACTTTTCAAGTTATTTATTTCAGATCTGTCGCTGTCCTTTACTGACCTAAGGATTTTTCCACCTACAGTAAATGGGCAAAACATAAGCTGGACCATTTATACAGACGACATCGTGCTTATGGACGCCACGCCAATTGGTCTGCAGAGACTGCTAAATGCACTACATGGCTACTGTGTGCAAAATGATTTAAAAATCAACACAAAAAAGTCTAAAATCATTGTTATTGGCCAAAGTAGTTCAATGAGACCCAACAACATTGCATGGAGGATAAAAGATGAACGCCTTGAAGTATCAAACAGCATAAGGTATTTAGGAGTACTATTTAACACCTCAATACGTGAGTGGGAATGGACTCAAGCTCTGGTGAGCCGAATGCAAATGTTTGCTTTACAGGGTGCGAAATTACACACAGCCTATGGAAAATTTACCTTGAAGCCAATACTATCATTCTATCTCCAAAAGGTGGTTCCCGCAATATCCTTTGGGGGTGAAACCAGCTGGAACATTCCATATGAGCTGTGGGATAAGCTTGAGGGGAAATTCTGGCGGAAGGTGTTAAGACTACCAAAGAATTCTTCAATCATTGCAATACGACACAAGTTATGCATAGACTCTCTATATGGTTCAGTACTATGGAAAGCAATTTCGATTTTCAGGAAAATGCACCTAACGCCGGTCGCTAAACCATATGAAATACTACATGGAGTTTCAAACCAATCATCGTCTTCTCTTTTGAATAAGTGGGCGAACAAACTCATGTGTGTTTTAGACCATGCTGATGTTTCCCTAGACACCTTGCTGTTACGCCCCCAAGAAGCAAAAAAGAAATTGCGGTACAGAAATTGGATAACAAATGAAGAAAAAACGAAAGAATCTTGCAACAGCGCTTGACTTTGGAAATGTTTTGAATAAACTTGATGTGATCCCGAAATATCTGGAAAAATTTCCATCAAGTTACCATCGGGATATGTTTCTACGATTACGTCTTAATCTCTACAAAACAAAGGAGATTCAAGTGATGAGGCGAGATCCCTTAGTCCAAGACTCACAGTGTCGATTTTGTAAACAAGCTACATAATCTGTGCGACACCTAATTACTGATTGTGAGGCGACTACAGCACAGCGTTCTCTGCACTTGACTGACTTTGCACCGTTATCAGGAAACATGGATGCTTGGTGGAGCTATTTGATTGCAGGATTTAATACAAAGTTAACCTGCGTCATAATACATTTCATGGATGCTTTGATGTTAGACAATGATGAACATTAATTGAAGAACAAAAGACGAAATCATAGGGGGAGATGAAATGAGGTGATTACGAATTCAGTTTTCAATGTTACTTCTCTTCTTTCTTTCTTTTCTCCCCCTCTGCATTCTTTTGCTCGTGATGAACTGTCACTTAACGTTTTTTCTTCTTTTTGTATTAAACTAATGTTACAATAAAAAAAAAAAATATCTTTGCAAATCATCTCTGTGCTGGAAGTTGGGAAATCACATGTTGGTTATCCTTGTAAGCCCTTAAGTGAAAGGAACAGAGAAATGTCATAAAGTGATTCACCGAGCGGTGAAACCGAAAGCCGCGTAGAAATGCGCAAGTCTCTGCTTACACAGGTGAGATAATAATGATGCAAGTCCACTTCAGGGCGTGTGATTTACGATCACTGAAGCCTTCCACGAGAGAATGATGTATCCTGCCTCCTGCAGGATTTACCCTGGGCCAGTAACAACAAGGAGCAGGAACCAGGCTGACCCAGGTATGTAGGAAAGGAAACACGCTTTATTGTCTTGGTTACAGGTTCAGTATAGAATATAGGAGAGAGAGATCATCAGTAGCTTCTTCCCTGGTTCCCTGCCCAGCTCCAAGTCCTTAACCATCACCTTTGGAATCCCCAGGTGCCCCAACACTCCAGGCTCCCCTAGCATTCCAACACAGCTCTTACACTGACTCAGACCTCATTCATACATATGCAGGATACAACACAGAGCTCTGCATGCACATTGCCAGGTTAGCTTACTTGAAATCCTGAATTTCAGGCCAGTGAAATAAAGCGTGCAGCGTTGCGCTTTAAACTGTGAAGTCATGCTATAATAATCATTTAAATTAATGAAACAAACCATTTGGGGGTGGGGGCACCGGCTGAACTCCCGCCCTCCTGTACTAGTCCTCCCCCACCACCTCTTGCTCACACAATATTCCTATTTAAACAGAAGGTAGAACAACATTATGGCCCTCTATTGTTATATTACCGCATGATTTTTTGGTCTCTGTTTCTGTAAATAATGTTGTGGTGAACGATTGTATCACTGGCTACCATTCGGAGATACCTCAAACAATATGTTTCAATATATTGCCAGCAGTATAGAGTGCTGTCAAGGATAAAGCCAAGCAATTTAGCAGACAGGGCACGTTGAGGTGAGAACCCCCCCTAATTGACTATTATTAGCCAAACTTGAATGGTGTTTTGTTTCCAGGGGAATTAGTGCACATTGTACGGAGCCCCCCACCACACCTTCTGACTTACTGATGCGCACAGAATATTCTGCGCTCAGACATGGAACCTGCGAGATGGTAAAAGAATCCTCAAACAGTTGTCCTTTCTTTGTTTTGAGCTCTCTAGTGGGGTGGGCCTGGGGGGCAGGATAAGGGGTAGTGATGCAACATGTGGTCAGGGAGAGAGGGAAGGACTGCAGGTTACGGAAGAAGGAGTAATGGGGACCAGGAGCAGAGAGGATGTTGCAGTGAAAGGGGAGAGGGGAGAAGTGTGGTGTGGAGATGGAAACACATAAACACATAAATCATTTGAGGGGTGGCTTAGTAGGACAAACAGTGTTCATCAGATTGAACTTCCAGTATGAGCTTGTCATCTGGATTTTAATGGTTTTGAGATAGAACCTGAGGTGTCAAATGTCCCATGCACAATTCACTTTAAGATAAAGCGGCGTGTACTCTGCATACTAGTGCAATGGTATGCCTAGGTGGGTGTAGAGCAGTTATCTTCAAACTGTGGGGCTGGCCCCTCTATGGTGCAAGGATCTTCCAAAAGGGAGTATGTTGACTGCATTTAATAGACAATATAAGCAGGTATGGCATCTAGGGGGTGGAGGGGCAGCAACAATATTATTGCCCAAGAGGGGCTCTGCAAACACATTTTTACTCAAGGGGGCTGAGTATTAAAAGGTTTGAATGCCACTGGTGTGCAGTGATCCCAGTGTCTCAATGTATATATGGAAGATTAAAAGTGAGAGGATTGAGCCATGTGGGTCACTGCATTAGACCCACAGTATTACAGAATTACCCGTTTGTGCTGATTGGTGTCTATTAGATAATGAGTTGAACCAGCTAAGGACTGTGTCTGGGAGTTCCATTGTGACCACTGGTCATGTATTTTTCCAAGGAGGGAGTTAGGAAAGATCCTTTGTCTGAGTGTAGAGGAGTGAGAGTGGTGCCAGATGTAGATTTTAGAATGCTAACAGATAGTAGACAGTAGGTGTTAGCTTTGGGAGAATGTTGGTAAGTCATCAGGTGTGTGGGGGCTGAAAGCTGACCACAGTGTTTTTCTTTCTGGGGCAAATGAGATTGGTGTGGCTAGAGTACGTGTAGCATTGATAAGTCCCACATCGTATTTATCTTGTAAGTGAAGAAGTCATTAATAGCGCTACACTTTTTTACTGATTCTTGGATTGCTAGCTCAGGTAGTGTTTTGCAGCTATGGGCAGGGCTTTGCTGCACTTAGCTGCTGCTGCGGCTATGGTTACAGAGCAGCAATCGAGCACTATGGATGGATTTTTATGGGAGGAGATCAGCCTGACATGAAGGTTAACACTAGCACTTTTCCTCTCTATGGATGTTGTACCTTTAATCTATCATATCCTGGATGTGGAGGGGAGGGTTTGGTCCGAGTGAAACATTCTTTTAACGGGGCAAGTGTAACTATCAATTGTGTACTGGTTTCGAAAAAGGTGGCAGTAAAGTTTTAACACAAACATTCTCAGTGTTTGAGGTGGTCATGGACAGGAGTGTCATGTTGGCACATGATCAGTTAGGTTCTGTGTTCTTCCCACATCGTTACGGGGGAGGCATGGTTCGGGTGGGTGCGGGAGCTGGGGTAAAAGTAAGTGACGGTGTATAGAGGGAGTAAGAAGTTAGCCAAGTTAATAAAGGAGTTAAGACCAGTACTGCCGTGTGGGACTGCTCATTGTGCGAATGGCCCATGAGTGGTGATACGGCTACGAGCCGTACAAACGCGAGCACCTTGCAGAACTGACAAGTAGGCGCTGGTCAAGAGCATCTTGGGGAAATATTCTGAAGGAACACTGCAGTATCATGAGGGTTTGCTCTGTCCCATATGGTTAGAATGGAAATGTGTGAGGTGGAGGGTGATGACGGTTGGGTGCATTTTGTGAGAAGGGATGTAGTGACAATTGTGTGTATGTTGCCACCTACAAATGAGGGATGGCCCTTTAGGACCTCTTTTTTAAATGCACGTCCACCACCATGTGGGCCACAGACTTCCCTCCACGTGGTTGCTTGGAGTAAATACATATGGGAGTTTTCAACATTCGCATATGTATTTAGGGTTAGGCTGCTCAGCCCTGTCGCTTATAGTCCACGCAATCCCACAGCTCCTAGACCACCCCTGATGATCAGAGGATATGTGGCTTCAAGAGGCCCATCTGCTCATTGCATCCTGTTGATATGCATGAAACAGGGGCCAGGGTGTCTATGGATGTGCAGGAAATTGTTCACTCTTATCATTATGAAACTATAGCCTATTTACTGTGGATATCCCTAAGACAGAGGTGTTCTGACCTTCTGGAAAGTGAGAACTGTTTTTGCTTTACAAATATGCATTTATGTATATACGGTCAATACTTCGGTAGCTGTGTGGGTGTTATTGGTATGCAAGTTTTGGTGAAGTTATACGTGGATGGATGGAGTCACTAGTAATACGTTTGCTATTATCACACATTTCGAGTGGTTATATATCTCGTTTGTATTGCAACAGTCCTGATTGCCCTATAATCTTGTCAAACTGTTTAGGTGTACAATAACAACTACCATAAGTCGTGGAGCTCCTGCTAGCCTTTCAGTTTCCTTTGGATTCTGCATTAAAAGGCATAAAGGCATATGCTTGTCTTGAGTCATGATAAACAAGTTAACAATGAAATGAAAGCAGCGCTTTCTACTAGCCTTTGCTCTCATCCATGGTTTCTCTGCGCAACGTGCGCACCTTGGAAGCAAGACGACACGAGGTTCGATCCCTGGGTCCGCGCTTAGAAACCTTTGGGTGTTTAAGCGCATTATAAATACGCAACTAAGACAACAACAAAAAAAACAATTACGCAACTAATTAAATAAAACAATTCCTGTAACAGCGCCTCGATGCCTGCGGGCTGTGTGAGCGCTTTAAAAATGTAAAATGAATGAATGGCAACTTAAAGGCATGAATCTACCTTGAATTAGTGTTTCCATAAGGCAGATTTCCTATGCTGGCTAGTAGTGCAATGGACGGCTATCAACCAACTCCAGCGCGTAGCGAAAGCCACACTTGAAACTCACTTGTTGGGCTTGGGAAACCCTTTGGGAGTCCTTCATCGGCTGCAGATGGGTGCACAAGTGAAGGTCATTCTTGAGGGTTTCCTGGGTCCAGAGTAGGGCGTGGAAGTGAGACTACCATAAACTATGAACTGACAGAGGCAGTGTCATTGCTGCAGCCAGACGCCAGTGCCCTCTGCTTTATGCCACTGGTTTGCAGGTGGTGGCAGTGTGGTGGGTAGAAGGAGGAGACAGGATTGAGAGAATCCCAGGCTATGTTTGCAGAAGTCTCCCTAAATTGTCTGGAACCAGGGAGCTCAGATTGAGAAAGTGAAACAGAAATACAGGGGCATATAGAGCAATAATGAACATAGTTATGGGGCACATGGGGACATGGACGAACAATGATTGTGCATAGAAATTGATGGGCATATTTAAACATCAAGAAATGTGTGCATTTTACCTGCCGCCTCATACAACAATAAATACATACATAACTATTGAAAGTGGTATTTGTGTGCCTGTGTTTAAATTCCAATCACTAAGAACATTTGTGTCACTATCAAAAGTCAGTGGGCTCAGTAACAGGTATCTCAGTGGAACAGGAGGTCAGATTGCCTTATTCCTTGGTATGAAAATACTGGGGACCTTATTGTCTTAGAACATTCACATTGATGAATTCAGATGACACGTGCATTTTAATGGACATATTCTATAGCACAGAATGTATAATGGGTGTTTTGTGTCCACAGATATGATGCGAAATGTGGCCATGTTTGTGACTTTTAGGTACGATTGTTCCCTTGGTGCTGAAATGCTTTGTGTTCCTAAGTGTTGTTCTGCATATGAACAATAGAGACTAAAGCAGTTGCTAACACACTGTGCAATGAACTCTGCTGATGGCAATGAACACCTCGCTTCTGCTGTGGGCAGTTGTTGACACACTGTGCAACGAACCAAAGAGCACTGCTGATGGCAATGAACTCCTCCCTTCTGCTGTGGGCAGTTGTTGACACACTGTGCAACGAGCGCTGCCGATGGCATGAACTCTTCTCTTCTGCTGTGGGCAGTTGTTGACACACTGTGCAACGAGCGCTACTGATGGCAATCAACTCCTCTCTTCTGCTGTGGGCAGTTGTTGACACACTGTGCAACGAGCGATACTGATGGAAATTAACTCCGCTCTTCTGCTGTGGGCAGTTGTTGACGCACTGTGCAACGAGTGCTGCTGATGGAAATGAACTCCTCTCGTCTGCTGTGGGCAGTTGATGACGCACTCTGCAACGAGCGCTGCTGATGGCAATGAGCACCTCTCTTCTAATGTGGGAAGTTGTTGACGCACTGTGCAACGAGCGCTGCTGATGGCAATGAACTCCTCTCTTCTGCTGTGGGCAGTAGTTGACACACTGTGCAACGAGCACTGCTGATGGCCATGAACTCCTCTCTTCTGCTGTGGGCAGTTGTTGGCACACTGTGCAACGAACGCTGCTGTCTTCTGCTGTGGCAGTTGTTGACCCACTGTGCAACGAACGCTGCTGATGGCAATGAACTCCTTTCTTCTGCTGTGGGCAGTTGGTGACACACTGTGCAACGAGCGCTGCTGATGGCAATGAACTCCTCTCTTCTGCTGTGGGCAGTTGTTGACACACTGTGCAACGAGCGCTCCTGATGGCAATGGACTCCTCTCTTCTGCTGTGGGCAGTTGTTGACACACTGTGCAACGAGCGCTCCTGATGGCAATGGACTCCTCTCTTCTGCTGTGGGCAGTTGTTGACACACTGTGCAACGAGCGCTCCTGATGGCAATGGACTCCTCTCTTCTGCTGTGGGCAGTTGTTGACACACTGTGCAACGAGTGCTCCTGATGGAAATGAACTCTCCCCTTCTGGTGTATACTGCTGTTGTGTACAGTGTCACATCTTGATTTATTGGAGCATTACTCGTTTCAGAAGTGTCTCTAAAACCTTTTAAACAAAGAATTTTAAAAAGAGTTGCTTTACAATACACAATTTAGCTCATTTAAAAAAAAAACATTCAGTACAGAGGTTTAGGAAAGCACTCCGCTTCCCCACCCTTGAAATTGGTAACATTCACCACTAACACTGTGGCTAAGCTTGCCAGTTAAGTTGCCCACACAAACAATTTACTATCCCATGATTAGAAGAATAAGTGGAGGGAAGGCAGGTCCAGAGCCTGGTGGGAATAGCAGAGCCACCTGTCCAACTAAAGAAAACGTGCTCATAGTTTCGACACCTGGTGGAAGTGGCAAGACCACCAGGAGCACAGAGTGAAACTAGTTGCTACAGACAGGGCACAGGTAGAGTGTTTTGGCTTAATGCACAAAAACCCAGACTCGTTTAAAAGTGGAAAAGGTCGCTTTAATGTGACAGGCCAAAGCTTACAATCAAACGCTTAACTGGCTCCATGGCCTAACAAACTAAAGGAATAATTTAACCACCACTTAAATAAATTAAACATTTTCATTTTCCCCCAGCAATTAAATAATTAAATAACCCAATTCCTCCCTAATGATCCCTTGGATCCTACCGTCTCCTTGCCCCTTTTCCAGGCGTACCGCTTTCTCCCAGGGGCCATGCCCCTCCAGGCTCAATACCTGTTCCCCCGGGGTGACCTGCTTGTGCAAACAGCGCCACCCCATCCTTTCCCGTGTCATTCCCCCATTGTGCTTCCCTCCCCCCACATCAAAAGGGGCCATGCCCCCGGCGCCCCGACCCACTTCAACACCCTTCAAACTCCCCTCTACACCAAACTCCCCCTTCCTATGACCTGCAGCCAGCCTGACCTGCCACATCAGCAACATATATTACACACGCTTTCACAATGCCCTGACCTGTCACACAAAACCACCAAACCTACCTTCCTAACAGACCCCAAAACTCATGAACCCGCCATGTCATCTAAAAAAACCCCTGCATAATCCCATGAACAATGGACCCCCCCATATTACATAACCAGACACTATCCTAACGAAAGTGAAAGGGGTGGGAGGGCAGGACAATCGTCAAGTCCTAACTGTCGCCTGCCTCCCGAACCTTCCCTGAGCCCTTAAATACCCCCCCCAGGAGGCGCTCTGCCCCACAGCCACTCGCTGGCCATGTGCATCGCCAAAAAACTCCCCGGGGGGAAACGCTTCGCGTTCCCCCCGGGGCCCCCTTTTGGCTTAATGCACAAAAACCCAGACTCGTTTAAAAGTGGAAAAGGTCGCTTTAATGTGACAGGCCAAAGCTTACAATCAAACGCTTAACTGGCTCCATGGCCTAACAAACTAAAGGAATAATTTAACCACCACTTAAATAAATTAAACATTTTCATTTTCCCCCAACAATTAAATAATTAAATAACCCAATTCCTCCCTAATGATCCCTTGGATCCTACCGTCTCCTTGCCCCTTTTCCAGGCGTACCGCTTTCTCCCAGGGGCCATGCCCCTCCAGGCTCAATACCTGTTCCCCCGGGGTGACCTGCTTGTGCAAACAGCGCCACCCCATCCTTTCCCGTGTCATTCCCCCATTGTGCTTCCCTCCCCCCACATCAAAAGGGGCCATGCCCCCGGCGCCCCGACCCACTTCAACACCCTTCAAACTCCCCTCTACACCAAACTCCCCCTTCCTATGACCTGCAGCCAGCCTGACCTGCCACATCAGCAACATATATTACACACGCTTTCACAATGCCCTGACCTGTCACACAAAACCACCAAACCTACCTTCCTAACAGACCCCAAAACTCATGAACCCGCCATGTCATCTAAAAAAACCCCTGCATAATCCCATGAACAATGGACCCCCCCATATTACATAACCAGACACTATCCTAACGAAAGTGAAAGGGGTGGGAGGGCAGGACAATCGTCAAGTCCTAACTGTCGCCTGCCTCCCGAACCTTCCCTGAGCCCTTAAATACCCCCCCCAGGAGGCGCTCTGCCCCACAGCCACTCGCTGGCCATGTGCATCGCCAAAAAACTCCCCGGGGGGAAACGCTTCGCGTTCCCCCCGGGACCCCCCTTTTGGCTTAATGCACAAAAACCCAGACTCGTTTAAAAGTGGAAAAGGTCGCTTTAATGTGACAGGCCAAAGCTTACAATCAAACGCTTAACTGGCTCCATGGCCTAACAAACTAAAGGAATAATTTAACCACCACTTAAATAAATTAAACATTTTCATTTTCCCCCAACAATTAAATAATTAAATAACCCAATTCCTCCCTAATGATCCCTTGGATCCTACCGTCTCCTTGCCCCTTTTCCAGGCGTCCCGCTTTCTCCCAGGGGCCATGCCCCTCCAGGCTCAATACCTGTTCCCCCGGGGTGACCTGCTTGTGCAAACAGCGCCACCCCATCCTTTCCCGTGTCATTCCCCCATTGTGCTTCCCTCCCCCCACATCAAAAGGGGCCATGCCCCCGGCACCAGAAAAAACCCTCCCCTGAGGAGTTCTTTCTGCCCCACCCCCCACAAACTTTTCTACCTCAAACTTTTTACCCAGTCTCCCAGCCCAGAAACTAAGAAGAGCCACCCGTATCCCTCACCAGATCATTTTCCCCAGCAAAGCTAATCCCCCCCCATCTGAAGGCCCATAGCTTTCCCTCACCCCAGCCAACCTAGGAAGCAACTAATCCCAGCCCAGCCTCCCAAACCCGTACATCTTACCACAACATCTTTATAGTTGCCCCCCGGTTGCCCGCCAACAACCCTTTTCTCAGCTTCTTTCCCCGCCCACTTAACCCTGCAATGTCCCAAAAACCAGATTTTTGACATCTGACCGGACCTCTTAGCAGCATCTGAAAAAGAAATTACAAAATCACTTACAAATCAACAACATCCTAATAAATGCAACACTCTTGCTACCTACTGAAAGAATTCTATAAAGACATTCCATTTGCCCCCGGTCCCTGACATACCCTTTGTATCTCCCTTACTCCCAGCGTCCCAACCTTTTCACCTACTCCTCTTAATAGCCCAGCCTGCTACTTTCAGATGCTGCACCCCTCCTGAATGAATGAGTTCCAACCTCCTAACCTTTCCCACACCACTAGTAACACCTCCTCAGTACCCTATCTTCTCTGGCCATCTCCTTAACCTTCTCCGCACACACCTCAGGTCTTCTCCTACCGTCCCCCAATATTTCGCCCCTTTCCCTAACCTTTATACCATACACCTAAACCCACTTAGCCCCCTTCTTTCCTCTAAACTATTACCCCCTTGCACCCCCCTTTGCCCCCCCAACTTCCATCACCTTATTAGTATTGGCCCTGCGTTGCCCCCCCCTGCACCAGGGGCCCACGTGCACCCCCGTCCATGCAGGCCCTTTGCTTTATTGCTCCTCACGCCCCTGCACCAGGGGCCAAACCTGCACCCCTGTCCATGCAGTCCCTTCCTTATCACTCATTTCCAAGATCCTCGCGTCCATTACCACCTGTTTCCCCCTGCACCAGGGGCCCTAGTGCACCCCCGTCCATGCAGGCCCCCTTTTCTTCCTTACTCCTCTCCACCGCTGCACCAGGGGCCAAACCTGTGCCCCCGTCCATGCAGTCCATTCCAAATAAATTCCTCTTCCAGCACCTTGCTTCGTTGCTCCACGTCTTTCCCCCAGCTGCACCAGGGGCCCTAGTGCACCCCCGTCCATGCAGACCCAGCTCATCACTTCCCCTAGCTGCACCAGAGGTGCTCCCGCACCTCCGTCCATGCAGCCTGAAGCTTACTCACCTTGTCGTGCGGCAAGCGTGGGAGCTTCGCCACCGTTGTCCATGCCCTCTAAAAGACGGCCACCGCCCCTTAACAATTTCCACAGTTACATTCCCCCTGCGGCCCTCCTCTACCTACGCTTCTTCCTCCTCACCCTTCTCCTACCCCCTTTAAGTCACCCCCAAAAACCTTTCAACAAACCTTGTGCCCCCCCTCCTTTTACGTTAGCTGAGCCCGAACTACCAGCCCGCCACAATTTACCTGTCCTGCGGTCCTTCCCCCCCACCTCCTTTCCCCGCTCCTCGCCCTGCCCCACTGTCCCCTGCCTGAAAAGAATCTGTAACTGGATGCCGACCCGCACACTTGCTGCACTCGTGTTTAATTTTGCACATCCACCTCGTGCAGCCTTCTTTATTGAACGCCCAACATGCTGTCGAAGGCTGTCCTCCGCCCCCTCCCCCCGCCACCTCATGGGCGGGGCGACCAAGAAAGGGCCGGTAAGGCACAGGCATCCCACTTGCTGTGTGCAATGTCGGGGCAGGCCTCGTTGGGGCCATCCATTGCAGCCAAAGATCCATATCTATCTCGCCCCAGACCGTCTGCCTGTCCTCTGCCATTCTCGCTCTAAATTCCTCATCATACCTTACCCAGGCAAAGCCCCCAAAACTCGTAAAAGCCTTCCTTATTACATCCATATATTTAAGCAGGGCCACGCAACGCTCCGGGAATTTTTCGCAATACACGCTGGCATAAATGATAAACGCTGACGTCCAATTCTCAATGGTCACCGGGACCCTCGGGCGAGAAGCCAGTTCCCTCTCTTCCTCCTTAGACCCCTCTTTCGCTCTCACCTCCCTATGTAGCAATTTGAAAACATCCACAAATTCCCCTGCCTGGATCTTCTCCCTGGTCGCTGCCATCAAGTGTGCCCCCAATGGTTTTGTTATCCCCATGTATGGCAATTTCTTCCCCTTTCCTTTTACTTCCCCCTCTTTATCTTTACCCGCCTGTACTTCGAGCCCCAATGGCTCCACCTCTTTGTCCGTTTGGACCTCCACTGAGCAAATGTTCTTTCCAACCCCTTCGGCTCCAATGGCCTGCACCCCCACCTCCTTCATCACACCCTGAAAACCACCCCGTTCATCCCCCAACCGCCTATTTGTAACCCCTCTCTGCCATGCAGATGACCATTCCCTTTCCCGCTCACCTCTTTCCACACCTGCCATCTGCGGCCTGACCTCCACACCGCTGCTCCTCCTCTCCATTCTCAGAGGGCTCCTGCATTGAGGATGCGGGCTCCTGCCCGAGATAATTTGCTGATCTTCCTCCGAGCCCGGGGCGTCCGCCCAGCCACTCCACTGACGTCATCTCGGTGGGGCTGTGGGAACCTCTGCCTGGTCCTCTTCTCTTGGGCGAGGCGTTCCGACCTCCACCCTGACATCCTCGTTGCTAGGGGCTGTGCTGTGCCCTCTAGGCTCTCCTTGCGCTAACCGAGGAGGGGCCGTACCAAAACCCTCACCCTCCATCTGCACAGCGGGGGCTGTGCAGCGCCCTCCGCTCCCACTCCTCCTATCCGGGGGGGCCGTTCGCGCCCCACCCTACCCTCCTCAATTGACGGGGACCTCTCCCTCCTTCTCCCACCTGCGCTCTTCTGCAGGTATTTTCCCCCTCTTCCTCTCTGCCCTGCCACTCCCACCTGCCCTCCCCCCCTGCCACCACTGTTGTTCCCTCGGTCCCTACCATCTCGAGTGCTCCCCTCTACCCTAGAGCTATCATACCCTTCCTCCCTCTCTGGCTGACCCCTTGAACCCATTAAACCCCCATCTGCCCTCCTGTCTATCTCCCTCCTCATCTTCTTGCCCCTAGATTACCAAATCTCCCCTCTCCCTGCCGTAGGGGTGCAAGCCACCACCGCCGCCAATGCACCGTCTGCCGCCGCTCTGCGCTGCGGCCGGCCCCCACCGCTCTCGTCCTCTCCCGTAACTTCCCCTACCGCACTTTCCAGTTGGGCTTTAGTGGCCCTGCTAATTATTTCCAGGGCCTTCTTCAAGGCCCCGGCATCCACCAGCCCCTTCTTGCTCGCCCCCCGGCCTGTCATTGTGCACACTAAAATGTGTGTGCCCAGCAAATAACACCCCTTCAAAATTTGCCCTAAATACTCTAATGCCCCCGAGCCGGGACCTACCCGTGGACTAGACCTTTTGGCCCTGAAAAAACCTCAAAACCTGAAAGGAGCTAAGCGCCCCCAAAACCCCAATCACCACACACACCTAGGTGGATCCCTGAAAGAAGTCTCCCTAATAGTGCCAATTAATAAAGGCAACAAATTTTAAACTAACCTGCCTAAAAAGAATTTTTTTTTTCTTTTATTTCTTCTTCCCTGCTGCTAAATTGAAAATTATAAATTATAAATATTTTTTTTTTTTTTTAACTACCCCACTACCACTTAGTAGTTTACACTCTCCCTCCCCACCACCTAGTCCGGAAGCAGGAGCCCTGAACGCCCAGTAGCCAGCACTAATTAGCGCTTGCTAACAGGCCAACACTGCCACCTGGCCGTGTCCCGAGAGCACCGCACTCCACCAAGCCACAATCCGGACGCGGCTCCTTTAAACACGCCGCCCAGCCCCCTTCTCCTGCGCGCGCTGCCGAAAAAGCCCTCTCACACGGACCCAACGCTCGGAAGTGGAGAGGGAATAATTCCCAAGAGCCCCGCGGAAGAAACGCTGCCGGGCCACTGAAGCTCCGCTCCCCTTTCGGCACCAACGCCCACACGAACCGCGTGTCTGAGAGGAAATAATCCTCTTCCCACCGACAAAAAGAACGGAGCCCAACGCCCCCCGCTTGCGGACTATAAAGTTAAAGACACGGAAGCCTGGAGAAACCGGTAAGCCGAGGGGTGTCTTATTTACGGCACCCCTCCCACCCTGCTAATGAAAACCGAAATTTTTCCCTTTTTTTTTTTTTTTTAATTACCTACCCTCCCTCCGCTAAACTAAATCCCCTATCTCACCTGCGCTACACCGCCAACTAGGCCCAGGGAACCCAGGGAAGGCTCGGGAGCGGGCAACGGGACCTGTACAATCGTCAAGTCCTAACTGTCGCCTGCCTCCCGAACCTTCCCTGAGCCCTTAAATACCCCCCCAGGAGGCGCTCTGCCCCACGGCCACTCGCTGGCCATGTGCATCACCAAAAAACTCCCCGGGGGGAAACGCTTCGCGTTCCCCCCGGGGCCCCCCTTACAAACCCTACCCACACATGCCCAGGTTGGGGGGAGAATGCACACCCTTGGTGATTACCCTAATGCCCATAGGGCAAGATGGGTACCCGCCAGGTCTTGCCTGGTAGCAGTATTAGTATTAGTAGTAGTAAACTAAATGAATTAAGTGCATCATAATACCAGACAAGCTAGTTTCTGTGGTGCTGAATCATAAAAACAGGAACAAACCTAAACCAGTCAACAATAAATAAATAGACTCACAATATTACATGAACAAACATAATTAATAAGTAGCAAATACAATAGTATGCAGATACAAACAAATGGTGTAGCCAACTTTACCGAATTATGGGACCTTATGTACAAAAGAGTATTGTTTTCATTTAAATTCAAAATCTGGCAATGACTTATGCAACTCTGCGCCACCCGACGCCCCATCCCCCCCATATATATATATATATATATATATATATATATATATATATATATATATATATATATATATATATATATATATATATATATATATATATATATATATATATATATATATATATATATATATATCTCACCCCCCCCCCCTCCCTTTGGACCACTCATTTATCACCTGGCAGCCGCAGGACAACTGCCCTTGTCTTTGCTCGTCTGCAGCTCTGCCTCCATGCGGTGGAAATGATGAAAGGACTCCAATTCTTCATTAACCAAAGAAGGGGAGTTCTTTCGTTTATTTTAACTGCTATATGCGAAATGACCAAAACAGACGGCGTCAGTCATGTTCAAAATCATATTCGTATTCAAAACTCTTACTACAGACATGTCAAAAGACTACAACGTATCTCTCTTTAATAAGTGTCAATGGCCTAATTAGAATTAACTCTACAAGACTTTCCGCAGCTGCAGATATCTCTCATGGCCATTAGGCAGTGCTGGAGACACAACGGCCCCACACGCCCTTCACCGCTCTTCAAACTTGGTAAAATAAAATGCACATTACCTTGGAGTTGCCCTTCTCAAAGTTGTACGGGCAGTAGCTTTAACCTCAGAAACCACCACATGATTCAAGTATTGGAGTCTTTATTTCTGGATAAAAATATGAGGGTGCATTATAAGCTACGAGTTTAAAGTGTGGGCTTGTAATATTTTTGGAAGGCAATATCCTTTTTGTGGACAAGGATTTTAGTTCCCTGATGGGTAGTTCCTCCCCCCAGGAAACAGCTTCCTATTGATATACAGGATAGGCTGCTCTGTTCCCAGATTTCTAGAGTGATTATGGCTCCTAGACCCACCTTGGAAGCATGTGGAAACCTGTGGTTAGAGTATGGAAAGTTAGGAAATCCCAGAGGGAGGTAAGATAGCCTGCCTTTAGGGACTCCCTCTCTAGTATAAGTGAAGATCTTAGCCAGTCGGGATTAACATTCAGTAGAACCACGGGCTAAGCATGCGTGGGTTAGGGAAGAAGTACATAGGCAGGCGAGAGAAAGAGGTTCAACTCTAGGCCCCACAAATAAAAATAAATCCCTTGACATGTCTGGAAGCCTCTGTGTATTTTCTCTGCTATCTGCCGCACCTGTAAAAAGGATTATGAGAGGGGAGCATGAGAAGAGGGATTTAGAGATGTCCCAGGTTTGACATGGGGCTCTAATTGTTTATCTGAATAAAGTTATGCTTGCTGTTACTGGCTGGGCTTGCTGGTGTTTCCTTTTGGAGAAAGGAACAAGATGTCATCCGATCATGGTGGGGGTCAGCCTTAGGCAAGTTTGCCCTGTGTAGTCCCAGACCCCTGTGGTGGACAGGTAAGGGCGTGGCAGAGTTAGCCCTCCCCGATGGGTGATTGGTGGAAGGCTACTGAGATATCCTAGAGAAAGGTCAGGTTCACAGAGATAGAGGCCCCAAAGGTGAAATGCAACTGGGGAGCTTCCCTGTAGAGCACTACCTGATCCTTAAACTACCTGATCCTTACACTACCTCGACAGTTTCATCAGAGCCATGAGATACCTGGAAGTTGGAGGGAGAATGTATTAAATTATTCTTGGAGACATGGCTCCAAGAAACACTAGGAGCAAAGGCGCTCTCTCAGTGGAAGGAGCCCACAGAGTGCCTGCACAGCGACCCCTGCTCGGGACACAACCAGACCGATAGTAGCCAGGTTGCTTAACTATCGAGTTAGGGACGCACTCCTGCAAATGGCTAGACATAAGTGCCCGATACGAATGGCAAACACCACCATCATGATATTTCCAGATTATACTAAACGTGTGCAACAACA
This sequence comes from Ambystoma mexicanum, assembly GCF_040938575.1. Lineage (NCBI taxonomy): Eukaryota > Metazoa > Chordata > Amphibia > Caudata > Ambystomatidae > Ambystoma > Ambystoma mexicanum. The sequence goes on along the minus strand of NC_090923.1, from coordinate 280,479,348 downwards.
AAGTCAAAATTGTGATGAAATCAAACGGAAACTGAAGCAATCCGGCACACGATACATGTTACTATACCAGGCTAGACTGAAGTTTATATGTAGAGAGAAACAATGGTTCTGCAACCCCCCAGAAGAGGCATGGGATTGGTGGGAGACTGTAGGTAGCTGGACTCCAACAACAACATCCAAAAGCAGACCAAAGGTTAAACCAAGAGGCAGCTGAGAACCCAGATGCAACACCAAAGGGGAATAAAGGGACCCGGGACCTGGCACCCAGGTCATAGAGAAGATTCCTGTGAAAGAGAGTGGCACACTGTAGTTCGTTGAAGATGGAAGAGAAGAATGCAACGTAGCAGAGGAAACCGGAGATGGCTCAAACCAAGAAGACAGAATACCCTGAGGACAAATTTGACTAAGACTCCCACCGTAAAGGTAGGGAGGTCCTCTAAATGTATGGGTTAAGCCTGAACAATAATACACAAACCTGAAACTACAAGAATGGAAATGCGTGAAGGGAGAAAGCGATGAATCTTGAAAGCAAAATCGGGCTTCTTACAATGATATCCTGGAATGCGGGAGGAATGGGACAAGCAGCTAAAAGGAGAGCAATGTTAGGATTATTGATGAGATGGGGGACCCAGATAGTGCTTCTCCAAGAAACACATCTCATAGAGAGAGAACTCAGGAAAGTAAAGTGTAGTTGCAGAGAAGACGTATATGGCACCACTTAGTCATCCTACTCAAGGACAGTACTCATCTGGATAGCTAAGGGAACTCCTTTGCAAATCACTAAAATTATTAGGGATGTCGAAGGCAAACATTGTTACTGATAGGGGTGTGTGAAGGCACCATGAAGCAAAACACAGACAACAGATTCAAAGTCACAAATACAATGGTTTATTAACTGAAATGTCAGGATGGTTGAAGGCCTAACTTGCCTTATGCGAAGATGGGATGTCACTACCTGAATGAAACTAGAGAAAGTCTGAGTCAGAAAGTTCAACTTAAAAGTCTGTCTGTGTCCAAAACCTATCCTTGCCCTCACAACTAAAGCGAAACAATGTGTAGGGATGTAAACAATCAATAAACAAAATGGTGATCAAACAGAGTTCTGAGGTGCTTCCAGATCCTTGCTTCCTTTTCAGCTCCCATTCCCCAAGTTCAATAAAGTTCCACAAATGTTTTGTGATTACCTTTCTCAATTTCAAAACTGTTCCATAAACCCTTGGGGTTCCCTTCCCCAAGTTCAAAGCAATACAGTTCCAAAGAAAAAGGTCTTGAATGCTCTGTCTTCAAGACAGCATAAATGTTCATCAAGTCTCAGGGTCCTCTTTCCCAAGACTTCAACGTATCAATTTATTCTTTATTTCACTCTTTCAATGTTCAACACAACTCCAGGTCAACTTGACACTCCTTCTGGATTGCATTAACAGTTCACTTAAAGTGCTCCTTCTTGGTTTGTTTCACAATGTCTTTGGCTTTCACAATTGAGGGTTCCCTAGTTTAGGCGCAGTTGCCAGACAACATGGTCCACCCATCACAGGTCGCACAACCATGAACCCTAGGCTCTTTTGCCCACGCAGGTTCCTCTGTATTTGCCCCATTGTGAAATTTCACACTAACTTAGCTTCTCCTTGTCGGCCTTTTGGCTTTATGTGAAGTTTCACACTCAGTTGGCTTCTCCTGGTTAGCCTCTTGGTTTTGCCACAATGTGTCACATATCCTCTGGCAGTCTTTGGCCTTGCTGCACTGTATCAATACATAGAATTCTCTGCGTGGTGGTTTTACTTCTTCCCCCACCTTTCTTTAATGCTTCCACACTTGCTGGCTTATTTCTTATGCGTTTTTTGAATGGGCGCTTTAACATTTCTGTTTCATCAGACGGTAGCTTTGTCCATAGAGTTTTCATTCAGTTCAGCATTCAATATTTGCTTAACATCTCCTTCTTAATTGTTCATTACTTGCTTGGTTTTAAATTATATTTCCAAAAGGTAACCGTCGGGACTTTGAATTCATTCAGTATTCAAAAAGGGTTCAATATATTATTCAGGACTATGTCCTATTACTTTTAGATCACGCGGCATTCACAGATTACTTGTTTCAGTTTGTTCGGCATTCTCAGATACATGTCAGTATTAGAGGGGCACCCCGGATGGAATTTTCCCTGGATGGTACGCACCGGTTGTGCGCAACCGCGCTCTACTGCTCCTCTGGGTTTTTGTTTGATTCTCCTGGATTCACAAGCTTTGCCACTCTCGCAGTTGCCACCGAGAGATTTCCTCGCTCTCCCGCTTGCCGCGGTGGCTGTGGGCTTCGGGTGGAGCAAAGCTTCCTGCTGCAGCTATCGGGAACCGGATGTGGGCCACACTCAGCCTGGGTGTCTCTCTCCTTGTCCGCACTCACGCAGCTACCAATTCTGGTTTCTCTGACATGCTTCTCTCCAGCCCGTTCCGTTACCTGCTCCCAGACATGGTGTGCAGCCTAAATACGTAGGAGTGTTCATGGAGGTGTGGATCAGTATGTTTACTGTAGCCTATTTGTTGGACATGCCTGACTTCCCCAATGGTACTCTGCCATAGTCTTCTTCTTCGTCTTAGTACTAGAGTGTTGAAAATACCTTCTGGTGTTCACTACTCCTAGTCACCTCTTCCTCATCCCAGTACTGTTGCCGTTTGCTGGCTGGGGAAAATTAAGGGGAGCTAGTTCACAGTAGCCCATAAAGGCCGGTGGAGGGTTGAGTTGGTTCTCAGAAGGAAAAGGGGAATACCATTTCTCGCCTGTGGATACCCTTTTCCCAATCCCCAAGGATCCTCCACCCAGGTGATCCTCCCTCGCTTCTCCACCCCCAGGTTCGGGATCCAAAAGCGATGGCCTATCCCCAGCCACCTGAGCAGAGGGTCCAGGGGGAGTAGGAGTGAGGATACCCTCATGTTTGTCACAGGTGCTAGATGGAAGGGAAGTCTGTTTAGTCAATTAATAGGCCCCCAACATAGACAATGACATGTATTTTCCAAATGATAGGTGGTTACAGGCACAAAGACATGATTTGTAGATGAGACTTCAACTGTATTATAACCCGCAGCTAGACAGGTCAAGCACCAAAGTGGTATCTAACAACTCACATCAAAAACACTGAACTGAGCCATTATAGATCTGGATCTGCTAGAGCCATGGAGGATGCATAATGGGAAGGCAAAGGGATATTCTTTCTACTCCTACCCACATAACTCATATTCGCGAATTGAACAGATATTAACAGGACGGGGTCAATATTTCAATTTTGGAGAGGTCGAATATCTGTGATGGTCAATATCAGACCACTCTCCACTGAGAGCAATTATGACCTGGGAAAAATGGGTAGATCTCTATTAAGCTGGTGACTAAGAGCAGAGCCATTAAAAGACACACTTCATGTGAGTGAGAGTCAACAAGCAATAACTGATTATTCTGACAATAATGAAGGATCGGTAGATGACTATGGTATAGTCTGGAAGGTGTTTAAACTCACCATTTGGGGACAATATATAGCAAATACCTATGGAGCTCGTTCCACACTCCATGCCACGTTGAAACGGTCAGCTACTCAATTGGGAAGAACCGTGAAACATCATAGAATCTGAAAAGGTACTCTAATTACACACAAGAATGCATAAACAATGTTTTTCATGACTATTAAATAAAGTTATACAAAAGCAAAGGCCCCCCGAATATGGTAGACATGAAGGACCAAAGTCTTTGCGACTAAATAGCACGCCATACCCGAGGAACTCCCAACAACTCCGATTCTCCAAATCTTACCGACCATAGGCAGGAAGAGGGATGTAATATCGAGACTTTATGCAACCATACAAACTATGAGGATCTCAACCCCATTAAAAGTGAAAGGGAATTGGGAGAGAGACCTGGTAGAAGTGTTTGAACAGAAGACATGGTCCACTCAAGTCAGTATGGTCTCTAGGAACGCAAGATTTAAGTTGATATAATTCAATATACGTCACTGAGTCTACATGACCCCCTAAAGGCTACACATGATCAATCTGAATAATGCACACAAATGCCTCAGATGTGGTCATGCCTCAGCAGGGTTTTGGCATATGGTTTGGGAGACAAGGCTTTTTACCAAAGTGAATAACCTCATAGGGGGACAATCAACCTGCTCTCCTAAGGTTTGCTTATTAGGGCTGATACCAGCAGGGAAAAATGTGTGGCAAAAAAGAAAATAGTCGCTTTCTTATTGTTACTAGCAGGATGCCGAATGGTGATTTCCTGGAAATTCCCAAAGGACACCTGGTGTGTCAATGGTTGCAAGACTTAATGAAATGTGTGGCAGCAGAGAAGCTAGTATCGCAGGAAGGGAAAAATAGAGAAGAGTGACTTTGAGTTGCATTGGAGCATGGTCCTTAATGACTTACAGTCCTCCTGAGACGATGTACCACGCTGAAGATATTAAAATGGGAAAGATCCAATCGAGAGGCTGTAAGCATGGCCAATAGAAAAACAAGTGAACTACAGGGATTGCGGGGACCATTGTTCATTGTTTTGTTTTGGTCTTATTAATGCCAATAAATGTATTTTTTTTTTAAAAAAGATGTTGGACTCGGCTGCCAAATCATATCTGCTGACTGTGAAGGAATCCTGATGAAAGACACAGACAACAGAATCAAGCTTCAAAATTAAATGGTTTATTGGGCCAGATTACAAGTGTTGCAGAAAGGCAATACGGCGCCGGTAGTGCTACCGGCGCCGTTGTTACCTATCAGCAACATTGCAAGTTTGCTCGCGGGTGCCGCTCTGAACACCTGGTCAGACCAGACATCCAGAGCGGCACCTGCGAGCAGACCAGGATGCTAACAATGGTCCCATCATTAACGGGACCGTTGTTAGCATCCTCCCCATTCCCATTGAGCCATATGGGGGCTCAAATGGGAATGGGGACGTACCGGGTCCGGGTCCCAAAAATGGGAAATACTGGTCCCGTAAATGTCGGAATGGCCCGGTAATTCCCATTTTTCAGGGCCCGGACCTGAGTTTGTGGATAGCCATGCCGGTAAAAACGGCATGGCTACCTCCAAACTCTTAATGAGGCCCATTAACTCAAATGTCAGGATAGTTGAAAGCCTAACTTACCCCACACTAAGGTGGGACTTCGCTGCCTGAACAAAACTAAGGAAAGTCTGAGGGCCTCATCACGAGTTGGGCGGTATCCCGCCGGTATTCCTGCCCAATAGCGCTACCACCACCCGGTCCGGCGCTATTAGCGCCGGATCACCGGTTTGGTGGAACTGTAGTTGCCCATTCCCCATTGGGCCCATTCGGGAATTCCCTATTGAACCCAATTTTCATTGCTTTTACCGCCAGTGATATTACCGCATGGTAATGGCACCGAAAATGGGCAAATTCAGAGCTGAGGGTAAATGCTGCCAAACTCGTGGTTTGGCATACCCTTAAATGAGGCGGTAATAGCGTCACCGCCGGATTTAAGGTTTATCAGCTAACTCCTGTGAGTCTGAAAGTTCAATTTAAAAGTCTGTCTGCCCTCACAACTAAAGCTAAATGATGTATAGGGTTGTTAGTATCAAATGAAATGGTGATCAAACAAGTTTGTCGCCTCTTGCAGCTCCTAGCTTACTTTTCAGCTTCCCTTCCCCAAGTTCAAGAAAGTTCCACAAAAGTCTTAGGATTACCATTCTCAAGTTCAAACCAGTTTCACAAATCCTTGGGGTTCCCTTGCCCAAGGTCAAGGCAACACAGTTGCAAAGAAAAGGGTCTTGAGGGCTCTGTCCTCAAGACAGCATTAAAGTTCATCAAGTCTCAGGATTCCCTTCTCCAAGTCTTCACTTGCCATCTTATACTTGGTCTCAGTCTTTCAATGTTCAAAAAGCAACTCCAAATCAACCTAAAACTCTAGAATGAGCTTAGCAACTCAATTAACTTACTCCTTCTTGGTTTACTTTAACAAGATCTTTGGTTTTCACAATTGAGGGTTCCCTGGTCTAGGTGCAGTTATCAGACCACACGGTCCACCTGTAGGTCATGCAACCTGGAACCCTAGACTCTTTGGCCTATGCAGGTTATTCTGTATCTGCTCCTGTCTGAACGCTCCCTGTATCATCCCTGTACCAAATCGCAGGTTCCCAAATAACAGAGCAAACTGAGATGGATGTGCAGATAAAATACCCTTTTCTAATAGCCGGTTCCATATATCACAAACCACTGTGAGTACTTGGCTGGCCTGTGTGTTTGGGGGCTTATCTTGTCTATATAGCCAGAGAACACCTTCTAATAGACACCCCGCCACCGCCCTATCCATCCTTACCCAGTGTTTCTGGACATCCCCCGTAAACCATTCCCAGGGTACACGTAGCTGTGCTGCCTTGTAATATTTTACAAAATTCAGAAGGCCTACTCCCTCACCATCTCTGGGTGCCATTAACGTCCGTAGTGCGACTCTCTGGGTTTTATTTCGCCAGAGAAATCTTGTAACCACTTTATTCTGTGCCTTACAAAATGAACGTGGAATCGTTATCAGAAGAGCCTGGAACTTGTAAAGCAGTCTCGGGAGAGTCACCATCTTAATAGTAGCTACCCTTCCTAACCATGAGATTTAGAGTGGGGTCCATTTCCCTAAGTCTTCCTTTGCCTTCTGTAGTAGTTGCGGTTAATTGCTATAAAACATCTGTGAAACCACTTTTGTTATATTAAACCCCAAGCATTTAATACAGATGTCTGCCATAATAAACAGAGAGTAGGAGGGTAATGCCTCCTTCTGTGGTGTAGATAATCCCAATTCTACAAGCTCTGCTTTCTCCATATTAAACTTGAGGCCTGCAACCCTCTCTATGTCTGTCAATTCCCCCAGCAATGCTGGAATTAATTGTTCGGGGTGTGTCAATGTTATTAACATGTCATCCCCAAAGGCCACAACCTTATGCTCTTCCCCTCCAAAGGGGATGCCCCGTATCGTCAACCTCAACATTATTTTGTGCAAGAACAGCTCTAAATATATTGCATCAAGAAGTGGCGATAGTGGGCCTCTCTGCCATGTTCCCCGACGTATTTCTATACTTCGGGACACGTGTTTATTGATCGCCAACCGTATCTTAGGGACCTGGTGATTTACCTGCACCATCCGTATGAACTTAGTCCCCATTCCCATCTGTTCCATAGCAGCAAACAAAAAGGGCCACTCCACCTGATCAAACGCCTTTTTGACATCTAATGACACTAACACTGAGGGAATCCGTTTGGAATTAACTTTCTCTATTAGGTGGATCACCCTCCTAATGTTATCAGAGGTCTGTTTACCTGTGATAAACCCTGATTGATCTGCATTTATCAACTCCAGGAGAAGGGGCGCTAGTCTCGCTGCCAAAATGCCTGTGTAAAGCTTTGCATCAATATTCATTAAAGCGATGGGTATATATGACCTGCTTTTCATCAGGTCTTTCCCTGGTTTTCCAAACACCACCACCTTCTCCTCTGACATGGTTGGTGTTACCCCCCGCCCCCTGTTTGCCATTATCATATTGAACAACTCCACTAACCTTGGGACCAACTGCCTAGCATATGTTTTATAGAAAGCAGCCCAATCTAGCTCTTCCTCCTCCACAGCCGTTATCTTTGACAGAGTTATTTCCAACAGATAGCATTGTATCTCCCGAGAGTCCGGGTGGTTTGACGCATATAGTGATATGTAAAGTTCTCAGTTATGGCCTCCGATTCAGTTATTATCGCTCAATCTGACTGCCACATCTACTGGATCAAGTAAGCTGCCTCTAATCACTTCAACTGTCAAGCAAATAGCTTATCTGCTTTGTTGACATGCATGTAATATTTCTGTTTGGTCATCAGCCGGGATCTCTCTGCCCTTCGGGTCTACAAAAGATCCAACTGGCGATGCAATTCTTTCAATATTTTAGGTAGAGCCCTCATTCTGTGATTTAGTACAGCCAGTTGGGGCATCTCGCAGTTGAGCTTCGAGGTCCCCTTGCATTTTCGCCCTCTGTTTCTGCCTCTGAGCTCGCAATGCAATAAGTTCTCCCCGGATTACCGCCTTAAAGGCGTCCCAGGTTCGACCGTTTGATTGCTGTTAACAAAGAAATACCCTTCTATCTTGACTCTTACCACCCCTACCACCACTTCATCATTCAGCAATTCAACTGGAACCGACCAGGGCTGCCTAACTAACCAATCCTAACCAATACTATCGGGGTGGCATGATCCGACAGTGATATAGACCTCAAATATATTTCCTTTACCTCTCCCATTAGGCTAGCTGTTGCCCACGCATAATCGATTTTGGACAGGGACTGGAATATATGTGAGAAGCACGTGTACCCCATTTCATCTCCTATTTTAGTCCGCCACACATCTCACAATGTTACATTTTCAAACCATTTCTTTAATGCACTTGTGGTGAGTGCTGTTACCTTACCCGCGCCCCCACTTCTATCTACCGTAGGGTCCCATGCCAAATTAAAATCATCCGTAAGTATTATTTCACCCTCTCCTTTGCAAAATCATCCAGCCTCGCTACTACCTCCCGCAAGAACCCTACTTGCCCTGTGTTAGGCACATACACAGTTGCCAAGGTAATTTGTTTATATTCCAATTGCACCAAAAGAAAAAGATATCCCCCCTCTGTATCCGCCATCGACCACACTATTGAAGCCCTAAATGCATACCTGAATCCTATCATGATCCCCAAGGTCTTCCCCACTGCATTGGACTGATACATTCAGGAGAACCACCACAATTTCCGAACAGGTTATTATGCCTTGTTAATATGTGTCTCCTGTAACATGATGACATCCACCTTTTCCTTTTTTATAAAAGCTTCCACCTTTTTTCGGGTTATAGGAGAATTTAATCCGCTAACATTATAAGATATGATCTTGAACACAAAGCATAAGTACAGTATTCATTGCCATGATTGGATTATTCCCCTGCATTAGTAGTTGCCTTTTCCTCATTTTCTCTGCCCTCCTAACCCCCACCCCCACCATCCCCAACCAAACCCCCAACAAACCATCCCAGGACCAGGCCTAAGATCCTATGATACCCTCAGGGAAACATCCCCAAGGGATGGGGCGGGCCAGAACAGTACCCGAGGTCACCCCCTCTGGGAAGTATCCTAACACCTCCCTTAGATTCCAAGACATCATCCACCAGTCTTCCACTCCTGGCAAACCCCAATATCCAGAACCAGTTATTTACCCACCTCCCTTTCTATTTTCATGCCACTCTCCACTTCTAAGAGACACCTTCCCCACCCACTCCGCTCTTAACCCCTTCCCTTCACCCCAGTGGACCTTTCAGAGTTACCCCATGACAACCCCGCTTTGCTTGTACCACAAACCAGTCCCATTGTCACATCCGACGTTGGGAGGAGGGCCTCGTTCATCTCTCTCCATAACCCTCTTCTTTCTCCATGTTCAACAGTGGCAGACCTTCCGCACATGATGTTATTCAATGTTGTACCCCTTCCAGGGTAAAAAGCAACCCAAATGGAAACGTCCACTTATATGGAATCTGTTTTGTTACTAAAGCGTGTGTCACCTGACCCATAACCCTTTGCTTTTGCAGTGGTACCAACGGCAAATCCTGATACAGTTGAACTTGTGTCCAGTTCACTGTGATATTCCCTTCTGTTCTTGCTGCCCGCAAAAAGTACTCTTTTAATCGATATGAAGTTAAGGCAACCAAAAAATCTCTAGGTCTAACAACTGGTTCTCTTCTCCTTGGACCGAGTAGGTCCAAGGGGAAGTACACCGACCAAAATTGAGCGTGTCCATAGAGTATATGGACACAGTCAATTTCAATGTCTTCCGGCTGTACTTCCGTGAATAAATTTCCAAAGCATTGCTGAATCGTACACTTTGTATCCGTGTCCAATATTGTCTCGCTTAGACCATTCACTCGGATATTAGACCTGCTTGAGCGGTTCTTCAAGTCCTCCGCCTGTAGTTCTAGGTTATGTAAGACTCTAGCCTGCTGTTCTAACAGTTCACTATTCTGCCGTACCTCTTCCGACATCTCAGCAAGGCCCTGCTCAGTAACATCCACTCTTTCGCACAGCTCTTTCACTTCCCCCCACTCAGTCAGAGAGTTAATCAGATCTTTTCGTAGCAAAGTAAACTCTTGCTGAAAGTTGTTTGTGATTCTTCCTTTCATTTTGCTAAGGCATTCTTTAAGATCTTCCTTACTGAATGCCATTTCCCCAGTCTCCAGGATATCCCCTTTCTCTTCCACAAAGTCTTTCTTTTTGTTCCCTGTAGTACCCACACCACTTTGTTTCCAACACCGCTCCAGTTGACCTTCCTGATCTGCTTGGGGTTGCCTCCTTCTGGCCTGGGTACCCTTATCTTTAGGTTTGGGAATTTGGGATGCTGTACCCCACTTATGTTTTATATGCATTCCTCAGCCTTTCTTCACTACACCTGTGGCATCCTTTACCCACCTCTCCCAATCTAGTCTCTCAGTGCTTCCTGTGCACCAAAGTTCCTCTCTTTTTCCCCAATTTCTGCCCCACCGGGAGTCTTCTTTTTTTTTTTAGGTACACCCCAAGTATTTGCTATGGGGTTCTGACAATTTGTATCACCCCTATGTGCTTCCACCGGGTCACTCTGCACAGGAGGGCGGAGCGACCTCTGATGGGCCCATGGGATCAGAGCACACCCTTGAGTACTTTAAGATGAGACAGCTGCACCTTGAGGAGGTTGGGGTGCAGGATTCTCTTACACCAACACCAATCATTAAGGACAACTCAAATGGTTTGGCAAAGGGAAGTCCGTTTAATGACAAGTACAAAAAACAGGGAAACAAATGGAAATCATCAGTGATGCGATCGCCTGTCTCGCTTCAACTTCCACAATCTTCATTAAAACAGCAATTTTTGCAGGCAATATTCGTCATCATTGGCGTGTGCCACTCGAATGTTTGTCATGCCATTCTATTGGTTGGAAAAGGTAACTTAAGTATAGGTACTATATCTGTATATGGTAACAGAGTGTGAGAATTGGATAACTCTTATCGAGTGGGTGTCTACACCCATCCCTCTACATCACTCGTGATAGACGTTACTAAAAGTACGACGTCTCATTGGCTCTACTAGCTATAGGACCCTAGATTATTTGGTCCATTGTAATTGGGTGGGTTACACCCCTAGGCATAAATCTCCACTTTAATTAGCAGCATGCAGAATGGTTACACAGATGCAGCATGCCCCAAGATTCACCCTGCTTCCCTTCCATCAATCAGTACTTTAGGGCTATGTGTCCGCACAGGATGAGTCTGGGTGTGTACAAGAACCTGCTTCTATCCATCTAGAGAATGGACACACCACTACAATTAAGTACCTGTATCCGTTACACACTTGAATCATGTCGACGTAGTCGATATGTAAGTGATGAAAAGGCCCATTTGGCCGGGGGAGGACTCCTCTTACTACTTTTAATGTGTGCCCAGCAGTGAATTGCTGACAGATTATGCAGTTCACCATAAAGAATGCAGCATGCTCAGCTAAATTCGGTATAAACTAGTCTTCCGCAAGCGTTGCTACAAAATTTTCTTTTGACATATGTATGGGGTAATGTAATTGCTCCAATGCTATTTTTAGTAGGGCTACAGGCATTACTGGTTTACCAGTGCTTTCTTACCGCCACAATCCATCATAGGAGTTTAAGGAACACCTTCAATGTTTCCATAGGTTATTTTCGTCCTGCGGTGCCTCCCCTTGAAGCTCCATCAGTTGTGTCTGCCCCATATTGCTATAGGCTTCTGGTGTGGCTCGTGCTATCATCATTCATTCATGGGTGCACGCCACTTCTACTTCCATGATCGTTTCACTTTTGGATGCCATATTCTTGGCTTCCGTGTCTGCTGCTTGGTTTCCGCGTGACACGAAATCTGTCCCGTTGGTGTGGGCGGCGCATTTCACGACCGTTATGCCCACTGGGAGCTGTAGTGCCTTAATCAGCCTGTCCAATAAGGCTGCATGCTGCACTGGCGTGCTGTCCGCTCGGAGGTAGCCCCTCCTTTTCCAGCACGCTAGTCCTGCGTGCACAGTGGACGTCACATAGGCGGTGTCACTGTACACTATTACTTCCTGGTCTGCGTGATTCTCAATGGCGAGTATCAACGTCAAAAATTCTGCAGTCTGGTACGGACATACACTGACGAGTACCCGGAATTCTCCATTTGCTATGTGTTTCATTACAGAAACGCCTGTATATCTTTGTCCATCTTCTTGGTTGATTCTCGAAGAGCCGTCAATGAAAATGATCTCTCCTCCCGCCAGGGCATTTTCTCTCACCCTGGGGATTTCATCATAGAATTCTTCATAGTTTGCACAGTCATGTATCAGCTCTCCTTCAGTGACTGGCTCAGCTATGAACGTAGCTGGGTTTACTGTTTTACATCAAACTATTTTGATCGATGGATTTGATATGATCAATTCATATGCAGAGGCTCTCTGAGACGTCAGCGTGCCTTTAGGTTTCTCTAAAATAGCGAACAGTGAATGTTCGACGTATAACGTCATGGAACATCCCATCACAATAGTGGTTGCCTTTTATATGGCGAACGCTGCGGCAGCTAAAGTTTGTTCACATGGGAAGTGGCCTCTCATTACTGGGTCCAGGATCCCACTGTAGTATGCCAGGGGCTTGTACCCCAACAAAGTTTTTTGAGCGAGCACTGCTGTCATAACGTTGCTATCTGTGTGTGAAAACAGGTAGAATTCCTCTGCATAATTAGGAATTCCGAGAACTGGAACTGTACAAATCGCTCTCTTGAGTTCAGCAAACACCTTTTCCATTGCCTCAGACCATTCAATCTTTTCCTTTGTCACCTGAGCCTTCTTTAAAGCCTGGAGCAAGGGCTTGGTATACAAGCTATAATCGAAGACCCATGCTCTAACATAATTGCACAGGCCTAAAAAGTGGCTTTGCCGTGTTCATGATAGCTTCAGCCCTTTCTGGGGTCACCTTCTTTCCATCATGCGAGATGTGTTGGCCTACGTACAGCACTTCCTGTTGACAATACTGTAGCTTTTCCTTGTAATAGCCTTTCTCAGCCAGTATGGTCAGTAGCTGAGCAGAATCGCGCCTGCATTGCTCTTTTGTGCTGCTGCAAATTAGGATGTCAACTACATACTGCAAGACGACACTATCTAATGCAATATTGCTTAGGGTTCCATTCAGATAGGCCTTTTCGCCTCTCGTCTCAACTGTCAGGTCCCTCTGTTTTACAGTTGGAGGCCGGACCCCCTAGCTCTAGCGACCGAAGCGTTTCTCCAGGTTTGGATGGGTCCTCCATCATATGCCTTTCCTCCATTTACCATGATAGCCAGAGTCCTGGTGCAAGTACGCAGGCAGTTGGCCACTTTGGTAAACTGAACCCGTTTTGGCCCTCTCAGGTGTGGTTTCCCCGCTCTCCTGGAGTTAGCGGTAGTTGTCCCTCGTCTTCTCCCTCTCCACCCTCGGCTCCTCATGGATCCAGCGCGACTCCCTCACGACCTGGTCCTTCAGGGGCATCTCTTTCTTGTGGCCTGGAAGATTTCATCTCTTCCTGGTGCTTCAGAGGCCTTTCGGGAGGACTCTATTAATGTCATCAAGGATTCATGGGCAACCTCCACCAAGGCAGAATATTCCTCAACATGGAGTCGCTGGGTGGGCTGGTGTGTGGCTCGGCACCTCAATCCCAGTTCTGGCCCTCCACTAGACATAGTCAATTTCTTGGTTGAACTGTTCAAGGAGGGCACAGTTTATAGGACAATTAATGGTTTCAGATCGTCAATCTCGGCCGGGCACATTTTGGTTAAAGGGGAACCGGTTGGAAGGCATTTCCTCGTGTGGAAAGCCATTAAGTCTATCAGGGTTAAGGTTCCTCCTAAAGCCAGATACTCAGTCCTTTGGGATGTTAATTAAAGTCCTGAATGTGTTCCTCGCTTGGCCACATAATCAGGAATTATCACTAAAGCAACTTTTTTCAAAGTTAGCCATGCTTCTCTGTCTTGTTTCCATTCAAAGAGTGCCTGACATCAGGGCCCTAGACGTAGACAATAAGGTTTTCTCTCTTCGAGGGGTGACTTTCTTTGTGTCCAAGAGAACTAAGTGCATGATTTCTTCTGTTTCTTATACAGCATTTCCTGAGAATGTTAAATTGTGTGTTGTGCAGTGTTTGAAGGGTTTTCAGTTGAAGACGGAAGGGCTTCGCCCCCCCCGGGTACCACTCAGCTGCTTATTTCCTACCGGAAACCCTATAGTCCAGTGTCCTCAGCTACTTTGACTAGATGGTTAAAGTGGGTAATGAAGGAAGCGGGGATTGATGGGGTGCACTCTGTAAGGGGAGATATGGCCTCAAAAGAGGCCTTCCTTTTGGGAGGTCTGAAGCAGATTTTAAAAGCAGCTGACTGGTCCAGAGAGTCTACTTTTAAAACATACTATCATAAACGTATTGATCATGTAGTGTTTAATGTGATGTAAGGGCTTTGAACTAGCATAATATGAAGCCTCCTTGTCATGTCATAGAATGACTAATCCCCTGCACTATCATGAGTGGGGGTTCAGGTTCTATTAAAGACAAGGAGGTGAGTATTATCCTACACACCCACCCGTTGCTAATTTATTTTTTATTTACAGCTTCTGGTTGAGAAGTTTGAAGGTGAAGGACTGGTGGGAGATCTCTGGATGCCATATCTCAGGAGGATGGCGGAGCTGTTCATCAGTTGGAGTGTTAGCCTTTATTGTTTCCTTGCTATGGCGTCAGAATGCAGCTTCAGAAGAGGAGTTGTGTTTAGAGGAAGGGACTTTTATGGGGTGGGTCCCTGCTGATTGGTTACATGGGCTAGTTGTGAGCCCTATCTTGGACTGGGTTTCTGCCCTGTGTGTTCTTATGGTTTACTGTATTTTTTCTGTTTTTGCAAAAAAAGTATTGGTTTTACAAAAGTTTTCTTTGCTGCTATGTGTCAGTAGTAAAGATTGTTTCGCATAATATGAAGCCTCCTTGTCTTTAATAGATTAGTCATTGATTGGGCCGATTGAATGGCTTGGCTATATGTTTTACTTTGCAATTGGAGAAAAAAGGTAGGTATTTTCCCCTGTTCCTGAGTTGGAGGAGTTTTACCATTTTGTCTCAAATTAGCTGCCGTCTCTTCAGCTGGCGAGGTTATCCACTCGCTTCTCAGGTGGTAATGTTTAGTTTTGCAAGACATCTTAGTTGTCGAAGGATGTCTCCCGTGCAGGGTGGAGTTGACAATCGTCTGCACTTCAGTTCCCACAAATATCAGACCGATGCCGTACCAAACCCCCCAGGAGGCCGCAGTGTTTGGTCATACGTGCAGACTCGTAGACTGAGAGGAAGCTAGGTTTTAAAAGCACGTTCCTGTTACGTGTAAAGACAAAGCCTCAGGAAAGTCAGAAACTCGAACAGTTACAAAAGGGCTGCTTAACAACCATGAATGCCCACGGGCGACGTCCAGTGTACTTCAGTCACTCTAGCTGTCCCTGTCTGCAGACTGCAGACTGCTCCACTTTACGACCACTTCGTGGTCCCCCAGGTCTTCAGTAGTTTAAAGCGGGGTCCCCGATCAGCTGCTTCCGTCCTCTCACGCATAGCAATCTCATTCTCCTTCACCACCATGCAAAAGATGCCAAAAATCGTCGTGTAAGCAAATATTTTTTAAATCCACCCTTCAAAAATGTATTAAAGGAACCTGAAAGTCACTGTTTCATGTAAAGGCAAGATTCCGGTGTTGTAATACAAAGTCGTGCTTCTAGGAAAACGGTCTGCGTCAAACGTCTGAGTGACCTGAACTCGCTGAAAAGAAATGTGGAAGCACTCCTTACTTGAGACCGCTGCGTCGGGCTTCCTCAACGCCTCAGGGAGAAGTGCAGGCTGAATCACGAGGAAAGTTCTGATAGTCGTCCAGAAGCTGGCAAACCAGGTAAAGACTGTGAGAACAATGAATAATAAGTATAAATGTTTCGCTGGGGTAATATAAGAACGGAGCTTAGGCTAGGAGCTGGGGATAAACACGCCATAAAAATGCCCATTTTCGGTGCAATTACCACCAGCGGTATTACCGTGCGGTAATTGGGCCAAAAATTCCCCATTGAGTCCAATGGACGCAATGGTGAATGGGGAGTAACAGTTAGCGCCCAACCCATGATCTGGCGGTAATACCACCGGTGGGTGGGTGCTAGCGTAAATAAAGTTGGGCAGTTTCCCAGCAGGAATACCGCCCAACTCGTGATGTGGCCCTTAGACTTTTATTTTAGTCTGTGCTCAGGAAAGAGCACTGAACTTGAACACAGGCAACTGCCCCTCTGTAATTTAGCCTAGGACTATACTAAATGGGCCTGTACAAGGAATTTGGGATTCTAAAAGATTGCCAAGAAAGCACTGTTTACTGTATTCATACAAATATAACAGGCAAATTGTGGTGCAATAATTTATTCTGTTCTTTACTGGCATTTACCTCGCCATATTTAAGTTTGATTAACTCATGCTATTGATATTCCAAAATTTACCATAAACGTCACTTGGGCAAATTGGGCTTCCTTACGTGTTTGCCAGTAATTCTGCTGTAATTACTGGGAAACACATTTACCATTATAGCCAGTCTGTCTGGCAGAATAGGACTGTATTACGAATATGGTAATGGCAGTGGAATGCCATTTTATGGGGGTCCAGGAGACTCCATGGGGATTTTTGAGGAACTACTTCGGGGGATATTCTGCCCACGATAATTCCTCCATTTAAGTGGAGGTGATACATTCTGCAATATGCTGGACGTAGCACCTTCACCTTTACTTGAAACTCATTATTCAGCTGTGGGAAAAGGTGGTGGGAACATAATTACAGGCATTTTATTGGCATTTCTACACACCCACCACACTGGTAATGAGCCCACTTAAAGGTACTGATTTTGACTATATTTATTGCATTTGTAATTTAATTCTGTGAAATTTTAGAATTGTGGGTCAAGTGCTCCTTACCACTGGTTGGTGTTTGTCACTATGCCAAGGCAGAGGGGTTCACATCTTATCCTATGTGTAACCCTGGTTGGGGAGAAAATGCAAAATACAGAATTACCCTCTACAGGGTTTTGAAATATTGTATTATTTTACATTGCAACTGCTTTAGTGTTTATGATTTCTCTGCATTAATTGTCTGTCTACCATGTTGGTTTATACGCAGGAGGACTGTGGCGTTTACTCCAAATTTCACTTCAGGTAGAGGAACCACCCCTTAACAGGTATTTTACACGCAGGGAACCCACTCACGTTCACCATAACATGGCACGCTAATTATCCTAATAACTCAGGACCCTTTTTTGAGCGGTATTACACATCCCCTGCCCCTCCTGATTGCTAATAAAGGTTGATTTTATTTTATTATACCCCATTTACAGGTGGTGCAGACCCTTGCCATCTTCACACGGGGTCCCCATCACACTTGACACTTCAAGACTCATTATCTGTGCATTCTCTTAGAGAGACACCTGAAAGTTCGACAGGCGTAATCCCCTGAACATTTGTTGAGTTCATCTCCATTGAACCAGTCCCTCTAGCCAGTCCTTATTAGGCTGCATTCTGCACCTGGTACTGTCATTTGATACCCATACCCACTACAACATCTCACAGTCCTGGCTCTCCTTTGTACACCATGTTCATGTGGGGTGACAACACATGCAAAATCACTCCCTATTTAGATTATTTCATCTTGTGCTTAACTCCATCCATGGGACTCTCCTCTACCTGCCACACTTGCCTGAGTTAATCTCCCACTACTCATCTCTTCGCACTCAAGGCTCCCAAGCTGTTCTCACCCTAACAATTCTAAGTCAACTCGACAGTATCTCAGAACTGTGTTTTTGCAACAACCAAAAAGAAGGCTGCATCATCCTGCCACATACACTTCAGGCAGGATGAAACAGGGGACACACTGCAGGAGCGTGCCAGTGTTCCCTGAAACATATAAATGGAATTAAGTCAAGGGGCAGCATTGCTTTGCTGAAAACCCAATATTCCCCTTCAAAATGAAACCCTTTTCATGCTTTAAAAATGCTGTTTGATGCCAATTTCCCCCATTCATCTGAAACCATTGTGATTGAAAAGGCCCTGCCGTGCCCAGGAGAATTCATTGTGCCTCCGCGAAATCGGGCATATTTCCAGAATGACAGGCCCAGTCAAATTAGCTTTGAAACAAGGATCTTTATTTTCACTCACACGGGAACCTGCGTTCATTTTCTTCATAATGTAGCAAAACACCAGCTGTCTTCAAAAGGAACTCCACTATCTGAGCCTGGTCAGTTTCATATATCTATTTTCAGATAAAACTCCTGTCTTCAAAGAAAAATGACTTTAGCTGCAAAGAAATAGTGGAAATCTAATGAAGCTGCCAAAACCGAATTAAAGAAAGAAATGTCAGCTTGGCACCACGTGTAAAAAAAGGCTTTTGCAAAATAAAGAAAAACAAATGCTTGTGTTTTAAAACAGAACACTTTTAAATAAAAGCTTCACAGTCTTAAGCAATATGAAGTGGTTTGTTACTGGTGAGACTGTATCACATGTGTTATTTGATGCAACAGGTTTGTTTAATTCTGGATTTAAGATCAAAAATTGAAGGATGTTAAACCCAGGGTGGCTTCAGTTGCAAAGTTGAAAAACTGGTTTCTGCCAAAAGGGAGGGCTATCTCTTTCAGCAGATCCCAGCAACCCCCTGATAATTATAGGGTGGAACAGACTTTTGTCTCTGCTGGGACCCAGGACAATGAACATCCCAGGGAAGGTATGAGAGACAATAAAACTTCAATCAGGCTGAGAAACCCCCCCATCCTGCTTTGAAGGAAATGCCAGTTGGTGTCAGCTGACGCCCATTTGTTTCTGAAGACTATTTCATAAGGAAACTTTAAAGACTTGTATCTCAGCAGCAAAACTTTATAGAAATGTAGAATGTCATTATGTGCCTAATGAGATAATAATGAGAGGAACACTGTGCCTCTCATTATTAGAAATCTACCATCTCTCAACCTATTTAAATTCAAAGCTAAACTTTGGCTAGCCGCCTGTAACGCTCACCTGATTCCCGCAGAGGCGCCGGTCTTGACTGGGTGAATGCCGTATCTTCAAAGGTGATGTGTAACACACGGTTGGCTCTTTGGGCTGGACCTCTGTGCACTGTATGTCTGACTTGAAGAGTAAGATGTCTTAGGTAAGTGAACGCCGAGCTCTCCATCTGCCTCGGGGCAGGGTGCCGTAACCAGTTTCTTCACTGGATAAGGGTGCAGGCCTCTTGACCTCAGAGGACTGCTGTCCTTCGTTAACTGCACGAACGGTAAGTTCTGGGCACTTCAAATGTCTTAAAAGTCTTTTGTAATGATATCTCTTGTTTTGCAGGGTTCCTGCGATGGCGGATGGCGGGCTGATGAGAGTTGAGGATCGAACCCGCGTGAGGAATAGAAGCGCCTGGAAGCACGTAAGTAAGCGCTTGTAGCCTGCTTCACGATGCGCACTAACTGTCCCTTTTATCTTGCAGGTACAAGTTTGGAGCTTAAGAGAAGCTGAAGGGTGCTGGAATACCCACTGGATTCGGCGTGGGAAGGAATAATGGCACGTGAGTAATAAAGTTGCCCAATGTCTTTAAACGCTCTTGTTTTGGGTGCATACTCCACAGGACATTATAAAGTCTCTGATATCTTTTTTCCAAGACGGCCACCAGA
This sequence comes from Ambystoma mexicanum, assembly GCF_040938575.1. Taxonomy (NCBI): domain Eukaryota; kingdom Metazoa; phylum Chordata; class Amphibia; order Caudata; family Ambystomatidae; genus Ambystoma; species Ambystoma mexicanum. The sequence goes on along the minus strand of NC_090923.1, from coordinate 280,459,631 downwards.
AGTAGCGCTTGATCTTTTCCGAGGTCTTGGTCATACCGGGATGTCCTTCCATTAAAGAATCGTGATAACAAGAGATTACCTTTTTCTGTAAATCTGTGCTGGGCAGGTATAACCGTTCTTGGAAATATAATAGGTTGCCCTTCACCGTAAAGTCCTTTCCCTGCAGATGCCAATTCTGTATGTCTGCTGGAGTTACCACTTCTTGGGTGGTATGCGTTACTGGTCCAGAGGCTATCTCCGTACCATCCACCGTAGTAATGACGTCCTTTACAGCCTTTGGACAAAGAGTCAGATTCATCCTCAAAACCATTTCATGATCCACATAATTGCCGATGGCACCGCTGTCGACGTAAGCTTCAATCGCATGTAATCGATCCGGATGTTCAGGGCTAATGAGGACCATAGGTATCACGAAATGCGAGGTCACTGAACTGGTTTTAAAGCTCGGCAAGAGGACCTCTATTCTTGTCGGGCGAGGTCGTTTCCCTGCTCAGAGTTTGTGACCCTGGTAACTGCAGCTCCTACTGCCTTCTTGGCTGGTTTCACCGGACAGTCTCGAAGAAAGTGCCCCGAGTTTCCGCAATAGAGGCATAATTGCAGCTGTTTTCTCCTTTCCCGCTCCTTTTGTGTTAGTGGTCCTTTCAGGCCCCCTATTTGCATGGGTTCCCCGGAGTCTACTCCTTTGGTAGGAGTTGGTGGTTTGGAAAATACTCGAGCATCAAACTTGGAACGATCGGCCTTCCTGTTCTGCAGTCTGTGGTCAATTTGAACGACTAAGTCAATATAGTCCGAACAGTCTTGCGGGGGATTCACTACTTGGGCTAACACATCTTTGAGCTCTCCACGTAGACCTCTATAAAACAGCGTAATCCTTTTGTCCTCAGGCCATCGAGTTTCCACTATCAGTCTGTTGAAAGACGCAATATAAGCCAAAAGGTCTTGATTACCCTGTCGCAATGAAAGGAGCTCATTGTCCAAGGCCTGCCCCTGTGAATGTCTTGCAAACAGTTTTTCCATACTGAGCTGAAAAGCTTGAAAATCATGGAGAACCGGATCATCTTGATTAACTAGAGGGATCGACCAGTCTGCCGCATTGCCACTAAGGTACGAAAGCACGAAAGCTACCTTAGCTTGATCAGTTGGAAAGGCTGCTGGCCGGCATAAGAAGTGCAACCGGCACTGATTAATAAATACTGCAAACCTCTTTGGGTCACCAGAAAATCGTTCGGGTGGAGCCAGAGGTACATTCCCAGGTAGGTTGATCTGCACTGGGTTCGTAGAGGATGTTGAAGGAAGATTTGCCCCTGATGCGAGTAACGGAGTTTGTCCGGCTTGTGACTGTAGCAATTGTCTAGCGAGATCGTCTGTTCGCTCCTTGGAAATAATCAGTTCCCTTCTTAGAGCATGCGTCTCCTGACGGGCTGCATGCACTTCTGCTCTTAGTTCCCCAAGTAACTGGGCTAGCTGGTCGGTATCCGAGGTTTCCATAGGGCCTGGGTGGGAGTTTTGCGGTAGGCTTTGTGTTCTGTAACGCTCACCTGATTCCCGCAGAGGCGCCGGTCTTGACTGGGTGAATGCCGTATCTTCAAAGGTGATGTGTAACACACAGTTGGCTCTTTGGGCTGGACCTCTGTGCACTGTATGTCTGACTCGAAGAGTAAGATGTCTTAGGTAAGTGAACGCCGAGCTCTCCATCTGCCTCGGGGCAGGGTGCCGTAACCAGTTTCTTCACTGGATAAGGGTGCAGGCCTCTTGACCTCAGAGGACTGCTGTCCGTCGTTAACTGCACGAACGGTAAGTTCTGGGCACTTCAAATGTCTTAAAAGTCTTTTGTAATGATATCTCTTGTTTTGAAGGGTTCTGGCGATGGCGGATGGCGGGCTGATGAGAGTTGAGGATCGAACCTGCGTGAGGAATAGAAGCGCCTGGAAGCACGTAAGTAAGCGCTTGTAGCCTGCTTCACGATGCGCACTAACTGTCCCTTTTATCTTGCAGGTACAAGTTCGGAGCTTAAGAGAAGCTGAAGGGTGCTGGAATACCCACTGGATTCGGCGTGGGAAGGAATAATGGCACGTGAGTAATAAAGTTGCCCAATGTCTTTAAACGCACCTTCTTTTGTCTTTCAGATGCGGGATGCAGCGCCGAAGGCCTCCGGAGCGTGCGAAGAGCTGGTAAGCTTTTGTCTTTCAGATGCCGGAATGCAGTGCGAAGACCTCCGGAGCATGCGAAGAGTAGGTAAGCCTTTGTATTTCAGATGCCGGAATGCAGCGCGAGGCGTTGGTGACAGCCGATGGACCAGGTAAGAGATGTGCTGCCACTGAAGACCGTAGTGCTAACCTGTTCTTTCTTTGTCTTTACAGGTGCTGCTGAAGACTGGATTCCAGGATGGTAAGCCTTTGTTCCCTTAGGCCCAGGATCAGAAGCAGAAGACACGATGAGCATTCTGCTGCAGAGAATGCAGAATAACACAAAGCAAGATTCATCCATCGGGTGTGGTTTAAATAGCCTCCTGTAGTGCTTAGGTGTCTCCTTCCACAGCCACGCCTAGGTAAGAAAAGAGTTCCTGCTTTCCAGAAGAGTTCCAGTATTCTGATCCTAGGGAGTGGCTCCTGCCCCACCCAACAGGAAAAGTAGTCCCAAACAGAAGAGGATCAGGGGTTCAACTGGCAGGTAAGTAAGCAGCATGGTCTGCTGCAGGTAAGTCCACCCAAGCATTATGAGCCCGGCGCTTCCAGCGCTGGGACTGGGCATCTTTTTGAGCCTGGTGCCACTGGCGCCAGGACAGGGTCCAAAAGGTCCCAATTGGGACTGGCTGGCACTCGGAACCGGGATTATGGGTCTGCTTCCAAGGGAGTCGGGCAAGTCCTGATCTTTTGGAAGCAGAGATCATGACACCGCCTCAGATGACCAATTATCCTACTGAATAGCCCACTATTTGTTATGTATGCCTGACTAACCTGCACTGCTCTTGTATTCCCATGCTTGTACTATGCTCCTGCAATGTTGTAGCTACTGTTTGAAGATATGCGCCCGGTAGCCCCTGGGCCTGGTTTGTGCTATACAAATAAATAAATACCAAAATGTTCGCAGTGTAAAAGTACGTTTGTGGGGGTTATTTTAAATCTTGGTAGAATGTATTGACACCTTGTGGACAGAAATGGTGATATATGTTGGATTACAAGAAGAGCATCCACGTTGCAAATGTAGAATTTTGTATATACATGCCTAATGACAATCCCCACCTTTGTATAAAGTTGTAGAATTTTGAGTAATATAAATCCCATTGAAAAGCACGAAAAACTGGTAGAGGAGCGAAACCAGGCCTCACGGAATGGAGGTTTGGACTGAAATGTAATGCACAAAATATGTAACCTGGGTATCTGATTTGCTAAGGAGGTTGCAACTGGGTAAATATGTGTTTGTGGCAAAATTAGATGTTGGTTCCAGTAACTATGGGAGGTTTCTGGACACTGTAAAAATCACCACATAAACCTGACATTTTTCTGAAATCCAACCAGCAAAAAGCTAGGCAGAGATTATTACCCCTGCCCTATCCGGTTGACAGAGGCGTGTGTAGTAAAGCCTGCCCCAGTCATATACTGTGATGATGTCACTAGGCATTATAAATAAGAGCCCCTGACAACACACAAGGGAGACACTGATTCCTGATTTCCTACGCCGGCGTCCTGTTCCTGTCTGTTCCTGTCTTCATTGCGCATTTATCCATCTAGACTCCAGATCCCAACCACAAGGCAAAGTATTGCCGATCCTGCTTCAGCTAGGCCTCAATTCTAAAATAATCCCAATACCAAGTGAACCGCTGTGGTGTTTTGGGAAGCATCCTGAATTAACCTAGATTGCCACTCACTGCATGCTGCTGCCATCCTGCTACCCTGATGCCCTATCTTATCCAGTGACCATAAGTGCTACCCGGTAACCAGTCCATGCCCAGCTGATCCTGTCCCGCTGATTCTGCCCATAGTAATTCATAGTATACCTTGTCTTACTTTGTCCTATACCAATCTCTAAGCTATCCTATTCTGACCCTGATATCTTGTTAAAATTGGCAGCATTATATGTGAAACCCTGCCTTTGATTCCTAGTGTTAGCGTCGATTTTCTCTTCATTTTTGTTTCGCTAGAACATAAGCCATTAGCGATTTTGAGTAAATAAATTAATTTAAGGAAACGGGGTACACCACATGAAGGGTTACAACGCAACGTAACTATGGAGATTCACTGGTGACATTCTCTTTTTCTTAGTCATTAAATCCAGTTTAAGTCAAGTTTGCAATCCTTCTTAAAACCACTTTTCTGTTTTTCACTACCCGCTTTTTCCAAGAAACACACCTCATTCTATATTGCCTATCTCCCCCAAAAAAAGAAAAACGCACTCCAAATCAGTGAATTTTACACACTTTTATCAAAAACCGTTTGGTTAATTCCAGGCGGAAATCGAAATACTCGCAAAAGTTCCCACATGTCATTGTGATTATAAACTGTTGTAAATCTTCCATTCAATTTAGAATTGTACGCTTTTGCTCAATTCATTGCTTGTGATTGCTAGTATCTTTCCAGTGTTGCTCCAGTAAAGAATTGTTTTTGTTTCAAGATGTTTATACACATTCATTGTTTTATTCAGCCATTCCCGAGTGTCATTTTAACATTGCAAGGGTTTCAAATCTCATTTGAGGAGGGAAAGTTAGATTTGAATTCTGTTTCCAGATTCATATTCCTAACCGCGTGCTGCTTCCTTATATCCATTCAGGAGTGATTATTTGTGGGTTGATGGAACGTTGCAGTGGAAATCCTAACCTGTGTGCTATCTTTGTGAAAATCCGAAGTGTTTCTATTCCCTGGTGTTTTCTATCTGTGTTATTAAAGGGTTGAATTAAGTGTATTGCCAACATTCCTATTGTTATTATCATCACATTGGTTATTGCTGCCCCATTTATTAAAACGTGTATGATTTCTTTCGAATTTTTAAATAAGTAAATAAATATTACCTTTACCCACCAGCCGGGTTCCTGGTCCATCGTGACTCATGGTATTTGAAAAGGGGGTGTGATATGAGTGGTGTATCTCTGAAATATTGAATCTATATATAAATAAATAAGTATTTCAGTTGTGCACTGCATACTAGGCTGAGACCAGGGTGTGTTGCCTGATAGAAATCCTTAACATATTTGGGGGCTCGTCCTGGATTTTGAGTTTGGTTACCACCCGTGACAGTCTAGCACAGCAGACTAACCTGCACGGTAGTGATACTTTGCGTGGTTGGAATACTGTGTTAAACTGTACAAGCGCCTCCTAAATCAAATACTCCAAGACCAGGCTTGTCTGTAAAAGTAAAATTAAATCAACCCCGAAATAATTAATAAAGAAAGAACATTTCCAAAATGGCTGTTCCGGTAGAAATCAGTATGGCTAGGGTGCACCTCCTGCACAAGCATTTTGTCAGGGCTGAATGGCCAGAACTGGATGAAAATGTCTGGCTGCAGGAAATCACACAACAGGTCACCACCATGAACCTGGATGCATGGCAGGACAATGGCCTACTACACCAAACAAATCAAAAGTGCCAGAATTGCGGCCTACCTATATCTCCACATGGGAGTGATACGGGAAAAGCATGTGGAAAGCACAGTTATGGCACAGAATCAAATTGAATTATTAGATCAAATCCAGAACAAAAATTATGGGAGAGCCAAGAATTGGAGGCAGACTCTAGAGATTATTGTCTCAAAATTAAAAGAGGATTTGGCTCTCCAACAGCACGAAAATGCAGATGAAGAGATCGAATTACAGGCATTGAAAGAGGAGTGTAAGGAAAAGGTTGATTTTCTGCAAGAGAGTCAACAGAAGTGACATCGGCAAATACATTTTAATACTAAGAACAGAGCATGGGAAGCTATAGGAGTACGCCAGAGGGGTAGAAGATGCTATGAAAGAGAACACCCAAGCCAAAGATACACAAATCCAGGAGATGAAATTCCTGCAACAGAAAATGGCTCAGCATTCCCAAAACATGCAGGAAGCGCAGAGAGACAATGAGGCCCTCTGTGAAAAAATTGATGGGCTCCACCAAGAAGTGGCAGCACAAGAGCGGATCATTGAGACCAGTAAGGCCTTGATAGATGAACAAAAGGCTCAGATCTTTGCTTATTACCAGGAAATAGGGGCTGAAAAAGAAAAGCTAGCAAGGTTGGAGAAAGAGGGTGCTAGACTAAATCCTAACTGGAGGGACCCTGAACTGGTAGAGAGGGACAGGGCAACCCCTGATCATGTACTCAGGGGCTCAAACCCATTCAATGCCATGAACACTGCTAACTTCATGTCTACTGGCTCACATGAGCCAAGAGCCATGGGGCTGGCAGAATTCAATAGATTTGGTAAAATGGGACTGACAGATCAGCGCCCTCCAGAAATTGATGAACGGGCGTCCCTGTACAGATACCCAAATGTTAGAGCTGATATCTCTGACAAGGAAGATTCCTATGAGGGGAGGGTCAGGGAATTAGATCCACTGAAATACTGCCTTCCAAGGGACCAGTTGGTTACAATTGGTGAGAAACTAAAAGAAATAGGGCCCAAAAAGAGCATCCTGAAGACCTATACCCAGTTCAGGCAGTGGGGGGAATACTCCACCAACTCTGGGAGCAGGTAAGAGTGAGAAGACTCTATTAAGCACCACAGGAGTAGAGAAACTAGACCCCAACATTCTGTGAGCCCTTCTCAAGCTCGCAGAATCTGGGAGTGCCTAGAGGATCAAGAAGGGACCTCCAGTAGCAGCGCCTCTGAGTCTGAGGGCGAGTGGACTCGGGTGACTAAAACCAAGAAGGCAAACAATCTTAAGAAAGCTAATCCCATTAGGCAGATTAAGGCCATTAGGAGTTTCATAACTCCATATCATAATAATGCACAGTATTCTGTTTGGGAACACTTAGAACTACACGAGCAAATGGTGGACACTTTTCATATGAAGGACAACCAGAATTGCATAGAATATGTAAAATGGACCTTCTCCACTAAATACTCCAGCTTCTTTGCGGGACTGGAGGACCAGAACCACTCCAGATGGTCCACCTACAGGGCGGCTATCTTGAAACATTTTTCTGCTCACAGAAACCCGCAAGAGGCCCGCAAGGCGGCCTACAATCTGCAGTGCGGGGAAGATCAGGCCCCCCAAGAATTTGTGCAGGAGCTCAAACGCGCATTTGCACAGACCATCAGTAGGGTGCACACAGATAGTCGGGAGTTCATCACCACCTTCTTTCATGCCCTCCCAAAATATATAATGACCCAGCAGGTGAGGGACTTCCATGAGAAAAGATTGCTGGACTGGGTCATAGAGCAGGCGACCCGCATGTATGCGGTCCAAAAACCTGCAGATAACAAACATCCAAACAAAAACCCCAAACCAGCCAACGCCCCTGCTGCTGCTAAGGTGGCGGAGGTGAAGGTTGCTCCCATTTTAGATTTGGAGATGGCGGTGCCTAAAAATATACCTGTACCAAATCAACCCAATCAGAGACCCAGAAGGCCGTCTGGCCAATCCCAGACAGGTGGTAGTCAGGGAGGTAATCCCACAAATTGGACCCCTAACTGCCCTGATTACATCAGCCCCACATACAAGGGTAACAGACCCATCCTGAGGTATGTATGGACTCCCCCAGCACAAGGGGTGGCACCTAACCAGGTAGGTACCGCCCCACCTAACTTTCCCCAGGAGGGCAGTAATCCCCCAAATGCAAGGTTGAGTTTCTTTCCCAGGTACCCACAAAACCCCAACTTGCAGGACAACCATCCTTTCTTTCCCCACTTTCATGAGCCCAGACAGCCCAATCCAGGAGAGGGAAGGCCAAGGGTGGAGGGTTACCGAAATTCTCAATATCCCGGGTGCTATGGGAGAAGAGATAGTTACCCTTCACGTGATTCACCTAGAGTTGACCAGAGACCCCCGTACCAGACGGAATGGGTGTCACAACTGGAGTGCCAGGTCCAGAACCTATCCCAGCTGGGTCACATGTTGAGGCTCAACAGAACCCTCAGATGAACAGGGCGGCTCAGAATCCCACAAACCAAGGGTCTGGTACTCCAGAACAATGATGGGAAGAGAACCCTGACAACTCACCGGTTCCAGAGGAGGAGGCAGGGGTGAAGGGAGGTGTAAAGCCCTAGAGGAAGCTTCCTTCGTCACTCGTGAAAAGCCCCTGGAGACACAGGAACCAGAGCAAAAATCTCCTGCCCCTGAAAGTCTGCAACCCAGGGAACAAAGGATAGGTAAGAGAAATAAAGAACCCAAAAAGGCCCATTTTATGGAGGAAGTCAGTCCCCCAATTTGAAGGGGAAGAATCCTTAGAGGATTCTGGGAAAAAGATCTTCTCCTTCAAGGACGGGGGAACTCATCCCAAAGAAAAATGGGTCCTAAGAGATCCAAATGAAGACTGGGTGGATGTGGGGACTGAGTCAGAATCACCCATCATTGTACCCCAGAATCAGCATCAAGGAATCCAAACTGTCAAAACCAATTCAGGCGACTGCCTCCAAAAAGGGGGTGGGGGCGGCCCATAATCAGAAAAAGGGGAGCCCAAAACTCCCCAAATATCCAAATGTCAAATTTTTCCTTCAGATCCCCAAACTCCGACACAGAATCATGCCCAAACTATTCCTGTGTCAGAGTCAAAAATAAGGAAATTGACCACCCAACTTGCCTAAAATGCACATTACCTTTGTCCACTTGAGGAGAAGGAAGGTAGATTGTATGCCCCGGTCCAGGTTCAAGGGCAGTGTACATTTTCGGCACTGGTGAACACTGGATCCCAAGCCACTCTTCTGTCAAAGAGAGCCTTTGATCAGCTGAATTCAGGAAAGGGGGAGAGATACCAGATCCTCCAAAACTTTGATGGGAATGAAACTCCTGTTGAAGGGACTGCGGATTTGGAAATAATAATTGGGCGACACAAGGTGAAAGAACAGGTCATAGTCGTGACTCCAGAGGGCACACCCTGTCTACTGGGGAATTACATCCTGCGTAGGTTGTCCCCCCTAATAGACTTTGTGAACAAGATCCTCTTGACCCAGACTAACGGACCGATAAAATTAAAACCTAGTGTCAACCATGTTAGTTTGAATGGCACATGCCGCATGATTGAACAGAAACCTGATTATATTGAGTTCCATTTTCAGAACAACCAAATACCTGACGTGACAGTAATTGCTGTAGGACAACAAACGAGGATGGGAACTCCTCTCCATTTCTGAAAATCAACCTTCCATACAGTTTCAAGTGGCATTCCACACTGGAAGGAAATATTTTGAAATTCTATACCAATGTACAATCTGACAATCCCAATTCCATAGTCAAGAGTGATGAGAAACCAGCTCAAAGTTTATCTGACATTCAGAAAATTAGAGAACAGCTATTCATCCCTATTCAGTTAAATGAGGGGAAGGAATCTGTTCTCGCCCAAGTGTGCGTGAACAACGGTAAGAGCTTTATCAGCGAAGCCATGTTCCGAAAACTCCCAGCCATTCCCACATTTAAATTGATTGATAAATAGGAAATTGACCTGGAAACTCCCAGTTCCAAACATCCCCTGCCTAGCAAGTGTATGCTCAAAATTTCTATAGGCAACAAAAGTATAGTACATAATTGTTGGGTCGTGTGAGATATCCCTGCTGCATTCTATTTAGACAGTGACATTCTCAATCGTTTTGTCATTAATTTGGACCTGATGAATTACAAAGCCTGGTCCTGATTAGGGGGTAATCCCATGGACTTTGATGATTAAGAAAAAGCATTCCGGTCAGCCCAATTGCTGCTGTATGCAGTTGAAGTTCAAATTGGAGAGGAGGTCACCATCCCAGGACAGACACAACTATTCCCACTTGAATTAAAAATTAAAAGAGGACAGAAACTGCAAAATCCTGAGGCCTATGTTCACCTCAATGCCCATTTCCAACAGCAAGGGTTGGGGTTAAACCCAACACCATTAGTCAATGTAAAACACAACACAATTCCAATATTGATGGATCACTGCAACCTTAGGTGTATCACTCTGGGCACAGGCACCATTATTGGAATGGTGGTTGATGACTGACATTTTTCCATAGATCTAGGTAATGAACTGATAGGACCAATCCCCAATGACTGTTTTGACCGTGAAAGTGACAATGACATAACACCAGAAAGGATCTTCACCTGGCAAGGGGGGAATTTCCTGGTGTACTCTTCCTGCCCTTATGGTGAGGAAGAGGTGACCTATGATTTAGGAGGGATGAGGTGATCTTCCAGGTCCACAAGGACTGCCTCCCCTGCCTGAAACCCTCTGTACAGGTCAATAACCAGGGACCTCTCCACACAGCTGGAGAAAGCCGCTGAAATAACAAAACCGGAAGCCTTTCCAGGCTTCAGGCAAATGGTTGATGAGCGGGTCAACCTAGCTGATGTCTGTGAGACTCTCGAGCAAAAGCAAAAGTTGAAGCAGGTGTTTTTAGATTTTCAAGATCTCTTTGAGATGGACTCATAAGACTGTGGTTGCACCGAAATGCATACAACAACAATTCCCACAGACCATGGAATGACTCTAGTGTTTGTGGAGGAATATCGCTTGCCTCTTGCATCCATGGAGCCCCTGACGGAAAGGATCAAAAACCTTGAGTCCTGTGGGATAATTCGTCCAGTCCACAGTACCTTTAATAATTCGGTGCTGGGGATTTTAAAATCTAACAGCCAGTGGAGACTCTGTGCTGACCTGACAGAGCTGAACAAACGGGTCCACATGTCCCGATGGCCACTCCCCTACATTGACCAGGGGCTGGCACTGATCCAGGGGTCAAGGGTATATACTGCCACTGACCTGACCAATGGGTCCTGGAACGTGCCTGTCAGTAGGGAGGACCAATAAAAGCTGGCCTTTACCTTCGGGGGGCAGCAGTACACATGGACCTGGACTCCCATTCGGATACATCAACTGTGGCAACAAATTTAACATCTTCTTGCATAAGGCCATGCCTGATTTGGGTGAAAGGGGTAACCTGGCCTATGTAGATGATGTCCTGCTGATCAAAATCTCAACTGTGGAGGAAGATATAGCAGAAATCAGTTATGTTTTTACCCAGTTGAGGGTTGCCGGAGCAAAACTATCCTTCCAGAAGGCACAGTGGTGCTGGACCCGGGTCAATTTTCTGGGGCATGTGATAACTCCTGAGGATCTCTGTCCCCAGGAAAAGAAAGTGGAAGCATTCCTAAAACTCAAAGACCCCACAACTCTTGAGCTAAGGAGCCCCCTTGGACTGACTACAGTAGGAAGTTCATTGAGGATTACGCAGAGATCACAAGACCCCTGATCCATCTGTTGAAGGGGGGGTCAAGTGGGAGCAGGGCCCTGAACAAGCCAAGGCCGTAAAAAGCCTCTCACAAGTGCCTTGTTTAGCTCACCCTGTCAAAAACAAGGAGTTCTTCTTGGAGACAGGGTTCTCGAATACATGCTTGACAGCAGTATTATATCAAAAGCATGACAAGGTCAATAAAGCAATCTCCTATACAAGCAACATTTTATCCTCTGTGGACGGAAAATTCAATGATTGTGAGAAGGCACTCCTTGCAACGGTGTGGGCATTGAAAAATGACTGCCCATTCATCCAGGGGGGAACACATATATTGGAGACTCCACGCCAGTCTTTGCAATATCTCCAAAGTGACAGAATCCAGGCCAGAAATGTGAGTAATTCCAGAATTACTTCCTGGATTCTGTCAATGCAAGGCTTTCCTGTGGAGGTTATATATGGCCAAAACAAGAAGAGTACCTCGCGCAAGGTCTGGCTGACTTGCATGATTGTGCCAGAGAAAACTGTCTCGAGGACGAAAGTCTTAAAACCCAGGACAACATGGAGGCGTACCTGAATTCCCCCACATATTTCGGTTCCCAGAACTGCATGTGCAGTCTAGTCTTTTGGGTGTGGTTCAGCCCAGAGACACCTGAGATACCCAGAAACTATTTAAGCCACGCCCAGGCTGAGAAACATGCTTTGTGTTTTCTGCACCTGCAGCGTGACACTCACCGTGCTCGGATCGGTCTCCAGTAGGCCTGCATCTTTCTTCTGTGCTCAGCTCCTGCAAGAATAAGAACACCGTTAGGAACAGCCTTACCTTGCGGCGCTTCTGCCCATCATTCATCGCTCCTTCTGTTCTGCTGGCATCTTCGGCGGTGTCATTCCCATCCTGGCACGCTGCTTCCTAAGGAAAAGGGAAAAGAACAGAAAAAAGCCATTAGTAAGCATTCAGCAAATCTTCGCTTACTTTTAAAGACTGTACAAGCTTCAAAAACTTACCTGAATCCCAGCCGCTCTGGGGGAACTATGTCTCCGAAACTTCTCATCGATCTGCAAGAGGGAAAAGACACTCCAGGTTAGCGTGGAAACATCTAGAGGCGCTGCATACCACACTTACTCACTGCATTTCTTCTTCATAACTGGCATCCACACTGAAAACGTCACGGCACCTAAAAGACACAGAAAAAGAACTCAGTTCAATACAAATCCGAAAGGGTTGCATCGCGCATCGCGCTCTCACTCGCCTTCAGCGCTACTCATCTCAGCAGCACGTCACCATCCCCAGATGACGGCCATCATCTAAGGAAGGAAAGGAACGAAGTTAGAGAACTGTTCAAAAGACTCACTATACTTACCTGTCGGACTCTTGCCAGTGAAGTAAATAGGCAGCAACGAGCCCGCATCAATCAACGCGCCCCTGCGCTGAAAGCAGGACGGAGAGCACACTTTCCAAGAAAACAAGGTGAGCTGTGGATCAAAGGGAAGGGTTGGACCCCGGGGAAGAAGGGGTTCAAGCACAGAGAGACAATAGGGAGTTAAACTCTACCAATCCTGTGTTTCAGGCCCAGTCTCCAGTCGAGTAGACTCCAGGGAAGGGTTTGAGGTCGTAAGAGGTCAGAACAGGCTGAGTGATGTCCCCGTGGATACCAGGTGAGTGTTACAATTTCAGAAAAATGATGTCAGGTTTATGGGGTGATTTCTACAGTGTCTAGAAACCTCCCATAGTTACTGGAACCAAAATCTAATTTTGACACAAACACATATTTACCCAAATGTAACCTCTTAGCACATCAGATACCCAGGTTACATAATTTGTGCATCACATTTCAGCCCAAACCTCCATTCCGTGAAGCATGGTTTCTCTCCTCTACCGTTTTTTTGTGCTTTTCTATGAGATTTATATCACTCAAAATTCTACAACTTTATACAAAGGTGGGGATTGTCACTAGGGATGTATATACAAAATTCTACATTTGCAACGTGAATGCTCTTCTTATAATCCAACATATATCACCAGTTCTGTCCACAAGGTGTCAATACATTCTACCAAGTTTTAAAATAACCCCCACAAATTCACTTTTACACTGCGAAAACTCTACATTTCTGCAAAGTTTTGCTGCCGAGATACAAGTCTTGAAAGTTTCCTTATGAAATAGTCTTTAGAAACAAATGGGCGTCAGCTGACACCAACTGGCATTTCCTTCAAAGAGGGATGGGGGGGTTTCTCAGCCTGATTGAAGTTTTATTGTCTCTCACACTTTCCCTGGGATCTTCATTGTCCTGGGTCCCAGCAGGGACGAACGTCTGTTCCACCCTATAATTATCAGAGGGTTGCAAGGATCTGCTGAGACAGATAGCCCTCCCTTTTAGCAGAAACCTGTTTTTCAACTTTGCAACTTATTCCACCCTGGGTTTAACATCCTTCACTTTTTGATCTTAAATCCAGAATTAATCACACCTGTTGCATCAAATAACACAAGTGATACAGTCTCACCAGTAACAAACCCTTTCATATTGCTTAACACTGTGAAGCTTTTATTTACAAGTGTACTGTTTTAAAACACAAACATTCGTTTTTCTTTATTTTGCGAAAGCCTTTTTTTACACGTGGTGCCATGCTGACATTTCTTTCTTTAATTCGGTTTTGGCAGCTTCATTAGATTTCCACTATGTCTTTGCAGTCATTTTTCATTGAAGACAGTTTTACCTGAACACGGATATATGAAATTGACCAGGCTCAGATAGTGGAGCTCCTTTGAAGACAGCTGGTGTTTTGCTACATTATGAAGAAAATGAACCTGTGTTTGTGTGAGTAAAAATAAAGATCTTTGTTGATTTTTTTCCAAAGCTAATTTGACTGGGCCTGTCATTCAGGAATTATGCCCGGTTTCACTGAGGCACAATGAATTCTCCTGGGCACGGCAGGGCCTTTTCAATCACAGTGGTTTCAGAAGAATGGCAGAAATTGGCATCCAACAGCATTTTTAAAGGGTGAAAAAGGTTTCATTTTGAAGGAGAATATTGGGTTTTCAGCAAAGCAATGCTGCCTCTTGACTTAATTCCATTTATATGTTTCAGGTTACACTGCCACACTCCTGCAGTGTGTCCCCTGTTTCATCCTACATGAAGTGTGGGTGGCAGGATGATGCAGCCGTCTTTTTGGTTGTTGCAAAAATGAAGTTTTGAGGCACTGGCGTGCACAGGAGCCAGCGCAGCCATTTGTCTGTTTCTTGCGCAAATGCAGCTTAGTGATGTGGTAAAGCACAGCAGAGTAGGTCAATATATCCCACACGCCCCCCCCCCACGAGTCTCCTGAGATTTTGAGCTGAAGGAGAATCGGGCAAGTGGGATTCCTTCATCAGCAAGGCAGGGTCTGTAGGGTATGAGTCCTTCTTCCATCAGCGAATGATGCAACATGCTCCCCTCGCTGCCTCTGGTTGGAACATGGAACGATACCCTAGCCTTCTCTTGGGTCTTCCTTTGTGGTTTGGAGAGACACCTCGGGTTTCCTTGGGTTTCTTCTTTCCGGGTTCCCAAAGAGGTCCCACTTGGTAAGGACGGTGCAACCAGTACAAACCTAGAAAGAGAGCACAAACAGGTTTCTACAATTTCCCACTAACTGCCCTCCAATCGGGATAACAGCAACGAGATATGCAAACATTCAGTGGCAATTGAACTATTCCTATGTTTCAGATGTATCCCCTACTTCATTTTCCATGGGCTCCACTATTTGTTGCAAAGTGTGCCTAAGGTGACAACTCTTTAGCTGATTGATATGGACCAATTTTTCTTCAGTCAAGTCGCCTTTGGGGATGCAGATTCTGTATGCGACTGGTGAGATCTTGTCTTTAATTTCAAAAGGCCCCCATTAGCTAGGCAAAATGTGTGCTCTTTTGTCTGGTTCCTCTGGAAATTGTACAAGTAGACTGTCACGACCCACGTCCCTGACCCCCTCAGGTATAACAGCCACCTGGCAGCAATGGGGCTAAAGCCCTTCACACTGGCCCCAAAGGCTTTAAAACTCCATCAGAAACACACATGGAGTCAGTCCTGGCGCCTTTGGTGCCAGGCTCATTATCAGGAATAAAGCAATACCAGTTTTGGACCTTAATCCAACATGGAGGCCTATTACACAGCTCAGTTCTTTAGAACCAAGCAATGCAGTCTAGTGTTTTGGGTGTGGCTGGGCCTGGGACTACCTGTCCTGGAACTACTTTACCTGGGCTATTTAAACCACACCCAAAGAGCAGAACACGCTTCGAGCTATTCTGCACTCCTGCAGCGTAATGCTCACCGTGTCCAGCTCCTGCCCATCTGCTTCTCCGGCAGCCCAATCCTAAAGCCCTAGATCTGGATTCCATTAATAACCTGGAAGAACATTAGCAAGCAAGGACACTTACCTGTGAAGTAACCGGCCTTGAATCCATCCTGTGCTTTGCTTACCTCGCCCATCTCCGGAGTTCGCCACAACCTGCAAAGGTACAGAAACAAGGACAGCATTAATAACAATTCTTACCTGCGAGTCCTGGCAGCACTCTGCGCTTCTCTTACCTCACCCATCTCCGGGTTTCACCGCAACCTGCAAGGGAGAAGGAACAAGGTCAGCATTAACAAAGCACTTACCTGGGCAAGCAGCGCTTCGATCGCTCATCACTCCGGTCATTACCGCAACCTGTACAAAGAAGAGAAGAGAACACAGGTTAGCAATTAACACCAATAAATAGCGCAGCGCTCCCCGCATCAATAACTCGCTGTGATCTTCGCCATCGGCATGGCAACTCCGAGTTCGCAACCATCCCTGTGAAAACAAAAAGGGACATTGTTAGGGAACAACGTAGTGGAGCAAGATCCAGCGAAGACAGAGAAAACGGAGGGTAAGAACGAGACAGAATAAAGACAGAAAAGACATTATAACTCACCTGGAAGACAGCAGTCAGAGTCAGAGCTGGTCTGGATCCGACATAAGGGCACACGGACTAGTGAAGCAACTAGGTCTACGGAACCAACTACGCGCCCCTGCACAGAGACGCAGGACGGAGAGTTCAACGCACAAAAACCCAAGGTGAGCAATAACCCCAAGGGAGGGGATTTGGACCAGAGGGAGGTCGGAGTCCACCCATCACAGAACCAGTATCTTAACCCTCCATTCTCATGTTATAGGTGCTACCCAACGTCTGGCACATAACCAAGCAGAGAGGGGTCCGGGATAGCGCTTAGACCTCATTCCAGTATCGTGTGGTGCCCCTGTGGATACCAGGTGAGCGTAACATAGACCCTTTCTCCTACTTCGTATTTCTTTTTGGTTGTCTTTAGATCATAATGAGTTTTCATGCTGTCTGCAAATCTTTCTAGATTTCGCAGAGCATACGAAAATGCATGTTGAAGGTGTTTTCTTAGATTCTCAACATACTCACGAGTTGTGGAGGCATTTATCAGTATCTGCTCTTATGTTCTATGGAGCAGATGCTGGTGTAGCACCATCCTTCATCCAGTCATCAGCTCAAATGGAGACATCTTAGTTGCAGAAGAAGGTGTAGATCTAATGTCCATCAGGACAAGCGGTAATCGGATATCCCAACTTGGCCTAGAGTCTGCCACAAAATGTTTTTGTATTCTCACAATGGTTTTATTGTACCTCTCAATTCCACCACTAGAGGACAGCGGTATGCAATATGAAGTTTCATTTTTACCCCAAGTGTCTCCCACATCTTTGTAATCACTTTGCTGGTGAAGTGACTACGTTGGTCTGACTCAATCCTTTGGGGCAGTCCAAAATGCGAGAAGATGTGATTGATCATCAGGGCAGCTGCTGTTTCTGCCTTGCAAATTGGGGCCGGGAGACATTCCACCCATTTGGTAAACAAGCATGTTACGGTTAACATGTTCTTGTTCAAATCACAAATCACAAGCCTGATGAAATCTACTTGTAAATCTGACCAAGGCAGTGTCATCCCCGTCTGCTGAAGGGGAGCTCGCTGTGTGAGTAAAGTTGGCTGAAATTGTGCACACAAGACACCCCTTCAAGTATTGGTCGAGGTCCTGCCCCATGTGTGGCCAGTATGCAACCTCTCACAAGATTTCTAAAGTAGTGTGAAATCCCCGATGACCGGCTGTGGCCTCCTCAAGGGCGTGACATTGCATCAGGCTTTGGAATGAGGTAGGGACCACCGACTGGTCACAGCCAGATATGGATCTCCTTACCAACAAACCACCTTGGATTCGGAACATTTTTGGACATTTCATCAACACCCTGAGGTCCTCTTTCCCAATGTCATCGGTCTCCGTCAAGGGAAAGTCCTCAGGATCCTCAATGTGTTGATAACATTTCCCAATGATTGGATCCCCTTTTTGTGCCGTGATTAAATCAGCATGTGGGGTCTCCTTACTCCCCTGGGCAGTTGAGAGTTCATTGTGAGCATTTGTCTGGGATCTAGTGATTGCAGTGACCTGTATTTTTCCCCAACAGGGACTCAATCTCAAGGAGATCCCCTTGTATAGCTCTCGTTTTGGCCAGCTGATCAGCTAAGTCATTTCCAGTTTTGTCTGGTCCCTCTATTCTGGAATTACCCTTGATCTTCTTCCAATACATTGTCATCCCGCCAGAGGTGACCAGATCATCAATATTTTGGATGAGCTTGCCATGTTTGAGCGGTTTGTTGTTAGCACATAGCATGCCTCTGGTTTTCCAATTTACCGGGTGCTCCACGAACCCAGTTTGTGGAGTTGGTGTTGGATGGCAGTGAGGATGGCCTGATGAACGGCCATCAACTCTGCCACCTGACTACTAAGGGGACTGATTTTGTACCCAGCGGAGGGTTCCGGGTCATCATTCACCCAGGCATTCCCAACGCCAGCCACCAGTTCCTTTTCTCCGTCGTTGTCAACATGGTAGGAGCACCCGTCGACATAAACTGTGGGCATTCCCTCGCACTTGTCTTCTTCATAGTCATAGACTACATTTGCAACATTCACGTTGCAAATGTAGAATTTTGTATATACATCCCTAGTGACAATCCCCATCTTTGTATAAAGTTGTAGAATTTTGAGTGATATAAATCTCATTGAAAAGCACAAAAAAACGGTAGAGGAGAGAAACCATGCCTCACGGAATGGAGGTTTGGGCTGAAATGTGATGCACAAATTATGTAACCTGGGTATCTGATGTGCTAAGAGGTTACATTTGGGTAAATATGTGTTTGTGTCAAAATTAGATTTTGGTTCCAGTAACTATGGGAGGTTTCTAGACACTGTAAAAATCACCCCATAAACCTGACATCATTTTTCTGAAATTGTAACACTCACCTGGTATCCACGGGGACATCACTCAGCCTATTCTGACCTCTTACGACCTCAAACCCTTCCCTGGAGTCTACTCGACTGGAGACTGGGCCTGAAACACAGGATTGGTAGAGTTCAACTCCCTAATGTCTCTCTGTGCTTGAACCCCTTCTTCCCCGGGGTCCAACCCTTCCCTTTGATCCACAGCTCACCTTGTTTTCTTGGAAAGTGTGCTCTCCGTCCTGCTTTCAGCGCAGGGGCGCGTTGATTGATGCGGGCTCGTTGCTGCCTATTTACTTCACTGGCAAGAGTCCGACAGGTAAGTATAATGAGTCTTTTGAACAGTTCTCTAACTTCGTTCCTTTCCTTCCTTAGATGATGGCCGTCATCTGGGGATGGTGACGTGCTGCTGAGATGAGTAGCGCTGAAGGCGAGTGAGATCGCGATGCGCGATGCAACCCTTTCGGATTTGTATTGAACTGAGTTCTTTTTCTGTGTCTTTTAGGTGCCGTGACGTTTTCAGTGTGGATGCCAGTTATGAAGAAGAAATGCAGTGAGTAAGTGTGGTATGCAGCGCCTCTAGATGTTTCCACGCTAACCTGGAGCGTCTTTTCCCTCTTGCAGATCGATGAGAAGTTTCGGAGACATAGTTCCCCCAGAGCGGCTGGGATTCAGGTAAGCGTTTGAAGCTCGTACAGTCTTTAAAAGTAAGCGAAGATTTGCTGAATGCTTACTAATGGCTTTTGTCTGTTCTTTTCCCTTTTCCTTAGGAAGCAGCGTGCCAGGATGGGAATGACACCGCCGAAGATGCCAGCAGAACAGAAGGAGCGATGAATGATGGGCAGAAGCGCCGCAAGGTAAGGCTGTTCCTAACGGTGTTCTTATTCTTGCAGGAGCTGAGCACAGAAGAAAGATGCAGGCCTACTGGAGACCGATCCGAGCACGGTGAGTGTCACGCTGCAGGTGCAGAAAACACAAAGCATGTTTCTCAGCCTGGTCGTCGCTTAAATAGTTTCTGGGTATCTCAGATGTCTCTGGGCTGAACCACACCCAAAAGACTAGACTGCACATGCAGTTCTGGGAACCGAAATATGTGGGGGCATCCATCTTGTCCCCATCAATGCACTACAAGTCCAATCCCCAATGTTATCCTATGGGATTGATGAGTCTGGTGCCACAAGCGCCAAGTCTGACTCCAAGTGGGTCTTTGGAGGGATGGAGAGGCCCTTGAGGGCCATGTAGGTGATCGTGGCCTGGCTCCAGCCTGACATCTTGGAGGGCTGGGGACATGAGGGGCAGGAATCATGACAGAAATCCAACCAGCAAAAAGCTAGGCAGAGATTATTACCCCTGCCCAATCCGGTTGATAGAGGCGTGTTTAGTAAAGCCTGCCCCAGTCATATACTGTGATGATGTCACTAGGCATTATAAATAAGAGCCCCTGACAACACACAGGGAGACACTGATTCCTGATTTCCTATGCCGGCGTCCTGTTCCTGTCTGTTCCTGTCTTTATCTTGCATTTATTCATCTAGACTCCAGATCCCAACCACAAGGCCAAGCATTGCTGATCCTGCTTCAGCTAGGCCTCAATTCTAAAATAATCCCAATAACCAAGGGAAATGCTGTGGTGTTTTGGGACGCATCCTGAATTAACCTGGCTTGCCACTCACTGCATGCTGCCGCCATCCTGCTACCCTGATGCACTTATCCAGTTACCAGAAGTGCTACCCGGTAACCAGTCCATGCCCACCTTATCCTGTCCCGCTGATTTTGTCCGGCTGTCCTTTGTTAGACCAGATGTGTGTGGTGACCAGAGCACTGACTGTCCAAAATCCAAAACTAAAAAGTGGACTGTGAGTATCAATAGGAACCCACAGTAATTCATAGTATACCTTGCCTTGCTTTGTCCTATCCCAATCTCTAAGCTATCCTATTCTGACCCCGATATCTTGTTAAAATTGTCAGCATTATATGTGAAACCCTGCCTTTGATTCCTAGTGTTAGCGCCATTTTCTCTTGATTTTTGTTTTGCTAGAACATAAGCGATTAGCGATTTTGATTAAATAAATTAATTTTCCATAAAGGAAACGGGGTACACCACGTGAAGGGTTACAATGGCCGCGTAACTGTGGAGATTCACTGGTGACATTCTCTTTTCCTTAGCCATTAAATCCAGTTTAAGTCAAGTTTGCAATCCATTGTAAAGCCGCGTTTCTGTTTTTCACTACCCGCTTTTTCCAAAAACGCACCTCATTCTATATTGCCTATCTCCCTCAGTTTAATAGCTAGAGACTTAGGGGCTGATTCATGGAACAAATGTGCACCGAAAATCTATGCGCAAGCTGGCGCAAGCGCGAAAAAGCAAGCGCACGTGTGCAATTCAAGGAAGGGCCTGCGTGTGTTTTCCCCTGGATGCGCCCCAAAACCGTGCGTGGCGCACACGTCATTGCAACATCCCAAACACTGTGCACGATGCCCACAAGGAAAGCGCACAACGTCAGCGCACACACCAAAAAGAGGGCGGGACATGGGGCGTAATACGCGGAATGGGGAACAACGCTTGAAAAAGAAGGCGTAACTGGGGAAGTACTGCAGGGAAATACACAGAACGCCCACACGCACAACACGTATTGATGGAATCGAATACGGGAAACCCACGCACGCTAAGAGACGTACACAGGCGTCAACACGTCCGCCACACGAAGGCAGTCGGAAGCGTCCCCGCGCACAGTATAAAAGTGCGCGCAAACACCAAACACGTATATACAGCTACGATGAATGCCCCATTTGTCGCAGCACTGATCATGGGACACCGCAGGAGGAGGAGGAGAATAGCCAGGGCCTGCATTCTTTCCCCCAGACTAGCCTTTTTGGGATGCCTGGCGACCAGGTCTATGGCAGGTATAGGTTTCCACCTCGAATCATCCTAGACCTGGTCAGGGAGTGGGAAGATGACCTTACATCCCCCACCCTGTGCTCCCAAGCATTGAGCCCCTCGGAGAAGGTGCTCAATGTCCTGCATTTTTTGGCCACTGGGTCATTTCAGCAGACAACTGCCATAATGGGGGGGTCTCCCAGGCCACGCAGTCACGCTGCCTACACCAGGTGTTGGCAATCATGATGGCCCGCCCCTGAGTCTGCAGGCACATATACATGCCCAGAACACCCGCAGAAAGGCAGTCCATGGTCCAGGACTTTTACAGGGTGGACACTTCCC
The DNA here is from genome assembly GCF_040938575.1 of Ambystoma mexicanum. Taxonomy (NCBI): domain Eukaryota; kingdom Metazoa; phylum Chordata; class Amphibia; order Caudata; family Ambystomatidae; genus Ambystoma; species Ambystoma mexicanum. The sequence continues at coordinate 280,437,797 of NC_090923.1, read as the reverse complement.
CAAAGTGCTTGGTGCCATAGTTTGCACCCATGTGGCCCTACGTCCACCTAGGGCCACTGAGCACATCTATCGAAACCACAAGCACTGCCATTCCATCAACGTGCAGGTCGTATGCAATGCAAAGGGAATCATCACCTCTGTCTATGCAAACTATCCTGGCTCCACTTATGACAGTTTCATATACAGAATGTCTGCCCTGAGCCGGGCCCTGGAAGCTGGGCAGCATGGTGACACATGGCTCCTAGGTGAGTACAAATGCCTGTGCACATGCATGCATGTCACACACAGACAAATACACAAACCCTAATAATCACAACCATTATCACCTTCCCAGGGGACAGTGCCTACTCTCTGAGCAACCACATGATGACGCCAATCCAGGTAAGATACAATGCTGCCAATATTGCAACCAGGGGGATAGTGGAGTGCACAATCAGAGTGCTCAAGTCACGCTTCTGCTCCCTTGACCGCTTTGGCGGGCAGCTACTATATGCACCCCCCAGTAGTGTGCAGGATCATTGTGGCAGTATGTGTCCTGCACAATGTTGCAACACGGCAGGGTGTACCAGTGGACATGGTGGTGCCCCCACATCCCCAACCACAGGCACAGGCGCTGCCCATGGGAGGGGATAGGTGTAAAGGACCGGTAGGGGGTGTCTGTACTTCTGCTCTCTATATGGTAGAAGAGAGGCACTGAAGACCCCAGCCAAGATTCTCTATTACGGTAGCAATGGACGAGCAATCAAGGCCTAGCTTCTCAGGAGGTGATGCAGGCTGGTTCTTAAGTACAGTGTAGTCCCCAAGCCCCCACAAAGGAATGTCCACACACTGTATTGGTTAGAACACAGTATTTATATAATCAATATTCAAGGTTATGTACACTTATCATAATAACTCACTTTGTACTTAAAGTGCATCAACAATACTGTAACAATGTCACACAGATCAATAGAGTGAAACCAGCAATAGAGAGAGGAGAGAAAATAAGATGGTTGAGCAATAGGCAGAATACTGGCCCCTACCACTAGACACAGTTCTGTGTGGAGATCCCCCCACCTGGGCAACCTGTAAAATAAAGATATAGCACAAGCCCATTCCATATATTGTTCTGCAAGTCTTATTCCCTCCTATAATGTTTTTACCCCCACAATGTACCTGGTGGAGTCGAGTTCTTCGAAGAGGCGTCGACAGATCCTTCTTGAGCGACCCCCTTTCAAGCGGGAGACACGGGGCGTTGAACGTCCGTCGAGGAACTCGGCATTCGGCGGCGGGGAATCGACGGCCCTTCTTGAATGCCTTCCCTTTCAAGCGGGAGACACAGGGCGTCGAACGTCCGTCGACAAACAGGGTAGAACGGCGTCGATGAGGCGGCAGCTTCGTCCGAGCGGTGCTCGTCGGCGTCGGAGCGTCGGCGTCCTGCAAGGCAGAGGCCTGCGGGGCACCTCAGTGACAATAGTTCTGGACCGCAAAGATTGTGGAGACGGAGGCCCAGCAAGGGCGTCGAGTCGTTCGAGTCTTTGTGGTCTTCGGGTGGCGGGAAACCCACCAGCAGGTTTCTCCTCGGCGCGTTGGTCGTCCTCGACTTTCTCCGGCAGGATAAAGCGGTCGACGGTGCGGACGAGGGAGTCCTTCGATTCGAATGTTCTTAGGCAAAGGAGCGGACGGCTCCGGTCATCGGCGGCACGGCATCAAGTGGTTCCCACGGCTGGGCAACACAACTTTGACGGGCCTCCAGCGGTTACACAAACCTGCGAACCCTGGTCGACGGCAATGGGCTTCGACGGCGGAGATGTCCGGGTGCTTCACTTCGATCTCCTCGACGGTCCCGTCTCGGGTCGGCAGCCTTTCGAGGGTCTGTCTTCCAGGGCGCTTCGGCGAAGATGGAGCGGTGCTCGATGGTCCCTCGGTGCACGGGAAGAGGGCGCCTTACCAGGTCCTCTCTCGGGTCAGTCTTCGACGATTTCGGCAGCCTTCGGATCGGTCGAAGCAAATGCAACAGCAAGTCGTCTTCTTCCAGCTGGACGTCGAGGATCAGCAGTTCCAGTTACTCTTAGAGTGGAGACTCAACTCCAGAACGCTTCTGAACGCTTCTGAACGCTTCTGAACAATTACCAGTGGTGAGAGGTCCCCAGATATACTATTCTGTCTCTCATCCACACAGCTGGCACACACTCAGCAGCCAGTCATACAGAAAGGCATTCATGCAGTCAGTCAGCCAATCAGGCACACAGTGCATTCAGGCCACACTCCTCCCTTTCAGACACTCACAACAAGGAATGTGGATTGGGACAAGTACCCAGCCATTCAACACTACAAACTGCATTCAGGCCAGTTTCGGGCAGTGCTGTCTCAGTCTTTGTCTCTCATGCCAGAAACCAGACAACCACAACAAGGAGTGTATATTGGTCACACACTCCATTCACCCAGGTCCCACCCACAGGAGGTACCCACAACATACAGTCACTGGGAAGGCTCCAGTCAGTCTAGCTGGGCCTTCACAACAACACCATATGTGGAACTTCCACCCAACAGCCAGTCAGGGGGAAGGGACAGAGTCAGGGTTTCCCAGGACTTTGGGAAACAAGGTAACAGGCAATAGAAAGCAAGAGGCCACATGGGCCATCTTGTTTCCTATCAGGAATCAACTGATCCCAATGGCAGGGCCTGGGTATCCCAAAATGGAGGACACCCAGAGCACCTGTCAAATTCAGCATGGAGCTGCCACCAGCCCATACCCTGCTCTGTGGGCCACCCACAGGTGCCCAATAACATACACTAGGGGTACAGGGTTGTACCACTACCCATGGGTGCCATAAGGGTATCCCATGGGTCTTTTCACCAAACCAAAAGAGAGAGCTGCACTGCCAGGAGTCCCACATGGACTCCTGGGCAGAAAACATGACAGAACACACGATAAAAAGCAGTAAAGTACAAGGATTCAGAGGCCCTGTCCCGCTGATGCATTTCCAGCATCACAGTCGCCCCCCCCCCAGACTGAGGTGGAGGGTGTCTAATCTCCCACGGGATAGACACCCTCATCCAGACGGTCAACATACCTTCTGGAAAGGCCATCTGCATTATCGTGACTCTTCCCTGGTCTGTGCTCTATGGTGAAGTCTAGCCCTTGCAGGCTAATGGACCACCTGAGCAATTTCGGATTCTCACCCTTCATCTGCATAAGCCACTTCAGGGGCTTATGATCTGTTTGGACCTTGAAGGTAGACCCCGTAAGGTAGGGCCTAAAACGCCTAAGGCTCCAAACTATGCTAAAACACTCCTTTTCAACGGTAGCCCACCTAAGTTCTCTACCCTTGAGTTGTCTACTGATGAATATGATAGGATGTTCTCTCCCTTTGTCATCTAACTGGGACAAGACAGCTCCAATTCCGGTGTCGCAGGCATCCGTCTGGACGATAAAGGGTCGGCTGTAGTCAGGCGCACACAACACAGGTGCCCTACACAGGCTTTCTTTCAAGCCATCAAAGGCCCTCTGACAGTCTTCGGTCCAATTAACCTTCCTAGGCTGTTTGGGTGAAGTTAGAGCTGTCAGGGGTGCAGCTATGGTTCCATAGTCTGCCATGAAATTGCGATAGTACCCAGTGAGGCCCAAAAAGGCTCTCACCTGGGTTTGAGTAGTGGGAGTCTCCCAGTTCTGTACATCCTGTACTTTACTGGAGAGAGGTTGGATTTGACCCCCTCCTACCTCATGACCAAGATAGGTAACTTTCCCCTGAGCTATCTGGCACTTGGTGGCCTTGATAGTGAGGTTAGCCCTTTTCAAGGCCTGCAACATCTTATCCAGATGTGTCAAATGCTCTTCCCAGGTGGAACTGTAGACGGCAATGTCGTCTAAGTAAGCCACACAAAAGGCTTCCAGCCCACTGAGCGCATGGTTGACCAATCTATAGAAGGTGGCAGGGGCATTCTTCAACCCAAAAGGCATGACCCTAAACTGGTAGAGTCCCTCAGGTGTTGAGAAGGCCGTATTTTCCTTGGCATGGTCCGTCAGAGCTATTTGCCAATAGCATGAGGTAAGGTCACAGGTGCTCACAAATTTGGCAGCACCTCTGGTGTCCACAAACTCATCAGCCCTGGGCAATGGGTGTGCGTCAGTTTTGGTGACGGATTGACTCCTCGGTAGTCCACACAGAACCTCCAATCCTTGGTACCCGCCTGGGAACTTGCCTTGGGGACAAGGACCACTGGACTGGACCAGGGACTGGTTGAGGGTTCAATAACACCCAGATCCAACATCTTGGCGACCTCAGCCTGGATGTGGTTCTTGACGGTATCTGACATACGGTAGCACCTGCTTTTGTCAGGCACACTGTCACCAGTGTCAATTTCATGCCTACACCACGGTGTAAGGCCTGGCGTCAGTGAAAACAGAGAGGCATACTGTTGGAGCAAAGCCCTGCAGGCCCTCTGTTGCTCTGTTGTCAAATCCGGAGAGAGATGTACTCCCTCCACTGAGCCATCCTGAGGGTTGCTATGCAGCAAATCAGGATGGGGCTCACTCTCATCCTCTTCTTGCCCTGAAGCTAGCAAGAGACATGAGTCTTCTGCTCGCCGGTGGAAAGGCTTGAGCCTGTTGACATGGAATACCTGAGGGGCTACCCCAGAGGCTCCCATGTCAACCAGATAATTGACTTCGCCCATCTTGGAGATGATCCTGAAGGGTCCAGTCCACTTGTCTGCCAAAGCTCTAGGCTTGGTAGGCTCCATCACAAGGATTTCCTGTCCCGGAGTCGAATCCACTTGCGAGGCTTTAAGGTCATGCCAGTACTTATTCAATTCCTGGCTGGCCTTGAGATTTGCGGTTGCCTGACCCATCATCTGTGTCATGCTCCGTCTGAGGCCTAACACATAGTCCCCCACTTGCTTGGCGGGACCTGGAGGGGTGGCTTCCAAGCCTTCTCTGATCAAGGCGAGGGGCCCCCTCACGGGATGTCCAAAGAGTAACTGAAAGGGGCTGAAACCAACACCCTCTTGAGGTACCTCTCTGTAAGCAAACAGCAGGCATGGCAGGAGGAGATCCCATTTCCTCCTTAGGGGTTCTTCCAAAGCCCCTAGCATGCCCTTGAGAGTTTTATTAAATCTCTCAACCAGACCATTGGTCTGGGGGTGGTAAGAGGTGGAGAACTTGTAGGTTACCCCACACTCTTTCCACATGGTTTTGATGTAACTAGACATGAAGTTGGATCCTCTGTCAGAGACAACCTCCTTGGGGAATCCAACACGGGTGAAAATGCCCAGGAGAGCCCTGGCAACCACCTTGGCAGTAACAGTCCGAAGGGGTATTGCCTCAGGGTACCTGGTGGCATGATCTACCAAGACCAGGATGAACCGATGTCCACCTGAAGTGGGAGGGTCAAGGGGACCGACAATGTCGATGCCCACCCTCTCAAATGGTGTGCCAACCACTGGCAATGGCTGCAGTGGGGAAATGACACTGCCTCCAGTCTTGCCAGACAACTGACAAGTTGGGCAGGTCCTGCAGTGGGACTCCACCTCTACTCCCATCCGTGGCCAGTAGAAATGGGCAGAGAGCCTCTGCTTAGTCTTCTTGGTCCCAAGATGACCAGCCAAGGGCACCTCATGCGCCAACTGCAGTAGGAAGGGCCTGTAAACCTGGGGTACCACCAACCTCTTGAGGGCACCAGGTTCAGGCTTAGTGGGCTCACTAACAAGGAGCTCACCCTCCCAATAAATCCGGAATGTCCTAGGCACTTCTCCTTGTGCCTGGGACAGGGCCTGTTTCCTCAGTCCCTTGAGAGAGTGGCACTCTCTCTGTCCCTTACAGAAGTCTGCCCGGGAGGGTCCCCCTTCAGCTAACAAGCATTGAAGGTCAGGATGATCCTCCGGGTTGAGAACCTCTCCCACAGGAGAGTCTTCTGTCTCTTCTCCCACAGGAGTTGAGTTTGGGTTTTCCACTGGACCCAGCCCGTCCGGAGCATGGATCCCAATGGGTGCTGTCGGAACAGCAGGAAGAGAAGGTGTTCCCTCCACAGAGGTGGCCTTCTTGGTCTTCCTTCTTCTTGCCTTACGCCTCGCCTTTGGCTCGGGTACCTGACTCACAGCCAGACCCGGTGTCACCTGTGACCTAGTGACTGCAACAGCAGTCATGGGAAGACCATCCGAGATCAACCCCAACTCTACTAGATCATTTCCTAACAGAATGTTAGCAGGGACATTGTCCTGAACCAGGACAGGAAGCTTTGCTGTCTTGTCTCCAATCATGAGTGTGACTAAGGCTACAGGCGATACTTTGGGAGGCCCACCAGCTAACCTGGTGGTTCTCAGAGGAGCACCTACATAGTCCTCTGGCTTGAGCAGGGTCCTGTCCACCACTGTCATGCTTGCCCCAGTGTCTCTCAAACCAGTAGAAGGCTGGCCATTCAAGAGGACACTTCTCAAAAACCTACGGGTGCTCTGTGGGATAGCCGCCAGTACTTCTGCATACTGGTCCCAGGCCCCAAGGGACACTAAGGAAATCTCTACCGGAGCACCAAATGTGATCCCGGTAGAGGAGGGGAGGACAGTGGCCTCCAACTCAGACACGGGGTAAGGGTAGGTCAGGCTGACAGCCTGTACTCCAAGTGCCTTACCTTTACACTTGGAGTCACCCCTTTTGTGATCCAGAGCCTCACAGTCCCAACAAGCGCCAGGAGTGCGGGGTACGGTACTGGAACCACTGTGAGCCTGCTTTGCAGCAGGTGGACCACTACTCTTATTCCCACCCACAGATGACTTATCCCCACTAGATTTTTGGGTCTTGGGAGAGGAAGGTTTAGGTTTACCCGACTGTGACTGCTTGTGGGACTCCTCAGTTTTCTGAGAGGCCCCCTTTTCTTTGTCTTTGTCCTTCCCACTGGAGTCCTTAGGGGACACCCGGTGGGAGACCCACTTGTCAGCCAACCTAGCCAGCTTAAAGGGGTCCAAAATGTTCTGGTCAGCCACATACTGACACAGCTCTGGTGAACAGGCTTCAGAAAAATGCTCAAAAAACAAGAGGTGGGACAATTCAACAAAAGTCTTAACCTTGTATCCATTAATCCACCCCATCATGTTCATGTGCGCAGCACTTACCCAGTCAACCCAAGACACATTCTCTCTTTTCTTAAAATCCCTGAACCTTCTAAGATATTGGGTAGGTGTCTTGCCAAACTTGGCAATCAAAGCAGACTTCATACACTCATACTGACCCCTTTCTTCCACACTCAGCTTCAGAATGCAGTCATATCCAGTTTGAGGCACTCTGCTTAATAAACACTTAGCCCAATCTCTTTTATCAACATCATGAATCGCACAAGCCATTTCAAACGCTTCAATCCATTGGAGGATATCTGAACCCTCCACAAATACACCAACCAAATCTTTCATAAACTTGGTGGCTGGGGACCTGACACTCTCACTGGTTTTAGCTGAAGTCTCCACTCTAGCTTTCTCTAGCTGGATTCTCTGACATTCAGTGTCCTGGCTCTTGAGTTCAAGGTCCTTATTCGTGAGCTCCACTTGTTGAGCCAACTCCTCTTTCTTAAGTTCAGCATCTATTTCCAACTTGAGGTATTCAAAGGCCAATTTCATCCTTAATAACTCAAGCTCCAAGGAATTGCTGGGGTTTGGAACAGAGGCAGCAGGAATGGCGGCATTCCCAGAAACAGATTCAGCAGAAACCCCAGGGGCAGAGTCCTCATTGGTTGCATTCCCCCCCTCATCAAGAGTTTCACCATCAGTCTGGTAGTCCACCAGGGCAGCTATCAGCTCAGCCCTAGACTTATCCACAAAGTCTAACTCCCTGGCTTCACAAGCACTCTGGAGAGCCTCCAAGCTCATCCGGGTCAATTTGCCATTTGCAATAGACTCCATTGTTTGTAATGCAGTTATCTTGTACACAACTAAACCTTAATTTAATAAAGTGCAGATATTTTGAAAGTGGCACGGTTATACACTGATTCTTAAAACCATAAGCATCCCACCGCTGCCGCCAGTGTAAAGGACCGGTAGGGGGTGTCTGTACTTCTGCTCTCTATATGGTAGAAGAGAGGCACAGACAACCCCAGCCAAGATTCTCTATTACGGTAGCAATGGGCGAGCAATCAAGGCCTAGCTTCTCAGGAGGTGATGCAGGCTAGTTCTTAAGTACAGTGTAGCCCCCAAGCCCCCACAAAGGAATGGCCACACACTGTATTGGTTAGAACACAGTCTTTATATAATCAATATTCAAGGTTATGTACACTTATCATAATAACTCACTTTGTACTTAGGAAAATCAACAATGGCAAATATATACAATTCTAAAGTGGTACCACCCTTTGTATTAGATCTCATTAAAGTGCATCAACAATACTGTAACAATGTCACACAGATCAATAGAGTGAAACCAGCAATAGAGAGAGGAGAGAAAATAAGATGGTTGAGCAATAGGCAGAATACTGGCCCCTACCACTAGACACAGTTCTGTGTGGAGATCCCCCCACCTGGGCAACCTGTAAAATAAAGATATAGCACAAGCCCAGTCCATATATTGTTCTGCAAGTCTTATTCCCTCCTATAATGTTTTTACCCCCCCAATGTACCTGGTGGAGTCGAGTTCTTCGAAGAGGCGTCGACAGATCCTTCTTGAGCGACCCCCTTTCAAGCGGGAGTCACGGATCGTCGAGAGGCGTCGAGAAGCGTCGAGGAACTCAGCGTTCGGCGGCGGGGAATCGACGGCCCTTCTTGAATGCCTTCCCTTTCAAGAGGGAGACACAGGGCGTCGAACGTCCGTCGACAAACAGGGTAGAACGGCGTCAATGAGGCGGCAGCTTCATCCGAGCGGTGCTCGTCGGCATCTGAGCGTCGTCGTCCTGCAAGGCAGAGGCGTGCGGGGCACCTCGGTGACAATAGTTCTGGACCGCAAAGATTGTGGAGACGGAGGCCCAGCAAGGGCGTCGAGTCGTTCGAGTCTTTGTGGTCTTCGGGTGGCGGGAAACCCACCGGCAGGTTTCTCCTCGGCGCGTTGGTCGTCCTCGACTTTCTCCGGCAGGATAAAGCGGTCGACGGTGCGGACGAGGGAGTCCTTCGATTCGAATGTTCTTAGGCAAAGGAGCGGGCGGCTCCGGTCGTCGGCGGCACAGTGTCAAGTGGTCCCCACGGCTGGGCAACACAACTTCGACGGGCCTCCAGCGGTTACACAAACCTGCGAACCCTGGTCGACGGCAATGGACTTCGACGGCGGCGATGTCCGGGTGCTTCACTTCGATCTCGTCGGCGGTCCCGTCTCGGGTCGGCAGCCTTTCGAGGGTCTGTCTTCCAGGACGCTTCGGCGAAGATGGAGCGGTGCTCGATGGTCCCTCGGAGCACGGGAAGAGGGCGCCTTACCAGGTCCTCTCTCGGGTCAATCTTCGACGATTTCGGCAGCCTTCGGATCGGTCGAAGCAAATGCAACAGCAAGTCTTCTTCTTCCAGCTGGACGTCGAGGATCAGCAGTTCCAGTTACTCTTAGAGTGGAGACTCAACTCCAGAACGCTTCTGAACGCTTCTGAACAATTACCAGTGGTGAGAGGTCCCCAGATATACTATTCTGTCTCTCATCCACACTGCTGGCACACACGCAGCAGCCAATCATACAGAAGGGCATTCATGCAGTCAGTCAGCCAATCAGGCACACAGTGCATTCAGGCCACACTCCTCCCTTTCAGACACTCACAACAAGGAATGTGGATTGGGACAAGTACCCAGCCATTCAACACTTCACACTGCATTCAGGCCAGTTTCGGGCAGGGCTGTCTCAGTCTTTGTCTCTCATGCTAGAAACCAGACAACCACAACAAGGAGTGTATATTTGTCACACACTCCATTCACCCAGGTCCCACCCACAGGAGGTACCCACAACATACAGTCACTGGGAAGGCTCCAGTCAGTCTAGCTGGGCCTTCACAACAACACCTTATATGGAACTTCCACCCAACAGCCAGTCAGGGGGAAGGGACAGAGTCAGGGCTTCCCAGGACTTTGGGAAACAAGGTAACAGGCAATAGAAAGCAAGAGGCCACAGGGGCCATCTTGTTTCCTATCAGGAATCAACTGATCCCAATGGCAGGGCCTCGGCAATCCAAAATGGAGGACACCCAGAGCACCTGTCAAATTCAGCATGGAGCTGCCACCAGCCCATACCATGCTCTGTGGGCCACCCACAGGTGCCCAAAAACATACACTAGGGGTACAGGGTTGTACCCCTACCCATGGGTGCCATAAGGGTATCCCATGGGTCTGTTCACCAAACCAAAAGAGAGAGCTGCACTGCCAGGAGTCCCACATGGACTCCTGGGCAGAAAACATGACAGAACACACGATAAAAAAGCAGTAAAGGACAAGGATTCAGAGGCCCTGTCCCTCTGATGCATTTCCAGCATCACAATAGGGCATGTGGTGAGGCAGCCCGGACCCAGCTTGTGGACACATTTTTCACCTAAACTCCCACCCCTGCGGAGTGCACACAGGCCTGGCACATACCAGGTGACAATCGATGATGACAAAGAGACAGTCAACTGTCACAACCTTACCACCCTGTGAATGTTGCCATGGAAGTGCTACATTGTGTGCATCCCTAGCTACTTAAACCCAACCAATCCTGTGTGACCAAAAGGAACACATGCAAGGTGTGTATCACATCCCGCCCCCCCCCGTTCCTCCTGCAAAACAGGCCATGACAATCCCTGGTATGTCACCCAAACCCTCCCAACCCACATCACCCTTGTCTGCCACACCATGACATGGCATGCAATACCAAAAGCCCACCACATGACCAATAAGATACGAAGTGACATGTGATAAATGGAAAGTGGCTTGAGACAATGACGCCTGACATGGAATCAGATGAAATGATGGAACAACAACCACCCACACATACCAAGTCATACACAAATGCTTTCCACCAGTCGTAGCATGAACATAACACTGAATGCCTGTTCACATGCACATTGGGCAAGGCAAAATCCCTACTCCAGAACCTGTGTGCTGTGTGTGTCTCCTGCAACACACTGCTCAGCACACAGCAGTGAGCAGCCATTGTGTTGCAGATACACCTTGAGCATCACATGAAAAAAAATAATTAAATAAATAACCAATTGATGCATGTACAGGATCCCCTAATGGTCATAGATCATGCGCTGCGGGGACACAGCTGGCCCCAGAAGGCAATCCGTGTGCACCTGTGGCCATGGAAGGGTGGTTGTACATGTGGTGGATCATTGTGCAACTGTGTGTGTCATTAGGGACATGCACTCAAGACATGCATGTGAAATCAAGTGACCCTCAGTGTCCTGCACACATCACATGTGAACATTGCCCATGTGTACACCCCAGCATGTCAAACCACACCAATCCCCTGACACCTGAAAAGTAAAGACAACACAGGAACAGGCATTGTTCAGCAGAACACATCATGTACATAGTACCTCACAATTACAATGTCAGAGTCCCCAAAACATTGTAGCCCAAGCCAACTGTCCAACAACAAAAGGCTCTCCCTCATTTACACATCACCATGATCTACTGAACAACTGTGTCTAGGGTATGTAGCCTTCTTCCTTCAAGTCTACCTGGCTACAGGATAACACTAACCCTTGGTCTCCATGTTTCACCCTGCGTGTAAATAGGGTCCAGCCTCCTGAGAGGCCGCTTTGACTGGTAAAAATACCAAATCGCAGAGAGCTCCAAGGAGACAAACCCACAAACCAGGGAAAAAACCTGTAGGCACCAAAAAACCCTGGAAGAGTCTCCAGTAGATGACTTGAAGTAGCAGAAAATGTCCAAGCACATGTCCAAGCACAATGATAGAACAACCAAGGCGCAGGAGTGGCACGAACCAACCACCCCCTCCGTGGTCTGGGCGCCTGCAAGGTCAAACTTACACAGGCCTCTGAGACCCCGGCAGGGAAGGAGGGTCAGGGATATGTTGTTCAGACAGGCATTGGTATTCAGGATAACCGGAAAGAGGGGCAGGAGAGGGGAATAGGATTGTCAAGGGAAAGTAGGCAAAACACAAAAAACAACTATTGACAATAACACATACTCAATCAGACAATACATGTTCATCATGCACATTGTACCAAATGAGTCAAATGCAATCCAAAGAGAGACTTATCTCTGGGGTGAGTGCTGGCCTCCTCCCTGCGCACTCTCAGGTCCGGTAACAGGAGCAGTTCAATGCTGCAAAGAGAGTGTCAATCACTAATCTGTGTGTGTTTACAACACACACACACAACACCATACATGCCCCAAAGTAAGTGACTCCTCCACAAACAAACACTGTTGTCTGCTGCTTTGTACCCATACGTTAGCTTGCCCCCGTGATGGTACATACTGTCAATGCAGTAAGGCAGGCGCACGTGGGCGCGCAGGAAATGGAAGACCAATGCGTCAAAAATCACATATCATACAATGGTCCCTGGGTGAGCAGCTAGATGCGTATAGCGAGGTGCGACTTCAGTACAAATTGTGCTCTGGCATCCGCAGATTTCAATAGGTAGTGCATGTGTCAATTTGCACATGCCAATGATATGCACTGCACACGAGTCTGTGCCTCGCTAGTGTCCCTGTGCGCTGTATAAGTATCTAGCTATGAACGCTACTGCGCTAATAACTCTGCTTCTATGGAGCAGGGGGGACCGGAGGTGCGACAGCCCCTGCGTGTGCCCCTGACAACTTGGAAAGCAACTTGCCATTTGTCCCCCAACGCATCTTAGCTCTACTGTGCACTTCAACAACAATATCTGTCCAAGCTCCCCATCAGTGGTGCTACTTAGCATGCATGTGCAAGTGGTCTGGTGGAAGGTTGGCTGCGGTGTGGCCCCCTTGTGCTGCTCACCTTGCTTGGATCACCTGGGAACATGTCTGCTTCTGTTGGACGTCTGAGCACAAGCCCTGTGCCACTGCTTGCACACACATGTGCATGTCTGCCCCACCAAATGTGGCCAGCTGTCTGTAGTACTATACCCCATGTCTGCTGGCAAAGGTGGTCTGGAGGTTCATTCTCCTGCAGAAAGGGCACAAAACATATAATTAACGCTGGAAAGTTCCCTGTGTGTGTCTCTTCATGCTGGTTGTGACTGGGCCATGTCGGAGACCTACATCAGAATTCCTCCCACCATCAGTGTGACTTTCACAGGCAAAGGGTGCCGGCCACCGACTACAGCATGAAGTGCATCAAGCACATGTACAGCAAAGAAAAGAAACATACATCACAATGTATATCAATTAATGGACACATCAATCATGAACCCACCCAAATCTAATACAGACATGCCGTGGATAAAACCCCCACAATCCCCAATAGGGGTGTTAACACAAGTAGTACAGCAGCAGACAGGCCACAGATATGACAGTCCAAAGCCCTTGTGTAAATGACTAACACCAAACCATCCTTGCGAGTCCATGGATAAGGGAAGCAGGAGTGGCCCATGTGAGTCAGGACCCCAAGCTGCAAACACATACACGAGACAAGCTTGAAGGGCCCAGCTGGAACAGACAGTGGATGCTTTCAAAAGCCACAAAGCACCACACTGTCACATGAATGCACAATAGACAAGCAATTTTAAACTATATTGACTAATTAAACTAACTATAAAAAACCTACATTGCCTAATTAAACTAACTATCAAAAACAATTTTAACTAACTAAACTAAAATGAAAAATCAAAAATGGCCACATACGACCTGGGGTGGGGGGGACCCAGGAGCGGGGAGGTACAGGGTGCACCTCAACACCCACATGCGATGATGTTGAGAAAAAAAAAAAACTCCATGGGCTCAACGCCTGCACAGCCCAACCTGTGTGGGAGATATCTCGTCGTCCGAGCCAGCCTCTTCCTGAAAAGGTAGACGTGGCACAGGAGCCTGACCACGCCTAGGCGCTGCTTGCCCCTCGTCGGAAGCAAGTCTGCCGGACGGGTGAGCCTGGTTCTGTGCGACAATGACATGTAGGTCAGCATGCAGAACCTCCCATGATACGCGTGCTTCCTCTTGCAAGGTAACACGTGTAACACAGAGTTCTCCCTGCGTTGCCTGGCTGGACAACTGATGCACCTCCCGGCAAGCACGTAGCTCAGCCGAGATGCTACGCTCAAGCTGCGCAAACCACTCCTCTGACCGCTCCCTCTGGGACATCAAGAGCACATCCAGAGTGGATCTGAGGGATTCATACTCAACCCTCAGGGCCTCCATGTGTGCCTCTGTGTGAGCAGCAATTGCTTGACGCAAAGACACCATTTTAGCCCATCGTGCCCTGACTGAGGCTGCCATGCCCAGCCTGAGCGAGCGGGCCGTGGACTGTGCCGTCCGCTGCTGGAGTTCCACATGCCTAGCAGGTGGTAGCACGGATTGGGCCACACGCTCCATGCTCTCAGCGATGTAATCAATTGCTGCCCCCTGGTGTTCTGAATTGGGAACCATGGCTTGCTCCCACTCAGTATACCCGGGTGGCGCGCGGCCACCGCATTGCTGGGCTTGACACCTGCGGGGCCCAAGGCACCGACGTCCTTGTTGGGTTGGCACCGCCAGCGGCTTCAGGACTACATTCCCCCATTGACGTGATGCCCCAGGCACATCAGCAACTGGTGTGGAGGGTGTCCCTGCATCCCGATCCACCACAGGCGGAGGTCCCACCACTGTCTGGGCCCTCAGTGCAGGTGTCGCGGACAGAGGAGCGTCCACATCAGAATCACCCACCCCTGATGAATGGACCCGATGCACATCCAACTCGACATTGTCGTCAGAGTGATCATCCGGGCTTGACTCATTGCCAGCCACAGACAATATGGTCTGTAACACATGTGGGCTCTCGTGGTCTACCACCCCACGACCCCCACTTGTACCGGGTTGCTGGTGTGATAGCAAACCTGTGCCCGGCATGACAACACCATCCTCAGGATCCATTGCATCATCGTCTGGAAAGTGGAGAAAAATGTACATTAGTACACAAGTCAGAAGCACATAACACACACATAGACATCACACAGACAGCCAACACATAAAGCAGACATGTTCCACACAAATGTGAACCTTGCATGCATGCCAGGTCACTTTGACATAGCATCAGGGAGTAGGCATGTAGAATGGTGCAACACAGCTCTGAAGTGGGTTGATGCAGTGTAGAACATGTGTACGTTATCCACTATCTACATGAACAAGTACATCATGATGTGTATCAATGAACTTGAAGGCAGTGCAAGGGCAAGTTCAGGCATCATGTGCAATTTGCATGCAATGTGTTGCATGGCTACAAGCAAACCACCCCCCTAAGTGAAAATGCAGGGATGCATTGCATGGCAGCGAAAGGGCGACCAGAGACCTGTGCATTGGCAAACAGTTTGTCTGTTTGTTTGTTTGTTTGTTTTATTCACTTATAATGCGCAGCAGACCCGAGGGTAACCGGGCGCAATAGTCAAGAAAATGCAAAGCTTAAGTTACAGGGTAGCATTGGTTACATACAGAGTACAGGATACAAATACAGATATCACAGGTAGTAGGAAATTATAATTTACAAAAGGCAGCGTGAGAGGAGTACGTGTATTCTGAGGGGTGCGCAGAGAGTTTTACACGCGAATTTGCTAGCGCGAGAGGGGTACGTGTATTCTGAGGGGTGCACGGGGAGTTTTACACGCGATTTTGCTAGCGCGAGAGGGGTACATGTATTCTGAGGGGTGCGTGCAGAGTTTTACACATGATTTCGCTAGCGCGAGAGGGGTACGAGTATTCTGTGGTGTGCGCGGGGAGTTTTACACGCGTTTTCGTGGTTGGGGGGGCCATATGCTGGTCCACTGGCCTGTGCACTATGTACGGGATTTGTGCGCTGTTCATGGCGCACGGCGAGGGTTTGGGGGTGTAACTGGCGCTGCTGCAGGGTCGCTGCGCCACTCTGCGCCACGGCTGGTTCTGGATGTTGAAATCCATGAATACGCTGTGCGCTGAAATGGGTCTTGGTGCACGCGGCTGGCGCAGACGGCCGCACGCGCACCCTGTTCGCCAGCCGCGTGCACCACTTGTGCACCGAATTCTATGAATTGCCCCCTTCATTTCACTTCCAGATTGTACCTAAGATCTATAGCTACACCCCAACTAAAACACTGCAGTCCAAATCAATTCAATCCCCACGTGTCATTTTGATTATAAACTGTTGTAAATCTTCCATTCAATTTCGAATTGTATGCTTTTGCTCAATCCATTGCTTGTGATTGCTGTTATCTTTCCAGTGTTGCTCCAGTAAAGAATTGTTTTTGTTTCAAGATTTTATACACATTCATTGTTTTATTCAGCCATTCCCAAGTGTCATTTTAACATTGAAAGGGTTTCAAATCCGTTTGGAATCCGTTTTTTCACTCTCATTTGAGGAGGGAAAGTTAGATTTGAATTCCGTTTCCAGATTTATATTCCTAACCACGTGCTGCTTCCTTAAATCCATTCAGAAGCAATTATTTGTGGGTTGAGGGAACATTGCAGGGGGATATCCTAAATTGAGTGCTATCTTTCCAAATATCCAAACGTGTTTCTATTCCCTGGTGTTTTCTATCTGTGTTAATAAAGGGCTGAATTAACTGCATTGCCTACATTCCTATTGTTATTATCATCAAAGTGGTGATTGCTGCCCCATTTATTAAAACGTGTATGATTTCTTTTGAATTTTTAAATAAATAAATAAATATTACCTTTACCCGCCAGCCTGGTTCCTGGTCCATCGTGACCCAGGGTATTTGAAAAGGGTGTGTGATATGAGTGGTATATCTCTCAAATATTGAATCTATATATAAACAAATAAGCATTTCAGTAGGGCGCTGCATACTAGGCTGAGACCAGGGTGTGTCGCCTGATTGAAATCCTTAACACTATAGCCGGATCTTCTTATCCCCAGAAAGTAATGATATCTCAATAGTGAATTGCTTCTAGATAACCTTCAAGAACCACCTCCAGTCACAGGCCTGTGAGTTCTCAGAGCTACATAGTGCTACAATGCCCCCAACGATCCCAACCTATTTTGACTGTGCATGTGGTGTAGGCAATCAAAGAGGTTGGTCCCAATCCGGCGGCATGTTAGGATGGGTGTACATTACATGGTGTATGCCAGTTTACAATTAATGAGTAACTGGCTAAGTGGATTTATCATCTTTCCACAATGTGTCGGGAGTTCGGCTATACGTGTCACATTTGTTTAATGCGTACAAGCCGAACACTTGGTGCTGTTGTCAGCAGGTTTTTTAGCGGCTGCTGCATTGCATCACCCTGTAGATAGTTGACATTTGTCTTCATCCCCAGGTGCCAGTGTGGGTCATCTGTTTATTGAGAAAGTTACAATTTGTTGCCTACATAGTTCCATCGTGACCAGAGGTACCCGGGTGCTACATGCGATCTCCGTGGAGGTAATGTTGTTGTCATCCTATGCCATTTTGCAGACCATTCAACGACTGGTGTATGGTATATTGTGGTACTTATACAGAGCATGGTGTCTCTGTCTGTTGTCTGTTACTACAGGACCTCTAGAATACCCAGGCAAATTGATGCGTCGTTTAGAAATGATATGTGTCCCATTTGTGGTACATGAGGCGATTACTGATTAGAGGACGCCTGTTAAAGAAATACCATTGAAGGTAATCTTTGAGTTTCATTCTTGGAACTGGTAGAGGTGGGTTAACTAGTGGGCCCGACTCTGTGTTTCATTACTGTGATATTTATTTCCAGTGTTATGGATCTACAGAATTTGATTTGTATGTTGTGAACATTGCCCCAGAATCATTTAGTATATGCCTTTTTATTTTTAAGCACATTGGCCCTCCATTGTTGGTGTTAAAAAAGACCCTCTCAACACGGTGTTGAAGAAATCTATACATTTTACAAATATTCCCCTGAAGAATGTTCTCCCTACATTGGCTTGATGAACAGAAACATGTCGGGATTGATGATGTTTTTATGACACATTTAGAATGTTGTATGTTTTGATGTAATATCTTTTGTGTCCTGCACATTTTTGGCTATGCTGTTTTAGATTACGATTAGTGTTGTTGTTTCACTGTGTGTGATGTCAGGGTCTATTATATGTTTTAGATATTTGAATTGATTTGAATAAATACATTTGATGAAAAAGTTTTTGAATTACTGCACACAGTCCATTTTGTCAGGACTTCCTGTGCAGGGTCATCAGCGGATTGCAGGTTCTGGGTGATGAGGTGATTGTGTAGAAAAAAATCATCTGACTCCTTATTTATACATATGATCCATTTCCTGTTGGTGGAGTGATATGATTTATTTAGAATAGGGATTGTGTCTGATAGACCTATTTTAGCATACTAAAGCAGTATTCGGCAACATCCGCTCCAAATCCACCAGATATTTTGGGCTACAACTCCCATGATTCCTCAACATAAGCTTTGCTGGCTAGGGCTGATGGGAAATGTAAATCAAAACATATGGAGTGCTGCACATTGCCTACCACTGGTGCAAGGATTCCAGCAAGGGTTCTCACCCAGCCATCAAGAACCCCTTTGTGCAGTGCTTCTTGGTAACGTGAAGCACTTATTTTGAATAAATAAATACAAATAAAATTACTCAGATATTTCAGGTATAGAATTCCGTAAAGTTGCCACTTGATTTAAAATGCAGGATTCACCACATTTCTGGGTGGATACATTTTCCGATTGCAAGTATGGTGAACCATCTTAAAATCTGGTATAAAAAAAGTTGAGTACTACATTGTTCAGGGCCTTGTGTACTGTACACAGTGATATGAATGGGACTATTCTCTCCAAAGGCAGCTCAAATGTTATTACAATACTGGGGAATTGTTGCTCCCACACAGACTCACAAAGCAGCATTCTGAACACGCAGTGGCCTCAATTCAATCTAAGTTCATTGAGAACACAGTGCCCCCATACAAGCTATCACCAGAGTCGGGTATCGGGGCTATAATAACAAAAATGGCTGTGTGTTTGTGCACCAATTAGATTCACTAATCACAGCACGAAGAGTTTCGCAAGGATTATGACTGTGCAGTGTGAATCAACAAGGTGTACCATACACAACCCAAAGCTTTGAGCTGCACATTGTGTTCAGTGTATTTGTGAGGTGCATAGCCTGTGTGTGACGATCACAGACGGTGCTGTGTATATCTGTGGGAGAACACACAGTGATTGTTTCAGATAAACCACACAGCCCGTAGCTTTCCTAGCGCCCAACACCTCTGGGGTCCTGGTCAGCCGTCTGGGGCGCTGCCCTTCTTCTCGTGACCCCCTTGACCCTTATCTACCCAGTTGTTAAGAACCTTTTTTCGGTCTACTTAAATATGGTGGAGGTGTCAAGAGACATTAGGAAAACATACGTGCACAGGGTCAATGATACACACGTTTTGCATCACAGAGTAACTGAATGAAACCAGCGTTATCTATACATTAGATAAACAGCAGCACTCGCTCTCTGATGAGCTAAAAAAAAGACATATTGACCCGCAACACAGCCCAAATTGACTCTTGACACAAACCAAAGTCTTTTTCTGTTTTTATAGTGTATGCCTTTCATTCGCTATCAGGGATATATTTTCTAATCAAATATTTCCAATAGAGACGGTAAACAAGATATTTTATAGTTTTTATCAATGACATTTCCTGCTATGATTCCATGTTTTTGTCTGTGACTAGCCGGGCCATGTACACAGTGCTCATTGTGATTGTGGTACAAAAGGCTCGGTCTCCACTGCCAGGGTCAGGATTCTTGCTTCCCCAACGGGAAAAAAATTGCAGTAGAACAATCCTGAAATGTCTTTAAGTGAAGCACAGAGAAGAATACATAAACACTCTGTCGGTTAATTAAATATTATTCTTCATTATATAAAACTGAAGGCCCATTTCTGTAATTATTTAACCTTCAACCCAGTCCTGTTTTGCTTTTGAATTGAAACATCTGTGCATTAGGCAATGAGCAGTTTGCCACGATTACTGTCTAAATGGCAGTGTTAACCTGAGGCGTTAAGGACTTCAACCCAAGGTACTGAAATTAAATACAGGGGAGCAGAACTTAGTAAATAAGTGACATACTTATTACAAGCATTAGCAAATCCAATAGGTTTTGGCTGTCAAATATCAAATGCATCTGATCTTCAACTGCCTTAATGTGTGTTGTGTAGTCACTGTACAGTAAGATATTGCACCAGATATGCAGCTGCTGCCATCATATCCCATGTGCACCCTCAAATGGCCCAATACTGTGCTCCATGTATTATACAAATATTCAATCATGCAGGAATCCCTTAAATTGGCAAGTGAGAGCCCTTTTCTTAGGAAGTCTACCTTTGCATTTTACCTGACAGTATCTAGACTACATCCATGAGGAAACTTAATTATACGTCTGCTTTTAACACTCTTTCAAAAAAATCTATATATTTTAACCCAGTGACTCTGAAAAAGAAACAAACCTCCATATCACTAAGGGCCTGATTCATGGAACGTTTTCCTATGAGACGGCGCCATTATAAAACACTTCCTCGAATCAGGCCCTAAATTGCATTTATATGTGTTTCATGATCTAGCTTACGATTATCGTTTTACATTTCGGGTATATTCTCAATGTCACAGAGGGATTCATAGCACTCCCAAGGAAGCTGCAGGTGTTTCTTAATAAAATGCAGCGAGGGGAAGGGTGAAGCTCACAGAGAGCAGTCTACATATGTACAGACATAGGAAGAGAGAGGAGGGGGAAGTGCACAGGGATGGAAAATAATCACTCAGAGCAGGTCAGGCGATGTACAAAAACACATATGCCAAAAAATAGATACAGGAGAAATAAAATGGTTTAGTGCAGTGGTCTTGAAACTTTTTCATTCGGTGCACCCTCCCCTTTCCCCCCCCCGAGCAAATTTTGGGCAGGCTGCGGCACCAAACTTCCAAATGGCTAGTTGGTCAAAATCACCATGAATTTCTGTGTGCCGGCGTAGAGTCCCAGGGGTCCCTCCACCCTGCTTAGTCCCTGGGCGCCCGACCCTTCTCCCAACCACAGCACCAGGGCTCCCCACCCTCTCCCAGCAGTCCCTGGGTGCCCCACCCTGCTCTCAGCAGTCCCTGGGTGCCCTGCCACACTCCCAGCAGTCCTTGCGTGCCCCACCCCACTCCCAGGGCTCCCCCATCCTCTCTCAGTAGTGTTTGGTCACCTCACCCCACTCTCAGCAGTCCCTGTGTGCCCCAATACCAGCAATCCCTGGGTGCCCCCACCCCACTCCCAGCAGTGTTTTGGTGCCCCACCCCACTCCCAGCAGTCCCTGGGTGCCCCCACCCCACTCCCAGCAGTGTTTTGGTGCCCGACCCCACTCCTAGATGTCCCTGGGTGCCCCACCCCACGCCCGGCTGTCCCTGGGTGCCCCTCATCCCACTCCTATCAGTCCCTGGGTGCCCCCTACCCCAGTCCCAGCAGTCCCTGGGTGCCCCACCTCGCTCCCAGCAGTCCCTGGGTGCCCCCAACTTCCAGCAGTGCTTGGGAACACCCAGCCCACTCCCAGTAGTCCCTGGGTGTCTCCACCCTGTTCCCAGTAGTCGCTGGGTGCCACATCCCACTCTTAGGGCTGCTCCACCCTCACCCAACAGTGCCAGGCACCCCAACCCACTCTTAGCTGTCACTGGGTGCCCCACTCCCAGCAATCTCTGGGTGCCCCCTACCCCACTCCTAGCAGTCAGTCCATGGAGGGCCCCACCCCAATTCCAGGGCTCCTCCACCCTCTCCCTGCAGTGCTTGGGCACCCCTACCCCACTCCCAGCAGTCCCTGGGTGCCTCTAACTCCTCTACCAGCCGTCTCATGGCTCCCCCAACCCACTCCTGCACAGGAGCAAGCCCACCTTCATTACGTGAATTTGTAAGGCGCCGAAGCCTGCAGGCATCAGGGTGCCACAGATGTCCAGATGCCTTGTCTGCTGCACCGTTTCCCCTCTGCAGCAGATGGAAACAAATGCAAATGCACTTTCTCATGCTTACATTTGTGTGTGTTTCCTGGGCCAACCACGCTTGCTGACCCAACGACTGGCCCTCCGTCACACAGAGCATGATGAGCGGGGGCCATGTTGAGATGGGATATGCACAATGGTGCACCCCATCCCGTGCACCTTCTAACTTACCACCCCCTCCCACCTTGCTTTACAGATCTGCCAGTGCATCAAGAAACCAAGCCGGTGGCAACAGAAACTTTCACATAACATAACCTAAAAACTCCAAAAAACTAAGGATCTGTCTGTGTCAGGATGTCAATAACTGAAAAGCCGTCCTTGTGTCCAAAATGGCATATCCTGGATCTCACACTATCAAAAAAACAATAAATAGTGCAAGAAAATGTCTTCAACCTGATATTGGTAAATAAAGTGTTCACAACTGAAAATAAGAATAGCTCCAATGAAAATGTTCTCCAAGGTGAAAGATTTTGGATCCAGAGGGTGTTCCCCTTCCCCTAGATTCTTCAGTAGGATGGCAATTATCTCTTTTACTAACAGTTCCTGTGCGTCTCTCCTTGACTCACAAGGTTCCTGTTTAGGCAACAAGTTCTGTAACAGTCTTTCTTTAACACAAGTTTCTCCTCTGTTTAGAAACACTGTCTTTCTTTATTATACCTAGTAGCTTTGCAAACCGCCTGATATACTCCTCTGCCAGGACTCTTTATGCAATTCCAACTGCCTGGTGTACTCCCCTGCCAGGACTTCTCTTGTAACTTCACTGCCGGGTATTCTCATTTGCCAGGACTTTTTATGTGTTTCAATTGCCTGGTATCTTTCCTTTGCAGGACTTCTTATATGTTTCACACGCGCCCTCTGTATCTCCAAAATTGTATGTGCTGTTCTTCAATTGGTATATATATCTGGAGTAATGTTTACTCAAACTTGCATCTCATGCATTTGTAACTTACTAGGGTTTGAATCTGTACTTTGCCTTTTCTGCATTCAAACAAACTTCGTATTGGGGTTTGATTCTGCACTTTGCCTTTTCTGCATTCAAACAAACTTCTTGTGTTCTGCGCAATGGTATCACATTCCAATAGGCATTGGTCCAGTTGCTGGAATTCCCTGGGCGTCCACACTGTCTTTGCGTACACTCATTGGTTCTCTTCAGCATCTCTGGTAGGGTTTGTGCTAGTGAAGTGAAGCTCTTTCACTCGCTTCCCATTCTGGAGTGCACAGACGTCCTTCCGGCTTCCTTTGCGGCTCTGAAATCACATGCTTGCATTCCTTGAGGTCCCGGTCTGGAGAATACTGCCTCTTCGAGCTCACAAGCATCTAGGAACTCTCTTGTGGTTCCCAGCGTCTCCACAGCACTTCCTGCTCATGCTCTGCATTTCTCCTTTGGTTGCAGCGGTCTACTGCCCTCCGCCACACTGGTACTTGTTTGTGCTGACAAACCTCTGCATATGAGCCGACATCTTCTCCTGCACTGCTACCTTCAGTAGTGCGGTTGCCATCTTTAAATGTCCCGCTCACAGGTTATTTGGAAAAACAACTAGACTGCATGTTGTGCTTCAAACTCTTGATAACTTGTACAAACTCCTTCATCCTTCTCGTCTCAGTACTTGGGTGATTTTGGGAATTTGAGTCTACGGGTGTCATTGGACACATGGTGCTTAAACAGTTCTTCTTAATGATTTCAACTAAAGGTATTTGATTTGATTAGATTTTGGATTTGTAAGGCGCCAAAGCCTGCAGGCATCAGGGTGCCAAGAACCCATATGAGTGGGAAAAGCCAGCAGAGGGTGGGCATAAGCAACAACGTAGGGTACTCAAAAAGAATAGTCTTTAACCTCTTCCTAAATCTCAAGAGGTCTGTCTCAGAGCGTAGCTCCCTAGGCAACTGATTCCACAGGGTGGCGGCACGGACAGTAAATGATCTGCCCATTCCCCTGGTTCTTCTACTTATTAGGACCAATAGGTGCACTGACTCACTTCCTCTGGTAGATCAAAGATGATATTTCAGAAGCAAAAAGTGTTGTGCTGGAGCTTTGCGTGTTTATGTCATAGGTGGGGGTTGCACCAAAGGGATATTGAGAATAGGTTTCTTCACTCCCTCTACAAGGGGGAGCCAATACCTGACAATATGCCATTAAGCTTTGGGTATTAGAGGGTCTTCCTCAGGGGAAAGCGGGGGATACCGCATCTCATCCAGAAAAGTCATGATATCCCCCTGGCAGTTGTCTCCTCCCATGTGATCCTCCCTCATATAGTCTCCCCCAGGGCCAGGATCAGGTAGCGGCTGCTGTCCCCTGGCCACATGGGAGGAGGTAATTGCTGGGGAATCCATGATGACTCCATTGGATTCATCACAATGGTTACAAGGGTTGGGATATGATATGTGGTTTCTTGTCAGCAGTGTAAAGGGATATTTGTGGTGGTGAGATATATCAAGGGCTTTATGTCAGCCTTTAGCCATAGCAAGTGGAGAGTTTGCCTGGGGCATGACATTGAGTATTTCCCAAGGGACCTTCTATGCTCTCAATGTGTCCATTTCACATATGCCTGGCCTGCAGCCATGCACAGTGTACACTTTGCTGGGACCTGACCTTCAGCCATGCCCGAGGCACCTCCTATGCACCCAATACACCCACTGGGCATAGACTGCAACTGCGCCCCTCAGGTCACTTTGCCAGGGAAATGCCATTTGTCCATGCTCTGGACCGGCCTTGACACTGAATGTCCAGGCCCAGTCAAAGTGGCCACCAGATAAGGCAACCTGCCATGCCCATCATTCTCTTGCCCAGGCCATGACTTTCAGTCACGCAGCAAGCACCCCTACAGACTCCAGGTCCCAATGGAAATGGCCTGTGGTCAAACCTAGTGGGCACTATGGCATGGGGCATGGCCCTCAGGCATATGAAAGCCACCCTACATGCCCACAGCGTATGACCTGAGGTCATGCCCATTTGCCACTTTTGCTGGGGCTTAAGCTCTAGCAATTTCCCGGGTTTGTAAGGGCCTCTTGATCAGGCCAACAGGTTTGGCCTTTGGCTTGCCATTTTACCCAGTGACCACTTTGGATAGCTTTGGTGTTCATCAATCTGACCATTGGGCATGGCCTAACATCATGCACAAGAGCAACATTTCCCAGATTCTGACCTTGGAAATACCCCAGGCAGCCCCAAGACACCCAGGATGACCCCTGGGAATTGCCTTCACCCATGCAGTGGCCACCTTAAGGACAGCATGGCCTTTGGATATGCCCCCGGTACCTCCAACTCCCCCTCTGTGACACATCCACTGCTCCTGTATGCATACTGAGCATGGCCTGCAACTCAGAGGTACACAGAAATGCTGTATTGTTGCTCATTTTAAGTCTTAGGTACACATTTATAAGTACAAAATTGCTCATCAAATAAATTGGTTTGCTAATCAAGAAAATGTTAATTCGCAAACTGCTAATCCATTTTCGAAAACGAATGTTTGCCTTGGATGGAGGGGGGCAGATGTTGGGATTTACTGCTGGGCATTTGATAGGTGTGATGGATAGGGATGGTACCATGATCCAACCAGTCTTGTGCAAAGGGGGCGAGACAGTCAATTTATAGGGATTAGGGTAGGAGCTAATCCAGCAAATTTCCTTTGAGATGGTGTTGCCTGTGGCATGCTGCGTATTGTAAAGTTGGTCAATGTAGCCCACGAAGGACGCTGTGATCCCTGCCTAGAGTAAGTTACCAAGAAGATGTTATTCAAGTTGTTGATAGCTAAAATCATGGGCGTCTCTAGAAATCATTGTTGGAGACACAAACACAACTAGTGGGTACCGATTCCAAACTGTAAAATCTTAATAGTATACTCATACTATACTTTGAGACACTACAAGATTTGTTTTCATTCTTGAAAACAATACATCCCATTATCAAACTCAAGCTTGTAATAGGTACAACTTTGGTTCGTTCATTATCTAGATAATGCAGTGAAAACTGACTCTGACTCGGATTTCAATTTTCATTTACACAAAAAAACCTACAGCTCAGAATTTACTATTGCAGGCAGACTCAATGCATCCAGTAAACATGATATAGATGTTGCCATATTCGAAGCTGCCAAGGCAGAAGATAATCATGAGTGGTCTACAAGTATTGCATGCATCATCTCCTACAGAGGTGGCTCCATACTTTGTCTGCAGGTGTCAGCAGGGGAAGCCAGTAGCCAGGCGTCAACCCGCAGCTACTATGTAGGTAGGAGTGGTCTGGGTGGGGAGTAGAGCAATCACTCTACCCTGTAAACCCTGCCACATAGCAAACTTACCTATACTGGGATACTACTGTGATTATTAGCCTGTGCCTCTCTGGGATAGTACTGTGATTATTAGCCTGTCCCTCTCTGAGATAGTACAGTGATTATTAGCCTTTGCCTTTCTGGGACAGCACGGTGATTAATGGCCTGCATCGCGCCCTTAGAGATTTGTGCATATTGATTTGAATCACATCTAGAAAGCACCACAATAGAATATTACTGTGATTATTAGACTGTGCCTCCATGGGATAGTACTGTGATTATTAGCCTGTGCCTTTCCGGGATAGTTAAATGTTAAAGGTATTTGTACTGCGCACCGTCACCAACAGAGTTGGTCCCCAGGCGCTCTGGCGGATCTGCAAATGAGAAGGTGGGATGGGTTAGTAAGGTGAAGAGGGGGTAGGATAGGGAGAGGAGTGATGTTCTGTTGGCAGCTTCAACTCGTTATACATCGGGTGCTGAGCTTTGATGCAAATATCGGATCGATATCAGTCCTCGTGTGCTGTTGGTGCGGCTTATGTGTTGTTGCAGTGTTGTGAAGTGCGTGTGGGTTGTTGTACGAGAGATGGTTATGTGAGTTTTTTGAGTGAGATTAGTATGCAGAAATGTTGAGCTTTTTTTTTGGTTAGTGGGTTATGTGATATTTAACATGCTAACCCTCACAATTCTGCCTAAGTGTGGCACTTGCTAACCTTCACAATCCCGTCAAGAAGCGGCTCAGGCTAACGTTCAGAATTCTATCCAAGTGTGGCACATGCTAACATTCCCAAATCTGTTTAAGTGATGCGCTTCGTAAACTTCATAATTCCATATAAGTGTAGCAGCATGATAACAACCACAATTACATCTAAGTGTGGCATTTGCTACTCTTCACAATTCCATCCATGTGTGGCACATGCCAACATTGACAATCCTATCCAGATGCGACGCAGGCCAGTGGTCACAATTCCAAGTGTGGCACTTGCTATCCTTCACAATCCCATCCATGTGTGGCACACGCTAACATTCACAATCCTATCTTGATGCAACGCATGCTAAAGTTCACAATTCTAAGTGTCAGACATGCTAACATTCAAGTTCCATCTAAGTGTGGTACATGCTGACATTCACAGTCCTGTCTATTTGCTACTTAGGTTAATGTTCACAATTACATCTAAATGTGGGACATGCTGGTATTCATAATCTTATCTAGATGTGACGCAGGCTAAAGTTAAGAATTCTAAATGTGGCACATGCTAACATTCATAATCCTATCTATATGCGACACAGGCTAAAGTTAAGAATTCCATCTAAGAGTGGCACATGCTAAAATTCATAATCCTATCTAGATGTGACGAAGGCTAAAATTCACAATTCTAAGTGTGAGGCATGCTAACATTCAAGTTTCATCTAAGTGTGGTACATGCTGACATTCACTGTCCTGTCTATATGCTACTTAGGCTAATGTTCACAATTACATCTAAGTGTGGGACATGCTGGTATTCATAATCTTATCTAGATGTGACGCAGGCTAAAGTTAAGAATTCTAAATGTGGCACATGCTAACATTCATAATCCTATCTATATGCGACACAGGCTAAAGTTAAGAATTCCATCTAAGAGTGGCACATGCTAAAATTCATAATCCTATCTAGATGTGACGAAGGCTAAGATTCACAATTCTAAGTGTGAGGCATGCTAACATTCAAGTTTCATCTAAGTGTGGTACATGCTGACATTCACTGTCCTGTCTATATGCTACTTAGGCTAATGTTCACAATTACATCTAAGTGTGGGACATGCTGGTATTCATAATCTTATCTAGATGTGACGCAGGCTAAAGTTAAGAATTCTAAATGTGGCACATGCTAACATTCATAATCCTATCTATATGCGACACAGGCTAAAGTTAAGAATTCCATCTAAGAGTGGCACATGCTAAAATTCATAATCCTATCTAGATGTGACGAAGGCTAAGATTCACAATTCTAAGTGTGAGGCATGCTAACATTCAAGTTTCATCTAAGTGTGGTACATGCTGACATTCACTGTCCTGTCTATATGCTACTTAGGCTAATGTTCACAATTACATCTAAGTGTGGTACGTTCTAAAATTCATAATCCTATCTAGATGCGACGCAGGGTAAAGTTAAGCATTTCATCTAAGTGTGGGACGTGCTAACATTCACAGTCCTGTCCAGATGCAACACAGATTAATCTCCACATTTCTCTCTCGGTGTGGCAGCTGTTAACATTGGCTAGTATGTTAGTATGTAATGCAAGATAATATTTACAGTCCAGCCATAAACAGATTTAGGCTGGTGGACATAAATCTCTCTAAATATGCATGGTGTAAGTCTATGGCAGTCTACGTTATGGAAAGGTAAGGTGGAGTGGCAGGGGCTTTCTGAAGTAGAGTAATTGCTCTACACCCCACCCATGCCACACTTACAGTTTTTGTTGGTGTCTGTTAGCTGCTGGCTTCACTGGCTTCCCCTGCGGACACCTGCAGACACGTCCTGGAGCCACCAATGAAGGAGCCGCCCTTTGCCTCTGGCCCTTAGCCGCAGAGGGCTGCTCTGGAAGGGTCAGTTAAAGGAGCCAATCAGACCACGGGGAACGGCTGGGATGCGGGATGAGGGAGGAGAGGGCAAGCAGGGACACTGGGCAAGCAACACTGCAGGCAAGGCACTGGGGGCTCAAAGAATAAAACAATGCCCAGATAAAAAAGCCCAGGAGGGTCGGGTCCTCACCCACGCTCACCTGAACACGCTGTGATGTTAAAGGTGGTCGGGAGCTGGGAAGGCGACTAGGTTCGCCGGCTGCATTAAACAGCGGCCAATCAGACCACGGGGGATGGCTGGGAGGCGGGATGAGGGAGGAGAGGGGAAGCCTGGACACGCGGCAAGCAATGCTGCGGGAAGGGAGAAAAGAACAATGCCCAGATAACAAGGCTCAGGAGGGTCGGGCCTCACCCACGCTCACCTGAACACGCCGTGATGTTAAAGGCGGTCGGGAGCTGGGAAGGTGACTGGCCGCTGATTAATGCAGCTAGCAAACCTAGTCACCTTCCCAGCTCCCGACCGCCTTTAACATCCCAGCGTGTTCAGGTGAGCGTGGGTGAGGCCCGACCCTCCTGGGCCTTGTTATATGGGCATTGTTTTATTCTTTGAGCCCCCAGGGCCCTGCCCACAGCATTGCTTGCCCCATGTCCCTGCTTCCCCGCTCCTCCCTCATCCCACCGCCCAGCCGTCCCCTGTGGTCTGATTGGCCGCTGATTAATGCAGCCAGCATACCTAATAAGACCACGGGGCATGGCTGGGAGGTGGGATGAGGGAGGAGAGGGCAAGCAGGGACACGGGGCAAGCAACGTTGAGGGCAGGGCCTGAGGGCTCAAGGAATAAAACAAAGCCCAGATAACAAGGCCCAGGAGGGTCGGGCCTCACCCACGCTCACCTGAACACGCCGTGATGTTAAAGGGGGTCGGGAGCTGGCAAGGCAAATAGGTTCACCGGCTGCATTAAAGAGCAGCAAATCAGCCCACGGGGGACGACTGGGAGGCGGGATGAGGGAGGAGAGGGGAAGCAGGGGCACGGGGCGCAACGCTGTGAGCAGGGTCCGGGGGTTCAAAGAATAAAACAATGCCCAGATAACAAGTCCCAGGAGGGTCGGGGCCTCACCCACGCTCACCTGAGCACTGGGATAGTGCTGTGATTATTAGCCTGTGCCTCGCTGGGATAGTACTGTGATTATTAGCCTGTGCCTCTGTGGGATAGTACTGCGGTTGTTAGCTTGTGCCGCTCTAGGATGGTACTGTGATTTTTAGCCTGTGCCTCTCTAGGATAGTACTGTGATTATTAGCCTATGCCTCTCCTGGATAGTACTCTGATTATTAGCCTGTGCCTCTCTGGGATAGTACTGTCATTATGAGCCTTTGCCTCTCTGGGTTAGTACTGTGATTATTAGCCTGTGCCTCACTGGGATATTACAATGAATATGAGCCTGTCCCTCTCTGGGATAGTACTGTGATTATTAGCATGTGCCTCTCTGGGATAGTACTTTGATTATTAGCCTGTGCGTCTCTGGGATAGTACTGTGATTATTAGCCTGTGCCTCTCTGGGATAGTACTGTGATTATTGGCCTACATCACACCCTTACAGATTTGTTCATGTTGGTTTGAATCACATCTAGAAAGCACCACAATAGAATAGTACTGTGATTATTAGCCTGTGCCTCTCTGGGATAGTGCTGTTCTCTGGGATAGTACAGTGAATATTAGCCTGTCCCTCTTTGGGATAGTACTGTGATTATTAGCCTGTGTCGCACCCTTAGAGATTTGTTCATATTGATTTGAATCACATCTAGAAGGTGCCACAATAGAAAACTGTGCGTATTGGCCTGTGCCTCTCTGGGATAGTGCTGTGATTATTAGCCTGTGCCTATCTCTGGGATAGTGCTGTAAATAGAAGCCTGTGTCGCACCCTTGGAGAATCGTTCATATTGACTTGAGTCACATCTGGAGAGTGCCACACCAGGATAGTGCTGTGATTATTAGCCTGTGCCACACTGGGATAATATGGTGAACATTAGCCAGCATCACACCCTCACAGGCTTAGTAACAGGGCCTTAAGTCACATCTAGAGAATGCCACATTGGGATAGTGCTGTTGAATGGTAGCCTGTGCCACACTGAGATAACACTGTGATTATTAGCCTATACCACACTGGTATAGTACTGTGAATATCTGCATGCCTCCCACCCGTAGATAATTGTCCATGTCATCCTGAATCACATCTAGTTCGTGCCACACTGAAATAGTACTGTGATTATTACCCTGTCCCACACTGGGATAGTACTGGGATTATTGGCTGGTACCACACTGGGATAGCACTGTGGATGTTGGCCTGCATCGCACCCTTGGAGAATTGGTGATAGGGCCTTGAATCACATCTAGAGGGTGCCACATTGGGATAGTACTGTGAGTATTGGCTCCTGCCACACCGAGATAGTACTGTGATTATTGCTGAGATGGTGCTGTGAACATTAGCCTGCCTTGCACCCTCAAGAATTGTTAATGTTGCCTTGAGTCACATCCAGAGAGTGCCACGTGCCACATTGGGACAGCACCTGAACTGCCCTAGCTATATAACCTTGGCTAGACCTTCCCCACCAGACAGCGCCCAAGCTTGTATCAGACAAACCCACTTCACCCAGACCAAACCCAGAAAACAGCCGGACTAAGCACGAAAAACTGACTCTGAGCGACAACACCACATCCACAATCACACATACAACAAAGAAAGGAACCGAACAAAACCAATCAGAAAAAACGCGAGCAACCGTACAATCATAAGGCAACCGAGCCACCCAGCAAAGCACTGCGCGAGGGCTACCTCCACTGCAACCGCAACCTCAACCCCGAAGGAAACCCAAAGGAAATATAAACCCAACAGGTTACAAAGAACGCAACTGTGACAACACAAAAAAAAACACAAAAAACCCCCAAAAAGGACAAACACCCCGACACCAACCCCACAGCGACCGACCAAATAACTCAAAATGCCGGGAAAATGACTTGGACCAAAAGAAAGACAAAGTGCAGAGGGAACAAACCCAACTGAATGCCACCAAAGATTCACCACTGCAGAACACACCCCCATTGACAAGAATGAAAACAGAACCAGAGACAACAGAAGAGAGAAATCTCTATACCTAACACCATACCTCGCAAATAGCCACTCACCGGAATGAACCGACCCAATGAACGAATCAAGAAAGACAACAACCATTTAGAAGAGGAACCTGATGAAAACAAAAACCCAAGACTTAACCTAGAAGAGCTGCCCCCAGACATCTACAAATCAATCCTCAGACAAGGAACTCCATCTGAATATTACAGAAATCTCCTGAATCTGTCACTCGTGACAGGTACTGTACCACAATCCTTCAAATCAGCATATATTAAACCACTTCTTAAGAACACAAGACTTCTCCAACTACAAGCCGATTTCAAACATTCCCTACCCGGCAAAACTCCTAGAAACATACATATACAAACTAACCCAAGAACACGTAGAAAAACACCAGTTGCTAGACCAAGCACAAGGCGGCTTCTGACTCGCAAGAGGAGCAGAATTGGCACTCCTATCCATCTGGGACAACCTAAAAACAGATGCCGACTCCAACACAACCTCGGCCCTGATTCTGGTCGACATCTGGGCAGCTTTGGACACAGTAAGCCATGACAGTTTGATCAAAACATTAGAAGATATAGATATAACGGACATGGCACTACTATGGATTAAATCATTCCTAGCAAACAGAACAAAAACTATATGGCTAAAGCCCTTCAAATCTACTCAACAAGTTAACGACTGTGGAGTACCACAAGGATCCTCACTATCACCACTGTACTTCAATATCTACCAGACTCAGTGAATCGAGATTTTCAAAAAATACAACCTTACGTGCTACAACTACGCAGATGACACTCAAATCATTTACAACATCGAAGATACACAAGCAGATCACTCAAATCTAGGAGAATGTCTATAAGAAATCTATGACTGGATGAACGCCAACAACCTAAAAATCAACCCAGGAAAGACAGAAATCATGATTATATCCAAAAACTAAGAGAACAACACCTACATACCCTGGCCGATTGCATTGGGAACCGCGCCCACACCATCAAAGGTAGTCAAAAACATGGGAATCCTAACAGACAACACACTAACCTTAGAACCACAAGTAAATGCAATAATTAAGAAATTCTTCTTCCTCCTACACAACAAAAAGAATCCTACATTTCCTGTCCTTCACCCACAAAATACTGACAATCGTCACCCTCATCATGTCAAGAATCGACTACACAAACAGCCTCTACCTCATGAGGCTGGAACACCTCCTGAAGAAATTACAACGCATCCAAAATGCAGCAGCTAGACTACTCCTCAAACTATCTAGAAGAGATCACATCACTCCAGCGCTAAAAATGTTATATTGGCTCCCAATCAAACATTGTATCACGTTCAAAACACACAGGGCAAACAACAAACAGGGAGCAGAATTCCTGCAAAAGAAAATAACAATCTACAAGCCAACAAGACTCCTCAGATCAAGCAAAAAAATCCACCTGCAACCAAAACCATACGCCAGGAAAAAACTAAGGGGCTCCCTTTCGCCCACCTAGCGGCAAAAACCTGGAACATGGTCCCCAAAAAGAATAAGAAATACCAAAGACCACCTAAAATTTTGAAAACTACTAAAAACCTCGCTCTTCAACACCTTGGAACCAGATGGAAACAACTGAAACAATCAAACAGGAAATACAAAAGAACAGGCTGCCAGAATCCATGACGGCATAGACAATACCTAGAACCGACTAAGAGAAAGTCCGACAAGAACAAGAGAGACAATGCTAGGTGGAACTGACCACGAGCGGCAACCCTATCAGGACAGAACAATTGCAAACAATCCTAACACAAAGGCACAACCACCAATCTTACCCAGTCAGACAGGGCGTTGGGTACGGGCATAGGTCGCAAGTAGATTGATCCGAGAGGACTAGTTTGCACCAACCACAAACTGGGATGCAGGGGCTGGCCAAAAACGAAGATAGAAATGCAAAGACTAGCTAACTTAACATAATGACAGAGAGATGAGAGACAGCCTTATCATGCTGAAATTAGATCACTGAAAGGAAGACAACCTTGTCTAAATCCCGAAAGACACACAATAGGAGTGTGCATTTCTCTGGACAAGGCTACTAACCAACCCTACAAAAACTTCTGAAAACCTCACCCCTCTTCACACATCTCTCACACCCTAACTAAACACAACCACACCTCTAAAACCGAAGCGAACCCACATGCACTTCACCACACCAGAACAACAAACACACCACACAGACCCTCACACAACAGCACACGACGGAATCGGACCAGATACCACACCAGAAAGCTCAAAGTACAGTGTTAACCGAACTGAAGCTGCCAACAGTACATTACAGCTCCCTTGCTCCTCAGCAAACTTTGTCCCACTAACACGCCCTAACCTACCCCCCTTTTCTTTCATATCCGCCACTCCCGTGGTGAAAGTGTAAGGTACAAATATCCTTTAAAATTAACAATAACATTCCAATAACAAGCAGACAACGTTATGGCTAGTCAAAAGGAATGAAACACGTTAAGCCCAATCTCTTGTATTTGTATGGGAAGAATGGTCACCCAAAATGAAACAACAGAATAAAAGCACCATGAATTGGACTCTTACGTATGATGCACGATGTGCCATTCGAATGTTGGACATTTTAGCAAACAGACCCTAGACACTCTACAATTACAGCGAAGAAATTGAGACTCACATACAAAACACAGAATTTAGCAAACATGTTAATTTGTGCAGCTATTATTCATCAGAATAATTGCATCGCCATCTAGTGACGAAAAGGGGACATTTCACCGTTTGCAAAGTTCCTCCTGTTGCAGAACTGACATTAACGGAGATTAATCATTCCAGTACCGGCAAAACAAATCCCTCGCGTCATTATATACATTCTATAACTGAGAGCGTCGTTTACTTGCTGAAATGCCTCTGTGGAACATTTTATGTTGGAAAAGCTACAGACCAATTTGAAGACTGATTGAACATAACATTGATATTCGCAGTACCACCATAACATCAAGTGGGAGAAGTTATTTCTCAGCCAGCAGCCATTCAGTATCTAAAGAGAACGGTCAGGTTTTGGAAGTCATTCAACAATTGTACTGTACACACACTCTTAACACAAAAGGATCAAAATAAAACTTTTTTCAGCTAGCCAGTATTCATTTATTGGGTAAGAACGTGCAAATGTCTTAACAGACACACGTTCCTCAATTTAGTCCAAGATGAGACGAATGTGTGTTGGTACCACATCTGATACACAGGTATTTCCTGTGTTTATATTTCTTCCACCTTGCTATGCTTGTGCTGTATTTCAGAACTCGATAAAGGGAATTATATGTTTCTGCTGGGGGTGAATCTAGTGTCGTTTTACATTCTGGGACTTACAGTTTTCCTTTTAGGATGTGCAAAATAAAGCTACATTGAAATTATTTTGGTTTGACATAATTTTAGAATGATTTACTTGCGGGAGAGTTGCAACAATTCGTTTATTTTGATAGTAAAATGTATAAGCAGTATTAGGGAAGTCCTTCGAAACCCAAACTATTATTTTGTTTGTACCAAGTACAGCTTGGAAAGGATATGGGGACATGCTGAACTTTCACAATGGGCTAAAATCACTATTTAGCCAAAGTGCGTGATCCTTGCCAAATAATGTAACTTCACTCTGATTTAACTGCAGACACTGTAGTCCCATCGCATGATTTGAGAGGCAGATATATAGCCTCGCCAGTCAGTGAACCCGAGATTCGGATATAAACTGGAAAAGTCTCCATCTGGACTTACAGCCAGTGAGGTAGGACCGATAGAGACCTGAAGATCTGATATATAAAAAGTGATGCCAGGAATCAGGCTGGACTCGTCCATCCACTACTGCAATAGACACTGATCAGCACTGTGGCGTTGCCCCTTTAAGGGTGCGCACGGGACAGAGTGACGTATCACTCTGTCGCATGCTTGTATAAATGAACGGGGCATTCCCGGAGGCTTCAGAGCCACCAGGGAGCCTGCACCAGCAGCACCGTGTCCGTGTGTCTGTGTCCGGGGGTGGGGGGTTCACGGGGCACGTGGCAACCGCTAACAGTGGCGACGAGCTGGGATCATGACCCGGGAAAGGCGGTAACTTTCATCAGGGTGTTTTGATGATCCGACGTAAAGCGCACTGCATGAAACATTCCGCGGAGAGGGGCATAATCCACGCGGTTGGTGGCCATCTTTGATCTCAGGCCCTGGAAAGTCGCGGCTTCATTTGAAGCGACGGTGAGCCATCCAGGCATAATTTTTGGGTATTCAGGTGGCAGTCACATGATGCACTGAATGTGCTTTTTGAAGTGACTTTCCAGTATTTTCACTGCTTTTCGTCAAGTATTGGGTGTGGAGCCAAGGAAGGTCTGCTATTGTGTGTACACCCTGGGCCCACCCTGCTCAATTTTTGGGACATCTGAATTGCCTGGTATCTGCCCTGCTTTGTTGAGGGACATTGTGACTGTGGGGAACCTTGATCCTTGGAGGCTGTTGGCTACAACTGGTGCGAGTGAATCATCAAGGGCCTGCCTAGGTCCATCTGTGAAGGTGGTGAATTGTGACGCCGGCCAAGCTGCAGACAAACAGCAAGCCCCTCCACCAGCGGTTCAACAGCCAATGACAACATTACCACCCAGGCCACTGCTGAGACCACGTGGGCCCTGCAGCCAAGGCCTGAGTTTGATATCTCAGGTGCACCATCAAGTCTGGGGCTAAGGTGGAAAACGTGGATGGACAGGTTAGAAATGTACTTTAGAGCCACCATGGAGGCTAATGACGACAGTAAGGTGGCTACCCTCTCTGTACTGTGCTGGCCCTGCGGTACATGAGGTGTTTCTGCCCGTCAACCTCCAGATCGTTCATATGCAGGGGCAAAGGATGCTCTCCACAATGACTTTCTGCCCTTGGCAAATGCTGATTACGAGCGCTTCCTCATGGGCGCAGCACGCCAAAAGGACAATGAGACGCTGGACACATTTTATGGGAGACTGTGCAGGCTTGCGGTCCCCTGTGCCTGGAATCACCCCGATACGATGATAAGGAACCAACTCATCCAGGGGTGTGTGTATGGCAAGTTGCGCCGCCAGATCCTGAGGGAGCCTGGCATCAGCCTCCCTCACATCCTGGAACTGGGGAGGTGCCATGAGGTCTCTGAGCTGCGGGCGACCCACATGGAGGCAGGAGTGCGCCCTAACAAGGTGGAGAACATGTGTGCTATTGTCAGAAGCAGAGGGATGAGACGCCCAGCAGGCAACCAAAGGGATAGGGGGCAATCATCGGTCAACCCATGCTTGAAGTGCGGGTTTGAACTCCCACATCCTGCAGAGTGCCCAGACATTGGAAAATCGTGCGGCCGCTGATCATTATGCCTGCATGTGCAAGGCCCTGACACCGACCACCATCCCAAGAGGGCCAGTCCGGGCCAGTTTCTTCCGCCAACAGCGCTCGTCAAATGTGGTTCAGGTGGACCAGGGGGACGACGGAAATGGTCCGGAAGGTAAGAAAGAGGAAGAAGAAGAAAATGTATTGTTCGTGTCGAGTGTGGGTGTCTTGCCCTCCAAGTCCAAGCAACAGCCCAGATGCAATGTACTGGTCAATGAGGACTCTGTACCGATGTTGGTGGACACTGGCGCATCAGTGAACGTAATGGCCAGGGAACATTATGATACCATGCAGTCCCCGCCTGGCCTGTCCACGCCGAAGGCACGCATCTTCACGTTGGGGGGGGCACAGCCAATCCTGCTGGACGGTGAATTCATTGCAGATGTGAGATATGGTGGAACCAAAATCCGGGCAAGGTTCTACATCACGCCAGTGAGCAACAACACCTTACTATGCTGTGCAGCGGCAGAGGCCCAGGCAGTGTAACCTTCACGTACTCGGTGTATGCAGATGACATCCAGGTGCTGCTGGGCAAACACTCATCTCTGTTTGAGGGCATAGGGCAGATGGCTGGCGAACCTGTCCCGGCTACACATTGATGACTCTATACAGCCTGTGGCGCTGAAATATCAGCGGGTGCCATTCAACCTCAGAGACCTGGTGGATCAAGAGTTAGATAACCTGGTCAAGCTGGACATTATCGAAAAAGTGGAGGGTCCCACCCCGTGAGTCTCCCCGATTTTGAATGCCCGGAAACCCAAGCAGCCGGATTAGGTAGAATTTGTGTGGACATGCGCCTACCCAACAAGGCGATAAAGCGGGAGAGACACCTAACGCCCACAATTGATGACTTCATAACCGAGCTACAGGGTGCCAGGCTCTTTTCCAAACTGGACCTCTGGGCTGGGTACCATCAGGTGGTGCTCCACCCAAAGTCACAATATATCACCACCTTCACCACATACTGGCGGGTTGTACAGATACAAAAGGCTCAGCTTTGGGGTGTCTTCAGCGGTGGAGGTCTTTCAAAATATCATCAGAGGGACCCGCGCAGACCTGGAAGGGGTGCTTAATATCAGCGATGATATCGTGGTGTTCGCAAGGTCCGAGGCAGAACATCTGGCCTGTCTGGCAAAGACATTTGAGCATCTGCACTCCCTGCGACTCACCCTGCATAGAGATAAGTGCACATTTCTCAAGACAACCATAGAGTTCTTCGGCTTTGTTTTTAAGGCGGACAGGGTGTCCCCTGATCTGCGCACAGTGAGAGACATTCAGGAGGCCAGGCCCCCAGAGAAAGTGGCTGAAGTGAGGAGTTTCTTGGGCACGGTCACGTACTGTGGCCGGTTCATCCAGAACGTGGCATCCCGGTCAGAGCCGTTGCGGACACTAACAAGGAAAGACGTCACCTGGAAGTGGGGGGGCACTGGAACAGGCTGCCTTTGATGACATCAAGGGTGCCCTCATTGCCGAGGACAGAATGGCGTTCTTTGACCCGGCCCTAGAGACGGAGATCATCATGAATGCCAGCCCGTATGGCCTCGGAGCGGTCCTCACTCAAGTGGGGGCTGATCAGGAAGTCCGGCAGATAGCATATGCCAGCAAGGCGCTGTCGGACACCGAACAGGGATACTCGCAAATTGAGCGGGAGGCGCTGGCTGTACTGTGGGGCTGTCACGGGCCCACAGTCACGTACTGTCACGGACCATAAGCCCCTACTTCCCATTCTGGTGGGCTCATCCTCCAAGCCTCCAGTGAGGATAGAACGGTGGATGCTACCGCCCAGGCAGCATCAACGCTGCAGACTATCTTTACAGGCACCCAAGGGGGGGCGACCAGCCATCTACGTGCGCGTAGGAGGCGGGTGAGCATATCCGGCTGGTGGTTGAGGCGGCTATGCCCAATTCGGTGCCGGTAGAAGAGCTGGAACAGGCCTCGCAGGCAGATGACTGTTTTGGTACCCTGAAGGCGGCCATGGAGCATTGCACCTGGAGGGCTGTGATGGAGTCCCTGGCCCAGAGAACACATGAGGCAAAAGTGGCCCTGGAACAGCTCTGGCCGGTACGTGAAGAGCTGACATTCTCGGACTCTGGACTTCTGCTAAGAGGGGACAGGATAGTGATCCCACAGGCCAAGGTGCTACAAATCATCGGCCTGGCACACCAAGGGCACCAAGGGGCGCCAAAGATGAGCTTGAAAAGATTTCCTGGAGCTCGAAAGGAGGGTCGAAGAATTTGTGGACTCCTGTGTATGGTGCCAGGCAGCTTCACCTGCGCTGCGTGAGCCAACCATCGAAACCATGCCCAGAGGGACACGGCCATGGGAGGTGGTGCACGCAGACTTTGGGTCCACGACCGGGGGCACACACTTCCTGGTGGTTGTCAATGAGTGGTCCCGATACCCTGAGGTGGAGTTTGTAGAGTCTCTGGTGTTTGAAAGAGTGGTGGTAGCGCTGGAGAAAATCTTCACCACCCATGGACTGGCCAAGGTGCTATATTCCGATAATGGGGCCCCATTCCAGGGCTAGAGCTTCGCCGACCTCATGAAAGGGTATGGCATACACCACAGGAAGGTCACCCCACTGTGGCCTGAGCGAACGGAGAAGCATAGCGGATGATGCGCACTCTGAACAAGGTCTTCCGGATGGCCCAAGCCAAAGGCGAGTGTCTGCAAAGGGCACTGTATGTGTTCCTGCGAGGGTACAGGGCCACCTCACACTCATTCACGGGGGTGGCACCGGCGGAGGTCTTGTTTCAGCATTGCCTGAGAGACATCATACCGGAGGTAAGGGAGCGAGAACCTGTGTGTTATTATCAGGTGTAGCAAAAATGAATTTGTCCCATTGCCTTTCTGTCTTCCCTATTGGTTCTGTGACCCACAAGTCCTAAATCCTATTTCCAATTCACATTGATGTTTGGAGGGTGAATGTTGCTGGGACGAAAGTATCACGTTCCTGTCTGTTTGCATTCATTTTCCGGTGTGCTTTGAACTGTTCTCTGCTTGTATTTCGGGTAGCTATTGTAACTGCATAGTCTGGTATCAGCTCTGTGGTGGTACTCTGCTAAAAAGGATATTTTGTCTTTGTGTTGCCACAATATTGGTGGCTGCTGTAATCTTTTGGTTCTAATTTGCTTGAATAAATTAATTAATAAATATCTTATTAATACACACCGGCCTGGTTCTTAGTCCATTGTGGCACTGGGTGTTTGTTGAGGTTGTGTGTGAGACAGGTTGGTTGGAGGCCTCACTACAGTGATCCAAATAAAAACTCATGGTGATTTGTTGTGTGCCACATTCATTGTAGGGGAAGAGGCTCCTTGACTTAATTGTGACCGTACAATAAACCGCGACAAAACTGATGGCTCGTGCCGTGATGGATTAAGTGTTTTCACTCATGACAGTGCAGCAGAGCAGAATATTCATTGAAGGTATTGTTACATTTAGTGGATAGAAAGCTGTGTTGCATTGTGAAGGCGCCATCCAAACCTGTACCCTGGGTTTTAGGGCTGTGTGTATAGATACAAATAATCAGTGAGTCCATCATTGTGAATACAAACTAAGCAGGAGCACTGCTAACTTAATTCCTACCCGTTTGCAAGAACAGGGAAACATGAGGCAGCTGGACTCAATCAGGACTAGTATAACTGAGCCGGAAGGCCAGTCCCTATCAGATATTGACGGACATTTATCTTTATCCAAATTTAAAAACACTGTAGCAGATACTTCTGACCAGGAGGGCTCCTATGATGAGAGGATCAGGGAATTAGACTGGCAGAAACACAAGTTACAAAGGGACCACTTGGTCCGCTTTGCAGACATAGTAGAATCAGAGTCCAGGCCTCAGAAGAGCATCTTGGAAACCTTCACATATATAGAGAGATGGAGGGAGGTCTCCACCACACCCAGAAGAAGGGATGAGGAAGATGAGTACTCCCAGGTGCGAAAGGGGGAGCCCAAGGGAAGTGACCCAGAGAGCCCACAGCGCCACAGGGGAGAAGAGACCAGGCCCATGTCATTCTGAGAGGGATTCCCATTCTCGGGGAGGCAGGGAGCACCTAGAGGACATGGAGTGGACCACAAAAGTAGCAGCTCTGAGTCAGAGGCTGAGTGGACTCAGGTGCAGCGGAAAAAGAAGGCGGCCAAACAAAAGAGAGCTCTTGTAAAAGACACAATTTGGCAAATAAAAGCCATCAGAAGCTTTATGACACTCTATCACAAAAATGCCAAATACTCAGTATGGGAACATCTGGAACTGTATGACCAGATGATGACATCATTTGGCGTCAAAGAATTATTACAATTCCATGGAGTTTGTCAAATGGATATTTTCCCCGGAATACTCCAGCTTCTTTGCTGGGCTGGAGGATCAAGACCACCAAAGATGGCTGAGGTACAAGGTGGCCATATTAAAGCACTTCTCTATGCACAGGAACCCTCAGGAGGCCCGCAAGGTGGCCTACAACCTGCAGCGTGGAGAAGACCAAGCACCTAGAGAGTTTGTGCAAGAACTGAAGCAGGCATTTGCCCAGACCTCTGGACG
Source organism: Ambystoma mexicanum (assembly GCF_040938575.1). Taxonomy (NCBI): domain Eukaryota; kingdom Metazoa; phylum Chordata; class Amphibia; order Caudata; family Ambystomatidae; genus Ambystoma; species Ambystoma mexicanum. The sequence continues at coordinate 280,395,967 of NC_090923.1, read as the reverse complement.
GCTGCGCACCAATAGTAGGGAGATCATGAATACTTATTTCCATGCCCTCCCTAAGTACATAATGACCCAACTGGTTAGGGACTTCCATGAGAAAAGGACCCTTGATTACGCAATAGAACAGGCTACCCGTATTTATGAAGTCCAAAAGCCAGTGGAAAACAAAAATAACCCCAAAAATTCCAAACCCTCTAACACCTCTGCTGCCGCCAAGGTGGCAGAGGTGAAAAATACCCCCATTTTGGACTTGGAAATGGGGGGCCTAAAATACTCCTCCCTCTAATAAGCAGAATAAGAGGCAGAGGAGACCCTCTGATCAATCTCAATCAAGTGGTAGCCAGGCAGGGTATCCAAACAACTCTTCACCTGACCCTGCCACCTATATTAGCCCAAGATACAAGGGTGACAGACCCATCTTGGGGTATGTATGGACTCCCCAGCACAAGAGGGGGGTCCAATCAGGTAAGTACCGCCCCAGGAAACCTCCCTTAAAACTTCTCTCAAAATGTCCCTCAAAACTTCCCTCAGGAGGGAAGAAATACTCCACCCTCCATCTTAAGCTTCTTTCCCAGATACCCTCCAAACCTCAACTTCCAGAACAATCCTCTCTCCCCGCTTTCAAGACAATACAGCCTCAAATCAGGGAGAAGGGAGACCAAGGATGCAGGATTATCAGGGAAACACTCAATACCTGAGCTACTCTGGGAGAAGGGGCAGCTATTCTTCCCAAGAGCAGAAAAGGTATGACTCTAGACCCCCATACCAACCAGAAAGGAAGTCGCAACTGGAGCGCCATGTCCACAATCTGACACAAGACCTGGGTCGCAGAGCCCTCAAATTAACATGGCTGCCCAGAACAGCTCAACACCCGGGTCTGGTGCCCCGGAGAAATGACGGGCCGAAAACCCTGATAACAACAGGTTCCAGAGTACGAGGCCTGGGGGGAAGGGAGATTCAAAGCCCTAAAGAGAAACTTCCATTCTCACCTGTGAAAAACCCCTAGAAACCTTTGAACCTGAACCCAAATCTCCTACCCCTGAAAAGCTGCAACCTATGGAACAGAGGGTAAGTAGGAGAAATCAGGGGCAGAAGAAAACCCACTTTGTGGAGGAGATCTGAGTCATCCTGTTTGAAGGGGAAGAATCCCTGGAGGATTCAGGGAAGACAATATTCTATTTCAGGGGTGGGGGATCCCTCCCAAGGATAAATTGCTTCCAAAAGACCCTAACTTAGACTGGGTAAGTATGAATATTGTCCTAGAACCACAAATTCCTAAACTCCAACAATGTCACCCAGATGACTCTGAAATCAATGAGGGATCCTCCCCACACATCGGTTCAAGTGACTGTCTCCAGGAAAAGGGGGACAGCAGAGAATCCCAGGAAAAAGGGGATTCCACAATCCCACAGATATCTGGGTGGCAAATTTTCTTTACAGATTCCCGGACTCCGACACAGAAAACTGTCCAAGAGCACACAGTGTCAGAGTTAAAAATAAAGAAATTAACTGCCAGGCTGGTACAAAATGTACATTTCCTTTGCCCCCTTGAGGAGAGGGAAGTGAGATGTTATGCCTCCATAAAGATACAAGGTCAATGTGCATTTTCAGCACTGGTAGATACTGGACCCCAAGCCACCATTCTGTCCAAAAAGGCCTTTGACCAAATGAATTCAGGAAGGGGGGGGAGAGTCAACAAATTCCCCTCACACCTTTTCCTGGACAACTCCGAAACTTCGATGGAAATGACATTTCCGTCAAGGGGACTGCGGATTTAGAAATCAAAATTGGGCGACATAGGTTGAAACACCTGGTGATAGTCATCACTCCAGAGTGCACACATTGTCTCCCGGGGAATGACCTCCTTCGGAACTTATCACCCCTGATTGTCTGTGTGAACAAGATCCTCTGGACTCAGACTAACCGACCAATCAAACTGAAACAAATCACCAATATATGATTTTAAATAGCACATGCCACATGATTGAACAATGGTCCGACCAGGTCGAATTTCACTTCAGGAACAATCAAGTCCCAGACATCACTGTCATCTCTCTAAGAGAAAAAACTGGTGATTGGAACCCTTCTCCATTTTTGAAATTGAAACTTCCTCCCAGTTTTAAGTGGCATTCCACACTGGAAGGAAATACTTAGAAAATGTATACAGATCCACAATATGAAGAAAACCCAAATCCCATGACAAAAGATGATGAAAAACAAGTTCAAAGTTTGGCTGATATACAGAAAAAGGGTGAACAGTTGTTTCTCCCCATTCAGGTAAATGAGGGAGGGAGCCTGTTCTCGCCATATTATGCCTGAATATTGGAAAAAGCTTCATTCCCGAAGCGTTATTCAGGAAACTCCCAAAATTTCAGACCATTCCCACATTTAAGTTGATCGATAAGTGGGAAATGGGTCTAGAAACTCAAAATTCCAAAAATCTCCCGCCTAGCAGGTGCATGGTAAAAATGTCCATTGGCGACAAACGCATAGAACATAATTGTTGGGTTGTGAGAGAAGTCCCCCCTGCATTTTACTTAGGCAGTGACATTCTCAATCGATTCGCAATTAATTTGGACCTAATTAATTACAAACCTGGTCCTGACTGGGCGGTAACCCCGTGGCCTTTGACAGCACTGAGAAAGCATATCGGTCAGCCCAATTGCTGGCGTATGCAGTTGACGTTCAAACGGGAGAAGAGGTCACCATCCCAGGACAGGTACGACAATTCACAATTCACCTAAAAATTAAGCAAGGACAGAACCTCAAAATTCAGGACACTTATATAACTTGAATTATCACCTCCAACAGCAAGGGTTGTATATGAACCCGACACCACTAGTGGACCTAGAACACAACACCATTCGAATATTGGTGGATATCAGCGACCCTAGGAGTATAACTCTGGGCGCAGACACCTTTATTGGATTGGTGGTTGATTCCCAACATTATTCTATTGACTTAGGGAATGAGCTCATGGGACATATTCCAAATGACTGTTACAATTGTGACGACGATATCCCTCTGGAAAAGATTTTCACCCGGCAAGGGGGGAATTTCTTGGTGTACTCTTCCTGCCCTTATGGTGGGGAAGAGGTAACCTGTGACATCAGGAAGGATGAGGTGGTATTTCAAGTCAACGGTGACTACCTCCCCTCCTGGAAACCACATGTCCAGGCCAACAACATAACAAGAGATCTCTCCACTCAACTGGAGGACACCGCAGAAATTGAGAAACCTGAGGTATTTCCAGGCTTCAAGCAGATGGTTGAGGAACAAATCAACCAAGCTGATGCCTGTGAGACAGAGGAGCAAAAGCGAAAGCTGAAACAGGTGTTTTGGGATTTTTAAGAGAGGAGATCTTTGCCATGGACTTGTACGACTGTGGACTCGTACAACTGTGGTCACACCGAGATACATTCAACCTCCATATCAACGGACCCTGGGATGCCCCAGTATTTGTCAAGCAATACCGGTTGCCTCTCACGTCTATGGAGTCACTCACTGTCATCCCCCGCCACGGCAGCAGCCGAGATTGGTGGATACTTCCGCGTTGGAGTTGGCGACGCAGAGGTAGGGTGTTTTAGTCCTTCCTCTGTGTTTTTGCTTGCGGCTCCACTGACATAGCGCCACTGGGAGTATTTAATCCTCCTCCTCCCGGCTGGATGTAGCGTTACAAGCCCCATTTGGATGTTTCCTGTTCCGGGTTTCCTCACTCCCAACTTCTGTCTTCCCACTTCGGTCCGGTCAGAAGTTCCTTGCACTCGTGTGTTCGTATTTCATACGAAACCCACCTTCTCCTTTATTTCCGACCGCTGCCCTGAGCGGTTCGCTTCTATTTCCTCTCTGGTGGCTTTGTTACTTCGGACACCACTTTTTTCTCTACCCTCTATTCTTCCTCCTCCTATTTTTCCTTCTGTTTTCTCCGGGTCTGTGCACCCTTCCTACTACTTCCTCCTGTTCGGCCCGCCTTGGATTCAGCATACACCATTGTATTGCCTCGTCTCCACTTGCAAGGTGTTATTGAGTTCTGCGACTGCGACTCCTTCGCTACAGCTCTGTTGAACTTTCTACCTGGCTACCTGCATTTTTAACATAGCCCTCCAGCCGGCGGTCCGCCTCGTCATCAGGATTGGAAAAGAGTATACACTCCATGAAGGGTTTTTTCCCCGAATTCGTGTTTTTCCCTTATTCCGGCTTGATTCCAGAAGGGAAGTCCCGGGACTGCTGTTTTTCCAGCGGTCACTGTGGCTTCCCTCCGTGACAAGCATGTTCATCTAAAAAAAGGGAGAGACTACCTTGCACGGCGACGCCTACAAGAGACCGAAAACTCCAGCAGCTCAGGTGAGGAGAGTGTGTTAGTAGGGGAGGAAGGAACCAGAGTGCAAACTATACCACACTCACAGAGATTATAAAAAACTTAGAATCCAGTGGGATAATTCGTCCAGTCCACAGTAGCTTTAATAACCCGGTACTGGGGATACTCGAACCCAATGACCAATGGAGACTTTGCGCAGACCTTAGAGAGTTAAATAAACGGGTACACAAGGGGGCTTGGCCACCGAGCGTACAATGAGGACGTGACTCCTCTGAGCTCCCAGGGCCGCCAGCTAAATCCTGTTTTTATCCTGTGAAATTGGGCAGTTATCAAAAAAAACCCACACCCACGGGTGGCGGAACCTTGATGGGATGGAGCGCTGCTCTGGCGGACTGAACCGGAGCACAGAGGGTGAGATAATTTCTACTGAAGGAGACGGCGTTCGTGGGCTGTGCAAGCCCCAAAATGGCCGCCGCGTCTGTGGAAAGGAGAGGAGTGACGCGGGAGAACTGACGCGACACAGCCGTGGTCGCCTGTGACTGGGCCTGCTCGCTTGGCACTGAGGCCAGGAGAAGAAAGTGCTGAGCGGAGGGGGCGCGAAGCGTCCTATTCCAACCTAAATGGCATTGGCGGAGACAGGCTTGGAAGCAAACTGAGTGTGAGCGATGCCCGGCCTCCCTGCACCTCTCCCAATACAGAGCGGGGCCTCCTGTTGTGGTGCCGGGCTGCTTGCCGGGTGAAACCCGACCTCGAAGGTACTGCAGCACCCGAGGTGCGCGGGGCGCGCGGCACACTCTGGAGCTACATCCCAGAGCAGAGCTGGGGCTGGTGCGGGTGCGCACGTGTCCAACGGCGAGAGCCTGCTAGCGGTCCGGAGTCCACCGCGCAGATCTCCTTCTCGCTTGCCCTGTTGGTCATCGGACGTTGTAGAATAAACAACGGGGAGTGAGGAAATTTGAGCACTGCATCTCCGACCCGGAAAGGACACAGGATACCACCATGAACGACCACGGAGTGTCCCCTGGTCCAAATCCTACGAACTACGCTGCGGCGCGGTGTGGGTCACTCATCTGTAATCTAAAGACAAGCAGCCGTTGCACTGCATCCAGCTCTCAAAATGGTTACTATGGACATGTGACAGACGAAGGGAATGACCCTGAGGCGTCATGCCAGTCAGGGGGAGCGGAGAGGAGGGCACCAATTGGTCTCTGTGGCGGGTGCGATACGTACAGGTCCCCACCAGCATACTTCCTATTGCGCCGGATAAGGCGACAGGGCTGCCGTGGCCTGCTCCGGTGGCGCTGCTGCTATGCCAGGAGTGGACCAACACATCGCCAAGATCTGCAACGAGATCCCGAGCACTCCGGAAGGCGTAGTGCGTCCGCTGTGGCCCCATCGATCCTGAAGTAGCGCTCCTATTGCCCTGCTGTCGACGGAGATCCACAGCGGTAAGGAGTGGTGGGAATTGGTAGCGGGAATTGGGGTGCTGGTGGCAAAGAGACAGGACATTTTCCGCCCCCTCCCTGTTGTTTCCGCATGAGACACTGAAACTACTGTTACAGCTGAACCCTTCTACAACGGGGGCCGGGCCCGGTGTCACTGACCCAAGAATCGGGAAACAAAGCATGCCGCTGATGGTATAAGACAAACACTGGGCCCTCCCCAGGTCCCAAACGAGAGGTACAGGCCTCTAGGGGGAAAGTGTGACTGCCCGAAACTCTGGCGTCAGTCCAACAATAACAGCATGCTGCAGCACAGCGCCCACAAGTCAGCCATAGGCACCCAGAAAATCCTCAGCATATTGTTCATACCAGGCTGGTGTGCCAAAGCAGGAGACCGCACGAACAACTGCACGCTACGGCCTCAAATAGACTGTTACAGCTCATAGCAAAGGCGCATCACGACAGAGGCGGCTACCTTTCCCCCCTCTCGTTGTGAAGCACAGAACGGAGCTCAACGTATATTGGAGACGCGCTGACACGGATCCTCCCGATGCAGCCCGTCATCACAAACAACTAATAAGCACTGAGCCCTGCGCCCATAGTGGGAATCGCATCGTATCTCCGACCAAAAACACGATGATCACGTCAACTAGAACGATAGCACGCGCAAGATCATATCTAACGCATCCCCACGCGAAACCTTACGTTCTGTGGTCATCCTAGCTGTAAGGCATAATTGGAACATTATAGCCATATCTGAAGCAGATCCACGCGATCGCGTCCATACCGTGTCAAAGCATAGTGTATTCATCACCGGCCCCCCCAGAAACATCTGCTTACCCACTCTGTCACCCTCTTCCCCCTCCAAGCGGGGCACGAATCTCCAACGTCACTACACCGAGCACCTGGAAATGGGGAAAGATAAGCCCAGGAAAACCTCTACACAAAGCAGAATCGAGCAATATACAACCACACCATTGACTCGCTCCCCTGAGCTGCTGCCACTACCCGGAACAGACTGCATGGAGGAAAATATCTCCCTCAGAGACATAATGAGTGCCATTGCCAGCGCTAGAACTTCAATGGAGAAGAAGATGGACAGTATTGGCGCGGACGTGTCCCTACTAAGACATGATCTGCAAAAGCTGACCTCACGTACGGGGGAAGCGGAGGCACAGATTTCGGAAATCGAAGACAACCTACGAGGGGTGAACCGCCACATGTCCGGTATGTTAGCACGTATTAAACTTCTGGAATCTTGGCCTCCCGAGAAGGCAGAAGGGGCCTACATGGAACTGTTCCTTGAGGAATGGCTTGTAGACATATACGACGCTCAGTCCTTCTCCAAGTTTTTCTCCATTGAGCGGGCCCACTGCATTCCAACCGGCAGTTACACCAGTTGCGCCACTGCGCACAGTCATCACAAGATTCCTAAATTATAGGGACAGTGACACGTTACTACAGCTGGCAAGATCAAAAGGGCCAGTCAAGTATAATGGTTCAAAAATCGCCTTCTTCCCTGACTTTACCAGGGAAGTACAGAAAGCATGGCAATCATTTGACCCGCTTAAAAAACGCCTGCAATCAATGGGTGTTAAATATGGGCTAATCTTCCCTGCCCAGCTCAAAATATTCCACAAGAACACCACAGTGCATTTCACAGATCCTAAGGAAGTGTGGAGCTGGGCCGAAAGACATATAGATGGGGACTGGAGCTCTGAAGGGAGGAGGAGAGGGGAGCGCAGCAAACCACCCCCTGCGCGACCACCGGACCTAGATCTACAGCAGCAACAACAAATGGAGAATCCGCAGCAAGAAGCTGCATAATAGGTCGCAACATTGCTCAAGACGACTAAATCACTGCAAACGAACCGCAAAGAAGCCCACGCTTCACATGGCATATTTAAGTGCAATGCACAGCACAGCTGGTGGCCAACCGAACAGCCGCCCCCCCAGACAAGGAGGCGTATCCGAAACAAAGTTTAACTGTTTGAAAGTTTATATTGGGTCGACAGATGCTTCAGTTGGGGGTGGAGGAGGGGAGGGGAGGGAGGAGTTGGTGATAACGTTTTTATTCAATGTTTAGCATACAATGGCACTATGAGCACAATGTACAGGGCAAACGCTGTGATATTGGTGCAAATACAGCCTATGAAACACACACGTGAACCTAAGCTCCAAACAACTGATGGCACCTGAGACCGCTTCAACCAAAAAACGCTAATGACATGGAACGTGAATGGGCTGGGATTCAGTATCAAAAGAAGACTGGTACTGCAACATATAAACAGGCACTCCCCGGACATAGTCTTCCTGACTGAAACGCATCTTGCAGGAAATGCATGCAAATTCTTCCAAAGATCCAGCTACCGCATAGCGGTACATGCCGGTTTCTCCATGGGAGCGAGTGGGGTGCTTATACTGATTCATAAAAGGCTTCCACTAGAGACTACGAATACAACGCACGATAGAGGAGGTTGCTATGTACAACTGCAGGCAAAGCTATGGAACCAGACCCTGGCGCTCATGGCAGTATACTCCCTGCCAGCCCTCCTCAACACTCTGTTAACCGACATTACTCCCATCCTGATGGCAAACCCCACAGACACATGGGTAATAGGTGGAGAATTCAACAAAGTCATGAACAATGCCCTAGATCACACGCACTTGAAAGCCAGAAACCCTGCCATCACCACCAAACTGGCCGCCTTCTTGTCCGCACTGGGACTGCGTGATGCGTGGCGAGATCTACACAGTAACGATTGTGAATACTCCTTCCACTCTGGTGTACACGCCTCAATGTCCACAATAGACTACTTCTTCCTACCACATCAGAACATTCATACCGCATGCACCGCATCCTTCCTCCCATGAGGAATCTTCGATCACTCCCCACTATTACTCGAATTAGAAACAGAGAGGCCACGTCCGCCTCCCACATGGAGACTCAACTCCTACTACCTGTGGTTCCCAGACCTTCAAGAAAAGATAGTGGCGGCCACCTCCAACTACTTCGAACTAAATACAAGCTCGGTGGATGACCCGAATACTATGGGAAGCATACAAACCAGTTCTACGTGGCGAAATCATCTCGTGGACATCGGCAAAAAAAAGGCACAGCGCGAAGATATCATCAAAGCCGAAAAAGAGGTAGTGTCCAGAGAATTAGAACACATCGCCAGTAACTCCCCCGAGACGAACAGAGCCCTTACATTGGTGCAGAAAAAGTTGCATAACTTATCACTCGACTGCACCAAAAAGGCACACATCGCCATGAAGGCACGCCTGTACGAAACGGGGGACAAGGCAGGCAAAATGCTTGCATGGCTGGAAAGGCACGATGAAGGGCAACGGCAGGTGAAGTGCATCAGGACATTGAATACAGAACTAGTCTCCTCCGATGCAGGGATAGCAGAATGCTTCGCTGACTTCTACGAAGATCTCTATAAACCCCCCGCTGACGCAGCAGCAAACACCATACTGGACAGTGTCGATCCCTCACAACTCACCATGGTGCAGGCTAGTATGCTGGATAATAAAATAACAGCAGACGAAATATCAGCAGCCATCACCCAACTCCAAACAGGCAAGACCCCAGGTCCCAACGGCTTCCCACTTGACATCTGTAAGAAACTAAACCATCTAGACATTTCCACCCATCTGCTCAACATGTTTGAGCACTCCCTAACAAAGGGCGAGCTCCCGTCAGACCTCCGCAAGGCCACCATTATAGTGATCCCCAAAAAAGACAAACCCCCAGATGAATGCAGCTCCTACAGGCCCATATCCCTAATCAACAGTGAAGCTAAAATACTAGCCTAGCTACTAGCTAATAGACTACAAACGGTCATCACAACATTGATCCACCTGGATCAATGTGGCTTCATGCCTCAAAGGTCAACGAGAATGAACATTCGCAGGCTACACCTGGCGCTGGAGAGAGCACCCGCCCTACAACAATCGCTGGCACTATTAGCCATAGACTTTGAAAAAGCCTTTGATTTAGTTTATTGGGAGGCTTTATGGGCAAAAATACGAAAGATGCAATTTGGAGAACCATTTATAAAGTGGGTACAACTTCTTTACAACAATCCGTTAGCAGAGGTGAGAGTGAATGGATGGCCCTCGCACAACATTCAGCTGGGAAAAGGCACCAGGCAAGGATGCCCACTATCGGCAATGTTGTTCGCATTAATAATAGAACCGCTAGCAGTCATCCTACGGGGCACATCCATGTGGACCGGCTTTCGATGGAACTCAGAATGGGAGGACAAGATATCCCTTTACGCAGATGACCTCCTAGTCGGTCAAGTGGCACAGCGAGTAGAGCGCTCGCTTTGACATCCGTGCAGAGCCTGTTAACGCAGGTTCGAATTCCGGCGGGGCCAAACTCAGCCTTTCATCCTTCCGAGGTCGATAAATGAGTACCACACACTGTGGGTAATAATAAGCCGCGCTCAGATACCTGAGGGTTCGTAGCGCTATATAAATGCCTAATTATACCTGGGCGATCCAGCGACCTCCTGCCCTATAGTCACTCAAATACTGGTAGAATATGGAACCTTTAGCAGCCTCAGAGTGAACTGGGCTAAATCTGTGCTCTTTCCGGTGAAAGGAGTGGACTGCATACCGGCACTTGGATCCCCATACCATATTGAAACCACACAGTTTCGTTACCTAGGCATCCTAATCGCAAATAGGCTGGATAGCTACGTGTCTCAGAACCTGCATCCATTAATTAAAAGATATGCACAAGATGTAGCCCACTGGGATGCACTCTACCACTGACATTGCTAGGCAAGGCAGCGCTCTTCAAGATGCTGGCCCTACCCCGGTTCTTGTACATCCTCCAAAATGCCCCTCTCCACATCCCTACTGCAGAATTCCGTAAAATAGGTAGATCAACACGCAAACTCCTGTGGGGCGGGAAACACCCGAGGATAGCTCTCAAAACCCTCCAACGTTCAGTCTGGGAGGGGGGATTAGGCCTCCCGAACATCCAAGTCTATTACTTGGCGACCCAAATGGCGACGGTAAACAATATATTACATGGTAATCCAATAATCCCGCATATAAAGGCCGAAATAGCTGCAAGACATGATGTGTCCCCGACTGAAAGCCTCTACAGTCGACAGAACTGCCCGCCCGAATGCACGATAGTAGCGCATACAGCCCAAGTATGGAAGGAAGTGCATAAACACATAGGCTGGGACAACAAAATCACTCCAGTCCAACCCATCTGGAATAATGCCCACCTCACAGGCATCAGTAACCTCCCGAAATGGCCAAACTGGGTAGCAGCCGGTATACAAACCATCCAGCAAATATATGCGAACAATCAGATTATACAGTTCGCCGAGATCTCGACAACATATGATCTACCAACTACCGAAAACTACCACTATGGACAATTACAACACGCAACCAAACCCAACTGCTGGACATGCCGGAGTGTATGCCCATAGAAAGAAGGGAATAGTTTCTTACCTGTAACTCCATTTCTCCAGCATTGGTATCTTTCATGGATTCACATGTTTAGAATATTCCCTGTCGACAGACTGGGAACCCTCGGTACACTTATAAAGCCGTTTCCCATAGGAAAACTTCCGACACTTTTGTGTCCTATTTACGTCGTTTTTGGGGCTGCCCACGCATGCCCCACTAGGACGTAGCGGTATAAATGCCCCGCCCCTGCGGCTCCCTTCAGATTTCGAAAGAAACAACAGAACAATACTGTATTGATTGAAATGGCGCCTTTTTATTAAGCATACATGTTACTAATTACTGCAATAAGTGTCCCTACAAGGGTGTCTGAGAGCTCATTCCACAAGGGCAACTTCGTCTTCGACGGCGTTGTGGGCAGGAATCCTGCTGGCAGACATTTTCCAGGCGGCGGCATGGTCAGTGCCTCACACGTTTACCCGCCATTACTGCTTCGAACGGCAGCATGCGAACGAGATACAAATGGGAAGAGCAGTCTAACGCCATCTGTTTCAATAAGGTAAGCCCTTTTCAAGAAGAGTCTGTACTTATTTTAGCATATGTATATATGGACGTATATATGTATATGTATATATATATATAGATATTGATATGTGCATGTACTTTTGTGTATTTTTAAATTGGCAGTTTTAAATAAGTATGGTTCGGTATACGTATGCTTAGGAGGGTGCCGGATTGCATTCACACCTCCCCTTTTCAGGATCACTGCTGTATATTCTATTCTAGGCATGTGAATCCATGAAAGATCCAATGCTGGAGAAGGGAATAGTTTCTTACCTGCAACTCCATTTCTCCAGCATTGGTATCTTTCATGGATTCACATGCGCCCGCCGGCCTCCCCGAAATGCAATCTACTTGTATAACTAGGTTTTCACCCCATTCTGCTTTGGAGGGGTCGAAATCTGAAGGGAAACAGCCTTAAGGCAGCTACTGGCACCCGATGTTGTTGATGTGTGTAGGTTGTTTAGTTAAAGATTCTTCCTTTTTGGAGTCTAACTGGCAGCTCTAATTCAAAATACAGTTTCCCTCAGGCTGTCCAAGGGTTGAAAAATTGAAAAAAACAACAGAACAATACTGTATTGATTGAAATGGTGCCTTTTTATTAAGCATACATGTTACTAATTACTGCAATAAGTGTCTTGCAGTTATGCACTTAGTTATCACTGTAATAAATGTCTTACAGTCTGTTGGTGTGCTCATTATTTTCTCTTTGTTTAAGTCCTTTAGCCTCTTGCTTTTTGCTTGTTCCTCTTGTGTCCTCTTTATACTTGTCCTCTTTTGAATTATTTGTGTCCTCTTTTCACTGTAATAAATATCTTACAGTCTGTTGATGTGCTCCTTATTTACACTTTGTTTAGGTCCTTTATCTGCTTGCTTTTTGCTTGTTCCTCTTATGTCCTCTTAATACTTGTCCTCTTTTGATTTATATTGTGTCCTCTGTCGTATTCGATTCTCGCAGCTGTGTTAGTTACATATTGATGCCGATGTTCCGCATCACGTGTCTCTCAAGTTTGCGATCACGTGACGTTTGTTAGTGACGATCGTCATTTTGGTTTGGGCATATTATTCTCTCTTATCTTACACGTTTTGAAACTACGTTTGTTATTGCTTCCTTATTTCAATTCGAACTTGTGGTTTTCCTTCTTATTTTGCATTTCATTGGTACCTCGCATTTTGAAAAAAACATTTCCTTGTTGCGAATGTTATATTTCTCTTTTTTACAGGCAATTATTTCTATGTTATTGAGTAGATTCTTACTTTTCTTACATTTCGTCTTTTTTGCTTTCCAGACTTCTTTTATTTTTTTTTTTTTATTTTAATAATTTTTTTTTTTATTAAGGTATGTAATATACAATCATATAGTCATAACTTCATAAGCATAATGCGGTGAAACTTTTACATGAGAATAGATGAAACAATGGTAAAGTGGAAGTGTTCCAGTAGAGCAATTAATTAAATACACTGTGTGCAATTGCATATAAGGAACAAATTGTCAATATAATTGAAAACTTACACATAAGAACTATAGCACAGTGTTGTGCACAACTTAGTATGGAACAAATTCTGCATTATGATGTCTAAGTGGGGGGGAAGACAAACATAAGACTGACATATGACGAACACGACATATGGAGGGAGGGGGGAGAAAGTGAGGTGGTAGGTATTGATGCAGAGAGGCACATTGGTATATAATGCAGTAAATATTCAGTCAAGTGTCCAGATTGGTATTCGCATATAATAATCTTGGGAACATCAAAGGAGTGTGAGAGATTTGGAGAAGTCACATTCCATGCGTGGTTACATTAAAATGGTTCAGAAATCGAGTAAAAAATGACCACTTAGCATTAAACTTAGGTATAGAGTTAAGATTGTTTGCCATGCACATTTCCATCTTTTGCGTGAGACATATGTTATTCCACCAGCTTCTTATACATAAGGAATGAGAGTCTTTCCAATTGGCAGTTATACTCTTCATAGCCAAACAAATAAAGAGATCATAGAGCCTGGAAGCATCATATGGCAAGTGGGTGGTAACTGCCAGACTACCTAAAACAATATTCAAGTCGGCTATGTTAAAGGGCGCAACATCTCTTCCAATGCCAGACTCCTTCTAAATGCTATCCATCTATCTAATAAAAATAAAAAAGATAAACAGGGCGCAGCGGTTATAGCACTAGATGCTGAAAAAGCCTTTGACCGAGTCAGCTGGGACTTCATGTTCCAATCCCTCCGCTGGCACGGTTGCAGTGACAAGTTCATTTCTCTAGTCAGTTTACTTTACTCATCCCCAAAATCTTCAATATGTATTAATGGTCTTACCTCCCCATTTTTTTCCCTCAGCAGAGGTACTAGACAAGGTTGCCCCCTCTCACCTATTCTATATATCCTCTCCTTAGAACCATTAATAGAACTAATCAGATCCAATAACAATATTCCAGGTATAGCAAGTGGCACATCCCATATTAAAATAGCTGCTTACGCTGATGACATCCTTATTCTCATCAAAAACCCCAAAACACACCTCCCATATTTACTTGAAGTATTATCCCAATTTAGCTCAGTTTCAGGGTACAAACTTAACAAAGATAAGTCAGAAATTATGCCCCTCAATCCCTACTGCTTTAAATATGACATAGACCCCTTTGGTTTTAAATGGTGCAGTTCCTCTATTAAATACCTAGGCCTTAGATTTGCTCCTACCATCCAAGACACCATTAAACAGAACACACAATCATTACTAGATAGACTTAAGGAATTAACATCCAGATGGTCCCCCCTATATTTATCTTGGTGGGGCCGACTAGATACGATCAAGATGATGTTATCACCAATAATTTTATATTATCTACAACTCTTATGTGTTCCGATATCTCCTTCCTTTTATAAATCAATTTACTCTATCCTACTAAATTTCCTATGGGGGGAGGGCAAAAGCAAAAGAATAGCCTTAATCAAATTGAAGGCACCATATGACAAAGGAGGTGTCAGGTTTCCTGATTTCAAAGCATACCACACTGCCTTTCTTTTGAAGCAAGCTAGATATTGGTTTGCCTGCCCCATAACGTCAGACATTGCCACATGGTGTACCATAGAGAAGCAGTTAATGTATCCTGTAGAAATCACCGATCTCATTTATATATTTAAGCACTCCTCGCTGGCTATATCAGAACCCATCAGAGCCACAATATCAGCCCTCCAACTCTTTTTATTCACACAGACAGACTCCCCAAAAAAATAGCTTTCCAGACTTCTAATGTTGTCATATACTTGTATATGTGTTGTTAGCTAGCCCAATGGCATGCTTTATTCATTGATGTTACTTCAGAGGAAATGGTGCATTTCCTGGTCTTTGTAAACCCAGAGGTGGAAATGTTGAAAAAATGCTAAGGAAAAGAGAGGCATTTTGGATTTGTCGTCTTGATACATGCCACACAGGACTCAACAAAGACCAGGAAATGCACCATTTCCTCTGAAGTAACATCAATGAATAAAGCATGCCATTGGGCTAACTAACAACACATGTACAAGTATATGACAACATTAGAAGTCTGGCAAGCAAAAAAGACGAAATGTAAGAAAAGTAAGAATCTACTCAATAACATAGAAATAATTGCCTGTAAAAAGAAATTATAACAAATATAACATTCGCAACAAAGAAATGTTTTTTTCAAAATGCGAGGTACCAATGAAATGCAAAATAAGAAGGAAAACACAAGCTCGAATTGAAATAAGGAAGCAATAACAAACATAGTTTCAAAACGTGTAAGATAAGAGAGAATAACATGCCCAAACCAAAATGGCGATCGTCACTAACAAACGTCACGTGATCGCAAACTTGAGAGACACGTGATGCGGAACATCGGCATCAATATGTAACTAACACAGCCGCGTGAATCGAATACGACAGAGGACACAATATAAATCAAAAGAGGACAAGTATTAAGAGGACATGAGAGGAACAAGCAAAAAGCAAGCAGATAAAGGACCTAAACAAAGTGTAAATAATGAGCACATCAACAGACTGTAAGACATTTATTACAGTGATAAACTAAGTGCATAACTGTAAGACACTTATTGCAGTAATTAGTAACATGTATGCTTAATAAAAAGGCGACATTTCAATCAATACAGTATTGTTCTGTTTTTTTCAACCCTTGGACAGCCTGAGGGAAACTGTATTTTGAATTAGAGCTGCCAGTTAGACTACAAAAAGGAAGAATCTTTAACTAAACAACCTACACACATCAACAACATCGGGCGCCAGTAGCTGCCTTAAGGCTGTTTCCCTTCAGATTTCAACCCCTCCAAAGCAGAATGGGGTGAAAACCTAGTTATACAAGTAGATTGCATTTCAGGGAGGCCGGCGGGCGCATGTGAATCCATGAAAGATACCAATGCTGGAGAAATGGAGTTGCAGGTAAGAAACTATTCCCTTCTCCAGCATTGGATCGTTCATGGATTCACATGCTTAGAATAGAATATACAGCAGTGATCCTGAAAAGGGGAGGTGTGAATGCAATCCGGCACCCTCCTAAGCATACGTATACCGAACCATACTTATTTAAAACTGCCAATTTAAAAATACACAAAAGTACATGCACATATCAATATCTATATATATATACATATACATATATACGTCCATATATACATATGCTAAAATAAGTACAGACCCTTCTTGAAAAGGGCTTACCTTATTGAAACAGATGGCGTAAGACTGCTCTTCCCATTTGTATCTCGTCCGCATGCTGCCGTTCGAAACAGTAATGGCGGGTAAACGTGTGAGGCACTGACCATGCCGCCGCCTGGAAAATGTCTGCCAGCGGGATTCCTGCCCACAACGCCGTCGAAGACGAAGTTGCCCTCGTGGTATGAGCTCTCAGACACCCTTGTAGGGGTTTTCCCGCTTTGGAATGACAGAAGGCAATCGTCGACGAGACCCATCGGGCCAGTTCCTGCTTCGAAATTGCTTTTCCTCTCACCGACGGACCATATGCAATGAAGAGTTGTTGCGTAGATCTAAGTTGCTCAGTCCGATGAACGTAAAATTTTAGAGCTCTCTTCACGTCCAAGGTATGGAGGACTTTTTCTGCAGCCGATGAGGGGGTCGCGAAAAATGTAGGCAGGACAATGGATGAGTGTTTATGATAAGCCGTAGGAACTTTTGGAATGAAACAAGGATTAGTTGACAGAACCACTTTGTCCTTAAAGAACCTTAGGTACGGTGGGTCTACGACCAATGCTTGCAATTCTGAGAGCCGCCTAGCTGATGTTATAGCTATTAGAAAAGCCAATTTCCATGACAAGAACTTCATCGACGATGTGGCCATTGGTTCAAAGGGTGCTTTCATTAACCCTGCTAAACCGGCGGGAATGTTCGGAACAGACCCCTCATGAAGTGTTTGTAACGCTCACCTGACTCCCACGGAAGCACTGGCCTGGTTCGCGCTGCTGTGACCTCTTCTAAGGTGATGCGCAGGGTTCGGAAGACGGACTGGACCGGGCCCCCTAATCTGGCTTGTCTGGCTCGCAGAAGTATCCTTCTGTAGGCGAAAATAGGAGATTAACTGTCTGCGGGGTAATGCAATCGGCCTCCCACTTTCCCCTCTCACCCTCCTCGAAACCCTTCTGTGATTCCTCGTAGCGTATCACCTTAGGGTCTGGAAGGACGAGCTCTCCATCCTGCTTCTGATGCAGGGGCGCGTTGGTATCCAGTTACTTCACTGGATTTTCGGATTGGTGAGAACCAAACTTGCTTGGCTTCCAGGTAAGGTTTTTGATAAGAGGTTCCCCTTGTGTCCATGCATTAATGTACTAATGCCAGTGTCTTTTTCGCCATAGGGGCCGGGGTACGGAATGCCGGGGAACAGGCACCGACCCGAGATGAGAGGTGAAATCCTTGTAGAAATCAGGTAAGTCTTTAATGAGCGTTTTTTGGTAATGTCTTTTCATTCGCTCATTAATGTTGATGTCTTTTTTCCCCTTAGGGGCCGGGGTCCGGAAATGCCAGGATGCGGCGCGGACCCGAAATGAAGAGGGAATGAATCAACAGGTAAGTCTTAACATGGAGATTTAGCTTTCCTTATTCCCTTCTCTCTCTCACCTTTTGTTCTTGTCTTTTTCTCCGTAGGCGCTGGGGCGTGACTGCGAATCAGGATGATCGCTACTGAACATGGAGGCGCCCTGTAAAGGTGAGTGGAATGCGGCGCTGCAGCGATCAACGCGATGAGCTTTTAAATAAAAGTCTTCCTTTTCAGGATTGTCGGCGAGATGTCTCCGGGATGCAGATTTAGCAGGTAAGGACTTTTCCTTCTTCTGTTCTCTTCTTCTCTTCCTTTGCAGGTGATCCAGGATGCTGGCAGGCGTGGCAGAAGTCAGGATGCAGGAGCAGACACGGTGAGCGTCCAGCTGCTAGATGCAGAACAACGCGAAGCACGTGTGGCTGTTCGGGTGGGGTTTAAATAGCCTTGGAAGAAGTTCCAGGTATGTATCCTTCCTCCAATCAGGTATGTATCCTTCCCCGACCACGCCCGGATGGTAAATTAGTCCCACAGGTAAAGTAGTTCCTTTCAGGCCTCAAGGAGGCCGGGATCCTGCACCATGGTCTGCATCAGGTAAGTGCACCCAAGCACTCCCATAATGAGCCTGGCGCCTATGGCGCCAGGACTGATGTCTTTTATGAGCCTGGCGCCACAGGCGCCAGGACACTGTCCAAAGGGCCCCTATATGGGGTTGCTGGGTCCTTCCTTGGGGACTGGATGTCCGCTTTCGGGGACGCAGGGCTTGAACCGGCTCCCCGGGAGCGGGCATCATGACAGTGTTTCACCAGCCTGTCACTAAACAAGGGAGACCATTGCCTCCTCCTCGTGAACCTAGAGATGGCCGCCAGGTGTACCTTTATTGATGAAAAAGATAATCCGCTCTTTGCCAGGTGTAGCGGATACGGTAGAAGTTGCTCCGGAGTTACCCTTAGAGGTTGCACTCCCGACTGTCCTTGACACTATGTACAGAACCTTCTCCACTTACACGCGTACAACTTGTTGGAAGGGGCCCATGCTGCTTGCAGGATTCTCCGACAATCCGACGAAATGCTCAAGGCACCAAATTCCGAAAAGTCAGGAGCCAAGCTGTGAGATTGAGACTGTCTGGATTGTGATGCCACACTGTTCCTTCGTCCCGGGACAGGAGATTGGGAACCTTCGGGACTGTTATCGGTTGATCCACTGACAGGTGAAGCAGGTCGGAAAACACCGGCTGCCTCGGCCAACACGGTGCCACTAGGATGACCCGGCACCTGTACCTGCTTATCCACTGCAGAGTTCTCCTTATAAGAGGGAACGGAGGGAAGGCGTAGAGGAACTTGTCCGTCCACGGGAAGGAGAACGCTTCCCCCAGAGAACCTTCCTGTGGCCATCTGCTGGCATACATCTCGCACTTCTTGTTCCTCTTCATTGCGAAGAGATCGAGCGGAGGCCGTCCCCATTTCTCTAAGACTTTCAACAACTGAAAGCTGTCTATCTCCCATTCGTGTATTTGGTCCATTTTTCTGCTGAGTGAGTCCGCTTGCTCGTTCCTTACTCCCGGAAGATGATGAGCTACGATGGATATATCGTGTTTCAGAGCCCAATGCCACACCTTCTGAGCCTCGGTAGAAAGGGTTCTGGA
This sequence comes from Ambystoma mexicanum, assembly GCF_040938575.1. NCBI lineage: Eukaryota > Metazoa > Chordata > Amphibia > Caudata > Ambystomatidae > Ambystoma > Ambystoma mexicanum. The sequence goes on along the minus strand of NC_090923.1, from coordinate 280,376,545 downwards.
CTGCGTGCCCCCTTGCTTCCTTAAGTAAAACATTGCTGTCGTGTTGTCTGTCAATATTCTCACCATGGACCCTCTGATGTGCGGCAGGAAAGACTTCAAGGCCCAGCGCACTGCTCTCAGTTCCAGAACGTTGATGTGCAGGAGTGACTCCCTCCGAGACCAACGACCTTGCGTTTGTAGAGTGCCCATGTGTGCTCCCCAGCCTGTCAGGGATGCGTCAATCACTATGGTTAGCCGGAACTCCGGCTCCTGTAGGAGTACCCCTCTCGATAGTTTCTGAAAGCTCTGCCACCACTGAAGAGCTAGTAGGAGCTTGTTGTCGTCGACGGTCAGTTTGTCCAACCAGAACCCTTGGGCCTGCGTCCACCGGTCCACCAGAAACTCTTGAACCGGCCTCATGAACAGTTGCCCACCAGAGGAATGCAGGATGCCATAGCGCCCAGAATCGACACATATTTTCTCACCGATAGTCTGGTATTGATTCTCAGCCGACCTGCCAATCGATTGAGTTTGGTGATTCTGTCGAGGGATGGCTTCACTAACCCTGACTGGGTCTCGAATTGCGCGCCCAGGAACACCAAGCTTCTCGACGGCGTCAACGTAGATTTTTCGATTTTTACCGCAAACCCCAGCCGTTGTAAGAGTTGCATGGTGGCCTGCAAACTTGTGTGAGTCGACATAGGGGAGGACCCCCTCACCAACCAGTCGTCAAGATACGGGTACACATGATGGCCTTGCCTTCTCAGCCAGGCCGCCACCGGGTCCAAACATTTCGTGAACGTTCTGGGAGAGGATTTCAGCCCAAAAGGAAGTACTGTGAACTGGTAGTGAGTCCGCCCTACCACAAACCTTAGGAACTTTCTGTGTCGCTGACACATTGGTATGTGGAAGTACGCATCCTGCAGGTCCAGAGACGCCAGAAAGTCCCCTTCCTGAACTGACCGAATCGCTTCCTGGAGCTTGAGTATCTTGAATTTTAGGCTTTTCAACGTCTTGTTTAGATTGCGCAGGTCTAGAATGGGACGCCACTTTACGTTTGGTTTTTTCACCACAAAGTATCTGGACTAAACCCCTTGACACTTCTGCGAGGACAGAACCAATTCTATAGCACCTTTTTGTAGCATAAGTGCTACTTCCTGCTGCAACACGCTCAGATGGGGTTGAGCTACAAACGCCGGTGGAATGTGCGGAGGGTTGCTTTTGAATTGCAGGGAATGTCCGTATCTTACTGTGTCCAACACCCACTGATCCGTTGTTATTTGCTCCCATTTGTCGATGTAGCACGATACTCTGCCTCCCAGAACGTTCCGATGCCCGTCATTGCTGGTCCTTGGTCTGCTTATCTCTCGTCGACGAGTAACCTGTTCTCTTCCTGGGGGTCTGGTAGTCCCAGTGTCGTTTTGCCGCTTGAGAAGCTCGTCTGTATTCCTGGGAAGGGTATGCCGGCCTACCGAAGGATCTGTCTCTCGATGCCGAGAATCTTGAGTTTCCCGATGCTCCCCTAAAGGGACAAAAATACCTGAAACTTCGACCACTCTGGAGGGCACCCAAGGAACGCGCCGTGTCCGAGTCCTCCTTCATGCCCTTCAGGGCCTCGTCCACCTTCTCGCCGAACTGAAGGTCTCCCTCAAAAGGCATATCCTGCACCTTGTATTGCAACTCTGATCTAAAGTTGGTGCATTTTAGCCATGCTTGCCTTCGGAGAACCACACGGTTATTCACCTGTTAAAACCCCGATTCTGCGAGGTCCACCGCGATGTTTATGGCATGATTGGAGGCCTCTTCACCTTCCCTGACAAGTAACATCGCCGCCTTACGATGTTCTTCCGGAAGATGCTCCATATGCTCTGGCTACTATAGCCAGAGAGTTGGCCGCTTTCACTGTGGTTGCTCCTACCAACAGCACTTTTTTGCTAAAGGCATCCTGTCTTCTGGCCTCACTTTCCGGGGGGGTCGTGCACTTGTGCTGGGCCCTCGCCTTTCTCGCCGCCGCTGACACCACCGAGTCAGGTGTTGGTTGGAAGGACAGACACTTGGCTGGTAGCTTCTGGGGTCTTAAATTTTTTCTTCAGGCAACCTTTTATTGCCGGTTCCGAGAAATGGTGACGCATGGTCTGTAACCCCTCCTGCCACACATGATCCAGGATGGGTACCGAGAACACTAACCTTCTTCTCTTTCCCATGTGGTCGAAAAGAAAGCAGTCCTTTTTCTCCTCTTCCTGGGCCAACCCAAATTCTGTACACGCTTTGGCCATCATGGCGTGAAATGACCCAATGTCGTCCGGGGGAGACGGCTGAGCCGGGCTTCTCGGGGCTTCTAATTCCACCTCAGACTCCCAGGTTGGATCCCTGGAGGGGGAAAGTGAGACATCCGATAAGGTTCTCCTGTCCGAGTCCGAATCTATCAGTTCTCCCTCCTCATGGCGTGCAGCTGAGAGGTCTCCACCCGCTGGCACTGCCGTGGGGGTTGACGGAGGTGGCTGACGAGACGGGCCCGGTTCATCGATGGGCGACCTGGCCAGATTTGCTTGAGGTAGCCTCTCGTCCAGTGTCTTCAGCAAAGTTTGTAATGTGGATAAAACCTCCAGCGACAAGAGTGACTGCGGATTGAGAAGAGGGGTAGACCCCAGAATGCTGGCTCCCCCGGAGAGAGGCCTGGTCATTCCTCGTAACCCGAGGTCTGCAGGGCCAGCTACTCACACATCCTCATCTCCCAAGGACACCGACAATGCCTCTTGCTGCAGTAGGGTCTCTGGCAAAACCGGGTCGAATACTTCTGGTCGCCAGGCCTCTTGCGGGATCTCCGTCTACGAGGCTAAAGATGGCCCCATCGTCGTCATCGCCATCACCATCTGCGGCCCAAGAACAGTTGAGACCAATTGTGTCAGTGGCAAAGAATGGGTCGACGACTGCCCTGCCGTCGACGACGGTGGTGGTCGTGTAGGTCCCTGAGGCGTTCCCGCCTTTTCTGAACTTGACCTACGCTTCTCTGCTTCTCGACTCGAGGTCGATCTATGGTGATTGCCCGGGGAGGATTTCGACTTTTCCTTTCTGTCTTTCTTCGTCGAAGATGAGGATGACGAGGCTTTCTTCAACGAAGACTCCTTAGAATGGCTTCTCGATGATTCCTTCTCCGCCGGTCGTGATTTCTTCACCGGGGGTTCCGACGATGTTGAGCGGCGTGGGGCCCCTGAAGATTTTGACGCTGAGGCCACGCTGTGCGTGGAGCCTACCTCCGAAGGCGGGTATGCCCCCGCTCCATCGTTTAACCACGCCACTAGTCGTCGACTTCGATCTTTAAGAGTCTTCTGGGAGAAGCCCTTACATATGTCGCACTTGTCTGCCGAAGGATGAGGGTGTAGACAATATATGCAATCCATATGTCTGTCCCCCTCATACACCTTCTTCAACCCACATGTAGTGCACGGGCGGAGCATCGCTTTTCCCGACATCAGGACAAAACTCCAACAGCACAACCTAGACAAAATAGTAGACTACACGGGGTGCTCCCACTACTTTGGAGACGGTTGAAATCTGAAGGGAGCCGCGGGGGCGGGGCATTTATACCGCTACGTCCTAGTGGGGCATGCGTGGGCGGCCCCAAAAACGACGTAGATAGGACACAAAAGTGTCGGAGGTTTTCCTATGGGAAACGGCTTTATAAGTGTACCGAGGGTTCCCAGTCCGTCGACAGGGAATATTCTAAGCATGTGAATCCATGAAAGATCCAATGCTAGAGAAACATAGTTACAGACAGTGTGAAAAACAAGGTCACTTCTACCATGTATAATGCTATCTCCTCGTTTGCCACGAAGGAGCTGTTGAGCCTGAAAACGAAATGGGAAAGGGACGTGGGCCCAATATTACCTGAAGAATGGATCTCGGCCCTGATGTATCCTAGAGACACCGCAATCTCGGCAAGAATCAGACTCATCCAGCTGAAAATACTTAACAGAATATATTATCCCTGTGCAGCATTGTACAACTGGGGTAAAACGACCGACCCCAAATGCCTATGCTGCAAGCAAGAGGAAGGAACCTTCTACCACATCCTATGGCAATGTACACGGATACAACACTTCTGGCATAAATGTAGTGAACGACTCTCGAGGGTCATGTGCAGACCAGTCCCAACGGACCCCAAACTCCTTCTCCTGGGAATCGAAGAAGATGGGGACATGTCTCGCCTCGAAAAGCTGTTGCTCTCAACATCCACAGGAATAGCCAAAAGAAACATGGCGCAAATGTGGGGCTCGGAAACAACTCGTCACCACTTGAGCGAGACAATCAAGAAAGTGCCAATTGTTACTGTTTTTAATTGTTATTTTTATTTCAATTCTATCTGTATCTTAATTAATCTGTGTTTCTATATATGTACATATCCATGCAGCACCTGTTCACACTGCTCCGTCACTTGTATGCAAAGTTATACGGTTGTGTATTGTACGTCTTTGTATTATGGGGCCAAAATGCAATACAAATGTTGTTATTAAAAAAAAATAAACGGGTACACATGTCAAGATGGCCCCTTCCCTACATCGATCGGGGACTGGCCCAGATCCAAGGGTCAAGGGTGTGTACCGCCATTGACCTGACCAACGGTTACTGGACAGTACCCTTGAGTAGGGAAGACCATTTCAAGCTTGCCTTTACTTTCTGGGGGCAGCAATACACATGGACCAAAATCTCTTTTGGATACATAAACTCTGGCAACAAATGTAACATCTTCCTGCATAAGGCCATGCCCGACTTGGACGAAAGGGGAAACCTGGCCTATATAGATGATGTTCTAATCAAAAGCTCAACTGTGGAGGAACATATAGCTGAAATATGCTATGTTCTAACCCAGTTGCAGAATGCCAGAGCAAAACTGTCCTTTCAGAAGGCACTTTGGTTTAAGACCCGCAAGAACTTCCGAGGGCATGAAATCAACCCTGAAGGTCTCAGTCCCCAGGTGAAAAAGGTGAAAGCCTTACTGAAATTAAAAGACCCCATGACTCTTTGTGAACTAAGAAACCTTCTTGGACTTACTAATTATAGTAGAAAGTTCATAGAGGACTACGCAGAGGTCACGATACCCTTGGTCAATTTACTAAAGTCCGGGGTCAAGTGGGAGTGGGGTCCAGAACAAGCCGAGGCAGTAAAACAACTCAAAAGAAGCCTTTCCCAAGTGCCTTGTTTGGTTTACCCCATAAAAAACAAGGATTTCTTCTTGGAGACAGGGTTCTCAAATACTTGCTTAACAGCAGTATTCTACCAGAAAAACAACAAGATCAACAAAGTAATCACGTATACGAACAAGACTTTGTCCTCTGTGGAGGAAAAATTCAACGATTATGAAAAGGCACTCCTGGCAACGGTGTGGGCATTGAAGAGTTACCGCCCGTTCATCCAGGGGGAGCACATCATTGTCGAGACTCCTCACCCGCCCTTGCAATATCTACAAATTGACCAAATCCGAACAGGGAACGTGAGTAATTCCAGAATTATTTCTTGGATTCTGTCCATGCAGGGCTTTCCTGTGGAGGTCAGATATGGCCAAAACAAGAAGAGTACTCCTGCGCAAGTTTTGGCTGACTTGCATGACTGTGCTCAAGAAAACTGTCTCGAGGACGAAAGTCTAAAAACCAAAGACAACATGGAGGCGTACCTCACTTCCCCACACAAACTTTGGGAATGCCTGGGTGAATTATGCCCCGGAGCCCTGTGCTGAGTACAAGATTGGTCCCCGAAGTAGTCAGGTTGCAGAGATGATGGTGGTACATCAAGCCATTCTCACTGCTGTGCAACACCAACTCCAAGAACTGGTCATAATCAATGATTCAGATTACATCAGGAATGGGTTCGTGGAGCACCTGTTTAACTGGAAAAATCGAGGCATGCTGTGTGAAAATAACAAGCCGCTCAAGCATGGCAAATTACTACAATCCATTGATGATCTGGTCACCTCTAATGAGATGACCATGGAAAAAGATCAAGGGTCACTCCAAAATAGAGGGACCAGACAAAACTGGAAATGACTTGGCCGACCAGTTGGCCAAAACCAGAGCCATCCACGGGAATCTCATAGAGATCGAGTCCCTGTTGGGGGAAATCCAGACTGCTGCTGTCACCAGGTCCCAAACACTTGCCCAAAATGAACTGTCAACTGCTCAGTGGAGTAAGGAAACCCCAAATGCTGATTTCATTACGGCACAAAAAGGGGATTTGATTATTGTGAAATGTTATCAACACATTGAAGACCCCGTGAAATTTCCTCTGACCAAAACTGATTATACCGGGAAAGAGGATCTCCGGGTGTTGATGAAGTTTTCCAAAATGTTCTGAATCCAAGAAGGTTTGTTGGTACAGAAATCCATCTCTGGATGTGATCAGTGGGTGGTACCGACCTTATTCCAAAGCCTGATATTAAGTCACGCCCATGATGCAGCCACAGCCAGTCATAGGGGGTTTCATACAACTTTGGAAATCTTGCGAGATGCCGCATACTAGCCACACATGAGTCAGGACCTCGACCAATACTTGAAGGGGTCTCTTGTGTGTGCTCAATTTCAGCCAAGTTCCCTCACACACAGAGCTCTCCTACAGAAAAGGGGAATGACACTGCCTTGGTCAGATCTGCAAGTTGATTCCATTGGGCCCGTGATTCACTTCTCTAGAGGAAACAAGTACATGTTAACCATGACATGCTTGTTTATCAAGTGGGTGGAATGTCTCCCGGCCCCAAATTGCAAGTCAGAAACAGCAGCTGCCCTGATGATCAATCACATCTTCTCGCATTTCGGCCTCCCCCAAAGGAGGAGTCGGACAGAGGAAGGCACTTTACTAGTGAGGTGATGACAAAGATGTGGGAGATGCTCGGAGTAAAGAGAAAACTCCACGTTGCCTACTGCCTAGCCTCGAATGGGGGAGATGAGAGTTACAATAAAATGAGTGTCTCGGGAGCATAGCTCAGGGGAACATTCTCCCCTTGGAAGCAAGACGACTCGGAGCAACACGGTTTCGATCCCCGGGTCCGCACTTTGAAACCTCTGGGTATTAAGTGAGTTATAAATAGCCTATAATATCATATATAATCCTAACGAAGTTTGTGGTGGATTCTGGACCTAGTTGGGACATCCGATTACTGCTTGTCCTGATAGCCATTAGGTCTACACCATCTTCTGTGACAAAAATGTCACCATACGAGTTCATGACTGGATGAACAATGGTGCTAACTCAGCATCTGCTTTACATAACTCAAGTTCAGACCCTGATCAACGTGTCCACGACCCATAAGTACATTGGGAATTTACGAAAAGACCTTCAGCACGCTTTTGCTTACGCTCAGCAAAATCTGTAAAAGTCGGCAGAGGGGATGAAAACCCACTATGACTTAAAGACTACCAAGAAAGAGTACCAAGTAGGAGACAGGGTCTACTTGTACAATTTTCAAAGGAACCGGACCATCACATCCCTACTGAGGAAAATAGTATTGTATGAAATACTTAATCTCTCCTTTCTTCTTGGCAGATTAAATAACTCCTTGCCTCTACAGGCCAGAGCAAGAGATGCCAGAAAGGGAGGGGTCCAGGACCAAAATATAAGAATCTGAAAAGAGTGGAGGGCAGACCAGAGCACCGCTCCATGAGGACCAGGAAAAGAGCAGGTGTGCTCTAAAGGAGATTCCTGTAACGAACCCAGGCAACAGTGAAATGGACACCCCATTCTCTCCTTGCTCTTCTCGGTGAAATTCATCAAAGAGTCAGGATGTGGGGATGAAATAGCCCCTGGATGTGAGAAATAAAGAGGCCAGAGTCATTGAGGGGCATGCCCCTAAATAATAGGCCTGTGCTGAAATAATGTGGGACATAAGGCCTATAGAACCCATGTAAAAAGGAAATAAAGTGGTCCTAAGTACTTCAAGATGCTAAAAGATGCAAATTGCCCTTCATGAAGGAAGCAAAACACACATGGACATAACATGTACATAAATCTATGGAAAGCTGCAGTGCAAAGGATTTTAAATAAAACACCAGAATTGTGTCTTCAAAGAGCTGCAGTGAAACTGAGCCTTTTTTTCTGTACATTAAACCACATAATGTCATTTTGTTTTTCCCTCCAAGACTAATAATATGCTCAGCAAAATGTTTGCAAGACTTTCAAAATGTGAACTTGGTTTCTGTCTATCACAAGCACATCACATACAAACCAGCAGTGCACAGAATCTATAATGGGATGCTGAACTGTGTTCAAGCAGCTGCAGTAAAATTGAGTTCTTTTCATGGGTGAAATAATTAAAATATAATTTCGTTTTTCCACCAAAGTGACAATCTGCAAAGCAAAATGTTCACCAAAGCCACTAAAAGTGTGATTATGATGCTTTCATTTAACAGCTGTATGCAAGGGACAACTTTGTAGTAACACTTATATATGCTGAAACTGTGTGCCTTCTAAGATTTAATTTAAAAGTGAAATGTGAATTAAAAGGCAATTTGCGGCTGAGTGTGAAAGGTCTTGCGCTGCTTGCCATTTCTTCAAGATGTGAGACTGAATTCCAGGGTCTCTGTTGCCCTGGAGATCTAAGCCTGCAACTTCAAACCTCAGTGCCTTCCCTTAAAAATACAATCTTAAATTACTTTTGAGATCTGAAACGCGTGAATGTCAGATAAAGACAGATCTGTTCTCCAGCCCTTGTGACATCGAGGTCACAAAATTCACATTGAAAGTGCATTCATTAAGCAATAAGCCCCGAGCCATGGGGGCATTACCGAGTCAGGTAATGCCCCAGGGCCAATAATGCAGCGTTTCAGAACAAAACATAAAAAATGTCAATGAAAATGGCCACTGGGGAAGGGAAAACAGAGTCCGTTTTCCTTTTCCATGGCGACCATTGGGAGCGGACGCACTGGGAACAGAAGTGTTCCCAGCGTGTTCTCTCCCGAAAAAGGAGAAATAAGAAGGTAAGTGGGGTTGGGAGGGCGAGGAGGGGATTGTTTACAGGGGAGAGCAGAGGAAAAAAAACACATACCTGAATCCCCGGCGGGGGAGGATGGCAGCCTCCAGCCGTGTGGAGGCTCAAGCAGGGATGGCCCCGTTTTGTGCCTCCTCATTGGCTGAGGGGCTGCCACGCCCCCGCTGGGAACAATGGCAAGGAATCCCGGCCAAGGGATTCCCAGTTGGGTAAAGCACCGACGAGGGCTAATCAGAATGTTTGTTACATTCTGGTTGACCCTCACAGTGTACTAATGGTCATTAGCTTTTAGAGGGCTGAGCTAATGTAAACACAGATCCCTCTTGACGTCATGTGCTCCAGGAGGGTGGGGGCCTAGCTAGATGAAGAGTGAGATTGTACATTGACTACAATGGGAGAAATGTATTTTATCGTGTAAAATTGCCAATATTCATTGCACCACAGTCATTGTAGGATTTATGTAAAGAGGATAGTAAACTCCTTCTGATCATCCCAAAACGATTTTTGTGAGATAAACACAACTGAAGTTATTTATCAAAATGTGATGTGGCTTTTCTTGTAAATTCCAGAGACATGAACATTTGATAAAACATGCCAATCATAATTCCTATGATGCCAGTAAAATGGCATGTTTTTCAATGGTATGGTTCCAGAGTAAATAAAGGAAAACTGTAGCTCTGCACAGGAATGACATACAGACTTCTGAGTGTCATTTGACTTGCAGTAAAATATGGTTGTCAAAAATGTATTCATACATGTAAAGTTTTGGAAGTTAAGGGTACTTGCAAGTTAGTGATATTTTAAGTGCAAAAGCATGACCGAGCCCACCTGTTGAAGTAAGATGATGAAGTGGTCTCGTCCCCTAGTGTCCCAAAGCACTCCCACATTCCCTTGTCCTATCAGCACAGAGGGGGGAGTGGGGTATGGAGCATTAACCAATCCCTTTCACGAGAATCATGGCACATTAGTGATGTCATTTGCCCTATAACTAAGCCAACTTGCCTCAGAGCAGGACTTTTTGCCACTAATCCCAAGAGGTGATGTCGAAGTCTGGCGTGAACATCCCAGCAGAGAGAGGCCTAATCTTGCAGAGGAGCCAGGAGACTTAGAAGCTGACATGGGACCCCTTGGAGGACTCAGCAGAGACCTTGACTGGCCCCCTTTTGCTCTCCCAGCAGTGCCCTGATGCTCCCTGATGTCCAGTCCAGACCTCTCCTGTAAGTAGAACTAAACCCCAAAAGCTATAGAGTATGTAGGCCCTGTATTCTTTCAGAATTGTCTTAGTCATTTTCCCATTGAGAAAGCACGTTTGCCTGTGTATTTAGTTATTTCCCCACTGAAAAATCCCCTGTTGGCCCATGTAGATCGTTAGCATATTTATCAAAGGAAATCAATTAATTTCCCCATTTATTTCACAGGATCAGTATTGTTGGCATTCGAAAACCAACCCTCGTTTCCCAGTGTATTGTGAGCCATTACAGTCATAAAGAGTTGCCCAAAAGAATTAATCCCAACCCAAAACCAATTTTCCCATTCTGTTCTGCCATAATCCTAAAGCCTTGTGTGTTATGGTCAGGTGCAGCAAAACACATTTTCCCCTTACCTTTCTTACTGTCATATTGTTTCTGTGAATCACAACCCAAAACTGATTTTTCCATTGTGTGCTGACTTATTTCCTCAAAGCCCTGCCTGTCCTTTTGGTGTAACAAAACGTATTTCCCATTTCTTTCTATGTTTTCCCATTGCAACTGTGTTAGGTAACTCAAAACCGATTTTCCCATTCTGTTCTGACCATAATCCTAAAGCCATGTGTTTTATTATCAGGCGTAGGAAAACAAATGTGTCCAATTGCCTTTCTGTTTTCCCTATTGTTTCTTTGACTCACAAGTCCTAAATCCGATTTTTCCCTTGTGTGCCCCACTCCCTGCCACTGCCTTCCATTCAAAGAAATCAAGTCAAATTGATGTTTGGAGGGTGAGGGTTTCCGGGACAAAAGTATCACTTTCCTGTCTGTTTGCATTAATTTTCCTGGTGTGCTTTGAACTGGTCTCTGCTTGTAATCGGCGGTTGGGGGTCTATGTAATCGTAAAAGGTAGCTACAGTAACTGCATAGTCTGGTGTCAGTTTTGTGATGATACTCTACTAAAAAGCATATTTTGTCTCTTTGTTGCCACAACATTGGTGGCTGCTGTAATCTGTTGGTTCTAATTTGCTTGAATAAATTAATTAATAAATATGTTATTAATACTCACTGGCCTGGTTCCTAGTCCAACGTGGTACTGGGTGTTTGTAGAGTTTGTGTGCGAGACGGGTTTGAAGCCTGACCACAATCAACCAAATAAAAACTCATAGTGATTCGTTGTGCGCCTCATTCATTGGAGGGGAAGGAGCTCCATGACAATTCCATTCCTGGGCAAATTATTGGAAAAGCTGTCCATCTCCCAGCTTACTCTCCACGCTGAATCTGTTGGTTATCTCAATGACCATCAGTCTGGCTTCAGAGCAGCCAGAGGCACGAAAGCTGCTCTCCTGAACACCTGTGAAGATCTGCTCACTAATTTTGATTCTAGCCTTCCTTCTGTCCTCATCCTCCATGACTTCTCCTCTGCCTTTGACATGGTCAATCACGCCATCCTGATCAAACAACTCTATGAGAACCTGGGCAAAACGGATCAGGCCTTGGAGTCGTTGACCTCCTTCCTCCTGGACCAACCCTCCCAGGTCTAACTTGGGTCCTTTCCCTCCATCACCTCTCTCTCCACGTGTGGTGTTCCCCAGGGCTCTATCCTCACACCCTGGCTCTTCAATGTACTTGGCCCCTTTGGACCACCTGATTTCTACCTTCTCTAACTTTCAGTATTATGCAGATGACACTCAGCTCTCGTTCAGGCTCCCCTCAGCATCCTCTCCTCTCTCGCTCATTCCGGACTGTCTATCCATGATTCAGGATTGGTGTGCCTCCAACGATCTCTGCCTTAATGCCAGTTAGATGGAGATCCCTCTCATTGGGACCCCTGCTCCCGCTTTCCCTCTCTGACTCTGGCTGCCTTACTTGGGCCCTCTTCCTTCACCTTCCTGTGAGGCTAAAAATCTTGGTGTCATCTTCGACTCCACCCTCTCCTTCTCTACTCACATGACGGACCTTGGCCAGAAGGCCCACTACCAGCTGCACCTCCTCAGAGGTATTCTTCCTTTTCTCACTTTCCCCCAGAACCTTACTGTCTCCAGAGCCCTGGTTCTAGGCTGGACTACTGCAACAACCTCTTTCTCAATCTGCAGTCCTCTACTTTCTGCCCTCTGCTAATCCATAACAGGACTGCGAGACTTGTCCTTGGCCTCAACCCCAGAGCTGCACTGACTGGTTGCTTGGCGACCTTCAGAGTCTTACTGGGTACCAGGCTCCTCCATGATCAGTCTCCCCTGTACTGCCTCTGGGCCTACTGCTCCCTTAAGGGCAGTAACTGTAACCCCACAGTCACCTGCCTTCTTGCAATTACCCAGAGCCGTGCTGCTCTGGCTGCACTTACTCAGAGCAATGCTGCCCTGATTGCACTTCCCCCTTCCCTCTCCCTAGCACTTCCCTCCTCCCTTCCCTCTGCACTTTACGTCATCGCACTTGCACTGTCAGAATGACACAAGGCCTAGTACAATCGTTTGTCTTGTCCTCCCTCTGTCTTCCCTCCCTTATCTTGTCATGCCTAGAAACACTTGTGTACAGGTACGCTATAAAAGACATATATCATATAATATCATAGTAATCGAGCCTTGGAATCTATAAGAACGCCTTTAGTACCCCTGAGTTTAAATTCGGAATGGAGCCTGATATTTAGGCCAGTGTTTACATCTGATAATCCAGCTCGTGGTACTATGCAGATTCCTTCACCCTCCTCTTCTTTGGTCTTGAATTTAGTACCGACGTCCTTAACACCCCAACCAGTGGAGGTAGTAAATAAACATGTTTCATTTGTTCCCATTTAGTGTAAGAACCTCTTTCTCCACTATAATACTAAGGGGGTACCTTGTATCGAGAAACCTGTTTTTAGGACAATTCCCCTTACATTTAATAGATCTAGTCACGCTAATTCCCTAGCTAATTGGGAATGGAGAAAGGGGAAAGGGTTAACCCAGACATCACAAACTGAGATGTATAGTGTCTTGAAGGGTTCTAAGGGAAGAGAATTCCTAAATGAGGATCCTGATCATCTTTGTCCTAGACTCAGGACCAAGAATGGCAAGGACTTTTGTGTCTAGCAAGGGAGCAGAAATTGGTTTGGGAACTTAAGGTACTCTTAGAAATGGTTTTACTCAACAAAAAACATTTGGTTCTGAATCGCACAAATATTCTTCGCTTATTGAATGCAATTCCATCTTTTGGCGCAGTCACCATTCGAGATATTGACAGAATTAATTTTTTGGATCATTTTAGGACAGATCGATTGGAAGTACATTTTCGGTCAAGAATGATTTTGGATATTGTTATGAGCGAATTGAGCACTGTCTACTCACTGGTCTTCGACATTTCAACCTATATAAAAAGGGGTAATCTTTGGGGTGGGGTGAGCGGTGGAGGTCAATTGAGTATTCCTCCTAAGGAAATCGTGGTCTCTCTAGCTCCTGAACAGGTATCAGAACGAATGGTGCAAGCTTTTAAAAGTAATACGAATCTGGAGACACAAATTAGTGATTGGTCATAGATTTCTGGTGCTTTAAGTGGACAAAAATCAGAGGCTGCGACTTATACATCCTAACAATAGCTCTTACCTAATGTCTTCTAAAAACAATATCGATAATAAGCATACAAGAAACCTGCCTTAATTTGCCACCAGTAATTGCTAGCTGTTTGTAATTTTCCATCCACTAAAAAAGGTACTCAGGGTGGTCGTCCCTCTAGAGGATTGCTGACCCTTGTGTAATCTAGTCAGTTCTATTCCCTCATTGAACGTATAAACCATACTTTCCATTTTATAGCGACCCATGTCAGATTTTCCATTGAGTGCGATATAGATATTCTGGTACTGAATGTTTACTGGCATTTGGGCTGCGGTAACCTAAACACATTTGTTAATATAATTTTTAGCTGTATAAATGAGTGGCTTGATAAATAAGAGGGGGGGGGGTTGATTCTTCTATCAGGCGACCTTACTGCTACTTGTTTTTATGCAGACTTAACTATTGGCCTAACTGCAGCGTTAATAGGGAAAGAATATTTTGGCCACATATGTGTTAAACTACTAACTGTTATGGCCTTCGTGATGTTAAATGGAGCCTTCACAGGTGACATTCCGAGTCAATTTTCTTGGTTTAGTGCTAATTGTACCTCCACACTGGATTATATATTTAGAAGCAGCAGATTGTTAGAGGCATGTAAACACGTATCCATCATTCCTACAGAATTTAGTGACCATTGTATTTTAAATGCAGAATTTGATTTGTGCAGGTAGCAGGAAAAGGGGATGGGTCCATGGATTCAGGAGTTTGTCTTAATACTCCTGGAAACAGGTTAAGATTGAACCCCTCAACGGTGCACCATGTAAATACATGTGTTACACATTATCTTAACACTATTACTACGGAACAGCAGCATAATTGCTTTTCAGTAGACAATTTGAAAATTCTGTAGGTGACTTAATAAATGTCTTTTTCGATTGTGTGCATCTTCGAGGGGTTCAAAGCGGATTCACCCTCATCTGTGTGATGCACAAGTTGCAAAAAGGAAAAAAAATCATGAGCAATTTAGAGTAGCTCAGTGTTGCCAATGGTAGACAAACAGAGGTCTTCTGAAAGGCCAAGCAGTCACTTAAATATTGGCTGAGGGTTAATCATGCATTAAGCAGCCACAGAGAAGCGGAACAAATGCTTCAAGCCTTGACTAATACAAACTATCAGGCTTTTTGGCAGTTAATAAATGACCATTGGAATGCAAGCCTGACTCATGAGCTAAACCCAATCCCGGAAATGACATGGGTATCTCATTATACCAACTTATTTGCCACCTCTGAGGATCGAGAGACCAGTGCCCGTAATGACTTGAACTTGCTTGATACCTCTTGGAAGGTATTAGTCTCCCCTGCCTCGATCTAGGAGATTGTACAAAGAAATAGTGTTTCCCGGGCCCCTAGGCTCAATAAATCGTCCAGTCTTTTATTTAAGGGCACCCCAAACATGTGGACGGAGAGCTTGACTAATCTCTTTGAAAATATCTCCTCAACTCAACGGTTTCCAACCTCCTGGTCCACTGCTTCTGCCCTGCTTGTCTTTAAAAAGGGGTTTAGATCTGAACCATTGAACTAGAGACCTATTGCCACCCTGGATGCTGGCAGCAAGGTATTTGTGGCTTTGCTGTTGTAACATCTTGAGGATTGGAAATCAAGGGTGGGCAGGATTGGGCCCTTCTATGGACTAAAACTGAAAAATGTGGGATACCTGGAGGGCTACTATGTCGTATTATTGGACTACATGAAGGTTCAAACATTCAAATACGCTTAGACCAGCAAGGTTCCCTTTCTCGTAAGATCAAAACATATAGAAGTGTTAGGCAGTGTTGCGTGTTAGCACCCTGCCTGTTCAACCTATATATGTCCGATGTTGGGGATTCTTTACTTCCGGTATCATTCGCCAGCCTTATAATTGGAAACTTAAAAGTAATGTGGTTGGGGTATGAGGATGATTTCCTCATATTTGATTGTACCCAACTAGGCCTCCAGTGCTTGATTAATACCCTTTCTGCCTTTGCAAAGGCTCACATCCATAAAGTAAACCCTACCAAAACTAAAGTAATTGATTGAACATTATGGAAATATCTCACAAAGTTTAGATGATGTCTGGAATCGGCTCTGATTGAGATAGGTGACCATCTGATTTCTTATTTTTTTTTTTAACGAACTTTTTTTTAAAAAACATCTTTTTATTCAGGTGTTTTATATGAATACAAAGCACAATACTGTTTTGACGATTACACATCTTTACACAACAAACCCAGGAGAGAAAAGATTGAAAGCTTCGTAATAACAAATATCCAACATGCCAGACCATGGTTCCTTCCAGCGTTACAGCAAGTGTCCGTTTCTTCCCCTCCATATCCCCCCCACACCCTCAATACCGCCTTCTTCAACCTGCCAACTCTTCACTGCCCTTCAGGGAGGTTTCAGGTCTACCAAGGAGTGTAGCTCATTTAACAGCTGGCTCCAACCCACCAACACCCCATCCTCTAATTCTGGATCCTGGGGTTTGTTGCACAATGTCTAACTCTGCCATCCCTCACCTACGGATGTCTCCCATCCATTGCACCAAGGAAAAGCCCTGGAGTTTCTTCCAGGCAATGGCTACCCTCATTTTTGCTAGGATCAGCTGTGCCACCTGTTTCCTCACATTGTGTTGCACTCCGCCAGGTATTAAACCCCAGAGGCACACTTTTGGACCACAATCTAAACTGGAAATCAGCAACTCATTAATCTTGGACACCACTGCCTGCCAATAGCGTGCAATCACTGGACATCCCCACAACATGTGCTAGATACCCGCCGGTCCAGACCCCTATCGTGGACAATCCACACTCACGGTACTATTCATTGTATGCAGTTTAGTTGGGGTCATATATATCCTATGCAAAATATTAAACTGAATAAGTTGAAATCTGGCATTTCTCGAAACCTTCCTCACCTGCTCCCACATTGTACCGCAGTCTGTCTCAGAGATCTGGTCCCCCATATCCTTTTCCTACTTGGTCTTAACTGCCAGCTGCTCCAGGGGAATCATCCCCCGTATAGATCGGAGAGAACTTAGCTGCCCCCTCCCCCTATGTGAGCAGCAGCTGCATCAGTGGGTGTGTGGTAGGTTCCTCCGGTATATCTGTACACATAGCAGTCAGTCGCCCAGTCACTGACCCGTAAGGAATTTGTTTCTTGAGTACCTATACTGCATCCTCCAATCTATAAAACAGCATCAGCTTCCCTGGCTCAAATAAGTCCCCCACTGATCGACATCCCTTATTCACCAGGCCAGAGAGAGAACCATGCCTGCCGTATCACCGACGTGAGTCCTGGGTCCATGCTCCACAGCAGATCTGCACTGTAGAGCCCTGGTACCCATATTCTTCCTATGAATTTTTTCCAGATTTCCCGTACCACTCGGAATATATTAGTGGCCCCCTCCCCTCCAATTTTACCCCACAATAGTTCCACCCCTTTCCGATGAACTGGAAGGTCCCCCAATAAGCCCAGCAGACGTTTCCCCTTTTTGTCCACCCTTACCAATACCACCTGCAATTGCGCTGCCATGAAGTACCATTCATAGTTCGGTAAATTGAGGCCCCCGTCCTGACGTGGACGTCACAGGGGCGCCAGTGTGACCCTCCTCCTCCCTGCATTCCGCAATAATTCCCCAAACTGTTCATCCAACATCTTAAAAAAAGATCTTGTTAATACAGTAGGGAATATTAGTGAAATAGTAGAGGAGTCTTGGGAGGAAGACCATTTTACACAACGCTATCCTCTCCATCAAGGATATCAGCAACTTACTCCAGAAATTGACCGAATCCCCTATTCCCGACAGTGCCCTACCTGTATTGTGCACAAACGTATCCTCGATGTTGTGGAAAATCTGGATAGGCAAGTATCTAAATGACTGCCCCTCCCACCTAATCCCCCAGTCAGGAAGGTCAGTAAGGTCCCGGCTGCAAAGGCCCCCATTGGGAACAGCAGTGACATTTCCTTATTGCTTCGAAATCTGGAAAACTTCTGGAAATTACTCAGGACATCCATAGTCGGAGGCGTTGCTAGGGGAGGACTAAGGGGGCTATAGCCCCTGGTCTTTTGGTTGTAGCCGCAGATAGAATCTCAGTAGCTACAATCAAAAGGCTAGCTAGCACCAAGTCCCGACAGTTCCGACATTAGCGCAGCCCTGGGTCTTTTCCAGTCCTAGCAACACCCCTGCCAGAGTAATATTGGCAGATTTTCCAATGGGTATCCCAAATATAACAATAAGTCATTGGCATACAGGAAGACTATGTGCATCACCCCCCCACTAATATACCCGGCCCCTCCATCTCCATCCTGAGTTACCACACCAGTGGTTCTAGTACCATTGAGAATAATATCGGGGAGACCAGGCACCCTTGACGCGTCCCCCTTCCCAACTCCCACCTCCGCTACACCCATTCGTTCATCTTCACACTTGCCATTGGTTTGTTATATAAGAGTCGTAGCCACCGGCAAATATTATCCCCAAATCCAAAAGCCCAAATCACCCTAAACATCCATTCCCACTCCTCAGAAAAAAAAGGCCTTCATCGCATCAAAAGAAGCCAGTGCCATGTCCTTGTGAGAGCCTTTGACCTGATCCATCACATGATGTAAATGGTATAAATTAATCGTGGTATTACGCCTGCTATAAATCCACACTGGTCAGGATGTACCAATAGCGAAGCCATCCCGGACAGTCTAGTCGCCAGCATTTTGCCCAGAATTTTTGCATCGACATTCAGTAAGGAGATTGAACGGTAGGATGCGCAATCCGGGGGAGTCTTTACGTTCTTTCAGCAGAACCGTTATAACCACCTATCGCATTGAGTCTGGTAAAATACCCACCTCAAAGGCCTCATCATAGACTTTAAGTCGGGGGACCAGAAGACCCTCATACCTACAATAAAACTCCACCCGGAAGGCTGTCGCTTCCCAAGGACCTACACTTATGCATGTGTCGCAACACCCCGCTTATTTCCGATTCCTCAATGGGTTACTCCAGCCTCTCCCTAAGATCTCCCACTAGGACTGGCAGCTGCATCAAGTCTAATAGTTCCTGTGCATCCTCAGCCAAGTACATACCCTTACTCGTATATAGGGCTTGGTAGAAACTCTGGAAGGTCTAATTGATCTCCTCCTGTGTGGTGGCTAGTTCCCTAGACTCCCGCCTTTTCCGAGTAATAGTGTGCCTGGGTTGTTTCCGGCAGATCACCCAGGCCAGTAATCGCCCAGCTTTATCCCCCTCCCTGTGAATCCGAACATTGCACCTAGTCCCATCAAACATTGATAGTGAATCCTGCATCTCCTGCTGTTTAAGAAGGGTCCCTGCTGGCTCTGATCACGTCACCCGGCCCTCGTCTAACCCCTTCTGCAAGATGTCTACCACTGCTTCTGGTTCCCTTCTAGTTCCCTTAGCTTGCGTCCCACAGGTTGCCCAGTCCCTTCACCGACCCCTCATTAATCTAAAGAAATCATACTATTTATTCCTGCAATGTCTCCCCAGTTACCACATCTTCTAAGTTTGTGGCCGATGGCCACCACAAGCTTGCTGACGATTTCCGCTGCACTCCCTCTAGATACGTTATATCGGGCAAATATTCTGATAAGATCCTCCCTAGATATGCCGTATTACCAAATCTATGGAAGTACTCCGCCATCACCTAAATCTAATCCATGTCGGAGTAGGACCCATGTAGGAATAGCCATGTTCTTTTCCATGCGATTCCCGCCACAACTCCAGATCCAGGTCACCTACAATCTTCCGTAAATACGCTGCTGCCTGTTGTTTCATTTGGCCGGATTTCCCTGTACCACCTAGTCCCAGATCTAAAAGGCAATTAAAATCCCTTCCCCATACAAACAGCTCTTCCCGATATCCACCCGCCAGTTACATCACCGATGGGAAATAGTCTCTATCGTGCACGTTGGGCACATAAGAGTTAATCACACAGAGATCCCTACCTTCCAGTGAGCCTAAGAGAACCACCGTCCTCCCAACATCATTAGTCAGCGGCTTGTTCATCTGCAAAGGTACCCCCCGCCGCTACCCAAATCAGAACACCTCTAGCATATTTTGAAAAGGACGTTGCTTCCACCATACCCCCACCACCTCCTTATTGATTCCAAACCTTTCTGTGTCAAGTGGGTTTCCTGCAGCATGGCTAAGTGCATCCTTTGTCACTTCAAGAATTCCCCAATTGCATTTAAATTTCTTACCCAACCCTCGGACGTTCCAATTTTCAAACAATCACCCCCCCCCCCAGGCTGTATACAGAAATATACATCTCTCCTAATGTTCCTCCCTCCTGTGCACCTCCCCTGTTCTTGAACCATCTCCATCTGCTTTGTCAACCTAACTGCAGACTTTAACCAACAAGGCAGGCTTGCTCTAACCATCTGCTCAGCCACCCTCCCCAAAACACTATCCCCAACTGTTTCCCCAACACCCCCCCAAGTCCTCCCGGCCCCTCTATCCTCTCTCCCTTCCTCATGTCTCCTACTCTCCCCCATGTCAACTCCACTAACCTCTCCCAACTTCCCCCAACTCCCCAACCCCTTCCCGTGCACCAACCAGTGCTCTCCACCCCCCCTATTCTTAAACCCCCCTGGTCATTCTCACCAATCTCCTCTCCCCCTCCATAGAGAAATGACCAGAAGTATTTGGGGGTCTCTCTGTAACGCTCACCTGACTCCCATGGAGGCGCTGGCCTGGTTCGCGCTGCTGTGACCTCTTCTAAGGTGATGCGCAGGGTTCGGAAGACGGACTGGATTGGGCCCCCAAATCTGGTTTGTCTGGCTCGCAGAAGTATCCTTCTTAGGGTCTGGAAGGATGAGCTCTCCATCCTGCTTCTGATGCAGGGGCGCGTTGATATCCAGTTACTTCACTGGATTTTCGGATTGGTGAGAACCAAACTTGCTTGGCTTCCAGGTAAGTTTTTTGATAAAAGGTTCCCCTTGTGTCCATGCATTAATGTACTAATGCTAGTGTCTTTTTCCCCATAGGGGCCGGGGTACGGAATGCCGGGGAACAGGCACCGACCCGAGATGAGAGGTGAAATCCTTGTAGAAATCAGGTAAGTCTTTAATGAGCGTTTTTTGGTAATGTCTTTTCATTCGCTCATTAACGCTGATGTCTCTTTTTCCCCTTAGGGGCCGGGGTCCGGAAATGCCAGGATGCGGCGCGGACCCGAAATGAAGAGGAATGAATCAACAGGTAAGTGTTAACATGGAGATTTAGCTTTCCTTATTCCCTTCTCTCTCTCACCTTTTGTTCTTGTCTTTTTCTCCGTAGGCGCTGGGGCGTGACTGCGAATCAGGATGATCGCTACTGAACATGGAGGCGCCCTGTAAAGGTGCATCCTTCGCTGTCACTTTCAGCATTTTCGTTGCACCCACCAGGCCAGAGGAGCTGCTCGCTCCCTGGCTCCTCAGCTGCTTCTCCGTCCTTTTCAAGCCCTCCAGATGTAAGGGTGTAGGCTGGGTGCTTTGCTGTGCCAATTCTTAGCCCCCTCTTCTCCCTGTGCTACGTTGTTCTGTTATGTATGACAAAGTGCTGCACTTACTTAGTGCCAAGCTGCTACAGAGGTCTGCCCCTCCACCTTGAGACCCTCCTACAAACCTGCCCCAATGCAAGCAGCACGGGTGGGGAGCTTATCTAGTCGTGTCCACTCACTGAGTGAATAAAGAAGGTGAAGGAGATGCACCCCTATCACTGTTCAGTCACTTTGCAGCTGGACCTTGCCATAAGCCACTCCAGGTGCAGTTCTCCACCACTGTGCCTCACTGGTGCCTGCTCCTCATACTCCATCGCCTCCCGCTACAAGCAGGGATGCCAGCTCACTCACCACTAGGCCTCCTAGGTTGCCAGAGTCCACCTCCTCCAGTCGGCTCCTCCCTGCTACTGTTAGCACCCAGCCACCCTCTGTTTCGCTGTCTTCCGAACTCAATCTTCTGGGTCCCCTTCTCGGGGCTCAACCACCCATTCGGTATGCGCTGCCTCACCTCACGGTGCTAGTTGCCTTTCCCGTTCCTCCACCTGCTTTGTTTCTGCTCCGCCACCACTTTGCCTGTAGTGCTTGTCACCAGGTACCTCCACACTCGTTGGAGGCGCCATCAGAGGTCCTGCCTGGATTTCCGGGCGACCATGTTGGTTTTTGGATCACCCGCCCGCCGCCTGACTCCCTGCTCTCCACCGGGGGCTCTTGCAATGCACCCCTGCACCTTGCCAGTCAGTTGGACCGTGTCCCCTCAGTTCACAAAGCTGGGGTCCATTGTGAGCGAATTTAGATATCTACAAATGCAGGATTTATTCAGGATATTGTCGGGCGGCTCAGGAGCTCCAGAGAGCCACATGCTCTTGTTCCGACAGCTGGCCATGCCTCCTAGTTGACCATCTGACTACTTGGGTTTTTCAAATCAAATAAAATCACAAAACAGCTTATAAAAGAACAATCGAAAATATGTATGATCAAGGTATTGAATCAGCTTCGCGGAATTGATAATACATATTGCAAATTCTCATTGATCCCAGCTAAGATACTTTGAAGCAAAGATCATTCCAAAAGTTCTACATGGGATTGAACTCAGAGATACCTGGATTCTAGACTTTCTACCTATTATAGAAGGTATAATGTAGAGGAAAAACTTTCAGGTCCCAAATTGCGTCCCAATAGCTGCGATTAGATACCAGCTTGGAACATATTCCCTAAAAGCTAGAGCGTTGTTAGGCAGAATTATATGCAGTACCTTTGGGAACACTACACACAATTAGGACTACAAGTGGCAGCACAAATTCACCTTTGGTACAAACCAGTACTACACAGGAAAGTGGTAGCAATGGCTGAGCAGCCAGACTTATCTCAAGAGTAAGTGAGCAGTATCAAATAGTTACACAAAGGACAGCAATTACTATGATTCAAACAAACACTGACTCAAGGTTTTCAAGTAAAATAATATACATTTATTTACTCTTCAGTTGTATAACATTTCACTAAAGTAAAGCAGTTTAAAAATCACCCTCTTAATACACCACTCCACTCCCAATAGTTTCCAGACAAGTTAAGCTCACAAAATGAAGTGGGAGCAAAATGGCACTCTGTTAATTTAAAAGGGAGGGGAAGACAACATTAGGCAGAAATGGAACAGTACCAACAAGTAAGTAAGCAGGGCAATCTAGAAAGAGGAACTACAGTGATAGAATCAAGTCAAATAGGCTTAGGGCCAAAGTCAATAGGACAAAAGTCTTTTGCTCCAGATCACACAGCTCAGGGTAATTTACGGTTAAGTCTTTGCCAAGAGTTCAGAACGAAGTTGGCCAGCAGAAACATTAGTTTAAAGAGTAGAGAATGACAAGCCCTCGGATTGGCGAAAGGTTTCACACCTTTCCACCGCAGCTGGACGAAACGAACAACCGGATGTTGAACAGTACCTTAAATGGAGAAGAAGCTGTAGCTGCGACGGATGTTCCTGGTAGTTCCAGCAAGCTCACGGTTCCTGAAGCGACTGTTGGACTGACACGAAGTAGGAAGACTGGAGGGTCCTGCACCACCCAGAGAAGAAACCAGCAGCAGAGCAAAGCAACAAAAAATAGGTGCGCTCCTTAAACCCCAAGCAGGGTCCAACCTTCCTGGCTATCCGGCCCACTGTAGCTCTGTACAGCGAATTCAACCAGAAGAGGGGGTCCTGGCTTGGAGTTTGGGTGAACTGGTTGGTCCCACCAGCTCAAGGGAAGAAGATTCTTGGAAGACCTCCCTGTCATTGGAGTCTGAAGATTTGGACCTGCAGCAGGGCTTCACCGGGTGGTTCAGTCATGGTAGGGGTCCTCTTCTGTCAGCTCCTCTTTGGTACTCTCGTTTCAGTGGCGACTCTGCTCTCCCATAACCAGAGACCAGCTTTTTATGCAGTTTTCCCCGATTCACACAGCCTGGCTGTCAATAACACAGCAGGGTGGCTGTACTGGCGGGGACAGTCACCCAGCCAATCAAACAGGAGTGCAACCTAGATTACCAAGTGAACCCATGGCAGGGGTCTCAAAACCCCTCCCTCACATCCTGCCTACCCAGACTTTCAGGCACCTAAGGGAGGGCTTCTGTGCAGAAGCCCATGAAAACACGGTGAACAAAGGAACCAAACCTGGTTTGGCGCGTAGAGACGAACACCAGAAAGACTTTTCCAAAAGAAATGGTGACTAAACCCAGCCGGAACAATATTAAAAACAATATGGTCAAGCGGGTTTAAGTTCGAGGCTACCAAGATAGCTTAAAACAATACCATGGTTATTTAAGATAACCACGGTAGGAAAAATAGGGTAGTTACCACTGCCACCAGCCAAGTCTTAATGGAAATAGTGCAAAACAGTGCTCTAAGAGAGACAGACAAAAAGGGATAAGTAGTAACCCTTTCCAGTACTCCATGTAAGATGGTTTGCACTGGGTCTGTGTATTTAAAAGAGACTAGTAAAGTTAATGGCAACTTTACATTTTCTGGGGTACAGTAGTCAGCCCCACAAAATGGAGTCTGAGTTGGGAAGTCTAAAAGACAACCCTGTGTCACTGAGTGCAGTGGAGGGTGCTGTGTAACACATAGTAAAAAGATGATGCCTGTGGAGTAGGTGCGGCTCCATAGTCCATGAACACAAACATGTTAAACATATACAGCAAAACACATATAAGAGTGGGAAAAAGGGCTCACACTCTTACCAGATGGAAAAAAATAAATCATAGAAATCCAGCAAAGCTGCTGAGGGACTTACTAGGTAAGGGAAATTAGCCATATATGAGAATTCTCCCTAAAAAGCGTGTAGAAAAATCTTAGGTTTTTATGGTAAAATTCGCTACCCAAGGAGCGATTCTTTATTTTCTGATTTGAAAACAATCTTGAAAAGGAAGGGAGATAGATATATTAACACACTGTGTTCCATACATGGATATAGTTCTTTAGGTCACTTGAGTGGGTACCATAAGAAAGCAGGAATTTCTGTCCCATATCTTGCTATATACCCAGACAGGAAAGTAAGAAGGAGCTTCCTTCCCTTTTGCTGGAATCTTACATTAACCAAGGATGCCTTAACAAGATATGGGTTATTGGGCTCAGACCGAGGTTGGTGTTGCTTCTGTAATGATGAGCAGCACAAGGAAATGTTGAAACATCTTGTTATATCCTGTGCTGCGGTGCAAGGGAAAAGGTTGCATTACTTTAAAAAACATTTAGACCTGTCTGCTGGAGGTGGTAGACTGTTTGGCAGTGCTGTTTCTCGGGTAGAACCACTTCAATAGTATTAGCTGCGACTGGCTTTTTGGATTGCCTTCAATTGGAGGTACCAGGGAACGTGTAATGCACTTTAAATTTGTACCTCCTTTTTTAACAGTAATTGTGATTGTATATCTACTTCTTGTCATAATTGTTAAATTGCTATGTTAGATTAATTTATTTCTGGTAGACTTATTGTGTTTTTGTATATTTTGTGGTACTGATGAACTCTGAATCTTGTCTGATTGTGAGTGGGTTTTAACATCTTTTTTTATTATTCTGATAAGTTAAGATGTTACGTTTGGATGAATTTATGTACTGATTTTTTCTTGTTTTTGTAAATGATTTTAAAGGGATTGAATAATTCAGTAAAATTGTTAAAGGTCATTGTTTTAACCAAACAACAATAAAAAAAGAGATTCCATTTAAATACAAATACAAATTGGAGTAGAATAAGAAGCACGAGATTCCATGATCCTGATACAAACTGAAACAATTATTCCACTTTTTCACACATTGTCTAAGATTGAAAAATATCAGAGAGACCCATGGGAAGGTCTATAGGCAGAAGCCATATCCAGATACACAGACTTCTTTCTAAAAGCAGTAAATTCCTGAAATTAGATCTTGCACAAAGAATCCCAAAGACCTTGTTAAAATGGAATAATGTTTTAAAAGAAAATCTGATTATTCTGTATGCCGACATACCACAGATAGAGACACTAGAGATGATTACATATCATTTGAGTGAATATGTGTATTTCACAGAATCTTATAGGAAATTTATCACCTGACATTCTGAAAGAAAATGTCTTCCTTTTTAAGAAACAAAACTCTTCCATCAGTTTGAAGGGACTGAAATGAGGGTTGTGGTTGCTCCCATAGTGGTTAATGCATATTTGAGTAACATTTAAGACTGACAATTATTTGGTCGATAGTCTCCATCAATGCCATTAGAGTTTCTACTGCTGAGACAGATGACATCTTAGCTTTAAGGAAAGCTCCTATAGATGATAAAAAGGCACGGAAGTTGTCAGAAATGTGTACACAAGGGTTATCCCCCTAAACTAGTAAAATCTGAACAAACAATGTCTAACAATCATTTTGAGGCATTGTTGGAAGAAAGAAGGCTATCACAGGAGGCAGATCTGTTGGAACAAATACACATACTCACATACTCGCATCAGATTTTTTAGATCAAACATATAATTCTGAAACAGTGGCACTTTCTTTTGCCATTCAACAGCATTCAGGGAAAATCTGCAGACAAAACAGATTCTGCACTGGTAATGTACAAATACTCCCAATCGTCGTGATGCAAAGAAAAAATAAACTAACAGCCTGTCACAGAGCTACGGGCGTTACCTAGAGTATTTGTACATTACCAGTGCAGAATCTGTTTTGTCTGCAGATTTTCCCTGAATACTGTTGAATGGCAAAAGAAAGTACATACAAAAAGATGGAAAGTGTGCCAAACTCACAGTGCTAACCATGAATGCTATCCACCACCTGATCAAGAGTAAGACTGATAGGGCTTGAAACAAACTCCAAACGAGCTGGTCAGAAATTCAAAGGCATAGCTTGTACAAGGAGAAGCATTATCATAAGAGAGGGAAGTAGGCCCTTACAAGTTAAATATACAGCATACTTTCTAGGCACAATACAAAAGGGTCTCTCTAAACCAAAATATTATAACATCTCCTAATTATGAAACCCTGACAGATCAACTGGTCTGTATTTTACATGTCCCAATGAACCAGTATACTCAGGACTGCATATACCATGATATGATATGATATGGCATTTATAACGCGCCTATATACAAGTGTTTCAAGGCGTAACGAGGCAGGGGAGGGGGAACAGAGGAAAGACAGACAACGATCCTACTAGGCCAGGTGTCATTCAGATAGGAAGGGGGAAGAGGAAAGTGGGAGGGGATGTGGGAGGGGACAGAGCAGTAAAGGATAATAGAATAAATAACATTAAGTAAAGTACAGCTAGCAGCTGGCAAGTGCAAGGGTAGAGGTAAAGTGCAGGCATCAAGTGTCAAGTGCTAGTAAAGGGACTGTAGGAATACAGAAAAAAAAACAGACCAAAGTGCAGGGTTGCAAAGAAAGCAGTGCAGGTGTGCAACTGGCGGGGGAGGGGACCTGGGCCCGAGATCAGAGGGTGGCCAGGTAGCCAGTGGAAGGTCAGTTTCAGCCAGGAAATCAGCAGGGGGGAGGAAGAGAGAAGGCAGCAGCAAAGAGAAAGGTGTTGAGGTGCTTCCGGAACCAGAGATGGTTCTCCTCGAGTTTCAGGAGGGCAGGAAGACTGTTCCAGAGTGAGGCCCCAGCCGAAGAAAGAGATCTACCACCAACTCGTTGCTTGGAGAAGCGACTGACCCTGAGAATGTTGGAGGTGGAAGAGCGAAGAGCTCGAGAAGGAAGATATTTAGGAATAGACAGTTGAAGGTATTGAGGCCCCAGGCTCCAGAAGGACTTATGGACAATGCAGAGGGTTTTGAACTTAATCCTTGCAGCCACTGGGAGCCAGTGCAGAGATTTCAGTCCTGGAGAGAAACGATCCCTAGGCTTGAGGCCAAGGAGAAGTCTTGCAGTGCTGTTCTGTATGAGTTGCACAGGGCGGAGGGTGGAAGCAGGCAGATTTAGAAAAAGACTGTTGCCGTAGTCTAGCCTAGAGAGAACCAGACCTCTGGAGACAGTGAGCTTCTGGGGAAGAAGAAAGGAAAAATACCCCTGAGGAGGTGCAGCTGGTAGTGTGACTTCTTAGAGACGTTGGAGATGTGAGGAGAGAAGGAGAGTGTGGAGTCGAAGATGACCCCAAGGTTTTTTGCCTCACAGGTGGGAGGAGGAAGAGGGCCAAGAGAGGCCGGCCAGAGAGTGACAGGAAAGGAGGGTGTGGGTGTGCCGACGAGGAGAATGATGGTCTTACTGGCATTAAGGCAGAGATCATTGGCAGCACACCACTCCTGGATGGCGGAAAGACAGACAGATATGAGAAAGGGAGAAGAGGTGGCTGAGGGTAGCCTGAAAATTAGCTGAGTGTCATCCGCATAGCAGTGGAAGTTGGGGCAGAGCACAGCGATGCGGTAGGCAAGAAGTGCCAGGTATTGGTTGAACAGCCAGGGAGAGAGGTTAGACCCCTGTGGGACACCACAGGTAGAGATAAAAGTAGAGGAGAAGAAGGACCCAAGTTGAACCTGGGAGGGTCGATCAGAGAGAAAAGAAGTCAGCCACGCCAGGGCCTGACCGTTGATCCCCAGGTTATCACGGAGACGGTTGAGCAGGATGGCATGGTTGACCGTGTCAAAGGCAGAGGAGAGATCAAGTAAGATGAGGACACAAGGGGTGTTGGAATCGAGGTTGGAGAGCAGGTCTTCACGGATCTTCAGGAGAGCAGTTTCCGTGCTCCTGGCAGCTCTGAAGCCAGCCTGATGATCATGGAAGCAACCAACAGATTCAGTGTGAAGATTGAGCTGGGAGATGGCAAGCTTTTCCAAGAGTTTTCCCAGGAAAGGAGTAATGGTGATAGTTAGCCGGACAGGATGGGTCAGCAGATGGTTTCTTAAGAAGGGGGTGCACAAAGGAGTGCTTCAGAGGGGAAGGGAAGACTCCAGTAGCGAAAGAATGGATGCAGAAGTCAGCCAGGGCAGGAGCCAGGGAGTCAATGTGGTCCTTGATAGATTTGGAGGAACAGGGGTGCACCTGTTTTAATGTGACTTTCATAGATTGGACTTGTCTAGAAACCTCACCTGGGGAGAACAGGGGGAAGGTTGAGAAGGGGGAGGAGAGGAGGCCAAAGAAGGGCCAGAGGAAGAGCAGAGAGTAGAAGGAGGAAGGGGAGAGGAGGAGAGAGAGGACAGGATGTCCTGGGTTTTAGAGATGAAATGAGATGGGGGTACCGTGTAGAGGGCCTGGGAAGTGACAGGAGAGGTAGAGAATGCGGCAGGATTGGCCAGTTCCTTGCAGATTTTAAAGAGTTCAGCCGAGTTGTTGGATGCCGCAGAGACGCAGGCTTGGATGTGGGCTCTCTTCTTAGTACGAACAGAGAGCCGGTATTGCCTTTGTAGCAGGCGGCAGGCCAGTTTGTCAGAGGATGAAAACGAAGCACACCATTTACTCTACAACCACCCTGCACTTGCGCATAAGGGTGAAGAGGTCTGAGTCATACCAGGAGTTGCCCTTGACTTTGGGCTTCAGACGGATACTCAAGACAGGGGCAAGAACATCGAGAGTGTCAGATATAGCAGATTGGAGCATGGAAAGGGCTGTGTCAGGGTGTGAATCAGCCAAAAAGGGGGGGGGGAGAAAGTGGTGGCGAAAGCCTCAACAGACATGCGCTTCATGGGTCGAAACATGGAGTGGATTCAGAAAAGCCCTGGGTGCCCCCATCACACTCCCAATATTCCCCCACCCTCTCCCAGCAGTGCTTGGGCACTGCCATGCCACTGTTAGCAGTCCCTGGGTGGACTCACCCCACTACTAGCAGTCCCTGGGTACCCCAACCCACTCCCAGGGCTTAATCACCCTTTTCCTTCAGTGCTTGGGCACCCTCATCCCATTCCTAGTGGTCCATGGGTGCCACACCCCACTCCCAGCAGTCCCTGGCTGCCGCTCACCCCTCAACCAGCAGTCGCATGGCTCCACCACCCACTACCGTACATGAGCAAGACCCCCCTTCCTTACCTGATGCCACAGTGCCGGCTGAGGATCTACTGGATTAGCCGAAGGCTCCTTCACCCGCCTGGGGGGCTCAGAGGTCGTTGTGGAACCCTGACCAGTGTTTAGACACGTACCTTCCCTGTGACCCACAGATTACATGAAGATCATGTTAGCGTAAGCTTTTCTTTATTCCTCATCTCACAACTGGCTTCCCTTTCCCTTGTCCCTCTTCCTCCCCGCGCCCTCCCCCTTATCACATGTCCTGCCCTTAAAGGGCTCGCTCCTCTAGTGCCTCCACAACATCACCCACTTGCTTATCATGAAACTTCTCAGGCTCACATGATCAGTTGTGCCGGTTTTCTTATGGCCCGGTTGGGTCTCCCTTGTGACTCACAAATCTCTCCTTGTCTTCCATCCGCTTAGTTGTCTTTGGGTTGATCTCTGCCACTTTCTTCTGGCACCTTCTCCCTCATGCCCTTCTGTGCTTCCTCCTCATCTGGTGGCTCTGTGGCCTCTGTCCCTGGCGGCTATAGGCGAAGGAAGAATGACGCATTCCGAGTGATCTCGCGCTGTTCCCTTGCTGCTGTAACTAGGGATCCTTTGCCCTCATTCACTTGATGTGGCTCTGGATCATATCGGGAGTCTGTTGGCATACAAGGACTGATTCCCCAACCGGCAGTTGTGGTTCTTGTGGTCTTCTCCGCTGATCCGCCCATCTCTTCACCTTCCTTTTTCTCTCGGCATCTCTTTCCCATATCTCAGCGTCCTGTTCTTTGGTGTAATCCTCAAGTTGTACCATTAGCGTTCTCTGACAGATATCGGATGTGGTGTGCCGCTTTGTTTCCCAGCACGTCATTTGCTTGTCCGTCTGGGTGTCTTGACAAGTAGTCACCAGGGTTTGCATCGCGCCTGGCTTGTGGACAATGTGGAAGTCGTATTCTTGGAGCCTGAGGCCCCATCTCTCAATACATGGGACATTCTTGTTTTTGGGTTCCCGAATAGGGATACCAGCGCCTGGTGGTCTGTTATGAGGGTGAATTTTGTTCCAATGACAAAATGTTGGAATTTCTCACATGCCCACACAGCTACCAAGCTCTCCCTTTCAGCTTGGGAGTATGCTCGCTTGGTGGACCACAGGGCTCTGCTTGCGCAAGCAATTATGTGCCATTCTTGTTGGTGGTTTGGGCCAGAATTGTTCCCAGTCCTTCGTGGCAGGCATCTACTGTTATCTCTGTGTCCCACTCGGGGCTAAAGTACGCTAGCCTGCAGTTGCTGGTTAGTTCTTCCTTTATGGCCTGGAAGGCACTTTGGCATGTCTCGTTCCATTCAAAGGTGTTATTCTTTTTTAGCAGCATTCTAAGGTGGTCTGTGAGGGTGGTGCAATTGGGCAGGTAGCGAGCGCAGTTTCCTGCCATGCCCAGAAAGGATCCGAGTTCGGTAATTTCTGTGTGGGAAGCCAAGTTGATGATTGCACTTATCTTTTCCGGGTCCGCTGTGATGCCTTGGTCTAAAAAAACATGCCCAAAGAACCTCAGACTGGGCTTGTTGATTTCACACTTGGCCTCATTGAGGGTGAGGCCTACTGTATATAAGATCTCTCAGACTTGAAGTAGCGCTTAGTCGTGTTGATCGTGGGACGTGTCGAACACCTGGATATCGTCACTGCAGTTGCATACGGCAATCACTGGTTATATTATCCTGCGGATGGTTTCCTGGAATATCTCCAACATGGATGATATTCCAAAATTAAGCCGTTTGTAGTGGAAGAGTTCCTCGTGTGTTGCAAATGTGGTGATGAGCCTGGAGTCGGGGTGAATGACCAGCTGGTGGTACCCATGGTTGAGGTCTAGCTTGAAGAATCGGGTGGCTTGGTTCAATCTGGTCATCTTGTCCTCTATGTTTGGGCTGGGGTGTCTTTCCCTTTGTATGGCAGTGTTCGGTATGCTCATGTCGACGAAGCGGCTCAATTGGCCATTTTCCTTCGGACGACTAGCATCGTTGACACCCATAGTGTCAGGCCACTCAACATTTCGATAATGTTATTGTCTAACTGAAGTTGTTGTTCTCGCACAACATGTGCTTGTAAGTGGAAGCCAACATGGCGTTGGTGTTGGGGACCTAGGGTGATTCTTGGGTTTATGTGTTGGGTGATTACTGAGTCCTTGAGCCTTCCTACTCATTCAAATAGTGCTGGGAATGATGCTTCCATCATCTGTAGTAATATCCCTCGACGGGTTAGCATGGTTAGTTCTTTCGATCCTGTCGGGAGTCCCTGGACAATTTCTGATTGATCATAATGCATGTCTATCAGGGTAGGGGCCCGTGCGGTACAGTAGCTTAGCAGACATCGGTATCGCATGGATGGTTGTGGATACTCTTGGACCTCTGTCATGTAGGTAAAATTTTGAAACTGTCCTCTCGACCAGAGTGGGCTTGTTGCACCCCATTGGAATATGCTAGCCTGGGATGGGCCCAGAGGGTATATGTCTTATATAGCCTGGTAAAGGGCCTCATTCATAATTTTTACAATTGTGTGCCCACAATAAATTTGTTATTTAGTCCTCCCATCTGGAGGGTAACCTTTGGGGCCGAGCTGTAATCTGTCTCGGCGTTGATAAAACTGACTTATTTCTTGCTGTAACGATCCTGGTAGGTATAGGTTCCTTGACCCTGGGCCTCATCCTCCCGGTCTGCGTGTGGGTTTTCATGTGGGTCAGCCGCATATCTGGATGGCATGTTTACATATGGGTCTGTTCTGTAGCTTGTTTCATACCCTTCAGTGTAGCAGGTGTACAGTTCGGGGTTATTAAGTGAGTGGTTGAACTTGTCTCGGTATTGTGGCGGTTGCTGTAGTGTGAGAGCTTTCATTGCCCTAATTATTCGGGTGTAGCTTTGAAACAGAGTCGTATTTCTGCTTGCAGGTGGCCTCTGTATCTGCTGACCTTGGTATGCCCCGCTGTTGAGTCCTCAGAATGGATTTTGTCACCTAGTCATACCTGGCTGTGTGGGAGGCTTGATGCTTGGGAGTGTCAGGGTTTTCTCCTTGGACATTCCCCAAAAGTGGTTTTCTTGGCAGCATCTCATGCACATGTGCCCTAATGCCGGGCTTGCTCTCTGGCGGAGGGGGAAGTGAATCCACATCTGTAGCATTGTTTGTCTCCTTGGGGCCGCTGATATGTATTTTTTTGTCCTGGTCTGAAGGGAGTTCCTGAGCCACGGGCACTTATTGCCAGAATGTTCTGCTTTGCTGCTATGCTGTCCCCTTTCCTGGGGTTTTCTATGGCAACTGCTTGTACATCCACCCTCTCATATACTCTGGCCAAGTCTAGTATTTCTTGTAATGTCAATGGGTTTTTCAGCAGGTGTTTTTTGAAAACCGAGGATGTGCACCCTTCTATGATCCTAAGTCGGAACGCTTCATTGTCGGAGAAGTAATTTTTAATTGGCTATTTATAACGCACCTAATACCCAGAGGTTTCTAAGGGCGGACACGGGATCGAACCTGTGTTGCTCCATGTCGTCTTGCTTCCAAGGTAAGCGTGTTGCCCCTGAGCTATCCACCAGGTTTGCAAAGTCGCAGTGAGTTATTTTCTTCTCTAGTCGGAGGACAAATACCCTGATGGTCTCATGGGGTAGTTGGGCACATTGGTTAAAGGAACATTTTTCGTAGTCCCAGTTAGGTAACACAATCAGTTTTCTGTTCACAGCCATGTTCGTCAGTGTGTATGTGGCCTTTTCTTGGGGCGGGATTGTTTTTAGGATGCTTTTTATTTCTTTTCCTCTGAGGTTAGTGAATATGTCTGCCAGGTTGGGTGAGTTTTGATCTCCCATGACGTCATCAAATTCCTCCATCCATTCCTCCCATCTCTGGCATTGGTCATGTTGTGGCTGCAGAGTAGGGTGACCAGACGACCCGGTTTTGCTGGGACTATCCGGGTATTTGCACCTCCGTCATGGGGTCCAGAGACTTTTTAAGTTTAAAACCCTGTCCCGGGATCGGGTGACTACTATCCCGGTTTTTTCCCAGATAGCATGATTTTTGGCAAAAACCTGGATGGTTGCCACCCAATTCCCAAATCCGGGACACGTTTTTTAAACTAAAAATAGCCTCGGGACCCGGGCACTGCAACATGACACGGGACAGGCCACCCACAGAGAAGTAGGACTACAGTTTCACAGCTGAAGCTGTAGTCCCACTTCTATGTCAGTGGCCTGTCCTGTTTTTTTTATTTTCAAAATCTGGTCACCCTACTGCAGGGAGTATGGGCTGTGCCTTCTCAGAAATGCAGCCCTATATGATATTCCTGCTATGAGATCTGCTGGTGCCTCTGCTCCCCCTTGTGCTCCACCATCTGCATCCATTTGCACGTTGTATACCATGATGCCCGTTCTGTGTTTTCCTGGTCATGTTTCGGTTGCAGCTGGGGTCTCTTTCTCTTTTGAGTTGCTTCTGTCCTGCTAGTAGTGGTCTGTTGTTTATTTGCTGTTGTCATTGCTCTCTATTGGGTGTTCTCGCTTGGCGGTCTGTGGCGTCAGTGTGGCATTGCTGTGCTTCTCTACTTGGGTGCGGTGCCCACAGTCCTGTGTGTTTGGGCCGGCACCCTCTTTTGTGTTCTTGCATCCTCCTTCTGCTTGCCACCTCTGCTCGCGTTGTCGCTGTTTTACTGGTCCCTCACTCCCACACTGCCTATGCGAGCGGTTCCTTCCTTTCTTTACTGCCTCTTACGGGGGCCGATGCCACAGAATCCCCTTCTTGGTCTGTTCGGCATCTAGGGCCGCAGTTTGTTGTTGCTCTCGAGCGAGGCACTGGTGGGGGCGCATCGTCGCCAGTTGTTTTGGCGCCTACTTTCCCTGTGACCCAGAGATTACACAGAGATCATGTTAGCGTAATCTTTTCTTTATTCCTCCTTCTCACAACTGGCTTCTCTTTCCCTTGTCCCTCCTCTTCCTCCCCGCGCCCTAACCTTTATCATGTGTCCTGACCTTAAACGGCTCGCTACTCTCGTGCCTACACAACAACCTGGTGAGCAAAGAAATGGAGATAATATGGTGTGTCGAAATGCCCAAATTCTGCAGGTGTACAAGGATGATTAGTGAATAAACCACCTACTCGGCCTCCAAACTTCAACAAACAAACACTGATCCCAATCTTGGAGGTGGGTATACACTGAAATAGCAAACAATCTAATTTCGGTCTGAAGATATTGGGTGCATACTCTCATGGTTTGCATTTCCCTGATGAAGACGTGTGGTGTGGCCGTATAAATGATCACACTGAGCAGGAGATTGAGTTAGTGTTATTTATTTTGCATAACACATGTAACTCTGCTTAACCCATAAATTATCTCTCAGCAGGAAGTGCAGTAATTGGTGGTATTATCAATTTGGGTCCTGCTGGAAGTCTCTGTATTTATAGTGGTGTGTGGGCCCTTGATCAGGAGGTTGCATGGGAGAGTGTTTGGCAGCCTCAGCTCATAATGCCGTGAGCAGGAAGCTCCGTTGCAATCTCGCGGTTGGTCCCGCGAGACCTCCCATGGGACTTTGTGAGGGTCCTTTACTCTACAGACCTCCTTTTGTTGGACAAAGTTTGTCTCACTCCATCACGTAGTTGGTGTACCTTCCTGGTCTTCTTCTTTCTTTCTGCAGTCAGCTGCTCCCTGCATTCGCTTCACGCAGTGTTGCATCCCCTTCACTGGTTCTCTAATGTCTCACCACATTTCTCTTGGGACTGTCTTCTACTTGGGAGGGTGTCCCTAGGTCCTCCATCTCTGAAAGTCCAGACTGTTCTCTTATGGTCAGGCTGTCTTCGACCAAGCTCTCATCTTGACTTATGTGCGCTTGTGTTACATGGCTGAATGCTTCTTCTGCCCCCCTTTCGTACAGTGCTACCCTCTCTGAGTTCCATCGCTTCCCGTTTTGCGTGCATACGTGGTTTGTCCCTCGCTGCACCACTCTCAATGGTTTGCTGAACTTCGACACAGTCTCGGGATCTCTATGCACCATTTTAATCTTTATCATATCTCCTTCCCGAACTGTGTTTTGTTGAGGCTTTCTCCTTTCGTCACTATATCTCTTCATGTTTTCTTTGCTCTTCTTAACTCGCCACACCAATTCTTCCATGTACACCCTTTCATCTTCTCTCACACTCGCCAACCATGGCGGAACAAGGGTGGAGGCTGCCCTGCTGTTGGAACTGAATCACTGTGGCTGTTGTTATGTTGGGTACAAATTCGACTTCTAGCTATTTGGATAAGTAGTCCACTAACAATATGCCATACTTGCTTCCGGGTTCCATGAGTTCTAGCGGGCATATGAAGTCCAAGCCAAATTTTTGCCACACTCCTTCTGGCACTTCTGTGGGGTGTAGTGACGCTTGTCTTACTTTTAGTCGCTTGTCGCTATTCATACCTTCATGACACTGCTCCGTCATGGTCCTTATTTCCAAGTCCATACCTGCCCACCAATACGCTTCTCTGACTCTCCTTCTCGTCATGTTGTTTCCAAGATGACCGGCATGAGCCCTGCATATGATGGTTCTTCTCATAGCTATGGGTGGGATCACTTTATCGCCTCTCATGAGCATCCCCTCATTTTCAAATATTTCATCTGACACTTTCCAATAGGGACGCAAACCCTCTGGAGTGGACCTCTCATCGGGCCACCCTTTCCTGACCCATTCTGTGATTTTGGTAGTGGCGTCATCTTTGGCTGCTTCTTCTTTCCAGTTTTTCTCACTAATTTCGAGGAATTCCCTATGCCTCAGGTCGGTGAGTGATGCGACGACACATTCATCCTGTAGGAAACTGGTTTCTGTATCTTTGTGCTGTGGGAGTCTGGACATACAGGCCGCCTGGGTATTTTTCCACCCCGCAAAGTGCTGTATCTCATACGGAAATTCTTGCAGCTTGGCTGCGATGCGAGTAAGGTGAGGTGTCACTGTGCTTGTCCCTCCTGGACTCAGTAGGTGCATTAGGGGTTTGTGATCGGTAACCAGCAGAAATGTAGTACCCCAGACGTATGTGCGGAAGTAATCCACGGCCCATACACATGCTAACATTTCCTTTTCAATGATGGAGTCATTTTTTTCTGCTTGTGATAGAGCCTGGAAGGCGCTGGCATCCGTGGTAACAATAGTTTTCCATTGAGGATTGAAAGGTTGCAGACAGGGCGCATGCGTTATTCCCTCTTTAACATCTTCAAATGCCTTGGCTTGTTCTGCCTTCCATTGGTATTCTGCGCCTTTCTTCAGTAATTCTCTCATTAGAGCAGTCGTCTGAAAAATGTGGTACAAATTTTGCGTAGTATTCGGATAGTCCCAAAAATTATCTTAGTTCTTCTTTACTGGTTGGGGGAGGCACCTTCACGATGGCTTGCAGTAAGTCTTTCTTGGGACTGATACCTGCCTTGGATATGGTATATCCCAGATATTCTGCTTCGTCTGGCTGCAGTACGCGCTTGTTATAGCGTAGTCACATTCATGCTTCTTGCAGTTTTGCCAACACTTTGCGGAGAGCTGTGTCATGTGTCTCATTATCTTCTGCATATATTAATATGTCATCCTGGAAGTAAGAGACATTTCCAATTTTTTTCAACAAGGCGTCCATCATGCGTTGGAACGCAGAGGCTGCTGAGGACAACCCAAAAGGCATTCTGGTGAATTGATACGTCCCAAATGGGGTTATGAATGCCGTGAGGGGTCTGGACTCTCGACGTAAGGTGATCTGGTGGTAGGCGTCCCTCATGTATAATTTCAAAAAGACTTTTGCCTCCTTCATCAGCAAAATATGTACATTTATGCTCGGTAAGGGGTAACTGTCTGCCACCACCTCCATATTTAGGCTGCGTAAATCGATGCATATGCGCAAGTCGTCGGTGACCTGTTTCTTTTTGAGGAGCACTGGGCTGAGCCATTCTGAGGACTCCACCGTCTCTATGGTTCTTTTTGATAGCATCTTGTTGAGCTTTTCTTGTAGTGCAACTCTCGCCGTCGGTGGGCATAGGCCTCACCCTATGCTTAAGCAGTACTGCTCCCTGTTTTAGTTTTATCTTGTTGTGAGGTGGGACCCGGAGTGGAGGGGGTGCCGGGAGGGGTAGCGGGACTCCGCGGGATCGCGGCAACAGGCCGCGAGACAGAAAGCGCAGCCCCATCCCACCCATCCTCCCCGGGACTCTACAGGATCGCAGCAACGGGCCGCGAGACGAAAAGCGCGGCCCCCTCCCACCCAGCCTTACTTGAACCCGCCAGGGGTGACGCCGGGGCTTGCAGCCCGGGATCCGGGTTAGCGACGGCGAGCCCTCGGGGAGCACGAGTGGTCGCGGAGAGCCGGCCCACACGGCCCGCCGAGCGTCTCTCACCACCAGGAAGGGAGAGGAGGCAGAGACGGCTTGCTCGGCGGGGCGGTCCGCTCTGGAGCGGCCGCGTGCACGAGCCCACATGGCGGGAGGGAGAGACTTCCAAAGGGGGGAGGGACTCACGGGATGGAGTTGCCTGGGAGCGGGACTCTCCTGGCAGGCAGCAGAATCAGGCACTTTGGGAATCAACGGCAGCCTTTAAAGGAGGCGGACATGGCTATACCAGCCAATGGGAAGCCAGATTGACAGGGGAGGTTTCCATTGGGGGGGAAGCAAGTCACTCACATCACATAAAAGCCGGGGAACTAATCCAGCGTTTGTTGTTGATTTTCCTAGTCATACGAGGAGGACGAGGAGAGAAGGAACAACTGGTGGGCCTATCCGGACACCAAGGAGACTTAGGAGGGTTTAAGTCAAGTCCCTGGAAGGCTGCCTAAGAGTGGAGTAACTCTCAAGGAGTTCATGGACTATATTTTCTTTAGTTTAAAATCACAAGAATAAAGTATAATTTCAGCAAACCAAACCTGGTCCGGGTCTTGATTTCTACACTTGTGCATGTAGTTTTTGATGCAGCCAGATGTGTCTGAAAACAATCCTGGGAATTAATCTTTGGTGATTGGCGTACCATTTTTGTTTATGGAAAGGACTTATCCTTCCACGCTGAGGTCGAGCCTGAATTGCAGTTTGGCCTGGTCATTCCAGCCCAATACTGGTGGTCCCTTT
Organism: Ambystoma mexicanum; assembly: GCF_040938575.1. Taxonomy (NCBI): domain Eukaryota; kingdom Metazoa; phylum Chordata; class Amphibia; order Caudata; family Ambystomatidae; genus Ambystoma; species Ambystoma mexicanum. The sequence continues at coordinate 280,337,867 of NC_090923.1, read as the reverse complement.
TCTGCGAGATACACTTTGGTTTTGGTGACCCTGCTTTTGAATTCCACCGTCACTCTGATGTACCCCAGAAGATTCACACTGGCACCTCCGTACGCCGTGGGACTAATGTTCGTTTTATATGCTTCTATTCTTTCTCTTTCCACCATTCTTTTGTACAAGTTCAATGGTAGAACAGTGAGGTCGGAACCCAAGTCTGTCATCACTCTAGTTTCATGGCCATTGACTTTAATGGTGCAGTGGGGCTTTTCCCTCTGGTTCGTGCTGCTGTTCACCATGAGAACAGTGGCGCATGCTTCTTTATCTGAGTAGGCCTCATCTCTGTCCTCTTCACTCTGGATTGTTGTCACAGTCTTCCTCGCTTTCCATGTGCACACGGACGCAAAATGTCCATACCTTCTACATTTCGAGCATTTTTTATTACTTCCCAGGCATTCTCTGCTGTTGGCTAGGTGGCTTGTACTGGTGCCTCAGTGGCACTTCAAGGGTTCCTGTTTCACTGCTGTGTCATCTCTGGTTTCTCGTTGTCCTCTGTTTCTTCTGCCTCTGGATTGCACCCACTGTACTTCTGGTATTTGCACAGCAATCCCCCACTTCTTGCGCCTGAAGGACGTCTCTTCTACCGCCTCACAATCTGGATTGCTTTGTCCAACACTATTTACTTTTCAAGAATACATTTGTCTTGTACCTTTCTGTTGTTCATGTGGACTATGAGCATGTCACAGATTCTTTCCTCCGACGTTGCTCCAAACGCACACAACGCAGCCAATTCTCTTAACTTGACTAGGTAATCGTGAACAGGTCCTGCCGGTTCTCGATTCCTGCCATAGAATCTGATTCTGTGTAGTACAATGTTTTCTTTACATGAGAATCTCTTGGCTATTCACCTTTTTGCTCCTTGATAGGCATCATCACCTTCTACTGCCGGGGCTTCTGGGTACAGATCTGCAAAAGTTCTTTGTCCTTCCATGCCCAGCGCATTAAGCAACATGGCCTTCTTGCAAGCCGCTTGATATCCTGTGCCACCCATGGCTTCCAAATAAGTTTGAAACAAAGGCTCCCATTGGAGCCATGGAATGGCTGGCTTGCCTGGGACTTGCAGGAACGGTTGCGTTGCTCCTTGCATCGTAAGGCAGTTGAGCCAGTCCGATCCTCGTCTCCAATTATGTTGCGGCCGTATAAATTATGACACTGAGCAGGAGAATGAGTTAGTGTTATTTATTTTGCACAACACATGTAATTCTGCTTAACCCATAAATTATCTCTCAGCATACGGTGCAGTAATTGGTGGTATTATCAATTTTGGTCCTGCTGGCAGTCTCTGTATTTATGGTAGTGTATGGCTCCTTGATCAAGAGGTTGCATGGGAGAGCATTGGGCAGCCTGCCGCTCCGTGGCTTGCCTCAGCTCCTAATGCCGTGAGCAGGAAGCTCCATTGCAATCTCGCGGTTGGTCCCGCAAGACTTCCCACAGGACTTTGTGAGGGACCTTTATTCTACAACGTGGTTAATCAATTCCAATAAGTTGAAAAGTGTCGGATTTTTAAGCAGCCTGAAAATGGAAACATGACAAAATAATTGGTCTGCATTTTGGTCCACATTTGCAAACACATTTTGTCATTGGGTCCATGTTTAATAAGAGTTTGTTTTTTTTGTCTCTTGAATACAGTGTGTTCGGGTGTTGAAGATATGGGTATGGGTGACTGTATTGATTGAGTGTCAGTATGTCTGATAAGTGTTTTTTGTCTTTCTGTATTGATTAATGTATGTTCTCCAATCTATTCATGATTAAATAAAATTAGCTTGTATTTATTAAATAAATCTTGTTATACTTTGGCAATTAACTCCTCTGGACTCCTCCTTTTTGTTGCTGTTGATACCCGGTCCAGATACCGTGTCTACTCCACTGTTCCTCCTCTGCAGCAGATGGAAACAAACACAAATGGAAACGCACTTAACTCGTGCTTCCATTTGTGTTTGTTTCCTTGATCAGCCAGACCCGCTTATCCTACGCCTGGCCCTCCATCACACAGAGCATGATGGGCGAGGGCCATGTTGAGATGGAATATGCACGATAGTGCAACCCATCCCGCACCATTTTTTCTTTTCTTTTTTGTCTTCTTTTATGGTTTCTCTTCCCTATTTTCAGCTGTAGGGCTGCACCCCCCTCTGGCTCTCCCAGGGCAGGCAGCGCCTCCCAGTTTGAAGACCAGTGGTCTAGTGGAATTTCCAGATGGACACCATGCTGTAAAGTCAAAGTACTAAGACAACAGAGGATGGTTACAAGGGTTGGGATATTGTATGTGGTTTCCTGTCAGCTGTATTAATGGATATCTGGGGTGGTGAGCTAAATTAAGGGCTTAATAACAGCTTTCAGCCATGGCCAGTGGAGAGTTTGCCTGGGGCATGAGATTGAGTATTTCCCAAAGGACCGTCTTCGCCCTCAATGTGTCCATTTTACATATGCCTGGGGTTCCACCCCAGGCAACCCCAAGACACCCAAAATGCCTGCCTGGGAATCACCTTCACCCATGCAGAGTGGCCACCTTAAGGACAGCATGGCATTTGGCTATCCCCCTGGTACCTCCAAACTCCCCTCTGTGACACACCCACTGCACCTCCTATGCCCACTGTGCATGGCCTGCAGCCATTGCCAGTGTCCAAATTATCAAGCTACATCCTTCTGTAATGCTTCTAGCAACCCCAGCCAAACCGATTTTATGAGAGAGGGAGGGTGGAAGGGAGGGAGGATGTTGAGCAGTTGACTTTGGCAAGGTTGATTAGTGATTTATTTTTCTGCAAGAGTTTCTCTGTTGAACGAATGTCTCACTTGCTATCAGTGAGATCCTGGCTAGAGATTTTGCTCTGACTCAGTGTTGTTTCAGTTATGTGTAACGGCCATTGAGGACATTGTACTATGCGTCAAACGTGTTGAGGAAGCAGAGGACACCTCTGGGTGGACACATATCTTCCATAATAGAGAGAAGGCTAGCTTCCAAAGCTTGCCTGCAAAGTCCTTGAAGACGCAGTGAGTGATGGCAAAGCATAAAATAAGCAGTATTACATATGCCCCAAACCTGAGGATGTCATTCCTTCTCCCCTAGGTGGAGACCTTGCCCATGGGGCCAGGGCGTTGTGTCCACAGTACAATAGTCCCTCTGGGGGTGGTGCACTGAGGAAGGATCACATGGGGGAGGAACCCCCTTATGGGATTAGGGACGACCATGTTCAGAGAACGCAGTATTCCGCTGCGTTAGTATATCTCAACACTTCCCCAATGTTAAATCCCTCTTCCCCTTTTGTTGATAGAGCCAGTGTCTGCTATTTTAGCCAACCTAATATATTTGGCATGATTGAAACAGCAGAGAAGACAAAGTATACTGCATATGGCTCTGTTTCAAGTATCGGGAAACCTGATTTAACTGAACTGGCCCATTAAAACATGCAGATCACTTTACTTCAAATGTTAGTCAAGCTAATATACTTGATAAGATTCTAACCTAAAAGAGTAGAAAGTATATTACATCTGACTCTAGGTCATGTACTGAGAGGAAGAAGATGACCAGGAGTCCAATGATTTTACAGATGCAGTAATGCAAGTAGGGAAAAGTAACCTTGAAGGCTGGCTACGTAGTGAATTAGATTGCGGCGATGCACCAATCTATACAATATAGGAATGCACAGAACCTCGCTATTCCACAATGCACTTTAAAGCAAGGCTGAATCCCATGGGTGAAGAGGATTTCGGTGTGTGGCGCAGTTGTAAATTACTGATTACTGATGGCAAGGTGATTTTTGAGAAAGGCTTAGCTGGCCTAGCATCAAGAAAACAAGGCCATAGTGAAGTTGGGCGCCTGTCAAAAGGCTACAAGAATGTGAGAAAAGAACAAACTTCTGTTTGAAGCAGTATGAAAAAACACTAAAGGCGTCAAGAATTCACCATTTAAAAGTCTCAAAAGAGTTGTCTCCAAGTCACATGGTCAAGATCGAAATAGCTTGGGTCAAGCTACACCGAAAGCAAAAGACAAGCAGCTTCTGCAAGGCCAAGTTCAAAGCTTAAATTGTCTGGCAGACTGTAGGAGTGATGATAGATGTTGAGCTAATTGGTGGGGAGATAAGACCACGCTAACCTACCATGCACCTGGAATGGTAGCCTGCATGCTGCCAGCGTGTGGAATATTCTAGAGGGGTACAAGGGTGCCAAACCAATTGTAGAGGGCCACGTAATGAATAGCCCTATAGTTTGTATAACCAATCAATCGTCATGTATTTAGTGACGATAATGATGACCATTTATTTGGGATGGGCTTAGTTGACCACCTGATTTAATATACCCAATCATAACCTTCGGCTATATAGAATGTATACTTAGATGTTCCCTGAAAGCCAACCACTGTTACTCATAGGTTTTTGCAGTTTGCCACGTAGTATGACGTCAATGATGACAAATCTTTGTTATAAAAGATCAGCTTTTTCAGAAATGACCTGAGATTGTGCCGTGCGACGTCGGATGTTGTCCGTTGTACTCCCTGTTTTCGATAATTGATAATTAAACAAAAAACAGTTTTGCCAACTTCCTGAGTCATTTTGATTATTGATGTTTGAGTAACTTCTGCATCCCCATCCACCTCTATGTATTGCTACCTCATCTTAAAGGGCTCTAGGTATTAAAGTTCAAAGGCCTGGAGGAACATGGCCATTGTCTCTGCTATAGTCGACATGACACTTTTCGCCTCCTTACTGGCATTACAACATCCACTGTCCTGGACGCTCTTGTGCATGAGTTGCACCTCCTGGAGGTGCTGCTGCACCAGGGCCGTCAGGGCATCCTGGCGTTGTTCCATTCGGCTGAGTCAGCCATCGATTTCCCCTCACACTGGGGAAGGGTAGGCGTTGTGGACTAATTGGGCCCATGGGGCTGAATAGCAGTGGTTCATCAATGCTGTGGTCGGTGGTATCCCCTGTGTCCACTGCACCGACGTCAGCTGTGTCTTCTACAATGCACGCATGTGCAAAGCCTCGTGGCTGCAGTGGTGGTGGCGGCACTGCTGCAGCTGGGGCTGTCGGGGTGGGTGCAGCGTGTGGGGCCTGAGGTGGCTGGACTGGTTGCACCAGTGGGGCCTAAGGTGACTGGATTGGTTGCACTAGTGGGACCTGAGGTGGCTGGACTGGTTGCACCGGTGGGGCCTGAGGTTGCTCGACAGATGCAGCTAGGGTTGCAGTAGCAGTTGTGCCTGTTGAGGCTGTGGAGTCCTGGGTTGAGGTGGTGGTCTGCTGTGTTTGTTGGCGTTGACGGCTGGTGCCCCTTGGATGGGTCCCCTCATTGCCAGATGATGTGTCTGAGGGAGTCGGAAAGGTAGGTCATCAGTGATGAGTGTGGATTGATAAGGCAGAGATTTATGCTTTGGCTTTTTTATGATGGTGCTGTGTCAGGGTCATGGCGGGGGACATGGCATGGTGCACACATGCTTGTGTCATGCATACTGTGCAGGTGGATGTGTGATGTATGTACATGGTAGGGTGGTGGGCCGGAGATACTGTTGTGGTGTACTGACAATTGCTGGGCAGGGTGTTAAGGGTGTGGCCCACACGCTGTGTGATGTTGTGTTGGGGAGGGGTGTGCCATGGATGGGGTCGCTATGTGTCTGCTGCCTGTAGCACTTACAGGGATAGGTGTCAATTTGTGCTCATGGGTCGGGCTGGCTGGGACGAGGGAGTCACATGTTTCCTTGATGTGTGATGCTGGTCATTTATGGGTGGTGAAGGGGCTTAGCACTGACGTGACTTTGTGCCAGGGCTGGCATGGCGGACACACGCCAATTTTGCAGTGGCAGCAGGAGCATGTTCTGTTGGCAGTACAGGGTGCCTGTGCTATGTTCTAAGTGTATTTGTGGTATGAGTGAGGTTTTGGACGAAGGTGTGTGTCGGTGTGTGCACCCAGGTTGCGGGTCTCACGGGGTGGGGTGGAAGGGCTGTACTGATGTTGTGCATGACACACTTGACATATTTTGCTGCTGTAGTGGGTGCAGGGTGGACAGGGTGGTTGATGTGACATTGGCGCTACATGTACTCACCAGTCTCCTCATGTCCTGGCTCCAGCCTCCACAGCACCAACCCCTTCTATTGACTCGAGGTACAGCACACTGCTGCACGTCTCCTCCCAGGGCAGCAGGTGGATTGGGGATGCGCTGCTGCCACCTGTGGCCATGCCCTGTCCGCGCTGACCCGAGAGGAGGTTGTGCCCCATCAACCGAAGGTCGTCCCACCTCTTTTGGCAGTCACGTACTGTGCGGGGGGTTGTGCCAACTGCTGTGACTTTCTGGGCAACCTCCTACCAGATGGTCTTCTTCTGCAGCTGGGCCTGCCTGCGCTGGTCAGTTGAGAAAAGTTCATCAGCATGCTGGACTATGGTGTCCGACAACATGTTCAGATTCGCCTCACTGAGGCTTGCGCCTCTGGGTCATACAGACTCTTGATACCATTAATGGTTGTGTTTCTGTGCTCAGGATTGTGGTATGTCGCCTGGGCTGTCAGGATTGGAATGGATTGTGTTTTAGTAATGTCCACCAGACCATTTCCTGTTCCGGCGAACACTGCATTTCCAGTAACTGTAATTGCGGCACCGTTGTTACCGGTGCCGGTGGCTCTGGGTTAGGTGTTGCTGGAATCTAAGTCACCGGCACCTACGACGCCAGTGTTGCCATTTTGGGGGGGTTTTGTTGGTATTTCTGGCATGCCGGTGCCGCCGTTTCTGGCATGCCGGAATGTGCGCACACGCCAACACACAATCAGCCGGAGTTTCCGGCATCACGGGTTGCCGGACACCGTGGCACCAACATGCCAGAAAATGAGATTTCATACCGACAACCTTGTTATGAGGCCCATTGTCCATAAAGTATTCTGGGCAGAGAAGCACATGCGTAAACTAAGCAAAGAGAGCACCACTGCAACATCCAGGCCTAAGTTATTAGGTTCTAGAAGCCATACCCAAGAGGGACCAGACGCTCCCGCAGGGTTCAAGGTAAGCGTTACAGAACACGAAGCCCACGTTACCACCTTCCTCGAGCGCCATGGACTCCTCGGAGATAGATCAGTTAGCGCAGCTCCTAGGTGGGCTCAGGGCGGAGATCCATGCAACCCAGTCTGAGACCAACGCCCTAAGGTGGGAACTGGTGGGGAATAAGGACCACACAGAAGAGTTGGCTAGACAGTCACTGCAAGCCCAAGCTGGGCAAGTCCCACTACCTGGTCTGGGTCCCCCAGTCAAACCCGCAGCACCAGTTCAAGTGGTTGTTCCTGGAGCAGTCCCTTTAGCCCCCCCAGAACGCTTCACAGGAGACCCCCACAAGTTTGCGGTTTTCATGAACCAATGTCGGCTTCAGTTCCTTTATAGACCCGGGGTTTTTCTCAACGATCAATCCAAGGTGGCCTTTGTTTTATCAGACCTGGGAGGGCATGCTGTTAACTGGTCCATCCTGATAGTGAATCGAGATTACCCACTCCTGCACAACTATCAGGGGTTTCAACAGGAATTAGAAAAACTGTTCGCTCACCGAACACAGGGACAAGCCCTTGATAACGAATTGCTCTACGTCAAGGCAATCAGGATTGTCTGCCTTATGTGGCCACCTTCAGCCGGCTAGTGGTGGAATCTAACTGGCCAGAGGAAAAATGAACCACTTTGTTCTATCGAGGTCTCCAAGGGGAGTTGAAAGATGTCTTGACGCAGGTAGTTAACCCGCCAGAGGGATGTGCCGAATACATTGATTTGGTCCTGCAGCTGTACCACTGGTTACAGGACCACAGAATGGATTGCGTTCACTCAGAGGGGTGATCGTTATATGTCGCCAAAGGAAGGTCCAGTACGTGCTTCAGAGAACCACCCTGAGCCCATGCAGCTGGGAGATATCCGCTGCCCACTCACCAGAGATGAAAAGGAGAAGAGAAGACAACAACAATTGTGTTTATACCGTGGTAAAGAGGGTCATTTCCTTCAGGACTGCCCTGTCAAACCACCTAGAAAGATTGTGGGGGCTATGGATACCACAGACATGGACGGCAGAGAATGTCAGCTGGAACACTCCAACACTAAGCAAGCTCCCCGGTTTCAGATCATCTTAGGGATGCCCTGGCTAGAGTCCCACAATCCCGGCATTGATTGGTGTGCCAGGACCTGTACCTTTTCGGAGAGCTCGTGCATATGTGTTACACTACAAGCCCTGTTTCTGGGGGCTCCCTGGTTGCATCCGAATGAAAGAAGATGGGCACCATCCTAGGCATGGTAGGAGTGTAACCACCTGAATATTCAAAATACCAAGATGTGTTTCATAAAGAGCCAGCAAATAACCTTCCCCCACACTGACCGTACGACTGCCAGATATACCTCATACCCAGCTCCGAAGTACTTTGCAGTCAGATTTATGCACTGACGGAACAAGAAAATGCCCATCTCAGGATGTACTTGGACCAATACCTAGCCAACTGATTTATCTTTCCATCCAAGTCCCCAGCGGCATCCCCACTCTTCTTCGTACCAAAGACGTAAGGGGACCTAATAACTTGTCTTGATTATCGATCACTGAACCACATCACGGTAAAAAAACGATATCCGTTGCTCCTCATACCTGTGCTTCTGGATCAAGTCAAAACACCTGCATTGACACCAAATTGGACCTCCGAGGGGCATACCACCTGGTGCGTGTTAAAAGCGAAGAGGCGTGAAAAACCACCTTCCGCACCAAATTTGGCCTCTATGAATATCAGGTGATGCCCTTCGGGCTGTGTAATGTGCCAGCGGTGTTCCAGTATTTCATGAACAATGTTTACCATGAGCTTTTGGACGTGTGCGCAAGTGTCTACATCGATGACATCCTGATTTATTCAACCACGTCTCAGGATCATGTGCTCCACGAACGACAGTGCTCGAGAAATTACGGCAACATAAATTGTATGCAAAACTGGAGAAGTGTGCCTTTCATGTCTCAGAGGTTGAGTTCCTAGGTTTTGTGTTGACTCCGCGTGGCATACGGATGGACAACTGGAAAGTTGATGCAATTGCCCACATAAGTAAAGAGGGTCCAGAGTTTCTTAGGATTCGCAAACTTTTACCACTGCTTCAGTTCTGGGTTCTCTCATTTGGTGCATCCGATTACCACATTAATCCGTAAGAACAAGAAGTTTGAATGGTCCTTGGAAGCGGAGCAAGCGTTCCAGGCATTGAAACACAGGTTCACAACAGCACCTGTCTTGCAACACCCAAAGTCGGATCTTCCATACGTCGTCGAGATCAACGCTTCCAATGTGGCTATGGGAGCTGTCTTGTCTCAGAAGAATCCAACGACGGGTCAATTATACCCAGTGGCCTTTGAGGCAAAAGAATTATCATCGGCAGAGCATCATTACGCCATTACAGACACAGACTGTTTGGAGTTCAAGGCGGCCTTCAAGGAGTTGAGGCACCATCTTGTTGGGCGCAAGACATCCCATCACTTTTATTACTGATCACCGGAACCTCCAGTACTTGTGGTCAGCTAAGGCACATTCATTGCGGCAGTTGAGGTGGGCCCTATTCTTTGCAGAGTTCGACTTTGTGATAATGTTTCGACCCGGGGTACCCAACGGCAAGGCTGACGCTTTATCTTGTTTGGGATGAGACAGGGCTTATGCTTTCCCTCAGCTGGTGGCCATCATTTCGCAGACAAATTGCTGGGCGCCGTCAGAACTGCGGACACTCCTTTAGATGTGCTACACAGAGCCATAAAGAAGACGGCGACATTGGACGAGCAGGAGGCCTGGGCTTCAAAAGACACCCAGCGGGAAGTCCGGGACGAGTTATCCTACTACCAAGGCCAATTGTATCTCCCGTAACCAGCATTACAGGCTCTGGTGTTATCCGACTATTACAACGTGCTATTGGATGACATCCCGGAATCACAGAGACCAGGGTTCAAGTACAACAGCATTATTGGTGGCCAACCTGGCGCAAAGACATTGCGCAGTATGTCCAAACCTGTAGCATATGTGCTCAAAACAAGACTCGGAGACAAAAACCTCCTGGCCTTCTACAGCCTGTAGCAGTGCCTCCAGCCCCTTTGCACACAATGTCATTGGACTTCATCACAGATCTACCCCTGTGCAGGGGTTTCAACATTACATTGGTTGTAGTGGATCTTCTATCTAAGATGGCACACTGCATAGCTCTTAAAGGACTTCTGAAGGCTAGCTCATTGGCCAAACCCTTCGTGGAACAGATTGTCAAGCTTCATGGTTTCCCTTCTGTGGTAATTTCTGATCGAGGCAGCGAGTTTGTGTCTCAATTTTGGAGAAGATGCTGTGACCTAGCCCAGATAGATGTACATTTGTCTACCAGTCATCATCCTTAAACAGAAAGGCAAACAGAAAGGACTAACCAAACGTTAGAGCAGTATCTCCGGGGTGTGCTCCACCAGGTTGACCAGAGATAAGACGATCTTTTCTGGACAGCGGAGTATGCGTATAATACCTCTGTGCACGCTTCAACCAGGTACAGTCCTTCCTATATACTACATGGCAGGCATTACTGCACCTCCACGTATGACCCACCTGAGAAATTAGAGCTGTCAGCAGTTTCAGCATTGCATGAGATCATTCATTACACTTTGAAACAAGCTGCGGCGCATCTATCTCCAGCAAAAGAAGCCCACGAAAGGTTTGCTGACCGGGGCCAAAGAGACTCTCCTCATTACAAGGTGGGCGATGAAGTGTGGTTAGCGACTAAACACATTCAACTGAAAGGACCGAGGAAATTTCACCCCCTATACAATATCAGCAGTTGTTAGCTCTGTAGCTATGAAATTAGCATTACCATCTACCATGCACATACATCCTGTGTTTCATGTCTCGCTACTTCAACCTGTCCAACCGGGCACATGTGTCATAACACCACCGGTCCCGGTATTGGTAGACAGTGAACCAGAGTACGAGGTCAAAAACATCCTTGATTCTAAATATGTGAGAAGCACTCTAATATCTAATAGACAGGGAAGGCTATAGGGCTCAAGACCGCACAAGGGACCCGACACAAATGCACATGCACGGCGTTTAGTAACCAGTTTCCATTGGGATTACCCAACCAAGCCAGGCCCTGGCAGTCACCCCTTGGAAGGGGCCTTGAAGGGGGGTACTGTCATGACCTCCAGAAACATGACCACCAGTAGCTTATTTTCTGGTCCTTTCCTTTTTGCAGCGGCAGATTTCAAGTCTGCACATGTCCTGGCTTCTGGTGGTGGGCTGACCACCGGAGATGCTGTTTTTCCCCACGCACGGTAGCTGGGTGACTTGAGGACGATTGCTTTATAGATGATGCAGCAAGACTTGAAGGTGATTTTGTGTGCATTGGGAGCCAGTGATGGTCGATGAGGGCCGGGGTGATGTGGTTGTATTGGCATAGAGCCTTGATGAGGCATGCAGCCACATGTAGGACACTTCTCAGGGGCAAAAGGGAGGATGACGGGAGGCCTTCAAGCAGGGCATTGCCCCCATCCAGGTGGGATAGGACGAGAGCTTGAACAGTGGATCTAAAGCTGTCCAGAGGGAGGGAGGGCTTGACTTTCCACAGAAAGGAGAGCTTATATCAAGCAGTCTGAGTATTCTTAGCTATGTGCATCTTGAAGGAGAGTTGCTTTTAGATGTGGCACCCGATGGACTTGACACAGGAGGTGAGCTCTGGTGGGAAGCCCTTAGGGTTCATGGTTGATAGCCAGGTCTGTATGTCTGGTGTTGTTGGTAAGGAGTAGGAATTCGGTCTTGGAGGGGCTGAGCTTCAAGTATGCAGTGGACAGCCTGTGGATGTCATTTATGGAGTCGATCTTGAGGTATAGCTGTGCGTTGTTGGCACATTGATGGATGTGTATGTTGTGTCTGGATAGGAGGGCTCCCAGTGGCTCCATGTATAGATTGAAGATCACTTGGGAGAGGATAGAACCCTGCGGGGGTCCACAGGTGACAGGTAGCATTGGCTATCTAGAGGAGTCCATCTGAACAAACTGCTGGTGGTTGGCGATGTTGGACTTGAACCAGCTTAGGACAAGGTTGCTGGTCCCCATGCACCGATGTAGAGTGCATGTGAGCACCTGGTTGTCTACTGTGTCGAAAGCGGTAGGGAGGTCGAGTAGAACTAGGAGGTAGGGGTGGCCGTCTTCAAGGCTGTTGAGGACATTGTCGCCATCTCTGTCCTGCATTTGGATCTCATCCCGGATTAGTAGGTTTGTAGGAGATTGTTGGTGTCAATGTGTTGCTGCAGCTGCATGGCTTTGTTTTCTCAATGATCTTACCAATGCAGGGAAGATGGGTGATTGAGTTAGGGAGCTGTTGCTGATCTCCAAGAGAGGGAGTGGAACTTCTGCAGAGAGGGTCTTGAGGATGGATAATATGATATGATTTGGTATTTATAAGGCGCCTGTACACAAATGTTTCTAGGAGCCACAAGCCACGACTTGGAAGGGGGAGACAGTGGAAGAAAGGACAAACGATCCTACTAGGCCTTGTGTCATTCCGATTGTGTAAGTGTGAAAGCAAGAGAGCAAGGGGGAAGGGAGAGGGGGAAGTAAAGAGGAGAGGCTACTGAAAAGTGTGGTCAGGGTACCATGGCTCTGACTAAGTGCAGCCAGGGCAGCAAGGCTCTGGGTAAGTGCATGGAAAGCAGGAGGCAGTAGGAGTTAATGTTTCAGCCCCTAAGTGTGTGGTAGGCCCAGAGGCAGTGCAGTAACACTGATCATGGAGGGGCCTGGTACCCTGTGAGACTCAAGAGTACCCGGCAGCTAGTCAGGGCAGCCAGCCAGTCAGGGCAGGCAAACAGGAAGGTTGGCAAGGAAGAGGGAGAGAGAATGCAGAGGAGAACAGGAAGGTCTTGAGCAGCTTCTGGAACTTCAGGTGGTCCAGCTCAGGTTTCAGAGGGGCAGGGAGGCCGTTTCAGAAGGAGGCACCTGCAGTGGAGAGATACCTACCACCCACTCTCTGCTTGGAGAAGCATCTGACACTCAGAGAGTTTGAGGTAGCTGAGCAAAGGGTTCTATAATTAAGATATTTTGGCAGAGAGAGTTGGATATAGTGTGGACCCTGGCCCCAGAAAGCCTTGTGGACGATGCAAAGGGTCTTGAACTTGATCCTTGCAGCCACCGGGAGCCAGTGCAGAGATTTCAGGGCTCGAGAGATGCAGTCCCTGGGCTTGCGGCCAATGATACGTTTTTCAGTCCTGTTCTGGATCAGTTGAAGGGGGTGCAGGGTAGAGTTAGGCAGATTGAGAAAGAGGCTGTGCCAGTAGTCCAGCCTGGAGAGTACCAGAGCTCTGAAGGCCGTGAGCTTCTAGGGGAAGGTGAGCAAAGGTAAATACCTCCGACGAGGTGCAGCTGAAAGAAGAGCTAGTTCCGTGCCTCTGGCTGATCTGAAGCCAGACTAATGGTCGTAGAGACAACCAACAGATTCAGTGTGGAGGGTTAGCTGTCAGATGGCCAGCTTTTCCAGGAGTTTGCCCAGGAAAGGAGTGATGGCGATCGGGTGATAGTGTGTTGGACAGGAAGGGTCAGCAGACGGCTGTTTTATAAGGGGGTGCACAAGAGAGTGCTTGAGGACAGAGGAGAAAGATCCAGTGGCCAAAGAGTGATTGCAGAAAACGGCCAGGGCTGGAGCAAGGGAAGCAATGTGGTCCTTGATAGTTCTAGAAGAGCAGAGGAGCACCCCTTTGGAAGACCCTTTCATAGATTGGACTTGTCTAGAAACATCAGGTATTATCGGACAGAGGGAGGAGAGGAGAGGAGGCCAAAGGGGGCCTGAGAGCGGTAGAAGGAGAGAGAGAGAGGAAGAGGAAAGTGACGACAGGATGTCCTGGGTTTTAGTGGTGAAAGGAGAAGCCAGAGTGGAGCAGAGAGCCTGAGAAGGAACAGGAGAGGTGGATACTGCAGTAGGATTGTTCCGCTCCTCAAAGTGCGATTTTTCGATGGAGTGTGGTATGGGAGGGTCAGTTAGCGGGTTGATGCAGTGCTTGACCGCTTTGAAGAAGGCTCTGCTTATGTTGTCAGCTTCTGCTATGGTGTTCTGATAGTAGGAGGCCTTGGCTGTGTTGATTAGTTGTCAGTGGGTTGCTTGGAATTCCTAGAGGATGGGGTCCTGGAGCAGAGCCAGGTTTTCTCTAGTTTCTTAATGACTCTGAAGAGGGTAGGTCGAAATCTGCCCCTGCTTCCCCTCCCGCCAGATACATGAACCAGAAGAACAAAAAGAACCATGATCAATCGTACCATTTCGATCGGTTCCCAGTGCTCCCACAATAAACAAGTACGTTGAAAGGCAACCACTCAGTCAACATTACAGCCCGGGAGCAGTGCAAACGTTGCCCAAGGTGGATGAGAAGCCTCGAGGCGCAACCAAAGATACCTCCATTGACAGTCTCGACTAAAGCACCAAGAAGCCATGCACAGTGTTGTTAGAGAAACCACAACATGGTAGCATTAGACATGATGCACACGCACCATATGCACATCGGGACACCATCACACACCCGAATACACGAAGAATACATGCGTACAGTTTTATAAGTTAGTGGACAGACACATGCACATATTGTCTTCACGTTTATTATTTTTGCCATTAGCCTGACTGGAGCAATGCAGAAACCGCAAGCAAGAAGCAAGAGATCATGTGCAAAAGGTTACAGATGCTATATGCAAATAATTTGGAACTGCAGGAGCACCTGAGGGACCTGACAGAGCCATAAACAACTAACCTATGGATACTATAGAATAGCACAACCAAGTCAGAAGCCATGCCATGGCTTAGGAAAATTACAGTAGGTCACAATCGTCTCAGTAAAGGCTGAGCTAAGCTGAATTCAGTGCGGACAAGAAGATAAACCATGTGGGACTGGGCCTGCTGCCAAGGCCACCAAGATTCAAGTGACATTCTATTCCTAGCAGTAACACCGGCAGAGTAAATGCGAATAAATCGGAGTAATTCAGACCTCCAGGAGCCCAAAACTTGGTCTCTAGACACGTTACCCGCCGAGCTGATGATGAACCGAAACTAGAAGCTGGGTACAGGGAGCAGTCTCACGCAGCCAGACAATGGCCTGAAACAAAGTTGTTACAGAAGAACCCGAGTGTTGCATGATGAGAACGAGCACTCTCATAGTCTGTGGTGGTGCACACACGTTACAATGCAGACGCATAGTTGTTCTTATTACCTTGAAAAGGTACACCTCGAGCTGAGAACCAATTTGGGTCCCAGGCCTGGGGGCGACAGCTCTAACCAATCACAGTACAGGACCATAGGGGGTGGGTAGCTACAGGCAAGAACCACACTACGACACTGTAGAAGTACCATTTTTTGGGGATGATCCAGGCCAGCCATCTGACATGGCAGAGCCAATAATATAACAGATATAGAGTCTGCCATAGGTGGACTACCACTCAGCGGCCAATTCACTTGCTCGATAGGTTTGCTGGTGAGGGACCCAGGTTATGATATCATTGTGAGTTGGAGTTGCCTAAAAACTAGCCCTGTACCCCTCCTGCTTACCTGAGAGTTTATCCTAAGAAGTTGGTAGCAGAGAGATGGTTGGCTCCGCCAGCCCGACACCAAGCCAACCTCTTTGCCACTGAACCTGAGAGGCTGTGGGACCCTTGCGTGCATTTCGAGAACCCCGGGAAACGCGTATCTGCATAAAGGCCGTCGGGAACCGTTTGAAAATCATCCAGCCTGGAATCGGTGAGTTGTCCAGACAGACCAGGACGGGGAGGCGAGCGTCTTGACGGGGGAGGTGGCAGCCGAGTAGTGCCAGTGCAGCACAGAACATAAGTATTGGTCAAGGCTAACAGCAATTGTGGGTTCAAGGGAGGGTATGGAGTATTGTGGGGGTAACAGCGGGTATTGTTTAGTACTAGTGAAGTATTGTCTACCAGTGTGTCATAGCATTGTTTAGTATCATTGTTGTGAGTAGGAACTGGAGCAGAAGTAGAAGTATCCTTTTTGTGAATAGGCCACATTCAGGTTTGGAATGCTTGGATGACAAAAGGTTATGAATAAAGGTATTCCTGTGGGTTAGGCGTTTTATCTCGGGTCATAAATGATGGTATTCCCGTGAGGGTTATCTGGAGCTATCCTAGATTGCGGAAGGTGTAATGACTGGTTAAGTCTCCTGGGGAGAGGTGTTTTACACATTAGGCAACGCAACGGGTGCAGTTCAATCACAGGAGAACAGAGGTATACTCTGTCCTGGAGAGGCAGGAAGACAGCTGTGGGGTTTGTATGGGGTTGGAGTAACGGGTCACTGTTGTGTTGTGATTTAAGCTTGGTGATGTCACCCTTAGGTCGGTGCATAGGACAGAGAGTTTGACAGTGAGGAGCTAGTATTGTGAACATGTGATTGGCAGACAAGGTGAACCAGTGGCAGTGGGCGGAAGGCGCATGCGCAGAATTGTGGTGGTGTGCCGGAGAGAGGCAGAGATTGTGAAGGAGGGGCGGTGCGTGGAGCACACCTGGTACGGTGCAGGGCCAAAAGGCTCGCAGAAAGTGGAATATACTAACTTTGTATTGTGACCTTTCTTCCATGAACAGCAAATTATCGAATACCTCAATTTGAGGTCAGGTAAAACAAGGGTTTACGAAGTGTATCAGGGAAGTAGCGGGGGAGTCACCCCCCTTCAACACTTTTGTAAGACATTGCCACCCAATAAAGAGAAAATTGTTAAGTACAGTATAGAGTGGGCCAAAAACATGGAAGGTAAATTCACCAAACCATGGCCGCCCTGCGGCAGTTTCTCGAGGGACGTGCAGCAATTGCTATTGACACACATACAAGCTACTTACAAGGGAAAGAAATTGATCAAATGCATGGGGGTGTTCGAGTTATGGTGCATGTTCCAGGAGGGAGAGGGGGAAACGACGAGGCATCCATGGATGCTGAATCAGCATAAGGTGAAGGAGGGAGGGAACAATCTCTCTGCACCTCCCCCACCCCTCCAAGTGTAATATCTGATGATACAGACGATGAACAGGGAATGTATCCAATTAGAGAACTGAGAGCAGCAGAGGGATATTCAAATCCGACATACAAGCCACCACCATACACTAGAGAGGACAAACCGAAAGGTGCAGGACAGCCTGTTACAAGTGTGGAGGCGAGTGTGGAGGGACAAAAGCATGCAAAAGCAGAGTTTGAGGGCATAGGTATGGAGGAATGGATAGCATCACAGATACTCTTGAAGCTTAAGGGGAAGGCAACAGAGGAGGCAGAGGGAGCAACTAAAGCAATTGAGAGTTTGGAAAAGGATCGCAAAAGACTTGACTAGGCAGAAAAAATGGTGGAAGATAGAAGGGAGAAGGGGAGGGAAGTGAGGTTAGAGTGGGTGGACAGAGAGAGGGGGAGAGATGAAACACTGGAGCGGGAAGATAGAGAACGAAGAAGGGAAGAGGAAAAGAAACAGTTGGAAAGGGAGTGTGAAGAAAGAATAGAAAGAGAACTGAAGGAGAAGAAAAGGGCAGAGGGGGAGAAACGGTAGAGAGAAATAGAAAAGGCAGAGAGACGAAGGGAGATAGCAGAGCACAAAAAAAATGCAAGTTAGCAGAGAGGGAACAGAGGAAGTTGCAGTTAGACAGGCTGTTGAGGGAACAAGCACGAAAAGGAGGAGGATACGCGAGCAATAAGGGCGGTTAGTGAACAAGTTTCCCTGGAATGGGAGAGAAATAGGCGGAAGGGGGAGAGGCAAGTAGAACCAGACAGCATGAATGTGCAAGTGAGGAGCACAGGAGGAAGCAGAGCTGCACACCTGGGGTATGGGCAGGAGGCAGCAAATATAACCTAGTGGATATTGATCTTAGGTCAGAATCCAACATCGACTCAACATCAAGAAGGTTGAACTTTTCCGATGACTTCTACAGCAACATGGACATAGGGTGGGACAATGACGACGGACACATTGGTGACTTGATGGGGGAGCAGAGCAGGCTCCACTCCACGGTGACAGGCGCGGTAACATCATGGGAGTGTAGACCCCACGGACAAGGAGGAGGAGGGGCTGATCTAGAAGATCAAGCACAACAAGCAACTGACAGGTGCACTACACACAATACATATATCAATATGCTCAGGGATCTCCCAGGACGCAGGAGAGAGGAGACACACTGGCACATTCCAGAGGACGATTGTCTAGCGCTCATGACAAAAGCAAACCAGTACCCGCACTAGAGACAGTGGACATATACACAGACATTGACAACGAGAGGGGGCCTATTCAGATCAGACAGTATCGAAGGACACCAGATGAGAGGGCAACGTTTTCCCAGATGCCATTATTGGAAAGGGGAGGGACGAGGCCTCAGTATGTTCCCTGGAAACACACAGACATGAAAAATGTCAAATGCAGGCTACCATCCTTAAGTGTGGAGCTGGGAAGTAGATTTATGTCTGTGGGTATTTTAATCCGCTGGATTGCGAGTTACTCAGGCAAGCCTAGTGGTGGCAAGCCAGAGAATTTCTGGATACTGGTTCAAAAGGCCTTCTTACACCACACAGCACCCTACTGGGTGGAGAGAATAAATTTGAGGATTTTGGCCTTCCTGGAAATCAATAGTTCTCTATTGCTGGCAAGAGTTTTGGCCTCTGGATCTGGAAGAATATTAAAGCTGGATGTAGAATGCTGGATCAGAGTGCTTCACCGGAATCAGGAAACTGAGTGGATCTGTGAGTCCCTATGTGTTGTCAGCTGTCTCTATTTATGCTATAAAATGACATCACAAAGAGGGTGTATGGGCCGGTTTAACTAAGCTTTCCCCTGTGAGCTGGGATTGGACCCAACTTCATCTCCGTCTTGCGATTTGAGTGATTGGATCAAGGCCGGATGATGTCACATTTTATAGTTTGCTTCACAAACCTCAGAGACCTCCCTTTAGCCACTGTTCTCAAAATCGGATTTGATACTAAATGTACATTTCTACATTGGTCACCTTTATACAAACCACACACAAATATGCCATATTTTATGTAGCAGCTATTCCTCAAAACCCTGCAGCGGTGGGATCTTGTCTCAACTTTCTACAGAATTTTGTCCTTTTCGCTATGAACACAATTTCCAAATTGTATGCAAATGTCTGTAGCTGTGTGTGTTTAACATAGGGATGTGCTTGTAAATTTACACAATTCTAACCTTAATACATTTTGTATAAAACCACATATATTGCCATTCCTGTCCAGAACATGTCACACAGTTCTACCACCTCTTCACATGTGCTGCCCAAAATTAAATTATCAACTATATCCTTTTTATATTCTTCACCCTTTTGTATGACAAGTTATGAGTCTTTTAAGAATTGTTCTTTGTTCATGTTTAGCAACAGATGGTCCGCCCCTTATTGTCTCCCTGCAGTCCAGGGGCATCCCCCTCCTTGTTAGTTCCTTCCAGGAGCCATTTACAACCAGCTTCACACCTCCAGTTTCCTGGGCTGAAGCTCTGTCATTGTTCCTTCTCTTTCCATAGACAAAAGTCTGGGCTAACCAGAAATTAGCACCTCCCTGTGAGTTTCTGCTGAGAGGAAGGTCCTCCTTCTGGGAGAAACCTGCTTTTCCAGTTCTTGTTGCTCAGCCACGCTAATTAACTTTTTAAATCGAGCAAAAACCACATTTGTTGCATCAAACATACATACATTTCTTTCTTAGCCTTAAAATCTGTGGGATCAAAAACACAACTAAGATCTGTATACCTTTTTGGCAACAATCGTTTTTATGTCTGCTAATCTAGCAGACTTTTAGTTTTAGGTCTTTTTAAAGTTTCATCAGTAACTCATCTGACAGCTGTCATTTAGGTACCGCCGGATACTGCATCCAGATTTTGGCAGAGGCTGTCAGTTTTCAGACTTTGTATGTTTCACAATGCTTCATTAGATACATGAATTTTAGCACCAGGCAAGATTTTGAATGTTGAAAAGTGTTGTGTTATAGGCATTTTGGAGTTTTTAGCAACAAAGCAGATGTCATTTGTGGGCCCATTTTGGGGTTTCACTTGCAAAGTGCTGCTTCTCTCTCTGCACTCTGTTTGCTGGTCATGGAGCCCACTGGCACATTTCTGCAGGGTGTACTCTATTCCCCCGCACATGCACCATGGGTGGCAGGTTGTGCATCCCTCTTTTTGTGTGCTGAAGCATACGGTTTTTGTAGGTTTTTGGCACACACAAGGGTTTTGCCGCCATTGTTGCCGTTTCTTTCACCATAACTGGCAGGGTGATGGCGCATAGCACAGCGGAGTGGGTCAATACATCCCACGTAACTAAGGAAGCAGACGAGGGCATTTATGAAACGATCAGCGCCCTCATCGAGAGAGACATCTTGGTACCATCAGAATCTCCATGCAACACAGCAGTGTAGCCTGTGGGAAAGGCCAACAGGGGATCATGGCATTTCATACAACACTTGAGACCCCTTAACCATATTGTAGAAGCAGAGAATCCAGTAGCAGCAAATCCAGCCACCATTTTGAGAGGCTTTCCAGCGGAAGCCACCTGCTTCATAGTCATTGATTTAAATGTGTTCTTTTCACCCAGAACCACAAGATCTCCCCAGCTTTATGTACCGCAACCAGAAGTGGAAACATACTCATTTGCCACAGGGGTACTGCAAGTCACCTTATATCTTCAACAGAGTGATCCAGATGGATCTAGGCAACATAGAGACCAAGAGCACAGTTTTACAGTATGTTGATGACATTTTGATTTACAGTGAGACAGAAGACGAGTGCAGAAGAGATTCAGTACACAGGTTGACAGTGTTAGAAGACAATGGGTACAAAGTACAAGGTAGACAATGGAAAACTACAGTACTGCCAGAAGGAAGTTCTTTACATTGGACAGTGGATATCTAAGGACTGCAGGCACATTGCCCCAAAGAGAGCAGGAACATAATTTGCCACACCACAGACCAAGACAGTGAGGAAAATGCAACGATTCCCGGGATTATACAATTACTGCAGAGCATGGATCTTTGACTACAGCACATACACCAGAACACTCCTGACTGCACTAAAAGAGGCCCAAATTGGAACAAAGACACTACAATGGACTACAGAAATGACTGACGCCTTTGAGGAGTTGAAGCTAGCCATACGTACTGTGCCAGTGTTAGGGACCCAACTACAAAAAGGTGTTTTTCCTGTTTTCCCACACTGACGGTGCAGTGATGAAGGTAGTACTGACACAGAGAACAAGCATAGGCCATAAGCCAATTGCTTACTACAGTGGACAGCTTGACCTAGTGATGAGAGAACATTACACATGCGAACAATCCATGGCAGCTGCAGCCTTCGCAGTGGAAAGAGCATCAGCTGTGACAATGGGGTGCACCACCACTCTTTATGTGGCGTACGCCCTGTTTGCGATACTGCATCAGCCAAAGAGCACACTGACAACACAGAGAGCATCAGGGTACGAGGTCATGCTGTCAAATGTGGGATTGCAAGACTGTAAACCCAGCCACATTTCTGGCAGACGTCCTTCAACCAGGAGACTGGGCTCATGACTGCACAAAGAACATAGAGCAATTCAGTGAGACACACAAGGTGGAGGAAGATGCACTTGAGGGGGGAGACGTGCTGTGCATTGATGTTTCATCGACTATTAATCAAACTGATGGGGTCAGAATGACTGGAACTGCTGTAATGTGGTTGCAGGAGGACTGGACAAGTGAAGTGGTTGCAAGTGCGCGGTTACCATCCCATTACTCAGCACAGGCAGCAGAACTAATGGATCTCATATTGAAAATAGAGCACAGTGTAGAGAAAAGTGTAACAATCTATTCTGGCAGTGCTTACATCACATTAACAGTACATTCAGGATTGGCACAATAGCTGAGGAGGGGGTTCAGAAAGGTAGATGGGACCCCAGTACAACATGCGCTCTTGCTAGGCAAACTGATAGAGATGCGATTGCATATCCAAGGGAGCTAGCACTAGTGAAATGCCAGGCCCACACAAAAGGGGAAGACGCAATTTCAAGGTGAAATGAGGCAGCAGATTATGAGGCAAAGTATGCAGAATACTTTGGAGAACTGTGGGAAATGAAAGAGAGACCCAATGCCCCAAGAGGAGTAAGAAACATGGTGATGAGGGAAGGCTACAACAACATACCCGAAAAACAGATCATGGAATTGCAGGGAGCAGCACCACAGGAGGAGAGAGAACTAGGGGTAAAAAGCGGATCATTCATGTCTCTAACAGATGCCCTATGGCGACAAAACAATACAGGGAAGGTGGTCATGCCACTCACTTTGTTGTAAACAGCACTGGCACAAATGCATTAGCCAACACACACAGGGTAAGAGGTAATTGCTGTACGCACTGGAGAATCATGGTTTTGCCCAAATTTGAATGAACATGTAGCCAATTTCATTAGTAACTGCTTGACTTGCCAGCAGTTCACAGCTGGACACACACTGAGAGTTGTGAGAGGAGCCATACCAAGACCCGAAGGCCCATTTCTGTGCCTCCATGTAGATTACGTAGACACAATCCAAGTGTGCCAAGGATCCCGCTTCATGATAGTGGTTGTCTGCACATTCTCAAAGTGGATAGAAGCGGGAGCCTGTTCACATGCTGATTCTCTTAGAGCAGCAAAATTCCTGGTCCGAGACGTTTTCCCAAGATGGGGAGTGTGTGTGAGGTCCTGCGGTCTGACAATGGCCCTCACTTTGCCAATGAAATTCTTCAGCACATCATAACCCTGCTAGGAATGAAACACAAATTCGCCTGTGCGTACCACGCCTAAGCAAATGGGGCATGTGAACGCCTCAATGGCCTCCTGAAGGAGTGCATTGCCAAAGCTCAGCAGAGCATCAAGAAAAACTGGCTTCATTGTTTGCCACTGGCACTATTCGAATTGCTCAACAAGCCAGGGTCCGTCCAAATTTAACATCCCACGAGGTGGCGACAGGACGGCGCATGCATCTTCCCCTGGTTCCTCCCACTAGAGCTTTAAAGGATTGTGGGAATGGTGCTGATGTGTTAGGGCAAGAGATGTTCGACTATATCAATTTCTTGGTTTCTAGCGCTTCTTTTATCTCTCGCCAGATGCAGCGGACACAGGGCAGGCCTGAAGACAGCAAAGCTACAGATTCTAATGACCAAGAGCAAAACATTGGACACCCACATTCAGTAAAGGTGTTACGCTCACCTGACTCCCACGGAGGCGCAGGCCTAGTTTGGAGTGCTGTTGCCTCTTCTATGGTGAAGCGCAGGACTCGGAAGATGGACAGGACCGGACCCTCAAATCTGGCTTGTCTGGCTCGCTGAAATAGCCTTCTGTGTGTGAAAAGGGAGTATTAACAATCTGCGGGATAATGTGTAAGCCTCCCACTCCCTTCTCACCCTCCACGGAACCCTTCTGCGATTCCCCGTGAAGTCTCACCTTAGGGTCTGAAAGGACGAGCTCTCCATCCTGCTTCTGATGCAGGGGCGCGTTGTAATCAAGTTACTTCACTGGATCTTGGATTGTAGAGAGTTCAAGTTTGCTTGACCTTCCGGGTAAAATACTGTGAGAATTCTGTTTATAAGTATGAGCCCGAAATAATAATTGTCCGTTGTCTCTATTTCAGGTGCAGAACAAAGATTCCAAGATGAGCAATGGAACCGACGAAGGAAACTCAGGTGAGTTGTTTGATGAGAGGTTCCTTTAGTGTCCTTGCATTAATGCACTAATCCTTGTGTCTTTTTTCCCCATAGGGGCCGGGGTTCAGAAATGCCGGAGATATGGCACCGACCCGAAGTGAGAGGTGCAGTTCCAGTAGATATCAGGTAAGTCTTTAATGAGCGTTCAGGTAATGTCTTTGCATTCGCTCACTAACGCTGATTTCTCTTTTTGCCCCTTATGGGCCGGGGTCCGGAAATGCCAGGATGCGGCACCGACCCGAAATGAAGTGGGAATGACCCAACAGGTAAGTCTTATGATGGAAAATTAAGGTTTTCTTATTCTCTTCCCTAGCTCACCTTTGTTCTTGTCTTTTTCTCCCTAGGCGCTGAAATGTGGCTGCGGATCCAGATGGTCGCTGATGAACATGGAGGCGCCCAGTAAAGGTGAGTGGAATGCGGCGCTGCAGCGATCAATGCGATGTGCTTTTAAAATGAATGTCTTCCTTTGCAGGATCGTCGGCGAAATGTCTCCGGGATGCGGATTTAGCAGGTAAGGACTCTTCTTTCTTCTATTCTCTTCTCTTCTCCCTTTGCAGGTGTTCCAGGATGCTGGCGGGCGTGGCAGAAGTCAGGATGCAGGAGCAGACACGGTCAGCGTCCAGCTGCTAGATGCAGAACAACGCGAAGCGTGAGTTGCTGCTTGGGCGTGGCTTAAATAGCCTTCAAAGTAGTTCCAGGTATGTATCCTTCCTCTCAGGTATGTATTCTTCCTCCGGCCACACCCGTGTGGTTAAGTAGTCCCCAAAGATAAAGTAGTCCCATTCAGGCCTCTAGATGGCCTGGATATTGCAGCATGGTCTGCATCAGGTAAGTTTACACCAAGCACCTTTCTACACAAAGTCATCTTTTATGAGCCTGGTGCCTATGGCGCCAGGACTGTTGTCCAATATGAGCCTGGCGCCAAAGGTGCCAGGACTGAGTCCAAAGGGCCCCTATTTGGGGCTGCTGAGACTTCCCTCGGGGACATGATGTCTGCCTCTGGGGTAGCTGGGCCTGGTCTGGCTCTTTGGAGGTAGGCATCATGACAAAAGGTGGGGGACCTAGTCCTCCGAAAGAACATTCTGCATAGGTGGAACTAAACCCAGGTTCCCTGGCCCCCACGTGGTGGAGTCCATCACGGACAGAGCTGTGCGGCTCAAGGGGAAAACTGTTTGGAACCACATCCAGGACATCAAGCCCTACAACGCAGTGGCCTCGCCCGGCAGTGGAGTAACAGTGATTGACAGAACCAACGTTGAGGATCTTGATGAACTACAAGTGCGTGCAGATCTCACAGATTTAGGGAGGCCAGGCCCACAACTTGAACAAAGTGCTTACCACGTTCTGACCACACTCAGAGATCCCTCGATAAGGAAGGTCTGGGAGGAGGTCTTTGCATTTGCTATTAGCGACTACCTAGTCTGCGGAGCTTGAGGGTACTGACAAATACTAATGCAATAACACATTTCTTGAGATTTTCAGGCAGGCAATTTTATCATCTCATCTGCTGTAAGGATCAAGCAGCGTAAGTGGTCATGTCGGGAACAATAAAATTTGATCTTACTTTGGTGTGTTTACTGATTCCCACCACAGCGTTGGGCATTATAGTCTGGCAGCTCTACTTTGCTAGGAGTGCTACCACTGTATCCACTACTAACATTCCCGATCCCAAGCAGGAGGAACTACCATGTCAGTTGGAGAAGAAACTGATGATAAGGTAAGGAGAGTTAAGTGCAGTGTTGATGCAGACATGAAGGGAGTTGACATGTACATCACAGACACAACACGAGTAACAAACATCATGTGGTTCAAACACATGTCCAAAGTTGGTAGGCAACCACTGGGGAGAGCTGTTATGTCTGCTCATTAATCCCCTACACTATAAGTGCTTCTAGAACATTCATTGCAACTGAAATGCCTGCAGCCAAAGCGCAGTGCTTGATGTACCTCGTAATGTTCCAAACACGAGGCTGATTCCAAGGGAAGACGGCAATCTTAAAATAGATGTCCAAGGGAACCTTCCCATATGAAAATAGGTATATCAAGATCCTAGTTATGATGAAAAATTACTGGCACCTCCATGAAGGATTGCTGTACATAACAGATGGTCCAGAGAAGGGAGAGACTAAGACTATCACACTGAAGGAATTGCCATGCCCATGGGCAAGAGTAAAGGAGACAGGAGGAGAGCCAGGCTGCTGGGAAAGACCACAGATATTGGTCTATGGACATGTGTACACTAACAATGGCTGGGAAGATGGAGTGGTGGGAAGCTCACTAGCCAATACACCAGTGCGCAAGGTGCAAGAAGAAAATGACAAGTGCCTGAAGGAATGGAACAGGAGTGCAAAGTTGGTAACATGTGTGGGAATTGAAGCTGGACCAATGCCAATAATTCCTTTGAAGACACTGGCTCTGTGTTAGCAACACAATGGTGATGAGGAAGTTGGTGAAAACGTGGGATGCAAGGCGGTTGAGACTATCCCGGCAATGGAAGCAGGAACAGCAGTACTGATGGATCACTATTGGGTATGCCCATCTAAAACCTATGAGAAACTACCACCAAATTGGGGAGGATTATGCTCCCTAGTGCACATCAACATGCCCTTGTTGGTGGTAACCAAGAAGGATGTGAAGCTTGATGACTTTCCAAAGAAGGAAAATAAAAGGACGAAGAGTTCCCTAGAGGGAACACCACCTGTCCAAACAGACAAGACTGACCAGCCAAGAGGACTGAGCAGAGTAAAGAGAGGGGGGAATTACTTCTCAGGAAAATAAGAGTCAGCATTGTCCGAAGTACCACCAGAACACAGACTGTTTAGTAGAACACAAATGTTCTTTACATCGCTCATACCAGGAGTGCAGACTTACACAAATGCCAAGTGGTAACAAATCACTTGTTGGTGACAATAAATTCAACAGTAAATGGATTCAATGCCATAAAGGAAGAGCTCAGAGCAATAAGGTTGGTGCGTTCCAGAATAGGTACGTTCTGGATCTTCTCACAGCAATGGAAGGAGGAGTTTGCATGGAAATAGGGAGTTCATGTTGCACGTTCATACCTGAGATATAACGTTGAAGACAACAGAACTTTCTCAGATGCAGTTACACAATTGGCACAAATGCATGCGAAGATGGAGGACGAAGCACGCGGAACGGGAAAGGACAAGAGCTGGCTAGCATATGTATATGTTATGTTAATCTATTTTATAGAGCGCACGCTTGCCAAAGCATTTTAGCGCTGTCAGAGACCTGCAAGGAGAACTGTCAAATGATAGAAGGGAAGGAGACTGAAAACAAATAAGTTTTCAACAGTCTATGGAAGGACAGGTGATTTGCAGTAGATCTCAGTGGAGCAGGCAGAGAGTTCCACAGCTTGGCAGCAGCCACCAAAAAGGAACATCCTCCAACCTGCTCAAAACAGTAATGAGGAACAATGAGGAGGCAAGAGTCTTTTGAACGTAAATCACGGGAAGGCACATAAGGACAGAACTTTTCCTGTAGGTATTCTGCACTTGATCCATAAAAGGCCAGGTGTACCATCACCAATGATTTGAACTGCACCCACTGATAAACTGGCAGCCAGTGAAGTGATCTGAGAACGGGAGAGATGTGAACACCATAGGGAGAGCCTGTACAGATCTGTGCCGCATAGTTCTGGAGTAATCGTAAGCGATGCAGCAAATACAGAGGTTGAGCTAGCAGTAGCGAGTCGCAATAGTCTAGTCGACTTAATACTAATGAGGCCATGACTAAGGGCCTAAGTGGGACCGGGAGAAGTGGGATCACCTTACAGAGGACGCAAAGTTGAATAAAGCCTATCTGACAAATAGCCTCAACTTGGGCGTTCATCGACAGTGATGAGGAGAAAATGACTCCTAAATTCTTTACCTCCAAAACCGGAAGGGGGCATGTCGTCAGTTCACTGGGCCAAAAGGCCAGCAACCAGGACAGAACAGGCTCAATGACAGCACGCCGGGGGCCGCATAGGGGTGCACCACCAGGACCTTGGTCTTGTCCCCGTTCAATTTCAGCCAATTGCTGCCCATCCACTCACTCACGGCCGCCAGGCAACTCCTAAACTGAGATGCGAGGTCCGGCTGGGAAAAATCCAGCTGGACGATCATCGGCATAGGAGTAACACCTGAAGCCAAACGAGCAGATGAGCAAAACAAGAGGCTGAATATAGATGTTGAACAAGGCAGGGGACAAGGCCAATCCCTGTGGGACGCCGCAAAGCAGCATAGTAGCTGCTGAAAAAAAGGAGGCTAGAGTCAATATTTGACTGCTGTCAGCCAAGAAAGAGGCAAACCATGTCAAAAACCTGGCCGGACAACCCAGCCACAGCCAAACGATCCAGTAGCACCTGGTGGTCTACGGTATCGAACACGGCCAATAGATCTAATAAAATAAAAGCGCCTGTACTACCCTCATCAGCCAATCGACAGAGATCGTCATACACAGAGACCAGAACGCTCTCAGTCCCCGACCTGCACGGAACACTGACTGAAAGGAATTGAGGAAAGATGAGGACTCAAGAAAAGATGTAAGCAGAAGGGATACAAGGGATATATATAAAATATATATAAATATATATATATGGCCATTGATGCCATCATAGCTGTCTGGTGGACTGAAGGTGATAGCTGGAGCGCTAGTGTTGGGAGCGGCATCAGAATGCAGAGTGAAGATATGCTTCGGAAGGTGCAAAAAGACAGCAGAAGAGGCAATGGGAATGCAGATTTTGATGGATGTGAGCATAGGAGGATCAATGGATGACATTGTGAGAGAAAGAGACAGACTATGGGAGAGAATATCAATGTGTGACCTATTTCTGGCAGGGACCAAGGTGGATAAACCCTGTGACCGAAGGAAGTATGAAGGAAAGTGGGTTTGGTACAACCCCAAAGGAGTATGCTGCTATATGTACTGTCCTTCGGTGATCATACAAACTGTTATACTGTTATGGACACCTCGGTGGAGTGACGAAAATATGCCAGCTCAAAGAAGATGAGTGGTTCTTTCATGATGTGGTCGACAAGTCGACCAGAGGGGGGACTGAAAAGGGTATGTCAAAATCTGCCCCTGCATTTCCTCCTGCCAGATACACGAATCAGAAGAAAAAGAACCATGATCAATCGCACCGTTTCTGACCGGTTCCCAGTGCTCCCATAATAAACATGTAAAGGTACCCACTCAGTCCACATTACGGCCCAGAAGCAGTGCAAAAGTTGGCCAAGGTGGATGATGAGACTCAAGGTGCAACCACAGACACCTCTAATGACAGTCTCGACTAAAGCGCCAAGGAGCCATGTACAGCCTCGTTAGAGACACCACGATATAGCAGCGTTAGACATCAAGCAAGCATGCCATCCATACATCGGGACACAATCACACACCCGAATACACGAAGAAAGCATGCGTACAGTTCTTTAAGTTAGAGGACAGACACATGTACATACTGTCTTTACGTTTATAATTTTGCCATTACCCTGACTGGAGCAACACAGAAACCGCAAGAAGCTAGAGATCCTGTGAAAAAGCTTGCAGATGCTATATGCAAATAACCCTATAGAACTGCAGGAGCACCCCCGGGACCTGACAGAGCCATAAACAACCAACCTATGGATACTATAGAATAGCACAACCAAGTTGGAAACCATGCCATTGCTTAGGAAAATTACAGTAGGCCACAATTGTCTCAGTAAAGGCTGAGCTGAGCTGAATTCAGTGCCAACGAGAACAACCACTGTGTGGGACAGGGCCTGCTGCCAAGGCTACCAAGATATGAGTGACATTCCATTCCCTGACCTGCAGTAACACCGGCGCAGTAAATGTGAAATCGGAGTAATTCGGAGCTCCAGGAGCCCAAAACAAAGTCTCTAGACACGTGACCCGTTGAGCTGATGATGAACCGAAACTAGCAGCTGGGAATGTAGAGCAGTCTCATGCAGCCAGCCAATGGCCTGCAACAAAGTTGTTACAGAAGAAGCCGAGTGTTGCATGATGAGAACGAGCACTCTCATAGTCTGTGGTGGTGCACACACGTTACAATGCAGACACATAGTTGTTCTTATTACTTTGAAAAGATACACCTTGAGCTGAGAACCGATTTGGGTCCCAGCTCTAAACAATCATGGTACAGGATCCTAAAGGTGGGTAGCAACAGGCTAGAAACAATGATTACACTCTCACACTGCAACATTGTGGAAGTAGCATTTTTCGGGGATGATCCAGACCAGCCATCTAACATGGGAGAGCCAATAAACTAACAGCTATAGGGTCTGCCATAGGTGGACTACCACTCAGCACCCATTCCACTTGCTCGATAGGTTTGCTGGAGAGGTTTCCAGGTTATGACGTCATTGTGATGTGGAGTTGCCAGGAGAGACGTTCCAGGAGCTTTTCCTTGTTCTGATCCCTGTTGGTTTTGGCTGTAATAAAACGCAGTTTGAACTTGCTGTCTGTCTGGGCCTACGTTCCTTTTGGGAAGGGAAGGAGTTAGGCCTTCAATGAGTTCGGGGTCCGCAAACTCCTAGTAGCCCTCCTGCATACCTGGGAGTTTATCCTAACAACTCTTTTGCAGAGGTTGAGCTCTTGCTTGTACCAGGGTGCTGACAGTTTCAGTTTGCGGGTGCATTGTTTCAGAGGTTTATGTCGGTCGATGGAGGCTGAGAGGGTGGCATTGAGTGCT
The DNA here is from genome assembly GCF_040938575.1 of Ambystoma mexicanum. NCBI lineage: Eukaryota > Metazoa > Chordata > Amphibia > Caudata > Ambystomatidae > Ambystoma > Ambystoma mexicanum. The sequence continues at coordinate 280,307,502 of NC_090923.1, read as the reverse complement.
TCCAGTAGAGAGTCGGAGTTCGGTTGGTGGTGTTCGGTCCATGTGAGGTGGAGGTTTTCAAGGTCTTCCGTGAGGGCTTCCACCGGGAAATTCTTGAAGGACCAGAATGTTTGTCTGATGAGTTTCTACTGGGAGTGCTTGACTGGGGTGGAGTGCAGGATATTGAAAGGCATGGCAAGGTGGTCAGACCAGTCAAGAAGGAGGAGAGCTGTAGTGGATGGAAGGCAGTGCAGTGTTGTTAGGTTGAGAATGTTAACTTTCTCCTATGCTGTGTGAGGGTGTCGAGAAGGCCAAGGAGAACTTCCTTCATCGGTTTGGTGGCCTTGTTGCATGGGAGGTTGAAGTCACCAAGGATGTTGTTGGCGGGCGTGTTGGACATGGTGGTGACCAGGTTGGTGAAGTCTCCGATGAAGGCAGTGTTGGGTCTGGGTGGTCTGTAGATGAGAATGAAGGAGATTGTGTCCTCTGGGAAGAGCAGGAAGTGACAGGAGAGGACTTCGAAGGAGCCAATGTTGTCAATATCAAGTCTGGTGCAGGGTCGCAAGGTCTTGTGGATGACTGCGAGGCAGCCACCGATCTTGTTCGGCCGGTCTCTGTGTTGGATGCTGTTGAAGACAAGGACCTCTAGGATGTTGATGGAGGTGGGTGATGAAGATGACATCAAGATCACGTCTGCTGCATGTGTGATAGCAGAGCAGACTTTGGCAAGAATCAACTTCCGTGTTGTGGACAGTGAGGGGGTGCTGATGGGCTTGAGACTGATGTGGGTAAGGTTGCTGCATTGCGGAATCCATGCCTTAGAGGAGGGGTGATATTGTTGACGATGGCGTTGGCGGATGATGGTGGGGATGGCCTGTGGGGACGGAGGGGGAAAATACATGTCAGCGCATGCTTACCTGTTGTCTAAGCAGGGGTTCGGGCCCGGCAAGAATCATGGGTTTCACTCTAGACAAGGTATACCGAAGTCACCCATGAAGAACCAGAAATCCTGGCGACTACAGCAGGCCCATGGTTAGAAGACTCTGGCACTTTTTTAAAACTTGGGAAAAGCAGTCTGCAGTTGCCTGGGCAAATCATACAGCGTGGTAGGGTTATCAAACAGAGTTTTAGCTAATTAAGCTCAGTTGAACATGATCATGATTACTATCCCAAGAAACAATACCCAGAGAAGACTCGACAAAACCCATTGTGAACTACGAGAGAAATGGGCAATCATGAGAGCTCCGCTGGAACAACAAAAGGGATAGGGATTCTCTTTCTAGTCCTGAAGAAAATGGTTCTGGTTGATTTCGGACATCAAAGCCCTGAATGTATTTGTGAAAAAATAGAACCTTCAGACGGTTTGTACTGCTGGTGACAAAACGTGATTGGTTTGCATCACTGGACATACAGGATGCTTATTTTCATGTGGCTATCAGGCCCAGCCATACAGCTCAGATTTGAGGTGGGAGGGATGAATTATGAGTTCCAGGCCCTATCCTTTGGATTGAAAACTGCACCCATGCTCCTTATGAGGCGGGCAGCACCATTAGTTGCTCATCCCCATCTGAAAGAGATTCAGATACTCCAGTACCTGGACAATCGGTTAATCAAGGTAGCCCAAAGGGGGACTATGCAGGTCAAACTTCAACGGGCGTGCAAGGCATTCTGAGAATGGGGGTTTCTATTGAACTAGCAGAAATCTGAAATCATTTCTTCCCATAACTTTTATAGGTGGACACCATTGAAGGGAAGGTTTTACTCCTACTAGTAAGGGCAGTACGCCTACAAGCGGTGCCAGCCAATGTTCTGGCAAAGGATTGGGTATCAGCACAGGATCTCTTAGTTGTTCAGGGTCACATTTCCTCTTGTGTATTCCTGGTTCTGTGGACTTGGCTTCACCTCAGGCCCCGTGTCTCCCATCTCCTCAGTAACTGGCTGCCTGTCACTTAGACATTGGAGTCGTTGATTACCATGACCAAGGGGCTAGGATTTAGGCATTGGGGATCCGAGGACTGAACTTGCCCTTTAAGACCATACTCACCACAGACATCAGCAGTCTGTTATGGGCGGGGCACCATGCTGGCACGGTCCTTTCAAGAGAAATTAAATTAAGAAGAACCTCATAATGGAGGGAACTGGCAGCAATCAGCAGGGCCCTGAGGGAGTTCTCCTGGATGAAGGGCCAGGCAGTGTTGGTCAGGATGGACAATTCCAAGGACATGGCCATGGCATATATCAATCAACAGTGGAAATCAGGATTGACAACCCTGAACTACCTTGTTTGGCAGATAGGACCCTGGGCAAAGAAACATGTACAGTCCTTGTTTACATTCGTGGGCTAGAGCATGTTGAGGGAAACAGACTCAGCAGAGTCATCCCTAGTTCTCAAGAATAATTGTCCCCGTCAGAAAGAACCTTGTGTGAGATCCGTCTGAGGTTTGGGACCCCCAAGATTGATGTTTGCCACCCTGACATTAGCAAAAAGTCAACCTGGTCTGCTTGAGGTTGCAGATAGAGTGGGCCATGGGGGTAGGTGTTTTCACTCTAGAATAGCCACAGGGATTACTGAATGCCTTTATCCCAATTCCCAGAGTTATCAGGAAAATCAAGGAGGAGGTATCCCAGTAAATTCTGGTACGTCCACCTCAGCCAAGAAGGGACCAGTTTCCCATCCTTCTAGAACTCCAGGAAGTGTGAAAGATTCCAATGTGACTCTGCGCTCTATAAAAGTGGCAGGTTTCTGGGGTGCACAAAATCCAATTACCAGTTTTGAAATTGAGCGGGGTAGGCTATTGACTTTAGGTTTGTCCAAACAGGCGGCAGAGATGATTCATCATTTCAAGCACCAGCCACCATGAAGGTATACGAAAGACATTGGGTATATGTTTTGGGTTGGTGTGAGATTCGATATCCTCCACTCCAAAGCAGTATAGCAGCCCTACTTCAGTTCCACACGGACGGAATCCACAAGGGTGTAGTGTAGTGGTATCTACCCTAAGGGTCCAGTGGGCCGCTCTTAAAACTCTAAAGTAGCTAAGAGGGTGTCTTCTAGCCCTTGCTGTATAAAAAGTCACATCGTCATGGGATCTGCCTATAGTGCTATGATCTCTTGAAAAAATAGGATTGTGGTTAAGTACAAGGTAATTTATCTCCAGGTTAAAAAAAAATATTCATGTCAGGGAGGCAGGTTTTCAAATTCAAGTACTGTGAAGAGGAAGACTAGGAGTAACGAGTACTGGTTAGTCACTGGGACAATAGTGTACTGGCCCTTACGGAAATGGTTGAAGGTCCTGTCTGACAGACCAGTGTGGGCAACTTTTTTTAGCCAATGTGCAGAATTTTGATACAGCCACTGCTCTGATTACTTACTGGTAATCTTCATTACTCCTAGTACTACTCTTCCTCATCACAGTACTTCTTCTATTTCTTTTATTTTGTATAACTCCTCCCCTTCATCCTCAGCTTCTAGTTTAACATATTCAAGCCAGAGCATGGGACTATGTAGTATGGAGGGCCATCCGTACTGTGACGAGGAAGAGTAGGACTGGGAGTAATGAAGATTACCAGTAAGTAATCAGCGCATTATCTTCTAGTCCCCTCTTCGTCATCCCAGTACTTACTTCATGAAGCATACCATATCAGCAACGGGGAAGAGGTCCCAATGAGACATAGAGACAGAAAGTGCAGCAACAAAAAGCACACCTTTAATGACTCCAAAATCACATCCCAACAGACAAAACATCAACCCCGAAGGAATCATCACCGGAATGGGAGACATTCAACCGATAGTGGTTGACAAAAGTGCTCTGATCCGCCCAGGTGGTAGCTCTACAAATCTCCTGTAGAGAAACGCCCCCCTCCAAACATCCGCCCAGTAAGCAGCCAAACCATTGATAGAGCGACCATGAACGTAGTCAGGCACAGGCCGGCCAGAATCCACATAAGCCATGGAGAAACAGTACAGATCCACCAGCTAATGGAAAAGTGCAGGGCCAAAAGTAACCAAGAGACTATCAGACTGCCGGAAAGGGACAGTCCGAGCCAAATATCCCAGCGCACATCTGGCGTCTGCGGATCATGGAAAAACGCAGGGAGAACCAGATCCTGAGAAGTGTGAAAATGAGAGACAACCTCACGCACAAACTTTGGATCACACCGCAAAAACCACCGAGTGCGGTAGACACAACAGAGCCCCAACCTCACCCAGCCCCAACCTCACCCAGATCCTGAGAAGTGTGAAACTGAGACACAACCTCAGAGGAGGGAACGCATAAAGGAGACCCCAAGGCCAATCCAAAGTCATGGCATCCACTCCCCAAACCCCTACGGTCAGAAACCGGGAACAGAAGAGAGGGACCTTCACAGAGGCGGGAGAGGCAAAGAGATCTAGAACCCGTCGCCCAAACCTGATGCAGACCTCAGCAAACACCCTGTCCGACAGAACCAGTTCCGAAGAGGAGGGTAACCGCCGGCTGAGCTGATCCACCCGATTATTGTCCACTCCCTTGACATAAGTGGCCACCAGGGACAACAGGCGTGACTCACCCCCCTAACACCCCAAGAACCTATCTGAGCCGCCAGTGTATTCACGGCTTGGCCAGACCCCCCTTGGCGGTTGACATAGGCCAAAGCTGTGGTGTTGTCTGTCTGGACCATCATTGCCTGGCCTTCCAAAAACCTCCTGAAGTACAACAGGGCCCGGAGAATGGCACACAACTCCTAATTGGACGAGCGACGAACCTCCCCAGGAGTGCACAAACACTGGGCCGAGAGGATGCCCAACGTGCCACCCCAACCACTTCCGCTTGCGTCTGTAGTAAGAGTGGCCACCCCCGCCCAGAGATTTGGAACCCACAACCACCACAGCAAATCGGTTCTCAGAGCATGTGACACCGGGATCAAGGCCTCGTAAGCCTGATGTCAGGCTTTGCCCATGGAAATTGTGGCAGACTTGGAAACATTAACGTCATCTACTAGAACCGGAGTCTTGGTCTAGTCTTCTACCAAGATGGCCACTGTTTGTTTATCTTTGGGCCACGCCCCCTGTACAGTGTGTTGTATCTGTCCATTCTCTGTTGGACCGCGCTGCTGTGTTTTTCGCAATTTTCCCTCTTTTAGTTTTCCTCTGTACCGGTTTGCTAACCGGCCTTCCGCCCTTATAGTTTTTGGTACAGCCTCGTACCACCTCTCTCTCTTGTCTGCCAGTGTTCACTTGCTTTCTGTCTCTTTTGCTCGTTTGTCTTTCGTGCGGCGTTTCACCGGCGCATTCTGCTTTCCTTATCCGCTTGCCTGTCCTTTCCTTTCAACCCTCCTAGCGTTTCACTCTTAGCTTCTGCAAGGCTTTTAACCATCGCATTCCACTTTACTTACCTGCTTTCCTGTTCATGCCTTTGTCTGCATTCTAGCACTTCACTCTACTTCTGCCTTTGGTATCGCTCTACACTATAATTACTTGTCTTCTGTCCTGTTTCATTTTCACAACCGCATTTCACTCTTCAACTGCTCCCGGTATTTCAACTTCCTTTTCTTAGGTACTCTTTTCTGTTCTTAGTACGTTGTCTTTATTTCTTCCTTCTTGGCTGTTGTACAAGTCTTCCTCTCCGGATCTGCTGTCCATTCCATATCTGCATCAGGGTGTTGTAAGCCTTTCCATTCACCAGTTAATCCACCTTGTTGAATATAGACTTTACTACAATCCTGGAACTTCGGATTCCAGAATCCTTCAGCTTCAAGTATCCACCCAAACAGAGCACACACATTTCCATCAAAAAAGACTTCCTCTTGGAGCTGCTATTGGTTACATCCAAAAGACACCTTCCGTTGGATCTACTACCAGGGTTTTTTCATGCCTCTGCTTTTTCCCCTAGTCTGGGGTTTCGCTCCTCAGAATTCCCCAGTAGCAGGTGCTAATCCTGCCACGGTGGCCTTGGAGGGAGCCAGACCCTACTTGCACGAAAAGAAATAAAGAAGGCCAAAGGAAAAGAAGGCTATCTTCTGAAGATAGAGGTGAGGAGGAGGTTCGAGAGGGTAGGATACAGTCGGACACCTGAGAAGCCAGGGGTCAGTGGGCGAGTAGATAAGAGATCAGAGGACGCAGATGAAGATGAGCCCAAGGGACCAGGAAGACACAAGAGGCCATGTGTCCCTGAAGCATGAGCAACAGGCGAGCCGTGACACTCCGCTGCCTGAGAACCCTGCCAAGGACAAACAGCAGGTGATGCACCCTCTCCCGGGACAGAAAAACCCTCCCCATCCTGGTGCAAATCGGAGCTCCTATCAATACTAGATTCTGGAGGGCTTCAGTTGAGATTTATGCCAGTTTATCAGAAACTCCCAGTGCTGCAATGCTTGGCAAACCAGTTGGAGATGCGCCAGGACCGTCTGCCGGAGGGCCCCCTTGACCAACCAGTCATACAGGTAGGGAAAAGCCTGAATTCCCCCCAGGTGGAGATGCGTCACCAGGTTATCCACCAGTTTGGTGAACGCCCTGGGTGCTGAGCGCAACCCAAACGGGAGCACTCGGTACTGAAATGCCGAGACCCCACAGCAAAACAGAAGAACTTCATATGGCAGGGGGCGGAGAGGCACATGGTAATATGCATCTTGGAGATTCAGGAATGCCAGTAAGTCCCCCTGGTGCAACATTGGGAGAATGTTCTGCAAAGTCTCCATCTTGAACCGTTCCTGCTGGACGAAGCAGTTCAGAGCCTTGAGGTCCAAAATGAGGCAAGACATTCCCAAAGTTTTTGGGACCAAAAACACCCTCTAGTAAAATCACACACCCAGCTGTGGAAGGGGAACCAGCATGATAGCCGCCTTCTGCAACAACTCGGACAGAGCCGTTGACATAGCCAATCTCTTGGGCAGAGAGCGGGTAACAGCAGTCAGAACCATGCAACTATGGACAGGGGAAGACAGGAAATCCACATGTTAACCCCTCCGGACAGTGTCCAGAGCCCAAGAATCCAAGCACCACCGGTCCCATATCAGACAAAACAGCCAGAAACGTCCGCCCACCGGCCTGGCCAGACCGCCAGGACTTCTGAGCGGGGTTGGATGAGAAGAGCACGGAGGACCACAGCCCCCTCTGGGACTCCCGAAAGGAGGGAGTATGAACCAGGGATCGAATGTTCAGTCCTTGCACCCGCACCAGAAAAGGATTTCTTGAATGTCAAGGAAGACTTCCGTCGCAACTTAGCGTGGTTGTCAGCATGAAATACTTTATGCAACTTATCTTCAAGCAAATCACCAAACAGTTTGGACCCGTCAAAAGGAAGCTTAAGGGCAGCCACCTTCTGCAAACCCTCAGTTTTCCAGTCATGTAGGTGTACATGCCTCCGGCCAGACACACCGACACCCATAGCCATGGCCGAGCCACTCACTCCATCAAATGCGAAATCGGACAAGAGTTCAACCTGCCGTTGCATGTCAGCCAGTAGCGGGGCACAGTCACCTTCCACGTCTTTTCTCAACTTCATGAAACCACTCAGCACCGTCTCTGCAGTGTAGGAGCCCACCCTGGGGGCCAGATGTGCACCAGCATGAACCTTCTGCAGGCTGGAATTCACCGTACAGTCCACCGGGTCCCACGCAGCCACCTCCACAGCTGACATAGACGAGCGATCTACCAGACTAGCGAGGATATCATCAACTTCAACAGTGTCCGAGAGCAACATATCACTCCCCTTCAACAGGTAGAGCTTGGCCATAAAGCGGGGCATGGCAATCTTCTCCGGATCACACCACTCGAGAAGGATCTTAGCACGGTTGTCAGAGACCAAAGGTAACCCCATCCACGGGGTATGCTTATACTGCCTATCCTCCTGCACTGAGGGCTCAAAAAACCCTGTACAGTCCTAATCATGTGTAAGAACTTCCTCCGCCCCCTCCCCATCCAGATAATTCCCTTCCGCATCAGCAGATGAGGAACGGGAAGCAGCAGGAGGCCTCCAACCCAGAAGAGGACGAAAAAGATGACAAACGCCAGCGCTTGTGCCCATGCACGTGTCCATGTTGCCAAAGGAGCAACTTTGTAATGACCTTCCTGGACAGGGAAAAACACCTTGACTTCTTCACCTTCCTTCAGCGATGCCAAGAGGAAGAAGAAGAAGAAAGAGCAAGGTGCCTGAGCTTCTCAGTGCACGTCCCCATGGTGTAGCCAGAAGAACAACACCAGCGAAACCGGAAAATATCCGTTGGAGCCATGGTTTTAAACACCAGGCCTGGGGAAAAACATCAATCATTTCCCATGGCAACGGGCCGCTACTGCATTGCTCCTCACAATCAATAACAACCCCCCATTTTCTCATAGAATGCCTTAAGGCTGCAATTATTTTAGGTGGGAGAATGTGAAAAATAGCAATATATTTCACTGAAAAATCAGGAGTCTCCTGCCTAATTCGGGAGGGTTGGCATGTACCCTTACCTTGGCCAGGGCCAGTAGGAGCCCGGGCAGCAATGCCTCACACGCCACCCAAAACACCCCACAGAAGACAGGAGAGGCTCCGAGCTCAACCAGAGTCCAAGCCCAGCAGGGGAAGCGAAAGCACGCCACACCTTCAGGGGAACAAGGCCCTGCTTCACAGCTCCGTCACAGGGCCAGCAAACGAAGCTCCCAGGCGCCCCACACCTGGAACAGACAACCTGCCGGAGGTAGGAAAAATTCAACTGGAGCTGAAAGTTAAGGGAAGTAGTTATGCAAAAGAAAAAGAAATATAAGAATGTCAAGTATCGGAGGCAGGGGCCTCATAAAATAAGTACTGGGACGAGGAAGACTAGATGTGGCGGTAATGTGCTACCCTGTGATGTCCACGTGACATGACGAGTGAATAAAGGTAGGAGGAGCCTGCCAAAAAGGCAGTTCCCACTCCAAACCGAAAGCACACTGTGTCTCTGTCTCTTTCCTCTGCACCTGCGCCTTTATGCAGCGGGCTACCCCAGGTCGCACCTCACACTGGCGACGAGGCGGGATCGATGAGACCCAAGCAACCCGGCACCACACAACGGGGAACAGGTAGCCTGTGCCCCGCGCCCCCAGGCTTCCCGAGGCCCGCTGAGCTACTCGCGCCGACGGAACGGGAGCCTGGGAGAAAATTCATTTTAAAAACATGTCACGCGGCAGCGCTGCAGACGACCAGGAGGTTGTAGCTACACACCTGCCAGCTGGCAGGAACTACAGTAAGTGTGCCGCACGTAACAGCAGCAGCCGCACGCCCACGCTCACACCCTGTGTCACACGGTCAGCCTGCAAGCATCGCAGTCAAGAAAAGGGGGAAGTACACAGCAAACACACCCCCACCCCTACGAGACAGCTTAATTCCTGGCACACCAGCCCGGCAAGGAAGCGCCCCCAGAAGAGGGCAAGGCAGATCACCACTAATATGCCCAGCATGCTAGAAACACTACGCACCAACTCCAGCTTCGCCAGCAAAAGGCCCACAGTCCAAGGAAGCGCCATAGCCATCGGGTCACGGTGTCTGCACATCCACAAGAACGAAGGTGCCGATCGCACGCTGACACACAAGAGCACAGCGACAATGAATGCAAATCTGCCACAACATGACAGACGACATCACAACGCCACAAAGGCAACTGAACCGCAACCCAGACACAAGTTTGTGGCTGGACACCACGCAAGGTACATTCATGCAGCCATTTCAACCCTTTGGACCACGCACTGGCCTTCGCTGGGAGCTGTGGATCCAACAATTCGAGCTATGCATCCCCACACTCGACATCAACAGTGAGGAAAAGAGAGCATTCCTCATGCTTAACCTAGGCACGATGGCCCTCCGCATATTCAACACCCTACCGAACCGGGGCACATCTGATGATTATGAGACAGCGACAGATGTACTTACAAGGAAATTCAAACCGAAGGTCAGCTCCAACTTCGAGAGGTTTAAAATGAGCCAGGCCAGGCAACTGCCGCAGGAAAGCATAGATGACTTCCACAGCTGCCTGAGAGAAATGGCATTACCCTGCGACTTTCCGAACGAAGAATTCTCGGTAAGACAACAAGTTACACATGGCCTATCATCAGAAAAACTCAGATGCGCCATACTCTCAGAAACGGATCTTCCGCTGGACACCATCCTGTCCATGGGGCAACTACGGGAGCTAACGGATGAACACACAACCGAGATGGAGCAAATCATAAGCCGATACAGAGTCAACGAAGAACAATGCGGCGCAATCAATGCCCTATGACAACAAAGACCCCGACTAAGCCAGCCGCCAGTCGGCCGAAAGACTGCATATGGTGTGGAGGACAGCACGCCAGGAGCGATCCATGCCCAGCATATGGCACTAAATGCCACAAACGTGGAAAATCTCAACCACTACGCGTCTGTATGCCAGAGCTCCAGACAACCCAAAGACTATTCACCTCAGGAGTTTGCCCTGCACCACAAGACCGTCGCAGGATTTAGTAGACCGTCCAAAGCAACGGGATCGCCAGCATAAAGGTCAGCCAGGCAGAGCGCGCAACAGCAGAAGTGGATGCGCTTGAGCCATTGAGGGTGAAAGCACCAACAGCTACAGCAGTGATGAAGAGCAGTCCAGCAGGGAACAGTCCCCAAACGCCGACAAACCACGCCACCGCAGAAGGGAGAAGACACATATGATCTCTGCAGTGATGATTGACACAAGGGCCACCGTAAACCCAAATTCAACAAACTTGACTCAAAACCTATGCTTCGGCTGTGTTCATTCCTGCTCTACGCCTATGGCTGCAAGAAGTCCTCCCTGTGGCTGGTTACTTCAAGACAACCCTCTTCCACCGGGAGGATCAGGTGCAGAACCTGCATCCACGTTGTAGACGCCGGGATAGAGACCCTACTCAGCTGTGCCACAGCGGAATGCCTGGAAGTCATTCAGTTCAACCTCGGTGTACAATCAGAATAGAACACCTGTTGGCGAAGCACAAGTACCTCTTCACAGGAATCGGCTGTCTCAAGGGCAGGTCAGTGAAGCTTCGTATCGACCCCACCATCGAGCCACGGGCAGTACGTCACAGGAGAGTACCATTCCACATGAAAGCCGCAGTGGAGGCAGAGCTCAAGAAACTTGAGGATCTAAGAATCATTGAGAAAACCTCAGGGCCCACCCCGTGGGTCTAATCAATGGTAGTCACAGTCAAACCAAAGCAACCCGATGCAGTCTGCATATGCATTGATATGCGACTCCCCAACGCCACAATAGGACGAGAGAGACACATCACGCCAACAAAAGATGAACTGATTGTTGATCTAACGGAAGCAACCATTTTCACCAAGCTTGATCTCCGATCGGGCTACTACCAGATCCGCCTTGCAAGAGACTCACGTTACATCACCATGTTTTCCTCACACCTGGGTCTCCGAAGCTACCACGGCCTCAACTTTGGCATCTCCTCGGCGGCGGAGGTCTTTAACATGAAATACGGAAGGTCCTACAAGACCTACCAGGAGTGACGAACGTCAGCGACGATATCCTGGTCTACAGTTAAACAGAAGCCGAACACACCAAACGACTTGCACCCACCCTTCAATGACTAGAGGACTCAGGGCTCACGCTCCTCGAGGAGAAGTGCGAATTTGGGAAGCAGTCATTGAGTTTCTTTAGCTATGTTTTCAACGAGCATGGGGTGTCACCTGACCCTAGCAAAGACAACGACATCAAGAATGCGCATGCCCCAACCAAAGCGACGGAGGTCCGCTGCTTTCTGGACATGGCAACTTACTGCAGCCGCTTCATTCCTGACCTGGCCACCTCCGCCGCCCTCCTGTGCGAAGTTACGAAAGCCAAGGCCCCCTGGAAGTGGGGCATGAAACAAGAACAAGCGTTCAAGAAGATCAAAGACTCCCTTTCCAGTGACGCCACCATGGAGTTCTTTGGCATATCCTGCATGACGGAACTGCTTGTCGACGCAAGTCTGGTGGGGTTAGGTGCGGTATTAACACCGAAGGACAAAGAAGGTACAGTTTTCACCATTGAGTTTGCGAGCAGGGCGCTCACACCAACGGAAAGAAACTACCCCCACATTGAAAAGGAGGCGCTGGCAATTATCTGGGGTGGGCAAACACTTCCACGTATACATCCGGTGAAGGTGATGACGGACCACAAGCCACTCATCCCCATTTTCGAAGGGTCAGCACCACACCTCACTGCTAGGATTGAGCGCTGGCAACTACAACTACAACAATTTGACCTGGAAGTCCAGTACCGAGTAGGTGCTGACAATCCGGCAGACTTCCTGTCACGTCACCCTCGCCCGGCCACCACCACCGAACATGAAGCTGCGAAAGTGACGGAAGGACATGTGTGCCAGATCATCGCATGTGCCAGGCCCAGAACAATGAAAGTCGAAGAAATCCAGGTCGAAACGGACAAGGTTCCATGTCTACAACTGGCGAAGGCAGCGATCCTGTCAGGCGAATGTAAAACATTTCTAACAGCAGTTGCACGGAAAACAGCCCCAGCTCAAGAGCTGATACAGGCACTTTTTGGGATACGCCAAAAACTGTCATCTCACTAGATGGCCTAATCCTGAAAAGACATTGGATCATACTACCCGCCTCCCTTCATGAGAGAGCCCTCAGACTGGTGCATAAGGGGCACCAAGGTATAGTGAAAACACAAGCATTCCTCAAGTCCTGCGTATGGCTACCGCACATGCAACGCAAAGTCATAGCACTCGTAGAAGCCTGCACTGCTTGCTTGTCCACACGCCAACCAGGGCCATCGGAACAAATGGAGTTCCCCCCACCGGAGCGACTGCAGGTGGGACGTCATAAGTATTGACTGCAGGATTGCAAACGAGATGTACCTACTTGTAGCAATCGACAAACACAACAAATACCCAGTTGAACCTGTCGCCTCAACAGACATCACATCCGTGACCACTGAACTTGAAAAGATGTTTGCGACACACGGCACCCCATCCTCGGTCCGGACCGATAACGGGGCCCCCCTTCACGAGCAAAGAATTCAGAACCTTCATAGATGATCTAGGAATACATCACCCTGTACTGGCTGCAGGCCAACGGGAACGCCGAAAGATTCATGGCCTCAATCAACAAGCATGGGCGTAATTATAGGGGGGGTACAGGGGGTTTTGTCCCCCCCAACTTCTGTGGCATGCCTATTTGTCCCCCCCAACTTTTGAAGGGAGGGTAGGGGGGCCTCAATCATCAATTATGTAATTGGACAGCACAAGCCCGGCTGGGGTGCCCAGCAAGGCTTGCGCTGTCTCATTACATAATGCTGAGATGCCTGGCAGCCTCGCTGCAACACATTCAGGGCCGGGACGCCATGCATGGCTCAGTCCCTGACCCTGGCTGGCCTGACTCAAAGTCAGCAGCCAGGGTGCTGAACTGGGTGTTGCAGGGCCTGGCGCCTGTGCTGCCACGCTAACAGCAGCACTTCCAGGGGCCGCGGCGCAGAGAATCACTTTCAGGCTTTGTGTTTCTGCGACACACAGACAGGAACTAGGAAGCTCACTCAGATTGCTAGTTTCTGTCTGGAGGTGCGTGAGTGCAAAGAGGTTAGGTCGGTGTAACATGAAACGTGGCCCGGGTGACATTTGAACGCAGAGCAGAGATACTTTTCTTTAAAATCATTTTTAATTGTGTTTGCGTATGTTTGTTGGGGGGCTGGGCTGCGGGCTGACCCTAGTGAGGGCACGTGTCACATTTGGACAATGTGAGCAGAGCGCACAGTACACATTAAGGCCCCAGGTATGAAGACACATTAACAATAATAAATGGTGCATTCACTGTGGCAAGCCACAGCCCTGCAACGCCTCTAAAATTAGTCTTGCCACTTTTCAGATGCCTCTAAAGCACCACAATCCTAATTTCAAAATGAAGTTGGCGGAAGGAGCGCCCTCCCCAAGTAGAATGGAAAGAGTCAAGCTGAGAAAACCTGTGACCAACAAATGTCATACTCTGCACATTCTGTGAAATGAATTAGAGTGCTACATGCCTTCCAAACATAGTGAACTTTTGTTAACAGTTTTTGCTCTAGGTGCGCAGAAGGAACTGTTTGGGATTTTGTATTAAAAGCACACCTTTAAGAGCCCTGTATAACCTTTCCCCCTGCTGCCAAAAATAATCTTCACCAAACTGGCAAAACGTATTTAGAGTTTTGCAGACACTTTTTCAGAACGGTTTGGTGCAAATTAGTAAATAGGTGTCATGGTTCAGGTTACAGGCCACCAAAAACTGCTTCACTTACCAAACTAAGCATGGGAGAATCCAGCACTGTAAGAGTGGGGGATAAGGAGGGGTGAGCAATGAAATACAGTGGGCCTCATTACAACCTTGGTGCTAAGTGCACCAACTTTACCACCATGGTGTAAACTCCGTTTACACCATGGTGGATGGCGGATTTACCGCCCCATTCCAAGGTGAGTGGGGCGGTAAATCCCCATTTCCCATTTTCCCTTCCCCATTCCCATTTTTGCCCCATAGGGCATAATGGGAGTGGGGAAGGCGCTAATTACGCCGCCGTAAATTGCGGCGTAATTAGCACCATGGCAGGTTAGCGCCATGGATTTTAACGCCTGCTAAAAGGCGTTAAAATCAGAATCAGGAGTTAAGGGTTAAAGTCGTGGCGTTAACCCTTAACGCCTGAGTTGTAATGAGGCCCAGTGTATGGAATTCCACGTGGTCTCATTGGCACCCCCAAACCGCCCACTCCTGCCCCAATCTACTTTTTTGGTAACATTAGTGGAAGATGGAATTTTAACACACAACAACACAAATAAAACTGCAGGATCATTCCAGATGCAGGAAACTCATCTATTAGAGCTCTGTCCAAGTCCTCTGAGGCAAAATACATGCAAACTTCCTAATAATTATATGGATTGCACCAACAGAAGTGACTTCACAGAAAAGGACATTTCAAGGCGCATCATCAGTCCTTGGTACTTGGAGGCAGAGGCGTTGCTAAGGGGGCTATAACCCCGGGTCTTTTGGTTGTAGCCCCGGATAGAAGCTCCGGGGCTACAACCAAAAGGATATAGCTAGCCCCGAATCTCACCAGTCCCGACATTAGCTTAGCCCCTGATCATTTCCAGACCTAGCAACAGCAGTACGTGGAGGTACCATGGAAGTGACTTCGAATAATTTGCCATAAACAAGCAAAGTGACAACTTTTGTGGTGCAAAATACCTAAATTGCACTTTTGTTCCATATGGAGCAACGCTATAATCATTAGGCTTTTCCATTATATCATTATACATTAACATAAGCTTTGAAGTGAATCAGAGTCACTTGTAGAGCTGCAGATAAGGAACAATGTGATTAAATGATTTGCTCAGGATCACCCACTTTGTTTAATGGTGAAACTGGGATGTGGACAATTTAAGCAATCGAGCACATCTTTCCAGGTTTAGTTGATATAGATATTTATTAAGGTTTTGCTTTACATTTCATGTGCTTAAATAATTATTTATTGCAATGCCTTGGAAGCAACCCACATTACATAATAAACTAGCCTTTCATAGTAAACTAACCATACACTATATACACTGTCATAGAAATATGTTGAGCAATGGGAGTAAGGCTTTAGTTGTATTCTCCCCATTCTGCATGCAAAGTCATAATAGTATCGTGTAGATTAATGTGAGCCTAACAAATCCCCCTTGGGGTTTAAAGCCATAGTCATTATTTAATAAAGCATGCAACTTTATGCACCCTTCTCACTTCTGATCAATCCCTCCTATTCACATTTCTAAAGTGACAAAAGTCCCTGCTCTCTCCCATCAGTGCCTAATGGCTCACATTGTAATGCTCTGTTGATACAGAGCAACATGAGAACCCTCTGCTGCCCGGAGCTCCTTGGGACAATGTCCTGGCAACGGGACACCTCTACCGTTCGGAACGGGTAAGGTGTCCTTCTGCCAGGACAATGAGCGTGCTGAGCAGGAATTGCTCAGCACAAATTGTCCTGTCGGCGGGACACCTTTGCCGTTGGGCGCCCTCTTTGATGCGCCGAATGGGAGAGGTGTCTCAATGACAAATGTCTCGGTCTGGCTCTTAAAAGTGCCATGGCGGGCAGCTTGCCCCCTTGCCTCTCCCGCTTGGTACTCCACTGCTTGGAGCCATTTGAACACAGGAAAACATACCTTAATTTTAATCAGTCAGAATCTTGTGGAAAAAATCTGTCAGCACATACACATACAGTGCAGAACCCAAGTTTGGAGATATATGGCATTTAAAAATTGGTACCAGGTATACTTGGTCACCCACTGCACTACATTAGCCAATGGCTTCTGCCTTTGAATGAAAGGAAAAATCAAGAGAATTGCTGACATTCCAGTGAATCTGTTCCTTTCAGCCATGGCTTTATAATTCAGCTTGGTCAAGTCAACTTAGCCGAAAATGTCAGGGATCAGGGGGTGATAGAGTCTGGTCTGCTCAATGGACGTTGTGCCACGGTTTCCATGTGTTATCGTATATGTACATATAAATGTTGTGTGCACACAGTGTATGTCAATGGATGTGCTGGGTGCATTTGTGTGCGAGTGAGAGTGTATGCAAGCATATGTGTGTTGACTTTTGTGCCTGAATGAATGATAAATAATGCATTGTTTATATGTTCTATTGGAATTAAGTTTGTGAATGTTATGTTGTGTCACTGGGTGCATGGCAGGCCAGCTGGAGATGTGTGGGGGCCCAATTGAATTGTAAAGATAGGCCATAAGTCTTATGAAAGTTATAACAGAGCGTCAGAAATGGACTCTTGTGGTGTAGTAGTCTAGTGTTATCCCTCACGGATTTAGGTTGTTTGACCGAGGTACATAATTACGGAGAAATTGACCGTAGTCATTTACGCTGCGAATATGTTTTTGCCTTGGTACAAAAAACCAAAACTATGTCTCCCAAAACCGCCAGTACACCCATAAACCCCACCCCCTACTGACCTTTTCTCCATCCGCCACCTCTCCTGTACCCTGCACAGTCAGATCCATCCATCCATCGAACGCGGGTCGGATCCGACGCTGCAGTGTCCCTTTTTCTTCTTTTTTTTGTTGGGTCCCCTGCCACCAATGCTGAGGAAGCAGAGGACACCCCCGCAACCGCGAAGTCCTTGGTTTTCGGTATTTCCAGCTTCGAACTAATGGCGGTGACTGAATTCAGTCAAATCTACCATTCAACCAAATTTTATCGAACAATTTGTCCAAAAAGATCCCTAAGAGCCAATTCCCCATCCCTGTCCACCCCAACATTTTCTGCAAAGTTACTCCACTGTCAACAAGACAGTAAGAATTGCCAAAGACAAATATTGGCCATGGCTCCAAGAGGTCTACAGGCTGACCCCTCACTCGACAACACGTGTCAGCCCAGCGGCCATGATGTTCGGTGTCCCTATCAAGGAAGCCTACCCCTACACTACTCCTGGAAGCCTCCACAGATGGACCTAGAGGTCGGAATCAGGAGACGCAGACACAACACTAAGGAAGACGAAGTCAGAAGAGCCACCCCCCACGAGCTTCAGATAGGAGACACGGTGCTCGTGAAAAACAGGACCCAAAAAGGAAAGATGTCCCTCCCCTATGAATCAGCACTGTGGACAATATCTCGCTGAGAACACAGCCTTGCCTCTGCCACCCGAGGACAAGAGACAGGGATCAGAAATGTCTCACACTTCCAAAAGATCCCACCAACTCTGTGGGAATAAGTGAACGTGGAACCTAACACCACTGGAGCAATGCCCTCACAGGAAGGCAGCCCCACAAGCCCCATAGCAAGTGGGAGGCCGGGCGAGGATACGGCACAGAAAGACCCAGACCAACAAGAAGAGGGGACCACAGCCATACCCTCAACACCACACCGGAGCGAGGGGAACACTACTCACTCCGGAAACAACTAAAGCCGTCAACCAAACTGACAGGCTATGTACTGAACGGCGTCTATGTGCGAAAGAGGGGCTGAACTAGATGACGAGCTCCACCAGACGGTCTAAGAAATCTTGTCTCCACAGTTCTGATTATGAACATGTGTTAGCTATCTGCTAGTTAATATGTTTTGTTTTGTTTATCTGAAGTTGAAAAGGGTTGTGATGTCCAGTCCACATGACCCTTGTCACGTGGACGAGTGACTAAAGGTCGGAGGAGTCCACCAAAAAGGCAGTAACTGATCCAGACCAAAAGCACACTTTGTCTCTGTCTCTTTCCTCCCCGCCAGCGCCTTTATGCAGCGACCTTCCCCAGGTCGCACCTCACATACCCTAACCTGCTTTAAAAAAATGTTTGGGAAAAAGGCACACCAGCCAACCGTTACTTGCTCACAGCAAAATTCATTTAATACCTCTAAAAGAGTTAGTTGTGAAAAGTTACAAAAACCTCTTTCTTGGGTACGCCCCAACCGGGTAATCCAAGACTATTTTATGTCGCATTCCGCTTCCCCCAGCAATGCTCTACGTCATGGATGCACAACATACGGCCCGCGGGCCAGTTGCGGCGCGCCATGCTGTTTTTTCCGGCCCGCGAGGCACAAAGTCTTTCCTAATGGAGGCCGGCCCGGCCGCCCTCCATTAGGAAAGTCTTTGTTGTCTTCCGGGCCGGACAAACAACTGGCCGTCATTGGCTCAGCACACACGCACCACGTCGCTCCTACGAGCCACATAGTGCGTGTGTGCTGCACCAATGGAGTGCCAGCACTACGGCTGGCGTGGTCCATAAGGCTTGATGCCGGAAGGCATTTCAGCCTTGCCACGCCCACGCCAGCCGTAGTGTCAGAGACCTCGCCAGCGTTCCTGCTTACCTGCCTTCCAGCACGTCTCCGGTAAGTGGTCTGTGTGCTTGTGTGTCGGGTCTGTTCTGCTGTATGTTTGTGTTGTGTATGTTGAGATGGGGGTTGAGGGGGTGCCGGAAGTGTATGAATGTTTGTTTTTGAGTGTTTGTGTTGTGTATGTTGAGATGGGGGGCGGGGGGGTATCAGATGTGTATGAATGTTTGTTTTTGAGTGTTTGTGTTATGTATGTTGAGATGGGGGTGGGGTGGTGTCGGATGTGCATGAATGTTTGTTTTTGAATGTTTGTGTTGTGTATGTTGAAATGCATGCATGGGTGCATGCTTCAGAGTTTGTGTGCTGAGTTGGGGGTTTGGGTCTGTATGGGTGCATGCTTGAGAATGTGTGTGCTGAGTTAGGGGGTGGGGGGTTCGGGTCTGTATGGGCGAATGCTTGAGGGTGTGTGTGCTGAGTTGGGGGTGGGGGTTCGGGTCTGTATGGGTGCATGCTTGAGAGTGTGTGTGCTGAGTTGGGGGGTGGGGGTTCGGGTCTGTATGGGTGCATGCTTGAGAATGTGTGTGCTCAGTTGGGGTTTGGGGGGGGATTCGGGTCTGTATGGATGCATGCTTGAGAATGTGTGTGCTGAGTTAGGGGTGGGGGGGTTCAGGTCTGTATGGGAGCATGCTTGAGGGTGTGTGTGCCGAGTTGGGGGTGGGGGTTCGGGTCTGTATGGGTGCATGCTTGAGAGTGTGTGTGCTGAGTTGGAGGGTGAGGGGTTCGGGTCTGTATGGGTGCATGCTTGAGAATGTGTGTGCTGAGTTGGGGGGTGGGGGGTTCGGGTCTGTATGGGTGCATGCTTGAGGGTGTGTGTGCTGAGTTGGGGGGGTGGGGGTTCGGTTGGCACAGTGTTTGGTTGGGGGTGAGGGGGCCATGGAGCATAGTGTTTGGTTGGGGGTGAGCGGGCCATGGGGCATAGTGTTTGGTTGGGGGTTGAGGAAGCCATGGGGCATAGTGTTTGGTTGGGGGTGGTGAGGGGGCCATGGGGCATAGTGTTTGGTTGGGGGTTGAGGGAGCCATGGGGCATAGTGTTTGGTTGGGGGTGGTGAGGGGGCCATGGGGCATAGTGTTTGGTTGGGAGCCATGGGGCATAGTGTTTGGTTGGGGGTGGGAGCCATGGGGCATAGTGTTGCACTTCAAGAGTGAACCCAATAATAAAGCAAAAACAGGCACAGTTAGGAGATGTACATCCTTTGCTTTTTGAGGAAACCTGACTCAACGAAGGCCATACTCCTCTTGGGCAACCCAAACAGCAAACTATAGCAGTCCAAAATAACGGAATGTCCAAAAAAGGGTCAATAAAATATATATAATTTAATTAAACAGACGATATACAATAACTAAATAGATACAAATTATAACAATGTAAAATGTGTAGTACAAAATGTAAGTTTGAAATGCAAATAAAAATCGTTACGCCTCAAAAACATTCTTTTTCCAAGTGTTTAATACAAATTGGGGGTTGAAAAAGCCTCCTGCCACGCCCCGCCTACCGCCCCACCCACATTTACTTTTGGCCCACTATAGCCCTCATGTAAGCTACTTTCGGCTCTCTGTCAAAATCAGTTGTGCACCCCTGCACTACGTAGACACTTCTGCACTTGCCACCTTCATGAACTAAGTCACATACGTTGTTTTTATACTCTCCATTCACACCTCCCACTTTTGAAAGCCGCTCGCAACTCCGAACCTTCTGACTGCGAAACATAAACTGGTGTAGCAAAACGCAACCAGCGAACCATGAACATGTTCTACTCGATCTCATACATGTTACACCTCACAGACGTTAACCCCGCCCCACGACTCTGACCGTCCAATCCGTGTTATGTAGAGCCATAATGATTAAGTCACGTGACCATGACCCTGTGCTAGGTCCGTTCTTTTAACCGGAACTATTCACTACTTGAAACTAGACACTACTCTTGCCATAAGCTGCGATAGGTTTCGTATTACATTAGACTGTGTGACACAATATATTGAGCCACACAGATCAATGACGGTCATTCTGTGAAATACAAGAACGGGGTCGCTTTCATATATCTGTGACCGAAACATGGATTCCCAGGACCTGCTCACAGACACTACCAAGCTTGCCTCCTACAACATTCTGCTGCAGGTGAGATAGGTGCCGTTTAATGCTGCCAGCAGTGTGTTCTTCTATAGTCCGTTGTTTCTGGTATGCTGATGCTCGCGTACTGCAGCAGGTAAACCAACAGGCTCTTTTTTGCATGAGTAAACTAACCTCATTGATACATATTTCTGCAGATAAGCTCTATCATGCTGTGTAATGAATATACCACTGCAGACAAGTAGTGCACTACAAAATACTGCGGCAAGTAAACTGTCATCATGTAAGGTGCTCAACTTCAGTACCTTATATAAAAAAATATGTTATATCCGGAAATAGTTATGTTATTGCCATTTGTTAGCACACGTTCACCCAAAGGTAAACTTGGTGCGAGTATTACGAGGTCACAGCTCAAAGCAGGAGGCTAAAACAGAAAAGTTGTCAGAGACTGCTGGAAGAGGAGATGATTTTCCATTCCTCTCAGCGTCGCCGGTAGTCCATCCCACAGTTTGGCGGCCGCAAATTAAAAGGCACGGCCACCAACGTGGGAGAGATGAATTTTGGTAACGACCAAAAGGTTGGCCTCGCTAGAGCGAAGTGACTGAACCGGGATATAGCTGTGGAATTTTCCTAAAGTGTTCCGCCCCCTGCCCATGCAGGGCCCGGTGAACCAGACAAAAGGATTTGAATTTTATTTGGGCTATCGGAAGCCAGTGCAGCTAGGCTCGTATCACAGAACTAATGTGGGCTCCGTACAGAGACTCTAGCTGCTAAGTTTTGCAGTAACTGATGCATAGTACCCAAAGGTTGAGCCAGGTACAGGGCATTACAGTAGTCTATTTGGCTCGTTATTAACCGAGCCACTACCATCGGCCACAGTGGGGCGGAAGAAAGGAGAGCACCTTCCGCAGGACTCTCAATAGAAAGTGTCCCACTTTACATACTGCACCAACCTGCGGAGCTATGGAAAGTGAACATGAACGCAGCACCCCCAGATTTCTAACAACCATCACAGCCACCGGAAGTTCACAGAGCATGGGAGGCCAGAAAGAAGGGGTCCAGAGCAGAGATCCAGAAGGAGAACCCACCACCAGGACTTCCGTCTTGTCCCCGTTCAGTTTATGCCAGTTCACATTCATCCACTCTCCCACTGCAGAGAGGCGATCACACGCCCCACGACCGCTCTTCCCGATCCAGTTTGACCTGTACCTGAGTGTCATCGGCGTAAGAGTAGCACCTAAACCTGTGGGAGCGGATGAGGCAAACTAGTGACTGAACGTAGATGTTTAAGAGCATAGGGGACAAGGCAGAGCCCTGCGGTACACCACAAGTGAGAACATGTGCCAACGAAAGAAAAGATGAGAGCAGCAGAGACTGGTTCCTCTCAGACAGAAAAGATGGATAGGCTAGCCGTGACCAGATCTAATTAACCATCCATTACACATTGCACCAGGGAAGCTACCCTAACTGTGTACTGCTGCAGAAGTTACTTAACCCAAAATATGGGAGTCCCCTGCGAGCCATGCTGAGGGTGTTCTCCCCCTGCCCCACAGACAGTTTGTGTTTGGTTTTGTAGGGCAACTCCAATACAAAATTCAGTATATGAGAGCCACCGACAGTGCATAGGAGCATTAATGCTTTAATTAATGTAATAATTGTCATTAGAAATGCTATTCCAGAATAAGAAAACCTGTACTCACTGGCTGCACAATGTAGGCCAGTGTAGACACTTAATAATACTTATGAGGTTTGCATTACACTTGAGGATGCCCCATAAAAAAATGCCATGCCACAGTCAGACATGGCTATACTGGCTCTACCAAAATGCTGGTCTAGCCACGTACATGTATCATTTACTTTATCATAGCTGCCCATAAAATTGTGCCCTGCCACAGTAAGAAAAAGCTATACTGGATGCACCCAAATGTCAGTCTAGCCAGCTAATAACACTTATGTATTGATTTGTACATGGTTTATTTTCTTTCATACATATGTTTTTCCAAAATCGACATACCGCTAATTGCAGCGGTATGTGCTAACTAATTTGTAAACTCTCATTTGTTAAAAGCACATTTAACCTAAAAGGGATACAATTATTCCTAAATAAACGGTCTGGAAATAACACCGATCATGTATCCTAGGCAGGGGATACAAGAGTGGGGCAGGTGATCTGAAGGTGGGTATTGCATAGATGGCACAAAGGTTGAGGCAGGTGCAGGGACAGTCGGTCGTGCATGGGTGAAAGTGGGTGGGAGAAGGTTTTGAGGTTCAAAGGTGGCAGCTCCATCACCCTCCAGATACTCCATTGCAATTTGTTGTTCAGAAGTTGGAAGCAGACAGCTCCACCTTGCTCTGCCCCCACCATATCCAAATTAACATTAATGTGGTGCACTATATGGGCTAGATGATGCAAAGGCCTTGCGTGAACCTCCAGCTCGGACAACATCTGCATACCAGGTGTTGCGTTTCAGGATTATACGTTTCAAAGTTGCAGCTTTTGTCACTTGGGGGTGGCCTGCTTATTTCATAGTGCAGTCCAGTGCCCAATTCACTGCCCCCTTCTCAAACCGCAGAGATTTGTGGGCGTTCTGTGTTAACAGACGTAAATTGTATAATATGTCAGAATATTGTAGCACTTCGCCACGTAGCATTACACATTGCAGGACAGTACAGAAGAGCGAGTGAGTGGGAGGCATAGAGAGTCGGGCAAGAAACAGACACCTACAGTAGACAGTGTGTGACCGAGGGCGAGACCCTGTGATTGGCATTGTCACCATAGTGCAGCATACACTGTACAGTAAAACAGCATAATGAATGTAGGTTGTTTGCATGAAAACACTACATTGTTGTAAGTGACAGAAGTGAGAGGCAGGCATACCGTACTGCAGTATTATAGAGAGAGTGTGAGAATGAGAATTTATGTTTGAGACATATCCCAGTAACAAGGTATAGTAATAAAAAATAAGGAAAATTGAATCTACTGCATCATTTACTATGTCTCCTAAGTGAATGGTGCTCTCAGGGTCCTGCTTCTTCAGGAGAACAATCGCAGCCACATTCGGGCCTTTTTTCTGAAAACTCGTATTACAATATTATGTCATAATACTTGATCACATAACCGAACACATTGCAAAGGAAGAAATGCTTGTACCCCTTGCTCATTTTTGGTTTGAGGGCTGTCAAATGCAGACAGTGACTGTCCATTCTTGGAGTTTCTGTTCTGTTTACTGTGAGAGAGGAGAGGTATTGCAGTGCATTGTCGTTGTAGAGGCCTGTTTAAAGTTTCCACATGCAGGTAAGGCATAGGAATGAAGCTTATTTTATGGTACATGAGACAGGATTTGCTTGTATGCTCTATAATCTGAACAGTATAGAACCGCTGTGTACATAACTTGTTATTTTGCAGATCCCAACTTAGGAATCCAAAAACGGATTCCCTGGGACCAAGACCAGGAGTGGATACAATCTCTGTAACTAATGT
This sequence comes from Ambystoma mexicanum, assembly GCF_040938575.1. Taxonomy (NCBI): domain Eukaryota; kingdom Metazoa; phylum Chordata; class Amphibia; order Caudata; family Ambystomatidae; genus Ambystoma; species Ambystoma mexicanum. The sequence continues at coordinate 280,283,195 of NC_090923.1, read as the reverse complement.
ACAGACTGTACAGTAAGCAGATATCATAGCAATAAAAGTTTTCATCAGCAACCTGCTTCTCTCTGGATGTTTTGGACTGCAAATCCTCAGGACCCTCAGCATTGACCATGCTGGCTGTGGGTTATTGAAGTTGTAGTTTAAAACATCTGTGAAGCCAAATGTTATAGATCACCATTAGTGTGGTAGTGAGAAAGCCCCCTCCTTAATGGAAGGGTATGATTTTGATGATTTCAGGAAATGCAGCACCTTCTGTGAATTCTGTGGTTTCATAACACCATCTAGTGACATATGATATGGGCCAACTGTTAGGACAGCTTTTCTAAAGTCTGACTAAGGGCTTCATAAAACCATATTTGAGGCAGTACAAAACTCCACTCTTAAGATAAATCTGTAACACCTGACAACATTTGGTAGCGTGGACAGAGCAGACAGGCGTATTTTAGGAGAGAGAAAGGGCTGTAGCTTGGTACTAAGAAATTGTAGCAATCAATTGGTCCAAAGAAACACTATGTATTGTAAAAATAAAGGATTTATGTAAATACAAGTAGATCAAGATAAATCCTGGGAAAGTAAGTACTATAACATATATAAACACAATTATAAAAAACAACTTAATACTTATGGTATGCAAACCAAAGTATAACAGTGTTTAGAATAGCTATCAGGAGTTCAAGGTGCGTCAAACCTATAACGCATTTAGAATGGCATTTTGCTATTCGTGCAGAGTAAATCCACAGTAGTTAGACTTTTAGAATACCATAAGCAATTCAAGGGCAGCAGGCCCTATTGGTCAAAATCTACAGTGTAATTCAGTTACAGAATCACCTAATTAGACCAACACTTGTTACAAGTCTGTCTTGCAACATAGGTAACTTTCTTCTCGGGTACAGTTGCACACCAAAGTGACTTTTAAGAACACAGTTCACAGGGAGTCCCTTGAATAGTAGGGCTTGTGCACCAACAATGAGCACAGTTCAATGACAGTTCAACTGCTTCAATAGTATTGTCCCGCACTGAACACAGTAAAATGACAGTAATAACAGCTCAAATGCTTAAATAGTAGTGGCTTGCATCGGCAATGTACACAGTCAAATTATAGTTCAGTTATAAGCGATTGGTACATAAACATTTATACTATTTCTAAGCGTAGGAATAGACAATTTGACCAAGGATACTTTTCAGAAGTGTAGAATACATTATAGGGTAAGTAAGAACTCTAGCAGACTTTTAAGACATGTAATCCACAGTTCAAGGTAAGAGGACCTACATTCTTTTCAGAAGGGCTTCAAGCAACTCCAAGACAAGCATTAACTCCAATACTGTTTTAGAAAGGCACTATGCAGATCAGGGAAAGCAAATCCCCAATGGTACACTTTAAGAATGACAATAAGTCATTCAAGGTAGGTAAACCCTACTGCTAAGCTTTTACACTCATTCAGTTAAGAATAATAAAACAGTACTAACACAATTACGTTTAAGAAGAATGGAACACTATTCAAAGTAGCAATAAAGGAACATCCAGCAACTTAAAGTTAAGTAATAACTTTTGTAACACTTTGTAACTTATTCTCTTCCAGCGATACAGTCACAACACTAACTCATTTACAAGTAAGTACGTTTACACTTATTATATTTTCCAAGACAGAAACCTTATCTTTTGTTGTCCTTGCCTATTCCAAAGCTTGAGTGATCTCTGAGGCAGAAAAGGGTTCCTAGTGGTCTAGGAGCCAGCTGTAGGCAGGTCAGGATAGGGTTCAGGTACAGCAAAGTCAGAGTTTCAGAGGATATCTTCTTCAACAAGTAAGTATGAGCTTCAGAGTTAGTTTAAAGTTTTCATGCACTTCACTGAAGGCTCTGTATATGCGTTCCAGCATTAGACTTGGGCAAATGTTATGGGCAAACTCCCACTTACACGAATCACCCACTCATCATCGCAGGATTCACAGATGGCTTAAGGTAAGTATTACCTCTCAATCCACCTGCCTGTACTGTCTTCCTCTTTTGTTGTCTCTTGTACCTTCTAAATCTCGCCATCCCCCCTTTGATGTTACTACCTCCTCTCCCTGCTTACCACTCCTTCCTTCATACTGCCACTCCCTCCTCCACACTACCACTCCCTCCTCCACACTACTACGCTGCTGTCTCTTCCACACTACTACTATTACTCAGACACCCTCCTTTCATTCAGCACCATATACTGTACAGCCACTCTTTACACTAATTCTCCTAACCAAACATACCACACTAACATGCACACTCACGCTGCAGTACTACTTTCACTCACTAGGCAACATCTCACCTTCTTCAGAAATTACCTCCTCACTCTGCCACTCCGTCCTCCCTCCTGCTGGTCTTCTACATCCTCTTACTTTGACCTCTCCCAAATAACCCACGCTTAGTGTTTCTTGTGGTCCCTTTTTATCTCCCGCCCATTCATTGAATTTGTTCTCTGTCCCTGCCCAATTTGGCCCTATCTTCCCCACTCAAGACGTTGTGATAATCTGAAAAGTTACACGTAAGGGTCTAAGCCCATCCATTTCCTCTGCAGCACAACAGTGGTGGCCAGTGACGTTGGAAGTCCTTGTACGTATTAGGGGATCTGGTTCCTGACACCCCTTAGGTAAATCCTGTTGTTGCGAGGGTTTGTGGCCCTTGAGACAGTCCCTCTTGGCCAAGAATCACCGTTAGTGCTACTGTACCCCTGCAGTACCACGCTGTTAGGGAGAATTCTCTGTTTAGGCTGAATTTCCTAACCCAGTGAGTCCCCCAGCAGCTTTGCTGGATTTTTGGGGTTTATTTTTTTCTCCTGCCAAGAGTGAGACTCTTTTACCCTCACTCTTGGGCATGATTTGAGTGTGTTTCTTTGAATCTAGATGTGTTTAATGGGATATGGGGTCTTTTACTCCATAGGGCTTCATGTGTTTTTGTGATATGTGTTACACAGCACCCTCAGTGCAGTGACACAGGGGTGTCATAGTGACCCCCCAGTATAGACTCCATACCCTGGGACTGACTACTGTCTCCCAGGGCATGTAAAGTCACCATTGACTTTACTAGTCTTAAATTCTGAACAGAACCAATACAAACCATCATATTGTGGATGTACTGGCTGGGGCAATTCAATTGCCCCAGGGTCTGTTAGTCGAGGGGGCACGTCTCTGTCCCCCCTGATCGAGTTTTGGCTGGTGGCAGTGGATACTACTTTTTATATTCAACCGCGAATATTTTCCTATGGGATTTCCCATTGTTTTAGGCTACTATCTTTATTTATTTACGGTAGCCTCGAACATACCGCCGGTTTATTTAATTAATATTCATTCTCCGGTTGGTATTTTTTGCCAAAACTTGATTCTAAAATGGTGTTTGTGTTCTCTTCTATGACTCCAACCCAAGTCGAGCCCTTTGTTCCACTTTTTGGCGGGCTTCTCCACAGAAGCCCTCCAAAGTGGTGCCACTCTGTCTGGGGTACTTAGGAGGGGTTGAGGGGGATTTAGGCACCCTGGACTGAGTTTCCTAGGCAACTCAAGTCGCACTCCGTCCTGATTGGCCCAAGTGGTGAGCCGGCCGGCTCACCACTTAGCATGTTTGAGTGACAGCTAGGCTGAGTGAATGGGGGTTTTCTGCATAGAAGCAGGGCTTTGGGGACTGGAACTTCAGAAGTCGCCACAGGACCTAAGAATCTGACGAGGGAGAAGCTGAGCCGACCTGCCACGACACCACCACCGGTGGAGCCCTGCTGGACCGTCTCACCACTTTTCTCAACGACAGAGGAGATCTTCCGCCGGAGAGTCTTCTTCCTTTGACTGGTTTCACCGTCTTTTCGCCTTCCCGACGTACCTCGTGGCCGCCTTGCCTGTGCCAAGCACCCCGGCAACCGGGATACCACGTTGTACCACGACCACGAAACAAAGGTACCACCTTTAACCGGAAAACTCTGCGGCTGGTTTCTTCCCTGGTAGTGCAACGAGCTTCATCTTTCCTCCAAGTCGAGATCTTCTCTTCCCCTGGACGACGACGCAACTTGCACCCACTACCAGGAACAACTGCCACCGCTGGAGGATCCTTCCCACTTAAGGTACTGTGTCCCGCCTGGCTTCCCTTGCTACCGACTGTACGGGGTAGATTTAGTCCCTGGCTTTCGAACCTGGGTTAGCCTGGGATACCCTGGCTAAACTTTCCTAAGCCTCTCTAAACTCTTTTTGAACCCTCTGCAAGACTTTCAAAGCCTAGTGTAACTGTGTGATCTTGGGCGCATTTGTGCTCTGCTCTCACTAAGAGTGGGCCCAGCCCTTGGACTTTGGCTCACCAGTGACTTTTTGCTCTTCTGCCTTGCTAACAGTGTTCCTGAATCTTAGAGTGGTGTACCTTTCCATATTCTGTCTTTCTCCCTCCCTTTCTCACAAATTTATTGGAGTGCCATCTAGTTAAGCGCTCACCTCTATATGAAAATAAGTGGTGTTTTACTGTGAGTTATCTGATAAGGGAAAGGGGTGTATATATTACAATAGTAACTGTGTTTAGAATATTTTACAACAAGAGTGCTGGAGTGTTTCAAACCGTGTGTTTTTAAATAAATAATTATATACGTTGATACCAAAGCTCTGGTCAGTGTTTGCTTGTATTATTGTATCTGGGTGCCTATTGTGTATACTTTGCATACTGTCTAACTCTTCTTGAGGGAAGTCTGACTGCTCAGCCACAGCTACCAGGTAAATCTGGGTGGTGTAGACTGCTACTAAGTGGGTTTACTGCCAACACCTGTAGTCTTAAATCTTTTGCAGTGTTCCCTAAGGGAACTGCACAGGTTTCTGCCTAACACACGCTGCCTGCCTGGGTTTTGCACTACTCTCCCTCCTACCAACTGCACCTCCTCAGAGGTATTCTTCCCTTCCTCTCCTTCCCCCAGAAGCTCACTGACTCCCGAGCTCTGGTTCTCTCACAGCTGGACTACTGTAACAGCCTCTATCTTAATCTGCCTGTATCCACTCTACGCCCTCTGCAACTCATCCAGAACAGGACTGCGAGACTTGTCTTTGGCCTCAAGCCCAGGGACCGTATCTCCCCAGGACTGAAATCTCTACACTGGCTCCCAGTGGCTGCGAGGATTAAGTTCAAAACCCTCTGCATTGTCCACAAGGCCTGCTGGGGCCTGGGGCCTGAATACCTTCAACTCTCTCTTCCTAAAGATCTTCCTTCCCGAGCCCTTCGCTCATCCGTCTCCAACTCCCTCAGGGTCAGCCGCTTCTCGAAGCAACGAGCTGGGGGTAGATCTCTCTCTGCGGCAGCGGCCTCCCTCTGGAACAGCTTTCCTGCCTCCCTGAAACTTGAGGAGAACCATCTCCGGTTCCGGAAGCACCTCAAAACCTTCCTCTTTGCTTCTGCTTTCTCTCTCCCTCTCCCCTGCTGAATTCTTCACTAAACTGCACTGAATCTGCAACTGGGCCACTCTCACCGACCTCGGTACTGGGCCCAGCCACTCTCCACTTGCACTGCCTCCCTGGCAACCCCTGCACTGCGGGACTGTCTCTGTATCCCTACAGCCCCCCCTCCCAGCACTTGTCTGCACTTACCTTGCACTTGCCACCAGCTGGCCCTATTTTATTTATTTTATACTACTTACCTTGTACTGCAATCCCTCCCCACCCTCCCCTTCCCCTTGCACATTTTCCCTTCCCCTTACCCCTGCACTTGCACGATCTGAATGACACCTGGCCTAGTAGGATCGTTGTCTGTCTTCCCCTTGTTCCCCCCCTCCCTGTCTCGTCGCGCCTTGAAACACTTGTGTATAGGCGCGTTACAAATGCCATATCATATATCATATCATCATATCCTCTGGTCTGCCAGGAGCTTGTTACAGGAATCTGAGAAGCTGCATGCTGGTGGTCAGGTCACAGCTTTTCTGTTGCTGCATGTTTATGGCTCTTGCTTCGCTGGTTCTTGTTATTTCTGTGTTCTAATGGTGGCTCACTATAAGAAAGCAAAAAGGACTGGCAAATATTTAGTCAAGGAGGTATGGCATAAGTTACAGGTGGACTGCTCAAAAACCCACATGCAAGGGCGGGGGTGGCAGGAACTGGGCCCTTAACTGCTACTATCCTCCTCAGGGGAAGTGCTGGCTCTGGAGTACCCCTGATAACCCTCCAAACCCTGTCCGAGGGGTGTTTCCCTTCCCCTCTCTCTACACAAATGCTGTGGGCCATTCCTCCCCCATTGAATGGCTAGGAGTCATTGTTAGGGAGATTTATCATTGTTATGCTTCATCCCCTTGCCTAGTGAGACCCCCAGCACCTTTTGCTGGACATCTGGACCTTTTTCGTTCCATCCTGAATGAGCAGAGCCTTTTTCCACTCATTCATTATTATGGGCTCTGTCTTTTGTAACTCTGTTCTGTGTTTTATCTTTACTATGGAGTCTACTTACCTGCATATCTCTTTTAAGTCCTCTGTATTTTCCTTTTGCAGCACACAACTCTTTATGACCAGTGTTGCTGGGAACCTTTTGGGTTCTCCTTTGAGAGTCTTTCTATATCCTTACTTACTAGGATAGAGTGATACTTTGTAGCTCTGCTAAAACTTTGTATTCTGAGAGATTGGCACACACCACCTTATGTGGAGTGCCAAGGAGACACTTAGTATCCCCCTTCTCTCTGCTCCTGCTTTTTAGTCACATTACAACCCTCTAGTTATGGTTGGTGGTAGTGGACGTGTTCTATCAACTATTGTGCTATTATTTACAGAAGACTGTATTCACAGTACAGGTTGTGCACAAGAGGGTCACCTAAGTACTAACTTAGTGGCTCCTTTCTTTTTCTTGCCATTTCTAGCATGGATGTTTTTTATTAGACCACCTTCGGCCATTCTGGGAGAGGGAAGTCTATGTGTGTGTGTGTGTGTATTTTGCCTTTGGCGGGAACTCTTGGGTGTCGTCGCCTAGGCTCCAGTGTGTCTGGGCAGGCAGGAAGTGGAGGAGAAGGTCCCTGCCCTTTGTCTGCCTGAATGGAACCAACTCCCACTGGGGGTCTTGCTTGCCTGATTAAACAGGCACCTGCCCCTTTCTGTTAACTGCTGAGAGAGATTGCAGAAGAGTATATGCTGAAACTGAATGAAAGGTGAGGTTCCTGAGGTGAAGGTCAAATTGACCACTGGAAACTGAAATATATGAAGAACAAGATGACCAGAGACGCCGGCAGACCCTTTTCAATAACGTGAAGCCACCACTTCTGTCCTGACCCCGTTTTCTATGCAACAGAGGAACTCTGAAGAGGCAGACTCCTTCCCTTTTGGATGGTGGGACCATCCAGCTCTGAGATGAACTACAATCATCTGAGCCATCTCCTTAGGTGATATGGCGTTTTAGAGCTGCAGACCGCGAATACCAAGAGACCTCCAACTCAGTCATAGTGCATCAACTTGCCAGGGCCGAATCTGTCCAAGCCCTTGCTGAGCTCCAGGTGAACCTCAAGAGACACAATCCAACTCCTCCATGTCCCCTCACCAGAGTGCAGGACTTCAGAAATCGTAGAAGATTGACCGGGCAAATCGTGCCCTTTATTGTAGCTGCAGAAAAGGTGCCAAAACCGCAGACTGACCAGAGAAGCTGAAGAAATCTGTGCCAGAGGTCCTCCCTCGGGACTGCTGCTGAGAGATCCCGTTCATTGTCTTGGCTTTCGTCACCAGACCAAGGAATCCGGAGAACGGGTCCAGCGCTGCTACATTGAGGAGAATCCAGCCACGAACATTTCTTCTAACCACTCTTACCTTGGACCCAAGCTGTTGGCTTGTGTCCCTCTTGCGAGTCTTTTAACATGGTCTAACCTTTTGTCAATTCTTCTAGCATCTTGACCTAGAGACTGAAAGTATCCACAGGAACCTTTGCTGTTCTGCTTCTTTGTGAGACCTTGAGCCCCCACCAAACTGACTTTTCCAGATAGTAAGGGATAAGACTTTAAACGTGTTAAATTGCACTAAAATCGCCTCTAGAAACTTAAACTCTGCTACTGTTGGACTAACCAACTATTTTCCTTTCAAAAAGACTCTATCTTATGTGGTATTGCTAACTAAATATAACTACTGTATATCTTTGTGCACGAGTGCGTGGTAATACCAATAATACTGTAGAACTGTCATCAGTGTCAAACTCTAAGAATTGTAACCGTGAGCAACTGCAAACTAAGCAGTGGCCTTCGAAAAGTATCTAAAAGTATTTCTATGTATATTGGTTAAATGAAATAAGTATTTTTAAGACATTCCTTGTGCAATTATAATAGGTATATATTTTAATATACATTAATTGATGTGTTTCTTTGATCTGCTTTACTAACTGGGTTCAGTGTACTTACCTACAGCTCACATCTTCCTCTCATGATAAGCCTGACTGCTCTGTCACTCTACCAAGGTACCATCAGTAGTACAGACTGATACGAAGAGTTGGGGACCTGTATATCATTGGATAGTTTTATGAAGTCTTACCTCAAGTAGACTTTAGGAAAACTCCCCTAGTAGTCATATACTGGTGAAATGATAATCGGGATCTTTGCACAACTAATATCGAAGATATGTTGGGGCCAAACCAATGTCAAGATGCGTGGCCGATGTCAGCTGATTGAATAAAACAAAAGCAATACCTACCAAACTCGCTTACAGGTACTGTACTAACAAAATGTTTAATCTCTGTTTAATCATACAAACATCATGTTTTATAGCACATTGTTACCTCTTTTGTAGCACAAGGCCCTACGATCCCTGGTGGATTGACTACTCAATGGCACAATGATAGCCTAATTCTCTTGATGTTTTAATCTATTCTTCATCACAGTTTGGCTTCTCATCTTTCACAGTTTGATTTATATAGTTTGTTGTATTATCTTCCCCAGTTCAGTTTATGACTTTCACATATGAGCTAATATATTTCTCTGTTGTGTATATTTACTTTCCTAGCAGGGTTTCTTCTCATCCCCTGTTAGATTGTCCCGTTTTCGGTTGTACATACCGTCTTTCACAGTTTAGTTTAATCTTTCATAAATTTTGCATTTGTCATAGTCTGGAGGGCACTTCCTTGTCTTGATAGCTATGTTATGTGGCAGAATTAATAGTCATACATCTTGTATAATTAATTATGTTCCTTGGAAAACCCTGGGCCTTCCCTGTGGGTAGTGTAAGGAACCCATGATGGAACAGCAGAGACAGACGCAAGTGATCACAGTTCAAGGGTGTTTATTAAACTGAAAATGCAGGGTGGATAAACACCTAATCTAAACCTAACATGGGAGCAAGTTTCAACCATCAAATGAAAAATAAGGCAGTCCTTGTGGCATTGTGTCAAAATAAAAGGGACTATACTAAAGAAAATCATTTTGCTAATTCCTTACAACTAACTACAGAAAGAGTGTGGGATCGGGTTTCAATCATGAAATAAGTATTCCCAAATAATAAGTCAGGATATGATTGCCAGGGGTCTCCCTTCCCCACGTTTGAGCACGGGACAAGATAGGACCTTTGAGCACAGCACACGCTCGAGCTTTCCAATCACAAGCCGACAGTTCAGTTCGTTATCTGGTTATTTGATGGTTGTCTTTTTTCAATAAAAAAGTCTCTTGCCTTGGAGGGCCTGATGGATTCAACAACAAACAAAACAGTTCTGTTCCACCTATGGCTTTCGGGGACGGCTTCACACCTGGGTCCTCCTCTTGCAGACGCAGACCCCTCACAAGTCGTACTCAACAAATCAATTGAACAGTTCCTTTCTCTGTGAACTTTGGGTGATGACTTTCCACCCCTGGATATCCCTCCTTCGGGTTCGGACCCCTTTTCCAAAGCTAGCCTCCCTCCTTGGGGTTCACAATGGCTTTTCTTCCATTCATGAGTCTTAATGTCTTTTTAAACAGGTTTTCAGGCTTTGCCCCTCATTATCGGCTTCCCTCTGTTCCAACTTTTACAGACCATTCACTGTGGACATCCCTTGGTCGGGTTTACTTCGATCCACATACTGTTCTGGTTGTCGGCTTCCCTCTGCCAGGTTCACTTTCGCCAACTTCTACAGACAGTTCATTATGGGACTTTAGACTCCGCCCTGTCTTGTTGGCATCCCTCCTTTGGGTTCACTCTTGCCAACATTTACCAACAGTTCACTAAGCTGGATTTATCTCCCTTTCTTTCACAATCATCTGTCGGTCAAAGACTTTTGACGGTATAGAGGATTTTACTTTGACCTCACTTCGCCTCTTCCCGAGGCATTCTGGTTACGGTAGTCTCTACCATCGGGTAATCGCCCAGAGTTTCCTTCGTGAGCACCCACGTGGTGCTGGACCCATCTGTTGCAGGTTTTCCCCCTCTTTCTCAATAATTCCTTTAATCCTTTCAAAGTTCAAATTTAGCTGCTTTCTACTTTTCGTTCAACACAGTTCGGTCTCTTATCGACTCTCCCTTCGACTCACCAGCTGTGATGAACAGCTTGGCTTTCTTCTCCTTCAAGTCAAGGTTGGTACCACCGAGACAAGCATCTCTCCCCAACTTGGTAATCAGCGGAGGAGGGTCTTGTGTACCTTTGACATCTGCTGCAAAACACAGTGGCTTTTGTTCGAGGTCTTATGTTTCATTTGCAGAGGTTTCACGAGCCTGGATCGGGAAGGGCAAGGTCACTTCTCTCTTTGTCACCCTCTCCATATTCTCCGTCTTTCGCTTCCTCTTGAACTGCTGTGCTGAGTTGGCTCTGACGTTGTGTGGTCTGCCTTGCTTGTCTTGCTCTCTTGTGTTCTACCTTTTATCCATGTGGGGAAGAGAAAGTGCTGTTAGTTGTGTGTGTGATTCTGGTTAATTGCCTGACTCTGCCTGACCCTTAGTTTGGGACAGGTCAGGTAAACAGTTTTAGCATTTGTCCGCTGTCTGTTACAATGTAAGGAAGTGTTCGGGTTGGAAAAGGAGGGCGATACAGTTCCTGAGTATCCTACGGGGTAGGATGGAGAAAAAGTGTTATGCGGAATCAGAGCCCCTCATACTAGGGTTGTGGATACATTCGGAAGAGTGAGATTGGTAGGGGTAGTGGAATGAACGAAAATGGCCAGAGTTTTTATCGTGACCTGGATAGTGGGAATTGTGGGAACAGTAGTGTTTTGCAAAAGTGGACTGGGTGTTCGGGAAAGAATAACCATATGAAGGTGGAGTAGAATGGTTGAGAGTATTCGGCCAGGAACCAGGAAAACAGACATTCTGGGAGATATGGTTTCTGAGTGTACCGGGGTTTGGGTTTCTAGGGAATTTACCCGATATGGAGGGGTTGTTGGATTTGAATAAGGGAGATCTTTTGGACGGAAGGAAGGTAAATGTTAGTACACCTATAAAAGCTTTAGGGACTTCGTCTCCTTCACCTTCTTTTCGGTATATTACTGCCTCTCACCTGGGGCATTTCCCAGAGAATAACCCTGGTCTCCCCTGCCCAAATGATCGTCCCTCGCTCGTCCACCCCCAGTGTTGGGATCTGAGAGCGCCAGCCCTTCCTTGGCCACATGAATAAGGGATTCTCGAGGTCTACTCAACAGAATACCCCCAGTTTTCTCACAGTAGACAGACATGTGTTTAATGTAACAGTTAGTTATATTGCATACTGCTGTGAGTGGGAGTGGGATATTTTTCCTGATATTCGAAGATACCTTGATTGGCAAATGCTACCGGTAAATGATGGTCACAATCAAATTCTTTGTCGAATTGATGGGCTGCTCTGTAGCAGTGCTCTGCGAGTTATTGCAGATACCAAGTTCACTGGAGAGACAGGCACACAATGTGCGCTTGACAGTGCGACACAGCTCTTTACAGTTTACCTCATATGAAATCTATGCCAAGGTTTATCTTTATCCCAACAAAATATGAACTCAAGAATGCGTGGCTATATCTACTGGACTTGCGGTGCTTAGATGTAGTCTCCTTAAGGTCTGTTAATAGTGTCCACATTTCTAATACACTTTCTTTGATTTTTTTTTTTCAGGTATTATTTCGAGTGCTGACCTTTGGGTTAAATGCATTTACTCTTCGCTTTGTTTCAAAGGAAATTATTGGCGTTGTTAATGTGAGGTAAATAAAAAGCACTGTAAATGACATGTTTTGTCCTCATCTACACTTCATGCAGCCAGTTTAATATATTGTTTGGCTACTTATGTATTTCACAAATCTGTTATGCTAAGACCTTTATATGATCTGTGTTTGTTAATTGCCATGGTTTTTCAATGTAAGAAATTATTGTTAACGAGTTTTCCTTTGAATAAGTCACTTCCAGTTGCTTTAGCATTAGCTTGTGCAGAGTTGTCAAGCTGTGTATTGAATGATAGAATTTCTCTATTGCATTTTAAGGTACTGAGGGTTGGTGTCATGACAGAGGCTTGCAGAGTGCTTAGTTTTTTTTCTTTCGCTACCAATGCTATGGAAGCGGGGGACAGCCCAGCACCCCAGAAACCCCAAATTACCGAACATGGGGAGTGAGGGACAGCCCTGCAGCGCCCGCTCCTCATTTTGTGTTATGTGCAAACAAACTGGTAAATGGTCAAAAGGTACAGGGCAAAATCAGTTGGATGAACAATGCAAACAAAAGAATTGGAACATGGTTAATATCCATGTAGCCCCAATAGGGGCGTATTTAAAATATCAGGTTGCTGAGCTGATCGTAGGAGTTGTAGGTAGATCTCTGGTTTGAGACCAGGGAGTAGTATTTGGGGGTCACTATCATATATTACATAAGCTGCCTGAAGAAGTCATAGTGGAGTTTATTTTGTTTCATGAAAAACCTTTATGCTCTAAAATAATTTACAAACGGAGGACAAGACCACGTACAAAGTCAACTGTATATGCTAGAGGAACGCAAGACAAAAACAAATCAATTATTCATCATCAATAAATAACCTCATGTACACAGGGCAAATAACAAAAGACTACGGGGACATGAGATGAGAAGAGTTGAAAGACAGGAAGGTTGAGAGTTAGTTACATTGAGTAGAGAATAGACTGGAAATCATCTGTGTTCTTGTGAGAAAAACCTGGCAGTCAAGTGGGAATATGAGTGAATGAGATTTTGTTAAAAGGTGTAGCAAGAACCTAAGACTGTGATTACTGTAGGTCTACATAGTTTTTCTGGGGGCAATAATTGCCATTCTGATTGAAAAATATATCCCTTTACTTGCACCTGCACTTTCACCTATTTGGGTGGGTAGTTGGACTTATTGGCAGATTTAGGCTATAATCGTCTTTCTATTGCAGCTGAAATGGTCTGGTTATGCTTTAGGCTATGTATTGGGGTAGTGCATTTCTTCAGCTTAGGGGCTGTTCATTTTCTTTGTTACTAGTCTCATTGAGGTTTAGGTCACTGGGAGTGCACATTGTGGATTACACCGCATCCCTCTCTGCTCGCCGTAACCCCTAAACGAGCAGAAATGGGTTTGGTATGGTTTTGGCCAACATGAGCATAACCTGACCCTGCCTCCTTGCTTCTCTTTTGTTATAAGCAATGTCTAACACTGTTCGGGTTATACGTTCTGAGAAAGGGAAGCAGATTAGGGGGGGGGGACCTGCCACCCTGCCAATCTACCTTTGTTGAGGTATGATGGTTTAGATTTAATGGGGTTCACGAAAAAGTATTTTAAAGACATGTATATTCATCTGTAAGATCTACCATGTGAGGATGCGGATTAGGCATATCCATCACTTGCATAGGGTAGTTCCATAACACACCTATCTATAAAATGGCACTCTCTTGTTTTTGTCTTCCAGATTAACATTGCTTTACTCAACAGTAGTATTCTTAGCGAGAGAAGCATTCAGAAAGGCTTGTTTGAGTGGCAATGCAAAGCAAAATTGGACGCAAACGGTAAATCTACTATGGCTGACGTAAGTTTTTCTTTTTGAGTATTGTGGAAGGACAAGTGGCGAAACAGCATTTAATACTTTCAGTTAAAATGTTCATATATCAGTCACCTTTCTTTTTTCTGCAACTAGACACAGGAGAGAAAACCGGAACATTTTTTGCAAACAATTTTTTTTCTTCCCTTTTTCCACTTGCAGGGTTCCACTCGGTGTGTTATGGTCAGTCTTTCTGGGCTGGATCTGGCTAGAAATACTTGAGGTTCCGGTTGCTGATGCTATTCCCCATTATGGGTTTGGAGTTTTGGTGTTTGGCCTTTCTGCCGTGGTAGAACTTCTCTCAGAGCCTCTTTGGGTATTGGCTCAAGCACATATGTTTTTAAGGCTTAAGGTAAGTTAAAGATGAACACACTATGTACTCAAGTTGTTAAAGCATGACTGCATGAATCTTAGCAAATGTATAAGTAGTAATACATTTTCCAACTAATATATTTACAGCTTTCTACTTTTCGGTCCAATTTCATAAATTATAAATAACTGTATAAGAATATCCACAATAAGATTATAGACAGTAGTAAGACTGGAAATTAAATATTTGGTAATGTCATCCAGTTAAAAATAAATCTTCCAAAACTCTGAATCCCATGCATACATAGAACCTTACAACGTAGAAGTGCTTTCCATGTTTGTCTTCTCAATATATTCGTTGGTGCACATGTTGGTGCAATAGTCACCCTGAAAATAATGTAGTGAACCATATTCATTGTTGTCTCTGTGGCTCTTGTGATCTTTTTCATATGATTCAATGAACTACTACTAATATTGCAGCCAACACCTGAGATTCACAATAAGATAGTAACTAATTTATATAGTGCTTTTATCTAAAGTACTTTACGTAGAAAATGTGTTAAAAATGATTATTACCCAAATGAAATTAGTGTAAGAGAAACGGATCACTTACCAGCTTCAGGGTGAATTCTTCTTTGATATCTGCCGGGCTTAAAGCCCAACTGCCAGTATAATGTCATTGGCAGGACCTCTAATGTGTTCTTATTTCAATAATGAGAGCTTACATAAGCATTTAACAATAAAAAGTGAGGTGGAAATCGGAATACAGTGAAGTACCCATGAATTTGCCCAGTGGCTTCAACCCAAACACATAAGGCATCCCTGTCCACTTCTGTACACGTAGTATTCCAGCACGTGCAACCAGTCGGCACACTCTTGACTCCAATAAGCCAGCCGCACTGTCCACTTTTCTACACATACCATTACAGTACTTCAACCAGGGGGCACACTCTTGAACTCTTGAGTTCATCGCCTCCGGCCATGCACCCAAGACTATAGTAGCTGGCCACAATTCCCTCCCACTGCATACAGTGTCCTACACCCACTGAATCCCTGTGGGTGCTTCTGAAGCAGCTGGAAGATAAGGGGCCTCCTTTATAGAGGTGGCTTTCTTACTCTTCCGTCTTCTTGCCTTGGGCTTCCTCTTTGGCTTGGGTACCGGACTCTCAGCCGGACCAGGAGTGACCTGTGATTGGGTGACCGCCACAGCAGCCATGGGTAGGCCATCTGTGATCATCCTCATCTCCACCAAATCATTGCCTAACAAAATGTTAGCAGGTACGTTGTCCTGAACCAGGACAGGAAGCTTTGCTGTCTTGTCTCCAATCATAATGTTGACTAAGGCTACATGCGATAATTTGGGAGGCCCACCAGCTGGTGATACTCAGAGGAGCACCTACATAGTCCTTTGGCTTGAGCAGGGTCATGTCCACCACTGCCATGCTTGACCCAGTATCTCTCAAACCAGTCGAAGGCTGGCCATTCAGGAGGACACTTCTCAAAAACCTACGGGTGTTCTAAGGGATTGTCGCCAGTACTTAGCGTACTGGTCCCAGGCCTCGAGGGACACTGGGAAATCACTACAGGAGCACCAAAGATGATTCCTGTAGAGGAGGGAAGGACAGTGGCCTTCACCTCAGGCATGGGGTAAGGGTAGGTCAGGCTGACAGCCAGGACTCCAAGTGCCTTACCCTTACACTTGGGGTCATGCTTCTTGTGGTCCAGAGCCCCACAGATCCAACAAGTGCCAGGAACGCGGGGGTACTGTACTGTAACCACTGGGAGCCTGCTTTGCAGCAGGTCGATCACTATTCCTACTCTTACCCACATAGGACTTATCCACACTAGATTTTTGGGTCTTATGAGAGGAAGGTTTTGGTTTACTCGACTGTGATTGCTTCTGGGACTCCTCAGCTTTCTGAGAGGTCCCCTTTTCTTTGTCCTGGTCCTTCCCACTGGAGTCCTTAGGGGACACCTGGTGGGAGACCCACTTATCAGCCAGTCTGGCCAGCTTAAAGGAATCTAAAAGGTTCTGGTCAGCAACATAAGACGCAACTCTGACTTCAGAATAATTCTTAAAAAAGAAAAGGTGGGACAATTCAACAAACGTTATCACTTTGTAACCATCAATCCACCCCATCCTGTTCATATGTGCATCACTCACCCAGTCAACCCAAGACACATTCTCTCTTTTCTTAAATTCCCCTGTACCTTTTTAAGGTATTGGGTAGGTGTCTTGCCAAACCTGGCAATCAAAGCAGACTTCGTGCTCTCATACTGACCCCTTTCTTCCACACTCAGTTTCAGACTACAGTCATACACAGTCTGAGGCACTCTGCTTAACAAACACTTAGCCCAATCTCTTTTATCAACATCATGTATTCCACAAGCCATCTCAAACGCTTCAATCCATTGAAGGATATCGGAACCCTCCACATACACCGCAACCAAATCTTTCATAAACCTGGTGGCTGGGGACCTGACGCACTCAACTGGTTTTGCTGAAGTCTCCACTCTAGCTTTCTCTAGCTGTATTTTCTGACATTCAGTGTCCTTGTTTTAAGTTTGAGATCCTTATATTTGAGTATCACTTGTTGTGCCAGCTCCTCTTCAAGTTCAGCTTCCGTTTGCAACTTTCTATATTCATAGGCCAATTTCAGCCTTAATAATTCAAGTTCCAAGGAATTCCCTGAAGAAACATTGCAGGAGGTCGGAACAGAGTCAGCATGAGTGGTTGCATTCCCAGAATCAGATTCAGTAACAACCCCAGGGGTAGGGGCCTCCATGGTTGCATTCCCCCCCTTCAAGAGCTTCACAATCAGTCTGGTAGTCCACCAGGGCAGCTATCAACTCAGCCGTAGACTTGTCTTCAAAGTCTAACTGCCTGGCTTCACACGCACTCTGGAGAGCCTCTAAGCTCATCCTAGACAATTTACCATTTGCATAGATTCCATTGCTTGTAATGTAGTTACCTAGTACACAACTAAACCTCAGTTTAACAAAGTGTGGATATTTCGTAAGTTGCAAGGTTACACACTGATTCTTAAAACCATAAGCATCCCACCGCTGCCACCAGTGTAAAGCACCGGAGGGGAGTATCTGTACTCCTGCTCTCTATATGGCAGAGTCAAAGCACAGAGCACCCCAGCCAAGATTCTCTAATTGGTAAAACGTGGCGAGCAATCAAGGCTTAGGATGTGGGCTGGTTCTTAAGTGCAGTGTAGTCCCCAAGCATCCACAAATGAAGGTCCACACACTAGGTTAGTGAAAACACAGTCTTCATATAAATAAGGTTCCAGTTATATACACAATACAATAACACATTTTGTACTCTGGCAATACTATAATGGCAAATATATACAGGTCTACGTGGTACCACTCTTAACTATCGATTCCGTTGAAATGCATCAATTGCTAACAGTTCAAAATGGCATACGAATCAGATTTTAAGATGAATCAACGATAGACCGCAGAAAGAATGCAAGTTAAATCAAGCAATGGCAGAACAGTCTCCTGTCTACCTAGAGACAGTTCGGTGTAAGGATTCCCCCCACCAGGGCAACCTGTAAATATAGCATATTGACAAGCCATGTCCAGTTATGCTTAATATAGTCTCAGGTCTTTCTAAAGGTTCTACGACCCCAATCTACCTAGTTTTGTGAAGTTCTTCGATGAGTCGCCGACAGGCCCTTCTTGAATGCACTCCCTTTAAGACAGGAGCCACGGGTCGTTGTGATTCGGTGAAGAAAAGGTGAACACGGTCGTTGAGGCAGCAGCTTTGGTTCTTGCGGTGCTTGTTGACGATTGGTTGAAAACATCCTGCAAGAGGAGGCGTGCAGTGCACCTTGACGACGATAGTTTGTTGCTGCAAAGAGTCAATGAAGAACCTTGGCCCAGCAAGGGCGTCGGGTCATCAGCGCCTGGTGTCAGCGATCGGGACGTGACCACGGCTGGCTCTTGGCTCTTCGTCAGCGTCTCTGAGGTCTTCAGGTGGCGGGTGGCGGGAAACCGACTGGTGGATTCTCCACTGTCGTCGACCTTGACTTTCTACAGCCGGACAAAGTGGTCGATGAGGATGAACAAGGGAGTCCTTGAATCAAATGTCTTAGGCAAAGGTGGAGCGTAGCAGCTTCGGTCATTGAACAGCACAACGTCAAGTTGTCCCCGCATCTGGGCAACACACCATGACGGGCTTCCAACGGTTATAGCAAACCTGCGAACCCTGGTCAACGACGATGGATGGATGTTCAGGTGCTTCACTTCGGATTCTGCGGCGGTCCCTTTCTCCGGTGGGCAGCCTTTTGAGAGTCTGGCTTCTAGGGAGAATTGGCAAAGATCAGCTGGTACACGATGGTCCCAGCCAGATCATCTTTTGGATCAGTTTCTTGAAGGCACGGCAGCTTTCATATTACGCCGAAGGGAACAGCGGTTCACCTTCTTCTGGCTCGCCTTTGAGAGTAAGCATCAAGTATTGACTTCAGCTTCTTAACAATTTCCATCAGTGAGAGGTCCCCAGATATACTGTTTGGTCTCTCATTCACTCTGCTGGGTCCCACTCAGGAAACCATTCATTCAGAAGGGCATTCATGCAGTCAGGCAGCCAATCAGGCTAACAGTGCATTCAGGCCATTCTTCTCCATCCAGACACTTACAACACAGAATGTGGATTCGGACAAGCACCCAGCCATTCAGCACTTCACACTGCATTCATCCCAGTTTTGGGCAGGTCTGTATTCGTCACATACTCCATTCACCCAGGTCCCACCCCACTAGTGAACCCACAACATAGTCATTGGGAAGGCTCCAGCCAGTCTGCCCTGGACTTCCCAAAATACCATATATGGAACTTCCACCCAACAGCCAGTCAGGGGGAAGGGACAGAGTCGGGGCTTCCCGGGACTTCGGGAAAACAAGGTGATAGACGATGGAAAGCAAGAGGCCACAGGAGCCATCTTGTTTCCTATCGGGAATCAACAGATTCCAGTGGCAGGACCTGGGTATCCCAAAATGGAGTATACTCGGAGCACCTGTCAATTCAGCATGGAGCTGCCACCAACCCATACCCTGCTCTGTGGGCCACACTAAGATGCCCAAAAACATACACTAACGGTACAGGGTTGCACCCCCCACCCATGGGTGCCATAAGGGTATCCCAAGGGTCAGTTACCCAAACCAAGAAGAGGAAGAGCTGCACTGCCAGGAGTCCCACCTGGACTTCTGGGCAGAAAATAATACAGAACATACATGAAAAAGGACTACAGAACGAGGACAGGGAGTCCCTGTCCATCCAGTGCATTTCCAGCCTTTACGTACCTCGCCCAAACCTTTTGCTTTTATTTGGCTAGCCTATCCTGACTTTTGCCAGTGGAGCACAGCCTTCAGCTGGACAATCGTTCTATCCTGCAGGGAGCCGGAGCGCTGCGACTGCAGGACTCGAACCAACAAGCGACCCCGACTAAACTGGCGACGTTAGATCCGGACTGTGCCGAGGGTCGGTGAGTACTTGCATCGCTTACTGGTGGCCCCTTGCACAACCGATCACTTTTACACACAAATAGAACTTAAAAGGTATTCGATCCTGGCTGGATTAGCCTAGCTATTCTCACCTTTTTTAAATTTCTCTGCCACCAAGGGCAGATTGTACTCGAATAGTGGGAACCAATTCTTCATAGCCTCAAGCCTCTTCCTGACTTGCTACAGCTCTCTGCAGAAGACCCACTTTTTTTCTGCTTGCGCGCTCATGCTTTTGTACGCACAAATGTACTTTTGAGCACAAGGCTCCCCACTTCTTAGGGCTGTACTCAAAAGTTAGGGAACGACTCTGAAGAATTGTCTAATGCTCCTAGTGTGTTAACTCACCCTTCTCTTTACTGGTTGTGGCTGTGCTTTACTCATTTTCTCATTTGTCGCATCTTATTGTATATTTTATATATTTGTATATTGTGTGGTAACTATGTTGATATAACTAAAGTTTACTTGTGTCTATTGGTCCGGCCGACAGTAAATGTATAGATATTTTTCATATACACTTGTCTAAGAGTAATTTGTGGTATGTTACTGTGTGTGCTCATTGTGGGCTTTCTGTCACTCTCACCCCTCCTGAGACTTGACTGCCTGCAAGCTACCTAGATTGGCCTGGCTTGTCCAGAAGGTTCCCCTGTTTCGCTAAACCGAGGGTGACCTCCTAAACTTCGGCCCACCAGGTCAGAGTTTAGAAATCCATCTTAACAAATTGGTGTACAGTGGTGGGATAAGATCGGAGGTACCCAGTTTTGCACACTGGTAAATTACCCAGATCATACTTGCACAAGAGACACAGGGCCTCATTACGAGTCCGGCGGCAACCAGCCGGTTTTTCCAGCTCGGTTACTGCCGGACTCGTATTACCATTCCGCCTCCGTGATTCCCGGAATTACCAGGGCATTACGACCCTGGTGTCCTGGGAATTCCGGAGGCGGAATTCGGTAAACACCCATTCCCATTGAGTCCTACAAGACTCAATGGGGAAGTGGAAACACCGGCACCATCTCGTGATGGTGCTGGTGTTTCCAGGTCCGCCTGCAGGCGAGCGGTGTTCAACCCCCCAGTTCAGGCCTGGCGGGAACATCACCTCCCACCTGCAGGACTCGGGATCGGGCGGTCCGGAATTAACAGTGGTGGCGGGTTTACCGCCACTGTTATTTCCGGACCGCCCAACCCGTAATGAGGCCCACAGTGTCCTTAGGTTAAAACTAACTGTAAGCCAGCTGCCTTTAATTATAATATGGACGCAATTACAGACATTGCTTTGAGTGCCTCAAAGTCTGAGACACTAAGAGATTTGTCCCGAAAGGGGCCTAGTGGCCACTGGTGCCAGCTCCGAAATGGGCCAAAGCATCATGTATTGGCAAGAAATTAGGATTCAGGCTTTGCCCTCCTATGATAGTGCAGAAGGTAATGGGGCAATCCCAAGTACCAGTAATGTACAAATTAGTGCTGCTCTAGAAAGAGACAGTGCTGTTGAAGATGATGATGATGATGATGATGTGTCCCATACTTCGCTGACCGGTTTGGAGGCTGAGGCCATGCTGGAGTACAAGAAGCAAGAGCTGATGTTTAAGCAGAAGGAGCTTGAATTCTGCATAACTAAGCTAGACCTGTAAAGATTACAGAAGCAGAAGGACAGGGACCACCAATTGTAGCTTGCTTAACTGCAGAGCACCTATGGTCCCTCAAGAGGGTCTGGTAATGGGTCTGGCCCCTCCTCTCATCCAAGATGTCCGAAAGATCTACTTCGTGTATAGGATGACAAGAATGACATTATGGACTGGTTGACTGCAATTGAGTATGCATGTGATGTACAAGACGTAGTGGATGCTGATATGATTGCATGGTTGCTCAGTTAACTACCCTGTTCTGGCTGCAGTGTTATTATGGATATGTCAAAGGCTGACAGAAGAGACTTTGCGAAATTGAAGTAAACTCTGCTCTTAAGGTTTGGGAAGACTCCTGCCCAATACTTGAAAAATATTCAGAGAATAAAAAAAGAAAGAAGGTAATACTTGGGTTTCTTATGTGGCTGATTCCTTTAAAAACTTGACTGGTTGGGTGGAAGGCTACAAGGTAACCACCTTTTGAGGGTATGATGTATTTAGTCATGCTTGAACATATTGTTGCTTCTATTTCCCCTGAGCTTAAGCAGCACTTGGCTGACTCTTAAGGAGATGGATCCCAAGAAATTGCCCATTGCAGCAGATTTATGGGTGCCACACAGAGTGTCCCACAAGGATAAGACTGCTTCTGGTAAGCAGGATGAGGAAAAAGCACAATGTAAGGAGGGTGGGGGAATCTGAAAAATCTTCCTCTCAGAAGGCCCACAAAAAGTTTAAAAAGGGTAAGTCACCTGAGAATAGTGAGAGTAGTGGGAGCACTCCTCCCAAGCATAGCTCGGATTACGGAAAGCCTCCCTATGTACACAGACCCAGTGGATCTTGTGTGGCTTGTGGAGCAACTGACCATGTGAAGGGGGACCTCAGATGTAATGTCAAAACCTTGTGGGTTCACTCTGTGAGTCTGGCCTTTGTCTCCTATGAGGAGGAATACAATATCACAGGGTCATCATTCTCTTCAGTCTCCTTCCCCAATGAGATAGAGTCTGAAGTAGTCTTAGTTTACCTTGCTTCCTGGGAGCCAAGACTTTCAGAAGCTTTTGCTAGGATACCTGATGGCACCAAGCACTACTTTAAAGACGGTGTGCTGATCAATGGAGTAGACAGTCCTGCCCTTAGGGATAGTGGAGCCAGCTGAACTGAGGTGGATGCCATGCTGGGCAACCAGGAGAAGCTTGCCAGAGCTACCCTGATGCCCACCAAGGTAGCTGATTGTCCCCTCCCCCCGTTCTCAAGTTCCCAGTAGTGCCTGTATATCTAACTATCAATGGTTCATTAGTGAAGATTCCAGTGACCATACAGAGGCAAGTCCCTGGAAAGGTCTGCTGGGTAATGACCTCAGAAACTTGGGTCTTGTGGGGGATACAGCAGAGAGATCCTGTACAAGGTCACAAACAATAGCTGTCATGGCCTAGTCTAAGGCTGAGTCAAAGCCAAAGGGGAAACCCAAGGCTAAGGGAGTCAGAAAACCAAAAAGAGGGAAAGAGAAGATTCCCCCAAACTCACCTACCACTGAGGTGGAGGTGGTTGGCCAAGCACCTGAATCTGACGAGGAAGAGGTGCTGCCTGAACCCCCAGGACCATCCTGAACTCCAAAAAGTTGGTTGAAGGTAGTGGTCCTAATAGGGAAGAGTTCAGTAAGGGCCAATATGATTGCCCATCTTTAGATGGCCTAAGGAGACAGACCTGCTCCAGCTTGAGGGGAACCTCGCGGGAAGCATAGGATTTATTGGGAAGGTGGGCTCCTGTACAGTGAGCCCACAGAGTATACTGGAGGAAACCATAGGAGGTTGGTGGTCCTCCTTCAAGTCAGACCCTATCTCCTGCTACTGGCGTATGAAGTCCCCCTTGCTGGTCACCTTGGGATCAAGAGAACCAAGCAAAGGATATCCATGCATTTCTACTGGGCCAAGATGGGGGTGCAAGTAGAAGGCCAATGTAGGAGTTGTGTCACTTGCCATATCTCTGGAAAAAGTGGCTCAACAATCCAGGCACCATTGGTGCCGCTCCCTGTTGTGGGAGTGCCCTTTTGAGATGGTAGGGATTGAGAATGTTAGTCCCCTTGACCCTCAGACATCTTTTTGAAACAGGTGTATCTTGGTGCGCTGGTCGACCATGCCACTCCTGAAGCCATCCCATTGAAGACAGTGACTGCCAAGTCAGTCAGTTGCTAAAGCTTTACTTGGCATATTTACTAGGGTTGGCTTCCCTAAAGAAGTTGTGTCTGACAGATGCAGCAACCTCATGTCTAATTATGTGCAAGCCATGTGGAAAGAGTGTGGGGTCACTTATAGGTTTTCATCTGCTTATCATCGACAAAAAAATGGCTTAGTTGAGAAGTTTAATAGAACTATCAAGAGCATGATTGGGGCTCCTGAAGAATCCCAAAGGAGAAAATGGGATCTCCTGTTACCATGCTTACTCCTTGCTTACAGAGAGGTACCTCAAGAGGGGGTTAGCTTCAGCCCCTTTAAGCTTCTTTTTGGTCACCCTGTATGGAGACCACTGGCCATAGTGAAGGAAGGATGGGAGTTCCCCACTCCTCCTGTTACTACCAATGTAGAAGACCCTGTGCTGGGGCTAATGAAGCGAATGGTCCTTCTGATGGCTCAGGCCAGTGACAAGCCGAAGGCTGGTCAAGCTTTGGTTTAACATTGGTATGGGCAGAAAGCTTCACTTGTCCACTTTACCCTAGGCCAAGAAGTCCTGATCATGAACCCAATAAGGCCTCAGGTCCTACAGGATAAATGGTCAGGCCCTTGCACAGTTGTGTAGCTGGGTTAGGTTAACTATTTGGTGGACCATAAAAGGCATGGACAGGCCCCAAAAGGGTTTCACATAAATAGACTGAAGGCTTTCATCCCTAGGGTTGAAATAGCTGCATATGTAAGAGGAGGAATTAGAGCCTCCTCTTCCTGACTTATTCCAGAATGATCCTTCAGATGGCTCCATTGATGGTGTCCAAGTGGCCCCTCACCTGACTTCTGACCAACAAGGGGAAATAAGAACTTTGCTGAGGCAGCTCTCCTCCTTGTTGTCACTGACTCCTGGTTTGACACCTTGGTGCAGACATGAGATAGGCACTGGAGACAGTGTACCTACCAAAAGTAGGTGTTGCAGAATGTCGGCTAAGGTGAGATCCTACATCAAAGCTGAGGTCAACAAGATGTTGGGTCTGGGAGTGATTGAGCCTTCCAGTAGTCCATGGTCCAGTCCTGTGGTTCTAGTGCCAAAAGCTGGTGCTTCTGAACTCAGGTTCCGTGTGGATTAAAGGACTCTGAATGCTGTCACCAGGACAGATGCTCACACCTACCTAGAACTGATGAGCTGGTGGATACTTTGGGTGCCTCCAAGTACCTCGGCACATTTGCCCTCACTGCAAGGTATTGGCAAATGGCCCCAGAAAAGCATGCCAAGGAGAAGACAGCATTTTCAACTCCAGAATGCCTTTACCAGTTCCGGGTAATGTCCTGTGGGTTGAAAAATGCACCCGCCACTTTTCAGAGGCTTGAAAACGATGTTCTAAATTGGATGGATGAATTCTGCTATCTAGATGATATAGCAGTCTTCAGTGCCACCTGGGAGGAACATATGGGGCAGCTTAGAAATGTGTTACACACTCTTCAGAAGGCCCACTTAACCATAAAGGCCAACAAGTGCCAGCTTGGTCAAGGATCTGTGGTCTACCTTGGGCATGTAGTAGGTGGAGGGAGAATTCAGCCTCTACCCAGTAAAGTACAAGACTGGCCTACCCCCACTACTCAAACCCAATGGAGAGCCTACTTGGGTCACACTGGGTACTATAGAAATTCTATGGCACCTCTGACTGCCTGCTCTCACTACTCCAAAGATGCCCAAGAAGGTCTCTTGGTCTGAGGAGTGTGAGAAGGCCTTCAGTGGCTTAAGACTCCCCGTACCAGGCCCCTGTCATCAGGGCCCCTGACTACAAATGTGCTTTTATTGTGCAGACAGATGCTTCTGACACTGGGATAGGTGCTGTACTATCATAGATAGATGAAAGGCAAGGAATGGTACGACGTCCTTCCATCGCGGGATGTTTTTTCGCAGGGTTTTTTACTGCAAATATTTTACAGAAAAAACTCATTGTTTTTGTGGGGGTTAGAAAAATATATAAGTTGGGTGTACGGGAATATAAAAGAAAATTAAAGGGGATGGGCGTTTCAGGGGGTAACCCCCCAAAATAATAAAATAAAAAATTCTATGAGTTTTTTTCATTAAAAACTCTGCGGTAAAAAACTCTGCAAAAAAACATCCTGCGATGAAATGACATGGAACCCAAGGAACACCCGATTGGATTTGTTAGCTGAGTCTCTAGCTCTATGGGACCCACTTCACTGTGCAAACTGACCATAATCCCTTAAAGTGGCTAATAAACATGAAGGGAGAGAATCCAAAGTGCTCAGGTGGTCCTGCAAGGGTTTGACTTCACCATTGAGTACAGGCCAGGTGTCCAACATAGCAATGCTGATGGGTTGTCCAGAATGTTTAACCAACCTAAACATGAGGCCCATCCAGGGGTGGATTAGTTCCCCATTGTCCTTGGTCTGGAAGGGGCAGGTGTTAGGAAAGATTTCATCAATGTGTAATTTTCACTCCATTTGTGGACGCCCCAAACATTTTGCTTTGGTTTGGCTAGCCTATCTTGACTTTTGCCAGTGGAGCACAACCTTCAGCTGTGCTCACCTGGGCTTTTGCTCACTTGTTATGGGGAAACTGACCCAGCCTTTAGACTGACAGTGCTGGGAAACTAGGTTTCCCTTAGTCTTGGACTATGTTACATTTCTTGGTAACCATTTAACAGTGCACAATGGGGTCCTTTTTGTTTTATGGCCCTAGAAAACTTTCAATAGATTTGTTGGTCTATGTACAAGTGTGCCTGGGACGAACTGGTGGCAGCAGTTACTTTTTTAAAGTTTTTTACTTCTTTTTACGGGATCATATCCCGTTTACCGCGTTTGGTTCAAGACTGTGGCCAGGTCCAAGAATTGCTGAGCCACAGTCGTCTGTTCTGCCCTATGGCCATTTTGTCCCTTGCCTTCACACAGGTCGAGTTACCTGGGTTTTCCTTATTTGGGCATACAGCCTCCTGCAAAAATCTTTCTCTTTCGCTGGCTTCTGCCTGTCACATGTGTGTGTGCCCAGGAAGCGGGTTGGGACTGTCTGGTCCCAATCCACACTACTGGTTGCAGGATGTCTGGAGTGCCTGAATGACTGGGACCACAGTGGGCTGGGATTGGTCCACGACTGGGATGCCTGCATGAGAGCAGATCTTCGATTGGAAGTCCTCAATATTGGCACAAAGCTAATCTTGGATTAGAAAAAGGGGCTCTGAATCCATTCCAGGTCGATCACCTGAGTTCTCTCCGAACTACAGTATCCTACAGTGAAGAAACTGACTTGTGTATCCGCCAGAGAAGCTTTGGAAAGTTTGCCACCTTTCACCCTCTGCTGTCTCGTCGGACCTCTGTTTTCTTCATCGATCAAGAAGGCATGCCAAGGCGCTTCAGCCCTTTTGGAGTATTGGGAACAACTACTCTCAGCGCCCCCTGCTTACCCACCGAACAAGCCCCTGTGTAAGTGTTCCTGGGCCATCCAGTGAACTGTCCAGGTCTACCCCTGGGTATCCCACTGAATCGCTGCCACCTCGAGCGGAAGCCCGAGACTTGAGACATTGCTTGCTTGTGGTCCTGTTCCCTCTCCTGCCAAATTTCGCAGGCTTGGCTCCTCTAGCTCCTGAATTAGGAGAGTATGAACCGTTGTCTGCATCTGTGATGCCTGCATCACTACATGTTGGTGACGGTCGCTGTAGGAGCCTTGCTGTTCTGCTCTCCTGTGCCCTGAATCCTGCTGCACCAGAATATTGTTCATAGCTCATTCGGAAGCTGAGAAAAGGCAACTGTACTGTCACAGACAATCGTTCTATCACGCAGCCACTGAGAGTCAGAGCGCCGCAAAACTGCAGGACTCTAACCTACTAGTGACCTCGACTAAACTGGCAAAGTTTGGTCCGAACTGTGCCGAGGGTCGTGAGTACTTGCATCACTTACCGGTGGCCCCCTTGCACAACCGATCACTTTTACACACGAATATCCCCTATAAGGTATTCGATCTTGGCTGGGTTAGCCTAGCTATTCTCACATTTTGAAAACTTCTCTGCTGCCAAGGGCAGACCCTACTCGAAAAGTGGGAACCAATTCTTCATAGCCTCAAGCCCCTTCCTGACTTGCTACAGCTCTCTCAAGAAGACCCGCTTTTTGTTCTGCCTGCACGATCATGCTTTTTTACGCACAAATGTACTGTTGAGCACAAGGCTGCCCACTTCTTAGGGCTGGACTCGAAAGTTAGGGAACGACTCTGAAGAATTGTCTAATGCTCCTAGTGTGTTAACTCGCCCTTCTCTTTACAGGTTGTGGCCGTGTTTTACTCATTTGTCGCATTAGGAACTGATTGTATATGTTATATAGTAGAGGATTGTGTGGTAACTGTGTTGATATTAAAGTTTATTTGTGTCTATTGGTCGTGCCGACAATAAATGTATAGATATTTTTCATATTGTCTAAGAGTAATTTGGGGTTTGGTACTGTGTGTGCTCATTGTGGGCTACCGTGCACTCTGAACCCTCCTGAGACTTAGGTCATTACGAGCGCAAATACTATGTCTGTGTAGGAAAAGAGGCCGCTAACAGTGGTCTATTACGAGTTCTCGTGCACGAGCGTAGTGGCATGCCGGTATCGACAGTACCGGCATGCCGCTAAAGTCCCAAAAATGTCTTAGTGGCATCATGGGAAGCGCAGACAGCACTACCGCCGCCGTCAACCTCTAAATAACGGGCCCGGCATCAATGGATATGGCATTAGCGGGTACCACCAATAGTGGCCAACGCTATTGGCGGTCACCGCTAATATGCAGAACCGGAAGTAACGTCATCGCGCCGGAAAGGGAAAGCGCACGGCGGCCATCTTTAAAAAACACAATCCATTGCCTTCCTCACTTCACAGCACCTTGAGACTCATTCCGACAGCAGAAAAACATCCACTACACCAGCATCATGCCAAAGGCAGTGAAGAAAGGGGCATCCCGGCAGCATAAAGAGCGGTTTTCGGAGGACGAGCTCACAATGCTAGCAGATACGCTGGCTGAAAATGCTGAGGTTGTCTTTGCGAATGACCTCAAGAGAGCAGCCCAGCTCAAGAAAAAGAGATCTGTGAAGAAGTAGCCCGTAAAGTGAGTGCAGTTGGGAACCCCACATCCCCACACAGTGAAGGACGTGCGTAAACGGGTGGACGACCTGTGCCTAAGAGTGCGTAACATATGTCGGCAAACTGGAGCCAGGGCCTGGCTACTGGCGGTGGCCCTAGCTCGCCTATTAAACTCAGCCGATGCGCCAGCACTTTCAGCATTGAGTCCATCGAAGGTGTGAGCGAGATGGAACATGGCGCCACATCATCCACAGATGGAGGCGAGTGTCCTAAGAAAACACTGTAATGCAAAGTATGATGATAGTCCACCAATGTGACCGTGCCATGAGGCAATGCATGGCCCATTACAGACGCATGGACACATCCCTGCTTAGATGCCGTCTTCAGCACTGGCACATCCACATGCATGCAGCATGCTAATGCCATTCCTGAAACACACCCCACAAACATGGAAACGGCATTAGTCACACTGCACGCAGTCCACAACAGAAATGCATGTCACACAGCATACACCACCTCAAACATGTGTTACCCTGACATTTGCCTGCATGCCCCCCCCCCCATACAGCTAGCAACCTGATTGTCAAAACTCCAATACCTAATCCCCTCTAAGGTGTACATCCGCAATAATACCAATGTATGCATGATGCATGTAGAATCATCACTGATGCCGTATCTCTCTCGGTCCTCCACAGGCTCAGATCCTGACAGCGAGGACCGCGACTCAGCGGCGCAGGCAACAAATCCCAGGAAGAAGGCCAGGGGCAGGGAAGAAGGTAACAGGCCTTCAACATCAAAAGACCCAGGCAAGCCACAACTGCCACAGAAGGGGAAGGCACCACAGGATGCTACGTCACTGGGGCGGCTAAGGGCCACTGCCACAGCAACAGTCCCCACAACACCTGCGTGCACTGCACAAGAACCAGTGGCCGATGGAGCCCTTTCAGCTGCCAACAGCTCTGTCAGGGAGGCGGCAGCCACGGCACCCCATAGCGACGAGGATGTGCGTCCCTGTGGAGGACGAGTCATCAGACTTACCTGCCACACCCAGTCCCCTGCCATCACCCCAGATCACACCATTCAGCACCACCAATGACAGCACACAGTCGCAGTCTGGAAGGGAGCCAGGGCAAGGAAGCTTGAGCCCCACAGAGGAGCCACATGATATGGGACATGTGCCACATGCAGCATCCACCTCCAATGGTGTCTGGGTTGGGGTCCAGCAAATGGCACAGACGGAGCTGCGCCAGGAGGAGCTGACTGGCCTAGTCAGACAATTTGTCTCGGATGGTGCCCAAGCAAGGCAGGAGGGCCGGGATAACATTGCGTCCTTGAGACAGGCCATTGAGACAAGCACAACTCGTATCTGCGAGGAGTTGTCTGCTGTAAGGCAGGTCATTGGCCGTATGGCGGATTCCTTGGAGGCAGAGCATCAGTGCCCCGAGACTGGAGCAAGTGTGCACGACCTCCTCTTCAGCTCCACTCAGACCAGCCCCCTTTGCAGGTCTGCGTGCACCTTGCGGCGCGCAGACATGCCGCCACCAGATGCGGGAAGTGGTCAAAAGTAGATGGGGCAGCCAGAATATGGCAATTGATGCAGAAACATGCAGCATTTGATTGGACACCATGTGTGGGGGAGTTTTGGGGGAAGGGGGAGGGCGGAGAGGGTGTGTGGGGGAGTTGTGACTGGACGGGGAGGCGGGAGAGGGTGTGTGGGGGAGTTGTGGGGGGAGAGGGTTTGTGGGGGAGAGGGGAGAGGGTGTGTGGGGGAGTTTTGGGGGGGGAGAGGGTGTGTTTGAGGTGGAGGGTATGAGCACTTTTTACTATTGTACTATTTAGTACATCCGTTGTGTACCTGAAAAAATACTTGAGTGGACATTCCTTATTGTATATGTGACATTTATTGGTCTACAGTGCATAGTGTACATGTACTCCCACACCCAGTGCCCTCAGTTCCACTTTCATGGCACCCTCTGTACCCATGTGTCTTAGAAATATTGTCCAAACACAGACTGGCGCACAGCACGTCCCTCCTGTGCATCAGCACCGCGATGATGTGCGCCCACATCTTCTTCATCACCTTGTGGTTGCTGTTCAATGTCAGGGGGCAGGAGTATATTCCGTCAGATTCACATGTTGTGCAGCATGACCCATGCCATGATGATCTTGGCCACCTTCTCATGCCTGTAGAGGAGTGCCCCACCCGACCGGCTGAGGCGGCGAAAACGTGCCTTCAACAGGCCAAAGGTCTGCCCGATGACCACACGGGTATGGGAATGATTGTGGTCCTCTTTGTGCCTGTTCTGCCGGTTCCAGACAGGGGTGAGGAGCCAGGGCTTCAAGGGATAGCCACTATCACCTGCATGGGTGCAAAATAAGGCATGCGTTAGTCAATTCATGATGGACAGCTGTACTTATCACACATGCCTGCAGATATTTGTTGGTCACATGCACATGTCCCTGGTTGTATGCACACATTTTACCTTACCTCAATGTGTGCTGTGTCATGGTCTTATGTTGTGGATTGCGTCTTCAAGATGATACACGGTGTGCACTGCCTTGGTGTTGCTCATGCATTGTGGACGCATACCGCTGTGTTTGTGTTATATACGTGATGTGTAGTGTTCTGTATGATTTTCTTACGTGCAGCGTTGGCAGTAGTCTCTGCATTATTTAGCATTCAGCGCTGAATATTCCCATGGTGGCATGCTGCACTACTGTGGTTGTGGCCCTGTGACAAGCAGTGGATTCCCTTGGTGGTTTTGTTTTTTGCACCCTCATGGATGCTTGTCCTGTGTAGTGATTTTCTGCAGACATTTACATTGTGTATACTCACAGGATGTTGCTGGATTGTGTTAAGGAGGGTGAGGTCTGATGATGGGCGGTGCACGTGTTGTGGGATGTGGTGTGGTTGAAGGTTTGGCATGTTGTGGTTGGTGTGCAGGTTCCTTCATTGCTATGGGGATTGGTTGTCCTGTTCAGTTTGGGATGCTTTGGGGCACAGTGTTTTGGGATGTGCTCATCGTGCTGTCACCACAACAATGACATCCAAAGGATAAAGTTCAAAAGTTGAGTATCAAGGAATTTTATGTGATGATCTTGCTGGAGTCACATACCATCTGTACATTGATTGATTGAGTGATATAGCTTACGATTGCGGTACACCACCTCTGTTGCATGCGGGACCACCAATTCCACATGGGTGCAGTCAAGTGCACCAATACAATTTGGCATGCCTGCCAGTGCATGGAAGCCTACTTTCGTGTCAAAGATCTCTTGGGCAGTCCGTGGTAGGGATATGTAGTTCCTTGAGTGCTTCAGGAGGGCATCCAGCACTTGGTTCAGCATGCGAGGAAAATAAGGGTTGTGATATGCCATGCATGTGCCCCACTGTGTGCTGGTAGATGCCTGTGGCCAGGAAGTGGAGCACAGACACTACCTTCAGTAGAGGAGGGAAGGCGGTGCATATTTCAATCAGGCTGACAATGTCGTTGTATATCATGTCCACAATGTTGGTGATGGTGTCCCGGTCCAGGCGGGACAGGGTGTGGATCTGCTCAGGGGTTAGGTTGAATAGACTGGCACTGATGCGAGGGATTGTGGGCTGCCTGTGTGGTACCACTGGCTGCATTGGTGGGGCTTGCTGCCCCCGTCTCACCCTCCTTATCCTCTGTGTTGCCTGTTGTTGTTGCTGGTGTAGCAATGCAAGCATGTCCACCAGCCCCAGTATTGCTACTACAAGTGGAATCATTTTGGTGTGGTAAGGGGTGTGGTGTGTGGGTGTGCTCCTTTTGTGCTGGGCCAGACTCCATTGCCACCACCTGTACTGATTGTGTGCACCTGTAGCAGTTGGGAACACTGCACATTGCTGTTTGTGGGTGGTGCGCGTATTGCCGGCATACCGGTATCCCTCATTACCGCCTTCATGATGCCGTTATTTGCATGTCCGCCTGACTTGTGATGTCCTTCTGTTGGCGCCATGCCGCTATTGCCGGACCCAAGGCCTGCATGCCCGCGCGCATTCTGGTACGGGGGAGCACGCTATCAGCTGTGGTGCTAATACCGGGTTGTTGGGTCGGAATAGCCCGGAGCGGTATGCGGTGCTGGTAATCCCTTACAGGCATCGTTTTTCCATTACCTCCAACCTCGTAATGACCCCCTTAGTCTTGACCGCCTGCCTAGCTACCTAGATTGGTCTGGCTTGTCCAGAAGGTTCCCCTGTTCACTAAACCTAGGGTGGCCTCCTAAAGTTCTGCCCACCAGGTCAGAGTTTAGAAATCCATGTTAACATTTAGCTCTGCCAGCGTTGTAGTCCTATCTTAACATTTAGCTCTGCCAGCGTTGTAGTCCTCCCCGCTGCCTCAAGTTTCCAATGTTGCGGTTCACCCTGCCAAGCCCCTCCGCCTTGTGGCCGACCTCCTGGAGCCTGAGGGCGCGGCTCCCTCAAGCCAGGCATGCAGCTCTGTCACCCACAGCCTCTCTCGCCTTCACTCCGGCACCACAGGGGCAGGGCCCGCCCGCAAGCCGGCACTCAGATAACCAGCCGGCACCACTCTTTCCTAGCTCCAGGACCTGGCAAATGCGGCAGCGAGTTGGCAGTGGGAGGGATTCCACTTCACCCACCAATGCTCAGCAGGGCCTTAGTCCCATGGGCCCAGAGTTGAGCGGCTGCCTCACGACCCCTTCCGGCACCTGATCAGTTGGATGGAACTCCCGGCTTCGGGGTTAGACAAATCGTGGCGGCCTCCTCCACACCAGCGCTCCCGGATCTCAAAAGAGAGCTGCCATCTTGCAGCTAGCTCTGAAGTGGCCCCCCTCACTTCATTTCTAAAACTCAGGACATCTTGTCCTCACACTCCTCTACTCCTTGCCCTTCTCCCTCACCTGCTCTCAGGCGTCCCTTGTCCCCCTTTCTCCCTTCCCTCCTACTCTCCTCTTTTTCTCCCTGATGAAGTTTCTAGACAACTCCGCTCTATGAGAGTCTTATCCAAACAGGTGCCTCCCTGCTCCTCCAGAACTATCAAGGACAATATTGTCCCCCTTGCCTCAGCCTTGGCCGATTTTCTTCAATCACTCCTTTGCCACTGAATCCTTCCCCTCACTCCTCAAGCAAACTACCGTCCAATATCCATTACCCCCTTCCTGGGGGGCAAGCCCTTGGAGAAACTGGCCATCTCCCAGCTTATCCACCACACTGAATCTGTTGGTTTTCTCCACGACCAGCAGTCTGGCTTCACAGCTGCCAGAGGCACAGAAACTGCTCTCCTGAACACCCATGCAGACTTGCTCTCTAATCTTGACCCATCCTCTGCCTTTGACACAAATCATGCCATCCTGATAAATCGTCTCGATGATACCCTTGTCATTACAGACCTTGCTGTGAACTGGTTGACCTCCTTCCTCTCGGACCGACATTCCCAGGTTCAACTTTGCCCTTTTCTCACCACCATCTCACTCTCCACCTGCACTGTCCCTCAGGACTCTATCCTCTCACCTTCGCTTTTCAACATCTACGTTTCCCCTCTAGCCCATTTGATCTCCACCTTCTCTCCTAACTTCCAATGTTATGCGGGTGACCCACAGCTCTCCTTCAAACTTCCCTCCTCTGCCTCCTCCTCTTTCTCTCTCATTCCTGGCGGCCAGTCTGCTATTCAGGCATGGTGTACTGTTAACGATCTCTGCCTTAATGCCAGGAAGACTGAGATCTTTCTCATCAGGACCCGTGCTCCCTCTTTCCCTCCTACACTCTGCTCCCCCCCCCAGGGGCCTCCTCCCCTCACCCTCCTGTGGGTAAAAAAGCTTTGATGTCATCTTCGACTCCTCTATCTCTCTTTCTCTCTCTTTCTCTTTCTCTCTCTTTCTCTTCCTCTCTCTTTCTCTTCCTCCTTCTCTTTTCTCTTTCTCTTTCTCTTTCTCTCCTTCTCTCCTCACATCACAGACCTTGCAAAGAAGGCCCACTTTCAGCTCCACCTCATCAGAGGCATTCTCCCTTTCCTCACTTTCCCACAGAAACTCAATGTCTCCAAAGCTCTGGTGCCCTCCAGTTGGACTACTGCAACAGCCTATTCCTCAATCTGCCTAACTCCTTCCGCCCCTTCAACTAATCCAGAACAAGACTGTGAGACTTATCCTTGGCCTCAAGCTCAGGGACCGCATCTCTCCAGCCCTAAAACCTTTCCACTGGCTCCCGGTTGCTGCACTGATCAAGTTCAAGACACTCTGCATCATCCACAAGGCTTTCTGTGGCCTGGGACCCCTCTACATCCAACTCCTCCCTGAATACCTCCCTGCTAGAGCCCTTCGGTCGTCTAGCTCAAACTCTCTGCAGATCAGACGCTTTTCCAAGCACAGAGTGGGGGGTAGATCTCTCTTCTGCGGGTGCCTCCCTCTGGAATGGCCTCCCTGCCCCTCTTAGACTTAAGCCGGAGTTCCTTAAATTCCGGTAGCTTCTCAAGACCTTCCTTTTCTATTCTTACTTTCTTCTCTCCTCTCATGCTAATGTTCCCTTTCTGCCTCTTGACTGGCTGCCTGGTTCCTTCAGAGCATTACAGGGCACCAGGCCCCCCTAATCCGGTCTAACACTGCACTTGCTCTCCCCTAACCCTATCCCCTGCCCCCCCTCAACCGAAACATGCCCATCTTGTCCCTGCCCCCCCACTAGCCTGACTGGGCCTGCACCCTTGTAGCCCTTCCAACCCTTCCTCCCCTTGCCCCTGCACCCCCCTGCCTCCCCTCCCCTCCCCTTCTCTTACTGCATTTCAACCTACTGCATAAAAAAAAAATGAAATTTGCATGATCCGAATGTCACAAGGCCTAGTAGGACCGTTTTTGTTTAGTCTTCCCCTTCCTCCCTCCACCCCCCCACCCTCTTGTCTTGTTGCGCCTCGAAACACATTGGGTATAGGCGCATTATAAATACCCAATAAATAAATAAATAAAAATTGATTGCCCTGATTGGCATGGTCTGAGTGATCCGGGTGCATGTCCTTTCTAAGCACATTAATGTCACTACACTGTTCTGAGCACATTAATAATGCATTATTGTTATGCCATACTTGTGTGCTTTATTAGATTGAAATAGTTCACATTTCAAATGACTAACTTCCAAGATGTTTTTAGCTGTTTTATGTAATTGCATCTAAACCCAACCAATGGGGATGCACAATATTGCAGATCATGGTGTAATAGGTTGACTTACAACAGGACATATTGTTTTTATAGTGAAAAATTACAGTACTGTTATTTGTTCTTTTTATCACTCTCACCGTGAATTATTCCTATTTTCCTAAATATGTTTTTTTCAGGTGGTTGCCGAAAGCCTTTCTATAATCTTGAAATGCCTCTTCACAGTTATTTTGGTTGTGCTTTATCCACACTGGGGACTTTTCATTTTCTCATTGTCTCAGGTAAACGCAATTTAAACGTTTTTAGTTTGTTTAAGATGGTTTTGTTTGTTTTTGTTATTTGTTGACTTTTAGGAGTCTGTTAATCACTAAAGATTGTTGATGCACCAACTCTCCCTTTACTTTTTGTAATCCCCCACACCTTCTTACATTAACCACTAGAATGCTTCCTCCCCCAACTATGCATTACTGCACTTAGTAAAAATAGTGTATTTGGTTATCATTCAAACTTTCACAGTAGAACAGATCACAGTCATAAATAATGAATATTTAAGAAATAATCTCTAGCTCATTACCATTTGAAAAGGGTTAGAAATGGTTTATTTTGATCAATTCATTTGTTATAAAATCTCTACACTTTAATTCACCTTAATGTAATGCTCACATTACCCTGCTGTAAGAGTCTTATTCTTCATTGCCGGTGTTAGGACAGTTTTTCTGAGGTCCAACTAAGGGCTTAGTAAAACCATTCAACTGAGGCAGTAGAAGACTCCACTCTTAGTATAAGGCTGCACCACCTAAGTACATGGTTGCGCACACAGAGCAGCCAGTCTTATCTTAGGAGGGAGAGAGGGCTGTAGAATAATTACAAATGAAATTGTAATACAAATGGTCCAAAGAAACACTAAAAAACTATGTATGTAAAAATTAAGGGTTTATTTAAATACAGGTAGGCACAGATAAATCTACGAGTCAGTAAGCACAAACACATGATATGAAATCACAATATAAAAACACAACACTATACTTGAAGGTACACAGACCCAAGTATAGACCTTTATTTGAAGTACCTAACAGTAGTTCTAAGAAAGCCAAAACCTTTTCATACACATTCAATATAGGTCAAGCCTTCTTGGAGAGTAAAAACAAGTGGATACTTTCATATCAGCATTCAGTAGTGCAAGGGCAGTAGACCCTACCAGTTATACACTGGTACAAATCACTTAATCAGTCAAATGGAAAATCTACTTTTTGTGAATAGTGGAACACTTGTTCCAGGTGCAGTAAAAACCTAGAACTACTTTGTGATAACACACAGTTCTATTAGGTGAGTAAAACCTAAGGATGTAATCAATTACAGGTGCTTTTGAAATCAAGGAACCCCAGATTGAGGTAAGCAGTAACTCTTGTAACTTATTTTTGGATGGCACACGGCTAACACAAGGTAAGTAAAACCCACATACTTTTTTAACCTTACAATGAAGGGGAAAGTAAAACCCAATGTCACACTTTACTGAATGACTCAAAGTTATTGTAGGTGGAGGCAACAACCTAATACAGACTTATTCTGGACAGGCTAGCAGCAAGTCGGGGGAAGCAAGACCCAGTTGGGGGACACTCATACAATTATCCTCAAAGGACTAATCTGGTGATACCAATAGTTGGAGGAAACTCGTATGAGCTGGGTGTTCCCAAACAGCCCTTTAAGATGAGTAGCGGTACCCTGGAGATAGATGCGGATGCAGATTTTATTCATACATCAATAATCAAGATGACACAAGTAGTTTGGCAAAGTTAATCTGTTTTAATGTCAAGTATCTAAAACGGCGAGTACAACGAACATCAGCAATCCCTCGATACTCTGACTCTACTTACTTCATAAAAAAGCTGGGTTCTTATTCCCATAACTGGTCATCCATGACGTTTTGACCTGCGTCTTTACCAATGTCATCCTACATGGCAAGACTACACAAACCTAATGGGAGGTGGGATTGGTTGTAAGTGCATAACTAAGCATAGGTTCCATATGTCTCGGGAGGATAGCTCAGCGGCAATGTGCTCGCCTTGGAAGCAAGACGAAACGGAGCAACACATGTTAGATCCCTGGGTCCACGCTTAGAAACCTCTGGGTATTAAGTGCGTTATAAATAACCTATCATATCATATATCTGTTTAGGGTAATGGAGAGAAACAATTGGATAGTTAACATCAGGTGGGGCAACTAAGCCCCCCCTCAAAATGGCCACTATGAACGTCACTAAATGTACGACGTCCCATTGCCTACACAAGCTATAGGACCCCCAACTACGTGGTCCCCTACAATTGGCTGGTTTCTAACCCCCGTCGGTACTTTTCCACCTACGTTAGCAGCATGCAGACTGAGTAACCAGGTGCGGGTGAGCTCTTAACACCAGCTTCCCACAAATTAGCATATAATCCATCATCACCTCAATGGTCCAGTGTCAATTAGTGCTTTGAAGTTGGCTTTGAGTTTGTACTGTTCTCTGAGAATGTTTAAGGAGTATAGGCACCAGCCGGCTTCCATGTAGTTGTGATCATCTCGCTCATCCAACTTCCTTCTATCACTTGACTGGACACCATGAAATTGAGCCTTTTCGTGTATTTGATCTTATTCTTCAATAGTCCTCTGACGTCTTTTGTTTTTGCTTGACCTCTCTGAACAGGAAGTTCTGTTCTTTCACGTTAATTGTATCCAATGTCAGCCAGTTCCAGTTTGATAAGACCTTGGCTTTCTTGGCTCAGTAAACTCCATAGCTGAACTTTTATTCTATTTAATTCAATTGCTTTTCTCAACTGCTACACTAAAATGAGGCCTTCTTGCTTTGTTCAGTACTGCTTATATACCTAGTGGAAACATCCATCCTTTACTTGTCCATATGTATCTATAGAGGTATACATATGTATATATTGGCGCTTGCCACTGTCTAACTATTTAAAAGAATGTGGCTAGTTTCATGATTGCTATGTTCATTCTTAGAATTACAGTTACAAACCAACTCTTTACAAGTAAGTAACTTTTAAACACTTCTTTTCTAGGCAAAAGGTCAAATCCCTTCTAAGTCTTTCCTTTTTTATTGGAGCATGAGTGTTCTCGGTGGTAGAAGGGGGGTCACTAGGGACTAGGGGCCAACAGACCGTGTCAGAATAGCTTCCTTAGTAGCAAAAGTCAGATTTCCTTAGGAAAACTGGGTAAGCAGGTGAGTACTTTACTTCTAGGGTTAGAAGAGGATCCAGGGGTTTTGCAGAAGATACCCTAGCCGGATTCTAGCAGTGGACTGGGTGCACTGGATGAGAGGCCTTCCCATCGCAGAAAACAACCTACAGCTACACAGAACTCCTAACAGGCTTAAAGTAAGTACATACCCAAGCCAACACAGTACCTCAGCATTGAAGAAGATTTTGCAGCAGGACGACTTCAGGGTCTGCAGCCAAATACCCGGTCAGTTGATTCCTTGTCGTGGTGACTGAAAACAAAACCTCAGAAGGAACTTTGCAGCAGTGATCGATGAAGAAGGCTATAGGCAAGGTTTCCCTTGCGGCTGAATGCGGTTCTGCAGATTTGGCGCCTTTTCAAGGTGCACAGAAGAAGACAGAAAATTGCGGTTGGATTCTCGTCATTACAAAGGTCCAGCACTCTGAGGGGACCTTTCGGACTCGATTTGTGTCTCTGGAGATCCACCAGGATGACCACAAAGTTTCAGCGAGTTTCAGAATTCAGAAGACTGTACACCGCACGATGGCTAGAGATCCCACGGTATTGGGGTATTGCAACAATGCAAAGTCGCAGCAATGCATGGGATGGCTCAAAATGCAGGTCTTCTTGAGTCTAGTGGGTCTCACCAGGCTCTGGTTTGCGGTAGTCTTCTTAGAGTCCCCAGGTCGATATGGAAGGAAGGGCTACAGCAGGCTCCGGTTACACAGCAGGCTTTCCGGTCGCTGGGAATCGCTTCAGCCGCGTTTCCTTCATCTTCCTCTTTGGTTTTCGGTTCCAGTGGTCAACTTTTCTTCAGCTTCCAGGTTTGCAGCATTTATCAGGAACTACAGCACAACCTCTGCATTCTCTCCCCGCATTTTACAAGAAGGGGGGTCTGGTTGTCCAATCAGGACAGCCAGCCCCCCCCCCCATTGGGATTTGTCCCCATTCAAGCAAGGCATATGACAAAGGGCTGGGGAGTTTCTCATACGCTTCTTTTTCCCTTGTACTAAGGAATGCCTAGTCAATTTCCAAGAAAACCTTCTTGATTTCTAACCATTTTAATTCCTAAAGCAAGCAGATTTCAGTCATGTGTGTCATAGAAACCAGGTTGCCCCCATGATGCTTCTTCATTTCCAACACTTCAATGCAACCGTTCTGCATTTGTACACTCATCCTGATTGACCAAAGAGATGGCGTGGATAGCCCTCGCTATTTTCCCATCTGTTTTTCTCACTTTAACATTTTAACATACTACCAGCCAAGTGCTTGCACCTTCATCCCTCAACGTTCTCCTTATTTAAATTTCTCGTAGTCCCCTAACTCCTTCTTCCTTGACCTACTTTTTGACTCTATGTCCCTCATGGATGAATGTAACTGCTCAAATATGTTCTGCTCTCAACAACCTGATCTTGAAACTGTTACTCCCTTATATCCTTCTATCACCTACCTATCCACGATCAAGGCATCACTTTCAGATATTCTCTCTGTTCTCCGTTCCCTTACATTTACCAACCTTAATATTGACCTACTTCCTTCACATTCCAAGACTTGAAATATCTCCAAATGCAAGTGCAAGCCAAAGTAAATGACCTACTACCCCAAAAAGATGTGATCCGCCTTCTATGCCCTATTGGCACTCCCAACATGTATGCTATCTAGATCGATCAGGGCTTCAGTGACTTAAGCGTGGCTCTTCTCTCCCCATTCGTATAATTTTACTATGTCATCCTCTTGTTCACTCGCCCAATTATTATGTCAACTTATGATTAACATGTACCACCACAGGCTTAGCTGGCACACATTCCACTTCCCTCCTCATCTTTCTAACAAAGATTCTCTCTTTACAATCACTATGATCATAATTTAACATCATTTCCTCTCATCGTTCACCCCCACAAACTCTCTTCTACCCTATGTTAATCCCATGCCATACCTCCTTCCTCTCTGCAAATGACCTTTCCCTCTACTTTTCCCCTGCAATCTTTAAGATCCGGGATACACTTGTAGCCCTTCTCTTCCTCACTCCTCCATGCCCCCTTTTTTCACCCACTCTCACACAGTCTATGTCCTGCCTTTTGCTCTTGCTTCCCACCTCGCCCACTGAATAGACCCCTATACTTCATACCGCCAACCCGTCAAGTGTCCGTGTGGAACCCTTTGCTCCTCAAACTATTAAAGCAATTGCACCTATAACCTGCTACTATCTGTTCACGCTCTTCAATATCACACTCTCCTCTGGGGTCTTTTTGCTCTGTTTGAAAGCTGCCACTGTTCTACCTTTCCTAGAAAAACATTCTCTGGCTCTGAATAGTCTGTCTAAATATCGACCTCTCTCTTCTTCCCCACTATAGCAAAATCCTAGAATGAGTGCTATTCAACAGGATCATGCACTATGTTGAAGTCAATGAGCTTTCTGAAACAAATCCTTCAATCAAGATTCCAAAGACATCGCTCCACTGAAAAAGCTCTTACTCTTGTCTCTGACATCCTCACCCACGCCCTCTCCTCAAACTTGCCTCTATCCTCCCCCCCCCCCCTCATTTATCTATGCACAGGATTTGACACCATGGATCTCTCCACTATCTTAACGGCCCTCTTTGACGTTAGAATTCTCAGCACTAACCTGAATTTCTTCTTAGCGCACAGATCACATTTATTTCTTTTTCTGGAAACTCACACACCTCCAATATCACCCCTCTTTCTGCAAATGTCCCTCAAGTGTCTGTTTTTCTCCCACTTAGATCTATTTTTCTCTTCGTTCTTCCTTCAGTATTTTCACAATATTTCCCTTCAGCAATAGATCATCTTGTTCTAAGTATACATTGTGAAAGACCATATTTCGATAATGGTGTCCAGAGATAAAGGGACTCTGATGTGGATTGAGACCCGGCAGAAGTTTTTGGAGTTCCCAAGAACTCCACCTCCATTTGTAGTGTGACAACCATACTTCAGAAACACGAAGATAGAAATAATAAAGAGGTTGCCCAAATATTTTTCACAGGGACCTTTTCCCCATAGTCCTTCACCCACCCACCACCCAGGCCACATATTAATGTGACCACAGAGATGTTGAGCAGTTTTACTGATGATTTTCTTTTTGCTCCTTTATTCACATATAACTCTATGGAACTGTGCAAGGTTTTACTTTTCTTTTTAACCTGTGCTGAGTTCTGAAGGTCAGAAGTATTTTGCTTTACTTACCCTACTTAGCTCATCTATGTTTGGGGCACTGATCAGTTGCTATAGCTATCAGCGCAGGGGGGACTCTGCCCCCATTGCAGAATTCCTTGTTTATTTTACACTGCACATATCACTTTACAATAAGGTATGGTAGGGGTACTTTGTATCTCTTTTTTTAATTTTAAGTAACATTTCTGTTGCCTGCATGATGCGTTCAGGATGGGCTGTTGACAGCAGATATTGTTCTGCCATAAGATCTTCAAATCAGCGTACATCAAGCCACTCTTAAAAAACACAAGTGGCGACGTAGATGACCTTTCCAACTACAGGCCGATCTCTAACATCCCCTACCCAGCAAAACTTCTAGAAACCTACGTATATAAACTAACCCAAGAACACGTAGAAAAACACCACATGCTGGACCAAGCTCAAATCCGTTTCAGACCAGCGAGAGGAACGGAAACAGCACTACTATCCATCTGGGATGACCTCAAAACTAACGCAGACTCAAGCACTACTTCAGCCCTTATTCAGCTCGACCTCTCCACAGCCTTTGACACTGTTAGCCATGACACCCTGACCAAAAGACTAGAAAATATAGGCATAACAGACACAGCACTACGCTGGACCAAATCATTCCTAACAGACAGAACAGAAACCGTATGGATAAAACCTTTCAAATCTACTCCACGAGTTAACGGCTGTGAAGTACCACAAGGATCCTCACTATCTCCACTATATTTCAACATCTACCAGACCCGGTCATCGGAATCTTCAAACAATACAACGTTACATGTTACAACTACGCAGATGACACTAAGATCATCTACAAAATCAAAGACACTGATGCCGACCATTCAACCCTTACCGACTGTCTAAAACAAGTCTTCGACTGGATGAATGCCAACAACCTGAAAATCAACCCAGGAAAGACAGAAATCATGATTGTATCCAAAGACCAAGACAACGAAACCACCATCCCATGGCCTACGGAAATGGGAAACGCACCGACACCATCGAAGGTAGTAAAAAATCTGGGAGTCCTAATGGACAACAACCTAACCCTGGAGCCACAGATAAATGCAACAGTGAAGAAATACTTTTTCCTCCTGCAGACGGCAAGAAGAATTCTACCTTTCCTCTCCTTCGCGCACAAAACACTCACTATCGTCGCCCTAATCATGTCTAAAATAGACTATGCAAACAGCCTCTACCTCGGAATACCTCCTGAAGAAACTGCAACTGATCCAAAATGCAGCAGCAAGACTACTCCTCAAACTATCCAGAAGAGATCGCATCACTCCTGCCCTAAAAACCCTACACTGGCTCCTAGTTAAATATCGCATCACCTTCAAAACACTGTGCATAACGCACAGGGCAATCGGCGGACAAGGAGCAGAATTCCTACAATTTCTATTCCCTCCGATCGAGCAACGAAATCCGCCTGGAACTCAAACCATACCTCAAGAAAAAACTTGGAGGCACCTCCTTCTACCACTTAGCCGCAAAAACCTGGAACAACATCCCAAAGGAAATAAGAAACACTGAAGATCACCTAAAATTCAGGAAATCACTAAAAAACTGGCTCTACAACACCGCAGACTAAACCGGAAAAAGGAAACTGGTAAAAAGGATAACTAAACCGGAAAGACACGGACATCCCTGACCGGGTAGAGTAAAGCCCACGGCAGCTGGACGGGTGACATCGGATAGACAGGAACACAGGTGGCACGCACGGAGACTGAGTCAACAAACCCAGACAATCCCACCAACACTCTAGCCCGCCCCGTAACTTAACTACTGCCAGGTACCACGTTGGTGTGGAATTATCGAGACATTGGCAATCTACCCACTACCGGAGAGGTTGTCATTAGCAGATGCACTGGCCACTAGAGTCTAAATGGAGGATAAGGGGAGCCATGAGAGAGCATGTTAAACGCGGGGACTCGAGCAGTATGGAACCTGTATGCCAGACAGAGCCGCAACAGGGGAGACTACGCAAGCCGAGCGCTTCAATTCAGGATAGAGATGCAAACTAACCAACACTACTAACAATTTCCCTTTCTGCATACACCTCTCAAATTCCAAATCAAACACAACCAAAACCTACAGCACAACAAACCGCACAAACTTCACTACATTGCAACAACAGAACAAAAATACACACAGCCTTGCACAACAGTACACGACGACTGCCCGCCGCAAACACCCCAGGCCCAGCCAACGGACCCACCGGGCTGAGGCCGCCAACAGCACATCACTGCTCTCTTGCACTGTGCCTGCTTCCTCCCACTAACTCAACCTCCCCTCCTCTTTCAGAGCCGCCAGAGCGCCAAGGGACCACTACGGTGGTGATAGTGCGCGGTACAAATGTCCATTAACATTAACATATTTGTTTACATTTCCCGCTGTAATTTAACCATATGGTGCCTTTTAGAGGAGCATATACCCTAAAAGGGATCTATGAGATCACTGCTCCGGCCACAATGGCGACTACGAAAATGTCCACTTCCATTACGTCACGGTGTGTGCCACCGACTCCCCTCTATCCCCTGCAGCATCAGTTCCCACCCACTTGGGTGGAGCGGAGCTGGCACTGCATGGTTTTTTTTAAAAACATTTTTTTTTCTTTCTTAAACTTTCACCCGGCTCTT
The DNA here is from genome assembly GCF_040938575.1 of Ambystoma mexicanum. Lineage (NCBI taxonomy): Eukaryota > Metazoa > Chordata > Amphibia > Caudata > Ambystomatidae > Ambystoma > Ambystoma mexicanum. The sequence continues at coordinate 280,238,466 of NC_090923.1, read as the reverse complement.
TATGTAACAGAAGCAGGAGACACCCCAGAAACCCCTGAGCCCCATTACACTGACTCTAGTGAGCTGGGGGCACCCCCATAAACCTTGCTCACCTTAGTCTTGTGTAATGGGGGTCAGAATTTTTGTTTTGCGGTCAGGCGCAGTATTCGTAATGTCAGCACAATCGTGGCAACATTTTGGTACGATTCCCTAAAATGACATGCCACAAGATTTTGCCTTGTCCTCTGGTCATCTTGGCGTTTGGCCTTTTTCCTGCCCTCTCAGGGCCATATATACACCATATAAATCAATCCCTTTCCTTGATAAAGCCTTGGCTTTCCCATGTAAAGCAGAGGTATGGCCTTCTGGCCAGATGTGTGGGCTGGGACTGTCTGGTCCCAGTCCATCTTCTGGTCAGAGTGTGTCTTTTGGTGGGCAGATGTGGTAGCCGGAACCTGTCAATGATTGAACAGCCTAGCCAGTCTGAATGGTGCAGATTCTTACTGTTGGTGGGTTCGGGGGTGACTACTGCTCGAATTTAGGATAAAAGAAATACTCCATGTAGCCATTCTTCAGATCGTCGTTAGATCCAACGTCTCTACAAAGAGGAGCAACCTGCTGAAGACCCGTGGAACGTCATTACAGCCAACCAACATTGCTCTCAGCAACCATTCCGGCAAATCCCTGCTCCTTTGTCAGAGCTCCTGAAAGCCTTAATTTATTCCTCAGCTCCTGGCCTAGGGGGAAAAAACCACTCTCGACCTCTGCTTTAGGATCCTGCCCTTGGAAGCCTTCATGGTAACCCGGGCCCACTCTATATACTGACCAGCTCCCGCCTGGACCATCTCATTGCATCCGTCGCCATCCTGAGTTTGGACATGGGACTCCGCAGACCCTCCACTTGTGAGACAAGAGGACTTCCCCTAGCAGTTCTCCAAAAAGACGAGGGGCCTTTTGGGACCTACTTCTTTGTCTCTGCCATGAGGGTTGTCGGACACCATCCGATCAGTGTTCATTACTGCCCTGACTACATTATGTCCTGGGGTCCACTGAGGTCATCCGCATCATTGTCTTCATCATGCCAGGGTCATCCAGATCACCGGTCCCAGAACCGTCTCGCAAGAGAGTGGAATCGTCAGTTGGAACTAAATCTTGATTCTGAAAGCAGCCTCTACAATAGTTACTCTAGAGCCCCCCTTTCAACTGAACCAATGCACACAGTAAGTGGACCAAGCTGTTTCAGAAGACACGGTAGTGTTTTCTGACGGAATCGGATTACAGGCGGTGAGTTCACGTACCTATTTCCACCCACCTCCTAACTCTGCATCTCCCGAATAGCTATCCTATTAAGTTCACACTTCATCATGTGCAGCAGCTGGGGAGCAGGTATAAGCGGATCTAGGAACCTGGCCTAAGCCCCGCCCACCTGGTGCCTTCCTGCTTGCCGCTCATTTCCCTACTTAAGGAGCCCTCCAGCCTCTTTTCCATTGCAGCTGGGGAGCAGGTGTAAGTGGATCTAGGTCACCTTGCCTAAGCCCTGCCCACCTGGTGCCTTCCTGGTTGCTGCTCCTTTTCACCACTTAGCAAGCCCCGCCCACCTGGTGCCTTCCTGCTTGCTGCTCTTTTCCCTACTAAAGGAGCCCTCCAGCCTCTTTTCCTTTGCTGCTGGTGAGCAGCTGTAAGTGGATCTAGGTCACCTGGCCTAAGCCCCTCCCACCTGGTGCCTTCCTGGTTGCCGCTCCTTTTCACCACTTAGCAAGCCCCGCCCACCTGGTCCCTTCCTGCTTGGCGCTCTTTTCCCTACTTAAGGAGCCCTCCAGCTTCTTTTCCTTTGCAGCTGGGGAGCAGGTGTAAGTGGATCTAGGTCACCTGGCCTATGCCCCGCCCACCTGGTGCCTTCCTGCTTGCCGCTCCTTTTCACCACTTAGCAAGCCCCGCCCACCTGGTGCCTTCCTGCTTGCCGCTCCTTTTCACCACTTAGCAAGACCCGCCCACCTGGTGCCTTCCTGCTTGCCGCTCTTTTCCCTACTTAAGGAGCCCTCCAGCCTCTTTTCCTTTGCAGCTGGGGAGCAGGTGTAAGTGGATCTAGGTCACCTGGCCTAAGCCCCGCCCACCTGGTGCCTTCCTGGTTGCCGCTCCTTTTCTCCACTTAGCAAGCCCCGCCCACCTGATGGCTTCCTGCTTGCTGTTCTTTTCCCTACTTAAGGAGCCCTCCAGCCTCTTTTCCTTTGCAGCTGTGGAGCAGGTGTAAGTGGATCTAGGTCACTTGGCCTAAGACCCGCCCACCTGGTGCCTTCCTGCTTGCCGCTCCTTTTCACCACTTAGCAAGCCCTGCCCACTTGGTACCTTCCTGGTTGCTGCTCCTTTTCACCACTTAGCAAGCCCCGCCCACCTGGTGCCTTCCTGCTTGCCGCTCTTTTCCCTACTTAAGGAGCCCTCCAGCCTCTTTTCCTTTGCAGCTGGGGAGCAGGTGTAAGTGGATCTAGGTCACCTGGCCTAAGCCCCGCCCACCTTCTTAGCCCTGCCTCTTCCTTCCTGCTCTTAACTCTTAGATGAAGGGCGTCTCTCGCCCGGGCGTCCAAAGTGAAGGGCAGTCAAAGAAAAGGGCTATAGCTGTTTGGACCTGTTCAGAGCAGGAGGATCCAGAGTCCGACCCCCTGCTAAGACAGCAGGTAAGCATGCAAAAACATGTGTTTACACCCTCTGTCCCAACAGGCCATCCCCACCCTCTCTGGTGCCCCAGTGTTGTTCCCTTATGCACCCCTCCCCTTCCTGCACACAGGAGTCTGTCTTGATACATTCTGGTTTCACGATCACCATCTTGTGGCCAATGCTGCGTTTTACTTTTATGGACTTTATTGATTCACGGTGCGTCACCCTTTCTCAACTCTCATGCTGGACTTCCTTTGCATCTTGTACTCATGGTGGCCCTGAATCATGCTGTTCCATCTTCATCTTGTATCCTGGCTTGCAACATTATGTGTTACTACTGACTTCTGCAATTGTATTCGCTCTCCTCTCTTGCTTCTCCACTCTTTTTGACTGTTTAATCTCTGTTCTCTCCTCCCCTCCTCCCCTTACTTTCTTCTATGCACTTACTCTATCAGAATTGTCCCTGGACCTACTATGATAGCAACCTCGTCTGTCGCTACCCTATCCCCTTACTGTTGCCCCTCCACTCCCTCCAGCACTATCTGAAACGTTGTCAGGCCTAGTACGATAGTCACTTGTTTTGTTCCTCCCCTCCCTTTCTGCACCCCTCTCCCTCACCTTTTGTTTTCCTTCAGCTCTACCAGAAATGTCGTCAGGCCTAGTACGGTTGTCGCCTGTCTGTTTCCATTTCCTTCCCACTCTCCTCCTCTCTTCATTATCTATGTCTTAACACTTGCACTATCTGAAATGTCGTCAGGCTGAGTACGATAGTTAATTTCACATCCTTACTGTTCATGGCCTGTAAGAATGTTGTTGTATTTTCCCTTGTTCCCTTCCTTGCCTTGAAGCGCTTTGAAACACATTGTGTATAGGCGCTATATAAATAAACTATCATATATCATGGATACAAGACAAAGAGTATAATCTCCAAACTTGCCCCATACGAAATACTAATCTTTACAGTCCCTATAGGACAAACCTGCAGCCCTTCTCTGTGAGTACTCTTCAGAACCTGTAAATCACCGTTAGCTGGTGTTTACTATGTTTAGTTGGCGCTCCTCTCTACATAGGATAGTTAAGATAAAATGCATCAAATTCTTTTGTATCTTTTTGAGCTTGTTTTTAATTTTAAAAAAACAATGTTTTTCTAAAATCAAAATATTCTCAGGAACCTGGCAGGTTTTATTGTTGCTGTGAGTTTTTCATGAAAATCTACAATCCTGTACTATACAGTCAAAGTGCCACCATACCAAAACCTGACTGTGGCAAAGATTTAATACATGGATCGTACCATGTAACTGTTTTTATTAGGCTTGTGATTTAATGAAAGACAAAGGAGGAGAATTGCCCAGTGGTAGGCCGATTTCAATACAGAAAGTGTAGCAAATGGCCAACTTGTTTAATGTCTGTGAAATATGTATATTTGTGCTCCATGTAATCATTCTTTTAATAATCTTTTCTCAAGTATTGCTTCTCAATATCTTCTATCTAAATAACATTTTTTATGTAGGCATTGCTCTTGTAGTAATTTCTTTTGAGTAATTAATTTGGATTTAATTTCTTCTGTCAAACATTTCTCATGTTTATTGTTTGGGATATTCAATGATGTTCCTTTTTATTTTGATATTTCTTATCCGGTGTGAGAACCCCCCAAACTAACCAGCTATACCCCATTGTTTCTTGATTGTTATTCAAAAAGATATTGTTCTAACAAAGGTTAAATGAAGTTTATGTTAAGGGTTTTTCAAAGACTTCTCTTTTCTTCCAGCTTTTGTATACAACCCTTCTTGTTCTCTGCTATGTCATTTATTTTGTGACATTTATTGGATCACTCGAAGCAAGAAGTAAATCTTTTCCAGTGACTAGAGTGACTGACCTGTTGCCCACTCTGAAGAAAGGCCAGGTAGCTATTAACTGGCACTGCATTTTGTTGCTAGAAATATGTTGATGAGGATCTATAATGAACAATGTTTTTCCAACTTGAAATATTTTCTAGTTTGTGGCTGGGCCTTTTTGTTCACCATTGTTTGGCTGGGGGATTTTTTTCATTTTTTTCTTGCAAAATGTGATTCAGGTGAGGAACTTCGCCACAAAGCTTACAACAATTTTTCCAGCTGATTGTGATTGAGATTAGTGATTCACTTCTCTCATAGTGATAAATTAATTTTTTCAACCAAAACAATGGTATGAAACATTTTTGCTTTTTGTCAGTGTGAGAATTTTAATGGAAATGATGGTGATTTGTCGTTCATCAATTAAAAGAACATTGGGGAAAATTGCCCAATTTGCTTTTGAGTAATTTAAATGTATCCATCCCTTCTCATGGGCAACAAATGATTTCATACAATTGCTGATGGTCACCGCCATGGCTTCTTATTGACAGATATTGGTTTGATACTGATGGGGTGATCATGAAAACATATTGATATGTAAGTAAGTGATCATTGCTCTTAAATGCCCTTCTTCTTTTAACCTCTTTTAACCTGTTCTTTTCAGACAAAGAGAGACGTAGATGACCATGTGTGCTCTCACCTATAAAACAGGCAGTGGAGAACTTGGGGGTCATGGACTGTTAATCAATTGCAAATATTTGTGTTGTCTTAATATTAGAATGATTTGTGATGTAGCATTGTAACATAATGGTAAACTAAAAATGGTAAAATATTGAAAGCAAAAAACCCTTCATGCAGTCCTGTCACATAACTCATATACTTAACAGTGATATTAATAATATTTGGTGTTTTATATAGCACCCCATATATAGTAAACACAATGTTTAAAGCCCCTTTTAAGAACTCTTAATAATTACCTACATTATTACCTACATTTATCATACTCAATTTACAACCTCTGAAGGATGAAAACGTGAGTCAGCCAAGAGTAGCATCAAAACCTTTTCTGAGTAGCAGCTCCTCCTCAGAGACCTAATGTCACAGCAGCATTAGGGGATGGAAAAATAAACGTGTAGGTCTACTCTTTTAATGTTACTTCTTGTATGTTATATTTGAATGGGTAGAGGATTCCAGGTACCAAATCCGAGGTAGCGTTTGAAAATTCCTTCCCTTTAATCCCTCAGCTGCTGACAAGTGTGTATGTCCCATTCTTGACACTGCTTTCCCAGTGCTGAGAAAGTGGTAAATGCATTATGTCCTCATTTACTATTAGTTGCACTCAGCACTGCATATAAATGCATGCAGTAGTTGATGTGTTAAGAAGAGTTTTGCTCCAGAGGGACCAATACCCCTTAGACAGCATGGTGAGACACATTTTAAAGAAGCCATTGCTAGGAGACTGCCCTTTATTTATGTTTTTGTTTTTTACTGAAAAGCTCTTATGCCCTAATTTGGCAAGTCGCCAATTGTGGAAACCCATTTGAGAGCCCTTTTTCACAATGCACTTCAGCCTTTCTTTGTACATACTCTTTGGTGTCTCCTTTACGTATGTGTTTTATTTGGTGGTCCACCTCGTACTCTTCCCCAACAGCTCTCAACCATTTGTGTCGCAAAGGCGGGTGAAAACACCCGATTTTATTTTTGGCGGGTGAGAGGCCCATTGAAACAAATGGGCATGCAGGAGGCTTGGCGGGTGAGTCAGCTGTTTACAAGGCGGGTGACACCTGCCAAAAGCGTGTGAGTTGAGAGCTATGCCAACCTCACTCGCTCCAGCTGCAATCTGCGCTCCACACGCCATCCATTTCCCAAGTACATTTCTCAGTCACCCGCCCCATCTCCACTAGTTTACTTCCCTCTTATACACAGCCGCCATTGCCCTCTTGCTGTCTCCTGATCCTCACCTCTCTTCACTCCTCCTTCTTTGTCCCTTTTGTCGCTATCTGGGAGTATAGCTTGGGGTATACGTGCTTGTCTTGGATGCAAGACAATACTGACCAGCATGGTGTCACGTTGTGAAGTGACAGACATTAGACTCCTCCACATCTTTATGTGGGTGATTCCCCGTTTGGGCCATGAGGGAAAAGTGAAGTGATGTTGGGTTAGGGAGGGGGGCAGTTCGGGGAGGAAGGGGAAGTGGTTGGCCATTTCAAGGTTGTTCAAGAATAAAGGAGGTTGTACTTTGCACCCGGCCTGTGTTCCGTTATTGGCGGATGCGTGCTGAAAGGTGTGATGCCTGGTTCGGAGTGAGTGCCGTCCACCACCCGAGCTGACACTGGCGACGAAGGGCACAGGGCCCCACACCACGGCCAACACTGCCACGGAGGTCCCGCACGAGGGAAACGGAACGACCTGTAAATCCAGCCCGCCTCTGTGAAGGCAGCACAGAGGGTGTCGTCGGGCACTGTACACGCATCGGCGTGCCTCCATAGGCAAGGCTGCATACACACAGCGAGGTGCGCATTACGCTATGGCAGGCCCGGCTCCGGAGAGCCACACCCCATTCCTGCGCAGCAAGCGCAGAGGCCCTTGCAACTTTGTATTCCACGTTTTAAGCCCGGCACAGTTACATCTCGCCCCCACAGGCACTCATAGGGCACCACGTACCCTCAGCAGCCAAACATGAGGCTGCCTGTCACAAGTGCAGGCAGAACAACAGTTTCCACATGCCAAGACGGCAAGCAACCGACACAACTGCAGGAGGATTGGCCCTGCTAGTAGCCTGGTGGCCCCCAGCTACATCCCAAGTGCCAGACCCAATTTTGGCCCGCAGGCCTCCCCAGTGCAGTGGCACACACACCAACCTGCCCATTTCGCCTCAACCATGCCTGGACTTTGCTCTTCCTCGCACCCACACCAACTGCGCCACCAGGAAGCCCCCACAACATTTCAAGTTAACCTCAAATAAGCCATAGCCATGTCTGACGAAGAGGCTTCATCCACGTCTGGCGTCCAGGACCCTCAGAACAGACATCTCCCTCGGGCAGTGAATCCCAGGTGCTGTACCTGCCCCACGCGTTTGATGTGCGCAACACCAGCAATCTGGGCCCCAGATGGTCCACATGGCTATGGGATTTCAAATTCTATGTGGGTGCAATAGGACTCGATGACATCCGCCTCAAAAACACACGGTCTATGGCCGTCGGACCAGCAGTCAGATACATCGCTGGAGAGCTGGTGAACCTTGACACTGCGACCTACCACGATCTGCATACCAAGTTTTTTTTTTTTTATGGTCTCCCGTTCCCTCCCCTCACCCCGAGCCTACCCTACTTTGCGATCTGCTTCTTCGTCTGGCAGAGGGGTTCCCTCCTCTATGTTCTCTGCTGGGTCTTGGTCACTCGACCAGTCCTGAATGGACCCAAACAGTGTGGCTATTAAATGTTTCCAGGCTGTCAGGGTTTCTGCTTCTTCACCTCCTCCAGCGTTACTATCTTCTTGCCATACTGCAGTTTCAGCCTCTGCCCATTTCTGGAGGTCTTTCCACCATGTTTCTATCCTTGGTCTGTGGCATGCCTTCCATCCCATGGCAATTCTACGCTTCGCAAGTATATACGCCAAATCCTTTAGTTTACTTACATGTTTAAGTTTACGTGGTCTGGGGAAACCCCCTACCAGACATGCCCATGCTGTGTAAACAGTTATCTTAATCCCTTTTCCTTTAATCTGTGGGCTATTTCTCCCCAAAATGTCTCTATTTCTGTGCATGCCCAGAACATATGAGTCATCCCAGTGCTTTCTTCGCTGCATTTGGGGCATATTTGCCTTACCGCGTTTTTAAATTTGGCTATCCTCTGGGGTGTCATATAAGCCCTGTGGGTTATATACAGTTGTATTTGCTGTAACCTCGCATTCCTTGACACTTTCTTGTGGTACCCTTGGACCCTCTCCCACATACCATCACTCATAGGGGCCCCCACTTCTTCCTCCCAGTCCTGTCTCAGCTGCAATACTTCCTTCCCCACGTTGGACATCATCAGCTCATATATCCTGGATATCTCGTGCCCTCCTTCTGCTATGTCGTATATTGTTTCTATGGCAGTGTCCGGTTGCTCCTCTAGTACTGCTTCGGACCATGTCTCTCTGATTTGCTGCACCATCCTATGATATATGATGTATTGTCCCGTGTGCAAACCCGTTTCCTCCACCAACATTCCGAATTCCTTTATCTTCCCCTCTTGCCATATGTCTCCCACAGTTGCTATCCCTACCAGATCCCAGTGCTTCCTGATCACCTTTATTAATTGGCCTTCTTTTCCCGTCAATGTGACCAGTGGCACTTGCGGGGAACGTGGGGTTGGGTTCTCCATCACCTGACAGGCCTTATGCCATATCTTCCATCCCAATATCATCATCTCTGAGCGCTCTTTCATATCTGATTTGGGCAGCCATATCATTTCTTTCAGGAAGTATGGGGCGCATTCTAGTCTAAACAACCTAGATTCCGGGGTTGGGTCTTCTGATAGCCATTTTGCCACATATTGTAGTTGGCGATTCTGTTCCTCGTCCCATGCCAGAGAAATTCCTTACATATGCTATGCATTCTAGCGAAAATTCTTCATGGTATCAGATATGGTATGTTCCCGAAATAATGCAATAATCTCGGCAGAACTACAATTTTTAGCATCGCCCCTCTTCCCATCATCGCCAAAGGGAGCCTTACCCAGCACTGCATGCTTTTTTCCATGCACTTGACCGCTTTCTCAGTATTATGTTGGTGCTCTGCCTCCACAGTATGGTAGATGTCTATCCAAAGATATCTGAACGTATCGACCTTCCATGGTATTTGCAAGACTGGTAATTTATCTTGCAGGGTCCCAATATACCTACCCAGCAGAAATGTAAATGATTTTTTGGGATTCACCGCTATGCCAGGTAACGTCACAAACCGCTCCATTACTTCCAGAACATATTGGAGGTTTTCTTCAGGGTATCTGTCATGATTCCTGCCCCTCATGTCCCCAGCCCTCCAAGATGTCAGGCTGGAGCCAGTCCACGATCACTTACATGGCCCTCAAGGGCCTCTCCATCCCTCCAAAGACCCACTTGGAGTCCGACTTGGCGCTTGTGGCACCAGACTCACTCACTCCCATAGGCTAACATTGGGGTTTGGACTTGTAGTGGATTGATGGGGACAAGATGGATGCCCCCACATATTTCGGTTCCCACAACTGCATGTGCGGTCTAGTCTTTTGGGTGTGGTTCAGCCCAGAGACACCTGGGATGCCCAGAGACTATTTAAGCCACACCCAGGCTGAGAAACATGCTTTACGTTTTCTGCACCTGCAGCGTGACATTCACTGTGTTCGGATCGGTTTCCAGTAGGCCTGCATCTTTCTTCTGCGCTCAGCTCCTGCAAAGGCATCTTCGGCGGTGTCATTCCCATCCCGGCACACCGCTTCCTAAGGGAAAAGAACAGAAAAAAGGCATTAGTAAGCATTCTGCAAATCTTCGCTTATTTTTAAATACTTTACGAGCTTCAAACACTTACCTGAATCCCAGCCGCTCTGGGGGAACTCTCTCCGGAGCTTCTCATCCATCTGCAAGAGGGAAAAGACACTCCAGGTTAGCGTGGAAACATCTAAAGGCGCCGCATATCGCGCTTACCCACCGCATTTGTTCTTCATAACCGGCATCCACGCTGAAAACGTTGCGGCACCTAAAAGACACAGAAAAAGAACTCAGTTCAATGCAAATACGAAAGGGGTGCATCGCGCATCGCGCTACTCATCTCGGCAGCATGCCGCCATTCCCGGACGCCGGCCAACATCTAAAGGAAGGAAAGGAACGAAGTTAGAGAACTGTTCAAAATACTCATTAAACTTACCTGTTGGACTCTTGCCAGTGAAGTAACTAGGCAGCAACGAGCCCGCATCAATCAACGAGCCCCTGCGCTGAAAGCAGGACGGAGAGCACACTATCCAAGAAAACAAGGTGAGCTGTGGATGAAAGGGAAGGGTTGGACCCCGGCGAAGGAGGGGTTCAAGCACACAGAGACAATAGGGAGTTAAACTCTACCAATCCTGTGTTTCAGGCCCTGTCTCCAGTCGAATAGCCTCCAGGGAAGGGTTTAAGGTGTTAAGAGGTCAGAACAGGCTGAGCGACGTCCCCGTGGATACCAGGTGAGCGTTACAGGATCGCAAATACAGCAGCATATCGTCAGCGTACAATGAGACTAAGTTTGACTCCCCATTTATGTTAATCCCTACTATGTCATACTATTGCCTTAGATATATCGCCAGGGGCTCTAGTGCTAAAATGTACAGCATGGGGGACCAGGGGCATCCCTGTCTAGTACCCCTACTAAGTTGCCACCTCTCCGATATTATTGCTCCCATTTTAACCCTGGCCAGCGGTGCACTATATAGCATTTTGACCCATTTAAGATACCCCGGCCCTATCCCATAACTGGACAGAGCCGCCATCAACCACAGCCATTTGACTGAATCAAAGGCTTTAATTGCGTCCAAGGATACAATTGCAATTTCGCTCGCATCCCCTTTCGTATGTTCTATAACTCGGTGAAGTTGTCTAAGGTTATTGGATATATTCCTATGTGGGACATATCCAGTCTGATCGGGGTGTATTAGTTTAGTAATGATATATCTCATTCTGTTTGCCAGAACAGCTGTGAGCATTTTGCTGTCTTGATTAAGCATTGACAGCGGTCTGAATGATCCACACTCATTGCCAGGTTTATTGGGTTTAGGGAGCGGTATGATAATCGCCTCTCTCAGGGACACTGGTAACCTTCCTGTTTCGTATGCCTCATTAAGCATTGCTCAAAGCGGGGGGAAGCACCTCAATTCTATACATTTTATAGAATTCACCAGGGAGTCCATCAGTCCCCGGCATCTTGCTAGTGGGTAGCTGCACTACCACCTCTTCTAATTCCTCCAGGGTAATCAGGGCATCTAGGTCCTTTTGCTCCTCCGAGCTAATTCGTGGTATCCCTATGTCTTCTAGTGTTTCCCTTATCTACCTGCGGTCGCTTCCCCCTTTGTCCCCATACAATTGTTGGTAGTATTTTAAAAATTCCCGATTCACATCCTCTTGGGTATCCACTACACTCCCATCCTCCTTAGTTATTGTTCTGATTGTTGGTCTGGGAGTCTCGCTTTTATATAACCATGCCAGCACCCTCCCTGGTTTATCTGCATACCAAGTTGACTGAATATTTCATACCCCATACCAATGTTGACTATGAGCGCCACCTCTTCCACATCACACAACAGGACAAAGGAGAGTCCCTCGACAACTGCGGAATTAGACTGCGCATTAAACTGAAACACTGCAAAATTCATCGCTACTCGAATGATGAAGCCCTACGATTGCAAATCATAGCAGGGTGCAAACCCCATTCGTTTTGCAAGAAACAGCTACAAAAACAGCGGCCGCTGGATGAAATGCTCGCTCTAGCACTCATTGAAGCAGCAGTGGATTCCCAACTGGACAATCTGGGCAAAGTCACTTTACAGCCAAAGGCCTCTTTCCCAGACGCTGCCCACAAACTTTTCACCACGCCTTCGAATATACCATCCAGGCGCATAGACGCCACATGCTAGAGGTGCGGGTCCGAATAACCCCACACAGGCGACTGCCTAGCCCTAGGACAGAAGTGTGCTGCGTGTGGGGGCCATGACCACTTCAGGGCAGTCTGTAAAAATGCCCCCGCTCCCCCGAGCAGTTGGAGAAGCATGAGGGACCGCAGGCGGACCATGCCTATAAGCCTCCAGGAGGGTGGTCCGGACCAAGAACCCAGATGGCAATGTCGGGAGGAGCGTGACCGCAGGAGAGCATACGCCTGAGAGTACCGGCCAGCTGACGTTCCCAGACAGCATGGCCGCAGATGCGATGTCTGCTATATTGAAATGTGGTCACCAGCAGTGAGGACCAGAGGAAGAAAGGATATGTCTGGGCCCTAAATAATAACACGGCCACTCAACACAGCCCAGTGTTGGCCCTTCAAGGGAATGGCGCGCCATTGGACTTCTGATAGACACCGGAGCACCAGTTAACATAATTAGTGAAGAGGCGTACAACTCCCTCCCCGACGCTCCAAAGCTCAAGAAGGCCACAGTGGACATTTACCCATACGGCTCCACCACGCCGCTCCCCTGCAAGGGTGTTATCTCTGCCATGTGCACGCACAAGGCTCATGCAGCTGAACTCCAGTTACACGTCCTCATGACAGAAGTAAACAGTGGCTGTATACTCAGCTTTAAGACTGCGGTGGACATGGGGCTGGTGCACATACTATACCAGCTGATGGCCCACAAGTACTTTGGGAGGCCTGAGGACATTGAAGTCGCATTACCCAATCTATTCAAAGGGATGGGCAAGTTGAAAAACTGAAAATTCCATCTCCACATTAACCTGGAGATCAAGCCTGTCGCACAACACTATAGGGGCATACCCATCAATATCCAGATTCAGGTGGAAGAGAAAATCAACAAACTCCTAAAGCAACAGGTCATTGAGCCCGCGGCAGGGCCCACCCCATGGGTATCCCCCATAGTACCCGTCCCGAAGAAATCCCGAGGCGACTCCATCAGACTGTGTGTGGACATGCATTGGTAATGCCAATAGTTTGGGCGTTTACTGTTTTGCAGTTATAGGCACCAGAGTGCAAGGTTGACAATGCAAAGGTTTAAAGGAGGATGTGATAAGGGTTGCAGGTGTGCATTCAAATTAGAAGGCGAATAGAGCAACGTAGGAAGCCATTGATAGGCAGATGGGGAGCTGGTGCAAGTGGATCTAGGTCACCTTTCCTAATCCCCGCCCACCTGGTGCCTTCTGGGTTGCCGCTCTTTTTTTCCCCTATTTTAATAAGCTCTCCAGCCTCTTTTCCTTTGCAGGTGGGGAGCAGGTGCAAGTGGATCTTGGTCACCTGGCCTAAGCTCTGCCCACCAGGTGCTTTCCTGGTTGACGCTCTTTTTCCCCACTTGGCAAGCCTCGCCCACCTGGTGCCTTCCTGGTTGCTACTCTTTTTCTCCATTGTTAGGGATAATTCTCAGAAATGTGCTAATTCCTCCCTACTTTAGAGACCCCCAGCTCTTCTGCTGGACTCTAGGACTTTTTTATTTTTGCCTGGAGAGAGTGAGACCCTTTTTTCCCACACTTTCATGTATTTTAATGTTATTTTGAACTCTGTGTTTCTTTTGGTTGTGGAGTCTGACAAACTCCATAGGCGGAATCTTTTTACATTGTGTCACACAGCGCCTTCAGTGCAGTGGCACAGGGAAGTCTTTCAGATTTCCCCAAGGTTTAAATACCTTCTCTTGGATAAACTATTGTTTCCAAGAGCAGTAAAGTGAAATTGACTTTACTTACACTTGTAACTTTCTAGACGCAGCACACTATCTTACAATAGGGTGTTGGAGGGGTTACTTAGTATCCCCTTTGTCTACTTATCATTTCCTCGATGAATGGCTGGTGGCAGTGGTTTACTTTTAACTATTATGGTGTGCATTTACCGCGGGCGCATTCGCAGCTGCAGTAAAGCGCCCAAGGGTGCTATTTTTGTCAAAATGGCCCAGTCTTCTTTTTTTGCCATTTCTTTGTGGAAAGGTCCTTCTTGAGATTTACTTTGCAAGCCAAACTAGGTTTGGTCCCTTTGGTTTGTTTTGTCTTTGGCGGGATTCAGAAGTGAAGCCGCCTCTGGCTCCAGGGTGTCTGGTGGGGGCAGGATGCGTGGGAGGTGCCCGAAAACTCCCTGTGCTTAGTCTCCTAGGAGACAGGCATGCACTCTTAGGTGATTGGCCGGCTGGCTGTCTGGAAAGGACAGCCACCCAGCTGGGTGACTGACAGCTGGGCTGGAATGAATGTGAGAAACCTGCATAAAAGGTGAGGCTTTTTGGCTTGAAAGCCAGAGTCGACCACTGGACGAAGGAATCCGAAGAAGAACTTGAAGAAGATGCCTCCTGCAACTCCTAGACCGTTGGTTTGCCCGGTGAATCCCTGCTACTGTGCTGAAACTCCAAATTCGTATTGACAGAGAAGCTCCTGCAAGGACGACTTCTCCCTTTGAGTTGGTGGGACCAATCAACTCCAAAGTAAGCCACCTGGACATCCTCTCGGAACTGGTTGAAATTCCACTGCAGTTGCTGCTGGAACCGAATAGCCAGGGAGAGGAACACCAGATTGTGTGTGTTGCTTTTAAACTGGCCAAGAGCTCAGGAAGATCCTCCGGACTCCGAGGAAGCAGAACTGACCGAGCCTTAGCCACCTCAACAGAGAGCTGGACCCCAGGTACAAGGAAAACCCATCTCGACAGCCAGGAACCGCAGTGTCGCTATTTGCCATAGATGCAAGGAGCTGAAACAACAAAGTGCCTCTTGTTTGAAGATTACTGGTTGCAGTCGGTGACCGTCCTATTGCAGTGCAGGAGTCCCCGGACGTCCTCCCTCTTGTCCCCACGACTGGGGCCCAGGAACACCAGGATCTGCACAGTTGCACAGGAACTGAAGTCATCTGCTGCCCTTTTTCTAAAGTTACTTTACAGTCTAAGACAACTTACCTCTTGTTGTGTAACTGCCCTTGTTCTCTGTTGGTAAGACCTGTTGCGGTTGCTCTTTAGAGTCGCTGATAGCTTCTTTACTTCACAAGTCTAAACGGCTTGTGGCCCTACTTTTGAATTCTTCTTTTCTACAAAGACTTCTAAAAAATTGTGCAAGACTTTTACTTACCTGCAAGAAGTGCTTCAGCTCACCTAGAATTTTGCCCAATTGGCTTTGGCCTAGCCGGGCTCCCTGAATGACTCTTCTGCCCTCTGACATTGTGTTTTATCATCCGTCCAGGAAGGGGTTAACTAACTTTGTATTGGGGTGACCAAAAGTACTTAACTGCTTCAGAATATTTGTGTGATCTCTTGTTCTGTTATAAGAACCTGTTTCTTTGCCAAACTCTTAAGTCTAATTCTAAATGCAAATAGCGGTATATTAATGTCCACAGTGTCCTAATTACCAAACATCACCTAAGGGTGTAGGTCTGCCATCCCAAAAGGGTACTTACTGGTTTAGAAATATTGGGATTTTGGAGTGTATTTGTGTGTTACTATTACATTGCCCCCTTCTGAAGAAGGCTTACTGTAACTGACAAATACATTAATCATTGTTTAATCAAGAAACCTTGTGTGTAGAGTTTATTTGAATACTTGTCACTGTGAATCTCTGTAACTCCACTACAGCTCACATTTATCCCTCTTGAGATAAGCCTGGCTGCTCAACATGCTACCAACCTGTGTAGTACAGACTTATAGCAAAGGTTGGATTCCTATTGCCAGGAGGTCAGGGTTGTTGTAGTGCACCCAAAGGGTACTGCATACAATTGTGCCTAACACCCACCTAGCGAGCCCCGCCCACCTGGTGCCTTCCAGGTTGCCGCTCTTTTTTTTCCCTACTTGAGGAGCCCTCCAGCCATTTTTTTCGTTTGCAGATGGGGAGCAGGTGCAAGTGGATCGTGGTCACCTGGCCTAAGCCCTGTCCACCTGGTGCCTTACTGATGGCTGCTCTTTTTCCCCACTTAGCATGCCCTGCCGACCTGGTGTCTTCCTGGTTGCTGCTCTTTTTCCCCACTTAGCAAGCCCCGCCCACCTGGTGCTTTCCGGGTTGCTGCTCTATTTTCCCTACTTAAGGAGCCTTCCAGCGTCTTTTCCTTTGCAGAGGGGGAACAGGTGCAAGTGGATCTTGGTCACCTGGCCTAAGATCGGCCCACCTGGTGCCTTCCTGGTTGCCTCTTTTTTTCCCTAATTAAGGAGCTCTCCAGCCTCTTTTCCTTTGCCGATGGTGAGCAGGTGTAAGTGGATCTTGGTCACCTGGCCTAATCCTCACCAAACTTCTTAGCCCTGCCTCTTCCTTCCTGCTCTTAACTCTTAGACCAAGGGCGTCTCTCGCCCAGGCGTCCGAAGCGAACAGCAGACAAAGAAAAGGGCAATTCCTGTTTGGACCTGTTCAGACCAGGAGGACCCAGCACCATACCACCTGCTCAGACTGCAGGTAAGCATGCACCAACATGTGTTTACTCCCTCTGTCCCCACAGGCCATCCCCACCCCTCTCGTCCCCCCGTGATGTTCCATTGTACCCCCCTTCTGGCACACAGGTGTTCACTGTTTTGCTTGATTCTTCTACCCTGCCCCCTCCAGTCTACTTCTGCGGGAGTCTGTCCTGATGCATTCTGGTTTCAACATCACCGTCTTGTGGCCAATGCTGGATTTGACTTTTATGGACTTCATTGATTCACGGTGCGTCACCCTTTCTTAACTCTCATGCTGGACTCCTTTGCATCTTGTACTCATGGTGGCCCTGATTCGTGCTGTTCCCTTCTTCGTCTTATCTCTCGGCTTGCAATTGTATGTGTTACTACGGACTTCTGCAATTGTATTCACTCTCCCCTTTTGCTTCTCCACTCTTTTGACTGCTCACTCTCTGTTCTCTCCTCCTCTCCCTTTTCATATCTCCTCCCCTTACCTTCTTCTATGCACTTACTCTATCAGAATTGTCCCTGGACCTAGTATGATGGCAACCTCGTCTGTCTCCTCCCCCTCCCCTTACGTGTACCACCCTCCACCCCAGCACTATCTGAAATGTCATCAGGCCTAGTACGATAGTCTCTTGTTTTGTTCCTCCCCTCCCTTTCAGCACCCCTCTCCCTCACCTTTTGTTATTCTCTGGCTCTACCAGAAATGTTGTGCGGCCTAGTACGGTAGTCGCCTGTTTCCATTTCCTTCCCACTCTCCCACTCACTTCCTTATCTATGACTTGGCTCTTGCACTATCTGAAATGTCGTCAGGCCGAGTACAATAGTTAATTTCACATCCTTACTGTTCATGGCCTGTAAGAATGTCATTGTATTTCCCCTTGTTCCCTCCTTTGCCTTGAAGTGCTTTGAAACACATTGTGTATAGGCGCTATATAAATAAACAATCATATATCATAGAGGGTGCCGATGATGAGCAACAGCAAATATGAGCGACAAAGGGTGAGAGCACAAAAGAAAAAGCGAGTGTGAGATGAAAGGATGAAAGAAAAATTAAGGGCTGAGAGCAAAGGTGAGGGTATGAGAAGACGGAATACGGGAATATCTTCAAGGGTGCCATAGAGAGAGTGTGACAGCACGTGCGGAGAAGGAGAGTGATAGGAGAGTTAGAAAGAGAGACAGACAGTGGGCGCAGTAGGAGAGCGAAAGAGAGCAATGTGCTCCTTAATTAATCCAAATGTAATTTGGATATGTGCGTACTTGTAAAGCACCACCGACAGTGGAGTAAGAGCGGTGCCTTGGAGGATTACCACGCATCCGACCCATATGCACTTAGGAAGGACACAATTAAAGAAAGGGAGAGTGGCCCAAAGTAGGCAAGAAAAGAAAGAGTACAATGAAATATGGGATTGTAGTTCTTCTTCTATGCAATTCCAAACGAGAAACATTTAACAGAATTATTACCTACTATCTCGAGCATTAGAATTTCTATGTACTGGATTGCACATTTTAAGAGTCCTCACTTTCAGGTTTTGAAAACTCTACTAAATGCTTTGTGTAAGTATGCATGATTTATTATCATTTGTTTTAACACTGACAGAGAGTAGCAAGAACGTTTCTCCCTATTAGGCCCAATGCACCCAAGCACTTCCTAATTCTTTTTTTTTTTATTGCATTTCTGACATCAAAACAACAGCAACACATTAGAATTCACTGATAACCACGCGCATGCTCTTCAAAAGGTCCAGCCATATGACCTAGGGTCTTTAATAATAAAACACTTGCTGAAAGTAAATTAGGTCATGAACACTTACCACTGCTTCCAACGGAAGTTAATCATTAGCAGGAGTTGTGGCTGTAAACATCCTGTGGGGGCAGCAGGAGCATTTGTTCCCTCGCAAAAAAGGTTGCCATTAATACAGCTACTTAAGTGTTTCATCTTGTGGAGATCAGAAAAGGGTTTCAACGCCAGCGTCCGGCTGAAAATGAAATGCATACTCAAGGCGTGCTGCTGAAATGTGTTCAGACTTCAGGCAGCTGTGCCATTCAGGGACACAGGCTGCTGCGGGCCGCCTTATCCCATCCATTGCACTTTTAGAAGCTTGCATTTGTATGACATTGTCTTTACAAAGCCTCTCTGAAAACAGACATTTTTTATCGGCCTACCACCACCATAGCAAAACATTTTTGAAGCGGAGCACTGCCGTTTCCGCCAGGATAAAAGGAAACCGTGATACCATGAAAATGCTGGCATACTCCGACAATGGCCATGAATATCGATCACTTTAATCGCAACCCAGCGGCCAAAGCCACAGCTAACTGATCACCCCTTACCCGCCACACTTCTCTCCAAACCCTGGATTATCCACACAAGGCTGCATATGAGGGAAAAATGGCATGGAAAATGCAGGACAAACGTTTGCCTGCAGCGCGGCGGTAGAGAGGAGAAAGAGCAGAGTCTTGCAAACAGATCCCTCCACGGCCTCCAGTCACACAAACACGTGACGTGTGACCGTACTCCTGTTTGGGAGAAAAACCATTAAACCGGGCACTATTGGATTACATCTGTGTAGTACAACATTGCTGAACACTTTGTGCACTGGGAATTGTATGGCACAGCATTTCGAGTTGTAATGCCAACACCAAAGAATGCTTCTTGTAACCCCTTTCTTCTTGTTTTTTTTTAATTTTTTTTATTGTAACAATTAGTTTATACAAACTTTAATTACAAAACAAAGACATCACATAAGACATCACTAAAAGAAAAAACACAAGTCCAACCAAACGCATAGAACCAGTCATTAGTGATTCAATTAAGAGACTTATCCTTACTCTAAAAGTTTTTCAAGGGAATCAATCACTGCACAGGTTAACATCACATTGTTAGCAGTCAACAGCATCCACCACCATTCATCCAGATTAGTGTCAACCGGAGCAAATCTGCCCAAGGTACATAACCGTTGTGTAGTTCTTGTGGGACATTCCATAATTATGTGTTTTAATGATTCTATTTCTGTGCAAAATCGACAAAGATTGTCAGCAGTCTTTATGTCGTGTCTCCTCCATAAAACTTCTTTAGTTTTGTAAACATTCAGACGTAGCCTCAGAAACTTATTGCAATGCCATCGGGAAGGAAATCTTGATAGATATTTTGGTAGTTTGTCTAGGCAATTGCATGATGGACCTAGATTCAAGGATGATGACATTGATGTGCGCCGCTCTTCATTCGAAATCCAGTTCCACTGTCTTTGTTTTTTCTTTGCAAATTGAGGCATTGCTGTTACCATCTGCCATGAGATATTAGTTGTCTCTAATATTTTCCTGATTTTATTTGCCCAAGCCAGCGGAATTCCTGCATGAGGATTCTTTAGTCTTGATTCAAAAATCTTGTACGCTGGTGCTATGTTTGACAGATGCATTTTGCGTAATGCTGCAATTGATTTCCTTTGAGTAGTTCCATATTGTGCTTCCAAGCCCAATTCATATCTTAGTGCCACAATCGAGGTACTGCTTGGGAGTCGCAATACTTTTTTCCAAAATTGGCCTTCCAATACGGCCCAAATTCGACTGTCAATGTTTCATCCTGCTTCTGCCCCGTATGTAATTACAGGAATTACTTTTCTTTATGTAGAAGGTCCGTAATGGTAGGAGTGTGAATTTGCCGTATTCAAAATGAAGCTTTTGGCCTTGCATAACTAGTATGGACGTACGATTTTTTAACACAGCCTTTCTTCTTGTAGCAATTGTTTTGGTGACATTTGGTGGCTTATGCCACCAAGAAGCTCCAAAACCAAAAAATCATTTAAGTAAAGTGTATTTTTAAGGAGAAGAAAGTCAAAAATATATATCCCCAATAATATGCACATTACCTCTAAACAGGGAGAGTTGCCATGCTTCCCTGTGCAGTTACCCCCACGAACAATTCCACTGCCCAGATAACCTTTTCTGTTGTTCTTGCCCAGCTCACGTTTTACCTGACAACACTTAACTATCGCCGGATTAGCCGTGATCTACTCATCTTCCACCACCATGGTTAACGATGGTGCCCTCAACAATCACCACCTGTACAATTACAATTTGCATGGTATATGTTTCCCCACCACCCTCCCTTACGTGTTGTCCTGGTTTAAGTTTGCGAACAGCAGCTATGCGTTACCGGTCTCGCCGCTCTGTCTGCCCAAGTTCATGGCTGTGGTCCCTCACTGCCCTCTCCTCCACTGGCTCAGCGTGACCTGCACGGTCTTTGCATCCCTCCTGGACCCGCTTTTTTATGCTTGGTCACTCAGACACTTCAACATCAGCACCTCACAGGCGCACTTCCAAACTTGCCAAAACCTTGTCACTTTAGCACTTGTGCAGAGGTAGAATAAACAAGTCCCGGCACATGAAGTGTAATCCTAACGATCGTAAAGCCTGGTCTTGGTGTCATGTCAGCATGATTGCCATTTTGAAGGGGTTACACAGATGTGAGTGACAAATGATACATTGCCTTTCTCTTGATAGACTAGCCTGTATTATAATTATGAACTTCTTATAATACTACATTCAAGTTGGCATCTTTGCCCCCTTTTACCTCCACACTTCACCTCCACACATGGATTAGCCACACAAGACTGCAGATGAGGGGGAAAAAAAGGCATGAAAAATGCAGGGCAAAGCTTGACCTGCAGAGGAAAAATAGAGAGTCTGTGTCCGTCTACTAAACAGATCACTCTGCAGCCTCAAGTCACACAGACAGGTGACAGTAATCCTGATTGGGAGAAAAAAACATTGAACAAGCCACTATTGGATTATATCTGCGTTGAACAACATTAATGAACGCTTTGTGCATTGGGAATTGTATGGCACAGCATTTCCAGTTGTCATGGCAGCCCCAAAGACTGCTTCTTGGAACGCCTTTCTTCTTGTAGCAATTGTTTTGGTGAAATGTGGTGGCTTACGCTACCAAAAAACACCAAATCCAAAAAGATGGAAAGGAATATAAATGGACACACAGGCATTTTAGAGTGCTGGGCACTGACTCAAAATAGCCACAGAGTTTTCTGACCAGCCCAGGGGAACCCACCGATATGTGGGTATCAGAAATATCTGATAAGTGCAGAGGAAGAGTGGGGGACTCTATGGGTACATATACAGATCCCAGTGCCAAGGGTGGCCCAGAGGCAGTGCAGAAGGGAAGCGGGGTGCGCAGGTGCCGAGAGAAACAGATCAGCAGGGGAGAGGAGGGGCAGAGGCAGAAGCGAAGAGGAAGGTCTTGAGGTGCTTCCGGAACCGGAGATGGTTCTCCTCAAGTTTCAGGGTAGCCGGGAGGCTGTTCCAAAGGGAGGCCCCAGCCGAGGACCAAGATCTGCCCCCAGCTTGTTTCTTTGAAAAATGCCCAACCCTGAGGGAATTAGACATAGAAGAGCGAAGGGCTCGAGAAGGGAGGTATTTACAGAGGGATAGTTGAAGGTATTTTGGTCCCAGGCCCCAGAAAGCCTTGTGGAAAATGCAGAGGGTTTTAAATGTAATCCTTGCATCCACTGGGAGCCAATGAAGGGATTTCTGAGCTGGAGAGATACAATTTCGCAGTCCTGTTCTGGATTACTTGTAAAGGGCGGATAGTGGAGGCAGGTAGATTTAGAATGAGGCTGTTACAATAGTCCAACCTGGAGAGAACCAAAGCTTTGGAGACTGTAAGCTTCTGGGGGAAGGTGAGGAAAGGCAGAGTACCACTAAGGTGGTGCAGTACGGAGTTTGACTTTTTAGAGACGTCGGAGATGTATGCAGAGAAGGAAAGTGTGACCCTGAGGTTCTTGGCCTCACAAGTAGGGATAGGAGGAGGGCCAAGAGAGGCCGGCCAGAGAGTGAGGGGAAAGGATGGCAAAGGTGTACCGATGAGGAGGATCTCAGTTTTGTTGGCATTTAGACAAAGATCATTGGCAGCACACCAATTTTGAATGGCGGAAAGGCAATCGGAGATGAGGGAAGGCGTGGAGGTGGCTGAAAGGAAGCCTGAAAATGAGTTGGGTGTCGTCAGCATAGCACTGGAAGTTTGAGCAGAAAATTGAAATGCAGTAGGCGAGAGATGCCAGATACTGGTTGAAAAGCCAGGGTGAGAGGTTAGACCCCTGGGGGACACCACAGGTAGAGAGGGAGATGGTGGATATGAAGGACCCAAGTGTTCCCTGGAAGGGTCGATCGGAGGGGAAAGAGGTCAGCCAGGCCAGAGCCTGATCGTTGATACACAGGTTGTCACGGAGACGGTTGAGCAGGAGGGTATGGTTGACCGTGTCGAAAGCAGAGGAGAGATCAAGAAGGATGAGGACAGAGGGAATGTTAGAGTCAAGATAAGAGAGCAGATCCTCACAGATGTTCAGGAGAGCAGTTTCCGTGCTTCTGGCAGCTCTGAATCCAGACTGGTGGTCGTGGAGAGAGCCAACAGTCAGAAAGAAGGCTAAGCTGGGAGATGGCCAGTTTTTCCAGGAGCTTCCCCAAAAAGGGAGTAATGGAAATTGGGCGGTAGTTAGCCGGACACAAGGGATCAGCTGTGGATTTCTTGAGGAGGGGATGCACAAAGGAGTGCTTGAGAGGGGGAAGGGAAAGATCCAGAGGCAAAATAATGGTTGCAGAAATCAGCAAGAGCCGGAGCAAGGGTATCAATGTGGTCCTTAATAGTTTTGGAGGAACAGGGTTGGACCTGTTTTGATGAGGCTTTGATAGATCAGACTTGTCTAGCAACCTCATCCAAGGAAAAAAGAGGAAAGGTGGAGAAAGAGGGAGGGGGTAGCTGAAGGAAGGACAGCAAGCCGGGCGGGAGAGGGGAGAGGAGGCGAGGTGGAGGAGAGGGTGGACAAGATGTCTTGGGTTTTGGAATGAAAGTGAGAGGCAAGGGCATTGCAAAGAGCCTGGGATGGGGAGGGGGGTGGAGACTGCAGTAGGGTTGGCCAGCTCCTTGCAGATTTTAGAGTTCGGCCGAGTTGTTAGATGCCACAGAGACGCAGGCTTGAATGTGAGCTCTCTTCTTGGAGCGGACAGAGAGACTGTGTTGCCTTTGGAGCAGGCGACAGGCCAGTTTGTCAGAGGATGAGCAGGAGGCCCTCCATTTCCTCTCAGCCACCCAACACTTGCATTTGAGTGTAGATAGGTCTGAGTCGTACCAGGAATTACGCTTGGCTTTGGACTTCAAACGGATCCTCATGACAGGGGCAAGAACATCAAGATCAGAAGAGATAGAGGAGTAGAAGGGACAGGGCTGTGTCAGGGTGTGAGTCAGCCTAGGGAGGGGAGGAGGGGAGAAGGCCACAATTGACACGCGCTTAATGGGGCGGGGCGTTTCGGGGTGTTCCAGGGTGTTCTGCAGGGTAGGAAGGGAAAGAGGTGTTACATGGAATTATAAACCCTGTATTGGTGATCTCGGAAGGGTAGGTTTTGTAGGGTTTGTGACCAGAGTAGGAGGGTTGGTGGAACAAATGCATGTCATTTTCTAGTATTAGTACATTAACAGATAAATCATCCACAACTCGGGCATTCACAGAAGAGGAAGCAACAAGAATTTTAGGCTTGATCAAAGACACAAGCAAAGTTACATCATTGGACAACATTCCAGAACGACTAATTCAAAAATTAGAATGTCTCATCAGGAGAGGGATTTCACAAAAACTCCATGTAGCTACATTGGCACAATACTATAGAGCCAAACGTATTCCAAGAGGTCTGAGAATCTACCTCAAACCAACCCTTTGTAAAGAAAACAAAGAATTTGTCAACAGATGGGAACACATCCTTAACAAGTGTTCATTGGATCTGATTCTGCTCACCCATCAAAATCAGTTCTAACACTACAGCAGGAAATAGAAGAAGTCACAGTACAATTGTCTAAACTCAAAACATAAACAGAACTAAAACAAATTTTGGAAGACACTAACAACAAATTGGATTCATATAAACAGGACATAGAACAACTTAAGATCAGAAAATTCCGCCATGATACCTTGGATTACGCCAGAGATATTGTCTACTGCTGGCAGGAGTTTTATGCAAACAATAGACCAACACCCAGGAGACCAAATAGACTTCAAAACACACCGGATAGCAACACAGATAGCAGCGAAGTACTACGTGGAGAAGTCGATGATAGAGGTCAATCGTCAACAGCATCTACTTCCATTAATAATCCAATTCCAGAACATCTTGAAGATCTGAGTACAGAAGCTACAACCGACACTCAACCACGTCCTTTTTTAGGAAATGCAAAACAAGACGAGGACAGAAGAAAACTACGTCAGAAAAAGAAATAGACAAACACCTTGTCATTAAAATCTCATCCAAACCACTAACAATGCACAAATTGAAGCATTAAACTTGGGAATTTCCTTCATACCAACCAATTCAACTTCTCTTTTTGAAGAGGGAGTCAATTTGTTCAAATTAATAAGGAAGATGGAGCTGAAGGTATTCTTCCATAACATTGAGGATAACCTACAACATAAGGAGACACCAAGATATTTGGAGATGATGAATAAGAGTACCTTCCACCCTCAGGTGAACCATCCACTTATGAATCTGTTCAAACAGAAAACTACGAAGGATTTAAAACGCCTTAAATATGCTCCCTCGAACAAATGTAACATTAGGAAACATCAACTCAAGATCATAAAGCAATTGGCAGAGGACAACATCCTCACTCTCAAACAAGCGGACAAAGGAGGTGCCCTTGTTCTAATGGACACCTCACTCTATGAAAAGGGATACTTGAAACTCTTGGAAGATGCCCGTACCTATAAACCACTCGACAATGACCCAGGATTGGGGATTATTTTAATTATCCAAACAACAGTAGAAAAAGCAGAGACCATGAACTGGATCTCAGAGAAAACAGCAGAATACCTAATCCAGAAACATCCAGTTACCCCAGTTTTTTACGGACTACCAAAAATTCATAAAAATGCCAACGATCCACCCTTCCGTCCAATAGTTGCAGGAACGGACAGTATTTTTCAACCTCTCGCCATCTACCTGGACACTGCTCTTCAACCATTAGTTCAGTCCATCAAAACATATCTCAAGGACACCAACCATTTTTTGAGAATCTTACAATCATTACAACTGCCCAGGAGAATCTACTAGTCTTTACAATGGACGTGAACAGCCTATACACCTCCATCCCGCACTCAGAAGGAATTGAAGCTATGGAATGGTTCCTATTGTCGCACAGAGAAGTCAACATCCAAAAGGTTTTCGCTTTGGAACTGCTCCACATCATTTTGTACAATAACTACTTCAGGTACAATGGACAATATTACCTTCAAACATCTGGTACCTCCATGGGGTCCTCTGTGGCCCCATCCTATGCAAACATTTTCATGCATCAGTATGAGAAAACATATTCACTAGACAACCCCACTTGGAAAAACAAAATTAAGATTTGGTTGAGCTATATCGATGATATATTTGGTATTTGGAAAGGCACGGAGACAGAACTCTTGGATTTTTGGAACTACCTGAACACCTGTAACCCAAGAATAGGGTTCACAATAGAAATTGGTAAACCCTCGGTGAACTTCCTGAATGTCACAGTGAAATATACCGGCACAAATCTTAAAACAAAAATCTTCCGAAAACCTACAGATGTCAATAGCTGCCTACATCATGCGAGTCACCACCCGAAACACTTGAAAGACAATCTACCCTATAGCCAGCTCTTACGGGTTAAAAGGATAACCTCCGAGACCAATACATTACAGGATGAATATGACGTCATGAGAAAAAGATTTCTAGATAGAGGATTTCCTCCAGAAACAATCAACAAAGCTATCACTCGGACTGAAGCTCAGGATAGAAACACTCTCCTACAAGGTCATCAGAAGACGGAAAATAGAATTCTAATACATACGCTTAATTATTCAAGCCAGAGTTTCCAAATAAAAAGAATCATCTACAAAAATTGGGAATTAATCAAATCCGACGAAACTCTTCCAAATTTATTTCCAGATCCACCAATGATGGCGTATAAACGTGGGAAAAATTTCAGCGATCCGCTAATAAGAGCTGAAAAAGTGAAACCAACATCACAGAGGACATTAAGCAAACCAAAAGCTGGCACCTTTGCCTGTTTA
This sequence comes from Ambystoma mexicanum, assembly GCF_040938575.1. Taxonomy (NCBI): domain Eukaryota; kingdom Metazoa; phylum Chordata; class Amphibia; order Caudata; family Ambystomatidae; genus Ambystoma; species Ambystoma mexicanum. The sequence goes on along the minus strand of NC_090923.1, from coordinate 280,211,872 downwards.
CACTGTCAACATTGTAACAATCTGATCAAAGGCGACCATATCCGCCATCCACAGACAGGCAAAAAGATCTTTCTAAAGGACTTTGCAACATGTGATACGAAAAATGTCATCTATGCGATACACTGCCCCTGTGGCAAATATTATGTTGGAAAGACAAATAGGAGAGCTAAAGATAGATGGACGGAACACAAATCCTGTATCAGGACAAAAACACTAATTCACCTGTCTTCAGACACTTTCGAGATATGAGACACAATGTTTCCCAAAGGAGATTAGCAATACTGGAAGTCATACGCCCATTCAGCCGGGGAGGTAACTTACCCAAACTGCTAGCACAAAGGGAATTGTTTTAGATAAACAAACTTGATGCAATGACTCCTTTGGGTCTAAATGAAGAATATTACTTAGGACCGTTCCTGTAGACATACATTTTACTAGGAGTCACAAGTGCCATTTCTTAACCCCTGTTCGTTTCCTCTATGTTTTTATGATCGAAATGAAATAGTTGTATTCTAAACCATATGATGGTAGTTAGATACATTTATCGAAATCTAGACAAGATTGTACACCCGGCGGTCATGGGTTAAACAACTAACATTTTATTTTGCTAAAAAATTTGCCTTATATTTCATGACTTTAATGTACATTATGGTGGTTAGATACCCTTTTTAAATCCACACATTTTTTTGAAATCTTAACAAGAATCTACACCAACTGTTATGGGGTAGATAATTATCATCCTATTATGTTATAAAAATGCGGTTTACACTTCATGCCTTTAACATACATAACGCTATTGCTCTGTAGTTACCTCGAATAGTAGAAGCCAATCATAATTGCAAAGATCTCCAGACTTGCACCAAGCTGAGTTAGACCATATTAGCCTCTTCTTCACTGACAGGCGACCTTTCTCTTTCAATATGTTAATTTCTGGCTTTTTTACAATAACATTTTTTTAATAAATCTTCGCCTTAGACTTTACATTTTAAGAGACATTATATTCTAACCTTATTACGCTAAGGTCCTCGTTTTTACAAAAGAACTCATCCATTCGGACAAACAGAAATGACGTCATAATTATGTACGTCACTCGTGGTGGCGCAGGTATTCATTCACTTGTATAAATGTTGACCTTATGGCCTCAGAGTAATTACCATTTTTTCTTATTTATTTATTTTTCTTATTTTTTTCATCACTCCACATTTGTTTACTCACCTTTATCATGATGCCGATCATGCAACCGCGAGTGACGTCATTAATTTTAGCGCTGCACGCGCATGCGCGAGTGACGTCACGCTGACCATGTTTACATATATAAACAGACTCGCGGTAGATGTGGTCGGAAAGCAGCGCTTCCTGATCGCATCTCCGCTACTGGACCAATTTGAATCTCCTAAAATTGGTAAGTTTAAACATGGGCTACCTCTCTATGCCCATCTTCCTAACCTGTTCCTCAGTCTCTAATATGTGCATCCTCCCCTAGGAGACAAGAATCAGCTAATAATAAGCCCGCATTTTGGTACAGATGCCACTTCAGTAATGAAACAACTTGGGAACCCCATTCCCTCACCTGTAATAAAGCTACTTCTTCAGTCCTTTAGAAGAGGGGCGAGTTTCTCCCAGAGTGCTTATATCATGCATATCCATAATGGTCTATGATTAGGCAGTTGCTAAACACCACATCTAATTTAAGTATTATGTTACTGGTTACACAGAGTTTTTAACCGCCATTTTTTCAATACAACCCTACCCAAACTAAAACTTCTTCCTGATACTAATAAGTGTCTGTTACTAAAATTATTTCATAGTTCAGTATCATCAGGCATCCAAGGACACTAGGGACTTGTTGTCTATCTCTTGACTATTCTTGCTGAAAAAAGACTATTTCTCTAAAGATTTACTTGTGTTTTTTTGAAAAAGAAAAAAACTATTTGGATAAAAAAAAAACTTTATTTGAATGAAAAATGTCATAAAAACATTCCTTTTGAACTTAGTATGACACCCGTGTAATTTTCTTTCTATATATGTTCTTTATAGATGCTTGTGAAAGTTATGTTGAAAATGTAAGCCCCTGATGAAGAGAATATGAATCTCGAAATGCGTTGGGCCAATAGAAAAAATCAATTAAAAGGAGAAGACCTTTGTATTCTCAAAAAGAAAAATGATCTATTGAATTTCTTCATGAACTACTGTCAACCCTAAATTTTGAATCATTAGAGATTTCAACGTTATACCAAAACTTTGTTTAACTCATCTAGGCTTTATGCCGTCTAGAAAGTGTGCAGGGGGACGCAGTTTTCCATAAACTGGATTTATTTTTGTTCTCTATTGTATTCCGGCCTAGATACCAAGGCTGAGTCCTTCTCCCCTGCACCTTGAATCCTACTAAACACACCCTATGAATTAGAATATTTGCATAGAATTTCCATTTGAATACTGGTGTGCAAGTGTATTTCTGTGTTTTGGAACAAACGGGAATAACCAGGATTGTGAAATGAACAAGGTGGATTGACCGTAGTTTTCTGTCCTAGTAGATCGGGTGTTCAGAAAAGAATATCCAAATGGACGTGGAGCGGAAGATTGGTAGTATTTGAGTGGAGACAGGGGAAACGGAGAGTCTGGGATATATACTTTTTGGGTGCAACCGGGTTTGGGACTTTAGAGGATTGGTTATGTACGGAGGGGTTGGTGGATCTGGGCAGGAGTTTTAATGGGAGGAAGCGAGGCAGAGGTATTATATCCTATAAAGGTCTTAGGGAGTTCGCCCTCCTCTCCTTCTCCCTGGCTTGTGCCATGCCATGTCTCACCTGGGGTATTTCCCTGAGCCCAACCCCTGGCTCCACTATCCAGGTGATCCTCTCTTGTTCATCCGCTCCTAGGGTTGGAGTCTAGAATGTCAGTCTTTCCCAAGCCACCTGAATAAGGGCTTCCCGAGTTCTGCTTGGGAGAATACGCTCGGGTTTCTCACACCATGTATTTCTCCAATAGATTTTTGTCGATCATGGCTATTGCATTTGTTGAATTTGAACTATTTGTTTTTCGTTATTTTACCAGGTCATTGTAGTCATCACCAGTCTCCCATTATATTCTACTTATCAACCGCTTCCCCATTTCCAAAAACAAAGATTCATTTAAAAGAAACATGTATTTGTAAAAATGTGTGGTAAAGTAGATCTGCAGGCATTTCATGTATGTTACAGGTACAATGCTTTATTCCAGTTACACTTAATTCCTTTAGTTACATGAAAGAAACCCACTGGCACCCACCACCTAGGCTGCATTTCTCCAACTGCCTGGATTGGTATGCCAGCACATTAGCATTATCTCGCTCATACATCAACACTCTCACCTGTCAACATTCTCGTTGACCTCATGCATTCTAGACTATCCTGCATGCATCCATCCAGCGAAGGACTTCACAAAACAATCACAGGGAAAACAATACATTTTTGACACAAAACGCATACAAAAGTTACCATTTATAACAGGGAAGAGAGGACATCGATCCTTTACAATAGAGTGAGAGAATGTGACTTGAAGACCTGATATTGCAGGGGAAGGTGACAACATAACCAGTGACGAGGGCAGGACAGTTGACATAGGAACAGGATGGTGGAAGAAGTAAGGATGGAGGGGTGACAGAAAAGTGCTCTCGGGTTGTCCGTTAAGGGTAGCAAGGGAGAAGAACAGGGTGATGCTAGGAAACAGGTTCTTCAGAAATAAGGAGGGCTTTGAGGTTGGATTTAAATAGTGGTAGAGTGGGAGTAGTACGGAGAGGAAGAGCATTAAAGATTAGGGAAGCAAGAAGCAAGAGAATGGAAATGACAGGGCGAACAGGAGGCTCCAGTGGTGGCAAGGAGGTGAGCCAGGGATGATCGTAATGAGCAAGGAGGAGAGTAGAAAGTGACACGAGCAGACAGGTTGGGTGCAACGAGTCATGGATCATTTTGAAGTTGAGAAGTACTTTATACTTAGCCCTTTGTTTCATAGATAGCCAGCCAATCTGGAATTGGGCAGAGTGGGTAGAGCTAAAGCGAGAAAGGTTGAAAAGTGTGGGGACCTCAAAGTTGAGGACTTTGTCCAGAGGTGAAAAAGCATAGTTGGGATGGCCATAGAGGAGACTGGCACAATAGTCGGATCTAGAAAGGATTAAGGAAGATATTAGCTGTTTATTAGTATTGAAACGTGACAGATTTTTCTTATGTTAAGGAAGTTGAGTCTGGCTGCAGTGGCATATTTGGAGATTAAGAGCGAAAAGATGGGTCGAAAATGATGCCAAAGTTACGAGCGGAAGCAGAGTAAGGATGGTACTCGGGAGAGAAGCAAAGGGGCAGGGGAGAGGAAGAGATGGCCTGTGTGACTGGGAAGTAGATATCTTCATTCTTAGTGGAGTTGAACATAAGCAAGAATATTTGGCGGAGAGGCAGTTTGACAACCGCCTGTCATATGAGGAGTGAAAGGGGCACTTCTGAGTGTCATTGCCGAAGAGTTGATGGGAGAAGCCATAAGAGGAGATCAGGGTGCCAAGAGCTGAAGTATATAGAGTAAAGAGAAGTAGACCAAGGGTAGGCCCTTAAGGAACTCCAACATTAAGGGGTGTGAGCAGGGAGATCGGGCTGTTCCAGGACACCTGAAAGTGTTTGGGGGCAAGATACAAAGCTAACCAATCGAGGGCCTTATCTCTGATGCCAAGGAGAGATAATGTAGAGCGAAGGTCAGAATGGTTGACTGTATCAAACAGCAGCAGAGAGGTCGAGAAGAATAAGAATAGATTAAATGTTTGCTGACAAGTGGAAGAGATTAAGTTTCTGACATTGAGGAGAGCTGTCTCGGTATAATGCAGTGGTCAGAAGCCAGATTGTAGAGTATCCTGGAGGTTGTGAGTATCAAGGAACTCGGTGAGTCAGTTTGAATACTAATTGCTCTAGGATTTTGGAATAGTGTGGTAGAAGAGAGAGCGAGAGTTGGCAGGATAGTTATGATCTAGACCAGGTTCCTTAAGAAGGATGAAATTGGCTGTGTTATAGGATGAGGGAAAAGTGGCATTGTCAAGAGAGGAGTTGAAAAGGGAAGCAAGATGTGGAGCAACACTGGAAGCTATGTGCTTCACAATGTGAGGGGCCATTTGGTCAGTGGGGCACAGGAATGGTTAGCCTTGAGGAGAAGGACAAGAATCTCATCCAGGTTAGTGGGAACAAAGGAAGACATAACCGCATGAGTGGATGGTCCGAGTGGTAGAGAAAAGTAAGCAGGAGGAGGGTGTAGAAGGTAAGTAGCAAGGATATTGTGAATAGTAGAAATCTTAGAAGACGAGTAGAAAGCAAGATCATTTGCAGAAAGAGGAGATGGTGTTGTGTTTAGGAGGTGAGAGGATTGAGTTGAGAGATATAGCAGTCACGTTTGGTAGAGTAGAGGAGTAGTTTTGAAGAGCTCTGAGATAGAGTTGGAACTCAGAGGAGTGTGTTGATCTTTTGAAAACAACAATGTGGAAAATGGTTTGAACTTGGCAGAGTGTGGATGAGAAGTGTAATCCAGGGCCATGGAGAGGAGGATTTAGAAGTGGGTGCAGTAAGAGAGCAGTGAGAGAAGAAGGGATCTTAAGGAGCAGTGTTAAAGTTAATGAAGGCTTCTTCAGTGGATGGAAAGGGGAGTACAGTGTTAGGAGGAGAGTGGTGTCATTCCGACAAATAGTCAGGGAGTTTGGAGTAGGGAAACTTGCACTTAGAAATAGTTATAGATGTTGAGAGTGAGGAAGAAGCAGGAGTGTAGATTGAAGCAAAGACGAAAGAGTGATCAGACGGAGAAGGAGTGGAGTAGACATTGGCGGCAGAGAGATGAGAGAAGATGAGAATAAGGTTCAGGGAGTTTACATTTGAATGGATGAGCATAGCGTGGACAGAAGAGAGTGAGAGGTTAACAGAAGAATTAGTCTGTTGATGGAGCATCATAGAGGGAGGGGATGTTGAAGTCCCCAATGACAATGAGGTGGTGATCGGGAGGGAGAGCATCAATATTTTGGGAAATGGTGTCAAAGAATTGACCACCAGACCAGTAGAGAGAGATGATATGTATGCCATGGGGGCAGTGATTGTGGACATGGTGTATTCGAAAGAAAGGAGAATTAATGGGAGACTGGGGAGTATGCGAGATAGGAAGTTTGGAGAATAAAAACAATCCTACACCCCCACTCCTGCCAGTGGGGTGGGCAAAGTGACTGAAGGTGTAGACCGAGTCGTGAAGGACTGCAAGGGTTGCAGAGCCAGATGGTGAGATCCAGATTTCAGTAAGGGTAATGAAGTCAAGAGAAGGATAATGAGAGAGGAAGAAGTCGGAGGTAAAGGAGGTTTTCTTGTGGTCAGAGTTTGCATTCCAAAGAGCATTAGAAATAGTGAGATGTAGAAGCATAGCAATGTTGACTCTGAGAAATAGAGAGGCGCTGGAGGTAGATGCGAGATGAGGAAGATTAATGGAAGTTAGTCTGAGTAGGTTTTGTGAATATAGAGTGTAGTGGAACTAGGAGATATGCCGTTGAGTAGAAGAGATGATAGGGATATGATGGAGAGTTGAGATGGTTCTGATCAGAGTGAAGTGAGAAGTAGAAGGGAAAGGAAGAGATAGTATGAGAAGTATATGGTGAGGGTGAAGCTGAGAAGAAGCAATAATGGGTACTGGGATTCCTTTGGCTGGATGCCCCTGGGGAGTTCAGAATGGATGACACTCTGCTCTCATCACCTGATCGCCTAATCCATTAGTGGTTGGTCTCACTGATTTTATCCCTGTTGTTGCTGGGATGAGGCGATTTCTTCCTGATTGGTGTTCCCAAATGAGTCTTTTGAGCTTTCATGTGTCATATAGATACCAACTATCATTGGTTAAATATCATCTGTCTCTCTTCCAGGCGTTTATTAACTGGACACAAGCCAAGCTGACATTGAGTTTTTTCAAACAATCGTTCCTGAAACAGATTTTAACAGAGGGTGAGCATTATCCTATTTACTTAATGTAATTTCCGGAATATCAGTTTGATTAAGCTACTGACAACATGCTTTCTTGCAGCTCTCCTTTCTAACAGATGTTTGGCCTAAACTGTTAGTGTATGGATACATTGGAGCTCTGACAATGCAGTTATGGCAGCATGAACTTTATGTATTTTGGAGATTGTAAACATGAACAGATAAGGCTATATCCTTATGTAATGCTGTTGTGGGCTCTTAGATTGTATACACCTGGTAACAGCAAATACCAGTCCTTGTCTAAGCCTATGTTCAACTATTTTATTTGATCTACTTCGGTCTCTTTCCAAAGAGGCAGGTGTTGCTATACTATACTAACATGAGCAGGCCTATTTCATCACAAACCTAATCATACTGCATTTGCCACGTTTAATAATACATCAATAGGTTCAACATCTAATTTATCACTTATTTTACTAAAATGTAGAACTTTCATGTCAAAGCTTCAAAGAAACGCAGTTGACAAGTCTATATGTATTCTCCATTTCTGCTAATAGTAGAGTTGGGTATCCTACTGTCCTCAGAGCAAGCACTACTTTAGAAGGGATGTCATTCAAGCTTACAGAGATCTACCAGGAACAGTCACACACAAACCTATGTTCTCTTATTTCCAGCCGCCTGCTATGCATCCACCGTCTTCTATGAATTATTTATTGTTATACCTTAATAAAAATAAATTACCTCCTGAATCTCGTCAAGGGCATACCTATCAAATAAGATTGAGGGGGCCCAAAATATCAGTGTGTACATAACCTTCTGTAGGAGCCTTAACCCAGAAGACCTTCCATATCAGTATTGCAAGACCAAGCATTAGCTTGCAATCGAACAGTGGAATTAAATTGTTTACTTTTGGCTGAAAGTTGGTCAAGGAAACTTTGCCTAAGTATTCCTTTGTGTATATAGGCTTTCGATTGTTGTAAGGATGCATTCTAATTTGGCTCTGTCACAAATTACCCAGAAACTCCCCAGGATCAATAGATATTGCCAGAATGAAGTCTGGACTTTTCTTTGGATGTTTTCACTGCATTGATGCAAACGAAGGGATTCTTCTTACTAGTCCCTCAAACTCCTGTCGGATCCCTTCACCCTATCCCAGGCATCCCTGCCACCCCAGGTACATGTGGAATACTAGAGATTGGTAACCCCCTACTCTCTAATCTAGCCTCTCTATCCAGGAAGACCTAAAGACCAAGGCCTTTTCAAACTCACTCACTCTGTGCCTTTCAAGGGTTCCAACTCTATGCTCCCACAGTGAATGGTATAAAAGGTTTTCAAGATGATGCCAGAGTTACCTCAGTCATTCTCATGTCTCCTTCTCGCTCCCTCTCCTTTCTCTGATCTTACAACCTCTTATTCTCTCAATCACTCTGTTAGGAAGAATTCTCATAAATGTACTAATTTCCTTCACCTTAGAGACCCTCAGACAACTTTGCTGGATTTTGAGGACTTGATTTCTTTACCTGGAGAGAGTGTGAGCCTTTTTTCCCACTCTCTCATGTACTTGGAATGTGTTTTACTCTGGTGTTTTCTTTGGTTAAGGAGTTTTAGACAACTCCTTAGGCATCATCCTTTCATGGATGTCACACAGCACCCTCAGTGAAGTGGCACAGGGAAACCTATCCAGGCTTTCCCAAGGTTTAAATACCTTCTCTGGGATAAACTACTGTTTCCCAGAGAAAGCAAAGTGAAATTGACTTTACTAAGTCTTTCCAAATTCCGAGACCCAGCACACCCTATCTTGCTATAGAGTGCTCGAGGGGTTACCTAGTATCCCCTGTGTCTAGATACTCATGTAGCAGTCAAATGCTACCCTTCCCTCTCGAAATGGCTGGTGGTAGTGGTTTTACAACGAGCTACCATGATTTTTCCCAACCGCGAACACTGGTAGCGTTAAATCACAGAAGCCATGTTTTTCAAGATGGCGTCTGAGCCCCCTTTCTTTAAACAGGTCTCGGTCTTCTTGTTTCCCCATTTCTTTTTGAAAGGTCCTTCTAGAGTTTGTCTTTGCGCGCCAAACCAGGTTTGGTCCCTTTGTTCCATTGCCTTTGGCGGGCTTCAGGACTGAAAACCACCTCTGGCGCCTGATATTCTGGGTGGGCAGGAAGTGAGGGAGGTGCCTGAAATTCCTGTGCTTGGTCTCCTAGGAGACCCAAATGCACTCTGGCGTGATTGGCTGGCTGACTGTCCGGCAAGGACAGCCACCCTGCTGGGTGAGTGGCAGCTTGGCTGGAATGAATGGGAGGAAACTCAATAAAAGGCGAGTCTCTTGTCTTGGAAGTCAGAGTCGACCACTGGAACGAAAGAACCGAAGACGAGCTTGAAGAGGACGGCTGCTGCAACTGCTGGACCGTTGGTTTGCCCAATGAAGCCCTGCTGCAGGTCCGAATCGCCAAGTTCATCTCGACAGAGAAGCCCTGCAAGGACGACTTCTCCCTTTGAGTTGGTGGGACCAATCAACTCGACCCGTAAGCCACCTGGATACCATTCTAGGAGCTGGTTGGATTTTCCTCTGAGTGCTGCAGGAAACCGAATAACCAGGGAGAGGGACACCAGTTTGTGTTCTTGACTACAGCTACCGGAATTGAAGATTTGCCAGTTTCCAGCTTTACGACCAGTGCAGTGCAGGAGTCCCCTGACGTTCTCCCTCTTGTCCCACGACTGAGGCTCAGGAACAGCAAGAACTGCAGGAACTGCCAAGAGCAGAAGTCTTCAGCTGCATCTTTTTCTTCATTATAAGGTAGTGTGAAAACCCGACTGAGCGAACTTACCTCTCACTGTGAAAGTGCTTGGAACTTTTGCAACTTGCAGGCCTAGTCAGTTAGTGACCCAACATATGAATCTTTCTATTACAAACTACTTCTGAGAACTTTGGCAAAGACTTTTCCGTTTAACTACCAGAACCGCTTTATCCTATACAAGACTTTAGCCCATTGACTTTGGCCTAACCTATTGCATTGAATTGGCTCCTCTGGCAAACTCTTTTTGCACTGTCTAAGAGTAAGAGTAACTGTAATATACTTTTTATTAACCAATGCCTTTTTGCTCCTACTCAAAGTACTCTGAATGACATTTTGCTCCTCCTTCAAAGTAGTTTAAATGCCTCAGACCCGTACCGTGTAAAGTACTGAAGTATAATTTTGTGTGATATAGATTGCCTCCTTCTAGTGAATGTTTTATAACTGACTGAAAAAATGTATAAGAGTTTTACCAACCTTGAGTGTAAGAGACTATTTGAATACTTGTGATTGCTGACCTCGGTGCACCATCATTACAGCTCACATTCCCCTCTTGAGATAAGCCTGGCTGCTCAGCAACACTACCAAAACTGTGTAGTACAGACTTATACCAAAGGTTGGGTTTTCTTACACCTGTAGTCCTAGTTGTGTGTAGTGGTCCCAAAGGGTACTGCATTCAAACTGTGCCTAACACACTCCTACTCCCTCTCACCCGCCTTCTGTCCCACCCCATTTCTGCACACTGCATTCTGCTCTGTCTCTGCTTGCTTAGAGCGGGGATTATTTGGAGCTCAAATGCTTGGGCTTTGCGGGCTTGGGCTTTGCTGTAAGGTGTACTGCTGCTGGTTTAACTGGAGTATGACAGTTGCAGGAGAATGTTCATGGTATTTGAGTTTGTGGGTTCATTTCACCATGTGTTTGTCACCAAAAGGCATGATGGTACTTGGGGGTCATTCAGCAATAAACAAAAATAACTCTGCCCGGAATCAAGGGTGTACAGCATTGTTTGATTGACAGTGCTACCAATGTCAGGGACCGGGGCCCACCCAACTCCTCATCCCGCCGCTGGGGTAGGACTGGCTCTGCCATATGGCCTGGTAGGCCTTCTACCACAGGCTTTGATCTCTGTACTCCCCCTGATGGGGTCCAGCCCCTGACCCTACCACAGCTCTCCTTTTCCTTCCAGTTGTGCACGCATCCAAACGTACTGTACGCACCCTATTGTGCAGTTTTAGGTTTTGGCCCATTTAAACGCCAACTTGTGGTTAAAAACAACTCTACAGTGAATAGAGAGAAGTGAAATTGTGGTGGGAAGCAGGCCTTATCCTTTATCACAGTCCTTCCCCTTCATTAAAATCCTCTTGTGTCCTAACCATCTCTGCTCTGGAATCTCGCAATCATTTAACCGTTTGTTGATGTCCAATCTTAAACTGTCATTTAGAACTTTGGCAGTGTAGGGGAATGTCCAGATAATAAGTTAATTTATCCTTCCAATCACAATTAACCCATTGGAAGAAATGACCTTTAACGAGAAGAATAGTTGGAAAAATGTTGATCACTACAATATGGAATGACACAAATTGGAATACCTGTATTACATGTTTGTTAATTGAGGCTTCATATCCCATTTGTGGTTAGGTCACCAACTTTTATTATTAACAGATGGGCGGGTAGATGTGAAGTGCTCGAACAGATGACCCAGTTTGTAAGACTTCTGTTTGTAGAACCGCATGACGCATTATTCAACATTTCATTAAGGTCCTTAATCATCCCATAGTAGCAATCCACCAAGGCATCTACAACTTTTGGCTCTTCAGATGTTTTTGAATAGAAATCTATCATGCTTAGCGATCTTATTCAATGCTGAGGATTCATGGAAGTCCTCATCCAAAACATCTAGAGAGCCGTAGGTCGCAGACCTCTGCTGAAGAGCATTCAATTGCTAGTTAGCAGATAATCCTTTTTTCCCATTTGGGATGCAGTCACTATAAAATCCTGATAATATGAATGTTGGTAGTGCCAACTCACTGAAAGGCAAATAAATGCCTTTATTTCACAAAAGTCTTTTTATATTGAGGGTTTATGTGAATTTTACATTGTGGTGTTCTACCTTACTATTTTTTATTTAATGTTTACATTAATATTCCTCCAATACTGATGATTAATGAGCCTTATTTTCCGCTCCTTGGCACATTACAGCCTCATTAACTTGGCAATCTATGCTGTTTTGCTGCCTTGTTTCTTTGTCCTTTTCCCTTCTTATGACCTTCCCCATATACATTAGTTTCATTTTAGTGTTACTCTGCATCGTTTATTTACATTTTCTTAATTGTAATTTTGTTGAGTTTTGTATGTAACTGAGTGAATTTTCACTAAAATCTAGTTTCTTTGAATTTGTTTTTCATTGAGATGTTTCATTTAGATGTATTTGATTGAAATAAATTGGCTGGGATGGTAGAATATTGCTTGTATTCTCTTTACTAGAGCCTAAAGAACGGATTGTAAAATGTTGGCAAGCATAACCTTTCATAGGGTGCATACCGAAATGCTACGATTTTAGTCAAACACATATGATGAATAGGCTGAGTAGGTGCTTTAGCCACTTCTCACTGTCTCTTGGGCATCCAGTGTCCTTTAAACCCTAACCTAGTGCCCCTTATGGACCCTCCTCATAGCTCCTTGTACCCGTGCCTCAACACTACTTGTGCCTCTCTTCCCATTGTCCATTCCATTGGGTCCCTGCCATAGAGCTTCTTTTGACCCTCCAGCCACTCACTATGCCTCCTTGCCACAAACCACAATGCGTCTTTCCCCCCTAGTGCACATTGCACCCTGCTGTGCTCCCGGCCCCTCATGTCCCTTGTGCCTCTCCCTTGTGTTGCTTTGCACACTCACCATGTACAGGTGCATCAGAGTATTTCTTCTGCTCCACTTCTTGCTCTCCCTTTGAATGCCAGTGCGCCTTCCATGTCCCCTCTAGCACTTGTTCATGCCCCAGGACCTCTTTGTAAAGTCTTGATGCCCCTTCTTTCATACATGAGCCTGTTTGCGCTCCCCACATGATCCTTGTTTCCTCCTTGCTCCCAGCATTGTATGCCCCTTAGTGTGCTTTCCACTTCTAGCACGCCTTTGCTCCCCTGTGTGTCCCAGTGGTCCTTGCACCTTATTGCCCCTTTTGCCCTTGGGGATCATTAAGCCTTTTAAGCATTGCACATCCTAGGCCATGTGCACCCGCCCAGGGACCCTCGAACCCCTAAAGGCCGTTGTTTGCCCCAGGTATCCCCCCCCCCCCACTGTGTTCTTTAAAGGTGCTCTTTCTGTCCTCATACAAAAAATAAATCGGGGTTGTCCCTTAAGGAATAAAGTGGATTGGGACTATTATAGGAAATATCTATTGTTAAGACAAAGGTATCCACTATGCTCAAATGAAAAATAAAAATGTTTTCCTTTTTTGTAAAGAATGAAGTTCAACCAATTTAGTGTGGTTGTGCAACCTAAACCAAGGTAATCACAGATGTTCTAAGCCACAGTATTTATGTTCTGAAAACATTCCTTGTTTATCAGGATAATTTATTATGCGTTTTCAAGACAATTAAATAAAAAGGAGGGGGAAAAGACATGTGTAAAACATGGAAATGCAGTCTGAAATGATCAGAGAGTTGAAAAATCAAACAGGTTTAACAAATAAACATTCAATACAAATAAATCAGTATGTGTTATGAATACAGAAGAATATACGGTGACAGAGCAAATAAGGAAAAGATCCCCTCAGTGAGAAGGAAGCTATGGCGGCCCAAAATCCAGTATACAGGTGCCGCTATGTAGATGAATAAATGAATGCTGGTCTGCCGACGTGTTGGTGTCTAATAGGGCTGGAGACTCCTGGCAATGGCACAACAATGTTCGTGCTTAAGCAATTGTCGTTTGAGCACAAGTTTGAAATAGGACTTTAAATTAAGTTCCAGATTAGAGTCTTCCAGTTAAGAAAAAAGGTTTTTAGACATCCATCTCACGTTTCGGATCTGCCCCCTGCTGGGCAATTAGGTTTATTATCGAGCCTTACTCAGGGCGAAAACATGAAGAAAAGGGAAGCCAAACCTGTCCCTGTATGAAGGCAGACAAAAAAAGGAATGGGGGGAAGGTGTGTCATAAAACCAGTTTTATTTTCAGGAATGTTTTCAGCTTTAGTGGCATTAGTCTAAATTTAAGCACAAGTTTACTTATTAGTTTTTGCAACAAAACACAATTTTTTTGTAAACCCAGTGGGAATATGGTCCTTACCCTTAATCTGGGAGTGGACTGTAATGGGAAACCCACTTGGGCTGGGATTGTGGTCTTCCACAGATTAGAAGGATGCAGCGTGGAACATGCAGTCCCCAGGGCACAGCCACTCGCTATTTTGTGTGCACTTGCTGCAACAGGGAAGAGGAAATAAGGAAAGGGGCAAACAAACAAATGTAACTTTCTCTATGAAGTGTCATGTATGGTCGATTTACCGTACTGTGAGCGATAAATGAATTAGAGACCACACACCTCTTATGGATGAGAGTCGTGGCTGTTACTTGGTGTGTGCGGCGTTGGATTCAGATGTGCTTGCAGTGGTCCTCAGACTAGAGGAAGCCAAGACAGAAATAAAGAAAGACATGGAGATAGTAAATGTAACGTTCTCTTGACGTTACTTGAAAAGAAGCTAATGCAGATATCTAGCATTAGAAAGGTGGTGGAGGAAGAAAGTGCCTCACATGCCTACAGTGAGGACGGTTTATAGAAATGTCCCGTTAGAGCTGAGACGCCTGTGTTGTGTCCAGGGGTGCGCGCTGGGCAGACTGTCTCTGCTTGCCGAACGCTGAGTCAAAGCTGACGAGCAGAACACGCCGTCACTGCCGCGGCGGGTGTGACTCGTCATCGAGGAGCTTGATTGGCTGTCCCAGGGGTGGGGGACCCTTCCTAATTGGTTGCGTGTTGAAACAATGTGATTGGTGCACTTAACCTGTCAGTTTTGTCAAGGCTGAGGGGGTGTGTCCCTTCGGCATTGGAGCTCAAACGGCATCCATGGAAACCGTGTATTGGTACATCGAGTGCACATGCCCAGAATGAAGCGGGTGGAAAGTCCTCAGTTACATAAACACTGGCTGGTATCAACAACGCATATATGTGAATGCCGTGATATTAATTGAATTGTTAACGCCAGCCAGGGCGTTTGTTGAACAATAGTAAAGGACCAATGAGGGCATTATAACGTATGACTCAGTCACATGAGTCCAAAATGGACAGCTGAATTAGATCAGGCACGATTTTGGTCGCGCTCCTGTCTTTTGAAGAGTAGGATTTCCGAGTCCTTGTTGGTGTCAGAGCGGTACTAGAAAAGGGTCAGTTTATGAGTAAGTTGAACTGCTCAAAAATGTCAGCTGGCCCTAGCCGTGGAAATTGCTAGAAATGTGCCCACTTTTTGTACTTTAAATTAGAGGTACACATTCTTCATTTAAACCATTTTCATGACTGGAAAGTCTATGGATCCATCTTGCTTCTTTTTGCTGGAGGCTGTGTGGTATATTGGCAGATCCTTTGACTACATCCAGGATCCACCATTTGATGTCATTAGGAGTGTGATGTTTTTCTAAAAAGTGGTTCACAAGCGGTGCTGATGTGTTTTTGTATCTGATGCGGGAGCGGTGCTCAGAGATTCTGGTGTTCACCGATCTGCTTGTCTGGCATACATACCTGAGGCCACAAGGGCATTCAATGCAGTAAATTGCTTGTTTTGCAATTAGTCATGGAATTTAAGTGCCAAGTCTTGGTTCCAATGTTAAAATTTTTTATTTTGCACGTGAACTGGCATACTGAGCATGAGCCGCACGGAAAGTTTCCAGTGGTCGTTCTGAGGTCCCAAAGGCCAGTTCTGGGGGTTTTTTAAATTTTGAATGTACCAGAGTGTCACATATGTTTTTTGCTCTTTTAAAAGCAAAGCGTGGCGTTGGGGAGTTGGGCAAGCTCAGTTTTACAATCGGCCAGTATTTGTGGATTAATTTCTTAATCTGAAAGGTGTGAGGGCCATGTGTGATCACACAGGTTATTTTGTCGGAGTCAGGGTGTTCTCGAGTAATGTCATTGGATAACAAAGTGTCTCTGTCTTTGAATCTAGCTCTTTTCCTAGAATTTGAGATGAGTTTTTTTGGGGTAGCCTCTGTCTACTAAACGGTTTGTAAGATCCTCAGACTGTTGGTAAAAATCTGTAAGGTTGGTACAGTTCCTCCTGATTCTGAGGAACTGACCATAGGGTAAATTTGCACGCAGATGGCGTGGATGATTACTTGAAAAATGCAGAAGAGTGTTGCGTGCAGAAGTCTTCCGGTACACACTGCATTTGAGGATACCATCTTCGTGCTTGATTTTGAGATCAAGGAAACAGATTTCTTGATTGCTTTTTCCATGGTAAACTGGATGTTGTTGTCAACATTGTTTAGCCAGTTTAGGAAAAGATTGAGTTCAGGTTCAAGGCCGTTCCAAATGAAAACGATGTCATCGATGTATCGTTTCCAGTACGAAATCAAAAGTTGATAGGGATTTATTTCGCATAAAATGTGGTTTGACTCAAAGTTGGACATAAAGAGTATTGCAAGGCTAGGGGCAAATGTGGCGCCCATTGCAGTTCCTTTAGTCTGCATATAGAATTGTCCATCAAATTCAAAGACGTTTTTACATAGAGCTAAAGTCATAAGTTCCAGAACGAAATTGTGAGGTACCCTGCTTTGTTGATCATGTTGGGTAAGTATTTGGTGAATACATTTGATGGCCTGATCTTGGGGAATATTTATGTACAATGATTTAATATCCATTGTCACAAGTATTTGTGACGAGGGTCAAAGGGCAGTTTTTCAAAAATTTGGATGGTGTGAATGGTGTCTCGTAAGTAAGCTCTTTCTGTCCTGACATGCCCCACACTTGTATCCTCTGTGCCCTTTCCCCTTGGCTTCTTGTCTGCTTGTGACTCACCATCCCAACAAGAACCAACACTTTCATTTAGCCCGATCTATTGTTTTTGCCAATGTTATTTTTTGTACAAAACTATACACTTAACATTGTTTATGCAATTTCGTCTCAATTTTGTTTACAGGTGAACGATATGTTATGACATTTTTAAATGTCCTAAATTTTGGAGACCAAGGTAAGCATTCAGGTATTACTTTTCTATGACCAAGGATGGGGATTTTATTTACAATGAATGTTTTGTGTTGGGATGTACTTTCATGGCCCGTCGGCTGAATAAAGTTATTTTGATTGATTGAATGCATGTTTAATACACAGACGGTTATATTTATTTAATTATTGTTTGCTTGTTAGGCGCTTATACAGGAAATACAATTAGTTTTTAAAGCGGCCACAGGGCAGGAGGGAGGGGACAGGACATAGGGTAGAAGTCCAGTTAAAAACAGAAAATACAATTAAGTACACAAAATACAGAGGGGGAAGGGACGGACGAGCCTACTATGCCTTGTGAGCATTCAGAACGTGCAAGAGCAGGAAGGAAGAGGGCAGTGGGGTAGGTGCTGAGGTGTCCGTGCTTGAGGGTGAGCCACAGATGAAATGCAGGGTATAGTAAGTCCTATGTACCAGGAGCCGCGTTGGGTGGAAAGTGCGAACCACCAGTGTGGAAGTTGAGCCGAGGCCAGAGCTGAAGAAGACAGATGCTGGGGAGATTGGGTGTGAATGATCAGGGGCACTATGGATGCATAAGGGTCCCATACACCAATCCCAGCAACTGTGTGAATTAGCAGGGGAAGGAGGAGGAAAAGAGGAGAGTCTTGAGGTGTTTTCGTAGCTTCAGAAGGTCCTGCTCAAGACACAGCTGGAGGGGGAGGCTGTTCTAGTGGAGGAACCAGCTGAGGAAAGCGAAGATACTTCTGCTCTCTGTTTAGCCAAACACTTTACACATAGAGGGTTGATGCCAGAGGAGTGTA
Organism: Ambystoma mexicanum; assembly: GCF_040938575.1. Taxonomy (NCBI): domain Eukaryota; kingdom Metazoa; phylum Chordata; class Amphibia; order Caudata; family Ambystomatidae; genus Ambystoma; species Ambystoma mexicanum. The sequence goes on along the minus strand of NC_090923.1, from coordinate 280,194,166 downwards.
GAGGTCTAGAAAGAGAGTATTTGGTAAAAGACAGTTGCTGGTAGAGTGGTCCCCAGGCCCAGACAGCCATGTGGATGATGCAGATGGATTTGAATTTAATCTGTGCAGCAACCGGGAGCCAGTGGAGGCTTTTTAGGGCAGGAGAGATGGGGCTCCTGGGCTTAAGGCCAAGTATAAGTCCTGCTCTATTTTAGATTAGCTGAAGGGGTTGCAGAGTGGAAGAAGGTATATTGAGGAGGAGGCTGTTGCAATAGTGAAGCCTAGAGAGAACCAGGGCTCGGGAAGCATTGAGCTTCTGGGGGAAAGTGAGAAATGGGAGAATTCCTTTGAGAAGGAAGAGTTGCAAGTGGGACTTCATGGCAATGTCCTGTGTATGAGGGAGGAAGGATAAAGGGGAGTCAAAGATGACTCCAAGGTTTCAGGTTTCAGAAGAAGGAGGAGGGGGAGAGTCCAGGGAGGTATGAGAAACCTGAAAGTGTCTCTCTAGCTAGTCCCTGGGGATCTGTCATCCTGGTGGCCAGGACACGACCATCGCTTATTGGATCCAGTTCTTGGGGGTGTACCAATGAGGGAGGATCACCTGGATGGGGGGGTCCTCCGGGATTGGGACACGGATGGGTGAGACGTGGTATCCCCCTTCCTTTGACACCTTTTCTCCATCCTCTCACGTAGGACATTCAAAACCACTCCCCCCCCCCCTTTCCAACACAAACACTTTTGCACAACACAAAGGACAACGGACTAACACGAGAGCTGTTTACCTGACATGTCCCAATACAAGGGTCAGGCAAAGCCAGGCAATTGATCAGAATCGCTCACACCTGTCAGCCCTTTCCCTTCCCCATAGGGATAAAAGGTGGATCCCGAGAGCACAGGACGAGCACGGAAGACAGCACGACGAGACGGCTAATCCAGTGCAGTGTTCAAGAGAAGGAGAAAAGGCTGCAGGAATCGAGAGGGTGGCAAAGAGAGAAGTTACCTTGCCCTTTTCGTCCCATATCCGTGGAAACTTCGTGGAAGAGAGCCTAAGACCGCGAACAATAGCACAAGTGTCTTGCAGCAGATGTCAACGGTACACTGGGCAAGTCTACGCTGAAAAGTAGGTGCGAGGGAAGCTTCCACGTCCGTGGTACTGGCCTTGACTCTGGAGAAGAGAGAGGCCAATGTTACGCTCACCTGGTTCCCACAGGGGCGTCGATCGGACCCGGACAGCTGCGGTCTCCACCAACGTGATGTGTAGTGAAGAGATGACAGTCTGGACTGGCCCGCCTAATCTTGTCTGCTGGACTCGTAGAAGTATTCTCCTTATGTTTTTAAATGATGAGCTCTCCATCCTGCATGGCATGCAGGGGCGCGTAGATACCAGTTACTTCACTGGTTTGAAGGTACTGGAGGAGTTCCGGAGGAATATTGACTCCAGTGTCTATAAAGTTCAAAGAATTCAATATGTCCGATGTTCACTCTTGTTCCATTCCCTCGTTAGGTTACAGCTGGGTCCAAAAGAATATTGCCTGGAGGCAGCTGATGGCGTTCAGGTAAGAGTGTATTACCAAACACTGTCCGGTAAAAGTTGCATGAGTTTAACTTGCTGTTTTCTCTCCCTTTATAGGTGCGGCATAGAAAGATGCGGCAAATTAAAGGATAATACCTCTGGTGGTAAAGCAGGTAAGCCTATGGTGGCAAAGAGATTGTCTTTGTCGGTTTTCTTGGCTCACCTTGTTATTCCTTTTGTTTTCCTCCCAGGTGCTGGATTTCGACGAAGGAAATGATGGAGGCAGCGCCGAGTTGAAAGATGCGGTGGACTGGTGAGTATAACGCGGCGCTGCTGCTGGCGAAGCAACGCGTGCTGAAATAATGTCCTTTCCAGGCTCGGAGATGTGCTGAGTCCGGAATCAGGTAAGGAATCAAATAATGTCTGTGATCTAACCTCTTCTCCTTTCTTTTCCTTTTGTCTAGGAGCTCCGGATTCGAGGCGGGCGTGGCAGAAGACTGGATGCTGAATTGCAGACACAGTGAGTGTTACGCTGCTGGATGCAGAATAACACGAAGCATGAGCTGCTGTTCGGGCGTGGTTTAAATAGCCTGCAAATTAGTCCCAGGTAAGAAGTTCCCCAGAACCACACCCGAGTAAAAAATAGTCCCTGTAGTAAAATAGTCCCATCCAGGCCTCACGTTGGCTTGGACTCATTTGCAGCATGGTCTGCATAAGGTAAGTAAACCCCTGGCGCCTAAGGGGCTGTTGGGGTTTTAATGAGTATCTGGATGCCTGCTCCCAGGGCTGATGGACTCGATCCGGATGCCCGGGGGTAGGCATCATGACAGCACTCTTCCCCCCCCCCCAAGGCCCCTCCTAAAGTTGTTGTTCCCCTTGGCCCTGGCTTGTCTGGGAAGTCCCGATGGAATTTTTTCACCAATCTAGGAGCATGAACGTGCCCATGACCTTTCTTGTGGTCCGTAACCCTTCCAGTCGATAAAATAAAAAAGTCTTGATTTAACCATTTTAGAGTCGAGGATGTTTTTTACCTCGAATTCAGGTTCTCCATCTATTAGAATGGGGTCAGGTGATTTGGTTAATCTTGTCCCGGGTTGAACTGGTTTTAGAAGTGAAACATGAAAGACAGGATGAATCCGCATATTAGAGGGTAATTCTAATTTGACGGCCACCGGGTTGATAAAGGCCTTAATGGTGTAAGATCCCAAATATCTAGGATTAAAAGTCTGAGTTCCTTTCAGAGGTATATGTCTTGTAGCCAGCCAAACTTGGTCTCCGATTCGATATGGTGGGGTCTCACGTCTATGTTGATCAGCATTTTTCTTGTATTTCTCTTTTGCTTGTTTCAAATGTTTTGTTGCCTCTTTAAAAGCTTGTGTAATAATAGACTGCAGATGAGTTACTGCCGGCATTTCTAAATGCTGGGGCGAATCGAGTTCTGAGGTTCGGGGATGATGTCCATATATGGTATAAAAGGGGCTTTGTCCGGTTCCTGAATGTACAGAGTTATTGTATGCGTATTCAGAAATCCATAAAATGTCCTTCCAATTACTTTCGGTTTGGTGGAGCATACAACGTAGGTATTGTTCAAGAGTCTGGTTGGTTCTCTCCGTCTGACCATCGGTTTGGGGATGGTGACTGGTTGATAACCTTACGTCGATTTGTGCCAATTGACAACACTGCTGCCAAAATTGCGAAATGAACTGACTACCACGGTCAGAGATCAATACGGAAGGAAATCCATGTATTCGAACAATATTTTCGAGAAATTCCTTGGCCAAGATTGAAGCAGAAGGTAATCCTTTTAAAGGAATAAAGTGAGTCATCTTGGAATAAAGATCCACAATAACTAGAATGGTGTTGAATCCATTACATGGCGGTAGATCTGTAATAAAGTCTAAAGACAAAGTGTGCCATGGTGTCGGTGGAATATCATCTAAAGGTTGTAAAAGACCAGCTGGTTTCTTCTTTTGACTTTTGTTCTGGGCGCAGATGCCACAAGACAGTGCAAATGACTTTAAATCTTTTCGCCAGGTGGGCCACCAGAATTGTCTTTTAATTTTAGCTTCAGTTTTTGCAGTACCTGGGTGCCCTTCCATCAGAGCCTCATGGTAATTGGAGATTACTTGTTGTTGTAGTTCCTTGTGTGGTAGAAATAGACGCCCTTGATAGTAAGGTAGGTCATTGACAACTGAATAATCTGGGCCCTTTTCAACCCATTCCTGCAGGGCTGCTGAATCGAAAAGTTGTTGGATCTTTAAATGAATATCTTCTAAGGTCTGTAGAGTAGTTATACCAAGAATTCTTTGTTCAGGAATTGTAGGCACCAGTTCCGGGTTTGAATATGCTTCTCCCATCCCAATTCGGGCTAAAGCGTCTGCCTTACCATTCTTACAACCTGGTCGATAAGTGATCACAAAATCGAATTCGGCAAGGAATAAGGCCCATCGAAGTTGATGCGATGATTGGGCCTTGGCTGTTTTTAAATACTGCAAGTTCCTGTGATCGGTGATTACAGTAATGGTATGCCTGGCACCGAAAAGATAATGCTGCCAAGCCTTGAAGGCGAATTTGATGGCTAACAACTCTTTATCGGTAACCATATAGTTTAATTCGGAGGCCGAGAATTTTCTGGACCAAAATGCTACTGGATGAAGTTGACCGGTTTCCGGATCCTTCTGGAACAGGACAGCCCCCATGGCTAAACTGGATGCATCGGTTTAAACTATGTATGGGAGCTCGGGGCGTGAATGCTTTAAGACAGGTGCCGACGTGAATTTCAATTTCAGTTCTTGGAAGGCTTTTTCAGCCTCTTCGGTCCACAAGAAGCATTTGTTTTTTCGCAAAAGTGCTGTGATGGGGTGTACGACATATGAGAAGTCAGGAATAAATCTGCGGTAGAAATTAGCAAATCAAAGCATGCTTTGCACCCCTTTAACTGAACTAGGTGATGGCCACTTGAGAATTGCGTCCACCTTTCGAGAGTCCATTCGGACTCGTTTTGGAGTCAGGATAAATCCAAGGAATTCAACTTCTGTAGCATGAAAAACACATTTTTCCAATTTTGCATATAACTTGTGCTGGCGTAGTTTCTCAAGGACTGCACGAACGTGCTTAACATGGTCTGATTCTGAGGAGGAGTACACTAGACTATCGTCTATGTATACGACATCACAGACGTCAATGAGTTCACGAAGGACATCGTTCATAAAATACTGGAAGGCTGCTGGTGCATTGCACAACCCGAAGGGCATCACCTGATATTCGAATAATCCGTACTTGGTGCGAAAAGCGGTCTTCCATTCGTCGCCTTTCTTTACACGTACCAGATGATATGCCCCTCAGAGACCTAATTTAGTGTAGATGCAAGAATCCTTTACTTGGTCTAGTAGTTCGGGGATCAGAGGCAATGGATATCGGTTCTTCACCGTGATCTGGTTTAATGCGTGGTAGTCTATGCACGTTCTGAGGTCACCTTCCTTTTTGGCCACGAAGAATAAAGCTGAAGATGCGGGGGACTTAGATGGACGAATAAAGCCATTAGCAAGGTATTGGTCCAAGTATTGTCGTAGGTGATGGTTTTCGGGTTCCGTAAGGGCGTAGATCCTACTGCATGGAGGTTGTGCACAGGGTATGAGGTCAATTTGACAATCGTATGATCTATGAGGTGGTAAGGTGTTTGCCTGTTCTTTTTGGAAAACATCCTGGAATTCTTGATATTCCTGAGGTAACTGCATGACTGGATTAGCGACTGTGGCCAGGCTTTTGTTCAAGGTTTTTTCCGGGTAATAGGTGTGTGCACACTCCGGGAAGGTTACTCTCTTCTCTCGCCAATCAATACAAGGATTATGTGTTTCCAACCAAGGTATCCCCAGTATTATTTGGATTAAGTCAAACACAATAGTCTCTCGATGCCCATCTTGACCCAACAGTGTCATCTCTGTGGTGGAATGAGTTACAGGCCCAGAGGCAATTTCAGTTCCATCGACTGTGGTGATAACATCCGAAGTGGTCTTTTGGCAGAGAGGTCGATTCAACCTAGAAGCCAATTCGTGGTCCACATAGTTTCCTACGACCCGCTATCAGTGTATGCCCTAACTGCATGCATATGCGATGGCTGCCTTGGATCAATAAGGACCATTGGTATGATTAGGTGCGAGGTCCGAGTGTCCTTCTTTAAGCTCGGCAAGCGGACCTCTGTGCTTGTCGGGCGTGGTCGTTTCCCGAATCAGGCTCTGTTTGATTTCTGTCAGCAACTCTGACTACTTTCTTGGATGGTTTTATAGGGCAATCCTGTGGAAAATGTCCTGAGGCCCCACAGTACAGACACAACTGCATCTATCATCTCTTTTCTCTTTCTTTTTGAGTTAAGGGTCCCTTAACCCCCCCCGATTGGCATTGGGTCTGATGCATCTTTTCCTTTGGGAGTAACATTGGGTTTAACCAATACCCGATTCTCGAATTTAGCTCGATCAGCTTTTCTATTCTGAAGTCGGTGGTCTAGCTGGACCACTAACTCTATATATTCTGCGCAATTCTGAGGTGGGTTCACAACTTGGGCCAAAACATGAAGTCCATGATGAAATAATGTAATTCGCTTTACCTCTGGCCATCCGGTTTCCACCACCAACCTATTGAAGGTTGCGATATAAGTTAGCAGGTCCTGGTTTCCTTGTCGTAGGGATAGAAGTTCGTTATCCAGGGCCTGTCCCTGGTTGACTAATGGAATTGGCCGATCCGCTGCGCTGCCACTAAGGTATGACAGTACAAAGGCTACTTTGGCTTGGTCGTTTGGAAAAGATGCAGGGTGCATAAAAAGTGCAAGCAGCATTGGTTCATGAACAGCAAACCTTTTTGGGTCCCCAGCAAAGCGTTCGGGTGGAGCTAAAGGAATGCACAATCAGTTCTCTCCTGAGGGCATTAGTTTCTTGGCGCGCGGAGTGCACTTCGGCCCTAAGTTCTCCTAACAATTGGGCTAGTTGGTCGGTTTCTGAGGTCTCCATTAGGCCCGGGTGGGGATTTGTAGATAGGCTTTGTGTTCTGATACGCTCACCTGGTTCCCACAGGGGCGTCGATCGGACCCGGACAGCTGAGGTCTCCACCAACGTGATGCGTAGTGAAGAGATGACAGTCTGGACTGGCCCGCCTAATCTTGTCTGCTGGACTCGTAGAAGTATTCTCCTTATGTTTTTAAATGATGAGCTCTCCATCCTGCATGGCCTGCAGGGGCGCGTAGATACCAGTTACTTCACTGGTTTGAAGGTACTGGAGGAGTTCCAGAGGAATATTGACTCCAGTGTCTATAACGTTCAAAGAGTTCAATATGTCCAATGTTCACTCTTGTTCCATTCCCTCGTTAGGTTGCAGCTGGGTCCAAAAGAATATTGCCTGGAGGCAGCTGATGGCGTTCAGGTAAGAGTCTGTACTACCAAACACTGTCCGGTAAAAGTTGCATGAGTTTAACTTGCTGTTTTCTCTCCCTTTATAGGTGCGGCATAGAAAGATGCGGCGAATTAAAGGATAATACCTCCGGTGGTAAAGCAGGTAAGCCTATGGTGGCAAAGAGATTGTCTTTGTCGGTTTTCTCGGCTCACCTTGTTATTCCTTTTGTTTTCCTCCAGGGTTTCCACGAAGAAAATGATGGAGGCAGCGCCGAGTTGAAAGATGAGGTGGACTGGTGAGTATAACGCGGCGCTGCTGCTGGCGAAGCGATGGGTGCTGAAATAATGTCCTTTCCAGGCTCGGAGATATGCTGGGTCCGGAATCAGGTAAGGAATCAAATAATGTCCGTGATCTAACCTCTTCTCCTTTCTTTCCCTTTTGTATAGGAGCTCCGGATTCGAGGCGGGGGTGGCTGAAGACTGGATGCTGACTTGCAGACACGGTGAGAGTTACGCTGCTGGATGCAGAATAACACGAAGCATGAGCTGCTGTTCGGGCGTGGTTTAAATAGCCTGCAAATTAGTCCCAGGTAAGAAGTTCCACAGAACCACACCCGAGTAAAAAATAGTCTCTGTAATAAAATAGTCCCATCCAGGCCTGACGTTGGCTTGGACACATTTTTAGCATGGTCTACATAAGGTAAGTACAGTCTATGAGCCTGGTGCCTATGGTGCCAGGACTGATTTCTATGATGAGCCTGGCACCTAAGGCGCCAGGACTGAATCCAAACAGCCCCCAGCCGGGGCTGTTGGGGTTTTAATGAGTATCTGGATGCCTGCTCCCGGGGCTGATGGACTCGATCCGGATGCCCGGGGGTAGGCATCATGACAGCCAAGCGGTTCATCACAGCTGGTGAGTCGAGGGGTTAACCGGTATGGACCGGGCTGTGTTAAGTGAGAATCGCAAAGTGGCAAATTTGAACCAAGCTGAATGAACTGTGAAGACCTGTAAAAGGTGTTAAGTGGAGACCAGCTGCATTAGGAAACCGGCACCATGTGGGTACTTAGTCCAAAGACTCTGGCCAAGCCCCATCTGAGCAAAACTACAGGCACCAGAAGGCCTTAGGAGAGTCACTGAAATAGGTCAAAGTGGTTATACTGAGGGTCAAGCTAAATCCCTGTGTAATCGAAAGACTTTGATCTACAAACTGTGTGAAAGAAGGGAAGTGAATCCCGCAGTGAGAGGAAACAAAGGAAGCGAATCCCAAGAGGGTTAAAGTCTAAAGTCCCAAGAAACGGTGTGTTGACAAAAGTGAACCTTGCCGAGAGATGTCTGTTGGAATTGTTTTAAAACGACATTAAGATATGTAAAGAAGGAATAGCCATAGTGATCCACACCGAGGGAGGCTAAGATTCGAGAGGGGTCAGCGCCCGGAAGAGGGCAACCCAAGGCTGGAGAATCCTCAACCTAAGTCAAACGAAGAAACAAACTTTAATTTGTGGAAGGAACTTTTGCTTTATTATTTTGAAGACATCCGGTCCTCGAAGGCAAGAGACTTTCAAGTGAAACAAGACTTGGCATCAAAGGCCCTGATAGCTGAAAGCTGAACTGTTATCTCGTGCTGGGAAAGCTCGAGAGTGTGCTGTGCTCCACGATCCCACCTTACCCCGTGCTCAAAACATGGGGAAGGGAGATCCAGGCTATCGCATCCTGATGTATTATTTGAGAACACTTATTTCTTTTCTTGAGCACTATCCCACACACCTTTTTGTATTAGTTGTAAGGTTTGGCAATAGGTTTCTTAGTATAGGCCCTTTTTTTTGACACAATGCCACTAGGACTGTCTTATATTTCATTTGATGGTTGACGCTTGCTCTTGATATAGGTGTAGATTAGGCATTTTTCCAACCTACATACAACATTCATTGTTCAATAAACACCTTTGAACTGTGATCACTTGTGTCTGTCTTACTTGTTGCCACCATGAGTTCCTTACACGGTGGCCAGAGAGAAGGGAAGAAGGAGGGAGCAGGGGTCCCAATTGGAAGGATCCCAGTTTAGCTCGCATTACGGCTGTGATCATTGGAAGAGCACCGGGCCTGGATGGCAGACGGGATGAAGGAAGGTGCGAAAAAGTCAGCAGGAAGACTGAAAAAGAGTTGTCGTCTGCATAGCACTGGAAGTTAAGGGAAAAGGAGGAGAAGAGGTGTGTGTAACGCTCACCTGATTCTCGCAGAGGCGCCGTTCTTTACTGGGCGACTACCGTATCTTCAAAAGTGATGTGTAGCACCCGGTTGGCTCTTTGGGCTGGACCTCTGTGCACTGTATGCCTGACTCGAAGAGTAAGATGTCTGCAGATAGAAAATATTAATATTATAATATTAATGAACTGGGGTTATTGGGGTGTCCCTATCTCTTTCCTTTTCTCCTCTCCTGTAGAACCCCAAAGGTTAAAGCTCTCACCTTAGGTAAGTGAACGCCGAGCTCTCCATCTGCCTCGGGGCAGGGTGCTGTAACCAGTTTCTTCACTGGATAGGTAGCGCAGGCCTCTTGACTTCAGAGGACTGCTGTCCGTCGTTTACTTCACGAACGGTGAGTTCCGAATATTTCAAATGTCTTTAAAAGTCTTTTGTAATGCTGTCTCTTATTTTGCAGGGTTCCGGCGATGGCGGTTGACTGGCTGAAGTGAGTTGAGGATGGACCCGTATGCGGAATAGAAGCGCCTGGAAGCGCGTAAGTAAGCGCTTGTTGCTTGCTTCACGATGCGCACTAACTGTCCTTTTATTTTGCAGGTACCAGTTCGGAGCTGCTGAAGGATGCCGGAATGCCCACTGAGTTCGGCGTGGATGGAGTAATGGCACGTGTGTATTTAACGTTACCCAATGTCTTTAAACGCACCTTCTTTTGTCTTACAGATGCGGGATGCAGCGCCGAAGGCCTCCGGAGCGTGCGAAGAGTTGGTAAGCTTTTGTCTTTCAGATGCCGGAATGCAGTGCGATGACCTCCGGAGCGCGTGAAGAGTAGGTAAGCCTTTGTCTTTCAGATGCAGGAATGCTGCGCGAGGCGTTGATGACAGCCGATGGACCAGGTAAGAGATGAGCTGTCACTGAAGACCGTAGTGCTAACCTGTTCTTTCTTGTCTTTATAGATGTTGCTGAAGACTGGATTCAGGATGGTAAGCCTCTTTCCTTTAGGCCCAGGATCAGATGCAGAAGACACGATGAGCGTTCTGCTGCAGAGGATGCAGAATAACGCAAAGCAAGATTCATCCATCGGGTGTGGTTTAAATAGCCTCCTGTAGTGCTTAGGTGTCTCCTTCCACAGCCACGCCTAGGTAAGAAAAGAGTTCCTGCTTTCCAGAAGAGTTCCAGTGTTCTGAATCTAGGGAGTGGCTCCTGCCTCACCCAACAGGAAAAGTAGTCCCAAACAGAAGAGGATCAGGGGTTCAACTGGCAGGTAAGTAAGCAGCATGGTCTGCTGCAGGTAAGTCCACCCAAGCATTATGAGCCCGGCGCTTGCAGCGCTGGGACTGGGCATATTTATGAGCCTGGCGCCACTGGCGCCAGGACAGGGTCCAAAAGGTCCCAATTGGGACTGGCTGGCACTCGGAACCTGGGTTATGGGTCTGCTTCCAAGGGAGTTGGGTAAGTCCTGGCCTTTTGGAAGCAGAGATCATGACAGTGTGCAGGTTGTGCAAGGTAGATGTTAAAGAGCCAGGGAGAGAGGATAGATCCCTGGGGGACACCACAGGTGTAGAAGGAAGTAGGAGAGGAGAAGGTTCCCAGGATGACATGGGAGAAGCAGTCAGTTAGGAAAGAAGCCAGCCATTCCAGTGCCCGTTCCGAAATACCCAGTGTATCATGGAGCCTTTGTAGGAGGATGGAATGGTTGACCGTGTCAAAGGCAGAGGAGAGATCAAGTAGAATGTGTACAGCTGAGGAGGTAGAATCCAGAGATGCAAGCAGTTCTTCACGGGTATTCAGTAGAGCAGTTTCCATGACTCTGGATGCTCGGAATGCAGATTGATGATCAAGAAGACCACCGACAAGATCAGTGTGCAGGGTGAGTTGGGGCAAGGGCCGCTTCTCCAGCAGTTTCCCCAGGAAGGTGGTGATTGAAATAGGGCGGTATTTGGATGGACATGTAGGGTCTGCTGAAGACTTCTTGAATAGTGGGCGCACAATGGAATGCCTGAGAGAGGAGGGGAAAGAGCCAGTGGCGAAAGAGCGGTTTCAGAAATCGGCGAGTGCGGGGGCTAGAGAGCCAATGTTGTCCTTGAAAGTTCTGGACGAGCAGGGGGGAACCTGTTTCGAAGAAGCCTTCATAGAGCGGACAACTCCGATAACTTCTACAGGTGAGACACGGGTGAAGGAGGAGAAGGCGGAAAGGTGGGCAAGGGAGGCAAGAGGGTATGAGGTAGGTTAGGTGGGTGAGTAACAAGGGTGTTCAGGATGTCCTGAGTTTTGGTGGCAGTTTATGGCCAGTGCATTGCAGAGGGCCTGGGAAGGAAGAGGGGAGGACAAGACTGCAGAAGGTTGGCTAGCTCCCTGCAGATATTGAAAAGTTCAGCTGTGTTATTGGATGCACCAGATACCTGTGCCTGAATGTGGACCCTTTTCTTGCCACGGGTGGCGACTCTGTATTGCCTTTGGAGCAGGCGGCAGACGAGTTTGTCAGAGGGTAAACCTTAGGTTTATCACTTCCTTTCTGCTGCTCTGCACTTACGTTTCAAGGCTGCAAGATCTAAGTCATACCAGGTGTTACGTTTAGAGGCAGGTTTCCGGTGGATCACCATGACTGGGGCAAGGATGTCAAGGATATTGGTGATTGCTGAGTGAAGATCGCTGAGAGCAGAGTCTGAGGTGGAGTCTGAGGTAGGGGAAGGGGGTGGTGAAGGTAGAGGTAGAGGCAGAGGTAGAGGCAAAGGTAGAGACTGACACTCATTTCATCGGGCGAATGTTCGAGAACGAGGTTGACGGGTCTTTTGTGGATGCGGTAGGAGGGCTGAAGGGTCCCAGGTGGGAGGAGAGGAGGGCATGGTCTGACCAGGGGAGAGGGGTGGCCAGAGTGGGAGTGAGCAAGAGGTCAGAATGGATAATGGCATCCAGGGTGTGTCCAGCTGAGTGAGTGGGACCAGATGGCAGGATGGAAAGGGAGAGAGAGACGCAGAGGTCTGTGAGAAGAGTGGCTGCTGAGGCGTCCAATTGGATGTTGAAGTAGCCCAAGAGGAGAGGTTGGAAGTGGATGAAAGTAAGAAGGAGCAGAAATCAGCCGATTCAGAGAGTAACAGGGTGGTAGCACCTGGAGGCCGATAGATGGTAGCAATGGTCAGAGTAGAGGAGGCAGAGATGACCAACTTGCAAACCAGGCTCTCGAAGGAAGTGTAATGTAGAGTTTGGTTGGTACGATGGAAGAAGGAACCCACTCAGGATCGATTAAGGTGACCCCAGCACGCTGAGGTTAAAGCTTGGAAATGATCTTGAAGACGACAGGGAGGAGGGAGTCAAAAGCAGTGACAGAGCTGGCTTTGAACCAAGTCTTGTTGAGAGCAAGAACGTCAAGGTCTGTGTCTTCAAGAAGGAGGCAGATGTCAGCAGAGTGTTTGTTGGCAAAACAGACGTTCAGAGTTGCCAGGGGAGGTGGTATCTGCCTTTGAAGGTTTTCTGAGGACGAGTACAGGGGCGTGGTACTCCGCTCGGAGAAGGAGGGACAGTGAGAGTGGTGAGGGGAGAGAGAGAAGGAGGTAGGAAGTTTATGAGTGAAGGCAGGATCTTGTTAAAGAGTAGAAGGTTGGGTTGAGGACCCTGGACCATGATATTGCCAGTGTGGTAGACATTAACAATGCAGCGTGAGGATGAGAAGCCAGCCAAGAGGACTTCCCACTTGGTTCCACCGTTGGTGGCAGGGGAAGTGAAAGGGGAGAGAGTCAAGATAAGATGAGTAGTCCAAAGAGCCAGAGAGGGGACAGAGAAGAGGATGTCAGTGAAGACCTCTCCAGAGGTTGCGCTGATGTAGGTGTCTGCAATGGGCAGGCCAGGGTTTGCACACAAGATTTCTTTGTGCTTTTTCATTCCGGACTTCGTGAGAGTGGAGGTAGGAGGTTGAATAGCAATTGGGAAAGATAGGAGAGATGTTGAGTGGCATTAGGATGACAGAGGAAGTTGAAGAAGGGCAACTGCACTGCACAGTTCTGACATAATCTCAGTCACACGGAATGAAGTTAGGATGCAGGATGTCAATACACACAGCTAATTTGGAATTTCAAAAGAAAGGCCACAGGCAATGAAGTTAGAATGCAGGATGTCAATACACACAGCTAATTTTGAATTTCAAAAGAAAGGCCGCAGGAAATTATTATTATTTAAATTCTTATTAGGTGCTACATGCCCATGATCCACAAAGCGCATGCAAGAGACAAGAAGGAAACAGAAGAAGAATACCGAGAGGTCAAAGACGGGGAGGAAAAGGGAAGGAGCCGTTCAGCTCAGTCAGCGGAATTAATAAAAACGGTTTTGCTAGTCCTCTTAAAGACTGTTCGAGTCGGTAAAGATCTGACAGTAGGTGACAAAGCATTCCATTCCTGTGGGGTATGGCCATCAAAACTTGTACCAGCACATCACTTCAACTGAAAATGAGGTTGGTTCAGAAGATGCTTTTCAGTGGACTGCAGCATCTGACCAGGCTGTCTTAACTTAAGCCTTTTAATAAGGTATTGGGGAGCAGCCGCATTCTGACATTTGTAGGCTAGAGATAGGATCATATGCATAATTCTTTGCTTTATAGGCAGCCAGTGTAGCTTTTACCTCTATGCCGGAATGTGATCACACTTGTAGATTCCAAAAACCGCCCTGACAGCTCCATTCTGGGTGATCTGAAGGCGATGGATATTTGCCTCTGATTTACCCGTAAGGAGACAAACCGTGATCTGCTCTTTAATGAGAGATGAGGCCTGATCTGATAGAATAATGTCATGGCCACTAGTCAAGGGGCCAGTCCTTCCTCATCCCCAGGGTCCCATTGGACCCTAGGCCTAGGTCGTGTGCAGTTGTGCCGGGCGTGGCCATGGAACAGAACTGGAAGAGACGTGCTACAGGCCCAAAGAAGGGCAAGGTGGAGTTTGTAGGCGGAGCTAATGGGAGAGGCCTGAACCAGCCTATATAAGGCCAGCCCATCCACGTGCCCTCGCTTCGCGTTATTCTGCTTCCGAACAGCGTAACGCTCTCCACTGTACTTACCCGTGCCTCTCTGGATTTCACAGCCTCATTTTGGAGAACACTTCTTACCTGCAGTCTTCCGCCTCCCCGCGAGCGTCTCCACTTCAACAACTCCATCGCTGCGGACGTGTCTTACCTGCTGTCAGCCGCTCCATTTCTGAGCGCGCATCTTACCTGTTGCCAGCCGCTACATCGCTGAGCGCGCATCTTACCTGTTGCCAGCCACTACATCGCTGAGCGCGCATCTTACCTATTGCCAGCCGCTACATCGCTGAGCTCTCCAGCCGCTACATCGATGAGCGCGCCTCTTACCTGCAACTCGTTGCGGCCTTGCCAGACTCTTCTTCTTACCTCCATTCCATTACGGTCGGAGCTGAGCCTTCTTTCTAAATGACATTCCATCACGGTCGGAGTCGGAGACGCCCTCCTGCAACCGCAAATCTTCATCAAGGACCCAGACACCATTCTCCATCATCGGCCTGCACCTACGAGGAAATAAGAACAAACCAGTTAGAACTCATATGCATTCACACGGCCGCGTTACACAAGAGACTAAAGTTCCCTTATAAAGATCTTACCTGCCACTGTTGAAACTCCATCAGCCTCCAAGGCCTTCCGGACTCTTTTTGATCCAGATTCACTTCCCCGTACCTATGGAAATGGAATGCGACATTGCAAGAATTACTATTAAATGGAATACAGACATTCTAATCGAACTATAATCACACCAACGACTTACCTTATACGTGGATTGGTCACAGCTGGTCTAGATCAACACTCCCACGGCCCAGTGAAGTAACTTGGTCCGTTCTACGTGCCCCTGCTAGGAAAAGTAGGACGGATAGCTCATCATCACAAAATTACAGGTGAACGTCTATGGGAAAGTGCTTGCCCACCGTATTCTGGCACGAAAGGACTGGGGGAAGTCCCGATATCCCCACTCCATTCTCATTGCCTCTCCTCTTCACGCAGGGGCAACACCCATCTCCTGAGCCGCAGGTCCAACCACTCTCTGAAGGGGAAGGTGATTTCGAGGAGCCAGGTCGAGGGAGGGCTCCAACCGTGCCCCAACGCCCCCGCTGAGACCAGGTGAGCATAACAAATAATTTAACATGTACCCATGAAGAACAAACCTGTGAGCCGCGTTGTTTCATGGAGAGTTCGGCGTCAAAAATGACCCAATGTTTTCACTGATTTGCTTACAGGGTTCAGGTTACCAGAGATCAGAAGCTGGGCATACTGAGCATCAAGGTTCTTTAAACGTGGCCCAGAGGCCACGATAAGCAGCGCTGTCTTCTCATTATTAAGGGGCAACGAATTTAGTGCCATCCACATTTTAATTTTGTTGAAGACTTTGTTGACCCATTAGCACATCATCCAGATATATACCCGTCAGCTCGAACAGGACCTGGGTGTCATCAGCCTAATTTGTGTATTGGACACCCAGTCCATCCAGGCGATCGAGCAAAGTCTTGGAATAAATATTGAAGAGCAGTGGGGACAAACATGAGCCTTGTGGGAGTCCACAGGTCAGGGAGATGGATGAGGCTTGAGCGTTCTCTGCGGCCACTCTGGAGGTTTTAAGGCCCAAGCATGATGTGATCCATAAAGAGGGCTTTTCGGAGCAGTTGGTGATGGATTGTAGGCTCTTACAGAGCAGATTATGATCCACAAGATCAAACGCTGCTGAGAGGTCCCGCAGCATAAGTAACGCAGGATGACCTTCTCGAGTACCTCTGCGATGTTGGATTCAAGGTCCAGAAGGGCTGTCTCCGTTCCGTGATTTGTTCTAAAGCCCAATTGACTGGGGTTGAGAATGTTATTTTCTTCCACAAATTATTGTAACAGCAAATATGCTACTCTTATCTATAATCTTCAGCATGTAAGGCACATTTCAGAATGTCAGCAGGACATGAATCTCCTAAACAGCAAGTGAACTTAAGATTCATAACAATCTTGAGAACGTACGTTTCAGAGCAGCTGTGGGAATCAAACTTGGGGGGTGTCGCAAGATTATCCAGGATGATGGTGTTATGATTATATTTACCTACATTAGTAGCAAGGCAGGCTCGATGGTTTGCAGTGGTCATCTGGTGCCCAAAGATTCTGTTCTGGAATTCATTGTGTATAGACTGACTCCACACTGAGTCTTTAATAATAGGTGCAAATGGTGATGTGTGGTTCTCAAAGGCTTTGAGAATTTTGAAGAGTTCATTAGAACTAGATTTGGCGTGCTCAATGCGTGAGTTATGTTTTTGTTTTTGCTTCAGTCATTGCATGTTTATAGGCGTGCACGGATTTATTATGTTTCTCTAAAGTGAGGGGGCAGGGGTTCTTTTGCCAATCTTGTTCCAAGGCTCTTTGTCCTTTCCTTGCTTCCAGGATATTATCATCAAACCATGATTTATTGATGGTTTCATAAAACTTTCTTTTGCTTTTTGGGGGGTTGGGTGTCGATAGTGGCCTTGATGGCTAACGAAAGATGAGATGCTAAATGGGAGGTCTTCTAGAAAATATCTATGGTGCCCAACTTATTTGAGAGTAGACTGGAGAAAGCAACCGATGAGATATTCTTAGTGTTCCTGCACGTAATATCAGTTCTTATATTGCTGTCCAGTCTAGCAGAGGGAATAGGTAGCAGGACAACAAGTTTGACCAAGTAGTGATCGGACCAGGGACAGGCCTGAATATCTAATGCTTTGCTTTGTAGATTATGGGATAGAATCCAGTCTAGAATGTGCCTACTTTGATGTGTTTGATCCTTTAGTAACTGGGAGTAACCGACAGCTTCTAACGAAGAGAGGAAGGATGCGGTCTGTAAGTCAGCAGGGTCATCGGCCCATAGGTTAAACACTCCCAGACCCAGTATGGGCAAATTGGGCTTAGTAATACTATTTAGCAACTCCTGAAATTGTCCCTCAAAAATGGACAGGGTTTGAGGCGGTTTACATAGAATAAGAATTGTGAGTGAAACATTAGGGTTAAGTTTCATTTTTACAAGCCAGTTTTCACAGCCATGTAGGTTTATGATATCAAAGGAATGACAATAATATTGTTTCACGATCAGGGCTACTCCCCCCACACCTCTGCCCCTACCCTGTTCCTTTCGATCTGTTCTAAACATTTTGTACCCCACTGGCACAGCCCCATCTGCTGCAAATTGACTGGCATCGTGCAGCCAAGTCTCGGTAACCGCGAGTATAGCTGGGCTATGCATGGAGACCTAACCAGCAACTTCTGCCCCATGTTTAACCAGTGAGCGAGTGTTAAGCAAGGATATGTTTAACACACTATCAGGGGTTATCTTCTTATATACTTTAGTGCCTATGATAACATTAGGTGGCTGGGTGCAGTCCCCAGGATGTTCCTCTTGACTGAGTGGGATGATCTGTTTTCTGGCGGATAGCGACCTTTGTAACCTCTCATTTTTGTAAATATCAGATACCATAGCACTAGCATGATTCCCATATAACGGGAGTGGGTCAGCTAAGGAGGCGGCATTAGCGTTCACTACATGTTTAGTGACACATATCATAGGGGAGGGAGGGCAGATCGATTTTGCGTTTGTCGTCTCTGTAACAGTGTCCCCAACTGGCAGTAGTGCTAGCGCTAGACATTTATCCAGGATTTCGGCTCTTTGTTTGGAAACGAGTTGTCATGGAGGATGTCATGACGGATGCAAAAGATTCGGGCGAGATTATGCTGCAAGCAGGGCACCTTACCTAATATTATCTCTTGTTGCAAGAGATAAAGTAGGCAGTAAGATTTGTCGGAGTTGAATGAAGCAATGAAATTAGAATGCAGGATGTCATTAAACACAGCTAATTCCGAATTGGAAATGAAAGGCCACAGGCAATGAATTTAGAATGCAGGATGTCACTACACACAGCTAATTTCGAATTCCAAATGAAAGGCTACAGGCAATGAAGTTAGAATGCAGATGTCATACACACAGCTAATTTCGAATTCCAAATGAAAGGCCACAGGCAATGAAGTTAGAATGCAGATGTCATACACAGAGCTAATTTCGAATTTCAAATGAAAGACCACAGACAATGAAGTTATAATGCAGGATGTCACTACACACAGCTAATTTCGAATTCCAAATGAAAGGCCACAGGCAATGAAGTTAGAATGCAGATGTCATACACACAGCTAATTTCGAATTTCAAATGAAAGGCCACAGGCAATGAAGTTAGAATGCAGGATGTCAATACACATAGCTAATTTCGAATTCCAAATGAAAGGCCACAGGCAATGAAGTTAGAATGCAGGATGCCATACACACAGCTAATTTCGAATTTAAAATGAAAGACCAAAGGCAATGAAGTTAGAATGCAAGATATCAAAACAGAAGGGCTAGGCAAGAATGTGCAGAGGACACACATGGAGGAGAGAAAGGTGAAGATGTTGAAGTTGAGATATAAATAGAAATAGATCATGGTGCTAGAGGGAGAAGAACAGAAATAATTCACCCATCACTCACTGCAAGCTTGAAAGATTGTAGCTGTGCTGAGGCCCAAGTTAATTAGAGAGCAGGAAGTATTCAGCTGCCTGTAACATGGTCAGTGGAGGGGGGTGGTGACCATGCCAGGCTCCCCAGCCCTCCACGGCCCAGGCAGGACCCAGATGTGGGCCTTCGGTGCAGGGACTGCCTCCCAGAGCACCTGATTGGGTAAAGTACAGTGATTCAGCCAATTGCATGGGACCAGGCTACAGACAAAGGGTGGCTCCACTGCCCTAGACAGCGGTGGCCATATTGACGAGTGCCCACGAGGAGCAGAGTCAATGCAGGCATATGTAAATAGGCCCCTCAAATCATCATAAGCATCACGGATGCATCAAAAACATAATCGCTTTGCTCTAAATTTGATTTGCCAGCACAGGCTCAAATTTATGTACGTCTCGCGGGCACAGCAACAAATATTGGCAAAAATGTAATTAAATGCAAAAAAAGCTTATTTCAATGGATTAAGGGGAGGGGACGTTCACGTCGATTTTCTGAGTCCCCGATGGGTAAATTTCAAGATAACTTTGATGAACATATTCGAGATCAATTCATGACACATTGTCGATCTAACAAAATACGGGAAGAGTTATGGCTAAAAGATGAACCAAGTTTAGATGAAGTATTGGATTTGGCTAAGAGAGTAGAGCATTCCTTAGCATGTGTAGCCAAGTTATCTAAAAATGAAGGAGAAGATACTAAGGAAGTAAAACCAGAAGTAATGAACATTGCGGAAGGAAAGAACAAAAGAAGAGGAAGAAATAGACAGTCAAGCAGAAATATGCCGGAGGAAAGAAGGAGTCAGAATATTTGTCAGAAAGATGAAAAAAAAGAGGAGAGGAAAGATAATAGACTATGTTATCGTTGCGCTAGTGCAACCCATTTTGCATCCTCCGTAGTCTGCCCAGGTCGAAGGACCGTTTGCACTAAGTGCAGGAGGAGAGGACATTTTATGTCCTGTTGCAAGAATTTTCAATTTGGGCAAGAAAACCAAAGAAAAGTATTTTATGTGAATGAAGAGGAGGATGGGAAATCGTCAGATGACGATGTTGTAGTTATGCCTTCTCAGAATGTTATTGTCAATACAGTTAATGTTGTTGGTAAGGGGGATGAAGAGGATGACTGTGAGCGTCCATATGCTATTGTGGATGTTAATGGGTTCAAGTTGTCATTGATGGCCGACTCTGGGTCAAAAATAACGCTTATTTCTAGAAGTGTATTTGAAGCAGAGATGAGAGGGAATGTATCGGCATTGTCGCAACCGGACATAAGTCCAGGAAGTTACAATCAAGATAAAATTGAGCTGTTAGGGTACGTGTGGAGCAAGTTTGAATTTAAAGGTAGATGTTGCGATGGAAAGGTGTATATCACTAAGAAAGGACAATCTCTACTGGGATGGAGAGAACAAAAGAATTTGGGAATAAGACTTGATCCCAACCATCCAGACCAAGTCCTACAAGTTTCCGAAGAATCCGTGAGTCAAGGGAAATATATGTCGAAGTATAAGAAAGTGTTTGATGAGTCTTTGGGAAGAATAAAAGGGTTTCAACACCAGATAGTTTTGAAGAAGGATAGCGTACCTGTAGTGTCTAAGCTCAGACCTGTGCCGTTTGCTTTACGAGGCAGTGTAAAGAGGGAATTACAAAAGTTGTTGACGTCAGGTGTAATTGAGAGAGCTGGGGGAGTAGAGTGGGTTTCCCCAGTTGTAATAGTGAAAAAGAGTTCAGGGGATTTGAGGCTGTGCGTTGATATGCGTGAGCTAAACAAATGTGTGTTGGTGGACAGGCATCCCCTGCCCAACATGGGAGAGTTATTGACCAGGGTGGGCGGGGGAAAGTATTTTTCTAAACTGGATATGGTGAGTGGAGAGACTTTAGAAGAACATGACAAAAATCTGTGCAAGGTGTTGAAGATGTTTGAGGAGAGGGGTATCACGGTGAAAGGGGAGAAATGTAAGTTCGCTGTGACGAGAGTGGAATATCTGGGTCATGAAGTGTCGGGAGATGGGATAAGACCCAAGGAAGATATGGTGAATTCTATAAGAAACATAGAAACGCCTAGAAATAAAAGTGAACTTCGCTCATTTCTAGGGATGACAGAATTCTACCAGAAATTTGTTACGAACTATGCTGATAAAGTTCAGGAACTAAGAAAAATTTTGAGAAAGGGTGCTGACTTCGTGTGGAATGATCGATGTGAGAAAGAGTTCAATAGCATCAAAGAAGATCTAGATATGGCTCGCCCGTTAGGATGTTTTGACACTAGGAAGTCTACTATTATTACTGTTGACGCCAGTGAGGGTGGTTTGGGAGCTGTATTGTCTCAGAAACAAGTTGATGGTTCTGAAAACATTATAGCTCATGCGTCAAGAGGTCTCAGAGGAGCAGAGATGAGGTATTCGGTCATTGAGAAAGAGGCTTTAGCTTGTTTCTGGGCTGTTGAACGTTTCAAGAGTTTTGTGTGGGGAGTGGGATTTACAATTCGCACCGATCATAAGCCTCTAAAAGCAATATTTGAGAATAAGGGCCTTGACAAAGTTTCGCGTCGGGTGGCAGGTTGGGTCACCAGGATGCAGACGCACTGTTTTAAAATAGAAGTCATACCGGGTAAGGGAAATATTCTAGCGGACAGCCTGTCCAGGATTAGAGTTGCAAACTCTGAGAATGTGAAGAATGAGGATTTAGAATTGGTATTTGTGAATACTGATGGCATAGTCTCCAAATCAGAGTGGTTGGAGGGTATGAAAGAAGACCATGTGATCAACAGAGTAATTTCATATGTTGTGTCTGGATCGTGGCCAAATAAGCAGTCATTGGAGGAAGATACAAAACCATATTGGGAAGTGAAGGACGAGTTATCTGTAAATGAGAGTATTTTGTTCAGGTGGGGTAGGGCTGTTGTCCCCATTGGATTGAGGAAGAAAGTTATAGAATTAGCACACAGCGGTCACATTGGTGTTACTAAGACAAAGGGTGTTTTGAGAGAAGACTATTGGTGGCCAGGATTTGACAAAGAGATAGAGGCAGTTCTGGCAAATTGTCAGTTTTGTATCAGGAGTGGTAAGGGGATTGTAGCCAGGAAACAGCCATTGGTGGATGTTGGTCTACCCTCCAGGATATGGAGCGATATTGCTATGGACATTCTGGGTCCTGTAGAATTAGGCTATGGTCGCGGAAAATATGTTGTGTTGGTTGTGGATTTGTTTTCCAGGTGGACAGACTTTAAAATTGTCAGGGATATCACGGGAGAGAGCATGATAAAGGTTTTACAAGAAATGTTTCCCAGTGAAGGCTTACCAGAAACTGTTTTGACAGACAATGGTCCCCAATTTATAGGAGAAGCTTTCACCAACTATTTGAGGAGATGTGGAGTGGGACACAAGAGAACTTCGTTATATCATCCTGAATCAAATGGTGTTGTTGAGAGGATGAATAGATGTGTAATGGAGAGTGTGAGGATGGGAGAAGAATGTGGTTTGGACAAGATAGCCATGATACAACGTGCCCACCTTGGCTATGGTAGAAGTAGGGAGTCTGACCTGGTGGTAGATCAGGTGAGGAAGTCTCTGGTAAAAAAAAAATCAGAATGGGTCATGCGTGAAAATATGAGAAGAGGAAAGAAAGAATTGCGTGTGGAATGTGGAGATTGGGTCAGGATAAGGAAAGGATTCCTCAAAAAGAAAGGGGATTCCCTTTATTCGGACCCGGTCAGAGTGGTGGCAGTCATGAAGGTTGCAGTACGTGTGACCGGTGGGCAGGTGTGGAACAAGAGTAGGATCGCTACCGTGAAGAGGGGTCATGTGTGAAATGGGAACGCTTTTGTATAACAGACACTTGGAAAGAGAAATTTTTAATGTAAGTGTTTTAGTGTGTTAAAGAATTCTATATATATATAAAAAAAAAATGAAATGAAGGGAGATGTGTTGTAATGTTGTTTCTCTTTGGGAGCAGAGAGAGGAGCTAGTGTTGGTGACATAGGTAGAGCATGGTGCCTCTATGATGTCATTGGAATGTTCACTGCATTTTATTACTGACGTTCTAAAGTGGTCAGTTGATGGAGGTTTTGAAGGGGAAGGATCTTGTATGTTCGGGGGTCTTTCTTGCTTACATTTATCTTAAATAAAATGGGAAATCAACTTACCAGCGTCTGTGTGCTGCGTCACAACACTTACCTTCATGAAAAAGCAGCTCCAAGGAGAAAGAAGGCAGTGGGGGCTGTAGGGAGCACAATACTTCTGTTCCTTCTACTGGACAATCCACTTGTATTGGTGTATTTCCTAGATGCTACATTTGAGATTTTTTAAAAAATACAACTTTTGTTGTTTCATTTCAGTAGTAATGGTTGTTTTAAGGTGCTGAATTGTAAATGAATCACAATCCGAGTAATCTAAAAAATAAATATTTTAATTCAGGAATTATATATTGGACTGTTAAGCCCTATTTAAGTTGAATTTCCTTTTGTAGTTTAAAAATTAGATTACTTCCAAAGAAATATGTGGATTCATTCAATGTTGTGGAACGTCTATTTCACAAAGAGTAATTAAATCCAATATTTATTGCTGCTGCACATTTGCCAGTAGTCTTAAAGGGTAACTGATGAGGAAGGTTAGTCTCTGAAATAACACACTTCTTGAGAAAAAGAAAGTCAATAATGAATCTTCGGAGCATTGCTATAATGCCATCAAAATACTACTGTAATTTTGTTGTTGCTTGGTTTATTGCTCAGCTTGACCCTCTCCTTCTTTGTTTAACAAGGCATTAGAGACCCAGAAGTATATATAAATATTTTTTTATCAAGCACGATATCCAGGTTAAAGCCAAAAGAAAACCTATTCTTCCACACACTGAAAAATTCTACTCTGCGTCCTGCAGATCTTTGTTAAAAATCTGTTTTTCCAGATTTGGGTGCTACAATATGTAATCTGTAGGGGCCATTTTCAGTGGCCTGGTATGATGAAACCGAGGTGTAAAATCAACCCGTAACATGTTTATGCATTGGTTTATCACTCCGGGTAATTATGAAAATGGTTTGCAGGGATAGTGGGAGACTGGATGAGGCATCCGTTTCCTCCTCGTCCTTCCCGCTCTGCCTGCACAACTTCTTCATTGTTGTAAAGACTGGAGGGGGGTGTCTCTACTCAGAGGACCCCAGCCAAGATTCTCTATTTGGTAAAGCATGGGCGAGCAATCAAGGCCTAGCTCTCAGGAGGTGATACAGGCTGGTTCTTAAGTACAGTGTAGTCCCCAACCACCCACAAAGGAATGTCCACACACTATGTTAGTGATAACAGTCTTTATATAAATAAGGTTCAAGGTTATATACACAATGACAATAACACACTTTGTGCTCAGGTTAATCTAAAATGACAAATCTATACACAGTTCTACGCAGTACCACAATTACTATTGGATTTCATAAAAGTGTATCAACTGTCCTTAGATTAAATGTCACACAAATCAAGCAATCAAGAGAACCAACAGTAGATCTAAGAGGAAAACAGGTTGGTTAAAATAATAGGCAGAATACCAGGTCCTTACCGACCAGACACAGTTCTGTGTGTAGATCCCCCCCCCCACCCGGGCAACCTATAAATAAAGATATTGGCAAGCCCAGTCCATATATTGTCGATTAAGTCTCATTTCCCCCTAGAAAGGTTATACCACCCCATTGTACATGGAATAGCAGAGTACGAAGTTGGATCGTCGACAGATACTTCTTGAGCGGCTTCCTTTAAGGCAGGAGCCACGGAACATCGAAATCCCACGAGGAAAAAGGGTGAACACTGTCATGGTGGCAGCAGCTTCGGTCTTTGCGGTGCACATTGTCGATTAGTCAACAACGTCCTGCAAGCTGCTGCGTGCGGTGCACCTCGACGACGTGTTTGTTGCCGCAAGGAGTCAAGAACGAACTTTGGCCCAGCAAAGGCATCGAGTCGTCAGCGTCTCCACGGTCTTCGGGTGCCGGGAAAACCCACCGATGGATTCTTCTCTGTCGTCAGCGGCCTTGACTTTCTCCGGCAGGATGAAAGTGGTTGACGAGGGTGAGCAAGGGAGTCCTTGTTCTATTGTTCTTAGGCAAAGGAGCGCTGTGACTCCGATCGGCGACGGCGGTCGTCGATGGTGATGGACTTCAAAGTCCGGACACTTCTCTTTGTGATACCGTAGCGGATCCCGTCTCCGGTCGGCAGCCTATCGAGGGTCTGATGTCCAGGGAGCTTTGGCAAAGATCAGCTGTTGCATGATGGTCCCTCGTAGCTCGGGGAGAGGTCTCCTAGCCAGGTCCTCTCTTAGATCAGTTCCTTGAAGGCTCAGATAGGTGAAGGACAGCATCAGCAATTCTTCTTCTTCCAATGGGCTTCAAAGTTAAGCATCAAGTATCAACTTCAGCTTCTGAACGATTTCTTGCAGTGAGAGGCCCCCAGATAATACTGTTGATCTCCCATTCACTCTGCTGGGTCACACTCGGGCAACCAATCATTTAGAAAGGCATTCAGCAGCCAGGAAGCCAATGAGGCTACCGCGCATTCATTCCATTCATTCCCATCAAAACACTCACAACACAGCATTCATACCAGTTTTGGGAAGGGCTGTCCCAGTCATTGTGTCAAACACCAGATACAAGACACCAATAACAAGGAATGCGTATTCGTCACACTCCATTCACCCAGGTCCCACCCCACAAGCGTACCCACAACATACAGTCATTTGGAAGGCTCCAGCCAGTCTGGCCTGGACTTCCCCACAACACCATATATGGAACTTCCACCCAACAGCCAGTCAGGGGGAAAGGACTTCCCGGGACTTCGGGAAAATTAAGGTAACAGGCGATGGAAAGCAAGAGGCCACAGATTCCAATGACAGGGCCTGGGCCTCCCAAAATGGAGGATGCGCAGGGCACCTGTCAATTCAGCACGGTGCTGCCACCAGCCCGTACCCTGCTCTGTGGGCCACACACAGGTTCCCAAAAACATAAACTAGGAGTACAGGATCATATTCTCACCCATGGGTGCCATAAGGGTATCCCAAGGGTCTGTTCACTAAACCAAAAAGAGGAAGAGCCGGGCCGCCAGGAGTTCCACACGAACTACTGCGTGGAAAACAAGAATGAACATACATGATAAAGCAATAAAGGACAAGGATACGAAGGCCCTGTCCCTCCGATGCATTTCCAGCACACAATTGTACCCTTGCATTCTGTTTTCATGCAGGCATACAGCAAATGGATTCCCGTGGCATCCTCCTACATTTAGAACCTGCTTAAATATGATTGTTTCCATAGGAATCTATTGTAAATACTGTTTGCAAAGCTTTTTTTGCAGGCATCATTGACATATTTTGCATAATGATAGCTCCTTTTTTGCTCTTTACCTTTGTACTGCATTTTGAAAAATTCAAGTCAGGGGACCCAACGCTATGTACATGATGATGTTGGTGTCCTGCATACAATAAAAATGTTCTTTTAAATAACCACCTTTTTGTTTTTGTATTACAAGCCTCTTTGAGGTATATTTATCCCAGGATATACATTTTGAACCCTCTGCATGGGTGTTCTATTATTATTATTATTATTAATATTATTATTATTTAGTATAGGGCTGCATAAAGAATGAAATACTTAAGAGCGGTAAGGATGAATGGAAGATAGAAAGTAGTTGGGACACATGGTCCTTACCAAGGAGGGGAGGTGAGAAAAAGCGGGTCAGTGTCTTGTGTTGAGAGTCGTGAAGATATAGGAGACCTCCGTCCCCAAGTGCCGCCCAGGGAGAACCACTTAATCACTCCCTGTGCAACCTTTGAGGCCGCAGGTGGAGATAATCCGAAGCCGGAACCGAAGTACTAGGAACCCCAAGGCAGCTGTGAAAAAAGGCAATGGTTAGATACCAAGCAGACAGGATACTACATACAATAATCAGAAGACAATCTTACCGGGGATCTGATGAAAGGGATGGTGAACCTGAACGGGAGGATGGTTCCGGGACTCACGTAGGCAAAGGACCCACCCTGCGGGGTAGATCTAGATGTTCTTCGCCAGTCTCCACCTGGAGAGTGTATTTGTAGATGGGCCCCAGGTAATCAGATGGCAGCCACCAACTGGAAAGTTAGATTACCCGTGCAGAGGTGCAATCAGGGAGGTCCGTTTGCAGAAAAAGGTCTGAAGCCAGGAAGAGCCGTCCGAACCAAAGGGAAAAACAAAAACGTGATCCAGAGGAAGTCCGTAGTTCAGTCCGGGGTCAGGAGCCGTGACGAGCGGAAGAGCCGATGCAGCCAAATCCAAGCGTGATCCACAAGAAGTCCAGAAAACGAAAGCCAGGTCCAAGGAAGCCAGGTAAGCAACAAAGGTAAGTAAGCCAAACAGAGTTTTCCAGGTAAACCAGCTGTGAAGCGTAGTATACCGGCACTGCACTGTTTAAATATCGTCTACTTCCTGTTCACATGATGCTAAACGGAGTCACGTGACCGCGAACCCGGGGCACGTGACCGTTTCCTCGGGTCACGTGATCGGGCCACAACGGTACGAGCGAGTGTGTTACTGCTCGAGCGGTGGCCTAATCTCCATGGCAACTGCCAATGGAGAAACGGCCGCAATCGTGACTGTAGGGTGTATGGCGTTTGTTTGGCTAGCGCACGAGCCAAACTGGGTTGCCTGCGTGAGCCGCGGGAGACAGGTGAATGGGAGGGACAGGTCGCTAGACTGGGTGTCGGGACATGGCCGGAGGAACTACCCGAAGACATGACAGAGCCCCCCCCCAAAGGCCCACGACCCCGTGGGCAGGAAGGATGCTCCCGATGAAACTAAGAAACCAATCGAGGGGCATGGACATCCGAGGCGGAGACCCAGGTGCGCTCCTCCGGACCAAAACCCAACCAATCGACCAGGTACTGCAGGCGACCCCGAAGGAAACGGGACCCCAGTATGCCCGAGACCTCAAAAACATCAGGCGCATCCAGGGACACAGGGGCAGGAGAAGGGCGAAGACGCGTCGAGGACGGGCAGGGCTTGAGGAGGGAGGTGTGAAACACAGGATGCACCCGCCAAGAGGAGGGGAGAACCAGGCGATAGGCCGCCGGGTTGATGACACGGGAAACAACATAAGGACCCAAAAAACGGGGCATAAGTTTGCGGCAGCCCTTCAAATGGAGATGACGGGAGGACAGCCAAACCCGGGACCCAACGGGATATAACGGGGCCATGGTACGCCTAGCGTCTGCGGAGGCCTTCATGGATGCCTGTGCCTCCTGCAGATGAACGAGGACCTGGGTATGGAGGGCTGACATATCCCGAACGCAGGCTGCTGCGGCAGGGTTCTCGGTGGGAGAAATGTCGGGGATAGGGAGGACCCTGGGATGTTGGCCATACATGGCGTAAAACGGGGAAAGACCCGTGGAGGAGTGAGTAGCGTTGTTGTAGGCGAACTCAGCGTAACGTATATTCTGTAACCAGGTCGATTGTTGTTGTAGCATCAAACAACGCAGATACTGTTCCATGGACTGATTTGTTCTCTCGGTCTGGCCATCGGTTTCCGGGTGATAAGCGGAGGAGAGCCGTGCATCGATACCTAGCAGAGCGGTCAATGCACGCCAGAAACGGGATGTGAACTGAGAGCCTCGATCGGACACCAGGACAGAGGGAAGGCCGTAGAGACAGAAAACGGTGTCAAAGAAAATCTTGGCCAAGGCAGGGGCAGACGGGATACCATGACAAGGGATGAAACGAGCCATC
Source organism: Ambystoma mexicanum (assembly GCF_040938575.1). Lineage (NCBI taxonomy): Eukaryota > Metazoa > Chordata > Amphibia > Caudata > Ambystomatidae > Ambystoma > Ambystoma mexicanum. Next base: position 280,165,851 of record NC_090923.1, on the reverse strand, counting down.
TTGGTGAAGACATCGACCACCACCCATACGGTGTCGTAACCCTGGATCTTGGGTAAATCGGTTACGAAATCCATGCTCAGGGTGTGCCAGGGTTTTGGTGGCACGGGTAAGGGTTGCAGTAGCCCCAGTGGACGACCCCTACGATGTTTACCCTGAGCACAGACTGAGCATGAGTTTACGTAACAGCCCGCGTCGTGTCTCATGGACGGCCACCAACACCAGCGTTTCAAGAGGCCCAAGGTGCGGGCCTGGCCCGGGTGACCATTGATCGGGGCGTCATGGGACCACTCCAGGGCTAGGTTTCTGGTGTCAGTGGAAGGGAGTACTAGACGATCCTGTACATATGGTAGACTGTTGTGATAAGTGGGATCCCATTCTGACAGCTGATAGGGGTGCTTTTGAACCCAAGAACGTATCTCTTCTAGGAGCGCTAGAGGGGGAGTACATGTGTGTCCCCGGGGTAAGAGCGTGTCAGGAAACGCCGGCAACGAAACCCCCCCAGGGGAGCGAGACAAAGCGTCAGCCTTGCTATGCTCAGTACCAGAGCGATGTTTAATCTGGAAGTCGAAAGCGGCGAAGAACAGATGCCACCTGACCTGTCTACTGTTTACGCATTTCAGGGCTGCCAGGTCTTGCAGGTTCCTGTGATCTGTGTATACCGTAACCTTATGTTTGGCCCCCAACAGGTGATGACGCCAAGTTCGGAAGGCGTCCATCACCGCCAGTAGCTCTTTTTCGGTTACGGTATAGTGGGATTCTGCAGGGCTGAACTTACGTGAATGGAAGGCTACAGGATGCAACCGCCCTGTAGCGGAACAGACCTGTGACAGGATCGCCCGCAACGCGAAAGAAGAGGCATCGGCCTCAACGACGTATGGTTGGTCGGGGTCGGGGTGTTGGAGCACAGGGGCAGTGGTAAAGGCGTTCTTCAACGCCTCGAAGGCCTGCTGGTGTATCTCCTGCCATTCAAAAGGAACAAGAGGACTGGTAAGGGACGTGAGAGGCGACACGAGAGAAGAGAAGCCAGAGATAAAGCGATAGAAATTAGCGAAACCCAAGAAAGATTGCAAGGTCTTTAGGGTCTTTGGTGTTGGCCATTCGAGGATCGCTCGAACTTTGGCATGATTCATGGCCAGACCACCAGGTGTGATGTTAAACCCTAGGAACTCCACGTTAGACACATGGAACAAACACTTTTCGGGTTTGATAAACAACGAGTGTTCTTGCAGTCGGGACAATACTTCTCGTACGTGTTGTATGTGTCCTTCCAGAGTGTGAGAGAAGACGAGTATATCATCGAGATACACCACCACAAACTTGTCTAATATGTCCGAGAAGATGTCGTTCATGAAATGCTGAAAGGTGGCAGGGGCGTTGCACAGGCCGAAGGACATGACCGTATACTCAAAAAGGCCATACAGCGTACAGAAGGCGGTCTTCCATTCGTCACCCTTTCGGATGCGGACGAGGTTATAGGCCCCCCGCAAATCCAACTTGGTATAAATGGAGGCGTGGGTTAACCGGTCCAAGAGGGGAGAGATGAGTGGAATCGGATAGCGGTTCTTCACCGTGACGGCATTAAGCCGACGATAATCCACACAGGGACGGAGGTCGCCCTCTTTTTTGGGCACGAAGAATATGGGACTGGCTGCAGCCGACTTAGATGGACGAATGTGACCCAGACGCAGCGCCTTATCGATGTACTCCTTAAGAGTCAGGTCTTCCGATAGGGACAAAGAATAGATGCGGCCTGAAGGTACCAAGGCCCCGGGCACTAGGTCAATCGGACAGTCATAGGAGCGGTGAGGAGGGAGTACTTCAGAGGAGCCCTGATCGAATAGCAATGTGTAATCCTGATAAGCCACAGGGATGTGAGCGGTGACTAAACCCACTATATGTGAGGCAGGGGGAATGTCGTCGCCCAGTATCGTAAGTTGGGCAACAGCACCAAGTGCTAATGCTGGGGTGTCTGTTTCTCTGTCCACGGGGAGGCAGTAGTTCTGACAGAGCTCCGATTCGAAATGGACGTGTCCCGTTCCCCAATCAATATGCGGGTTGTGTTCTCGCAACCAAGGTATTCCTACTATGACGCCGAACTGAGGCGTGGATATCAGATCAAAGTGGAGGGTTTCCCTATGGACTGATAGGATAGTTAGGACGAGGGGGGTGGTCTGTTGCTTAATGGGACCAGAAGCGAGTTCCGTCCCATCGACTGCTTGAACCGGTTCGGGTCGGGGTTTATTGATCAGGGGTAGGTTTAATGTCTGAGCCAGAGCGATATCAATATAGTTCCCGGAGGCCCCGGAATCGATAATGATCCGCACCGGGTGGATAATCCCAGGGGCAGGCTGTATGGTGGCTTCTACCTGGATGGGCCTGATCTGACCAAACGTTGGAATGATTTTCGGGGAAGGGCATGGAGAACTCGATCCTACCCCCGTATCTAGGATCGAGCTGGATGAAAAACCTGTTTCTTGGGTCGGGGTCTCCGGGGACACTCCTTCACAAAATGCCCCCCTAAGCCGCAATAAAAGCAGGCGTTCTCAGCCCTTCTGCGCTCCCTCTCTCTCGAGGTGATGGGACTCCTAACACCCCCTATTTGCATAGGCTCACCGGTGGATTCAGAGGAAGACGACGGGATAGCAGAGCTGGCCGTTTGGGAAAACCCGGCCTCAGCCCTGCGTTCAGAGCGTCGTGCGTCCACTTGGAGAGCCAAGTCCACCAGGGCCGGGAACTGGACTGGTAGAGACGGTACCATATCCAAGGCGTCTTTCATAGGGCTGCTTAGCCCTCTATAGAATACAACCGATCTCTTACTTTCAGGCCAGGAGGTCTCTGCTGCCAGTTGGTTAAATCTTGTAATGTACCCAATAAGAGAGCCCTTCCCCTGAGACAGGTCCAGCAGTTCTAGATCATGGGCTTGTGCTTTATACCTGGTGTCGAACACTCGGGACATTTCTAATACTAGCTGATCGAAATCATAGAGGGCAGGATGGTCGGTTTCTAACAGCGGGTTTGCCCAAGCAGCAGCCATGCCAGCTAGGTGAGAGAGAGTGAATGCCACCTTGGTGGTAGGATCCGGAAAAACAAGAGGTCGACACAAGAAGTGCAACTTACACTGGTTAAGGAAAGTCCTAAACCTTCTCGGGTCCCCATGGAACTTTTCTGGGGCAGCCAAAGGAAAGGGAGAAGGCAGAACCACCGGAACGGGAGCCGAGGGAATCGGGATTGGGTGTGCAAGGGGTATCGGTGCTGGAGGGGCGTCTCCGAGCTCCGGGTCCACGGGTAAGGGATGTTGGGCGCTCTGTAACCGGTCAAGACGCTGATGGACCGCGGTATTAGCAGCCACCATGTCGGCCCATAGTACCGTGATTGCTTGGATGACAGCGGCCAGGGGGTCTTCAGCGGCACCCTCCATATCTTGCACGACAGGCTTCACAGTCTGTCTTGTGTTGAGAGTCGTGAAGATATAGGAGACCTCCGTCCCCAAGTGCCGCCCAGGGAGAACCACTTAATCACTCCCTGTGCAACCTTTGAGGCCGCAGGTGGAGATAATCCGAAGCCGGAACCGAAGTACTAGGAACCCCAAGGCAACTGTGAAAAAAGGCAATGGTTAGATACCAAGCAGACAGGATACTACATACAATAATCAGAAGACAATCAGAGTCTTACCGGGGATCTGATGAAAGGGATGGTGAACCTGAACGGGAGGATGGTTCCGGGACTCACGTAGGCAAAGGACCCACCCTGCGGGGTAGATCTAGATGTTCTTCGCCAGTCTCCACCTGGAGAGTGTATTTGTAGATGGGCCCCAGGTAATCAGATGGCAGCCACCAACTGGAAAGTGAGATTACCCGTGCAGAGGTGCAATCAGGGAGGTCCGTTTGCAGAAAAAGGTCTGAAGCCAGGAAGAGCCGTCCGAACCAAAGGGAAAAACAAAAACGTGATCCAGAGGAAGTCCGTAGTTCAGTCCGGGGTCAGGAGCCGTGACGAGCGGAAGAGCCGATGCAGCCAAATCCAAGCGTGATCCACAAGAAGTCCAGAAAACGAAAGCCAGGTCCAAGGAAGCCAGGTAAGCAACAAAGGTAAGTAAGCCAAACAGAGTTTTCCAGGTAAACCAGCTGTGAAGCGTAGTATACCGGCACTGCACTGTTTAAATATCGTCTACTTCCTGTTCACATGATGCTAAACGGAGTCACGTGACCGCGAACCCGGGGCACGTGACCGTTTCCTCGGGTCACGTGATCGGGCCACAACGGTACGAGCGAGTGTGTTACTGCTCGAGCGGTGGCCTAATCTCCATGGCAACTGCCAATGGAGAAACGGCCGCAATCGTGACTGTAGGGTGTATGGCGTTTGTTTGGCTAGCGCACGAGCCAAACTGGGTTGCCTGCGTGAGCCCCGGGAGACAGGTGAATGGGAGGGACAGGTCACTAGACTGGGTGTCGGGACATGGCCGGAGGAACTACCCGAAGACATGACAGTCAGAAGCAAGGGGGAACAGCATCATTCACAGCCGACACTGTGCATTTGCTTTCTTGGTATCCTGAAGACATTACAAAGGTAATTACTATAAAGGCCAGGCCTTCATTTGTGGAGACCATAGCCTTTGTACTATTGAAAATTCTTGTTGAAGCCCTTGTGTTTTGGACTTCCCCTGGGTTGTGAGGTCCAGTATTGTTAGAGTGGGGTTGATACAATTCCAATCACTTTTTGACTGGGAAGCGTATTTGAAAGAGGACTGCTGCTAGTGCTTTCCTGAACTGTAGGTTGTAGTTCTCGTGAAGCACATTCCACAGATCTGGGCCTTAAAATGGGAGCAATAAGCCACTCTGTCCGCCTTTTTGGGCGTGTAGTAGTTCTATCTGGTCTGGCCTTGGGTTACTTGTTGGTAACTCTTGTAGGAAATGTACCTTGGCCTTGGTCCAGATAGCTTTGTGGACTGTGCAAAGAATTTTGAAGTTCAATGACTTGCCGATGTAGGACTTGAAGGCCCTGTATAATCTGCCAGTTTATTATTTGGTCAGGGTCCTGTGTGTTACCCTACATGATCTGGACGTCTGTGGGTGTATATTTTGGGAGCCCAGGGTGCACATCTTTGCAGTAATGTAATTTTGATAGAGTAGAACCAGCACTCTCCCAAACTCTATGTGGCAGACCTCCAAAAGGGAAGAATTGCCCTCAGGATGTCAACATGGCAGCAGGTATTCCTGGTCACCTTGTTTATTTGTGGCTGGAAATGCAGTTTTTAACAGGATGCCCATTGTGCAGTGGCAGTGTGTTGCTGGTCCCAGAGCAACGGAGTAATGTTTCCACCTTACTCCCATTCAGGCAAAGGCAGCTCTCCATCATTCCATTTAGGATTGTCTGCATCCATTCTGTGACTCTTGAATGCGATCACTGCCGTTGTCTGTGTGGATCTTAATCTGTCATCCTCATAGGGTTGGAATGGGGTTGCAAATGGTTGTTATGCTATTGCCTGCTTACTCGGGTACAATATTCAGTAGCCATGTGAACCCCACAGGTTAGGTGGTGGAGGGCTGAGTACAATTGGCCCATGGTTACTTTGGTCACAAGGACTGTGAGGAAACCAGCCTAATGCCCACTCTGATGTCCAAGATATGTTAAAAGTGGTGGCGAATGATGGCTTGGTGAAACACCTCAAATTCAGGTGGCCGATTGAGCAGGATCATTGTAGCATGGTAGTTTATACAGGTCTTTGTGGATGTCGTCCGCGATGTAAAAATGGTTGACCATATGTTTTCAGATAAGCTCTACTTAACTATAATACTATCAGGTTGCATTACCTGGTTTAGTGACATGTAAAAGCCTCTGTAAACAGAGTGTTTACATTCTGTCACTGAAATATAACCTCAAACATGTTTTTATTTTCAGGTGTATATGATATAGTGAATAACCTTGGATCTCTGGTAGCAAGGTTTATCTTTATGCCAATCGAGGAGAGTTTCTACGTTTTCTTTGCAAAGGTGCTTGACAGGGGAACCGATGTTAAAAGGCAGAGGCAGGTATAGTAATGGCTTGTATATTGCTGACAAATGTTGATATTAGAATATTAGTATGAATACATTATTTCAACGTTAAAATGTAAAACTGTTTTGTTTGCTAGAATGTTATTATAGCGAGGAGTTTACCGCATGTTTTCCTTAAAGTTTTATTTATTTTGTAGATGTTTGGCACAGCATGCAGAAAAAACGTTTGCTATCAATTAGTTGGTTTCTTAAAGAATTCAAATAAAGCATAATTAAACATTTGAATTTTATTTATTTTTCCGCTACTAGTTAAAATGTTTCGTATTTTTTTGTAGCATTTCTGAGGGTTAATACATGAGTAGTTGACCAGTAGAATGTTCTGTTATCTAAATGTGTTTCACATGGAGGGGATTTTAAAAAGTCATTTCTGCCTGCAAAAATAGCTGACTTTAAGGTAACGTGTTAATTGCTATTCATAAGCACCTGGTATAATAACACCATCTCTTACCCAAGTATGGCTTAAGCTATTTGGTTTGTAAGCAATGCTACAGCTCATCGCACGACCCTGACTACGTTTATTTCTTTTGTATGGAAAATGTAGAGTAGTAATAACTCGGTTTTTTGTTTTGAAAATGCAGAGAAGTGTGTGTTAGTTCATCATTTTATTGAGTCGATCCGTAGAACATGTTAATGTATACAGGTTTTAGTGTCACAAATATATGGCATAGGAAAAATGCCTAAATGTAAAAAAAAGTCAATGCGTGAAGCACAGTAGCACGCAGCCATGAATAAAACGAATTAACTTCTCTTTCGTTCTCATGTATACACAGTGTAAAGACTAGGACCAACCTGCTCTTCTGTTTTATTTCGAAAAGGCAAATACTAGTAGTGGAGTAATTTTTATTGAGAGGATATGTGGAACATTTCATTTCATACGGGCTTTAATGTTCAAATATGATACGGGAACATGCCTGCATATACAAAAACACTTTTCAAACTGAATTGTTTTTAGATGCTCTGTTAATGTGAGAGGTCTCAGCTGACCGGTGGAGGTACCCGATATGTGTAAGAGGTTCTTTAGTACTTTCTTGAACCCCCTTATTGAGGGATGGCTTTTTCTTATTGAGATAGGGTGGGTGTGTGTAAAGTCTTTGGACAGGGCTGTCCTCTCTTCCCTCCCAAAATATATGCAGACATACACTAGCCTACTGAGATGTCATGGTCATTATACCTGCCACCGGCATTGTAGCACAGACATGGGACCGGCATTGTAGCACACACGGGTTCACTGGCTGCCCATCAGCCGGTGGGCCTCCTTCAAAGCCATGTGTAATACCCACCGTGCCATTTACAGGAAAGTCCCTGATTTCCTTCAAAACAAGATCACACGCTACAGTCTCACCCAAATTCTCAGATCGGGCTCTGCACATCTGGAAGTCCCCCCACTCCCATTTCAAGTTCTCCAGTCTAGGAGGTGCCTGTTTTTCCGTCCTTGCACCCTCCACCCTCCCTCTGGAGCTCCCTCTCCCCCACACTTCTGTCTCAAAGAGGATCACCTGGCCATCAGGAAAGCTTTCAAAACATGGCTGTTCACTACCACATCCTGATCCCATTCCCTTGCCCCGACCCACTCCCCTACCACTAGCACACTAATCTCATCCAGCTGCCACTGCACAAACCCTCTCACTTATCCCTCTCTCAGCTACCTGCCTCGTCTCTCCTTCTCCTTCTGTGTACGGCCACTGGGGCGCGGCCATCCCCATGCGGATGACTCAAGAAGGTAGCCCAGTAACTTGCACATAAGAATCCTAATAGTGTGCTGGGTATTGCACTCATATGGGCACATGTGGATGTTCTATGCCGCCATAAGAAAATATGAAAGGGCAGCCTTTTACGCACTAGGAGGAACTCAGGTGAGTATTATTCATTTAGCTCTTAGATCGTCTGAGAAACATAGCACTGCTCCTGTACATAGATGGAAACCAGGATGTAGATGTTGTTTGTACAGCTGACCCACTTTCTCCCCTTGCAAACCGCACCTTCGTATATTAGCGGAAGGCACTGAATAATTCCACACACCCTGCACTCAAGTTTAAGACAAACACTGCAGCACAACACCTCTGCCATTAGAATTAAGCTACTTTTAACGACAACAATTCGAACTGTAGCTTCTCACATTCTCTATTTCCTTAAACACAACCCACCCCTGCTTAGTTAATAGTTTACCTCTGCTGCGCCCAACCATAAACCATTCAAACATTGGTGACTAGTAGGGTCCTGGCCACCCTCACACAACTTTAATGGCTGAAATACACACACTCATAATAGCACCTCCCAACTTCTCCCAAAGATGTGAGGAGAGAAGGAGAGTGTGGAGTCGACGATGACCCCAAGGTTTTTTGCCTCGCAGGTGGGAGCAGGAAGAGGGCCAAGAGAGGCCGGCCAGAGAGAGACAGGAAAGGAGGTAGCAGGTGTGCCGACGAGGAGAATATCAGTCTTACTGGCATTAAGGCAGTGATCATTGGTGGCACACTACTCCTGGATAGCAGACAGACAGAGAGGAGAGACGGAGAAGATGTGGCCGAAGGTAGCCTGAAAATAAAGCTGAGTGTCATCCGCATAGCATTGAAAGTTGGGGCAGAAAGTGGCAATGCGCTGGGCAAGAAGTTTCAGGTATTGGTTGAACAGCCAGGGAGAGAGGTTAGACCCCCTCGGGGACATCACAGGTAGAGATAGAGGAGTGGAGGGACCCAAGTTGGACCTGGGAGGGTCGATCGGAGTGGACAGAGGTCAGCCACACCAGGGCCTGACCAGTGATACCCAAGTTATCACAGAGACTGTTGAGCAGGATGGCATGGTTGACCGTGCCAAAGGCAGAAGAGAGGTCAAGTAAGATGAGGACCCAGGGGGTGTTGGAATCAAGGTTTGAGAGCAGGTCTTCACGGATGTTCAGGAGAGCAGTTTCCATGCTTCTGGCAGCTCAGAAGCCAGACTGATGGTCATGAAGACAACCAACAGATTCAGGGTGAAGATTAAGCTGGGGGATGGCCAGCTTTTCCAGGAGTTTGCCCATGAAGGGAGTGATGGAGATTGGGCAATAGTTAGCTGGGCAGGATGAGTTGGCAGAGGGTTTCTTAAGAAGAGGGTGCACAAGGGAGTGCTTCAGGGGGGAAGGGAAGACACCCGTGGCGAAGGACTGGTTGCAGAAGTCAGCCAGACCAGGAGCCATGGTGCCAATATGGTCCTTGATAGTTTTGGAGGAACAGGGAGGGACCTGTTTTGATGAGACTTTCATAGCTCGGACTTGTCTAGAAACCTCATCTGGGGAGAACAGGGGAAAGGCAGAGAAGGAGGGAGGAGAGGTGGCTGAAGAAGGGCCCGAGGAAGAGCAGGGAGTAGAGGAGACAGGGGAAGAGTAAGAGCTGGAGGACAGGATGTCCTGAGTTTTAGAGATGAAATGAGAAGCCAGAGCTGTGCAGAGGGCCTGGGAGGGGACAGGAGAGGTAGCGACTGTAGCAGGATTGGCCTATTCCTTGCAGATTTTAAAGAGTTTGGTCGAGTTGTTAGATGCAACAGAGACGCAGGCTTGGATGTGAACTCTCTTCTTGGTGCGGACAGAGAGCCGGTATTGCTTTTGGAGCAGGCGGCAGGCCAGTTTGTCAGCATGTACCAGAAGCACACCATTTCTGCTCAGCCACCCTGCACTTGCGTTTGAGGGCGACAAGGTCTGAGTCATACCAGGAATTGCATTTGGCTTTGGGCTTCAAGCGGATCCTCATGACAGGGGCAAGAACATTGAGAGTTTCAGATATAGCAGAGTGGAGCATGGAAAGGGCTGTGTCAGGGTGTGAGTCAGCCAAAGGGAGAGGGGGGTTGAGAAAGTGGTGGCGAAAGCCTCAACTGACACACGCTTCATGGGTCGGATAACTGAGAATGTGGGTGGAAGTGCCGGAATTGGCTTAGCCTGGGGGGGGGAAGAGGGTGAGCTTGGAGGAAAGGAGAAAGTGATCACTCCAGGAGAGAGGAGTGGTGAGAGGGATAGAAATGGGAAGGTCTGAGGAGATCAGAACATCCAGAGTGTGCCCTGCAGAGTGAGTCAGGCCGGGGGGGTGGGGGAGAGAAAGAGATATATATCACAAAAGAGTCCAGAGGAAGGACAGGAAGCATCCAGGTGGATGTTAGTGTCCAAGGAGGAGGAGTTGAGTGGTCGAGACCAGAAGGGAAGAGGAAAGGTCAGCCCATTCAGAGACGAAGGAGAAAATCTGACTAGGTGGCCGATAGATAGTAGCCACAGTAAGAGAATGGCTAGGAGCGAGGGAGCCTGCAGACGAGGCATTTGAAAGAGGAGTAGGCCTGCGTAGGAATGACAGAGGCAGGAATCCACTCGGGTAAAATCAGGGCTACACCCCCTCGGGATTGGTTGGGCCTGGGTGCGGAGAGGGTCTTGTAGTCATCAGGGAGGAGTGTGTCAAAGCTTGTGACAGAGGTGGCCGTGAAACATGTCTCAGTGAGACAGAGGACATAGAGGGCAAGTTCCTCCAGGAGGTGGCTGATGTCAGAGGAGTGTTTGACAGCTGAGTGGGAGTTAAGACTTCCGGGAGGGGTACAAATCAGAGGTACTCCCTGCAGAGGTGTAAAAGAGGAATGAGGAGAGGGCAAGGCAGCCAAAGAGGAGACAGCACGGGAAGGCAAGGGAGCCGTGGAGGGAAGAGAGGGGACAGCAGAAGGACGGAAATTCCTGTTGGACTTAGCTGTGATTATGGCAGTTTGTATTCTTTGGAAGCTTTGGTGAAATTTAGTTTTGAGTAGATGGTGGGTTCTTTTAGCCAAGTTAACAGTGCTTGTCGTTTCATGGTGCATAATCCGAACAGGTCAGGGGTTAATCAAGAATTGTGGTGTCTGACCAACTTTGCTTTGTGAGGTACTAAGGAGGCTAGGGTGTTAACTGCTTTGTAGAGGATTGAGATGTAGGTATCCACTAATGAGATAGATAGAAGGGAGCCTGAAGGCGGAGTGAATTGATCGAGGGTAGGATATTGTGTCTGGTGAGGTTCCGTTAGCTTCTTGTGACAGCCGGAGGGAATGGGTTTGGTGATTGTGAATGCTTGATTGGCTGTATGATAGTGAAATGTATGATTTGATGGTCAGACCATGGACAGGGTGTTTTGGCACTTGTGGCGATTTGGTAGTTGTGATCTGTGATCCAGTCCAGTGTTCAGCCTTTATTGTGTGTGGGATTGGTTGATACTTTGAATGAAACCCAGTATGTTGAGTGTGTCCGATAATGATTTGAAAGGTAGATCATTAGGGTCGTGGAGGCCCAAGTTGAGATCTCCCAGCAGGATTATTTTGGAGGAGGCTTTGAGGTTATCCCGGAGAGTATGTAGTATGTTTTGCTCAAAGTTTGGAGATGGGCCAGGAGGGTGATAGATGAGGTGCATGGTGATTGTGCAGGTAGTGGATGGTGAGAATTTGAGAGGGAGAAGAGCGGTATTCTTATCAATGGATATATGAACTTGTCTGAGGGGAATGGATTTTCTTGCAATCATAGGGACTCTGCCTCCCCGGAGGTGGGTCTGTCATTACGTAGGATGATATATCCTGTGGGGATAGCTAGGGCTAGAGCTGGGCCTGATGCTTCATGAAGCCAGCTCTCTGTGATGGCTAGTGTATCAAGGTTGTTATTGGTGATGAGGTAATGAATATCGAGTGCATGGGCAGGAAGGGATTGAGCGTTGATCAAGGTGCATGTTAGGAGGGGCTGAGGGTCATTATGCAGGGTGACAGTAGCTTGATCAGGTGTAGAGGCTTGATTCTGAGAGGCTAGTTTGGGGAAAAGGGGAGGTGTCTGTTGTTGGGATGAGGTTTGAGTATGGTGGATGCTATGGATTTTAGTGGAGTCCTTGATTGTGGTGTGTGAGTGGTTGGGGGAGGCGTCTAGGTAACGAGTGATGGGTTGTATATGGTGTTTAAATCTGGACTTGGACGTTATGATGGGGGGGGTAACCTTGAGAGAATATTGCTACTTGTAAGAGGCGTGGCTGAACAAAGTGTTACATCATGAAAGTCACTTGGGTTTAGGGTGGTGCGCGACCTGTGTCGTGCGTTCCTGGTGTGGGTTTCCTGTGGAATTGTTTGGGAAGATGAGTTGTGGAGGCGCAAATAGTGTCTTGGATGTTTTCGGGGGGGCTGCCTGCCTTCTGTGCTTAGGGGTACAGGCAGCAGAACGTGCAGGGAGCGTGGGATCGCTGTGTGCCGGCAGTGGATCACATTCTTACTTTTTGTCCATATGTCAGTATTGCACGCATGGTATGCGTTGTCGGAAAAGCCAGCTTTCGCAGGGCTGAGTCGAGGGGAAGCTGCGAATACACTTGAGATCTGAGTGTGGACCGGCAACATGTGATGGACATTGATTGTGTGTGTGTTGCAAGGTGCGTGGCGTAAATCTTCCATGCTCGATGAAACTTGAGCGTTTGCGTGGGGCGGAGCTATTGGGTGTGCATGAGCGGTAGCACAGGGTTGTGGGTAATGTAGTTGTTTTTGCACGAATCGCGCTAGTCGGCCCTTGACTAGACTACCAGCTCGTGGATCGAGGCAGGAGTAGAGTAAAGCAAAGAGGGTCTGTGCGTTTGCGTCTAGCTACATGTGAGGTGTAGCGTGTCCATGATAAGGGTAAATGCCACGCCTGAGAGCACGGTTCTATGTGGCACGGCAGCTCGACAAAAAGTCACTCGTGCAGCAACGTGTTTGAACGCTGGCTTGCGCTGCACGGTTGCGTTCATCTTTTCTAATGGGCACGGTAGTGCAGAAGGGAGGAAGCGGGTTGGGGGGCAATGGGATGACATTGTGACAGTATACGCAAACGTGCACCATAGTTTGGCATGCAACAGCATTGGCACAACCAGACAAATCTACAGTGTAGTCTTTCTAAAACCTATGTGGTTGTGCATCAGCTGAATGCTGAGCAGCCCTATATGATCACAACGAGCAGAGTTCATGCTCGAGCTGGGCTACTTTGTCTTAGAGCATATTTGGAACGGGTCGGACGCTCATCGTCGTAAATAAGTGTATACCCCATGCCTTTAACTTAGCCCAAAGGAGACTTGTATTCATCATGTCAAAAGCCTTGCACAGATCAATCATTGCAGCGTACAATGGCGGGGTACTAGCTTGCCATGCCTGATCTCTTAGCATGTTCACTACCAATCTGTTCAGAGTAGTGGAGTGGCCTTTTCTAATGCCAGTTTGAACCCTATTTAGTATCCCACCACTCTCTGCCCAAGACATCCGCTTCAGCAACACTGCTCCGGCAAGGATCTTGCTATCAGCATCAGGAAGGGTGATCGGGCAGTAGTTATTAGGATCCGCTCGATCGCGCCTTTTTTATGTGGGTGTCTCTGGCCTACGGCCCTGGCTGCAGCGCCAGCCTAGGCCTCGATTCCAATATGGCTGCTATTTAAAAAAAATGGAGATTGATTTCCCATGTACGCTAGAACAAAAACATCCCCCATTCTCCTCTAACTGTGGCCCTTGCCACCAAGCTCCTCTCCCTTGTCACTTCCCGAGTCCCTACTGCACACGTCCTAACCTCTGCCTCACCCGAAAGCGCTAGGGGGCCTGTGACGAATGCCCCCCTTCCCAACAAATAGAAGTCTTAATGAAGAAGCCAATATTGATGGCCGTGGTGACAGGAAGCAGTAGCTGGTTAAGAAGGGTGCATGGGACACGTGCACACAAACACACTCGTACACTCTCTCTCTCTATCTCTCTCACACACACTTGTGCTGATGCAGCAATGCCAAACACAGCTATCAATAATGTGCACCGATATGTTACACTGAATGGCAAGGTGAGCACTACCATTTCACTATGAAGTACCGAAGATAAATGTGCTAACTTAAATATAACAAAACAACCATATTTAAACACCACTGATTGCATTCATTCTTTTTGCATGTGGGTGTGTGATAGCAAGTATTTGAGGGAAGGCATGAGAGAGAGTGAATAAGTAAGATGACAATAATTAATCAAGCTAGCACTGTCATCACTGATTCCCTGAAGAGAATCTTTCATTGCGTGGCCAGGGAAGGGCAGAAGCTACCTGACTTTGACCTTGGGGGTGGCTATCTGTGGGAGGACCGCATAGGGAAGGGCAAACTCCAGGGAGACAGAATACAAATATTAGATCAAAATAACCCTTCAGCTGTAAGTCTAAATGACATCCATGTACTCTTGTCACATGCCTATATGGCTTATTGTGATGTAGATTAGGAATGTCCACGTTTTTCCAGTCAAGTTGCTTATTTGCCGGTCCCCATCCCGTTGTTGTGCTAAGACGAGGAAGAGACGCAGAGCAATGACGATAACTAAGAACGGGCAGCCAACAATGCAGTCTAATCTATGGAAATTGCTTAGCAATGCCAGGAAGTTTAAAACTGCTACAGCTGACTGACCAGAGGGAGAGAGAGAAGTGACAGGCCCTAAAGGGACCGGTGATTTGTTAGACACAGATCAAACCGATGAGTGCAAGCAAACCATAAGAAGCAGCACAGTTGCTGTCATGAGCGTCATGCAGGGAATCTTGACGGAAGGAAGCTTGCTGCTTGAGAGCCTGAAGCAGCGAGAGCTGTAAGCTACAGAGAAAGACTAATCAGGAGCTAAACGGCTGACAGGACGCACACTGAGTTAGCGAGTCAAAGAAGACGGAGAAGAGGAGCTGTGAAGAACACGAAAGCCGCCTGGTAAGCCCTGGTCACCGCACGAGAGGGGCAAAGTGAAATCTGTGGAAAAATTGGTACGTTTGCGAACAGTACTGAGAAGGGGTGAGAGACCCCTAGTGCTTATTAGAAGAAGTTAATGGGAATGAAAATAGTGTTGGAAAAGGGGTAGTGGCCCAATGCTTGAAAGAAAGTGTTGAAACTGAGACAAACTTTGTCACAGAAGGGTCAGTGACCCAGCATTGAATAAATGCTATTTGTGGATAAAAGAAAGACTAATTAGAGAAAGTAAAAACCCTGGAAGGTTAGTGAACCAGGTGAACTGTGAGTCTGAGACTCGGATGCAGGAGAAGAAAGATAAAGAGAAGTGTGATTGAATTTATGAAACAGTAACATCCTGGCTGGAGAGCAAACCAGGAGTGGGAAGAGAAGTAAACTGGAACCTGTAATTGAAATTGTGAAACAGTAACCGCCTGGCAGGAGAGTAAACCAGGAGTGTGAAGCAAAGTGATCATGGAATTATACAACTGCAAAAATTAAACATAAAAGGGAGGAAATCATACCCCTTTGTGGAGGATCGATGAGAAAATCATTAGCTCCTGGCAACGGGAATACACCAGGAATAGCAAGAGGAATGATCAGTGGAGAGAGGTAATCCTTTGACGCCAGTGGAAATGCAGTGTATGAGAAATTGAATGTATAAGAAAACAATATGTGTAAGAGGAGCTATGGCAAAGTGGAATTTTCCTTAAACTTGTGAAAGCCTAAAACATGTAAAACTATAGGGAGAGGTCGTACAAGTTGAAGTTATACAGTAAAGTTACAGCACAGGAACGAAAGCAGTGGTGGACAAGAGGAAATCTAGGGGAAGTGAGACCCCTTTCCTGGAGGAACTTTATTCCATTTCTTTCTTTTTTTTTAACCAATTTTATTTTCAGTAAAGACCATTACATGTGACGGTTGTTCTTTGCACTATCATATATCACTGCAATTAGTTTCAACTTTCAGTTTTAACAAAGGCATCGGTTAAGTCTTCAATTTACTATCATTAACTTTCTTTTCTCACTTAGTCCCTCCACCCTCACCCGCCCCATCCCTCATCCCTTCCCCCAATTTTAACCAAGAGTATTCGATCTCGCTCCAGCTCTATTCTCTGAGCTAGGCTTTTGGGCACAGGCACTCCATGTCTCTTAGCGAACATGTACATTCTTGAGTAGGCGCGGATTCCATTTCTTTCTGCACTTTTTGAAACCGTAATGTTTTGGAACTTTGGAGGAAAGCTATGAGAGTATGACTTGTTGAAAAACCCCTTGTACACATTATGTTGAGTTTAAACTGTAAGGGTCAGTTTAGGGTTAGAACACAGGAAGGAGGATGTTTTTTTGTTAAACATCCTGACAGAGACGTTTCTTAGTTTTGTTGAGGCAGGGAACCCCCTCTTAGTATAATGGATAGATAGGATTTCACTCAACCTTCTTATTATTTTGATAAGTCTATAGCCAATAACTAACATGACACTGTGTCTGAGTCTTACTGTTGACCCCTTATATAAAGCAGAAATACAGAGTAGAGAGCCGTTAGAAGCTGTACAAGTTTAATAATGTACATTTTCGTTCAAATGTTCTCTGAGTTCTGCACATAAGGTGGGATTAACTGGGGATCATTTGAATTTGACTTTATTTGCTTGATAATTATTCGCCCTCTTTTTCAAACAATTACTGATAACATATAAGCATCTGTCAGGAAATCCAAAGTTAAAGTACAATTAAAACACTGACATACCCATTGGAATAAAGCCTATGTACATCTGTATATATGTATTTGGGGTTATATAGAGCAAACCTAGCTAGGAAGCAGCAACGCACCATACAAATAATTTGGGATTAACAAGGGTCGGTGGAAGAGGAGGTTACAGGTATAGTATCTTGGATGTCCCATGATGGATGGGGTGGTGTATACCTTGGAGTAGCAGGTCCTGTGTTATTCAGTATGTTTGAACTTGATTTGTTATAAGTAGCACCTGCTTACAAATGTTGTGTTAAACAATTTCACTTCTTTATACTTTGCAGGAAGATGTTGCTATGTCCGCAGCTGTTCTGGAATCACTGTTAAAACTGGTTCTTGTGATTGGTCTGACCATAACAGTTTTTGGTTATGCCTATTCTCAACTAGCTCTGGATATTTATGGAGGAACAATGCTGAGTACTGGATCAGGTAGGATGAAAACAGTGTTCACCTACCATTATGGTTTTACACCCCAAGAATAGGTGTGCCCTATATGAATGTGTATACAAAGGTCTGACTTACCTAAGTCTGTGCTTTGATCTGTGTATTTAAAGCGTAGTGGTGTGCGTTTATAATGTATGTATATGCTTTATGATAGTACCTACTTACCCAGCAATCTCTTGGTCTGCTTGTATATAAAATAAACGCTTTATTTTTACAATACATAGTGTGTCAGTGTTTCTTTGGACGATATGTATAATGCAATTTCTTTGTACTGATTCTACGGGTGGTGCAGCCTTATACTAAGAGTGGAGTCTTGTACTGCCTCAGTTGATGAATGGTTTTACTAAGCGCTTAGTTGGACTTCAGAAAAACTGTCCGAACATGGACATTCCTATGAAGACATACAGCACATCATGTGTATTCCTATAACATAGGTACACAAGGTTGTTAATTATATATCTTTTCAGAAGTTGTATATACGATAATTTAATGTGTCCATACTTTAGTCTTCCAGTGTACAGACTCCGACTATTAAATTGTACATACACAAGGCCTTCATTTGTAAGGCGCGGATCCCGATGGAAGATATAATACCCCTTTAGTATGCCCCTAAGTAGGCACTTTGGGTAAAATGCATTTTGGTCTTTGAAATAGAACCTTTTCATTGTTTGGCAGCCATTTATCAAGTGTCTTAGTGTATGATGTCATATTCTGCACTTGGTATATGTCTGCAGTCTGAAACACACTTTTTCCTATTTTGTAAGAAGTATGGGTAACTGTATATGTACACACACTATGATGGGTACTGCGGGCGGCGGATATGTGAATGGTATGTTGTATGACTGTTCAATGGACAGTGCTTCTTTTCTGTTTAATAAATTGTATGTTCATATCAAATAAAAGTATGTGCATTCAAACTTTGAATCAAGCTGTCAAAGGCATAGCCGTTATAGACACAAACTTCGTCTGAGTACAATTACTGGGTCATAATAATGCAAGCAGTAACTGCACAGTGTAAAATAAGCCAGGAAATGAGTGCAACCAACTGGGTCTCAAGATGATACTTTGTCGGAGTTTTTGTCTCATTGATGGTAGAATGACCTAAATGAGTATCAGAGTGCAAAAGAAGGTTGGGGGTGTGGAGGTCCAGTTAATCCCCAGTAACCTATATGGAGACTGACAGTATAACAAAAAGGTTGTAAACGTTTTGCCCCTTTTCTCCTGTCAAATGTAGGATGACCACTCACATGGGTAAGAAACCGTACATGGGTGGTTGGAATCTGATTTTGTGGCTTTAACGTTTTTGACAATAGGATTTAGTGACTTCAATATCTTCCTACCTAGCCTAGGATATGGTATTGGACTCGTACTGGCATTATGGAGGGAAAGCTTGAAAAATGTTAAACATCTGGGAACACAGTCCCACACCATGTGTTCCTGAAGTGGAAAGTTGAAAAGGGTAGGAGTGAGCTACAGTGATAAAAATATATGAACCTGTTTATATTTTCACCAACATTTCCGGATATGTTTGATTTTTCCTGTATTTAACAGTAACTTGCCAGAAGAGAATATGATTTATTTCAGCAAGTCAACACAAGGTCCCTCTCAAACCTAAAGGGGACAATAATAAATTCAAACTGTTGACTATGGATAACTATGGATTTGAGCAGAAGCAGATGTTAATGAGTTAGTGATAGATAATACCTTTTTTGTTTACATTTTTTTTTATTGTAATTGGCTTGATTAAACCTTTACAAAAGTGCAAGAACGAGCAAAAGGCAGAAAATAAAAAAAAAACATAAAAACATACATTAATAAATAGGAACATAGATAATACAATCGGAAATTATTTACATTTGGTAGTAATTAAGAAAAAAAACATTTTAAGAAGTTAGAACTCTGAGATATTTACAGAATATATCAAGTAAAAAAACTCAATATTTTAAATGAGATACATTAACATTGCATAAAAATAAACCATGGCCTATCAAATAAAATCAATGAGCAGACAAGTTTTAATGCTTCAGCTCTACAAATTCAGACTTTTGATGAAACCCGAAAAGGCCAGACCCTCATGAATATTGTGAATGTAGAGGCAACGCTTCCATACCCACTCTTCATTATGGATTCTGCAGTTCACATTCAAGGGCACAAGGAATTTAGCTCTTAGGGTCTCTAGTGGCACACACTCAAGAGCTAAATCCAGATTCTTAGTACAAAACCTACAGTACGCTTCTTCCACTGGAATTAATGACCTCCTCGCATGAATTTCACTGGTTCCATGATACCCTAAGTAAAATGTATCTATAGTATCTGTTTGGGAATTGGAGCAAAATATTCGTTAAGGAGCCTCTATATCTGTGCTTCAAATGGCTGAGGGAAGGGTAAGAATGGAAATCCTCAATGGACGGAGTCCAATCGGAGTCAAATAGGGCTCGTTTAGCCTTCATGGGATTCATTATCACGGTCTCCCAAGTCACACCAATCTCATCAAGGACCCGCTCTGATCCATCCCTGATAGAAATAAGGACCCAAGAGAAATTCAAGTTTCTTCCCATTAGATGATACAGGGTATTTGGGATTGGAGCCTTGGTTTTCGAATAAAGGGAAAGACGAGCCCATTGTACTCGTGCCCACAAGGAAACTATCCCCAATTCAAAACGGATTGCCGAAATGGGTACCGCATTCGGGACCCCCAGTATTCTCCTCCAAATATGGCCCTCAATTCTATTGAGGGTTTTATATACTTTGTCAGATTTTAGTTCTAGGCTGTAAATCAATTTGGGGATGATTTTACCTTCAAACAACATCACTGCAGGTTTGAAAGTAAACTTACTGAACTTTCTATCAATCCCAACAATCTGTGCTTCGAGCAATTTTGCCTTTTGTAACAGAGGCTCAATCACTACCTTGGAGCCGAGCTAAGCCGAAAAGTTAAAGCCCAGATATCGAACAGACTCTGAGAGCTGCAGAGGAATGCCACCAACTTTGCCAACAGGACCGATGGTCTTAGCCCTCTCATTTCTGAAGGAAAGGATCTTAGTTTTAGTAGGAATGATGACTAACCCATTGTCTTTATTATATATCTTAAAGTTGTTAAAAGACCTTTGTAATCCCACCTTAGTAAGATCAAAAATCAGAAGGTCATCTCCACAGGCAAGCCATACAATTCTTTCCTTGCCTATTTTTGGTGCAACGGGCCCTTCCTTCATAAGCGAGAGCGCGACATCTGAGAGATATTGGTTGAAGAGCCAGTTGGCCAAGGAACAGCCTTGTCTCACCCCCCGGTAAGATCGAATTCTCTGAGAGGTCCCCCTTTTGGCTGAGGCAGACTTGGATACCACAATTTTCATAGACCCCGCTAACAAGTCTTAGCAGCCCATCGGGCATGCCCCATTTTGCCAATTTGACCCATAATCTGCCCCTGTCAATACAATCAAATGCGGCAGTTAGATCGATCAAAGCTATGTAGGTACATCTCCCAGTTGTGGTCCAGGCCTCTTCCTGCACGCATTTGAGAGTGAGGCCATTGATATTCGTGGAGTAGCCCTTCCTAAATCCTTTCTGCAATTGGTCCAGCGGATGAGAGGTACTAGCCCAGTCTTCAAGATGTGTGAGCAGGAACGCCGAACAGATCTTATAGTTGGCGTCAATTAGCGAGATGGGACGATAATTAGATGGATCAGTCCTGCTACCACACATGAAGATGGGTACCACATGAGCCCTATTCCGGGAGATCGGTATTACGCCTGTGGAGAGGATGTGCCTAAACTCCAGAAACAATAGGTTTGCCCAAATATTTTGATTATCTTTGAAGGTATTATTTGTTGGGCCATTAGGCTCCGGGGCACGAGATCTCTTACATTTAGTGATCAGGTGTTGAATAACGGCAATGTCTAAGTGAGGATCCCATATTACCCGTCCTGTTAGATCAGCAGCCATTGCAATATCAATTTTAGGGGGCCCAAACCTTTCCTCATAAAACTGTACCCATTCTTGTTCAGAGATCAAATTGAGTTGAGAGATTGGATGGTTGGGATCTTGCCCATTTACCAAGTGCCAAAAGGCACTGACCTCAGAGTTAATCTGGATCCCCAATATCATTTCAGCATCTCTTTGCAGGATATGAGATTTGATAGATTTGCAGTAGTTTAAGTCTGTTTGGCTTTCCTAGTTAGCTCCTTACTGATAGCTTTATCCGAGTTGGTGCGCTGGATTAATTTCACTACCCTCCTCAGGGATTTTTTTGCTTCAGCTAGTTCAGGATTGTAACAGTGGGTATGCCTAGCAGTCTTATCCCCCTATTTCCCCTCCCTGATACTACCCTAGAAACCAGTGAGCCGACGAGTAACGAACTCATTCGCATTAAAGATGTTAATCTTCCACTCATAAGTGGATCGATTGAGTGCCAGTTTAATATTAGAATTTAATTGGCAGATGTTCAAATCAGTCCATCTAACTCCATTGCCCGCTGCATTAACAGTCACTCAAAGGTGTGGCCGAAATTCTCTAGGGCAGAAATTCCAGTCGAACAATGCAGTTCAGATGGAGTGATCACTCCAGTCATTTCTCTCCACATCAAATGACCGGCAAAGTTTCATCAAGAACGGGTCGACATAGATGTAATCAATTAGGGAGGAACTATTGCCTCTGTGCCATGTGTGCCACTCCCCAACAGAGTGGTGGTCAACCTTCCTTCCCACTAGGGGTTGTAGACCCCGTCCCCCCAGGCATGCATGCCACTTCTGGCTCAAGTATCTCTTCCCTGTGTGTCCATTCGGTATCTCATCTAAATCCCCCACATATAGATCACAATCTGAATTCAGATACCCCATGACAATAATTTTCCCATTCAGATAGCTCGCAGCCCACTCATCAATCTCGTGCATGCCCTATCCACAAAGAGGTCCACCTGTTCAATGCCCCTATGCCAATAGATCTTGCACAATAAGATATTAGTTGACCCATCTCCGGTGCAAAGACCCACTCCCAGGGCACCAAATGGTAGATTTACAATTGCAGACCCGCTAAGTCCCAGGGAGTTTTCAACTGCAATCAAGAGGCCCCCTCAAGGCCTCGCGCCAGGGCAGACCTTGGCTGGCTGAGTAAAAACACTATAGCCATCCAAGATAGGTACAGAGGTCAGCCAAGTCTCTTGTAGGCAGATGCAGTTTGCGAGTCTTAAGATATTCATACAGGGCACATTTGAGAAAAGATGGGAGTTGGGTATTCCAAGATTTCGATCATAACGGGGCACCCTCCCGGACGTCACAAGTAACATCCTCCTTTTGATGGGACCAATCTTTGACACAGGGAGGAGATTATAGATGCCCAATACCTTGGGAATTGTTTAAGAGAACTAATTGAGTTACCCAAATGCAGCGATATAGGTGGATTGGATAAAATGTATTGGATATATAGTGGGTCGAGTTTTAATACAATTTGTGTTCATTGGTATTTATATCTAGAAGCTTAAACTGTTGCGATCTAATACACTTGATTAACTTTAGGAAGCTTTTAAGATGTGCATTAACTGTTGACTGAAATTATTATGACATGTTTGTGTATATATGGTAAAATTGCTACTTGCATATCCCTAGTGCCTATATGTTTCACTATATTTTGCACTTTATGTTCAGCAGCTATCGAATTGAGGATTGTATTGTTTTATTAGGAATTACAAATTGTGTTTTTATTAACTTGTGTATGGTTTAAAGGCAATGCTGAAATAAACATGTATTGTGATATGATTATATGTTTGATTTTTGTAGCACACATGCTTTTAACGTATTTGCTTTTTTGTCTCTATGAAAGTGGGTGATAATTCTGTAATATTTTTTTAATCTATGGATCATCAAGTCTTAGATTAGTAACATAGACGTTAATTTGACATGGTATGTATCATTGTTATCAGTGGTTTGGATTGGAGACCTACTTTTAGAGGCATTGTGGGCAAAGCGATGTCTAGAATACAAACTGCACTACATTTTCCTGAATTTTACAAACTGTAGAATGATGCTGTTAAATGTAATGTTTTTATTTCTTCTGCCAATTTATCTTTTAGGTCCTACTCTTCTTCGCACATATTGCCTGTATGTCCTCCTACTTGCTGTGAATGGAGTTACTGAATGTTTTACATTTGCATCTATGAGCAAGGAGGAGGTAGACCGGTATGTACATTTGAGTATAGAAAATGCTTTATATGGTGAATAATAGAAACTCAATTATGTTCTGATGCACAATCATGTTTTGTATTTCTTTTGAGCAATGACTGTCAAATTAGAGTAACACTGTAATAACCACTGAAGCAGACATGGTCTGGTACTTTTAATGATTAGTCTAGTACAGAATAGTTTACATCACATTTATGTGTCTTATGTACTAAAAGTACTTTACCAAAAGGTGGCTGGGGAAATGGATGAAATAATAACTGAGAAGAGGGAAAGTCTGAAACATATATGTAGGTTGTCAGCTTTCCTCAGGATGAATTTGCATTCCCATAGTCATTCTGAAGAGAAACGACTGCAGGGGTGGGTGGGGGACGGGTTGAGTGTGTTGTGTGACGAATCTGAGGTTGACGTCCGTTCTCCCCCTTTCCCATAGCCCCAGGCCTGTGTGTCGTCCGTACAATATTCCTCTGGGTGGTGGTACACTGAGGGAGGATCACATGGGGAAGGAAGCCCTCTATAGGATTCGGGACTATGCTCCGGAGATGCTGTATACCCCGCTTCAGTGTTACTAACCCCTTCTCCAGTAGTAACTCATCCTTCCCTCTTGCCAAAGCCAATATGTTCTGTTGCCAAAGAAGTCAGACTAATACACTTGACGGACTGAAATACCAACGAAGTACCTTGCATTGGGTGCTAAAAGAAATACTGTGAAGAAGATGACGAGAGTCCGATGGTCACTTTGGAGGATCAACGAGAGCACTCTAGTTTTTCATGGAATGTCATTGGCCCAAACGAAAGCAGCAAACCAGCGCAGGAGTAAAGAATTAGCTTAGCTGGGATGCCAAGAAAGAACAATCCTTCAAGCAGGAACTGCGGGAGCCGTACACTGGGCAACAGGACGAGAGCTGAACTGGAAGCTGTGAAGAGAGAGAAAGGGAACGCAAACCTGGTCCATGCTGGAAGAGGCTTTCGCACTGCTGCCAAAACGCATCTCAAGGCAACCCATGCCCCGGCAAATCATTGGTGAAAAGAGCCACACAACCAGGTAGAGTGAGACGTCTGAAGACCCGCTGCAGACCCCACCTTGCAACCGTACACTACCGGAGCCTCAAGGACAAACGGAGCTGCTCCATAAACACTGGTACATACAACAAAGAAGTTAACAGGCACGTGGGTTACCAGAGAGGCAGTGGAAGTCTGGGGAAGCAAGGGGGTGAATAGAGAAGTTAGAACAAGTGGGTCTGGGACCCCAAAGAAGAAGAGGGTCTCAGACCCTGAAGAACATTACGAGTCTGAGACTCGCACCTCTTTTAAAGTCAAAGAGTAAAAGGGTCAAGGACCCTGAGAGCAACCAAGAAAGAAGATGTCTTTTGAAAGTCAAAGAGTAAGGGGGTTTGGGACCCCAAGGACAGTCGAGAGAGAAGAGTTGTATGTTTGGCAGGAGATTCAACCAAACGGATACAACAGCGAAGTTCAAGTCTTGGACCCACACCCATATGATAAACCAAGAAGAAGAGGGCCTGAGACCCTAATTGAAGAAAGGGCCAATGAGAGAAAGTTGTATGCTTGGCAGGGAAGTACACCAAGTTGTTCAGCCCAAGCTGTCATCCATACTCTAGATACATCGGCTCTCCTGCCACTTCACTCCCAGTTTGTAAAAAAACTCAGTGCCGGTCAAAGACAATAGCTCTAGAGTCCCTAATCCTATTTCTCACACAGGGACTCCTTTGATTCCTCAGAATCAATCAACCCAAAAGAATCAGCAGGCCCTCAACAAACCTGTGAAACCTGCTTCTACTGGTCAGACCTTGAGATTATCTGCATCACCTTGCTTATTTTCCTCTAAAGAGCCCTCGGAAAGCCCATCCCCTCTTTCTCGACCTCCTCCCTAGTTGCTTCCTTTTCCAAATCCACCCCCGGCCCTCCTTTGGTTTTCCACCATCTATGTCTTTAACCCTAGATACTGCTCTCAATGCAGTAAACACAAGCATATTCTCCTTAACCAAACTATATGAAGCGATTGATGCAAAAGTCACCAATCAATCCACATCCCTAAACTCTGTAAGTGCAAAGCTAGATTGGATTGCATGGAGACTTCCACTCTTCTCTGAAACTCCCCCTCCTGTAACTTCATCACTCTCGGTTCCTCAAGTAAACACACCTTCTGACCCACCTGTAAACTTGGCGGACACCAGGACAGAAAACGAACAAAGAGCGGCACCATCTCGGCAGCAATCAGTCATCCTATTAAAACTCGCCTAATCACCCCAATTCTTCAAGTGTGATCGAATCAAACTTTAATCCTGCCCCTGAGCATGCCGCTTCGGAAACTCCTTTCTATGATGTTTTTCAATCTAACATCCAAAGTAAGACCAAGAGAGGGAAACGAAGAAAATCCAAAAAAGCCAGTCCCCTACAACTGGCTCAAATACAAAAAAACAAGAACTCTAACTGCCCAAACCAAATAATATTCCAATCAGAACACTAAAAAATGTATTGCAAACCTATCTACACCACCAAAAAGTCACAACGGCTCTATTGTCAACATAGAGCATGAGGCTTCCCAAACCCATTGCTAACTGATCCAATTGCTGCTACTGCACCTATTCTCCCTCCTGTGTTGCCTTTGCAAGCAGGTCAAGGTAATCATGATTGCAAAACCACATTTCCCGTAATTATTGAAAGTGATGATACTGAATTGAGTGAGAAAGATGCAACAAATTATTATGGCATTGACCCAGAATTACTAAACTTCTCAGTGTACCCAATATCATCTCCACCTGTCACTGAAATAGTACACCAAAGTCTGCACCATACCTCCTCTCATGTGAATGACCACAGACAGACTTTCTGTGTAAACATTGACATAGACTATCCAAATTGTAAGACCCTTGACCAGAAACGCACAAATTCTCTGACCAAATACGTAAAATCTACAAACACTAAAGTCGAAACCAGAAATGCCTCAACATAAACCTCTGATTCCTGACAATCATTCTCAAAAGTTACAAAGTACCTTGCCACCAGTTGCTTCTACCCTAGCAGATTTCTGTTCTCCGCTCTAAAACCTTGATTGTGACAATGATGGATACTGCCCTTTGATGCATTTCCAAAAAGATCAACAATCATATCCATCTTTAATAAAATCTCTGGCCTAGAACAAATCGGAGAATAATTAAAAAGTAATGTTCTCCTTGTACAGATTCAAAAGATGGAACCGGTTCCTAAAAAATGAGATATAGAGACTGCCAAGTCAATGGAATTGGGATAACCTATCTGCAAATGTGCATGCACAAACAATTCAAATTTAAACCCATCTACCAAGCCCACTCCCAAACCACTATCAAGATGGGACTGGCTTTAGAGATCTAAAACTAATCCTCAACAAACCAATACTTCCTAGACGGCTGCTAGGACCTCCTTGGCCACATGCTCACTAATATCATGGAACACACGTGGATTTCGCACTTGCTCTCTGCTCAAGCAAATGTATTAAATTATCATAATATAGTTCTCCTACAAGAAACTTGGCTTACTATTGACCCAACATGACCAGAACGCTCGTTAGTATGCATTCCAGTAACTAAATCTTCTAGAGGTTGTCCTTCTACCGGCCTACTGGTAGCAGTTACCACTTCTTCTCAACTGCACCTTGAAAATTGGCTATCTCCCTTCCCGGGTATCCAAGTAGTTATAATCTCTTCAATCAATCCCCTTCATCCTTTATATCAGCAGACTGCAATTGTCAACATCTATTGGAATTCCATCACCATTAAAGAAGATCTCTTTTTATCATATATGGAATCCATATTAGATCGTATTCTGCTCACTCCATGAATTCAAACCACCATCATTGAGGGTGATTTTAATACTAATTGTCTTCTAAAAGAATGCTACACATTCTAATTCAAGAGCTACTAAATGGCTTGCACTCATGCAAATTAGGAATTTTACTCTGTTGAACGGATCAACTCATCAAGATTCTCCTCCCGCTTCAACCTGGGCTAGAGGTCTAGCATCCTCCGCATAAGACTACATATTTATTTCAAATAATGTTAATAAAAGAATATCGTCTTTTAAGACAATTCCTAACTCTGCAAGCGATCACTGAATGCTTGAAGTTAAGTGGTCACTGCATTCGAATATCACTCCAACCTACAAAACTCAATCGACATTACAAAATCAAGCCATAAATCTAATAATATGAAGCACTAACAGTCTCAGAGAAGCATCTTCTAGTGCTCTGATTATACTAAGTTTATTCAAGCGATAGTTCAATCACACCCAATCACGGGTCCCATTTCATTTAAGCATAAATACTCTTGGGACCTCAATATATTTAATCTAAAAAAAAAAAAACACAAACCATGAGACAACTCTCTGCTGATACTTCCGCTGTTCAAAGGCGCCTAATGAGAACTAGGTTTTGCAATAATATCAAACAAATTATAGCAAATAAAAAGCAAAATTATGCAGCCAATATGCTATCTGCAATTATCAACAAATCAACAGCATAGATATGAAATCTTATGATATGATAGGTTATTTACAACACGCTTAGACACCCAGAGATGCCTAAGCACGGACCCGGGGATCGAACCTGTGTTGCTCCATGTCATCTTGCTTCCAAGGCGAGCATGTTGCCGCTGAGCTATCCTCCAGAGTTAATAATATTGCCCCATCTGCTTCCTCATCTACTCTACTCAGTACCATAGACTAAAATACATGGGTAAAACATTTCGAGTCTCTTCTTAATAAGTCATCACCTAAATTGTCATCTCAATCCGCTTCATTTCCAGATCTCAACAAACACACCTTTGACAAACTTGACATCATTCTCATTATTAAAAAATTAAGCTCATCAAGAGCACCAGGTCCAGATAATATATCTAACTTCGCTATCAAGGCACATCACCAGGAATGGGCAGACGTACTAGAACTTATATATTATGAGATCATTAGATCAGGTCAAATCCCTGCATCCTGAATACATTTGATCATTATACCAATATTCAAAAAAGGAAATAGATCTAATCCACTAAATTATAGACCAATAGCTGTGCAAGATAAACCTGGAAAGAGTTTTTGTTGTCTAATACTCTGTGATTTAAAACTATGGCTCAGTGATAATAAATTATTAGATATTCATTAATCTGGATTTATTCAAGGGGTAATGACAACATTAAATGTATCCATCTTGGCATCTCTTGAAAAACAAGCAATAAATAAGAAACAGCCAATATTTGTAGCTCTAATTGATTTTAAGCAGGCTTTTGACAGTTTTGCTCGCTAGATTTTATGGACTAAACTTTTTAATGCAAACTGGCCACCTTATTTGTTCTATTTAATTCGACAATTTTATACTGACACTTCAGTCAGGGTCAAATTGACCACGGATGATTTATTATCAGAAGAGATAACCTACTTCATAGGTTTAAAACAAGGATGGATCTTTGCATCAACCTAATTACATTTTTATATAAATGACATCCATAAAGCATTTGAATCTGTTAGATCGTTTCCATCTAAACTTGGATCTCGCGAGATAGGTTAGTTACTGTATGCAGATGATTTAGTGATTCTAGACTGAACACCAATAGGACTACAACGGAAACTCGATGCACTGAATGTATATGCTATTACTAATAATCTCTCAATTAACACTGCCAAATCCAATACTATAGTCTTTCATCATCGGCTACCGAAACAGGGCTGTGAATTCAAATGGTCATTATCGCAGACATACTAATACAACTCTCCCAGTACAAATATTTAGGAATAAATCTAAACAATCACCCATCTGATCTCCCATATAAAGTGGAATTAAAAGCAAGAATGAAGGCTCTGTCAACATAAGGCAAAGCAATTCAGTTTAAATATGGTCAATTTTCTGTTAAACCAACAATAGTATTCTACTTATAAAAGGTAGTCCCTATCATTACCAGAAAGCAAACTCTTAGGCCTCAGACAATCTGGCTTTAGGCCCAGACACGGCACAGAGACAGCTCACCTTGATCTTAAGATCCAAATGGACGAGGCGATGGATAAAGTTAAGCTAACAATCCTCCTACTCCTAGACCTATCTACGGCCTTCGACCTAGTCGACCACCCAATACTAACTCACCTCACCCATCTGATCTCCCATATAAAGTGGAATTAAAAGCAAGAATGAAGGCTCTGTCAACATAAGGCAAAGCAATTCAGTTTAAATATGGTCAATTTTCTGTTAAACCAACAAGAGTACTCTACTAATAAAAGGTAGTCCCTATCATTACCAGAAAGCAAACTCTTAGGCCTCAGACAATCTGGCTTTAGGCCCAGACACGGCACAGAGACAGCTCACCTTGATCTTAAGATCCAAATGGACGAGGCGAAGGATAAAGTTAAGCTAACAATCCTCCTACTCCTAGACCTATCTACGGCCTTCGACCTAGTCGACCACCCAATACTAACAAAACACCTCACCTCAGCTGCAGCATTCTCCTCAAATGCATCTGAATGGATCAACTCCTTTCTCTCAAATCGGACCACCAGAGTCTTTTCACCATCAGCCGCAGCAGACCCGAAGCCCATACTCTGTGGAATCCCCCAAGGTTCATGTGTGTCACCTACACTCTATAACATATTTGTTGTTATCAATCTGGGTGTCATCTACACCAACTATGCTGATGACACCCAGCTCCTCATCCCTCTCACTGGCTGCTACGACCTAGACTCTCAACTACTGAACTACTGAACAACATCTATCTTGAAATCCAAGCATGGATGGCCACCAATAGATTATGTCTTAATGACGATAAGACCGAGCTAATGATCGTAGGTACCCATTCACGAGTGAACAAACTCAACCCGAGGTATTCATCCTTCAATATTGATGGCAATGAGATTAAAGTATCCAAAGAAATAAAAACTTTGGGGGTCTATCTAGACTCCACACTATCCCTCAAAAAACAAGTTAGTAGCCTAGCAACATCCACCGCATACACCAATAAGCTAATTTACAGTTGTAAATCATTCCTATCTACCAGCATCTGCCTAACGCTAGCTAGATCACTTGCACTGTGTAAACTAGATCACTGCAACACTCTTTCCTGGGCTCCTCTAAAATCAATTTAAACAGACTCCAAGTCCTACAGAACAGTCTACCCAGATCCAGCCGAATCTCCTCTTTGTGACACAAAGCCAACTGGCTGCCCATCCGGGATAGAATCACATTACGCACCCTGGCTATCACACATGTCTCTAACACAGCCCCTAAATACCTGTTTGACAAAATACGCATTCACCATCCCTCACGCACCACCAGATCGACTCACTCACTCAGTCTGTAGGTACTAAGGTACAAACTAAAGCCTGCGAGAGGCACCAGCTTCCCAGTACAAGCTGCCAAATGCTGAAATTCCATCCCCATCCATTTCAGACAAGAACCCTCCTTCCTCACATTCAAAGCTCAAATTGGCTCAGAAACAAGCCGCCTCAGTAAGAGGCTACCTACCTATCCTGGAAACTTGCAGCACTTCTACTTCCAGTTGTTCTCCCAGTTATTGTTCGACAATGCTCTATGGCCTGGTCCACTTGGCTCCTCTGTAACCAGGGTCCTGTGCCTATGACCAGCCTTAATTGCCTGTGTTTTCTGACCTCTTTGTAACCTGGGTCTCTCCTTTTTTTTGTCGATGCAAGTTCTCCTGTATGCCACTGCAATTTTCCACACATGTATGTAACTACTAAGTCTCAAGCCCCCAGTTACCTTTGGGTTCGGTGCATGATACAAGTAATAAACAAATACAAATACAAAATTACCTGGTAGCATCCCAAACGGGGGGGTATTAGAAGGACTCAATTGGAAACACATTTTATCATTACCACCTAGTATCCTGATTGTAGTAATAAGATATGAGTTGGGCCTTACATCACTAGCAACCTGGGTATCTTGGCAATCCATAGCCGCGTATAGAAACATTTTAATTGCCCCTACCACCTTGTACACACTAATTCCAATTCTAAAAGCCTCACTAGAATCCACTGATAAAGGCCCGCTACAAGCATAGAAAACGGCATGTCTTCTGATACTAGAGAAGGCAGATATCTCAATTGATTTATTAATCGAATTTCCAAAAAAAGCCAAGCTGAAATTTCACGTATGGGACTGGAGAACCACCTGGGAAAAATGTACTGTTCATGTTATTTTTCAACAAGGTGCTTTTATTCAGAAATCCTTACATGAATTGCAAATCTACCTAGAGCGATTTCCATAATCTAAGTTTGCAATGTCAAGTCTTCACCTAAGATTGAACCTATGGCCAACTAGGTCCAAACATGCATCCTTCAAATCCTCTGCCATAATAGATTCAACGTGTAGGTTCTGTAACCTGCCAGATGTTAAAGAAACACGCTGCCACTTAGTTATTGAATGTACTGCCTTATCACAAGCAAAGTCACAGACGTACCACAAGCATTTCTGCGAATTTAGAACTTTGACAAAAGAAGGAATGTGGCCTGTATTTTTAACACAAGAGTTTCCTTGAATATAGCGACAACTAATTTTTTACTTGCCCTTAATCTTGTAAATAATGAAGATAATCGGAAACATCCAAGTATTACATAATCTTCATTTGTACCTATAAACTGCAAATTTAGAATTCTAGGAGTTTTATATTCTACTTTTACTTATGATTTTAATCAAGTAATTGACATCTTATTGGTATTAAATGATAGTTCAATTATTAATTTTAGTATTAAATATGGTTTTATTGAATCAATGTATATGCTAGTGGTGTGGTAGAAAATATCTTAACGCTTACATTTTATCTATCAATTTTAGCGAATTAGTGACTGCCAGAATTGTATCGAGGCCATGGATATAATTATCAATTTTAGAGAATTAATAATGGTAATAAATACCCAAATCTAACAAAAATAGAACTGTTAAGGCCTATCTAGTGACATTATTACACAAACAGTAATTAATTGAACATACATTATTTAACAATTACATCTCAAGTGATCTACTATTCCATTTATTGTACAATTAAAACATTTTCCAAACACTGTGCAAAAGCTTGAAACTGACTTTGTTAACCAGTGTGAAGAGAGCCACACATCATTTGAATCTTGAAGTCAACTTTTCAACAAGTTCAAGTCTGGAGGGTGAACCTCTTTTGCAATGTTCCGTGGCATAGACAGGGCACTGGAACCAAAATCTGCATCATTTCTATGGGTTTGCATGGCCAGCACATTCCATGCCGGACCTTTCACATTCAAAATCCATCTGTTGGAAGATTGGCTTTGCCAACCAATGTTTGCTTCTTTTGGCAAACTCCTGGTTTTAACAAGGCATCACGAAAATTCCTGCAGGTTTTGCTTGTTCCCTTGCAATGTTCTTGTTGTGTGCAAGTACAGCCAGTCTTGTTCTGGCCTGCAAACCGTATATGCCAAAATTCAGCTTTTTAGGTCTGTACTTTAGGCACATATTATGAAACCCCTACAAATCTCCAGTGTGGCAGAACTCTGAGAGTCCCCGCATGTCTCTTGAAAGTGTTTGGTCGTACACAAATCTTCTTCTCAAGTGCTGTGTGAAGAGGGGGGGAGCCTGGAACCAAACACCTTTTCATACGCTCCTGATCCTTGCTCAATGGTTCATGTGCACATTTGGAAATGTTTTCTTTTCAAGAGTGTGTTAACAATGATGCATCAATGAACACCATTTTTCAAGAAGAATATCTACAGATCCATCACAGGTGTTTGAGCTCCACCAAAAATAGTTGCTTATGGACTGTGACCAATTTTAAATGTTTTTGGTAGCCTTTTTTCCAGCAGCTGTAATTTGTTTAGAAATTGGTTTGCTGACGTGCCATACATCCTATTGATGCTTTATGTCTGGGAACTGCTCTTGCATGACCTTGGCTATTGAATTGTTCCTGTCAGTGGCTATCGGGTCTATTTACATTCCTTTGGATTGCAGAAGTTAAATTGTGTTAAAGAACCCATATGTTTCCATAGCAACAGAAGATGTACATTCAGATACTTGCACGACGACTGAACTCACAATGTCTTTGGTTTCCATGTCTGGAAGTGATAAGTACAGAATTTAGCAGAAAAACCTGAACTGTCACACTGTCCATCATCAGCAAGCCAGAGCCCTTTGCCAGCGAGAGCATTGACATCAACAGTGTCCATGCCTGGCTAATAGCTGGGAACAAGAAATCCTCCTTATATTTGTAGTACTAGGTTTCTGAAAGGTACTCGAGTCCCACAAACTTAGAAAACTTGAAATTGTACCGTACGTTGATCCGCTAAACAAAAAACAGATAAGTACATTTCCAGCAGGCACTTTTCCAAGTATAGGTTTAGCAGACCAGGAAAATGAACTATGGTGGTGTACACAGCTACCCTGGATCTTCAGGTTGGTGCCTTTGACTACACAAGTAAACTTCCCAAAGGCTCCCCACAAATCGTCCTATGCAATTTATGATCACATCAATTTAATCATTTTCATAATTTCGATCAGGTAGCAGTCAAATACAATGTATTTTGGTTCCTTTAATAGCCAATCGTCCAGAGTATACTGGTTTTGCGATTCCATGGTGGTGGATAAGTCCTCAACACTAAGAAGAGTGAAGTCCACATCACGAGCACAATCGTCAATCAGTAGCGAAGATGCTTCGGTTATTTCTGTGTGTGACATTTCCAATTTTTCCACATGTATTGGGGAAGCAGATAACATTGTCGGTTTCGTAGATAGCATTTTTTTAGAGGGGGTGGATTGTGTGAGCGGTTCTGCAAGCAATTTTGAAAAATCTTCTTTGTTTCTGTTTCTTCTGCGTGACGTGTGCTGTAACAATGATACAGGGTTACTTTCCATGGGTCACTGCTGACATTCAATTCAAATTCCGCCCACTGGACA
This sequence comes from Ambystoma mexicanum, assembly GCF_040938575.1. NCBI lineage: Eukaryota > Metazoa > Chordata > Amphibia > Caudata > Ambystomatidae > Ambystoma > Ambystoma mexicanum. Next base: position 280,131,842 of record NC_090923.1, on the reverse strand, counting down.
TCTGCATCACGACACAGAATCTTGCAAGGACCATGCTGAGCCTCAAAATATAGCTGCTCCCAAGTAACGGTTTGGCAATCGACATCATTGGTTTGTGTAGTTGTCAGAGTCTGTATGCTCCTCTTCTTCCTATGCCTCTAATTGCAGAGAGAAAAATGCTCAATTTATAGCACACATACAGAATGTATGAATTACAAACATGAAAATGTAATATCAATGAAACAGTTCAATTGGATTTGCTGACCACCAGACCAAGCTGAAAAACAGAATTTCGGATGGATTGTGTCCTCCCATGTATTCCTCATCTTTGACTTTCAATTCTGCTTGCAGCTTGCTGCTGAATTTATTTTTCATAGGATCAAGCGTCAGCGTTGAGTCTTAGTCCTCAATGGCCTCCGTAGCATCCCTCATGACATTGACGCTGGTATAGGAAGCACACACGCTGACCGTTACCTCAGTTCAATTTTTTCCACATTGCTGCGTGCTTCGTTGGTACTCGCCTCAGTCTTCGAATAATGTCCTCAACACCGAAGACAGGCTTCAAGCGGTGTTCAGACTGTGGAGAGAAAATGTCTGTCACAGACCCTCACCTTGTCTGTATGTAGTGCTTGGAGTCAGGCCACAAAGTCGACGACTGTGGCTCATGTCTAAAGAAGGCAAAACTCGATGCAGGTAAGGCCTCTCCCATATACCGGCTGTTACCCCCATTGAAAAGAAAATCATCCTCTAAATCGAGAGATGTTTCTCCCATTAGAAAGCGTCCTAAACACTGAAGACGTTCGAGGTCTAGTTCACAACACTCGACGTCCTATTCTCATAAGAAGAGTAAAAAATGGCATTGCAGATCCTCTTCAGCGTAGTCTCCCTCGCCCCAAAAAAGTTTCTTTTCCAAAGAAGAACTCAAAGCGGAATTAGAAAACTTCAATTTGAAAATGCTTGAAGTTTTCCACAGGCAAGCTCTTCTGAGTGCCCCTCTGAAGGAGTCTGAGAAAAGAAGCCACCCCTCGTGTCTGTTAAGACCAGTAGGGAGTCTTGTGGGGCTCCTTCTTGCATGCTTCAAGGCCCGGGAAGAGAGACTCCTAGACACAAGTTGAAGGAGTCTTCCTAGATGCACAAGAAAGACCCTGTGTCAACAAGAAAGTGTACCCCTGTGCAATTCTCCAAGGACGGAAAAAAGTAGTTTGCTCAATAGACCCGACTATTGGGGCTATTGATGAGTCATGTTATCGGGTCTCTACAGTTGGAGATCCTCAGATATGGTTCTATGAGTACCCACCACCAATCCCGATAAGGGTTGCAACAAAAAAGTCAAAAAGCAATGGAAAAGAAAGATACATCAATACCTTTGTTTTACTTCACAAGAAATGATTTTAAAAGGAAAAGTAAATATGACTATACAAATCACAATTAGTTAATGATCATTATACTGACATAAAAACAGAAATCATGAGTGTTTGGCAATTGGTTGTGTCACTTCATACAAACTAAATATTTGGGTGTACGGTGGAAGATGTAAACTGTGACAACTCATAAAGTTAATATTTTGATTAACAAGAAAGAAGAAATGAAAAAAAGAAATTTGAACACAAGTGTATTGTTTCAACTTGTTTTTTTGGGGGACGATAAAAATGAGAAAAGATCGTTGACAATACTGTTTTGTGTCAACTCTTATACAGTTCAAATGTATTCATTTGCCCCAGATGTGGGCTGGCTGCCAATACCCCAATTTTTGACAAAACCTTAGTCGACACTGGGGAAATTGGGTTCTTATTTTTACCCTAAGTGCAAATTCTATTTGTGAGGAAATATTGTTTCGGGGCTTTTTTTGGTATTTTCATAGCCAACGTGGAAAGATCTGATTTGACAAGATCTCAAATAAGAAAACCAATCTAATTGTAGTTGTTCCCTGTGGCCTTTACATTTCGGCGGTCACAGGCTATTCAAATGCCACCTTTATCAGGACTCCTTGTCAGGCACCCTGTGAAAAAAACGCATGTAGTGTGTGAGTGGTGCGTACTTCAAAGAGTGCCTGGAGAGCCTAAGCACTTTAAACAAGCTTGGTTATCCTCTGGGCACCGGTAGCGAACTTACCTACGGGGCTCAATCCCAATTCCTGAGTCTGTATGTCCATATGGAGCAGAACATATGGCTGTGGTGGTCCCAATGTAGGGTTGTTCGGTGGGAACTGCCTGGTGATTGCAGTGGAGGGGCCTGTTAATGCGGTCTGTCTTGGTGTCCGGGAGGCCAGGTGGTATCCTGCCTTGGCTCCGGTGTGTGAACCTGAGAGTAAATGTGTAAATATAAGAGGGAAGCTCTGAGTAGAATATGTGATATGCGAAATGATAATATATAACAACACGCTGGCTTAATGGGTAAGTTTCTTGTGAACAACCAGTAGTGTGTGGATAATGGGTAGATACAGGGCCCCTAAGTTTGCCAAATAATTTACTTGAGTCTCCGGAAAAGGCATTTTATTCTTCTAATTCACTTTTCTGCAGGTGGTCCCTGATGTTGTAAACATGCTCCTCCCTCTGTCCTGAAAAGAGAGGAGTACTGAGGGGCCATGGTTAGTAAAGTACAGGGTCTGCTAGGAGACCATGACCGTTTTATCGTGTCGTTGTGCCCGGTTGCTTGGGGGCGCCTAGGGTCTAACTGATGTTTGCTGTTTGGGCAGGGCACGCTGACCTTGCGTGTTCTGTATGATGCTCACTGGCAGCAGCCAGTGTTCTGTCGGCAGTGGATGGCGGGGTGACGCGCATCCTCGCAGCATGTATCCGATTGTCATGGCAACTCTTCATGTGGTGTGCGGCTTCGGCTTTCTCACGGTGTAGAGGCAGAGACTTGTTCTTCTAATCTCCCACCTTTTTGCCGGATGATGAGATCCAGAAACCTCATTTCAGAGTTACTATGTTCCATGGTGAATTGTATGTCTTCATTGCAGGAGTTGAGCCAAGTCCAGAATTCATCCAGTTGTTCCGTAGGGCCTGTCCAGATAAAGATGACATCATCTATGTACCTATGCCAATAACTCACTTGTTCCTTCCACCTATTGAGGCAAGAATAGACAAACTCCTTTTCATATTTTGCCATGTAGAATATTGCAAGACTAGGCGTAAAGGCTGCGCCCATGGCTGTAAAATTCTTTTGCAAAGAACAACTCAAAGCAGAATTAGAAAACTTCAGTTTGAAAATGCTTGAAGTTTTCCAGAGGCAAGCTCTTCTGATTGCCCCTCTGAAGGAGTCTGAGAAAAGAAGCCAACCCACGTGTCTGTTAAGACCAGAAGGGAGTCTTGTGTGTCTCCTTCTTGCATGCTTCAAGGCCCGGGAAGAGAGACTCCTAGACACAAGTCAAATGAGTCTTCCTCGATGCAAAAGAAAGAGCCTGTGGCTGGCCCTTCGAAGCATTCATCTTCGGTATCGAAGCCATTATGTTTATCACATAAACCTTTTGAGGCATGTGATCCATCGAAGCATACTAAATTGTCGGCCCATTTACTGACTGCTTCGAGGAAGTCGTCGACGCCTTCGACACCTTTAACTTCGTCAGAGCATTCAGTGCTCTCGAAACACTGCTAAACCTATGGCTGATATATCTAAGTGTTTTAGACCCAGTCCTAGACCTGATTTATTCAGACAAATGGGATCAATCTTTGAGGAAGATGAAGATCAGCTCCCTTTTGGGTACCAATATGAGACACCAAATGTTCCTGATGAGTTGATCTCTGAAGAATCAAAGATGCACAATCTGGTTTAAGCTCTAAAGGAGACCAGTAGCTGGCAAACATCACCAGAGACAGTTTGGTAGCCCAGTGTAAGGAACTCATGGTGGCAACAGTAAAGACAGACACAAATGATCACAATTCAAGGGTGTTTATTGAACTATAAATGCAGAGTGGAAAAACGCCTAATCTAAAATGGGAGCAAGCGTCGACCATCAAATGAAAAATAAGGCAGTCCTAGTGGCGTCGTGTCAAAATAAAAGGGCCTATACTAAGAAAAACCTATTGCCAATTCCTTACAACTAACTACAGAATGAGTGTGGGATAGGGTATCAAAATAAAGGAAACAGTGTTCAAATAATAAGTCAGGATGTGATTGCCTTGAGGTCTCCCTTTCCCATGTTTTTAGCAGAGGACAAGGTGGGACTTTGGAGCACAGCACACGCTTGAGTCTTCCTAGCACGAGCTGGCAGTTCTGTTCCAGCTGACACAGAACACGCTCAAGCTTTCTCAGCACAAGCCGACAGTTCCATTCCAGCTATCAGGTTCTTCGATGATAAAGTCTCTTTTCAATTAAAGTCTCTTTCTCTCGAGGGCCTGATGTTTTCCACAGCAAACAAACATAAAGTTCTGCTTCACGTATACTTTGGGTGACGGCTTCACCCCTGTGTCCCCATCTTCCTGGCACAAACCCCTTAGTAATTGTATTCTACAAATTTATAAGACAATTCCCTTCTTAGTGAAATTTGGGTGACAGCTTTCCACCCCTGGATCTCCCTCGGCACGGTTCGGATCCCAGATAACAAGGGGGACAATTCCCTTCCCCTTGTCTTGCAATATTTCTTGCTTTCACAAATCTTAATGTCCTTTTTAAACAGGTTTTCAGGCTTTGACCCTAATTACTGGTTTCCCTCTACCGGGTTCACTCTCACCGACCTTTGGTTGTCGGCTTCCCTCTGCCGGGTTCACTCTCGCTGATGGTTATTGACAGTTCATCATGGGACTTTAGACTCCGTCCCTTCTCATTAGCATCTTTCCGCCGGGTTCCGTCTTGCTAATCTTTACGAAATACAGTTCATGTATTTATGTTCACCCTGCAGGATTCACTTCCCTTGGCTTTCTCAATCATCTGCCAGTCAAAGACCTTCAACAGTACTGAGGATTTTACAAGACCCCCTGCATGACCACTTTGACCTCTTTTCGCCTCTTTCCAAGGGCTTCTGGTTATGGTAGTCTTTCTACCATTGGGTAATAGCCCAGAGTTTCCTGCCTGAGCATCCACGTGGTGCCGGCCTCCTCTGTTGCTGGTTTTCCCCCTCTTTAGCTTCTCAAAGTTCAAATTATCCGTTGGCTACTTTTCGTTCAACACAATTCGGTCTTTTATTGATTCTCCCCTTGACTCACCGGCTGTGATGAACCGCTTGCCGTTTTTTAATCCTTGGAGTCAAGGTTGGCACCTCTGAGACCAACGTCGTTTCCCGGCTTGATTATCAGCGGAGGAGGGTGTTGCATACCGTAGACATCTGCTGCAACGCATGCTGTCCTTTGTTCGTGGTCTTATGTTTCCATTTGCAGAGATTTCACAGGCCTGGCTCGGAAAGGGCAAGGTCACTTCATTCCTTGTCACCCCCTCGGTCTGCACCGTATTTCTCCTCCTCTTGAATTGCTGTGCTGAGTTAGCTCTTACATCTTGCTGACTGCCTTGCTCTTCCTGTGCTTTCGTGCTCCACCTTTTATCCCTGTGGGGAAAGGAAAGGGTGGTCAGGTGTGTGTGATTTTGGTCAATTGCATGACTTTGCCTGACCCTTGTGTTGGGAATTGTCAGGTAAACAGTACTCAAATTAGTCCTTTGTGTTTTATGTCGGGAGAAAGTGCTTGTGTCAGAAAAGGGGAGGGGTAGAGTTTCAGTGTGTTGTGCGGGGTAGGAAAGGAAAGAGGTGTTATATGGAGTTATAACCCTCGTATCGGTGATCTCAGAAGGGGGTAGGTTTTGTAGGGTTTGTAAAATGAGTAGGAGGGTTTGTGGAGCAAACGGGAATAACCGGGATCGTGAAATGAACAAGGGGGTTTGGGGGAACGGTAGTTTTCTGTCATAATAAATTGGGTGTTCGGAAAAGAATAATAAGAGGGACGTTAAAGAAATGACCAGATGTATTGGGGGCGGTAACAGAAAAACAAGGATTCTGGGAATTGTGGTTTTTGAGTGTAATGGGGTTTCTGGATTTTATTAAGGGAGCTTCTTTGGTTGGAAGGTAGGTGGGTGCAAATAACCCAAAAAAGCCTCAGGGACTTCGTCCCTTGTAGAATACTGCATCTCTCCTGGGGTATTCCTCCAAGCATAACCCCAGGCTCCCCTACCCAGATGATCCTCCTTCGCTCGTCCACCCCCAGGGTTGGGATCTGAGAGTGCCAGTCCTTCCCAGTCGACCTGAATAAGGGATTCCTGATGTCTACCTGGAAGACTATCCTCAGGTTTCATACACCCAGAGATGGCTGGTCAGGCTGATCCCTCATGCAGAGCTGTAATTAGTAAAGTGGCTGAGTATCTGGGCTGGTCCAAACACACAGCTGCTATGGAGACTGATGACCTCACTGATATTTTAGACATTGATCCAGTTAGGGAGGCTGTGTTACCATTCCATGCAGCCTTAAGAGTAAGGGTTATGGAAAACTGTCTAAAATCAGATTCTGTTCGACCTGTTAACAAATTGTTAACAAAGAAATACAGAACTGCTTCTGTGGACCCTCCTTTTATGAATAGGCACCCTACACCAGAGAACCTGGTGGTTCAAGCAGTAATAGTTTCATCAAAAGCTGCAGCTTACCCTTCTGCTCAGGAAGTTAAGGAAAATAGAAGAATTGACTCATTAGCAAAAAGAGCATTTGGTGCAGGGAGCATGGCCTTAAAATCAGCTAATTCTACCAGTGCCTTAGCAAATTACACTCGCACCCTTTGGGGTGTCGCTGCTTTTGCATCAGAACACATTCCGGAGGAAGAAGAAAGAGGTTTCTTAAGCCTAATACAGGCTGGAGCAGATGCCATGAGGCAGTCGTTGCAGTCTAGCCTGGATACAGTGGATTAAATAAGCACGTCCATGGCTGCCAGTACAGTGCTTAGGTGCATGTCATGGCTAAGAAAATCAGGATTTTTCTGCAGACGTCCAGGCATGTTTACTTGACATAAACAACAACCACAGGCGGTGTGAGGGAACAAATGCCACAAGCGATCCCTCTAATAGGTTACTAAACCTTTGATTACAGAAAAAAAGCGCTTGTGGGCAAGAACAGCTGTTCAAGAGGGAGATTCATCTAACACCAATGCCCAGATCGATAAATCAGTCTTTTTACCATAACTTCAGACATTACATCTTTTATTATTAACATATTGCAATAAAGAACATTTGCTTTGTTTTCTACAGTTCAGCTCTTGAAGTTTAACAGTGCAAGAAAGAGACAGTTCGTAGGAAGCAAACACATTTTGAACTTCCATTACTCTTAATAAAGTGTCTAATGCTGTGAAAAAAGTTGTTTCAGCATTCATCAGGCACACCGTTCATGCTCATATCATCCCAGTCATACCAATTCATAAAACATTACAAAACCCAACATGTTTCTTTCCCATTAAGTTTTTTCTCAGTAATACCAGGAAATTCATCCGGGTCTATCTGTCAGAAAACTAAACATTGTTCAACTTTAAATACAAATACCAGATATCAGTTTTGATTTTTATATTATTGAACAATTTCTATTAAGCTCTTGATTCCTCGTTCATGAGTATCATCTTCTCTTGGCCAGAATGACGAATCTTTCCTTACAACAAAGTGAACATTGGTGTTAAATTACCATATGTCATCGAGTGTAAATCTTGTAACGTCAACCAATTCAATTAGATGCTGACTGTGTACCTGAGTTACACCATTTAAATACAACACATGCAGAATTCTGAAATACACTCGTGAGCCCAAGCATCTTACACGCTACAAGACAGGGTTGTTCACTACAACAGACTCAAAATCTGAGTCTGTGTTGAAGACCCACACATTAAACAATCTAAAATCAATTATCCGGTCACAATTATGTTTAAAGTGCTCATCCTGGCTTATCATTCTAAACAAGGTGATTTCCAATACTGCGTGCAGCAAATACCGGCGTCGGGCGTGCTTGCACCTTATTATGGATCATCAAGTATTTTATGCGGGCTGCCGTTTATCGACAAAACATACTGTGCAAATCAAAACACAGACAACAAATATTTACCACCTCTGTTTAGGCCATTGCATTGTTTAGGGGCTTACTATGCCATATGTGTTTAAGGCGTAGATGTAACAGGGTTTACCAGAACAAATGCAGTAAGACCGTACTCTCCCGCTTGGAAACTGTCTACTTGGAAAAAATCTAAAGTTGCGGGTGTACACAATACAGAAGGTTATATCTCGACCGTTGATTTCCCGGTATGATGTCGGTCTTGTGTTTGTTATGGACCTATACCACAGGCTGGTAAAACAGACCGGTAAAATATCTAATTATGATTCCTAAAGGAGTTTGTAACATTTGTCTAAGTGTACATACAAGATCAGATTTATATAAGGTGCTGTTAAACTGTGGCACATAACCTGTCTGTGAAAGCGCACCTGTGCGAGAAACGGTTCTCAGGCCGACAGGGACAGCCGTTCGAGTCAACTGGCTCAGACTACAACGCCAAGGCGTCGGCGATCAGCTTGCTGTAGCTGGCCAGTGATGGTGCTGGGTAGCATTGCCCCCACAAATCGTAACTACATTTGGAGGAAAACATTAAAAGAATCGCTCATCTAGTTTCGCCCCGAGAGACAACACATAGTCTCAATCGTTAACAACTGCACAGGAAAATCGCTTACCGGTAGGGCGGTTCCTCCTGCCTGCCGTGGCGCTCGTCTTAGCTCATCAGCCGTCTGATAGGCTAGACGCACTTGGCATTTACTTGTTTTAAGTTCGGCGTTGTACTACAAAACTCTTTCCTGATTGGGTGTGAGAAAGGTACATCTCCTATGTTGGTCTCCTCCGCCTTCAGTCCTCTTTTGCTGTCTGTTAATTGTATCATGTCTTCTATCCCGTAATGGGAAATTATAGTCTAAATCAATCAAATGTTAAAGTGAGCCTCCAGCGCTTCTCTATCTCCAAGTGTGCGGGGTGAATGTCATATCTGTTGCTAAATAGATCTTACCCCAAAGAAAGAAAGCCAAAAACAGATGTGCTTGCCTTGTACATTTTCTCAGCTATTCGCAGTTCACCATATGGATACACTAAAAGGCAGTACAGTGATGACCCAACTCATACCGTCCAGTCTATTTTTTCGTTGAGTCCTTTCTGCATGCTTTTCGACAGAAAAATTAGCTGCTGCCCTTTTCTTAACAGTATATTTTTATCGCGATTGCTGTCCATTGATCTTATTTTATACAAAATGGACCATTTCAATTCCTCAGGTTGATGTACTCTTCAATCCAGTGGTCCACCATTGGTGCATTGGGTGTCCGGTTTTTTAGGCGACTCCTAAGTTCACCTATCCTGTGTTTAATTTTCCTATCGGTTTTACTTATATAGATTTTCCTGCACGGACACCAGATGATGTAAACTACCAAGGACAAATTGCAATTGGTATGCTGAGTTTGTTTCCATGGAGATGTCAATCCAATCTCAATCTGTGCTCTTGAAGGTATAGCAGCAGCATGTGCGGTGTACACAAGGATGGTGGCCAGTAATCTCTGGCAAACCCCATTGTTGAGGCAGTGTCCTTTGTTTTATGGGTCTCAAACTTATATTGTTTCTTGTGAGGTGATCTTTCAAGTTTCTACTTCTCTTAAAAGCTATTACTGGTCTCGGTACAGGCTGGGGGCTTTTTTCCCAGAATGTTCCAAGTTTTAGAGATTATCTTCTTGATTGCGTTTGATAGCTGGCTAAATGTATTCACAAAGACTCATTTGTTGTTTTTGCCTTTGTCCACTGATCGGCCCTTATATTCTAATAGGGAGTCCCTGTGGTTGTTACTGGCCCTTTTTAGTGCTTTTTTTGTGACCTCATCCGGATAGCATAGTAGGCTCAGTCGCTCTTTCATCTTGTTGGCCTCTCTTTTGAAATCGGCTTTATTTGTGCTGAGAAATTGTCCTAAGGGAAGATTATCCCTCGAGAGTCGAGGATGAAAGCTGGTATAATGTAGAACAAAATTCCTGTCACTAGGTTTATTGAAAGGCTTCACAAAAAGGGTTTTCTTAATGGGATCCACTGTGATAGTGATGTCCAAAAAGTTAAATTCATCTGTACCATGGCTGTATGTGAATTTTAAGAATCTGTCTTGGGCATTTACCCAGAGGCAGAAATTCTTGAGCTCTTCATTCGTCCCGTTAAAGATGACAAAAATGTTGTCAATCTTATTGCCTCCAGGCTTGTATATTTTTAGCTTTTGGATTGTGGATACACATGATTTTCAAGAGTTTGAAAGCCTCCATGTAGAGGCTGGCTATGCTCGGTTCCAGGGTAGCTTATGTTTGGGGGTTCTTTTGAGGTGGAAAATTTGTTAATCCAGTGGCTGAGAAGAAATTGCCTGTGAATCTTAACATTCATCCAACTTTCCACGTTTGTTTACTCAAACCAGTAACCAAAGTTACAAGATTGAATTCAGTTCCTCCTTCAATCTTTGTTGACTCAGATTCTGAAGAATATAAGGTTAAGATAATCTTAGATTCTAGGAGAGTAAGAAATAGATTGAAGTACTTAATTGATTGGAAAGGTTATGGGCCAGAGGAAAGATCATGGGATTTTGCGGATGATGTTCATGCCCTATGTTGGTAACATGGTTTCATAAAGAAATTCCTTTTAAACCAAGCCCTGAGGCCAGGGCCTGAGAAGGACGGTACTGTCGGGTAGGGTCAAGAGAGAAACATGGATATTAATTACAAAGTTTTGGGTTTATTAAGGGGAGATGTTTATAATTGGTTCAGACCTTAACTAGTTGGCTATCAGAAAGAGGATTCCCCAAGCCATCATGGCTGACATGACATGGAAGCTGATTGGTGAATATTAACAGGACTGCTGATTGGAGGACAATTGGAACTTTGGTCCTGTTTGTGTTTTCCAACTGCCTTTCATTGTCTTAACTTGAACAGGAAGGTCCAGTGTTTATGTAACTCTAGTTTTTAAGGCCTAATCACTATAAGCTGTGATGAAATTCTAAGAAGAGTCCAGCTGCTAGCAGGAAAGTCAGCGTGGCACAAGACAAGCTGTTTTCTCTTGGTGGGAGCTGTAAGGAAATCATGGTAGCAACGGTAAAGATAGACACAAGTGATTACAGTTCAAAGGTGTTTATTGAACAATGAATGCAGGGTAGAAAAACGCCTAACCTGAATCTTAGATGGGAGCAGGCGTCGGCCATCAAATGAAAAATAAGGCGTTGTGTCAATTAAAAGGGCGTATACGAAGAAAAACCTATTGTCAAGTCCTTCCAACTAATTATAAAAAATGTGTGGGATAGGGTTACAATAAAGAAAAGAAGTGTTCCAATTCATATGTCAGAATGTATTGCCAGGGGTCTCCCTTGCCCACCTTTTCAGCATGGGACAAGGTGGGACCTTGAACACACTCAAGCTTTCTCCGCACGAGCAGGCAGTTGCATTCCAGCTAGCAAAGTACACGCTCAAGCTTTCTCAGCAGGAGCGGAGAGTTCTGTTCCAGCCATCAGGTTCTTCATGATAACGTCTCTTTTCATTAAAAAGTCTCTTGCCTTCGAGGGCCTGATGTATTCCACTACAAACAAACAAAAAGTTATTTTCCACAGTTCACACTGGGTGATGGCTTCACCTCTCGGTCCCCCTCTTCCAGGCGCCGACCCCTCCATTATCATATTAAACCAATCAATTGAACAGTTCCTTTGTCAATAAACTTCAGGTGATAGCTTTTCACACCTGGATCTCCCTCGACCGGGCTCCGACCCACTTGACAAGGGAGACAATTCACTTCCCTGGTCTTCCAATACCTGTCACATTCACAAGTCTTAATGTCTTTTTAAACAGTACTTCAGGCTTCTTTCCTGATTGCCGGCTTCACTCTTGCCAACCTTTACAACACACTTTTCATGCACTCATTTCACCAAGCAGGATTCATTTACCTTTGCTTCTCAATCATCTGTAGATCAAAGACATTCGACGGTGCTGAGGATTTTACAAGATCCCTGTATGATCACTTTAACCTCTTTTCGCCTCTTCCCACAGGCTTCTGGTTCCGGTAGTTTCTACCATTGGGTAATCGCCCAGAGTTTCCTGCCTGAGCACCCACGTGGTGCCAGACCTTTTTGTTGCTGGTTTTCCTCCTCTTTCCTCAATTGTATCTTTAAGTCTTTCAAAGTTCAAATTGTCCGTTGGCTACTTTTCGTTCACACAGTTCGGTTTCTTATCAATTTTCCTCTTAACTCATCGGCTGTGATGAACTGCTTGCCTTTCTTTATCCTTGGAGTCAAGGTTGATACCACCGAGACCAGCATCTTTCCCCGACATGGTCATCGGCGGAGGAGGCTCTCGTGTACCGTAGACATCTGCTGCAACACACGCTGGCTATTGTTCGTAGTCTTATGTTTCCATCTGCTGAGGTTTCACAGTCCTTGATTGGAAAGGGAAAGGTTACTTATCTCCTTGTCGGTATTCACCATCTTTCACCTCCTCTTGAACTGCTATGCTGCGTTAGCTCCCACGTCGTGCGGTCTGCCTTGCTCCTCTTGTGCTCTGGTGCTCCACCTTTTATCCCTGTGGGGAAGGGAAAGAGCTGTCGGGCATGTGTGGTTCTGGTCAATTGCCTGACTTTGCCTGACCCTTGTATTAGGACATGTCAGGTAAACGTCTCTGGTGTTAGTCTGTTGTCTTCCATGTTGTGTGAAAGTATTTGTGTCAGAAAAGGGGGGGGAACTGTTGGAATATCCTATGTGGTATGATGGGTAAAAGGTGTTCAAAGTAGGGGGATACAGCTTCTCTCCCGTCGGTGTACCACTCCCACTCCCCAAGGACCCCCCCCCATCTAAGTGATCCTCCCTCAGTGGTCCACCCCCAGAAACTGGATCCAATAGCGATGGTCGTGTCCTGGCCACCTGGAAGATAGATCCCCGGGGTCTAGCTAGGGAGACATTCCGGTTTCTCAGAGGTTTCTCAAGAGACGATGTTGACGTTTATTTTAATTTTTTTAAATGTTTTTATTTGCATTTGTGAACATACATCTATTGCAAGCTGTAGGTTGCATCGTACAATATATGCTGCAGTATTCGAGATTTTGGGAGACGATGTGGACGTTTATGTGGCACTTTTAAATAACGTTTCCCTTGGTTAAAAGGTTGTTTAGTTTAGGCAATTAGTGAGGGGCGCAAGATTTACCCGCATGCAACGTTTCTCCGGAAGAATTTGAAGCTCATTCTGTGAAAGTGCAAGTTTCTGTTGCGCGCGTACTCCAAATTGATACTTCGTTCCTTTTTACTTTAAGACAGTGCGCATGACTGTAGTGCGCTTTCCCGAGCCTAGAGCATTGTTTTTATGCTCGTGCATGTTCAAAGAGTTAATGAATTTTGTGAAATGCAGCAGAGCTTCTTGCCTGAAAAGAGAAGTGTCTTCTGGGAACAGAGCTGTTCTGAGCATGCATACGTGAGGATTGGATAGTGTCCGTGTACTTCCCTGTTTAATTAGAGAATCTTTGAACAACGTTACAGTACAGGGGCAATTTTGAGAAAATGCACAATTAGTTTGATCTGAGTTTGTGGAGACATTTCAAAGTCAACGCAGAAGAAAAAATCTATTCAACTAGTTTCATAAATAGAAAACGTTCCAGACCAGAGAGCTGTGTCTCCATGATAATATGATCAGCCTTCAAACTATTTCAATAAAGTAAAGATACCTCTACGAAGAGTTCTTCTCTAAAGGTTCAAGAATGTTTTGAAAACTACCTTGTTGTAAGTTATTTTGACACCTTCAAAAGGTTCTTTAAATAATGGAATTCCTCCTAACTCCTCAAGAAGGAAATACAGGTATATGTTGTACATTGGGTCTGAAAGGAGCTGTCTGGGTTTTAGAGGGGAAGTAATTGTTTTCATTTTTTCGTCCTCTGCAGATTTTCAGCTACTAGCAGGCAAGTTAAAGACTGAAGTCTGTTCTTTTTTATTTTATCCACTTCCCCGTTCCCTCTGGGGCGTTCTGACTTCTGCTGTAAACTAGATCAGTAGTTGGCTGAACACTTTATAGGGTCTGTGGGGTTCAGCAGCTTCTGCGGATGAGGTACCAGGACCTGGAGAAACTAGCTCAGGAAGATCTCCTGGAGCTCTTGCTCTTCAGGTAACCACCCCCCAGCCCCCTCCCCCCCAAGTGGATCTGTTTGCGACCAGTAGCAACCAGAAGTTCAAACTGTTCTGCTCCAGGGAATTTCCCCAAAGAGGAGCTCTATGAGAAGCGTTCCTAGTGGACGGAGTTTCCACTGCTGTATACGTTTCTGCCAGTCCCTGTCATTCCTCATGTCATCAGGAGGTCGAGGAAGTTTGGTCGGATTGGGCCAGGAGAACGTGCTACCTGGACCTTCTGGAAATTGCCATTTTCCCTCCAACTCGTCTTCCCCAAAAAGAGGACTTACTCTCGCAAGAGGGAGGTCACATTCTTTACCCAGAGAGCTTGACTCTGAATCTTTACGCCTGGTATCTGAAAGGGTGAGATGCAAAGATTGGGACCTCCCGGGAAAGACGTAATGGAAGTGTTGCTTTCGCCAAGGAGGTCAGCAATTAAATTCCTGTACCGTTACTGTTGGAATATGTTTTGCAGCTGGTGCAGGGAAAAAAGACTAGATCCTTTTGCATGTAAACTTCCTGATGTTCTGTCGTTCTTGCTCCACCTGACCCATTCTGGGTTGCAAGTAGCCACAGTGAAAGGGCTACTTAGCGGTGCTATCAATCTTCAAATGATCACCAAATGAGGGGTTATACTTCAAAGTGCCGATTCTGGTACAATTTCTGAAGCGTGTAACCAATTTCTTTCAACCCACTCCCTTCATCGTGCCGTCATGGGATTTAAATCTTGTATTAAGAATTCTTATGGGAGCTCCATTTGAGCCCTTACATTTGTGTCCTCTGAGGATGCTCACTATGAAAATGGCCTTTCTAGTATCTATCACGTCTGACCGTAGGGTAAGTGAGCTGCAGGCCTCATCTTCCAAACAACCATTTACATCCTTTTCTAAGGATAAAGGAATTTTAAGAGTTAAATCATCTTTCCTTCCGAAAGTTGTGTCAGTGTTTCATTTAGCACAATGTATTGTACTGCCATCTTCTTACCCTCTTGCTCATCCATCTAAAGAGGAGGAGAGACTACATCGACCCGAAAAGGGCACTAAGCTACTACATTATAAGAACTTGAAGTTTTTGGCAAGATAATAAGCTTTTTATCACTTATGCTGGCCAAAGACTGGGCATGGCAGTGACAAAACAGACAATCTCTACATGGATTGTAATGTGCATAACAGAGTGTTATTCATTAACAGGCAAAGATTCACCCGTAGGGGAGGCTGCTTCTTCAGCTCTGGAAAGAGTTGTGCCTGTGCGAGACATTTGTAGAGCAGCAACCTGGTTGTTGCTTTACACTTTCAGTACATTTTACTGCTTAGATCTTTTTCAGGAGAGGAAGCCAAATTTGGCAAGGCTGTCCTCCATAATATTAACAAAAAGACAATACTTGGCCCCCACCACCTAACTCAAACTGCTTTGGGAGTCTATCAAAATACGTGAGAGGACACAATCCTTTCGAAGAGCAAGTTATTTACCCGTGTGAACGTTCTTTTGACTGGATGTTCCTCCCACGTATTCCTCATCGCCCACCCATTCATCCCCTCTTGCCTGCTTAGAATTTTCCATATCTTACTTTCTCACAACGTCAAGATTGTCTTCTCCTATGACACAGCATGCAAGTTAAAGTGGGAAAAAACGAAGAACGGAAGTAATGCGCACTGCTTCATAAACCAGCGTCGATGTCACAAGGTACGCTACGGAGGCCATCGAGGACCAAGACTCTGTGCCGCTCGACCCTATTAAAAAAAAATTCAGAAGCAAGCGGACTTGAATGTTCAAGATAAGGAATACGTGGGAGCAACATTCAGTCGAAAGAACATTACCACAGGTAAGTAACTTGTTCTTTGAAATTGTAGAAACCTTGAAATGTGTTCTTCCACTTAAAGAATCATATATACATTTAAAATAAAATGTCACTATGGAAACCATTAGAACATAGTTCAGTTAAAATGAATGATAACTGATATTTTACAATATGTTGTTAAACCTCTTGTCCATGTCTCTTCAATTTCGACCACTTCAGTAGTACATTCTTTTTACACAATAAATTCAAAGAACATTGACTAAATTGTTAAACAGTTTAATGTTAAAATCTTTGATCTGACAAGTACATCTTGAGAAAGATGATTTAATGATTGTCGACCTTACAATGTAAGTTAATCTATGTAAAAAGATATGGTTAATCATCTGATTAAAACTTTTTAAATTAATGACATAAGGTCGAACACTGTGTAAATGTAACCTTTTATAAAGACCTATTGAATACTGTACATGATAACCTTTTGAGTTGTCGCAGGTTGTTGATGTGAGATCATCGTGCAAAATATATTGATTCTATTGTGGCCCCTTTTAATGGGTTGTAATGTTATTTTGACACAATTCAATTTTTCCCCTAAACAGCTAAAGTTTATAAAGAAAAACAAACCATTCATATAGTGAAAGAGTCTGTTATTCAGTGACAAAGTACATTTTTTTGAAGCTTTACTTTCATTGTTGCATGTGTTTCTGCGATAAATACATCACAGTTGTTGATCGAATACTTTGCAATTTGCTGACAGTATTGTAAATTATCACAAAAAATAAGTTATCTTAAATGTAAAAAAGATATTGTTAATCAACTATTAGTTCAAATCAATATATTATGACTTCTCATAGCTCATCCTGCAGACCGGTTGCAGTAGAAGAATAGTACATTGTTGAATTTCTAGACTGCACCTATTTACTTTATTTTATTTGTAATGCGCATCCATGAACCCTGAGGCATGAGGGCGCATACAAGACAGACAGAGACAAGAAACATAAACTAAGATGGAGACCTGCTAAGCGGAAAGGCTGAGGACTAGGGGGCGCAGGTTAGTGCACCAAAGCCTGGTTAGTGAAATAAGAAGGTCTTAAGATCTTTTTTGAAGAGGGGAAGGGAGGAGTGAGCTCACAGTGAAGGCGGCAACGAGTTCCATGTCAACAGGGCGGCCCTACAAAAAGCTCCCGTCTGTGCCTTCTTGATTCTGCATCTCGGCAAGAAAAAATAATTCTGATGACTCGACCTCAGGATTCTACTATGGGGTTTTTCCCTAATATAGTCTTACAAGTAGGAGGGCATAATGCTCAATCTACATTTGAAGGTTATAACTGCAAGTCTAAAAGTATAACGTGCCTCCACTGGGAGCCAATGCAGTGAACATCCTGGCTGATCAGCTGGCCAAAACCGGAGCCATCCAAGGGGATCTCCTTGAGATAGAGTCCCTGTTGGGGGAAATCCAGGTCACTGCTGTCACTAGGTCCCAGATAAATGCTCATAATGAACTCTGAACTGCAAAGTGGAGTAAGGAGACCCCAGATGCTGATTTAATCACAGCACAAAAAGGGGATCTGATTATTGGGAAATTTTATAAACACATTGAGGACCCTGATTACATTGGGAAAGAGGACATCAGGGTGTTGATGAAGTGTCCAAAATTTTCCAAATCCAAGATGGTTTATTGGTAAGGAGATCCATCTCTGGATGCGACCAGTGGGTGGTACCTACCTCATTCCGAAGCCTGATGCTCAGTCATGGTCATGACTCGGCCACAGCCGGTCATCGGGGGTTTCATATTACTCTAGTAATCTTGCAGGAGGTTGCATACTGGCCACACATAGGGCAGGACCTCGACCAATATTTGAAGGGGTGTCTTGTGTGTGCACACTTTCAGCCAAGGTCACTCATACACTGTGATCCCCTCCAGAAGAGGGGGATGACACTGTCTTGGTCAGATTTACAAGTAGATTTCATCGGGCCCGTGATTCGCTCTTCTAGGGGGAACACGTACATGTTAACAGTAATATGCTTGTTTATTTTTAAACCTTTATTTATCTTACACAGACATTACCGCATAACTTGACAGTGCATTAGCCATGTCATCATCACATGAATATACAGCGATCAGGTACACTTAGATACAACATTACAGTATTTCTGAATCCACATTTCCTGCATATTTATCAGCCAGGTATTGTCTATATCTGCCCCATACTTCTCTGGGATGGCTATAGCTGGATAGTAAGCGGCATACACCTCTTCAGTCACTGGCCCACAGCATGTCCTTTTCCCAACCCGCTTCCGTGGGTGGTTCTACACATTTCCACTACATCAATATTGCCCTTTTGGCTAGTAGTAAACTGAGATTGAGCAAGTTACGCCAAGTAGGATTCATTTTGCTCACTGTGCCCAGCATGCATATACCCGGATCCCATACCATTGGGTAATCTGCCATTGCATCAAGTGCTTTGCATATGTCTGCCCAGTATTTAGACGGTCGCATGCATGACCACAACATGTGAAACAAGCCGGCCTCTTCACTCCCGCATCTGGGACATTTCTTGTCTGCTATGGGATATATGGTTTTAATCCTGGCCGCTGTATAGGAAGCTCTGTGCAGGACTTTATAAGGTTTGAAGCGATAGCGCGTGTTTTATGAGACGTTTCTTGTCAGTAACATGCTTGTTTACCAAATGGGTGGAATGTCTCCCGGCCCCAAATTGCAAGGCAGAAACAGCAGCTACCCTGATGATCAACCACATCTCGCGTTTTTGGCCTACCCCAAAGGATTGAGTCAGACCGAGGAAGTCACTTCACCAGCAAAGTGATGACAAAGATGTGGGAGATACGTGAGATGAAAAGGAAACTTCATATTGCATACCGCCGGTCCTTTAGAGGGGGAGTTGAGAGGTACGATAAAACAATTGTGAGCATCCTAAAAATGTTTGTGGCAGATTCTGGGCCAAGTTGGGACATCCGATTACCGCTTGTCCTGATGGCCATCAGATCTACACCATCTTCTGCGACCAAAATGTCTCCATTTGAGCTATCACTGGATGAAGGATGGTGCTACCTCAGCATCTGCTCTATAGAACACAAGAGCAGACACTGATAAACGCTTCCACAACTCATGAATATGTTAAGAATCTAAGAAAACACCTTCAGCATGCTTTTGCATACGCTCAGCGGAATCTGGAAAAATCAGAGAGGCGATGAAGTCTCAATATAACTTATAAACAACCAAAAAAGAATACCAAGTAGGAAACCAGGTCTACTTGTACAATTTTCAAAGGAACCAGACTAAGGAGAGAAAATGTCTCCCCTCCTGGCGCGGTCCTTTTGAAATTGTAGATGAAATTTCACCTGTCGCCTACAGAATCCGCATCCCCAAAGAAGAGAAATGGGTCCACATAAATTAGTTAAAGTGTTGTCATCCCAGGCAAACCTTGCAGCTGATTGAGGCGCCAGGGGAAAATCAAATAGAGGATACATCTGGAGAATGAGAACAAGAAAAAGAAGAACCAGAAGGTAACAGATAGGTCCATAGGTATATCTATCTTATAGGGAGTACTTTTCTTCATTTTCATTGCAAAAGTGCCTCACATAATCATGGTGTAAAAATAACTGTTTGCCTTGTTAAGGAATTATTTGCTGATATTGTTCGAATACTGTAATGAATCTAATGTATGTGTGTCCCACTGATGTCAACCTTCCGGGAAGACAATCAGTGGGAACAGTTTGTAACCTGTCTTTATTTATTCACCAGTGAGTACTGATTCCGTTCCTTGATAGACCAATGAGAATCTCCCAAGGAACCCGGAAAAGGGAAGGAAGGAAAGGGGGTGTCGATCCACACTCCAACAAAAGACAAAGGGAGGATCGTGGCGTACCGTTCCTTGATGGAAGGACTCCACCCAATGAACCCCACTTTGCCCTACTCTCCCTCAACAAGATGTCTCAGGAAAGGCAGGGGGGGATTTGTCCGCCCAGCAGAACTCCCCTACATCACCAAACTATTTTTCGGTAGTACAAGCAGATCATCTGCACTGGCTCTGTTGAGCACCATTGCATTGCACCAACACTGCACTTTGCAGTCTCCAAAATGATGGCTGAGCCGTCTTACCAGCCACACATGGGGCAAGATGAAACACAGAACCCCCCGAGAATTCCTGCCAGTATTTTCTTCAATTGCACCAAAGAAAAGAATTCAAAGGCAGCACTGATATGCTGCCAGCTCAAAAGTTTTTCACTGAGACACGCGTTTAGCAAGAGTGGTTGCTGAGTGGGCTGTCTTGCTGTTCCTGTGTCCTGTGTCCAGTGTGAAGATCGATCTTGGATTGGACTCTGTTTGCTTCTGTGGAACTGGAACTTTGTTCATTGTGTAACCAGTCCATGTCATTGACGTTTTTTGGGTCATTTCTTGACTTCCTGCCTTCCCCTTTCCCAGCAACCTCTTCATAACCACCAACGCCGTGCGTTTAGCGCACACGTTTAGCAAGAGTGGTTGCTGAGTGGGGTGTCTTGCTGTCTCCCACGCTGTTCCTGTGTCCTGTGTCCAGTGTGAAGATTGATCTTGGATTGGACTCTGTTTGCTTCTGTGGAACTGGAACTTGGGTACGAATTATTTCTAAAAGGGTCTACTAAGGATCTGATTGACTTTATTCAGCGAAATAGTGGCTCATTTTCCTTATTTTCTCTGTTTTCCATAGTTCATTGTGTAACCAGTCCATGTCATTGACGTGTTTTGGGTCATTTCTCGACGTCCTGCCTGCCCCTTTCCCAGCAACCTCTTCATAACCACCAAAGCTGCGCGTTTAGCGTGCGCGTTTAGCAAGAGTGGTTGCTGAGTGTGCTGTCTTGCTGTCTCGCGTGCGAGTGGGCTGCGGCTGTATTTTGGTATTGCTAAATCAGGTGGCTGGTGATTCAAAATGACTACAACGGTTAGTAAAAAATTGAAATTAACCTCAGGCATGCCTGCAATTAATCCTGGCCAGCTATTTAATATAGAAACGGCGGCGATCAAAATTGGTCATAAGGTTAGCCACAAAAAGCAAAATTTACAGCGCTCAACGTCACTTTCATCTGACATTCGTCTGTATTATACCCAAGATATGATGTGCAGTAAAGAGAGCGGGTCTAATTGTGGAACGTGTTTGTTATCTGAGCCTTCAACACTAACGGCCCCAAATCAACCAGTGTGTTCAGAGACTGGGCAAGTGCCGATAAAGAACGTGTCGGGAGAGGCTATGGTGAGTGGCAATGTTACCCCTTTACCTGCTTCTGGTACAATTGCAGAGCCTTCTGGGTCAGCAGTAGTGACAAATATGACAAATATGAATGAGTTCCCTAGTAAATATATGGTCACTGATGAGCATGTGATTCCTAAACTTTCAGGCGAAGTCACTGACATGACCTTGGTGACAGCCTGTACCTATGATGGACTCCAGCCCGGTGGTGAGTCCATGCCTCATGCTGACATGGGCATGCAGCCTATGTTGGAGCCCATTTGCGTTTCAGTGGCAGCCCAGCGTCGTCTGCGTGCTGCCTATGAGATACTTACTCTGACAGGAGAAATTGATGAGGAGGCTATGGAGTTTCTGAATACATCGGGAGAGTCTGTCTCCCCCTCAGCTGATGTTATGTACATATGTTCTAACACAGGGGATTTAATCCAGTTACAGCAAGACAACATCACAGAGACTACAAATCAGATAGCTAACTCTGGGGGAGGTGGGACTCCAATCCAAAATTGTCATCAAACCCCTCCAGTGAATGAACAGATGATTAACTCTAATTGTATTGAAGAATCACCCTCTTTCATTGCCCCGACACCTCGAAGAACAAGGTTTGAGGAACCTCATCGGGAGTCCGATTTTTTTATTAATAAGAATTGCTCCAAACGGTTTTCTTTTCCGGAAGCCCCGGCGCTAAATAATACTCTTGGCGCCATGAATACTGCTTTACTAGCATTAGCAAAACTTTATGAAGTTCTAGAAGGTAAGCTTAATCATCAATCTACCTTATTAGAACAATGTTGCAGTGGCCTAGCGGTGTTAACACAATTACCGCATGTTGAGAAAGTGAACATGCAGCCCAATGTAGAGACTGTCCAAAACTTTCGGCCTGAATTGCAAAATCTAATGCATGAGGATTGTATACAAGTTGGTGCCTTGAATGAACTAGGAGGCAATGAAAGAATGTGTGATGTAGATCTTAATGGTCGTATCCAGCAGACATTGAAAACAACAGAGGAACTTGCCCCATCTGAAACTAACCTTCTAGGTAGTGAACAAACTAATTCCAATCAAAGTAACGATGATAAAGCTACTCGTGAGCCTGACGGCCAAAGCAATGAGAGGGGGCCTTTAGTCACCACCGTACCGTCAGGCCATATGTTCTTTTCGTCTAAACCTGTTAAGGTAAATGTAGTCAAGACGGTGGCGGTGGTCACTGATCCTGCACCCCCTGCTCCCAGGAAATTGTTCACAAAGGGGCGAGGTGCCAGATCAGAGGTCTCAGGCCGCAAGTTTATCAAAACCCTATCTAGACGTAATCAAATTGTTAAAGCTGTGAAAGTCGATCTGGTTAAATCAGGCCCCAAACAAGCCACTCAAACCTTTATGCCGTATGGGCCCCTGGATGAATTGGTTTCTATTTCAGTCGGTATGGGTGCCCAAGACTCAGAACGGTTTATCAAATCCCAAACAATGATAAATAATCCTGATTCTGATGTAACTAAGAATGATGGTACAAGACCGTGCAATGAGGGACATGTAGACACACAGACTAGTTTGCGCATGGGGATGAACGATGGGCATCTGAGACAAACGGCCCTAGCGGAACTTAGAGAAGAAATTAGAACATCTATTAAGTCATATATGTCACACATACCTGGGTCTCCCTCCTGTCCCTTAAATAGTGTAGGTTCTATGATGATCCAGGGTTCTGATGTGGGAAAGGAGTCTACTATACTGTGAGACCTAAAAACAGTAATTTCCAGTGAAACTCATCTACAAACTGATGTGAATACCAAATCAGGCCCGATGCCTCCAATGCAAGCTGAATCTTTTGCTCAACCTTGGCTCACAGCCATGCCCCGACAATCAGTCAATTTATCGGGTGTTCCTTTGTCCCAACAATATGGCATCACTCAAGCATATGGTCAGTCGCTCTGGCCCGAAACTATTGCTCAGACCCAGGATATCCGAGATATCATAAAAACTTCGATTGCAGCATATATTGGCGAAACCAGCCAATGTATCCAAGGGACTGGTGGGAATCCAATGCTGCATTATCCTGATGTGAGCCAGTTATTAAAGGGACCGGCTCAGTTGGGCAATCGAGCAGGGCCGGAAAATGATGTTTCATCAAGGCAGAAATTTTCGACAAATGCTCAAGTTGCTAATAGCAATTCTAAGGATGGTAATAAACAGCAAACTAAGCTTAGGTCCCACTGCTTAGTGATCAGATGTCGTGAAGATCCCTATCCTACATATGTATTAAATCGAGCTAGTATCTTGAATATATGCAGTGAAATCACGGCCTTGTCTGACATATCTTCAACAGATGTCTCATTGGTTGAATTTACAAACATAAATGATCCATCCGCGGCAAGACTTCATCTACAATCAGCAATTGTGATGAACATTTTGTGGCAATCTAAAACAGCCCTATATGAATTGGGCTTTCATTTATTCAAAGACCCACTCATAACAAATAATGTGATGGACAAAGCGAAAATTAGGACATACCAGCCTACCAGGAACAGAGAATCGAATCAGATTGTAAACTTTGTTCCAAAGATGTTGACATCACATGAGTTCATTACAAGATCATAACATAATGCTGATTTAGGCAGCCTACTCTCGTGGAATACGAGAGGGCACAAGCATTTATTTGAGCTTGCAAGTGAAGATTTGGCGCTATATGATCTAATAGCCCTACAGGAAACCTGGCTCGTTGATTGCCCAATCTGGGCGTCCCACAATATTATAAAAACACAGGCCATTCAAAATTATAGAGGCCGACCCAGTGGTGGTCTTTTGTTGGCAATTAATAAAGCTGCAGGTTTTGTAAGTGAAAAACTAGTTTCTCCATCCTTGTATTTCCAGATTGTCAGACTACAGAGAAACAGTGAACTCATGGTTATTGTCAACATTTATTGGAGTAGAGGTAATATGACCACTGTATCATTTTTTTCGGTCATTAAATTCGATTCTCGATCGCCTGACCCTTGAAAGCAATATATGTCAAACTATCATAGTAGGGGACTTAAATCTCCATTTGATATCGCAAACTCTCCGAGAACATACTGCTGATGAATTAACTTGGTTAAATACGATGTAGGGAGAGGTTTTGTGATGCTGAACGGTGCTATTGTGGGGGATATTCCTGCTAAGATTACATGGAGTAGGGGGTCACAGCAAGCAATCCTTGATTATGTTTTTGTCTACAAGACTTATCTAAATTGTGTACAATCCATGCAAGTGGTTGCAACTAAACGTAGTGATCCTAATAAGCTCGCTATGTATTACTCAAGAACACCACCAGTAAATCCATCAATGGTTGAGACCTATGTACACTCTAATCTTGTAAACAATAGTGGTACCCGAGTGAGATGGAACATAAATCGATTAAATCAGTTTCATGAGGCGCTTCTTACGTCAACAAACTGTTATGTGACGGTGATGCAATTGTTTAAGCAGGTAAGTATGCCGGACTTGAGTATCCGACATAAACATTGTCATCCCTTTGATCCATCAGTTCAGTGTAGAAAAGCTGAATTACGAAGAGATCTACGTAATCTTAAATTTGTACCAATAACCAATCGTTCTTTAGTTAAAAAGCAACTAAAAGCATCCTATAGAACATGGTTAAAGGGCCATAGAGCTGTATGTTATCAACAAAATGGGGAGGTTATGCTGTCTCAAATTATTAAGAAGTCCACTGGTGGCATATGGGCTTGCCTGAATGAGGCCACGCATAAAACACAGGATGCTGTACAAATAAATGCTATTCCTAATGAGATCTGGAAAACCTATTGTGGCAAGCTCTATTTATCGCCTTTTCCAAACTTGATCCCAAACACATTTTCCCAAGGCTGGTCTCATTACTTTACCATCTCTATTGAGGATATACAGATATGTATCAAAAACCTGAGTCGCTCTAGGGCAGTGGGCCCAGATGGTCTTCGTAATGGTACTCTCAAAGATCATCCAAACGAATGGGCAAGGATCCTCCATCAGATATTTAGTAAAATTCTCTTGACTGGGGTTATTCCCAAATCATGGAAGAAGTCCATCATCCTACCCATATTTAAGAAAGGAAATCGTGATGATCCAGTTGCATACCGCCCTATAGCGCTCCTGGACTGCCCGGGAATTTTTTTTGCATGATTAGTCTCGAATAGATTTAACATTTGGCTGGATGCAAATATGTATAGAGACCTGTTTCAAACAGGGTTTTTGCCTGAAAATGGGACGACTGTAAACATCATTACTCTTACAAGTATCATTCAAAAGGCATCCCAACAACAACAGCCACTCTATACAGCCTTTATAGATTTTAAAATGGTGTTTGACGCTGTACCTCGTGAACTCCTTTTTAAAAAAACTGATGGATAAAAAATGTCCGTGGTGAATTGTCAAGTGGCTTATTGACTTGCATACAGATACCTCAATACAAATAAACTATCCAGTGATGATCTCCTGTCCGATCCAATTAAGACTGCATGTGGGTTGAAACAAGGCTGCTTATTAGCCTCAGCTTTATTTACCTTCTTCATCTCAGATATTGATGTAGATTTTAGTAAAATTGTGGCTGATCCACCCAAAATCAATGGTATTAATGTAAATGATCTACTTTATGCTGATGATATGGTGTTATTCTCAAAGACCCCCAAAGGGTTACGTGCACTTCTGTGTGCGTTGGATATATACACCAAAAAGAACTGTTGTACCTTCAATTTAATAAAACAAAGGTTATGCCGTTTGGTTAAAGCAAGCAAAGGAAAACCACATATAGATGGCCTTTACAAAATGTTAACCTCTCATCAGTCTCCTTTTATATCTTCTTGGGGGTCTAGATAAGTAATTCTCCAGATAAGCGCTGCTTTAGATGTTGATGGTTAGCATGCTTAACGACTGCAATATCACAAAGTAGACTAATAAGAAGCAAATACTGCAAATTCTCTATAACACCATTATTGGTCTATTATAGACAGAAATTTACCCCGGTAATTCTCTATGGTTCGGAGGCTGTCTTGAGAAAATCCTACCAATACTGGGCCATATTAGAGGGTTGTTATTGGAAGCGTGCTTTAAATCTCCCCTTGTCGGAACCCATTTGTATCTTGCTAGATCTTCTGTCTCTTTATGCCATCTATAAATGGAGGTTTTGCTCGTTGTATCGTAAGTGTATACTAAGTGTCAACCAACCAGGGTTATTAGGTATGATTGCAGTGTACCTCTTAAGATCTGACGATGCATTTGCAGTTTCTTGGAGAAGTCACGCTGAAAAAATCATCATTAATAACGGTTTTTCATTAGCATTACTGCTAAGAAATCCCGATAAGGCGAAAAAACGTATATGGGAGGATGACTGGATAAAAACATGGTCAGCATGTCTCCAATGCAAAAAGTTTAAGATTAATCCATTTGCCTTAAAACGGTATGGGGAAACAGAAAGTTATTTAATTCTGTTTCCTCATTCCCGACAGCGGGATGATTACCTAAGGTTTCGACACAATATTTGGCCCACAAAGGAATTTCTGTGTGACCGCAGAATCATTTTAAAAAATGATGTTCAATGTCGATTTTGCAACCTTGCCGTTGAAACAATGCAGAATTTATATGTTGAATGTCAAAGCTTGCAAGCAAAAAGAATTGTTTATTTTGAACATCTGTTTTCTGGGTATATGACCATGTCTAAAACATACTGCTGGAATCTGCTATTCATTGTCATTTGAAAGTTATCAGGTATGCCATATTGAATTTTCTGTATAGTTTGGGACTAAAAGGTAAAGTCAGTATTTTGAGTCGTATCTAAGGAGATCACTATATACATTTTAGACTCTGGGTACACCCTATTGATTGTATTTTGATGGGTATGTATTTGTCCTGTTTTAAAGCATGAATGAGTATATGTATATATCTACTTTGCAAATTAATTAGGTAATTTTGTATATGTTTTGATTTGTGTTAATCTTTCTTTTAAATCTAAATATGTTATGTATATGTTGAAAAATCAAGTTTTACTTGATTAAAACAACTTTCAATAAAAAACAATTAAAAAAAGAAAGAAAATATTCTGCCTTTTTAAAATGACTGCAACCTGATGCTCTTTCATCTGTTCAACAGTAGACAGTTCTGATCCAGTGAGACCCAGCTTGGTCCCTCCATATTCAGGTTGTGCTTAGCAAAAAGGGGGCATTTCTCACTGAATGACAGGCTGTGTCAGGAAAGATCTGTGAAATAACAAAGAACTTTGCTCCAAACCGTACAGAAAAACGCTTGACTTTTTGCAACAAAATATCACAGCTAAACTCTTTGCAAGAAGCCCTGTCTCTCTGTGCGTATGTCAGTTTCAGTGGACTCTTGCCTTGAACAGATTTCTGTGTATAAGAAATTGACTAGGGTTACAAATAATGTTTAGAATCTAGATGTGAGAGAAACCCGCATTGTGAAGTGACAGCAAAGGAAAATTAACCAGGTGTAAAATGGTGCTTTTTACAAACAAGGAAATGTATGTTTAAAAGTAAATTGTTGAATTAAGGCCCTGTCCTTGCATAGAAAGGTGAGGGGGGTTTGTTTTAAAACTTATGTAGGATATTTAATTCCAACAGTTTTGCATTCTGGTTCAGGAAAGAAAAAAAAGATTTGCTGAAGCCACAGAACAGGTTTTTTCCTGGCTTTGCTTACTGGGAACAGGATTTGCCTCCCTTCAAGTAGACCAGCCCCGGGGCATATGAATAGGCAAGGGTGGGGGATCTTGCACCCTCGTCAGACTCTGTGGCAGTGCTCCAGCCTGGACAATGGATTTCTGGGACACATAGGAGTGACTTTTTAGCAGCACCTCCCCTCAACTCCAACGGGGCAGTTTCAAAGGCAACTCCATTACAGCATTGGACTCAGGCTGGCTAAAGCCTGACATTTAGCTAGGGGTTGGGAAGTATGCCCTTATTTGGAAGACCATGCTGGACCATTTGGGGCAAAAGACTGTTCTGAATTAATAAACTAAGACTTTTATTTCTGCAACCGGAAAACGCAGTAATACGGCAGTTGAACAGTTTAAATGTAATTTTGGTGGCATTAAAACAAGACATTGTAGCTTTTCCTAGCATGTGGAGGACGCAAACGGCAGAAAAATGTAAATCATGGGAAAAGTATACATGGTATAACTTTGAAATATAATGCAAACATGCTTTGTGATAATGGGTACACCTATCTAAAATTTTAGAATTTTAAGTGAAGCGGTTGCCACTAGAAATGGCGAAAGGTTATTAGAACGGTGAAACAATATCATACAAATGTGGGAATTGGAATTACATGTTCATTGTAAAATCTGGAATCTGCCTATGTGATTTTCAAAAGTGCTATAACTGTAAAAATGTGCA
The DNA here is from genome assembly GCF_040938575.1 of Ambystoma mexicanum. Classification (NCBI taxonomy): domain Eukaryota; kingdom Metazoa; phylum Chordata; class Amphibia; order Caudata; family Ambystomatidae; genus Ambystoma; species Ambystoma mexicanum. The sequence goes on along the minus strand of NC_090923.1, from coordinate 280,103,385 downwards.
GTTTATGTCATAACTGATTTTGGCTAAAAGAACTGTGGGAGGGCCATCGGCCTTCTAAGCACACCCCATAAAACGGATGTCATGTCCATGAAGTCCAACCGGCCGACAGGAAGGCAGTAACAGTAACTCATGACCAATCCAGTTGTTAGAGGCATATCAAGCCAAAGGTCTGCCCCCATAGTAAATCCTGTGATGTCACCCACCTAGTAAAAGGTGGAAGCTCACAAAGACAAAGGACACTCTCTTCTGAATTTTCCAGCTTCTGCGTATCCAGATATTCCATATTCAGCCTGCAAGATTCCAGACTCCACTGCCAGGCCAGAGCATAGCTGACCCTACCCAGGCAGGACCATTGATCCAGAAAAACCCCACTAAGAAAATCCCAATAACTCGGGGATAAAGGGGAAAGGTGGTTGAATCCTCATTGGGACTATCCAGTACTACCTGCTTGCCCTGCTACCCGCTTTATCCAGCTGAGGTGCTGCTGTGCCGTGACCCTTTGCCCAGCTGTTTTCTTCTAGGAGAGCACGCCGCTGTGACCAGTGACCAGATATTGCCTCGCTGTCCAGAAACTCGGTCCGCTGTCCAAAATACCCCATTCAAGTGCTGCTTGTGAGTATTTCCCTTCCCCAACAACCACAAACTGCATCCTTTGTTCTGTTACCTTGTAATAGGTCCAATCCCATAGAAATCCCCAAACTGCCTTAGCAGAAATCCTTAAAATTGTCAGAATCCTTTGTGCCTTCTGTCCTTGATTTCCAAGTGTTAGTGCCGTTCTTCCACTCTTCTCTGTCCTGGTGTAAGTCCTTAGTACTATTTTGCTTAAATAAATGAATTCTCCCTAAAAGAGGCACACAGCGTGAAGAGGTTACAACTGTTGCAAAGGGTTTTAAATTTTGCCTCTCTTTTCGTGAGGGAAGGTCGTATTTTACCTCTGTTTGCTGCCTAGTATGCCTGGCTCCTCGCTACTCATTGCTGCCCACCCAACATTCAGTTAACAGATAATTGTGAAAGAAGGGTCTGAACCCGGCTGAGGGAGATCCCCGACAAAGAGTAAACCGCCCGACTTCAATATTTGGATAGGAACTTTTCTTGGTTGTTTCTGGTACATCAGGCCCTCTGATGCAAGAGACTTTAAACGAAAGAGATGTGGTCACAGAAGGCCTTGATGTTGGTAAAAAGAAACTGTGACCTTGTGCCGAAGAAGCCCAAGAGTGTGCTGTGCTCAAGTGACCCACCTTGTCCCGTGCTAAAAACGTGGTGAAGGGATGCCAACGGCCTAAACATCCTGACTTATAATTTTGTGAACACTTCTTTCTTTTTGTGAACATTATCCTACACTATTTTGTAGCATAGTAGTAAGAATTGGCAATAGTTTTTTTTGTATAGGCCCTTTTTTATTTGACTAAACTCCACTAGTACTGCATTATTATTATTTGATGGTCGTAGCTTGCTCCCATCTTGGATTTAGGTTTGTTTTTTTCGCACCCCTCATATGTTCAATAAACACCCTTGAACTCTGATAACTTGTGTCTGTCTTACTTTGATAGCATGCCTTCCTTACAACTCAGAGAATCCCACTGCCATATAGATAATAGATGATTCAGACCATCACTTCTCAACACAACAGGTTTCCTTAACTGTCTTTCCCCTCTATCAATCTAACAGAGCCACTTACAGCGAGGCACACATTATTGACAGGAGGGCACGTTGCAAAACCACTTTACCGTACCTTACTTTGAAGTAGGGTGGAACTAATATAAAGGGGTATGTGTGGCTCTTTACATGTACTGAGGTCGCTTTCAGAAACGGGGTTCAGTGAATGCTATGCTGAAGTCGGTTGTGTGAAATATTCTGTTCCAATCTATCCTTGGATTAGCTTTCACCTGGTAAGCAGTCTATGGGAAGGAATACCACATGCAAGGAGAATTTAGGATGAGGCTAATATGGATCCATGTATTGAATGACTATTAACAGATCTGTGTGTAACCTAGAGATCCCAGATCAAGGTTCTGACTATGTTGGCTCTGTTTTATTCTTTATAAGGTTGTTAGAATGCACATAATGAAGTACATAGTGTAGAATCTGAAGTACATAGTGTAGAATCTGAAGTACATTTCTTAATTGTGTTTTCCATTTTCTTCTAGGTACAACTTTGTCATGTTGGTGCTATCATTTACATTCCTTTGTTTTTCCTACTACTTGACCTGGTGGCTGGGAAGCATGGGTTTTATCCTGGCAAACTGCTTTAATATGGGACTTAGAATAGCACACAGTGTCCGCTACATCCACAAATACTACAAAGCTAGTGTGCACAGGCCATTAATGGGCCTGGTCTTATCACCCTCGCTGATAATGGTATACCTTATTAGTGGAGCCGTCACAAGCTATTCCGAGGTGAGTCACAAATTTAATTTGCTTTTCGACAAAGAATTGTTTGTCTGTACATTACATCCTAATAGCTCATCTTGCTTAGCATGACACACTTTGGATACCTATTTGCATCAGCGTCCGCATTTTCATATAGACAAGTAAGTACCACACTTGTGCTACAAAATAGCTATAGAGAATCTGTTGGGGAAATGTACAATTCAACTGTCAGTTAATGATCACCATAGTTTCATGGCTGAAAAGAGAACAAAAGAGGAGACAGGGACAGGAATGACAGCAAGTCACCCGCTTCCCATGCTGCAATTGAATGTAATCTCCTAAATTCCTGCATATTACTTTATACTTATCATAGAGTTTGATGTGGTGGTAAGTGAGATGCTCTCCCCATAATCCACTCTCAAGCCCAGCTGTAACTGAATGTCCGTTAGTGTAGGGCACACCTATGCATATGTGTATCTTATTGCTATAGTTGTTATTCTTTTGCATTTAACCATGTTGTTCATGTGAGCGTTAGGCTGCTAAGAAGATGCAGAGGTATTTTGCACTGCCCTGGGATTTGTCTTAGAGCTTTCTGCCATGTTCTGAGAACATATTTGATCAGTTTTGTTGCCTTTCCAGTGGGCTTTTTTTTTGTAGGATCATGACCTTTGGCCTCATTGGCATCCCTAAACTTTGGCCCTGGAGAACATACATATTGTTCCATAACAAACCACACTCAGTTATTCAAGGGGTCTGTGTTCTCTAACTAGTTCAACTTAATAAAGTAGGTGCTTTACATGTAGGGCAAATAATAGATCCTACTTTATTGATAAAAAATAAGCAACAGATAAACTGCCCCACCACAGACTATCCTCACTTCCTAAGGTTCTTATTCGAGGGGATTGGGTCCTCGGACGTATTCCATATCTATGACAGTAATCACCACAGCTGTGCTGCTTCAGAAAATCTTTCGCCGTCTGCATCGATAAAAGTTGATACGCCGCCCTTGAGGACCTCCTCAGACGGCCGACATCACTGGATGTTATAAGTAGGACGCATGACGCCCGTAGCCTCAGTTCTGTTTTTTCCGCGAACGTGTTCGCTTCGGCGATCTCGGCGTGCATCAACTCTTTGGAGTTTCTGTTCTTTCGGTTCTTCAAACCTGTTCGGTTGTGAAATGTTTTCCAGATGTCTTCCTCTTCTTCCACCCCGCGTCCGGGCTTCAAGAAATGCAGGGACTGCGGGTCCAAGATGTCGGTGACGGACTCGCACGATGCCTGCCTCTGGTGCCTCGGGGAGGCCCACGACGTGGATGATTATGTTGACTGCCAGTCGCTTACGTCCAAAGCCTTGCGGGAGTGCAAGAAGAAACTGTCGGTCGGTAAGGTGTCCAAGCCCCGGAAGTCGAGGTCCACTGGGCTTTCGACGGACGATTCGAGGGGCGACTCTCTGCATCGTCGGCGTAAGTCTAGGGGGTCTCGGTCCTGGAGTGGGTCCCGCCACTCCTCTGCCTCTTAGAGGCACTCCCGGAAGCGCTGTCATCGGTCGCCATCCCCGTCCTAGTCTGAGGACTATGCCCGTCGGCGGGTAGTTTATCCCACCAAGCATGCAACTCCGAAGGAATGGGCTTCCTTCGGTAAGAAAATGCTGGCAATTCTTGAATCGCAGGGCACCGGTCCGTCCGCGCCTCCAAGTGGGGTCGGGCGTGACCGTACTAGAGACACTGCTCGTACGCCTTCGGGCTCGGGTGGTCGGCACGATTCGCAGGAAAGGTCCCGCTCGGACAAGGGGAATCGTTCTAGTCATGCCCGTTCCAGGTCCCGGTCCTCGACGCGCTCGAGACTGTGTGCACCTCTCTCTCGAGGCTGCTCCTCCGAGGAAGTCGTCGACGCCACCGGTGCCCAGGCTGTCGAAGGACACGCTTGGGGCTCTGCTCTCGAGGCCAATGTCGCGCTGTCTATGCTGTCAGCGCCGCGTTCGGGTCAACGCCGATTCACTCGACGCCTTTCGAGGCTGTTTCGACGGGGGTACCCCGGGGTACGGTGGAACCCCCTAGAAAGGCTCTGGCCAAGGCCACGCATGGCTTTGTTCCCCCTTCTGTGCCCACTTTCCACCATCTTGATTACATTTCGGAGGTGGATGAATGCTCTGATGATGCCATGGTTCCTAATACGGTGCCAGATGAGATTATCTCGGGACATAGTCAGATTGAGGACCTGCGTCAGTCACTGCAGGACGCCAGTGGTCTGGACACCTCCAAGGTGGAGTTTTGTAGGCCTGAGCCTGGCACCCATGCAGACTCCTCGTACCGGTGCCTTATGTCAAGGGTCACCGAGTACTTGGGGTGGTCTGCTCCCCCAGGGGACTTTCTTCAGGATGACCTCACGGATATCCTCGACGAAGGTCCACCAACTGACCCGGTACTGCCGTTCCATTTGGCTCTACAGAGGAGGGTGGCAGCGGCTTGGTCTGCTCTGGAGAGTCTCCCGGCAGTGGGCAAGTCTTTGCCACGAAAATACCACCCAGCCAGTAGCGACTGTTGCTACTTGACCAAGCACCCCACTCCGGAGAGTTTGGTGGTGCAGGCGGCTAAAGCCCCAGCAAAGCATGCGTCGTATCCTACCATCCCTCCCGATGGGGACAACAAGCGTTTTCATGGTTGGGCGAAGAAAGTGTTTTCTTCAGGGGGTATGGCTCTTCGGGCTGCCAACTCCGTATGTGCCTTGTCACGTTTCACGCACACTCTGTGAAACTGTGTTTCCTTAGAGGCTGAACATATTCCCGAAGGGAACGAACAAGATGGTTTACTTGCTATGGTCCCGGGTGGCAAGGATGCCATGTGTGAGGCCGCTCAGTCGGGTTTGGACATGGCAGATTGCGTCAGCCGGTCCATGGCGGCGAGCACCCTAATACGCAGGTTTTAAGTCGGGGTTTGCTCCTGATGTGCAAGCCCGGCTCCTCAACATGCCCTTTGATGGTGTCCATCTTTTTGGCAGCAAGGCTGACGAGAGCCTTGAGAGGTTGCAGACCTCAAAAGCTGCAGCGAAGTCGTTGGGCACTGCAGTTCGCCAACCTCCGCCTTTTTGTCCTAGGGGACAGCAATGGAGGGGAGGTTCCTTTCGTTATTACTCATCCTTTTGTTAAAGCGAAAGGAGCTGTTAGTCAAAGGGGCCACCGTAGGAGTGCCAGAGGTGGAAAACAAGGTACTTGAGGTGCCAAGGCCGCTCAGGCTGTTGCCTCTTTGCCCTCAGGCAACGCCGCAGCCGCTTCAGCTCAGTCATGAGGCCATGTCCCATGGTTCGCTGGTTGGGGGATGGCTGGCTCAGCATCTTGTTGAGTGGCGTGCCATTACTTCAGATGTGTGGGTTCTGGAGATCATAGCCCACTGCCTTCCTTTCTGGCAGAGGCCTCACGACAATCCACCAGGGAACCTCTCTTTGAAGAGTCCGGATCCGCTCCTTACGTAGGAAATTCAATCCCTGCAGGAGAAAGGCGCTATAGAACTGGTGCCTGTGGCGGAGAGGAACAAGTGATGGTATTCCCCTTATTTTTTGATTTCAAAGAAAGACAGGGGATTGTGACCCATCATGGACTTGCGCGGTTTGAACAAACTCCCCAGGAAGGACAAGTTCAAGATGGTTACTGTTTCTCAAGTCCTCCAGGCCCTTCAACCTCAGGACTGGTTGGTGTCTCTCGACCTCAAAGACGCTTATTTTCATGTGCCGATCCATCCAAAGCACAAGAAGTACCTGAGGTTCGCGGTTGGTGACTCGCACTTTCAGTTTCGGATCCTGCCATTTGGATTGACCTCCGCCTTGAGTGTCTTCACCAAGCTCATGGTAGTGGTGGCAGGGCATCTCAGGAAAGGGGGGATTCACGTCTACCCCTACCTGGACGTTTGGTTGATCAGGGCACGCTTGCTCTCCCAAGCAGGTCCTGGATCATCTGTCCGTCACCTGCCACTAGCTGGGCTTCTCCCTCAACTTAAAGAAGTCCCACTTGACGCCAACTCAGAGGCTTCAGTACATTGGAGCAGTGCTCGACACGTCCCTGTGGCAGTGTTTTCCTCCCTAGGTGAGGGCTCATCACATTCAGCAGATGGTGCAAAAGTTCCAACATGCCCAGAGTCTCCCTGCGTTCGAGTTCTTGAGATTGGTCGGCTCATGGCATCCTGCATTCTTCTGGTGCCCGAGGCCAGGTTGCGGATGAGATCTTTGCAATGGGCACTCAAGCTAGTGGTCTCAGTCCTCTGGCAGGATGTCGGACCCCGTTCAGGTGCCGCCCTTGGTCACCCAGGACCTTCTGTGGTGGGCCGTCCAAGGCAATCTGTTGAAGGGGCTCCATTTTGGCTACCCTGGCCAGAGGTGACGATCGTGACGGACGCATCCCTCACAGGATGGGGAGCTCATGCCAACGAGTTGACAGTCAGCGGTCGTTGATCTCCGTTTGAGTCCAGACTCCATATCAATCTGTTGGAGCTGAGGGCCGTCAGGCTTGCCCTGAAGGCTTTTCTGCCGACTGTGCGTGGAAAGAATGTCCTGATTCTGACGGACAATACAGTGGCCATGCACTACCTCAACAAAAAGGGGGGGGCAGGGTCACTTCCTCTGTGCAGGGAGGCGATGCAGCTCTGGTTCTGGGCAATCCAGCAGGAAATTTCAGTCTTGGCAGTTCATCTGGCTAGAGACGTAAATGAGACGGCGGACGCTCTAAGCAGACAGAGCGTGATCTCTCACGAGTGGGAGTTGGCTCAGGAGATTCTCCTGGAGATCTTCACCCTTTGTGGGACCCCTCAAGTGGATCTCTTCGCCTCCAGTGTCAACTGGAAGTGCGAAAGGTTCTGCTCGCGGGAATTTCCTCCAAGAGGAGCCTTAGGAGACACGTTCGTGGTGGAGTGGTCATTCCTACTGCTGTACGCATTTCCTCCAGTCCCCGTCATTCCGCAAGTGCTGCGGAGGTTACGGAGGTTCGGTTCCCAGATGATCCTCATTGTTCCGGCATGGGCCAGGAGGACGTGGTACCCGGACCTTCTCGACTTACCCATCTGCCCTCCACGTCGTCTTCCCTACCGAGACGATCTGCTCTCACGGGAGGGGGTCAGCTTCTCCATCCAGAGGTCAGATCCCTCAACCTTCACGCTTGGCTTCTGAAAGGTTGAGGTATAAGGATTGGGACCTCCCTGAAGACGTGATGGAGGTGTTGCTTTCGGCCAGACGGCCGGCAAAAAAGTCCCTGTACCGTTGCCGTTGGAGAAAGTTCTGCGACTGGTGCAGGGTTAAGAATGTGGATCCTTTTTCATGTGACATTCCTGTGGTTCTGTCTTTTTTTGCTTTCTTTGGCCCACAAGGGCCTGCAAGTGGGTACCGTTAAAGGTTACCTGGCGACGCTGTCCATATTTATGCGCTCATCTGAAGAGTGTTCTTATTTTAAAATTCCTTTAATTTCTCAATTTCTAAAAGGGCTCACTAATGTGTTCCCTCCGTCACCTTTCCAGGTGCCCGGTTGGGATTTGAACCTTGTTCTCAAGTTTCTAATGGGTGCTCCGTTTGAGCCTTTGCATTCCTGCCCTTTGAGACTGTTAACTGTTAAAACTATATTTTTGGTTGCGTTCACTTCCGCTCGCAGAGTGAGTGAGTTACAGGCACTTTCAGTTAAGCCACCCTTCACTGTGTTTCACAAGGACAGGGTTATCCTTAGAGTTCGTCCTTCCTTTCTTCCGAAGGTGGTGTCGGAATTTCATTTAAGCCAGAAGGTTATTCTACCACCGTTTTATCCTCCTCCGCATCCTGGTAAGGAAGAGGAGAGGCTCCATAGGCTGGATCCTAGGAGAGCTTTAAGCTTTTATATTTCACGCATGTCCCGGGTCAGAGTGGACGATCAACTCTTTATTGGTTAGGCTGGAAGGCGTTTGGGACAAGCTGTTTACTAAGCAGACTTTGTCTCGATGGATTCTCCTGGCAATTTCTGAATGTTACCGCTTGGCGGGTAAGGACCCTCTGATAGGCTTGCGGGCCCATTCTACCAGGGGTATGGCTGCCTCTACTGCCCTGCAGAGGGATGTTCCTATTTGTGATGCAGCCGCCTGGGCTTCGGTCCATACTTTTGTACGTCAGTACTCCCTCGATTGTATCTGTGGGCAGGATCTGGCCTTTGGCAAGGTGATCCTTTACTCTGCAATTGGATTGGGCATTCTAATTTTCTATCTTCTAAATTCTTTTTCCCACCTCCTTACATTGGTACTGCTTTGGGAGTCTGTCATAGATATGGAATACGTCGGAGGACCCAATCCCCTCGAAGAACAAGTTACTCTCTTGCCTGGTAATGTTCTTTTGATGGGATGGTCCGACGACGTATTCCATATCGCTCCCTCCCTGCCTTCCCCGCTACAGAATTTCTTATACGATTGCAGCTTACATTTCCGCAAGGCTTTGTGTGGTCAGACTGGCAGAAGACTGGTGCCACACGTTCTGGGAAAAAACTACAACTGAGGCTACGGGTGTCGTGCGTCCTACTTATAACATCCAGTGACGTCGGCGGTCGGAGGAGGTCCTCGAGGGCGGCGTATCGACTTCGACGCAGACGCCAAAAGATTTTCCGAAGCAGCACAGCTGTGGTGATTACTGTCATAGATCTGGAATACGTCGTTGGATCATCCCCTCGAAAGAACTTTACCAGGAAATAGAGTAACTTGTTCTTCCATGTGATCCGATCTTGTTTCAAATTCCAAGCCACTTGCATCACTGTTCCATCACCACATTCTCATTCTCCGGTCAAATTGCTACATTCCCATTCTCCATGCCAGTGAACCTTCCTCACACCAGATTCCACCCATCTGACGTCTAAACACACAACAATGTGTCTCACAATGTGTCAATCTTGATAGTTTGTGAAAAACCTAGAACATAACAATTATAAACCTATATTTAAATAATTGAGACAAGGAGTTAATTGCTTGTTCCTTTATGCTTCTTCTTTAATCACTTGAATTAATGGATTCAACTGTCTCAAAACATGTTCTGTTTGAAACGACTTATTTTCAATATGTGAAGAAATCCATAACTGATGTTCATTGGTTCTTGCTGCATGATGTCATTTCCGCACCAGTTTGTACTTAGCTAAATCAGAAAATTCTGTACCTTCGTAGCATAGATTGTAATTGTTGCGCCATTTTCACTAATTCCCCGTTCTCAAGCTCTTTTCAACCACTGTGAACAAAGCCCACTGTTAGTGTTCATTACTCTCAATATCTCAAGTAGTATCTCCTAAGTGTACACATATTGTGTAAATCTACTGGCATTAATTATTTCAGGCATCATTTATTTTCAGTATAGTCTTCTAATGCTGGATTAGTTTATGTATTGTTTTACACTCCGGTTTCTATTGTGTCCTCCCACAGATTCCTCAACTTAGATAGATCATAGGCATCAATAGCTGTTACAGCAAACTGTTCGCCAGTGTGGTTTATACCAACAAAAACAATCCAAGGAACCAATAATGAGAGGCACGGGTTACAAGGAAAACGGCTTTAATGCATGTGTTAGGCAGAATCGCATGCAATACCCTACATGGGAACACTACATACAATTAAGACAAGTTTCAGTACAATTTCACCTTTGGTACAATCCCGTACTACACAGTTGTGTGGTAGCAGTGGCTGAGCAGCCAGACTTATCTCAAGAGTTTAGTGAGCAGTAGAACACGTTACTCAAAGGACCAACACATTCAGTGATCCAAATATAAACTTGCTCAAGGTTTCTTGGTATAAGAATATACATTTATTTACACAGTTTGAAAACATTACACTAGCAAGAGCAGCTCAATATCACACACTTAATATACTACAAATACATAACCGATAAGTTACTGAACAAGTTCAGCTCCCCTAAAGTGGGAGCAAAATGGCACTTCAGATACTTAATAAAGGGATACTTAATAAAGGGATAAAAAGACAAGGTTATAAGAATCAATAGCGCAAATACTTGAATAGGCAGGGCAAAGGGTTTCAGTAAATTACAACCAGCAATTCGGTTCATAGGCCTGGGCCAAAGTCAATGGTTCAGAGTCTTTGTATGGGATAGCACAGTTCTGGTAGTAAACGGTTAAGTTTTTGCCACAGAGTTTAGAAGAATTTGGCTAGGCGAAAAGTTTGACAAATGTTTAGGGAAGGACAAGCCTTCGAAGTTGAGGAAACTTCCACAAACTTTCGCGATGGACGAAAAGATTTCCGGACCGCGTTTGCAAGGTACCTTGTTAGTGAAGAAGAGCTGTAGCTGAGGCAGTTGTTCCTGGCAGTTCAAGCAGATTTCGTTGTTCCTGAGCTTCAGTCGTGGGGACAAGGAGGACATCAAGGGGTTCCTTCACTGCCCACGGATGAGGCCACAAGCTTAGCAAAACGTCGGTTTAAGTTGTGAGTGCCTTAAAGTCCACAAACTAGTATCCTTCCCACTGGCTATACGGTTTTCCACAGCACTCTGCAGAAAATTCGACCAGGCGGCTTGCGAGTTGGTTGTTCCCACCAAACTCAAGGGAAGAAGTTAACTTTGAAGGGCTTCTCTGTCGAGAGTTTCAGGCAATTCGGACCTGCAGCAGGGCTTTACCGGTCGTCCAGGAGCTGCAGCAGTCCTCTTCCTTCAGCTTGTCTTCGGTCTTTCGTTCCAGTGGTCGACTCTGCTTTCCAAGTCCCAGAGACCTGATTTTAAACAGTTTTCCCCCATTCATTCCAGCCTGGCTGTCACTCACACAGAAGGGTGGCTGTCTTTGCTGGACAGCCAGCCGGCCAATAATGCCAGAGTGCATTCATGTCTCCCAAGAGACTAAGCACAGGGAGTTTCGGGCAACTCCCTCACATCCTGACCACCCCAGACGCCCAGGTGCCAGAGGAGGGCTTCAGCACTGAAGGCCAATGAACAGAGGGACGAAACCTGGTTTGGCGTGCAGAGACAAACACAAGAAGGACCTTTCCTAAAAAGAAATGGCGACTGGAGTCTGTTTTTACAGATAGGTCTTGGGCGCCATATTGAGAAACATGGCTGACCCATGTTCGCGCTTGGGAACAATCATGGTAGTTTGATCTAAACCACTGCCACCAGCCTTTTGAAGTAGGAAAGGGTAACATTTGACTGTTACATGAGTGTTTTGACTCTGGGAATCCAGTCCACCCCTCCAGCACTCTATAGGAAGATAGTGTGTGCTGGGTCAGTGAATTTAAAGAGACTAGTAAAGTCAATTTAACTTTACATGCTCTGGGAGACAGTAGTCAGTCCCAGAGAAGGTATTTAAACCTTGGGAAGTCTGAAAGACATCCCTGTGCCACTACACTGAAGGTGCTGTGTGACACACAGAAAAAGTTGATGCCTAGAGAGTTGTTTTAAAACTCCATAACCAAAGAAAACAAAAGTAAAGCGCGCATCAAAATACATGGAAGAGTGGGGAAAAAGGCTCTCACTCTTCCCAGATAAAAATCAGATCCTAGAAATCCAGCAAAGTTGATGGGGGTCTCAAAAGGTAAGGGAAATTAGCACACTTTGAGAATTCTCCCTAACTGCATGCAAGTAAACAGAGTTGGGGTTACAGAATCTTGACAACCCCCTCGTTCCCGGGCATTGTAGCCCCACAAGCTGTAGCATACTTTTTGCAACTATCATAGTGTAACAGGTTGATGTCTCCGGCCCACAGTCTTCTAGCCTGGACACCATATCTCTTGGGAAGCAGGTGGCCTCATTAGAAGTATAACTAAAGCACTGCTCTTGGAGAACTAATTCTTCATATTTATGTCCGTTTCTAAGCCGCCCAACCATGTAACCATCAGAGCTAAGACTTGATAGAGGGCTGGAGAACCACTGCCTGGTTTTGGTGTTCTGGCATCTTCTCTACACGAGGTCTTTGTTCATATTGGAAACATTGCCTTTTAGTAACTCTTGTGTATGTCTGCCCTGCACTAAGGACAGAAACCTTTTGTGGAATGCTCAAATGTCCTGGGAACAGTCAGGGTATAATTCTCGAAACAATAGCTAATGTGTGTCCTGCCCCTCCAGATTGGGCTCTGGCATGATTTTATCTGAAGAGAAGCAGGAATGTAGTTTGACTTTAGAAAATTACACAACACAATGGGCCTAGTGTTGTGAATGGCAAAACGTATCACTTAAATGTCAGTAAGTACTTCTGAAGCAGCATGCAGACGCTGTCATCTTAGTGTTAGACATTAGGCCTAATGTAGCAGACTTGTATAATTGGTGGTGGTAAGATGATTGTGAAATGCAAAAAGGGCCTAGTTCAATAGAGTGGCCTAACCGTGGTCAGCTTGTCCGAGCTCTTCTTGTGGATATAATTCTCTGAGCCTATACTTCCTGTTAAGTTTGGTGTGTTGATAGTGCATCCCCATTTCTACACCAGCAAGGAGCTGAGGTGTGCCTTGGCATCCATCTTCTTCAACAGTCCATTCCTGGATTCCAGCAGTGACAGCACCCAGCCTTTCTATTGGGCACACAATGCCCCAGGATATCTGTTTCTTTTTTCCACATGCTACGCACGCTGGACAAGGAAACCTCTCCTCTCCTGAGTATTTCCCCTGCCCCAATCCTATTTCTGCCATGCAGGACTGTTAGGCCCCGGGATTCAAGCATTGCAGGGACTACACCTCTAAGATGTTGATGAATGACCCCCATAATATGTGCATTTGGTGTTTGGGGGTCAACCATATGAAGTGTGGTTCCTGCCTAACTATGAATACAATGGCGATTCATGAGTGAGCTGCTAAATTGGCGGTAGGTTCCCTTTGGCCTTCCCCCCCACAGCAAAATCATGGGAAACCATTTCTTTCTTCGGAGGAGAGCAGGGTAACAGAACATCTTACACCTGAGAAAGAACCCTCGCCTGAGAAAGAGACGTGTAAGAAAACACATAACAACACTGCAAGCGGTTACACTCCAGAAGTGGCTCTCGTCACTCCTCATCTTCTGCTGAGAATAAGAAAAAAGAAAGCACTGTTCCAGTCCGGTTGAGACTGAGGAGGCATTGGCAAAAAAGGTAAAATGACCCACAAGCTCTTCTTTAGCTGTAAATTAGGAGGCGTTCAGACAGAAAATAGGAGCTAATTTTTCCAAAGCTTCAGCTGCCTGCTTGACTCCAGTTTGCCACTTGAGGCTGAAGAAAAGGGGCATTATTATACTGGAACCCATTATGAAAGTGAGTCCTGATACCTTGGCATTAAAGTCAAGCACGATAATCGCAGAAGGGATTCCCTCAACAACCTTGAGGCAAGGCAGGGAAGACTTACTACACTGTTGATGGATGCAGAATGTTACACTGCTGCCTTGAGGACATTTATTTCCAAAGTGTAGGATCTATATATACACTAAAAAAAAACGTTGTTAAAGGTACGTTAATGTTAGTTGCACTACTAAAAAACCTATGAAATTCAATGGAAAAACGTTGCTACAGGGACATTATGGTTCAGGTAAAACCGAAAAACCTCAGAAATTCGCCAGTTATGGTAAGGTACGCAACCATAACTCACGCTACCACTGTGCACTGCAAGGACTAACACCCATGACCTCAAAGATGACATCACAAATGTCATTGTTGACATCACTCTCCCTGCCATCAATCTCCCTGCCGACAAAATACCAAATTATATTTTTGTTGGTCCACTACACTTCGGTGGGAGGACGAATCTCGTCTCATCTGGTGGCATGCAGACCATCACCAAAGACTGGTGGGGTTTGTCCATCGTTTAGGTGGGTTTTCGCTTGTCCTTTCCTCCTACCCCACCCTTCAAACCTCTCTTCCAACAGATCAGGATGCCCTCCCTCAGAGCAGAGGTACAGAAACTTCTATACCTTAGAGCAGTGAAACCTGTTCCCCTCATGGAGCAAGGGAGGGGCTAGTACTGCTGTCCTTTCATAGTGCTCAACCAAGCTGGCCTGCGCACTATCTTCAGTCTTTCTGAGAGAGATTCAAGTTGATCACGTCCTGCCAAATAAAGTTCTCTCTTTGGAAGGGCGATTGACTCAGTGTGGTGGTCTTCCAGGATGCGTAAACGCATATTCTGACTTGGAGCCCACATTTGAAATATCTGCGGTTCTCCGTGGGAGCACAACACTTCAGATTCGGGTACTCTTTTTATGTTCTCAGCTCAGGGAGACGCTCAGGAAACTCCTCTTGAGGGGCCCGCAGCGGTCTCCCAATTCCGGATCTTCTTCCATGGTTCCCCATTGGGAACCACCTAAGGCTGACCCCAGTTCTGCTGTGGCTTTGGATACCAGGGTTCGCCCTGAAGCGTTGCTGGCTGGAGCTAACTGTACCGAGTCTTGGCTCGAGGCCCCTCTCGAGATGGCTGTAAAACCAGGGTTAAACCTGAGGTTCCCCTGCTTGGGGCTAAATCGGTCAACAACAGAATTGAGAGTCCCTTATAGAGGGTCCTGGCTGTAAGGTATTTCCCCTAAGCCTTTCCGCGCATGCGGCCGTGGTGATACCAGTTCTGTTGAGGGGGCGAAAGAAGGCAGTCACGCACCACAGACCTTCCAGTAACGTCTCTGCCGAGGATCCTCCACTAGAGGCTAATTCTGGGGAAGCCGCTGATGTGGCGAGTAAACACCTTAGATCTGCCTGTACCTGGTCTGCCAAGGTTGCTTGTTTCAAGATTAGGATGGCACGCACGGCCCCTGACTCCCCTGGGGAGACTTTTGCTCCACTTGCTCCTGTGACACAGTGCGCCCCTAGTGTGTGGTAATGGCGGGCCAACCTCTACGGGCCACAGTGGCCATTTTGAATACCTCCCTTAAAGCAAGGTTTTACATCAACAAGCAGGGCGACACAGACTGTCCTCTCCTTGTGGATCTTGCCATACAAATTTGGGCTGTATTCAGTATATTGTTTGGCTCCAGGCTCCACACATCCCGGGTCACCTCAATATGACCGCAGATTAATTCAGTCGCCAGTCGGCATTGGTTACGAGTGCGAGATTAACAGCAATATCATCTCCAAATTTTTCCAGCAATGGGGCACGCCAGAGGTGGTCCTTTTTGCAGCTTGTGGGTCAACTTGAAAGCTTATGCTTTCCCCTCATTGGCTCCTATCTATTGGTCGCTCTGTAAGCACATCGTACCGTTGCCAAAGCAGCAACGTGGGCTTTCCCATCAGCTTTTGGTAAGCATAACTGCTTAGACCGGAGCTCCAAAGCCAATGCTCAACTCCTTTTTCAGTAAGAAGGTTTCATCCACCCTTATTTCCTGTGAGGAGTGCTTGGTAATCTCCCAAAAGTATGGAGGAAAGGGGACGGGACGTAGGAGTATAACAAAGTTATTCACTGCAGTGACTATCTTACTCCTAGTCCATAGTCCGCTTTCCTCATACGCCCGCCCGCCGTCCCCTTTAATAAGTATCCTCTATTATTGCTTAAAGGTCTCAGACATAGCAATAGAAAAGGACTGAAGGGCGATGCGCGGGTCACAACTCAGGAGGGCGGGGTTACGGCCACATGCAGTACCCCGCGTAAAAAGAGAAGAACACATTTTTCAATTTGATGCTTTTTTACAAAAGTGCTCTGGTCCCGTCCCACTGGACGGAATGTCCCAAAAGTATGGAGGAAAGGGGACTATGGACTAGGAGTAAGATAGTCACTACGGCGAGTAACTTTCTTATTCAGCCTCTTTGGTCGTAGTGTATGCTGTCCTTGGCCAGGTTTGCACTTCAAATTGGTACAGTAGGTCACCAGGCCAGATGGCTGATGATTCAAAACAGGGCCAGATTTAAAGGTCTTCTCTTGGTTCACAAATCTATCCACAGTAAGGCACCAATGTATCTATCCTTCTTTATCCAACTCTACAAGCCTTCTTCTAAACTCGCCTCTGCCTCCTCGACTACCCTTGTGGGTCCTTGCCCTCCCTGTGCTTCCTCTCATTTTTGC
Source organism: Ambystoma mexicanum (assembly GCF_040938575.1). Taxonomy (NCBI): domain Eukaryota; kingdom Metazoa; phylum Chordata; class Amphibia; order Caudata; family Ambystomatidae; genus Ambystoma; species Ambystoma mexicanum. The sequence continues at coordinate 280,087,109 of NC_090923.1, read as the reverse complement.
TTTTTTTCTCTTCTTGTTACACTTGCATGGAATTCTCTTCCCCCAAATAGCCGAGAAACAGTCCACACAGATTTGTTCAAAACCTCTGAGTTACCCTCTTAACCCTTCCTCTCATCTGCCTGCTATTAAACATTAATTAATTAATTAATTTAGTATCAGCCACAGGAAATGTTAAAAAGATGAAATGAATATTGCCTGTAAAAAAGTATGCTCATACTCAACTCAGGTTAACTTCAGTCACAGTTAGTATGGTTATTTTTGATCACACTTTATAGCAGAGGGCCCAATTTAGATTCAATGCTTGTCCATATGTTGTATAAAGCCACTAATAGGCTCATATTCCCAGAGTTTATGCAATATTGCCAAAAAGATTGATCGCTAATGGTTCCTAAATTATGTACATATTTGGCTAACATTTCCTGGATGGATTTGGCCATGACATGGCATTTAGTTAGTAAATGTCTCGCAGTCTCAGGGGTTTCTGCTCGTTTGCAGAGTCGATAAATTTGATCTTCTATCAGTACTTTTGCTCTACTTCCCAAGTTCATCCTAGTGGAGAGTTGTTCCAGTCTTAGCAAGATGATGAACCGTCTTAGTCTGATTGCTGGGCAGAGATTTAGGTATGCCTGGGGCTTCATGAAGTCATAGTGTCTGAGGTGGACAAACTGGTATCGATTTAGCTTGCTCAAATGGGCATAGTTTTCTAGCCAGTCCCATAAGGCTACCCGCTTATGGAGCGCATTCTGCACAGCTTTCGAATGGCTTGTTCCTCTGTGATTCCATCCTATATCTGTTAGGAATTTAATCATGGGCTCGTACAGTGAGCTAGTGTTGCAGCTTTTACCAAACTCCTGTTGGATAGTTATCAATAATGGGTTGGTGGAGCCGCCAGTCGTCCTCAGAAAAAAGTCTGCTCTCTTTTTTAGGACAGTGGCTTTTAAAGAGAGGAGACCGAGTTTGAGCCGTATAAGGGCCATTGGGACTCCAGGCGGTAACCCCAGGATCCGGCGCCAAAATTTTCCTTCGATGACCTGGAGCCAAGCCAGATCCGAAGTCCATAGCGCCTCTAAGCCGTAGGTGATCATTGGAGAGAACACCTGGATGTATAAGTGCCGCATAGCCCACATTGTGAATCCCCCCCTGTTTGTAGGAAAAACTAGCCATAAGGGCAGACACTTGTGCGGCTTTGGTAATACGCATTTGTCTGCATGTGTTATAGTCACTGTGTGGTTCGAATTCGATCCCCAGGTATCGATAGCATGGTGTGTATGCTATGCTCCTGTTGCCCACCATGAGGTTGACCCGACTGACTCTTTTATGCGTGTATCTGATGACCTTGGTTTTATCAAAGTTAATCGTCAGCCCGTTGTTATTGGCATACTCCCATAGTGCTATAGCAGATCTTTTGAGGCCGTTTATGGTATTGTCCAGCAGTGCCAAGTCATCTGCATAGGCTAACGCAGCACAATGAGAATCTCCAATTTTAGGGGGGCAGTTGTTAGCCTCAATTACTACTGGTATGTCATGCACATATAGGTTATAGACCAGTGGTGCAGTGACACACCGTTGTTTGACTCCCCTATTTTGGTAAACCATATTAGTCAGATGCCCTTCCTGATCTAATTTGAGCCTGGCCGTAGTATTATGATGGAGGAGTCTGAGGTAGTATAGTAATCCCTTTGGGCACCCAATGGTTTCTAATTTGAGCCACAGCCTGTCTCTGGGGATGGAATCGAATGTCACCTTAAAATCTATATACAATGCGTAAAGTGGAGGCTGCTCCTTGGTGAACGCTCTAGTGCGTAAGATGTCCATCACAGTGAGATTGTGTGTCGTGGAATATTCTCACCTAAATCCACACTGAAATGTACACAGAATGTTGGCATTATCCACCCATTTCTGCATTTCGCTCAATAGCAAGGATGCAAATAGTTTTCCTGTAGAATCTAACATAGATAATAACCTATAGTTATTAGGATCTAATATATTTCCCTTTTTGAAAATAGGGACGAGTATTGCAGATTGCCAGGAGTGAGGGATTATTCCATCTTCCACGATCTTGTCGAACAGGATGGCTAATAGACTGGACCAAAATTCAGGGTAGTTCTTGTTGACAGCATTGGCCAATCCATTAGGACCAGGTGCTCTTGAGGATTTTAGGTCTTTGATTCTGGCCAGTATAGTTCCCGGGGAAACATCAAAAGGGCGATATGTCAGTGCTTCGTTGGTAGAATTCATCTTGTCTGGTTCTAATACAGGGTTGCGATCGTCCAACTATTTTTCCCATTCAGCTCTACTTATTGGATTATCTAGCAGGGTTTTACTTTTGCTTTTGGACTCACTTAGAAGTGACCAAATGCTTCGCAAATTTTTAGAGCAAATGGTTTGGACTAATTGCTGATGAGCACGATTTCTTAGCGCCCTTTTGATGTTCTTAATGGTGGTCCTATATCTATTTTTTATTTTCCTTGCTAAAGCATCATATTGTGAGATGGGTAAGTTCTGTGCCTTAATTTTGCGGGGATTAGCTCTTAGACCCCTCTTGGCATCTCTAATCTCACTGTTAAATGGCTGCACATTTCCTTTCACTCTTGTCATTGGTCTTCTGGTAGATGTGGCATGTTTAATAGAAAAGGCCGCCATCCACTCCTCAATAGAATTAACGGATATGGCATAGAATTTAGGCAGGCTACAAGTATCCTCATCTAGTAAGGCTTTAGTGGCCCGGCTGATGTTATTGTCTGACCAACTTATTCTATTTCCTGCCTGATTTACCTTAATTGTACCCAGGTTGCTCTGCACACAACTGTCCCACGCAATGCTGAAAGTACATCGGGGGAAGGCATGGTCACGCCAGTTGTTCAATGTCACTGACATATCAACAACTAGTTGTAACATTTTGGGACATAGAAAAATGTAATCCAAAGTACTAACTGCCATACCGTTTGTCCATGTCGGTTTACCCGGTGTATCTCCGGGGGACGGCCGTTGATAATTTCGAGTTCCCAACCATCGAACAGCCGTAACCAACCCATCCCCTCGGCGTCCTGTTTATTATGCATCATTGTACATTTGTCTTTCAGCAAGGGGTTCGAAGAAGAGATTTCCGCCCCTGTCATATGACAGTTAAAGTCACCAAGCACTACCACTGCTGAGTTCCCACATTTCGTTGACCAAGAAGTCATTAACTCCTGCAGTGCTTCTTGGATTAATTCCCTTTTTGCTGCTCCAGGTGGATTGTATACATTAAGAAGGAGGAATCTTTCTGGTCTACGTTCATGTCCCAACTCCACTTCGACTGCAATAAGGTTATTTTCTTGATAACAATTAACCCGACTAGAGGCCAGTGAATTGGTCACGCCAATTAGTAGGCCGCCCGAGGGACGACCTTTTTCTCCTCTGGTTGCAAAAGCTTGATGCGCCACATACCCATCAAATATCAAGGAGTCAGTTGCCCAGGTTTCTTGCAGACAGAAACAGCTATGTTTGGCCAAAGCTTTGGCCGGACCCTCTGCTCTCAGCAAGTGGGAGAAGCCTCTGCAGTTCCATGTGAGGATAGTGAACTCTCAATTGTTGGCTACGACACCCGCGAGAGAGTCCAGCAACCGCTTTAGAGTTTGCTGTAGTTCCGCAATGTCCACTCGCTTCCCTTCCATAGCAGAAGGGGTTAATAAGGGTTTAGCTGGAGATATCAACTCCTCTGATACTGCATTAGGGTCGGCTTTGTTCAGATCGACATCAGTATCAATATCCGCTAGCCTCAGGTCATCTTTGTATTTTCTTACGATCTTAGCTGTTGGTGCAAAAATGGCCCTTGGCTGGAGGGATCTTTTTCCTGGCTTTGGCCGCTCTCTTCCTGGCTTTTTTGGACTGCATTATGGGGGAAGACCCATCTGGCTCCGATGCTGGTTGTGTACTAGATTTTGTATTCTTTAGTGCTTTCTTTGCCAGTCGGCGTTGTTTCCGGGAGAAGTAGACCAAAGGGCTTTGTTCGAGATCCGGAGAGTTCTCGTTGTTTTGTTGAACATTGCTATTTAACATTGTTCTCTCACCTCTATCCTTCTCTGTCCCTCACTTCCTTTGCCTCCACTCTATCACTTCACCCATCAGGGTCACATCCTGAGCATAGCTGGCCATACCACCTACCTGCACTTAATGTCCAATGTCGATTGTCCTTAATCTATGTATGCCCACTGTGTCTGCTGTGACTTTTCTATTTACTCCCCTCCACAACCTGGTCAGAATGTCACTCAAACTCACCCATTGTAAGAAGATCACTGCTTCCTGTCAAATCTGATGTATCATCTGTTGTACGTTCCTTTGTGATCGAAAGAGCATTGTTCCTCCTGTATATTGTGAAAAACCAGAGGGTGTTTCTCAACCTAGTCCCTGGGAACCTCGTACTCAGGTGGCCAGGGTAAGGCCATTGCTTTTGGATCCTGACCATAGGGGTAGACGAGGGAGGAATACCTGGGTAGTGGGTGTTAGGGAGAATTCTCTGTTCAGGCTGAATTTCCTAACCTAGTGAGTCCCCCAGCAGCTTTGCTGGATTTTTGGGGTTTCTTTTTTTCTCCTGCCAAGAGCGAGACTGTTTTACCCTCACTCTTGGACATGATTTGAGTGTATTCCTTTGACTCTAGATGTGTTTAATAGGCTATGGGGTCTTTTACTCCATAGGACTTCATGTGTTTTTGTGATGTGTGTTACACAGCACCGTCAGTGCAGTAACACAGGGGTGTCATAGTAACCCCCCAGTATAGACTCCATACCTTGGGACTGACTACTGTCTCCCACGGCATGTAAAGTCACCATTGACTTTACTAGTCTTGAATTCTGAACAGAACCAGTACAAACCATCATAATGTGGCCGTACTGGCCGGGGTAATTTGATTGCCCCGGGGTCTGTTAGTCGAGGGGGCACGTCTCCGTCCCCCCTGATCGAGTTTTGGCTGGTGGCAGTGGATACTACTTTTTAGTAGCCGGTCAAGTGGCACAGCGAGTAGAGCGCTCGCTTTGACATCAGTGCAGAGCCTGCGAACGCAGGTTCGAATCCCGGCAGCGCCAAACTCAGCGTTTCATCCTTCCGAGGTCGATAAATGATCACCACACACCGTGGGTAATAATAAGCAGCGCTCAGATACCTGAGGGTTCGTAGCGCTATATAAATGCCTAATTATTATTATTATTATATTCAACTGCAAATATTTCTCTATGGGATTTTCCCATTGTTCGAGACTACTATCTTTATTTATTTAATTACGATAGCCTCGAACATACCGCCGGTTTATTTATTTATTATTAATTCTCTGGTTGGTATTTTTTGCCAAAACTCGGTTCTAAAATGGCGTTTGTGTTCTCTTCTGTGACTCCAACCCAAGTCGAGCACTTTGTTCCACTTTTTGGCGGGCTTCTCCACAGAAGCCCTCCAAAGTGGTGCCACTCTGTCTGGGGTACTTAGGAAGGGTGGAGGGGGATTTAGGCACCCTGGACTGAGTTGCCTAGGCAACTCAAGTCGCACTCCGTCCTGATTGGCCCAAGTGGTGAGCCGGCCAGCTCACCACTTAGCATGTTTGAGTGACAGCTAGGCTGAGTGAATGGGGTTTTTCTGCATAAAAGCAGGGCTTTGGGGACTGGAACTTTAGAAGTCGCCACAGGACCTAACAATCCGACGAGGGAGAAGCTGAGCCGACCTGCTACGACGACACCACCGGTGGAGCCCTGCTGAACCGTCTCACCACTTTTCCCAACGACAGAGGAGATCTCCCGCCGGAGAGTCTTCTTCCTTTGACTGGTGGGGATAACCAGTTTCACCGTCTTTTCGCCTTCCCGACGCATCTCGTGGCCGCCTTGCCTCTGCCAAGCACCCCGGCAACCGGAATACCACGTTTTACCACGACTGCGAAATAAAGGGTAATACCTTTAACCGGAAAATTCTGCGGCTGGTTTCTTCCCTGGCAGTGCAACGACCTTCATCTTTCCTCCAAGTCGAGATCTTCTCTTCCTCTGGACGATGCCGAGACTTGCACCCGCTTCCAGGAACAACTGCCACTGCTGGAGGATCCTTCCCACTTAAGGTACCGTGTTCCGCCTGGCTTCCCTTGCCACTGACTGTACGGGGTAGATTTAGCCCCCGGCTTTCGAACCTGGGTTAGCCTGGGACACCCTGGCTAAACTTTTCTGATTCTCTCTAAACTCTTTTCGAACTCTCTGCAAGACGTTCAAAGCCTAGTGTAACTGTGATCTTGGGCGCATTTGTGCTGTGCTCTCTCTAAGAGTGGGCACAGCCTATGGACTTTGGCTCACCAGTGACTTTTGCTCTACTGCCTTGCCAAAAGTGTTCCTAAATCTTAGAGTGGTGTATCTTCACATATTCTGTCTTTTTCCCTCCCTTTTTCATGAACTTATTAGAGTGCCATCTATAGTTAAGCGCTCACCTCTGTCTGGAAATAAGTGGTGTTAACTAAGACTTGTCTGATAAGGAATAAGGGTTGTATATATCATAATAGTAACTGAGTTTAGAGTGTTTTACAATAAGAGTGCTGGAGTGTTTCAAACAGTGTGTTTCTAAATAAATAATTATATACTTTGATACCAAAGCTCTGGTCAGTGTTTGCTTGTGCTATTGTGTCTGAGTGCCTATTGTGTATACATTGCATACTGCCTTACTCTTCTTGAGGGAAGTGTGACTGCTCAGCCACAGCTACCAGGTAAATCTGGGTGGTACAGACTGCTACCAAGTGGGTTTACTGCTAACACCTGTAGTCCTAAATCTTTTGCAGTGTTCCTAAAGGGAACTGCACAGGTTTCTGCCTAACAGGGGGTCATTGGGTAGTGGGGGAGAAGCACCCAATGGTGAGACATGGTATCCCCTTTTTTCCACAACCCATCTAACCCATATCCATGTTTATTTCATGAAAAACTACAACTCCTCGCACCTTGTCTTGACAAACCTACTGCAGCAAGGAAGATGAGGAATGAGCACAGAAGGATTACCTGCCCTGACTTGCATTGGCCTTGTACCTGTAATGAGGCCAGGCAGAGCCAGGCACTTAGTTCTAATAATGTACACCTTGCACTTATTAAGGCTCCCTTTGAAAATTAAAGGTGGCGTGCACAGACACACTTTGAGGCTGGGTACAAAACAGAACAGCTCTTCTGAGGCTGATGTGAACCATGCTGTTGGAGTTGGAAGGCCAACAGGCTGATCAGCAATTGAGAGGATCAAGAGAAAGCCAAGCAAGATTCCCAAGCTTTCGGAAAGCCGCGAGTGTTCAAAAGGCAAAGCGTAGTGAGTGGAGAAAAGAAACCTTCAAGGTGCCAGGAATCAGTCGGCGACCCTCCCGAGTGAACGGCAGAGTTGGGGAGGAACAGAGGAGGCGTTGGTAACGGCCTTGAGCTGCGATGGAAAAGAAGAAAGACATTAATTTAACACAACTGGTAAATTATCGAGCACTTCAAAAGTCTGGTTGATGTTAAATGGAAAGTGACTTGCGATTTGAAAGTTGAAGGTTGCTCATGTGCTGATAAAATGGGAATGAAGAGAAGGATCCAGAGTAGCAGAGTGGTCCTGTGTGAGGAAGCCACACATTCAAAAGGCTCTGTGAAATGTTATGAACTTTTGAAAGCTATTACAAACGGAGATCAAAGTAAAGAAAGTTAAAAAGGATGAAAGTAAAATATGTGAAATGTGAAAGAAGCCACGACTGCAAAAGTAAAATATAAGAACTTTGGAAAAGGTCAAGAAGACAAGTGAAAGAGAATAAGAACCACAAGTACCAAGAGGCATTGGTGCTGCAAGTGAAGATGTGACTTGTGAAATATGCCAAGAGGGCAAAAGGTAAAAATATAAGAACTACAAGTACCAAGAGGCATTGGTGGAAAAGAAATACCAAGAGGTATTGGTGTTGGACATGAACTTTTGAACAGGCCAAGAGGGCAGACCAAAGAGAGCGAGAATTATGAGTACCAAGAAGTATTGTGTCACAAGATGATTATGGATTGTGAATTGAAGGAAGATTGAAAGAGAGGTTGAAGTGGTCATGAAAAGGTATATGTAAATTCTTTGCAGTTTAGAAAGTCTTCGACACTGAAAGAGATCTAAGATAAAATGTGGGGAAGGGAACCCCCACGAGGAACGTGACAGGCTTGAGCCCGGCAGAGGGAAGCCGGTACAGAACTGTGAGAAAATGAGAGCATATGAACTGTGTATTGATGACAAGGTGTGTGAAGCCTAAGGAAGAGATTGAACTACCAGAAATTGAAAGCCTAAAGATTGAACTGTTGAACTGTACCAGTAAGCCAATGTGTGCAAGACTGACAGAACTATGCCATCGGCATATCCTTTGTTTATTAAGAGACTCTCTAAACCCCGTGGGTTAAACCCTGGGTAAGGGAGTTGATATTGAAGCCATTCTAACATTTCCTTTTGACACACCATTTTCCTTTTTGTATTCCCTTAACATGTTTATCTACAGAAGCAGAACATGGTTAGGTTTTCTTAGTATAGGCCTTTTGACCCGACAGACTTGGACGTATTTGTTATTGTTTAATGGTCAAGATTACTCCCATGTTAGAGTTAGTGCCAGTTAGGAATTCTACCATCCCAAGCAAATTCGTAAATAAAGGTTTTTGAAACTTGTATCCATGTGTCTGTGTCTGCTGCTCCATACCATGCCTTCCTCACAATATAAATGAACAAACAATAAAGGGCACTCCTTAACTTGTTTTTATTGAATTTATATAATGTACAGGCTCATATACTTATCAACAGTTGAAGTTTCACTGACAAACCCTGAATACACGGTCAAACCCCTCCCCCTTCCCTCCAGGAAACATGTATGAGATACCTTCTTCACACAAGTGTAACTTAAAACAGTTATCCAATATGCAGTTATATCAGTATTTGCAGGCATAGGGGGCTAGTGTAATCGTCTTTCAAAAATGTTTAAAACTGCTTCCCGGTCTCTACGGAACCCTTGGTGGTCTCTTAATATAGAGTATGATATCCAATTACAAAATCCTAAATGTTCTTTATCCAATCATGTTCAGACTGAACCCCTTCAGATTTCCATTTTTGCACTATCAAAAACAATGTGGCAGCTAACAGAATTGCATTCACCTTGGCCTCTTCTCGAGAGTACCAGATACCTTCCGGATCCTGAATATCCAGGGGGAAAACAACGGCGAGTATTTCCGGGGTATAGCGAACATCCTGTGGAGGTTGGTCTGTAATGTTGCACATGTCCACCAAAAGTGTTCCCAATCTCCCTGTGCGTTGGAGCCCCTCCAACACTTCGGCGGTGTGTGCACAACCATTGTGTGCACTTTAGTAGGTGTATAGTGCCATTGAAACATCATTTTGTACAATGTGTCTCTATTCTGGATATCTTTGGCTTTTTAAGCTATGTTTCTCCACAACCATTCCCACTGTTGTTAACGTTGTGGTTCCTCATCTTTCCCCACTTATTGACATACAGATGTTTCTCCATCAGGGCTCCTTCTATGATTAGTTTATAGAGTGAGGACACAAGGTTCCTACTACCAGAGTGTGTAAGGAGAAATGTTTTAAAGATGATAAACTGTCATGTGACTGCAGTTCATAGAGGTACACCCGAGACCCAATGCCTCAATTTATAATAATAAAGACGCTCCTTTTCAGTAAGGTGAAAGACACCTTGAAGGCTCAAAAAAACGTATTAACACCCGGAATACATATCCCCCAGTCTCTTACATTCAGCCTTCCACCATCTGGCAAAATCTGGCCCACAATCACACAGCGACTTGTGGATACCCGAAATAGCAGTGTAAAAGGTGATGGAAACGAGGAGATACCATATGTTGTCACCAGATTGTCCCAAATCTCCCGCACCAACCACACTATTCTGCTTCGTGCCATACTTATCGGTCTGTCCGCCTCCTGGACCCACAACACCTTGTCCAGGGGCCTACCTACTACCGCTCTGTCCATTCTAATCCATGTTTCGGGTTCAGTCGCCCACAAAGCATTCTCTGATCACCCTTATTTGTGTGATTTCATAATCCATTTTCGGCAATCACTTCTAATGCCTTGTAAGAGCTGAGAAAAGTTAGCCTCGCAGAACGTCATCAGACTGTTCGTAAGCCTAATTCGTAGGCATCATATACCTTTCGATGCAAATGTAAAGGATGAGTCAGCCTTCGCTACTATGGGCCACAAGAGTCAAATTTATATATATTTTCAGACCTGACACAGACTGCAAGTCTGCTAGTTCTCTCCTCACAGCACTTAAGGAATGTAGTGGATCCGTTGATGCCAATAATATGTCATCCGCAAAGGCTTGCCTTATGTTCCCCCCCGCCCCCAAAAGGTGATCCCCTTAATATCAATGGTTTCTCTAAGACGAGACATGACTGGCTTCAGGAATATCGCAAATAGTAGAAGGGACAAAGGGCGCCCCCTGTTTAGTACACCTTTTTAACGGGAAAGCGCTTGAAAGGGTTTTGTTATTCAAAGATTTCGCTGATGGGTTGATATAATTTGCCTGCATGCTTTGCAGGTAGGCCTCCCCGAAGCCTGTGTGCCAAAGAGTAGCAAGGAGAATCTACCATTCCACTCGTTCCAACATGTTTTTCGGCATCTACGACTTGGAGGGGTGCTGGAATGTCCACCTTCTCCGGTTTCTCGAAAAGGAGTGAGATCCTCCTAATATTAACACATTTCTGGTAACCCTTGACAAATACTGTGTGGTCTTCCTTTATCAGTTCCGTGAGAATAAATTCTAAGGGATTCGCTATTTACTTTGTGTATATCTTGGGGTCAATGTTTATCAAGGCTATTGATCTATATGAACAACATTCTGTCAAGTCTTTCTGGGGTTTGAGGAAAATGATTTTTGCCTCTTCCATGGAGGATGTGATCTTGCCCTATTGTAATTTTTTTTTAAACTATTGAAGAGGTTTGTCAATGTCAGGAGCAGCTGTTCCTTCAACATTTTGTAAAAGGTAGCGTGAAATCGTTCCGGACCCGACCATTTGTTTTTTTAAGGGTCTTTCTAACTTGGGCAACCTATTCCTGTGTAATGGCTGCATCCAACAAATCATGTTCCTGTGACGATAAACATGGCAGTTTTAGGTCAGCCAGATATCTTCCCTGCATCTGCATTTCTGGTGAGTTGCAGAATAGATTTGAATAATAGTCAACAAGTTCATCAGAAATTCCCTCTATTATGGTGATTCGCTCTCCCCCTCATTAGTTTTGAGGCCTGTTTTTCTTGAATGGCCCTTGCAAGAAGCCTATCTGGTTTGTTGGCTTTGACATAATATGTCTGTTTCGTGAGTAAAAGCGATGTTTTCGGGTTACTGGGTCGTAAAAGCTCTAATTGCTTGGCCTTTCCTTGTTGGGTCTTGTTACGTCTGGGGAGTATGCTAAAGATGACAGAGGCCACGCCAGGAATGCTGCTTCAGGTAAGTGGTTTATACTCCTTCATCGATATACTTTGCCCTGTACCGTTCCTGGTACTAACATGATGGTAAGGCCCCAGAGCTGGCATCTACCTCCCAGGCTGTTACTCTTTCAACTGTCAAGGGTTACAGTTAGTTCATCAACATTCCAGCACCCACATTTCAATACTGACATAGGGATTAATTACACACTTGCACTGCTACACAGCTCGCACTTCACTGGGCCACAATGCCCCATACATCTAAGGGACCACTGCATCTCACACACCGGTAGTGATCACTGTACACCTCCTTTCCACACAAACCCACAGAGAATAAAGAGAGGGCAATGCAAATAATCAACCTAGGAAGTCCTCAAATCCTACTTTATTTAAGCAACCAAAGAGAATAACTTAGCACTTAACGCGGACCACTTCACCAGGACAATGCACACCACCCACCAAAACAGACATAGAACCACCTCTCCAGCCATCACAACATAACAGCCCATTGGCAGGTTGATCACTGTCTAGAACACTTGACTGCATCTGAACTACAGACCCCAAAGGAACCAGAAGCTCAGGAATATCCACAAGGATGAATTCCCCCAGCTGGCACTGAAAATAGCATTGCACAGGCAGCCAAAATAATTAAACCCTAATCACGAAGAACATGGAGGTCACTACACTTCACACCACATGCTCATACACTGAACCAAAGAACCTGCAGGTCACTAACCGCCTCACCACTCAACACAACACTAACAACCTGCTGGTCACTATATTTATTTTACCACACTGCACAACACCAAGAACCTGTAGGTCACAAAGCTTGCTGCGTAAATCCATACACACCGTACATAAACGCCTCCAAGACAAGCATTTCATAGGTTACAACAAATCCATAACAAGGCATAGCTCACCAGACACAATTAGACTGCCAAGTTATACTAGAACCATATTAAAAACAACTGTGCAAGGTACCAAAACCTCCTGCCTCCACATTGCATTTAAGCAATACTTCTTTACCAAGCCTGTGCTTCTACCAGTGACAGATTATATAGATGCACAACCTGCTATTATGGTTCCTACCCATCTGCGCTACTTATGAGTCACAGACAGTTTGTTCACATAAGCACTACATGCTCTTCTTACCCATGCCACCGACGAGCCACAAGCAATACGTCCTATAGTGCAACTTGCTACTCTGTCAAATACACAACTGTGCTGCGCTGAGTCACAGACACATTCCCATAACACTACATGGCATAACCATAACTGTGCTGCTCCGAATCACTGATAATTTACATCATCACAAACATGCTACTCTAACACTTGCATACTAGTGCTATTCTTACATACACCTACATGTGCTGCTCCCCAGACACAGGTGAAAACATTCCCTTAACACAAAATGCACCTGCGAAGTCCTCCAGCCACAGGTAAAAACAGTTCCATAACTCAACATTCTATTAGAATTACAATCAGGCTAATCAGGACAGCATATGAGAAAGAAACTCTGCTCAAACACGAGACATTTATTTATTTAGCATTTGTATCTATCCTATACATCAAAAGTGTTTCAAGACATCACCTCTCACATAAATCCGAACTAGAAAGCTGGTCCCATACAACCACGTTCTTGAACATTAATGGTGCCAATACACCAAAAGTATCCCCATTCACTTCTGTTCTATCACCATAAGCCAAAATAGAAACTTGCTGTGTAGGAATAGGACACTGCTCATCTACAACTTTAACAGGGTATCTGCCCACACACACACATCCCCACAATATAAGATAGAAGTGCATTTAATACACTCACGTGTTGCACTAATTGCTAAAACATGTGCATTAAACTAAACATTTAAATAGTATATGCTCTGGGGCTAAGAATGAACTAATGGATAACACTGCGTTCATTTACAGCCCCACAACATAAATACTGCTGTCAGCCCTCCATGGCAACATAGAAGGCAAAAAATATTACAAAGACATCAACTCTAATCATTACAATGATGCAGAGCCCAAATTAATTTCTTTAAAAACCCATAGATCAAGTTCTTGAAGAACTGAGATACTCATTCCCCCCAGAATTTGTTCACAAATGAGACAAAAACCCAAGGCAGAAGCCAAGTTGTTTTCATCATCAGAACAGCAGAAGCTCATTGCACATGTGGGACACATTCCCTTCCTGCTGCTGACAACATGTGAACGTCTAGGCTAGACCCCTGGGAGTTTGTTTGTGCCCAGCCTTCCTTATCGACAGAAGCAAAGGTGATGTCTCTTACCTCCCCCGCCCCCACCAACTGAGTGCAGGAAGCTGCTGTAGAAGCGTTGTTGGGAGCTAAAAAGAAAACGAGGGTAAGCCCTGCTGGGCTCTTCCCACTATGCTGGGATTATTTAAATGGAAAGAAAACGAAAAAAGGAGATGAGAAGCAGTGTTATTTCTCTGCCTGCAAAGCGCTCCTGTTTGGCTGCATCTTGTTGCTGTTGTAGCATTTCTGTGGGCATTTGCGTATCTTCGGGCCAGAAATGCTCACTCTGTCAGATGGCCGCCAGACTCTAGGGCAGGGTTGTTTTTCACTGCCTGACTGCAGGTACATCTGCAATTGGCTTCCTCCCCCTTTCCAGCCAATCGGAGGTGCCGGTAGGCAGAAGACTGCCCTCCAACAAAGGCCTGCTTCTAAGGCCCACTGCCTGTGCCTGTCAGGGCCTTACTGGGCATGTGGCTCCACTCCATGTTACTGCAGGCAAAGATATGGACTATGCTGGCCTGTGCATCCTAGCGCCCCTGGACTATGGTATCCCTCCTGCCATAACGTGAGTGCTATCTGTTGCTCAGTAGCCTGTCTCATTTCTCTGGACTCACATCCTCTGCCTTTCTAGGCACTCTCATTGCCATAGCTCTGTTCATACATGTCCCCTTGTACTTCATGATTTACCTTCCTAAATTGTCTCTTGCATTTCTTGAGCTCCCACAACACTGACTTCACTCTGTGCTACTGTGCTGTAATACCTGTGTCTCAACACTCCATTTCCGGTTTGCTTTCATCCTGCATTGATTGTGACTGTTGTTTAAAAATTGAATTTAGGTGTGCTTTTCATTCCGTATTGATCGTGACTGTTGTTTAAAAATGGAATTTAGGAGTGCTTTCATCCTGCATTGATTTTGAATGTTGTTCGATTTTAGGTGTGCTTTCATCCTGCATTGATTGTGTCTGTTGTTTAGAAAGTGAATCTAGGTGTGCTTTCATCCTCCATTATTATGTTGTTAGTTATAAATCCAACATACTTGCTTGCTCTCTGTATTGCCTCTGTTTTCTTGCTCTCTTGTACCACCATTTTTAGCTCCCACTACTTTTTCCCATTCCTATTCTGTTCCTTGTGTGCTGGTGCCCCCTGTTAACACCCTCCCACGTGCCCCACTTGCTCAGCCTGGTTAAAGGCACCACACTCTGTGCCCCCTCACAATGGCGCTTTCTAACTCTCCTTTTTTGTCTAACTGCTTCCCAATCTCCTATCCTTCACCACTCATTAAGTCTGGCAGGAAGAAACTTAAGAAGGACACACTTGGCTCCAGCCCAGGATTCCTATCGCTGACACCTACGTTTGGTACAAGGGCCCCAACTCAACCTCCATCTTTTTTATAGACTTCGCCCTTGACTTATCAACTTTCTACCTTCCTCCTCACTGGCTCCCTTGCCATCTACCACTGTCCCTGCACTCCCTTCCGCCCCTCTGCCTTCTCTTGTTACTATCTCACAGGCACCTTTGCTGCTTATGGGGAGGGGGGCTTCTGCCCCTGCACCCTCCCTTAAGTCATTCAAAAATGGCAATCTGCTCCACTTTGCCACGCTTAACTTGCGCTCCGCAGTCAAGCACTCTTCTGACATCTGCCACTTTCTGGAACACCTAGACCTGGAAGTTCTTTCCCTCACTGAGACTTGGTTTAAGGTCAGCTCTATCACAAGTTTTGACACTCTTCTCCCTAAAGGCTACACGATCCTATCTGAACTCTGGCTCAACAGACCAGGGGGGGGAGTTGCCCTAAACTTTCCAGAGTGGATTGCTGTTTCCACCATCCCCACTCAAGCCTATTCCTCTTCCGATTGTCTGGTCTGCAGGCTCTCTCTATCTCCTGTCTCCTCTCTTACTCTGGCCACCTTCTATCGGCCACCAGGCCAGTTCACCCTCTTCCTCTCAGAATGGGCTGACCTGGCATCTTCTCTCCTTTCCTCCTTCTCCCAGGTCATCCTGCTGGGGGATCTTAACATCCATCTTGACTCTCCTGACTCTTCAAGAGCTTTCTGCAACCTATGCAACTCGGTCTCTCTCCATTCTACCCTCTGGTCCGACACACACAGCTGGACACACCTTTGATGCTCTTACCTCCACAGAAATCCCTCTCTCTATCCCTCTCACTACCCCACTCACATGGACTGATCACTCTCCTCTCACTTGAAGCTTTCCAGCTTTCCTCTCCTTTAGCACTGGCACACCCTGCACTGCCTCTAACCTTCAAGGTCATCCGACCCATGAAAAAAGTGTCAGTGGCTGCCTTTGCCTCCACCTACTTTCCTCCTACTCTTGCGGCTGACTCTCACCCTGATACAGCCATCTCTAACTTTCACTTTTCCATCTCCAATACTCTCGGCATCCTTGCCCCTGTCGTGAGGGTCCGACTGTAGCTTGCCAAAAAGTGCAACTCTTGGTACGACTCTGACCTGGCTGACCTTAAACGCAAGTGCAGGGCAGCAGAACGCACATGGGGATCTTCAGGCCCACCTTCTGACAAGCTGGCCTACAGTCTTCTGCAAAGGCAATATAGACTCTGCATCCGGTCCAAGGAAAGAGTCCATATACAAGCCTGCACCTCCGCAGCATCTGACAACATGGCCAAACTTTTCAAAGTCTGTAAGGAACTGGCCAATCCTACTAAAAGCCTCTTCGTCTTCTGTACCCACCCTGGCCCTTTGCTCGGCCCTGGCTGTACACTTCACCACCAAAACACAGGACATCCTCTATTCTCTCTCCTCTGCACCCATTCATACACCGTCATCTCTTAGGCCCCCCCTGACCGCCCCCGCCACTCCCCCTCTTCTCTCCTCCCTCTCCCCTGTCACACTTGAGGAGGTCTCTAGACAAGTCCGGTCTATGAAAGCTTCTTCCAGACGGGTGGACTCCTGCCCCTCCAAAACCATAAAGGACAAAATTGACTCTCTAGCTCCAGCCTTGGCAGACCTCTGCAACCTCTCCTTCGCCACTGGAGTTTTCCCCACTCTCAAGCATTCTCTAGTGCACCTTCCACTCAAAAAACCCTCTGCCGACCCCACTATTCCGGCATACTATCGCACAATCTCCATCACTCCTTTCCTGGGAAAACTTCTGGTGAAGTTGACTACCTCTCAGCTTATCCTCCACACTGAATCTGTTGGTTGTCTCATGACCATCAGTCTGGCTTTAGAGCATCCAGAGGCATGAAAACTGCTCTTCTGAACACCCGTGAAGACCAGCATTCAAACCTTGATTCTAACTCTCCCTCTGTCCTCATTCTTCTTGCCCTCTTCTCTGCTTTCGATACGGTAAACCACAACATCCTGATCTCCTGTCTACATGAGACCCTGGGCATCACTGATCAAGCCCTGGCGTGGCTAGCATCCTTTTTCTCTGACCCTCCTTCCCAGGTAGAACGTGGGTCCTTTCTCTCCACTATCACTCTCTCTCTACTTGTGGTGCCCCTTAGGGATCTAATCTATCTCCCTGGTTTTTAAATATCTACATGGCCTTTTTGCTTTCATCTCCAACTTTCAGTGTTACGCGGATGACACACCGCTCTCTTTCAGGCTACCTTCGGCCTCTCCTCCTTGCTCATCCCTGACTGTCCCCAATGCAGTCCTGGTGTGCTGCTAATGATCTCTGTCTTGATGCTAGTAAGACAGAGATCGTCCTCATTGGGACCCCTGCTCCCGCTTTCCTCACTTTCTCTCTGGCCTGCCACCCTTGGTCCTGCGCCCTCACCCACTAGTGAGGCAAAACATCTGGGGTCATCTTTGACTCTACCCTCTCCTTCTCTTCTCACATCTTGGACATGTCCAAAAAGTTCCACTACCAGCGTCACCTCTTCAGAGGTATTCTACCCTTTCTTACCTTCTCCCAGAGGCTCACTGTCTCCAGAGACTTGGTTCTCTCCAGACAGGACTATTAACAGTCTCTTCCTCAGTCTTCCTACTTCTACCCTCCAACCTCTTCAACTTATCCAGAACAGAATCGCAAGACTTATCCTTGGCCTCAAGCCCAGGGACTGCATGTCTCTGGCACTGAAATCCCTCCACTGGCTCCCTGTGGCTGTAAGAATCAAGTTCAAGTCCCTCTGCATAGTCCACAGGGGTTTCTGGGGCCGAGGCCCTTACTATCTACAACACTCTCTTCCTAAATACTCTTTCCAGAGCCCTCTGCTTGGCCTCTTCCAACTCTCTGTGAGTGAACCATTTTACCAAACAGAGAGTTGGGGGTAGATCCTTATCCACTGCAGGTGCCTCCCTTTGGAACAGCCTACCTGCCTATCTCCGTCTTTAGCAGGACCTCCTTAAATTCCAGAAACTCCTCAAGACAGTCCTCTTTCTCTCTCCCTCTACTTGCTAACCTCCTTTTGTCTTCTCTCCTACTCCCTCCTTCGTTCTCTTCCCCAACCTGCTAAATTCGCTGACTGGTTATCTGGTGCGCCTCCAGATCCTCACAGGTCCCAGGCTACCCCGCCAGTCCTACACTTGCCTAAGGGCCGTTGCACTCTGCCTGCACTATTGCACTTGTAATACGTTCCATGAAAGTGGCAACCACTATGCACTTAACCCTGGCCCCTGCTGGTCTGGGCGCACTTGTCCCCCTCCCTTGCACTTCCTGCCTGCGCACTTTCACGACTTTGAATGTACTAGGTTTAGCAGGTTTGTCTAGCCTGTCCTCCTCTGTCCCCCCCCCCCTCCCTAGCTTGGTTGTGCCTGAAATACGCATCCATATGTGCACTGATGACCAACCTTTTTTGTCTTTGTATGTCCTTCTCCCCTCCACCCTCTCTCTCCCTACTCTTTTCTCACGCACATATCAGTAGAAATGCCTCTAGCCCAGTATGCTAGTTATTGTTGTTTAGATCATTCGGAATCTTAAAGGCCTAAGAATGACGACTATATCCCCTTGTTCCATTCCCAACCTGAAGCGCTTTGTAACACTTCACTTGTGTATAAGCGCTTTACAAATAAAAAATTACAACCGTAACTCTGGTACGACGCTTCGTTGTACTCCAAATCGGCAGCGAAACGCACTTGATGTCAGAAAGATCGCCTTCGCATCTTTCTGACATCATCAGACCAGTTCTTCATCTCCCTTGCTTCATCACCCAGCTGGAATTGCGACAACCCAATCCCCATTGGCATTGCTATGTTTGGTTACAAGTCACTCCTCTGGAACTCGGAGAGCACATCTCTTCCCAGAATGTGCTGTCTGTGTCACAGCAGATGGAGTGCACATCTCTTGTCACTGCCATCACCAGACATCTTCAACACACCCCATTCCTCAGCCATAGCGGAGCACTGGAATGGCACTCGCACTGACAAGGCAAGCAACGCCAGCAGGGGTGCCAAGTTCTGCAGCATTGCTGCTCTTCGCTGGTCGGCAAAGCCCCAGGCAATATCCTGGACCAGGGCCACCACACCTTACAGCAGCCCACCAGAGAGGTGTCCGAATGGCACTTCACTCAAGAGTCAACTCCCCACAAAGCCCTGGGTGGCAGAAACCCTGGGGGCAGCGTCTGGGCACTCCTGCGCCTCCCACAGCAGGCACGCACAGTAGGACTTGGTAAACCCGTCAGCAAATGTTACGTCGGGAGCATGCTTAGGATGACAAGGAGGCCACGCCAGTAACAATGCTTCAGATAAGTGCTTGCTACTCCTTTATTGACATCCTTGAACACTACAGGTTTCTTCCCAGGGTGGCCTTCAGCTCAGTCAGTTCTTTCTCCAACTCCAGTTCTGCCACTTTCAGCTGTTTTACCCTGTGAAATTTCAGTGAAATTGTATGTCCCCTGAGCACTGCCTTCAACGTGTCCCAGGTCGTACTCTCAAAGGTGAGATCTGGCAGATTGTCATTTAAAAAGTCTACGATCTTGTCTCGAATTGAATCTAGAACTATAGGGTCCTTCAAGGTTTCCGTAGGGAAGGACCCTCACCCCTGTGTTGGATGAAATGGAAGCTCGTCTGGACGGGGGCATGGTCCGATATATAGAAATGCTCCCTATAGAGGCTTCCTTCACCTTGGCCATTAGAGTAGAAGCCACACAATATTATCTATCCTAGAGACGGTTTGGTGCATGTTGGAATAGAAAGAGAAATCTCTGTCTTGGCTTCTTAGCTTTCGTGAGACGTCTCTAAGGTGTACCTTGTCCATACCCTTGATGCAATGCCCCCTCCACTCATTGTATTGCTACTCCTATCCAGGGTCGCAGATACTGCCATTTTGAAGTCTCCAATAAGGATCTGTTCACCTGTCCTAAAGCTTCCCAATTGACCTAACGTTTCCAAAATAAAACTCTCTTGGCCTGAGTTGGGGGGTATAGATCGAAGCAAATGTGTACATTATCCTCCCGTTTATGAATAAGAATCTACATTTGTCGTCTTTTTATATTTTCCGCTATAAGATTTCCATTGTCCCTGAAGGCTAAGAGGACCCCACACATTTTACTTTGTGGTGGCTTGGAACAATCGGGAGTTGCCTCGGAGCCTCACTATTCAGGTATCTGTAGAATGCATGTGTGGCTTTTGCAGTGCAACCACTTCCGGGTTGTCCATCCGGAGTAGGCGTCCTACTTTCTTCCTCTTCGACAGGGAATTAAACCCCCTAAGTGTATATCCTGAATTCCTTGGATTTGACTGTGCGCAATGGCTGCCGTTGTCTCTGTCTTATGCAATGTGTCCCCATTTTCCTGCCATGCCATATATACTCCACAATTCGCTGTATCCAAACTCCTATCTTTTCTCCCTTTCCGGTCTCCATGTGACCCCTGCCTCTCCCCCAAACCCTTAAACATCCCAAATTAGCCACAATAATCAACCTTTTAGCAAAAAAATAAAACAATACTAAAAAATAACAATTAAGACCAGGGTCCCAACGTCCCATGGACTCCTGAGCACCCTAAGTCTCAGACTTGAACCACTGGTCCATTCCCCCTACTGAGGCCTCCTTGATGCCTCAACTGAATACACAATACACCGGATCACTTCCTCCCTTCAAGGGAAGACACTTTCCTTTTTCTTCTGACTGACCCTCTTTATAAGTCTTGCTTTAACGGGAAGTTATGATATGATATGAAATGACATTTGTAACGTGCCTATACACAAGTGTTTCAAGTTGCCCCATCGTGGTATACTCCACTGCCATAGGGGAGCCATGATAGTTCCCTATCTCTTGCTCTCCTAGGTAATGTCTCATTACTCTTTGCTGATTCTTTCTTTCTTGAGGAAGCTGTTGCCTCAGACCATTCCCAGGGTTTCCTTTTGTGCATCCCAGTCACGCTGTAAGTCGCGCTGTTGTTTCCCCGTCTGGCAGCTGTGAGAGGGCTGCCCCCTCGCTCATTGTCATGATGCAATATTGGGTTCCCTCTCATTGAAACAAGAGGGCAAACAGGAAGGTCCATCAGTATCTGATGTCTCTTCTAGCTAACTCCTTCCGGATGTTCGCATCTCGAGCCTTGAGAGAACCAAATCCTGAAATAGGAGTACCTCTTTGTCACTAATCTTAATTGGTCCACCCCTTCTTGCTGCAGAAAGAATGACTTCTTTCTATGCATTTGAGGTAATTGCGGCAAGGACACCTATTGGATAGGTCTTAGGGCCTCCCCTCTTTGGGTCTGTGCGGCGGATCCTATCCATCACAATATTGTCCAGAGTGACATCATCCAAGACTTTGCTATAGAGTTTCTGAAAACACTTCTTGATGTAGCTATCGGGAATCTCCTCTGGAATACTCCTTATTAGTATGTTAGCCCTCCTTGATCTATTTTGAAAGTATTCACAATACAACTCAAGGTTCTGAGTGGTCCTGTTTAAGTGCTCCAGCAGCTGCCCATGTCATTGAGCGTCTTCAGTGATATCCTGCAAAGAACTTTCGGTTGAATCCATTTTATATCCTAGTTGTGCCACCTCCCCTCTTGGTTCTTTAATAGAGTTCGTCAAATCCGTTTTCAGGGTACGAATTTGCTCACGTCTCCATAGATGACTCCTAAAATTGAGAGAGGCATTGTTGGAGATCTTCTTTGGAGAAACCTTCAACCACCTGTGGTTTTTTTCTGATTGACCTTCCTTGCCATCTCCTGCATTTGTGCGGGTGCCTCCACTGTTTTGTTCCAGTACTGCTGCAGGCCACCTTCATTCATGGGGCCCTGTGATTCAGGGTGAGAGCCAAGTTCCATCCCTTATCCTTTTCTGCTTTGGATTTTTTTTTAAGCACAGTCTTCAGTCCGCTCTATGGATGTTGCTATCCAATGTACTGCAGTATTTCTGGGAGGACGTTAAAACCCAGAGCGTTGTCTTGGAGCAGACGGCCCGCTGTACAACTGCCTTTCCTTCTGCATCACCAACACAACAGAGGGAGAAGTATGCATTCAGAAGTCTGTGCCCAGCAGCCTGTCACCTTTCCACCGCTCAGAAATATCCTCTCCAAAGCACGAGTCTCTCATGTTGCATAATGGTGTGTCCCCCCTACCGATGTAGCACAGCAACTCGTGTCCTCTCCCTGCACAGCGCCGTATTGAGTTCCTGGTTTCTATTTTTAAGAGGTTGCAAGAACTGGTGTCCTACTTTGGCATTCCTAATGTGATCCAGTTTTTAAGGGGCCAATTCATGCCCATTCCATCAGAGGAGTTGCAGCCACCTCAACAGTACAATAATAATAATAATAATAATAATAATAATAATTTAGCATTTATATAGCGCTACAAACCCTTAGGTATCTGAGCGATGCTTATTATTACTCACAGTGTGTGGTACTCATTTATCGACCTCGGAAGGATGAAAGGCGGAGTTTGGCCCTGCCAGGATTCGAACTTGCATCGGCAGGATCTGCACAGATGTCAAAGTGAGCACTCTACTCACTGTGCTATCAGACCGGCAAAGACAAAGAGGGGGTTCTAACAGTAGATCTATATCCAGGGTCTATGTGGTCTTCCTTAAATACTTTTACAAAGCATTACTGTTGGGTCTCTATGGCCTCCCAGTTTGTTCGTTTTGGATGAGCAGTTCTAAAAAATATGTTGGGCTAATGGAATTGTTCATGCTCTCTCCCCTACTTCGAGTTTACTGACTGCTTTGCGAGTGTAGGAATCGGTGAGAGGATGTGGTGCATTAGAATCAACAAATTACTTGCCTCTTATATTGTTCTTCTTGATGTATGCTCCTCCCACAGATTCCCATCAAACCCCCCCTCATCGTACACCACATAGAGAGAGAGCGTGCTGCCACAGGAAGAGCTTGCATTATTTATTAACTCTGTTCTCTCAGCTGCTCCGCATGTGGGGGAAAGTATGGAACGGATGTCAAGGGGCATGGTGTGGCTGATGTATAGGCTGGGCGCATCACTCCAGGATCCAAGGAGTGAATCGTCGAAGAGTATTGGCGTCAAGGCACCTCTTCCCCCTCACCCCCTCTCTTGAGGAACGTTTTCCAGTACCAGCTGTCCTACCCACAATCTATCCAAGATTAAGAATCTGCAGGATGAGCTTCCATCAAAAAGAACATAACCAGAGTTAAGTAATTTGTTCTTTACCTTTATACCAACTGGCAACGTCTTCTCAATGAATATTTCAACATAAATGCTCATATCACACAATACATTGTACAGTATTATCTGTCACTAGCACAACTGGAGCTCATTGTTTTTTAAACACATTTTCTAAAATGTAATCACAGTTTTGCTCTTACCACAGCCCACCTAAGCCTACCTTCTCCTCTGGTAATTTGTGCATGCTCACCTCGGTCACCAGTAATCTTCCCTTATCAACTAATGTGTCTTACTGACTGATGTGCAAGTTCAAAAATACTTTCTTTAAACTCCTACCAGTTAAATACAAAATCATGTTTTAATTCTTTTTACATGACCCGCCTTCCACATAGAAAGTTCCCACCATGTGGAACATCTTTTATGTAGCTGGTTCTGCCTATTTTCTTCGTGCACACCCATACAAACCAATTCTCATGTTTTGTTCAATCTACGTCCTCCCTCTGTTCATTTCTCCACCCATGTTAATCCCGTTACACACCTGCAGAATGTTCTCTTCACCTCTGCTTACAGAGCTTTTCCTTTCCCCAATTCCCCCCTCAGTCTCGTTCCTCCTTCAATGCGCTCTGAAGTGAACTTGTTTTGAATGGATGCCCAAATAATGACATTTGAAAAATAGAAAAACAATCCACTGTTACATATTTTTCATGAATATATACAATGTTCTTTGATAATACTTTGTTTGTTTGGTTGTTGATAAATGCTTACCTTCCCAAAATGTGGAGGTCCACATCTTGGCTTGGACATTTATATTGCCCTATGAATTGATGATGGTGTCCATGCATTAGCCGCTATAACTGCAGGTGCTGTAGTAAGGCTTTTGGTTACGATAAGGTGAAGCAGTTCAAATTCAAGATAGCTAACAAGCGTGCATCATGTTTTATTGCCTAGAGGTCTACTTTGCTACTGCTATAGAAGTTAACTTATGGCTCTGCAAATTCCTCAACACAGTCAGAATAATTTGTTACTTCCACAACCAACCCAACATTACTTTCTTCACATGCAGCCAGTGCACTATGTAGAAACTCTGCTCATGTCTCGACTGGTTCTACAGAATTCCTCCATTACATTCATATATCAGCCACATTGCACTCCCTTTGTGAATTGTCATGTGGTTGTGTCCACTTCCCCTCTTGGAGCCAGTGTCCAAGTCAATACATACAGTTCCTAGTAAATGGCTTCACCTCCCTTCCCCTGTTCATTTGTCTAGACTATTGGTGGTATTTCCAGGGTTCCGTAGACCACGATTGACTTTAACACCTAATCCTGCAAGTAGACTTGCCATGGTTGTGGTCAGCAGGGAGCTCTAGAGAGGGGTCCCTATAATGGGCTGCATGCTCTGGACATTTTGCCCTTTGCCTCTTTGCTCCTGACGGTAACTTCCCTTTCCCCGTCTTGTTCCTCCTTCCACTGTTTGGGGTAAAGGTGGCCTGCTGGAACCTTCCTGTTCCAGCTGTACGAGTCCTGTCCTTTACCACTCGCTTCTTCACTCTCTGATCTTCCTACTGCTACCGCATTACCACTCTCTTCGCTTAACATGACTGGTTCTGTGTCATTCCTGGGTCCTGAATTCCATACTTCCTCCAGCACTGTGGTTCTACCACCTCCTCTGTCTTCTGCCACCTCCTCCCTGTATCTGAATCCTGATGTTGTCTGATCCTTCTCTTCCCCCTGGACCTCTTTGGCTTCTGATGTCCCCACCTCCATTTCTCTCGTCCCTTCAACTGGTTGCATGCATACTCCGGTTGCCCCTGCCTCTGGTTATTTTACTGTAAGGTCTGAACCTGTGAGTGTTGATAGATAATTGCTGGGATTGGCTAGCTTTGAGTGTACCTGGGGCGAACAGTGGTTGGAGCAATGGTATATTTGGCTTTTAGTCCATCTTGGATTCTGTATTTATCCACCCAGACCCGCCCTGAGGCAGTCTAATTGAGCCAAGGGATGTGGTGTTTCAGTATGTGAATACTGGGCTGGCAAGACTCTGGGCAAGCTCTCTATACTTTCAGCATAATTATTTGCCATCATTAGCATTGTGAATGTAGATAAACCTGACGCTCAACTTCCCTTCCCTAACTGTAGCTACAGTTACTATTAGTCACTTTTGACACACCTGCACAACACTGCACTTGAGCCGCAATCTTCCAAACATTGAGCCAGGGATTTGGATGCGCATACACCAGAGAAGTGCTCATTTGGATATCGAAGGGGGTTCTCTTCACTGGAGAATCAATACAGAAAAAATAGGGAAGGCACAGTGGTGATCATGATGGGACAGCTGGAATCTAGGTAGTTATGTATAATCAACGTTTATGCCTCCCAACGTCCATACTGCACCCTTCATTATACAGATGTTATCCAAATTTGAGTTGGATTGAAAGACGATCTGGATGTGGGATGGAGATTTCATTTGTGTCCTGGACCACCTGCTTAATAGGTCCACTTTGGCAAAATGCAGGCTGTCTACCGCTACAGCGGCTCTACAACTAGTTTTAACTAACCTCGCACTAGTTGTCATATGGCAAAGAGCCCACCCTCACACTCTAATCTATTCCTTCTACTCTCATCCACATTGTATTAATTTCCATCTTGACTACATATTTACAGGTTGAGAACACGCACATCTATTTGAGGAAGCCATATACCTGGGCAGAACTCTGTCGGACCACATGCCTCCAGTGACAACTCTGAAACTGTTCCTGTTAGGGAGAATTCTCATTTATGGCTAATTTCCCTCACCTAGTGAGTCCCCCAACAGCTTTGCTGGACTTCTAGAGTTTATTTTTTTCCACTTGGTATGAGTGAGAGCTTTTCCCCCACTCTTACCTGGGTTTTGCGATGTGTTTCTACCTGTTTTTGTGATTGTGGACTCTGAAGTACACCACTTCAGTACCCCCTTCTTTTGTGTGTCACGCAGCACCTTCAGTGCCGTGGCACAGGGTTGTCTTTGAGACTTCCCTCGACTCCATTTCTGAGGCAACTACTGTCCCCCAGAAAAGGGTAACGTTACCATTAACTTTACTTAGTCAATCTACCACAGATCCAGTACACCCCATCTTCCATGGAGTACTGGAAAGGGTTAACTCGTATCCCTTTGTATCTGTACCTCCTAGAGCATTGTTTCGCTCTTTTAACATTTAGACTTGGCTGGTGGCAGTGGTCTCTACCCTAACTTTTCTACCGCGATTATATTAGATAAACGTGGTACTGTTCTTGGCTATTATATTAGCCTCGAACATAAACCTGCTTGACCAAATTGTCTTTCTCTTGGCTCCGGTTGGGTTTATTCGCCATTTTTTTATGTTAAAGTCCTTCTTGTGTTTTACTTTGCGCGGCAAACTAGGTTTGCCTTCTTTGTTCACTGTCTTTTGGCGGGTTTCTGCCCAGAAGCCCTCCTCAAGGCGCCTGGATGTCTAGGTGGGCTGAATGTGAGGGAGGGGTGTAGTCATCCCCTGCACAGGGTATCCTAGGAAACCCAAGTCGCACTTTGTCATGATTGGCCAGGGTAGTTGTTCGGGCTGGACAACCCCCCTGCTGGGTGATATACAGCCAGGCCGCGTGAATGGGTGTTTTTCGTATAAATGGCAGGTCTCTTGGGCTAGAAGTCAGAGAGTCGCCACTGGAACTACAAGGAACCGAAGAGAAGCAGCGAGAGCGACGGCTGCTGCAACTACCCCGTCCCGGTGAAGCCCTGCTGCAGTCCTGAACTATCTGCCCTTCAACGACTCAGAGAAGATCCAGTCCGGAGTCTTCTTCCCTTGAGCTTGGTGGGGATAACCAGCTCATCTTCTACAGCCAGAGGATCCTCTTCCGTGGTCGAAATCGCTGCACACTGCTGTAGTGGTCCGGATAGCCACCTGGAGAGCCTCTCCTGTTTTTAAGGAGCGCACCTTTTATTCCTTATAGCTGCTGCCAGCTTCATCCCTGTGTGGTGCAGACCCCCTTCAGACGCCCTCCTTCACAACGAAGCTCCAGGAATCGTGGGTCTGCGGGAAACCAACAGGAACAACTGCCAGGGCACTAGCTGCACCACTGGAACAAGGTACTGTGTTCTGTTGTGGAAACTGGGTGAATCCCTTTTTCTTCATTTCCAAGGCTTGCTCTTGTCTTCCCTTCTAACTTTTGCTTCCGAACATTGACAATATCGAAGTACTTTTGGCTACATTGAATCGTGAACTGTCTGACCGTGTGATCTCCGGCAACTGGCCCCGGTGTCTTTCGACCCTGGCTCCGGCCCTTTGACATTTGACCTCCTGTCTGAGTGTTTCTTGATTCTGCCTGCCTAACCAAAATACTGCCTGTGACTTTTGCCCCCAACTCCCTCTGGGTATCTCAGGTGCTAAGTGTGTTTTTGCCCCGGTAGCATTTCATGTCACGGATACGCGTTTGTTTAGTAGACCGAACTGTCAAAAAGTGATCGCAATCGTATTTGCGGTAACATGTTTTGTTCATAACACCAGTTCATTCAAACACAGTGTACTTACCTTGATACTTACTGTACAAAGTGAATTGGTTAGTTGTAGTATATTTAAAGTGTGGTTTTTATTGAAGTTTAATAGAAGTGTTGTGTTTATAACGAATGGTTTAAAAATAAATGTACTTACATTTTTCTACCTGAAACCTTGAGTCAGTGTTGGCTTGAGTCACAGTGATTGTGATCTCTGCTACTGCTCATATACTCTTGAGATAAGCCTGGCTGCTCCGCCACTGCTACCACTCTGACATAGTTGTACAGGCTTGTACCAAAGGTAAAACTTGTATTGCTACCTGTAGTCTTAATTGTGTGTAGTGGTCCCTAAGGGCACTGCACAGGATTCTGCCTAACAGTCCCACCCAGGACCCCCATTTCTACATGGAGACATGATCCTATGGAACTAACTGATGTAGTATATAGCTCCACACTCGCTAAGAGCATTGACGCCCATGAATCTAGAAATTATTTGGGGAAACACTCAAAATAGTTGAGTGGGGCACATGCATTTCTGCTATGGTTGGAGTCCGCAAGACACTGAATAAACAGCTGATGCAGCTGGAACAGAGAATATCTGATGTGGAAAACTCTCCAACTGCGCAAAATAACACTTAGACAGTACTCTGCGAACTCAGGCTGCAATGTCTTGACATGTGGCAAAGTCTAGGGAAACATGGTACCGCTGCATCTATAAGAGAAGCCGCCTGCACTGAAGCCCATCTTGTGCAACCCTTCGAATACATAGCACTTGCTCCATTCACAGATGGCCACTGACGTCACTCCTGCTCTAATTGTAGACCCGGCTGCATCCACTCACTGCGCTCCCACACCGCGGCGTGTTCTGCCCCCAGCTCTTCATCATTACCGTGATCCAGCTTCAAAGGCCAAAGCCAGTATGAGTGGGCAGACACAGCCGGCTCCCTACCAATGCCACCTACAAAGGCTTACACTTGTCTGGACTGCCTCACAAGAGACGACCGCTGCATCCATAAGAGAATCTGCCTGCACCAAAGCCTGTCTTGCGCAACATCAGGTAAGACCTCCAGGGCTTTACCCTTTGAATTCAGAGCACTTGCTCCATTCACATATTGCCACCAATGTCGTTCCTTCTCTAATTGCAGACCCTGCTGCCTTCTCTAACTGCGCTGCCACGCCACTGGACTTCCTGCCTCCAGCTCTTCCTTATTGGTCTGATCCAGCATAAAAGGTCAAAGCCAGTATGAGCCGGCAGGCGCACCTGGCCCCCTACCAAGGCCCACCTACAAAGGCTTGCGCTTGTCTGGCCCTGTAGGTGCATGGGAGGGCACGTTCTCCAGCCACCTCTAAAGTACGTGCGCCACCCGCCCCACTCGCCTACCCTCCAAGGCTTCCTCCCTAGTCTCAACTCAGTATACATGCGCCTTACCCTTTCCCTCCCTCCTCTAGTGAGGCTATAATCTCCACCAAGCTTGAGCTATACTAAAGTACCTCAACCTGCTGCTTCCCCGATTTCCCTTCATATGCCCCTTGCCTCACCACTGCTCCCCTCCACCTGACAGTCTCCACAAGGACCCTATGCTCACGCACCTACACCATCTCCACCGCCTATGCACTCTCATGCTTAGCACTCCTTAACACTCTCATCCTGTAGCCTTGATCTTCCCGGAGTGGATCCCTGCTTCTATCATTCCTATGCAGGACTACTCTTCCTTTGAATGCTTCTCTCTCTCTCTCTCTTCCTTAGCCTCTCTCCCCCCTTGT
Source organism: Ambystoma mexicanum (assembly GCF_040938575.1). Classification (NCBI taxonomy): domain Eukaryota; kingdom Metazoa; phylum Chordata; class Amphibia; order Caudata; family Ambystomatidae; genus Ambystoma; species Ambystoma mexicanum. Next base: position 280,057,661 of record NC_090923.1, on the reverse strand, counting down.
CTCTCTCTTCCCTAGCCTCTCTCTCTCCTGGCCTTTCTCTCTCTCTCTCTCTCTCTCTCTCTCTCTCTCTCTCTCTCTCTCTCTCTGTCTCTCTCTCTCTCTCCCTTTCTCTCTTTCTCTCTCGCCACTATCTACCGGCCGCTTAGCCAGGTAGCCACCTGCCTCTCTGATTGGCTGGGTCTCTCCTCCTCTCTCCTCGCCTCAGCCACTCAGTTTTTCCTCCTCAGAGACCTTAACATCCACCTGGATGCTCCTTATCCTTCTGCAGGGCTCCTTCGCAACCTCTGCTACTCCCTCTGTCTCTCTATTCTACCCTCTAACCCGACTCACTCTGCAGGGCACACTCTGGATGTTCTGATCTCCTCAGACCTCCCCCTCTCCAACCCTCTCACCACTCCTCTCTCCTGGAGTGACCACTTTGTCCTTTGCTCCCATCTGTCTCTCTCTACCCCCGAGGCTAAGCCGAGCCCAGCACTGCCACCTACCTTCATGGTCATTCGACCCATGAAGCGTTTGTCAGTTGAGGCTTTTGCTGCTACTTTCTCTCCTCCTTCTGCATCTTTGGCTGACTCACATCCTGACACATCCCTCTCTAACCTCCATCTTTCGATCTCTGACACTCTTGATATACTTGCCCCTGTCATTACCTTGAAGCCTAAATCCAAGTGCAACTCTTGGGATGACTCAGACCTCCTTACCCTGAAACGCACGTGCAGGGTGGCTGAGAGGAAGTGGAAGGCTACTTGCACACCTTCTGACAACATCCAAGCCAGAATCTCTGCAGCATCTAACAACTCAGCCAAATTCTTTAAAATCTGCAAGGAGCTGGCCACCCCTGCTACAGTCACTGCCTCTCCTGTCTCTTCCCAGGCCGTCTGCACGGTCTTGTCCTCCCATTTCATCACTAAAACTCATCCTGTCCACCCTCTCACCCTCCTCCTCTCCCACGCCTGTCCGACCTGTGGCCTCCACTCACTCCTCCTTCTCTTCCTTTCCCTTGTTCACCCCAGATGATGTATCTAGACAAGTTGGATCTATGAAAGTCTCGTCAAAAAGGTTCTCCCCTGTTCTTCCAAAACCATCAAGCACCACATCGACACTCTTGCTCCGGCCCTGGCTGATTTCTGCAATCACTCTTTTGCCACCACAACCCCCCCCAGCCCCTCTGAAGCACTCCATTGGGCTCTCCCTCCTCAAGAAGCCCTCAGCCAATTCTTCCTCTCTGGCTAACTATCGCCCGATCTCTATCACTCCATTCTTGGGCAGACTCTTGGAAAAGCTGGCCATCTCCCAGCTTCAACTGTTGGTTGTCTCCCCAACCATCAGTCCGGCGTCCGAGCAGCCAGAGGCACAGAAACTGCTCTCCTGAACATACGTGAAGACCTGCTCTCCAACCTTGACTCTAACCTTCCTTCTGTCCTCATTCTCCTTGATCTTTCTTCTGCGTTCGACATAGTCAACCATGCCATCCTGCTGAAGCACCTCCGTGATAACCTGGGTATCACTTATCAGGCCCTGGCCTGGCTGACCTCCTTTCTCACTGACCGACCCTCTCAGGACCAACAGGAGTTCTGCCTCTCTTCTAACTCTCTCTCTCTACCTGTGGTGTTCGCCAGGTGTCTAACCTCTCTCCCTGGCTGTTCGACCAATACCTGGCTCCTCTCGCACAACGCATAGAAGCTCTCTGCTCCAATTTTCAGTGTTATGCGGATGACACTCGGCTCTCTTTCAGGCTCTCCACTCGGCCGCCTCCACACTTTCTCTCATTCCTAACTGTCCGTCTGTAGTTCAGGAGTGGTGTGCCGCTAATGATCTCTGCCTCAATGCCAGTAAGACAGAGATCCTCCTCATTGGTACACCAGCTCACTCCTTCTCTCTCACTCTGGCTGTCCAGTCTGGGTTCACTTCCTTGTCCTACCTGTAAGGCTAAGAACCTTGGGGTCAGCTTCGACTGCACCCTCTCCTTCTCTCCTCACATATATGACATCTCTAAGAAGTCAAACTAATAGCTGCACCTACTCAGAGGTATTCTTGCCTTCCTCACTTTCCCCCAGAAGCTCACTGTCACCAGAGCTTTGGTCCTTTCAAGGCTGGATTACTGCAACAGCCCATTTCTAAAACTTCCTGCCTCTACTCTCGGTCCTCTACAACACATCCAGAACAGGACTGCAAGACTTGTGCTTGGTCTCAAGCACAGGGATCGTAACTCTTCATTGGCTCCCAGTGGCAGCGAGGATCAAGTTGAAGACCCTCTGCATTGTCCAGAAGGGGCCTGGTTCCGCACTATCTCCAACTCTCTCTAAATATCTCCCTTCTCGAGCTCTCCGCTCATCCACCTCCAACTCTCTGAAGGTCAGACGCTTTTCCAAGCAGAGAGTTGGGGGCAGATCTCTTTCTTCGGCTGGGGCCTCCCTCTGAAACAGCCTCTCTCAAGCTTGCAGAACTATCTCCGGTTCTCGAAGCAACTCAAGACCTTCCTTTTCGCTTCCGCCTTCTCTCTTCCTCTCCCATGCTGATGATTGATTGATTTGAGTTATTTATACCGCGCACCTGACGAAATCAATCGTATCTGGGCGCTGATGTCAAAGTATAACAGAACTTCTTCAAAGGCTATTGTATGGCAGAAACAACCCATACACAGTCCAGTAACTACACCAAATGTTATTCTTTCAGCAGAACAAATGGGTATTCACCTTGTGAGGGTTTTAAGTTATCAGTTCTTGGGAGGCCGTTCCAGAGTCTTGGTCCGTAGTCCCCTTTACTCACGCATCTAGACCGTGGTACTTTCAACAAGTTCGTGTCAATCGAACGTAAGTGACGGCATGGGATGTAAGACAGGATTTTATCCGACGGATAACTTGGGGCCAACTGATTCACAGATTTGAACATGATGTAGTGGATTTTGAACTCTATGCGCTCTTTCACAGCCAACCAATGTAGGGACCTCTGTAGATTGGAGATGGGGGATGATTTTGTCACCCTGAACACCAGTCTAACTGCTGCATTTTGCGCCATTTGCAGTCTCCGCAGCTGGAATCCTGGTATTCCCGTCAACAGCGCATTTCCATAATCCAATCGCAAGTTGGTAAGAGTCCCTACAACTGTTGCTCGGTCCTTCTCTGCTATAAACGGCAAGATCTGTCTGAGCATTCGTAGGGTGTGGAACACAGACTGCACTTTGGCGCTAACCTGTGCTCCACATCCCATGAGCACCACACACCGTGGGTAATAATAAGCAGCGCTCAGATACCTGAGGGTTCGTAGCGCTATATAAATGCCAAATTATTATTATTGTTTATGTTGTCTTCCCAAATAAATGATTTTTTTTGGGAAAACTCCAGTTGCGAACCCAGAAAACATGGTGATAGTGCCTGCTTATTTTGTTGCAAATGATTTTTCAAGCCAAATAATGTAACCTCTGTTTTTCTGGCATTTAGCAACAGCTGGATGGAACACATCCAGGTTTGTACCTCCTATAAGCACTGTTCCACCAGCTCAAAGGTCTCCTCTGATCTCTCTACTCTCAGGAACACCCGAGTGTCATCTGCGTAAGAATGGAATTTCACCTGATGTTTCCTCAGTATGTCCATAAGAGGTTTAATGTATAAATTAAAGAGAAGCAGGAGAGTGCATGTGGAACCCCATGCATTTGCAAAAAGGAGTCTGACAGGAATTATTTGACGCTCTTATTATTATTATTATTATTATTATTATTATTATTTGTTATACGCAACCAAACAGGCCCAGAGGCATACAGGTGCAGATCATTAGAGCAGGTTAATCCAAGCAGATATCATAGAAGGACTAATGATCTAAAGAGTTAAGTCTCGAGTTTGTTTTTAAATTCACCAATTGATCCACAGTTTTTTTATGTTGGATGGTAAGGCGTTCCATGTAATAGGAGCAATTTACCAGAACGTGCCCTTTTTCACAAGTTATAAGGAGGTTTTAGGAGCCTCAAGGTTTTGATCTCCATTTGAGCCAAGTGAGCGTTTTATTTGCTTAAGTTTTAACCTATTGGGCCTCATTACGAGTCCGGCGGTAGCCGTTCTGGAAAAACCGGCAGGCTGCCGCCGAACCTGTAATTCCATTCCGCCTCTGTGATTGCCGGAATCACCGGGGCCTTACAACCCCGGGTGACCCGGTAATTCCAGAGGCAGAATTCTGTAAATCCCCATTCCCATGGAGTCCCACAGGACTCCAAGGGGATGGGGACCATGGAAACACTGGTTCCGTCTATGACAGAGCCGATGGTTCCATGTCCGCCTGCAGGCGGGTGGTGTTAATCCTGCCAGGTCAGACCTAGCGAGTGTGACACCTCCTTCCTGCAGGACTCTGAATCAGCCTGTCTGGAAAGAACAGTGGCAGCGGTTTTACCGCCACCGTTCTTTCCAGACCGGCAGGGTCGTAATGAGGCCCATTATGTATTGAGGCGCATCACTGGACAGAGCCTTAAACGTGATGGTTAGGAGTCTGAATTTCACCATTTGCTCAATGGACAACCAACGCAACTTCCTTCTTACCTCTGAAACATGGCCATATTTTCTATTCTTAACTACCTGGAGTTTGTTCAATTCAGCTTTGTTTATACCAATAAGCAAAGAGCTGCAATAGTCCAGTTTTGCAGATATAATGGCTCTTGCAATGGTCCTGCTTGTGACAGGAATGGTCTTATATGTGCCAAGAGTCGAATGTAGTATGCAGATGAGGAAACTAGATTATTAACATGGGCTGTCATAATTAACGATTGTTCAAAGGTTACAATCTCAAGCCTTTGTTTAGAGCCGATCAACATCAGCTCTGCTTTGCCTGGATTCAGGGCCATGCCGTTCGCATCCATCCATTTACAGATAAAATCATATATTTTTGCTACAGTCTCTGTTCCCTTCCAGTCAGGAATGACTCAACCCACTGTAGGTCCTGTTCAGAGACCCTTCCAACCTCCCCGAGCCGCTTCAACAGGATCTTGTGATCTACTGTGTCAAATGCGGCCCGATAGGTCCAACATGATTGATTGATTGATTGATATTTTATTTCTATTGCGCTTATACACAAGTGTTTTAGAGCGTGGCCAGGCAGGGAAAGGGAATAGGGGAGAACAAAAACAACGATCTTACTAGGCCCAGTGACATTGAGAACGTGCAAGTGCAGGTTAGAGGGAGAAGGGGGAGAAGTGCATGGAAGGGGGAACAAAGAGTGCGGAGCGAGAAGGAAAAAAACAAAATAATAATAAAATAATAAATAAAAAGGCAACAAACAATGGGAGTGCAGTCAGCAAGTGGCAAGTGCTGGGTTTATGGCAGCAAGCCGTGTACGTCTGAAAGTGCAGGAAGAAAAGGGGTGGGCTGTATGGGTACAGATACAGACCCCAGTGCAGGGGGTGGCCCAGAGGCAGTGCGTGAGTGTGGCAATATGAGCAGGTACCTGGGCCCGGAGGACAGAGGGTGGCCAGATGCATGGTGCCAAGGGAGAGCAGAATCCAGAGGGACAGTTATGATCAATAATGACCTGCCCCCCTGATCTGCTGTCTCCAGAAGATCGTCCCAGACTGTCAATAAAGCAGTCTCTGTCCCAAATCCTGATCGAAAACCTGATTGAAGAGGATCCAATAGTTTCTCCTGTTCAACATAGTCCTGTAACTGGGACGTGACTATTTTCTCCCGGATTCTCACTGGCCATGGTAGTCCTGCCACTGGTCTGTAATTCTGGAAGTTCTTGGGTCTAAATTTGCTTTTTTTTTTTTTTTAGCAATGGACTGATCATTGCCTTCTTCAGATGACCCATCTGTGCCACGCACCTGGCCTACCTGTCCACCCTCTGAACTTGGAACCAGATCCCTGCCTGTCCAGTTACACCTCACACTGACTCTTGGCCCTCCTAGCACTCGTGGTCTGTATCTGTAACCCTACAGTCCACCCACTCTGCACTTATTAGCCACCCGCTGACTGCACCCTCTGATTACCAGCACTAAGCCACCTGCTTGGCTGCACTTTGTTACCTGAACTTCTCCCTCTCCCATTCCTTTACACTTCTCCACTCTCCTACCCCTTTATTGCATTTCTCACCTCCCCTCCCTGCACTTGCGCGATCTGACTGACACAAGGCCCAGTAAGATCTCTGTTTTGTCCTCCCTTGTTTCCCCTTCCTTGTCTTGTGGCGCCTATAAACACTTGTGTATAGGCGCGTTATACATGCTATATCATATCAAATCCTCACACCCCCACCGCCTCACTGCACCATCACACATCTCACCCATGCCTCCCCACTCTTACAACTCACTCATCAGTCCTGCTGCCATATCTTCACCAACCACCCCCCCTGCACACTCATCAATGCAAGATCTATCGTCAGCCACGCTGTTGACATCAGGGTTATCATCTTACTTAATGACCGTGACTTCTTGGCAATCACTGAAACATGGCACCATCCCGCAGCTGGTCCCGCTCTCTCCATCGCTATACCCTCGGGCTGCACTATCAATCGTTGTGATCACACAGTAAACAGAAGGGGTGGAGTAGCCCTTATTTATTAAGAAGTCATCACCATCAGACCCCTGCCTTCTAACCCCCCTCCCACATGTGACATACTACATCTCAAGCTCACTCTAGCCCCAACCTCAACTTTCTCCCTCTACATCATTTACCGCCCACCTGGCCCTCTAAAAACATTTCTTTCTTAAATGATCTTCACCATTCTGAAACCATCCTCCAAACTACTCCTCCTTGGCGATCTCAACCCATCAAACCACTCTCCGACCATCTGGTCACCATCGGTGTATCTTTCACCAATCATGCCGATGATAACCAAATCCGTCTTACCCTCTCTGACGATCATACTCTTGACACCATCACTGTCAACATAATCCATGAAACCATCCAAACCCTTGATCGCTTCCCACCAACTCTGCTTCAATGACGATAAAACAGAGATCCTCATAGTAAATCACCTTCACGTCACCTTAAAGATGCTCTGTAGACCCACAACTAGGGCAGGTTAAGGGTGCCAGACTTTGAAAAATTATTTATGGCAGCGCAACTACAGTATGTGCCCATGTTGCTCTCAGATGATGTGAACTCTAAAACAAGGCTTCTCGGTAGCTCGATTGGCCCACACACAATGAAGGAAGCCCTGTGGATGGATGGGACAAATAGAGAAACCGATTTCTTGATCAAGACGGAGTCCAAATCTGGAAACAAACCTCCATCAAAATGCATTTGGGGCCCACTACACTCCAGATATTCCACTAGGCACTGGACCCGGTCTGCCCCTTACTTTATTACACCCCAAACGATCACACTGGGAAATGCATGATATAGTGACCTGGGGTCTTATATTTGCAGAGGGATGCCTCGTACCATTTGAAGAATTAAGAAATCCTCAGGAGATCCCAGTGTGGCAGTTTCTAACTTATATTGCCTTACTTGATAGAGCCAAGCAACACTTGACAGAATTGCCAGTGGAACGGCCCCAGGACGCCATCCTAAGTGCTCTTTATGGCTGTAGTGATGTGGGGAAGAGGATATTGCTAATATATGAGGTATTAACTGAGAAAGCTTCCCAGACGGAATTAAAGATCATGGTTATATCGGAGAGGAACCTGGGATATATCTTTGAAGACACTGAATGGGAGTCTATCCTCACCTACCCTAAAATAGTGTCGAGAAACCAGCGTTACGTTAATACAACTCAATCTGCTTCCTATGGTTTACCTGGCCCCTGGAAAGCTGGCACAAATGCTCCCTGACACCACACACTGCTGCCCTAAGTGCCAGACAGTGAATGCCGAGTTGATCCACATGTGGTGGTCATCTCTGAAGATCTCTCATCACTGGGAAAAAATCTGTAATTGGCTACAAAAACTGTATCTAACTCAGGCCTCGCTAACCCCTGCTGCGTATTTGCTGGACCTTTGATCTTTGAGATCCCAAAGAACACCAACAGGTAGGATTTTAAACCCTCCCTGGTACTGGCAATTGGACTAATCACAATGGCATGAAAATACTAGAAAGCACCAAGCCCTCTAACTGGGCGTAAAGCTCTACAGAGGTGGGGAAGAGTGGAGCTTAATTCATTACATCAAATGCAATGGGAGACCACACACAATCAGCATGTTGGGATGCAATGGGAAACTATTCCACTAAACATTAGCCGAGCGTCAATGAGAAGCCACTGTGAATTGTACTCTCCCCTCTGAGTTCCATGCCATACGATGAATGTACAACAAGACTTATGGTTATGTTTGTAGGCAATTTTGGGAGGCAGCTACAGTCGCATTCTGTTTATCTGGGAATATATGCATGCCTGCTGGACATCTGAGGAGTGGCTGGGAGGTATGTGAGGAAACTGTGGAATCCGCCTATTACCGGAAAGAGGACTTGTTGATATGCAGAAATGCGTCACTGCCACAACCTGTACAGGGATGTTAGCCTTATTGCATTTGATATCCTGTAACTTGATTGCCCAGTATGACATGACGTCTTTTAGTTTTAGGTTATTTTGAAAATTGAAATAAAGACATTTAAAAAAACGTTGTGAATGTTGGGAGCATGCTACTTTGTTTTCCCAGCATAGGGTTCAGCTACTTGGTTATAGTAGAGTTTACACTCTGTTGTCGAAGGTTTCACTGCATATGGAGAGTCGCTTGCTTAAAGCATTGTATTCACTGAATGGCAGTGTTTGTTGTGGGTCTGCTCACTTCCAAACCTTACAATTTATGAAGCGCCTGGTGAACTAGTAGCATTGTATCCACTATCTTTGCTGGCCACACAGAAAGTCTTTCTCTTAAAGGGGGAGCTTTTCCTTTGAGTATTGGAGATTTGGGTCTGGCTAGGGCAAACGTTAGCTTCTCTCAAGTGGGGGCTGGATCCTTTCCACTAGCCTGGAAATCGTCGTATTGGTTTGGAACACTGTTTATGTTGCTGGGGCTCTGATGTAGCATTGTGGGAGGGAAGCACCTGGGTCCCTGAGACTGGCAAGTGTAGCAGGAATGTGATTTTCTCCTGTCATGTGCCAGGATGCTGGGGAAAGTGACCCGGGGGGTCCTGTGAGAAACCTGAAGGTGTCTCACCCGCTAGTCTCTGTCATCCAGGTAGCCAGGACATGGCCATCGATTTTTAGATCCAGTTCTAGGGGTGTACCAGTGCGGGAGGATCACCTGGATGAGGGGTCTTCGGTCGGGGAGTGAAAGTGGGTCACCAGATGGCGAGGGGCGGTATCCCCCTCCCTGTAACACCTTTACCCCATCCTACCAGGTAAGATACTTAGGAGCGCAACACTCCCCTACCCCCCTTTCCAAAACAAACACTTTCTCACTGACAGCTCACTGTGAGAGACAACGGACTAACACCCGAGCCATGTACCTGACGTGTCCCAATACAATGGTCAGGCAATTACTGGTCATTACACACACCTGACTTCCATCACACTTCCCCACACAGATAAAAGGCGGAGCACGAATGCACACTCTGGGCGAGGCAGAGCAGCAGTTCCAAGATGGCAGTTTAATACAAGGTGAAAGACGGCAAGACCGAAGAGGATTGCAAGGAGGGAAGTACCCTTGACCTTTACTCCGAAAGACCATAACTTTCATGAGCCTTCGAGAATCTTGTAAAAATCACAATGCGATTAAAACTCGTAAATAAAAAAAAAAGAATAGGACTGGCCACCAGGGGGCGGACGAATGAGCCCAGCCTTCATGTGAGCTCCCACGCCTCTGGTCCCTGAGACGCGTTGAGCCCCCGTCTCATGACCCCCCCATGGAAGTGAATCAAGGTGCTGATCCATAAATACCCCCCCGTCCTCCCGAAGCAATCGCCGTCCGAAGAAACCCGCTTCCCAGTGCATGGGAATCGAAAGTACAACTTGGGCCAACTGCTGCTGCCGCCCCGCGGTCGTCTACACGAAATTCTGAGGCCCGGACAGACAGCCTCCGCAGCACCCGCCTGGGCCTTCAACCCGTCAACTAGCAGGGAGGAATCGCGGAGCGCTTCGCAGCACGCCGTGACACCGGAGATCCCCAGGTGAGGAGCCTATCCGCATACCCGTGGAACTGCACGCGGCCTCGGACGGCGCTCCTTCACGGGTGCCTGCGGCCTGTCTGCTTGCGGCCCCCGCGGCTGGGGACCTCCCTCGGGGGGGCTGCGGCTTCCCCTGCGCCCCAAGTTGGGGAGCCTGGAAACGGGCTGACACCACCGGAAGCCCCCACCTGTCATACGCCGGGCCCCTATGCCCCAAAGCTCACCAGTGTCCTCATTGGCGACGTGCCCTGGGTGCTCCCACGGGAGAGGTGAGCCTCCCCTCCTGTGGAGGACGACTCACGATAAAGAAATGCACTCCACACGGCCACCAAGCAACGGACACCCGAACATGGGGTCCAGACCCCCCCCCACCTCATACGCAGCCTGATCCCTGATCAACAAGGAAGATAGGGATTCCCTATGCCCACGAACTTCACAACCCCCATACTGAGAGACAGCAGACAAGATGTTCCCCTGACACGCTGATCATATGTGCTTTGTATTGGATGTCTACATGCCGGCATGGCAAGGGACCTCGTCGGTCCGCATTTGAACCTTACTGACCGCCACACTCTAATGATATATTGAGGACACGTGCTGCTCCCCCCCCCCAGTGGGACGTACTTTGGGGTTCCTGGCGCTCCCAACTGACAGCGACATCTCCAGGAATGCTGTACTAGACCTGGTCACCGTCGATTCTCCCTCCGATAGAGCACAATTTTGGGAGTGCTTTCCAAAGGACTCGCCCCACGGCCTCACGGAATGCTCATCGCAAACCCCGATGACTGCACGTCGACTTGCATGCGGTGCCAAATATAGGGGACAGCCCTGATCCTGCAGTCCTGTGCAACTCCGAAGAGGGTAAGGCCTCCGATTCAGGGGCGTGTGCCTCCTATGACCCGGGTCTCATCATATGGACACATCACAAACTGGCCAGATTTGCCGACGACCCATCCCCTTCGTTCATCAGACCCACAGCAACCATGTCCACAGACACCTCGGAGCCAGGTGCTGCTGCTACCAAAGGAGACATCGCCACATTATTAAGCGAGATAAAAAACATGGGGGCAAACGTTGGTGGTAAAATCGATAAAATTACCCAGAGAATGGACAGATTTGAAGAATCGGCTGGAAAGTGTTGAGAAAAAACCAGGCCTCGATTGACACCCTTGAAACCCAGATGGACATAAGGATTCTTAATATTGAAAAAAGGGAGGTTGAGGTGCGGCTCAAGATGGATGACTTAGAAATCAGAGAGGAGGAATAACCTCCGCTTTTTTGATATTCCAGAGCGCGAAGGCGAAACTGAAAAGGACCTCAAAGACACCATCCACGATATCATATAAATATTAACCGCTGATGAAGAAATTGATGAACCTAAAACTGAACGAATACATAGAGCTGACGGACCGCGTTCCGTCTTGGAGAAATTCCAAAACCAGAATTCTCGAGAAGGCCAGGTCCGGAGGCCCGCTCACAATGGGAGGCGCCCAAATCACCATTTTTCAGGACTTATCCTCACTAACATTAGCGCTCAGATGCCTCTGCAGCCCCCTGACGAAATGGCTCAAAGACCAGGGCACACGGTATAGATGGGGATATCCTTTCTCGCTCACCTTTGAGCACGGAAGCAGGAAAATCGTCCTCCGATCTGAGGAAGAAATCAAAGACTGCATTGCTGACCTCCTCGGCACGGGCCCGAGGGGCAACGAAGGTGGCGAAAATGAGCGGCCTGGATCACAATGGGAACTCCAGGGCCCCAGGCAGAAGAGAGTAAAGGGATCAAGGAAATACAGACGTCCCAACAACACTCCTGACAGTGAAAAATGAAGAGATATCCTGTGGCTCCTGCGAATCGGCTTAACTACAGCCTCAGCTGAAACATGGGACACCGACCCCCGCAGAGACTGAGAACCAGCAAGATCCGCGACGCGGGTGTCACCGCAGGTGGGGCACCCACTTTGGATCGAGAGGGGACACAGACTCTCGCGGGAGGACCCTGGGAATGCACGTAACGTTATACTCCTACATGTTTGTTGCTTTTGTTGAAATTATACAATGTTTGTGGGGGAGGGAGAATGTGATAGGGGCTCATTCTTAAGTTGAGATGATATATTTGACTGGGACAGTGAGGCAACGGTCCCCACTGATGGTCTGCCAACGGACTGCACACTGTCATCCAGTCCGTTCCGGACGCCGTCAACAGCTGCCCGTGCAGCACCTCCAGTTCCCGTGCTCACACGAGCACCACCAATTATGGCGGAACAGGGGGAGAGAGGGGAAGGGTAATTGACACTTGGGAAACGTACTAGCATTACTTGGCTCATTCCAACACACCACAGTCAATGAGACACTAAGAAATTGCATATTTCTCTGGCCGCTGAAGGTGAATGATCCCCCAATACAAGTTGCCGATGGTGTCACCTGATGAGTCTAAAGGCAAGGGCCTCCTCAGAATTGGGACCATTAATGTGAAGGGATTGAACTCGCCAACTAAGAGGTCACTGGTGCATAGAGAATTCCGCAGATCTGACATAGACATTCTCCTTCTCCAGGAGACGAAATTTGCAAAGGGGGAAGAGCGGAGCGTTCTGGGGAAGCGGGGAGGCATAGAATTCTTGGGCTCTGGCCCGCTCAGGAAAGGAGGGGTCGGAATCTTAATCAAGAGGGGAACTGGATTTGAACTAGAAAAGACTTCGGATGTGAGTGGTCGAGCCCTCCTGATAGTGGGAAAAATTGCGAAAGTCCAGGTCACAATTGCCACAATATACTCATCCAACAGTGGACAGGCCGCATTCCTTAGGAAAACGATCCCCAAAATAGTGCTAGAAGCTGCAGGCCACGTCATTTTGGGAGGCGACTTTAACCAGTGGGTCGACCCGTCCATAGACTGGAGACCAAGCAACCCGGAAACGAGATCCCAACACAAGAGGGGACCGTACAGAACTAGCTGTCATCATGGAGCCATACGAACTACGGGACGTGTGGAGAACTCTGCACCCTAGAGAGAGTGGATTCACCTTCTATTGGAACCCTCATGGCACATTTACACGTATAGATTACATATTTCTATCAGCCGACCTCACAGGTTCCACAAGTTACTCTGGAATCGTCCCGATAACGTGGTCAGACCAAGACATGGTTCTAGCAGATGTCAACTGGACCAACCTACCTGTCACTGGGGGACCTTGGCGTTGCAACGAGTCCCTCTGGAATGATGCAGTGTTTAAAAATGAAATGGGGACCGAGATTGAAGAATATTTTAAGGTGAACAATAATGGGGAGGTCTCCAAACAAATGATCTGGGAAGCTGGGAAGGCCACTTGGAGAGGCATACTGATACGCGAGGGCTCCTCCAAAAAAAGGGAACGTAAGATTGTAGAAAACAAGCTACGTAATGAAATACATCAACTAGAGGTGGAAGTAAGAGGAAACCCAGAGGTGGACCCTGACAAAATAGATGCAGCTCAACGTAAAAGAGAGGAACTACGGCTGTTCGAGCACGGCCAAGTAGTGCGCAAATTGCAATTTCTTAGGCAGATATACTACGAAAAGGGAGACAAAGCTGATGCACTATTAGCAGCTAGACTTGGGGAACAGAGAGCAGAACGCAAGGTGAAGGAGATAATGGAGACCACTACTCCCATGGTGCACCCTCCCCACTCGATACCTGAGTGCTTTGCCAGCTTTTATGAAAATCTATACACCTCCGAGTTGACCTCTGCCCAATCTGACATAACCTCCTATTTGTCCTCAATCACCATGCCCGCAATAACACACACAGAGTCCGAGCTCCTTGATACTCCAATAGCTGAACACGAGATCCGGGACACAATCAAACGGCTAACACTGGGGAAATCTCTGGGTGAAGATGGTTATACAGCCGGCTTTTATAAGATCTTTAGGGAACAACTGACACCCTTCCTAACAGAGCTCTTTAACGAGATAGTGGACACTGGAGTTGCACCGGACTCTTTCAAGAGAGCGCTCATAACAGTAATCCCTAAGGAAGGGAGAGACCCCAAACTCTGCGGGTCGTACCGCCCCATCTCCCTCCTCAATCTCGACACCAAGATCTATGCTAGGGTACTAGCAGCGAGACTGGAAACCCTAATGCCCAACTTGATCCACCCTGACCAGGTCGGGTTTATTCTCGGGAGGCAGGGAGCCGACACAATGCGTAAAATGTTACACCTCATTCATGCAGCCCATAACCTACCAGATGATCCGGTCTTCCTGTCAATCGACGCAGAAAAGGCCTTTGATAGGGTGGAATGGGACTTCTTGGGAGCAGTCCTACAGAAAGTAGGGATAGGCCCAAAAATCCGAGATGGGATACGAGCAATATGCACCTCTCCCAAGGCATCGATATATGTAAATGGGGAATATTCCAGGTGGTTCGACCTACGGCGAGGAACCAGACAGGGATGCCCCCTCTCTGCGATCCTGTTGGCACTCTCCATCGAACCGCTGGCGCAAAAAATGAGAGATGATCCCCACATAGAAGGAATGTGATTGGGAGAGGTGGAATATAAGGCAGCATTGTATGCAGATGACATCCTTCTACACATAACAAACCCTACATGCTCCATCCCTCATGCCCTACACCTAATAGAGGAATATTGGCGGTGCTCCGGCTTCAAAGTAAACAAATCTAAGTACATACTTTTCCCCCTCCAAGGTACCCAAGAAGAGAACGATGCTAAATTCCTCTCATTAGGGCTCAAAGTGGAAGACACAATGTTGCAATACCTGGGTATACACATTTCTAGAACCCTGAGTGACCTTTATGAGGCTAACTTCCCTCAGCTTCTCCGGCGATTTGAATTAGATCTAAAGAAATGGAGCAAATTGACGATTTCCTGGCTGGGGCGTATTAACACCGCCAAGATGGTATGCCTCCCCCGATTCCACTATCCCTTTCAGATGTTATCAGTTGAGATGCCCAAAAGATTCTTCATAGATGTCCAAAAGATCATGATGCGATTCATCTGGCAGGGGAAGAACCCGAGAATTTCATACAACACACTGATACTCCCCAAAGACAAGGGAGGAGTAGGGCTTCCCAATCTGAAAACCTATTATAAAGCCGCCCAGTTGCGCGTCCTAATTCCACACCTTAGGAACCACAAGCACCTTCATTGGGTACAGATGGACAATCACTATCTGTCCCCTGCTGCAGTTTCAGAATGGCTATGGTCACCATACCAATGGGTACAAAGGAAAATCAAATGCCACCCCATACTGAGCACTATATGGAACATATGGCGAACTGGGAAAGAAATGCGCAAAGTCACTACCTGGCCATCCCCGCTCAGTCACCTGTGGTCACCCGGTATAAACAACTATATCCCCAATGTAGAGTGGTGCCAGGCATGGTATGAGGCGGGTCTGGAACGGGTGGGGCAACTCCAAAGAAAGGACTCGTTCATTACATTACCGGACCTGACGACGGCATTGGGGATAGGCAATCTATCGACATTCCCAATTAAAAGGGGTACTAACGAAACCCGAATGGAGAGAAAAGCTTAAAAGAGACCTTACCACCTTTGAGAAACTCTTAGACTCCAGATCAGAAATGAAAGGCCTCATATCCGTGATGTATCAGGCGCTATTAGCGGCGCGAGACGGAACCACAGATCCCCTCAGGGCCAGATGGGAAAAAGACTTTGGCAAAGAGATACTCCCCAATCAATGGGACTTAATGTGTAGAGCTGCACCTAAATCCTCCATATCCAACCAATATAAGCTCCATGCAATAAAGCTTCTACACAGGTGGCAATATGATCCTCTTAGTCTTTCTAAAATGTCCCAGTCCATGAGCCCGAGATGCTGGAGGAATTGTGGCGAAACTGCTAACTACTGTCACATGTGGTGGAGCTGCCCACACATCAAAGTGTTCTGGACTGAAGTCCTGGGTTGGATCAAGGAGGTAGACGAGATCCAAAGGGAGCTTGACCCCTATCTTATACTGTTCGGCCTCGAAAAAGACGAGGAAGATTGGTTCCGGGTGAAAGGCTTGGCCCCCCCCAACTACTGTTGGCGGCGAGAGCCCTAATAGCGATCAAATGGAAATCTCCTTTAGTCCCACGAAAGAACGAATGGGTCAAACTGGCCTCGAACATCTACCTGATGGAAACAATCACGGCCTCCCTACATAATAAGGCAGCAAAATGTGAAACCCTATGGATGTACTTCAAGAGTAAATATATTACGCCTATCTCAGACTCCCAGTTGGAGGAACCCTCAAAGGCTTGATCTTAAGATGCAAAACTTAAAGAACACTACATGGGGTGAAAAAAAAACCTCATTTTCAGCGGCAATGGTGCTGCCAGACGTTGTACTGTGTTTACTGTGCGTTTCTAGTACTTACGTTAAACAACTATGCATAAGATGTATACTAACCCAAGTGGGGGAGGGGGGCGGAAGTGGGTTGAAGCGAACAGTGGAAGTGACACAACCAGAAATATGGAACTATTGCCAAACTATGTGATTCTTAATAACATGCTATGTTCCGCCCTGATTGGATTGACATGTACTTCTGGAGATGTATATTTCTTTTTTTTTCTCTTTTCTACTGTTTGCTTCTTGGTTTTTGTTTTTTCTCTTTCTTTTTTTTTGTTATTGTAAAACCAAATTAAAATAAAAAAATAAAAAAAATAAAAAGAATAGGAAACGTAAGACCTGGAATAAAAGCCGAAGAAACCTGCATTGTGTGTTGAAGGTACCCAGGGCTCTCACGTTTCGATAGTGAAGGCGGGGAGAATAGTTTGCTGGTGTGGTACTGTCCTTGGCTCCTACAACAAACCAGCACCAGTGAAGTCAGTGAAGTCAGCACAGCCAGTGAGTTGGGGAGACTGATACCAGACCTGTCTGTGTTGAAGCCAAGGTTGCAAGCGGCAACATTGTATAGAGAAACCTGAAGAGAACAGTGTGTGAAGCATATGCTGCAAGCAGATGAGTGACTGAACTTTGAAGCCAAGATACGATACCGTAGATGGAGTGGTCCGGCAACACGTGGGTGCTCATACGAAAGTCTCTGTTAGGTATCAAACTGAGCAGTGGCAATTGTTAAAAGGAAAGAAATTGTGAAATGAAAGCAGGCCTGCAACGGGTCAAGCCAAACCCTGTGCACATTTGAAAGTCTTCGATAGTTGATGTTAATTGAAATTGGTCCGAGCCCAGCTGAGGGAGACTAATTGTGTCAAAAGGGATCTGAGCACGGATGAGGGGGATCCAAGGTGATGAACATTGTGTTAAAAGGATCTAGCCCGGCTGAGGGGGATCGGGGTGAAAAGCGAATCACCTAAATTTCTTGTGAAAATCTGGAAGAGGAAAAAAACCTATCGTTGATTTGGTCGCATCAGTTGCTTTGAATAAATTGACCTTTATAAGCAAAGAAACCTGAGCAGAGAAGGCCCTGATGCTAATGATTGAACTGTATCCTGCTAAAGAAGCCAGAGACTGTGCTGCGCTCGAGTGATCCACCTTGTCCCATGCTGAAACATGGGAAGGGAGGCAAATGGCCTGAACATGCTGAGCTATCATTTTGTGAACACTTATTTCTTTTTCGTAACACTGTTTCCCACACTATTTGTATTTAGAGGTAAGGATTGGCAATAAGTTTATTAGTCATTTATTTAAATGGCATATAAAAGGCATTTATTTAGACAAGACACCACTAGGACTGCAGATGGTCGTAGCTTGCTCCCATCTGTAGATTTAGGATTAGATGGGTAATAATAATAATGTTTTTCAAACCCTTTTTGAAGTTCAATAAACACCCTTGGTCACTTGTATCTTTCTTACTGTTGATGCCATGCCTTCCTTACAGTCCGACCCATAACTCCACTGTTTCCAACATTCACTGGCTCTGGGTGGCGCCTGTCCCCCTGTGTTCATGTAAAATCACACAGGGTTACTTTGTCACAGTCACCTAAACTTGTTGCTAGTGTCCATGGAGTTTTGACTTTTATTTTCAGTAGAGGGACTTCTATTGAAGTCCCCATGTCACTGTATCCTTTTTCCGGTTCACTGCCCCTAGTAGCCATATGGCTAGCAGGTAAGGGGTGCTTACAAAGTATCCCATTTTGGACCCCGTGTGATTCTGTCATTCTGAAAGTGTGTTGCAAAGTATGCTGTTTGCAGTTCTGATTTAGTTTTGGCTACACTGGGTTGTAATCACTGGTTTTCATTAGTAGCCTAGTGGACCTATGTGGTTAGAGAATTAAAGTATTTTTCAAGCCCTTCTCCTGGCCATTCCTATGCCTGTGTCCATAGGGCGTGGCCAGCAATATGCTGTGTTGCTGATGAATGCTCATCCAGAGCCCACATAGCCACCCTTGGTTGTGGTTTAAACTACTGTAGACTGTTTTTACGTCATCGCCAATCTACATCCATTCTGGGAATGCCTATGCTTAGGCCAAAACCTGTATGTGCTGCCGGGAGTCTGATTAGAGGGGTGGCTTAGACAAGTCCCTCAGTGAATGTGTTATCATTGGTATACCTTGAGCATTCCTTAGATCCTTTCGTGAGTCTTACCCATGGACAAATGGATGGTGATTTGCTGCGAATGATCCTGGTTTGTTCTTACTGGCTGGAGCCTGGCTCCAGTGTCCTTTGCATTCTGCTTCTCCCTGGTGGTACAGTCCAAATGTGTTGGAGTTTTGCTCACCTGCTGTTTCGGGATGCCTGGAAAAATACTACTGTTTTATTTTCTCATTAATGTACTGTTTAATTCAAGTTAGTTTGGAAGAAACCTTATAACTGGGTTAGAAACCATGTGCATAGTGTCCAGGGGGTTTTCTTTACTTAAGCCACTGGCAATCAGACTGTATATGTGCTTTATAAAAAAGAAAGCTTATTTTGTTTAAAGAACTGTTCAGAGCTTCAAAGACAATATCGGCTAACATCAGCTATGCTCCTGCCAATTATCACTTTCAAAATGCACATATTTAAAATAAAATGGGCATGCACCAACTAATTTGCTTGCCAAAAGTGAACGGCAGTCTGGTTCAAATCCAGGAGTCCTGTTTTGTACCAAGTCGCCTCATCTCGCAGCGTAATGAAAAAACAGATAACTCATTCACACTCTGTTATGAAAATAGACACTAGTTTTGAACTTGGGCCTAGGCAATCAAACAATATATAAAAGGTTCCACAACTAGGCGGAGATATAGAGCTATGAAGCGATTCCATGATTAGGCGTCCAGATGCTGCAAAAAAGACCAGGCAATGAGCACACAGCAGGCATGTGAAGAAACGTTGATGCTAGAAGGTACAGCATGCAATATAAATCAGGCGATGAAATGCATTTTTTGCTAACTTTGAAAATGAATGCACATGTATCTCGCTCTTGGGTTTTACATCCTGGAGGTTCAGATCGCATTCATAACTAAGTAATCATTAGTAGTTAGTTGAGTGATTTATTTATAACTGTGCAAAGATTGTTAAATATGCAAGAGTAGAATAACTGATTTCTCGGAAGAGGCATCTTAGTGAAAGAATGGATCTTTTAAAGTTGTATATGCATCAGAATAGAGATCTTCCAATGATCAAAAGGAAAGTCTGGGAAATTAGTGAATAGGGAATGTTGACATTGGATGAATATATAACTGCAGGTATGTGTACAATAAATTACAAAACATACCAGTGTGGCGGTGCTTCTAAATTACTGCAATTCATTACTCATGTTGTCTCATATAGATTTTAAATAGTATTTAAAGATAAATATTCTTGTTAAAATGCATTCTGGTGTACACAAAATTAGACTTTAAATTGCTTATATAAATAAAGGAAGAGGGATCCTGTTTACATTCTAGGCAACGAGAGCAAGAGGTCCTGTGCCTGGATTACCCTTTCTAAATTGGAGTGAGACCCCAAGCTCTGCAAATTTGCCAAACACGTGGGATCTCCTCTACTGAGAATAATAACCTATTCTCTGGAATGATTCCCATTCAGAGTGGTGGACAACCACATGTTAACTATTTGTACCTTTTACAGAGGAAAAATACCCATTTGCATATCAGTCTGGTCCCTCACACAAGGACAGCAGCACAGAGGGACTCCCGCATTTGGCCCCTTCTAAAGCGTTAGATGCTCCCTGGACTAGTGTATCCTCACATATTTCTGTGAAGATGTTACTCATTATAAGATGAAACTAGGCTTTATTGGCTGCATCCCCGTTTTAGTCACTTTGAACTTTGAGGTAGACTGAACATTCTACAGGTGTGCTAAGTGGTGAGCCAGTTTCGTCATAATCAATAGTGTGTCATTTTCAAAAGGTTTAATAGTTTGCTATTTATTTAGTTCCCCTGATGCCTTCACTCTCTTGTATAAGGGGTAACGGCTGAACTGCTCATGAGAAAAGAATAGGTGAGAGTTAGGGAAGATTAGC
This sequence comes from Ambystoma mexicanum, assembly GCF_040938575.1. NCBI lineage: Eukaryota > Metazoa > Chordata > Amphibia > Caudata > Ambystomatidae > Ambystoma > Ambystoma mexicanum. The sequence goes on along the minus strand of NC_090923.1, from coordinate 280,037,249 downwards.
TTTTTGCTGCTTTCCCCAAACAGACCTCTGTGGAACCCCTTGATGTGTTGCTTTATTTTTTTAACCTGTCCTGTTGTTTGAAGGCTTGTAAAGCTTTTTTGCTTGACCTTTTTTTGCTTAGGCCATCTTTGTTGGGGGCACTGGTCAGTCCCTTTGACTAATGGTGCATAGGTACTCTTTCCCCCATTACGTAATTCTTTGGGGGTTTTTGAGCACTGCACACATCACCATACAGTAAGGTGTAGTATGGGGTACTTTGTATCCCTTTCTCGTTTTTTTAAGTATCTTTTACTTGCATCCTGTGTCCAGGTTGGGCAGGTGGCAGTGGATATTTTTCTTCCATGTTTATTTACCTTTCTCGCATGCACGTTTGCATTTTACAGCATAATGCCTTTTATAGTACCATATACTCTAAAATGGCCATGCCACAGGATTTTCCCTTGTCCTTTTGGCCTCTTCCTGCCCTTTAAGGGACAGATATTCGATGTAATGCAAGCCCTTTCCTGGAAAGACCTTGGCTTTCTTGGGCAAAGTGTTGGCATATGTTTGTGAAGGGCATGGGGGCAGGGTCAGTGTTGTCCCAGTCCACATCCTGGTGAAAGTGTGTCTGTTACAAGGCAGATGTGGTGGCCGGCAGCTGCCCATGACTGGGCATGATGGATAGCCTGTGCCAGTTGAAATGTTGCAGATCCTTAATATTGGCGGGCTCAGCAGTGATTCCATCTTGAATTTAGACTAAAAAGAGGATTCTTGCAGTAACTCTTCAAGATCATAGTTGGAGCCAAGACTACTTCAAAGAGGCGCAAACCAGAATTGCCTTCAGCAACTGACCCCGCGAAGCTCCTTTGTTTGATCTGCTGATGACCTCCATTGGTGCCACAACCTCAGTGGTGGGAGCAATCAGTCTTGAGACCTGCTCGAGGATCTGCCCTTGGAAGCCTTAAGAGGTGTCATGGGACCACCCTGTGGATTGACAAGCTTCTGCCTGAGATACTGTATTGCATAAGTTGCTGCCCTTAGTACTTGGGACTCTTCAGAGCTTTGACTAGTGAGACAAGAGACCTTCCCATGTAGTTGCAGCTCTGATACGAAGAAGGGCCTTGCAGGACTAGCTTCTTTGTCTCTCCTACAAAAGTCGTCTTGCGCCACCTGATCATGATGTTCATCACGGTTTCCCATCTGCATCTCGTCCTGGGGGGTCCCCTGAGGTCCTCAGCATCATGGTTGTCTCCTCTACATCGTGCCAGGGTTTTCCAGCAGTCCAGTGTCAGAAACCATCTAGCCCAATCATGGAACCACAGACAAGTCTGACTTAAACTCTGACGCAGAAAGTGAGATCTGCCCCAGCGATCCATAGACCAACTCCAACTGAACCATGGCGCAACAAGGAAGTGGACCCAGCAAAGTTGGTAACCTCAAAAGTAGTTTCTGAAAGAATCAGAGTACATGTGGTGAATATATGTCTGTTTCTGCCCCCCTCCCTCCATAGCATTTAACAGGTGCAAAGTCTTAACCCTACGCTCAGTGGAGTTCTAGCCAATTACCCCCTTGTTCGATTACCTTAAGGTGGTGGGATTGGGGGGGGGCTCCTAAAACCTTTGCTTGCTTTGTTCTTTACTACTTGAGACAACTAGTCTTTGCCAACCCTGGTGCAGCCGCCTTAATAGCTTTCTTACTCCCTACAAAGAGTTAACTTCGAGACTTGTGACTTCAAGGGCACCAGGCCCCATCTCCTTTAGTGGGATGGAATATTCTAAGGACTTTTTAAGTTTAGAACCTTATTTTTATCAGGCTGTGTATTGTGTTTTTCTACTCTTTGAACTACTTATCTGTTTTCTAACTGCTTTCAATACTTAATTTGTTTTCTTCACTTGCTTCCCTACATTTACAGTGATCTGCGAAATTATCTAACTGTTTACAAAGTAAAGTGTTGGTGGTCCGGAGTCCGAGCACCCCAAGGCGGATGTTTATATGTTAATAGTGTATGTTGGGTAGTTTTGCTTACCTGTGGTTTTCATTGATAAGAGATTGTTCAAGGCCTTATAAATATTTCTGCATTTTTATACGCTCTGCCTAACTTGAATTATTAAGAGTGCTCTCTGTGTGCTTAACTGAAAACCTCAGCACCCCTACACTCTCCTAAGTCTTTGCCTTACTGCTCAGTAACACTACCTTGATAGAACTTGGCTAGACATCAATGTCTTTTCCTGTTACCCAGGAAAGGGTGGCCTCTTAGAATCTGTCCACAAGGCTGATTCTTAAAATCCATCTTCACATTGAGAGTTGGTATCCTTTCCTTTGTCTGGCAGCTCACTGAGGTGCCCCATGGGTAGAGCAGTGTCAACGGTTGCAAGGAGTGTGCGTGCAAGTGGATTGTCAAAGAGATGGATGGACATGGATACTGTATTTAGGGGCCTTGAGGCTAGTGAATCTACTCTTCACTAGGGTGCACCAGTGCTCCTTTGGAAGGCAGATTAAAAATAAGTTTGCCTTATGTAGAAAAACACTCAGGAGAGGCAAAGCTTCAGAAGTAAATAGCAATCAGTAGATGGTTTGTTGGGGGCAGGGGCACGAGAATCCAGCAAGTGGGCTGCTCTTTGTTGAGCTCTGTCCAGAGATTGCTTTATTTTATTATATTTATGAACTAAGAACACTTTGCACATGTTGAAGGGCAACATCTGCTGGTAGAAAGTTCAGAGTATGTGAGAATTGTGATGGCAGTTTATAGTTTAGTGGATCAATACTGGATGGCACCTCTGAACTAAGCAGCATGCCATCATGACGTACCTGTAGAGACAGAGTGCCTGTAGCGAGGGAATGGAACCTAACCCTCCCTCTACCCATAAGGGAGAAAATCGGCTTTAGCACTGGTGTGTGGTCCCAGCAGCGCTCCATGAATGGCACTGGGCATGCTGCAGCTCTGGTGTATGGAGTGCGTGGACGTCGGAGTAGGGCCACTCAGGACCCACTGCTACCTGCCTCTTTGGAGCACACATACCCAACCTACAACAGGAAGGAACAGCCACATTGTGCACTATGACTGTGGCTATCTGCATACACTGCCTTTTGGGTTGACAGACAATGATGATCTGACGATCTCTGCCATCTTGTAAGTGGAACCCCGCATTTCATTTATCAAATTACGTGTTTTGTCAGTTCTCCTAATCTGAATATTGCAATGAAAAGTTATTGTCCATCATCTCGGCTTATTAAGAGGTTTATAGGTAGACAGGAGCATTGATTCAAGTTTGTAATGCAGTATTTATCTCGGTGCAGTTGTAAGTGGCCCTGTCGGTTTTGTAAGATGCTGACACAAGTATGGGCAGGTAATATTCTGCATGCACTGGTGCTTTGACTATTGTGGCCTAAAAGTAGATGCTGGCACTGATGGCTAGTAACAAATGAGTTCTACCTGAAATATGAGTACTGCCTGCATATTTCCTTCGACAGTGGGCCTGGTCACACAGTTTATACACAAGATGATAACCAATTTTGTAAGGCACAGTCAAGATATCCCATGATTACACCCTACAAATAGGTCTGGTCTGTAGCACTTTGCTGGGTAGAATGCAATATAACTAACATTGCTAGTGAAAGCTAAAAGCTGTTGTAATCTTTCCCGGAGCAATTGACAATGTTGACACAGTAAACCTCTCTAGTGGGCTTCAGCTCCTCTTCCACCTCCTGGTATCGCATCTTCCACCACAACTCTCTCTCTCCACCACCTGTTGGTACCATTTCAACCCCCTGCCATAGCCTTGTATCACCTCCTCCACCAGAGTGCTCTCTCCACCACCTGGTGTTCCTACCTCAACTACTCTTCCACCTTCCAATGTTACCATCTCCTTTCTTCTCACCAGCTTGCTCTCCCCCTCTACTCCTCTGCCTCTCCAACTTTCTACATCTCTCGAGCATGTGATCCTTCCAACCATCTCCAAACTCTAGCCTCCTATTCAAACAGTCAACACAAACTCACTAGTGTCCCTGGGTGTTAAAGTGCTCTCCCTGATGAGTAGCTGCACTGTTATCTTGTAATTAGTAAAGGGTTGGGATTGGGTGCTGGTCATTGGTGCACCCCAGGTTGGGCATAAAGGGCCAAACCAAGCCTACATTTGGCCTGTCAAATGCACAGAAATCATCCGCCTCGCTGAAACAGAGAAATAATCATGGTTTTCCAGGGTTCTCTCTGTTTAGAGTGGTGCTCGTGAAATGTCCCATAAGTGCCTTTAAATACAATAAGAAGAATTTGTTTTTAAGCAGTATAAAGTGAACAAATTGTAAAAGTGAACTCACCCCCTCAAAATAAGAACTTTGCAGCCTAAAGCGGAATGGTGTTTCTTTGTGCATTTTGCTTTATCCTGATTTGAGAACCTCAGAGTCCAGTATCTTGATAAAGTTAATCAAGCTGTGGCCATTTTTGGTAATTTTCAGGATTTCTTTTTATCCTTGGAATTGTGATCCCACAGTGTTGTAGAAAGCTGTGACAGGGCGGCACGCCACAAATAACCACACTGACTCCTTGAGTAAATTCAAGGGTCTTTTGATGGTCAGACTGGTTGATTTGCAAGGTTCTTTGGGGTCTAATGGGGCTGGGGAATTTGGCGCAAGGGCCGGCCCTTTCCTCTCTCGACTTCCCCGCACTTGGTTTCCCCCTCCCTAACCCAGACATCCCTATCGGGATGGTTAGTAACACTCAAATCGGTAACACCTATCTGTCTTTGCCCTGAGACAATTACTACCCGTCTCCCTAGGGAACCTATAACTTTCCCTCTCCTATCATTGGTTAGAACATAGGGTATGGTGCCTTCATTTTCCCAGCATCACAATCGCACCTTTTACACCCACTCGTACCTGACCATTTGCTATACCTATCCCTTAAGCTGATCTCCTGCCGGCACGTTACTGTCCCTCCAATCTCTCACTCCGCCTTTCCACCTCCACTCTTCGATCTTACTTCCTTTCCCATTCCTATTCTTGCTACCACTTTAACTATCCTCCTTCCTCTGTTATTCATTCCTTTCCTTCCTTTCACTGTATTCTCCCTGCCTCTTGCTGGTTCTCTAGTTAAACTTCCGTCTGCACCAGTATCTACTCCTACTCTCCAACTCACTGTTGCTCTTCCTGCTCTACCTCTACTACTGTTCCTATTCCGCTATTACCACTACCTCTCTACTACCACTGTCTTCCTCTCACCGGACCTGCATTGATATCGTGCCCTACTCAACTCTCTCGCTAGCCCCTTGTCAGACCCTGCACACCCCTCTACTGGCCACTACCACCTATCTCCTTCACTCACTACTCCCACCGTCTACTTTACTTCCAGTAAATGCCAGTTACTACCACCATCTCTACCACTACTTCAGTCTGCCACTACTCCCACTCTACCTCTAATGCTGAAACGCTCCGTCTCTCACAAACATTTCACAGACCTCCTCCTTAACAATAGTCTGCGCACTCCAGCCGCTCTCGCCACCTCTGGTCTCATAGACTTCCGCCACCACCGGTCCTCATTCAAAGGCAGCCCACACCAAACAACTCCCAAGCTCCCTCTTATACATCCCTTCCTCTCTCTGGGTTGGCCACTTTCCCTACCAATGGCTTACCTTGCTTTCAAGGGGTGTAACAGGGAAGCTTGGGAGGTTACAAAAGAGCTTTAAACCCTGCCCCTTTTTCTATGCGGCTTTATTGTATTGGGGAGTTTCTCTTGGTGAACCAGCTCTTCTTCTTTTAAGGTATGTGGCTTTTCTTGCGAGGATGTTATGCAGTGCAACACCAGGTCCTGCCATGGTACCATCCTGGCAGGTAAGGAGATGGTAGGAGAAGGCCTGTCTACACATTTTCCGGCACCCAGGGTTGTTGGGGTCGGGCTCCCTCCCACCCCTGACAGGGCTGGATCAACGTCCCTGTCACAAAGCATACATTTCACAATTCTATTACCTATTATTAAGAGGAGCATCCCATGTATGTACTGTTGTTTAAACTGATTTTTACAATAATTAAAAACTGAAAGAAGGCTTGAGCATCCTTTGGTTGTGGATAACATAGGTTGTGGAAGCTTTAGAAATATGGTTCTATTATAATTCCTTCATTAAAACAATTATGAAATTTCATTTCAATGTTGTGTCTGAATTGAAGCATTAGTCTGTCCAAAATTATTAACATACTTCTGCATGCGTTTTTGTTGCTCTCTAGGTTCTATTCTGCTGCGAAAAAGGATGGCTGCCACGAATGATGCACATTGCAATAGGAGTAGTGTGTTGCATGGCGTCTCTAGTTGCGATTATCTTCAAAGAGACTAAGCTGGTTCACTTTTTAAGAACTCAGTTTATGTCCCAGTATAGAAAGAAAAAATAATTTAAAAAACTACCCTTGTGTGCAATTTACAGATGGCACACACTGTACTTTTCTACCATACCGGTTTTTATATGAATCATGTATGTGCAATGAATCAGAATCTCTGCTAGATACTTGGAGTAAGTCCCTTTTTTCTTATCTTAATTTATATTCTGTAAAATGTTAATATTAACATTGTAATGTTGATCGTGATATACCAGGACAACACGCACATAACATGTGTTCTGAATGAGTTAATGCAGCTTCATTAGAAATGCTGTACTTGCATTTCTTACCTGTGTGGGAAACTAAGACTGCACAAGCCCACGTGCCACAAGGGGAGCATCATGTTTAAAAGGGAAGTAGACCTATTACGAGGAAGCAGATCAGTTCTCATGAAAGGTGAAATAAAGGATGCAAAAATACAACTGTGCGAAGACCGACTATCTATATTTGACCATCAGTGCCAGTGGAAACCAAAATCTAATTTGTACCATCTGTGAGATTAAAATTGGATTGATCCGGCTCAGGGATGCAGCAGAGACATGCCACTATGAGAGAAGATAGAAGATAGTGGCTATAGCATGCCAGTGCTGCCCAAGAAGGCAACAGGAGGAGACTACAACATTGCAGACGACTACTTACAGTTAAGGGCACAAACCAATCGTCTGCTCTGATTGAATATGTGTATCGATTGCCAGTGCCATCTATGGGCATTTTTCTCTGGAATTATTCTCCCTGAGCACCTGGTGAACGGGACCATTTGCTGGAAATTTGAACTCAGGTTTTTTACTTTTGTTTATTGCGACATGTCTCTATTAAATACATTGTGAGTTTTCCCTGGATTGACTTGAAAACATATTGATTATCTAGCTGGTCGCTACTGGTAAAAAAAGGTTGCAGATCATACTTGAAATAGTAATATTTGCTTACAATGAGTATACACAATCTGCTTCTCCTTTTAAAGGAATTGCTATAGCTGTGTGTAAACCGATAGGTTTTGGATTTTCTGTTGCAATGTCATTTTAATGTAGGAGATTATGTATATTGTGTATTATCACATTGTCATTATGTCCCAATGTTACACCCAGGATCCAATTATGTATTGTTTATTTTTAGGTTTGGCCCACTTAGGTTGTGCATAAGCACTACCTACCTATATGTCATCATAAATTATTATTATAGATGTGCAAATAATACAGCTGGAATGTTGGAGGCACATGTAAATACTGGGTGGCGTTTTGCAGTACTACTTTGTGTCTGCATTAGAAGCCATTTTAGGGTCTGGAATTTTGTAATCCTTGTTGAATAGAATGTTACTAGACTTTATCGGGTTAGGTAATAACTCTGTTGTGGATGTTACATTTCTTTGCTAAGTTATCAATTATAGGTGAACATACGCTAACATCTACACATGTAGACTCTTAAAAGTATGTACAAGGCATGTAGAGCCTTTAGTCACTGTTAACTCATCAGGTTTTTAGATTATGCCATCACTATTTTAAATCGCACTGTAAACTTAAGCCACTAATTTAACCAGGCCCTACATACCCAATCATTAATTTTAAAAGTGCAAAATCTGTGGAAGGTTGTGTTTGCCAACACATGGAACATTGATTCTCTACACTGTGGTGGCAACTAAGGTTCCTTTGACTCCATCTTTTTAGTAAACCTATGTGTGCAGACACAAAAACCTACGCGTGTTTTTGAACTTAATTACTTGGTATGTAGATCCTATTTTATATTCTAGTGAATTTACAACCCTACAAATCTGGAAATTGTGTGCAAAATTACAAGAAAAGTGTGCACGTTTGTGCTTACATACACATTACATTACTAGTAGATCTAGTGCACAACGACCATGCACTGTAATAAATGTATATCCTTTTACCACAACATAAGCATTCTTATCCAGTAGTTCAGTATCTGTTACACTATTATCTGCACCTGTCGAGACCATTATTAGGAGCATTCCAGATGACTAAATGGTGGTTAAGAAAATTTAGAGGTGGCTAACAGACTATTATGGATGGTGGAATGTTGGACAATAGAGCAGACATATATGATGCCTTTTATCTGGTATTCAAGACCCGTTTCCTGGCTCTTTGCTACTAAGAAAAAAAGACATTCTGATATACAGAATATTTTGTTCTCTGGCACTATTGATTATCCTAGGGTTTCTGATAAAGCTTTTACTATATATCTTTTTAGACTAAACTGTTTGCGTTGCCAGTGCTTGTTCAACGTAGGCATGCTGTTTACTAGGCATTTATTTTGGTTGTGGGATGTCTAGTTGTCATGATATTCATCAACTTCGCTTACCAGGTCCTATCCTCCACCCGAAAGCGGGCTAAATGCCCATCTGTGGCTGGTTTTCTGGCAGTGAATTGTGCTGTACACAATGCTAGGCTCTGGAGAGGGTTGGATCTCTGCACTTAGTACAAGAGAAACCACTGCCCCTGACCACCTGACAGGCGTTCTATTGAACTGCAATATTCTTGTGGGTCTACCTCCAGGAGTATCTCATAACTAATGCTTATTACCCTTGTGGGTATGATAAATATTAAACATGATCAATATCTTCCCCCACATAGTTTTATCCCTAAACCAACAAGTAATTACACTTGAAATAAAGTGCCTTTTATACTCATCAGTGCTCTCACTTTACTGCTTAGCCATTAAGTATATTATACTTTGAAAAAATGAGCAGTAAAGTATTTGAATACATTTCAGCATCCTACTCTTCTGTTCACTTCTAAAATGTGAAAGCTACCTAGAGCCAATCAGCAGTGTGTGCTGTAAGGGTGCAGAAGAATGACTGTGTCGCAAAGGTGACATGTTTGGGGCTAAAGACTTTTATTAGATAATGAAAGAAGAGAAAACCTATCTTTCCCTATTCCTAAGAGGATTTTTCCTGCCTCAGCTAAAGATCTCAGGTGACTGTCAGGATGTCTGTTAAAGTAAAGTTGTCCACTGTCCTATGTCAAGAAAACTTTACTTCTGTCCCTTAAACTATAAACTAAAGAATAAAGCATTTGGTCCCAGGAGAATGCCTCCCTTCTCCTGCGTTATGGTCAAAGTTCCACTCAATATTTTATTGGTGGGCTAGGAGAATTGACTCCCTTCCTCTGGTATTCAGTCTCACATAACCTGGGGGAATTACTCCCTTCCCCAGGTCACAAAGTTCTAAACAATATCTAGTTTATGGGCCAATAGAATGCCTATGTTCTCCTGGCGTGCCTTGTCAGTCTCAAATTACCCCAGAGGTATGACTCCCTTCTCCATGCCTGTTCAACCTTCCTACCGATCTGGGTTACCAGGAGAATAACTCCCTTCTCCTGGTAGTCCTAAAACAATCTCTTACAACCAGGTGGAATGACTCCCTTCTCCTGGTCTTCTCATTAGGTTTCACACTTACTGCACCCAACTCTGAGTGTTATGAGGATCCATGACCCTGGCTTCTCTCTTCTTCTTTGCTTTGGCCCATTTGGTCCACTTCCCTGCCAAGCATTGCCACGAGGAAGATGAATCTTATCACTCTCTTGGTTTGGGTCCCTGACCCTTGTTTCTCTCCCCTCATCTTTATGTCCCCTTGGCTGCCTCGCTTTCTAAGTAATGAAACGAGGAGGATAGTCCTGCTCGCTATGTCCGTACAAGGTTTTTGCCTCCTGTACTTTCCAGCCCCTACCGACAGTATGGAGACTGATGCTTGTGTTCGCTTCACCGTCTGCCAGCCTCCCGTTACTGTCTGGATGCAGTTGGGCAAAGGACTCCCATTGTCCTCTTGACACCGGGAGCGGACTGCTCTGAGATCTGACCTGGCCTTCACGCGTCTCCTTTGTGCTTGGCTGTCTCTCATTCTGGTTGGATGTCTCTCTGATAGGCAATCCTTCTTTGATTTTTATGGCGTAAGCGGAACTACGCCTTTGCGGAAGTCCTATACCGCTGCAGTTCCTTCTTGGTATTGCTCTTCATTGTTCCTGTGTCCCACCTCGTCCCAGTAGTTGGATTACCTATCTTCCTGATGTTCTTCGTCTCAGTACTTTCCATAACCTTGAGAAGTGACTGCATCCAGTGATTCGTCACAGTGCCCTTTGTGGCACAGTAAAACTTCAAATCATACAGTCATGGTGCTGTCAGTATTGGCAATTCTGGGGACAGGTGAAGATATTACATACCAGCCACTGAATAAACCATTAAATGTAAAGGGCTAAACATTGTATATAGAGTCCATTGCCCTACGGGCAGTCAACTAAGAACAACCTAAAAGCCATCTAAAGCCATGGATAAAACATTACATGTAAAGCTTTTGAAATACTTCTGCAAAGGATTCCTCTCTTCTGTGGTTTGTTGGATCCACTTATCCTAGCCAAAGAAATATGAGGGGAAGAACATGTCCTCTGTTATGCGAAATACAGTATCACGAGAAACTCAGTGTTTCACCAGCACAGAGGTGGTTGAAAAGATAACGAACAAACAGCATGGTGCCACTGCATGGTACAACTATGTATGCATGTTGCAGAGACTAATTTCAGCCCCAAAATATTGAAACCGTCACAAAATGAGCATTTGGACAAATGTGCAAAGTGCCAAGTATCAGCCCTTTGAGAAGTTTACTGTCTCAGAGTGAAAGCATCTGGAAACTGTTTTCCGATTCTTACCAAAGCAGTTCAGTTTTGTAATTTAGTTTTGCCTTCAAATTATTGAAGCAAGCATTTCAAATCCGAATTTGAACAAATTGGCAATGAGTCACATTTGAGGCACATTGGCAGGTCGCTGTCATGTTCAATGCATTAAAATAGCAGCTTCCTTTCTCTTATCCAGGAAACCAAGTTTTGTGGAATCGGCTGCGTCCTCTAAAACTCTGCTTCCATCAGACATCTTCAGTGACCTGTCCCGTGTTGTCTCATGCAGGCATAGGTTATAAAGGCATAGGTTCGCCACTTCAGGCTCATCTGAACCATCCTAGTTTCTTCGGTGCAATTCATTTTATCAGTGTTTTCAAACTGCTGGACTTAGACGTGAGGTCCATGTCCTATTGGAGTAACATTAGATTTGCAAAATGTTTATATGTCAAAGTGTTCTCCATCTTGGAAACGCCTCCCAAGAACAGCGCCATCCCTTTTCTGGCTGTAATCATCTGACCTTGATCCCCTTTACCTAAATGCTTGCTCCGTTGTCCATTCAAATAACCATGGATTTGCAATTTGTTTTCATTTAGAACTATAGAATGTGTATACACCTTCAATATAGATCCAGCTAATTAGCATCTGATTCTCATGACTTGGCAATGCATGACAGCATTTTTTCTGTCATGCCATCAGTTTTCACTATGGGGAGATTTTCAGATCAATTATTACATTTAACTTAACTGTTACAATTTACAAAGACGTGTCCTGCAAGAGAATATAAAGATATTTTCTTACAGTGTACGATGAATCCCTTCAAAATAACACATCCTGTTTTAACAAATAGCCTTGCTTTGTGTTCAATAGTCACATTCTCTGTTTCATAATAAAATCAGGTTCGCTGATAACATTTATCTTGGCATTGAGCATGAAGCAATTTTTTTCACAAAATGACGTGTAAGCAATACAAGATACAAATGAACCCTTTCGAAGTTCTTCATGCTCTGTGCAGGTTTCATAGGAAAAAAATGTTTTTATTTTAACGTAGCAGATCTTTTCTGACTTGTAAGTCTGTACATTCCATATGTACATGTCACTTGCAGTAGACATGTTTTATTTATTTGTATTTTATTTATATAGCGCTTTCGCCAAAGCGCTTTACGAAGTTATATGAAACAAGGGTACTTGATGTATGCTAAATGACCCAAAGTCATCAAGACTGATTAGAAGAAAGAGAAAGTAGAAGATGAGCTTTTAGTTGAGTACGAAAGATGTGAAAAGTAGAAGATGCACGGATATAAAGTGCAAGAGTACTCCACTGCTTAGGAGCCAGAAGTGAGAAAGAGCTAAATCAATGCAATTGAAAAGTTTTTAAAGATGATTTGTTTATATTACTTGTCTGCAAGCTGCAAGTCACACATGTCAAAGCTGATCGTCTGAACTCACATTATGGGTATGCATCGCTCTATGCGATTGCTAAAACTTGTCAAAGTATGTGTGCATTATTGCACATAGATTCCAGGTGTATTAAGCTTGCCTTGGATTGTAAGTTGTTAAATTCACAGGTAGATCTGCTTTTAAACATCATTGTTGTATTCAAACTACGTTTCTGTCACTCATTGTTGTTGGTTTTGTATCCACATTAAGCACAAAGTGATGGGGGTATGCAACCATTGGCTCTCCAGGTTTTGGACTGCAACTCCTATGAGCCCTCTGCATTAACTAGGCTAGCTAGGGCTCATGGCGGTTGGGGGGGGAATTGTAGTCCAAAGGTTGCAGACCCTCTGACCTAGTACATTGCTTATGTGATAATAAATGTCCTTTTTAACTGAATGCTCATTCACTTGATGCTATTTTGTTCCCTTACCCTCTCTCTGTGCCTACTTTGTAGATGTGTTTCTTCTGTGCATTTTGTGATATTGACCAAATTCACGCTGGGATCTTTCATGTAACCTAGCATTAAAGACCGCAATTCTCTCTTGCTATTATGGCATTCTGTACAAATGTGCATTTTGTGATATTGACCAAAGTCACGCTGGGATCTTTCATGTAACCTAGCTTTAAAGACCGCAATTCTCTCTTGCTATCATGGCATTCTGTACAAATGTTTATTTTCATAAACTCAACCATGCACATTTAAGGCACTTTTACTCCTAGCCATTGAAAGAAACGCCACAGCAGCATTTTAACTGAAGATGTGTATTCCTTGCCCTGATGGGTGCTGCCCAGGATACTGGAGACAGCTAAATGGCATTTGTAAATATTGCTAATAAGATATTTTAAAAATTGAACCATTTTTGTTAGTAAATGCTTTCAAAACAGAAATGTCTTGCAACCAAGGCCAATAGTTTGAAAATAAACCAAAACGAACAGAAAATATTAAAAAAATACCTCATCTTGATCTTTGCATAGAAGTTTGATTCCTTTGCGACTAATGCAGATGTCTGTGTCCGTTTGTTCCATTTTTGCCTTTTTTTGTTTTCAAGAGTAAAGTGTTTTCACTTTCACTAAGGCTTCTTGTTCAAGCCTATACCCCAAACGTGTCGCTGAGTCTTTTTTATGCGTCTTATATTTTACTTCCCTATAGTTCTACTCAAAATATTCAGGGGCTGTGTTAAAGGTCTCTCTGGAAATAGAATGTCCCATCATTTTTCCATATATGACGCTCACTGCATTGAATCTGGACAAAGGAAGCCGTCGGCATGTTAAATTAAAGAATAGATGGACTCCAAGCACTTTTATTCATTTTTGAAAAGTCTTGATCTGAATCAGCTTTTTTGACAATTTAATCTAAAGAATGGAGAGGTGATTGAGCTTTTATGAAGTACCTATTAATCGAAAGGTGACACATATTAAGGACATGTGTGTAATCTTCGATGCAGGTGTTGATTTTGCTCGCCAGGTCAATGTTGTAGTCAAGTGCTTCTGTTTCAATTTTTGTTGCTACAGAAAATGCTCTTCCCTTCAAACAGAATACTGGGTAGAATGTATGATTGTGTACCACAGGCACGCCATAGCAGTATTTGCTGTAACATTTGCTGTCGCGCCTTGAAACACTTGTGTATAGGCGCGTTACAAATACCATATCATATCATATCATTTATGCCTGTCTGCCCAAGATATCTTTATACAGATTACCGAAACTTCAGGATCAAGTGTGCAGATTATGGTTAAATCTGGAAAAGTGAGATTCTTTAAAACTGGGCCTGAAATCTCTCCACTCCACCAATAGAACCCAGCATTACGTTTCCAAATCTATGTACCATGCATAAGGCATGTGAGAGAGTGGTGAATCAGCAAGCGTGTGCCAAACATAAGGAAATAGCTTTATATAGGGCAAGTTATACTCATGTATAGAGTCTGCAGCATGCACCTGAGAGGAAGCTCATCTTCACCAGGTAACCTGCTTACGTAAATAACAAATAATTACCTCAATGGCATCTTGGCACATACAAGATACTTTTTAAAGAGTGTATATGTATATTGATCAACACTGTCAACAAAGGAGAAAGAATGTGAACAAAGTAGTAGTATGTATTTATTCTTTACAATTAACTGGTGCCGAGTTTATGCGTTACAATTGGTCGCTGCCTACACTTCTGCACATGCCTGTGCTTCGTCTATACTTTGGCTTAATCAAGTCTATTCAAAATAAGAGACATTCACTATATCAACATCCAGACTAGAAATTATTATTAACACGGGCACATGCCAGAATGTAGACAGCAGTCAATTGTAACGTATAGACTCGGCACCAGTTAATTTTAAAGCATAAATGATTCTTTTTTCACATCTGTTCTTATTTGCTGACAGTGTTGATCAATATATACATACCCAGTGTAATAACTTTCTTGTCTGCGCAGAGTTGCCTTTGAGATAATCTTTTGATACATTCATAAGGCATACAGTGCATGTACCAGGTTCCAAACCTCGGAACATCTAAAACATGAAGGCAGATTGGCGAATGGGCCCTAGGATTTGGAAGGATTTTAAGACCAACCCGAGAACAGAACAAGCCCCAAGTGCTTCAGAATACTTCTGTAAACGGAGCTTTTCCAATTAGTGAATGATTGAACATTATATTCTAAGAGGCTAGGAATACTGATTGGGTTCCATTGTTTACATCATTTTGGCTTTGTCATCCCTCAAACTGTAATGTTAACATAGGTCCTGGATCTATAGTACTCCAAAAATAACCTAAAGGTGTTGTTCTGAGTGTCACAGAACTCTGTAAAGTAATTAATTTAAAGGGGTAGATGTTGAAATAGTTATATCCACCAGTGAGTTATGAGATTTATTTTAATTTCATACATTTATAATACATATTAAGACACTCTTGTGAGACCGATAACAAGATTAATTGGTTCCCATATAGCGATAACATACTGCATGTATTTTTTGTAACACCAAGGCAGTTAATCATGCTTCTAATATGTATCAATCATTATTCTAATTATTGACAAATAGAAAGAGTCTACATGTGTGTTTCATCCCACGATGTTTGAACAAATTCCTTCATCAGGATGGAGTTAAATATTTGCCTTATGGGATGTCGGTGCCCTTTGCCATCAATACCTGAATGGGTGCCAGGAACCTGTAACACAACAGAGCATTCGTCTGCTCCAGAGAGGTAGATGGAAGCCTGATATGAAATTACCAGAGTTGCTGATTCCAAATACCACATAAACTGATTCATCTTGATGCTAGGCAGTTTACAGATTTGCAATCAAATAGCATCAAGAAGATTACAATGTTGTGTGATGGAGTCACTCCTGCTCACATCCTAAAGGTTCTTGAAACCTCTGGGGCAAATTGCGAAGCCACCCCTTTAGGGGTGGTCTATTTTGGGAAGCTCTACAGTCCAGCTAAATACACTAGTCAAGGGGATTGTGTCTCGACGTATACCACATCTATGACAGGTAATGAGCACAGCTGTGCTGCTTCGGAAAATTGTTCGGCGTAGGCGTCCTGCATCAATGACGTTGATACGTTGTCCCTCGAGGGCCTCCATCGAGGGTTGACGTCAATGGATGTTATATATAGGACGCACGTCGCCCGTAGCCTCAGTTGTGGTTTTTCCGCAAACGTGTTTGCTTTGGAATCTCGGCGCGCTCGATTCTTCTACTTCAAAAGTGATGTCTTTGTCTTCTTCTACCCCGAAGTCGGGCTTTAAAAAATTTTGGGACTGCGGTTCGAAAATGTCACAGACCCACACAACATCTGCCTCTGGTGCCTCGGCGAAAGCCACGCCACCGACGACTGCGATGACTGCCAGTCCCTGACATCGAAGGCCTTGCGGGAACAGAAGAAGAAATTAACGGTAGGTAGGGTGTCTAAGCCCCATAAATTGAAATCTGCTGGGCTTTCGACCGAAGACTTGAGGGGCGACTCTCCATGTTGGCGAAAGTCCACGGGGTCTCGGTCTCTGAGTGGTTCCCGCCATTCCTCTGCCTCTTCGAGGCATTCTCGGAGGCACCATCACCAGTCGCATTCCCCGTCCTCGTCGGAGGACTCTGCCAGAAGTCGATTGACTTGTCCCACCAAGTCTTCGTCGTGGGCAGAATGGGATGCATTCCTCCAGCAGATGATGGCGATTTTCGAATCACAAGGCACAGTTCGAGCCACGCCTTCAAAAGAAGCTAGCAGGGAGCGGGCTCGGTCCACGACTCGCACGCCTTTGGGCTCGGGCGGTCAGCGCGATCATCGGGAGCCGTCAAGGTCCCATTCGGACAAGGAAGATTGCCGTAGCTGTGCCAGATCAAGGTCCCGCTCCTCGACGCCATCGAGACCGCCGGAACCTGTGAAGCCTTCGAGGAAGGCATCGACGCCATCGGCGCCGTGTCCGTCAAAGGACGCTCTTGGGGCTCGGCCCTCAAAGAAGTCGATGCCATCAGCGCCGTGTCTGTCGAAGGACGCTCTCGGGGCTCCGCCCTCGAGGAAGTTGTTGGCACCTCTTCTACGCCGATGCCCTCAGCGCCATCGACGCCTTTTGTGGAGGATTTGTCGGAGGTGCCCCGGAGGGCTGTGGAAGCTCCGAGGAAGGCTCTCAGTAAATCTGTGAGGCCTGTTTTTGAGCCCTACTCTGTTCATCCTCCCAGATTGGATTTGTTCCAACCTTTGGAGTATATGTCAGGGATGGAGGAAGGGTCTGATGAGGAGATGGTTGTGCCTCCCGATGTCCCTGATGACCTTTTGTCTGGTCACAGTCAGATGGAAGAACTCCATCAGTCCTTGCATGATGCTAGTGGTCTTGACACCTCTCCGAAGGTTGGCAGACCTCAGCCTGGAACGCATGCCGAATCCTCCTATAGGCGTCTCATGTGAAGGGTGACTGAATACTTGGGGTGGTCTGCTTCACCTGTTGATTTTGATCAGGATGATCTGACGAACATCCTGGACCAAGGTCCACCCACTGACCCGGTGTTGCCATTTCACATGGCTTTGCATAGAAGGGTGGCGGCGGCTTGGACTGCTCCCGGCAGTGAGTAAGTCACTTCTGAAAAAATACCGCCCAGCAAGTAGTGACCCCTGCTACTTGTCGACGCACCGTACTCCGGAGAGTTTGGTGGTGCAGGCGGCTATGACCCCCACAAAGCAGGCTGCGTACCCTTCCATCCCTCCTGATAGGGGCGATAAGCACTCTGATGGTTGGGCGAAGAAGGTATTTTCTTCTGGAAGTATGGCTTTGAAGGCAGCCCACTCCGTTTGTGCCTTGGCAAGATTCACTCACACTCTGTGGAATTGTGTATCTTTGGCGGCTGAGCATATTCCCGAAGGGGAAGAACGGGATGGTTTTCTAGCCCTCGTGCAAGATGGCAAGGATGCCATGTTTGAATCCGTTCAGGCGGGTTTGGACACGGCAGACTGTGTTAGCCGGTCCATGGCTGCAAGCACTGTGATACGCAGGTTTGCGTGGATGTGGAAGTCGGGGTTTGCTCCTGATGTGCAATCCCGGCTTCTCAACATGCCCTTTGATGGTGTCCATCTGTTTGGCAGCAAGGCTGACGAGAGCCATGAGATGTTGCAGACCTCCAAAGCTGCAGCAAAGTCTTTGAGTGCTGCAGTACGTCAACCTCCGCCTTTTCGTCCTAGGAGACGGCAATGGAGGGGAGGTACCTTTTGGTACTCTTTGGTAGATCGAGAGGAGCTGCCAGTCAAAGGGGCCACTGTAGGAGTACCAGAGGTGGAAAGCAAGGTACTCGAGGTGCCAAAGCCGCTCAAGCAGTTGCCTCTTTGTCCTCAGGCACTGCCGCAGCTGCGTCCGCTCAGTCATGAGGCCATGGTTCGCCGGTTGGGGGCAGACTTGCGCAGCATCTTGGAGAACGGCGAGCCATTACTTCAGATGTGTGGGTTCTGGAGATAATAACCCAGGACTACTGTCTTCCCTTATGGCAGAGGCCTCACGACAATCCACCGGGGAAGCTCTCTTTGAAGCGTCCAGATCCGCTCCTTGCGCAGGAAATCCTATCCCTGCCGGAGAAAGTTGCCATAGAACTGGTGCCTGTAGCAGAGAGGAACAAGGGATGGTATTCCCCTTATTTTTTTATCCCAAAAAAAGATGGGGGATTGAGACCCATCATGGACTTGCGTTGGCTGAACAAGCTCCTCAGGAAGGACTAGTTCAAGATGGTGTCTCTTTCTCAAGTCCTCTAGGCCCTTCAACTTCAGGATTGGTTGGTGTCTCTCGACCTCAAGGATGCTTACTTTTATGTGCCAATTCATCCCAACCACAGGAAGTACCTGAGGTTCACGGTTGGTGACTCGCATTTTCAGTTTCGGGTCCTGCCTTTCGGATTGACCTCGCCCGAGGGTCTTCACCAAGCTGAAGGTGGTGGTGGCAGCGTACCTCAGGAAAGGGGGGATTCACGTATACCCCTACCTAGACGATTGGTTGATCAAGGCGCCCTCTCCCGAACAAGCCCTGGATCATCTGTCCGTCACCTGCCACTCCCTTCACAAGCTGGGCTTCTCCCTCAATTGAAAGAAGCCCCATTTGACACCTACCCAGCGACTCCAATACATCGGAGCAGCGCTAGACACATCCCTGGGGCAGTGTTCGCCTCCCCAGGTGGGGGCTCATCACATTCTGCAGATGGTGGACAAATTTCAACGTGCATAGAGTCTCCCGGCGTTCGAGTTCTTGAGGTTGCTCGGCCTCATGGCATTCTGCATTTTCCTGGTGCCAGAGGCCAGGCTTTGGATGAGATCTCTGCAGTGGGCTCTCAAGATGCAGTGGTCGCAGTTCTCCAGCAGGATGTCGGATCCCGTTCAGATTCCGCCCTCGGTCGCACATGATCTACTGTGGTGGGCCGTCGAAGGCAATCTGATGAAGGGTGCTCCGTTTTGGCAACCTTGGCCGGAGGTGACGATTGTGATGGACGCATACCTCACGGGTTGGGGAGCTCATGCCAACGAGTTGACAGCCAGCGGCCGTGGCCCCTGCGGCTGTCAGGCTAGCCCTGAAGGCTTTTCTGCCGTCTGTGCGGGGGAAGAATGTCCTGATCATGACGGACAATACGGTGGCCATGCACTACCTCAACAAAAAAGGGGGGGCAGGGTCACTCCTGTTGTGCAGGGAGGCGATGCAGCTCTGGTTCTGGGCCATCCAGCAGGAAATTTCAATCTCGGCAGTTCATCTGGCCAGAGACGAAAATGCGGCAGCGGATGCTCTGAGCAGGCAGAGCACAGTCTCTCACGAGTGGGAGCTGGCTCAGGAAGTTCTGTTGGAGATCTTCGCCCTTTGGGGAACCCCACAAGTGGATCTCTTCGCCACCAGTGGCAACCGGAAGTGCGAAAGATTCTGCTTGCGGGAATTTCCTCCAAGAGGAGTGTTAGGGGACACGTTCGTAGTGGAGTGGTCCTTCCCGCTCCTGTATGCGTTTCCTCCAGTCCCCGTCATTCCGCAAGTGTTGCAGAGGTTATGGAGGTTCGGTTCCCAGATGGTCCTCATTGCTCTGGCATTGGCCAGGAGAGCGTGGTACCCGGACCTTCTAGACATGTCCATCTGCCCTCCACGCTGTCTTCCCTACCGAGACGATCTGCTCTCACGGGATGGGGGTCGGGTTCTCCATCCAGAGGTCAAGTCTCTCAGCCTTCATGAAAGTTTGAGGTATAAGGTTGGGACCTCCGCGAAGACGTGATGGATGTGTTGCTTTCGGCCAGAAGGCCCGCAACGAATCCCTGTACCATTGCCATTGGAGAAAGTTCTGTGACTGGTGCAGGGTACAGAATGTGGATCCTTTCCAATGTTCAATTCCTTTGGTTTTGTCTTTTTTGCTTTCCTTAGCCCACAAGGGCCTGCAAATGGGTACTATTAAGGGTTACCTGGCGTTGCTGTCTATATTTAAGCGCTTGTCTGAGGAATGTTCTTATTTTAAGATTCCTTTGATTTCACAATTTCTAAAAGGGCTCACTAATGTGTTTCCACCGTCGCCTTTCCAGGTGCTGGGATGGGATTTGAATTTGGTTTTAAAGTTCCTGATGGGAGCTCCATTTGAGCGCTTACATTCTTGTGCATTGCGTCTGTTATCCTTTAATACTGTATTTTTAGTTGCAGTTACTTCCGCACGCAGAGTGAGTGAGTTGCAGGCACTTTCCGCCAAGCCACCCTTCACTGTGTTCCTTAAGAACAGGGTTGCCCTTAGGGTGCAGCCTTCTTTTCTTCCGAAGGTTGTGTCGGAATTCCATTTGAGCCAGAAGGTAATTCTACTGGCGTTTTATCCTCCTCCACATCCTGGTAAGGAAGAGGAGAGGCTCCATAGGTTGGATCCTAGGAGAGCTTTGAGTTTCTATCTCTCACGGATGTCCCGGGTCAGAGTGGACAATCAGCTCTTTGTAGGTTATGCTGGAAGGCGTTTAGGTCAGGCTGTTTCCAAGCAGACCTTGTCCAGATGGATCATTGTGATGATCTCTGAGTGTTACCGTTTGGTGGGAAAGGACCACAGTAGGCTTACGGGCTCACTCTACTAGGGGTATGGTGGCCTCCACTGCTCTACAGAGGGGCGTTCCGATTCGGAATATTTGCGAAGCAGCCACATGGGCCTCTGTCCATACTTTTGTGAGACACTATTCCTTGGACTCCATCCATGGGCAGGATTTGGCCTTTGGTAAGGCAGTCCTCTATTCAGCAATTTGATTGGGCATTCTAATATTCTAAATTTGTAAATTCTTTTCCAACCTCCATATGTTGGTACTGCTTTGGGAGTCTGTCATAGATGTGGAATACGTTGGAGGACACAATCCCTTCGAAGAACAAGTTACTTACTTGGTAACTTTCTTTCGATGGGATGTTCCTCTAACGTAATCCACATCGAACCCTCCCTGCCTGCCCCTCTTCAGAATTTCTTATGCGATTGCAGCTTATGTTTCCGCAAGGCTTTCTGCAGTCATACTGGCAGGAGATTGGTGCCACACGTTCTGGGAAGAAATTACAACTGAGGCTATGGGTGCCATGCGTCCTATTTCTAACATCTGGTAACGTCGGCCCTCAAGGGACAACATATCGATGCAGGACGCCTACGCCGAAGAATTTTCCGAAGCAGCACAGCTATGATCATTACCTGACATGGATGTGTAATACGTCGGAGGAACATCCCATCGAAAGAAAGTTACCAGATAAGGTAAGTAACTTTTTCTTCTGTGGGGACCCCACCCCAAGTTAATCACACAGGGAAGCCCTTCATCTATAACCCATCATGAGATATTTTACACAGCAAAGCGACATCCCCCAAGAATAGGCAGAGGAATGCTGGGGTGTTGGATCTAGAAAGCACAGGCTGAATTGCAGCACCAGTACACCAGGGTTCCAGATTGAAAAGGAAGGAAATGAACAAGGCAAGTATGTGCGTAGGAGTGAAGGGACAGAATCAACCAGGAAAGAAATTGCCATACCTGTAGAGAACCCAGGCAGTGGATATAAGTTGAGTATGTGCTAGGTCGCTGAAAGAGGGCTGCAAGCCCAGGTCGATAGTTCTAGGTTCCAAGTGGTGGAACTGGCAATGGGTGTCCACACTCAATGATGCAAGAACAGAGGATGGCCCTACCAAATGGCATGAGAACACAGTGTCAACGCCCACACCACGAAGATGCAATACCAATGTTCAAACCCAACACTACCAGGACACTGAGCAAAATGAGACACAAGTGGAGCGCAAAGGAAGCCCAGGCAGAAACCCAATGAAAATCTACGCAGGCTGGGATCACAAGAAGGAAGAACGGTGCCCAGGGGAGTGTATACTGAGTTTCTGGCACTGCCTTAGATTGCACCCACCGTGCCAGTTCACCTTGTAGTTAGCCTCTGGCCAGTTGTTTATAAAGCCTATTTAAAAAAAGATATTATTCTGATTAAGCCTCATTACAACACCAGAGCTGTCCCTTCACAAAGAAGTCCTTTGGAAATTAGAAGAAACATCTGAGTCCCCAAAGTGGAAACGGTTCAGATTTATTAACAAGAAAAGAATTGGTGAAGATCCTGCAGCACATCCGACTTCACCTTGCAAACTCTGTGCTACATGCAAATGATTGATCAATACTGCCAAGCCCAACTACTACCAAAACACCATAGCTAAGGCCAAGATTGAAAGCAGAGGCCTCTTCAATGCCATCAAGCCCTGCATCAATCCTTTGTCCAACACACCCGTAGCACACTCCATCGAAAACTCTACCATCAACTCTCTTCATCAACACGATCAGCATTATCCTCCAACACATGGACACAAGTGCCACAAGAGACGACACACTAAACATCTCATCTTGAAAAACCACAACTACATGGACATCTTTCAAGACATTAGCTATGGTAGACCTCACTGCCACCTTAGCATCCCTCAAGGCTACATCGTATGCCGACGACATCCTCCCTGCCTCTGTACTCAAGACCCTTCCGAATAAAGTACTCCACCCTTACCTGTCAATCATCAACAGCGCTCTAACTCAAGGCACCTTCACCTTGTCCATCAAGACTGGATAAATCCTCCAGCTTGTTAAGAAACCAACACTGGACCCTGACGATCTCAGCAATTACCGCCCCATCTTCCCATCCTTGGTAGGACCCTTGAGAAAACAATAGCCATGCAACTCCTCCAGTACATCAAAGCGAATAACCTCCTCCAGTCCTACCAATCTGGCTTGGGACCCATTGTAGCACAGAAATGGCTATAATCAAGGCTATCGACGATGCCCATAAAATCCTCGATGATGGCCATCCTTGCCTCCTAGTTCTCCTTGACCTCTCATCAGAATTTGACACCACCAGACACGCACTGCCAATCTAAATTGCTGCATGGGCATCAGCGAGATCATGCTCAGCTGGTACAAATCTTACCTTGCTAATCGCCAACAGTTCGAACAAATCGATTCCTCCAGATCACCAACTCTGCCCATCGTCTGTGAAGTCCCGCAAGGATCCATCCTGTCCCTGGTGATCTTTAATCTTTACATGGAAGCACTCGAAACCCTCCTCGCTCCACACAACATCCACATCCATCAATATACAATTGACACGCAAATCTACCTCAACATAGCCTCCATCGAAGACATCCACAGGCTCAAGGCCTGCCTCACATTGATCTGGTCCTGGATGTCCAGTGCTTACCTGCAGCTCAACCCCTCCAAGACTGAATTTCTACTGCTGATCAACAACATTGAACACCCTGACATCCAGATATGGGTCTCTGCTATGAACCTTCACCCAGACCCTCATAGAACTGCACTGGCTCCAACTTCAGGCCTGGATTGCAGGATGTGTTAACCCGGGAGTTATCTAATTCGGTGGAATTTTCCACCCATCTCAAACCAGGTACGCACAAATCTCCTTTATTTAATAAAGTGTTTTATGAATCTGGATCCCCCAATTTAATAAAATGGATTCCTTACAGCGTCACTCCCCTTTTTGAGCAAGAAACACACACGGTTGCACAGAAGGTCTATTGATTAGATACATAAGTTATGTTGATAAGATACATAAGTTATACTTCCATGAACTTCAAATACCAATGGTAAAAAATAGTCAACACATCAGCACCTCAATTTTCAGAACTCCAGAAACATATTCTAAACTCGCTCAACTTCCCCTTTATTACAAATAGATACCACCCCCTTTTAAAAGATTTTTTTATTCAGTGTTTAGTTTATTACAAACATTTCACTATTCTCATACATTCATCTGATACTATTAAAACTTCATGCATTAAAAGTTCTTCCATTCCTTAAGTCCAGTTTTCCCCACAGATAAGTAAAATTAATTACTTTCCGCACTCCTTCAGTTTTTCAAAAGTAGCTCCAAGGAATTTTCTTGGGGCAAATATGATTTTTGGATTTGGCCCCCCTACAAAACCTCCCACCACTTTTCCGCATCCATGGCAACCTTTTTGAACATTTGGTTATATAAATGTATTGATCTTAGGTTCTCCAAGTTGGGGCAAAACAACGTTGGATGTTTTAAAGATTCGCTCTGTAGACCTCAAAGGCGGCACTTTTCTTGTTTACACCCATATCTCTTAAGAGTGGTTTTGGTCTGGAGCACATTCAGCTGGAATCGCAAGAGCAGGTCTCGCTGCTTATTGTTTGGCAATTTTTCAAATAACCTGGAATAACATTTAGTTGTCCAAGATTATTTATAGAGAGATTATGTGGGACGGAATTTGATCTTTTTACTTCGGTCTCATGCCAGTCATCCGCCCACAGAATCATTTTTACATATGTCAGGTTTCTGCATAGGATTTCGACTGGAGTCCCTAGATTCTGTAGAATAGTTCTACAGTGATTCCTCCACTGATTTAGTGCCCAATCATTCATACCTAGTTCTTTGTTCTTGATCATGTCAAACTGTGGGGGACTGTTTGTCCTGTTTATCTTCCTGAAGAGCTGCAATGCCTTCCATACAACTCTCACATATGATGGTAGGCCTAGCTCATGTCGAATAATTGCCACAAGTGTGCCCTTTGGGAGATGTAATATCGTTTGCAGAAGAAACCTTCCAGATAGTCCCACGTTTTCCAGCTCAGTCCGAGGCAGGCATCTGCCCCGTCGGTAAGAACTGGTGCCACCTTTTGGTTGCAAAAGGTTATCACTGGTTGGAGGGAGACTTTCCCGAAATTATGATCAATCGTCATGCCCTGGGAAGTTAGATGTTTTGCTTTCCTCTTCAGGTAATCAATCCATGCATTTTCCCCTATTGCAACGCTTAGGATTGTCCCAAGATATTTTATCTCGTACGATGGAATCGGGTGTTTCCCATTTAATAACCAACTTTCGCATTTCTTCTTTCTTTTTTTCTTTTTTAGCCCCAAATACCATTATTTCGTATTTTGACGCATTTATCTTCAGGCAGTTTGTTTTCGTAGCTCTGTAGGATGTCAAATCTTCTCTGCAGACCAATTTGTGTCTGGTCCACGAGCACCAGATCGTGTGCGTACAGTAGCCAGCCTAATTCTGTTTCGTTGATCTTAGGAGCGAAAGTTGTTTTGTCCGCCAAATCTATTTTTAGGTGTTCTACAAAAAAGTTGAATATAGTAGGGTCAAGGGGACATCCTTGTTTCAGTCCCTTTGAAGTGTATATTTTTCTGGTCAGGTTGCCCTGTTGATCTAACTTGATCTGCATGTTTGTCCCCGAGTATAGGCCTATGATGGCTAACAAGAAGTAATTCGGGCATACTTTAGATTTTAACTTCTGCCATAGTAATTCTCGATCTATACTATCAAATGCTTGTTCTGGGTCAATGCATACCACATAGATTTTACCTTTATTCTTTGTAACTCGAAGTTTCAGTAGACTAATTAACAATAGATTTATGCTGCATGTTACCTCCTTGACAAATCCAGCTTGTCTTGTGTCGAAGCTCTTTGTCACCAACACCCACTCGTTCAGCCGCCTTAGAAGGATCATCGCAAAAATATTTCCTAGGAGAGCGATTTGCCTGTAGTTTGTTGGTAACATTCAGTCTCACTTTTTAAATATAGGGACTACTATCGCTGCTTTCCAAGATTTTGGGTTTTTTCCCCTTTGGCTGATTCTGCTGAAGAGGAGTTGGCAGAAGTTGGCCCATGATTCCGGGGCCACTTTCAATATGGCGTTGGAAAGGCCATCCTGGCCTTTGGCTTGTGACCAGCTTACTTTTTTAATTAACATTCAAATTTCGTGCCTGTCAAATTCAACATCCAATCTCCAGCTGACTGCGTTTTGTGGTTTTGTGCTGTTTGGATTTTTTGCTTCAAACATATCCCCAAAGTGCTTTACCCATGTGTCTTCTGGTATGGGATTTGGTTGGTATGGGCATGCTGATGTTTCTCTTTCATTCGAAAGCTGCCATAGGGTATTAATATTGTTGTTATTAAGAGTCTGTAACATTGTGTCGGCATCATTTCGAAGGATCCAAGCTTTGTTTTATCCAATGCCCGTATTTTTGTCTCCTTTTCCACGATTGTTCTTTATTTATGGTTATCAAGGTCTGAAGCAGTTGTATGTCCTTTCTAAGGAGTTTTTTTTGTGCTGCCACCCCCTTGTCATAGATATGAGATGGTTTATGAAACGGCTTCAAATCTCTGTGTTCTCTGAACGCTGTCAGGACTTTATCGTATTCGACATCTTCTATTTCCTGATTTTGCCATGCAAGTAAGTCTTATGAAATGAAGGGATGTCTTTGGGCAATATACAAAGTCAGTTTCATCCTCCTTCCAGTTCCACCCGTTCCTTCCATGTGTATGTATTTTGCCGCACCATTCCTGTACGTGTCATTATTATAGGATTGTGATCACTGTGTGGCACTGGTTGTACAATTAGGGAAATTATGTCTGGAAGGGGGTTTTCTGATTCAAAGAAGTAGTCAAAAGTTGCTTTTCTGGTTCCATTTGTCCAGGTAGCTGCTGCCGGGATATCTCCCTTGATGTTTCCATTTAGCAGGTGCAGCCCTCTCAGCTCCATCTCTTCCAACCATCCACGTCCTCTGTCTCTTAAGGCTGATTTCACCATCTTCTCTTCCAAGGGTCACCGATCCTCTAGGGAGGCAATCTAGATTAAGATCACTGCCTACCACCAGCCGGATATTCTTTTGAGCCGAGTATACCTCATCAATCCAATCGGTCACTAGAATCACAAATGTCTCTCCCTCTTTGACATCAGGATTCCAGTATGGATTAAAAAAGAGCAAGAGGTCTGTTTCTTCTTCTCGTGTTCCTCTAAGCAGATGAGCAGGATCTGTATGTAGGGGTGCGGGATGGTGGTCTGTAGTACCCTCACATTGAGTCCATTTATGATCAGTACCAAGAGCACTGACAATGGTCTGCCAGTCAAGCTCCTTTTGGCCTGGTATAAGTATGCTGAATAGCCATTGAAAATCGCGGCCTCTGTCAACCAAGATTCCTGGATGCAAATTATAGCCAATTTGGCTATCACCGGGTCGATCTTGTTAAAAAGATGGATGTGTCCTCGAGTATTCCAGGACCCGATTTCCAGGTTTCTCTGCCCTCCTGTCTTCTGGCTCTAATCATGATGTTTCGTGGCTAGAACCCCTGCTAGCCAACTCCATGACTGCAGGTCTTGCAACAGTGAGGTAATGATCCGTTCTTCAGTCACTCTCCTTCTTGGTTTATCTGCAATGTCGCTCCCCCGTATGGTGATCTTAAGTTGGGTCGGGCAGAGTTTTTCCTTGCTTTGTGATGGATGGGACAGGTTTCTGCCGGCACCCTGCAGAGAGCCCTCCTTTGTTTACCTCTGGTTTCGAGGTGATCTTTTCAATAATCTCTCATGAACTATCTCTCATGTTTTCCCTTCTCAGGTCGAAGCCCAAGGTTCGAAGTTCATCGTTTGCGTCAGGGAGTAGCGAGGTCAAGGAAGCTGAACATGTGAGCAAGTTTTCTTTCATTCACTCTTTCATTCGGCAAGTCAACCATTTTGATATCGTCTGTATTTATCACTCTTAGCTTGGGGATATGGTGTAATAAAGGCATTATGTTTGATCTGTTTAATATCAGACCATCTGAGGCTCTTAATATTCTCTCAAGGGTGATTGTTAATCTTTGGTCCTGCTCACTATCAGTACTACTCGCTCTACTTGAGTTCTCTCTCCTGTGGGACATTGGTCCTTTACTGGTTCTTTCCTGCCAAGTCTTCTTTGGGAGTACAGGAAGACGATCCGAGTTAGACTTTAGGAGTAATTTACTCATTATTGTTTCCGATTTGGAGGAACCAGTTTCCTGGTCTTTGCAGATCCTTAGTTTCGTTCTTCTTTCTTCCAAGGTAAGGGGATGAGGGACTTGAGCCCATTTTGGGTGGGGGGCTCCGCTCCAATGTCATTTTGAGCTGCTAAAACCTGGCCTACTGTTGAAGCCCCCTCCATGTCAAGCACTTCCTCATCTTCATAGACAGACAAATCCATTAGATCTACCTAACAATCTTCAAGCTCCTGTGGCTGGTTGTGAGTGGTGAATCCTCAGATGTGGTCTGGAGCTGCAGACTGGCATCCTTCTGCCATGAACTGTTAGAAACCCGAAGGTGTCTTCCAGTCTAAACCTCGAGGATCTGTCATCCATATAGCCAGGACACGACCATTGGTATTGGATCCAGTTCCTGGGGGTGGACCTGTGAGGGAGGATCACCTGGATAGGGGGTCCTCGGGGAGTGGGACAGTGACGGGTGAGAGGCGGTATCCCCTTTCCTTTGGCCCCTTTTCTCCATCCCCTCGGGTTAGACATTCCAAACCACTACCTTCCCCCCCTTTTCTGACTCTAATACTTTTGCACAACACAAAGGACAACCGACTAACATCCGAGCCCTTTACCTGACATGTCTCAATATAGGGTCAGGCAACTGATCATAATCACACACACCTGACTGCCCTTTCCCTTCCCCACAGGATAAAAGGTGGAGCCAGAGAGCACAGTACAAGCAAGGCGCGTACAGCAAACAGCACAACGAGATGGCTACCATGCGGAAGGAGAGAAGTGACCTTGTCCTTTTCGTCCCAGGTCTGCAGAACCTTCATGGAAAAGATGCTAAAACTGCAAACAGATGTTGACGGTACACTGGACAAGCCTATAACGATGAGCAGGAGCGAGGGAAGGTCCTGCACCCATGGTACCGGCTTTGACACCACAGAAGCAGAATGCCAAGCAGTACGACACAGCCAGTGAGTCAGAGGGAGTACCGATAAGAACCAGGCTGTGTTGATTGAAAGTCGCAGAGTGGCAAATTTGAAATAACCTCGAGGAACTGTTAATGAACTGTAACAAGTACAACTATTGACGGGGAAACCAGCTGCAGAGGGGAACCAGCACCATGTGGGTGCTAACTCAAGAGGCTCTGGTCGAGCCCCATATCAGATAAACTATAAGTACCAGAAGACCGTAAGAGGGCCAGCGGAATAGGTCAAAGTGGTCATATAGACGTTCAAGCAAAATCCCCATACAATCAAAATACTTTGATCTACAAACACTGTGAAAGAAAGGGAAGTGATTCCTACAGTAAAAGTGAACATTTGAAAACAAGGGAATTAAATCCTGTTAAAGTCAAGAAGGGTCTGAGCCTGACTGAAGGAGATCCAGGGGTGAAGCCATGACCTGAGAATATAAAAAGGCAAGACGGGCCCGAGCCAATGGAGGGAGATCCAGGGGTGAAGCTGTTATACTTTGGAATAAACAATTGAGAAGGGTCAATGCCCAAAAGAGGGGAACCCAGGGGTGAAGTTGTCACCCTACATGAAACTGTGATAAACAATTGAGAAGGGGCAGCGCCCAGAAGAGGGGGATCCAGGGGTGACCCAGTGAAATTTGGAAACAAATTTTCATTTGTTAAAGGAACCTTTGTTTTTGTTATGTGAACACATCAGACCCCGAAGGCAAGAGACTTTCACAGGAAACGAGACTTGGCCATCGACGGCACTGATAACTGAAAGCTTGAGGGTTAAAAGCAGAACTATCCTCTCATGCTAGAAAAGCCAGAGAATGTGTCCAAATGACTACCATTGGAACTCTTGTTTCGTGCCTGAGAGGCCAGAGACTGTACTGTGCTCCAAGCTCCCATCTTACCCTGTGCTCGAAATGTGAGGAAGGAAGACCCAGGCTACCCAATCCTGACATAATTTGAGAATACTTCTTTCTTTTCATGAAAGCTATCCCACACCCCATTCTGTATTAGTTGTGAGGGTTTGGCAATAGGTTTCTTAGTATAGGCCTTTTTGATTTGGCACAACACCACTAGGACTGCCTTATTTTTCATTTGGTGGTCGATGCTTGCTCCCATCTTAGATTTAGGTTTAGATTAGGTGTTTTTCCAACCTGCATACATCCCTTGTGTCTGTCTCACTTGTTGTCACCATGAGTTCCTCACAGACAGGCCTGCTTTTTCTCTTCTCAAATCCGTTCTGGGTAGAATGTTTGGTGTCAGAGTTTTCAGATTTCTCAAGAAGCTTCGCGAGCCACAAGGTTTCAAATGCATTGATTTCTTCACATTTTTGATTTCTTAATTTGTCGCACGAGTTTGCCTATGGTTACCTCAGCTCCTTTATTTCTTACTTGTTCGAAGATGGAGAAACGGTTTCTATTGAAATTGGTCGAATCACGTTGCTCAAGCTGCTCAGCGGTTTTGGGCTTGACCACCCTGCCAATCTTTGCTTGGTCGTTTTGTGATTGGGCCGTTGTTCTTTCAGCTGCCGAGGTCATAGGTGTGTCAGGTTGGGTACTTGTGTGAATAGACACAGCTTGGGGCTGGGTTCATGCACGTTTCCATTAGGGCCATTTGGGTTGCCTACCCCCGGAAGTTGCACAGAGGAGAGGGTTGCTGACTTCTTCGGCGCCCTTGTCCACCTCAGTTGATGCTTCCTTTGCTAGGATGTCAGGGTCTTCTGGTGGGTGCTTTTGGGTTTAAGACCATGAGGCAATGTCTCTGACCTCCTTTAGGAATATGCATTTGTCTGTCTTGGCGTCTTGTAGTAAGTCGATCAATGATTTTAAGATAACCCCCTCCATCTCTTTTTCTCTTTCTTTTTTCTCCCTTACGGATTCTATAAAGAATTCATCAAGGCTATTAAGGTTGTTTGATCCTTGTAATTTTCATTTAAGTTCTCATACATTTTTAAATAGGGGGCCAATATTATAGTTACTGCTGAGAGGATGGAAGCCTTCAGGTTAGTTGCACAGGAAGGCTAGCTGCCTTGGTTCTCTATTGATCGCTTCTGTTTTTTTTTTCCTTAGTTCTTTCTTTTTGGTTTGCCCCCTGGACTCCTGTTCTGAATCAGATACATCAGAGGATTCTGTTTCGGAGGAGTAATCGTCACTGGAGGATTCTAGCCTGAGCATGGCCTCTATAACTTGGGTGCTCTCTGTGGTGGTTCGCTCTATTTGGTCTGACTTGTATTTAGGCGTCTCAGCGGCTCCTGTTGGAGACCCACTCTCCAGAATTGCTGGTTTTTTCGCTGGTATAGCACCCATTGAGATCTTCTCTAATGTCTCGGTTGATGAGCCTCAGCCTTTTAGGGCTTATTTCTTTATATAGACGCGGTGCCAGCTGCACAATATCTTTTGTAAAGCGGGCAGCCTGAGACAAATTTTCCCCTACATCTTTGTAAGTGGCTCTCCTCCTGCTTAGTTCCCCCAGGAGCCTGTTTTGGGATTCCCGGTCCACATTGGCATTCTCGCAATCCTCTTGGGAGGATCCCTCACCCAACATCAACCCTATCAGAGGCCCCTTAAAGGGTCTCTCGTTAGGAAGGGTCTTTCTAAGTCCATTTGGGACCTAGGTAGCTGTTGGTCCAAAGTCACGGAAGCACCAGAGGGATTCTTTATACTCTCTGAGCAATTGCTGTCGTAATATGGTACGCTCACTTTAAGTTCTGGGAGCTGCCCGTTTAATGATGCTTTGTCCAGTATGGTATTCTTTAAATGTTCTGAGTAGCTGTGATTTGGACCTTCTGTGTCGAGGTTCTGACAGGTACTCGTGAGTCTGGGGAGATATTATTAAGATGATTTTTTATCTTGATCACCCTGATGAGAGGAGGCACCAGTTTGCATGGACTTGTAAAGATTCCGCTGCTTAACAAGACTTCATCTGAGGGATCATCCCAGATTTTACAGGTAGCCCCAGACCCTTCCAAATCGGGAGTCGGCACAGCACCCCGTGGGGGCCAGAGATCTCGGGATTTTCCATTCCTTGTGTGTTAGGCGTCAGGAGAGTGACATCATGATGAACAGGCCGTTTAAAGTGCCACTTTAGATTCCCCAGATCTGAGACGCAGTGGCATTTTTTTTTTAATAAAGGGGCCATGTTGTATTCATTGTTGGTATATAAACTCATGGCAGAGGGGACTTTAGCAGACGTGCTATTTTCATGGGAATTTTGAATCTTTATCTGGTCTTGCCCCAGTCTCCTCTACCCCCTTCCACAGGAGTTTGATCATTTGTCACTTTGTCCCTCGTAACTTCCAGAGTTCCGGTCTCTGTTAACAACGGATTCACTGCAACGTCCAGCGTATTTGGGAAATCCACTCCGTCCTGCGTTATATCTGACAGGACTTGAATTGATGTTTTACAGGCTCCGCTAGGGTGCTGGCGTAGGTTGTGTGGTCTGTAAGGTCTGTATGAGTGTTTGAGTGTTTTTGTGTGTGATGGGAACCCCGTACTGTCAAGTAAGGCAGGGGAAGGCGCTAAGGCAAAAGTTTTGGAGTTTAGCCGTACCTGCCATTGGGTACGCTGTGGATCTCTTGTCTCCCGTTTGGGCTCAATGTTGCACCAGCTACAATCTGCTGGCCACTCCATTTCTCTCATCACGGCAAACACTCAGCAAACGCTCTGTGACACTCTGCATCCGGAGCTGGTGTTTTGTAGAGTTGACCAACAATAGAGAGCAAAGACAGACTTTCAAGACCAGCTGCAGAATGGGGTCACCAGTTGCTTTCCAAACACTCCGCATCCGCAGTGGGTGTTTTGTAGAGTTGACCAACAATCAAGAGCAAAGACAGACTTTCAAGCCCAGCTGCAGAACGGGGTCACCAGTTGCTTTCCAAAAACTCGGCAAACACTCCACCCTCTTTTTACTCAATAGACAGGTCAAAGATTCAATTAATTTGTAACAAACTATTGGACCTTCAGGTCTGTGAATGGCTTGTAGAAAAGGAAATGTATTTTCAGCATTATGTTGCCAGAATTCCCTTCAAGGTTGTTTCTATTAAACTACCATGAAAAATGTATCTTTCTCCCTTTCAAAAAGCACCTTGAACAGCAGAAAGAAATGGACAGCGAATAATCACCCTATCCCTTTTAATTTTAGCAATCCGAATATTCTGCTTCATAGTATACCCAGGAATTAATTCAATTATCTTCTTTTTCTAGATATGCGCACAGTAAATTATTCTTCTTTGCTAGACGTCATCGTCAGAGAAAAGGGTCAGGTGAATCTCACTGTATATACACCATGGGAACTAATATATAAAATATATCTCTTCCAGAAGCACATACACTTCTGAAATGTTCCCCAACTTCTCAGGATGCACAATCAATTTATATATTACCACCCCTCAGTACTGACGAAGAACAGAGCAAGGATTTAATCTTATTCCTTTTTGGGATCTCTCCCCACAGGGTTTCTTCCCTTTTAGATAATGCTCACAAAACCAGATTTCTTTTGGCTGAATCTGACAGGTGGGTACCCTCTTAAGGGCTGCTTCAATTATGCCCCTCCACAAACAGGTGGGCATTAGCCAGTAAGATAGGATTCAGCTTTTCTCCACCGCCTATCAGCTTTCTCTTCCTCTGAAGAAGGCCTGGGACTTTAACTCCTTTTAGGCCTCATGGCTCTGGGGATAATCCAACATGGGTAACAAAAGAAACCAATCTATTCCATCTCCTTCCAGTTCTTATCTATCCTCTTTCTCTCCTTCCCCGTCAGTTAGTCAGTGAGTGAGCAAATGAGTTTCTTCAGTAAGTGGCCATGAGTGTGTGTCTCAGGGTCTGTCTGTGTTTAGTCATGTACAGAACAGAACCCCGCCACATTTTTTAGGTGTGTATACTTTCCCCAATCTAATTGATGAGTGTATGTGATTGGACTGTGTTCCAACTGTGCTGGGTATGCCGCTGCAAGAGGAGAGGAGAGCTTCAGGTGTGTTGAAAGAAGAGTGGTCAGTCCAAGAAAGAGAGGTAGTGAGAGGGATAGAGAGAGGGATGTCAGTAGAGATGAGAACATACAAAGGGTGGGCCGAGGTGTGCGTGGGGCCACAGGGTAGGATAGAGCGGGAGAGAGACTTGCATTGGTTGCTGAAAGGTCCTGAGGAGTCAGGAGAGTCCAGATGGATGTTGAGATCACCCAGCAGGAGGAGTTGAAAGGAGAAGGAAAGTAGAGTGGAGGCCAGGTCAGCCCATTCCAAGAGGAAGAGAGTGGACTGTGCTGGTGGCCGATAGAAAGTGGCCAAAGGGAGAGAAGATTTAGAAGAGAGTGAGAGCCTGCAGACTAGGCACTTGACGGAGGAGTAAGACTGAGTAGGAATGATGGACACAGGTTTCCATTCTGCGAAGATCAGCACCACTCCACCCCCTATCTTCTTTGGCCTAGGTGCAGAGAGGATTTTGTAGCCTTCAGGGAGGAGTGTGTTGAAGCCTGTGACAGAGCTATCCTTGAACCATGTTTCTGTGATGGTGAGCACATCAAGGTACATAAGTTCAATGAGGTTGCAGATGTCAGATGAGTGTTGGACTGCGGAGCGAGTGTTAAGCGTGGCAATGTAGAGCAGCTTGCCATCTTTAAGGGTCTTCCGCGGGGGGCACAGGGGACGCTGGTCCCCCCGGGGAGGTGGCAGAGCCAGAGAGATAGTGGAGGATGGCGGAGGAGCCAATGCTGGCAAGGGTGCCAGGAAAGTACGGCAAGGCAAGGGCGCCAGTGAAGAGGAGGAAGGGAGGAAGGCACAGTGGGAAAGGGGGCCAATGCAGGAGAGGCGGAAGGCACAGTGGGCTAGGGAGCCAGTGCAGAGGAGGAGGGAGGCACAGACGGAAGGGGAGCCAGGACGGAGTGAGACGTAAGGTTAGAGAGGCGAGGGAATATCCTGTCAAAGAGAAGAAGGTTGGGTTGAGGACCCTGAACCATGATGGTTCCATTGAAATAGACATTGATGACGACTCTGGAAATGGCAAAGAGGTCAAGGCGAACCTCCCAGCGAGTGCCACCATTAATGGGAGAAGAGGTGATAGGAGAGAGAAAGCCGACCATGTAGCGAGTCCATAGGTCAGGTGCGTTAACATAAAAGAGAATGACTGTGAGAGTCTCTCTGGCGGAAGCAGTGACATAAGTGTTTGCAATAGGAAAGCCTGGTTTGGAGCCCAGTATGTCCTTCCTAAGTTTCTTGTAACCAGATTTAGTGATAGGAGAGGGATAGGACATAGTGAATAGTGAAGCAGTTGGAGAAGATAGGAGAGATAGATAGTGACATAGTTGGCTACAGTGGTGGGGTACACTTACCAGTCTGAGGCACTGATGCACACAGAAGAAGGGGGAGGTGCACAAGGGAGGGGAAGAGACAGGAGGGTGTAGCGCACACAGCTAATGAAGACACCAATCAGCCACTAGGCAAAGCTAGATTCGATATCAGCAGGACAAAGTAAAAACAGAATGCAGCAACTGGGCACAGCTAAATTCTCCTCAGCCTCTGTGTGTTCATGTGAGGTGTAGAGGAGCACCCACAGACCCGACCAGGCAGCGGACAGGGGCCTTAGGAGTGGGCCTTTGGATAGGGGGCCGGCTAAAGCCTGCGGGTCCCCAATAGGCCAATTTGTGAGGCTCTCAGGCCAATCGGCATTCAGGTATGGTGGGCGAGGAGGACTCCAAGCCTCCTCCTAAGGTGCACAGCAAATGGCAGCCATCTCGGAATTTCCACAAGCACCACCAGGCAA